>NW_026947485.1:82035836-84435836 GCF_034190915.1 Cavia porcellus | reverse complement strand
GTTTTGTGACACTGAAGGCTGGGTATGTAGCTCAGTAGCACCTACCTGGCAAGCGTGAAATCCTGAGTTTGATTCCCATACCCACCCCCAAAAAAAGTTTCTGACACTGCAAATGCCAACGTAATTTTTGACCTGAGACTATCCAGTTTTAAGTTGCTCATATAAAGACATAGTTGACAAAAATCTTAACAGTAGGTATATAAAAATTTTTAAATACTAATATAAGAAAAGATTCTAGGAATTCCTTAAAATTTCATAGTCTTTCTGGGGTTTTATTTTGTTTTTAGACACACTATGTAATCCAAGCCAGCCTTAATCTTAGTATGTAGCTTAGGCTGGTTTCAAACTCTTCATCTTCCTATCCCAGCCTCCCAAGGGCTGGGGATTAAAGGCATGCACCACCTCGCCTGGCAATGGGCTTATATGTAATCATGAAAGCCCTTTTAGCTTAACAGTCTTTTTTCTTTTTTTTTTTTTTTTTTTTTTTTTTGGTACCGGAATCGAAATCATGACCTTGCGCTTGCCAAGCAGGCATATGTGCTGCTGAGCTAAATCCCTGGCCCAACACTCATTTTTAAGTCACTGAAAAAGAAAAAAAAATTTAACTATACCTGTTACACAATTTGTAGCATAACAGTATAAACCTAAAATAAATGAATTGCTGTATTTGTATTTGTAGCTATAAGACTACTCATGTGTTTCACAATATGTATAAATTAAGTTAAAAACAATACTTGGGGCTGGGGATTTAGCTCAGTGGCATAAGCGCCTGCCTTGCAAGCAGGCAGTCGTGAGTTCGATCCCTGGTACCAAAAAAGACAAAAAAAATAAAAACAATACTCAAAGGTACCTCTTTAACAAGGTGATTGACAGACTGCTGTCCGCCCCCAGAACCCCACACACTATCTTTACGCCTTCTACCTTTAGACATACTCAGCAGTACAGTAGCCTTATCCAGAGCAGCTCTGTAAAAAAAAGAAAGGAAAAGGTTAATTTTGACACCTAAATATGCCTAAATTTTGCTAAATTATAGATAAAACTGACAAAATCTCACATGTACTGAAAACTTGCCTAAATATGAAAGCAATATAAAATTCAAAACTCCTCTTTAAAAAACTATTTTTCAAACTAGAAATTATAGAGCAAAAAGTTAATTCTCACTAACAGTTTTATGCTATATTACTTCCACTTTGGGAGCAAGAAAAATCCAAAGATATTACAAAATAATTATGGACACCAAGAACATTTCATATACAACTAATTTTTACACAGATTCATGCCTCCCCAAGGAGACTTTTACTATTACTTGAAGTAGCCCTAGGAAATTAAGTCAATATGTGTAGCCTAAGACATGGCTAAGTACAAATCTATGAAAAAAAACGATATTGTGTAAATCCCAAATATCACATTGAATTTTAAATGAATTATATCAAAGAGTAAGCACAAAAGACATGACTTTTCTATATGAGCAGATAAAACACAAAATAAAATTGTAAATGAGACATCTATGTTGCTATGTCTTAACAGACTATTCAATAATTTCAGAATGTTAGAACTTGAGATGACCTTCAAGAACATTCTATAGCCAATTCGTTCATTTTATAAAGACATTGAAGCTCAGAGAAGGGTTGCTTCTCATGACAGCAGTTAGTAAGTTAGTTGAACCCAGAACACTTCTGTCCTCTTCCAGTTGTTTCATGTCAATAATCTTTCAATTTTAACAGGAGAGAATACACACAAGTGACAGATGTCCACAATATATAATGTGACATTTTACTAGGATTCTATAAAATTTCACCCTATTTTGAAATTCTAAGTAGTAAAGTTACTTACCTAGCCTGTACACAATCTACAGTTCCTTTGTAACTATCAATATAGGTATTACATAAAATTCCATCTCCAACAGCTCTAGCAATAAACTGGCCAACCAACTATAAGAAAGAAAGACAGCTGTATTAAAAAAAGCTAAAACCTTTAATAGGATACAACTTCTATACACACAAATAATGAAGACTACTGAACTACACCCTTAGTACCTAAAAGATATGCTGGAATATTCAAAACACCTGTTTAGCACCTGTTAATCACTTTTGTTTTTATCTTATTTCAGTTTTGGGTTTTGGGGTGTGTGTGTTTTTTTGTTTTTTGGGTTTTTTTTTTGAGTCAGGGTCTCACTATGTAGTTCAGGCTGGCCTTAAACTCTCTATATAGCCTAGGTTGGCCTCAAACTCACAACGATCCTTCTACTTCTTGTGAATTATGCTTGGCATGTACTCCCACACATCTTAACCTGAAAATTTAATTAAGTACCACCTGAGTGGGGGCCACATATGTTTTGCTCACTGCTGAATCCCCTTCGCCTTACACACTGCATGAGACCTAATACATGATCAAAATCATCTGTTAAGTGAATGACATAACATCAAGAGAAATCTTTTCTAAAAAAAGAAAACACCTTAGATTAGGCTTTCTCAAAAAAAAACTAGTTAGAAGAATTTATCTTATGGAGAAAAGTTGTATAGGAATATGTATTTGGAAATATGTTAATAGGGCTAGCATAGTTATGATAAAAATTCAAACTTCAATGTGCAACGTAAAGTTAAATAGTACATACATGAGATGGTACATGTAATATGACTTTATTTTTAATTAAATAAAAACACAAGTCATGTATTGATATATAACCAAAAATAGAATGGAAAACTTAATGTCAAAATCTTAACAGTGATTATTTTTGCTGACCTGACTTTCTTTTTGGCTTTTCACAAATTCATTAGTATATAGAGAAAAAGAAGTCCACTTTTGAGTCACAACTCAATACTTGAGACAGACTACCATCAATCACAGCATTGGGAATAACCTACCAATACTCTTTCAAAAATGTTCTTTTTTTTTTTTTTTTTTTTTTTTTTTTTTTTGTCTTTTTCTTTTTTATCGGTACCGGGGATCAAACTCACAACCACACACTTGAAAGGCAGGTGCTTATGCCGCTGAGCTAAATCCCCAGCCCCTAAAAATATTCTTTCTTAAACTTCGATATTAAATAGCACTACATGTTTTGAAAGTTACAAAAGGAAATGGTAGTACTTACAACTATTTAAAATTAGCTAAGCAAATCATAATCTAAATTTTTAGAATAGTATAATAGCTAGTAAAAAATTTAGCAAATAGTCAACAAAAAATATTAAATATATACATATAAAAACCTATATGCCATGTGAGGTAGTAGGGTATAAAATTGAATTTCTAGTCTCATAAGGATAAAAAAAAATCTTAAACCATTGTTTTAAAGTGGGATTATAGTAAAAGCAAAACAGCTAGGACAAATATACCAACCTGTTAGGGAACTGTTTTTATATAAGACTTCTGACCTATGCCCTGTCCCTTTACTAGAATTCATTAGGAGCCCAGATAGTGGTACAGTTTTAAGTGGAAAGGGGAAAGGTAATGATCCAAATGATGATGATACAGACCTGTGGTGCTCTAGGAGTATCCAATGCTAATTCAGGTAGGTCTTTCAACAACTTGTCAAATGATTTCTCCACATCATTTGTGCTCATTACTGTCCCACAGAGATCAGAAAGAAGCTTCGATGTCATTTCTCTGTGACTAGCTTTCCCTTCCAATGCTAAGGACACTGCCAACACCGGTACTCCACTCTTCATTTCACCAAGATTTAAATCTTTTAGCATTTCCTATTCAAAAGAATAATTTTTTAAGAATTATGTCACTTCCTACAGTTCAATACAATTTTATTTTTGGAAAATAAAGCTTTTATCTACATATCTTTATGTCTCCTTTAGAAATAATTAGAGAAACAGTCATACTTAGTGGGCTAGGATTAATAATGCTGATTTGTCAAGCTTTACCTGAGTATCATAAATTCAAGATTGTGAATTACACTGAAAACAGCTGACTAAACTGCGTAACATCACTAAGTTCAGTGCTAGTTAACTTAACCTTCTGCTTTGCAATCTTATTTCTAAGAGTACCATTTGATGAGTATTTGTGGAAAAATTCATTGTATGGTATCATAAGCTGTTTAATGTATTTTACTGTTCTACTACTCTACTGTTCATATACTCCACTATGCTCTTGAAAACAAAATTTGTATTTCTTAAGATTAAAATGAGATCTTACAGCAGAACAATTAAAAACACAGGTACTGATTAAATGAAGCAAATATGCTATGCAGCCATGAAAAGATATAATTCTTTATGTTCTGATTTCCAAGACATATCATTACAGTTTTTTTTAAATATGTGGAATTCTTTATGTTCTGATGTATTTCCAAGACATACCATTATAGTTTTTTTTTAAAAGATGTGAAATAGTATACATAAAATGAAGCAATTCGCACTTAAAAAAAATCTTAAACCATTGTTTTAAAGTGGGATTATAGTAAAAAAAAATGCTGGGATAAAGTCAAATATTCCTATTAAAAATATAACAGTAGCTAATACCACTTACAAAGGGTGAAGCATTGCAGCCACTTTGTATTACCTCATTTAATGCTCAATATAATTATCACTCTCGACATACTCAAAGCACAAACAAATCAGGGACTACCTGAGGGCATCCAAGTATAATACAAGAGGGCATCTTGCACAACTGGAAGAATACAGCCTTCAAGGTTAAATTCTAACTCAGTTACTCAAGAGTGCCTCCTTTTTTTATTCTGAATCAGGGTATCTCTCAGTCACTAACTTGATCAGACAGGATCTGAACTCAGAATCCTTTTGCCTCAACCTTGTAGAGTGCTAGGATTATAGGAGTGCACCCACCACACTCAGATTCCTTAGAATCTTTAAATCGGGGTACACTACCTATCTAAATAGATGTCCTTGTTAGTACTCTCTTCTGACACTATGTCATCTTCTTCAACTGCACTGAACAACTAACTCACTACTTCCAAACATGATACTCTATTCTTCTAGAAAACCACCTTCAACCACCTTTCCTGGCAAACTCCTATCCTTCAGATGGCCAGAATCACCTCTTTTACTGCTCTCCATGTTATGCTTCCACAACCCTCTGCTCACAGTAGTCCTGTTAACCACAGTATACACAAATACCTAGTCAAATAACTAGACTTCAATGGTTTCTCCCTTCATAGGACTTAAAATAAATCTCTTCCTCTGTAATGAAATGCTTCACCTTATATTTAATAATTAATATATTAATATATTTAATAATCTATTTATATTTCACTGAGCATTAAAAGGGTAGGAATCACCCATCTCAAATGCCTCCATGTGGCATTTACTAAACAAATGTTTGCTTTATATTAAAATTCTACAAATCTCATGATAACAGAAAAATGAATAAAATCTAGTCTGAATTTAAAAGATCTAAATTATAGGTCTTCTAAGAAGTTACAATTGTATTTTAACTCAGTAATGCTAATGAAACTAATAATTTCACTTACCTCTAGATTTACTTTATACATAATTTATAATACACACATTAAATGTCCCCAAAGTACACTTGAAAAATACGTAAGTTTATTCTCTTATACTATATACATTCTTTTTTCAAATCTTTGTATTTGTTTTATTTTTGGACTAAGTACAAAGATAAATTTTAACCTATTCCCAAACACTGAAGTAAATGTCAAAAAATACAAGTAGGAATCTCAACTGCAGCCCCCAAAGAGGCTTCAGAGAGTCCATTCATGCCCTGAAACTGCTAAAATTATATTTCATAAATTATATTTCATATATTTCATAAGAATAGATTTCATAAATAAAACTATAAAGCATATTGTGCCATCTTCCAGTGCAGGAAATGGCACACAGGTCTTAGCATATCACAAATACATAAGAAAACTTGATTAGCTGTAGTAAGATTTTATTCTGTTCCTTGAGTTATAAATTCATTCATGCAAAATAAAATGCCTAAATTTTTTCAGTGATCCAAGATTACTTTGCTAAGTTCTGCTTCTAATGGCATTTTCTCTCTTACACTAGATAAATCATATTGGTAACTAAACCTACCGCGACTTCATTGGTATCGCCATGCTCAAAGTATTCCTGAATAATTGGTGTCAGTGTCTTCTCAAATGCCCTTTCATCCAAAGGCAAAACTACAGTTTCATAAACACAATTCTCCTGAGAGAAAAAGAAAAAAGAATTATAGAATTAAAGAGCAAAATATTCAGGTAAATTGAAGTTATATTCCAACTGGTTAGTAATCTCCATTTAGGGCATGATAAAGATATGCTATCTGATTTAATCACTTATATTTAACAATGTATATCACTGCTGTTTTATAAAATATGGAGTTCAATAAGCCAGTATGCAGGTTGGAACCATCAACCACAGCAAATATAAGCTTTGTTTCTATCCCCATCATCTTGTGTTAATTTTCTGTTTCTCTCAAAAATCTTTCAATATCCAAAAACCTATGCTATGGTTTCTATTATATCAAGTATTTTTACTAAAACTTCACTTCCTGTCAGGGGCAGTGGCACCTGTAATTCCAGCACTTCAAGAAACTAAGAAGGGAAGAGAGAGCGTTTAAGGCCAGCTGAGTGAGAAAGTGAAGCCCCATCTCAAAAAACAAAAAACAAAATACAAAAAACAAGAAGAAAACCACCCTCATTGTTTACAAGATGAAACAGTACCTCAGAAATATGTACTATGTGTCAATTAAAAAAGTGGGATTCAAAACCTTCCAGAGTGACATTATAATAAAAGTATAAAATCATCAATATCATAGTGACTGAAAAATCTCTAAAGAAAAAATACTGTTCAAATGAAATTTCAAAAAGTAAGGTTAATGCCCATACCAAATCGTCCCTCTCTCCACTACAAAAACTCTTTAAATTTGCAAGTTATGACTTCAGTCTAACAACATATGCTTGATAGACTATAGATACTTAGCAGAGTCCACAGCATGTGACTCCCTCTGGTTTTAAATATGTATGTTTTTATATTCTCTTAGAAATATTTCCATGTCCAGCTGTTAGTTAAAATAAGTAGGTATGTACATACACACAAACAATACACCATAAAAACAACCTAATATGTATCCTGACACTTTCCCATATAAAACTCTCAAGACTGTTTTGTACAAAGTTGTTTTTTAAAAAGCTAGTATCTGGTACTTGCTTGAAAATAATCCAGAATATGGTTAGGGAAGAAGACTAGTAAATGAAGGTAGAGGATAAAACAAGACTGTCTATGAGTTAATAATTATTGAAACTGGTGAAACTGGAAAATGAGCACAAGAAGGTTCATTGTAGAATTCACTTTCATGTTTTTCCATTAAAAAGATAAACATAAAAAATCATAAAATGTATTCAAAGTGTACATCATCAGTACTATACCTAGAAAAAAGTGCATATACCCAAAACAAAATTTAGCATATTAAATACTAGTATTAAAAAGGAACCTAACATCTATACATCTTTTATGATTTTCAAAACAACATTCTTAATTATGACTACAGAAACATAATAGAAGCTATTGAAAACTGGTAAATATAATCCTAAAATAATTTAAGATTTTCTTAAAATTATGCATATATTAGTAACAGTTAACTGGATGGCTTCTTCATCTAAAATTAACCTAAAAATCCAGAAGTACTGAGTGTAATGTTTGAGAAATATATGTTGTATAGATACATGTGTACATATGTGCATATATACATACACATTACTTGACTGATATAAAAAAATGCCATTAGAAGCAGAACTTACCAAAGTAATCTTGGATCACTGAAAAAATTTAGGCATTTTATTTTGCATGAATGAATTTGACAAATTTATGAGTTAACTACAGACACAAAGTCATAAAGTTTATAAACATTTTAAATATGAAAGAAAGTAAGCCATGTATACCTGGTCATCATCATAGTTTGGGTCTTTCACATCCACCTCCTCCACATCATAAACCTGTCCAGGTGGACCCCAGACACCTTTGCCTCCTGCACCACCTGCCAGAGTTTAGAATTGAATATGGAAAGTTCATAGTTCACGAACTTTAACTGAAATCTGAAACAATTCTAAATGTATAAATGTTAAATAACAACTAAAAAAACTTTTAATTTTCTGGTTTTTCCAATTAAAAATTATATGTCCTTTTTATTTAGATCACTTTTGCAATAATTATTAGACTTTCTTTTAAATATATTTCTATAAACATCAAATTGAAATACCTATGGAGTCAAAAACCAAAAAGCTAAGCCAGGTTTAGCTCAGCAGCATAAGCACTTCCTGGCAAGTGTGAGGTTGCAAGTTCAATTCCCGGTTTAAAAAAAAAAATGTTTTAAAGCAGAAACAAACAAACAAAAAGTAAGGAAAATAGCCATATTAAGGACCTTGAGAAAAATGATACTGCAGCTGAACTCTAAAGTTATACAAAAATCATACTAAAGACAAGCTGATAGATCATTCAACGAATTTTAAATGTCTACCATATGCTAGTCACTACTGCAGGTGCTGAAGACAGAACAGTGAACATCAATTGACTCCAATATCCAAAATAGAAAGAACTAAAGTGCATTCAGAACCAGATATGTGAAAATTTTTCCCAGATATTACCAAATTTGTATTCATTATTTTTAACAATTGACATAAATATAATCATTAAATAACAGATTTAATGAATTTCTGGCTACCTCTTTCAAAGACAATACATGCACAAATCAACTGAGAGACATGAGTGTATACTTTTACTTTGCTGGACATAAGAGTGAAAATTCTGTTCAAGAAAACCAGGTTTTATTGCTGAGCTATGTCCCCAGCAATACCCCATTTGCCTCACACGCACAAGAACCGAGGTTTGATCCTGAGCACCAGAGAAAAAAAGAAACCTAAATCTACTACTCAAGGAAAAAAACCTAAAATGATCTTCAAATAAATTACTGCTACTAGACTTTAAGATATTTTGAAGCTAAAAATTTAATCATCCTATCAAAAACCATGAAGTTTTATCATGTTTAAATCTGTTTCATTCCTAGGACAACAGAAATCCTAGAACAAGAACTAGACAATTTCTGCCCACTTCCTACTGGTATATACCGACCTTTCTTTGGTAGTCCCCTTCCTTTACCAGATCGAGATCGCCTATCCAGCAACCTTCCTTTTGGACTGGTGGGCACAGTTACTCCACCTCTAAGGGATTCGCTTCCATTATCACTGACTGAATCGCCTCTGCCAGAGTCCCGGGATGAGTTTTTCCGTAGTCGTCTTTTTGCCTTGGCATTAATTCTAGCTTCATTAATGGAGGATACTGAAATCCAATTTCCATTTATTTCATTCCTTATTTCCTCAGTCCCAGTGTTTTCTTCATCACCAGAAAAGAGAGAGTCACTTAAATTATCAGGATCTTAAAGAGAAAAATGAAGAATGTAAACTTTTAAGTATTCTCTATTACTGAATCTATACAAAGTATAGTTGCTAAATGTCATTAAGGTGAATCACATGAAATTTATCATTTCTATAGACTAGTAATAATCACATATTGGCAATTTCATATGGTTCAACCCAATGAATGACAACTAAACAGGGTTACTTTTCCCATTTCCCAAAGAAATGAGGCAGTCTTAATGAACAAGTTTTCCTGAAAAAAATGTATTTTTTTCTCACATATTTAGATCATATGTTAATATCAACACCATACACACACTTTTGTGAGTAGAGAGAGGAGAGTTAAGCGACTAGAGACATTAAGACAAAGAATCTTGAAAAAAAGGAAATAAACTAGTATTTACAGACTGTCTACTATTTTTTATCAGAGGCTGTCCTGGATACTTTGCTAATTATTCACAGGTTTCAAAGATAATCATTATACCATTCATACAAACAAGCACAGTAACAGTGTTCAAATAATGTGCCACACATTTTATAATTATAAAATCATTTTAGGATTCGGGGGTTACCACTAGTCCAAAAGAGCCTAAAAAAAAATCAATAGGCAATATGTGTGACTGGAAGCCAAAGGGCTGATACTTTTATCCCTTCGGGACAAGACTTGCTTTCAAAGCTATCATCTCAAAGTCCTAATTCATTGCCCTAAACCTGACTCGTATCACTGCCTATCCTCTGAAAACCTCCTACTCTACATATATTATCTCCTCAAAGAAAATCTATTTGGAGTTCACTATCATTCCCCAGTTTATAAAGTAATTCTTCTCAAAATTCCTTTAAGATATTCCTCAGATCTTACTCCATCCATGAAAACTTTCATAACAACTCTAGCCACAGCAACACTAATGCCCAGTGTTCATTTAACACAACACAGAAGTCATTTTATCCCTTTTATAAGCAGTCTTGCTTTTCAAATTAAGTCACATAAGTCTCAAGGAAGAACCACAACTAGACACCATTTCTTTGTATTATCAGCCCTTAGTAAAGCAACTTCTATAACATTAACTAAAATGTCCATGGCAAACACATGTAGACATTTATTTAGCTTTGCTCTGAAAAACCTTTTAAGCCAAAAAGACTACAGAATTAGCTACCACTAGGTCTGAGTTTTGTGTGTCAGCATTAACAAACATCAGAGCAATTCACTCAAACTTTGAAATATGCCTAATTATAATTACAATGTGTCAAGTGTGTCCATGAACTTTAACATGTTTTAAGATATTTTGTGGCTAAAAACCTAAAAATCATCCTATAAAAAGCATACATGGGTTACATATAAGCATAATTATAATTCTTGACAAAAGTATAAGTTAGGAACAAATACTGTGCTCATCAAAAAAAAAAAAATGAAAACATTGAGTTACTAGTCTTATAAGGAATCTCCTTAGCTATAGCCTTCAAGAACCATCTCCAAACTGAAGAGACTGTCTAAAACAAGCCCCCACTGAAAACTCTTTTAAAGACCTTCCTACTATCTCACAAGAAAGTACAAACCCTTTAACTTAAAGCTTTAAGAAATGTCATTCGTGATCTCGTCCCTGCTTCCCTCAGCAAAATCACTAATGACCACCTCCACATCTGAATGGCCAAAGCGTAGATTTGTTATCACAAAAGATGGAAGGATTAGTTTGGCAGAGAAACATAGCCTATATTAGAAAAAAAAACAAAATATAAAAGTGACCAGCTAAAAAATCATTACAGTAATTCAGTCACAAACTGGCAAAAAGCAAGAGTAGTAACTAGAGTTAATAATAATGTGACACTCTTAAAAATAGAGCTTTCCAGCAGAACAGATTTGGGATTAAATAAGAGTGAAATACCACCCTGCAAGTATGAACTGGTGAGAAAGTGATGTTTTAATGGTATGTTTGAGACATTTTCAAAACTACCTAGTAGTAGTAACTGTTGTCTTGTAGTAGTACTACCATTTTACATTACATATGACTGTAACTACATAAAATTCAAAGCTAGAATACAGCAGTGTTGACAGCTAAAGTCACAAAAAGGATGAACAAGGGAGTGAACACAGAGAGAGAGAAACAAAAGATTTAGGTAAAGGAGACCAAAAAAAGACCAGAGATATACACATTAGATGCGGTTTTCCTTAAGAGTGGATAGCTGAGAGAAACATTAAACATCTACCTCTAACATATTCCTTCTACCATTTAGGTAAACTACAAAACTGGTCCAGAAGACAAAGAATTTAATAGTATAATAAAATGCTTTAACCTGTCCCTTGAATTATTAAAGTATTAAAATATCTATTTCCCATATTCTTTTCTCCAACCTTTTAAACCATCTTTCAAATAAAGTATGTGTGTACAGATCTTTAAGAATAAACATTTTCCCTAGGTATATTTTATGTATTTGACCCATGTTTACATCAATTGTTTTTTTTATATTTTGTTATTCACCTAAG
Organism: Cavia porcellus; assembly: GCF_034190915.1. Classification (NCBI taxonomy): domain Eukaryota; kingdom Metazoa; phylum Chordata; class Mammalia; order Rodentia; family Caviidae; genus Cavia; species Cavia porcellus. Next base: position 84,424,044 of record NW_026947485.1, on the reverse strand, counting down.
TTTGAAAATCACAATAAAATGATTATGGAACCCAAATAATTACTGATCTGACTTTAAAAAAAAACAAAATTAAAAGGATAAAAACCCTGAACATGGCATGTGTAATCATAAAAATTATTTTCTACTGTTTACTAATTTCCTCCTTCAGAATTTTCGTATCTCAGTAATAACCACCTCAATTTATATGCCCACAGTATCAGACAATTACATTTTCATTTCTGGTGCCCAATGAATGGCGCAATTATAATAACATTATTAGCAATATTTTCATGCATGGTATATTCAATATACACTCTATGCTTGTACACACTATCTCATTAAATCCTAACAATAAGAGGATATTTATCCCAATTATATGTATAAAAAAACTGAAGGTCAAAGTAAGTAATTTATTTCCTCAAAGTAACAAAACTAGTAAAGACAGAAACTGGAAGTAGTCTCCCTGACTTAAGACTATTTGCTGTAGGAAGAATTTATTGCAAAGAGAGTCAGACTTAGACCTAAAAATTGAGTTATTATTTTAAGGAAGTACTGGAAAGAGGAACCCAAAAGAGTTATAACTAGGTCTTAAATCAAAAAATGGGTTACAGCTGTGCTAACAGAAATATAACATGGACTGTATGTGTAATTTTACATTTTCCAGTAACCATATTAAAAAGTAAAACAAAGCAAGTAAATTAATTTTAACATACTTAATGTAATAATAATTTTGGTCAGGGATTTAGCTCAGTCGCATAAGTACCTGCCTGGCAAGCGAGAGGTTGTGAGTTTGATCCCTGGTACCAAAAATAAATAAATAATAAATAAAATAATGTAATAATAATTTTAACATCCAATCAATGTAAGAAATTACTGAGCAATTTCATCTTCACCTCATTTCAGACTAGCTACATTCAAGTACCTCAGGTTATGTGCCTAATAGTTATGGTCATACTGGACTGTGGAAAAAAGCAATTACCTGTATATGAAATACGTTCTCAAGCCATGTTGCCATCCCTGCCTAAGTAAGGACATATTACCCACAATCCTAAAAAAAAAGTTCTCACATATCTATTGTATACAGGAGCACAGAAATAATCACTAACTACTGCAACAATTTTTCAACTATAATTTTCTAGCATAGTTTAAATCAAAGGTTTGTAAACATAAAATGACAAGTTTCAACAGCAAAGTATTTGTTTAGGTCAAAGAAAATGACACAAAGTTGTACACATAGTGAATTAAAGTCATTAAAGGAAGGTATAATATTTAATTATGAAATATATTTACAACTAGAGAAATAGAAAACTTTCTGTATTAATAAAATTAGTAAGCATAGAATCCACTAAAATATACCAATATGAAAAGTTCTCACCATTATTATACTATAAAATCTAATTAACTCTTTGGGAAGATTATTTTGAAAACTATACAATAACTATATTCTAGGTTGTTTTGAGGCTGGGCATGGTGTGCACACCTGTAATCCCGGTACTTAGGAGGTTGAGGCAGGAGGGTAACTGTGAGTTCAGCAACAGCCTAAGCAACAAAGTGAGTCTCAAGGCCAGCCTGAACTGCACAGAGAAACCTTGTCTCAAAAGACACGCAAAAAAATTTTTAGACTAAGTTATTCAACATTTGATCATCTGTTCTAATATATATGTGTGTGTGTATATATACATATATATATATTAATGTGGTATGCAAGCATCATGGGAAAATAGCACATGTAACTTATAAAATACAAATTGTGAGAAAAGATCAAACATACCGATTACAGTTTATATTATAGAAATTATTAACCTAAAAAAATTACTAGCCTATGTAAAAATATTCATAAGTAGGCTATCTTTCTACATTCTGTAGTGTATACTTTATCATAAATAATAGCAAGTAAAAATACATGGAATATGAAAGGATAGGCAAAAAAACAAAGACGTGATGAATTCACATGAAAGTAAGAACTATAAACTTGATTTTAAATGTGTCCTGTTTTCCTATAGCATGAATTAAGATAGTACTTTAAAAATTTTTACTTTCATGTTTTCATAAACCATAGAATGATGTGATGTTTGCTCACAAGACAGAGAGTTCAAAACATTATTTACCTGTGGGGTTTACATTCAGTATCTGTTCACTTTCTATTTCCATTGTTCCTTAATTTCACTTGCACTGATTAAACAAATTACCAAATGGAAGTCTTCTGTCAGAATCTTCAAAGAAAAACACAAAATGTTTTAACATTGTCTAAACAGATTAAGGAAAATTACAGTCATTCAGAAATGTGTAATTCCATTTTTTACCAAGTTATCATTCAAAGTGGCTTCATCTAATTAACATTTGGCTCCTATTTTGACAAGTCTGAGTCAAAGAGAAGAAAATTAAAACCTAAAAAATCCCAAGGAATTCAATATATGTCAATATATCCCTCTAATTTAAAGATATATTTGCTACATATGTTTACTTCAAGTTAAGAAATATAGGTACTGGGGATTTAGCTCAGTGGCATAAGCACCTCCCTTACAAGCAGGCAGTCTTGAGTTTGATCCCCGGTACTGATAAAAAGGAAAAAGACAAAAAAAAAAAAAAAAAAAAAAAAAGAGAGAGAGAGAGAGAGAGAGAGAGAGAGAAATATAGGTACAGAAGAGGTACCATCACACTACCTAGGTCTTCATAATTCATGTTGTAAGACTGAGATTAGGAGAAATTTTTAAGTCAATTTTTTCTGTAATGAGTCTATTACTTTTGTAATATGAAAAAAATCTACTCTTCTTTTAAAAATAATCTAACCCATCTCAGAAAGGTGGCACAGATGTTGTAGGCTTTAGTTTCAAAATGACTTAAAAATTATTAGCAATGTGCTCATCTTTTGATACATAAAATACACAAATTAGTGAAAATGCCTAGTAAACTGCAAAAAAACTATTTTTATATAATGTAACCTATAGCTATTATATGTATACACACATATGTATATATGTGTGAGTAGGTGGGTGGGTGGGTATATAGCCTCCTGGGATTCAAAGGTGAAACCCACCTTCAGATTTCTCAATATATACTACTATGTTAAAATCATGTTAGGTTCACTACCCTTTTCTCCAAAAAAAGTATCAATTTGTGTAACAAAATCAAAAACTAATGGTCAAGTTACAGCATAATCCTTAGGCTATGTTAAAATGCTATATTGCTTCAGAAACTTAGAAAATTGTAAGATCATTCTCTAATTCTATACAGACTAACTTGTAAGCCTATATAACTTTTCAACATCATAATTCCAAACTCCGCACTTACAAAAAATGAATCTTAAAATAATGTAAATATTCACACAGATATATGAACATAGGTAGTCTGTATATCCAAACATTTACTATCCTCAATAGTGGAAAATGTTTTCTGGGAAGGGGATACCGTGTCATACGCAGGTGTCAGTTTTTTGAACTACAGTTGTCTTTTTTCATTCTTGATGCAGATACAATATGTGAGAGACTATTTTCTGAACAATCTAACAGTGGAAATGCTAACTGATACAGACAAAACCCTTTGTAGTTCAAACTGAGTTTTACACCCATTATTTCATGTACCACAAGATAATTTAAGGTAGATATTCCAGTTTGCTTACAATTAAACAGATTAGAGAGGGTAGGTGATTTGTTCAAGCTGAGACAGCTACTTAGTGAAAGAACAAGTACTAGAATCCAGAGCTGGTAAACTCAGTATAAGATTTTATAACATCCTACAGCAAAATTCTTTTTAAGGTTAACAGAAAGAAGCTTATTAAAACAGACTTCTATTGCTATGTCAAAATTTTTAAATACTGCTTTCCAAACACCAATTATTTTAAACTATGATACAGAATACATTCAGTTGGGCAAAGAAAATTATCAGGTAAGGACTACCACGATTACATTTGCTTTTCAAATAAGCACAACAAAAGAAGTTTAGACAATTCAGACAATGGTTAACCTGATGAAGAAAAGAATTTAAGTCACACTGCATAGCAACAAAGGCATTTTAATGTTTCATATTCCCTATCTTCACTCTCTTCAAAATAGGCTTTTTTTCCAATTTAAAACCCTTAAAATTCTTTCCCCAAGCCCTAAAAATCTTACTCCAGCTCATTTATACCAATCTGTAAAAATTATTTTTCAATGAGAAAATAACCACACAAATTAGAAAAAAATTAAGGCTGAAGTTAAACAGTGCTGGTTCCCCCCCCCCAAAAAAACCCTACTTTATAAATTACTCTGACATTTTTAAGTCAAATTTAGACCACATTAACTACAAATTACTTATACTTATTCACTGGGCTACAGTCATACGAATTAGCAACTTAACATCAGCTAAAAGCACACTGGCACAATAATGCAAAAATAGAAAATCATACAAGCCGCATCTCTGCAGTCCTAGCAATTATTTTCTCTTCATGTTAGTGCTACAGGAAAATCAATCAAATTGTAATTCTAAATGCTTACTGATAAGTTAAGTTTAATGAACCTATAATGAAACGTTAAGAGCATAAATACCAATAAGGTCATCTGCACAGTCTCTTTTCTTCAAAGCATAGGCTGGCTTTCCAAAAAAGTCCAAAATTAACAAGTATGCCAAAGCCTAACTGTCAAAGCGCGCAGTCAATACACATATTAAGAACGGTTGGAAACCATTCCCTGCACACACCCCTAACCGCGTTTTAATTACAGCTGCCGGCCGCGGCCCGTTCCCGCTCGCGCAAGGGGCAGACGGACTAGGGGCTTCGCGCAGGGCTCCAAGCCCTGGCAAATATCTCCGCGTACCTCACGGTCCCCGAGTGACACGCAGCGCGCACGGCACGCGTGTCACGGCAAGGGAGCTCCTTTCCGGCTTTGTTTTCTCTAGATGATACTTTAAAATTTTCGAAACCCTCCGCTGGAGGACAGGCGCTGCTAGGCTGGCGCAGGGACACGAGTCTGCCCCCCCCCCGCAAGTCGCCCCCCGGAGGAGCCAGGCCGCGGTGGGGGATGGGAGCTCGGGGGCTCCTAGAGACCCCAAGGTGGGTTAAGGGCGTAGACCTTCCCACGGGATCCAGTCTCGCAGGGAACACTGCCCGCGTCCCGCTTCGGGAAGAACTCGGCGGACGGGGGGCTGCTTGAGGAGCAGCCCCTGAGCGCCCCGCTGAGGGAAGAGTGGGGGGGCGACGGGAAGGCCCGCGCCCCGGCCCACAGGACGGGACCCCGCGCCGCCGGAGCCCCGCGGCCTAGGGCGTTGGGGCGAACGCGGCCGGCCTTAGGGGCCTCGGAGAACTGGGGGCCCCCACCCGCCACCCCGTCAGCCCGTCAGCCAGTCACCCCGCCACCGCCGCGACACGACCGGGCTCGGCCTCCACGCCCCCTCCCCTGCCCAACGTGCGGCGGCCTCTGAGGAGCTGGGGGAGAGGGCGCAGTCTTCCCGAGCGCGCGAGCCGCGCCCACAGCTACTGACCCCTCGGGCCACCACTGCCGCTCGCCCAGGTCCCTGGTCCGCCGGCCCCTGCCCAGCTCCTCAGCCTCGGCCGCCGCCTCCGAGCGTCTCTATAGCCCTCCTCACACTGTTTTTGTTTTGTTCTACCCAGTAACACGGGGGCGACAGGGTGGCGCTGATTGGCCAAGATGAAGGGACCGCCTGACCAATCGTGGCGGCAGAGCTGCGCAGGAGGAAAAGCGAGGGAAGTGAAACGTGGAAAGTGGGGGAAGGGAGTGCACACGCGTCTGCCGCTCCATCCCCCCGGGGGCGGGAGCTGGGGCGGGAGTGGAGCTGGAAATCTAGCTCTGCGGGGCCAAGGCAGCTATACCACGTCACAGGTTAGCAGGAAGCTGCCCTGACCCAGCTCGCCTATCCCCTTCAGGGGCCGTTCGGCAGGCTGGGCGACAGCCAGGCTTAGGGCTTCCCGAGGCGCCCGGCTCCGTGTCTGGGCGCTGCCGGGGGAGTCGCCCTGCTCGCTAGCCCCTTCTGCAGCTTCTCCCTCTTCTGCAGCTTCTCTCTCTCTCCATGGCGCCTCCTGTGTCCAGAGCCGGTGCAAAGTAGTTTCAACGAATACCTGCAACCCTTTGAGACAGAAATAGTTCCCATTCCTCAGAGATTCGAAACTCGTGCGTCCTTTCGCTCCCAACTGGAGTTCAGGTGCACACAGTAGGGGCTCCAAGTCTGGGATTCCGCAACCTGGCTATCACTGCGGATTTGTTACAGCTTACTGTGGCTGCTCTCGGACTTTTCCTCCTGGCTGCCTCCTCTTTTCCTCATACTTTCTAGGTCACTGTCTCCTGAGGTAACGACCTGAAAATGCAGTTTCGGTGCTCTGAGGTCACTGTCTCTGGCCGGATTTTCCTCCTGTCTGAAGAGCATAAACCTCGTTGGTTGCTTGGCCTGTCCAGAACTGAACTGGCCGCCGACCCCATCAGCGTCTTCTAAGTTAGTGCTTTCTGCACAGTCGCACCTGCCTGGGAAGCATTGCTAATGCTAGTATCTTTTTACACACACACACACACACACACACACACACACACACATGCCTCTCACTAGCTTCCCACTGCCTCAGGAGAGTGTCAGTGCCTCAATAGCATGATTTCAGAGCTTCGCAGCCGTGTCCCTTCCACCTTGCCAGTTCATACACAACCCCCTCACTGTAACCTACCACTGACAGCATTCCCTACTCCATATGCGTCTCTGTCTCATCATGGGTCTTTTCCATCACCTTGAACTGCTTCCCTTCTTGCTCCCATCTCTACCTGGTGCAGTGCTATCCATGCCTCATGGCCCTCCCTCAGCGTCTCACTTGTGCCTCATTACTTGATATGATCTGTTTTCCTGTCCCAGTTCCTCAGAGTGTTGGCCTACTGGGCCTCTGGAGGCACTGGTCACGTTCTACCTGGCATTATTTTACCTAAGTCCCTGTGCTGTCCTATCTCTTCTGCTTAAGAACGATGTGATATTCTTGAAGACCATATCTGTGTCTCACTCATCAGTTATCGTTACAGTGCTTAAGAAGATGCCTTGTGTCCATGTAATAAATATACCTTGATTGAATTCACGAAGGTTGTTAGCAGTTAGTGGTCATCCTCATCTGTTGGGCAGCATCTACATTCACCTCATGGGCCATACTCAGTTTTTAAAATCAGAGCTTCCCCGCCACTAGGTTTTGCTGTTTTGGCCTTCATCTGCAGTGGTTTCCTTTCCCTGGTCCCCAACTTTCCTATCCACTAACCAGTTACTGCTGGCTCCCTTTTTAAAAAAACTCATCCTTTTCTTCCTCCACATCTTTCCTTTAATCACTTGATTTAGTTTTTTTACCCCTTCCTTCTTCTTTCCTGCCACCAGCCTCCTCTGATTCCTGTTAGGTTATTTTATTTACTTACTCATTTAGCACATTTATTAAGCACCAATGGAATATTCTAAAATACCCTGCAATCTGTAAAAATTGGATATGGTTATCATTTTGAAAAATTTTTTAAAAACCTCTGCTTTAGCAAATGTTCCCCACAAAGACTCATTAGAGACAAGCTGTTTGTATCCTTTCTTTCCATCATCTCAAGCACTGCCTATGAGGCCAGGATCCACCTTTGATATGGTTGATCAGTTTGGGCAAGACAGAAAATAAGGTTCTAGTCCCAGTTCCCTCACTAACTTCCTGTGAGAACTTCAGCTCCTCTCGGGGACCTCTTCGCTAGTAAAATTCAGAAATTGGGCTCAATCAGTAATTTTCTCAAGATGTTTTCCAAAGAACAGGAATTTTGCAGAACATTAAATGGATATGATGGGAGGTTCATATCTTCTTGGAAAGAACTTGTTTCAACAAAGTTAGAACTGTTTCTTTATCCCCAACCCTCCTTAGTGTTTTTTAATAAAATATACACTTTTTGAATCTGGGAGAACTAGAGTAAAAAACTTAATAACCTTTCCTAGTTTTTTATTTGAACATAGAACCTTTATTTATTTATTTATGTATTTATTTGTCTTGTTGAGACAGGGTCTCATATACAGTTCAGGCTGGGCTTGAGTTCACTTTGTAGCCGAGGCTGGTCTCAAACTTGCAATGATCCACCTGCCTCAGCCTCCTGAGTGCTGGGATTGCAGGAGTATGTCACCATGCCCAACTAAGAACCTTTATTTTTAAAATGTTCAAATTTTGTTTCACAATACAATTTTCCACTATCTGACTGTCTGGTACTTTTTAAAACCCTGTTTTGTGAGCTTAATGTTAATTTACCTGTTAGATAAGAGTTCTTCCCCTTCCTTCATTCTGTCCATATTGATGGAATTGTGCCATTCTGGAATTTTAAGAAAGAAAAGCCAACACAGTTACCCAGAGTGAGACTACTGATCAAATATGGCAATAGAATCTGTGCTGTGTGATCAGACAGACATTATACCCTTCATCTTCTCTGTGTGCCTAAGGCCGAAGCACTACTGAGGTACATAGAGCAATAGAAAGTATATTTGGCTTGTTAGGGAGTATGAGAATAAGAGTAAGAGGTAGTTCCTCCCCCCCCCCCCCACCGTGTGTGTGTGTGTGAGGTTACTGAATTTATCTAATTATGTTGTTTTGGTCAGTTCACTTCTTTTCCCTGGGTCAACTGACTGTTCCACTGGTCTGGATTAGGAAACAGGGAATTGCGCACTGCAGGCAGTTCCAGTTCTGACACTTCAGGATGCTGGGCAGGGTGCTGAGATAGCACCTTTGGAATCCTGACAATGGGAAACAAGACAAAAGATGGGAGAGTTTGCTACTGGTGGCAGAAAGAGATTCCATGAGGTAGGACACAGGAACTGTCACTCAATGGGGGGGGCTTTCTCTGGATGCAAAACGTAGATGTATCACCTTCCAGCCCAAAGGCAAGCTTGATGGCTGATGTTAAGATTTGTAGTACTAATGAGTTAACGTGGGTAAATTTCTTGGAAAAGCACAGATAAAAGGCAAAAGCATCCAGGCTTACTATTATGCTTTTGGAACTCCCTAAAGCCTTTTCATGCTCTGGGAGAAATCCCATTTTTGAAGAACTATGATTCTCATTAGGCACTGTTTATGCCCTTGAATGGAACTGAGAAGGGGCCATCTTTCTGGAGACCAAGGGCAGGTCTAGCCCACTTCCTTCTGAAGAACTTTCAGATGTCGTTGTCTACCTGAACTGACATCCTGCCTCCTGTTGTCAAATCAAGGCCTGAATTTTTTTTTTTTTTTTTTTTTTTGTCTTTTTCCTTTTTTATCAGTACCGGGGATCGAACCCACGACTGCCTGCTTGCAAGGCAGGCGCTTATGCCACTGAGCTAAATCCCCAGCCCCGCTTTTTTTTTTTTTTTAAGGCCTGAATTTTAAGAATTCCAACAAGGCAAAAACTTCCCGTTGGCACAAATGATAAAAGAGACATGTTTTGGAGAGAACTGCAAAAGAATCCTAATGATAGCTGACATTTGCTTTTTAAGGTTGACTGAGAGTTCACCATCTCCCTATGAAATGGATAAACATCTCAGTGCTATAAACACAAGAGAAATGAGGCTTAAGCAGGTCACTGGTAACCATGGGGCTTTTATACTGCAAGGAAATTTGGGCATTCCCTAGTTCAAACCTTTCATTTTACAAATGGAAAAATGGAGACCCCACAGAAGTCTAGTACTTGCACAAACCCACACACTAGTTAGTCTTAGAAGTGAGACCCATTGCGACCCTCCATTGAGACCCAAAGGAGGTCTCAGTGCCCCTCCTAGTAGGTATTGTATAGAAGGAGGAACCCAGACTTTGTAGCACCCAGACTGGGCTGGATTCTACCTGCCACTCAGTCTTGAATCTGAAATGGAAATCAAATTATCTGAGCCTATTGTTGGCATAAGGGACAGAAGGGTGTGGAAAGAATTTGTATGATGTTATGAAACATTTCATAGGACATTTTCAAGAATCTCTTTCCTAGAATAAAGACCATAGAGTAATAGGAAGCATAGCAGTAAGAAGTAGATACAATATTTTAATATAGCACATACCAAGAAATACTGAAAGGCTCATAAAGTTTTACTTCCTCAATTCAGATTTTGAGAGGTTTTCTCAGTGTATTTGTCTTTTGTGGTTTTACCCCTTTTTAAGTCACTCCTACCACCTTAAGGATTTAGAAACAAGCTCAATTAAGGTAGAGAAACTTCAGCAAGGCAGCTTTCCTCATAAAGGTCTTAAATTTTTACCATATCTCCTAAACCTAGCCTGAGTTCTAAGCAGATGCAAACTCTAGTTCTTTAAGCTTGTGCAATTGTAGACCATCACTGCTTTCCAAAGCTTACTGTAACTACCACACTGTACATTTAATTATGTTCAATTATGCTCCTCCAGTTGCATCTGGGGAGGAGGGCTTTATCTGCACTGGGTCCTTGGCTGGGCTTCGGACAGCTCAGAGTTAATGCTTTCCTCTTTGATGAGCCCTGAGTGCACCTAGCTGCCATTATGAACCCCTCCTCTCTGTGTCTGCATATTTTCTGCTTGCCTTCCAGACACCAAAAATGAAGCCAGAGCCCAGGGTGCCTGGGATAGACATGAGGGGTTTTCCTGCTGGAAATCACAGAAATGAGTGATGTTCATTATCATTAAAAGGGGCAGCTCTACAAGGAAACAGAAGGAAAGCAAAGGGTGGAGGGTAGACCCAAGACATAAATGCTAGATAGAGGGGATACAAACATAAAGGAGTTAACAGAATTAAACCTCTATTTTAGTAAAATGAAATGAGAATAGAGAAGGGCAAGAGAGGTTTTTTAAATTTTGTTTTGCTGTTTTTTGTTATTTGTAATGAAAATGAAATTAGCTCCACGGAAGCTCAGAAACAGAGAAAGGGTCTAGAAGATGGCTTAGTGAGGCTTGTCCAGGTGTAGACAAACAAACCCAAACTGGGTTCCAGACAAGGGAGCAGTCTGGCTTCAGGCAGGTCACTGAGAGAGCCATAGTAACTGCTCCTATCGCCCTGGGGCTGCTTCCTTTTTTCCATATGATTTTCCAGTTGTGTCTTGTGCTTCTACTCCCCACCTCTCCACACACATTTCTTTTTTCCTTTCCAAAAAGCTAGGAGGGTAGTTCTAGGAGAAAACAAAGATTGACACTTTTAAAACACAGCTTCAGGAAATCCCCAAGCTCAGCAACTGAGCACAACAGCACAATTGACGAAGCCGTCATCGAAACAGGAACTAGCGGCCAATAAGCCACCCTCTAGGAACTAAGAAAAACCTCCAAAGGGAAAAAATAACCATACAGAGTGCAACAGAAAGTTTTACCACCATTTCTTGTGTTGTGCACGTGTGTATGAGTGTGTGTGTGTGTGTGTGTGTGTGTGTGTGTGTGCAGGAAGTTCTCTTCATAGGTAATGAATCTAGGCCAGTGATTTCCTAATGGACTTCAAAGGGTACAAGAACACCTTAACATTTATTGCAAGTATTATTATGAATATGCACCCAATGTCACAATGGGTTCATAACTTTTTTTCATATGACACTAAAAAGATCAGGAACTTCTAGAAAGTAGCATATGATTACATTTGGGCCCATGGGTCGAGTGGGTTTTCTACCACCACCAGACTTTTCTTTCCACTGTATGTCAAACAAGGTGTGAATTAAAGTGTCTTCAATGTAACCACAACAAGAAAACAACACAAAATTTATTCTTAAGACAGCAGTGGCCCTAAAAAGTGACGGAAATGCCATTTTGGGACACCCCAATAGTCATTCAGGTCAGGTATGGCAGCTGTCTTCTATTACATTGTGTTGTAGATTTGGCCAGAAATATAAGCCTAATCTACTAACATTTCTGAAACAAAATTTAGAGCCCCATTGTCCATGAATTTATCATTATAAACTCTTGAACTTATTAAAGAGAGGAACCCATATATGTTTCTCAAAATATGCTTCACAGATGTTCTACCCCTTCACCAAAAAAATACATAAATAAAAAAGTGCTAGGAGGAAGTTATCTCTCCTCTTGGAAAATTGCAAAGTCATAAGTGAACCCATATGATTTTCTTTAACTGAATATTTGCTGAACCTACTTGGGCTTGGAATTCTTTTTGTTTATTACTACCTTATGGAATACATGTTAGAATACACTAACTCAGTACAATGGGACCTGGACTTGGTTTCCAATCATCATTCTGCCACTAACTATAGGCATAACTTTTTTGATAGCACTGAGGTGTAGAACTTAGGTCTTCCAGGTTCTTGCTGAAGCTGACATCTAATGATATAACATGTCTTGGCTGATGATCTAAGATTCATTCTGCTTGTAACTGTTTTTTATGATTATACATATTCTCAAGCTCTGTGTTACCATGATTCTGCCAATAAGCTACCTTCTTTTAAAGGACACTTTGTAAGGCAAATCTCAAAGCACTAGAACTGAATGGAGTCAACAATGTAATGCTGGGTCAGCTTTATTCACTGCGATAAATACCTGCAATAAACACAAAGCCATAGACCTTAGCAATCACAGGGCAGCTGACTAGTGTCCATGTGTATCAAGGCAGCTGAGATTTTGTTTTTAGAAGCTATACAACCTTTTTGAAGCCAACAAGGTTTTACCAAGTATTATCACATGCCTTGAAGAGCAAATGCCTTTTTTCCAAGGACCAAAGTTATTCCCACAGGCATTGTTAACCTCTAGGAGAATCCGGGTCTCAGAAGAAAGGAGGGCTGATGGCCTCTCTCTCTAAAAGCTCTTTTCCTCCATAAAGTCCTGACTGTAGCTTTCCCAGGGGATACCAGAGGCCTAGGAATGCTGTAAGTACCACTTGTAAAATGCCCCAAGCTCTTGCACAATCAGTGGGGAAGCAGCCTAGGGTGAAGCATTAAGACTATGTGTGTTTTCTGCATCTCAGACGCTGGAAGCTCTATAAATTTCTGCAGGCAAAGCATGAGGAAAACCTCTTTCAAAGCAGAGGCCCCAGGGCTGCAGGGAACAGGGCCAGCAATAGGTTGGAACTTGTTCTGTAGAAGGGCTTTTCCCCAGACACCATGGTCACAACCTGTGCAACCTCATACCCACATGGGACCACACATCTGAGAAGACTGCTGTGCAGCCCAGAGAAGGAATCTTTCAAAAACAGAGCCATGTTACCACTTCTTTAGTGCCCCATGAAATCTAAACAGTTTAGGAAAGCATACCTATGTCTTCCCAGTTGAACTTTGCTTGAAAGCCTGGACTCAGTAGGTGAAGTACTAGTTTTGAGCAAGTTCCTTTACATTCTCTGGCCCTCAGTTTTCTCACCTGTAAAATGGGGATAATTGTAGCACCTATTGTGCAAGGGCTGTTTTTCAAGTTTAATGAAATGTTTGTACTTAGCCAGATGCTTGACATATTGTAAGTACCTAATAATAATAATAATACCTTGGTTGCTATTGATACTAGTCTTACCTATTGAATTCGGACTGATTTTCAGATTTCTGTAAATAGTTCCAAAGGCCAGTGCAGAGTTTAGGCTCGCCTTCCCCATGATTTGCCCATTTGTCCTCCTGCTGAACTCCTGGGCTCAGTTCTTTGTTTCCACATTGATTCCCCGCTGGCCTGCAAGTTTTTGGAGGGCAATACCCTCTCCTGCCTTCACTGTGTCAGTAGGTGCCAATCAATAAATGTCTGGTGAAAGGATAAAGGAACAAATAGCATTTCTCCTTTCAAAACAAGAGCCTGTCTGGGGCTGATCTGAGAGTCTCACTTCCTGGTTTAGCTGGCAGATGGTTGTCTATCAGTGTTGGCTCTCCAGGGAGCTGCTTAGGCGCCTTCAGTGCTTGTAGCTGAGGCTTGGTCTTGCTGGGAACATCCCAAGAAGGGACCTGAGGTCATTGATTGGGACCCCCAGGAATAGCAGAACACTAAGCTTCCCAGGGTCCCAGCCACACTGGCTCTCAGGAGAAACATGCAGGCTGACTCCAGTGGCTGTCCTGGGGGCTAAGGCAGGCTTGACCTCTGCCTCAGCCCAGAGGAGCCAAGTTTCTTCTCTTCACTGGAAGAGGCCGGTTCAGAGGAAGAGCTGACAAAAATAAAACCAACATGGCAACAAGCTGCACAGGAAGTTGCAGGTCTGTGCGCCAGAGCGGAGAGAGCCATTTGGGTTAACACACCACAAGAAAGGCTGCCTGATGCTGAGATCATAGGACCCACCCCACTCCCTTTGCATAGGAAGCTTTTTCTTTTAAGAGTCAAGCCTAGCAGACCCAGGCCCAGGGTCAGCATCTGCAGCTCAGCTGTAGGTTGCAAGCAAATGAGCAATGTCTCTGAGCCTCCCCTTCCTGTCTGTGGGTCTCCTTCAATAGTCAGGGAAGGAAGGCCACATATTTATCATGTGAACACTTGTGGCCTCCTTCCTTCACTACAGATGGAGCAGAGGACAAGGCCTCTGGTCTTACTTTAGACACATGAGGTACATACAGTCATGTACCACTAGACACACAGATACACAGCTCATTCATATATATACGGAGCTACACATACGGTACCTAAACATGTCACACACATGCACAGAACACACAGTGCATAGACTGCACCTCGCACATACTTCACACACATATACAAGCCCACACTCCTCCTAAATTGAGAACATTTATGAAGCCAGCAGCTCTATCTGTCGATGTCCGCTCCCGGCCGGCAGGAAGGACACACGACAAAGTCTGGTAGTGGACAACCTTTTCTTTTTATTTTCCTTCTCCGTACAGCCTGCCCTGGGTTCTCCCAGCTGAAGCCTCCTCTGGTCCGCTCCCCGCGGCTCCTTTTGTGCTTCAGTCTGCCCCAAAGCCTCTACCGGTCCGCTCTCCGCGGCTCCTTTTGGGCTTCTACTTCCGGGCTTCTATCTGGCTTCTTCTTCCGCCCAGGGGTGGCACCGGTATATATACGGGTACAGTGTCCAATCATGTTAAAGTAAGCAAGGCAAGCTGATTGGCTAACATCATCAGTTGCCAGGCAGACTATATTGTTGAGCGGGTTGTTTACGCGGTAAGCAGGAAACTAACATATTCGATGGGAGGGGTAATCTACCTCAGGCCTCACTCTTTACTACAGGCCTCACGTCCGCCAAGTGAGGCGACCGGGCTCGGGGCTGCGGCTCCCAACATCTCCCCCTTTTTTATTTTTTATGAATGTGCGCATCGTAGCCCTTCCTGGACTGGGTGCAGAGGCTTATGCCCTATGCGTAGGCCCACCGTAGGTCCTTGGCTTAGACCCTGGTCGGCCGTCCCATGGTCTGCCAAGGCCCTGAGGCCCTCGTCCTTTTTCTAGGGCCAGGCACAAACTGGACGGAACCTGGATGCACACAAGCTTGCACTCATTCTCTCTCCGTAAAGAAATCCCCTCGGAGAGAAATTTAGACCTGGGCAGCATCTAACAGTCCAGCGGCTTACGTGCAGGATGGGGTAGGGCCTGGCTTAGGTCGAGTCATGCTGGGGAGGCACGCTCTTACCCGTCATTGACTCATCTACCCTGCTATATCATAATTTTTTAGAGGAGGAGTGTGGGAAGCTCACCGTCCCTAGACTCGGTCGTAGGCTAGGCGAGCGAGCCATGCATATGCCTGAGGATCTTCTTGTCCATTTCGGGCTACCGCTATTTCTATTCATCTTGTTGGTTGGTCTGTGATGGATCTCCAGTAGGGCAGGTCTGATCTTTAGTCGAGGGCTTTGTTGTCCGTGTCAGTCTCTCCGGTATCCACAGTGGTTCTCGTCCCGATTCCTGTGGGAAAACACAAACCGCGCCTCGGTTCCAGCTGATTACCGGATCCGGGCCCATCCATTGTCCTGTCAGGACATCTTTCCACTTCACCCACCCTTTATGGTTGGGGGAAGGGTTGCAGTGCTCCACAGCTGGGGAGCGATTATCATTATTTAAATTTAAAAAATTGTGTGTGAATAGTGCCATGGATAATCGTGCCTTTGGGGCCAGGCCTTGGCCTACTCCCCCTTTTTGTTTTTGTAAAATTTCTTTGAGGCTTCTATGAGCCCTCTCAATGATTCCTTGACCTTGGGGATTGTATGGGATACCATGTTTTAATTGAACCTCCATCATTTTGCAGAACTCATTGAAAGCTTTGCCTATATAGGCTGGTCCATTATCAGTTTTTAATATTTTTGGTTTGCCCCATGCGGCCCAAGCTGCCAGGCAATGATTGATCACATTAGACACTTTTTCACCTGTTTCTGCTGTTGCAAATATGACGCGAGAACAGGTGTCTGTGGAAACATGAACATATTTAAGAGTCCCAAACTCCTGTATATGTGTGATGTCCATCTGCCAAACATCACCAGGGATCAAACCTCGAGGGTTTACTCCCATCGGTATGGCAGGTTTGTATGTGGCACAGGAGTCACATAGTCGCACGATATCTCGTGCATCTGCTCTAGAAACATGGAAATGGTTTGCTAGTGTCCTGGCATTAACATGAAATTTATCATGGAAGGCACGGGCTCGCTCGATTGGTGTTAGTAAGGTAAAAATCCATAACGGGCGAGTGGCAGTGTCAGCAGCCGCATTCCCCTGTGCCATAGGCCCTGGCAGGGATGTATGTGCTCTTATGTGAGTGGTGAAGACCTTATGGTGTCTGTTCTGAAGCAATGTCTGGATAGACAGGAACAGTCCAGCCACTGTGGAAGTGGATCTAATTAAACTGGCAGTCTCAAGCACTTGCATAGCATTGACCACATATCTAGAATCGGAGACAATGTTAATGGCTTCTGAGAACCGTTCAAGAATCATTTTAACGATCTGCAGTTCTACCACCTGAGGCTGATCTGGTTTAAATTGTATGGTAACCGGGGGCTTGCCTAGGATCACATAGGCGCCTATCCCCGTCTTGGAGCCATCTGTGTATATTGTAGTTGCTGGGACTAATGGCTCAGAGGCAGTAACCTTTGGAAAAATTATAGGGTGCTGAGTGACAAATGACAAGATAGGGTCTTTAGGGTATTGATTGTTTATATCCCCATGGAAAACACATCTCAGAATGGCCCAGGTATCTATGCAGGCAGCCAGGGTCTTGATCTGGCTGGCGGTATAGGGTACTCGGATGGCTTGTGGTCCTGAGCCAAAATGTTGGACAGCTGTATCATGCGCTTCAAGGGCCAATGAAGCGACTGCCTCCGGGTAATGCTCTATGACTTTTGCAGGTGAGACCTTAGGGTGTATCCACAGTAATGGTCCTTTCTGCCAAATCACCGCTGTGGGCTGTAGACTAGTCTGTAGCAAACAGACATCAAAGGGTCGCCCTGGTTCAATTCTGTGTAAGGTAGCCCCACCTAAGGCTTTTTCCACTCTCTGTAAGGCAGCTCTTGCCTCAGGAGTGAGCCTCCTGTGGGAGGCTATATCTGGGTCTCCCTTCAGAAGGTCGAACAGGGGTTTGAGATCTGAATTTGGTATATGTAAATATGGCCTAATCCAATTAATGTCTCCCAATAGCTTTTGCATGTCATTTAGGGTCCTAACGCCATCCGTCCTAATGGTGATCTTCTGTATAAGTCTGGAGGCGACACTGAGGTCCACACCTGCTGACCCAGGGGTGGCCCTTGTTGAAGGCTGCCACCCTGAGCTGTCCTGTCTCTGGGGCGGGGGCCCGCCTGTGAAGGGGGCCCCCTCTGGCCGTTTTTTGGCTCTCTAGCATCTTGTCCACAAATACGGTTGCCCTGAGCATCAAAGACCGACCCACACTCCTCAGCTTTGTGTGATCCCTTTTTGCATCGCCCACAAACATATGGTTCTTCATTCCTAGGGCGAGGCCTAGCATCTGCATTGTTTGGGCAATGACGTTTAATGTGTCCTGGCTCCCCGCAGGCAAAACACCCTTTAGCCTTACATTCCCCTTCTAACCCGCGAGGTCCCCTCTGCTGTACAGCCGCGGCCAGGAGAGCAGCCACTCCCGAGTTGGAGAGCGGCCCCCCTATCTCTCTGCATATCCTAATCCAGGCGTTGAGGTCCTTGTTCTTATGAGGAGCTATCGCTGCCTTGCACTCCTTTGTACATTGCTCAAAAATCAGCTGTCTTACCAGCGGTTGAGCCACTCCCGGATCAGGAAATATCTTATCGGCAGCATCTTGCATTCGGGCCACAAAGTCAACAAATGGCTCTGTGGTACCCTGAATTATTTTTGAAAGACACAAGGAGGCAGTTCCGGCACCACTTACCTGTTTCCAGGCGCGGAGCCCTATGGCATTGATTTGTTCATAGACAGCGCCGGGGAACTGGGTCTGGTCATCAGCGTGCCGACCTTCTCCCATAAGCATTTCTTTGTTCCACCCCCGGTTTCCCCGATTGGCGTTTCTCTCAGCCTGCTCTGCAGAGAACTCTGCGTACCAGGCTCGCCAATCCAGGTAACTGCCCGAGGGCAGACACGCCTTTGCCAGCTGAATCCAGTCCGCGGGGGTGAGGGGCCCAGAAGACAGATTCTCCAGCATGGCAATGGTGTAAGGCGCAGTCGGCCCAAAGGTTGTAACTGCATTTTTAAGTTCTCTAATCTGCTTTATCTCAAAAGGCTCCCATACATTGCGTCCCTGGCCCATAGCTACTTGTACAGGAAATATCTCGTAGGGGCCACTATCTATCCCAGGTGGATGTACCTCATGAGACAAGCGTCCCCCCTGCCAAAGCCGCCTGTAAAAATACCGACCCGCCGGCGGCGGAGCATAAGACGGCGGCCGTGATTGGGCGGAAAATGGGGGCCCGTGCATCACTTCCTGTTCTGGCGAAAGGGGAGGGAGCTCCCAGGCGGCCGCCTCGTGGCGAGGGACCGCCTCCCTCTCGCGCCGGGGCGCACTCAGGAGCTCTCTACTCCTCCGCAGACCAGGTTGAGCAGAGCGCAATTCGCGGCGTGACGCTGGAAAAGAACCCTGCGACTCCTTATTGAGCGACTTAGGCTCCTGACAGCTGGTCTCTTTGGCCTCCCTGCCATTCAACTTTCCCTCGTCCTCGGAGTCAGACGACTCCGAGGCTAGAGCCCCGTCCTCCTCCTTAGCATCCTTGTTCCCCTTGACAGACACCTCTCGGGAGCTCCCTGACTGGGCCTGCTCAGATACCCTGCGTACTTTTGTAAGCTCTTGAGAGCTTTCTCCACAACCACCCTCGCTCTTAGTGCCGCTACCTAGCATGTTTCCCATTTTTTAATATGTTACTCACCGCGTGAGGCCCAAGGAATCCGCCACTTACGCGTGAGCCTGAGGGGAGTCTAAAAGCCCTGTAGGTGCGCGCCACCCAGAGCCCAGGCTTATCCCCAACTCACCTGTCTCGCAGCTCTGTACTGGAGCGTTGTCCACTTCCACGTCTCGGGGGTGATCAGTCCCCGGGCGGGCCTCCAAATGTCGATGTCCGCTCCCGGCCGGCAGGAAGGACACACGACAAAGTCTGGTAGTGGACAACCTTTTCTTTTTATTTTCCTTCTCCGTACAGCCTGCCCTGGGTTCTCCCAGCTGAAGCCTCCTCTGGTCCGCTCCCCGCGGCTCCTTTTGTGCTTCAGTCTGCCCCAAAGCCTCTACCGGTCCGCTCTCCGCGGCTCCTTTTGGGCTTCTACTTCCGGGCTTCTATCTGGCTTCTTCTTCCGCCCAGGGGTGGCACCGGTATATATACGGGTACAGTGTCCAATCATGTTAAAGTAAGCAAGGCAAGCTGATTGGCTAACATCATCAGTTGCCAGGCAGACTATATTGTTGAGCGGGTTGTTTACGCGGTAAGCAGGAAACTAACATATTCGATGGGAGGGGTAATCTACCTCAGGCCTCACTCTTTACTACAGGCCTCACGTCCGCCAAGTGAGGCGACCGGGCTCGGGGCTGCGGCTCCCAACATCTATCAATTCTTCCCCTCACTGTTCCCTAACTAGAAGCAGATTATCTTCCCCTTAACTGTTTCTGAGCCACAGTCCCTCTCAACGGACTCTAAATCTGGTGACTTCTTTTTCTCTTGTTAGTCCAGAGCCATCTGACACCATTGTCTGGGAGTTCTGTGTAGCTGTAGACTTTTATCGCCTCATGAATCTAGGAACCCAGGATGTGTTCACAAAACCTCACAGGACACCACCATGTACTGAGTAGCTACTGTGCACCAGCTCCTCCACATCTGCACACCTTCATCACACTCAGCAAGAAATTGCTGGTGTCTCCTTCACATAACCAACAAAGCCAATGAGGCTCAGAAAAGTACAAGAACAAAACTGCCCAGGGTCTCACAAGCAGTAATGGGCAGAACTGGAATTTGAATCTAAACAGTTTACTGGTCTGAGTGTTCCACTGCCCACGCCAGCCTGGTGAGATTGAGCCCTCGAGGAGTTCCTCATCCGTTACCCTGAATGCTACCAGGGCACAGCTTTCCTGTTTCCCCCTGACTTGTCCCCTCAGGCAGCAGGCTGGAGGCCTCCACCTCCCTCGCTCCCACGGGTGTGGCCAACACAAATTCCTCATTAGAAAACGCTGTGCCTTCTGGACAAAGGCACTGTGTGACAATCTAGTACCTTCTCGATAGACTTCTGTGAGGAGGCTGACAACAACTTCTCCAGCCACTGAGCCTGCAAATGTACCAGAGTCAGTTACCACCAACCTCGATGCCTCAATCCTTCCAGGCCCAGCAGCAGGGCAACTGGATCTTTAGGGGCTGGAGCTGGGGGTTCCTTCACAACAGAAAATGGTCTTCCGTGTCAGGCAGATCTAGGTTAAACCCAGCTCTGTCACCTTCCATCTATCAGACTTGAGCAAAGTGATTTCTCCTGCTGGAACCTCAGCTCCTTGGCAATAAAGCTATCAACACCTACTGTCCCCAGCGCAGTGCTTGGGTTTCAGTCTTCCGGTCTCTGAATGCTAGAGTTGGACCACATGACCTTTACACTCCTGTAGAAACACAGCTTCAGGCTAGAACAGAGGTGTCCATCTTGCTCCTGGGTATAGCGGGGAATTAGATACCTTGTGGTTTCTCTCAGGGTGAACTCAGCCCTGAGGAAGGCTTCTGCTTTATTTTGACACAATTTTATTGACTACCCACAATCCATGTAAGATGAAAGTCTTGGGGAGTGAATGTAAACAAACACAAGCCCTGCCCTTCGGGAACACACAGACTAGACTGATAGGAATGATAAGACCCATAAAAATAAGTGCTGTGTAGCTTGGAAAGTGGTAAGTGCCTGGGGTAAGAGTACAGATATAAGGCTCTAAACGCTGAGAGCAGAGAGGGGGTGATTCCCTGGAGAAAGAGCTCACATGTGGCCAGTCCGTGAAGGGTAGGTTAGACACAAAGAGGACCAACATTGACAAATCAGAACCACAGTTTTGGAACTTTTTGTTAGTCCTCTGCCATCTGCAGGAGCCAGGCTGTAAAATCCCTTAAAGCCGTAGATCATTTCCCACTTTTTCCCTGAGGGTCTCTTTCCCTGGGTTGAAGAGTTCAGGGTTTGCATGAATGCGCAGTAGCCCAGGCTGATCCTTGTGCTTGGCCATGAAAGTGCTGCCTCCTGATACCCAGTCTCTTCCTTTGCACCAGCCATTATTAAGTGTGGGGATGAGGCATGTGGAGCCGGGGGGCAGGCACCCAGCTCAGGGAAATGGTGTTGATTCCGACTGCAATAGACCACGTCCCTGGTACCCTCGCTGTCCCACCAGCTTGCCTATGCCCAGATCTCAGCATTCTGAGGAGTCAGCCTGTAGAGGAAAGGAAATATCAGTGAGGAACAGTTGGTTTAAGTCACCTGACTAGGGTGTGTGTGTTCAGGACTAGATGTTTTGCAGTTGATTTAAATCTGGATCAGAATTGTGCAGCCCTCAGCACACTGCTATCTACAAAAGATAAGCTCGAACAATCCCCTGCAGGACCCAGCTGCCAGAGAACCAGCACTCTGCATGTAAACACAGCTACTTGCCAGACTCTAATGCCAGGTGAAGAAGCCTCTGTTATTAGCAGAAGGGATCCAGGTGGATCACAGATGGGGCTAAGCCTCCCACAGAGGCAAGGGTCTCTAGATGGCCCACTGTTCTGGCAAGAATCGAGGAGGGGCCCCGGGGTGCTCTGGCCCAGCCGAGTTTTCTCCACTTGGCTCATCAAGGCTGAATCTCCCCACCACAGAGCAGAAGACAACCCCACACTGCAGCGCTTGCTATGTAACACAGGCTGCCATGTCATTGTGTCTCACTGGCAGCCATCTCCTCCTGTGCGATGTGGGGCTAGTGCAGTGATGCCCCATTGATGTGGAGGCCGGGAAGAACCCCCCACAGACTTGTGAGTGAGTGCAGGAGACTGGTGTATCTGTCATCTCTCTCCTTCCTTATGCACCCTACTCACCAGATCTGGTACCATGTGACTCCTGGCTCTTTCCCAGAGTCAAAATGAGCAAGACAGGTAAACAATCCACTCAGGGCAGTCAGTCAGCCACAGCACTAAAGCTGAAAATATGAAGAAGGACTTCCAGGAAGTGGCAAGAATAAAGGGATATGGCTGTTTGAAGCAAGGAGTAGTATTTTGAAGGTGATTCATGGCATTGTGTATTTCACTGTGATAACTTTTTTTCAGTTTAATCATTTTGTGATCACATCTTATAGTTTGTGTAGAAAAACAAGAAAATGCACATGAAAAGAGAGCCAATTTTAAAATGGCTGCAAGCCAGGCATGGTGGCATACACCGGTAATCCCAGCACTTCGGAGGCTGAAGCAGAAGGATTGATATGAACTCGGGGTCAGCCTGGGCTACACAGTGAGGTCAAGGCCAGCCTGAAGTACATAGCAAGACCCTTTCCAAAAATAAATAATAAATAAATAAAAACATTGGCAATCCCTCTGTGCAGAAATAGCCAGCATTAGCATTCTACTAATAACCAGTTTTAACAAGTTGTCAAATTATTTGTATAAATGACTACATTAGTGGGATCGCACACTGACCTTTTTTCAATGGAAAAAGTTATCATCCTGGCAATGCTCTTGGACTGAGGAGAAAAGAAAAAGCCCATCTATGCTGGGATCCGTTTCAAATACAAATTCCTAAAATATTACAACTATACATGTAAATAATTGCAGCCACAAAATGTATTATAAAATAACACAGGAGACTACGTAACATCAGAGATCACTTATGTAATACAGGAAATGCAGAAGCCAAAAGGACAAAATAGCAGATTTGAATACTGGAATATTTTGAACTTCAGTGTGATGAATGGCAGCAAAAATACAGTTAAAAAATGGTAGATTTCTGTGAAACATTAGCAACATTTAACAGACAGAGGATTAACACCCCTTATCTCAAGCCCAGACCTATAGAACCCAGTATCTGCTTGAGACCGACTCCCATCCTACGCCTGCATGCTTCCAAGCAGTTTCTTTTCTGTTAACAGATATCTATGCTTAATGTACAAAGAGTGCCTACAAGAAAGAACAACTTGAATATCCAAACAGAAATGGGCAAGGAATATAGAGGAAAAAGAGAAGAACAGTAGCCAACGAACGTGAAAAGATGTTGAACTTCATTGCTGTCAAGGAAATTCAAAAACTAGAAAATTGTTCAGGGGCTGGGGATTTAGCTCAGCAGCATAAGCGCCTGCCTTGCAAGCAGGCAGTTGTGAGTTCGATCCCTGGTACCAATAAAAACGAAAAAGACAAAAAAAAAAAATTGTTCAAACCTGGTGCTTGCAAGAATATACAGAAATGAGCATCCCCAAACACTGCCAGTGCAAGTGTCAATTGGTACAACTTTTGGAGGAAGATGATTTGGTAGAAGCCACTTGAATTTTAAATGTGTGTACTTTATGACTGAACAATCCTACTCTCAAGGGATGGAAATTATGTATATTTACAAGTATGCATGTCCATTGCAGTAAGGTTTGTAATAGAAAAACATCTGGAACAAGCTAAATATCCATCAGAAGTTTATTACTATATATTAATTACTATATATTCACATTAAGAAATACTATTCAGTCACTAAAAATAATAATATAGGTGCTGACTTGAAATGATACATATGATATGGTACTGAATAGAAATAAAGCAAGTGAAAGACCACTATTGCAAGTAATATTTGGTTTATGAAAAAAATATGCACATATTTATATTTGTGTCAGTTGTATAAATCTTGGAAAAAAGTCTGGAAGTATTTGAACCATGTCCAGGGAGTTTGGTACTTTTTGTTTACCTTACTGTTTTTGTTTGTTTGTGTTTTTAAACAGAGTCTTACTATGCCATTCAGGCTGGCCATGAACTCACAGCACTCTTCCTGCCTCAGTCTCCCAAATGCTAGGATTACAGGTGTGTACCAACATGCCCAGCTGGATTTGGTTGTTGGAGAAGAGGGATTTTGCCCTTTTTAAAAAACTCTGTGTGTGTGTGTGTGTGTGTGTGTGTGTGTGTGTGTGTGCTAATTGTTATTGAACCCATGGCCTTCACATTGAGCTATATTCCCATTCCCTTATTAGATTAAACAATTGAGACAGGGTCTCACTGAGTTACAAAGGCTTGCTTTGAACTTGTGATCCTCCTGCCTCAGCCTACCAACTAGCTTGGGTTACAGATGTGGCCCACCACATCTATCACTTTTCTATCTTTTTAGTCAGTTCAGTCATTAGCCCACTTTATACTTATGTTTGCTGAGGCTCGTAGAAGTTGTCATTCACCCAGGTCAGCGACAGAGGCGCTGCTAAGTGGCAACACCAGGACATCAGGCGAGGTTCAGTAGGGCCCAGGCCCTCATTTATTTCACATTACCAGGCTGCTCCCCAGCTGTGCATTAGCAAGCACAGCTTACAGGACTCTGTCTGAGCGTCTAAGGATTTGGGCTGACAGAAATGAATCTATGGCTAGCCCTAGAGCCATTTCTTGGCTGGATCTTGGCCACAGAGTGCCAGTGCTGAGCTATGGGGACGTCTAGGGGAGGCGCTCTGCTCCCACACTGTGCTCCTGTCCCAGGATCCTCAGAATCCACGCCAGGTGCTGGAGTGAGGCCTGGTCTCTCTGGGCTACTCTTCTCTTTGAGAAAAAGTTACAGTCTATGTGAAGTTCCCCACCTCCCTACCTGGAGACCCACGAAGGACCAGACCACTACTAACCCATGTTGTCTTACACCAAAGGCGCTATGGCCTCTGTGGACTGCGACACCTCCCTGCCCCCTTGGGGCCCTTCATTTGTGCAGTGTAAAAAGGCAACACTCCCAAGGCCTTGCCCACAGGTTTTCTGAGAGAACCAAAGGAGGTTTTTGTGGACTTGCCTGAAGGCCACGGCCATAAAGAAGACAGATTCTGAACTTGAAAGAATGAAGCTTGTCAACTATGGAGCCTCCTGGGAGGGCCAACCCTGCACCTCTGCTGGATTAAGATGTCCTTGAGCCCACCAACGCACCCTGCCAGGCATGACAGCTACTATAACTCAGGGCAGTGCTGCCCCAGCCCCTCGCCTTGTTTTTCCTGTGCTGGTGCTGCTTTTGGCTAACCCTCTGGCCTCCTGCCTGAACCAATATGACAGTGCCGCCCTATCCTGGTTGACATTCCGGACTTGGCTCCTCCGCTGCTGGTCTTGTGATGCTCACCTGACCCTACCTTCCTCATACACCCTTCCGGGACTGCTCACACAGAGCGCTTCTGGGGAGCCGTGGCCAAGGTGACCTACCAACAAGCTGACACATACAAAATTCTACAGCTAAGAAACATTCTAAGGCTGTCAGAGTTACTCTGGCTCATCATCCTGCCCAGCCTCGTACACAGGCTGGTCAGTCACCAGCGATCTCCCATGAGGAGCTGGTGACTGAATACTGAAGGAAATATTCCTCCCCTGCCACATGCGACAGCTTAAGTCCCTGCAGGTAACCCACTTGAGAAGGGGTTGAGAGCTTTCCTGTAAATGATAAACTAGTAAATAGTTTAGTCTTTGTGGCCAAGAGGCACACTGTGGGTTCTTATGTGGATACTTAAAAGCAAAAGAGAAAATAAATTTCTCTGAGATTCCACTGATGAAATCAAAATAGAGTGCAATAGTATAACTCTTTGGTAATAAAGGTCTCCTAATAAAAAGAACAAAATTCTGTTTTGAGGAATAACATTTTGCTTCATTGGAATTCAAAGTGTCTTCTGTCATTAGAATCGATTGCAAATGGTCATCGGTTCTTGCTGATGTGTAATGAGGTTTTATGTTTGAAAATGACAGGTGAATTTCACATAATTTGTACATGTCATAAAAGACTCTTTAAAAATGATTGTAGCTTGCAGGCACCATAAAAACAGGCAGTGGGCTGGATTTGGCTTCAGGCTATAGTTTATTAATCCTTGTAGGGATACAGTAGGATATTCTCATTCTTTTTAAAAAATTTTTTGGCTTCTGCCCCTGCCTTCAAAATCCTGCACTTTCTACCACCTTAGGCTTCCAAGGCAGTCTCATTCCCTGCCCTAGTGCCCCTTCCTTCTCAAAAAGGAGGACAGGGCTGGACCTAACAGCTCCACAGAAGTGCTCCCTGGGACTTCGTTATTGCTCAACCACCACAGCAGTGCAGAATGGAGTCAGAGCTGCTGCCAGCCTTTCCCCTTTCCAAGGCTGGTGTTAGCTTGGTCAACGGCAGGACAACGGCTGAGAAGGGCTCGCTTGTGGCTTCTCTCCACCCCAAACCACAGAAGAGGAGAGGCCTTCAAGAAGCTGGGTGAATGGGAAATAGTCGTGCTCACCCAGTGCTTCCAACACAGAGGACAGATTTAAAAAGCTAAAATCTCATTGCGTCCTGAAGTCTCACTGCATTTTGGGAAGATGACTGATAATAGCACAGAGTTCAGTGCTGGCAAAATGACATCAATAATGCATGACAATGACCTCACTTTTTTGTAAATACGGAGAGGGCTAAGATAAGAGATCAATCATTCATCAACTCACTAATTTATTTAACAAACTTTTCAAGCATCTACAGTGTGCTGGGCACACCCCAGGCATTGAGTATGCTGCAAAAAATAAAGCAGATGTAGTCCTTGCTAGCACAGAGCTAACAGTATAGTCATCCCCTGGTATCCACAGGCATTTGTTCCAGGATGCCCTCATGAATGAATGCTCAAGTCCCTTGTGTAAACTAGTGTACCTGCATAAAATCTGCTGTGGAGTTTGGATCTGGAATATCTGTGCCCAGAGAGGAGACTTTTGAAAGTGACTGAATCATGGGGGCTGTTTTGGCTTTTGTCCAGATGTCACCCCAAAGCTTTATGTGGTCCTAGGTGGGGGTTTTTCAGAGGCAGCTGGATCTAGAGTGTGTGGCACTGGGTTGATTCATGGTGCAATGCTAGGATCAAGGGTGCTAGGATTAGGGATGAGAGCACTTCCCACCCTAAGCAGCCCGGATGACAAGATATAAGGGATAGAAAGAGTCGTGGTCCTCCCTTGTTGCTTTGCTACCTTCTGTCTGCCATGAAATATTTCTCCTCTGCAATGCCCATTGCCATGCCACCCTGCCTGGGAGCCAGCCAATTATGGACTGAAACCTCTACAAATTGTGAGCTAAATAAACCTTTCCTTCTTTACTCTGGGAGTCAGGTATTTGTTTTTTTTTTTTTTTATTTAAGGAGAAAAAGAAAAAAAAGCAGAGAAAGGATGCAAGTTATACAGATTTACAGAAAAAAATAAACAGTAGGAAATCACTAGTTAATGGATTACATATTGTCATCTTAGAAATAATTGTTCAAGTTACAAAATTAAAGCCTATAAAGTGGACATTCCAATAGCGAGACTGCAAACAGTTCTGTTCAATGATCCAACAAAACTCAGTAATATCATTATCTATCTTATACACTTAAATATACATGCAGTTATATTGTTTAGAGCACTTTCTTTTCCTCTCTTTTGTACAATGACAATTACACATTTTGGGTTTTGTTGCTCCCACAGTTCTTATTACTTTTTTTGGAAGAGAGTAGAACCAAATGTGACATAACAGAACAGTCAGTCAAATCAAAAGGGTGGACGTAATAGATAATGTAAAAGCATAATACTAGGTGATCAACAATGGTTACCATAATGTCTCCCGCTATCTCTAATAGAATTGCCTATATCATTAGTTATAATAAAACTGAACAAAACAGTAAAGAACAAAACCAAAAAAACCAAAACATTGGAGACATTATAGGTCTTCAAAAGTAGATAATAGTCAACCAGAATGGGCGTAATAATGAATCCCACTGTCTTCACAGCTGTTGCCTAAACTTTCGAACCTGGTACTATCAAGCAAAACAGAATAGAGGAACATCAGTCAAAACAAGATGGTGAGAGCAATACAGGGCTTTAAATCAAGATAATGGAAAATCAAAGTGGGTTACTATAATATATCCTGCTATTTTTAAATTTATTTTTCCCTTAATTAAAAGGATAAAAAAGTAAATAATAAAATTGAGATTGAGATAAAAGAGGGCATAACAGCAAATCAGCGCAGATCAAAACATAACCATTTAAGCAAAATAGTGTTTCACCACAAGATTATCCCGACATAAAAGTAGTTACCATATTGTCTCTTTCCTTGAAATCTTTGAGCATAACTTCATATACTGTAGCATCAAATATATCAAAACAATGTAAAACCATTCAAGAGAATGACAGTATTACAGGGTATTTAGAATCAACTAACAGAAAATAAACAATGGTTTCTGTATAATCTCCTTGTCTATAAAAGGTTTTGCTTATACTATCATATATAATAAAATCCAATAAGATACCACCTGTTTAGACCAATGGAGACAGAAGAACAAAAGCTTGATGAGACTTCAAAACAAGATGATACTAAATCAGTATTACCTCTTAAGATGTCATTTTCTCCAAAATAGCTGTTCCTATCATCCAATCTTCTCTGCCTCATTTCTGTTGAGCTCTTTTTCTGTCATTAGTTGTCAGTTTGTCTTCTTCATTTTGTTTTCTGCTCCATTCATTGTGGCCTCTCTGCTGCTACTTCTGGATTCTTCGTATTTTTCTTTTTTAGAATATCTTGCAGTATTCTCTGTAGAGTTGAATTGGTGGTTGCATATTCCCCTAGTTCTTCTTTATCCTGGAAGCACCTTGTTTTTCCATCAATTTCCAGGGATTGTTGTGCAGGATATATCAATTTTGGCTGGAGATTATTATCTTTCAAATGAATTATTTCCCCCCATGCTCTTCGTGATTTGATGGTTTGTGCTAAGAAGTCTGCTGTAATTCTGATGGGTGTTCCCTTGTAAGTGGTCTGTTTCTTGTCTCTGACGGCTTTTAGTATTCTGTTCTTGTATTGGATTTCTGGAATTTTAATTATTATATGCCTGGGTGTTGCTCTGTTTGGGTTGTAGGTGGCTGGGGTCCTGTATGCTTCATACAACTGAGTATCTTTACCTTTTGCTAAATTAGGAAAATTCTCCTGGATTATTTCTGTGAGTAGCTTTTGTAGTTCATTTGTTTGTGTTCCTACTTCTTCTTTTATGTTCTTAATTCTTAAGTTATAGACCCTCTTATCATCTTCTAGTCTTTGTATTATTGCTATTTGTTTCTTTGTTATTTTTAAGAAGTTTTTCATTTCATGCTCCCATATTACAAATCTGCCCTCCAGTTCAGATAATCTGTCCTTAGTTTCTTTCAAGCTGTTATGCCAGTTTGCGATAGACTTTTTAGTTTCCTGGTAATCTCTTTGAACCTGCTTCACGTATTCTATGCTTTCTCTATTTTCTCCATTAAATAATTCTCCCCTCTTTTTCTGTTCTTCCATTCCACCATCTGTTTTTTCTTGGGTGGTGCTTAGCATTTCTCTAACTATTCTGCTTATGTCTAGCTTCAGGTCATTAATAACTTCATTCCTGAACTTGTCTATGAGGCTCTGAAGATAGCGCTTTATATCTATTGGTGCTGTGTCTGCTATTGCCTTTTTCTCAGGATTGGGGGCCGAAGACCCTTTCTTGTTGCCTCTTCCCATATTCTTTGTTCCTTATATATGCAAGCGTATATAGGAGGCCCAGCTTCCTTCCCTGTCAGCCACAGTCTGATTGAATTGCGCTGGCTAGGTGTTCCCACCCATCACAGCGCACCAGGGAGTTACGGATCAGGCAGCCTACTCGAGGCCCACCCCTCCAGGTCAATCTACCTTCAGGAGCTGGGACTTGTGCTGTGCTAGCCTACTGGGTCTCAACCAGCAGCTTCACGTGGGCTAGGCACTGCTCACCAATCCCGCTTGAGAGGCAGATTGGTGACTGAAGTCACTGCAGCGCCCTGTTCCCGCAAGTCTGCCCGGTCCCAGAATGTCCTCTGTTGGAGTCTCCTAGACCGTGGGAAAGAGACCCAGTTTTCCCTCACTCACTGGAGATGGATGCACGGCTCCCCGCCCGTCCTGCTCTCAACTCCGTTCACCGATTCCCGTTCTCAGAGCTTCTGCGTGTCTCTCTCCCTGCCAAGCCAATGCAGACGCAGCCCAAATCACGGCTTCCAATGGCGCGGGCTTCAGCTTCCACGCTGAGGCTTTATCTGTTCCTGTTATAGCACCAAGATTGCATTCCCAGTTGGTTTCTCTCAGCCCAGTTCATTCTTGGATCACCGGGACATATCTCCTCTTGCTTATGATTCCTTACTCAGCACCATTCCTGAATTCTAAGCTGGGTGTTTCAGAGAGCCTCCATAGCTGCTGTTAACTGTCTGCCATGTTCTCCCGGAAGTCCGAGTCAGGTATTTGTCTCAGCAGTCAGAGAAAAATAACTAAGACAGGGGCACTATATCCACTGGTGAGTTAACCCACTGATGCCTTTTATGACTGAATGTGGTACTCGGAGGAGGGGCCTGGTCAGAAAGTTTAGGTCACTGAGAATGTGACCTGGAATGGTGAGTTTCCTTCCAGCATCCTTCCATTCTCTCATTGCCTCCTAGTCATCATAACGTGTGTAGCTTTTCTCCTTGGCAGGCCCTCCCACCGCACCATTTCTGTGTTTGAGCCTGCCAACTGTAGACTGAAACTCCTAAAATTGTGAGCCAAGATAAACATTTTCTCCTTTAAATTGTGGGTGTCAAGTACTTTGTCCCAGCCATGAGAGAGTGACACCTGCACTCAACCTTCCATACACTTTAAATTATCTCTAGATTACTTATGATAACTAATATAAATGTTGTGTAAATAGTTGTACTATATTGTTTGGGGAATAAAGATCAAAATAAAATGTCTGTACACATTTAATACTGATAACAATTTTTTCCAAATGTTTTTGATCCAAATTTGGTGGATGTAGAACCTACAGATATGTAGTGCCAATTTATGGTTCAAGAACATTTGCTTAAACCCAGCATTTCACAACATATTACATAATCCCTGGGTTTAAAGGACTGATGAAATAATATGGGCTAGAAAGGATTAAATAAAATACCAAGTTACTTTAGAACCTTTAGTGTATAGATTTCTACTGAGAATCTCCAATAGAGGGATACAAAGCATGCAGTCTTCTCCAGCTTAGTTAACAAAGGTATCTGTAACTTTTGATACATTGTGTCACTTGAGAAGTCTAGAAGTTTAACTAAGTAACTCAGCAGTTCTACATTCCTGGGTGTGGAGGACCTGCCTTTACTCTAGGATGCTGTTCATTGTGGCAATCTGAGAAGTTCAGAAGTTTAACTAAATGATTCAGCAGGGGGTCAGGGTTATTACTTTGTAAACATCCTCAGCCTGTGCAGGGGAGGCACAGAGATGTATGGGTGTAAAAGACTCCCTACTCCCACCCCGGAAAAGGGGTGGGTAATCTATAAGCAATAAAAGAGAAATGAGGAAAGAGGGATTGCTGGTTCTTCCAAGGAGCTCTGGTATTTGCCTTTAGCTTGGACAGTATCTCCTGGCTTCTGGCACAGACCATTCAGTCTCCGCCTGGAACTCTTTAGCCTTTGTCGTAGACTTTTCAGCCTTCTGAAACAGACTCACTGGCCTTCTGATACAGTCTTGCATGGGACACTACAGGGAGCTCCAGGCCTTGGACTGGACCCTTCAGCCTCCAGTGTGCTGACACCTTCTGTATGCTTTCTCACCTGACTCCATGGTTGACCATCGTAAGCCAATCTTGTCATTTCCTATACATTCGTATATATTGTGTTATATCGGTTTCTCTAGTGAAACCTGGCTAATACAGCATCCTTTCATGAACTGTATCTTATGAGAACAAAGTCACATGGAACAGTTTAGAGAGCACAATTCTATGTAGGTTGTACGCTGAACAACTCTTATAGAACATTCACTTTGGTACCATGTCTATGGTGTCTTGGAGTTGTGTGATCAGAGTATAAGACTTCTATAACTACAGAACAAAGCCTGGACCGCACAGGGTTCACCTGGCCAATACCAACTGGGTTTTGATTCCTGAGTCAAGCCTGACCAAGACAAGAAACACAGTTACGCTCTAGCACTGTTGAAAAGGGCCACCATGCTTTGCCTTTTGGCTTTTTCCCATCAGTGTGAGTGTCAATATATTGGGAAAAGGTAAAGAAAATCTCACTATGATTATAAAAATAGCTTTGACCTTGTGGAGACAACTGCAGATTACACTTAGAAAGCTACTGAAATATAGCTAGCAACCTCAGAATTGGAGTGTTTCTTTTTTGACGGTCCTGACAAAAATCAAGAAAAAGATTTTGGTGGGTCCATTGGGGTCAGAGTCCTTTTCCTGAACCAATCACTATAACCCAGAGGTTAAAGTACTCTGACTGACTTGGACATAATACCTGATACCCAAAACTTAAGGAGGAAAGCAAATCAGTGGAAGAGGTAAGACAAGAAGCTGGCTCCCGTGCACTGGCCAGGCTGAGAAGACTGGCTGCAGAGAGCTTGGGAGTTGGATTTATCCCTTAATACGTTGCTCCAGAGGGTCTGAACCCCACTCCTACTCCACTCCCCCAAATAAAAGCTAGCCACAGATGGCTGAACAACATGTGAAATGAGGGGCCTCGTAACTCTGGGAGCTGTGCAACTGGAAGGAAAGAGACAGAAGAGGGTGGCCTGTGGAGAAATGGTTCCCCAGGATCTTCAAGAAAATAGGGGGAAACCGGAAGGATGAGTCTGCAGAGGGGTGGGAGCTCCACTCTGGGCCCTAGGTTTGGGCTGGCAGGAGCCAGCTAGAATCTTGGGTCTCATGTCCCAAGAAGGACCCTTGGGAGAACTCAGGAGGCCCTGCTGAGGAGGGAGAGCTGCAGCCTGGCTGACTGGCTCCCACTTCTCTGAGCTGAATGCTGTTCCCATGCCAGTAGTAGGTAAGAAGCCAGTACAAGGCCTGCTGAGTGTGCCCTGCCTGCCCTTTTTAGGCACTGGGCTGTAAGAGTATAAAAGCAGAAGAGGCTACACTCAGGAGGAGCTCGGAAGGAAATCATGCATCACCAAAGGAGCAACTGACATCTGTCTGATCTGCAAATCCTACTGGAGGGCGGATCAACCTAGGCTGGGTGCACCCTAGGAATGGCCCAGAGCCGCTCAGAGTCTGGTGCTCAGAACTCAGGGCCTTGCGGCAAACAGGGAAAGGCCTGCTTTGGGAGGATTTCTAGACTTAGACCTTAGGTAGTAGGCAGGAGGCCGGAGGCTGTGAGTCTAAGGGGCAGCATTCCCTGGGTTCCTGGCTCCCTCAGCCTCCGCACTCTGCTGATTCCTGTCTGTAAGGAGTGTATCCTTGGGAATAGGTCAGGTTTAATTATTAATCATCTGCCCGGTGTAATCAGTCCAGACCAAGGTCTCTCTTTCTTGCCTCTTCCACTCAGGGGCCCCCGGCTCAGCCCCACCTGCCAGTGCCTTCTACATGCCGGAGAGGAGGGTGCCAGGAGCCTCCCTACAGCCCACGTCTGTGGGAGGCATCAATGAGGTGTGGGTATTAAGCACACAGGCGTGGCTTCCAAGGTGCAGGTGAACTGAGGTCATCTACCCAGTGTTGACACAATTGTCATAAACCTTGCCTTGTCCCCAGCTCTGCCTGGGAAAGTCCTGGCGACTGGGTGAGCCTGGCTAGGTGAGGATGCGGAATAGGGACAGAAGGTTTAGGGAGGGGACTCCCCTGGGGGCACAGGGAGCTGGGCAATACAGGCAGAGCTATCTAACCAACTGTCAGAGTCAACTCATAGCCTTGAGTTAGGGGAAATGGTGAGGAAAGGGCGGGCAGGGGAAAGGAAGTGGGTGGTGGGTTGCTCCTTGGCACGGATCCCAGGACTCACCCTACTCCTTCACCTAGGCAGCTGGACCCATCCTCATGGTGCCTAGCAACTGGGCAGAGGCCTGGGGTTTGGGGCAGCCCCAGGAATGGGAAATGATTCCCATCAGCACTGGCCCTGTGGTGGGCACTAAGGAGCACACTGTCCCTGCCTCTGTGGCCTCCTTGAGTGCTATAGAGGCAGATCTATAAACACATCACAAGGCCACATGATAAGGGCCATAAAGAGGGATCTCTGTGCATGTGCCTGAGCCTGACATAGGGGTACAAAGTGTTCTGGGACAGCATGGGGGAGCAGGAACACCTGGGGAGGCCCAGGTGGGCCTTGTAAAGAAGAAACTGTCAAGGAGAGTGATAAAGAAAGTCATGTTTTCCAAGCAGTAAGAAAAGGAGAAGCACATTCCGGGTAGGGGGAAACCACATTCTAAACCAAGGAGAGGAGAAAGGCTTGTTCAGCAACAGGAACTCGAGGGCAGAGGGGCCGAGGTGAGGCAGGGTGAGCAGGGCGAGCTGGGAGCCAAGCTAAGGCCCAGGAGGAGCACCCACGGCCGGGATGGGGGACACTGGCTTGGTGGTGCCAGTGCACCCCACACTGACTGAAGTGCTAGGTGTGCTCCTCATGGCAGGCCCCCTGCTGGGGCTGGAGATGCTAGGGACCATGTTTCCCTAAGGTTAGCACAGAGGAAGGTTTAGGAAGGAGACACCCCATCCTGCCTTGAAATGGACAATGGGTTTCTACAACTTAGACAAATGTAGCCACAATCCTGCCCCGGTGTACTTACTGTCATGTGGGCCAAGCAGCTGTGGACCTCTGGATGCCAGGAAATGTCACCTTGACCTCAGGGACCCCTTCATGCAGATGAGAAATCATTCTTTTGTCCCCCCCAGAAGGGTGTCCACTCTGCTCTTCTCTGGTGTTGGGCTGTCATCTACCTAAGGGTTTCTTCAGTGCTTCTGCCCATGCACAGGAAAGCACTTGGAGAAAATAGTCAGGTAGAACAATGTCCCTTGGCCGTCTCTATACTAAGGAGATGGCCCTGGAATAGATCTACTCTCTCTTTTTGCCGTGGCTCTCAGTCATTATATGCTGACTTAATGCCATTGTCAGTCCTTGTATATCACACGCGGAGTGCCTCCAATCTTCTTCAAGCCTCGTTAAAAATTTTTCTGTTGGCTTAATCTGGTCACACCTGACATGCATTGTATTTCATTTTGACTACTTGTTGAAAAGAGGTGGTGGGTAAATAATTAATTGTTACCGGGGAAGGAGAAGTTGAAAGAGCACAGCACTGGCTGGCATTCTGGGGCCCTGGGAAATTCCCTTGTGATCACTGCCTCTGCCCCCAAGTCCCTGAAAGCAGACAGCGGAACAGTTTCCTTTCGGCCCCTCCCTGAGGCAGGAGGAGGATAAGCCCTCCTCAGGGATCCTCCTTCCTCTCTTCCCCAGAGACCCAGTTCTCCAGACAAAACTTTCAGAAAGATGGCTGGAGATTTAGCTCAGTGGCTTAAGTACCTCCTTGGCAAGTGTGAGGTTGTGAGTTCAATCCCTGGTACCACCTTCTTCTCTGTTTTCCTCTGTGGGCGGGGGCCTTTCTTGACCTATTTTCTAGGGAGGGAAGAAACTGTGATATCAGTTTCTAGAATTTAATAACTAGGGTGCCTGTCGCAAGCACCTCACATTCAGTTAAATTAGGATGGAGAGTAGTAGTTAAGAGGGAGGGTTGAGCACATGGATCTGCGGTGGAACCTAATTCTGCTGCCTGCCTGACACTTTGCAAACTACTTTGTCTCCCTAAGCTGTAGATTCCCCATTTACACTGTGAAGAGGCCAAGGGAAAATGTCCCTGAAGTGTGCACACACAGGAGATGATTCAAACATGGCCTCAGTGACAAGCATAATATCAGTAATGGCTCGTGCAAGACAGAAAAGTGTGTGTAAATCTCAGAGTCCCTTGCTGATAGTGACATGACTCTGGTGACACCAAAAGGGCCCAGAAGTCTCCCCAAGAAGGACCTCTGGCTCTGCACAGTTCTCTGTCTGCAGGAGCTTGCAGCCGTGATTCAGCCATTAATACAGAGACGGCCTGGAAGGCTGACCCACCTAAGCTTGGACTTACTCCTAGTAAGTAGGAGTCCTGCCATGTGCCCCAAACCCAGGCTCATGACACTGCTCCTTTCCCTCACAGGGCTCCGTCTGCTCTGCCCAGGCTGCTCTCTTTTTCTCTATCTCCCACTCTCAAACCTTATCTACACTAGAGTCTTCTCTACCTTGACTGGTCTTCATTCATCTCCTCTGCACCCTCCTCCACCCAGTAAATAAATGCCCCTTCTATTCTAGGAGCTGCTGGGGAAGTCCCCAGTTGCATGTAGGGTGGCACTGTTTGGACTGTGATCAGTGCACTCCACTGTGTCGCTCAGAGGCTTGCTACAATGCAATCACCTGGGCTTTCCCCATAACCAGACTCTCTATGAAGGGGCCCAAGAATCTGTATTTCCAGCAAGCTCTCCAGGTGATTTTGATGCACACAATGCATGAAGGTCAACAGTTTGTCCCGAGTGCCTTGTCAAGGGTCAGAATCCAGATAGGGTTAGACCTGGCACGTTCCTGACCTAACCTAACTGGAGTAGCCTAAATTCTTTTGTGGCCCAGCAGGACTGCCCAGGGGATCTGGAGCCTTGTAAACTGTGTTGCCTCAGGCAAGTTGTTTTCTCTCTCTGGTCCTTTCTTCTCTTGCAAAAGAAAGGACCGAGATTTAGGGGTGTCTCACGAGCTTAGAATTCCACTTGTGACAAAGCTCCTGTAAGACCATCATGGTAGGATAAGACAGTGAGGAGCTGTCTGAGTGATGGCTCCCCACTGCCCAGAGGAACAGTCAACCCAAGTTCTTGATGTTCAAGACAAAGGTCTTGGACCACACAGGGCCCAAGATCAGCATGCCAGTGGCCTGACCTAGAAGGGTCTAGGTCATGGTAGAATCAGGCAATGACAGTCTGGAGTGGATCCCTGGGGAG
The DNA here is from genome assembly GCF_034190915.1 of Cavia porcellus. Classification (NCBI taxonomy): domain Eukaryota; kingdom Metazoa; phylum Chordata; class Mammalia; order Rodentia; family Caviidae; genus Cavia; species Cavia porcellus. The sequence continues at coordinate 84,386,973 of NW_026947485.1, read as the reverse complement.
AGGTGTAGGCACGGGAGCAATCTGAGTGTCAGGGCTCCAGCCCCAAGGGCTAGCTCAGAGCCAAGCTATCAGGCCCACGGGGACATCAGGGAGCAGATAGGGTTCCTCAGACATTGGGGAACAACTCAACTTAGTTGGCATTGTTTTCTTAGCAGAAATGATTGAGAAAGAACTAAAGAAGACCTGAAATTTGAAGCTTCCAGATTGCAAAAACCAGATTTGGTGCCCTGCAGTATATCAAGTGTGCTCACCAGCAGCTACTTTAACCCTCGAGGTGATTAATATAATTAGCCTCTTTATACCCAAGGATGTCACAGGGGGTTCCCTAGGAGGGCACCCAAGCTGCTTGACTCTATGGGCTTCCATCTCCCGGAATACACCAAGGATGATGTTCTTCGAAGTTGGGCCACCAGGGGCAACGCCCTGAGACTAGACACAAGGGCCACCCCAGGCATCCCGCATCCTGAACCTGGGCAGCAGAATAAGCTTGAGGCCCGTTCCCTGCTTTGGCCAGCTGGTAGCAGAGAGGAGTGGCAGATAAGGGTGTTTCCCCCGGCCTCTTGCTTGGGAACTGGAGGCCTGTGCTCAGCCTGAGAAGGGCCACGTGGGGGAGGATGGAGGAGGAGTGGCAGGCAGCAACAGGCTCAGCAGGAACCTTCTTCAGATCTATGATCTGCTCCCAGTAATTATAGGTGGCCCCACGCTGCCCTCTGGGTCCAGACTGCCCAGGCCCTCCCCACTGATTTGGGATCATTGCCAACAAGAGGGAAGAACCTAAAGAAGGCTTGAAGCCATTCAAAGAACCAGCCAACTGGACCCAGGAGATTGACATTGTTTCCTTAGCAGAAATGATGGAGAAAGAACTAAAGAAGTCCTGAAATTTGAAGCTTACAGATTAGAAAAACAAGATTTGGTGTCCTGTAGCATACCAAATGTGCTCTGCAATGGTTTTAACCCTGGAGGTGATTATCCTTATCCTCTTTTTTACCCCAGGAAGTAGCCTTAGGGAGTCACAGGGCTGGCAGAGGCAAGGCCAGCCACTGCTGGCCAGACATGTCCCTACAGCACTGACAATCAGATCTCCACGGTCACAAGGGAGGCAGCCACCAGATAAACCAGGACGGTGAGATTTGGGCACTAGAAGACTAAGGAGCACAGAGGCACAAAGCTAGGGGTCTGTAAGAGGCAAAGAGGTTTGTCTATCCGTCCCCTAGAAGAGCCTCTCATTCAGTCTCCTCTGGAATCCTTACCTCTGACTGCCCGATTCTCTTTAGCTTCCTAACCAGAGTCCTATGTGGGACCAATTTTGTGCTCGCTGCCCAAACCTTTAAGATGTCTAAGAGACAGGAGGCAGAAAATGCCAATCTCATTGCTCAGTGAGGTATCTGTGGGGACCCCAAATGTCAAGGGGCCCCTGTAGGACACATGGCTACCCACTCACAAGCTTTCTAATTCTCTTTATTAAAAATCTTTTTTTTCTTTTGTAAAAACAAACATTTTGCGGTCAATTATACAGATCAGGAAAAGCATGATTTATAAGACACTCAACAAATCCTAATACTTTACAAGTTCAAACTTAAATTAACTATTTTTTTTTTTCTTTTCTCCTAAACTTGCAAAACAAACTGGTCCAGTTCAAGTAGAATTTAATGGATCACTGCCTTGGACTAAAAGGCCAGGAAACCCTGATACTGATGGCCACTGCTCATACCAACATCAGCTTTACCAAAGTCTTCAGGAGAATGGGCTAATACACTATTCCCAGGTGTGAGCAATAAAAGAACTTACACAGGCCTTCGGTCATGTTAACTCAGGGTGCAAATGGATCTGCTGCTCACGGTAGCAACCACTTTCAAGCAACTTTTTGGGAGAGACACTTTGAAAAGTTTGATCAAAAAACATTGAAGAAAAAGCTTTAAAAAAATCAGTATTTTCCTGGTTGCCTTTCATATTGCATTGTGTGGCACACGTAGGAATAAAAAGTGCAAATTACAGGGTCAGTGAAGGGTCAAGCCAATGGAACTGTATAAAAATAAATAAAAATAAATATATATATATGTATAAGACACACATGTATAGAATCTCTGATGGTTTTAAATGGAAGGCTGTGGTTGAATAAAGAGTCTGTCTCTTCTCTCTCCCTCCTGGACGCTTGCTTCAGCTTTTTAGTGGGAAGATCAGTTTCCCAGCCAGGGACCCGTTGGGAAGTCAGCTGTCTGGGTTTCCATGGAAATGCTGCTGGGTGGAGGGGGCGGGAGCTGGTGAGGTCGGCTTTGCTTGCTCGCTGGGGGATGGAGCTTCCAGCCTCTCTGACAGCACACTGTTCCGGTCTGTGAGGGAGGGGGTCGGCTTTTCCCAGCCAGATTCACAGAGCTCCCCTCATTGGGAATGAAGACACACAGGGTGGGAGGGTTTCTGAGAAATGGAGACATAGCCAGTTAATGTAGAATGCTAGGGTAACCTGTGGAGCCGGCCAGGAACAGGCTGGGCTGGGCTGGGCCCCACTCTTTAGCCTTTTCTATTTGAGATCAACCTCCCCAAGGCCCCAGGACACATAGGCTCAGGTTTCTTGCTTTTCCAGCTTCGCCTTGCCGCTGCTTCCGGGCTGGTCTGTCTCGCTCTGGGTTCTGCATTTGCGTCCTTTCTGTGCCTTGGTTTCCTCACTGACAAATGTCAGTGTTGCTCTCTTTGCCCTTCTTCCATTCGTGAGAAGTCAGAACGTGTAGAAGAAGAAAAGACAGGAACAGCCCCACATAGCCCCTGCCCAGTTCTCCTGTCAGGAACAAATACTTCAAGAAGCTCCCAGGGAGGAGCTCCCCATCACCCTCCTTGTCTTATTTTTCACCAGCTAAACCACAGAGGGTGCCTTCCTGAGAGTCTCAGGTCATAGACACAGCGTCGGGCTCCATCTGACTTTCCTGGGAGGTCCCTCCCTACGCTGGCAGACCCTCAGGGCTAGCACCTTGGCCCCTTCTGCTGGAACATCAGACTGACACCCAGCAGCCCAAATATCTGGAGCCTGAGGCCCTGACCCCATGGGGAATGAGGACTCTATTCCTGGTGACATTTCAACATCAAGGTCTTCACATGTGGTCAGCCCCCAGCAGCACTCTGTCCTCTGCCTCACTGGAAAAAGCGGCCTGCAAATACCTGCCTGACCTCAAATGCCACCTTGCAGCCCTGCAGCCTTGTACTTCCTCAGCTTCTTCCCCGCTGAGAGGTCATTTTAAAACCACTCCACTAGGAGGTCTCTGGACCACACGCCCTGCAACTCTGGCACAGAGGAGGGGCCAAAGATGCCATTTCCTTGTCACTGTGTCTGTAGCCAGTGCCTCCAGTGGCATAGCCCAATGGTCCACCTCAGCCCACACCACTGCCGCATTAGCTATTCTCATCTTCCCCTAAAATGAATCTATAAACAGTCCTTGTCCAGAACACAAGAAGTCCTAACACCTCCTGAAATCCAGAGGAAGGAAATACGTCTGGAGGGAATTTTTCAGAGCTCCCACAATGAAGGGCTCTTTTCTTTCTCGATAAAATTAATTTGATTTTACTTTAAGGCATGTAAGTCTGGTGGATTTCTGGACTAACTGGGAGGATGAGAGAGATACTAAAAATGGGAGTTGTTCAAGCTAGGTATGGTAGTACATGTCTATAATCCCAGCACTCAGGAAGCTGAGGCAGGAGGACTGCCATGAGTTCAAGGTCAGTGTGGGCTATTTCATGAATGCAAGGCTAGCCCGGACTACATAACAAGCCTCTGTCCCCAAAAAACTAAAATCAAACCCTAGGAGTTTTTCGTAAAAGGTGGTATCCAGCTGGAAGAAACCAGATATATAGAAGCCGCTCCACTTCGGCCAGTTGGTTCTCTTTGCTGGCCCCCTCAGGTCTTTGCTGGCTTAGCTCCCCTACCAGTGACCCACATGGATGGGCACATGGATGCCAGGCTCGGGATTGGCTAAAGATTCCATTAAACCTTTTCCTGTGTCTCAGCTGGACCTAACCTGTTATATCCTATCAAGAATTTAAACACTGTGAAATCCCTGAGAAGTTGGACTTTATGAAAAGGAAATGATCCTTGGCACAGAAGGAGAGAGAGAAAAGGAGGAGAGGAAGAGAAAAAAAGCAAATGGAAAGGTTCTGGGAGAGATATAAGAGTCCAAAGAGTCAGTGGCCCTCGACAGGCTGCACAGGCCAGGGTATCTTGGCACCTGGAGTCATTTGAGGGGTGCTTTAATGAGTCTTGAGAGCAAACCCAAGCCACTGCCCTGCATGGGTTTCGTTCCTCTTCCGTGTCACTCAGACCCCACTTCAGCGAGCCTCCTCTTCCAGTGACAGCAGGGCAGCATCGCCTTAGAGTTTTTTCCTCTCAAAGTGTGGCACCATCCCGCCGTCCTCGGGCCTCGGGCTGCTGACTCCTACCATCTCCTTCGTGCCCTCCTCGGCCAGCTGGGACAAGTACTTCTGTGGTGGGCAGAGAGGAATAAAGGAGGCAGGGAGATGTCAGTGGTGGCCTGGTGAGGCAGGTGACAAGGAGGGTGTGCTCAGGCCCCTCTCTGGGTGGGCCACCCCCTTTGTACCAGTTACACCAGGACCCCACTATCCTATCTACAGATGGGCGTCCTGTAGAAAAAGTGGGAAGCACAGCTACTGTCAATGGCAATGACCGCCATATCCCTCGCCTTAGTCCTCCTGAACACCTCCTCTGCCATCCAGAAAGAGCCCGGTCTTCAGGCAGCCTGTCTACCTGTAAGAGGCAGAGGGATCCCAGCTGGAGGGCAGAAGGCCGTTGCCAGGCACTGTGACCATGCAGACTCCTCACACCCTTTCTGGCAGGCCGTGGTGGGTGGAAGGAGCGGCCTGGAGGTCCTATACTGGGAGCTGCCTGCATCACTCACAGAGCCCTCCCTGCTGAGATGGAACTCCAAGCTGGCTTTTCCCTGGTGTCAGTGCAGTGAAAGGGCCCAGAAAGGCTGGGCTGCAGGGGGCGGGGGTCCTCTGCTTCGGGGCAACAGGCAGAGTGCAGAGAGCCTGGGGCAGAGAGTCCAAAGATTAAGTCCAGCACAGTGGTTAAAACTGTGAATTCTCTCATCAGATGATCTGGGTTTAAGTCCTCGCTCTCAGCAGGCAACTGAATAACCCTGCCTCCTGTGCAGTGAGGGAAGCGACAGCTACCACCCAGCACCACCATAGAGTTGAGAGGCGGCAGAGTGCTGAGCACAGTGCCTGGCCCAGACAGACACGCACTTGAGTGCTGCTTGCTCCCTGGTGCTGTGTGGCCACTTCTCCCTGGGCTGCAGCAGCCAAGCAAGCGGCTACTCTCCCACCAGACAGCTCCACCTGCTCCACCACATCACCCCCAGAGGCCCACCCATGACTGTGACCAGCTTCAGGGCACAGCAGGGTTACTTGGAGAGTATGGAGACTCTTTCACCTGCTCCCCATCGAAGGGCCATCCCAATCCCCACCTCGAGGCCCCTGGTGGGTGCTAGCTTTACAAGTAGCCTGACTAAGGTGTCAGCCAGCACCTGCTGCTCGGGTCTGAATTCTTCACTCTTCACACGTGCAGTTTGGAGTGGGGTGGGCAGGGCTGTGTGGATGGAGGCATCCTGTCAAGGGCCCTGGCAGAAACCCTATCTGGGAAGCCTGCAGTGGAGCTCTGGCTCCCAGACAGCTGCACTGGGGAAACCTGATCTGTGGCTGGCCAGGGTGCAGGGTTAGCCAATGTCTGCACCCAATGTGTCTGGGGCCCACAGGAATGGCACTGGCCAGCTATGCAGAGGGGAGTCCAGCTGGGTTTGGCCCAGGAGCCCAGAACACAGTGTAGTCCATTGCCCTGGAAAGCCTGAACACTTCTAACTCTGACTGACAGTGACCTTGAGCCTTATGGTCTTATGTAATCCCACCAAGAACGCTGGGTACCTAAAAGGTCTCACATGGAGTCAACAGAGCTTGCTGAGAGATTGTTTAAAATGCAGATTCTGGGGCCCAGCCTGGAAGTATTGAGGTAGCAGGTAGCAAGTAGAATCCAGGAAGCTGCATCTTTAAAAGATGCCAGCTTGGATGAAGGTTTGGGAAAATCAGAACAGATGACCTCCAGGATCATTCCAGCCCTGCCATTTATAAGTTTCATCGTGTCGTGGGATCTCTGGGCTCAGTGATTGTCCTCAGTCTGAACTCCCTGCTCTGGCCAAGTCAGGCCTCCCACAGCTCCAGGGCAGGCAGGACCTGGGGCTGCCTTGGTCACAGAGCACCTGCTCTCAGAGGGAAATCGAGAGGCTTGAATGACCTGGGTCTTACAGCTGAGCACAGCCAAGGACAGTGTCTTACAAACAGTGACTCAGGCTGTAACACTGTGGGTTTCGGTTTCCAAGACCAACTTCGTAGAGTAAAAGAAGGAAAGTGATTAAGAATCAGGCGATCCAACCCTCCATGGCCACTAATTTACCATCCACATGGCCTTGTACAAATAGCATAGCTTCTTTTCTGAGATTCAGTTTCCTCAATTATAAAACAAAGGAGTCAGTTTATGTCTGAATTTCCTAACTAGGCTTGCACATTCTAGTCATTTGGATAATTTTCTCCAATTCTGTATCCCTGCTTCTCACCCCAGTCTACTGAATAATATCTGACCTAGCAGATGGGCTTTCAAAGCACTGTGCAGGTGATTCTAGTTCACACTGCTGGCTGAGAACCATTGATCAGAGACTCTTAACAGTTTAGTCCTGCCTGGCCCAGAACTGGAGCACAGACAACCCAGGACTTCTAGAGTCGAGCCTTGTGAATCCAACGACAGTAAAAGTAGGAGATGGCTCAAGATGGTCAACCCCACCTGTCAAACCCAGCCTGTGCCAGAAGTTAATCATGAAAACCATGTCCTATATTATAAATGATAGAAATATACTGCAAATCTAAATACACAGATATACTATATATTGGGTGGGCTATACACTATGGAACTTATGACCATGTTTAAATGGCAGGTTGATTCCTTTTAAAACAAATTAATATCTGTGAAATAAAAATGCACTTTATAATTTATAGTCTCATTATTTAATTCTCAGCATTGCTTTCTGTAGTGAAGGACAGAGCACCACAAAACATAATGTCTTAGGCCGGGGAAGTAACTCAGCTTAGAGTGCTTGAGGCCTTGGGTTTGATCCTTAAAACCACATCAATAAAATTGAATCTTACACAGGATAGCACCTTAGATTGCATGAAACATGATATATATTTTTCTATGTGACCTTTTAATGTACTACATAATGTTGTTAATTGTCTCTTAAATTAGAACAGAAGCCCCCAAAGACAGAGATTTTTGTCTGTTTTTGTTTTCGGCTCCTCAGAGCCTAGAGCACTATCTGGTAACTAGTTTGTTGTGATAATTATGTGCTGCCTGGATGCATGTTTAAATGGAACACAGTTGTGGGTCTTAAGCAAACTGGCTTAGCTGCACAGAGGGGCAGAAATGAAAATGTGAGCAGCTGGAGCATCCAGACTGGTGGAGAGGATTCAGCCCTGCCCTGGCCCAGGAGAATGCTAGCCTAGCTTGAGCCACTCTCCGTCTAGCTAGGGAGGCAGATGTTTAACAACCCAGACCAAACAGGGCAGTATAAGTACCACAGTGGAGACAGGTGCTCTGGGGGCCCAGCCGCCACATGGAGCAGCCTGTTGGGGTCAGGAGTTGTCCACAGGCGAAGGACACAGAAATGCAGAAGCAGATGCCAATGGAGTGCTTGCAGCTGGCCACGGAGGCGAGCAAAGCAAAGACACTAGATGCCTGGTGTGGGTGGGGAGATGGGGGCCCCCCCGCAGGCTGCTGATGGAGGAAAACTGAGTTACCTGTAAGTTCCTGTAGTGGACAGCACTGCGACAGTGGCTCACCTTCGCAGCCTCCTCACTGGTGTAGAACAGCCCACACAGCTTGCAATAAAATCCAGTCCTGGGAACCACAAACTCCACACCTGGAGGGAGAGCGAGAGAGAAGGGCGATGGACAGGCAAGTGTTAGGGGAGTGGCGGGAAGCCCCTGTAGTCCTGGGAGCCACCAGGGAAAGGGGAGCCAGGCACTCCACATGCCCTTGCTATGGACTTGGGCTGGGTCCCTCTTGTTTTTTTCAACCATCTCAATTCCCTCATTTGCAGAACAGCTGTATAGGAACAAATCTCTGCTGCATTGATAGGTGATGGCGAGTGTAGGGGCTGAGCTCTAAGAAGGGTGATGAGTGGTGAGCCATTGAGATCTCTGTTTCTTTCCTCTGAGAATTAAAAACCAGACTCTTTGACTCAAACTGCTCCCAAGGAAAGGAAGAAAGAGAGCATTTACATTTTACTTGCTTAGATTTTATTTTATTTACTTGCTTGGATTTTTTTTATTTGCTGTGCCCTTCCTGTAGCTATTGTGATTCTGGAAGAATTCTATCAGTTTTTTAGAATTATATTTATTGCCAAGTGTGGTGGTACATGCTTGTAATCCCAGCACTTGGGAGGCTGAGGCAGGAGGATCTGATTGAGTTCAAGGCCAGCCTGCACTGCATAGGGAGACCCTGCCTCAAAAAAAACTGAAACAAAAAATAAATTGTATTTAAGAATTATGTTTGTGAAAGAAAAAATATTTATATAATTAAAAGTGAGGGGGGAAATTGCCTAGAATTATTCTGGTCCAAATATTTCCTTCTAAGTGATTCATGTACGTGTAGGACCTTTCCTTTTTTGCAGTTTTAATCATACGGTAGGGCTGAATGCAATTCTGACCTTCCCTTTTCACACAACAGTGTGTCATGGACCGTTTCCTACCTTCCTTGCATCTGTCTCATCGGTTAACAGCATTTCTTTTGTGACTTATTAAATGTAAATCCCAGAATTCTGGGAGGCCTTTTGATTTCAAGAGACAGTGGCCCCTAATCATGGCCAAGTGACAATGTCACAGCCAGAGGGGTCATCTCTTAGGCAGTGGTGGCTGGCATGGCCTCCATCTCCTGCTGAGGACGTGGTCAGCAGAGTGGAAAGAGGCCACGTCTGAGATGGTCCAGGTCAGCCGCTAAGGATTGAGGCAACCTGGGGAGGTGAACAAAACTGCTCCTGACCCTCAGGTTCTGGAAATAGGGTGAGCGCACACGCCCTCCCATGGAGTGGCTGATGGCCTTGCTCCTGTACAGGAAGGGTATGAGAGCTGGGAAAAGCAGGACACCAAGGAGCTCAGGCAGAGGGCCAGAGGTTCAGGCACTAAGGTCCCCCTTGAAGGCTGGGAGCCTGCCTGTGTGGAGGTGGAACAGCTGCTCCCTTCTCCCCTGCTGGGGCGGGCAGGGCTGGGACACATGACCACGCTCTGCTCCAGCAGAAGGGAAACAGGAACACATTACTATGGAGGGCCCTGGCCCTGGTACAGCCTGGCCACAAGCCCCAGCTCCTCCCATTTCTTCACTTTCTTCTCCTGCCTTCCAGGACTGAGCTAAGTGCCTATGAGCCCCTGTCATATAGAAGGGGCCTGGACTTTGCCAAGTCAAATAAACCTCGTCTTGTTTGAAGGAGCAGCCCTGAGGGAGGACAGGAGAGGGGAAGGAAGCTCAGGAACCCTCACCCAAGTCTTGCCTTGACTGCTCCTTAATCTGCGGCTCAGGCCTGTGGTCCCCTGGGCCTGCCTGTGGTTCCCTGGGCCTGCCTGTGGTCCCTTGGGTCTGCCTGGGCTTTCTCTAACTGCCACATAGCTGCTGAGTCCTCGGGAGATGGCAGCATTCCCTAGGAAAGGGAGTCATGGCTCAGCTGCCCGGGGAGCTGGATGTCCTTCTCTCTGCCCCTCTCGCCACTGTCCCCACAGAGGATGGATGGACAAGTGGCCTGCTGGGAACTACTTGTCCCCTTCACCTCTCAAATGGGCCCATGGCTGTCACAGGAAGAAGCATGGGGTGAGGTCTGCCTCCATCCCTGGTGCTGCTCCATGGGGGAACGAGGTCCACGCCTCCCCCCAAGAAGGGTAGCTGGGTGAGGAGAGCGTGGCCAGAAGAGGGCTCTGAGCAGGCCTGTGCTGGAACAGAGCCCCGGAGTTCCCTCTGCAGCCTGGGCATGAAGTTTCCATCCCAGAGCCATCCAGAGCCTGAGCCACAGCCACAACCATAGCCACAGTCACAGCCACACCTAGGGACCGCCTGTGGGCTTCAGGGCGACATTTAACTTCAGCGCACACAGGCTTCTTCTGCCTGCCCTCCAACAAAACATAAAGTAAAAACAGACTAGAAGTCACGGCAGAGAGCAGAGAAAAATGGCACTTAGGGACAGATAGGCTGGTACTTCGACCTCAACTGTGTGGCTTCAGGTGCATTATTTAACCTCTCCGAGATTGGCCTCTTCATCTGTCAACCAGGAATAAGGACAGCACAGAGTGTGTGATGAGGAAACACCTCTCACTTTGCCTGATGCTAAAAAAATATTTAAGTTTGGAAACATATGCTTTTCAGTTTGTTTGTCTATTTGTTTGGAAATGTGTTAAACAGATCTACACAGAAGCCAAGTATCTGACCCTCATTCACCCTTTCCCCAGGTCACCGAGGGAATCTTCTCCAGAGTTTGGAGGCCACTTTCTCCCCCTGCCCTCCCCAGTGGGTTGAGTTGGCACCAGGAATCAAAGGCAGCACTAGGGAAAGAGAAGCTGGGGTAGAAGAACCCCTGAATAGCTGGTACCGAACTCTGAACAACAACAGTGTCCACATCACAGCTTCAGGGGTCCTGGAGAATGTGGGGGGATGGCCCGGCAGCACCGAGAGATACTGCCAAAGCCTGGCAAATGTTGGAGCCACATGAAAGCTGCATTTGCCTCCTAATAATAGCCCCTGGCACAGGTAATTATGACAATGACATCCTAGTAGAGCCTGGGATGGAAAAAGAGGGAAGCTCACATTTTTGCTGGTGATGCTGTTTGGTTTTGGTACAAGCAGGCCTTGGCAGACTAAACTGGCCAGGGTCACACAGAACTGGCCTGAATCACACAAGCAGTGCCCTTCCCCAACCATGTCCTACGGGTTGGTCAGGCTTTGGCACCCCTTCCCTGCTCTTCCTAAGAACAAAGCCCTAAAACCATCTCTCACCTCTATGTAAATCTCTCTGCCAGGAGTGGCCAGTCCTGGAGGCTGCAGAGTTTGCAGCCACAAGAAGAGGACACAGAGGAGTCGGTCTCAGTATTTTATGAATGAACAGAAGTGAGACCCTCAGTGAGAATTTTCTACCAGAAGGCATCAAGACCTTACATGTGTTCATGCATTTAACTATCAAAGTAAGTCTATAATGGTACACTATCTGATTTACAGCTGAAGAAATCTAAGTAGAGAGGTTGAACAAGTTGTTCTTTGCCACCCAACCATCAAGTAGTACAGATGAGGTTTAAACCCAGAACTCTTCATTTTTGCATAGAAACTGCCTTTCCTATGCTGTGCCGCTGCCTAACCTGGAGGACAGGGCAGTCAGAGACCAGAAATCCTGAGCCCAAATCTGAACTTGCTATGTGATCTTGACAACATCTCTGACTTCGGTTCACTCACCTGCCAAATGCAGAAAATAGTACCATACCATTCCCTTGGGGACCAACAAGGTAGACTAACAAGACAATCAGGAGTAGCCCAAACTAGAAACAACCCAAGTGTCCATCATACCAAGAATGCATATCCATAGCCACAATGCAGTGTGCCTCAACAGCAAAAGAGACCATCAATACACTCAACCATACAGATGCACGTCAATTTTGCTGAGTGAAATGTCAGGCAAAACCAGTACATATTGTAAGATTCCTCTGCATAAAACTCTAGAAAATGCAAACTGTTATTTAGAGACAGAAACATGAAAGTGGCCACCTGGCGGCTGAAGCATGGGGAGGGAGGGATTACAAAGGAATCTGAGAGGATTTGGGGTGATGGACATATTCACTGCCTTGGCTGTGGTGATGTATACATACCTCAAAACTAACAGAACTGTACAGCTCCATCTGTGCATTTCATTGTATGTCACCTGTGTCTCCATGTAGCTGCTTAAAAACAAGGCAAGATACCATTTTCCTCCTTAACAGGTCGGCAAAGATTAGAAGCTAAGATCAAGCTGGCAAAGAGATCGGGAATGAGAACTCTCCCTCAAGGTACTAGTGAAAATTGGTATTATCTTTCTGGAGAGCAGTTTAGAAGCAATTACAAGAGTTTTGAATGCAAATGCATATGGTCCACAGCCCCTCCTGCTAGCATTCTGCCCCGGAGAAATGCTGGTGCACACAAAGGCTTTTGAACTAGCATATCCAGAAGGCAGCAGGAGACAGCATAAGAGCAGACTACTAGAATTTGCAGCCCAGTTCTAGTCTGTGCCAAGCATTAGCTTTGAGACGCTGCATTTCAAATTTCTTATCAGAAACGTAGAAACAAAAATACCTATCTTGCAAATGTTTTGAGACTATTAAATGAAATACTACATTCAAAGCCTGAGGAATACTGCCCATCTAGTGAGTGGTTACAATAAAAGTTTAGCTGTTACAGCATTTTTCCAATGGAAAACCCAAGTCTGTAAAAAAGTCTAAATGCTTACTGCCAGAGAAAAGAATCAGCAGTTTACAGTAGAGTTTTTATGATGGAATATTTGCAATGGGTAAGAAGAATATGTTCTCTCATACTGACATGCAGGGATCTCTAGGACTTGCTATTGAATGAGAAAAGCAAATCTCAGAACGTGACGCTTACAGTGCAATACTATTTTTGCAGGACAGAAATTATCAATGGGCATGACTGGCCATCTCAGGAAACTCAGGAGAGATTGTAGAAATAAAGTCTCTAATATTGATTCTACATGTTTCTTTGGTTTTTTTCTTTTTTTTTTTTTCATTTTTATCGGTACCGGGGATCGAACTCACAACTGCCTGCTTGCAAGGCAGGTACTTATGCCGCTGAGCTAAATCTCCAGGCCCTGTTTCTTTGTTTTTAATTTGCTACAGTAACATATTCTTCAGTGAAAAACAATAATAAAAAGATATGAATTACAAGGAACAGAATTCATCCTTAACTTCTGCATGTGTCAACTGGAATCCAGGTTCCTGAATGATAGGAGATTTGTCTTGGTTCTCTCACACACCCAGTACAGTGTTGTGTCATCCAACAAATGCTTGCTGGCTGACTGACTGAATGCGTGGATAAACTGTAGCCTCTGAGAGGCAAGCTTCACAGGGGTTTCCAAGGATTAAGACAATCAGAGCCCTGCAGTCCACGCTATGGCCTGCCTTTTCTGTATTTCAATGTTTGTCTTTGGAGAGGCCAAGCAATGAATACGTGCCCACACAAACAAACAAAAATTTGCACTTCAGTCTGACCACAAAAGCAGTACACATGGGAGGAATAAATTAGGAAGGGACTGCTTAAAAAGAGAAGAAAAGAGAAACTTGGATGGAAAGGGTGAGCCTCCACTCTGAGGGTGGAGAGGCAGATACACAGTCACTGGCTTCTTGTGCTCACTTGTCACACTTTCTCAAGTGACACTTCCCCACCCTCCCTCTGAGCAGTGGTTGCTCCTCCTTTATTTCTTTGCTTCCCAACCTTTTAGAATGGATGCAAGACTCAGAGATGCTATTGGCTGGGAATACCCCAGGAAACTTTCTTAAAGTAGCTTCTTGCCTTATCCTGAGACTGCTTAGATCTCCACTTCAAAAATGTATCCCAGTGATTTTATTAGTATACTTCCTCCCCACCCCACCCCAACATTCCATGCTTGGAAAACAACTGATCTGGTCCAATTCCATGTCACAGAGGAGGAAACAGAGTCAGAGAATATGGTTTATCTGAGGGTGACACAGACACCCATCAATGGAACAGGAAGGACAAGGAACCAGGTCTCTCCATGTTCGGCGCTCCCTTTATCCACTGTCTGGTCTTCCCCAACCCAATCTATTCAGCACCACTGAATGCCGCAGAGGAGGCCGCCTTGTATATAGAAAAGTGCAGCATTGTCCTGAAAAGGGCTGGGTACCTGGAGAGGAGGAAGGGTGGCAGCAGAAAAGATTCATTTCTTTGCTTGTTCTGTTTCGTTTGAGATAGGGTCTCACTATGTAATCCAGACTGGTCTTGGATTCACTAAGTTGCCCAGGCTGCCTGAATTTATGGTGATGCTCCTACCTCACCCTGTGAGTGGTAGGATTCTACCAGGTATGCACTGACACCCCTGGCTTAGTGAAGGTTCATTTCTGTTGACACCTTGGAGGCCCCTGGGCTCTGCTCCCTTGCCTGAGTAAGGGCTGGACTTCCAGTCTCTGTGTGGTCAAGAACAAAGCATTCCCTAACAGGGAAAACAGGACTCTTGGCTTTAGGTTCTCAGCGCAGTGCTGCTCCAGGCTGCTCTTTTGGAGTGTCTGTTTGTCTACCACAGGAGACTGAAATTGCAAGAAAAGCCACTTGCAAATCTAGGTTATTGCATCATATGTTAAAAACAATAACAATAAAATGACAGAAAAACTCTCTTATGGTCTTAGGAATCTCTATGGAATGATTATTTCCTGGGGCTGATTTTCAGGAAAGACTGTGTTTCACCTACCTAGAGGAATGCTAAGTTCACTGAACACATCCTCCGGTTCCCAAGAAGGCAAAGAAAGGGGCTCTTTCAGCTCCACTTCAGTATATTCCGGTGATCTCACATCCAGAGACTTCATTTCCATGTACCTGGAACTTTCTGTAAAACATGGGCCAAGGCAAAAAAACTAATGAAACACAGCCTCCAAGAGTCCCTGTAATTCTATTCCCTGCAATGGTGATTGGGACCTGTCCTTGACTGCTTAATCACATGAGGCTGGGGCCATGACTGCTAATTAGAACCAAAGCTCTATAATTAAGAGTCTTTTCCACTGCCAGAAGAATGCCACACACAATAAAACTTGGCAAATCCTTGCACTTGGCCTGGGGGGATGGGCTATTAATGCCTTTAGTTAAGATGATCCACCCCCTTCATTCCCCCCAAATCAGTATCACCCCACCTCTGCAAACAGAGGAATTGTTGAAGGGCGAAAATTGTGCTGACATCCACTGAGGCTGACCTAAAATCCCATGCGATTCTCACCCCAGGCTCATGAAGCAGTGTCATTAAATACAAACTCCAAACACTGTGCTAAGCTAATAAACTACTAACACTGGCACATGTTGAGACCCAGATTGCAAAATAAAAGGGTTCAATCAGAGCGAAGTGAAAACGTCAGTCTGCCTTTATTCTGGCTTCCCTAGCCCATGTGGGTCTCGGTGTTTCTCTAGCAACAAGCAGGCAGTCCACAGCACAGTTTCCATGGAGATACAAATCTGGGCAAGTGAAAAACAGCTCAGGTCAGCTTGACACAGAGGCAAGCCCAAGCACCAGATCATCTGCCAACTTGTGCCACTGACAAGGCGCTCAGGAGAAATGGGTATTTTTCAGCGTTCCCTCTCTATTTTCTGACTGTTGCTTCAGTACTGGTAGTGTCACAAGCTTTCAGTAAAATGAATCTCTAGTTATTTTCACTATGAGATGCTTAAGGGCTACTATCTTCTCCCCCTGACTCGAGCCCTTGATCCATCTCAGTTTCCACTTGGCAGAGAGTCCACAGCTTAGTCTATTTTAAACTCTCTATTTCATGATGTCACAGTGCCGAGCATAGCTACTACATCACCTCTGGTAGAGGCAGAGCAGCTCCTGGGACACGTCTTGTATCACTTTCAGACCCTAGAGAAAACTGAGTCTGAGTAGGAGACACAAACTAAATTCCCTAATAAGACCCTCTTCCTTCCCCTTCCACTCCTTTCTCTCCTCCTAGTGCAAAAATTACAGCCAGGATTGCCTCCAATTTGCATGCAAGACCAGTTGATTGATCCCATGGGACCTCCTTTCAGTTGTCCAAGCCCATCGAGGACCCCATCAACACTTGAGTTCTCAGAACATATGGCTTCCCAATTGGTTTCCTTTACAATATTTGCCTGAAGGCTCTAAAAGTCTAACCAGGCTCTTAAAGGCTTGCTTCCATCTGCACAAGACTTTCTGCATTTGCTCTAACACGAGTTGAAAGTTTGCTTAGCTCTGTTCCAACCTGCACCTCCCCATCCTTCCTGAGGGCAGCAGTGGTCTGGTCCACCCAACCACCCATGAGAAAAAGGGAGGTAGTTACCCTCGGTCAACACTCCTTGGCAAGCCTGGCTTTGGAGGTCAGGTTCAGTGGGGGTGCTGGCTTTCTCTTCCTGGAGAGTGCCTTCACAAGCCCCATCTTCGGGGGGCCCCCTGGCCTTGCAGTCATCCGGAAAGGGGCTGGGCTGCTGGGCCCTCTCCTCTGCTGGCTGGGGGGAAGACATTTCCTGGGCTGCAGGGGCCAGACACACATCTGAGCTCTCCGTTCTCTTTGCCTCCTTCTCATGGCAGTCTGAATCCTCCAGTGAGAGGCCTGTCTCACATTCAGCTGGCTTCCGCTCAGCATCCAGATTTAGGCCAGGCGCTTCCACGTTTGTGTCACCGGGATCACTCACAGAATCAGAAGGCAGTTGTCTGGGCAATTTGAGGCTAATTTCTGTGGCTCCATTCCCTATGATCTTAACTCCCTCATTAATGAAATTCAAATCCTTGGACACTTGCAGGTCTAAGGTGGTTGTCACACAGGGACACATTTCAGGGCAGATTTTGTCTTTCTGGTCAACCGCCATAATTTCTTCCAACTCTGGGATGTCCGGTTCCATAATAAAGTCTTCTTCTTCCCCCACCTCATCCACTGTAACCAGCTCCTCCATGTTGGTGGGATACCAGCTCTCCCCTTCTGCTTCACTTCCACTTTCCCAATCTTGTTCCTGTAAAAAAAAATTCCACAACAGACATCAAAGGGTGGCTGAGCCCCTTCAACCAAAAGGCATACACCTTGGCCATGATGACCCTCAAGCTAGAAAGATCTGGAGCATTCTTCCTGCTACCAGGGAATAATCATGGTAATTAGCAGCTGTGAATCACTGAGGTTCACATCACTGACTCACCCTTAGAATAATGTCCAAAATGGCCCAGGACTCAGTGTAAGTCCTAATCCTTTGCCCACCATATTTAAGATGATACCAAGGATTTCAACCTCTGGTACGTAATTGTTTTTGAATGAATGAATAATTTGTAGATGCTAAATATTAGCTGGAGCTATTTCCCTGTGTGTGGGGGCATCACTAAATGTAAGCAGGATTACAAGCTTTCTCCAAGCACTCTCCCCCATGCAAGGGTACAGCCTTCATAAGCCTCGTAATTTCAGTCTTCACATTTAATCTCTCCTAAAACCTTCTCCTTGTGTTCCCAGCAGTCCAGAGACCTAGCAGACAGATTTAGGTATCAGATTCTCCTGACCAGAAAAGCATGAAGCTGGCCACATTCCAAGCACATTTCTTTTTGCTATAGAAGCCCCAGCCCAGGAAGACTGGGATTGAGCTTCTCTTTTTAATTATATAAAATAATCTTTACAAGTACAGTAGATATTTTGTTGATCCCAGCGTCTGAGCTGCTGAGGACAGAGCCCCAGCTTAAGTACCCAAAACAGGGTCCCCCATACTCCCTAAGGGACCTGCCTATTTTGGGAGCCTGGCTCTTAAGGCCTGAGTCTTTTCTGGGCACATATTTTCTCATAGGCGAGCAGCCAATTTGCTGGAGAGTGAGGCAGAGCCCAGGCGCGCGGGTAAAGACCTCCCAATAAAGACTGTGCAAAGATCCCAAACAAAGCCATTCCCCCAGAAGCAAATGGGCTTTTCCTGGAACAGCCGGTGGGGCCTGAGACACATTTGTACCGGGGCGACTGCTAGGCAGGATGGGGACTTCTAGGACTCAGTCCCTGCTGGGTGAAATGCAGATGTGACTACATTTGCCAGTGTCTGGGACAAATTTACCTTTTTCGTCCTTGTGCTTTTTGGCTCAGAGGACTCTGTCTCTTTCTCCTGTCTGCACACTGACTGGGGGCTTTCTTCCATGCCCTCCTGTTCCTCTTTTGCAGCCTTCCCAAAGGAAGAACAGAGACACAAAATCAACAGTGAGTAGAGGGAGGGAAATGAGAGAGTGCCAAGAGAAAAAGGGTGACATTGGACACAGACTGTTCCATGCACATCATTTCCTCTTCCCCCACAGAGCCCCTCAGAGGCAGCAGCTGGATCACCCTCACTTTACAGAAGGAGAAAACTGAGGCTCAGAGAGGTTGAGCAACTTGTTCCCAGTTGCACAGACAGAGCAGCAGAGAAATGTTGTGAAGGCTGGCAGGATGTCACTGGGGGTCAGAGATCTCTGGAAAAGTGGTGTTTGCTGCTGCAGCAAGGGTAGAAGAAGCCAAGAGTGAATGTACTACAGTTGGCCCTGGAGCTGGCCGTCACTGTGACATCTGCCCAGCAGACCCATCTGCCCATAAAACAACACATTCCAGCCCCTTATGGTAGGCAAGGAGCTGGCACCCTCTCTGTGCCTTCTCACCTCTCTTTCGCCCTCTGTCTCTCCCAAAACCACAGAGCAAACAAGCACTCCCTTCCCTTGGCTTTCCTCCTTGCCTCCCCAGGTAAGACCACGTGGTTATGCCTGGATGAGGAACTGAACACATGAAAGCAGCTTGAGAATTAAGGCTTCTCACCAGCCTTTAAATCTATGTCCTACAGGCTGACTCTGCCTGCCTGCTTTTACTCTTCGAGCTAAGAATGGATTTTATAGTTCTGACAGTGAAATTTTAAGCAGCTATGTAAGTACCCACATGAAACCCTGCGTAGACTAAAATATTTTCTATTTGATCTCCTGTAGAAACAGCTTGCAAAGCTCTGCTTTCCAAGTTTCTGGGAGCTACTCTCCTATGACTTTAACTTTCGTCACAAAGTCAAATGACCATTCCTGGGTTTCTCCAGGGATGAGATAAATTTTCTTGGCTTTTTTTTGACTGAGGCTGGTTCAAAGGAAAGGGCTCTATTTTAATTACATAGGAGGAGAGATACACCTCCCTGAGCTGACAACAGGCCAGCTGGGCAGGAGCCCAGGGCTGACGGGTTCAACTTGTTATTACTACACAGGACAGAGAGTACCAATTCCCCCGTGTTTGGAGCAGCAGATTCCACAGAAAACTTTGCTTGAGTCTCTGGAGCTACTTATAAATCAGCTACATGTACCTCTTTAGCTATCAGAAGCCATTGATGACCACTTTATTTTTATCACCCTTCGTAAGTTATTCATGGCCCTCTCTTGTCAAAATAAATAATCATGCTGTGCACGGTGGTGCATGCTGTAATCTCAGCACTGGGGAGGTGGAGGTTGGAGAATCGGCAAGAATTTGAGGTTAATCTGGAACATGTAATGAGTTCAAGGCCAGCCTGAACTACAGAGGGGGACCTTGTTTCAAAAACAAATGAAACAAGATAAGACCAAAAATATCTTTATTCTTCACAGTTTCTGCAGACATGCTCCTCGGTGAACACAGTCAAGAATGCCCCTCTAATTTAAGTGGGGGAAAGACTGGGACAGCTTTGGGGGTGTTGCCCAAAGACCCCGGCAGGCAGACCCCTATAGGCAAAGGCAAGTCTGTGTCCTTCTGAGCTCCACTGCTCTGGAGTCACTTCCAGGTGAGAGCTGCAGTCTGAGGGACCAAGAAGAAGGCACTCAGCGGCCCACACCAGCTCACAAACCAAGATGCCAGGTCCCAACAGTTGTGAGCGGAGCTCTGCCACCATAGGCCCTTGACAACTTACTGCTGAGCCACCTCCTAACTGATCTTTTCTTCCTTCTGTTCTGTATGCTTCCTGCATCTCCCCAAATGCAGAACTATCATATCCCCACTTGCTTTCTTGCCGGTATCAGCCTAACCTCCTGAGACTGATAATGCTAGCCTGCCTCTCTGCTCCAGCAACACTGGCCTCTGGTCACCGATGGAGCCTTGCCCGTGCTATTTCCACCATCTGATCTTCCTTTTCAGCTAAGAAATACTTTCTTTCCATCCCTTCCAATCTCAACAGGCCCATGCTAACCCAGGGAAGCCTCTGATTCATTACAGGCCCCCCCTTCCCTTCTTAGCATTTCGCACACATCTCTCTGTCATGGAGGGATGACTTCGTTAGCACGAGCTCCAGGAAGTCAGTGACCATTTCAGTGTCACTCATAAAACAACTCAAGCTAAGTGCTCTGTGGACAGTGGTCAAGAAAAGAATGGAATATGGAAGGGCATGGGGTGAGTAACCTATCTCCCAGCATGCTGGGGTCTATGCCTGGGCTCTGAATTGGGCACGAGTGGCTTTTCTATTCCTTCCTATTCTGGATTGTTTACACTGAGATTTGCATCCTGCAGACCCTGGGCTGCATGTGACCCACAGATATATCTGGTCAGTATATTTTCTAAAGCATGCATATTTTCTAAACGTTACACAGACATCCAGTCCAGGTGTAGGTCTTCCTTGAAGCAAAGGGAGCTCGCACACTAGGAGGCACACATTCCTGTGTCACAGCTGTCAGGATTCCCTAAACAGAGAGGCACAACCTTCTCAGCCTGCCACAGCCCGATCACTCCTACCTGGCCCCACTCACCCTACATGGTTCTCATTTGCCATCTCTGGGTACCTGCATCTGTAACACTGATCCCTCCCTCCAGTTAAGAGGAAAGGGTGTTTCTTTCCCAGATCTTCCCACTAAGTTACTTCATTTCTTCCAAGAGTCAGGGTTGGGTCCCACATGTAGATTGGCTACTCGCAAACCTGGAGAAGTACATTTATGGGCTTGTCTGTCATAAGTACTTTCTCAGAGATCCCACTGGGCTCCAATAAGCACAAGCTCATTAAACTGCAGCAACTGCCTCGTGGTCACATCCATTTTACACACAAAATCACCGAGAGTGAGGACAGGGTGTGACTGTGGTTCTAAGAAGCTGGGCCTTTCCTTCCAGAGTCCAGGCTCATCCTTCCTTCACCAAATGCCTCTCCCACACTAGAGACAGCCTTGATGATGGCAGAGAAAAATTTCTGCCTCGTGAAGGTAACACTTGGAGTGAGGGGTGAGGGTACACATTAAACAAAATGAGGGCACCAGGTGATTAGCGGTACCAATAGTGAAAAGCTGGGAGGAGAGACCCAGTGAATAGAGAGGACCACACCTCCTCAAAACACCCTCTGGGGGTCACTGGATCTTGAGGATCTAGTTCATTCAAGGTCCTTCATCAGCCCCCTCCCCTACTTTCCCTAACCACATCTCCTGTGCTTCCCCCTACTATTCCAGGCAGTAAAACCTGTCACAGACTTTGAAATGGGTTTTTAAAAAAACACGGAGCATCCCACGAAGAATGCTGGGCACTGTCTCACACATTTCCAGGGTACCCCATTCCATAGGGCTCCTCACTCTTCCTGATCTTAAGCTGAGCTACTGTGCAACTTTGTTGGTTGTAGAAAACTGTGATTCAAATGATTCCTGTTTATTGAGATACAAGTGAATTTCATCTGGTGGAGAAGCAACTGACTTCCTGTCTTCTCTGGAACAGATTATATCATTAGCAAATTCATTTCAGTGGTCCTGATGGCTTGCAAGGTTGCCTGCTCTTTGAGGCGTCTCCTTGGAGCTGACTCTTGCATCTCATAGTTCCTTTGATAATTGAGTTGAATAAAATCCTTGACATGTGTTCATGACATGTCCACACCAGAGTCATGATTTTAATTTTTAAAAACATTATCCTTGAATATGCTCTAAAGACACAGCCACACTGAGTATCTACAGTTTCTTGACAATAGTATTTTGTTCTCATTTTTGATCCTGCAACAATTTCTACCAAGAATCCCAATTGACTTTTTACCCACTTTCAATACCCAGCTCAAATGCCACCTCCTCTGTGCAGCTTTCTCCTTTCCCTGGTAGAGTTAACTGCCCACAGCACGGCTCATCCTCTGCAAATTCTGCCATGGGTCCTAGTGTATATAAATTATTTCACAGGTCAACTCCACCACTGGATCTTGAGCTCTCCCATAACATGTGTTACGTGCTAGCCACCCTTGGATCCCCTGTGCCCAGCACACCACCTGCCAAGTGGCATTCTATCACGTGTATGAGGAAATGAAGGCTAAATAGCAGCTCAAAGTGTGACTCTTCAGTTCTCATGAGTTGAGGACTGGGTTTCTTATTAGGATTTATCAATACCAACTCTTAGATCAGGATAACTAGCAGGTGTGCATGGAAGATTTTAAAAATAAGGTTCCTTATACGGAGCCCCAATCCTCTAAGATCCCACCCTACTTAAATGTAAGAAGCTGATGCAGCTGTGTGAGCTGAGGCAGTGCCACAGATGGGAGCCCTCGTGGCCCCTTGGATGACAACCCCAGCCGACTGCTGCACATTTTTATTAAAATGGAACTAAGTCCTGTGGGTAGTATCTCCAGAAACACACCACACCCTGGGCACGTGGTATAATTTAAGGGGTGGAGGCTGCTTCTCCTTTCCCACTTCTCATCAGAGCTCCTGGATTGGCAGCTGCTTTGGCAGGAGACAGAGCAGAGTGGACCAAAGATCTAATCTCTTCTGGAAGACTCTGTGGGTGTGAGCACCTTAGGCCACTCCAGCTTGGACAAACAGAACTACAGAGGGCCTTCCCACATCCCTCCCTAACTTCTAGTGAAGGCAACAAGGTACCGTGGGATGTGAGGCTAGATCACCTGGATATAATTCTGGCTCTGTCACTTCCTGAGTGTTCCTGGGAAAACAATACAGTTCTCTGTGCCTCAGTTTCTTCATCAGCAGAAATAACAGCGCCAACCTCCTAAGGATCCCGTGAGATTATGTGCATTGAGATAACATGCCTCACACAGTGCCTGGCACATAGTAAACATTCAATAAATGTTTCATTCACTCCATCAACACTCATTCATGCAGTAAATGTTCATCGCGGTTATATTATATTATTGGCATTGTCTTCTCCGGGACCTGCCTCACCTTACCTGGGCAACAATTGCATCATTACCTCATTCTCTGCCATTTTCCTTTCTTTTCTATCATCAGCTCCTTCTTGATCTCTATCAGGCCTCTTGGTTCTATTTTTCTCACTCTGCTTGGACTTGGTGCCCTCAGGGGTTCTAGTGACCTTGGGTCCCAGCCCGTCTTCCTTGCCTGAGTCATCGGGGTGGGGGTGTCTGCTGTCCCGCAGTCTGGCCTCTTCTTTCCTCCTGGACCGGCCGGGACCATCCTGCTGCTTTACGTACTTTTCAGACTTGGTTTTGAGCTCTTTCCGGGAGTAGCCGTCCTCCCGGCATTTGTAGCTGGACACGGAGTGGAGTGGGCTGGGGGAGCCGGCCCTCAGGTACTTCTCCCGGTGGCCCCTGCCCGCTTCTGGGCGCTCGTCAGGCTCGGCCTTGTCCAGCGGCCGGGGGTAGTGTTTGCGATCGTGCGCCCAAGCGTCTGTCCTGTCCCGCTTGTCCTCCCCGTTCTCCCTCCAGGGCAGGGGGTCTCGCTCCTCCTCCCTCCAGGCGTAGGGAGAGTGCTCCCACGAGTCCCGGCCGTTGCCCCAGTCAGCCCGGGAGGGGCCTGGAGGACTGTGGGAAGAGCTGCAAGAGGTGAAACTTGGAGTGTGTGACCTCGGGGACAGAGACCGGCTCACAGGACTGCGAGAACGCGGCCGCTCCGGGCCGTATCTGTGAGGGAGCAAAGAGAAGAGGCTTTAGAGTCTTCACACCCCGCACCCAGCCCCAACATCCTCAGTCAGTCTCCTGGACACACTGGACGCAGGTGCCCAGCTGTGTGCCCCCAGTCAGGACTGTCTAGGTCCACACAGGGAGTAGATGGAAGGAAGGCCGTCAGCCCTCCTGGTCTCCGTGGGGAAGGACTTTTCCCCGAGCCTGGTGCAGGCTACTCTCTCTCTGCCCCTTTCTTCATCCTGGTCCTGGCAGCTAGGGAAATGCCTGGATTCATTTGGCTCAGGCCTTTCTGGGAAGTGAGTTACACCCAGGGGACAGGCCCTGGTCTTTCCTCCTGGGGGTGGCGTGGGGCCCCAGCCCAAAGGCCGCTCATGGTAGGCAAGGCCATGTGAAACCGAGGTCCTGTTAGCCAGCCCTTCCTGTTAGACCCAGCCACGCCTCCACTTGGTCTCCATCAGAATACAAGGTGCTTCTTGGCTTCCACCTCCCTCATTTAGTTCTCACCTAAATTTGTCCACATCCCAGATGTGAAAAAGGGATGCTCATAGTTTGGGAGTGGCAATGATGAGGGCAGTTATTCCAAAAATAAAGAACCAGGAAGAGGGCTGGAAGACAACTCAGGGTCTGACCTGCTACGGCGCAGGATTCAAGGAAACTGAAACCCAGGAAAAGACTCCAAATCTCCTTTTACACTGCCACCAAGCTGCAGGTGGCATGGCGTGGCTGTACACACACCAGTTAAAAACTTAAGTAACCACAATTAAAAAAAAAAAACTGACAAACGCCCTAAGCCTGCACATGTAAATACAAACACGTATGTGTGCTAAAGGCTGGTGATTAAACAGATCAAGTCAGGCACCAACGATGGGCATTATTCCCTTGGTTCTTAAACGAAGGACAACCATGCATTCCAACTGGCCATTGGACACAGCTGTGGCTGCCTAGCAGGACAAGGGTGCCTTGACCACCATGACAAAAAGCCCTCAGCAGTGAGGCCAGAGCGCCTCCTGTGGCAGATGTGGGTAAGAACCGCAGATGCTGCGGGCAGGTGCCTGGCTGGACTGCTTTCCCCTAAGGCTCTCCCAGGACTGTCTTTGCAGGGTCATCCTGTATCCCCAGCCTGGCCTGGTTGATCACAAACTTTACATGAAAGAATTGAGCTGGAAAACTGCACACATTCGATCAGAGTAAATGTTCAAGAAAAAAAAATTTAACCATTTATATCTTTATCTCCACATCTATGTTGAGCTCATGACAAATCAAGAGCTGGCCTGAGAAGTCCCCACTGCTGCTCTGCCACATGCATAGATGTGTCCAGGCTGCTCCAGCAGAGGGAAGGAGGCCTCAAAGGGCCAAGTATTAGCAAGTCCTTTGCCATATTCCTTTCCAACAGAGGAGGGGTGGAGGAATGGAAGCCAGCATCCAGCATTCTCCTGAGCTAAACCTGAGTTGCCCTCTGGGCCTGGACTCTGGTGCTTTTCACTGGGAACACAGACAGGTAGGGCCTGGAAGGCAGATGAATGGGACAGGGGCTAGGGCAAGGGTATGGTGTGGCCCAAATCCCTCTAAGAATGAGAAACAAGAATCTGGAATCTGCCCTAGACCCGGAGCCTTACCTGTCTGTTTCCCGGAACATGTCCCTCTCCCTCTGGGAATGGATGTCCTGGATGATAGCAGCCACAGTTTTCCCAGGTTTCTAGGAGGTCAGAGAGAGCACCATCAGTTCAGAGGTGGCCTTGCAAATGCCAGAGGAAAACAGACAGGACTAGGGGTCCTCGCTGTCCAGGGCATTAAAGGGTGCAAGGTGCCTTGCATGAGGAAGAAATAATGTCTGATCCAAGGGCTGAGGAGAGGGAGCACAGTGTGGAACAGAACAGGGCTGAGGGCTCTGAAAACGTGACATCCATGGAGCTGGGGACATAAGAACCATGGTTCACCATCCACCTGCTGGAAAACAGCGTGGGTTAATTCTCACCTCCCTTCTCCTCTTACCTGTGTGAAATGTGAAAACAGGGAAGGGAGGAGGAAAGGAAGAACAGCAATGGCATATAAACCTGGAGAGCTACGTGAAGGTCACTGAATATAGGTCTCTTGTATGTGTTGTGTATAAACTCACTCAAGACCAGCACAGGCAGCCTCTGTTCTGCAAAACTCCGGCTCGCCATCCACTCTGTGCTCTCTACAGTTAGTGACTCTGGGTGTTGTGTGGAGTTCAAGGTCATAGAGGTTGTTAAAGAACAGACCCTGTCCCTCCTACTTCCTTGCCACGCCTCGTGACCCTTTTAACACCTCGCTGCAGCGTGTTCATCCCCAGGGGTCATCCGACACTCAGAGTGATTCTGTGTCACGTTTCACAGCAGAGATCGCCAAGGGTTCTGCCCTCTCTGTAGGTCATTATGTACCAGGACAGGACCAAGCCCAGCCCCCTAAGGTCCTTTCTAAGCTTGAAGGCACAAATGATTTTTTTGAATGCTTAAAAAAAGAAGTGTGTGACCACAGAAGAAATTTAATCAACCACTTTCCTTACCCTTTATTTTTTTCTCACATAGAACATGATACCTTAAGAATTATTCCAGGGCTAGGCATCATGAAATGTCTCAATCTATAGAGGAGGACACCAGGTCCAGCGATGTGAAGTGGCTGGGACTAGAATTCCACGGGCTTTCCACACTTGATCTTAGCCAAAAGGCCTATGGCTTTCTGAGCATCAGAGCTGCTCACCTGTGTGGTTGATACTGAGGGTTGGGTGTGGAGGAACCAAAGATAAGAATGAAGGGGTGTGGCCTTTGGCATGGGGTGAAAGGTCAAGGTTGGGCACAGGGAAAAGATGGGAAATGCTCCAGCCAGGGAGAGAGCTCCTGTCAGCTCAAGATGCAAAAAGAAAGAAAATCAGAGAAGACAGTGATCTTGATTGACTCTATCAGTAGAAAGAAGTAGAAGCACAAGAAGCGGATCACTGCTCTATTCAAAAAGGCCTAGGAACTTAGGATTGGTCAGGATATTCACTTAAAAAGCTACATTACACTTTTGGCCAGTGGTGCCTTAATTATGAGCTTAACCCTTTATCTCATAGAGGTGCCACACAAGTCACCAGGCCACCCAGAATGTGCACTGTCAGCCAGTGCCTCATCTACTTTAACTGGATCACAACATAGTCCATGGCTGAGCAAAGAAGAGGCCAAAGCTGCTGAGAAGGAATCTGGTGCCCAGGATGCCTCCTGTAACCCTCTCACCCTGCTCAGTCTACCGAGCCTTCGCCAGGGTCACTGATCACCTTCATGAGGTAGAAGACGGTGGTGCATCTGGAGAAGCCTGCATTTTACATGGCCCCCACTAGTAAGTCTTCTTCCTACCTACCCACTGGTGGCCACGCAGTGGAAGTCAGCAGTGGATAAGCAAGGGCGGGGCCTGCTGGGGCAGCTGGTCTTCAGCAAAACCTTACAAAGCCCTGACAAAGACCAAGTCCATGTGAGCAGACGCGTTATCACTCAGGAGGCCACATCCTGGGGCTCAAATCTAAAGCTCACACTGTCAAGCTGGAATGGAGGGCACAGGTAAAGCCTAAAGCACACGCCTCCCATGTAGGTCAAGAGTACATAACAGTTTCAGAATATGAAAATAAGAATTCCTCCCGGGGGTCAGATAGGGAACTTTCTCCTATAAAATGAGCCCCAATGCACAGTTTTCCTTTGCTCTCTGAGAACTGCACATGCCCCTGATTGTTCCTTCTAGCCTAGACCCAGGAAGTCCTGCAGTGTGAGAAGGGTGGCTTTGCCTGGGAGCAGATGGAGCAGATGGAGCAGATGAGTGTTTTCAAGTCCCCATGGGGGTCCAGGTGAGGACCAGAGGCATCTAGGAGTGCCTGTTCCCTTGGTCACCACACATAGCATCCCCAGGCACCATGCAGGTCCTCAGGGTCAAAGAGATGCATGCCAGGTGATTTGGGGGCTATAAGAACCTCATTTTGTCTGAGACATCTTTCCTCTTGTTTCCCCAGTCACTAAATCTCCTGGGGCCACTTTCATGGCAGTGTTCACAGGAATTACTTCTGCTCAGAGTGCAGAGGGTCCAGGTCACTGATCTTCACACAGACAGGACCAGCAGAGCCTTGGTCTGAGTCTGTGCCCCACAATACCCATTCCAGGGAATGGCAGGAGAAATGAAGGGATGTGGCTACAGAGCGTTAACCTGTGGGGAGAGTCTGTAAGCATTGTCCACCGAGGCTGGTGACCATAGCATGGTAGCATGGTGACCCTTTCGAGAGCCCAAGGTCACTTCACTATATTAAGTGATAACTGCAAACTGTTTGGCAATCTCCTAACAGCCACCCTGCATCTACCATCCAGAGGGGACAGAAATAGCCAACAATTTTTCAAATAACAGAGTTGACTTCTCAAAGCCCTAAGAAAATCCTTTCAACCTTTCTTTTGGGTGGGCTACAGCCTGGTTAAAAGTGCAAAGGGAGCAGGTGAAATAATGTTGTTATTGCCCGAGAAAAATGAAATTGGAGAGACTAGAGTAGATCTATAATAAAATTGGGGGTAGTGTTTATTGCAAAAAATATGAGACAAACACAAGTAGAGTGAATAGCATATCGAATCCCATAAATCCTTCATCCATGTTCCATCACTCTGCCAGTCTTGTATTTTTACCTTCATTCTCTTTCCCCACTCCTTAGGTTATTCTGAAGCAAATGTCAGATGTCCTATCTCTGCACACATTGTGTGACATTGATGCAGCTCAGCAGCCCCACAGGGCCACCCACTCTGCTCACAGTCAACACATCTGCCTGCTGCTAAGGCCCAGTAAGACATTAAGCTCCTGGCTGTCCCAGGACAGTGCTGTTTACTGAGAAGGAGCCCCCACCCACGACTCAGAATCTCAACCCACAAACAGCAGCCTGGCTCTGGCCCCTGACTGGCAAGGTCGCGTAGGCTCATGGCTGGTTGCCTACAGGGACTCACTTTCTTTACCTAGGTGGATAATGAGGCCCATCTGGCCTTGACCAAGCACCTCAGAGAGTGGCGAGCTGCACTCGTGCAAGCAGTGGCGGTGGGGTGCAGGGTACCATGCCCCTCTGCAGCTTCATGGCTGCTGTGTACATCTCCAGTCTGGGGAAGAGGCTGAAGCTTCCAGATGAGCCTGGAGCTCTGCAGAGCCGGTCCAATTGAGGGGCTCCTGATTGTTTCTGAGGTTACTGGCTTTCCAGCCTCTGCATCTCCTCTCACCTGACTCCTGCCCAAAAGCCCCGTTTCTGTGTGGCTAATCCTCTCCATCCCCTGAGTTCCTTCTTGCAACCTCTTCCCTCTTTACTTCTAAGCTGTGTTGTGTTTTGGCACTGAACTTCTAATAGCCACTTAGACACTCATGTTTAAGTCATGTATGATTTTACACAAGAATAGTTTGTCGTCCCCCATCCCCCAATAGTAAGCTCTCCTCAAGTCAGGACCGTTTCTCATACCTGTCACAGCGGTTAGTACTGTGTTGTACACAGCAAAGACTCCACGTCATCAGTTTCCCTAATCTTCCAATACGGAGTATCATGGGTGACCCACAAGATTGACTTCCAGGGCCAGAGGTGTTCTCTGTGCCCAGGAGACCGAGAGGTTCAGCAGCCCTGAAGCCAGGCCTTGGCCCCCAGCACTGCCAGGAAACTCAATCCAATAAATGAGTCTCTGGGAAGAAGGACCTGAAAGTCCCTCTGACAATTCTTTAATGCAGTAAGTAGGAGACAGTGGTTTAAGTTCCACATCAAGGTCATCAAGGATATTATGATCCTAATTTATCCAAGAACTTTATAGAACAGCAAAGACTCCAATCGTGCATCTATCTTCCTTGTCAGGAAAGTAAACACTCATTTTTAATTTTCCTTCAGAAGCTCTCTTCTTTATTATTTGGACACCTATAATGTGACACAGGCAAAGTTCTGCCATAAAGGCTCTGAGATTAGAGCCCTGCACATGAGGAGGTAAGATGCAGGTGTGAGGAAATAGCAATTAAGAGAAGATGAATACATAACTCAAAGTCTATCCTTTCTCTCTCTGTATTTTGCTTGGTAAGCAAAAGGAGAAAGTTAGAAAAGAAAGATCAGTCAGAATTTCCTCCCACCCTGTCTACTCTGGTGGAACATGATATGATGGCCCATTTGGCCTAGAGACACAAATAGATGCGGTGTTTCGCTACCCACCTCCCAGGAGCCTCCTCCCCCTTGTCACTCTGGAGGTCTGGGTGGGTCTGCACCCCTGGTTCTGAGGATGGAGCAAGTGACACAGGTTCAGCCAATCACAGCGCAATCTTCCCTGGTGTCACTACAGAAATTGGTTCAAAGATGGGCACATGTGCTAAGCTAGTCCAATCAGAATGACTCTCTTTTTGCTGGAGCCACTAGGAAAAAATCTCCAGCTCTTTCTTGTGAGAAGGAATAGGAGCATGAGAAGCCAGAGCTGCAGAAGGCACTGAAGCTACCATGCCATCTAGAGGAGAGAGCTGGGGGCGGCTAAGGGCCACCCCCGGAAGCACACATAAAACAAAGTTCAGACGGCAGAAGTCAGACTGGAAAGGAACCAAGTCCTAATGACCTCATCTGGACGCTGGATCCGGTCATGTCTGCTGCCGGAAGTACTCCTGGACTTTTCATTTACTTGAGCCAATGAATTCCTTATTTTACCGAGTCACCAGGCTTAACTGAGACAGGTTTCTGTTACTTGCAGAGAATGTTCTAGCTGATTTATGTCAAAAGAGGGGCCCAAAAGCATGTGTTACTGTGTAGTTCAAATATGTTTTAAAGTACTTTCCCATAGGTTATCCCATGTGACCTTCACAATGACTTTGTGAGACAGTGTGACATTGGGAACAGAAAACTACTAAAGATCAGAAAACCTTGGGTCCAAACCTTGCTACTTTAGGTGTGCGCAAGGACCAGGACATGAACTTGTTAGAGTGCAGAATCCCAGCCCTGTTACAGACCTGCTAAATGGAAATGCATTTTCACAAGAACTCTATGTAACTTGTATGTTCTATTGGAATGCTGTCGCTGCAGCTTCCTGGCTCCAAGTCACCTGTTTCTCTTTTTGTCATATGGGGAATGGAGATTATAACAGCACAATACAATAATACAGATATAATGCAAAACCAAAAGAGTCCTAAGCTTTAATCACAGCCCTTCCAGTAGAAATGACCCTGGAAAAGTTACTAAACTTCTACTAGCCTCACAGTTTCTTCATCCACAGAATTGAGATAATCACACCTGTCTGACAGGACTGATGTCAGAACTAAGGTAGATAATATATGTAAAGTGCTCAGTACATGACTTGCCCTAGAGTACCAGGACTCAGCCAAAGGTATACATTATTGTTGCACTCTTATAATTACGGTTATTATCCACCCTGCACTCTTCAGAGAGTAAGATGACGGGGAGTTCCAAAAGACAAATGAAAAAAAAATTGCTGGCCTAAAACAAAAGAACTCAAGGTAAAGTCCTTAACTGATCTGGATATAGAGGTTCGCAGAGGTTAAGCAACTTGTCTGAGCACATCCAAGCAGGAAGCGGCAAGGTCTAGGTTGGCAGCACCACCCTTGGCTTCAGTGCAGGTCAGGCAGTTGGTGATGGTTCTTTGTTTACACGCCTTTCCTCCCACCAGACTGCACTCCTCCCAAGTTAGCTCCCTCAAAGGCCACAGCACCTGGCCCAGTTCCCGCCCACAGTAGGTACTCAGGGAACATGGGCTAAGTACAAACCTTGACCATGTAACTTCTTTAACCCAAAGTATTTGCACCACTCAAACTATCTCCCTCAGTAGGGTATTAGCTTGCCTGGTACTTTAACAAACTGATTACTACTGTTAACCCTAATTAGACTAAAGATCCACTGGAAACTGAGTAAAGATACTCAATTCCGGCTGACACTTTCGTTAGGGAAAAAAAAACAAATGCTGAGTTCTGCCAGAAGCAGAATTGTTGGCAAAGGACTTCAGAAGCAATAATGCCAGCAAAGCAGAATCAGACTCAGGCAACTGGTCGACCTATTACTGAGCAGTCTGCACATGTGAACTTGCCAGAATTCAAGTTCTAGCTGGAAGCAACCAATGGGCTTTTGTCTTCTCACTTAAACCTTGAAGATTAAGGGCAGATCAAAGGCTGTGAGTTGTGAACAAAGTGGACTCTAAGCACACCTGGAATGGTCTTAAATGAACCAGGAGAATTCTTTTCAAACAGGACCATGTAAAGCACCAAGTTGGTGGGAAGATTTGCACAGAAATATGGCATTAATTACAAGGAATCCAAATGAACTAAGTGTTCTGCTTAGGAGAATTCATGTAAATCAATAAGCTGACAAAATGCAAAAGAAAAACATAGCCAGATGATGTGAAAGAAACTCCCCATCAAGAAGATGGGGATAGATGGGGCTAGATGGAATAGCCATAAGCATGGAAAATTGTTCAATCACAATTAGTCACAGGAAAGTAAAACAACCAAAATAAACCATTACAGTCGCCCCAAACAGGCAAAAACTAAAAAGTGTGACAAGATAAAGACAGTAAGAATCTGGACCATTGAAAACCCTCATACACAATTAAAAATGAGTTTAAATCTGAGGAAATGTCAGAAAGAGACTGTGATGGCTACCCTCTAGCAGAGTGGGGGTAACCATGCCTTAAACCCAGCAATCCCAATCTCTCCCCTCATGAGACACTCATGTGGATGTGTATTAGCACTGCTTCTAACAGCCCCAAACTGGAAACAACCCAAGCGCTCCATCAACAGTACGATGGATAAACAGATTGTCCCCATGTCACATAAAATTCTAATAATTAAAAGACATGCACCCAACAACATGGATGACATAATGCTGAGCAAGAGGCAAGACTGGAAAGCGAGTGGACGGTGTGAACCCACTAATGTAAAGTACAGTAACAGACAGAACTAAGTTATGTCATTAGGGAGGCGTGAGTAGGTGGCCAAACTATAAGGAAAAGCACGGAAATGAACATCCCCAAAGGAGAGAGGGAAGGGCCGAGCATGAGGAAAGACTGTTACTCTTTGGGGTACCATTTGTGTTCTATCTCCTGGCTTTGGGGGTGGCTTTTACAGGACGTATAACATCTCATCCAACATTACTTTTTTTTTTTCCGGTACCGGAGATCAAACTCATGACCTTGCACTTGCCAGGCAGGTGCTTATGCCACTGAGCTAAATCCCCAGCCCAAACATTACTTTTTAATTTGTACAATATATTATTGACCACTCTTCTATATTTATAATACTTCTCAATAAAACAAGAAAGAAGAAAAGATGAAATGCTGAGTAAGCCAAAATAAAACAAAGTCCCGTCTGAAATGACCCGCATTCCTTTGAGTTCCGACAGTCTCCAAGTCAGTCAAGCACCGCTTGTGGCTTAGGACATCTGAGCAGAGGGAGGAAAGAAGGAAAGATCCAGGGGGGTGGCAGAGGAAGAAAATGTTACTGAAGGCTCGCATGAGTACAGAGCGCCTGTAGTCAGGGGTTTATGCCTGGAACCCCCCTCCCAAAAAGCACCCCCTTCCTGTTCCCACTGCCTCTCTCAGACCTCTGCAGACATCTTCCCGAGTGAAGCTTCCTTGGCTCCCCGACAGACCCAGGCACCCTCTGCATTCTGTACTTCTCTTGACAAACACCTTTCGTGTCACTGCGTAATGATTTGCCTTTCCAAGTGATCTCCTCAAAGGGAGTAAATTCGGAACTTTTCCCTAGCCTCCCCTTCCTGGCAGCACCTAGTTCAGCACCTGACAAGTAGGGAAAACTCATCTGACACTTGATGAATGGCTGAGTGAGTGAGAGACCGCTTTACCTTCAGCTGTAACTCCTTGTATCGCTTGGACATCCGAATGAGCAACTTCTCCCCATTAATCACAGCTGACTTTTCTTGATAGTACTGGACCATGGCCTGGGCAGCTTCTGTGTAAGCCATCTCTAAAAAGGCCTTGCAAAGACAGAAAAGACGTAAGTTGGACTTGATTGTGTGGTCTTAAAATTCTGTTCACGGTATGATTTCATGTCAGTGAAGTTCAAGGACCGGAAAACGAATTGTTGTGAATGGGAATTCGCTGAGCTTCCTTCTGGGCTAGAGATGGGGAAATGATTGGAAAAGGTCCTAAGGAAACCTTCTGACATTCTGGAAACATCCTCCATCTTCACCTTGTGTTAATTATATGGGTCTACATACATGAAAAAATGGAGTTGTAGACTTAAGATTACTGTACTTTATGCACTTATGAGTAATTATTTTATGCCTCAATAAAAAAATCAGTGCAAGAAAGAGCACTCTTTGATCTCATATATTCAAAAAGGCCTTTTTATTAACTTCACCCAAAGAGCTCATTATAACATGGCACCTCTCCTGATCTCCATGGTTACCAAAAAGTATTCTTAATTGCGAATGTTCGTCCCAGGCTGCGTCATGCTATGGAAGCCCCTCTGCTGTGGGATGGTTGGTATCTCATGGTTCCCAGTGGGAGCTTTCCCATGTGGCCCTGGTCTTTGGGAGACAGAGGCATAAGCTGTAGTTATTTCAACTCTGTTTCCCCCTGTCTTACAAAGGAAGAAATGTATTCCCAGCACACAGGCTGCTGAGCCCCTGGGCTTGGAGGAAAGCGGGGCCTTGTGAGTCCAAGGAAAGGCCCTGCAAATGCCTCCAGAGTTTTTTCTGCTTTACTATTCTGATTTTTAAAAAAAGAAAGAAAAAAAAAAAAAGAAAGAAAGACAAGGGAAGAACAGGTCTTTGCATTAGTCCCTGTCTATAGTTTGCCCCGATGGATCTGTCAGGCTGGCCCATAGCTGCTGTGGTACATTCCTCACCGCTTCTATTTCTCAGATTTGTTTGCAGTGTACTATGTTAATGTGCATGGACTCTGGTCTCTCTATGTGGAGAAGAAAAAGTGACCTGTGACAAGGGAGCCCTTGCTGTAAGCTCCAGTTCCCCTATTTTCCTGAACTGGATGGGCAAATCAAGCTGATTTGTCTTTCTCTGCCATTTATTGGTCAGCCTCAGATGCACAGCTTTTTGTGTGGTACCCAGGTTTGAGCCAGAGCCTTCACACTGAGGTACATCTCTAACCCCTTTAAAAATATTTTTTCAATTTTGAGACAGGTCTGATAAGTTACCAAGCTGCCCAGAGTGAACTCCAATTCGAGATCCTCCTGCCTCTGCCTCTCAGAGTGCTGGGATTAAAGGTGTGTGCCTCCATGCCTGGTTACCACTTCTGGAATGTGGCTGCTACTACCCTAGGCAATGTCACTGCATTAATGTTGCAAATTGAATTTAGTACATCGACTCTTGATAGAATTCTAGAGACCAGTGAGTGTCTACCCTCAGACTGAAGGGTGCAGACCACCAATGGTCTACAATGGCTTTGAGTCTCCTAGTTTTAGTTGAGAGAAGAACATCTCCACCTGTTGTTCAGAGTCATCAAACAAAAATATTAATTCAAATAAAAAACCAATCTGACCTCTGATCATTTGCTCCACATATTTCCCCTTAGACTTCAGAAATGAAGACAAACATACCCGGGGCTCAGCCAATTCCCACAGGTAGGGATTCTTAGTTTCTTAGACATACTATGCCCCCATCAATTCCCTCCTAGGCTCCTCTTCTGAGACCTAGGGCCTCCCGCACTGACCCCAAAGACCCATCAAAATCTCAGTGCCCAGTCAGTCCTGGCTGGCTCCAAACCCAGGCCATCAGCTGCAACCAGGCTGAACTGTAGCACTGGCTCAGGGGGACCTGAGCCCACAGATTTCTACTGTGGGGTCAACCAGCTCGTCTGCATTAAGGAGCACCTTTCCCAAAGCATTCACAGAAGTTGACACTCAGCACAAGAAGGCGAATGGGGAAACCCAACGGCCTCAGCAGAAACCTGTGTGCAGGGCCCGGACCCAGCTGGGCACCATTGCTTCATGTTCAGAACTGATCATAAATATATGAAATTTCTCTTTCACCAAGGTGTGGTCTCTGCTGCACTCATAGAGGAAAGGTGCCCAGGCCTACCTGATTAGTGGACTTCATGAGGATGTAATTCGTGACCTTCCCAAAGGGCAGCCCCAGGTTAATGACGTCGTTCTCGGTGCAGCTTCCTTCGGGGAGATTGCAGATATGCACCACACGACCAGCGCCTTTCCGCTGTGCAAACTGATGGGATAAACAGAGCCAGGCCTTTACCAAACACTCCTGCTCCTCCTCTACTGCAGGCTTTCTAACAGCTCCCTTCCCCCCAGTCACACGCAAAATCAGTGCGGACAAGGCACGCGCTCACAGACACACAGAAAGTATCAACTGTGTATCACCTCTGTACTGAGAAGACTCACGCTTCAGAGGAGCAAAGCTTCCGGGGTTGGTGTGTGTGTGTGTGTGTGTGTGTGTGTGTGTGTGTGTAGGAGGTGTTCACAGCCTTTTGAAAATGTTTTCTCAGCACTGAATACAATTTTATGTATATATTGCCTATGATTCTACCATTATAGGCAATTGAAAATTTGTCTTACAAAAAAAAAACACCAGTACATAAAGACTTGTGAACAAGGATGTTTACAGCAGTA
This sequence comes from Cavia porcellus, assembly GCF_034190915.1. Taxonomy (NCBI): domain Eukaryota; kingdom Metazoa; phylum Chordata; class Mammalia; order Rodentia; family Caviidae; genus Cavia; species Cavia porcellus. The sequence goes on along the minus strand of NW_026947485.1, from coordinate 84,350,807 downwards.
CTTTGTGGGATGGAAAAAAAGATTGTGGACACAGCCTATGTATGTATCACGCAGTAGGGAACACTGAATAAAGGAGGGCTTGAGCACACATGGGAAAAAGCTACATTCCATTAGAAGGAGGGAAATGTGCTGATATGGAATGATTTTTAAGACGGGTTGTTAAATTTAAAAAAACAGGCTGCCAAGTAGAATGCATACTATACACCACTTTTGCAAAACAAAACTTCAAGATGAAATAAAGCAAGTACTGTGTTTCCCTGAAAACAAGGCCTACCTGGAAAACAAGCGTGATTTGTTTGTTTATTTGAGACAAGTCTTGTTGTGTAGCTCAGGCTGTCCTTGAACTCACTCTGTAACTCAGGATGGCCACAACTCACTTCGACCCTCCTGCTGCAGCCTCTGGAGTGCTGGGATTACAGGCATGCTCCACCACACCTGGCACTATTTTACAGACTCTTCTAAAATTGTGCTGGACCTTGTTTCCCGGGTAGGTCTTATTATTATAAAAATTATAATTTTGATAATTGCTGGCAGTGAATCATGAATACACAGGGTTGATTATATCTGTCTCCACTCTTTGAATGTTGGAAACTTTTTTGCAGCGAAGGACATTTAAAGGCTACAGCCCAGACAGAGCACAGCGTGGCATGTGATTATGCACCTGTCAGCGCTGGCTGTCTTCAGCAGAGTGGAGCAGGGAGAGAGCGATAGGAGACAGGCTGAATTTATTTCATATCTGGTGGGGTTTTTTGGTTAGCATTTGACTCATGACTTCAAAAAATTCCAGTAAAGAAAAAAAGCAGAGGGAGGTATGGGAGAACTAATACATGTATGCAGGCATTCACAGCCACAACCTGTAGTTTACAAAACTTTATTTAGTCTTGAACTCTTTTCAAATAAAGATCTGCTCACCAGCCCAACATATTCAGCAAATAAAAGAGATGCTATTTTGGCCAAACTCTGGGCCCTGCCACCACACCCCTCCCAAAGCCACCTTAAGAAATAGCTGAAAAGCCAAGGCCTGGGCCCAGTCAAACCTCCAGGAAGGAGGAAGCAAGTGTTAGGTCTGGTCAAACCTAAAATAGCCTGGCCTCTCCTGAGGTTCAAGAATTAGTAAACATAAGCCAACTCAAGGTGAAAGAGAAGGATGCAATTTTCCAAACCTGAAACACATTCTAATAGCACAGCCCACCTATTTTCTAAGATAAACTGAATTTCAATGTCTAATTACATTTGATATGAGCTGACTGTGCTAGAGTAAGAGAAGGGAAAGTCAGAGGTCTTGCCCCTAACAAGAGCTGGTGATTCCACCGTGAAAAGCTCTCATTTGTCTCTTCTGGACTGAGGACAGTTACAGTCCATACAAATTTTCTTTATGTGCTGGCCCTGAATTGGAGACACCCAAGGGCCTCTTTGAGAGCTCTCCCTTGACTCCAGATGTCATGCACGTTCTTGAAGGGAAATAAAGATTCCTGCATGGCTCATGCGGTACTCAGAGGATCCCTTCGTCCCCACAGAGGGTACGTGGACTCTTCCCACAAGCTGGGAGATGTGGACACTGAGCACAGTTTGCTAAGATGAAGCCCTTTTTCAGGGACAATGGGAGGAGGGTCTTGGAGAGAGAGAATCTCTGTCTCCCATTGAGATGAGCCATGGACGTAAAGACATAGAGCCAGCTGGGCTTCCAGGCAGGGCATAGTGGCTAGTTCTCCTAATTTATCACCAGGAGGGCTAGGCTGGGCATGCTTCAGCTCCCTGTGACTGCTGTGGTTGGTCGGGGTAACGTGCGTGGACAACAGAGCAGACACACAGGGCCGTCAAGGCCAAGCTTGTCCAGTTGCCAGGTGACCAGGCACAAGGGCCAGCACTTCTCTCATTGTCTCCAGCCTGAAAGGATGACATAGGAGGCCTTTATCCAAGCATAGCAGAATAAACAGGAATACGTCTTCCAGAGAACACGCTCCAGCCACTGCTACTCAGCCAGAGGCATGCAGGCTGCAGACACTGGTACCAAAGGCACTAAAACGAATGAATCTCAATCAAGATTTTCACACGTCTTAAAGATACAAAGTATAATTGAGAAATCTGGTAAAGATTTAATTTTGTTTTAAGCTTGTTACGGCAAAAGACACATTGCCATTAACTCCTCTCAAAACACTTTTCCTTTCTTTGAGCACATGTATTCTACCACTCTTGTCACTTTCTGGGAGTCTTCCCTCTTATCTGTCTTTAGTTACATGACTGTGGCTGCCTTGAGATTCTGAGTTGATTCAAAATGTGTACCTTTCACAGTCCTTTTGACTTTGGGGAAGAGCCAGAAATGTAACGGTGACAAGACCAGCAGAGGTAGATGAGGACGCCCCGCAGTGTCTAACGAGCCTGCCTTCCTTTTGGATGGTGCTCGGCAGCAGCATTCCTAGGGTTTTTATCATAAGTCACAGAAACACAAAAAGGAACTTCCAGAACTGCTTCAGAAAGCGCCAAGAATGGTGGGAACAGGTGTGTTTAAATTGAGTGAAAGTATTCTGAGGAGGGCTAATAGAGATCCGTCTCTTACTCTGATAAACTTTTAAACATAAACACTCACTGTATATTTCAATCCCATTTGATACATTCCCTGAGCACCACTCACTCCATCAAGATTCTAGTAAGAATCAAAAATTAACTTTTATTGATTCCCTGCTTACTAAGATAATCATGATTTTTTTTTAGATTTGTTGTGGCATTTTTCCAGTAAATATTTGGACATTCTCAACTGGTGAACTGCAGACAGGCCTTAGGTGTGCCAAGATATAGATTCCCAAAAGTTAAACAACAAGTGCCTGCAGGGACCATGAGCAGTGGGCTCAGTTTATCATTTTCTAAATGAGCCATGAAATGAAAATCCTGAGAACCACAAATCTTGAGAATCGCCAGGTTAACAGTTTGCTTTGTGTTGTGTCTGGCTGCAGGGCATGTGGGAAGACCCATCCAGTTAGAGAGATATTTTTATGTGTTAAATTCTTTTGCCAATATTTTACTTAGGAAAATTTGGTCTAAATTTCTTTGCATTATTGGTCTAAAAGACTCTTTTGTTGTTAAATTCAATTTAGGTTCAAAGCCATGTTTGATTTCTAGAAGGTGTAATAATAGGTTATTATCAGTCCAGTCTTAAAACAATATAAACACTGCTATTATTTGCTCTATGCCATATGTAGAACTAAATGAGGAGAAGAGGAGGTAGGAAGAGAGGGGCAGAGGTCCCTGGGCTACATCTAAAGTTACATTGGTTCCCTTAGGGCACGACAGCTCTGAGTGATCTGAGAAAGCAGCATTATGCTGTATAATAATTCCCAGCATGGGTTCTCTGAGGAGCCCTAATGGCTCTTTGAAGTTAATAATGCAGTCAGCTCCCTCATTTGCAAGGAGCTTCAAGACCCTCAGCAGACACCTAAAGCCACAGACAATACCAAAGCCACATTTTCTAATATTTGTCCTACTTCTACATACCTATGGTAAAGTTGAATTTATAAATTAGACACAATAGGAGATTAACAATTACTAATCATAACATAGACCAATTAGAACAACACACCATAACAGAAGTTATTCTACACTGATGAATTGTTTCTGGAATTTCCCATTTAACATTTTCAGACCTTGGCTAACCTTGGGTAACTGAAACTGCAGAGCTAAACCAAAGATAAGAGGGATCACAGTGGGTTGGGGAGGCAAACAATACTTTTGACTTTCAAAAAGCTGAAATGATATCATATTTGATTTTCTTTACTCTGTAGGTAAGCTGGTGTCAAACTGAACCAAACTTGGCCTGAGTCTGTCCCAACCTCTTGAGCCCCTATGTAACATACTATAACCTAAGCGAAGGCTTGACTTAGAAGCCTTTATAATAAATAGCTGAGTCTCAGCCATTCACAGCAGCTGAATGTCAATCATTGGCAGCCAACTGATCAGACCACGCCCACATAAGGCAACCGGCCAAGCTAGGACCAATCCAACTGTGAATCTCCCTTTTCCAAGTGATAAATGCTCCCTGCCTGCAAAATGGAGCATGGCTCTCTGTTGCAGGGGTCTGTTTAACTCATGACTCATTCTTTGCTCAGTTAAACCTAACTCATCTAAAAATTGTCTTTTTAGGTATTAGACTGTTCAGAAAATCTGATTGGTCAGTATATACCTCTGATTAGTAAAATCAGGTATCTAGTTAATTACTCATCAATATAGGTCCTCTGGCAGAGAAAATCTCTTCCAAACATGGAACACAGAATAACGGCTGCTTGGGGTAAATAATGAAAGTTTGGGGCATATTGGTGTAGTGAAAAGAATGGGAAAATGGGGGACCTGAGTTCCAGTGCCAATCCAGCCACTAATTTAACTGCATAATTTTTTCCTTTTCCTCTCCTTTTTAACCATCCATCTCTCCCTTCCTTCCTTGTTTCTTTTTTTGGCTGTAGCTGTTTTTGGAGACATGTTCTCACTGTGAAGCCTGGTCTGGGCTTGAACTTGTGCGGGTCCTCCTGCCACCACACCTGAGAACCGGGATCCCAGGTGTGTGCCACCACATCTGGCTCAGCTAGTTTCCCTCTCTGGTAGTTTCCCTACATCCAGAATGAGGGAGGTGCCTGTGTGTCTAAAGTCCTTTCTAAATGCATGCTTATGTGGCTCTAAGTTCTAAAATTTCACTCCTCCTAGAAGCCTTGCCAAGCTAAACCAAAGATTCAGGATAATGATAACTTTCCTAAGCCATGCTCAGCATAAACAGGAAATCCATGTCTTCACTACCCCTGTCCAGCAAGCATACCATTCTGCCATTTCTGTGTGGTCAGCTATCTAGCCGTGTATCTATTCCCATGCATGCTAATGTCTCAGACATACTTGTCTGTGTTGGCGGTGATTGCATCTTTACAATGCTGAAGATAAGCTCCGAGCCATGGGCACCCTGTTTACCAGCTCCACTGCCCTCCGATGACAGCTGCCATGGTGCCGGAAAAGAGCTGAGATGACAGACGCACAGGGATGCACAGAGACACGTGACCAGGGCTTCTTTCAGGACAGACCCACCCAGGTTCATGCTTTATAGACTGCAGACACTGAGGTCAGGATGGTGGGCAAACTAGACTCAAGGCTATGTCTCTACTTCCTGTAACTATCTGTCAGCCATGTACTGAATTTTCCATAGGGTCTGTGAAACTAGGAGAAAAAATTGATTCCACAGACCTGTTGAGAAGATGAAATGCCACCAGGTAAGAGCCCTGGTGCACCACCTGGCATCTAGCAGGTCCTTCTAAGTAAATGCTTATCTCCTTTCCTGCGATGATCAAAGGATGTGACATGATGATCTTGGGTTGGGGCAAACAATTGCAGTGGTTATGTAAAAGAAAGTCTTTGTTCTTAGGAAATCCAAGTTGAAATAAAGCTAAAGAGGTACAATACCCTCAACCTACCCTAAAATGATGATTCAGGACAAAAAGAAAAGCATAGTTAACTAGACAAGTAGACAGGAGACACGGGAAGATTGATAAAGTAAATGGCACAAAATAAAAGGTGTGTATCTGGGCAAAAGTGGTCCGGGAATTCCTCATCCCTTTTCTGTAACTTTTCTGTAAATCTGAAATATATACTATTTGATAAATACTGTCCTAGTGTAGGAGAGTAGATAGTCCTAAAGAGAACGTAAGATCGCATCCACTTGAATGATGTGAGGTCCCCTGGGCTCAGTTCGCCTTTACCTGCCCTGCTCTGCCGGCTGGACTCCCAGGAGGCACCAACAGGACAGGTGCACTTGAAATGTCCTGCCCCAAGGTCAGATCTCAAAATAGGCTAAGGTGTCAGGGTTGTAACCAAGCCCTAATTATCAACCTAAAGGGGCCATCATCCTTTCCCAGCAGAGGCGGCTCCACGCTGTCTGCAGGCCAGCACCCGCCTGAATGCCTGCACCTGGGAACAGAGGCCCAGGCTGTATGTTTTCACGTGTTAGGGCTCCTGGTTTAAAGTCAGGCATTGCCTCTCACAGTTCATATGGCTGGGTCTCTGACCTCTAGCTAACCCACAAGTCTTTTATAGCTGTGTGGAAACATAAAAGGAGCAAACAGACTTATATGTGAAGATTCTGAAGAGCTTTCAATGCCCTTTGCGGCAAGTATGAACAGGCTTGGCACCTGAGTTCAAAGGAGAAACCCAGTTCAAATAACTCAGTCACAGTAAGGATGTGGTTCAGGGTAGCAGGCCTGCAGTGAGTGAGACATTTCTCAACTTGCTTCCTACAGCTACAGAGTACAGATCTGATCTCCACTAAATGATTTCTATGCTCCAGCCTGACCTCTTTGACCCAATGTCATCTAGCACAGTCTGTGGGCTACACACTCCTCTGGACAGATGCAGGGCAGATGGTGACTCCTTATCCTGATGATTCTGCACATAATAAGCAGATAGCAAATGGGGGTGGAGTCCATGCCTATGGCCCTTGATTTAACTTGGAGGGTAGACAAGATGTCTCTACTCTCATTTGCAAATATTCTATAGAGCTTTGACTTAAAGTGACTCCACTTTACTGCCGCCAGAATTGCTGGTAGGTGTTGGGTGGTTTGTTCCTGTGAAGTTTTGTCCTAAAATGTTAAAGCTTGAGGTCGTCTGGTCCACACCCACCATGGTATGTAAGGACACTGAAGCCTGGGAGAAGGTAAGGAACTGCTCGATCTTATAGTAAACTAAATGGTGGCAGATTTGTGATTAAAACTCAATGAAAATGGATCAGTCAGACTTCATTAGTTATGGTAAACACGTAATAAATGATGTTACAAAATAGAGTTTTATATTCTGATGTGGGAGGGTGTCTAGAGACAAATTAAAATGTACTGAAAACTCATATTAAGTAAAAAAATAACAAGCTGTATAATATATGACATCTGATTTTCGCAAAAATATGCTTTTGCTTATTAAGCATTTACACATACACTAGTTGGATAGATGTTTACCTTTAGTGGTTTTGTTCTTTTCTCTATAGAGTAGAATTTTCTATTTTTATATATCTCTTAATAGAAGTTTTTTTTTTACATCATGTTTGTATTACTTGTACAAAAAACCAATTTTTTAACACCCCCCCAAAAAAACCCATTCAGCTTTCCTGTCTTCCTCTCTTTGAATATGCACAAGGGACCCCTGCTGATAGCACCAACGCTATGACAGAGCTGGAGAGGTGGGGTGGGGTGAGGACAGTAGCACAGAGCATACCAAGTACGACCTGTGCAGTCTGGAGACCGAGGTGCTCTGGGCCACGGCCTCAGAAGGCCAGGTCAGACAGATAGATGTTCTAGAAATAGCCAGCATCTGAGCTCAGAGCTCTGACCCCCCACAAACATTTATGTGTCCCTGAGCCTCGGTTTCCTTATTTACACAAGTCCCCAGAGTGTGGGGTGCTGGTGAGAAAGTGATGTATATCTCCATGCTCCAGAGAGTGTCATCTGTGCCACCAGCACAGAAGGATCTCCAAGGAGTGGCCGTGACAGCTACAAGATCATTTTACGGTGCCAGACACGGGTGAAATGCATCTCGGGCAGCTACAAGAAGACTATTTTTGGCCTGAGAAGGCCCCATGGCCCTTCCAGAAACCTGACTACTATGTTTATAACAACCAAGGTGGCCCAGGAGAGGCGACCTCAGCTCAATCAAATGGCAGTGGGTTGAGGAAAGGGGATACCCCTTTCTGGGGACCCTGGGTGAGGTGGGTGAGCTGCCATGCTGTCAGGTTCCATGTCTCTCAGATGCACACAGGGAGAGGAAAGGCTGCACTCTGGCAGGGAGGAGGCAAGTTTAAATCCAGCACCCCTGTTGCCAGAAGAGCTTGATGGAGGTGGCAGATGGTTCCCGAAGTTCTCTCAGAGTTTGTGGGAGTTGGGATGTGTTTTGCGGTCTCAATCCCTGAGCCCCGTGTCACTTTGTTCTTCTGCTTAAAAATAGGAGGCCTCAGAAGCAGCGGCCACTCTTCGCTCCACAAACGATCATGATTTCACTGTGTGCCTGGTTTTACTCAACAAAATTTTTCTGAAAAGATGCACTTGAATGGAATCAGGCAGAAAAGGCCCTGGCAAGACTGGGACACACTTGCGGAGGAAAAGGCGTCAAAGCCCTCATGGGATCCCCGAGGGGGATTTTTGCTCTCTTCTTTAACAATTTCTTTTCTGTTTAAGTCTTCACAATAAGCATAAAGTGTGTAAGCAAGAGAAATGCATATTGTTTACAAGATGCCAGTTGGTCCCTGTGGAACTCGGCAAGGTGTCCTTGGGTAGTCGGCAGTCCACCCTTTGATGTGTCTGCTATCCTCAGAGGTCAGTTATGGTAGGCAGAACAAAATGTCAATGATCTCTAAGTGACTCTGCCACTCCCTAAAGAAGCCTTGTAAAGTGTTTTGCAGCTGTGAAGCATTTCTCAGCCTGTCTTTACCTGTTGATATTCTTGCATTTCAGGTTTTTCAAAAGAGCAATATATCAGACCTGTCTTCAGTTCCATTACCCAGAGATGACCAGCAGGGCACCCAAATTGGATGTGAATGAACATCAAGTCACTTGAAACGCAGGAACTGGCTGGGGCAGGCTTTGCCTCTGTTCCCCAGGTACCCCGGAGAAGGCTCAGGTAACCAACAGCGTGTCATAGCAGGAATACTCATAAACCCAGCCCAACCGTCTCTCCCCTTCCTTCCACGGAGACTGTAGGAAACACTGCCACCATCCGAGTTTGCTTCGATGGATGGTGTCACCACGCGGAAGAATGTGGACAGACTCTGCAGCTTGCTCCATCGTTAGCCAAGGCTGGGGAGGTCCTCCCCACCCTCAGTAGCCTCAGATCCTCCTAAGCAGCTTGTGGGAGGGAGAAGGGGAGGCGGAGGGGCTTTCTAAGGAGGAGCATGGAAGCAAAGAAGAGGCCCTGAGGTCCTCAGAGCGGGGCAGCAGGGCTCAGGGGGGAAAGTGAAACTTCCAGAGCCAGGTGACATGGGGCAAACCCACTCCATCCACCAGTCTGTGACCTTGGGCAAGGTGCTAAGTTCCTCTATGCCTCAGTTTTCTGTGTACACTAAGGATAACACTGGTGTCCACATCAGGGGGTTGTCTGGAGGGTCAATGCACTAACATGATACAAAATGCTAAGGTCACATTGGGCACCATGGAAATGTTAGCTCCTGCTGTCCTTAACATCCTAGGATATCTGGGCTCTTCTGCTAGTTCTCTGGGCAGACAGCAGTGTTCATAACAATGTTTTTTATAAACTTCCCATCTCTAGGCAGGAAGGACGCAGTTGTACTCAGAGCTTTTGAGTGTTAACATCAATCTCACACTTCAGCATTAACACGGATCACCTAACTGCGTGTGCTTGCCTGGTGTGTACATAATCCAAAGTGCTTTCAGGAGAATCTTGAGACATCAAAGGGCCGCAGATATGGCTCTAGGTACTGCAAGATGGATCGGTGCAAGGGACCCCTGAGGCTGAGACTGAGCCAGAGTCACAGAGCTGGCAGACAGACTCGGTCTCAGCCACAATGGCATCCTCACCACCCTTTGTAGCTAAAGGGGCTCGGGAAGACTTGTTGCTCAGCATCAGCTGCTGTCACTTCTTTGTATGGGACAGTTCACCAATGAGTACCTGATGTGCACAAGGGCAGACTGGTCTGTGGTCCACACTGAGCCTGGCGCCCAACCTTTACTGCTGGCCCCTGAATCAGAACTGCCGAAGCCCACATCTCATTTTCCAAGGCTTGAGGCAGAGTCAAGAACATAAATGACACAAACCAGGTGAAATCTCATCTGCTTTACCTCTGCAAGTCACTAGCGGGGTGTTCCTGCCTTTATGGAAGGAGCAGAGCCTCAGAAAAGTGGCTGCCTCAGCCACACAGCTGCGGGGTGCTCAGAGTAGGACTTGAACATAGGTCTCCTGACTCTAAATACCCAGGAAAGGGCCTCTGGCTCTGTGGCCTGCCATGGAGGGGGAGGATGAGGCCTAGGACAGAGCCCCTAGCTGTCCTGCGCTTGCAGCTGATCTGTGCTCAGACTCCAGGACAGAGTCAAGGTACATGCTCTGGACCCCAGCCCACCTGCCACAGACAGTCTTCCCCATATCGGCCACCATTCTCTCCCTTTAGGGCCCGGAGTAGAGGTCCCAAGAAGAGTGTGGGTACAGAGGTGTCTCTGTGGCCCATAGTGCCAAGGTCATGTAACCACAGGTCTTCCTTCAAAGACAAAGGACAGGCCTCACTAAGGCCAGTCATTGGGCTCTGCTGGGATGCTCCAAAGGTTCCACCAGCCTGGGCATGGCTCTGTGTGAGGCAACATTTTCCTCCTCAAGACCTGGGCCTCTAGCAGCTGCCCCCCACTCCTTCCTTCCCTCCCTCCCTCGCTCCCCACCTCCCTCTCCCTCTTGCACACACTTCTCCAGCTCAAGTAGCAGTAACAGTAACAAGTAAACAGGCAAGAAATGGACTCCTAGACCCAGACCTCTCCACTCCTTCCCTCCCTTGGGCCTAGAAGCTATGCTTCATGGCTTGCTTCTCCCCCAATATGTGCAGGGGCAGCGCCGTGCTTTGAAGAGCAGTGCGTGCTGCATGCTCAGGAGACAGGAGCGGGCTGCGGCTGCAACAGCACAAATCAAAAACACACAGGTCCAGCCCTAAACACTCCCCAGGCGCGCCCTAGCAGAGTTCAGCCAACCGCAGGCCTATGTCCCCTTCTCAGGCAGCCTTGCCATATGATCTCTCCCCAGCTCTCCTCAGGCCCCATGTGGCTGGAAAGCAGGAAAGCATTTGAAACTAAAGAGGGCAAAGGAGTTGTCACAACTGGTGGGAAAGGGAGACATGAAGCTTTACGTTTTGCTGTTTGTAGAGAAGAACAAAACAGAAAACAGAAAGTATTGGCACCAGCCTATTGTGTCCCCAGGGCCAGTAGACACCATCAGGACTCGGCCTCACTGTCAAACACGCTTTCACTTTCTGGATCAGACTTCAGGATCACCCTCTACTTCCATAAAACATCAGAAAGTCAGCTCAAGGAATAAAGCTTCAAACTTTCCTTTTCTAAACCAGCACTGAATTCTAGGAAGTCAGTGAGCGCCTTTGATATTAATCCTTTATGTCAGGTTCTCAGCCCAGTGTTTCAGAGTTATCTGGACTAGATGAAACAACTCTTGTCCCCTGTCGGGGGCCACTTTTCTGATTGTCACAAAATTACATCTACACGGGTTCATCCTGGCCGAGACGGAGCCGGTGATACAGATGCTGTGGGGATGATAAAGACAACGAGGAACACGCTTCTGTACTCACATTTGTCCCTGATGCGGCAGAAGGAAATGCAGGATTCGACTGAGCAAAGGACCTTGCTGGAATGGCTGCAAATGATGTCCCAAGATTTGAGGCATAATCTGAATCACAAAGGACACAAGCCACATGAGAACCCAACACTAAACTGGACCCACAAAGATCAGGATTAGGACATGCATGGGAAAGAGGTCAGAAGTTCCTTCTAACAAATGCAGTCAAGGTGACTGGTGAGACTCCGCCTCTGGGAATGTTGTTCTTAGCAAAGCTGCATGGCTAACATACCCAGAACAAGGATGGCAGCTTGGGCTGATGTCTTGGGATCCATTTGCTTTGCATTTTAGGAAGGGCATATCACAGACACCCTGGTTCTTAAAGACAGGACAGAAAGAGCCTGCGGGCAGCTGATTTCTGCTGCAAGCCCCTGACCTTACCTTCATTCCCAGCAGGGTTATAAACAGCTGTGTTGTTGGGGGAGGCACACAGAGTCCCCTCTGCCGAGGTGAGTACACACCGGATGCCAGCACTGGAGAGGAGCAAGAAAGGGGACCAGTTCTTCAATCACTTAAATGAAAAATTACCACATCCTCAGAAATTCAGTTCCAGGCATGACCCCAAAGAGATAAAAACAGACACTCAAGCAAAAACTTGCCTATGACTGTTCATAGCAGGGCCATTCACAATGGCCAGAGGTAGGAATAACCCAAATGCCCAGCAGACAAAGGATGGATCGGTAAAGTGTGTCACACACACACTTGGAACGTGAAGGTCACATGTGCCACAGTGGGACTGAGCCTTCAAAATACTGCGCTAAGTGTTAAAAGCCAGTCACAAAGGCTTCATAATACACGGTTCCATTCCTAGGAAATGTTCAGCAGAGGCAAACGCAGAGAGACAGAAAGCAGAAGGTGGCTTCCAGGGCCCGAGGACAGTGGGAAGGAGAAGGAACACCAAGCAGGTGGGGCTTCCTCGGGGACAGGAAGAAGCTGGCACTGGACGATGGTCATCTGGGCCCAACTTTGAGAATTGCTAAATCCCACTGAACTGTGAACTCCAAAGTGTTGAGAATGCTGAGTTGCATGTGAATTTTAGTACAATGAAGAAAAATAAAAGAGAGCCAAACAGAGAAGGCCTGGTAAAGTTAAATTGTGGAGAAATATGCACACCATAAACTGTACAGCCTTATCCAGTTTTAAGTGTGCAGTTCAGTGGCACTGAGCACGGTCACATTTCTCAGCTCTGCAGCTTGCACAACCAAAACTCTGTCTCTCTAAACACTGACTCTCCAGTCAGCCTCCCATAGCCTGACAAGCACTTTCTGCACTTTGTTTCTCTGTTTCTCCTCTTTAAATACCTCATATAAGTGGAACATGGAAAGCACTTGTCCTTCTGTGATTATCTTATTGCATTTAATGAAATGGTCTTGAGGTTCAAGCATGTTGTAGTGCATGTATCAGAATTTCCCTCCTTTTCAAGGCTGAGTAATATTCCATGGTGTGTTTATTCATTTATCTGTCTGTGGGTGTGCTGGCTGCTTCTTCCTTTGGGCTACTGTGAATAATAAGTGGAGGCACACATTTTCAATGCACATGTCTCAAAACTTTGAGCCCCAGGTATGTGTTCTGTACCCTTGGGCCAGATAATCTCTTCTCCACTTCCTTACTGCTCTTCCAGCCACCCAGCAGCTCTGCGCAGCACTAAAGCGGAGATCCTGGTAAGCACCACTGAGCTTGTTACTCCTCTGCTCAGCCCTTCAGCAGCTCTAAATCACACTCAGAGCAAATCTGAAAGTCTTCCAACAACCCAGGGCTCTGGACTTGGGCCTGGTATACTCAGTGTAAGCATGCAAGAGCTTGTGTGTGAGCTCTCTCTCTCTGTCTCTCTGTCTGTGTCTCTCTGTCCCCCTCTCCCTTCCCACCTGTGCCCCGGCATTGCTCCTGCTTCACATTTACCACCAGGAACGACACTACACGCTCTTTCTGCATGTGATCCTTCTCCCCATGTTATGTGTAAGCTCCTGGGGGACAGGGACTTTGCTTGTTTTGTTCTCTGTCGGGTTCCCTGCACCTAGCACAGAGCACAACCCCAGGCACTCAGTGAATGTTAGTGGAGCGCATGCGCGGACCTGCTCTCCTTGACGGACGGCACTTACTGTTCAGAGAAGACCAGGCATTTCTGAGCGTGCAACTTCCCTTTCACGTGCAGCTCCCAGTCCTAGGGCAGAAGGAAGGAAACATGACCAAAGCGGGACTGAGTCCACGGGGAGGCCGAGACCCAGGGAGCCCCGCGGCTGGACCCGTCCCGCAGACAAGAGGCCCTCTCCCTCCTCCCCTGCTCCTGCCCCCCATCCTGCCTTCGCTCCACCCCTCCTCACCCTCATTTCCCACAGCATCTTGGATAACAGCGCTGATGCTAAAATCATTCCCTCTGCTCCTCTCCGTGGAGCCTTTCCTACCCTTTCTGTCCCGCATAGACACTGCACACCTTTGTGAATCCAGTTGGGAGCATTTGTGGGAATTACAAAGCCTCAGAAAAGCTTTGAGACAAAATCCTGGACTACCCTTCAAAGTCAGCCAGAGGGCCCCCAGGAGAGGAGGTGAGGGTGTGTTCTCCTGAGGGGTCAGAGGTGAATGTCAGCCCACTATAAGTGTGTCTCCCATTAAGCAGGGCCTTTAGGATGCTCTGGCACCGGATGACAGATGGGAAGCGAGCTGGCCCAGCACTGAAGACCTGTAGGCTCAGACCCACACTTTTGGGTTTTTTGGTTTCTGCTTCCCACCGCTGCCCCCAGTGTTAGGGATCAATCCCGGGCCTGATGAATGCCAGGCAAGCTCTGTCATTGAGCCTTGCCCTACCTCTGAGTCCTGTATTTGAATCGACACTCTGCACTGCCTAGGTAAAGGCCCAAGACAAGTAATACCATTACTCTGAATCTCAGTTCAAGGCAAGTAATTTCACTACTCTGAGCCTCAGTTTTCTCACCCATGAAAGGAAGACAGTAGTCACCTCCTAGAGCTGCTGCTGGTACACAGAAAGCAGTGAATATATCAGCTGTTACAATTACTGTTTTGGAATATGTCACTGCATCATGAGTCCATATTTGGGAGAATTAGACCACAATGGGCTTTTGTTTGCAGCTGTCTGAGTACTTTACTCCTCCTGGGAAAGTATTGTGAATCTCTCTTTAGTACAGATGTAGCAGCCTAGGGCTTCTATGATAATCTGTCTAGGTCTCACCCAGAAATTGCTCTCTTGCCTGATTCCAAATTCCACTCTTCGTCCTTTCAAACTCTGTAACGCATGCACTCTCGAGAACTAGCAGCGATCACAGAGGAAAAGGCCCTCACGAGCACGCAGGAGCCCGGTCCCTGAAGCCCTCCTCTGCAGCTCTGCAGCACAGGTGGGGTCACTTCACCCTCTGACCCTCGGCCTCAGCTTTCTCCTCCGTAACTGGGGCAGGAAGCTCTTACTTGGCTTAAAGCAAGGAACTGGACATAACACGTTTCTGAAACTCCTCCAGCTTCAAATATCTGTGCTTTTAAAAGGGGGCTGGAGGCAGGGTTCTGTCCCAACCTCCTCCATTGCCAGGCATTAGGGGAGGCTCCAATCCTGTCCCAGCTGACTCACCTTCAAGTCAAACACCTTCTTGTCACATATGCTGCAGATGTGCGGCAGGTGGAGAGGTGTGACACCACGGAGATCGTTCAGCTCATGAGCTTGCAGGGGCCGCATGGACGGCCTGGCCTGCTCCTCCTTGGGCCGCCGCCGGGCGCCACTAAAACCCTGCTTGCTATGGTTGAGCCGAGCCCCGAAGGAAGGGGAGGTCCTGTCCGCGGTGGGCTCCTCCGGGTCGTACAGTTCATAGGGTTGGCTGGGGGGTGGAGGCCACAGGTTGGCACCTGTTGTAAGATCAGCCTTGCTTTGGCCAGAGAATCCAGGCGGGCTTTCCCACTGGCTGTTTGTGCCTTGCAGCAATGGCCCCATCTCGCTTTTCATGCTCCCTGCCTGCTCAGCTGGAAATCCTCCTGCCACATTTGACCCTGGCGCACTGGGTCCGTAGAAGTCTTTGGAAAAGGCAGCCTGACTGTCTTGTCCTGTGTGGCTGTAGTGCCCTTCATAGGCCATGCTGCCCGAGGCAGAGGCTGAGGCTGGCAGGAAGCCAGGTTGGCCATCTGTTTCTGAGCCATATACCTGGGTGGCGTTGGCTTTGCCATACTCGTAGAATCCCGTGGTAGCTGGAGCAGGCCCAGCCTTGCCAATGCCCAAGATGACTGCTGGTTGGGCTGGGGTCTGGGCCATCACCCCACCGAAAGGATGCATTACTATGGCGCTGGGAGGCTGGCTGGGGAGGCTCACGGAGGGGCCTGGGCCTCGAGTTTGGCTGGGGGGTGAAAAGGCCATCGCATTTGAGGGGAACTGGGCACTGGTGATGGTCGCAGCATGCTGGGGCACCGCAGCATGTCCAGGGGGAGCGCTGAGCACAGGTGGATGTCTCAGCTGGTTGAAGAGAGGCTGGGACATGGCCACTTTGGAGAGGACTTGGTTCAGGACGGTGGCGGCTGCAGTGTTGTTGGTGACAGCTGTCTGCGCCAACTTCAGCCGGTGGAGGGTGAGCTGGGCCTGCAGTTGGGCCAGCTGGAGACTGGCAGGTGAAGGGAGCAGAGGGTTCGGGTTCCGCACTGAGAACGGGGTCTTGTCCAGGAGCTTGGCGGCACTGCAGGAAGACAAGAGGTCGAGATGCATGGCTGGCTTTCAACAGGAAAAAGAGCTGTGGCTTTTGCTCATCTCTGGTCCCTCCTTTCACATACAGGAGTAGGTCCCACGTACAAGTGGGCTCATATACCAAAAAACAAACCAGAACTGCACTAGAAAAATGAGAGTAGAACATTCGCTCTCTTCAGTAATTAGGAACATACATTAAAATAGTTAGAAACAAATATTTGCTTAACAAAATAACTGATATTAAACATAAAAATTGCAGTCAGTGTTAGAGAACATACATGGTAGAGACACAAAGCGAGGGATCCCTGAACTCAGAGCTTTGAGAGGTGGCCTGTCACTGCATTTGCTGCAGTCATGTCCTTTGATCTAATAATTCAACTCTATAAATCTCTCCTAAGACAAAACTTGATACCTGAAGCTGTTTCATACCAAGTGCTTACTTAAGAGTACAAAGTTGAAAATTACAGACACCCATTAGTGGGGAGTGGGGCTTGATCTGAGTAAATCATGACAGCTACACAATGAAACATCAGGTATAGTCATACACTATTCACGTTTAAATTTCCACTTTATTATGTAACATTAAAGACATTGGGACTGTGTACCCAGCACCAACCCTAACATAGACAATGGTTCCCCCACCATGGTGGCTGCTCAACCCACCCCGCCCCTTTCCCACCACTGCCAAACCACCGGTAAACACTATCTTCTGTTGTGTTGGTGGGTTTTGTTTGTTTGTTTCCTTACAATCCCAGCTGGCCTTATCATCACAATCCCCCTGCCTCAGCCTCCCAAGTGCCAGAATTATAGGCATGTGCCACTGTACCTGGCTAAATACTATCTTGAATTTGGTAAAGTTACCAGTTACAGAGAAAAAAAAAATCCCCCCAATTTACATTAATGACATGAGAAAATCTAGAGGCTTCAGTGTTAACTGAAAAAAGCAGACTTTAAAATCACCACTTCTTACACACGACTAGTATAAGGAATAAAC
Source organism: Cavia porcellus (assembly GCF_034190915.1). Classification (NCBI taxonomy): domain Eukaryota; kingdom Metazoa; phylum Chordata; class Mammalia; order Rodentia; family Caviidae; genus Cavia; species Cavia porcellus. Next base: position 84,333,798 of record NW_026947485.1, on the reverse strand, counting down.
CCAAAAGTTCCAAGTGAAAGACACTGATGCTCAGAAAGTAACCAGCGGTGGTCAGCCCTCACAGATCTAACAGGGACATGGGAAGGACCATCCTCCTATCTGACGAGTGCCGCTCATGTGAGCTGTGGTGACAGTGTCTGCTGACTGAATCACCGTCCAGAAGTGGGACAGACCTTCCCAGAAAGCCTGGGTCGTGTGGTTACCGCAGTCGAGGTTCTCAAGGAAGACCATATTTTCTGTGTCTTGAACTCCTCTGGTGGGAAGGGGGTGTAAACAAGAAGTAGATGTGAGATGTTGATAAACTGGAACTCTAGGACATTTGAATGGGAAGGATGGGACCGTGAAATTTGAAATCCGGATTGCCATGGACAAGCAGCCCACTTATAAAAGGGGTGGTGGTAGGAATGCAGGGCAGGGACACCTTTGTCTCCACTGTCCCAGACACTGTGCAATGAAAGTACAATAATGAAGCCAAAAAGAGAGCGGCTGGGTGTAGATTCAGGTAAGAGAGAAACACGCCTGTGGAAAGAGCGTGGAATGTCTCATCTATCTCGCTTTGAACACATGCATGTCACGCCTGTCCCACTTTGAGGATACGGTCAGGAGACAGCTGCCCTTAGATTTGGGCTTTGTATTGGAAGAGAAAGGGGCTCGGGAGAGACTCCTCTCCCCTCTCCGTCACTGTGAGCTACTGAGCCACCGCATCTCACCAGCAGGCCCATAAGGTAGGTCGTTTTCATCTGTTTAACAGGGCAAGAACCCGAAGCTCCAAGGGATTTCGTGACCACTTAGTGAACACCCAGTGCTGCCTAGTACTGGCTTTGGAAAGAAGAGACACAGCAGGCAGCTCGCCAGCCCCCTCGGAGTGGCACATCCTCCTGGACAGCTTCCCTGTTTTGTTTGAAGTGAGTTCCCAGAACACCAGGCACACCCACGCTCAAATATAAGCACAAAACATGTTTCAGAGCCAGAGAAAAAATGACTTTGTTACTCTTTCCCATTTGTGCAAAAAAAAAAAAAGATCAAAAACTGGCTGTAAGTTGTTAAAGAGATACCCAGCTAGCAGCCCTGCGGAGCTCCTGGGCAGAGCAAACCGACTGCATTTTGACACATGGGGGAAGAAGAGGTCCAGCTTTGAAGGTAGTTATGGACCTTTCTTCCTCTGGGGAGGTAGGTGGAGGTGTGTCGTACTGGCTGCAGCCAAACTGTGGGGACATCAGTGTGCCCTCATTCATCATGGCAGCAGCACCGTGGAGTAAAACTGTCTAGGTGGACGAGAGTATAGGAGGGAGAGGAGGATGCCTGCGTCCGATGATGGGTTTTGACTTGTGTTGTATTAAGTAGCCGAGCTTTAGCAGAGCAATGAAGCTTAACTCCAAACCCTGCCCACACAGGGCCAGCCCTTCCTCCAGGTTTGTTCACCACACAGGCTGTCCTCACTAACAAGGCGATAATGAGGTGCCACTTTGGTTTCCATGACCAGAGTAGACAAAGTTGGTTTTGTTTTTCCCAGAGAAGTCAGCTGTATTTTCTAAACTTATGCCCTGGGCAGAGGGAGAAAGGGAGGGAGCGCCTGCTGGAGCTTCGCTGCCTTTGCCTGTGAGTGGTGAAGCCAAGCAATCTGGGTATTTGTAGGGTGGCATTGGAAAACAAGTCCTTTTCAAAAGGTGGCCGGGTTACAGAAGCTTACCCACTCAGACCCGCTTGAAAGAAGAGCCCTAGCCATATTCTCTTGTGTACCTCTCATTTGCCTACAAGGTTCTTCATGGGGGTGGAGGGGTCTTTCATGGTACTGCGATTGAACCGCGGGCCTTTCTCACTGAGCTACACCCTCAGATGTTTTTTATTTTTTTATTCTGAGACAAGGTCACATGAAATCACTAAACTGCCCAGGCTGGACTCAAACTTGCCACTCTCCTGCCTGAGCCCTACAGAGTTTACAGAATTTACAGGTATCTGCCACCATGCCCTGCTCATCTAGCAAGTTCTTCTATTTTCCAGCTTTATTCAACAATAAGAAGCAGATTTCACATAAATCTGCAGAACTAAATACCTCTCTTGAACCTGAATCTTAGACAATAGGGAAAAGATACACTTAATTTTTAAAAATCGAAGTCTTAGACTGCAAGAGTAAGTAACCTGAACTTTAGAAGCTCACACTGACCATACCGTACATCTTCATGAGCTATTTCCCTGTTTTGTTTGAAGTGAGTTCCCAGAACACCAGGCACACCCACGCTCAAATACAAGTACAAAACACGTTTCAGAGCCAGAGAAAAATGACGTCGTTGTTACCCTTTCCCAACTGTGCAAAAAATCAAGCTCCACAAAAGAAGGGACTATGTCTGGGGATGCTCACATTTCCCAGCACACAGCCTTGGGCTCAGCAACACTGTGGAGTGCAGGAGAGAGAAGCAAGCGGCCTTGACTCAGCAGAACCTGGCCACCTGAGATGCTGGAGATGCCTTCTTGGTGAGGACACATTTCTATGAAGGGTAAAGACCCTGGAGCGGTTCAAAAAGGAGCACCTAAACACATCCTGAGAACGAATGGATTTTGCCGTTGTGTAGCTAACCATACAAGCAGGTACACATTTGCCCACCTAGGGTACCATTACGACGCCCCATTCCAGCACAGGCATCTTAAGTCCAGCTTTTGAAATTGTCTGGATAATTAAGTAATGATCTATGAAGGATGTCCATGTTCTAAGCCAAGGAGCCTGCGAGGGTTACCTTACATGATACAAAGGACTTTGTAGCTATGATTAAATTGAGGCACCTGAGATGGGAGATTATCTTGAAAGGACCCCTGTATGCCCTGTGTAATCACAAAGGTCCTTGTAAGATGAAGGCAGAGGAATTGTATTTGGTTAGAGGGGAGAAGGGAGAATGGAGGGGCGTAGGCAGAGGGGAGAACAGGTGTGATGCTGCTGGCTTTGAAGGTGGAAAAACAGGCTGGGAGCCAAGGAAATGTAGGCGGCCTCCAGAAGTGAGAAATGCAAAAGAACAGAGTCTTCTCTTGAGCTTCCAGAAAAAATTATCCTGCTCATACCTTGGCTTGAAGCCTGATTGTGGACTTCTGACTTCCAGAATTGTAAGAGAATAAATGTTGGTTGTTATAAGCTATTAAGCTGGTGACAATTTGTAATGACAGCAATGGGAAACTAATACAATCCCCAGAGTCACTTGGTCATTTAGACATAAAAGAGGTTTCCACTCAGAGGCAGTAGTAGGAGACTGGATTTGATTGGTATGAATTGATCTTCACAGAGGTCCACATGGGCACAGGACACCTGAGTGGCTATCTAGAAACCCTCTGGGAGTTTAGCCAGGGCCAATTCAACACAAGCAAAAACTGAGAGGTCTCTTCATTTTCTTTCTTTCTTTTTTTCTTTTTCTTTGCGGGGGAGGACAGGGTCTCACTCTGTAGTTCAAGATAACCTTGAACTCACAGCAATCCTCCTGCCTCCCAAGTGCTGGGATTACAGGCATGTGCAACTTTGCCTGGCAGGTTCTTCATTTTCAAAATCAGCTTCCTTAATCCAGTTAGAGCAGTAACAACCAGGGAAAACCTAGAATTGAAGACTAGACCTTTAGAATCAACTCACCTAACCCCTTCCTTAACCCAGAGAGAAAGTGCCTTGTTCCAAGCTCCAGAGCACCTGCCATCAACACCTCCCAATCACCAAGAGTATAGCCTTGCCTCCAAAAAGCCTAAAAGCCCCACCAAGCCCTAGGACCACCTATCTGATCATAAATGATGAGGACCACCCGTACTGATTCGGGACTCACCCTTTCCTTTAGAGAGGTACTGAATACTTTCAGTATCCACAGTGCTGAGTAGTGGGGGTGTACGAAGATGCCTGTCCTTTCTAGAACCCCCCTAAGTGTCAATTACAGCCGAGCTTACCCACCCCACATTGTTTGAGCAGTAGACGGGGTGAGATTCTCTGCTCCTAAGCCAGGTGAAACCATCCTACCTATTGCTCTTGCTACTGTTACTGCTGTCCTACAGCCAGTCTGGGGCTGGCTCTGGGGAGACAGAGGGGCAGCACGGTGAGTTACACAGCTGGCCGCAGGGCAAGGAGAGAAAGGGTCCCTCACAGGACCCCACATTCACAGAAGACACACTCAGCACGCCACTGATGCCAAAGGCTCACTAATCCGAGGCTGAGGTTTCATTTCTGAGTCATCCTTACAAAGCGTTTACAGTAACTAAGTTGCTTAGAAAGTTTTTTCTAAACTAAAGTAACATTTCTTTCTTTCTAGAATTTGAAAAATAAAATACAACATATAGGGGAGTTAGTTACCCTTGTAATGCAGAGAAGTGTAGGAGATGCCTACATAGACAACGCCCAGTGTGGGGCAAGGCATCTTGTGGGGAGGTGGAAGGAGGGTGCCCAGGACACACAGACCTCTGATCTGGAACCGAGGCCCTACCAAAGAGCCAACAGGGCATGCGGAGTTTGTCTGTTCAGTTCACATGGTTTGAACCATCAGGAGCCGTGCAAAGTTGCTGGGCAGCAGGGACACACAGGAGCTCAGCAGAGAGCAATGCACATTCTCACTGAGGCTAGCAGGGCATGGGAGAAAAGGGCCAGGCAACCACAGGGTCTCACCTTCCCCAGCCATAGTGATTGGCTCAAGGGTGGACACTCCTCAGAGCCATCAGGAGTGAGACACTCTGCGTGCCCCGTTGCTAATCCACCTGTTAAACCACCACTTAAAGAGAAGCTGCTGGAAAATGAAGTCAACCCAGAAGACATCGGCCTTGAGACTGGGGTGCAGACAGTCCCTGGTGACCTCTGGGAACACGCTGAGCCAGCTTTGCCTGTCTCTGCTCTACACACAAACCAGTGCATTGGCCTTCCTTCTTTAGCAAAAATAACACTAAAAGAAAGCCGGGCTACTTAAACCATCTGCACCTAACTCCCACGGCCACGCCACGTTGACTCTCAGTCCTCTGGCACCATCTGGTCTCAGAGTGAAGAGGTCACCACAGAGGAAACCTGGACAGTAACTCTAGCATGAGCATCTGCCAACCAGAGTGACCTGCTTCCTGAAGGTTCGGGAAACAGAATGCTCCTCCCACAGACAGCCCTACACTATGGTCACCAGGCCAGGCTGCAGGCAGGGTGTGAGAGGAGAGGCCCCTGGAAGGGTGAGCGCCAAGGACAGCCTTTCACAGGTCCAGGGACCCAGCTCCAGCCACAGAAGTGTTCCTTGTGAGCAAGAGAAACAGTGGCTCAGCCGGCATGCGGTTGAAGGATGGAGTTTCTCACCCACAGTTCTACCCTCAGATGTCATTTTTTTTCTGCCCTAAAAACTGACTTTGTGGGAAGACTTTTCATTGTTTTGTTTTGTGGGGCTGGAGCTTGAAACCAGGGCCTGGGTATGCTAGGTAAGTGCTCTACCACTCAGCTACATCCCTGGGCCCCATGTGAAGCCTTTATTAACACTCCAGACCACATAGGCCTTTATTAACAGTGCAGTGGCTCTTTGGTATTATCAATTGACGGGAAATATACAGTGAACCCTTACAGGGTCATGGGTTGTCCTGTATGCCCTCGAGTAGGAATCAGGCATCTTATGATCTAGTCTCAACTTGCATGTCAACCCTGTGATGGTGGGCAAAAGAATCTATATTTCTTTCTTTTTTTTTTTTTTTTGTCTTTTTGAAACAGGGTCTCACAGTGCAGTTCAGGCTGGCCTGAGCTCACTTTGTATCTCAGGCTGGTCTTGAACTTGCAACGATCCTCCTGCCTCAGCCTCCCGAGAGCTGGGATTACGGGTGTGAGCCACCATGCCTGGCGAGAATCTATATTTCTGAGCCTTGTTGTACCTGTTTATTTAAAAAAAAGTGAACCACAATCTCCTCATTTACAGTGTGGAAACCCCAGAAATAGAATTGTCAGACTGTTCTGTCAATTGCTAGGTGACACACAGATGTAAGATACAGCATTCTGGGAAAGACTGTCAGAAAGAGGACACTTTGTATATGATCAATACACACCCTTCCCTTTCAGAAAAGATTCCCCTTCGCCAGAGCTGACTTCATCACTCATCTGTAGGCATAATTTCATTGCCACCAAGATTCAGGGTAGAATGGGGTCACATTCGTGCAGTCCCATGAATGAGTTCTCATTGTATCAGTGTGACTGTTCCCTGCATCAGCGGCTGGGGAGGAGGGTGCTGTACAGAGGCTAAGAGCACAGGTTTGAGAATTAGCAGCAGCCGAGGTATGAATTCTAATTTGGCCACTTAAATGCTGGTGGCTCAAAGCCAATCGCTATCTTCTCTAAGCCTCAGGCTGCTCGTCCCTAATGGCAGAGTGGCTCTATCTAAACCACAGCCTGTTCTGCGAGTCCAGTGATAGGGTGTGTGTAAACTGTCCGGCACAGTGCCTAGCACACGGGAAGTGATCCTTTTAGGACTACCGCCATGATCCTGTCTCCTGGCTGTCGCCCTCAGTGCAGGCTGCAGGTGAGCTCTGCCAAGGCAGGTGATCCTTCCTTAGAGACAGAAGGGAATGACAGGAAACAAAAAGAAACACAAGCAAGGTGAGGGGAGGAACAGAGGTAAAGGGTGGACAGCTACTGAGAGAGGAGGGGGCAGGCCGGAAACTAGGCTGGGAACAGGGGAAATGATAACAGCAGCCCGGTAAACCAGACAGGAGGTGACCACCGCCTTTAGGGGCTGTGGAATAAGGGACACAGCTGAAGTTCCACAGTGGAATGTGCGACCTGGCCACAGACTTACCCCTGCTAAAGCCTGGTCCTCCAGAAACAGAAGCCGAGGACCACAGTTGAGTATGGGGGCACCTAGACCTGTCCTACCAGGCAATCTGTGTTATGCACAGTGGCTTCCAAGAGGACCCATTCGGGAACTCTGGTCCACTCCCAGTTCAACTCAGTTCATGGTCCAGGCTGAGAAATGAATTTCTCTTTTGTGCTCAGATATAAAATATAATCTAGGTGAGAAGACTTATGGCCAAGCAGGAAAATGTTTTACAGGTTTGGCCACACCCTTAGAATGTGTACAAGGTTTAGCGTCAGGTCTTTGCTGAGGCCTGCCCTTCGCTTGCCTCTTGGGTGCTGAATGTCTCCTAGATCATGGTTTCTCAACTATAGCGCTCACTTTGACAGCAACACATAAACTAAAATTGGAATGACGTAGTAAAAATTAGCAAGGCCCCGGGCAAATTCGTAAATTTGTGAATTTACGATGCATTCCATATTTTTCTACAGCACAGTAGGGTGAATTTAGTTGATACTAATCTATTATCTGTTTTAAGAAGAACTAAAAGAGAGGAGTTTGAAAGCTCAAAGTATAAATAAGTAGCAAGGAGAGTGAATGGCTAGTAATACTAGTAGCACTCACATCTGATCAATAAATACCCTTACTGAACTATTATACTGCACCCCAGTACAATGATCAGAATATGTACAATGATTGCAAGGTAACTGAAAGGGAAGTATCTCTCTATTGTAGTGTTCTCAGAAGCAAGGTGAGGATAGAAACCCCAGAGACTAGTCCCTAAATGCCAGGTTCAAAGAAGACAAGGGTGATACCACAGCCCCACAGGCACTCAAGTTCAAACTCTGGCTCATTACGACAAGTTTCAAGAGCAAGAAGGTGCCTGAGAGATTATTTACATACACAGAAAAACAGTGAAAACTGACAGAGTTGACGTAACACACGAGTCAACTTCAGGCACACGCGAGGCAGAGGAGAGCTAGGACAGAAACTCTAGTCTCCTCGCTGTCCAGGGCAGACCGCGTGGCTACAGTGACACACATCCCCCCGACAATCACCAGGGGAGTCCTCTTCTTTGCAGGGCAGTGCAGCCCTTACTGGTAGCAATAGTGCTGCCGGATCACCACTGGCAGGACCTCTGTGACTAATTTTGAGATTCCTGGGTCAGTGCTGCTAACCCGTGTTTGGGCCTCCGCCATGACATTACTATAGGGTGATTCATATCACTGTGACAGCACTGGGATGATTCATAGCAGCAAAAGCCATCTCACTTTGGCTTCGTGTGTTTTAATCGGTTGGTTACTAAGTGGTCTCACCCCATCAGCTAGCTATCTGGTCTCTTGAACCGTATGGGTTAGTCAAACATGATCATTTCCATTTCATGTTAAGAAGACGGATGCTCAGAGAGGTTTGATGGACCATTGGGAATCACTCAACGAATAAGAGACTTAACAAGAGTCTTTAAACCATGAGGCCAATATTTTTTCCTTTGGGTCCAACCTTTTGTCTTGCCTGGGTCACAGTAAGTGAGGAAGAATCAATGCATCTGAAGTACATAAAGTATTTAATGTATGTGGGTAACAAGATTTCCTTTAAATTACTTTTCATTATAGCATAAAATGAAGGAACATGACAAGCCCTGGGGCTGCAGCTGGACATACAAATGTCTGGGCTGCTTCCCCGGGATATGAGTTTGGTATCAAGTTGTCAACCTTTTGTGCTAAAGCTTGTGTGCTGTACACTTATCAAAGGCTGTGTGCTCAGAACTGGAGGAACACACAGGCCGGGGCAGCTCCTGGTTTTATAGCTGATAAGAGGGGCCTGCCCGCCCCATTAGAGTTCTTAGGCTTGGAATTTGCAAAACAGAACAGACGACGCAGACAGAGCAAACAGCGCGTTCTGCAGTGCCGTACTAGAAGGACTTCAAGCAAGGAGAAGAGAAGGTCAGCTTCCCCACTAAGGATGTTCCCTGGTTTCCTTTTCCTTCCATACCTTTTTCCTTTTTTCAAAGTATCTTTTATAAAATGATGGTATTAGAGGTGAGAATTTAGTTTGAATATTCACATTCTTTTTGAATTTTTAAAAATAACATTGCAAGAATATAACAAATACCTACAGTCTCCCTGCACATTACCCCAAATGAACAAATGCTGTTACATTCAGTTTTGACTCAGGTGTTTTTATCAAAATAGAAAACTGTGCAGATAAAGGTGAGTCCACTTTGAGACTCTGCCCAATTCAAATCTCATCTTCCCAGAAAAATCCCTGTGCAGTTTGTGGGCCTACCAATCTGTATACCTGTCTGTATCTACCCACAGATAAAAGCACAAAAGTGGAGACTTTTTCCTATGTGTGTGTTCATAAAACAGTATATAGTGTGATTTCAATAAAATTTCTCTTGAAGAACAAATATATATATAGCAAATATATATATATAACAAATACGTAATATATATAACAGTTTCTTTCAATATACTTAAGATTGAAGGCAGAATGGTATCATGGAAAATCAGTGAGCAAGCAAGACTCACAGAGGTCCCATAACTTACTCCCTGGGGGCAGGAGTTCAGTCCACTTCCCTGGATCTCCGAGTTTCATTTTGTTTTGTTTTGTTGTAAAATGAGAAAGTTAAATGAAAGGATCTCTAAAGTCCCTTTTACCTTTGAAATCTGAGAACTCTAAAGTTCTATTTCTTCATTTGTCAAATAGAGACTCTTGGCTGTCAGAAAGATCATCAGGATGGGGGATGTTCAAGTGCTCTCCAAAACCTGACATTAATAATAACATCACTAGTAGTCTCACAAATGAAGCTGTTATTTTAAGCTCCCAAGAACGCTTTTGAAGAAACCTCTGCTCTGTATACAGTTGGTTCAGATGTCTGTGTTGCAGGTCAGTCAGTGTGAAATAATTTCACTTCCCCTGCTCCTGTTGTCAGGGAAAGGCAGGCCAGTACAGCGGCTCTCTCACCTCTATTTGTGTGACAGACTTAGTGGACAAAACACCGAAGTGCCTTCATTACAAAATTCTCTCTCTACGAAAACATTTCTTCATGGACCCACGGCTTTCAGAGTGAAACGAATGGGAATCCATTCAGGGCAGGAGTTGGTCTGTCTGAGACACAGTTCTTCAGGAAATCCATGTTAGGTAGACTGGTTTTCACTGCTTTTGTGCAATCTGAAATGAAGGAGTCTGCTCTGACCACTGGGGTTGGGGGGACCTTCCATCTGCTCATCTCCTCAACTGAGAAACTTTACTGGGGAACTTCTTAATTTTTGGAGATGGAAAAACAAGATTTTTGAAATATGTTTTTAAAAACTGCTATACAAAGTTCTCTAAGCAGTCAAATGGCTAGTGTTATATGCACAAAGGAACTATTTGAGGAGGTGTAGGCCAGTACTGCTCCAGTGGAGGGCAATGGCTCACGAGTATCAGGGCCTTTGCATGTGCTGATCCCCCTCCCAGTGCAGCCTTCACGGGGCACTGCCTTCCACATGCAGCACCCAGGCGCTGCCCTCTGAATGCAGGTCCTACTTGTGGGCCCCAGCACGCCCTTGACTGAAAGTCACAAGTCCTTGCGATCCTGCCAGCTCTAACATACTCTCTCTTTCTCTCCCTGCCCATCCTACTCTGTCTGACAACTGGCTCCTTCATTCCGTGTCTGATTTCCCCATCTCATGATCATTTGAAAGCAGAGACCATGAGTTCTCCTCTATCACAGTGCTGGTGCACAGTGGATGTGGGAATCAATAATTATTCCTGCTCATGCACACAACTGCTGATACGCCAGTTGCGTCTCACATTCTCGATTTGTTTTCCACATGTGTTGCTACAACACTTTGAAAGATGAAGCTCTGCAGAGAATGCAGATTAAATTCAGTCTTTGGACGCTGTCAAAATTATGTACATATCACCAACCAAATCAAGCACAAAATTGTAGAGTGTTCATCCAACAGACTTGTCCCATTTTTCCTTTTAACTAAACCCGAAAATGCCATTCCACCATGTGACTTGAGGCGATGCGTCTAATCTACACCATTCTGAGCTGAGATTTGTGTCCCACAAGGGACCCAGGGCCCTCTAATTTCTGCCTGCAGTATTGGCCATCACCAAGATTTTTTTCTAGCAAATGCATAAGCATAGCTACACAATTCAAGCCAATTTTAAACTACAATAAAATTTTAGATTAACTTTAGAGAATGAAAATTCTCAACCAAGCCTAAAGGGGTGGGGGAGGTGTTTTGGTTGTAAATAGACCCAGTTTTGCAGTTTCTGACACCAGTAATAGGGAGGGGTTATTAGCACACATCAGTGATACAGAATTCTGGATTTCACTGTGACATTTTCATAGAACACACATTGATGACACCACCCTGCTTTCCTTCTCATCACCTTCCTCTTCTCTAATAGTCTCTCTTCTCAGTCTCATGGAGCTTGGTTCACCTTGTGGATCTGTTTTCTAATCTGTAAAATGGGAAAGCTGATGAGACAATATTTGCAGTGTCTTTAATGCCTTATGATTTTAGGAGGACGAGTGTTGTCTTAAAGCAGTATCTGTGACATATGGAAATGTTAGCATGATCTGGTACCAAGGTCTCAGCTTCCAGGCCCCATCCTTCCCTGAGTCTAGAGCTGCTTTACAGAGATTACTCGACCTCCACATAACTCAGCTGTGTGACTGTAAACAGACACACTGAAAAGACTGAAAGTTGAAGTGCTGGTTTTCAAACTCAGGGGACACCAGGAGCGCTTCTCAGAGCTCATGTGGCGGGCCATGCCCAGGCTCTGCCTCAGAATGTCTGAGGGAAGGCCTAGGAATTTGCATTTCTAATCAATCCAGGTGATGCTGACATACACTTTGAGAATCACTGAAGCAGAATACCTTGAAAATACTTTTCCATTGTAATAATCTATGGTGAGTTGTAAGGAATTTAGTAAAACCTATAATTTTAACGAGCCATTTCCATCCACCAGCCACCCAGTACACCAAGAGGGGGCTTCTCTTACCATGGGAGTTTCAGACACCACAAAAATGGTTTCAAAGACACGTACAAGTAATCTTATAACCACCTTTCTTCCTGAAATATGTACAAATATGTACTGTCTTTAGCAATGTTTGGGCTCCTGGAGTACGCAAAGTTCAGAAACCTTATATAATTCAGTAGATTGACTGATTAATAAGGTGTGTAGACCACAAAGAAAGCACGGCTCCATTCACAGAACTCACTCATGCAGGGCCCAGTGTGTAGGCCTGTGGAAAGCCCAGAGGTTCTTAGCTGCACAACATCGACTATGGAAAAGTTCATTCCCAAACATACTCGAGAAGGACTAAGTTAAAAAACATGAAACAAAGATTTTGATAGAATCACCAATATCACTATATCTCAAATTTGATGGCACTTTGGGAGTTTTATTTTTTTTTTTAAATCCTGGGCTTGGGTCCCATCACCAAAAACTGATTCAGTCTGGGCACTGAGGTTTTCAATAGCTCCCCAGAAGAACTAATATAAAGCAAAGTCAGAGTGTCACTCATCTATAAAGAACAGAATCTGTCTATTTTTTATTATTATTTTGGGTCCCATGAGTCACATCATAGATTACAATCATTTGTCTTAAATTACGTATAAACACTAAAAGTCATACAAACCCACAGATGGTCATAAACAGACTGGAAAATCAATATTTCTTGGCTATAGTGACGCATTTTTCATGAAACTAAACAAAAACGGGCATGTGCATATATGTGTCTCAAGATGACGCCCAGAGCACACATAGTTTCTGCTGCAGAAAGCCAAGTGAGCTGTGTTAGGGGAAGACTTCTGTCATCTAAATTATATGCACTTTAACACCCTAAAACCTTTCACACTTGCCTGGCATAGTGACATGCCTGTAATTCCAGCTACTTGAAAAGCTGGGGCAGAAGTATCACAAGCTTGAGGCTGGCCTAGGTGATTTAGCAAGACTGTTTCAAGCAAAGGAAGGGAGAGACAGAGACAGTATAAAGGGAGGGAGAGACACAGGGGGGCAGGGAGAAGAAGAGAAAAGATGCAAGAAAAAAGGGAAGAAAGAAGAAGGAGGGAGGGAAAATTCCTTCAAACTCCCAAGGGCTCAGGGCTGGACAAATTAGAGGCAATGGACACATACATACTTGTTCAACTGACTTGAATTTATGATGGTCTCTAAGCATACAGGAATGCAGATCTTAGCAGAATATGCCGTTCCCTCACAAAGTACAAGATATATCTTATAAAGCTGTGGTTATATGAAAATTACTGCAGAGTGGGGATAAAAGACAGAGCTGTAACAATTAGAGGTTCTGGCCCATGTCCGTTACATTTGGCCATGCCATTCTTGGTCAGAACACTGCAAATGAAACGTGCGGTTAAGATCCAGGCAGACTGAGAACTGTGCTGGCCAAAGCCAGCATGGCTAAAACATAAAGGCTGACTTTTCACTTGGAACTGCTCCCCAGCGCTTTCCCTGCCACCCCATGCATTGCTAATTAGGAGCAGCCAAGGTTTGACATGTACACAGCCCTCATGGTAAAATTGATTATTATATTACTATGGAAAATGAGGAAGTCATTTTGTTCAAAATATCAAATTCCACACAACCATACATGGCAGCTGTTAGTGTGTGCCCGGGGGGAGGGGCAAGTGTGTGAAAATTTCTACTCTCTCCCCCTCTGTTTTCTGACATCTCTGAAAAGATGTGGGAGAGAAAAAAGAAAAGAACAGAAACGATTCTAATACATATTAGGCAGAAACCAAGAGCAAAGCTACGACATGGACTTTTTTGTTCTCTGAGGCTAAGCAAATTTCCGTGATGCAAGATACAGCATACACCACTGCTTTGATGAGGATGGACCTGCTTCATCTGCATGCTGGCAAGCAGAGAACCCATATTTCTCTGCTATGTGTACCAAAGCCTCTTCAAACTACAGCAGATAAAAAAACGAGGTGAGTCATATTGGGTTGTGCCTGCCACCTCATCATCCCACATGACACCAAAAGTCTTCGAACCTCACTACCAGAGTTTAGACTCTCGTTTGTTTCGAGATTGTTACAACAGTTTTGTTTAAAATCTTTAACTTTCTCTAAAGATACGCAAGCATTACTGAAGTGTACATTCCAGCCACCTGGAGAGGTGCTCGCAAGCGCTGTCTCTTGGGGAAGACTTGCTCCTTCGCTTTACACGGGGCTGGGAGTCTGACTGCAGCATTCCCCTCCCGGTTCAGAATGGGTCTGATTGTTCAGTCTGCAGATACGACACTTCAGACACCTTTCCATTCCCTCTCTACCCATGACGACATCCAACGATTAACACCCTGAGAGACCCTGCCATCCATAAGGTTTCGGGATTCTAAATATGTTCCCCTCTCCAGTCGCTCAAATCTGGGGATATCGCTGTCTCTCAGTAGCTGCGCGACTTTTCTTTTATAAAAAAGCGGCGTAAAAAAGGCATCTAGACTTACTGACGTTGGGATTGCTGATTCCACCGGGGTCAGGAGGTGTTGTTTCAGGTCACATGTTAAGCAGCCTCTGTGAATCATTTATTAAAACTCTTTTAAACAGGAGGGGGTAGAGAGCCAGACAAATCGCATACTCATGCACAAACGCTTAGCGCCAAGGACATGGTCAGCAGTGCCTCCTGGGTGGGAACATTAAAAGAAACTCCTAACTTTCTCCTTGGGCTGGGGACAGGTAGGGTGGCGTCATGCAACCTTACCTTTCTGAAACAGACCAGGGCACCTGGCAAGAAGCGCTGACCTGCAGCCACCAGAGCTGGGAGTCATTTTAGGTGTCGCGCATGTGCCTCCCTAGAAAATTCCAACAACATTCTACCAGCTTTCTGCATGCCAATCATGACAAGCCTCCACTTAGAGTCTCCCGAGTCTGGGAAGGGGTAGGAAGGCGGGTGCGAGCAAGGGAGCGAGAGAGAAAGAGCGCTCCCCAGGACTGCACACCCGTCTGGACGGGGAGTCACATGCCCCGACCATTCCTGCGGCATTACACACGCTGGGTGGAAATGGCAAACAATATCAGTCCATGTTTATGCCACATGTTCTCGGCCTCTTTGAGTATCAACACCCAAGCCAGCTCCATGCAGGGAGCTCTCCTGAGAATGCTTGGAAGGAGGGAGTCCTAGGCTAACCATTCTGGCCATTTTTCAGAAAATTCCAAAACCTCCTGGCCTGCTTCACCTCCTCATTTTGTCGTGTTTGGTACTGGTCATTTATTTTTAGTTTGCTTGCTTGTTTGTTAGTCTGGATTTCGCAAGTGATGATTGGGTCCTGAAGGTACCCACAAGAACCCTTAGCAATGCGCTGAGAAACTGATCCGGCCGGCATGCCTCCTGCCCCTAACCCTTCTTTCACTTTATTTTTGTGGAACAGATGGAGTAAGAAGATCACCACTTTACTGGCCCAGTGGTAACTCAATGCCTTTTGGTAGGAAAAGTGGATTCTCCTCTGCTTTAAACAGTGGCTGTGTAGGCGGTGAGGGGGGTGATACTGCCCCTGGGGAAAGGAAGTAGGGGGTAGGCAGGGTGTCACTGACAGCTACTGGGCAAAGAAGGGTTTCCTTAATATTGATGGTGGTGCAGTTAAGAAACTGCTTTGCAGCTAAGGCTTTCAACTAATTAGGTGGAAAATACAACATAAAAGGGGGTGGAGGGGAAGGAGGAAAAGAGAAAAGAGCACCAAGAAGTCCCTCCTTGGGAAGAAGTGGGGTCAAAGGACGGGGTTGGCCTTTGCCATAGTTCATGTGAAAACCTCCCTTGCCTTTCCAGAGACCACCATTTTCTCATCGGTTCTATAAAAACTTTTCTTTTTCCAGATATCACACTTCCACCATTAAACTTTCCTGTGATCTTCTAATTCAAAATCTGCTGTCACAGATACCTCATTGTCAGGTTATATAAAGCAAATGTCAACTCAGTTTGTACTGTCTCAGATAGCCTGATGTTCTTCAGTGATGCCCGCGCTCTCTATAATCCTCTCCCCAAAATGATTCAAAAGAGTATGCTTCTTAAAAGGCACAGCTTGCTGAAGAGCTTAGGAAGGACTTAGTGATGAAAGCTTAGTAGATTCTCCTGCTTAGACCCTTGGAGAGGAGGGGTAGAGGGCAGATTACCCCCCTCACCACCCACCACCGGGGAGGTGCCCTGCAGCTGGGCTATGCTTCAACTAGTATGTGACAGTTCTACGGCCTATCGAAAAGCCAAAGTGCAGTCTGATCAGACGAATTTAGAACAGCTGTTTCCAGCTGCCCACCAGAGGCCCTGCAATTGCCTACCTGCCCAGCGAGCTCCCAGGAGCGCCCAAGGGCTCCTCTTCCTAATTTAGTCACAGCCTGCAGGCTGCCCAGGCTCAGTTGGCTGTCACCCGCTGACTCAGTCACAGACACCTAAAGGCGCCAGTCTGAGAGCCTGACCTAGAGGAACCAGCCAACCTGGCCGCAGCAGCACTCTGCTCAGGCTCTGGGGCCCTCCCCGTCCACTAGGTTTCCCAGTCACAAGGCTCCCTTCCAAGCAGGGACTGGACCTTTCCCCGTTCTGTAGTCTTGGCTTTCTTTCCTTGTGTGTAAGACTTTCTTTGGAAAAGAGTTTACTGAAAAGCACCTCAACATACACATCTTTCAAAAGAGTTTACTGAAAAGCACCTCAACATACACATCATTGAAGGCTCTGCTTCCATCTGCCTCAGGGGAGGTCAATGGTGTTAAGAACAGAAGTCCTGAAAGGCTGAGCTATAGCTCTCGATGGTACAGAACTTCCCTAGTTTCTTGGTTACTTTTCTCTCATTGCTGAGACAAAATAACCAACATCCAAAATTAAAGAGGGAAAGGTTTATTTAGCTCACAGTTTGTGAAATTTTTAGTCCATAATCTGCTGAGTTCAAGGCAGGGTGGTTCATGGAAGAGGGCAACAGTTCATGGTGGTGAAAGTCAGCAAACATAGCAAGAGCAAAAAGCTAAAAGTGTGCACAGACTCTTTCTGTCCCTTATAATGTACATTGACTGCCTGCCCCAGGGTGGATGTAGCATTCACACCCATAATCCCAGCACTGGCCCATGAATCACATACAAACTTTAGAAGCCCACCTCTGAAAAGCACCTTCATAACTGCATGAGGCTTAGGGGAGACATCCAGACACAAACCATAAAACCTAGCATGCACAAGGCCCTAGGTTCAATCCCAAGTACTGGAAAAAAAAAAAAAAAATAAAGCAAAACAAAAAGCCAGAGACCTGAAAAAGGAAAGGAGAATAAGAACCATGCCCACCTCTAGAATTTAGGCTCTGAGTTTAATACAGCTTGGGACTTGGTACAGGCAGCAGTGGTGTGAGTGGCCATTACTGTGAGCTTGGCAATGTGATACACTGCAAGTGACCTTGAGAATCAAACTGAAAGGTACCCTGACAAGTGGCCTTAGAGTGTAATTCCTATAAGGAGAAAAGTCCACACCTAGAATGAGCTCATCTAATTATATGGTCCTAGCTCTTACTCAGAGAAGAGGACACAAACTTAGGTCCCAGTGGAAAATGGAGAAACACAAAATGGCCATCACAGCCTGAAATTCAGCTAAATGTAACATGAACATGTTGAGTACCTACTATATACTAGCTTTGTTTAAGTACCTACTCTATACCAGGGAGGGAGGAACAAGAGGCAACACCGAGAGTGGATCTGCATGGCATCACACTACCTGCCTCACCCATTCTCTCGACCTTCACGGTTTGTTTGTTTTTGGGGTTTTTTGTTTTGTTTTGTTTTTTTGTATTTTTACTGGTACCAGGGATTGAACTCACGACCACAGGCTTGCAAGGCAGGCGCTTATGCCGCTGAGCTAAATCCCCAGCCCCGACCTTCAGGTTTTAAGAAACTAAAGTCACTGCCTCCACTTTACAGGTGAGGCTAACTGAAGCTCTCAATGACTAAGCACCGAAAGAGCCAAAGCTAGCATGTGGCCACTGGTTTGTTTGAATCCCACAACTTTGTCTTTTCATTAAAACACCTCCCAGCACATAAGACAAGTCATAAATGTAGATAATATAATTACAGGAAAATAACTGCTGCAGGTAAGGTGAGTTCAAAGTATAATGACTAAAGGTGATAAGGATACTAGATGATCACCTGTGAGACATGGAGGGGACCTAACTTCACCCCCTACGCATCCTGTGACCCCCAGCTAGCCAGTGACAGCATCCTTATGGTCAAGAAGCCCAAGTGCCAGGGCCATGGGAACTAAAGATACACCACGTGGACATTTAGAAGTGATGTTTATGATCCTCTAACAACTTCATGTTAAATTAAAAACCTGTACCCACAATTACATATGTACGCATTATGGTTTCAGCCACATGGAAGGCCAAATCACCCTTTGATAGAAAACACATACACACACACACACACACATACACACACAAAAATGCTTAAAGAACATACCAAAACATGTTAGTAGGAACAGCTAAGTTTAGCTGGCAGAATTGTAAGGAATTCTCTCCTTTTATACATTTTCCAACTTTTCTTTAATAAACAAGTATTTATTTTCCATTTAAAAATAATCTCTTACAAGATGAAAATGACTTAGCTGGGCTCACACTGGCCCATTCCATTTAGCTTATGGAGCCTTCAAATGATCCCACAGATGAAGGTTTTCCATCACAGGGGCTCCCCTTCTAGAGCAGGACAGGTAGAGGTAAGCATCCAGGAGAGGCACCACCACATCACCAAAAGGCCAGAGCACAGGATTCTGGTGGGTTTTCAATCTTATCTTCCAGAAAGGAGCTCAACCAAAGGAGGCAGAAGAGGCCAGTGCACTGTGCAGGGGCTGCAGAGCTCACCTTGTGACCTCAGACTTCTCCACCAGATTGACCAAGGCCCTCAGCTTCTGGACCCATGCTATGGCTTGATGTCCACAGCCTGTGCCCTGTTCTGTTGTTCTTCTCTCCCTTACATCACCACTGGTCTGACTTATGGTAGAGAGTCAGCTAGAAGTAAAGGGAAAACAGAGCAGTTACTCAAACTACTGCCGTGAGCATGGTCCTGTGGTCTCCAGTTTAAATTTCTGATTCCCTTCACTCAGTTTACATAACTTTGAAGACAGTAATAAGTAACTGATTTCTTTCCTTGGGGTACACAAACACCATGGGAGTAGTAACCCATGATGAATCCAGACCAGCCTAGGATTAGAGGCTCTGTAGCAGAGCCTCCTCTAATCTTTGGTACACTGAGCCAGGACAGGCTACCTTGTCTCAGTTTTCTCCTGGGAATCTTGCTGGAGCTGAATCTCCAGCCACAATGGATGACAGAGTCGGTACTTGCCATGGTCCTTTCTCCCCAATTTTCCTCTGATGCTGGGGAAAGCCAGCAGCTGCTTGGAACAGCTCAATTATTGGCGGAGAGGTACAGAAGCTTTCCTAGTGTGAGAGGTCCCAGTGCCCTGGGCATCATGTGAGGAAACCACTGGAAACGTCCTAGGCCGCTCTCTTCCACTCCCCTCCACTCCTCTTCTCTCCTCCTGTCTTCTTATCTTTTCTCCTTTCTTCTTTCCTTTTCTTAATCCTTCCCATGCAAAGTGGTAATTCAAGGAGAAACTATCTTTAAACACTGGTTTCTCTTTAAAACCAGGGTTGACTATGCCATTTTTAGCAATGAAAAAAAGTTAAGCCAGAAAAAATGAGGTGTCAAGCTGCTGGGGTCGTGAAATATGAACCGACCCCTCGAAAGAGCAGTGGTAGAGGTCCTAGCCTCCTTGGTATATGGAAATGCAAGCACTGTGAAGAACAGAGACAGGATTTGTTTCCAGAATGAATGAACTTGGCTTCTGCAAGGGTTATATCCTGCACAGACAAAGGCCAGCCATGGCCACAACAGAGTAAACTAGTCAAGACTGGTGAGTCAGACAGTGTGGGCATGAACCTATCTTAGGAAAGGAAACTGGTTCTTTGTTGAGCAGGGGGTTTAATTCCTATTTGGCTAAGAGTTATTCCTCTACAGGTCCTCCAGGGGCCCACAGAACAGAGGCAGGAAGCATCAGTACATTTTTCAGATTTGCTATTTAAAGACTGACCATAGCTTCCAGACTTAGAGCACAGGTTGGGACTACATGGTAACCATATCCTCAGAACTTCTGTACAAGCCGTTCTCTCTACCTGAGCTGAACTATCTAATTGGATAGCTATTAGTCACAGGTAGCAATTTAAATTAAGAGTCTTAATTGTACTAGCTGTGTTTCAAGTGTCCACCATACCGTAAGTATGGCATGGAACATTTCCGGAAGTCAGAGGGTTTATTGAACAGAACAGCTTCAGATTCTTATAACTGATTCTCCAAATCCAGGTCCCTCTGCTACTGTCATCTTCTGAAGGAAGTCACATGGCAATTAGGAATCTAAGGCAGGTCACAAGGTTACTCTTGTTCCCTTCCCTTTCCTTGTTTTTTAAATTTTATGTTCTATTACCTGCCCATTTCAGGACAGCAGGGATCTTCTTTTCTACTGCTATATGAGAGCCTGAAAGAGTACCTGACATGTAAATTCCTCCATGTGCATCAACAGAAACAAGGTGGGATGGGTCACTGTTGTCAAACAAATGACTCACTGCAGGGCCCGCCCTATCCCCCTGGGATGAGCGGACTTCAACCATCCTAAACAGTTGCAGTTTCCTTTCCCCTAGACCAAGGTAACATCTCACCACAGGTCTCACTGGGAGCATCTGGGAAGATGGTACAAGCACTGAGGGAGTCACAGATTAGCTGGGACCGGCTCTGTCCAGTCCTCCCTCAGAAGGCCAGCTGCCCTTCATCCCCTCTATCAATCCATCAACAGCACTGTGCCCAGAACTCTCTACTGCCTTCCTTCTCTGCTTCTGCAAAAGATCAAGATATCATCTAACATAGCAGTAGATACTTTCCAACCCAGTATTGGTTTCCCTCTACATGTGTATTCAAAAATAAACAACTAAATGGAATGGATCCTAAGTTTGAGGCTTTGGTATTCAGTATTTCACACTCTGTGCGAGTGCTTGCTGATGGGCTTTCGAATAGCAGGAGGAGGGGAGAGACAAGGAGGAAGATCACTAACACTTTGTGTTACTGCTTACTCCCATGAAAATTTAAATGGCAGGAGTCCAGCTCAGCAAAACACGACCTTCCCATGGCCACATGCCAGAGTATGAAGATATAAAAGTTAGAAATATACTATGTGCCACATGTTTCTCCTCTTTTATAACAAGCTGTATATAAAAGTCACTTTTGTTTGGGAACAAAACATTCAGCCATGTGACCAGAGAAATAGGGCGTGAAAAAAAAAATGTACTTGGGAGGAGAACGATAAGCAAATAAGGGGAAAAAAAAGGCAGAATCTGTGCCCTGCACTAAACTAGGAAGGAATCATCACAGTCCCAGGAGTAGAGAGGCTGGAAGAAGGTTAACAGTTCTTTTTTGCCAAAAGAGAGGCAGCTTGAAGAAGCTTCGGTAAAGAACTCTCTAATTCTGCTGAGAAAACAAATCTAAGCTAAGCTGCTTTCCCCTCAGACACCCCAGGGCAATTGTCTGCAGAAGCTTTAACTGGCATCTTAGTGGCTTAATTGATAAATGCACCGACCTTGCATGTGTGGGGGGCACCGCAGAGCAATGAGCAAGAGATCTGGCAAGGAGATACATCTTTCCCTCCAAAGTTTTATTAACTCCAATTCCAGTATCCATCCTGAAACAATTTCCAGGAAATTGGATCTGCTCTGAGGCATAACTCATGAATTAATCATAAGATTGCACAAGCTCTAGTGACAGCCAGCAAGACCGGTTCCCACCTTGGGGCCCTCTCACCTTTTGGTGAGTCTCAAACAGAAAAGCATGGCCACCTCCATTCCTTGCCCAAGTGGTAGCCCTGGTCTGGGTAGGAAGGCCACACCTACTGCCAGGAGCCCAGATTTGGGAGAGGGGTACACTGAGGCATGGAGAGGGGAGAGGCACTACCAGCCAGGTCAGCTGCATTAAAGCCAAAAGCAAAGAGATAACACACATCACAGCCCTGTCATTCTGAGTTGTCCTCAGTGACTCCTTTAAATTCCAGGTTCTCTTTTGGGTGACCATACTTGAAGCCTTGCATCGGACAAAACTGTAAACATTCAGAGAGCAAGGACACCATCCTGCCCAGCAAGATGCTTCCCACAGAGAAGTCCACTGCGTGTTTTCCGAGTCAACAGGTGATTTATAGGCTTTTCCTCACGCTGCTATTAATTTCAGAGGATCCCATCCAAATTTGGGATAAGAGGACCAAGCAGTTATCAATGTGTTGTTGACATTTGGAGTTTAAAGTATGAAAATCTTGATCCAACACCAGCTGGTTAAAACGTGACATTGTGGGTAGGCCAAAGACTGGACTCACAAACCTGAGTTGCCCAGACTTATCTACCGACATATCCTAAGCCACAGCCGGAGTCAGGAATCCGCCTTCATTGTCACAGACGCACGTTGGAGCATTAAGGATCAGAGCACAAGAGAAGACGCTGTTGACGAATGCTGTCCCCACCACCTGAGCCAAAGCCAGCTGCCCTCAGACCTACCCTTGAAGAGGCTGGACCTTGGCCACTGCAGGGTAGCCTAGGACCAGGCTGGGCAGCTGGGATGCCAGCTAAGAGCAGTTTTCCTTCGGTGGTTATTTTTTTCCAGGCAAAGATGAAACTTCACTGGCTGACCAACCAACTAAAGCAACCCCCTGAGGAAAGAATAAACACCATCAAGCAAAATGGGCTTTCAGTTTCATAACATGTATGGAAAAATAGCAAAGTCTCACACAATTTCCCCATAAAGCTTACACCACATCAGTCTCTCATATGGCTAACAATGTCTTAAAATGAGGAACAATTTGTGGTCCTATATTCCCCTGGTCTTTTCAGACATAAGGCCCCTGGGTTTCTTAAGGACAAGAGCAATTGTTAACACATACACATAATTTTATGCAATAGAAGCGCCATAGCCGTTTCCATTAGGTAGGTTGGCTTATTGGATCACCCCTCTGGAAACAACTCAAGACTTTTCATCTTAAAAATACCAACATGTTGAGAAGATAGCATTGCCCCCAGGCAAGTTTGGGGTAAAATGTGAGCCCAGAGAGGTAAGAGCAGTGTCTGAGTGAAAGTTGTGGCTTCCTGACAGATGTTAGTGGCAGATGGACAGCAGAGGTCCAGGCCCAATGTACACTCAATGTGATGATGCTCAGAGGAACCTCGATTGTGTTCACCTCAGCCCAGAGAGACACAGCTTCATGGATGAAATGGACCAGAAGTGATCGGTCCCTTTCTGTCCCTCTCCAACCCCAGGCCCAAGGAAAAATCTGAGCAGAGCAGAAGGAAAAAGGGAGCGGGAAAATGTCCCTGAGAAGGCATGGTCACAAGCCTGTCCTCACACAGATCTGTACAGAATTTGGTTCATGGTGATTCCAAAAATAAAAAGAAAAGAGGAGGAGAATAAGTATACTCTAAGCTTCAGAGCCTCACATCACCTCCACAAATAATTTCCTAAGGCCAATAACTGAGCAGTCATATAAAGAAACAGATAATCAGGAGTATAAGGAAATAAGGCAACAGAATCGATAGCCAACTGAACCAGAGGACAGACCCAAGACTTTATACTGACTTCCGGCCCAGAGTCACTAAGTTTATGTGCATTAACCACAGGGAAAGACAAACAACGATCTTGCAAATGTCTGCAGGAAACAAAAAACTGTAAGAGCTGACTTAGCAGATTTTGAGAAGACTCAAACACAGCTTTTAGAAAGGAAAATTTCAACTACCAATGAAAATCTTCCATGTTCAGCAAAAGATTAAGAACAAGAGTCAGGAACCAGAGATTAGGGCACAGAAAATTATCCTGAATACAGCACCAAATATATGGAACAATATTCAAAAAGAAAAAAATATGAAAAACAAAGAACAGCAGATTCAGAATGTGCATGATTCAGTGACAAAGTCCAACATGTATTTCACCGGGGTCCCACAGGAGAAAAATAAGGATGGGGATGCTGAGATAATATAGAAGAGACCATGCCCTCGGATTTTCTAGAACCGATGAAAGACACCATGAAGCTGAAAATTGGAGCTTCTCAAACAGAATAAACATAAAGCAATGCACATCTAGACACACTACAGTTATTGGTAATCATAGTGACCAAAACTAGAACAAAGAGAGATGCTTAAAGAAAAAATGGAAGCTGAAAGACAGCTCAATATGTTTAATATGCTGAAAGGGAACAATAACCAAGCTGTGCAGTGAGGTGGGAAGATGAATGATAACCCCTAAAGACTTGCAGGTCACAGCCTATGAAACCTGTCAGTGCTGCTTTATATGACCAAAAAAAAAAAAAAAGAGAGAGAGAAAAAAGACCTTGCAGATATGATTACTTTAAGGTCATGAGATGGAATATATCATTCTGCATTATCTAAGTGGGTCCTAAATGCCATTATAGGTTACTTGGTGAGGGATGTTTGACCAGAGGAGAAGATGAGGTGACAGAAGGGAAGGATCTAAAGAGACGGTACTTGTCGCTGGCATTGAGGGGAGAGGAGGGAGCCAGGAGCCAAGGAGTGCAGGAAAAGGCAAAGATTCCCCTCCTGAACCTACAGAGAGAGAAGCTCTGCTGGTATCTTGATTTTAATCCATTCAAACTGATTTGAGGCTTTTGTCCTCTAGAACCACAAAAGAATAAATTGATGTTATTTTAAAATACCAAAGTTGTGGTCATTTGTCACAATAACTGTATTGAACTAAATATGCTTCACAAGGACAGTGAGATTCAGGGGTTTTCATAAACGGAAAACCTGAGGTGCATCAACAGAAAAGGCAAGTGGAAAGACTATGCTTTAGGCAGAAAGAAGGTACCACCAAATGGAAACCGGAAACTCAAAAAAGGAGTAAAAAGCAAAGTAAGAGACAAAAGAGTGAGCAAAGTGACATGCAACGATATATTTTATGGCGTTCTTTTAAAGTGTAGAATAAAAACCCAAGAGAAAATAAAGTGGGAGAGCTTACATACTTTTAGAATGTTCCAAGAACTTTGCATTACAAAACAGAAAATGAAAGTTTTTAGACTTTGGTGAGTACATGTAATTTGTGTGGAAGGATGTACTGCTTTCAAGCCAGCAGAGAATGACACACACATTATGAAATTACAAAGAAAAGCCAGTTACCACAAACTATATGTGAGGAGAGAAGCGGGAATGGCTCAGGGCTGCTGGGTACCAGTCTTCCCATCGGAAACCCACCTGGTGGTGTTACTAGGTGTCCACTCTATTCAACTAAACCCTGCATAGCTGGCTGTCTGCTTTTATGTGTGCGTAATGCTTTACATTGAAAAATGACAGAAAAATGGCGGGCAGCTATTCAACCTTTCAATCACACTCTATGCCCAGATCAAAAACCCATAGATGTGTCTCTACAAAAACCTGCCAACCAGACCAGTGAGTATTATTCATAACTAAAAAGAAAGGAACTATCGAGCCTATCCTATCCTAAAGGAACCTTAAATGTATCCAACTAAGTGAAGGAAGCCAGTCTGAAAAGGCGATGTGTAATGTGATTACAACTACTACATAGCATTCTGGAAAAGGTCAAAGAATGGAGACAGTAAACTGATCAGTGGTTGCAAGGGGTTGGGAGGTGAAGGGGTGAATTGGTGGCACACAGAGGATTTTTAGAGCAGGACAAATGCTCTGTAGGACACTGTGGTGATGGCACTTGTCAATACACATTAGTCCAAACCCATAAACATGCAACACCAGGAATGAGCACCAGTGTAAACTGTGGGCTCTGGATGGCACAGGTGTGGCAGAGTAGGTCCCCTGTCTCAAGAAACGTCCCCCTGCTAGAGGATGTTGACAACACGGAAGGCTGCTCAGGGAGAGGTATCCAGGAAGTCTCCGCCTTCTCAATGTCACTGTGAGCTTAAAATGATTCTTATTCTTTGACGCAGAAAAACAGTTCGCTGTGGAAAAACATTTGTTCCCATACTCTTCCCCAATTTCCTTTCCAAAATCCAACATGGACACTGTTCTTGTGCACGTTAGGAGTGTTAATGATTGTACCCAATCACTCTGTTTTCTATTTAAAGAAAAATCAATAGATGGAGTCTCCAGTTACTATCATAGGCAGCCTCTGGCTACAGAGAATTAAGTTATGATCATGCCCAGTTTAGGGAGGATGTAACTGAAGCCTCATAAAGGCAAACTAATCTAATGCAAATTTGATATTTCATCTCTTTTTCACACCCTTTACACATCACAAAAAAATCTGAAATATTTTTTAGTACTGATCTGCAGTACTGAGATAGACCCAGAACTGTATCCTCTTGACCAGCCTGCATACTTAAGGTTGCAAGTGGCCACAAATGTGTGAAGACTTGTAATTAGCAATGTTTTTCCAAGACTCTGCCTTTAATACTGATGCAACATATAGTTCCAATGGCACAACAGCCAGGAAGGAGAAGATGAGGTGACAGAAGGGCATCAGGCCTGGGCATGAGTGTGGCTTCCCAAAGAGAGGTCTGCCAAAATTAATGCTGATAAACAGCAAAAAGTCACGCATCTATGACAGAGGAAAGCACCATGCTAGAGAGGGCCAGGCCCTGGGAGAAGGAGAAAGTTCACACAGCTTTGCCTGGGGATGGGTGTTGGCATGGTGAGGAAGAAAGGTGCAAAGAGTAGCTGTGGCTTAAAAAACAAATCAGTGCCAAGTTTAAAAAAAAACCAATTTATCATAGTGCAAATAAATTTAAAGAGGAACTTCACTGATTGCTAGTTTTCTGTGTAATCTCTCAACATAAAAATAACTATCATAAAACACAAGACTCAACATTGATCACAGACACTTCATGATTGTCCCTTGTTCCCCTTTTGCCAAGGTCCCCCTCATTCTAGGCAAATTTTATCAAGTCTCCACAGTGTCTCTTACCTGAGGCCCTCTTTTCAGCTATGTCAGCAAAGCAGTCGCAAGACTGAGAAGGTAGGTGTGAAGTCAAATCACAGCCTGTACTGGAACCTGTCCCGCAGAACAGCGCTGTGATCATGGCATGGATGGTGCCCCTCACGGCCCCTCAACCTCCCAAACAACTTTCAGGGGAAAGAGGAGAGGAGCTGGCTAAATGAGGGGAAGAAGAGCTGGGCATGGTGATGCCCGCCTGTGACCCCAGTTACTCTGGAGGCTGAGGTGGGAGAACCACATCTGAGGCCAGCCTGGACAACATGGTGAGACTCCATCTCAAAACAAAACAAAACTAAGCTAAACAGAAGTAGAAAAGCATCTTTTCTCCCAATAAACAGAGAAAAGGAAGAAAAGATTAGAGTAAGACCAAGTTATTTCTTTAGCATGTACAGTATAGCACATACATCTACACCCCCAGTCCTGATCCTGCTTCAACCACCTCTTGAGTTAGATTTTTAACTGTCTCTTAAAATCCATTCCCACTATCTTGTTTTGACTGATTAGACTCTGTTTCATTCTGTATGATAGTACTAAGTTTCAGGGTATAGGCAACTACTTTGAAGACAATAAGATTCACTAAGATGCCCATTCTGGTTTGACTATTGTCTCCTTTGGAAGTCCTGTAATGTTTACAATGCTTAAGTTTTATTGGTCTTGTTCTCTACTGTTTTGTTCAACTTTATAATACCTAATGAGATAGACAATTCTTTTTAAGGAAACAAGAGACATTATGGTAACCATTGTTGATAACCTTGTACTCTGTGTTTACATCATGTGCTATGTCTATCCTTGGTTTTGACTGACAGCTTTATTTTGCCATATTTGACTTTATTCTCTCCCCCCCCAAAAAAGTAATAAGAACTAAGGAGTAATAAAACCCAAAATTTGTAAATTTTGTTGTAAAAAAGAGAAGGAAAAAAAGTGCTCTAAAAGATACAACAGCAAGTGTGTTAGGGGTGTTAAATAGCTGACCATATTAATGTTTTTGGTTGGATCATTGAACACAACTGTTTGCAGTCTCTCTGTTTGAATGTTCACTTTGTATGCTTTGATTCTGTGTCTTGAGCAACTATCTCTAATATGATAATATGTAATCTATTAACTGGTGATTTCTTACTGTTTTTTTTTTTTGTAGTTCTGTATTACTTGTACCCTTACACCACTTTGTTTTGTTTTGTTTTCCTTTTAAATAAAATTTTTAAAAAATCCATTCCTGTGACAGAGAGGGGCCATCCAAGAATGTTGTGCCTTCCAACTCTGAATCTTGTCATGTAGCATTCAGATGAGCTTTGCAGAAGCATCCCATACAGCTGGAGAAAACTGTCCATACACTCAAGTTATTTAAGATGACTGACATGTTAGTTAGATTGATAACAGTGATAAGAATACTTATGAACGCTCCGCCTCAGTGGAAGCACTCTTCTGTTTTTGTTTTTTGTCTTCAAATCCTTCTCTTTGGAAGCAGAAAGGAAATGACCCCTTCACCCACACATGGGCATGTGCCCGGGTACACAAACACACACACACACACACACACACACACACACACACACACACACAGTGCTCTGCCATCGTTGAGTTGGCCCCATTTCACAGATAAGAAAACCCAGGCCAGGCTGTGCAGAGGGCAGAATCCCAAGATCCCTGTTTTCAAATTACAGATCCTCAGAGGACAACCTTGAGCAAGACACTGGAACATCCCTAGAGACCCAGCACACCCTTCCTCCTCCTCACTACTGCACCAGCATCATTTCTTGGCTGTTAGACATCATGACTCCAGAAAGATAATGGAGGCAATTAAAACTGTTCATCTGCATCAGCAAAGGCAGCCCCAGCTAGTTAAGAATCTGCTACTCGGTCACAAGTGCCCTTATCACTAATTACAAGGCTCCAGATCCACCTGTCAGGGAGAACAGCCGGGTCACTGCAGGGCTTCAGGGAACTTAGGCAAGGCCTGCGCTTCAAAAGGTCAGGAAAATAAGACTCCAGGGCCATGATCATGATTTTCCTGCTCCAGAGCAAAACTGCTTTCCCTTCTCTGCTCTCTTGGCCGCTTGTACCTTCTCCACACAGGGAAAACTCAAGAATGGACAGGGAGCAGCACCTGTGTCCAGATTTCAGGATTACAGGCATAAACCACTGAAACTGTCTAAAAACTCTCCTAAATTCAAAAATATTAAATAAAAAAATTAAAATTAAAACTTTTTTCAAGGAAACACAAAGCAACCTCCATCCTTAGCAGGCAACATGGAAGCTACAGTTACGTAAGCGGAAACTGCTAGGCCCCAAACCTGGTTCTGGGCTCTGTACCCATAGGTAGGTCAGTGGCAGAGCATTCGCCTAACATGTGTGAGGCCCCAGGTTCAATCAATCAGCAATCAAAATAAAACTAATATTTGGACTTTGAAAATACACCACCATATTACCTTCACATAGCAAGATCTTTGCCTCTTTCTGTCCATTCAATTTTATTTTTCTTGTCTTACTGCATTGGCAAGGTCCTTCAGCACAATGTCGAAAGCAGTGGTGTGTCCTATCTTAGTCTTATCTTTGACTCTAATTGGGAATGCCTCTAAGGATTTTTCCAGTAAGCATAATGTTGGCCTCAAGGTGTGACTGTCTTTCTCATGCTCTTGGATTACACCTTCCCACGTGGTAAGCGCCTTTAGTGCAGCTGTCCTCCTGTCACACATTTTCCTACAATGCTCAGCACACACTCTGTGCACAATAAATGTGTGCTCCTGTCCTTTTAATGGCTACTACTGTGGTATTTGCATATGTTGTTGACACTGTTTTTCTGATCCCAGGAATATGACAGATGCTATGGAAACATTTAGCTAGATGGTTCTAAGAAGGGTATTCCATGAGACATGCTCTTTGTGTGTGTGTCTGTGTGTGTCTGTGTGTGTGTGTGTGTGTGTGGGTGTGTGTGGGTGTGTGTTTGTGGGTGTGAACTTAACTTTATGGAGACAGTAGCCCACTTGGCCATGTTTTGAGGTTCCAGGGAGAAAACAGGATTCTGGTTTTTAAAAAGTGAATTATTTCAGGGATTTGGGATTTGACTAACCTCTGGAGCCTGCTGGTACACCCCAATCCTCCCTGGTTAGCCCATGCAAACAAGGATTAATCAAAAGACTAATGAGTTCCTGCATGAATTGTTGACTTTTTCAGATACAGAAGGATCTTTCCTTTGTACGGAACAGTGATTTCAGCGGCAAGAGGGGCTGCTGACACAGTTCAGCTGGAATGAGGCCCTGTAACTCCAGCTTCTCAGACAGAAGGCAATTCCTAGGACTATAGCCAGCAAAATCCTCCTGAGGTTATACACACAAAACCACCAGGTACTCCATTTAGTCCTGATTAGAAAACGCCCCTGGTAAGGAAGAGAGAAAGCCAAACTCCAACACAGGCTTTCTCCTCATATTCAAGGTCTCCCCTGACAGTTCCCATGCCTTTCAGCAAGGACCAAAACACTGACGTGGGGAAACATGCAAGTGGTCAGCTCTTAGCTCATGTGTCCAAGGTATGTACAGTAGGGAGACAGGAAAGAGCTCATAGGTACTGTCGCACCCACTCCACGCTCCTCTCAGTCTTGCCCAAGAAAAAACCAGGGAGCAGTAATGCACATTTGGGGCCAAAGCAGGTTGAGTGGAGGCAGCCACCTTCACAGAGTACAAAGGTCAAGTGCGAGCAGGGGCCCATGGCACACAGGAGTCAGAAGGCCTGGCTGGTTCCTCAAACCCCTACCCCAAGGAAGTTTGTGCTAAAACTAAAGACTGAAAATTCCTGAATCGTTGCTGGAAGGGTGCAGGGCAAGCTGAGAAAACAGGATGAACCATTAGCTTGGCTGGGCTGGGAAGATACATAAAGCCATCCCTTGTGCTATGGTTTGCACCTGAAATGCCCATTAAAAGCTCATTGATGACTTGGTTACCAATGCAGTCGTGTTGAGGGACTGTGAAACAGGTGATGGGGTCATGAGGGCTCTGACCTCCTCAATGGGTTCTCCCATTTATGGATTCGTAATCAATACACTATTGAGAGGTGGTGGAAACTTTAGAGGAAGGGGTGTAGTTGAAGGAAGTAGGTCCCTGGGGGTACACTGTGCCCTTGAAGGGTATTCTTGTTCCCTAGGCTCTTTTCCTTCCGTCTCTGCTTCCTGGAGGGCATGAGCTTCACAATGATATTCTGCCTCACCACAAGCTCAACTAACCATGGACTAAAACCTCTGGAACCATGAGTCAGAATAAATCTTTCCTCTATTTAAATTGGTTATCTCAGGTATTTTATCACAGTGACAGAAAACTGGACTGACACACCACACCTTGTCATAGTTTATCACTTACAAGCTGTCTCAGACCAATGCAGCCCAATGCAGGTCAAAGCAGAGAGTCCTCCCCTCCTCTTGCCTGGATTAGTACAGAGGTCTTCAAATCCAGCTCCTCTTTCTAATACCCACCTCTGCTTCCAGTCCCAAATGAAGCTCCACAAAGCTATCAGACCTGTCTTCCTGAGAGCAGAGCGGAGCACTTCACTCACTCTGCCCAAAACCTTCAGTGGCCAGTACATAATTCAGGACTTCTGAGAAAGATGAGCTGAGTTTACCTTCCTTTCATTCCCCCACAGACCTGTAATCTTATGTCACCCCTGACACTTGCATTTACCCAGACAAACAACCCATGTTTCTACCCCTCTTCCTGTATCACTAGTATCGCCACCTCTTATTAGAATTAGCCACATGCATGCCTCTCTTCTCTTGCACATACTCTCAGGACACAAACTACATAGGTTTTCTTCTTCGAATCATGCCCTACACTGCCTTTTACTGTAGTTTTAATATTATAAAATGGAGGCTAAACAACATGGATCAAAACATCAAAAACTTATGCCTGATAAAAGAAGCCTTCACACAAGACGATCCATTGAATTATTCCATGGTAAGATTAAATGGACTTCCAGGAGAACATGGCAGACAGATAGCAGCAGCTACAGAGGCTCTCTGAAAGACCCAGCTTAGAATTCAGGAATGGTGCGGAGTAAGGAATCATAAGCAAGAGGAGATATGCCCTGCTGACCCAAGAACAAACTGGGCTGAGAGAAACCAACTGGGAATGCAATCCTGGTGCTATAACAGGAACAGAAAAGCCTCAGTGTGGAAGCTGGAGCCCGCGGCATTGGAAGCCGCGATTTGGGTTTCCCGCCGCCACTGCTGCTCGGCATGGAGAGAGACGCATGGAAGCTCTGAGAACGGGAAATGGGGAATGGAGTTGAAAGCAGGACGGGCAAGGAGCTGTGCATTGACTTGCAGTGAGTGAGAGAAACTGGGTCTCTTCCACGGTTTAGGAGACTCCAACAGAGGACATTCTGGCAGACTTGCGGGAACAGGGCGCTGCAGTGACTTCAGCCACGTATCCCCCTCTCAAGCGGGATTGGTGAGCAGTGCCTAGCCTACGTGACGCTGCTGGCTGAGACCCAGTAGGCTAGCACAACCCAGATCCCAGCACCTGAAGGTGACCTGGAGGGGTGGGCCACACACAGGCTACCTGGTCTGCAACTTCCTGGTGTGCTACGATGGGCGGGAACACCTAGCCAGCGCAATTCAATCAGACTGTGGCTGACAGGGAAGGAAGCTGGGCCTCCTATATACGCTTGCATATATAAGGAACAAAGAATATGGGAAGAGGCAACAAGAAAGGGTCCTCAGCCCCCAATCCTGAGAAAAAGGCAATAGCAGACACAGCACCAATAGATATAAAGCGCTATTTCCAGAGCCTCATAGACAAGTTCAGGAATGAAGTTATTAATGACCTGAAGCTAGACATAAGCAGAATAGTTAGAGAAATGCTAAGCACCACCCAAGAAAAAACAGATGATAGAATGGAAGAACAGAAAAAGAAGGGAGAATTGTTTGATGGAGAAAATAGAGAAAGCATAGAATACGTGAAGCAGGTTCAAAGAGATTACCAGGAAACTAAAAAGTCTATCGAAAACTGGCATAACAGCTTGAAAGAAACTAAGGACAGATTACCTGAACTGGAGGGCAGATTTGTAATATGGGAGAATGAAATGAAAAACTTCTTAAAAATAACAAAGATACAAACAGCAATAATACAAAGACTAGAAGATGATAAGAGGATCCATAACTTAAGAATTAAGAACATAAAAGAAGAAGTAGGGACACAAACAAATGAACTACAAAAGCTACTCACAGAAATAATCCAGGAGAATTTTCCTAATTTAGCAAAAGGTAAAAATACTCAATTGTATGAAGCATACAGGACCCCAGCCACCTACAACCCAAACAGAGCAACACCCAGGCATATAATAATTAAAATTCCAGAAATCCAATACAAGAACAGAATATTAAAAGCCATCAGAGACAAGAAACAGATCACTTACAAGGGAACACCCATCAGAATTATAGCAGATTTCTCAGCACAAACCATCAAATCACGAAGAGCGTGGGGGGGAAATAATTCAAGCTTTGAAAAATAATAATCTCCAGCCAAAATTAATATATCCTGCACAACTATCCCTGGAAATTGATGGAAAAACAAGGTGCTTCCAGGATAAAGAGGAACTAGGGGAATATGCAACCACCAATTCAACTCTACAGAGAATACCGCAGGATATTCTAAAAAAGAAAAATACAAAGAATCCAGAAATAGTGGCAGAGAGGCCACAATGAATGGAGCAGAAAACAAAATGAAGAAGACAAACTGACAACTAATGACAGAAAAAGAGCTCAACAGAAATGAGGCAGAGAAGATTGGATGATAGGAACAGCTATTTTGGAGAAAATGACATCTTAATAGGTAATACTGATTTAGTATCATCTTGTTTTGAAGTCTCATCAAGCTTTTGTTCTTCTGTCTCCATTGGTCTAAACAGGTTGTATCTTACTGGATTTTATTATGTATGATAGTATAAGCAAAAACTTTTATAGACAAGGAGATTATACAGAAACCATTGTTCATTTTCTGTTAGTTGATTCTAAATACCCTGTAATGCTGTCATTCTCTTAAATGGTTTTACATTGTTTTGATATATTTGATGCTACAGTATACGAAGTTATACTCAAAGATTTCAACGAAAGAGACAATATGGTAACTACTTTTATGTCGGGATTATCTTGTGGTGAAACATTATTTTGCTTAAGT
Source organism: Cavia porcellus (assembly GCF_034190915.1). Lineage (NCBI taxonomy): Eukaryota > Metazoa > Chordata > Mammalia > Rodentia > Caviidae > Cavia > Cavia porcellus. The sequence continues at coordinate 84,299,907 of NW_026947485.1, read as the reverse complement.
GGTTATGTTTTGATCTGCGCTGTTTTGCTGTTACGCCCTCTTTTATCTCAATCTCCACTTTATTATTTACTTTTTTATTTTTATCCTTTTAATTAAGGGGAAAAAATAAATAAAAAATAGCACTTTGACTTTCTATTATCTTGATTTAAAGCCCTGTATTGCTCTCACCATCTTGTTTTGACTGATGTCCCTCTATTCTGTTTTGCTTGATAGTACCGGGTTCGAAAGTTTAGGCAACAGCTGTGAAGATAGTGGGATTCATTATGACGCCCATTCTGGTTGACTATTATCTACTTTTGAAGATCTATAATGTCTCCAATGTTTTGGTTTTGTCGGTTTTGTTCTTTACTGTTTTGTTCAATTTTATTATAACTGATGATATAGGCAATTCTATTAGAGATAGTGGGAGGCATTATGGTAACCATTGTTGATCACCTTGTATTATGATTTTACATTATCTATTATGTCCACCCTTTTGATTTAACTGACTCTGTTCTGTTATGTCACATTTGGTTCTAATCTCTTCCAAAAAAGTAATAATAAGTGTGGGAGCAACAAAACCCAAAATGTGTAATTGTCATTGTACAAAAGAGAGGAAAAGAAAGTGCTCTAAACGATATAACTACATGTATATTTAAGTGTATAAGATAGATAATGATATCACTGAGTTTTGTGGGATCATTGAACAGAACTGTTTGCAGTCTCACTGTTGGAATGTCCACTTTATAAGCTTTAATTTTGTAACTTGAACAAATATTTCTAAGATGACAATATGTAATCCATTAACTAGTGATTTCCTACTGTTTATTTTTTTCTGTAAATCTATATAACTTGTACCCTTTCTCTGCTTTTTTTCTTTTTCTCCTTAAATAAAATTCAAAAAAAAAGATTAAATGTCAACTTGATTGGCTTGGAGCCAGCTAGGAGATTATTAAAGCACACTCCTGGAGCCCTGGCCTCGGGATCTATGTCTGGTCCCTGACCCCTTCTGCTCTGCCCTTGTTCTGCTTCCTGGCTGCTACAAGTTGAACAGCTTTCTTCCCCCAGGCTCTTCTGCCATGCCACTTCTTCCTGAGAGCCAGCCAACCAGGGACTGAATTCCCTGAAATCGCGAGCTGAATCAAATCTCTTCTCCTTTGCACTGTGGATGTTGGCTAATGTGTGCTGGCAATAGGGAAACTGACTACTATAGCAGCTGATGAGACAGCAGACAGAGGGAATGGATGCACAACACTGGAGGCAGGGGAAAATTAACCTGCTGCAAATCAGTTAAACTTTGTGTTATGACCATTTTATTTTAAAAATCACTGACAAAGAAAAGATTCAAATAACTAATTCAAGGGTACACAGTTTAAAAGTGTGATTCTAAAAGTTCTGTTTTCCATTACAACTTTAGGGAGTCAACAGAGATCTATGCTCTATCTCTACCTCCAACAAAAATCCAGTATGTTTTTCCTAACACCCCTTCTGCCTGGTCCAGACCTCAGCAGCCTTTGTTTCTAGAAATACTCAGGGTACCCACCCTGGCACAAAAGTAAAGCTGCCTTGTATCACTCTCTGATTCCATGGTGTGTGGGAGTTTAGGACTGAGCTTGAGAGGGGAGGGCTGGGGTAAAAGTTGACCCTGATGCTGAGAGACATCTTGAATGCTGTTGAGATTTTTCACAGCTTCAACTTGCATTTTAGTGAAAAGTTCTCATGTTCTTTTGGTTAGCAAAACATAGCAGTCTCCTTTTGCCAGTAATTCAATCCCAGGAAATGCCTTTTTACCACAGAGAATGAAACCCACTGGTACCCATTGTTTCCTTATTGATATAAAAAAAAAAAGTGAACAGCACTTTCTCCACATATTCCCAAGTGAAAAATTACTCTGCTGTACTTCAAACAGTGCACGAGCATAAAAAGTGTCGTGGTTCCATTTTAATAGAACAAGTCAGTAAATAAAAGCATGTGAAATTACAGTCTTAAACATGTAAGGTTTCAAGCAAGTTTTACTTCATTTGGAAAGGTTTCCCCTTTTTGGTCTGTTGAAGAATGAGAAAGGGAGTCTGGAGCGGAGGCTCAAGGCTGCAATCCCAGCAACCTGGGTGGTCGGGCAGGAGAACTGGGGGTCCCAGCTGAGGCGGGGCACTTTAGGGCCAGTATAGTGAGACCCTGTCTCAAAAATATAAGTAAATAAATAAATAAGCCGGGCTGCAGCTCAGTGCAGAAGCTCTGGATTTAACCTCCATTACAGACACAAAAATAAAAAAATAAAATAAAAAGAACAAGAGAAGTCCAGATTAAAACTCCAACCCCGCAGTGCATTTACTTTGTTTAGCCTCAGGCGAGTCCCTCTGCCCTCGCCCTGGGGAGTGAATTTTCTGTCCACAGATAGGAATAGAAGGGCCCCAGCCTCTGCAGGAGGCACTTGAAGCAGGGATCAGGGAGGACTGTAGCCCAGAAACCCCTGCTCCTCAGGCCCCACGCAGGGAAGTCTCGGTCTGCAGGGCTCCTCAGAAGCCCCAGGCCACCCAAAGGCGGAAGAGAAGCTGCTGCCAGTCTGCCAGAGCAACTAGAAAAAGGCCTTTTGCTATCTGCACTCACTTTGCTCCTCCCCGATGGTGACGCAAATATCAGTGAGACACAATCAGAAAGGAGGCTATCTTTTAGAAGTTTGGATTTAAAAAAAGAACAAAACTTTGTATTTCAAAATAATTACAAACTTACAAAAAGTCACAAAAGTACAAAGAGCTACCACCTTATCACCCAGCCCCCAGCCAAGGTGAACCTCATCTGCGCAGTCTTCTCTTTCCCTAAATTTCACTTGCTGTGGTTTTATTAACCTCTGGTCAACTGAGATCCAAAAATATTAAATGTAAAGCTCCAAAAGTAAACAATTTGCATGCTTTGAACTGTGCTGATTGAGGATCACGGTGAAATCCTGGGTCGCTCTGCTCCGTGTGCCACCTGGATCTTAAGTCACTCCTTGTCAGCACATTCACGCTGCATACGCTGCCCACCAGGTAGGCACCTAGTACCTGGCTCTGCTAGCAGTCACTCATGGGGCGCTATCTGCTTCTATCCCAGTAACTCTCATTTTAGTTGATAATGACCCCAAAACACAAGGGTAGGGGTGCAGGCAATTTTATGACAGAACATTGTTCTATTTTGTTATTAGTTATTATTGATCTCTGTGCCTAATTCGTAATATTTTATCTTAGGCATGTATGTACAGGAAAAAACAATGTATCTAAGGTTCACTTACAGCATCACTTACACCCCCCATTTCAGCATCCCACTGAGTGCCTGGGATGTACTATTATCACTACACTAGATTAGCAAAACCAGGAACTCACCACTGACACACTACAATGCATTAGATTGCAGATCAGATGTCACCAGTTAGGGTTTGCACTAATTGTTTTAAGTTTTCAAGCAAGGACAGTGGTGTAGAGAGTACAGAAAGTGGTATGGAATTAGTTGCATTGCTGTAAGGAAATCAAGGTAACATAAGTACAGTGTGTCTCAAGCAAGCCAACATGGCTTTCTTATCACCAATATTTCTCTGTGATTGTTTCCATCGTATTTGTGGCAAAATCACAAGATTCTCACAGCTGGGAGGGCATCTTCAAAGAGAATTTGGTGTGGGCCTTGAACAGCTCTGGGTCAACTGAGCAATGCCACCATCTGGTGGCCAGGCTAAGAACTAAGAAGGGAGACACCGGTGCAGTTTGTGGGCCTCAAGTGATTGGCTGAGTCACCTTTTAAATCTGTGCTAGGAGGTTGTAACTAAGCACACTGGTGTTGAATACTGTACTATGGGGCAATTTGTAAAGAGAAGAGCCACTCCCAGTAGGTTGAGAGCAGCTGTAAATTCTTCACACCCCTCCCACGGAAGGCAGGTCCATTTCGCCATCCTCTGAAGCTAGGCTGGGCTGCTGGCCGGCTGTGACGCACAGCACTTGCTCCGGAAGTGATTCTGTGTTCTTCATCCGGAAGTGATTCCGTGCTCTTCATGAGCTTCCCCCGTCAGGCCTCAGACAGTGCGAGCCTGTGAACATGCCCAGGCTGGCCCCTTTGAGGATAACACAGGGAGAGACAAAGGGGAGCCCCGGAGGTGCAGGCCCCAGAAGTGTCAGTGAGGCTAGCACTTCCTGGCAAGGGGTTCCCCACTGTGGCAGTGGGTGGCTCCAGGCAAGATCAGCTCAAGCCAACTCAAGCTGCACCCCACAGATTGATGAGGAACTGAGGAACAATAAATTGTTTTTAACTACTGAAATTCATGTTTTAACAAATCTGTACTTTGGATTGTAAGCTTAAGAAGTACTATCGCTGTTTCGCGCTTTCATGTTTGGAGGAAAGGCAGGGTGGGGGTGGAAGGGAGGTTCTCTGCTGGTGATCGAACTCGAGGCCTTCATATTCAGCTATATCTCCCGGTCCTGGTCCCTTTTTATTTTGAGACAGGGTCTCATTAAGTTACAAAGTGACCCAGACTGGGCTCAAACTTACGGTCCACTGCATCCTCTCAGAGAGCTGGGATTCCAGGTGTGCACTACGATGCCCTGCTGGTGAACCTTGATTGACTGACGGATGGTGAACTTTCAGGCTCATTTTCCTTTGCATTTTCAGCCCTTACCACCAGTTATCATTCACTCATTCATCAAACACTGAGCATGTTGAAAGTCCCAGTTCTAGAGTAGGTGCTAAGGACTTAACAGTGAATTGGATATCACTACCTTTGAGAAGGTCATGGCTCTTGGAGAAGATGGAGAAAGAAATACATTACAACAGCAAAGCAGTAAGAGCTGGGATAGAAGGAGGAGTGGTGACGCCTATGGGGCAGGGAAGGGGCTGTATCAGTCAGAACTCAGAGAAGGAAAAGTGTAACGTTCTAGATCTCCTCACACAAAAGGGAGGTGAATCCAGAGAATGTTTTACACAGGCAGGCAGCAAAACCCAACACTGGTGGGAAGGAGCGCAGAAGTTGAGCCCTGGAATATGCTCTGCCCTTGCCAGAGAGCCAGTCACAGGCCAGGATGGGCAGAAACACTCTGGCATCTCCTCGTCCTCTCCTGTCTCCTGTCTAGCACCAAACACAGCAGGAAATGGCTTTATGGGTGGCTGAGACCAGGTGGGATGAGGTGACAACTGCAGGCCACCTATGTACTTCCCTGCCTGAATGTCTCCTTCCCCATCCCGGGAGCAGAAAGATCCTGGTCCAATTCCAGTTCCATCGTTAAAAATATCAAAGGCCTTCCCAGTACGAGCACATGACTCCTCTAATACCCATATGGCCCCTCTCAAAGGAGAATCCCAACAAGCATTTGAGTAAGGAACATAAAACTATTTGGGGTGAAAGACAGAACATGTGTCTGTGAATTACTCTCATCCAGAGGTGACTCTGGATCTTCCCCTGAAGAGGGCACCAGGCTTGTCTGGATCTCCTCCTCTGTGACAAACCTGCCAAAGAGAATCCTGAGCCCATCAGCCCCAAGAGACCTGGAGACACAGACTGACAGTACCATAGGGCTCTGGCTTCACAGCCTGCTTTTGCTCCCTGCTATGCATGACCTCAAGCAAGCTGCCCTTGCTTGTGGCCTTTATTTCCTCCTCTGAAAACTGGGGTAGTAATTCTTCACTTACAGGGTTTTGAGCACCTGCCCGGTGATCTAGGGCAGTGGTTTCTAGAGTGTGATCCCTGGACCAGCAGCATTGGCACTGCTTGATAACTGGTCAGAGCTGAAACTTCCAGGCTCCACTCAAATTTAATGAGTCAGAATCTTGGGGTAAGCTCCATTCCCTGTCTCTGAGCAGCCCTCTAGGGATTCTGATGCCTGCTGAAGTTGAGAACCAATGACCTGGCTCGAACACAGGGACTCTAAATTTGATTTTCTTTTCTTTTCTTTCTTTCTTTCTTTTTTTTCTTTTTTTTTTTTTTTTTTTTGGCAATGGGGATCCAACTCACAACCTTGCACTTGCTAGGCAAGCGCTTATGCCACTGAGCTAAATCCCTGGCCAAGGGACTCTAAATAGCAGCTGCCATTAGTATTTTTATGATTTCAGGAAAAAGTTTGGAAAAAAAGATGCTTAATACATCACCAGCTCTTGTAGTCATTTGAGATGAGTTGAATTTTGAGAACATCAAAAGCTTTAAGTTCTACCTTCGTCAGTGGTTGAACATGTGCTCATCCACTCACAGAGGGCAGAGACTGACACCGCTGCCCACGTCACCCTGTGCTACACAAGCCCTCACTAAAACAGGCCTGTGGGGGCTCTCTGTAAGTCTTCTGCTCAAGATGAGACGCTCCTTCATACTGTAGAGGAATCTGGAAATACAGTGTAAGGGGAGAAGTTTCAAGTGAGAAGAAGGTATTAAAAAAAAAAGGAAAAAATATTCAACCCTAATAAGGTGGAAATAAGTTTGTGTAAAGAAAGGTCTCTACCTAGAGGTTTGGAAGATAATAATGTTGAGAAAAAAGAAAGAAGCAAATGAAAATAGAAAGCTGATGAGATTCCTGTACCCAAAGAAAATAGAGAAAGGCAAAAATACAGAGGGCTTAAGAGAAACAGGAAGAAACAGGAGCTTTACATAAGGATGGAGTCACTACTGAGGCCATTCCTGTCCCCTTTCTGTGGATGGTCAGGTAGGAGGGTCTTCAGCCCTCTGAGAATCATCCTCTATCTTCTTTAGGAAGCAACAGCCCACTCCACCGACAGGAGCTGTCCTCACACATCTCAGACATCTCAGCTGCCACTAGATGGGGGTATTTTGCTAAAAGTACGGGAGTCACTTTTCGATGAGTTTTGAAGTTACCAATTGGGTTTGCCCCGGAGAAAGAGAGCAGAGGCTCCCTATTAAGCAATCACTTGCAACACAGACAATAAAAAAGAACCATAGCAAGAGTGAGTGTGCCGGTGCCATCAGGGAGAAAGTGCCACAGCTCCTGAGGGACAGAGACGACGCCTTGCCTTCAGCTCTTTGGGGCACTGAGAAGACAGAGAGATGATGGAGATCATGCTTCATTCGTCCTGGCCATCAGCTTCTCTAGTCCACGCACTGGCTACTAGTTTTCACCACAAAATAAGCAAATGATCAATGTGGATTCATTGCCATATTAGAAATATAACTGATTCCTTCACTTTCCTGTCACTGGGACTAAATACCTGATGCTAGCAACTGAAAGGAGAAGCTTATTTGCTTCACAGTTTCCAGTGGGATTAGTCCCTGCTTGGCTGGCTCCAAGGCAGAAATGGGGCAGTGGAAGGGCACAACACAGGAAAACTGCTCATTTCATAGCAGCCAGGAAGCAGAAAAGGGAAGGAAGGAACCGGGGACAAGAATACACTCTCCCAAGTCAGAGCCCAGAAACCCACCTCCAGCCAGGTCTCACTTCCTAATGGCACATCACCCTAAATGAAGTTGCCAATGGCTTACTTTCCCGAGGGGCATAAGGCCCCCACCATCCAATCCCTTTCCCCAAACCCCACTTCTGAATACTTGAGACTCTAGGGGGGACACTTTAGATCTAACCCATAAAACCTCACACCAATGGATCTCTTTCTTTTCTCTTTTGGTTCAAGCAGACATATTTTTAGATTTCTTTCTCAATAGCTACATCTCAAAGTATCTGAAATTAAATAAACACTTTTAAACAAAATTCTAAGGTAAGGGTCTCAAACTTCAGCATCCCTGGAGTCACACAGAGGGCTTGTTTAAACAGGTTGGCGTTCACCCCCAAAGCTTCTGTCTGCCAGGAGTGAGGTATAAGAATCTGCATTCCGTGAAGTCCAGGTGATGTGTCTCAGCTCCTGTACCACACTTTGAGAACTGATGTTTCAAGTCGGTAAATCTCCACCAGGTTCTTTTACTTTCTATGCCAAGCCATTTTATCCTCGAGTCACCATCGGCAGTGTGTTCCCACCCATGAGGGATAAAACTGTACCTCCCAGCCCCTCATCTGGAGAGTCTGTGAAACACTCCTGCCAGGCCACCGGAACCACTGGTCAGTGACAGAAAAGCCACTGGACAGGACTGAAAGGCACTACTATTTCCTTCAGTCCTCCCTCTAATGTCACTTGCATTTGCTCTTTATGAAGAGGCATCCGAGGCTCAGACAGGTAAGGCAGTTTCCCAGCACTACCCAGCAACATGATAGAAGAGCTGGGGTCCAAACCAGGAAATGCAGCGCTCCCCTAAGCCTGCCCTGCTCTGCCTCCCGCTCCTAGAAAGAGGCTAGGAGCCCCCACTAACAATCCCTGGCAAATCTCTCCGGCAAAGAGAAGCTGAGTTCCTAACAAAAATAAAACAAGCGGACAAGTCAGGCATAGTTTGTGTGTAAATATCAAGTCAGAGGCTGGGAGAAGGTGGGCAGACGACAAGCTTTGGCGAGTTTCATAAGCACTCTAGTCCCTTTAGCGAGCTCCTCAATCTCCGGGCACCTTACTTTGATGATCTGTAAAATATAATTCATTTACCCCACGGGAGGCCAAGAACATAAAGTGAGGTTGGCAATGATACAGTTTAGCTCAAGAGCTTTTATTCTCCCACTTTATGGTAAAATGCGTGTCACACAAAGCTCCCCCAATTTATCATAAGCTTTTAAAAATAATTTGGAAAATACACTTCATTTAGCAGCTCCCCAAATAGAGTTGTGACTAAACTAGGGGAGTCCTTAGAACGCTCCCTGTCTTGAGCTGCTCTGAGAATGGTGGCTTGTGCCACAGTAAGGAAGGGGCATGCAGTGTCCCCACGAGAGCCCCGAACTCGCTCCCAGCTAATCCGTCTTCCCCACATCCACGCACAGCAGAAAGCAGATCCTGCACAGTGGAAGTCGTGGGTGAAGAATGAGGTTCTGAAGATAAGAATGAAACCTTCTTTGTTTCTGGCATCAGCCGTCTACCGGAGAACAAGGGGAGTCTCTGCTCTCAGCAAATAAGCACTGGGAGTTTAACACCATGAACGGAGCCTCCGGCTACTACCCAAGTGTCCCCGCAGCAGAAAATGCTAAAAGGACCTATTAAAACACAACTGCTGTGCCAGGGTGGCTGAACAGCTCAGCAGTAGTATTCGTGTTCATGTAAAGAGTTCTTTTTTTTTTTTTTTCTTTTAATATGCCTTTTGTAAAAGAAAGACTTGATGGTAGGAAAAAACACAGCTTCTATACAAGGATGTCTGGGGATAAAGAAAAAAAACCCACTGAGTTAAGCATGGCTTTTTGCCTTTAAGAGCTCCAGGAAAAACCTAGGGTTGACATCCTGCTAGGCCAGGTCCCACCCTCAAGACCAAGGTTAAGGAGACCACAGTGCTAAAGCTTCTGAGTCTTCAGGGCAATGCAGTCCATATCCAGCCTCTCTGGCTTCCTCGGCTGTCTGTGTGAGGCCCTGGGAAGGCCTCTTATCTGGGAATTCAGGAAGTGATGGCTCAGAAAAGTCTCCCTGTCTCCAGCCCGTGATCTGGGAGGGAGGTGTAGGAGGATTCTAGGATGAGAAGCAAGGGAAAGTCAGGCGGGGTCCAGCAGACCGCTGGGGAGCAGCAGAACAGCAGAGCAGAAGGACTCAGGAGCCCACCGTCCCTTCATCTGCCATGGAGAAGGGCAGGGCGCTCACTGAGCGGCAGCACATGGTGAGTGGACTGCACGCGGAGAGGATGGAGGAAGAGGGCCACTCATGGGTCTCTGGCTTTCTGAGTTGACGGCAGAGTCATGTGACAGACGAAGACAAGTGACAGGAGGTTGATGAGTTCTAATGAAGATACACGAAGTCTGTGGTGTGAGGAGACATAATGTGGAAAAGGCTTTGGCCCCTGGGTCCCTATCTCTGAAGCTCACAACAATGGCAGAGCCAGAGTCTGTATTTCCCTATTCCCAGGGCTGTCCGAGTTACTCCTGTAGACTGTGCCACCTGGTTGGCTCCTAGTCTGTATCTCCACTCAGGCACACTGAGTTTCTTCACAGGGGCTCCTGTCCTGGAAAGGGGCGTGACTTTCCTGTTGCTGGAATAAAAATACCTGACACCACAATCTAAAGGAGTTTACTTTGCTCATGGTTCTTATAAGATTCTGTCCAAAGTTGACTGGCTTCAAGGACAGGTATAGCGAGGGTTCCTGGGCAGAGGAAAACTCCTCATATCATGGCACCCTAGGAAGCAGAGAGGAAAGGGAGGGAGCCAGGATAGGAGATATGCCCTCTCTGGGCCATGCTCCGGGGCCCTCCTCTAACCAGGCTCATCTCCTACCAGCACTCTCAGCTGCTGAACGAACATTGGCTGAATCTGCCAATGAGTATCGCACCCCCAAGATCCAATCACCTTCATAGTCCCCACCTCTGAGCATATCAGAGTTTTGGGGTACATTCTAGATCTAACCATAGCAGGGTAGAAGACATCCCAGATATGAAAAATTGTATGGAAGTCAAAGACAGCAAATGTGCTAATGAGGATGGGTAGATGGCTGGAGATGCAAAACAAGCTGGGGGAAGGGAAGTGCTGGGATTTGCTGGAGAGGGGCTCAGTCTGACCAGGGCCAGGGCCACCATCTTAGATGTCAGAAGGATTGACCCAGCCAGGAAGCCAGCTGAACGCCCCAGAACCTAAAGGAAAAACAAGTACAGAAGGTGAGATAGAATAATGACATCCGTGTAACACTGGACATCCTGGAACACTGGGACCAACACTGAGGACCTGTGGGGCTATTTCTCCCAATCTGGATCCAACTGGCCTCTGCAATCTCTCAGAGCTCACAAGAGCTAATATGGCTGGCTGTGCATCTGCAGGACGATGCCCTGTGAATGTGTTTCCATACAAACAAAGATGTTAGATCTGTGCTACCCTCCTGAGCAAGGAGATAATGAGAGTCAGAAACAAACAAGTCACCTCAGCTCATGAAGGTGCCTTCTGTCCACTCTCGATGGAGGAAAGGTGGCCATAAGCTTGCTTTCCGCTCCCTGTCAAGCACTACACGGAAAAAAAGATGTGGGGGAGATGGAGAGAGCACAGGCTCATCTCTCTGGCAGATCTACACAGCCAGCTCTGCAGAAAGATGGTTCCCCACACTGGGCTCCCACTTCCTCCCCCACCCTCCTCCAGTTGGGCCTAGCCAACCTTCTCTTCTCAGATCTCATCCTCACTCACAAGACATCCCACCAAGCTGGTACTAACCAAGTTCCAGCTCTGTCCAGCCCAAAACAAGCAGCCTCAGAGGAAAACAGTATTTCTCTATACCACGAAATCCTCAATTTATACTCCGTGGTCCCATCAGGAAAAAAAAGGGGGGGCCTCCTAATCTTCCAAGGTCAACATCACTCTACCCCAGCCTGCAGCTGAGGCCATCAAAAGCATACCCAAAAGCAACAGATTTTACAAAATTCCAACCGGCCTTCTTTCCAGAACTGGAGTAAGCCACAACAGGGCCCGTGACTAGACTTCCTTCCTCAGCCACGGCCTTGCCAGGGAACCTGTTTCGGCTCTGCAGTTGGCCCGGAAATGCCAAGCTGCCTCAGCGTCCAAGTTCCCAGACAAGTCTGCATTGCTGAGGATCAAGGGAGGCTGGAGCTGGTCTGGGTGCTTGGGGAGGGAGAGAGAGGACAGACAGACCAGCTGGGCTCTGAATACTCAACAAGGCAGGAAACCCAGCCAGCGGGACCACTGGGTGCAGCCCTCTCCCTGCTGGTGGAGTGGATCAGTCAGACAGATCACACAGAAGTCTTGACCACAACAGCCACCCAGTCCTCAGGCCAGGGTTTGAGTTTCTCGATCTCGGTTCATTGTCAGAGTTCAGTCATGCAGGTAGTGACTATGAATCCCCATTTTACAGAGAAGGAAGTTGCCTGCTGGAACATTCAAACCAATGCCCACGCTTTCATGCCCTCCTCTCTGATCATCACCACATCAAGCCTCAAGCTGAGTTCCATCTGAAAGGTGCTGGAAAACTGGATCCCGCCTTCCAAATTCCAGACCATCTCTGTCTTACACCCACATGTAAGCACTTTTCCCTAATGTAAAATTCTCTGAGGGTCAAGCAATCCAGCAGCCCAACAAAACACTCCTGTTCTGGAAGGAGATCACAGGTGGTGAATGTGAGAATCAGGAGGACAGAGACTATCGTTTTCTTTCTTCACTGGGGGGCCCTCAGTGTCTAGGACAGTGCCAGACACAAGTTGACACAGTGCATACAGATTGAGAGACTGCTGCTTACAAAGTTTTGACAGTTTCCTGCTCAAACCCTGTCCTATAAACAGGGTGACAGCATGTCACTGTGCCAAAGTAGCTCTACACATACAGCCTGACTTGGGTATGAGTAGCTCTCAGGCCTCAAAGGGACCAGGCTCCCCTCAACAAACAGGAAGAAATCTGTCATCTCAGTGGGGTGGGTCTAGGTATATGCGGGACCTTCTTGAAATGAGAATGAGGGCATGTATTGAATCCACACTAAAATTTCATTGGTTTATAGGATAAAATGTCTTCACCCAGTCAACTCAAAAGGCTGCAGCATGAAATCAATACAGATGCATTAACACACAGTTTGAATGAGGGGGCAGAGAGGAACAGATGGAATCATTTCCAAGGACACCTGTAGTTCAAAGACTAGTCAACTATGCCTGAAAGCAAATGACTTAAAGTTACAAGTCCGTGGGAGCTCGGAAGTCGACTCTTATTCACGTACACACAGACGTGGCTCTGTGTGGATCTCCTTTTCCTCGTCCCAGGACATCTCTACGCTCACTTTTCCCACAATCTTGCCACCCTTCTCTTCCACATCTCTACAGAGTGGATTATCGTCTAAAAAGCACAAGGACACAGACGAAACCCTCCTGTGATCCCCCACGGCAGCAGTGGTGAGCCTGTTAGAGTTTTCAATGATAATAGCCCGCTGCAGCATGCATGCCATAAGTTCACCACTACTGCCTATGGCATTTAAAAACACATCAGTTGAGGAAATATTTTTATTTATATTTTGTTTTTTGGTACTGAGGATCAAACTCATGACTGCACGCTTACAGGGCAGGCGCTTATGCCACTGAGTTAAATACCCAGCCCCGAGGAAATATTTTTAAATAGCATGATTTTGTCAAGCTGTTGCCCAAAATGAATAATTAAAGACAGAATGCCATTGTCAGTGAGCGGTGAACATTATTTCCTCATCCAATGGAAAGGAAGGGTTGATTTCATCTTTTTTAACAAGATGTGCCTAATGAACATGGCTTGATAGGCATCCCCAGGTAGCTGGGAAGATAAATAAGACACGCACAAGTAAACATTCCACTCACACACTCCAGTTAGCTAAGGCCACATGTCAGCGTCATTGAAACTGTTCTTTCAAGAAAACAAACCGAATTTCTGGGGGTAAAACATGTCCATTACCTTGCTTTAGAGGCAACAGTCTTTAGGGTTAGAGTGAAAGTAGCTGAGGAGGCAGCTCTTGGACATTCTGCAAAGTCACAGCGTCGGGATGGCAAAGGCAGCCAGAAACTGCTGAGTCACACACGTGAAGGAAGTACACGGCCGGAGCAACGCCAGGATCTCTAGAACCACACAGAGACCACAGACCAGATCCCCAGGGATTCTGGAAAGAGCCACAGCTCTGATCTGCCATGACCTTAATCAAAGCACACAACACTAAGACTAGAGCCCTGTGTAGACAATTCTATGTATAGCAATCACGAATCAGAGTTGGTCTCCTCTTGTCCGGAGATCACCTATCCGGAGGCCACGTCCTCCGAAGAGTGATTGCTGGGGTCGGTATCTGGATGCCACACAGACCCTCCTCCCGGTCTCACACCTGGCTACACACCTGATGGTTTCACCTCACAGTCCCCCTCAGCCCTCCACATTCCAGGCCAAAGGTGAGCAGCAGGGCAGGGAGGTCTGCTCTAAAGAAACGTCAGGGTGGGGACAAGGGTGGATGCCCCGAACCTGCTAGAAGGATGGGAAGAGGTCCCAAGAAGAACCTCAAGTAAGTCAAGAAGTTCATTTTCTGAAAGGGGGTTGTTTGTTTACAAATGTAAGCATTGTTTCAGAGCCTTATAAGCTCCCCTCCCTCTTCTTTTTTTTTTCTTTTCTTTTCTTTTCTTTTCTTTACTTTTCTGAGTGAGTGATAGTGCTAAGATGGGGACAAGAAGACAAGAGCAAGGGAGAAGCAGAGTTTATTCTATAGGGAAAACACAGCAGTGAAAGGAACGTGTGGTGGTGTACACCTGTAATCCTAGCACTTAGGAGGCTGAGGCTGAGGCACAGATGCATGTATGCACAAACGCATGTACGCACAGACGCATGAGGATCACCATGAGTCAGAGGCCAGCCTGGGCTCCATACTGAGTCCAAGACCAACCTGGACTACATATCGAGACCCTGTCTAAAAAAAAAGTAGCGAAAGGAGATTTTTTTGAACCTAAACAGTAGTCCTGACAACAAAGGAAGCTAAGACTGGTCATTACTGATTCCAGCCCTCATCTTACCCTAGCAAGTTCTTCTAGAGTTCCCTGGGATGTCACTGGGCATGGTCTGGTCAGGGGCCAGTACAGGTAATGGTTTCCAGTGAGATCCTCTAGAATTCTAGACTCAGAAGACGAAGTTTTTATCTTGATCTTCTCTCAGTCTTGGGGAGGAAGAAAAACAGGTTTCCCTGCATGATCTCTGCTCCACCACCCAACAAAGGGGTGTCAGTGGTCGGCAGGGACAGGCTGCCCCCGTCAGTGACTCCATGCGGCCTAAGAGGACCCAGACCCCAGGACACAAAAAATGGAGTATAAGTAAGAACAGGACTTTGGGGAATGATTTCAGAACCTACCAAAAAATCAATCCCAACTCCGGAGAGAGTAGTAAACTGAGTGTGTCCTGGAAAACCTGGCTCTGGCTGTGGGACATCGGGACTAGCAGACAAGTGAAGTTATTTATATCCAGTGGAGAAAAGAATAATTCTGGGGGCTGGGGATTTAGCTCAGCGACATAAGCGCCTGCCTTGCAAGCCTGTGGTCATGAGTTCAATCCCTGGTACCGGTAAAATTACAAAAAAAAAAAAAAAGAAAGAAAAGAAGAATTCTGCCTTACTCTTAAATCTGGGCAAACAGAGTAGGGAAAGAGATGGCTGTTTTCCTAAGAAACAGTGTTCATGGAAGAGAACAGAGGAATCTGGAAAGAACCATCACTGACAGTGGGTCAGCCACAGGAAACAGCAAGGAAGGGCAGGGTGAAGACTAGGGGAGACCAAGGTAACGGTCACTAAAAAGACAAGAACCCCAAATGGCAGTATAGAAACGTTAGAGGTCACTGCATATAAGAAAGATCCTGTGAAAAAGAAAAATGGGGGTAAAAAAGATGTCGTGATTAATAAAGCATGATCTTTTAATTCAGATGAAAATAGGCGGTTATTTGAGATTCATGCTCCTTTTGGAAAGAAACAGGTGGAAAGAATGAGGAACCAGAATGGCTGTGGATGTGATAAATGCGCACACACATGGAAGATGGGCCTTCACGGGAGATTAGGGCACCTGACAGCAAACGTGGACAGTGAGAGCTTGGCAAGACCTGATTAATACCGCGAGCCTTACTACAGCAGTGTACTGAGAAGAAAAAAAGTGAGGTGGATAGTTAGCAGATTAAGCTTAGAAGGATGCTCCACTCAGCACAGAACCAAGCAGGATTCTGCAGAAGCCCAAACTCTCAAGTGGACAGAGAAAGGTAGCTTTTTCTATGAATGCACTCTACATAAGAATCTCTACTCATTTTGCATACACTCAGTCAACTCTAGGTGAACTGGCCTGGATAACAACCGAGGTGGGGGAGACAGTTCCTAACAGATACTCCATAAAGGGACGCTGGAAAGGTATTTTAAGGATCAAGATGAGGGCAGTCACTCATGTGAAACTATAACTGGAACAGACTGATCCAGGAGTCCAGCTGGACTCTTCAGAAAGACAGGGATAAAGCAAAGGGAATCGGACCCAGAGCACCAGTGTAAGACAAGGTGGATAGAATATCGTTGTTCTCATGGGGATTCCAAACACAACTTCAGCTTCTCCCCCACCATCCTTTGTCTTGGTTCCTGTGGAGCCATAGGGGTTGACTTATCTTCCTTCTTCATCCCCTCAAGGAAAGGACTCAAGCAAGAAAACAGCTTCTTTGCTTGCTTGCTTTTTTGTTTGAATTTGAGAGCAGCCTGGCCCCATGCACAGCAAAGAGGGGAAGATTACCTTGTATACCAAGAAAGGATGAAACTAAACCATCTCACACTTCATACTCTGCCAGCCATCGCACGAAATACTGGAAATGCTTATCGGAAATGACTGGACATTAACATTCCTTTACCCAGCACTGAGGAGAGAGCCACATGGAAGGAGCTGGTCCAGAGCCAGACTCTTAGCCATGCCATGCCTCCCCCTTCAGGCAGGAGCATGGGAGGCAGGAGGAAAGCAGAAGGATGCCTGCCTTCCCTTCCTGTTTCCCTACCTACAGGCTCTCATACAAGACTTTACCCTTGCACGGCTTGACTGGGAAGACAGGAGAGCGGGGAGGATTGGAGAGGAGCACTCTGTCCTCACTCAGGGACCTGAGAAAGGGCACTCCTTCCCAGGATGAGCTCCACATGGGGGAAGACACTGACGTGGTCTGAAGGCTGAGTGTGGGTGGGTGCTCTGCCCATTGGACAGATGAAGTTCCTGGCAGCTTACAGCTTGTGCAGGGCCACAGATACCCACAGCACAGCCACAAGGAGATCGTCCATTCCAAGTCCAGTCAGGCTGGAGGAGGAGTCCTGGGTTAAGAGCTGTGCTCATTTGGCTGGGAGGTCTCCTGGAGGGTGGGTTCTGAATTCGGACACTGAGGGAAGGGGGAATGGACCAAACCAGCACTAAGGAAGTTAAAACTGGGCCGTTCCATTTCAAGTCTTTAACTCTTTGCCACAGAGGCTTTGCCTGGAAGCTGCTAAATTCACATTAGGGTGTGCTAACCAGTACCCAGTTGTGGTCTTCCATCCTGGGAGCTGCATCTGGAACTTGAAACTAGTCTGGAAAGTGAAGTGATGACATCAATGTTCCCCAGAGAGAGGAGGCCGGGAGAGCACCTCTCAGCATTCCAACATGCTACCAGGGCCCATGTGGGTGAAGTCCTCAGCACTGTCTGGCACCGGGGAACAGATCCTAAAGGGCATGAGAATGGCTGGGGATAAAACTGGGGAGCCTGGATCCAGGAGCTACGACCTCAGTTCCCACCCCCATAGGGCTCATGGTCTAGCAAAACAGACAGATATCAATCTGTAAACCGAACATGAAACCAAGAGTTGACGAATGTTCCCAAGGACAGGGTAGGTCAGAAGATATGGCTCTAATGAATCAGGAAGTTGCTGAGGATTTAGAGGAAGTACAGGCATTCATTAGTGAGGAGAAGCAGCAGGAATGGCAGAGAGGCCCAGGCACAGAACTGAAGATGCAGACATGCCCTGGTCTGGGAAACAACCAGATGATTTGATCTGGCAACTGTCTCAGAAAGGATTAATGATTAGGTCACAGAAGTCTGCCCTGTACTTGAGACCTTTCCACCCTGAATTTCTTGCATACCTAGCAAAATGCCCTAAGAAATTACTGTTGTTGAGTTGTGACACCGTAATACGAGTAAGCGTTCCTGTAGCACCAATGAGCCTCATTGTTAACAGTCTGATGAGCCCACATGTTAAATAATTGACCTTGAGTGATTCCGATGACGGGGCTGTTGGGAAGGGAGATAGAGACACATTGGGGCATAGCAGGGCCCAAGCCTTCCCAAGGCCCAGGCCTAGCTGAGTCGAAGCTATGCACATCAGAGTAGCACCCAGGAGGCAGCAGACCCTTTACCCTTCCTTACTGTGGGTCCTAAGAATTGGTGACCCAGATGGCCTCCCATGACACCACCTGTCTCACCTATAAATCAGGACAATGACACCTGCCTATCTGCCTCATTGTGACAGAAGCCCATGAGCCAACGGGATGAAAGGAGCACATGACTGAGAGGCATTATTACCAGCAATCACACCCTGGTATTAAACAGGCAAAATGAGTGATGCCCTCCCAAGACCATAGACTTAACTAAAGAGAAGAGAAAAAGAAAAAAATGAAAGCCACTCCCCTCATGCTGATCCTGAGGACCTAAACATGGGCCCAGGCAGAAACTCACTGAGGTCTGCTGTGCACCGGGCCTCTGCCTGTCCAGGACAGCACTGACCGTGCCAAAGGGAGGCCCAGCCTTTGCCCTCCCTCGTCTTTGACAGGTGATCTTTCTGCCTGCCAGTCCTGCCTGGTAAGAGTAGGGCCTGGTGACACAGCAGATGACACAACGATGCAGTTTGTAGGATCTGGGGCCAGCAATATCAGCTTGAGCCCCAAGAAGCTGGAGATTGAGGTCATTCTTTGAGCCATCAACCATGATACCCCAGTGAGAACTCCCCACGTCGCTCTGGTCAGTGTACTTCATGTCCATCATCACATGGCTGCCAGAGGCCACACTAGGCACAGCTTACAGAAAGGGATGCCCAGAGGTTCCCATGTGGAACTCACCCAGACTCCACCCTGCACACACACACACACACACTCCCTGGTTTATCTTAAGCCGTACCCTTTTGCTATAGCAAATCATAATCATGGTTACAACAGCCTCCGAAAGTTTTACAGGCCTTTCTAACAAAGAACACACCCTGTTTTGTTTTCTTTTGTTTCACTTTGTTTTCAGACAAGGTCGCATCATATAGTTTAGGCTAGCTTTGAACTCACAGAAATCCTCCTGTCTCACCCTCCTAAATGCTAGGATTACAGGTGCTCACCGCCATGCCCAGCTTGGACCCATACACTTAAAACTGATGTGGGATGATGCTCATTCTGAGGGCCCCTGAACTCTGTTTCCTCTTCAGTATCATTTAATCCTCACATAAATCCAAGGACACTGGTGTTTTTTGCGCATTGCAAATGAGACTGAGCAGCACTTGACCATAATTCTGAACTGGGCAGAGGGAAAAACAAGGCTTAGTCTCCACACTGTGGCATCAGTGACACTCTTACCTGGGCACTCAGCGGTCCTGCCACCACCCGATACCACAACCCAGGCTCCCCTGAAAGCACAGACACATGAAGAGAGGGCCTCAACCCACGCCAGGGAGGCTGAGGGGCAGCTCTGGAGGTGCTTTAGCAGGGGAAAGTATGACAGATATGTGTAGTGTATGGTGGCATCATGATCGTTCTGTCTGTGACTCTGAGTCAGGCCAGCTAGTTCAGAGACAGAGACACTGCAGCAGCCTCAAGTCCAGACCTCAGTCCTGTCGCAGTCAGAGCAAACCAGTCCTCAGGAGCAGGCAGTGGGAGAACAGTGATGTACTGCGACCAGGACAGAAAATTCCATCCAGCAGCCAGCGAGGGGCGCCTCTGGGAGCGTCTGGGCAGGGCAGTGGGGCAGCCTGCAGCACATCTGCCCGCAGACAGGCCTGTGTCTGTGCCCAGCACCTCCATCAGCCAGAATGGAGACTGCACACGCAGCGGATTCCACCCCAGAGCGACACCAAGCTGTGGCTGTCAATCCTGCTGCCCATTGCTGGCACCTTGGCGTGGCCAATGCCCTCCATCTCCTACGCACCCGCCACCCCAACTCTGGGCCATGAAATTCGCTTTACAAGCGTAGAGGATTTGATGCACCTCCAACCAGCTCTGTGGACTCTGCAGGCCCCATAACACAAAGCCAACTAAGATGGGCACAGGGGATTGTGCCTAAAATCTGGTCTAGGGACTCTGTGAGGATACTCAAAAAGAAGAGCTCTTCCATGCAATTGTTTCCCATTAGTTTTATACATGTGCACAAGCACAGAAGAAAAATCTAGTCAATCAGATCACCTTGCTTTTTGCTTAATTCTTAAAGTTCACGGATTGAAGTAATACCCGACTATAAAGCCATTTAGTGCATGAGGTTTAAAATTTTTTAACTGAAACATCATACGGGTACATATTTATGGGGTACAGTGGGATAGTTCCAGACATATTTCTTACTGTTGGGAACATTCAAAATCTTCTTTTCAAGCTGGGGATTCAGCTCAGCAGCATAAGCACCTGCCTGGCAAGTATAAGGTTATGAGTTCAATCCCAGGTACAAAATAAAATATCCTTTTTTCTAACTATTTTGAACTGCAAATTGCTGAATACAGCCACCCTCCTCTGATATAGTACGCTAGTTCTCCTCTTCTCTCACAGTGTTTTGGTACCATTTCCCATCCTCTCTACCCCTCTTTCCTAATCCTCCTAGCTTCCATATTATTCTACAGTTAAATTTTAGGAGATGGGCTGGGGATTTAGGTCAGTGACCTAAACACCTGCCTGGCAAGCACAAGGTCGTGAGTTCAATCCCCAGTACTAAAAACCAAAACAAACAAAATAAATGTTTAGGAGATGAACCACACTGTGTGTGTGTGTGTGTGTGTGTGTGTGTGTGTGTGTGCACGCATGCGCACGCGCGCGCACACACGCACGCACGCACACAGGGCCTCACGCATGCTAGGCAAGTGCTCAACCATTGGGCTCCTTTCATTCTATTCCTTTTGAGACAAGGCCTCACCGAGTCACCCAGGTGCACTTCCGCTTGCCTCAGTCTCTTAAAAGCCGGAATTGCAGGCCTGTGTCACAATACTCAGCAACAAGATCAGCTTTTATGCTTTCACATACGACAGAGACCTGGCAGTATTCTGTAGCTGCTTTATTTCACTTAACATAATGTCCTTCGGGCTTTCCCAAGCTGCCACAGAGGACAAATCTATCTTCATTCTCATTGTGGCTTCATAATTTTCTCTATAGATAGATAGAGAGACAGAGACAGAGAGAGATCCTGCATTTCTCTTTGTCCCTTGACCCACTAATGGATATATGAAACAAGTAATTTTTTAAGAAGAAAGGGTTTTAGCATAAAAATAACTATAAAAACAGTATTCTTAATAAGAGTTATGTGAATAAATAGTAATGTGAATTGACCTTTAAAAATGCCCCTTAAGACATAAACAATGAAACACATATTATTAATCTACAGGTCCCCATGGAGTCTGCAGTTGGGTTCTATAAATCATAAAATTTAAATTGTTTGGGAAACCAAGTTAGTGTGAGTTTCAGAGCAATTTTTCTGAAGTAGAAGGCCAAAGCTCGGTCAGATTATGAAGGGGATTTCTGAAACCCAAGTGTTAAAAGGCACTAGTCCATTCAGACTGGGCATATTTGTGACCTCCTTTACTCCTGAGACGTTTCTGTAAATTCCACATGGTCAACTGTGGAACCTATGGGCCGGTGGGAAAGGGGGTGCTTGCCCAAACTCACAGAGCATCTATGCACTTTGTTAGCAGCTCGGTGATAGGGCTTAGCACATGCCACCTTGCTTGGTGGTTCATGTGTGTTTCTCCACTGAAAGAATTTAAATTTCTTAAAACTAGGCCTCAATTCTCAATAGCATATGCCAGGCACACAATCAGGGTCTGAGAGAGCAAGTTCCTTGGGGGGATGTGGGCAGACCGCAGTCAGGGTCGCTGGGCACCATCTGAGTAAACCCGGTGCACCTAGGTAGGTACTTGACAAATGCTTTTTGGTGATAATGATGATCCTCCCTTCTCCGCCTGCTATTCTCATGCCTCAGATGATTCACATACAACAAAAATATCTGCTTTGGCTACAAGGAAAGAATGTACCCTCTCTAAGTCTTGAAGTGCCAGACCGCTGACCAATGATATGGCCCAGCACACCAAAGGCTGCAGGGGCATTACTGGGCATTTGGGACAGGAGAAGCCAGAGGTTCAGTGAAGAACACTGGGCAATTTGAACACCGATCCCTGGCCTTCAATAACCAGGGACACAATGATCCCTTCTCTGCTCCAGAAACAAAACTGAGAAAATCCTGATAACACATTCTTACAAAGCAGCAGGTAATGAAGTCAAAGCCCCAGGAAACAAGTGGAAAATTCACTGTAAAACACTTCATGTCTATAGCTCCCAGACCTGGGTAATTTCAGCATGAGCAGCCTGCAGTCCACTGGGACCACAATGTGGTGTGATGCCTTTTGAAACATTGCTAGTTTCAAATCCCAGCGTCAGCTTTTGACCACCATCACAGGGACAGATGGCATACACACAAACACCAGCAAATGGGATTTGTCAGTCTGTTTTCAGCATGTTGTTGGCAAAGAAATGGAAAGAATTCAGCAGACCTGGTTTAGTCTTTCCCTGCATCATGTAACTTTTCTGAGCCTCAGTTTCTGTAGAATCAGTTAAAAGAGTAGAGTCTACGTAGTTTCTGGCACATCCTCAATGCAAATTAAGGATAACTAATTTCTAATGATAACTAATTTTCAGTATTATTTACACAAAGGAGAGGAGATAGACTGCAATCAAAGTAAAACTTTGTCCCCGCACCTAAGAAAAGTCACAAGAACTGGAAGCACTTGGCTCTGCTTTGTGTGTCCATTGCCCAGGAGGAAAAGTCTGCCTCTGTGCACTGAAAATACAGGACAAAACAAAACAGGCAACAGAGTGGAAGAGACTTTTCTCAAAAGACGCGCAAATAATCAATAAGCACGTGAAAAATGCCATCAACAGTCATTAAGGAAATGCCAGTCAGAACGATGACGAGATTTCCCTTCCTGCCCACACAAATGGCAGGGAACAATATGTGATGCAAAATGGGAAGAAGCCAGAACCTTCACTCACTGCTAACAGCATCATAAAATGATGTAGCCACACTGTAAAACAATTTGGCTGCTTCTTAGAATGTTAAGCATAGATTTACCATAGGACCCAGCAACCTCTTTCATGGGTACGTACCCTAGAGAACTGAAGATGTGTGTTACACAAGAATGTTCATAGCAGCACAAGTCACAAGAACCAAAGCATGGAAACAACACAAATATCCATTCACTGACAATGGATTAACAGATACAGTCTGTCCACATGATGGAATATTGTTCAACTATTTAAAAAATGATGTAGTGATGCATGCTGTGACATGGAAGAACATTAAAGATATTACATTAAGTAAAGAAAGCTGCCATGAAAGGCCCATATTGTAGCATCCATTTATATGAAATATCCAGACTTGGCAAATCCATGGAGACAGAAGAGAGCTTACTGCCTACCTGGGAAGGCACAGGAAGAGAGAAAGAGTTTTTAGGGTATGAAAATGTCCCATTATTAGACAGTGGTGACTGATACAGAACTCTTTATAAAAACTACTGACTATATGCTTTCAAAGCATAAATTTTATGGTTTGCAACTTATATATCAATAAAGTTGCTCTCAACAAAATGGTATTCACTTTCCCCTGACAAGGTGAGGGTGAGCTGATAGATACACAACCCCATGCATCTGTCTGGGCCGAGTGCTCCCCTGTCAGAGCATTAGAGATACAATTAGCATGGTCACTCTGTGCTCCAGAGCCATCTGAGGTGCAGCTGAAAGAAATGACACAAAATTAAGGTGATTAATCCTGGGCAGGCACTGAGACTGGCAGACCCCAACATTTGAAAAGAGAATGTAATGACTGTACAATTAAGATTTAATTTCATCTTTAGGCAGTGAAGCCACTCTATCTGATATCATAATGGTACATGTCCTTATATGTTTGTCTAAATCCACAGACTGTGGGATCAAGAGTGGGCCCTACTGTGAACCGTGGGCTCCAGGTGACATGCTGGTGTCACTGTAAGTTTATCAATAGTAAGGAACACACTGCTGTGACAGCTGAGGCCATCATGTGTGTGCATGGCAAGCTGGTGTGAGAAATCTATTCACTTTCCACCCCATTTTGGCATGAACTTAACACTGTTACTTTTTTTAAAAAGCCAATTTTAACAATTAATTTAATCCCAGCATTCTTGGAGACAGAGCAGGAGGGTCACAAGTTTGAACCCCGCCTAGACAATTTAGCTTCTTCCCAATAAAAAATAAAAAAGGGTTGGGGATGTAGGTCAGTGAGAAGGTGCTGGTTCAATTCCTAGAATCACCAAAAAAAAAAAAAAAAAAAAAAAAAGTTAATTTAAAAAGTACTTTCTATTCTGCTTAAAATATGTCTTTCTATTAATCTTTTCAAACTGTCTTACCTAACAACCACAACTAAACGCCGAGAGCAGCTGAGTCAGGACGTCTCTATCTATTGAGGAAATAACTCATCCAAAGAAGCAGTTATCTTCAATAAATTTAACTGTCCCGAAATACATACCCCTCAAAAACATTATTCAAAGCAGGGATGTGAGGGGGCATGGCTGGCAGGAGCCTAAGGAGGGAGCCTTCCCTCCCCACCTGGAGGGGGAGAGAGCTGTGCCCCGCCCGCCCCCGTGGTCTCTGCTAACAGCGAGGACAGGGGGTCTTCAAGGAGACGCCCTCATTGCCTGCTCTGGCTTGTGGGGAGATTTGCAAAAGGGAGCTCAGCGATAAAGCGCCTCAACTCACGCACTGACCGCACCTGTTTCGAGGCCTCTAGTTTACAGCCTGGTGAGATGAGAAGGTGCAGGGAGATCCAAATACCACGCTGCATTAAGATGTTTCATGAGAAGTCGGGAGACGCTTTCACAAGCAGAGCCGGAGTCAAAAGCCTCAGGCTGTTCTGAGGTGAGAAGGCACGAGCTGAGCGGTGATGATTTACAGCTGGGAGGACTCTGTCCAAGCAGCCCTACACCCAGGCGGGCACCCACATTTCTGGGCTGACCAGTTCCAGCCAAAACTCACTGTGCCCAGGAAGACAGCATTCACAAGAGCACGTGTCTACACTGCTCCCGCGGAGGGCTGCTGAGCAGGCTGGGCCCTCATCAGCAAATGTCCGGGTCTGACATTTTTTCGTCCATTCAACAAAAGACAGGGAGGGACTTCTATGTGTCAGGCATGGCACTAGGAGATTCATCCAGCAGGGACTGAAGCCAAGTATTTCTTTTCATGGAAATTATATTCCAGTTCAAGAAAAGCGTACAATAAATGTATAATGTGTCAGGGAACGTGCGTGCTAAGAGAAAAATTAGAGGCAAAAGGGAACAGTGCATGACCGGTGTCAGGAGGGCTGCCTGAAACAGAGCAGAGGAAGCCTCTCCATAGGGGACAGTGGCACAGAGCTGCGGGAGGTGAGGCAGGTACCTGGAAGGAGCCCACCCAGACAGCAGGAGCAGAGGCTTCGAGGTAGCAGTGGAAGAGCAAGCACTCAGCAGGAAGAGGACTAAGCAGGGGACAGGAAGTGAAGAGCAAGGACACCAAGGCCAAGATCACAGAGGCCCTTGCAGGCCACCTCTGAAAAGGATTTGAGCGATATGGAGGGTCTGGAGTATTTGTGCAGAGGACAGAAATGGCTAGACTTGCATTTTTAAAATATCCCTCTGGCTGCTATGGGAGAGGACTGCAGGTCAGGGTGGGCTGGGCACTGCTGTGCTCCAGGTGGGACACAGTGTGACCAGCACAGAAGTGGTGTTGAGTAGCACAGAAGTGGTGTTGAGAAGTGGTCAGATCCTGAGTGCATGTCTGCTAAGACAGAGACAGGAGTCCAGGCTGACTCCTAGCTGTGGGCTTGTGATTGTTTGAATCCCACAGTTGTGCCATCAAATATGGACCAGACAGTAGGCATGAGAAGAAGGTCACTTTGCTAGGACAGCAAAGGTAGTGTGAAGTCCTGAGTGTTTCTGGGAAGCAGCTACTTAGCTGCTGGTGGCTGGATGGACACAGGATTACTGAATGTTGAGCCTAAACTCCTTAGCACCAAAGAAAGTGGCCTGTGGAGCCCACTGTGAAAGAAAGACATTGGGAAGACGGGACGAGGTTATATTATGAGAGGTTTCACACCCCAAAACTTCATGTTGAAAGCTGAGTGTCAATGTAATGGTTTCGGAGGTGATGGCTCTGGGAGGTGATTCCGATTAGTGCCCTTATCAGAGTCCTCAGACACTCCCTCACTTCTGCCTCATGAGGACACAGGGAGAAGGCGCCTCCTTGAAACAGGAATTGGACTCTCACCACACACCAAATCTTCCACAGCCTTGACCTTGGAGTCTCTAGCCTCCAGCACTGTGAGAAACCAACTTTTACTGCTTTAGCCCCTCAGTCTGTGGTAATTTGTTAAAGCAGCCCAAACAGAATAAGATGGGGTGGGAGGAGCTTATAACAATGTTATTTCATGAACTCCCCAGCGGTACACACTGAAATTCTCATTTACAGAGGATATAACATAATGATGACAACACTGAATAAAATAACTAACTAAAAAAATACAAATCATTTTTGTTTACAGCTGATCTCAGCTCATCCCACTTCTACAACCATCACTGGGAAAAGGTGTAGGAGGCCCTAATTGATCAAATCATCCAAACAGCATGACTGAGAAAGGGAAGAAGGTGTTTTCTTGAAGGATATTCAAAGCCACAGAAGGACAGAGAAAATATAACTTCATGGAATAAGTAGATCAATGATAGAATATTTTGTTGCACACTTGCTGCCATCAGGGTGCTTGCCTCTTGCAGGCAGCCAGCACAGGCAGGGAGAAACAGCCAGACATGCCCCATGTGTATGCAGGACATCAATGGAGACACTTGCCTCCCATGGGCAGTCATCTCAGGCCAGGAGAATCAGAGAAACACGCCCCTGTGTGCCTATAATCATTGGAGGAGTCCTGGTGCAGCCATACAGGCTGAGAGAAGAAATAGCCCCTCCACCACACACCCATGGCCATCAGGGAAGCCTTGGTGTAGCTGCACAAATCTGGAGAAGCCCACCCTATACCCCAATGCCTCCCCAGGAACCTGGGTTTGGAGAAGCCCAGGTGCCTGGTCCATTCCCCTATATCATGGAGGGTCAGCCAATGTGAGAAGTGCCTAGGACCCTACAATTAGTTTGTCAGGAGGAACCTAGGAAAATGTCAAGATGAAGGAGCAAAAGGCAATCTCAGACCTCCAGCCCACACAGAACAAGTCTGGGAGATATAGACACGGAAGAAAATTGAATTCACACACCTGAAATCTCTGAAAGGATAGCAACTGAAGTAAAGAAACAACTTCATGAGGCTGTAAGAGTAATCAGATCAGAAATAATATCTCAGGTAAAAGAAGAAATCACAAAATAAACAATGAAAGAGTTGCTGAGCATACCAAAAGAAGAAGTAGATTAAAAAAGGGAGCATAGGAAAATGATGAATTGACTGAACAATATAGGAAGGAATTACAACACATAAAATAGATTTAAAGAGATGTCCAGGAAATAATTCTATCAAAAGCTGGTGAAACAGCTTGAAAGAGACTGAAGACAGACTTTCAGACCTTGAAGACAGGATTGCAGCTAGCAATTGTGAAAGGAAAGACCTCTTTAAAAAATTATAATTTTTTAAATAATTCAATGGCTGCAAGATGATACAAAGAAAAATAATTTAAGACAGATAGATATCAGTGAAAAAGCAGGAATCAACACAAATGACATTAAAAGACTATTTACAGAACTAATAGCAGAAAACTTTCCAAACAAGAAAAGGACCTGACATGTAGGTAAGTGAGACATATAGAAATCCAACTAGCCATAACCAAAATAAATCTACACTCAGACATATAATAATCAAGATCCCAGAAATTCAGCAGAAGAACACACTATTAAAGGCTGTTAGAGAAAAGAAACATCACCTATAAAAGAAAACCCATCAGAATCACAGCAGACTTCTCAACACAAACCATCAAGTCAAAAAGAGCTTGGAATGAAATGTTTCAAATCCTGAAAGAAAACAACTTCCAAACCAAATTGATGTACCCTGAAAAACTATCTTTTAAAATGGATGTAGAAATAAGATACTTCCATAATAAAGAACAACTGAAGGAATTCATGACCACCAAACCGATGCTACCAAGAATGCTAGAGAATATTTTAGAGAGAGAAAGATGACCATGGTTCTAGGAACAGCAGCAGAGGAAGATCACCAGTGAGGGCAACTGAATACAGGGGAAAAGTGGGTGGCCAACAGCAGAAGGATAGCAGGGCAGAGATGAGCCAGTGCATGCCAATTGTAACCATTAATGCAGATGGCCTCCATTCACCAATAAAAAGAAATGCAGGGAAAGTGGATCAATAAACAAGGTTCATCAATATGCTGTATACAAGAAACACACTTAACTCAAGGAAATTCATAGACTGCAAGTCAAAGGAGACAAAACAATGTTCCATGTGACAGGAAACCAGAAAAAATTAGGGGTAGCTTGTCCATCAAGTGCAGAATGAATAAGAAAGGCATGGTATTTTATACAGTGGAAAGCTACTCAGCTATAAAAAGGGATAATCTCAAGGTTCTTGTAGGTAAATGGATGCAACTTGAGATCATGCTCATGGGTGAAATGGTTTGGACTCATAAGGGTGAACATCATGTTGTCTCCCTGGCATAAAAAACTGAAGGAGTTAGTGGGATCCAAAATGTACAACAGATATTGTGAAAGTAATAGGGGAGGAAACATTCGAAAGGGAAGGTGGTAGCCATTTACTAGTCTATTATCTGTTTTGAATACCTGTATCATTGTCAGTGTTTTGTTAGGTTTGGTTTTATTCTGTCTTGTTTTGTTTGATTTTATTATAGCTGATGGTACGGGCAACTATCTTGAAGAAAACAAGATATACTGTGGTAACCACTGTTAATTTCTTATTACCAAGTTTTGAAGTCCTATAGTGCTTCCATTGATTTTTGTATTTGTTTTATTCTGTTTTGTTTGTTTTTATTATGTCTGATGGTACAGACAGCTATTTTGAAGAAAACAAGAGACATTATGGAAGCCATTGTTGATTTCCCATATCTTGATTTAAAGTCTTATATCACTTTAATTGTTCTGTTTTGATTGCCTCTATTCTGTTTTATTTTGTTTGGCTTTATTCTTTTTAAAATTGAAAAAAATATAGAGAGGGCAAACTATAATCTGGGGTGGGGAAGTTTTTTCATGCAAGACCTAAAACTTACAAGCCATAAAGAAGATTGGAATTCATAAAATTGAAAATGTCTCTCTGATCAAGCAAAACCAGAAAGAAAAAGAATCTAAGACTGGATCACACAGACATATACCTGTGAGACAAAGACAAAAACAAATAAAACCAATTTATAAACAAAACCAGCAATAAGACCAAGGAGAAAATATTTATAACAATAGCACAACATTGATACCAATGGTGCATAAAGAATTTATTGAAGTTGGTGAGAAAAAAAGATAACCCCAGTTTTAGAAAGCAATAATTGTGAGTGCCAACTAATGAAGAGGAAATACCAGAGGCTAAGACCCCTGTGAAGGGTGCCCACTCCTTCCCATGGTCAGAGGAGTGCACAGGAACAATTACCTCATGCTTTCCACTTTCAAGGTGAGAGAAATAAAACAGGGTTCATCATCAAGGTGTGTAAGGCAGGAGAGACTACCCTCCTGTATACATCAGAACAGCCATTGGAAACACCCTTTGGCAGAACCCACTAGAATGACTTTTATGCATGTACTATAGCTCAGCCTTTCCATTAGAAGACTCTGCCTATCTATTATCACATGGATGCAAGAAAACACACAAACTTCCCACTACAGCGATATCGTAAGGGAAAGAAAAAGATGAGGCAATAACAAATGCCCATCAACACGGATACAGCTAAGCATTCATGACAACAAATCTATGAGGTCCTTAATAATAATGAATGGAACTACATATACTAACATCAGGGCCAAACAAATTGAAAAGGTTGGAGTACAATAATAACACATGTAAATGCTACTCTGCATATTAAAAAATAAAACAATACAGAGAAAAGGGGCTGAAAATGTACATCCCCAAACTCCTTAGAGAAGTTACCCTTTGGAGAGAGAATTCAGACTGGGCAGAGACCAGGAAGACTCCGGTTATTACTCCTGACTTCCAAGGGAACACAGAGGCATTTCAATGTTTATATTATGAACTCACATATTGCTTGCAAACTTTAAAGTGTTTCCAGGAAGCTAGAGGATGAAATGATGTGTACACTCAAACTCTTATTTGCATATGCCAGAAACCCAATCCAAAGTCAGCAACAAAAAGGGAAGTGCTGGCTCTTATACTAGGAAAGCCAGGGACCTCTGCAGGGCCTGAAGCGACTGGACCAAGCCTCTGCCCCCTGCTCCACCGCTCACTCTGCTTGTCTCTGTTTCTCTTCATTCTCCAAGGCGTGGCCACAAGGCAGGCAAAGGAGTTCCCCGAAGCCCTTGATTTGCGTCCTCTGCAAAGCAGCCTCAGTGCAGTAGCAACTGTCTCTCCCCAGGGACTCATCCCGGGGGAAATGCTGATGGGAATTAGGAACCGACCTTCCTTCCCCACTCAGTGAGCAGGTCTAGGACACATATTTTAGATCATCTGTCCATGCTAGAAATGAGGAAAACCCTCCTCACTGCTCCGTGACTGACAGCCCACGTTGGGCAGGGTGCTGAAGAAGAATTTTCCCCAAGAAACCCAAGCCAGAGGAAGAGGGATCCACTACAGACGAGAAGTGAACAAAACTGTTAAGATACTGCCCAAGCCTACGCAGCCGGTCAGTGGCGGGGTAGGATACAGACTAGCTTTGAGGCCCCTAAAAGTCCATGCTCTACTACTTATGGCTCAGTGCCACTCCCGGCACTCAGGGGACAAAGGTGTCATCTCCACAGTAAGCCCTGTGTGAAGGAGACAGTCGGGTGTGACATGCAAGACCTCAAGTAAACCCAACACATTCTCCAAGTTCCCCACAGATTATCACTCTTAGAACAAAATGAAATTTGCACCCTAGATGGAATATAGCTACTGGAGTGGAGGCAGGGAAATAGACAGGAGAGGGGCTTTAGAGTTCTGTGGCCCTTCCACTGCTGAATTCTACCTAGAATATTTATGAAATGTGATGAAAAAGATGAGATGGGGCTCAAGAGTACTTGTGAAGAACAGGAAGGTATGAGGGCGTACTGAATTAAATGTGAAGAGCGCCTTTGTCAACTTCGTCATTTATTAAACACGATACTTTGCATTGCAGAATAGCTGTGAAAGAGGACACAGCAGGCAGCACCTGGTTCTGTTCACAGAAGCACACAGTCCAAGGTGACCACTTCAGGACAGGCACCCTACAGGACACACAATCAAGGCAAACGTGACATCAGTTCAGCCAACCAACTTTTCTTACTGCAGCATCCGAACAACTAATGAAAAAAGTTCAGCTGTTGTTTAAAAATCAACTCATGTTTAAAAGTCAACTGATATTTAAAAGCACAGGCACAGTCAGAATTAAATTTTTCTAAAATGCTAAATCCTTTTACTTCACACTAAACTATGGAGAGTCTAAATTCTGACTACTATGTCTTCTAGCCTCATTGCAAGCTGGGACACAACTTATACCCCATAATACTGAGACACTCAGATCAGCTATTCAACAGAGAGATAGAGCTGAGGGAATATTAGAGACATAAATTTTTTAAGACTTACCAGGTTACTGATCATTCCTTCAGGTTCATTTGAGAAGGTCCTTACAACAAGAGTAATCCTTTTTTCTCTAGGCTATACCACCACCAGAAACTTAGAGGACTAAGTGACCACCTAGGCCAGGTAGAACACACAACCTAAGCTGCTGGCATGCCAACCATGTCCACTGATGGAAAATAATTCTTGTTTTTTACTGAGGAGTGTGTTGGAAGAAGAACCATGTTGTCTCTCCTCAAGAATTCTGTGTGCTTTCACTGCTGAATTCTATAAGAAATTTAGAGAAGTCCTAATGCCACTACTTCTCAAACTCTTTAATGAAATTGAAAGGGAAACAATACTAACAAATTAATTCATAGAAGCAACTATAACCTTGATACTAAAACCATAGAAGAAGCCAACCAAAAAAGAGACTACAAGCCAATCTTCCTTATGATCATAAATGCAAAAATCCTCAATAAGATATTGGTGAATAGAATGCAGCAAATCATCATAACCATTATATACTATGATCAAATAGAATGTGTGCTAGGGATGCAGAGACAATTTAACATATGCAAATCAATAAATATAATGCACTGTATTAACAGAGCCAAGAACAAAAATCATATGTTCATCTCAATAGTTGCAGGAAAAACATTTGACTAAATACAACACCCATTCATGATAAAAACTTTACAGAAAATTGGAATAAAAGGTCTTTATCTCAATCCCATAAAAGCCATCTATCACAAATCAACAGCCAACATCATAATAAATGGACAAAAACTGATAGCTTTCACTCTAAAATCAGGAACAAGATAAGAATGTCTGCTATCTTCACTCTTAATTCAATGGAAACATTAGTCAAAGCAATTAGACAAGAGGAAGAAATATAAGGAATAAGGATAGGAAAGGAAGAAGTTAAATTATCATTATCTTTTTTATGGATGACATGATACTCTACATAGAAGACCCCAAAACGCGGCCAAAAGACTTCTAGATTTAATAACCAAATTAAGTAGCATACTAGGATACAAAGTCAACAGTCAAAAATCATTCTTGTACACAAATAACAAACTCACTGAGAGGAAATCAGGGAAACAACATCTTTCACAATAGCATCCAAAAAATTAAATACCTAGGAATTGATCTAACAAAGGAAGTAAAAAATCTCTGTATCAAAAATCACAGCATTCTAAAAAAAGAGAGTGAATAAGATATCAGAAAATGGAAAGATATCCCTTGTTCTGGGATAGAAGAACCAATACAGTAGAAGTAGTCATACTTCCAAAATTGCAGTATAGATTTAATGTACTACTTATCAAAATACCAACCACACACCTCACAGAATTAGAAAAAATGATCCTAAAATTCACTTGGAACTAGAAGAGACCTATTATAGCAAAAGCAATTCTGGACAACAAAGGAAAAGCAGAAGTCCTGATAATCCTTGATTTGAAATTATACTATAAAGCTACTATGATAAAAACAGAATAGTACTGGCAAAAAAAAAAAAAAAAAAACACACACACACAGAAAACAAAACACCAGAGGATTAATGGAACATATTAAAAGATGCAGAAATAACCCCAAATATACTCAACCACCTTATCTTTAATAAAGAACCCAAATACCTTCAGTGGAAGAAAGACAGCTACTTTAATGAATAGTGATGGAAAAACTGGTTTTCCACATGCCAAAGATTAAAACTATACTCACATCTTTTACCATGCATTAAGCTAAAATCAAAATTGATCAAAGATCTAAATATTAAAATAAACATTAAGTTTGCTGGATGATAGAATAGGTAGAACTCTTGAGTACACTGATATAGGGAAAGACTTCATCAACAAATCCCCGAACACACAGGAAATATCATGAAGAATTAACATCTGGGATCTCATCTTATTAAAAAGCTTTTGCACAGCAAAAGAAACCAAAAACAGAGTGAAGAGACAACCCACAGTGTAAAAGAAAATTTTGATGGTTGTTCCTCAGACAAAGGACTAGTATTTAGAATAAAGAACTAAAAAAAAAAAAATCAGAACCCCTTCCAAATGTAAAGACCCAATTCAAAAATGGGGATCTGAAATGAATACTTCTCAGGTGAAGAGGTAGAAACAGCAAATAGATAAACAGAAAAATGGTCAGTGTCACTGGTCATTTGAGAGATGCAGATTAAAACAATGCTGAGATTCCATTTCACTCCAGAAAGAATGGCTACTATCAAGAAATCAAGCAATAACAAATGCTAGTAGGGATTTGGAGAATATGGAATCCTTCTCCATTGTTGGTGGGAATGTAGACTGGTGCAACCACTGTGGAAATCAGTATGGAGATTCCTCAAAAAACTAGAACTAGAGGTTCCATTCAACCCAGCTATTCCCTTTCTTTATATCTTCCCAAAGGAATTAAAAGCATCTTACCATAGCAATATATGTGTACCTATGATTACAGCAACATAGTTTGTAACAGCAAAATCTTGGAAGCAGTCCAAATGTACATCAACTGATAAATGGATAATGATGTATTTTTTAAAAAATATAATTGTGTTAGTTATTTTTTCTCTCATTGTTGAGACAAAATACCTGACACCCAAAATTAGGGAAGGGAAGCTTTATTTCTTATATTTTGGAGGTTTCAGTCCACATTCAGTTGGCTCCAAGCGGCAGAGTGGCATGGTGGAGCCGCCATTCCTAGCAATCACCTTACACTGTATACTGGCTCCACCCCTGGGCGGGTGCAGCACTCACACCATCAGTCTCAGCGCTAGACAACAAACCAATCGTGAACGTTAGACTCAGCCACATCCATGATTACATGAGGCTTGAAGTGGGGTCACAGGAGCACAAACCATAACAACAATGGAATACTACTCCACTGGGAGGGGTGGAGAATGGGGAAAAAAAAGAAGAAACAAGATATGTCATATACAAAAACAAATTTCCTATGATGAATGTTATCATTATGTATATCTAAACTGTACTAATAAAATAAAAAAATTTTTAGAGAATTCTGGGTGCCTGGAGACAACCAGGAGGGACTCTACACCCTCAAGCAGGATTGTCTTATCTGGTCTCTGACTGGTAGCTGCTCCACTGGGGGTTCTCACTCACCGGCCTGGGCCACCCACAGCTTCCAGTGGCTGCTTCTGCTCTTTGGGGGAAACAGCAACTCCTGACAGTTGCCAGCAGGGACTCCCATAGGGAGGTCACTCAACCAGCCCTGGTGGCAGAAGTTCTTGCTCCTGAGTAATGAGACTTGCCAGGGGTCTCAGATTGGCAGCCCTGGGGGTCCTTAGTGTCTTGCCCCTGGAGGACCTCCTATGGAGCCTGGTGGCCACATGGCTGGCTCAGCATGACTGCCATCCCTGGGAAGCCCAGCTTTGGACAGGACAGTGCTGTTCGGCCTCCTTTGTACAGCAGTGGTATTAGAGACACTTGCTAAAGAACTGCTCTTTAACAAACTTTTCTATTGCCCTCTGAGGTCTGCAGATACAGTCACGCTTCTAGCTGTCCAGCATGGTTGCAACCCAGTTTCATGAGCCACCTGAATCAGGGAGCACCCTTTGGCCTTAAGAGGGTGTCCCGCCATTCCTCACCGCCAAGTTGACCACAGCTCAAGTGTTCTCAGTGAGCTTGGCAGAGGCCCCAAACTTTGCTTCCTGCACCCCACCAGCAGAGCCAGGAGCCCTCTACCACTCCACCCCAGGTGTGTTTACTCCATACCCCTTGTGGCAGACAGGTAAACTTTCCCCTATAACTTCCCTGAGTAGCATGCATCTCCCAGGGATTAACACATCTCAGCAGTATCTGTCTACACAATGAAGTGTTCCATACTATTCCCAGTCAGCCTAACACCCAGTCCTTTGTGGAGCCTGCACAGGAATAAGAACCTCTGGGTTCCAGGTCCAGACTTGTCATTGATCAACTAGGAAACTAAAAAAAATATAAAATAAAATAACTTCCTCCAAAAGCCTCAGGTTCTTGTTCTGCAAACTAGGGTTAAATCTGTTTTATTTACTTTATGAAATAGCTATGAGACTGACATTAAAAGAATGAATGTAAAAGCTCTTCCAAAGCTCTTTCAAAATGCTCACTTCATTAATATTAGATATATTTAATTAATAAAAAGTTACTGATGGAGGGTAGGGGCAGAGAGAGTAAAAGAAATGGTTTTAGAAAAAAGAATTACGGTATGTTATGTACACGTTCCATCTCTCCACAATGAATGTAATCATTATGTACTGTAAAATACACTAAGAAAAATTAAAATACAGTTAATGACCAAAAAAGGTTTCCAATCAGTGCAACAGATGTTCAGATTGTAGTGATAAATTAAATAAGTACTCTGTCCCTTTAATGAACCAAATGTTACAAGCTGCACAGGAGACATAAGGCCTGACCCTTGTTTGCTAGTCATTTACCTGAGCAGGGTTACAAACTAATTAATCTTACTGCACTTAAAATGAGAGTAGAAAGGACTCAGCCTATGACCCAAGCCATGCTCTTTCCTTAATAGAGAGGAAACCGAGGTTCAGAAAGATTAAATAACACCCCGCCAATACCTAGTGCCTGTCACTGGGTGCCAGCGACTCGCTTAACAAGCCACAGAGGATTTGTGGTCAAGGCAGGTCCAAGTGTCTGGACTGTGGCCAGGGCTCTTTGCATGAAAATACAGCCACTTCTCTGCACCTGGCCCTTTCGTCCAGCTTCTGGATCAGTAACGTACCTTCTGTGATTTTCCCACTGCAAACCCTAACAATCAAGGGCAAAGAAGAGCAAGAAGTGAGACTGGAGGAAAAAAATATTACAAGAGGTAGTAAGGGGAACTGGGCACTCAAGGAGAAACAGTTGAAAAACATGAACATCAAGGTAAGGGTGAGACACAAGTAATTTAAGGTACTGTGTAAGACAATCCAGCAGATATGCATACTCACAGGGAATTACAGAATGAAATTCTAAATCCACAGAATTACATAGTCAACTCCAGGTGAAAGAGTATCTTATCCTCACCAAAATGTGAGCTTCTATGTCCCTGCTCAGTCCTCTCCTACTGGGCAGGAGGGATAAGGTAGAGCTGGGGTTTACTGGGAGGCAAAAACTGAAGATGGAAGAGTGGCTCTCATGGGAGGCCTAAGGCACCCCAACATTCAGCTCTTGGGCCAGGATATGGCTCAGTGGCATAAGTGCCTGCCTGGCAAGCACAAGGTCCTGAGTTCGATTCCTGATACAAAAAAAAAATCAGCTCTTATATAAAGTTAGATCTGGAGGTGCCATAAAATGGGGACACAGCAACTTCCTGGGGTGGCATGAGGATGGGATAAGTGACCACATGCATTGTATAAGCAAGTGCCAACCTCATCTCACATGCTAGAGAAGTGTTTTATTCTGGCTGTAATTTGGCACCTCAGCCTCAGCCACTTTTCCAGATTCCTGGGACACATCCAGTTCAGCGCACCTGCCATTCCATCTTGTTAAAAACTACCTCCCACACAAGGGAAAATGGTCACAACCCATTTAGGGATTTTGGCTTTTACTCACCAGCAGTTAGAACCAGCGAGACTCTAGACACCAAAGCCCAACGGCATGGGAAGAATCTGGTTGAATGCCATGATTTTCACACTTAAGACTTTAACGATGGCCTCTTTCTGTGTGGGAGATATTAGATGGGAGCCTAAAATATGGTGCTGGATGACCCGAGCAGGTCTGGCAGGTGCAGGATGGGAATCTAGGGGGACCCTCACCCTTCTGCTCCCTTGCAGTGGTCCCTGCAGGAAAAGAAAAAGTTCTCAGGTCAGGGGTGTCACATAGTGCTTGCCTAGCATGTGAGATACCCCAGGTTCATTGAATTTGCAAGAAAAAATTTCTCTTAAGCAAAGGGGTTTTGGTTAGGTTCTACTTTCAGGTTTTTAATTTTTGACGTTATTTTTCCCCATAAAACCATGTTTAAGATTACCCAGCTTTTGACCAACACATTTCTACCCACAGATGGAAACCCCAGAGATGACCCCCTGCCCGAGTCTCCCCCGCCCAGGACCTGCAGGCATCTGCACCAGTGCTCACAGCAGGCCGCAGCAGTGCCTCCCAAAGGCAGGCGTCCAGCAGCGGGATGCCAGGCTCATCCCCTGGTCCCTGACTCCTGATCTCAGCATTAAACCCTGGTCATTTCACAAGCAGCAGGAGGGCATTAGCAGTGCCACATTGTCCAGCGGGGCTGAGATGTCAACAAGGGTTTAGAATCCCAAGCTGTTTATCTCACACTGAACTGTTAAGGGCACATCAGAAGTGTTAAGGGCAGCGCTGTCCTGGTTCAAAGGTGACCTGCAGAGTAGGTGGACAGCAGCAGTTTCCGGCCTGCGGGGGGGGGGGGGGGGGCGGAGAATAGAGTAAAAAACAGAGGGAGGAGGGAAGAAAATCCTGAACAGCATTTAAGGCCAAGGACTTAAAATGAAATGAAATTCCATCAATGCCCCATGTAAAATCGGACACCGGGCCTAGGTTATCCCCAAGTTTAGAAACACCCCTGAATGTTTCTGCCGGAAAGAGTCCCACCTGCCCTCACACACCCCCACTCGAATCAAAATTAAACAAGCAAGGTCCGGCTTTTAACTTTGTTGTTTCTTTCTCTGAATCGCAAGTGTAATTCTTGCTGTCTAACAACCTGAACTCAGAGCTGTAAAGTCTAGGAAGTATAAATCCTTTGAAATCCTAACCCCCAGCAATCACCATTTTAAACAGTTTGAGAAACAACAGTGTAATCTGTTTTTAGCTAATAAAAATTTTAAAAATACAGATAAACTACCATTTTAATAGAAACAAGTAACACATGAGATTTCAGTTTTGTATTGCATGCAAACAAATTTCAACATTCAAAAACGGCTTATCTAAAACTTAAGAACTTTAAATAGTTGAGATGTATGTAGGTAAAAGTTCTTTATTCTTGTTCTCAAAATGTCCTGGGGAAAAGATGTTTCTAAATGTTGATTTAGGACTGGGCTGAAACTCCAAAGTGCAAAATGAGCTGATTACCAGGTACCTGACACACATGACCACCAGCTTCCTCACCTGCCAGGCCTGCTGTGAAACAGGGTGTGCTTCAGAGTATTAAGAACTTAAAAAAGGTGGTAGCAGAGCATTAACCCAACACAGGCCCTCCTGCACACAAGTGACCTAATTTAGAACCACCAAGTGTTTATTTACATTTTCCAAGGTTTCTAATTTATTATGTCTGCCTGTAAAGTCATTCATTCTGTTTTCTAAAAACATTTAACTTTCTCTAAAGAGTAAATTGGTAGGAGGGCAGTAAGGCCAAGGTAAACATTTTAAGACATTGTGTTTCATAGCTGGGCATGGTGATGCCCTATAATCTCAGCACTCAAGAGGCTGAGACAGGAGGACTCATTTAAATTCAAAGCCAGCCTGAACTATATAGCAAGACCCTGTCTCTAAGACAAAACCAATAAAACAAGAAGCCAATAATGTAGAAAGAGTGTGTTTCAGCTTGAGCTTGATGAAGTTATATGAATACTGATGTATTTCCCAGTTAAAATGAATTGGCCATGCAGCCAGTAATGTAAAAATATGATACATTCTGGGAGATCAAGTTAGCAAAAATAAAACTCTTAAGCTCCATTTTATATCCAACAATCTACATCTGAGATCATTTACAATGTAAGGAACTTTTCTGTAATAGAGTTATAATATGCTTTCAATTTTTTCTAACAAAAACAAAAAAGTGCTTCCTTCAGATTACAACCAATAAATTATCACTAAATAGACTTCCTTGTAAAAGGGAAAATAAAACCTTACTACTAGGCAGATCAAATTGCCCAAAATTAAGAATTCGCTTTAGTCTCTTTATAATGCAACAGGTTCATCTTACAACACGAAATTGCCATGTAAAGCAGTCATCCCAGAGATGCCCTGGGTCATTTAATGTATTTCCTGTTCAACTTGAGCTGTGCCATGCATAAGAATAGAATAGATTTTTATACATGATAAGAATACCAAGAATTCCTCCTTAACTGCTATAAAAGGCTCCCGAAAGCCACCAGAAGGGCCTAGACCACATTCCTGGGTGACTGTCAGTAGGAGGAGAAGCAGGATCAGGAAGCGAAAGAGAGAGAATGGCTTATAAAAGACCTTGCTCCAACCAAGCCTCTTTGGTTTGGAGAAACAGTGGTGGCAACATCTTGGTGTCCTTAGCCAGGCAAACCGCTCGTGTTTCTGGGGTTTGCTCTTCCACTCAACAGCACAACAGCCTTTCTGGAAGCTCCACACCCTTCAGCTCAGGAGAGACCAGACCAGCTCTACCCTCCCCTTCCCCAAGTGGAGCTTGCATTCTTTTATTTTTTTATTTATGTGTTTATTATTATTATTTTGTTATTATTATTTTGGCGAAACCTACATTCTGATGGACACATCTCATTTCCCAGTACAGGGGAAGGGGGGTCCTCAAGCTGCCCTTGAGGTTTGACCAATCAGTCAATACATGCTGCTTACACATGTTCCTGGGGAGGTCAGAAAGAGGACCAAAGAGGAACAGCTCGGACAGGCCAGCCTGAGCGTTCTCCTTTTAGAAGCTCACAAGCCTATGCCGGATGAAGAGACCAGGACAATTTGCATTTCTTAGGAAACTTCCATGTGATGATTCTGCTCCAGATGGGTCATGCAGATCACATCAGCCCACACAGACCCATTTTGCAAATAAGGAGGCTGAACACAGCTATGAAGATAACTTGACCAAAGTCAGCAGCTACAGACTGAAAGGGGAGGATTTCAAGTACAGGTCAACCAAACTCCCAAAGCCCCTATCTTTGTACTGCATTCATGGTGACACTCAATGTGGGCCATGCCAGTGCAGGCACTTGAACAGGGTATCATCTCTGGAACTGTAAAATGGTAATAAATCCAGCATTTTTAAATCCCTGTGCATGGAGATAGCTCTTAACAAAAGCAAGTATCTTGTGATTTAGCTTCTAAACAATATTGTAGTTACTGTTACACTTCGATTTTATATACATAACTTCAAGTTGCCATTTGTAGTCAGCTGTCCCATCAGTAGGACACAACATGCAACTCCTACAACTTAAGGATGAAAGGTTATTTGGTTTGGCCCATAGTCGGCTGGCTCCAAGGCAGAAACACTGTGTCAGAAGGGCTTGGTGGTCTTCATGGAGGAAATCTGCTCACCTCATGTTGGGCAGAAGCAGAGCAAGGGAACAGTGCTAGAGAGGAAGAGGGCAGGATCATTTCTAGACACGAAGTGATGCCTCCATGATCCATTGAGACATATTCAGAAGAATGCTTTATTAATCCCCTCAGTAGCTCCCAAGCCAACCAAATTGACAATTAAGCTTAAATCACTCCATTTTTTCTAATTAATTAACATTGTATTTATATGCATTATCTGGAGAATTCCCAGCCTTCAGGCTCACATGCAAACTCAAACTCACAACACACACTGATTTCAAAGTAAATTACTAATAGTTCAGAACTCAGTTTTCTCTCAGGCACAGTTCTATCTCTGGTTCCTGCAGTGCTATTAATCTTGAGGTTAAGCAAGATTCAAAACAGTGATGGCAGTGATCGTAAACGCACAAAGATGAGAATTCTCCCTGCAGCTTCTCCTGCTTTTATTTGTTTAAAATTCAATGCAGTAAAGCAGCAAACTTCAAAACGTAATAATTTTACTTAGCACAAGTTTTAATTGGGTCATAAAACATTTTACTGAATTTGAGCAGTGACTTAAAAACACAAATGTATTCATTTTAACTATTCTTTGTCTACCAACTAGAGAAAATAATGACAGTTGATTACATGATGTAACATGTTTGTTGAGGCTAATTTTACCCCACAGACTACAGGGAGAATGATCTGTCCCCGGTGTCAATGGTGCACTTCAACTGTGCTTCATTAGACAGAGCCCGGCTGTGCCTTCCAAGAAGTGAAGATTTGTCCACAGTGGCAAAAGGCCGAAACACGCCCATTTTCTAGCACTGTCATACTCCTGTTCTCTTCTTGTAAGTAAGGGAACCCTTTCAGAAGAACTTACGGCTTTCCAATGATCCTTACCTTTGACTGAAAACACAGTGCCTTAGAAAAACTGGTATCTTTCTTCAAATTGAAATGTTTCTCATTTTTTCTCAAGTACAAAGGGCCACAAAATTTCTGTCTTGGGGTAATGGTGAAACCAACATTGACAATCCTTTCCCAAACTTCCTCCTTCCTTCCAGCCCTCATCTACCACCCAGCTGGCTACGGGTGTTATCGAAGTCTTCTACAGTGTGATTACACACAAGCTGATGGCTCTTATGGCTAACTATGCAATCTCCAGACCTAAGATTGAATATGCGAACCATATCTGTGCCATTTGAATTTCCTTTTCTCCCCTATTACAGAATCCTGAACACACTGGAAAATTCAGTTGTCTATTTTCACTTATTCAACAAATAGGATTATTATGTTCAGTATGAATCAAAGAATGGAATATACATTTATGGCAGGAAAGTGCATATTTAAGTAACAAATTATTTTATACTTGTTTAAGTAGTAAACTTAAACATGGAATTAACATAGGCATCCGGCAATTAAACTCTTGGGTATTTATCCTGAAAAGATAAAAACTTATCTTCTCACAAAAACCTGTACACAAATGTTCATAGTAGCTTCATTCATAATAGCCCCAAACTGGGAAGAGTCCAGACAGCCTTCCACAGATAAATGACCATGAGATACTGTTAAGAAAGAAAAGGAGAGGACTACTGGTATACTCAACAGCTTAGACAATTAAATCTGCAGGAAATGAGCCTGAGCGGAAAGGGTCATGGCCAAAAGCTTACAACCTGTATGACAATTTATGTAACTCTTTAAAAAAGAGAGAACGGACTCATTATTTCCAGTTTCGGGGGAGAGCTGCAGGGAGATGAGGGCACCACCGGGGATCCTGTCCAGCTTTTTCACTGGAGCAGTGGAAACATGAACCCACCCCTACATCGTGCAGGGTTAAACACAAATGTACATCTGAGGAAGGAAGGTAAATCACATTAACGTTAACACTGTCGTTTACAGAGATCTGTTTCCTGTCCTTGTCATGGTCTACGAAGTTTATATTTGTAATTCCATGGAAAAGCTACTGGAATTCTAGCAAGCCACTTCCAATCTATCACTTCCAGTGCAACCCACGGTGAGAATAAAGACACTAAGACATATTTATAATTATGGGGGGCCCAAATGGGCCCTAAGTCCAGCCAGAATGAAGGCTTATTGGAACAAAGGCCTCGACCCAAGGGCCTAACCCAGATTTTATTAATTCATGAAGAAAGGAGTGGCTAGAGGATGAATGACTGACAGTGGTGGGAGATACCTGAGTCCTATGAGCTGGGCTATGTGTAGGAGGCTTGAGAGCACCTCTGCAATATGCAGAGAGATCATGCAGAAAGATCAACCTGCATAACACAACTGAGGTGGCAGTTAATGTTTAGGCAGTGGTGCTTCAGCTCTGATGTGCAAACCTCTTCGGCCCTGGGAAGTCATAGCCTCTTATCTTGAGGCTCAAACCCAGTCGACAGTACTGGAGCACTGACTGGGCCTTCCGCTAGGCTCAACTCTGTTTAGGGAGTCACAGTGCAGGCAAACAGCAACTGCTGCCTAGTTTGAAAGATTATGTATCAGCCCCTCAGCTAGCCCTATTTATATTGCTTAAAGCCAATTGAGAGAAGGAAATAGCCTAGCCAGTTCTGTACATATCAGTGCATGGAGACAGGGCCAGGTGTAGCCAAATTGGAGGTGGTTGCTCTTTATTCAAGGAAAGCTGTCCAGGTGTCCTCCACAGTAGTTGTGATATTATATGATTGTTTTGCAAAATGCTACCACTGGAGGCACAGGAT
Source organism: Cavia porcellus (assembly GCF_034190915.1). Classification (NCBI taxonomy): domain Eukaryota; kingdom Metazoa; phylum Chordata; class Mammalia; order Rodentia; family Caviidae; genus Cavia; species Cavia porcellus. The sequence goes on along the minus strand of NW_026947485.1, from coordinate 84,256,647 downwards.
AAGTGATACATGCACCTAACAATTCTTTATATGATTTCTAGCAACTGAATCTACAGTTACCTCAATGAAAAATTCAAATAGATCTTAAGTAGTAAGCCAATAACAATTAATAACTCTTATGAGTTATTAATCAACATTGGTGCTTACCAATTGGCAGGTACCATTTTAAGTACTTAAATGTTCCTTCTCCTAACAACCATACACGGTATGTACTATTTTTACTCCCACTGGCACTGGAAACAAACAGGTTAAATAACTATGCAAAGGGCATACAATGAGCAAGCCAATGCTGGAATCTGATCCCAGTGCCAGCAGTCTGGACCTAGTATGCTTCCTCCTGAGATGTCTGCATTTTACCCTTGTAGGTAGACAGGTAGATAAGACTCTAAATCCTGATGGCAGCTCTTCTAGAAGGTTCCCAATATTCAGGTGAAAGAATGACTTCCAGACAGAAGTTCCATCATAAACACCACACGCTTCATAAATGGAATTTCAGGAATCCAGTGTAAAACTCCCTATCCCATGAGAGGACAAATGCTTTGGACACTTGACAGCAACTTGCTGCTTTTGCCAGCAGTGGTTGGAAAAGATAAAAAAATCACTGGGCACATCTGGGGGCACATTGGAGAAGAAAAGAGCAAAGAACTACAAAAGGCAATGCACCTGGAGGTGGGTAAAAGAGGAAGTCTGGGATAGGCCAAAATGAGACCATGTAATCACCCTAGCTCAGCGGGCTGGCCACTATCACGGAGGACACGTCTTTCTGCCACTCCTTTGGAAGGGTCTCCCATTAGCTTCAAGCCCACAGGCTCTTAGGAATACTCCCTGATTTGTGTCCTGGGAATTGAAACGCACGGTCTATGTGGCATTCCAGGGAAGACCTATAGCAAGACAATCTGGCACAGAAGATTTTCGGATTATCAAGTGGGGAGGGCAAGAATGTCACAGCCTCTCTGAGGACATGGGGACATTCATCAACAAGACAGCTACCATGAAATTGCTGTCTTCCTTGCCCACTAGAATGGTGTGGAGCTAGGGAGTCTGTGTGTGCCTGTGTGTGCAGACCTGCATGCAAATTATCACAGAAGAGAAATCATTTTCCAAGATAGGGCAAAAGACAGCTAGACCCAAACTTTTCAAGAGACACAATTCCAACTGGAAGGCACCGTAACTTTAACACTATTAGTAGAAATGTTTGCTCATACAGTTTCTACTGGGTCAATGATGGGAGCATGTCCCACATCATCCAGACTGAAGCAATGTCCCATTTGGAGAAAAGGGAATGGCTATCAAGAGTAAGAACCAGGTTTTGTTGGTTTCTAAGGCAAGAACTCTTAGTGATTCTCATTTAAGCCTTGCTGCAACAACTGATGAAAATTAAGTCCAACTGTGAACTCTGCGGACTGGAAGAAATGGAGGGGAAATAAAGTTCTTTAGTCTGTGATTCTGAGAAAGAATCACAGTTGAGAAAGTTCACAAGGATCATGGAGTCTCAGCTCACTCTGCCACAACCCTAAATGACTCCAGTTCATGTGTCAGTTTCCACATGGCCAGGGCATCTCCTCTGCCATGGGGGTGGGATCATTTCCTCTCCCAGATAAGGTCAAGGGCTTCCACTCACTCTCCTGCCTGCCCACCACTTACCACTTAGGTTCCTGGCGTGTGAGAAGCTGATCCTGAAGCCTGTGTCACTGTGGTAAGAGGAGGCCACAGGCCATGGGAACAAAAATGCCACAGAACATGGCGAGGAGAAGCATGAAAAGACCCTAGGTCCCTAAGTCCCTGTTGACCCACCAAACCCAGCGTGGGCCATCTCTCTGCCCCCAGACTTCTTATTAAATAGATAATAATGCCCCTCTAGTTTAAGCACATATTTGTTGGATTTTCTAGGGGCAGCTACACATTTCTTAATCAGTATTTCCACCACAGTGATTTTGCTTAGCAAATGTATTGTGGCTGTGAATGTCACACTCTCTAACTGGCCCATGGCTCAGGCTTGGATGAAATCCTTGGTTCTGCTTATCCTATTATCTAAATCCAAGGCCCTCAAATAGACCCAGCCAATCTGTCACCTGTAAGTCTAGAGTTGGTGTCAAAGTATAACAGATAGGCACAAAGACCCAAAAATGGGATGAGGTCATAGTATAGAGGGGAGACGGAACAAAAAGGGAAAAGAGAAAAAGAGGCAAGATACAAACGCCCATTAGGAACTTCTTTTAAGGGATGCCCTCTCGGTTTTCAGACTCGGTGCCTTCTGAGTCAGAAGCCACTGTGTGCTGGAGCTCCATCATCGCAGAGCTCTGGAAAGGCTAAATCCCATCAGGAGAGCCCCTGGGCCACACGCTACAGACGTGTGAATGACCAATGGCTTCATGCAGTTGCTGTGCATGACTTGGCTGCACCAAACATATTTTACAATTAGCTCAGATCCTGACATTCTATCATGTTCCCTGTCAAGAGGCCAACTAGTTCTTGGAACCCTGCACACCAAGTGACATATAACAGACCCCTCCCAAGTGAGGTAACACTTTGCCTCGTGGCCTTAAATGAAAGGTTCTTCTCCCCCTCCCACCTCCACTGCAGTGGTCTGGCTGGCCAGGCTGGCAGCAGAAGTCTGCTAAGGAAAGGTCACCATGCTGAGCCAACACCCAAGGTACTTTTCTAGGAGGCCTTTATGTTGCCTTTAGTCATAAGTATCACTGCGTCAGGAGCTAAAAGGGGGACAAACAGGGTGCCCGGGATCTAGAGAGACTGCAGCACAAGGCTGGGGGAGTGGCCCTCAAATGACACCTTCCCTCTCCAGCCCCAGGCTGTCTTTGGTGAACTTCTCCTGCCACCCGAAGGGACACTCGACCAGGCTGTAAGAGGAGAACCTCAAGCACCACCTCACATGACACTGTCTGCAATGCCAGGGGCCTGACGGCTGGCGTGTCAGCACCCTCTGTGAGGGGTGTCAATGCTGTCATAGAGATAATGGCTCCTCAAGGACAGGCAGGCTTCCCACCAGGTTCCTGCCACAAGGGCACTCCTGGGAGGGGGGTTTCTCTCACTCTCTCTTTTCCAGCCTCCTCGCAGCCTTTTCTCCTGGGGCTGCACTGCATTTCCAGCTCATCGCCTGCATTTACTGGGTGCCTGCATGAGTTCAAAACTCTGCAGGGAATAATGCAGCAGTGTTGGGAAGCAAGGAGTGAAACCTGTGTGCGTTAGACAAGTAACACCTATTTAGTAAAAAACATTTTTTTCCCTTCCATGTGAGGGGACAGCACCTTGGAACAGACGGCAGTGTGCAAAATGTGAGCAACTGCTCAGAGGAGGGTGCAGTCCAGCGATGGTGACTCAGCTGAGACAGCTTGAAAGAGCTGGGAATTGAGCAAAGGCATGAGGGAGGGACAAGAGCCAGACACAGTAGAAGAAGGGGGCTGAAAAAAAAAAGAAGAGGGCTGGGCACAGCAGAAGTGTGACAATTATAAGGAACGGGGTGGGCTCATGGGCCAGAAAAAGCCAGCACGGTAGATCCAAAGGGGTAGTAAGAATGAACTTTTCGAGACAGGATTGTCACCTGCACAGAAGCTCGAGAATAACACATCACTCCTTCCTTCCACCTGTGAACACCTGGGTATTCCCCAGCTGGCATGTGCTCGTGGTCAGCATTCAGTAAACACTGATGCCCCCATGAGGAGAATTATTCAGCACACTCAGCCATGCTGGGGCTCCAAAGCAGTGCTTGCACACTCAAATGGCCATGAGGCCAGGCAGATAGAAGATCTATGCAATGGTGAGCAGCAGAGCAGGAGACAGTCCCTACCTGAGTACTGTCCAGTGCTATGGCAAAGGGGTGTGAGCCCAGGGCTTCCAGATCCCATAACTGTCATGAAATCCACCAATTTTTCAATATAAGCCATAAATAAACTCTTTTTTAGGTGGAGGGTAGTTCAGTGATAAAATATTTGCTTAGCATGCATGAGGCCTTGGCTTCAACCCTCACCATTGCAAAACAAATATTTTTATTTTAAAAGGTATTGCACAGACATATAGTCTGAAACCATACTCAGACTGTCCAAAATCTTTGGCTCTATGGGACAAATATGTTTCAGGAAGTTTATAGTCTTTAAAAGTCCCCAGCAAAATTGGGGGACAGAAGAGAAGATGCGGGTCACCTTTTGGGACATAAAGCTATGGACTGCAATAGGTATCAGGGAGCCTCGGGGAGGCTGGACATGTTCTGCATTTGTGTTAGAAGACACATTTAGCAACCCATGGAGCTGTAGATTTAAGGAAGAGCAGTATACCTTACCCTCTTGAGATTATAATAATTTGAAAAAAACAAAGGTAGGTAAATGTAGGAAGTGCTTCAAGCTGTGCTGCTGCTTTGGTCTCAAATTTCCTTCTGCCTCTGTCTTGTGGCCTTACAGCCACCCTGGGTACTCTGTAAGACAGGGACTGGACAGCACTTTCTCCAGAAAGCCCTTCCCACCCCACACCCCAGCCCAGGTGTGCACTTGGCCCACCTGGGAGCTGGGTGCTCCCAGATGCAGCCCTCTGGGTGCCACCCTTACCCTGAGCAGTCAGCAAAGTGACTCTTTGTCTGCCTCCATCAGAGCTCCCAATGTCCTGGGGATGGGAGAGCATGCTGCCTACTGTCATCCAGGCCCAGCGCACAGCAGGCAGTCAGCACAAGTCTGACCCAACAAATCAGGCTCCTCTGGCAACCAGCAGACAGCAGGATGATTCCTATCCCCAGCCAATCTCTATTTCCCTAGAAGCGACTGTGTATAGAATCTGGAAACATGAGATCTGGAGGGGGAAAGCCAGGGGCCCAACTGAGGCCTGGGTAAGAAGCCAGGAGGGGAAGGCATAGGGGCGTGGAGGGGAAAGCTGTGCATCCCTGCAACCCTGTGCTGTGCAGAGAAAGTAAGTGTGTATCCGTGTGTGACTCTTAAATCACCTCCTTGGTGGAAGAAACTCTAGGCAGTAGTGCCCAAACTCTAGCTGACATCAGAATCCCCAAGTTTGTTAAAAATAGACTCCTGAGCCCACTCTAGAGATCTGGTGAGAAGATCTGCCACAGGGCCTGAGAACTTGCATTCCTCACTAGTTCCCTGGCGATGCTGGTTCAGGGTCCCCCACCCATGGCACTGGACCAGACATGACCACTATTCAGTAGTACAAACATCGAAAGACCCTAGTGTCCTTTCATGTGCTCACTTCATAGGCTCCTTTACATGCACACTATGTACAAAGCCTCTTGAGGGAGAAAGACATAATTAGCGCTAGGAGCAGTGCCTTCACCTTTGGTCACTAGAAAACGGATTGCTGCTTCTGAGTGCCTTTCCCAAGACTTGCTGCTGAAGCAGAAAATGACACCCACCTTCAATGCTCAAATGGTCTCAGGTTCAAACTCATGACTGAGAAGAAAGTTTTTGAAATCCGCCCCCATTGGTAAACTCATCTGCTTCCTCAAATGCCTCCAGTTAAATGAGCCATTTGCCAGAGTCTGTTTTCAATAGATGCCCCCTTCATTCAACCAGAAGAGGGACCCATTATCATTGTTTTACTCGGAGTTTGGGCAGGAGGCAGAGCAACTTCTCAGAGACCAAGGCAGCAAAGGGTCCCAACAGTCAGAAGGCAGAGGCAGCTTTCCAGCAGACAGAAAGCACACTGCTCTGAAATAGCAGGAGGCATCTTCTGACGTATTCAGTTACAAGTGAGTGCCCGGGCATTAAATCTAAATGGTCCATGATATGGAATGCCCAGACAGCGTGCAGTTGGATTATTTATGCCCTCTGCACCTGTGGATGCCGAGAGTTAATTATTTATTTCGTGTTAAGTTTCCAATCCTGGGCTTCCCATCTGCACAGGAATAAAGCACCTCAGTCAAACTGCAGGGGACATGAGGCCACCACTCAGCAGGGCCTGGAAAACTGAAGGACCTGAGCACTGTGGATGGATGTCATCTCCCTCACCGCCTCAGGACATCCTGCTGAAATCCAATCCTGTGGGGAAGAGCTTTAGAACCCTTCAAAGTGACACCATCTGGAAAATTTAGTCGTGGCCTCTCAATGAAAATGTAACTGAAGAGGTAGAGGCACAACTCCTGGGCCTCGGACACCATCCCCTGCTAGGACAACTTTCCCCACATATTGGACCCACTGTAGGAGGCCACTGACCCCAATCCCTCCCATTTCTTCCCAAACATGAGTAGGGAATATTTCAAAATGGCTAGAACTCTCAAGTTAAATGTCACTCCGCTCCTTGTGGTATTTGATTAAAATGCAACACTAAGGAATGTTCTAACATAACCAAATGCTATGGTAAAATCCAGCTCATTGGTATTGGAAAATTACCATTTAACTCAAATCATCACCTTTATTTCACTTCAAGGGGAGATACTCAGAACTCAACCTCAACTCTTTTTTTTTTTTTTTTTTTTTAGTCTTTTTCGTTTTTATTGGTACCAGGGATCGAACTCATGACCGCATACTTGCAAGGCAGGCGCTTATGCCGCTGAGCTAAAACCCCAGCCCCTCAGCCTCAACTCTTGTTCACCGGTCTTTCTCCTTATTAATCTGAACCCAATCTCCTGTTGCAGTGAAGTCTGCCATATTTCTTTGTCTGGAGAGAATATCAGCTTCCACACGCAATTCCAGAAGGTGCCCAAGGTCCTGCACAAATATATCTACTGCTTTACAGTCCACAGATCAATGTTAAAAAAACAATAAATATAACACACCACATTCACAAATAAATAGGAAGAGAACACATGATCAACTAATTGATGAGGAAAACTTATTAGACAAAATTCAAACCTTTTCATAACCAGAAGAACCACTCCATATACGAACAGGTATTTTCTCAACATAAAATCCTTACATGAAAAACCCACAGCTAACATCATACTTAATGATAAAAGGTGAAATTTTTTTCTCCTAAAATCAGAAACAAGACAAGGATGCCTGTTTTCTCCATTTCTATTCAACACAGTGCTACAGATTCTAGCTGAGTGATTCGACAAGAAAAGGAAAACAATGTAACTGGAAAAAAAGACACGGGTGAGCACACACACACATACAATGGTTAGAGTGAATAAGCCCATAGCCAAGATGGAGGATACAAAACCAACACATAAAGTCAGATGCACTTTTATGTACTAGTAACGAATAATACATAAAGGAGATTCTAAAAATAATTCTATTTATAATAACATCAAAAAGAATAAAATGTGTGGGAATAAATGTAACCAAGGAGATGAAAGGCTTATACAATGGAAGCTATAAAGCACTACTAAAAGAAATTAAAGAAGATATAAATAAGTGGCAAAATATCTCATGTTCAAGAATTGGAAGACAATATTAAGTGATTCACAGATCTAATGCAGTCCTCAGTCAAAATCCCAAACACATTTCTCAAACATAGAAAAATCCATCCTCAAATTCATATAGAACCTGAAAGGACAGATCTCAAGTATCCAAAATAATCTTTAAGAAAAAGAACACATTTGGAAAACTCACATTGACTGTTTCCTAGACTAACTATAAAATTATAATAAACAAAACAGTGTTGAACAGACATAAAGATGGATGTATAAATAAATGGAATAGACTAGAGAGCCCAGCAAAAATCCTTATTGTGGTCAACTAATTTTTGACGAGAGCACTATGTCCATTCAGTGAGGAAAAGACAGCCTTTTCAACAAAAGGTGTTGGGAAAACTGTGTATCCACATGCAGAAGAATGAAGTTGGAGCATTACTTTATACAAAATAATGTAACAAGTGAGCTAAAAGTACATCAAAGACCTAAACTTGAGAATCAAAACTACATTTTTAGAAGAAAACACAGAGGAAGTTTCAGAACATCAGACTTGGCAGTTCTGGCAGTGATTTCTGGTATATGACACCAACAAGGGGAAAAAAATGGAAAAATTGGACTTTGTCAAAATTTAAAAATTAGGTACATCAAAGGACACTATCAACCTAGTTAAAAGTCAGCTCACAAAGTGGGATAAAACATATGCAAATATATATCTGACAGTGGACTAAAACATAGAAATTTTATAACTCAACAATTAAAAATCCAATCTAAAAGTTGACAAAAGACTCGAACAGACATTTCTCCAAAGAAGATAATCAACTGGCCAATAAGCAGATGAAATATGCTTAACATCATTAGAGAAATGCAAATCAAAACCACAGTTAGATAGCACTTCCTACTTGCCGGGATGGTCATAATAAAAACAAAATAAGTACTTTTTGAGGATGTGGAGAAATTGGTAGGTTCTTGCACTGCTGGTGAGAATGTTAAATATTCCACAGTGCAACCACTGTTGAAGACAGTTTAGCAGTTCCTCAAAAAGCAAAACACAGAATTATCACAATGCTGTCTTAATCAATTTTGGTTATGATAACAAATGACCATGCACTTAATACACACACATTTATTTTCCACAGTTCTGCAGGCTAGAAAGTCCAATTCTAAGGGCTGGCAGATCTGATGAGACACTTTCTCTGGTCAACAGCCAGATGCTACTTGTACTCCTATGTCAGAGAGAGGGATCTCAAGAGCAAGCTGCCTTGTTTAATCTCAAAGAAAAATGGTCCACTTCATGAATACTCCTCTTTTGTGATTTAGTAATCTCTCAATTATCCCACTACCTAATTCCATCACACTGGGGCTTAGGGGTTCAACTCACAAATTTTGTGTGGGCACAAATATTCTTAGTGGGGATTCAAATACTTGTACACCAAAATACATAAAACCATTACTCACAAGATCCAGAAATGGAAACAACCACATGTCCACCAATATTTGAGTGAATAAACAAAATGTGGCATATATGTACAGTGTACCCACAGTAGAATATTATTCAGTTGCAAAAAGGAGTGAGATTCCTATACATGTCACAATATGAGTGAACTCTGAAAGCATTACACTGAGGGAATAAGCCAGATGCAAAGAACAAGTATCTTCCAGTTCACTGACATGAGATCCCCAGGTTCAAAGAGACAGAAGGCAGCCTAGAGATGAGCAGGGACTGGAGAAAGTACAGAATTTCTGTTTAGCACCGTGAAAGAAAGAGTTCAGGAAATAGTGTGGGTATGATACAGTTTGGTGAATGTTTAATGCTACTGAATTGAAAACACAAAAATGGTGATGTTATATGCATTTTGCCACAATTTTTTAAATGGCTGCAGTTGTTCATTTGAAATCCTCATTTCCAGGGTTTTAAAATAACCACTGGCATTCAACATATTGATGGGAAGGCCCTATTTAAGGGTCATTTTACACCCATTTTCTGGAAGCCCACATAATGACAAAATCCCTGCTACAAGAGGTACAAACTGACAGCCTGTTGGAAAACCCCATCTAAATATTGGCAATGGAGTCTTCCCTAGCCTCTGGCTGCTTTGATTTTGTCACAAATTTTTTGACATCAAAAATACCAAGAAAATAAAAACAGCTGTACACTCCGTTCCTGTTGTCACCAAATGCACAAAATGCTCCCCCTGTCAGAAGAGAACCTCTTCGTGGGCCTGGAAGCCAGGGAAGCAAGACTCTCCATGAAATTTTAGTCAAAACAAATCCTCCTGAGTCTGAAACAGCCACTACCTGTGCAGGACATCATCACAGGTTTTCCAACAAGCAGGATCTAGGATGGCTATGCACTTTACAGTAAGCCAGAGATTCAGTTCCAGTTTGATGCCTGCCCCTCCCAGCAAACAAGGGCTCTAAATTCCCACCTCCAGTGACCGGGGTGGAGGGGGGGTGGCGATGTCATCCAGAAACCCAAAAACTCTGGCTCGCCTCTACGTGTCCTCACACTGCTTTCAGTTTCTTCGCAGCCTTAGTAGCTGCCACTGGATGGAATGACTTATCTGTCTGTCTTCTGAAGCTGTGTCCAGAAGGGCTGCTGTCTTCTCCCTGGTCTGCCGTGTCTCCCAGGTCACAAGTCCACTTCCTTAGACAAACGTGCTGGACCCAAAGGGTTCGCCAGGTGGTTTGCATCAGGGTTCTGTGTGATGTCAGAAAAGTTCCTTATCCTTTTACTTTTTTTTTTTTTTTTTTTTTTTTGGCATTACTGGAAATTAAACCCAGGGCCTCAGGCATGCTAAGCAAGTCCCTATCAGTAAATCACATCATCGGTTCCTTTTTTTTTTTGGAGATAGAATCTAGGTAAGTCACCAAGCTAGCCTCAAACTTCTGATCCTCTTGCCTCAGCTTCCTAGGAGCTGGGAATAGAGGATGTGGCATTGTATTCTGGGTCTCGGTTGTATCAGTGGTAATATCTTGGATATAATATTGGACTGTAGTTTTAAGAAGTTCTCATTGGAAGAAACTGGGTGAATATGGACACATAGCTTCCCCTATATAATTTCCTATAACTATATGTGAATCTATAATTATTTCAAAATAAAAAGACTAATTTTTAAAAAAATTTAAATAAAATGTATGCAAACAAAAGTGTCTAAAAGACATACCTAAAATATCTGGTTTATTCTTTATATTTGTCCAGAATTACAAGAAAGATTAAGAAACTATGACAAGACTGGGGAGGTTTAAGAAAAATTATGACTAAATGTCATGTGATAGGACCCTGGAACGGACCCTGGAACAGAAAAAGGATGTAACAGAAAAACTAGAGCAATCTGAGCAGTGTCTATGGTTCCGAAAACTGTAAGCTCTGGTTAGTTATCGTGGTGGTCGTAAGATATTCATATTAGGAGAACTAAGTGAAAGTACATGAAAATTCTCTGTACTTCCTTTGCAATTCTTTAGTAAATCTAAAACTATTCCGAAAATCCTTTTTTTTAGTAGGGTCGAAAGAAAAATGATAAGGCACCAAGCGTTTAACAAAAATTGCACCTCCTTTACTTTGTGATACTTACGTGAGAAAGACCACATAAATCTAGGCAATTAAAAAAAAGCATCGACTCCTAATTATTTTGCAGTATGAGCCCATAGTGCTGTAAACTACGTGAGGTAGATCGGCTTTGGAAAGTAGAATCTTCCTTATTTCAAACGCAAGTACAGTGAGGGCACTGCCGGCCACACACCCACCCCAGTGAAGGGCGGGGCCCAATCACAGAATGCGGAAGGGCCACCAGTGTGACGCATGCGCAAGATTGCCGCGCTTGCGCACTGCCTCTCTTCTTTTCAAGTCAGATTCAGTTGTCAAAGAGTTTTGCTCAAAAATTAATAAATGGAATTTACAGTTTTCAGAGCTATCTCAATTTCAAACTTGAAGAAAAGTGATTATAGACTATTAACAAAATTCCAAATACAAGACTTGATTTTTTAATCTGTTAGATTTCCAGATTTCTGAAAATTATCCTCTCGAATTTTTCCCTCTCTTTTTACACTCAGGGTTAGCACTCACGATGCAGAGGGAGGCCAAAGCGGGCTTCCAGGATGTTGATAAGGTCGTATTTCTTTTAAATTTTTGACTGACTTTATGTTTTGCGTATTTATGTGATACACTATTAAAATTCAAAACATAGACACAAGGTGGAATGATCGAATCAGGGTGATTGGCATTTCTATCTCTTTAAATACTAGCAACCCTGTGTGTTGGGAACCTTCGAAATTTCTCCTCTAGTTATTTTGAAATAAACAGTAAATTGCTGTAAACTATGTGCTGTGGATCTATAGTTACTCTGCTGTGCTATATAGAACTTTGGAAATAATTCACCAGCTATATTTTGGGACATCTCTTCCCACCTTTCTCTGTTACCCCTTTCCGCATCCCTTTTCAACCTCCAGTGATCTCTATCCTACTGTCTACTTCTATGTTATCAACTTTTTTTGGCTTCCGCAAAGGAGTAAGAATGAGCACATTTGTCATTCTGTGAATGTTTTACCTCTTAGTCAGTGGGGCTGGTTAGAAGATGAGCAATAAGTTATGCACCTGTCATGTGCATAATTTCTGATATATACATTAAATGTCAGCGTTTCCACGCAGCAATCACATAATTAACGCAAAGTCACAAAATGCGAACATGGGAAGAAATCTTCTCGTTTGAGACGGGCAGTCAGGTCGTTCCCTGTATTCCCCAGCTCCACAATGACGAGGTGACCTGTCCAAAGTCACAACGCAATGCCATGGAAGAGGAGTTGCCCATTTCTATCTCCAGTGTGTTACTCAAAAGCATGCGATTTCGGTTTCAAACATTTGGTCTGCAATATGTGTTACTAATTAACTGAGGAAACTTGTAATACCATCGCACTGCAGTTAATACCGAAACATTTTTTGCTCATTTAGATTTATTTTTTCCCATGAAATTACTGAACTGATGTCTGGATCAGATATCTCCATTTAATTTGGTGTAACTATGCTTCTCTCTAATAATGCGTGAAACCATCAATGACCATAAATACAATTTAAGTATTTTATCACATCATCTGACTTAATCATTCGGCTATAAAATATCATGGATGATTTAAATCACATCGATATGGCTCATCACTTGAAAAGTTAGCCTTCTCGTTAGCTATGACATTTTAAGAATGGACAGGAAGGTAGGAGGTGGATCTCTTTGATTTATGAACTTTTACTATCTTACTACTTCTCCAGTTAATACCACATGACTCAGCTTTTCCTTTTGTTTAATTTACAACCTTGGTTTTTGCTAGTTTACAATCCTGCCTTAGATAGCTGAACTGGGAAAGCACTGAGTTTCTACAGGAGCACAGTTTGATGATTGCTTCCACTGTAAAAATAAATCATCAAAAAGAATGCACATAATCACAAAATTTCTCATGCAGAAACCTAGTTTATTGGATAAAATTATAATTTCCATAAAAATTTGTTTCCAGAAAAATACACAAAAACGCACATTAAAACCAGAGGTAGCCCTTGATATTCTGTGTTAAATTGTGCATGTGCATATACATGACCAGGCAGGAGGATGGGCAGTGGGGAGGGGCTCACAATTCCACCAGAATGTCAGAGGCAGCCATGCGGGGATAACGAGAAGAACTACTTGTTACTGTGAATAAACAGAAGAAAGGTCTGAGGATGAGCGTGTGCAAACCTTAGTTTCTATCAGCGGTTTTATAAAATATGTATAGAGCCACAGTGGCAGCACATGGCCTGGGTCTTGGGTCCTCACAGCAGACCCATGAGGCGGGCAGGCAGGCAGATGAGGAAGGTAGTGCTCCTGACATTAAGGAACTTGTTAAAGCCCACAGCTACTCCTGTGAATGCAAGACTCTGGGCATGCAGATAGCATGCAAGCCTGGGGCTGTAAAAGCCACCTGCAGACTTATGAGAAGCACCCATGAGGATTTTCAGGGTCTCCTAGAGGTTTTTCTGTCACATCAGCCTGCACTGTAGTGAGACCCTGATTTATGAAGCCTTGAGTTGTGAACTTTCCCAGGTGTACTGTTGAAGATTCACAGGTACACAGGATAAAACTCACTTTGTCGGATTATGATGGAATCCAATTTACAAACATTCTCCCAGGATGGAACTTGTTCATAAGTCAGGGACTTACGGTACAGTATTTGTTTTTAAAACAAAAACTCCACATGATACAGACACATTCTAGAAATGCAATGTTCACAGTGTGTGTTGTAATTTATCTTTTATGTGGCATGCAAAAAATTTTTGTTTGCCCTTAATTATATGAAATTGATGACGTTAGCTCCATTCCACATCCCACTGGCAGGGCTATCCCAAAGCCCACTTCTGTTTCCCATTTTCCTTTCAGCCACTCCTTTTTAGGTACTCACACCCACCACAGTAGAAACTCTCTCCCTTTGGGTTGGGAATCTAGCTCAGTGGCACAAGTGCCTGCCTGGCACGTGCAAGGTCGTGAGTTCAATCCCCAGTATCAAAAAAGAAAAAAAGAAAGAAAGAAAACAAAAGAAAAGAAACTCTCTCCCTCCTGTGTCTTCAAACATGAAGTTAGATGTCTTTCCCTGCCCACCCTCCCTGAGGTCTCTTTTGGCTTCTTTCTGTTTTACTAAGAACTATTAGGAACTTACTAACCAAAATAGCAAAGGAAAATGCATTCCACTGTCCCCATCCTATCTAGGTGTTTAAATGCCAGCGCTATCTGCCAATGACCCCGTGACCATTCCGAGCATAAGCGCAGCTGTCAACAGAAAACAAGAAAGGCCCAGTGAGTCTGACCTGACAGAAGACAGCTTTGTCACTGGTCTCCAGGTCGAAAATAGATCCTCCACCACTCAGACGGGCACAGGACACTCTTGCATCCTTATCTCGGCAGCCTCAGGCAGCTGCGTGAAGCACGCTGAGCCCGTGACGGCATGAACCTGACAACTGGTAATATGCTTTCCAAATGACTTCTTTTGGGCAGGCTGGCCGAGGACAAGATAGCAAGAAATTGGTGAGATTGTGTAGGTAAGTGCTGAGTATCCACAGTGATCACAGTCACAAGGGACCTCCCAGGCCCACACAGCATGTTTCCCACACCAACAAGTTACCCAACCGCCTTATTTACATACATGCAAAGCCACTGCCACACCCCACCACCTTCTGGGCAGGCTGCTCGCCTTACAATTAAGCTTTTTCAGACATATTCACCTCCCAAGATGCCAGGACACACTATAATCATCCAGATAGCTCGCCAGAGCTTCTCTTGATTTGTCTCATCCACCTTGGGGTGGGGGTGGCCCCAAACTTCAAGAGGTCTGCATCTGACCCTAGTAATGACTGTAAGTTGCCTCAACCAATAGCAAAATAAATACATTGTGTCAAGGTCTGTGGTTCTCTCTTTTTTTTTTTTTTTAAGTATCAATATCATCTTTTTCAACCAACTCTACAACTGGGCCAGAGGAACAAGTTATGCATAAACGCCAGGCCAGAACTTAGGGTATAATTTCTCACTCTTAGGGCAAACCTGCCTGAACTTCCATGGTGATTTGCTTTAGTCTGAGTGCTAAAGTGAGTAGAAATTAAGCTGCCTTTGACAAAGCTTTGAATTCTGTTCCAGAGAAAATCAAAAGCTCCCAAAATCCTGTTTCCTTTGTGCTGTGACTTTGATTTTAGTCTCACTTGTTGTTGATGTTGATGTTCTTTTAGATTTTCATTTTGGTTTTGCTCTCACAATTTCAAGGGCAAATGGTAATTCTTCTTTTTCTATTTTTTTCCTTAACTGACATTGTGAGAAAATTCTTTCCCTGAATTTCTCTAAAAACTGAATGAATTTACTTACCCACCCCATCAAAAAGTGGTTAATTAAAAATCTTTCAAAGCAGAATATAATCCTGTGCTTACTCACAGGGTATATCCTGAGTTTTTCCCTTCCTTCCATCATCGTTGACCAAAGAGCCCTGAATCAAAACATTTTCGGAAGTTACATACAAAAGGCCATGAGTACTGGCTATTCCCCTAATCGTCTGATTATTACAGGAGATTTTCATTGGCAGAAGGAATCAAAGTTTCTCCTAGTTTTGAAAATTGACACATTCATTTTGCTTTTTTTTTTTTTTTTTTTTTTTTTTTTTTTTGTCTTTTTCCTTTTTATCATTACCGGGGATCGAACTCACGACTGCCTGCTTTCAAGGCAGGCGCTTATGCTGCTGAGCTAAACCCCCAGCCCCTATTTTGCTTTTCAAAGCAGATCAAATAGCTTTTGAAAACTGAGTTGAGAGCCTGATTAGCTGATTTTGTTGTTGTTGTTGTTTTGTCTTGTGGATGGCACTGAGGATTGAACCCAGGGCCTTCATGCTGTGTGCTTTCATAATGCTTCATTTTGAGACTGGGTTTGGGCAAGTCACCAAGGTCTGGTAGAGTCATCTTGCCTGCCTAAGGTGCCTGGGAGAGGCATATCATGCCATCCTCCTGCTTCAGCCTCTCAGAGCACTGAGACTAAAGCCCTGAGCCACCACACCTGGCTGACAGGCTTTCTGACAAGGAAAAACCATTTAAAATGGCATTCTACTTTAATTCAGAAATGCATGTACAGAAGCAATGAAACTGTTTACTTTAGATTCTGCATCCGAGCAGGCATTCCTACTCTTAAATAAATTTCTCTGTCAGATAACAGAATAATAAGGAAATTCTCAAAGAGCAAGAGAGGATCAGTAACTTGACATACTTCAAACCTGAGCCAGACTTATGAGAAAGAACTGCAGAACTCCCCCTGCACACAAGAAGATGAATGGAAAGTAAGGACCAGCTCCAACGGCCGCGACACTGACACTCTGCCACTCAGCCAGCTGCACTGCAGCAGGGTGAGATAGGACATTTGGCTGTGCTTTGGGCTGAAAAATAAAACTGGCTTCTGCCATTAACAAGTTAACAAGACGCAGACTTCTTAGGTCGGAGGCTGCTACGTGCTCACAAACCTGTAATTAAAACAAAGCCAACTATAAAATCTAGAAGACTGTCGAGAATTAGATGAGACCAAAATTTCCAAAGCTGTGGTCATCATCATTCTAAATGTAAAAAGACCTATGAGTTCATCTTGATGCAAAAAATTGATAAATACATAAATGAGGGAAAAGGGGAAGCTCTTCCTTATCAAAGAATTCCAATTGATAAGTAAGGAAGGAAGGAATGAGATAGAAGACTGCTGTTAGCACAGGACATCAGTAACTAGTGCGATGATGCTACAATTAGAGGATAAAAGTTCAAAAGGAAATGGAGTTTTGCATAATTCTACAGTATCTCTCCAGAAATACACTTAGTTGCAAACAAGAAATAGCACCTTCTACCTGTGCAGTTAACACCACCTAAACAAAGCGATTAAGTGATGCACAGAGAAGAGCTTCATCCTTCTCACTCACAAATGTATCACCACCATCCAACCTGAGAACACCAGGAAAACTCTAATCCAGGAAGCTGTCATGACGGGTCTGCAGACCTCAGCCCCCACACTGGATATGCACCTCTACCTGTCTTCTAACTGAACTGGGATGCAGCCCTGATCACTCATTACACTGCGTCTGAGGCTAATTTGGTACAGCAGTGTGAAGACGAGTGGCTGCAACAGAAACATCATGACCTGCAGAGCCAGGCAGATTTCTCTGGCCCTTGATACAAAAAGTTGGCAGATCCCTCTTCTATAGAATAACTGGCCAGGGCTCTCCAAAAGTGTCAAGGACAGACCGAGGAATTGTCACACATTGGAGGAGCCATGGACCCATGAAGAACAAATGCCAGGTAAGAGCCTAGGTTTCATCCTGAAACAGGAAGATGGCATCAGTGAAAACATGGCCATACTCTGGGAGCATCTGCAAGGTGATAACTGATATTGGTATTGCTTTCTTTATTTTGATAAAAGCATTGTGGTTACACAAGATGTTAACACTTGGGACATCTACATAACATGTACAGTTATTTTATGTAGAATTTGTGCAAATTTTCTTTAAGTCTAAAGTTATCTGAAAACAAAACAAAAAATTAAAAATAATTGTGATGAACTCTTCAGCCTGATCTAAGCCATGAGGGAGCAGCTGCCGAGATTTCTCCAACTCAACACCAACCTTCCAAGATTTGTCTTTATGGGGCTTAAAAGCAACTATAAAAATAATTCCAATGTTACCAACACTTTAGGCTGGTGGTGCCCTCAGGGCAGATAGGATTAACAGACAGCATTCCTTGCTTGAAATAATACTGCCTTTAAAGACAGATTACAGTTTGGAGATCCCCATGTTTAGACATAAAACACTCAACAAGAGAATAAACTCAGACATCTAAATCTCCTCCAAGCCAACTCAAAGTCAGCACTAACCCTGAAAGACAGGTAGGAGTGAAGCGTGGAAGTCAGGGTGGAGGGAGGGAGGGTGCAGACCTCACCACAGGGGGGACACCTGATAGCAGAGGGAGATGGTGTGTGCCTGGGTTCAGGGCCAGTTCCGTCACCAGCTTCTCAGGCAGACCTGACACAGTGAAATGCCTTCGGCAGATGCGTCCCTTCCTTATTTTTTTCAAGGCTGCCTGGTCAGCTGAGAATGTGAGAGAAGATGCCCTTGTCTTGCCCCTGTCTAACAGGACAGAGACAGGATGCACAGGCTCAGATTTTTCGTGAGTTCTGATGAGTCACATCTATACTCATGCCCAAGACAGAGAATCAGAGATGGAAACTTCAAGAAACAGTGGAAAGAAGAGAGAAGCGTAAAGGAACAGAGGATGAGCAGAACAACCAGCAGAAGGGTAGAAGGGAATCCAAGAGGAGCAGAACAGAGGGTGTAGGTGTAGCTCTCTCACAGGAGCCCTGGGGACCCAGCCATCTCCTCGAGCCCCACGGGTTGCATCATCTCTTCACTAAGTGACCAAAGCTGGGTCAAGGGGATGGAAAGTGGTGGGAGCCTCCCCAAGCATCCACTCTTCTGGCACTAAGAGACGTGTGCTACGTGATAGTGCCTGGGCACCCTGGCTGGTTAGCTGTGTGTCAGTCCCAGAGCCGCCCAAACACCCTGGCAGATCCTGGCTCACAGCTGAACACGCAGGCTGAGTCACGTGAGGAGCTGGAGGAGCCACAAAACACACAAGGCTTAACGAAGGAGGCTCCTCCTTCCCCGGGGGCAGCCCCCTCCCCTGGGTGGAGAAAGACCGGGCAGTGGCTGGTGCCATCTGGAGAAGGAAGAGGAGGCTTTTATGAATGGGCCATTTGGACAGGAAAACAGCCCTCGGGCCTTCCCTTGCCAACGCCAACCCACCCCACTCTGAGAATTCTTTCTGCCCATCTGCTCAGAAGGAGGTGACACACCCAAAATGCAAACCCACCACCCACTCCTGGGCTTCCGCCCCGCCAAGAACATTCCAGTGGTTTTGCCAAACAAACTAATTGCTATCCCCCTGGGCTGCCTGCAAGGCGACAGATGCCCGGCTCCAGTGCCCCTGCTCACAGTTTCTGGAGCTCATTGTTCCTAATTAGCCTAAATAATTGTTTTTTCAAGTCATTTGAAACGGCGGCGTTGTCCTACTATGCCCTCTGCTAGAGGAAGAGGAGGTTAGAAGCAGCAGTGAAACCAGCCACATCTGGCACAAAGCTGTGAGTGACAGCAAGTGAAGGGCTCTGTGGCCATCTGTGTGCAGGTCCACCGGCCGGGATGGGAGCACAGGGCATGTGCTCCAGTCTGTCAGACCTGCTTCTAGGGCTCGGCTGTACCCTCTTAGAGAATGCCCCTAGAGTGATGGGACTGTCACCCAGGGGCAGAGTTTGCCTGGCACGAGTAAGACCCTGGGTTCCACCCCTGGCCACACCAAAAACGAGGAAAAGAAAACAGGCCATGTGCAGCCAGACGGAACTCCAGCACCCTGCTTCCACCTGCCCAGTCCTCCACTTTGAAGAGGATTGAGGCTCACAGAGGGTCTCCCACGATCACCTATGATTTTAGGAAACTGAGATTGCATGTTGTACCCACTGAAAAACAGCAGAAACAGAAGCCATGACAACTGTTAGCAAGAAGAAAAAGCGAACATTTCCCGGGTCCTTCCCACTTGCTAATACTGTGCAGACTATATATGCATTTGTACAGTTTCACCCTTGTTCTAACCCTGAGGAGAGACTGTTTGTAAAGGTGAAACGGAGGTTCCATTTTACACATCCAATCACTAAGGCTCCAGCAGACCAAGTTTCCTGCCCCAGTCCATGAAATGACTTTGCAGAGAACCCTGAATGTGACCTGACACCTGTGTGCTAAACCACTCATACAGCCTCCCTGTCTCCAAATGTGGTTTGTATGGAGTGTGAACCCTTCCAGGTCCAGGCCTGGATGAGTAGAAACTGAGACATTCCAGGAGTCTGGTGCGGCAGAGCCTGAACCTTGCATGACATCATTCTACTCTCAACATTCGCTTATTGTTGACTGCCTCTAAAATAAAATAGGGGACTTCTGTGTGTGTGTGTGTGTGTGTGTGTGTGTGTGTGTGTGTGTGTTACTAAGAACTGAATACAGGACCTGTGCATTGAGCTATGTCCTCTGTCTGCCACCCCCAAACTATTTTTTTAGATAAGGTCTTCCAATTTGCCCTGCCTAGACTCAGACTCGCAATCCTACTGCCCCAGTCTCTAGGAATCTCTTTTGTTTCAAGTAAAACCATTCTGAAAGCCATTATTTTACCAGCCAAGTTGATACCATTGTCTTTGGACAGGTGACCATTACATGAAGATACCCAACATAAGATATCATCAACTGTGAACCAGTGATGGTGGTCATGCCTGTAATCCCAGCACTCAGGAGTCTGTGGCAGGAGCATTGCTGCAAGTTTGAGGCTAGCCTGGGCCACATAATGAGTTCAAAGCCAGCCTAAACTACACAGCAATACCCTGTCTCAAAAAAAAAAAAAAAAAACCAACAACTCTTCTGTTTTAAAATTCATCTGTTAGAAAATTTGAAAATTAAACAATGGATAACACTTCAGTTTTTTCAGAATACTACTTAACCCCAAATAGGCTATGAATAGCATTACTGTAAGTCCCTGACTTAAGAACATTTGAATTGTGAACTTTCATAGTACTGTATAAAATTCATAGATGTACTGCAGAGGACTCAGTTTGTCAGATTATAAATGAATCCGATTTATAAACATTCTCCTAGAAAGGAACTCATTCATAGGTTGGGGACTTACTGTATCATGATTTAAGCTTTACTGGAAAATTTAAAAATTCTATAGTGACTCTGAGATTTTAGTAACATTTCCACTTTTTCGGATAAACAGCATATTTTTTCACTTTCATTTTTCTTTATAGCCTCTTACACCCCCAAATTTCATGACCCATACTGGGTGAGCAACAAAAGGAAATAAAATAAAATTTGGAGATTCCAAAGACGCCAGGTTTGAGTATGTCAAGAACACAGGGACAAGGACAAAGAGGTTTCTTACAACCAAATAAATTATAACCAGAAAAGAAGAAATTGTTCTTTTCTATAGACACTTTGGTTGTGGATTTTAAAAGTTTTAGATGAAGTAATATGAAGAAAAACTCTACAACCCCAAAATGTCCTGCAGAGAAAAAGGACCATGCAAACAGTCTAAGGTATGTAGGACCCCAAGTATAACGAACTCCAAGGGTTATTACTGCTCGAATTTTGAGAATGCCATTGCTAATTAGCATTTTATCTCTGAGCACAGTTTTTCTTCCATACTTTTGTTTCACTGTCTCTATCCTTACTATGCTCACTCCTGCATTGTTTATAGACAATTAAGTACCATACTATTGTTTTCAACATCCCCTTTCCTCACCAGCTGAGGGTCTGGATCCCACAGCAACCTCCTGCATGAGTCCAGCTGAAGACCTACAGCCAATGACAAAGCCTCCCACGAGTCCAAATGGAAGTCTAGAGCCCAGGACAATGACCCATGCAAGTCTGTTTCATAGATCTGCACTGGGAAGGCCCACAGTCAGTGGTGGAAGTTAGAAAGTTATGCCAGAAGAGTGAAGGATCCGTGCTAGCAGGTTGAGGGTTCTACACTGGAGACAAGAAACAACACTCAAAATAAGAAGCAGGGCTCCCCTGAAAAGTACCATAGACATCCTCAGTAAAAAAAGGTCCTGTGCTCCTCCAACAATGAGAAAAATCAAGTACATACAGGACGCCAGCATGACAACTTCTCCTGGAGATTAAATAGCACACATCTTCCCCTCAGGAGCCAAGAAGCAATATTCAATGTAAGAGCTTCCCCAAAATGAACCACAGCCACTCTCAACAACAAGGTCCTGAGCTCTTCTGATGATAATGATACAGGTCATATCAAGGAAGCTAGCCATGACAAGGTCCTCCAGGAGAACCAACGGCTCCAAACAACAACACAGGAGAACTCACAATGCCACTCTCTTCCTCTCCATATCTCTTTTTGTTATGCAGGCAGATTTCCTCTAGTGGGCCATCTGCAGGCAGCACCATGCTAATTCTATTCAGCTGGTGTTAAACTGACCACCAGTTTTTAATCCGTAACAATGACGATGACACTGGAGGTGATGGTTTCAAGGATCAGCCTGTTCTTGAGTTTGGACACCCTTCCAAACCTCAACCCTCAGCCTGTCCAATTTTTCCCACCACAACTGTATTCAAATTTTATTCTCCAAAATAGGCCTCCTTCTGCCTTACTCCACCATGTTCTCCTTTGAGTATAACTTCAATGGTTATACTCAAATTATACAATGAGTATAATTTCACATGGATCTATCTAAAACCTGCTTCACAGTGCCTTCAAATCTTACCTCCTCCATGAAGTCTTCCTCAGACTCAGAAGCTCCCTGGCCTTCTTTTACACAAATCAGTCCCACAACTTTGGCACTTAGAGGCTTATTAGCAATCAACAATGCACTATGAACACAGAATTACATCCTGTCTTGAAACAATCATTAAATATCCATTTTGTCTGCCTTTACAACTTGTTTTCAAGCTCCTGGAGGGTAGTGTGTGATATTTGTATACCTTCCACAAGAAATAACACAAAACTAGCATGTAACCACATAAAGACACACACGCGCTCACACACACATTCACAGAGAGAGAGAGAAATAGGCATATCCTCTGATGGGGGAAACCTGAAATTATTAGCTTCCAGTATTTCAAATTCCAAGAGTGGTGAATGAAATCAAGAAAGAATCTTAAGAATACAGTCTACCAACAGACTCAAAAATACCAGACCCTATATTTGATCTCAAGGACTTAGGCAGTGACCAATCTTAATGCCTGCACTTATTACCAGCTTGCTAATATGAAGGCATCCTAATGCAATGAAAATTATTTGGATTAAACAGATTCAACAGCATTAATCCAATGAGCTCCTAAGTGATCCAAAAGGACTTGGGAGACATTGCTGAGCTTGTACGGTTATGACAAAAATGTCCAGCCACCAACTAGGAAATTCAAGTCTGCTGGTCCTCTGGAAGTGGCCTGGGAGCTGGGATAATTCTAAATGGGCACTCAAACCTTGTTCACAGACTGCAGGCCATTAGAACCCTCTAACCTGAGAGCAACACAGCAAATACGGCTCTGCAGGTTTGAAGAGTTCACTGTCATAAGCCTTGCCGCATGGACATGACAAGCAGAGCAGAATACAGGAACTGGTGGTGAGACCAGACTGTGATGGCGCCAGCGTGAATGGTACTCAACACAGCTCACTTGCTGTCAAAGCCCAGCCCAGGATGCCACGCAGGATGGAGGAGCAACCCTCTTTCTCCCAGCAGCAACCTCTACAAGCACAGGCAATGTAGAAGTGCAGACGGCAAGCTCAGCAGAGCCAAAGCTCTGTCCTGCTGTAGGGAGGCAAATCCTCAAACTGCACAGCAGTCTCATTCTCCCCAAAATGTTTGGGAATTCAACCCCTAAAAGTGTGCCACACAAGGAAAATGTTGTTCCTTTTTTGTGTAACTCGAGCACCTAAGTTACCAGGCCATAACAATTGCCAACAGCTCCCTAGACAGCATGCTAACCCATCACAACCTTCCGAGCCACCTCAGTCCTGCAGCTCCTTTCTTCAATCTCCTTTCTTCAGCTTCAAAGTAGACCCATGACCTCACGCTGCAGAGACCTGGGAATAAGTGGAAACTTGGACTGGCTGCTGGAAAGCCATTTGGAAATACATAAAAGAACCTCAAAAAGCAATTCCACTCTCTGCCCCGCAAGAACAGACCATAGCAAGAATAGAAAACGTTTTAGGAAGATGTGTCCACATTTTAAAGGAATGTTTTCAACAGGAAACGGAAACCTAAAATTCAATCGTGGAACGCTGTGTACTTGATAGAATATTATGCAGCTAGGGTACATGTTCGTAAAATAAGGCTCAGGAGAAAAGGCAAAATTTGAAGTTGAGCATTATAATACAATTAAAACTAAAAAAAAGAAAAAGCCTAATTTATGTACAGAAAAAAAGGCAAAGGACTGACCCCAAGCAGCTTTGGACAGTGGACCCGGGCAGCTTTCACGTTTTCAGCTGCATTGTAACAGGCAGGACACAAGCTTCACTTGACAGACCGACAAGGTGCGACTCCTTGCTTCAAACACAGCGTGCTTGGGGCTTTGGTGCTCCCAAAGAAAGAGAAGACCCCCCAAGCCTGAAGATGTCGCCAACCAGAAGCCAGGAGCTGCTAACGACGAGAGCATCTTTGGGGGGCGCTGGAGCGTCGCGCACGTGCTCTACCCGGCAGAAGCGCGGGTCCCAGGCTCTGCACCCCGCGGCCGGAGGTGGAGGAGGAGAGGGACAGGCGACCCCGGGCAGCGGGAAGTGGGGCCGGGGACACTGCGGGGAGGGGGGCGCCCCCTGCAGCTTCTACAGCTGTAAAACACACCCCCAGGGCTGAGTGAGGAGGAGAGCTCGGTGGAAACGGCCCGCGGTGGAGGCGGCCGGCAAAGCCTTCCCGTCTGCCCGCCTGGCCCGGCTGACGCCTGCCCACCGCCCTCCGCAGGGTCGCGCTCAACCGCTCCGAAACTGCAGGGCGCCCGAGCTCTGGCTGGATCTGAATTCACTTTCAGTACTTGCATCCCGGCTGCCACTATGACTGTCAGCCCTGGCCCGGAAGGGACACTGGAGGAGCCACACTGACTGTGTGTAAAGCTAAGGAAGAAAGCCTAAGCAATATGAATCATCACCACAGGATGAATCTACTCTGCAAACTAACATTTAAAATTCTAGACTTTCCAGAAAATAGGCTTAAAGGAGGTGTTTCTTAGAAATACTGTTCATAAATATGTAAAAGTATTTAAACCATCATTTTTCTTTTATTTTTATTGATTTATTATTATTTTTAATCTTGAACTAGAGAGATTAGCAGTGAATAATTCCTGGTTAGGCAATGTTCTGGGTACTACAGAAATATTTAATTGTGTTTAATAACGAAGTAGTAATGATATAAGGCAGATACTGTAGTTACCCCTCCTCCATTTTCTGTTGCCATGACAACATATGTGAGGCTAGGTGCTTTATACAAAGGAGGGTTTTTAGTACACAGGTCTGGGGGCTGAAAAGCCAAGATCACATGTTCCTATGAGTTCCGCCCCTGCTAAGGGCCCCTATGGCAGGTGGCAAATATCAGGGAGAGATGACAGGGAGAGACAGGCAGCCAGACTCAGAAGCCAGGCAACCTCTCCCTCTTCCCCTCCCCCTCCCTCTCCCCTCCCCCTCTCATTCTTTCCCTCTCTTTCAATAACACACTTTCATGAATTCTAACTGGGGTCCTATGAGAACATTAGTCCCTTCCAGTGACCTCATCACCACCTCTCAACGTGGGAACACTGCAGATCCGGCTTCCAGCACCAAAACCATATCAAACTACAGCACCCTCATCTCACTGAGGCAGTGACTGAGGAACAGAGAGGGCAAACAACTCGCTAAAGACACCCAGATCAATCAGTGGGCAAGCAGTGAGCAGAGAGATTCAAACCAAGCAATGATCCCAAGACCACTAAGCAGCAATGAAATTAATGCCTTCATATGCTGCTGTTGACTTTCTAAATTGTTTATAAGGTAAAGCAACATGGAAAATATATCAGAACAATAACAATATGAATACTCTTTGACCTAGTAATCCCATACCTGGCAAACAGCCCCAAACTATATGCATGAGGATATCCATGATGTGGTATTGATAAGAGTGAAAAACCAGGACCCTCAGAGGGTGAAAAATTGGACAAATTTCATATTATGCATAGCAGAGTATCAAGCAGTCATGGAAAACCGGATTATGAAGATGTTGCAGTTGCAAGAAAAATATTTTAAAATATAATGTTAAACAAGAAAATAGAATGTAAAAATGTTCTGTGCTTTTACTTTTTGTAGTTTTAGTTACCCACAGTCAAGCAGAATCTGAAAATATTAATTGGAAAATTCCACAAATAAACAATTTATAAGTTTTAAACTGCATACAAGTTTCAGTTGTGAAAAGAAATCTCTCTCAGTCCTGGCTGGAATGTGATGCTTCCCTTTGTCCAAAGTATCCACAGTGTATACGCTACCTGTCTGCTCGTCACATAGTAACCAAGCTGGCATACTCATGCTGCTTATGTTTAAAAGAGTAACCCTTGTTTTACTTAACAAAGGTTCCATGTTATGAAGGTAGTAAAGGAAAGGAGCCAACAAGACATTGAAGGACAGATTAACTCTGGTACTGCATGGCAATATTATAACTGGTAGAGGAAAAAACAAAGTATATTTAGGGTCGGGTACCCTCTGTGGTTTCAAGTATGAACCTGAGTCTTAGACAAATTCCCTGTAAATGCAGTGGGCAAGGGGCCGCATTTTATATTACATATATACATTCACATGACCAAAAGTAAAAAAGAAAGACCACAAAATAGGAAAATGACCAAGGTTAAGAGACTATTGCTCATGTTTTCTAAAATTGTTTTCTTTTATCTTTAAAGTAATGTTCTTATACATAAAACCTGGAGGAAGAAGAGACTGGGTATGATGATGCATGCCTATAATTCCAGCACTTGGGAGTTTGAGGCAGGGAAATTGTTCAGAGTTTGAGGCCAGCCTGGGCTACATAATAAATTCAAGACCAGCCTGATAATGAGACCCTGTCTCAACAACAACAACAAAAACCTGAAGGAAAAAAGTATATCTCAAAGTACTATTTATAAGCATAAGCCATATTTTCCCAACCCCTGAGCATTCAGAAGGAAACCCAGTGATGAGGGTTCTACCATAGCTGAGTGTTCTTTGAGCAGCGCTCCCACTGCAGGGAAGAAGGAAAGGTGGTAGCTGGAACAGCACTGCACTCAGCCTGTGCTGGAGAACCTCACCTGAGACCTGGCCGGGGCTTCCAGGCCTCACGTCCACTCCCACACGCACCACCCAGTGAAGAAGCAAAGGCTAAGGCCAGGAGCTTGGCACATGAGCGTCTTATCTAAGGAAACACAGCCTGGTTGGTCTTGGGTTGGAAGGTGTGGATCCCAAAGGGGGCATTGAAGCATGTGCCACGTTCTTCTCGTCCCTCACTGTCTGTGCCACTTGTCACCCAGCAGTCCCTGGGGAAGAGGCCAGGATGAGCTGGACCACTGCTTGGGTCTGCCCTAAAAACCCAAGCTGTGAAATCACAGGCTCCCTAAGAGGTCAGGTTGAGGCAAGGGAAAATCAAGACAGAAATATTCTCCTTAGCAGTGACAACCTAGCAAAGTGAAACTAAAAGGTTTCAAAAGATGAATCATCTGTGTCACTAAAAAATAGTTGAGTCGTGGTAAAAACCAAAGCAAAAGTGTCTGGAACAGCTAAATAGAGTGAAATGGTACAGTTTTAGAGAAATGGCAGGTTATTTCTAATTCAGCAACTTTTTTTCAGGAGCTGGTCCATTTACCAAGTCCCGAGCCTTTCCAGAAGCCAAGAGAGCATCTTTCAGTCCCCAGGTGCTAAGGACCCTGACAACACATACCGTCCCCCTCCCCCACCCAGTTTGGCTGGGAAAGCCACTGCCTCGAAATTTACTGCAGCCCAGAAAAGGCACAAAGTTTGCAGGTTGAAAACAATCTGCCGAACCTAAATATGTTGTAATTTAATCCAATCGTTTTTAAAGAAACATTCAAGCATGTAAGTAAGTGGTTTATTGAACAGCAGGCAGAAAGCCCATAGATTTTTCAGACAGATGGTAGTGGCCTATAAACACACCATTCTTCATTTTGATTGCTTTCAACAAAAAATGCAAGTAATGTAGGGAAGGAGCTTGCTTCTTAAGTTCCTACTCACCAAAAGTAACGTGACTGCACACTCTGCACACACACACACACACTCATACACTCCTTTCCAACACTCTCCCTCAGACAATGTCTGGAAACATTTTCATAGTTCTCCAGCTATAGACAACCTCACTATCAGCAGATCAGGAAAAATAATTGGCATTTTAAATTAATCTGCTTATCCTCATGGCTTTGCAGCCATGCTGAAAGATAGAGAAGCAAGTTTTTCTTCTAGTTAAAAAGATAAAGGGAAGGGGCCGGGGATTTAGCTCAGTGGCATAAGCGCCTGCATTGTAAGCAGGCAGTCGTGAGTTCGATCCCTGGTACCGATAAAAACGAAAAAGACAAAAAAAAAAAAAAAAAAGATAAAGGGATTCAGGACCAAGTGTGTTGAATACACGTTTCTGTAAATGTGCAAAGATAAATGACCCGTTAACCAACCATAATGCTTTTTGACATCAATCACCATTTTTTTAAAAAGCTAAGCAGAGAAAGAGCTAGAACTTACAACAATCAATAGGATTTGTTTAAAAGTGCTTGTTTTGAAATATGGTCACAGAGAACTACCCTAAGAAGAAGTTCAAAAAAGAACCTTGTCCATCTCTGCCTTCCAGTGAAACTTTAGGCTGAAGAATCTGGAGTCAGATGAACTCTGCCCTCCCCCTTACCGCTCCTCCACACAGGCTCGAAAGAGCAGACATGAAAAAGATTTCCAAGAGGGAATCCAAGAGGGTTTCTAAAGTTTGCTCCAACGCTCCCTCACCCATCAGAAACTCTCAAGGCAGGAATGACACTTGGTGGGGTTTTCTCTCCCTTCCTCCACCTGTCACCCCAGTCTCTCATGGCATGTCGCACTTTCTTTTTTTGGTTTTTTTTTTTTTTTTTGTCTTTTTCCTTTTTATCGGTACCAGGGATCGAACTCACGACTGCCTGCTTCCAAGGCAGGTGCTTATGCCGCTGAGCTAAATCCCCAGCCCCATGTCGCACTTTCTGCTCCAAGTCAAGGTCCCCTTACAACGTATATCTCCCCTAAAACCCGAAGGACTTCTTCTAAATGGGCACTCCTAGAAAAATACATGCTTAGGTTGGGTACTTTCCAGCCAAGCATCATGGAATGGCCATTGCTTACCTGGATGGATTTTTCTGACTTTTTTTTTTAAGTGTCATAACTGACTCCACTGTAACCTCAGAGCAAAATGAAGCTCAGATGGGTGAAGCCATACACACTCATACAGCAGGGGTCAGTGGGGCTAGTTACCCCCACCTCCCTTGTGGCCTCAGAGCCCAAGGTGGACCCAGACACAGCTCTGGAATTCCAGGCGAGATGCTTGGCAAAAGTAAGTAATTGAGTTAAGGGAGATCTAAAGAAAGACTTCACATTCACATTGATATGCTAAACTCAGTTAAAAATAGACTCAAGAAGGGCCTGACTTCACTTTTAATTTTAGCCTGGTGATGAACATGCCCTAAAGACAGAAAGTCAGCAGGCATTTTCCTGAGTGCAGTGATCTCCATATTTTTATAAAAAGGAAATGCAGCATGTTCTATTAATAAAGGTGCTGTAGCCTCAGTTAAATCTGGACAGTTCGTAAATCAGGGCTCACTGGCCTTGCCTCCCCGGGCCGGCCTCTCTCACACCCAAGCCATGGCAAGCAGGCAGGCCTCATGCACAGGGAAAGGGTCCACATGTGATCCCTTTATGGTCTGGGAGGACTGCAAGACATGGCTCCCGGACAATTCCCAGGTGACCAAGTGACTCCACCGAGTGCCTCTGCCAGTGACTCTCTTAAAGGGTGCAAGAAATGTCCTGTGGGGCCAGGATAGAGGCCTGGTAGGTGACTCAGCCATGAAAAGAGGACTGGGTTATGGTTGTAAAAGTAAACAACAGAGGAAGGAGAGAGAATGCCGTGCCTACTTCAGAAAAAAAAAAGGCAATTTCCCTTTCCCCTTCCAATCTCTAAGATGGCAAAGCTACAGGTGGCCTCCGGCCCTGCACCGGTCACCTTTCTATCCACCCACCTGAAAAGGACCTGCCCCAGCTGGCCATGCCTAGCAAGCCACATTACAGAACAAAAACAGGATCAGGCAGAAAAATGACCACCCTTAGAGCTCTAAGCCTCCACACCCAGGCTAATGAAAATGTCACACAGGCAGGAATTCCCCAGGTCTTCAAGAAAGAGGGGACAGTGTCCTGGGGCTGAGTCACAGGGATCCAAGTCAAAGGCACAGCCAAACACAACCCCCAAGTCAGCTCTGGGATGTCTTGGGCTTAGCGGCCTGCACTGGTGCTTTCTTTTCTAAATGAACACTTACCTCTTGTCAGACACTGTTAGCCATGGTGACACGAGCCCCCATGACCCTCCCCACAACCAGATGAGGCTGGCTGAAGAGGGGAGACACAGAACAGTAAGACCACACAGCTAGTTAGTGACCGGCCATGCTCCTCTCAATCCAAAACTCAAGCTGGTGGCAGCAGAAAAATCCCAGGAAGGTCAAGGTGAGAGTTAGGCGTCTCTGTATTTACTCCTACACAGGTAAAGTTTTCTCTCTGAGACTTCTGTCCCTACCCCCATGCCCTCATCTTTATATTGCAACTGTTTGTAAAACCCTATAAACCCTCATTTAAGCAATAACCTGACTGCTAAGCAGAAAGTAAGTTTTGCAGAGTGAGACCACACTCTGCAAAGAAAGACCACATATTTTGGATTAAACATGAGCTGGGGTTCCAGCTCTTCCACTCACTGGCCAAGCAAGCTGAAGAAGAGACGCCCCACAGCCCGACACCAAACTCAGGATCCTCCGAAACTAGGGCGACCCAACAAGCAATTTAACTTTTTCTAACTATACAAAGGTAGAGAAAATACAATGAATTCCTGTGTACTCATCACTCAGCTTCAAAAATATCAACCCACAGCCAATTTCACTTGCTTTGTGCCCCTAAGCCATTTCCTCATTATTTTGAAGTGAATTCCAGATATGTCATTTCATGTATTCTTCAGCACAAAATTCTAGAGTGTAACTTTTAAAACAATCACAAAAGCATCACAACTATTAATAAATAGTACATGAATAAGTAATTCCTTTGCCCCAACATTTTCCTGTCTATTCAATTTCCTAAGTTATCATATATGTGTACATGTGTGTACGTATCTATCTACTGTGTCTGTTAGGTACCCTAGTTGGTTTGCTTAAACTAGGATCCAAATAACAATCACAGAGCTGCATTTTGCCAAGCATCTTAAACTCCTTTAAATCTACAGATAACTCCCCTTAAATTTTCATTCTTGCAATTGATTTGTTAAAGACATCAAATCTTCTATTCTAAAGAATGTCCCACATTCTGTGTGGTTTTTTTTAAAGAATGAAATGCAAAAAAAAAAAAAAAAAAAAAAAAAGAATGAAATGCATAGTTTATAATTCCGTAGACTGAGAAACCCAAGCTGAAGGTCTTCATCACATCATTTCATAGAGGAAGGCAGAAAGGTAAGAGAAGTAGGCAGGGAGGGGCAGAGAGATGGAGAGAAAGGGAGCACAGGTATGCATCTGTTTGGGCATGCGGAGAGCCAAACCCATCCTTTTTATAGGAAGCCCAGTTTTGTGATAACAAATCCTACAATCATGGCATGAATCCATTCATGAGGACCAGTACCACCTTGATGCCAACATTTCTCACTGCTCTGCTTCCCACTGGGGAACAATACCTGAACACTAGGGGACATCTTCACATCACAGCAACCATGTTTGTTTATGTATTCATGTATCATGAATATTTTGGGACTATTATAAATCATAGTGCTATGGTTATTTGTGTGCAAGTTTTTGTGTAAACCTTTGTTTCTAGTTTCTTAGCTATATAAGTGGAATTTGCTGGGTCCTATGGTAATTATACTTAGTTTTCTGAGGAACTTGCAAATTGTTTTCCAAACAGCAGCACTATTTGAAATTCATATCAGCAATGAACTTTCCATTTCTTTCTGCTTCTTCACCAAAACCTGTTACTGTCTATTATTATCTAATATTAATTGCCATCCTTGAGGGTGTGAAAGTAGTACCTCATTGTAATTTTGACTTGTTTTTCCCTCGTTACCAGTGATGTGGAGCATATTTTTATCCTCTAATTTGTCCTTGGGATATTTTCACTGGAGAAACATCTAGTCTTGTATTTTTTAATTGGCTTTTCTTTTTAAGGCTGAGTTATAAGTGTTATTTATATATTGTGGATACTAGAACTCTTATTAAAGGTGATTTGTGAATGTTTTTTGATGTTTCATGCACTGTTTTCTTGATAGCTCCTTTTGAAGCACAAAAGCTTTTTATGTTAATAAAGTCTGATATGTCTATTTTTCCCTTTGATTGCTTGGATTTGGGATATCTAAAAGGTCACTACCTAATCCAAAATTGGGCATGAAAATTTACATCTATACTTTCTTCTAATGTTACATAGTTTCAACTTCTGGTGATTTCATCTCCATGGTGTCATTTGGAAATGTTCTTCTGTCCCCTGTATTTTCTATAAATTGGTAGTTACAGCTTATGCTGACATAGATTTCAATTCTGTTTTTTGTATGTTCATATGCATCACATCAGAAGCCATACGGTACCTGTAAGTTGTTCTTGGTGGCATTAAGATTGATGTATGGGTTTGAATGTTGTCAGCCTGACCACCCATTACTAAGTTCTCCCTCAGCTCACCTAATACCTTGCAGCCATTATCGACCATGGTGTCTAAATTCATTTCTTCACCAGGTGTTATAAAACAATAACATTTTCTCTGTATTTCGTATAGGACTATTGTATAAAAAAGAATTTTTCCAGCTAGGCATGGTGGGGCACTCCTGTAATCCCAGCACTCAGGAGGTAGAGGTAGGAGGATTGCTGCGAGTTCAAGGCCAGCCTGGGCCACATACTGAGACCTTGTCTCTAAATGAAAAAAAAATCCTCATCAGTTATTGAGATATTCTAACCTAGCCAACAGGAAAGGTCAGAATAAATGCCTAACCCTTTTCTTTTTTGATTTGGTTGGTTGGTTCTCCAAGCATCATGAGTTTACACACTTTAATATATTTGATACATGTCAATATACTATATTTTTTAATGTTCATATTTTAGCACTGGGCACTGGAGTTCCTCACAAGTTTGCTCCTCAGTCCTTCTGACAAGACACAAGGGCATTTGATTGTTGCTTTGCTGTCTAGCACAAGATGTTCTGGATCAGCCTCTAGTTTTCTGGCCCAGACCTGGAGACAGGTATGTTTCTAATAATTCTTAATTCCTTTTTTCATGGAAAATTGTTTTAGAGACCACACTCTGAACATTATAGGTGCTTTGGCCACCCAGTCAGTCATTATTGCTAGGTGGCACAGTGGACAGGTCTAGAAAATACTTATTTAAAAGAATATCCATCCATAGTACATACTGATATTTCAAATTTGAATTTAATATTACAAGATTTTGACTTTGTCTTAGATGATAAAAGTGGTGCTCTTTTTTGCACTCTGAAATTTTGATTTCTGATGATTTTAACATAATTACTTACTTTATATGTATGAGTATATTTGGGGGGATGTCCTAATAAACATTTAGGGACACACATATATACTAGTGTTGGCGCACTAATGTCAGTATTATTACAACCAGTTTTACTGAAAACAGCTCAAGATTTATTTGGAGCTCATTTTTATCTTAAAATATATTCCACTATGGTTGTATGATCAAATTGTGTTAAAGTTATCAGGAATAATTCTCTATCCTCACAGTTTGTTTAATTTTGCTTCTGATTTGAGGGAATTATTTTCAATCCTTTTTATTTTTGAAACTAGTTCTAACTAAACCATTAAACTTTGCAGGCTAGCCGCTAACTTGTAATTTTCCTGCCTCAGCTTCCCAGAGTGCTGAGATTACATACATGCAGCACCACACCTGGCTTAACTTTATTCACAGTTAAAAAAAATCTGTATGGTTCCAAAGTCAAATCTAAAAACCAATTCATTCAGAAAACCTAGTTTCTACCCCGTTACCCATCCTCCTCCCTATAGATAACCATTTTTATTTTCCCAATTTTTCCCTTTTTAAAAAATTTTTGAGACAGTCTCCCTAAATTGTCCAGGCTGGCCTCCAATTTGCAATTCTCTTGTCTTAGCTTCTCCAGTAGCTGGAATTACAGATAATTACAAAAATATATGAGCATTTCTTAGCTAAGAAGTAGCATGCTACTCATTTTTTCACCCACTATTAATTTAACAGTACCTTGTAGATATCATTCCGCAGAACCAGCAAAGACTGCCTTCCTACCTTTGCTGTGCTACATAGAACACACGGTAGATGTCTTAGTTTACACATCTCATCCCTAGGGATGGACGCCTGGTTCCCAGCCTTTGGCTTTGTAGATGGTGCCATGATGGAACACCTTATGCCTGGATGTCTTTTGTTATTTTTGCCTATCTACCTTGGGATATGCCCTATAGATAGGATTGACAGGATATGCCCTACAGACAGGATGATAAAAGGCAGTGCACGTACACTTTGCTAGACATTGCCAGTTTTTCCAAGGTGGCTGTATCATGTCACATTCCCACCACATAGTGAAATGTTTCACAGGCTGTGCTGAATTAAAAATCTCTGGGAGGAATTTTAATTAAAACCATCTTACCATCGTCTCTGCAAGGACTACTTTATAGAAAGGGCAGTGCCTCTATATCCTACTTTACCAGATTGACACTTTATATATAACTCCCTCCTCTAACTATGTCAAGAAGTATAGTCCCAGAGTAAATACTCTGATTGAAAATACCATAGGCTACTTTGGGTCTTTGTGAACTACAAGTAGTTCCCTATATTGGAAAGTGAAGGTCATTGAGGTGGCAGGGGCTTCTTGGTGCTCTGACCTTTCCTAACCTGGTATTTAATGACACCACAGCCAAGTGCTGGCTTCATTCACATCACATCACTGAGAAGCATCTTCCCCAAGCTTCCTTCTCCTGGCTGTCTCCTCTCAGTGTCTGGGACCAGGCAGCAAGTAGACTTTGACCTCCGGCCTATCCCTACTTCAAACTTCCCTCTTTCCTGGCTTCTCTGCTCTCAGAGGCAAATAGGAATACACAGCATCTTCCTTCTGTGTCGTTTTCTCTATAAAAGAGAGCCAGGTCTATGTGCTGCATGCACCCTGCTTTTCTCCTGCAATAACATATTCTTGAGATTTCTCCGTATCAGTATACCAAAAATGGTCTGCATAGAAGTGGACTTAGCTGACTTTACCAATCTCCTATGACTACATGGTCTTTTTCCACCTCTTTCAAGAGACTGAGCCAATCCACTCATGCTGTCCCTCTGCCTTCAAGATCTTATCAAATATACAGCTCAGATTTCAACGAAAGGGAGTTCAGTTAGACCAGCAGCTGCTGGAACTGGGCCACATCAGTAGCACCCAACTGGATGAGTGCTATTTCCAATAGTCAGATGGTAGCACAGGCTCATCTTCCCATGTAGTACACTTCCGGTTTCCTGAATCACAAAAATCTGACCCCGGAACCCAAGTACCGTAGTTCGCATCATAGGTGGGCTCACAAGAAACAAATGCAACCAGCTGACAGTCACTCAAATTGTTATTTTAAGTAACAGTTCATTTAACCATTCAACAAATATGTACCGAGCACCTCCCACTCATGGGGAAATGTCCTGTGGTGCTGGGGGGTGGGGGGAATCTCTGAGTAAAACTCCATCGCCATTGTAGAGCTTCTGTGGAGGAAATATAAGACAACTGAAAGAAGATCTAATAATAAAAGGGTGCAAGTAAGTAAATTACACAATCTGTTGAGATAAAAAGTGGACAAAATAGAGTTAGGTAAGAGAGTGCTACCAGGAAGTGGATGGTTTAAATAGGATGGCCAGGGTAGGACACGGTGAGAAATCATCAGCAATAACTTATTTTTCCAGCAACTCTTCATTTTTTAGAATTTTTATTGGTACGTGTTTATAGTACATAATGATCACATTCACCTTGGGGAATTGGTAGTGGTACATAGCATGCTCTAACTCTTTTTACTTCTCCTTCCTGTCTGCATTCTTCTGTCTCTTGGTCCTCTTCCCTTCTGCAAAAGATCAATCTCCCTGCATCCTATTGTCTATCATTTTGCACTTTAATTGATTTAAATTTTTGGTTTCTCATATAAGAAAAATCATGTGATATTTAAGCTTGCGTCTGATTTATTTAACTTAACACAATGGCCTCAAGGTGCATCCATTTTCCTACAAATAACCCAAATTTATTCTTCTTTATAGCATAGAAGTACTCCATTGTTTATAAATACCATGGTCCCTTGGTCAATTCATCTATTGATCGACATACAGGCCATTTTCAGGATTTAGCTACTATGAATTATGCTGCTATAAACATGGGTATGTATGTATCACTGCAATACAATGTCTTTAATGCTTTTGGGATGATACCTAGAAGGGAAAAAGGTGAGTTGAATGGAATTTCTAGTTTTAGTTTGTTGAGTGATCTCCACCTGATTTTCATAATAGTTGTACTAGTTTACATTTCCACCAACAATGCAGAAGAGTTCTTTTTCCCCAGAGCCTTACTACCATTTGTTATTATTTATTTCTTGATGATGGCTATTCTTTCTGGAATTAGATGGAATCTCAGTGTTGTTCTAATTTGCATTCCTCTAATGGCCAGAGAGGTTGAGCATTTTTTCATGTATTTATTGGCATTTGTGCTTATTCTGAGAAGTATCTATTTCTGTTGCCCATTTTTAATTGGGTCTTTTATTTTGGTAGTCTAATTGTTTCGAGTTCTTTGTATGTTCTAGATATTAATTATCTGAGGAAAAGCTGGCTTATGTTTTTCTTATTCTGTAAGTTGTGTTTTCACTTTGTTGATTGTTTCCTTTGCTGTGTAGAAGCTTTTAAATTATATATAATCCCACTCATTGCTTATTGATATTATTTGTCGTGCAAGTGAAGTTCTATTCAGAAAGTTCTTGCCAATCCCTACATATTCAAAAGTTTTACCTACTTTATCATCTGCAGAGTGTTTCTGTTTTAATATTTAGATCTTTGATCCACTTTAATTTTAATTTCATATATTGTAAGAGATTATGGGTGTAGATTCAATCTTCTACATGTGGATAACCAGTTTTCCCACCACCACTGGTTGAAGAGGCTCTTTCCTTCAGTAT
Organism: Cavia porcellus; assembly: GCF_034190915.1. NCBI lineage: Eukaryota > Metazoa > Chordata > Mammalia > Rodentia > Caviidae > Cavia > Cavia porcellus. The sequence continues at coordinate 84,219,873 of NW_026947485.1, read as the reverse complement.
ATTTTTGGGATCCTTTGTCAAAGATCAAACAGCTGAATGTACTTGGGTTTGTTTCTGCATCCTCCATTCTGTTCCATTGATCCACGTCTATACTTTGTGTCAGTGCCATACTGTTTTTATCATATGGATTTGTAATGTAACTTAACATTTAGGATTGTGATGCCTCCTGCTTTGCTCTTGTTGCCCAGAACTGCTTTTGCTATTCTGGGTCTCTTCTGGTCCCACATGAATTTTAGGACTGTTTTATCTAGTTCTGTGAGGAATGTTGTTACTGTCTTGATTGGAATAGTATTAAATCTATGTATCAGTTTTAGAAGTATGCTCATTTGACAGTAATGGTTCTGCTTATCCAAGAAGAGGGAACATCTTTCCATTTTTTTTGATGTTCCCTTCAGTCTCCTTTTTCAGAGCACTACAGTTTTCATTGTAGAGGTCTTTTACTTCCTTGGGTACTTAATTCCTAAGGATTTGTGGATTTTGTATCCTACTAGACTACTGAATTTAGTCATTATTTCTAGGAGTCTTATGGTGGAATTGGAGGGTCTTATACGTAACGAATCATGCCATCTTCAAATAATGATAATTTGACTTCTTATTTTCCTATACATATCCTTTTATGACTTTCTCTCGCCTGATTGGTCTTGCTAATCTTTCAAGCACTATTTCAAACAGAAGTAGTAATAGTAGACAACCTTGTCTTGGTCCTGATTTAGACGAAAAGCTTTGAGTTTTTCCCCCATTTAATATAATATTGGTGGGTAGGTTTGTCATCAATGGCTTTTATCGAATTGAAAAAAGCACCTTCCATTCCTATTTTCTTTGGGATTTTATCATAAATGAATGTGGGATTTTATCATAAATAAATGTTGGATTCTATCAAAGGCCTTTTCTGTGTCAAGTGAGATTATCATGTGACTTTCCCCTTGCTTCTGTTTATGTGGTGAATTACATTTATTGATCTGCATATGTTGAACCCTAGAATGAAGCTTGCGTAGTTATGAAGTATGATCTTTTGCATTCTCTTTGCAATGTCTTGTTGAGAAATTTAAAAATATGGAAAGCTTCATGAATTTGCATGTTATCCTTGCACATGAGCCACATTAATCTTCTCTAACTATTTCAATTTTAGTATATGTGCTGCCAAAGTGTGTTAAAGTTTGTTAAAGTTGCCACAAATTGGCTGTCACTGTTACAGTCATATCCTGTTATAATCCCAAATGTCACTGTAATAATAAAGATGTGTCTCAGTATTGTGGTTCCCTGGACTTGTGTTATTTTAGAAACCTCTTGAAATGAGCAGAGAACTAGCTTAGGACTTAAACTGCTTTTTTGTGACGCAGAAGTATCTGTACTTGAAAGCTTTGATGCAATGGGATTTGAAGAGTATTTCAAGTGGTCATAACCACCTGTCCAGATCCCATCTCACAGAAGAAATTCAGTCTAGAACTGCTGCACATAATTAGCCCCCTGGTCAGGAATGACCGAGTGACACAAGTCAGGTGATGTGACATTAACCTAGTGGGCTGAACACTGCAATGCTACCGTCCCACAGTTTTCCACTTTCCATGTTATCTTGCTACTCATGATTTCAGTCCTATCATTTAGTTTCTATTTCTTCATGAATCTAATAATTCATCATAAATCTCACGTGATTCAGGCAAATCATTGCTGCCATGAGGTAAGCAATTTCTGCTTGGCCACACAGGCCTGAAAGAACTAGAATCAGCCAACCGTGGAGTGAAACCATGAGCCAAAATGAACCTTTAAGTCATTTTTCTCAGGTATTTTGTCATAGTGATGGAACGCGTCCTCCTACACCTTTTGAATCTGTGCTCCCCTGTCTGCTGCCTCCCAAAACGTCACTATCTGTTTGGTCCTTCCAGACAGGCAGCCTTAATGAAGTACAAGCTGGGGAAAGCTGGGCTGCAGAGTTACATCCTTCTCACCATGAGATGACCCGGAGCAGTTTTTTCTCACCCTCAAGCCAGTTAGATTGAAAGTCAGGTTGCACTTTAGCTCCTTCTCTGTCAAATAATTGACAAATTACATGCCGGGCCCTTGGGGATGCTGAGGATGCCAAGATGAATGACACTGGTCCTCCCCGCAAGGACTCTGTAGGTCTTTAGGGAAGACAAACAAGAGCTAAGTATGGGAGACACACTGCAGGGTCACAGTGTATCCAGTGGGGTCAGGGAAAGCTCCCTGGAAGAGGTGAGGCCTAAGCAGAATCCACCTGAATGAAGCAAAGGCTACGGTTGAGGAGAAGGAGAGTGGAGGAGGCGGAAGAGAGAAGTAGGAGGGCAGCCACGTGAGGCCCCCAGGCCCAGGGCTGCAGCACTCAGAGGCAGGGACTGAAAAGTGCTTCTGAGCTTCTCAGTCCTGACGCGCAGGCAATGAGAAGCTGCAGTGGGGCTTTAAGCAAGGCAATGGGGAGGCAAGGACTGCCCTGGTGCAGAGCTGAGAAATATCTGAACACAGACCTGGGGAGAAGCTGAGGGACTTGGACAAAATGGGTAGAAGTGGGTGTGGAAAAGGGAGAGGGGCTCAAATTAGGGAGAGGGAGCACAAGATGGAACAAGTCAGGAGGCCTGGCTCTGAGCCTGGGCTCTCCCATCACTGGCCAGAGGACCCTGAGCCTCTACTAGTTTCTTAATCCCTACCTACTTCACAGGGTTGTTGGAGGATTAAATGGGATAACCTAGGAACAAATGAAGTATCCGTCTGTACAACACAGCCCTGCAAGCACCCAGTGCTAGGCTCTGTAGGAGCCTCACCAGGAGGCTTCAGAGGACCGCATGAGCACAGACCTTGACCTTATGTTGCTTAAATTCTCTACTAAGACAGCCCTGGGTCAATCTGATCTCCTTTCCAGACCCAATTTCCCTCACTATAAAACAAGAACCCTGAATTAGATCACCTCAGGGTCTCTGCCTGGAAGTTCTATGGTTTTGTTGTCTTACCTTGTGTCTAAACTTCCACGGTTATACTTATTTGGCAAATGAAACACTATCAAAGGAATATTCAACAATAGAAAACAAAATAAAAAATTACATGGGTGACTGATTATGAAAACCATGATGAAAATTTGCATGTTCTTCAAATGCCTTCCAAAGTCACATTTCTATGATCTATTCAAAAAGTAATAAAAACTCAGAGTTTCCATTCAAAGAAAATGATTCTTACATATAGTATCTATGGTTCTAAAAGTTTAAATTATCATTGGTCTATATATTTACCCAAGAGAGGTTAAAAGAAGTATCTAAACAAAGACTTGCAAAGGAATATTCATACCAGCTTTATTAGTAATAGCCTCAAACTGGAAACAACCCAAATGTCCATCAACAGATGAATAAATAAACACATGTGGTATATTCATAAAACAGAACACTACCATGCAATGAGAAGGTCCAAACTGGAGATAAAAGCAACAATACCGGTAACCTCAGAATCAGCACATTAAAAGAATCGTCACATTAAAAAAAAAAAAAAACCCACAAAACGGGAGAAAATATTTGCAAACCATGTATCTGATGAGTCCGGTGCCTAGAGTTTATAAAGAACACTTAAAATTCCAGGGCAAAAATAGAAACAACTCAATTTAAAAATTGATGATAGATTTGAATAGACGTTTGCCTAAATCTGACATAGAAAGCCAGGCGTTATGGTGCATGCCTGGAATTCCAGCATGCTGGGAGGTGGAGGTAAAAGAATCATGAGATCAAGCCCAGCCTGAGCAACTTAGTGACTTAGTGAGACCCTGTCTCCAAGCAAAAATATAAAAAGGACTGAGGGTGTAATTCAGCATGAAATCCCGGGCTCAGTCCTCAATACTGGCCCTGCAAACACACACAATGTAAAAATGGATACACACACACGAAAAGAAGCCCTGCGTCCATCATTCATCATTCATCATTCATGAAAACCACAAAAGGATATCATTTTATCCCCAATAGGATGGCCGTAAAAAATAAAGAAAAATAATAAGTGTTGGCAAAAATGTTGAAAAACTGTTGCTCCCATTCGCTGCTAAAAGGAATGTAAATTGGCACAGTGCTTTGGGAAGCAGTGAGGAAGTTCCTTAGTAAATTAAACGTAGAATTACCCTATGACTGAGCAATCCATCCCGTGATACATATTCAAATGAACTGAAAACAGATATCCAAATAAAAACTAGGACATGACAATTCATGCTAGTCCTATCCACAAGTCAAATGTAGAAACCACCCAAATGTCCATCAATGGATAAATCAGTGCTATCTATCCATACAGTGGATTATTAACCAGTAATAAAAATGAAGTACTGATACATCATACAGTGTGGATGAACCTTCAGGGCATATGTTATAGGAAAGAAACCAGACACCAAATCCGCAGGAACAGGAAGTCGATTAAAGGTTTCAGGGGCTGAGGAAAGGGGAGATGAGAAGCAACAGTTTAAGGAGCAAGCAGTGTCCTTTCTGGCTGACACAACTGTTTTGGAACTAGACAGTGGTGATGGTCATATAACATCACGAATATACTTGATGTCATTGAATTACACACTTTTAGCCATGGTGGATGTCACTGCAGTACTGTGGGTGTGTCTGTCCTCCAAGGGTGAAGGTGCTGGAAACTTGGTCTTCAGTGCTGTGGTACAGAGTGCTGGGGAGAAGGGTTAAGGAGCTAGTAGAAGGCATTTAGGTTGCTGGCAGTGCTCCTCTCAGAAGGGATGGATGTAGTTCTCTTGGGACCTTGGTCAGTTCTTCCAAGAACAAGTTGTTATTAACTGAGGCCACCTAATATATTGGCCACCTTCTCCCTGAGCTGTTTTCTTTCACACTTCTCCACTATGTGATGCTGCTGCTAAGGGGGCCAACCTATGAGGCCTGTGGATCTTGAGCTTACAGCTCCCAGAACTCTGAGCTAAATAAATCTCTTTTCTTTAGAAGGGACTGATCCCCAAGTATTGTGTTATAGAAAAAAAAAAAAAAAAACTCACACAGAAATGCTATATGTATTTTATAACAATTTTTAAAAAATATTGCCAGACAAAATCATGTTGAATGAAAGAAGTTAGACCAAAATGTACAGGCTTTGATTCCACCATTATAAAATCCTAGAAAATATAACTAAATCTTTAATAGTAGAAAGCAGATCTCTGGATGTATGAAGGGAACAGGTTAAGGGGAATAGGTAAGGATAAATTATAAAAAGCATGAAGCAATTTTTGAGGATTATTATTATTTCAATTAGTTGATAATTTGATGCATGTTGTAAACTTGTGCAGGGCTCAGGGATGTAGCTCAGTGGCACAGTGCCTGCCTGGCAAGTGTGAGTCCCTGCTACCAAAAAATAAGTTAATTAATTAAAATTAAAAGTAAAAAATAATAATAAGCTTTGTGCAGCTTGGTGAACTTCTGCTATATCTCTCTAAACTGAAAAAAGCAAAATTAGAACAAAGAAAGCTTTGTAAATTACCATTGTACCTCTGAACCAAGAATAGTTGAATTTCCATCTGAAATACACAAGGAACTCAGCGTTTCAATGAGCACCACTATAAACCCTGTTGCACGTCAAAAGAAAACTATCTTTTCCTGATTTCTTGATTCAATTCAGTCTGGTTTTTACTTAAAACCAAAGAACACCTGTAACAATGTCTGTAGAGACAGCTCAAGAAGCCTGTCTGGTGGAGAGAACCAAGCTCAGTGGGGCCAGCCTTCAAGCCAGGAATTCCTTTTGCTATTATTAGGAACCTGAAACACTTTAATCATTGCTGAATCCTGCTTTTCTGAATCAGTTCAAAAATGGGCTAGTAGAACTTGGCAGACACTTGTTTTGCAAATCAAACTCTCATATCTATTATTATTTTAGCACATGCTGAGAGGATTATAAGTGTTTATATACTCTCCGTGAGCATCGAATTCAAGTCTTGCCTAACATGCATGGCAAGCAGAATGAGACAGTGAATCAAATGCCAGTCTCAGATTTGCTCATGGAATGTAAATTGGCCTCACTTTACATCACAAGGCAGGCTGAATGCTAGAAAAAGAAAAAAAGCATAAAACAATATTTTTAATTGGATTGCTTGGTTTGTCTCATTAAACTTGACCTACTTTGAAATTCACTTCAGTCAATTTTTGGTACAATATCTTCTTTGTAAGTGGAAACTTATTTTGAGGAAAAAGACATTTACATACAGAGGATAGGATCACTTAAATTTACACGAACCTTTTTCCATTCTCAGTGCCACCCACCAGTTCTTTCAAAAATGCTGTTTGCTTAGAGTTTCTAAGTCCTTGGAAGGTTGTGACTCAGTTTTCTCATTGGCAAAATGGAACAATAATAGCTCTTATATGGCAGGATGACTGTCAGATTAAGTCATTAAATGGATTAAACATACATAAAAGGGTTAGCATAGAACCACACACAGGAAGCATTGAAGAAAGATTAGTCGCTATTCACGTATATTTGTTGTTCCCTTTTACAGGTCAGAACACTGAACGCAGGGCTAGTGGTGTCTGCACTGAATCTAGAGTGCAGAACATACCTGCTTCTCATTCTTCTCCCTCTTCAACATCACCCTCTCCACCCATACATATTTTGTGTATGAAAATAAGAGTCCCAAACGGGAACAGGCAAAAATAGATATGAAACTTAAATCTAAAATGCACAAACAGGCTGGGTGTGGTAGCACACATGCCTAGAATCCTAGCACTTGGGAGACTGAGGCAGGAAGATTGCTGTGAGTTTGAGGCCAGTCTGGGCTATGTAGTGAGTTCAAGATCAGCCTAAAACTACATCTTGACACTCTGTATCAAAAGAAAGAAAGAAGAAAGAAAGAAAGAAAGAAAGAAAGAAAGAAAGAAAGAAAGAAAGAAAGAAAGAAAGAGAAAGAAAAGAAAAAGAAGAAGGGAAGGGAAGGGAAGAGCAAACTGGTAGTAACTGACCAGCTCCCAGACTCACCTGGTTAAGGAAGTAGGGTAAGACACGAATCATTTTTAAAGTCTACTTCAGGTAGTGATTTTTTAAAAAGATAAAAGGTTTCTGCAAAGAGCCTACATAGCTTTAACAAGATGCCTAAAAAAAGTCCCCTAAGCTGGTAAAAATTAACATCAGGATCCACTTATGATACTAGCATTAAAAAGGGTTTACATTCGCCATGCATGGCCATTATGAAGCTCTGCAGCCTTGACAGAAGGCTTCCTCTAGCACTGAGGTGGGAAGTAGCTGGCCCAGCAGCCAAGTCCTATCACTCAGGACTAGAAAAATCCAGAGGCTGGGGAAATAAATGCTTGTGGGCTAGAAAAATGCAAACATATTTGCAAGGCTGTTTGATCTAAACTTTAAGTCCAAACTCATCCATTCTAAAGTAATATTTATCTTTTTAGTTCCACATATTTCATTGAAAGCTTTTACTAATTTTGTCCAGTTAAAAGATAAAGTCACTCAGTGAAAATCTACTCGTAGGTGGGATATTTGGGGGAACTCATTGTATCACCCACAGAACAGTCTAATCACAAAGAGAAAACTATCCCTCCATGTGGAAAGATCTGGTGCTCCTCCTGTTGACCAAGGGGCAAGCTTAACTGGAAACACATCAGCCAGAGTGTAGCTGCCACAGTGCTCATCCTGGCCCTGGCCACCAGGAAACCACAGACGTCTGCAGGACAGTTCATCCTACGGAGCCATCAGCCAGGAATCTCTAACCATGGACAGAAGGAGGTAGGAACACGTGGTAGATGAAAAGCAAGGGACCCCATAAACCAGGGGGTTCAAAGCCAGCTATCATGAGATTTTTATTTTTCTGACAACTAAAGAAAGTTAAAAATCTGGGGTTTATTAGAAAAAATATTCAAATGAGGCTATCTTCCCTAGATATAATAACATGGTCATACAACTTTCAAATAGTTCAGGGGTAAGAGAGACAGAGAGAAAAAAAGAGCACAGAAAAAGAGACAGAAAGATAATACAGTGCATGGAAGACCAAGCAAGAGCACAAATGTAACCGCCTAAAAACAAAGCCCATGTCAGTAACGTCAAAATTACATATCTTTGGGTGAACAAATTTGCAGAAGAGTAAATGAAAGTTGCGGTCACAGAAATATTACTGGGCATTTCTCCAGGAGCTTGGGAGTGAGAAGTAAAATGTGTTTGTTTTACTTCCTTTTTAAGTGAAAATATCAGCTATGATTTTATCCTTTAAAAGACTCGTCTTCACCATAGCTGTTAGCAAGTGCATGTTGATGCAGGGACGGGGTTTATGAAAAATCTGGATTATCCTAACCTTGAACTTTGATGAACAGAGCAGAAAATGTGATGCCCGGCTTCTGTTTGGCAGGAGGACAAAGCCAGAGATGCCCTGCCTGGAGAGACCCTGCTGAGGCTGAAAAGTCCTGCAGGCTGGACAGGGAAGGGAGGAGATGACACATGCCAGCAAGCCTTTCCCAATTGCTTAGAGGACTGAGCCTTTAGAGCCACTAGGTACAAATGGCCTTCAATCCTCTCTCCCCCATATCCCACGAGCACAAGATAAAGAACTGGGACTCCTCGTCCATCACAGTGCATCCCGACCTTCATTTGCCCCACCTGAAAACCAAGAGAGCAGCTACCGCAGCTCCCAGATCCCTTCTCACGGGCTAAAGGTCAGCTCCGTCTAGTGCGCAATACCAGCATGAAGGCATGCTGTCTTTTATTTTGAAACATGAAACTTTTATTGTTTTCTCTGATTGCATCTTCCCTGAAAAAATAAACAAACCACCATAATTTGCACCATCCAAAGTCAGAACCACTGTTAACATCTTTATGCTTGTTCTTTAGACGTTTCTCAAGGATGAACGTACTGGCACACACACATGCACACACACACGCACACAATCTTAAGTATTTTTTTTAAACACAAACATGAAATCCTTGCATATATTTGTTTGCAGTATTTTTAGTCAATAATATTATACAGTCCTTATTTCATACCAGTGAATGCAAAATAACAGATCATTCTAATCGCTGAATGGTACATGATACTACAAGAGTACATGATTTATTTCTCCAACTGAGAAATAGGTAGTTTCTAATGTTTTATTCTAGAAGACAATGCTACAATAACTATCTCTCCGTTCACTCTTATTTATGTACCTAACTCAAAGGATATGTTGAGATTTAATCACACAACTCATCTCCCTTTTTATGCAAAATTTCAAACATATCTTTTCAAATATCAAACAAAGCTCCTCCACAATCCCACCCTGAGAGCCCCAAGGAACACTCCTCTGCCCGGAGGCACCAGGTCTTTCACTCTGCTGGAACCACACAAAACCTGAGGCCCAGCTTTGGGACAATCAACACCTTGGCAGAATAGAGAAGAATTTTAAGGGCAGCGAGCTCTGGGCAGGTCTCTGCAGCCCATGCAGCCAGCCAACTGCATACACTGTAAGACTCTGTGTAAGACCAGGCTCTGCCACATCCCTGGCAGATGTCTGTGGGTCCTTCATTTATGATTTCTGCCTCTACGCACATCCCTACCTGCTTGTGTGTAAAATATGCAATTTGAACACACAAAAAATATTATTTTGAACACACAAAAATTCTCAGTCTCCTAAACTGAAAGCTGTACTCTTCTTTGCAAATTCAAGGATTTTACTGTAGCACCCCAAAATAATTAATATCACTAAATAATTACTTTTGGAATTCCCCAAAATTTTACAGATTAAAAAGTAGTTGGAAACTTGTGCCTTCTAACTGACATCCGAATCTAGTCTTTTGACATTAAATTTTGTCACTTATCCAGATTGTCCTTGTAAATGCTGCAGAAAGCATTTAATTCTTTGTTTGTGGTACTTCGTGTCACAGGTGATCAACCCCACAAACAGGTATCTACACTTAAGGCTAAAATCTAACCAAGTAGGGACACAGTCTCTATCAAAGGTGGGCAGGAAGGGGTACGGTTGCTCAGATGAGTCCTGGAGACTCACTTAACCTGACTTTTGGATGGATCCATTGTAGATCATTTTCAGTCCCTGGGGAGGCTGGATTAGGGAGGTTAATTGCCTACTTCAAGACACCTAACTGCAAATACCTGTTTTTTGACCCCCTGTCAAAAACGCAGTAATTAACTTAGAGCAAAGACATTTGTTTTACACTTACCCATCAGACAGATCTTTAATTATTTAACAATAAACTCAAACTGAAAAAAGAAACAGTGAAATTAATGCATGCTTACAACCGATAGTACCTTGTCCACTGCTGATGCTGGCGATCAGATTTAAGGGTGGCTGTAAGGAAATTTAAAAACGTATCTGGAAAAAAATCTCGGAGAAGTTGCAAAACTGAAAAGGCTTTAAAATGCCCAGACAGCCTGCAGTGGGGTTTTCCCGGTGTGAGCCAGAGTAGAAAGCGGTGACTGAGAGCTGATAGATCATTAAGTGTGATGGAGAGAAAGCAGGTGCGAAGGAAAGGCAAATGGCCTCGGTGAATCTTTAAAGCAGATACATTAAAGACAGGAAAAGTAGCGTGAAAACCATCTTGACAGGGTGATAGCCAGCCCCTAAACACATGCATGACCCCAGTCTTTTGTTTCTGAACACATGGAAAGATTTATTTTGCAAAATGAGCTACAAGTTATTAACACATCTTTGTGCAACTTGCCTCTTCGTGTCCATAGCATCAGTATGGGCCATCTCCCCTACAGGTCTGCTGTCAGCAAGTTGGAAAAGTTGCCTTGCAAACCACTAGGGGACTTACTTATCTTAGAAAATTCAGCAGGCATTATAGGAAAGAGATCAATTAACTTGACTGTAACTTCTGCTGCTGTGAAGACTTCATCCTGTTAGATAGTTATTTGCAACATAATTGAAACACAAGAACAAACTACTGGGGGGATGGGGTCCTTCCCTTCCAACGCCTCCACAAACAGCTGGTGATGACTTGCCCCCAAACTTATTATGTCAAAGATTAAACTTTGTATAACTCCTCGGTTGGATGAAATTTAAACAGTGACCACCCATTAAGCCAGTAACACTATCAGCCCACCATGGTGTTGGAAACCCAATTCCTGATTCTTGGTCTACTCACAGGTGGGAACAAGCAGTGTGAGGCATGCCAGCTAACATACATATCACCAAGATCCAGCCAGGTTTGCCAACCAGAAACGGAACTGCCACATGTTCTGTTCTGCAAACTGCTAATTACTGTCTTTGCTCTAATTCTGAGCTATGGATCATTTTACTTTCTGCAAAACTTTTCAACAGTCTATTCTAAACCCAGCTGCTGGTCTGTTACGCCACTGTGGATGCACAACAACTTTCCCTGTTAAAATATACAAAATAATAGCAATCAGCTCATTACCGGGGCAGGAAACACAAATCCAATGAAGTGGCATTTTGTGACAGAGGAAACTCCTTCAAGCTTTCAGCAGGCAAGGGAAACAGGGCTGAAAGAAGAGGGAGGGGGGTCCCGCTTCAAAATTCCTTTTGGGAGTTTCAATTCTTCTCTCATGCTTCAACTGTTCTTAATTTCCATGTTTAGTTCAGCCTATTTTAATTCGTAAGCCTTGGTTAGAACTCAGTTCCCAACACTTTGCGTATTTTTGTTTATCGAAGCTATAGATCAAGCTATACCAGTCTGTTTACCTAAGGATTGGCTGTGTGGGCAGTGGAGCAACGTTAGTTTAAACTGGACTCAGAACCTATGCCACAAGAAGAATAAAGCAGGGGGAGAGAGAAACTGGATAATGCAGGGTCATTTCACTGTGAGTCAATCCAGTTGGGGTTTTTCCTCCCTAATGACTATGAGGACAGGCAAAGAGATCTGGCAGATAAGCGGTCACCTTCCACACGGTAGAGTTAGGCTTTTTAAATGATCAGCTTAAATGATAAAATGCTAAGGAGCTGTAAAACAAGCAGACAAAAAAATAAAAGCAATGATCAAATTTGTCTTCTTTCTCCTTGATGGCGCAGCCTTTCTGTGCACCATATGCAGTCGCTTGCTGTGACTAATGGGAATAATGTACTACATTTCATAACACTGATCTCTTGGGCCATTTGAGAAAACTCGTGACTACATGGTTATATGCACTACCTAAAGCACTTATTATGACAAAACTCCCCACCAAAATTTTCTTTTCAAAAGCACCTTTGAAAGACTTTCTAGAGAAGCAAAGAAACTTTTCAGACTAGTAAGAGGCCACCCCTCTCCTTCTGTTTGAGCAAATGCTTAGCCCTCTCTGAGGTTTTCCCTGCTGAATGTTTATTTTGCGTGCAGTGTAAGGTGCTGCTTGAAATTTTCAAAATTTCATCTATAAGTGCATTCCAAAAATTCTCCTAAAAACCAGGCTAGAACTGATATTAGAACTGGCTCTGACATTAGAAAGTCCACCCTCTTTCCAGAAAAGGACCAAATATATGTGTGAGGCCATGTCCCCTTTTAGAAAATTCCTATTTCCTCCCCTGATCCTGGATCCAATTGTCAGCAGGCACATCAAAGTGGGTGGACATCACATACAATTAGCCTGTAGATCAGATCCTGATGGTTATAACACGGAGATCCCGCCAGCAGAATGTCTGTAAAATTATCTGCTCTGTTAACTATTCCTGACATTTTCTATTCTGAGTCAGGGGAGTTCTTACTCCTCAGAGAGAGCCGTAGTTCTAATGTCACGTAGAAGACTATAAACTAGAAATCAAAACTGGATATATGTCCTCAGAAGCCACCAACAATTCCATGCAGGTGACATTAGCTAGCAAATGCTAAACCAAAATTTCTTCTATTTTTATAATTGGTTTTGTTTGGTCATAAAATCATCTGGAAAGGAAAAATAAGTCCTGTGTCTCAAATATGAAACCTGATGGCATGTATGAGTCAGGAATATCTTACTACAAATTGAATAATTTTGGAAAATCACCATGTAATTTGCTTTGTAAAAGGTGTGTGTATTGGATTAATTTTCACTATGATTAGTGGTACACTCTGTAGTCCCATCTGATGGGCTGAGTTCAACATTTCACTCAGAATCAAGTGGCTGCTTTCACTCTAGTGAGAGTTTTAAAACTTGTAACCTAAAATTCGATTGTCTGATGTTCATTAAGATTAATTTAAAAAATCTTATAAATCAAGGTTAGGTGTGGTTTTTAAAGCACATAATTAAAATTTTGAAAGTAAAATATGAATGTTTGAGGAGATAAACACTCATAAAGCATTCATTAACAAACAGCAATGTTTTTGCTCTTCTGCTAGTATGGGAAAATTCATACACACATTGGCACATTTAAACAAAAACAATCACAAGATAGTCTTTATATGTGTCTACAACCTGGTTGATAGTCTATAGACAATACTTATATTACAGGGGTCAAGGGTACACAAGGGCAGAAGTAGCATGGATAGTTCTTAACTGAAGCTAAGAATATAATGATAAGAAAACTATTCCTGATTAGAACAAAAGTACTCCACAGAAACTAACTTTAGATGCCGCCTTTTTAAGTATTGAGATTGACTTCCAACACACAAATCAGTCTCCCTGCTCACCCCCACACTCACGTTAGCTACACTGTAGCTACACTGCTGTTCGCTTAAGACCAAATTGGATGCACATGAACAGAAACCTGTTTTTATTGCAATCGAGAGTGGTTTTTGCAAAAGTAACTGATTTCACCTAAAGCCATAAATTCAGTAAGGACAGCCCTTAAGAAGTGCAGTCTTATAATCTTTAAGCACTATGCAACATGAAGATTGCTATGTCCATAATTTTGCAAGAGTTCAGAACTTTTTCTCTTACCAATTATATAATAACCTCACTGAAATTAGGGGTTGCCGTGTTACTAGTGAGGTTACATAATAACCTCACTAGAAAAATTAGGGGTCTTCTAATAATGTCTAATATGCATTTCACAGGAAGAAAATTTCACGCAAAACTTGAGTTCACGAAAGTCTCCAAATGCCAAGGTGGACGTTCATACTGCCGCCGAGGGCAGGCTTCCCGCTACTTTTCCTTGAAGATGGCTGATGCAAACAGCACCTCCTAACTACGTAAAAATGGTCGCTCAGATTAAATTATGCAAACGTAGTTTCAAAATAGCCTGCTCGAGTTACAGCGCATTAAAGATGGACCTGCACAGAGCTTGCCATGTTGCCTGATTCCAGCGGGATATCAGTGGGGGCGGAGCAGAGTGCAAACCCGAATCATACTTATAAAGACTGAAACTTAAGCGCCTGAACATCAAATCCCACGGGCACATTTACAGCCTTGGACCAGGTCCTTGAACACTGGATCTGTCACCAATGCGAAACAAGACAGAGCCACTAGGCGCATCTGCAAGCAGAAGGGGCCATCTTTGAAAAGTTTGGTCCAATCTTTTTAGAATAAGATATCCTAGATATGGAAGTTTCCAAATGGGGGTAGGGAGTAAATTCACAGCATAATTTATTAAGTGTACGAAGTAATTAAAATATATCTTAAATAACCCATTTCCACAAAATGGCATTTATTTCTACCTGGCAACTCTTCATAATCAGACTCTCGTCTACAAAGATTTTTCTGTGAACATAAAGTTTCTACTTTTCTTCACTTAAAAATAAATGATAGAAAAATGTAATTCTGATACTAAAGTAATGTTGCTAAGCTTAATATGTAGATTAATTTCAAGGCATAAAATGTAGACTCAGCGAGAAATACATCAAATGTCTCCGAATTAACAACTGGTCTAATTGGATTTTCTAGTAAGTAATCTCTAGATTTTAAATTGGTGGTTTTTTTTTTGTTGTTCATTACTATTTGTGTTAAACATTAAAGAGGAAATTTAAACGATGAGTTACATAAACTGTCATTCCTATTTAGCATAATCAGAAATAACTTGCAAAACAGAAAAAAACAATATGAGATACTGCATTTTCAAACAGAAAATAGTTGCAGGTTTTATACAATATGAAAATTTTAAAAATAAAGGAACCTTTAATATTTCACCAGTCACTAAATAGGGAACCATTTTGTTCTGAAACATGAAACCAGGGTTATCGGTGTCAAATTTGAATTTTCCCTCTTTTTATTACCTAAGTTTATATAACGATCTCAATCGCTATTGACTTCCTTGTACAGCCCCTCGCTGATGATTTCTCTTACGACACTTTAAGTTTACATAACCCACAGCTACATCTCGCTGTCCTTATGTGAATACTCTCCAGTTTCGTTTAGTTTCACTGAAAAGTTCATCATATACGTTCCCCTCTACATTTCTTACACTAATAATGCGGACTTCGTCACAAGCTGATCAAACCACTGGAAGAATAAACGGCCTCCCAATAAACCAACAAGTTAGGCCTCAAACTGTCAAAAAACTAAATTAAAGGAACGAAGAAAACAAAACATCACCGTGTTGCTTTTCTTTCCTCTACGCGGGTGGAAAGCGCCTCTGGGGCCCACTGGCCGCCCACCCTCCTTACACTCTGAGTAAGTAAGACGGCCGAGAACTCACCACCCTAGGCGCACGCTCAGCAGAGCTCAGCAGAGTCACGTAATGGTAACATTAGTGAAAAGGGCTTGCGCCGCTCAGACCTCTAAGGCAAGGGCCGCCTTGAAAACTGTCTACACGGAAGGGCAAAGCCAAACACGTTGTGTCCAAGCCCTGGCTTCCTTTTTTACCCCAAAGTTGCCAGTCGACTCCAGCGCACGATTCAGGGTGATGAGCCTCATGGTCTCCTTTCACTTAAACACCCTCAGGCTCGTGCGTACTCACGCTTGGCTCTCCATACGTTCTGGGCACCAGAAAGATGAAAAAGGCTCTCTGGGCCATTTTACCCCACATCTGAGCTCCTGCAGTTCAAAATATCCAACTAACACCCCTAACGAGAAAAGGAAGAGGATAAGGAAAGACAAATTATTTCGCCCAAATAACTTGGCTCTTCACCCCAGCCTCACCAACAGCCAAAACGGCACCGACTGCCCAGGGAGAGGGCAAGAAAACTTCAAACACAAGGGGGCCGAACCAAGCTTAGCTGAACACCAGATGAAGCCACAAAGGGGGCGCCCGGGGCGTGTCCCGAGCGCACCCCCGCCCCGCGTCCTGCGCCCTCCTCTTACTTTTGGATGATCTGGGGTAGGCCGCCTTGGGACTGGGGCGGCGGGGGCGGCGGGGGTGGCGGCTGCATCCCTCGCGGGCCGGGGGGCGCCTGGGCGCCGGGCGCGACGCAGGCATCTCTGTCGGGCTGCTCGGGACCGCTGGGGTCCGCGTCCTGGCTCATGGCTGCAGCCAGCACCATGCGGGGCGAGACCGTCCCGGGCTGACGGCGAGGGCGCGCGCGGGCAGGGCGGTCCGGGGCACCGGCGCTCACTGGCCGGGGTCCCCGTGCCTAGTCCCCTCGTCCTTCTCGGTGGCGCGGGGAGGAGACGCGAGGGGCGGGGAGGAGACTGGGCCGGCGGCGCCGCCTCCTCCGCCTCCTGCTCCGCGGGCCCGGCCGGGCGGGGGCGGGGGACAGAGGACGCGCTTCGCGTTCTGGGGCTGCTCTGCGCCGGGGTGGTCTGGGGAGCTCCTGCCGGCGGCTCCAGGCTCCGCGAGCCAGAGGAAACGCGGCGTGCGCCGCCCGCGCCCTCCCCTTCCAGGTCCGGAGCCTGGCGCTCGGCGGTGTGGCACACCGCGTGAGCAGGCGACACGCGCGCCAGCCAGCGGCCCGCCACGGCGCTCGCGCTTCTGCCGGGATGCGGGCAGCTCCCGCCGTCCCCGGGGACTGCGTTGCCCTGCTCCTCTCCTGCCCAGCCCGACGGAATGAGCGCGCCAAGGGCGCCGAGCCCACCGCCGGGCTAAGCGCTGGACTTGGCACTATCCTGGCGCAGGAGCCCAGCCAGGACCATTTTTATTTGGGGGCCTTCCTCAGGGTTCCTGGGACTTGTGTCCTCGGTTCTTAGATCAGCAGATCCGAGTTTTCTCAAATTGCCAGCCCCAGCCGCTTTTTTCAGAGGGTCCCCAGAAGGAGCAGGTGGGACCGCCGTAGGTTTCTGGCTTTTTAATTTTCACTGAAATGACTTCGCGACGGCAAAGACAAAAATCAAGCACACATTCTGTTCTTGGTATTTACTGGCAAAATATCCATGGAAAAATTAACGGTGGGAAAGAATTCGCTAACCTCGTGCATCCACGATCACTGCGCATGAGGTTGTTAACTACACTGTTAACGCGCGCCAATCCACCTGCGTGCCCGTGTACACGACGGTGGTGGCAGCGATCGCGAGCAGGTGAAGGTCCAGGAGCCACGCTGCAGGTCCAGCTCAATGCCTTTGCGCGGGTTCGGGTTTGAGGAAGAACCTGGCTCAGCAGAACCGTCGAGAAACTGAGTAAAGCCCAGGCGAACTGGCTGCCCAGGAGCCCTTAAAGGCTGTGGGATTCGTGGGAGGTCTAAATCTTGGGGACTGGAGGCTGGGTTCGGGAGAAGCGCAGGGAAGCGGTGCCTTAGGCGCCCTGGGAAGCCTGAGCCCACGCCAGGCTGCCTAACGGCCTAGAGGGGAGTTTGCTGCCGGTCTCCAGGCCCCACGGAGGAAGATTCTGAAGAGGGGTTCTGTAAGACCAGGCAGCTGGCGGAATTCCCTGAAAGACGCTCGCTCCTCTTTCCAGACATTTTCCTGACAATCTCCGGAAACTGCAGGCGTCTCCCTTGATCCCAGCCCCCTTCCCGGGGGTGCCTGTGCCATGCTGTTTCTCTCTTTCTTTTTGTTCTTCCTCTTGCCTTTTTGTGCTTCCTCCTCTGACAAATAAAATTTTACTATAAATCCCTGTATTCATAAAGCTCAGATCATCACAGTACCCAGAATTGAGTCTCGTCCAAAAATACTCAGGTAAACAGAGATCGCTGTCTGCCCTAATGCACGAGTGAGGAGGCCTTGGTGTGATTTATTCCAGGCTATGTGGCTACCACGAGGTGGGTCAGATTCTCCCAGGGGTTGGTTCACCCGTTGTCTTTATTTCTATGACTACATTTTTATTGTGATGGTCATAAAACCTCATCTTCTACCCCAGTCCTCATCCGCAGATTTCTTTGGTGGATGGAAATTAACTAAAATTAACACTGCAACTCTCCCAGAAGTCAAAATTAAATATTTTCAAATATCTGTCCTGAACTTTCCTTCTGAGAATCTTCCAAAGACCTCTAGGGAAAGGGTTTTGAAATCACAGAGGCAAACATGTTTGGGGGTCCATACTACAACTTCCTGGGGCAGTGACAGTGTCTTTGATGGCAGTTACCAAGTGCTATGCAGACTGGCAGTGATGGGATGCTGGCTCCTACAGATTAGAGGTGATGTGTCTTGTAGGAGATGTTCAATGTGGCCAGTAGTCCACGGAGGATTTTTTATATTCCAGTCTCAAAAGTAATGTACTCACCTATGTGAGCAAATAATAAACTGGATTCACTGGGCTTTTCCCCATCATTTCAGTAAGTTTGAAATTTTCAATATAAGAAAAAAAGTGACAATTCACAAGATGTTTTAGAAATGCTATTCCTGTGATTATGGCTTCATCTGTGCAACTGAAGTGTTCTGTAATTACTGACATTTAAATAGGACCAGATTCAAGTCACAGCACTGCAGTAAAAATCTGAAATTAGTACATTCCCTGTCTCAGATGCCCCCAAAATGTTCTCCAAGATGATAACTGAACAAATTTCCATGTGACAAGTCAAACATCAAGTACATTAACCAGTTCCAGTGGGGAAAGTTTTTAATTTACCTCCCCCCACTTTTTTCCAGGAGTAGTGGAAAAGCATAAGAATCCTAGCTGAGGTTATTGCCCTTTTGTGGGGGGGGGGAGGGACTGAACTCAGGACCTCTCACTTGCCAGGCGGGCGCTGTGCTGCTGAGCCACATCAGCCCCACGGCCCCTGTGTTTGTTCCTCACAGTGATCAGGGCGAGAAAAAGGCTGAGTCACCCACTTCACTAATGGGGAGTGTGACTGCAAGGTGAGAGAGCTGGACACATCTCTTTGTTCCACTCTACAGAAGCATCCTGATCCTCCTTGACCTACAAATAAACTGCAGTCAGGCGGAGTGGCTATTATTGTTTATTAGTGCATTCTGCATTTAACAAGAGTCAGCTGTGAGGTGCTTTCATACTCTGTCGTCATACTCAGTCACCCCATAACTGCAGTTATCTCTTTTATAACTGAGGCAGCTAAATCTCAGCTGTAAGAACTTGCTCGAAATCACCCTGCTTTTAAGGGACAGAAGGACCACAGGTAGTTCAGTCCGTCCCCAGAGCTCACCCCTTCTCATACCTCTACACTGATCCAGTAACAGAAGTGGAACTGAGACCTCACCTGTCTTCCAATACAAAATGTCACTTGCATTGTGATTCAGCTCTGCCACTCATGTCCAGTAATGTAGCAGGAGATATCAAATTACCAGAGCAATGAGAAAGTTTCAAGAAATGAAACAGCTTGGCAGGAAGTGGTAGCGAGGAGCAGGAAACAGAATCCATGACTCTGTCATTCTGGGATCATTCTTAAATGTTCCGGGACTCTGACACTCTGACTTGTTTCCCATCAGTCAACATTTACCGAGTTCTGTGTTCTGGACCTAAAAGTTTTCTCATGCCTAATTTTCATCTATAGCACCACTTTGCAGGCCAAGGACAATGAAGAACCTGCCGACATCTCTGGGACACTAAGCAGCAGCACAGAGGTTCAGACCCCAATCTACATCACTGTAACCCCCTGGCCTTTCTTTAAAGGGGAGAAAGGTCCTCCCAAAGTGACTGTGAGCATTTCTGTCTGCTGATGAGATCATTTAGGATGCCCTCTATTCCATTATCTACACTAGTTTTTTTTTTTTTTTAACAATTTAGTAAGGTTTAAGGATACCCAGAGCTAGTAAAATTAGACATTCTCCCACATTGATGATAGAGTCATTAGTTATGTGGTAGATTAACTAATGGTCAGCTTGTAACACCTAGCTGAACTGAATCAGCATGGCCCTGGGTGTGGAAGGCTTACCTGAGGATCATTGGCAACAGCATACACAAGAGAACTGGCAGGGAAAGTGATGTGCTGTAGGTTCTCCTGGGGAAGCTTGCTGTGCTGGCTTTCCTGATATGAACTCGGCTGTTGTCATGGGAGGAGCTTGGGAACTCACTGTTGCTGAGGATGGCTGCGGTTCTTTTCATGGCAGCTCTGTCTTTATCCTAAGTGTTGCTTCCTGGCTCCAGTGCAGATCCCTCAGCCTGCTGGCACAGA
Organism: Cavia porcellus; assembly: GCF_034190915.1. NCBI lineage: Eukaryota > Metazoa > Chordata > Mammalia > Rodentia > Caviidae > Cavia > Cavia porcellus. The sequence goes on along the minus strand of NW_026947485.1, from coordinate 84,199,692 downwards.
TCCTTCATTCCGCTGGCACAGACTTTCTAACTTCAACCACTGACCTGTAAGCCTTCCCAGTGCAGATCCATGATACCGACTTGCTTAAGACATTGTCATGGGCTCTAGGCCTCCAGTTGACCCATGAAGGACATTGCCATGGGCTGTAGGTCTTCAGCTGGACTCATGCAGGACATTGCTGTGAGATCTCAGCTGGATTCTTCGGTTCTTAGTGTGTGGACAGATCTCTTATGCTCTTCTGTATCTGACTCTTTGGGAGAATATTATAAAATAATCCTATAATTTAGGTGTCCTGTGTTAAATCTATTCCCTTGTATCCCCTAACTACAACAGGCTACAAGCTCTTTGGAAGTGAATTGGAACTGTCCATTAAAACTGGAACGAGGGAAATGGACTCAGAAGTTGCCCTTCTGGGAATGTGTAGCACTGATCAAAGTTGCGTGTCCAGGGTCGTTGACCGTGGCCTTGTTCCTAACAGCAAAAACTAGTAATAATCAGAGTGCTGAGCACCAGGAAACTGCTTCCATGAAGTTAATTCCTATGTGCAAAGAAGTATGATGCGTTCCTAAGAGGGAGGAGGCAAGTGTCTCTGCACTGCTACAGAAAGATTTCCTGGGCATATCATTGAGAGATAAATGCAAGTTTCTCAACAACACTGTAGCATGATTGAATCTACATAAAACCTGAGAGTATAGAACACTTCTGGAAAATATATGTAAGTAATTAGTTGTTAACATTAAGTACCTCTGCAAATTGAGATAGAGCAAGAAACTTCCTTTTATATTATTTGAATAACTGAAATATTGAACTATTAAAATACATACTGCTAGATTGTTTTTACTAGAAACATTGTAGTTTTTGTTAACTGATGACCACAACATTTAATTTGCTTTGTAATTAGTAAGCATTAACAACAGTTAGTACATTAATGAGGTATTCATCATTAAAGCAAAAATGCATCTGAAAGAATGAAGGAGAAAAATTCTGGGCAGTGTCATTATCCAGATTTAAGCCCTACACTTTTGATATCCCAACAACTCCAGTAGAGTTAATTTATCAAATCATGAAGCTGCCAGCAGTCATGCTGATCCCATTGTAATCTACTGGTTGGACAGATCATATTAGCAGTCTGTCCACATCAGCGGTAACGAAGTACCTGTCCAGGTGTTAAGAATAACAGTTTCCACTTCTTGAGTGTTACTCTGACAGTCTGCCCATTGCACAGAGAAGAAAACTCAGGCTCAGTGAAGCTCAGTCACCTGGCCGGCTGGTGAGCGGAGGAATTCTGCTCCCCACCCCGCTCTGTTTCTCCGGAGCTGCACTCTTAACCATTCTGCCTGGTGTTTCTTGGGGCTGGCGAGCCTGGACAGCCCTCTGTCTAGTCCTCGAGGCTGGAGCCTTCCTGCTGCCTTCACCATCCCCTCTTTTGGTTTCCCTTCCTTTCCTTTTCCCTCTCTGGCTTTTCCTTTCTACCCCGCTGAAGTGAGTTTTACCTATTTGTTGGCCCCTCTGTCAAAAATAGTATAGGGTTTTACTTGAAGTCCATGGAATCTCTACAGAAGTTTGAAAAGAATCATAAAATAAAATCCCATCCTGGGTTCACAAAGGATCACCTGTCTGTCTTTCTTTCTCTCTCTCTCTGAAAACCCAAGAGAGGCAATGGCTGAAGGGTGCTGTTTAAAAATAATGTGGTTACTCATGGAACTGGATGTGCATCTGAATTTGAAGGAGACAGTTGGGGAACTTTAGCTGAGGAAAAGTGAGGACATGACCCACGAGGCTCTTTTCTGCCTAACAACTCAGAGAACTCTCTCATTGGCTGGAGGGGGAAGCCGAGCTCCAGGCTCTCTAAGGCGGAATGCAGCACTCAGAGCTCTTTCCCTCTACTGAGCCCCGCAGGTGTTGTGTTATAGTCAAAGCACTAAGCGGTTCTGGACCTCTGGGTATATCCGCTGTCCCTGGACAGAAAAGCAGTTATCCCAAACCAGCAGTGGCATCAGCAACTTTGCCTCCCCTAAGAGCGCTTCAGTCCCCACCAGCCCTTCCCTGCTGGTTCAGTCAGCAGCAAAACCCCAACTGGAAATTGAGTCCACATCCCCAGGACCTTGAGCAGTACAGGGAAGGGCTACCTCAGTCTGGCTTCCTGGAAAATGGAGTTGCAAACTACATTGGAGGAGGCAGAGAATGACTTTCTCTCATTTGCTGTTTCCAGAAAAAACAAGACAGATCCGATGAGAGCCATACCACTAATGGCGACTGGTTTCTTTGGAGGGGGTGGGAAGTGATGGAGGCATGACTTGATTGTGGAAGAAATGCTACCTTGAGGCTAATTGCATAACTTAAATTCCACTGGGCTGGGCACCCCTGGGGAGACCCAGCTTCTGCCCTCCATGCTTAATCCCTGGGGAATGTCACTGTCATTCAGAGGCCCAAGGTTTCCTTGACTCTAAGCCCCAGCCAAGTAAAATTACATCTCAGAGAAAGGGAATTTCTTTCTAGCCCCACCCCCAAAGCCTCCCTGTCTTCTCTTATCACCAGCTGTGGCTGTGTGTCTGTCAGGCCACTTGGTCGTCAGAGCAAAAACATCTCAGGCTGTGTGCCCACCAGCGCTGGGATCAGGTGACCATTATGGAAGCCTACACCGGAGGCCTCAGCATGCCAGCATGATGCCAGGAACAGTGAGAGCCTGTGATGTGCTGACCTCACGGAGTGGCACCCTTGCAGCTGGCTCCGCAGGGGTGCCACTGCCTGGCGTAGCCCCTTTGATCATCCCTACACCGGGGACCCTGCCTAGCGTCATCCCAGCACAGACTTGGATCTGAAGCCCAGTGGTCCCAGTCTGCCAGCTGCACTGTGTTAATCGAGTTCCTTTACCTGTCTGAGCCTCGTGTACCCCTCTGCAAAACAGGAAGACTAAGGTTACTGTGAGGATTAAATGCGAAAAACACTTGGGCCAGTGTCATTTGGCGTATTCGGGTTCAGCAAGCCATTGTGGGCTGCTTATTGTGATTCTTTGATTTCCGCTGGGAAAGCTCAGGGGTCACAATGAGATCTTCTCTAAAGAGAGAGCGTTGCTCTGGGTCAGGACATCAGTCATCCTCTGTGCACACAAATTTCAGGATGAAAAGATATAATCACATATGCTCTCAGCACTCTGAGTCGCTGAGGCAGAAGGATTACAAGTTTGAGCTTAACCTGGACAAAGGCTGGAAATCCCTAACACACACACACACACACAGAGGCTAACAAGGAAAATAGGGATATTGTCAGAGGAACACCCTGTGCTTAAGAAGCTTAGAGAACTCATTTGGTCCTGGTCCTGCCCCTTGCCAGCCCAGTAACTGTGATCATGTTATATAAACCCCCAGACCTCAGTTCTCTCATCCATAAGATGGGGATAACAGAGCTTTCCTTCCCTACTGTGATGAGGGCTGAGTTCAGCCCTAGCCCGGAGTCACCTCACAGCATGTGTGGCTATTATAATAATGTCTGTTTGCTCAACCTTGTGGCACCAGCGAGCTCAGAAAAGGTGTATTTAGCAAGGGCAAGGTTGTGGCTTGGCATAGCTGACGCCATCTTGAGCCCTGCCTTTAACTAGTACTCTGTATCTGACCCAGGAAAATGGAAAATTATTCAGGGTATAAGTCCCATGAGAGAAGCAGAATGAGCTGTACCCACAGGAGAAAAATTAACCTGCTCAACAAAAGAAGCAAAATACAGGTGTCAACTGAAAATTAATGGGGCTGGGGATTTAGCTCAGCAGCATAAGCACCTGCTTTGCAAGCAGGTGGTCGTGAGTTCCATCCCTGGTACCGATTTTAAAAAAAGAAAAGAAAAGAAAATTAATGTAAGATTCTAGCTAAATTGTTTCCAACAGGATGTCTTTTATGATTCTCTCTTTTTAAAACTCTGTATCTTTCCAGTTTGGGGCCACTTGTTTGGACCCTGAATCAGGGGGCTCTGTATACGAGTGGTTCTGAGCTCAGTTATTTAAATTCCAAATTTATCAGTTTGGCTGCTTAGATTCCTGTATTGTTCACAAACCCATCTCAGGCAGGGTGCCCAAGAGTGTGGAGGCAGTGATGGCTGTGGTTTTGCTATGCTGTCAAGGTGGAACTCAGCAGGCATGGGGGATTGCCTGCTCCTTGGGCTATTTCCCAGAGGGACTTGACCTGTGATGATTTAAAGAATGACCATTGGGGGGAGCATCTAGATATAAGGCATAACATAGGTTGAACTATATCATCCCAAAAGGTACCTTGAACGCCTAACCCTCATTCATGTGAATGTGATTTAGAAATAGGGTCTTCATAGATGTAATCAGTTAAGAAATGATCCTTAATTGGATCCTTGGTCCAATATGACTGGCATCTTAGAACAAGAGGGAAATTTAGACATAAATGTACATAGAAGGGAGCCACCACCAACAATGCAGTGGAAGCCAAGGAACACCAAAGATGGTCAGCCACCATCAGAGACAGAAAGAGGCAAAGGAGGATTTGACCCAGTCCCAGAGGGAGTGTCTGCTCACTGACACCTGGACTTCTGACTTTCAGTCTTCAGAACAGTGAAACAATATACTTAGGTTGTTTTAAGCCACCTAATTCTTGGTACTTAGTTACATCTGCTGGGAAAACAGCACAGGGAGGAAAGAGTCTGAGGAGGGGGGTTTGGTGTCCTTGATCTAAGGAAGGAATCCACAGCCAGGAGCCCCATTTTGCCCCAGTCCCATGAGGCTTTGAACACAGTTCTGCTACAAGAGCCACCAGGCTTTCTTCCAAGGAAGGCATGGTATCTGGACCAAGTAAGACATGAAGGCAGCGGAGGAACCAGGAGACTAGGGTTTGTGCCCCAAGAAGGAAGGACTCTGACACTCAAGCCTCCACAGCACCCTCCTCTGGCCAGGCCAGGAGACTACTTCATATGGGACCACTGGCCTCTTGTCTGCCACTGGCCCTGCTGAGTCCCTGTATCTCTGTGGCCTGCCAAGCTACCCACTTATCCATCCACGCCCAGGAACACATCCAGCTCCTTCCTTCTAGCCTGCAGCGGCCTCCCTATTTGTAGTGCAAATCATTCTCACTGTGGTAAATTTCACTGGCAGCTAATAATGTACTCCCTGATATGCTCCATTCATTTTTATTTAAGAACATAGTCCCTTTTTGCTGTTCCTCACTTATTTTTCCTGGGTGTCTTAATTATTTTCCCATCACTGGATATAATACCTGACATCCACAATTTAAAGGAAGAGAGGATTATTTTGATTCACAATTCTTAGAGGATTCAGTCCACAGTCAGCTGGTCCCAGGGCAGAAACAGAGAGGCATGGAAGAGAACAAAGTGCTCAACCCATGGCAGCCAGGAGGCAGACCAAGGGGGAAGAGTCAAGGACAATAATTTACCCTGCCGGGCAGTGCCCTCAATAACCCATCTCCAGCTGGGGCCCAACTCCTCGTGGGACATTTAGCCACTGAGTGCACTGATAGATGAACCCACAGATAAGCATAGTGCCCCATGATCTGATCACCTTCCACACACGTGAGAACGAGGGGAGATATTTTAGATCTAAACAACAACACCAGGTCATATTTCATTCTCCTTATTATGGCAGGAACCTGTGGGCTACAGAGATGGCAGTGTCTTTCATGGAAACTCAGCATCATCTGTCTATACCCAGATGGATACTATCTTTGATTTAACACCAAATGCTGACCATGGAGACCTGAAAATCTGGAGTAATTTTCAGCTCTGTTGTTAATTTGCTCATAGCATTATCATAGGCAGTGAGTTTAGCATCAGACAGACCTGAGTTTGAATCCTATCTCTATTAATTAGGATATAGTTGTACAAACTTGGTAACTTACCTAACTTCTTGGTGTTTGTTTCCTTGCCTGTAATAGGAGGCTCACAACAGTGGGGTAGGTTTAGGATTCACCTGTGGAATGAATAACTTATGTAAGTGCCTACTATCATATTTTCCAAAATTAGTGAGTGACAAGGTAGTGGAAAAATACACTCAGCTTTCACAACAAGACCACTTCTGTGATCCTGAAGTAAGTGGAGAATTGCCCCCACCAACAAACAAGTGATCAGTTCTGCAGCAGATATTGGCTGGGTGTTATGGTCTGTGCCTTGATGTCCCCACAAAGCCCCATACAGACATAGGGGAAGGCTTTTAGAACTTGTGATTGGTTCATGGTCCAATGCTGGGATTAGGGTGTGAGTGTTACATTCACCCTAGGGTGGTAGCCTGCATGCAATACAAAGGACAGAAAGAGTCTTTGTTCTGTGCTCCTCCTTTTTTTCTCTCTTGCTGCTTTGCTGTCTTCCAGATGCTATGAACTGTTGCCCTCTGCCACCCTACTCTGCCTTGGAGCCAGCAGAGTATGAACTGAAACCTCCACAAACTGTGAGCTAGATAAACTTTTCCTTTCTTCATTTTGGGTTCCAGGTATTTTGTCTCAGCAAGACAAAAGTAACTAACATACTGGGCATCCCTGATTCAGTTAAATTCTGGAGATAGCCTTAGATCCCAGAGGTTGAATAAGCACTAAGTCCTACCAGACCTCACTTTAGATGTTCCTCACCAGTTCCAGTCAGTCTTCTAGAACTTTTGGATAACCAGATATCAACTGAGGGGTCCCCTAACCCTCTCTTGTGCTTCAGTAATTTGCCACAGCAGCTCGTAGAACTCAGGAAAATTGGTACACAGACCTGTTTCTCACAATGAGTGTCATTATTATGTACAGAAAACACGTACAAATAAACATAAAAAAGGACTCAGGGAAACACCTTTACCCATTTATTATAATGGACATTTTAAAAGACACAGGGAAACAGTTTAGATGAGATTTATAAAGGTCCCTTTTCCTGTCCTCATCGAGGTCTGGGGAGTTTATACTTGTAATCCTATGGAAAAGTTATTGGAATTCTAATGAGTTAATTCCAGTCTACCACCTCTGGTGGAACCCTCGGCAAGATTAAAGACACTAAGACATTCTTACAGTTTTGGGTGGCCAAGAGGTCCGGAGTCTGACCCAGGTGAAAATTTATTGGAACAAAAGGCTCCACCCAGAGCCTCACCCAGATTTATTAATTCTTGAAGAAAGCAGTGGCCAGAGGATGAGTGACTTGGCAGAGTGGCAGGAGATCCATGGGAGCTGTGCTAGCTAGGAGGCCAGAAAGCACCTGTATGATACGCAGAGCAATCTGTATAACTCAACTGAGACAGCATTTAAAGTGTAGAAGGCTGGTGCTTCAGTTCTGATGTGCAAAGTTTTTCTGCCCTGGGAAGTCATAGCCTCTCATCTCAAGGATGGAACCCAGTTCACAGTCCTGAAGCATTAACTCTGCATCCTGCTAGGCTCAACCCTTTAGGGAGAGACTGTGACAGGGAAACAGTGACTGTCATCTGCCTTCAAAGATTATGTATCAGCACCTTAGCCAGCCCTATTTACATTGCTTAAAACCAATTGAAGGAAATAGCTTAGCCAGCTCCGTAGTCAGTAAGTGGCAACAGGGCCAGATTTAGCCAAAGTGGAGGTTGTTGCTCTTTGTTCAAGGAAAGCCATCCAGGTGGTCCTCTACAGAGATTCACAAGACAAAGCCTAGAAGAGCCTTGAGCACAGGAGCACCTGTCCCAGTGGAGCTGGGGTGCTCCACTCTCTCTGCCTGGCACAGGTTCCTGCTTGAAGGTTCCACAGGCTCAGCAATCCAGAAACGCCTTTGACCTTGTCCTTTTGGATTTTTCAGAAACTTAATGGCATCAGTGTGATTAAAAATGGACAACTGTTTGGAAATGGATTGGATAAAAACATGTGATCCAATGGGAAGAAGGCAGACACAACAAGGCCTGTCTGCTAGGATTTTATAGCCTCTGCAGAATTCACTCCTTCCAGGATGGAGCAGGACTCCTTCTGAGATGGGTTCTTATAATCTAGTCTTAGACAAGGTAGGTCAGAAAATTTCATTGTGGCCAGCTCCTAGACAGAAAGTCAGTGGAAGATTACTGTTTCAATGAACCACTTTGGGGAAGAGAGTGTCTCATTTCCATGACCTGCTTTAGAGAGGGAGTTGGAATCCAGGAACTGTGAGGAAATATATTTAAATCATATATCATATCAACTGGGTCTCTTGGGGAGCAGATTCTGAGCTGTTGGATTGTTAGAGAGTGATCTATGATGAACTCATGTAAAGGAAGCAGGGTTGGGCAGCACCAAGAGCTGGGCTATAAGAAAGTCACAATGGAGACCTCAGTCAATGCCATGGGGATTCTAAATCAGTGTGATCCTTCAGAAGAGGCAAAATGGCTCACGGTTGGTGTCCTCCTCCCACACTGACTCTACAAGAAAACTGAGTATGTCCCTCTCCCAGTGAGCATTATTGTATCTCTTTGCTCTGACTGGATCAAGTGCCTGTTTATAAATCAAAAAGTGTGACCATGTCTTTGGTGAAGGCTGAGTCATTGGTCTTCCTTTGTAATATCAATCTACCGAAACATGCACATTGAAAACTGGGCTTTGAGAATCCCCAAGTGGAAGATCAAGGGACTCTAGGAATGAACGGGTTCTGGATCCCAAACCCTGCTAAGCCAGGTGTGGTGGCATATGCCTGTAATCCCAATACTGAGAGGCTGAGAGGCTGAGGTAGGAAAATTGTACTGAGCAATCTTTGTAGCCAGCTTAGGCTACAAAGTAGGTTAAAGTCCACCCTGAACTGCATAGTGAGACCCTGCCCCCCACCAAAAAAACCCTCTAACTCTATTCCTCTATTCCTTCACTGAAAAAGATGCTGATATATTTCCAACCTTTGGCAAGGCAGGTGCACACCAAGCACTAAGGCCACCATGCTACGGAACACGGCAAGCATTTCAGAGTGTTTGGCACCCAGAAAAGGTATTTGAAAAATGTCAGCAGAAAAAAATGTGATAAATATATCAAGTACACACACCAAAAAAGAAAAAGCAGCATCCACTGTGTGATCCTTGGGCTGAGTTTTAAGCTTAGCTCGGAGGGGCTTCCAGCTGCTGGAATGTTCTTCCTCCTAGACCAGGTTATGTTTTCACGGATCTGTTCCCTCTGCAGCCATTCATTGGGTTGTGCACTTACAGTATGTGTCCTTTTTTGTGTATATCTTACACTTCAAAGAAAAATTTCCTGAAAACGGAAGAAAGAAGATGGGAAAAAAATCCCACATAGTCTAAGGCATGGATAATAAAATTGCATTCTTTCCTCATAGTCTAATCCTTTTTTTAGTCCACAATCTCAGACAATTTACAACCCCTCCACTGGGTGTCTATTGCCTACAGAACCATTTCAATGAGGTTAATTTTCATGTCATAGTCCTACAGCTTTCTGAACACCAACTAAGACCTGGAATTTTAAACCTGTGCCACAAAGATCATGATTAGAGCAAGAGTGCACTTCATATTAAGCTTCAAGGACTCAGCATTTGTTTTTGATGAGCTACTTAGAGGTCACACCATTACAATTTACCCCTAAATAGCACCCCAGAGAACATAGGCATAGGGGCTGGGGATTTAGCTCAGGGGCATAAGCACCTGCCTTGCAAGCAAGCGGTCGAGAGTTCGATCCCTGGTACCGATAAAAAATGAAAAAGACAAAAAAAAACCCACACAGGTATTCTCTGCCATAAGCACACCAACATTAAGGCACCAAAGACATTTAACTCTGACTCAGTAACACAGGTTTTTGTTCATATGCAAATGTCCTCAATTGTCTAACTGTTGTCCATAACTTTTGTTCATTTTTAAAATAAATCTGAAATCAAAATAAATTTTATGTATTATATTTATGTGTTATTCTCTTCAGTCTCAACCTAGAATATTTTTTATATTATTTTATTTTGTCATTTTTCTTTTCTTTTTTGTCTTTTTCCTTTTTATCGGTACCGGGGATCGAACTCAGGACGGCCTGCTTGCAGGCAGGCGCTTATGCCGCTGAGCTAAATCCCCAGCCCCCTATTTTGTCATTTTTCAAAGAGTCCAGAATAGTTCCTTGTGGAATTCATGCTCCAGGTTTGTCTTATCATTTCTAGATTCAGTTTTTTTAAAAAATGTTGAGCAAGGAAAGTACAGTGGCAGTGCCATATATGCCCTCTTGGTTTGTGCTGTTACTGCTGGTGGATGGTAAGTCATCTTGCTTGATTAAAGCAGATCTTATTTCTTTCCCTTTACAATTAGAAATAATCCTTATACTCAGGCTTTTCTTGAGCATGTATTTTTATTTTTTATTTTTGTTCTCTCTTTTATTAATACGTGTTCAGAGTACATAAGGATCACATTTATCATGGGGAGTTGTGTATTTAGGCTTTGAGAGCATATAATTGGCCAACAGTTATTTACCTAATAGTTTTAGTAATCTTTGCTGAAGTCATTTATTCGAAATGAAGATTTCCTAATTGTATCAATCTTCCTAGATTTATTATTAATTTCTTCTGTAAAAAGTTTGCCCATTTTCTTCTATGCGTCTATGCTCGCTTCCTCTTTTTCTTTTCTTTCCCCTTCTACTCCTCTTTCTGCTCCTACTCCTGCACCCCATTTAAAATACAATTCTTCCCCAGTACACACCTGTAATCTCAGCACGTGGGAGCCTGTGCTACACAGCACGTTCAAGGCCAGCCTGAACTACATAGAGAAGATACCCAGCCACCAGAAAACAGGAATAAAACCAGGCAAAAACAAAAACAAAAATATATATTATATATATTATATGTATATTATATATATTATATGTATATTATATATATATATTATTTCCTCCTCTTTCACAAAATAGTTTTAAGCACTATTGCATATCTCTTTAGTCCCCATATATTGGATCTTCAGTTTCTTTTTCTGCTCTCAATTTTAAGTTTTTGTGTATAAGAGATATTAGACCTTAATCGCTAATGTAGATGGCAAGATATTTTTCCCTAGTTTACTGTTTGTCTTGATTTTTTCAATTTTTTATTTTTTAATAGTACATGTTTAGAGTACCGAATGATCAAATTCTTAATTCTTTATTCATTGCCTTTCCCTCACTTCTCTCCATCCCTCCAATTCTTGGCTCCTTTGCCATTTGCAAAAGGTCAAATTACTTGCTTCTCATTATCTATCTTCTATGTTGCACTTTATTTATATGTTGGGTTCTCATATAGAAGAAACCATGTGACATTTAATTTTGCATGTCTGATTTATTTCACTTAATATGGTCACAAGGTGCATCTGCTTTCCAAAAAGTGACTCAAATTTATCCTTGTTATGGTGGAGTAGTTTCCATTGTGTGTAAATAGCATTTTCTTTATCCTTTCATCTGTTGATGGACATATACAGGCCATTTCTAAGATGACTATTCTTGTGCTGATTATGTTCTTATAAACACAGGTATGGATATACCCCTATACTAGGATGTGTAACTTTTTCAGGAAGATATCTAGAAGAGGAATAGCTGGTTGAATGGAATTGACAGGTTTAGTTTTTTGAGGAATTTCCATACTGACTTTCATAGTGATTGTACTAGTTTACATTTTCATCAAAAATATATAAGGATATCCTTTCCCCTGAAACTTCACCAACATTTGTTATTGTTTGAGTTCTTGATGATTAAACAGTTTTCATATATTTATTGGTCATTTGTACTTCTTTTTCACAAAAGAGCCCATTTTTTCAATAGATCTTTTAATTTTGGAGGATTCTAATTTTTTTAGATCTTTATATACTCTAAATCTTAATTCTCTGTCCATAGAACAGTGACAAAAATATTTTCCCACTCTGTAGATTATCTCTTCACTCTGTTGGTTGTTTCCTTTGCTGTGCATAATCTGTATAATTTGTTGTGATCCTTTTTGTTGATTCTTGGTATTATATCTTGTGCAACTGGGATTCTTCTCAGGAAGTCCTTCCCTGTGCTTATGTCTTCAAGCTTTTTACCTATTTTATCTTCCCACAGACTATGTTTTTGCTTTAACATTCATATCTTCAGTGCATTTTTTTAGTTTAATACATGGCGAGAGATATGGGTCTAGCTAGCTTCAATCTCTGGCATGCAGAGAGCCAGTTTTTCCAGCACCCTCTGGAAAAGAGGCTGTGTTTCCTCCAGCATACGTTATTGGCCCCTTTGTCAAAGATAAGAGAGCTAAATGTACCTGGACATCCTTGTCTTGTTCCTGATTTTAGAAGGAAAGCTTTCAGTCTTTCCCCATTTAATATGATGTTGGTTTATGGCTTTTATTAATTTGAGATAAAGTCTTTCCATAAATATGGTCTGCAAGGTTTATGTTATGAATGGATATTGGATTTTTTCAAAGGCTTTTTCCACATCACTTAAGACAATCATGTGATTTATGCCCTTATTTCTGTTTATATGATATAGTACACTTATTGATTTGCATATACTGAACCATCCTTGCATACTTGGGATGAATCCTACTCAGCTATGACATATGACCTTTCTGGTGAATTGTTGCATTGTTTGTTGATTGTGTGGTGTGCGTGTGTAGTTGATCTATTTGTGACAGTGAGATACTGAGGTCCCCCATTATAATTGTGTTGGTATTATCTGCTCTTTTATGTCCATTAGTGTTTATTTTATGAAGTTGGGTGTGCCAGTGTTTGGTGCATATATCTTTACAATTGTTATCTCTTCCTGTTGAATCGTTTCCTTCATCCATATGTTGTGGCCTTCTTTGCCTCTTCGAATCAGTTTTGGCTTGAAGTCCACTTTGTCTAAAAATAGAATAGCTATGCTTTTTCTTCAGTTTCCATTTCATGGAGTATTCTTTTGCATTCTTTAATTTTTAATCTGTAAACTTCTTTTTGGATTAAATGTGCCTCATTTGTGTGTAACATAACATGGGGACTTGTTTCTTGATCTATTCTGTAAACCTGTGTCTTTTGATTGGGGACTTGAGACTGCTCACATTGAGAGTTATCCCTGAAAGTAATCGATTTATTCCTGTCATTGCGGTTTTCTTATTGTTGGTTTCCTCCCCATTAACCCACCCCTTCTTTTGCTTAACTATTCACTCTGCCTAGTGTATTCATTCTGCTAGACCTTTTGACACTTCATCATCTCTTTCTAGGATAATCTCGAGAAATTTTTATTATGCTGGCTTAGTGATCATGAATTTCTTAGGATGCCCTTTGTCATGGACATATCTTATTTCTAGATCAATTTTGAAAAACAATTTTGCAGAATATGTAAGTTTGGGTTGAAAGTTGTTTTCTTTTTGTGTTTGAAACACTACACTTCAAGCTCTCCTTATCTTTAAGGTTTGTGTTGAAAAGTCAGTTAAGATTCTAAGGAGTTTACCTTTGTGTTTTGTTGCTTTTCCTTAACAGCTTTTAAGATTCTGTCCCTGTGTTGAATTTCTGGGATTTTGATAATGATGTATATGTACAGTAAATATCTACTGAATATGACAAGTATACTTCCCTAATAATAAGAATTCAACAGTAATAACATATAGTAAACTAATCACCTAGAGGTTAAAAAACTTAATGTTTGCATTAGTAAAGATAAAAGTGATTGGGAGTGGGAAAATTAAAGAAAAAATTTTGAAAAATTAATCAGTGGATGAGGATCAGAAGGAAATTGAGACAAAGGATCTTATTAAGGAGCAAAAGGAAGTTAATAGTATTAAATAAGTATAATAGAGAACAAACAACAAAATGAATAAAACAGAAAATATGGAAAAAAGATAGAATAAAAAAAATTTAAAAGGAAAAAAGAAAGAAAAAGAAAAATCCCATGAGGTCCCCACACCAGTGAAGAAAAAGAAGAAAAAAATGGGTCTAGGAAAAGAAAAAAAATACCCCTATTTTTGAAAGAGTGAAAAGAAAATAGAAAGAATGGTTCCTTCTAGGATCTGCCATCTTAGCATTCAGAAAGTCAGTGTTTCCTCCACTGTGCCTTCTGGCCCGCGGGTTTGTGATGTGCCTCCTGATCCAGAAGCCCTCTGTCCGTTCACCTCAAGCCAAGGCAACTGTCGAAGGTGTGTCCTTGCTCACGCTGGCAGGGGGGACGATCAGACCTCTGACCTCTGCTGGACATACACAGTGGGGCAAGTGTTCAGGCTGTCGGCTGTGCTTCACACCACCACTTTCAGACCCAGCCACTTCTGAGGGCCACGTAGGTGGACCTGGCTTTTCACTACCAACGACTGAGCCTGTGTCCGTCCCTTCCTGAGCTTAAACTTCTCCAAGTGTCTATGTCCAGTCTTGTGATGGTAAACAGTTTAGAGCTATCAATGATCCAAACAGCCCAACGTCACACACGCCATAGGCTCACCATCACTGACCTAGCCCCTCTCCTGTCTACGGCAGTTTCCTGCGGCTGCCTCTCAGTAACTTCAGAATTTCACACAGAACCTTGAAGGGAAGTAGTTTTAGAGATTCTGAGTCTCAGTTTTAAAAAATCAGCTTCTTACTAAAACAGCATCAGATCCAAAACTTTTGGTAACATGGTAGTGCTACACTGGATTCCTTCTCCAACTCTTGGCTGCCATGTGGAAGGACTCGTTCTAAAGTAAAAAGCCTCCTCTGTTTTCACGGTTTACAATAGTCATGGGCTTTCCGAGTGGCAAGCACTGCTGGCCTAGTGCATTGTTTGTCCCTGGAGTTCCCAACCCTGTGGACTGACCGTGTGCCTGCAGACAGGTGCCCTTCCCAGGAGCGGGGCAAGCTTCCAGACTCTGTCATTGTTTCTCTACACTGTGCTCCATTTCTCCAACTTCTCTGGAGCTTCTGATTTTTCTGTCTGTTCCTTCCTGATTACCAGAAATGTACATTTTTCTCCTTGACAAGTTGTTATTTTCTGTGGGAAACCCTGTGATTCACTGCCACCTTCTATCTGCAGGCCGTATCACCTTATTCCTTGAATAAAGGAGACCTGATCGGACTTCTGACTTGTCTCCATTCTTTGCATCTCCTGTTCCCTTTGATCCCCACTTCCCCTCTAGGGTCTCCGTGGACTTATCCGCAGGCCAGGACAATTTTCCAGGTTGTTCTTGGAGAGGCAGGGTTTTTTTTTTTTTTTTTTTTTTTTTTTTTTTTTAGTTTTATCGGTACCAGGGATCGAACTCACGACTGCCTGCTTGCAAGGCAGGCGCTTATGCCACTGAGCTAAATCCCCAGCCCTGAGAGGCAGATTTTTGACGCTGCTCACGGCTTCATCATTTGGGTTCTGTCCTTTGACCTTGCTTACATGTTTTTGCCATAGCCATGTTACTTTATTTTTATGTAGTAAAATTGCTCGATCTTTTCTTTTGTTGCTTTGGGACTTGAGTCAGAGTCTGAGTCAGAAGAAGTTTCCCCACATCCATGTTATTTTTAAACTCTCATGTGTCCTTCTCATACTGGTATGCCTTCAGTAATTACACTAAGACGTCTGATCCGTTTGGAATTTATCCTGATGTATACTGTGAAGCATGAATCCAATGTTACCTTTCACCAAATACCCATCTAGTTATCCCAAAATCACTCATCGAAAGGATCAGCTTTTCTTTCAAGATTTGAGATACTGTCTTTATGATATGCTAAATTTCCATAGGTGCTTAGGTCTAATTCTGCTATTTAATTCTAATTTTCTGTTCACTTACCAATTTTAATTATAGATTCTTTAAAATATCACTTATCTGGCAAGCCTCGTCTCATCACAAATTAGTAGGGATCTTGTAGCTAGTCTTACTTTTTTATTCTTAGGAACATCAGAACCAACTTCTATAGGAAAAATGTGGTATTTTAATTAGGATCATGTTAAATTATATGTTATCTTGAAGGAAACCGAATCTTTATTCGGTTTATTTGATGTTGAGTTGCCCTAGAAGAAAATGAAGAGTGCCTTTTTCTCTGAGTCTATTTTTTATGCCTTTCAGGACTGATTTAAAGTTTTCCCCAGAGAGGTTTTGATTATTTTAGTAGTAGCAAATAAAGTACTTGACACTCTAGCGAGCAAAGCAAAAGTTTGCTCCAGAAAAAATGACACTGAAGGGAAGACAGAACCATGCAGATCACTACACTGACAGCAGCTGCCGGACTTCTCTCCAGAGGCACAGCAGACCTGGAGGCAGAGGACAACCTGCCTGACCAGAAGGTGATACCCAGAGCACCTGTCCTAGAACAAGACACTGCCTGCAGACCACCTGGGCTGGGACAGGTGGACATTCCAGATTAGTTATGCAGATGGTCACTTTTGGAGACAAGCTCATCTATTAATATCATTTTTCTTATTTATAGATATTTAAATCATTCATCACATGTTTAGTGCTGCAATATTAAGTAAATGATTCCTGACAGATTATGTTAGAATTATGGGAGAAATTCCAAATGGTTCATGAATTTCTTCTTTGTTTACCCCAAAATATATTATGCTTTTTAGTTTGTATAATAAACAATGTTTTCAAGACTAGGCATGTAGCTCAATGGTAAAGTGGTGGGCATCCTTGAGGCCCTGGGCTGGATCCTCAGCAGGGCCCCCACACAAAAAGGGGGGGGGGAGAGAGAGAGAGAAAGGAAAAAGAAGAGGAGGAGGAGGAGGAAGAGAAAGGGAGAAAAGGAAAGGAAAGGAAGAAAAAGTTTCCTCTTTCACTTTTTCTTCAGTGGTTATTGCTTATATAAATATGTGCATGCATATTTACATTTCCATATTATTTATCTCTGTAAAGTTGTACGTGTGTTCTAAGAATTATTTTTGCTTGGGTTTTAACAGTTTTTCACATATATTATCGTATCATCTACAAAGGTAGTTTCACTTTTTTATTTTCAATTCTGATACCACTAATAGTTTCTCTTATCTAACTTCATTGGTTACTATCTCTAATATTATGCTAAATATTAATAGACATATTGGGCTTCCTTAGCTTGTTCCTGACCTTGTTGTTTATCTACTAAGTAAGATGCTGAGTTTAGTCATAGACTATACATTCATTTTTTTTTTTTGTTCACTTTCAAAATTGTTGATGCTGACTATATTTCAAACTGTAATGATAGGGTACTGGAGAAAGTTTTCAATTAACAATAACCATGTCTTGGCTTCTTTTATAGTATATATGTTATATACATTTGAAATATATGACAATTCCTGTTTTTAATGTTTCAATCATGAATGGGCATTTAATTTTGTCAAAAGCATTTGTAATATTCATAGATATAATCATAATTTTTTCATAAATTTATTATGATGATGAATGGATTAGCAAATAATATCAAACTTACATACCTGGAACAAGTCCCACCTGACTATTACATATTTTTAAAGTCCATTTGCTAATACCTTGATATAATAAGTATTCTAAATATTCATAAGAATGATCTATTATATATTGTTAAAGCCCATTCTAATACTTGATATTTTCCTTAAATATTTATAAGAATGATTTATATGGATTTAGATATCAATACTATACTTACCTCATAAAAAGAGTTCAAAAGTTATTTTTCTATGCTCATTAGGATTATCTGGTCTTAGAAAAAATAGCTATAAAATAATCTGATTCTGGTGCTCTGTGTGCATGTGTGTGTGTGTGTGAGAGAGAGAGACAGACAGACACACAGACACACAGACAGAGATATTTTTTGTTTCTCATATGGAATTGGTTCTCAAATAGCCTGAAGATCCCCAAGGTTTTCTATTATCTTTTTAAGATAGTTACAAAGTGCTCCGAATACTTAGTAAGTACTTAGTAAGTTCTCCTAAGTAAGTACATGTTTGCAGGAGGTTAAACTTTGATAGCTGGGCAATGTAGCTCACTCCAGGAATCCCAGCACTCTAGGAGTCTGAGGCAGGAAGATTAGAAATTTAAGTCTGGCCTGCCTAGTGACAGCAAAATATTGTCTCAAAATAAAAAATAAAGCTGGGCATTATGTATACCTAAAATGTTCCAATAAATATAATTTATTTTTTAAAAATCATAAATAAATAAAAGGTGGGGAGGGTGACTGGAGATGTAATTCAGTATGATCCCCAGTACCACCAAAAAAAAAAAAAATATGAGGGTAATTTTCCCTTGTAAATGCCATCAGTAATCACTCCCCATGGAGGAGGCACTGAGCAGCTGTGTACCCAGAATGACTTGGCCTGTGGATGTCTGTTGGTCTCTATCATTAATCACCTCAGTTTTGTCCCACTGAGTGTCCGAATGAAATATCAAGAGTCCAGGAATGGAGGTGCTGTATGAACTCAGCAGCAGAGGGTCCCAGTCATCAGGAGGACCTGCTGCTGTGTGTCCATATACTAACAGCAGAAACCAGAGCTGATGCTGTATTACAGCACCAAAGAGAACAACCCCCCAAACAGCAGTTTCACTTAGGCACCTCATCCTTTGCAGGGCCATCATTCTACTTTCCACAGATGATGAGTGTCAGCTACCAATGCTGGCAGTGAGGTCTGTAGTTTGTCTTACTAACCATCCTCTTAACCAATTTTCCCCCTGAAGAAACTACTGGAGTCCAAGAGGAGCTGTTCCAGAATGGTGAGGTTACAGGGGTACCTCAGTTAATGAATTTAATTCTTCCCATGGTTCTGGGTACAAATTGAGTTGGATGAGAATCGAATTAAATTCAATGGTTAGGTTCAATGTTGACTTTACAGTGGGGAAATTTGATTCAGTTCTTGTTCAATTTGGCTTGCAAACAGAATTGTGGAAAGAATTAAGCTCATGAACCAAGACACCACTGTATTATATAAAGCAGTGGAGCTGTAGGATGCAAGGGGTGTAGTGTAATGGTAATCATCAGAAACCACTCAAGCTTTCTTTTCAGGACCAAGGAATGTATGCCCTCAACTGCCAGCAGTTTTGGCTTGTAATGGTTCCCTTAATGGGAACTGCCCTCAACGATAGGCAGCTTCCTCCCTGAGAGAAGCCCACACTCATTAGTTAATGTCAGGGGATACAATCCTAGCTTCCTTGACTTAAGGTAGGACATCTCTGAAGGACCCTGCTAGCCCCAGTGCTTTCTGTAGGATCAGAAGAATAAGGACTCTGTTGCAAATGCATTGCAGTTCAACTATTCCTTTGTTCAATCCTGCTTCCCTCAGTTCTGATAGGTATTTTTCCTGAGAGTGCTTCCAGTTAGCCTCCAACTTATCTGTCTTAAAGGCTCCTTCTTGGCAACCCTAACCAAAGACAACTGACACTTTTTTAGAGGGGGTTTAAAAAAAATTATTTACAATAACATTGTTTCTCAAAAAATAACTGCCTAAAAAACAAGGCCCAGCATGATTTTAGAAGAAAATGAGCACTATTGTCTTTTGGAGCAAAACGTAGTGGGTAGTGAGGTTCACAGTTTGTCTTAGTAACCAGTGAAAGAAAATAGTTTGGATCTAAAATCTAACTTAATGGGTTTTACTCCAGAAGATGCAAGAAGGTTCACTTTCAGGGGCTGTCTTGTCTAAAGTTGTACTAGAACTTGATTTCCAGGTAGGTCTTATTTGGGGGAAACAGTGCAGCTTTGCATTTGCAAAACTTTTATTTTTACCATGACTTGGAAACCCATCTGAGCAAATGAGTTTAGCCTTATAGTTAGTCTACTGACTTTTATTCCATCTCAGTAGTACTTACTCCTTTTAAAATGTTTCAGCTATAGTGGTATGCTTCTTTGTAATTTATTCTAGTCATTTATAAAAATTGTAGACTATATATAAATAAAACACAATAACTCACCACTAGCACTGTTGGTGAAAAACCAGCACTTTACTGCTCTTAACAGTCTAAATAGTAGGACTCTTGTAGTTAGACAATTGGCTCTTTCTATGTTTATCAGCAAGGCAAGCTTGAGAAAATTACCTCTGACTTCATTCCTAAAGAATGAAGGTTTAAAATACCACCTTCTAGGCTGGACATAGTGCTTCCCGCCTATTATCTCAGCACTTGGGAGGCTGACCCAGAAGAATTGAGTTTGAGACCAGCCTGGGCTACATTAGTGAGTTCAAGGCCAGCCTGGACTACATAGTGAGACCCTATATCCCCCCCCCAAAAAAAACCTTCTAGGGATGCCATGAAGATCAATAAAATGTCATAGATAAAGCACCTGACACATGGAGAGAAGCTCTGTTAATGAAAGCTATCAAAACCACCCCCCTCTGCCACAACCAGAATCAATGGGTCCACAAAGGCATGAACATTGCTGCTTGAAACCTCTGTGGCATTGGGGAATGACAAACAAGTCTTTGATAAAGTAACCAGTGAATACAAAAACTAACTAGGACTTCCTCAAATCCTAACTCTTTTAGTCAAGGGTCTTGAATGGATCAAGTGTGGTGCCATTTCACGTATGATGCATTAGTGCCACAAAGTAATTTATTCTTTCTGCAGAGACATTCCTAAGCCTTGATTAGCAACTTTTCTTCTGATGTTGTTGGAGTAAGTTCAATTCCCTGTTTATGCCTCCCACAGCACCCAGGACCCCCACCACACTGTCTTATAATCACCACTGGCCTGCTATGTCCCCTGAGAGGCTGTGATCTGCTCTGTGAAGAAGTGTTTTTTACCTTACTAACTGTTGTACTCCTGGATACAACACAGCAACCAACAGCATAGCAAGTACTACTCAAATATTTGTTCAAGAAATGAATGAAGACTGCGGTCCTTCCAGGGGGAGAACCATCAGTATCTCTTGAGATCCCCGCTGTGTTGGAACTTAGGACTCTGGGAAACCAAGCAAGCAGCTTGCCTGCCTGGTAAGTGACAGTGGTATGGCAGACTGTGGCCCTTCCAGGGGGAGAACCAGCAGTGTCTCCTGAGATCCACGCTCCATTGGAACTTAGGATGCTGGGAAACCAAGCAAGCAGCTCCCCTCCCTGGTAAGTGGCTGCAGTGTGGCAGACTGCGGCTCTTCCAGGGGAAAAACCACCAGTGTCTCCTAAGATCCACACCATGTTAGAACTTAGGACACTGGGAAACCAAGCAAGCAGCCTGCCTCCCTGCTAAGCAATAGTGAACCTACTGGTGTATGGCCTAGAGTCAAACATCCCACTTCCCCTAACCCCTTTCCCCTGTCCCTCTATTAGCAAATGGGAACCAACAATCTGAGCATCTCTTGGGAGTTTGACCATATCAAATAAGGGGGATTTCCTTCTACCATCTCTTTGAAGTCAAATATTTTTATTACTGTTTTGCTTTATTCTGATTAATGGTACTGCTCTATTCAATATTCTGTTTTGATAAGTTCTATAATGTTCTGTATTTCATTTTATTTTGATATACATGATTGAAAGAACAACTATTGTAAAGATATCAAAATATACTGTGATACCTATTACTGTTATCCCGGTAACCTGCTGTGAAGTTCTGTACCAATTTCACTACATGGTCTCAGTTGGCTCTAAAAATAAATAAATAAATAAAATTAAATTTAAAAAAAAGAAATGAATGAAGATGCATTGCCCTACATTTTAAGTCACTGTGCCCAATGAAGGAAAGGAAAGTAACTGAGTTAGGAGCAATATTAGTACATAGTGACAAAAAAACTATAATCATGAGCATTATTATGCAAGAACTTGAAAAACAATTTATGTAAGTGTTGAGTGATGGACAAGTTACTTAAATTTCTTTTGGCTTCATGTAGCAAATGGAACTATTAACATCCACCATATTGATTTTGTTGTGATGATTTTAAAAATGAGAACATAGATAAAATGGTCAGCATAGTGTCCACTACAACAGTCACTTTGTTGTCATTTAAGAATAAATGAAAGAAAAACAACAGAAATTCCCTTGGGGCTGATGGAATTAGAATTAATAAAATAGCAGATTTTTAGCCATTTCTTTTAAGGTAGGTAAAAATGTGGATCTAAAAACTAACCAGGACCTACCCAATTCCTAATTCCTTCAGTCAACCTGACCTCCTGGGATTCCCAGTATCTCAAGTTCTATTGAAGTATTTTGAATAGTTCAAGCTTGGTGCCATTTAGCTCAGTGGCATAAACGCCTGTCTGGCAGGCACAAGGTCATGAGTTTGATCCCTGGTATTAAAAAAAAAAAAAAAAAAAAACCTTTTTTCTATAGTGTCAGATATTTTGTGATTAAAGTCAAAGTGACCTGGGTTTATCACAAGTTCTAAGACTTTGAACATTTATTTTTACTTAATAAAGTAAAAATAAATATTGTGCCCTATTTGCTTTGTGGAGTTTTGGTAAGTCAAATGAATTTCCCAGTATTAAAGGGCTTTGATGATGGCCACCAATTTTATGCAGTTCTTTCTCTCCTGCCTTAATTCCCCTTTCTGGTGTCCTTATGAAAAGCTAACTGGCCATAAAGAGACCCTGACCAAAATTGAGTGAGGCAATTACTTATGTGAACACCAGTGTGAGCCTGCCGATGGCCCCAGGGTTGGGCCAGCTAGTACAGGAGGTGAAGAGCACCACAGAAAGAATCTGGGTATGACCAGATGGTGAAGACAAAGCCTTGCGCTGATCCTGCCTTAGGAAGGACTCCATGTCAAAATAAGATCGACAACCTTTGTTAGGTTCCTTCTGCCTTGTTTTGAAAGCCTATATTGTTATTGTTGGGGTTTGTTATTTGTTTCTGGTTTTTCTTGCATTTTTTTCATTTTGTTTTTTCCTCTATAGAATAATTTTTTTTACAATTCAAACCAATTTTCTTTCTATATTTTTTTTATAAAATAAAGTTTAAAAAATTCAAGTAATACAAAATAACAGCGGTACCAGGGATCCTTCAACCCTTGCTAAGATTCAGCTGAGCCACTGACCATGACTAGCTCTTGCATACAACCTCCCGGCCTCTGCCTGCAGACAGCCTGCACCTATCATTTCTCTTGGCTGTCTAATCTGAATAGCACGAGCCTCTGACTCATGGCTGAGGATGATGTAGGTCTTCCTTAGTTAATTTCTGCACATTTCCAGAGTCACAGCAACTGACCAGCACCGACTGGGAAGGTTACTCCTGCTGCTGGTCTGCCCCATTCTGGCTCCAGAAATAGCACACATTCCTGCCTGCCTGTGTTCTGCCCACTCCCTCTGAGAACACACAGACCGAAGTGGATTAAAAAACCGCTGGTGCTGAACATAAACAGTCATGTGTCTTCCAGTGCATTTGTTTTAAAAGCTCAGCAGCCCTGTGTGCACCTGTTGGCAGAGGCTCAGCTTCCTGTGTGTCATTCATCCTGAGTGGGAGAATCAATCATGGTCTCAATTACAAAGTCAACAGCATCTGGGAAGCCCTGTCAAGCACTTTCACTTAATCCTCATAAAAACTTTACAAAGCATCATTATGCCATTTACAGACAAGAACTAAGTCTTACAGAAGATCAAAACCTTGAACAAGATGCAGAACTAGGATTCAGGACTGGGCTCTGGGCTATGGAGAAATGGATTTTTCTATGACTCCACAGTACAGACATGCAGCATTGAACTTTAAAGATCGATCTGTCAATTCATACTTTGAGGCCTGACTGCTGCTCCAACTACGTAAGAATCAGATAAAATATGAAAAAAAAAAAAAACTTTACACTTTGCTCAAAAGTACAGGGAACATCTCTTAGACTAAAGTGAGCCTGAATACTAAAGTTTTAAGCATGTGAAGAAATCTAGCCCTAATGAAAAAAGTCAGTGAAGTCAAACAACCGGAAAGAAAATTTAATATAAAATTAAAACAGTATTATCTTACAAAAATTCTAAAAAATATGTTTAGTTTATCCAAGTGTACGTATTTATATCTCAAGTACCATCAGTGTATGACCATCGCGTGTGAGTGACGGCTCCTGTGGCCAATGAGGAGCCACCGGGAGCCTACAGCTAAGGGTGCCTTGTGCTCTCTGAGGACAACAGGTAAAGAGGCCCCTTCCCACGGGGGAAGTGGGAAACTCTCCATTCACAGGGACCAGGAAGAGCACTCAGAAAGATCTTGCCTAATTAGAGGGGAATAATTAACCTAAGACTGAGCACCTGCTCTCGATTTATCAGCAAATTGCAAAAGACCTGAAAGAGTCCAACTGTCCAAGCAACAGTGGAAACAATGCTAGACAAACCTCAAAAAGATTCATAGGCACACAAAAATATCCAGCACCCAACAGTGTCATTTTGCAGTGTCTGACACTCAGCCACTGACTACTAGGAAGCAAACAGGTTGGAAAATGAAAACTATGATGAAGATAATAATCAGTTGAAGTCAACTCAGAAATCACACAGGTATCCATATTAGCAGAGCATATAAAACAATTATTCCATATGTTCAAAAAGTGGAAATATAAAACACATACTAAAAGACTCACAGAAGCCAAGTGTGGAGGTACACGCTTGTAAATCCCTGCTTTTGAGAGGCTGATGCAAAGACTTTTGAGTTTGAGGCCAGCCTGGGCTACACAGGGAACTCAAACCCAGCTATGTAGTGAGATCCTGTCTCAAAAACCAACCACCCAACTAAATGAATAAATAACTGACTCACAGAATCTAAAAGAGATTAAAAACTAAAATGATTGAGACAAATAATGAACTTGATGTGATTAACGGCAGAGTACACATTTGAAGGAGAAGATTAGCGAGTTTGAGGCTCAGCAGTAGAAACTACCCAAAATGAAACCCAGAAAGAAGTCAGAATTGAAAAAATGAAAAAAGTACCAGCGAGTTGTTGATAACCTACGCAGCTTAACATAACCTCATAACTAATAGAAATTCTTCAAAGAGAAGGAAACAAAATATATTTGAAGAAATAAAGCTGACATCTTTGAAACACTGAGAGAAAAATCTTCCGACCCATAATTCTATGTCCAATAAAATTATCTTTCAAAAACAGAGATCAAACAAGGTCACTTGCAGATTTATCAAAGTTGGAAGATTAATCGTCAGTAAATACAAAGGGAGATGAAGCAAGTTCTTCCAAGATTTTCCACCAGATTAGTGGCCCAGTCAGGGCTTAAAAACAAACATCTGAGCCCCAGCAAGCCTGCGGTATTTGTTGATTGAATAATTAGGGACATTCGCTTAACCTAAGCATGACTGGCCCCATTTTGTAGATGGAGAAACCGAGGCATGGGGAGGTGAAGGAATTCAGCCTAGGCCACAAGTGTACCAAGATTCAAGGATACACATGTCTGAACTTGGAGGCTGTCAAATTTTGTAGTCTGCTGATATCTGGAGGACACCAGCAGAAGTAGAGCCCTGGGAGGCACAGGCAGCTGGAGATTATGGGCCTGTCAGAGAAAAGCCCGTCCATATCTCTGGGCAGTCCCCAGGCTAAGGGAGTCAAGGAAGGAGACCACAAAATGTTGAGGCCACTAGGCAGCAGTCGAGGGTGGACAGGCGAACCCAGGCCCCTCAGCTGGCACCAGGGAAGGGCTCTAGAAGGGTTTTCTGCACCCCTCCAAGAGCAGCTTCTCCTGCTCCTCCCAGGTCACCCCAAGCAAAAGGGGTACCAACCCCACTGCCCTTGTCATCCCAGGAGCTACTACTTCTTGCATTCCGTGTCTCCCCAACACCTGCTGTCTTCCTTTGATCACCCAAACAAAATGTACCATGGATAATTTGTTTGGTCTTAATTGAGAAGTCCTGCAGTGAAGAGCTGACCACAGCCTGACCCCTGGGTTCAGGGGCAGGGCCCTTGTTCTCTCCCACCCCGGTCAGGCCCTGAGCTTCCCACAGGGTCAGGGTCGGGACAGAACCTCCCTTCCTGCCCTCACTACCGCTGAGGTTTGCTCAGGCAAAGGGACAGCTTCTGTTTGCAGCAATGCCCCCTTACCCACAGGGCTGTACCCAGCCAGGGGGTGCCTGAAACCATGAGCTGCACTGACTCCCAGATGTACTGTGTTGAGTTTTTCTTGTACCTCCACGGTTTAATGGATAAAGTAGATACAACAAGACATCAACCACAATAACCAATAATAAAGTAGGAAGTGATAAGTCCACTGCAATACAAGCGAGGTGAACATGCTCGCTGGGCCAAAACAGCGGCTGTGCCATGCCCAGCCTGTGGGTGGGGCCGCAGTCAGCTCAGCGCTTTCCGGTGCTGCCCACTGAACACGTGCTGTGCTCACATCATCCGCCGACAAACTCAGAGCCTTTCCCATCTTAACTAAGTGCTTGTCACTCACTGTGGCCATGACTTTTGTGGTCTGAGAGGTGACCAAACTTTGTCCTTCTTCAGTTTCATGAATAGATTAGTTTTGATCACTCATCTCAACCCACAAGTTTTCCCTTATTAAATTAAGAACCCTACCTTTTCACTTAAAGGAAGCACCTATGGTTCCACTTTGGCTTACCGAAATTGCTGGCATCACCACCCTTGCACTTTGGAGCCATTGATAAATGAAATAAAGGCCACTGAACACAAGCACTATGACACCAGCACCGTGGGCCCGATACCAAGACCTGGACTGGGTGACTGATGAGGGGTGCTGCCTCCAGCGTGGATACCCTGACAAACACGATTCACATCTGAGGGGCGTGGAGAGGGACCGTGTGAGGGTTTAGCATGCTAATCAGAACAGCCTGCACCTTCAAACCGAGAATGCCTTCTCTGGGACTCTGCATTTCATATTTTCAGGCTGTGGTTGATGGTGGGTAACTGTCTCCCCAGCCCCCAGAGAGCAAGGCAGAGAAAGAGGCAGGACTACTGCACTGAGTTTCATCTTAGCCACGCTGGCGGGTGTGCAGTGGTCACTCATTGTTGCCACTTCTGGTCCCTAGGGCTTTTGTGATGTGCCTACCAAAACTTTTGCCCATTTTAGAAATTAAAAGCCAGGCAGGCATGGTGGCATACACCTGTCATCCTAGCACTTGGGAGGCTGAGGCAGGAGAATTACTGAGAGTTCAAATCCAGCCAGAACTGCATAGCGACACCCTGTCTCCAAAAGACCCCCACCTGCCAAAAAACCCCCCAAAGTGAGCTGTCTGTAGGGTTTCTCTGAATGCTGTAGAATTGCATCATTTGTTGGATAGGAATGTCACAATTGCTTAAATTTTTCTTATTGAGAAGTTGGCATCTTCATTAGATTAAAATCCTTTTTTTTTTTTAAAACATCTTCATCCTTGCCCATTTTTTTTAAAAAGCTAGGTTTTGGCCTTTTCTTATGAATGATTAGGAACTACATACTATGAAGATTAGTCTTTTACCTTGTTACTAGTAGCACCCTTTGTCCCAATCCATCTTTTAGCTTTGCTTATGATATATATTTTGGTCGTGAAGGGCTTTTAAAAATGCAGCTGAAGTTATCACTCTTTTATTTCATGATGTATAGACATTTTAAGTCTAATTTCCTCATTATACACCCAAATGAGGTGAAGTTAGACAAGGTCTAGTTGGGTTGGACTGAGCCTGTGGAAGGGCCTAAGCTGGTGGGAAAGGAGAGAGGGGCCTAAGTTTTTTTTCTACTACTTACTAGCTGTGGACCTTTTCAGGAATTTAACTTACTCCCCTTGGCTTAGTTTCATCATCCACAAAATGAGGCTAACAGGCCCGACCTGAAGGATTTACTGTCCAAATTCAAGCACTGAGTTCAGGCCCAGAACAGAACACAAATGCCCCTTACAAGATCCTTCTCTCTCCAACTGATGTGAGTGCAGGTGTGAATGGAACAGGTGTAAGTGTGTGTGTGTGTGTGTGTGTGTGTGTGTGTGTTTGCAAGTGGGAAGAGGCAGGGCTGGCTGTGGATACTGCAAACAGCTGGCTCTATTACTCATGGCCTCAAAATAAAAAAGCTGCTTGAAGTATTTACAGGCCCCAGGATGATTGTAAATCCCACAGCCCTGGCTATGGGCCAGAATACTCCTTGAACACACACACACCCCTTCTCCACTGGTGGCCGGGGCCCGGCTGCCTCCCTTCTCTCTGGGAAGGTCTGGCCCATGGATGTACAGAGGAATAGAGACTCAAGGGTGGTCTTAAAAGGCAGATCCCGGGACGTTTTCCGTCTGTGGCACTCTCTGGACACCCCAATCTGGACTTCTTGCCTGTTCTGGGCACCTCTCCAAGCAAGGTCAGTCTAGGACCAGCAAGAACATCGATACACAGCCTGGGCCGCCCTCTTACACTTCAGCCCAGCCAGGATGCAAACCCCAAGTCCCTCACACACTGGTGTCCACAGAGCAGGTGGGGCTTTTGTCTCAGCATGCCCAAGAAAGGGCCATAATTTCCATTTTGGTACAATTGCTCCTGTTCTTGAATGCTGAAAATGCTGGCAATTTAAAGTGTCTTGCTATGAACTTATTTCTAAACAGTCCACCTACCTCTTCCCTGATGAACTTTGCAGAGTTGTTTTTCTGTACTTTGCTAAGGTGAGGCCCATAGGCCCCTCCAAGAACTAACTGGAAAGCTGGGATGAAGCCAGGCAGCCCCAAGGAACTGTGTGGGGAAAGGGCTGTGAACGGCAGCTCCAATCTCCTCCTCACTGTACTCATGGGAAAGAAGGTGTGAGAAGGGACTTGACCTGAAAGCCATCACACCAGAAACAGGTCCAGCTGGTGATACAGCTCAGTGGCACAGCGCCTGCCTGGCAAGCACAAGGTCCTGGGTTTGATTCCAGGTAACAAAACAAAGCAAACCAAACCAAAACAAAACACCCTGGGATCAGAAGTAAGTCCATGCTGAGATCTAGAATCAAAGAATAACTCTCTCTGCATGAGCCCAACATCGGGTGAAGGGTTTGGAGGTAATGGGAGACCAAACCACAGACTGGCTACTCTCAAACCCAGGTTTCCTGGTGGCTAATTTCAGGGCTCTACTTCCTGGGAGAGGGCTACACAACAACCCACTGCCAAAGGTTCTTCCTGAGGGCACTGGCCTAAAGGTGACCGAGGATCTTGGCTCTTCTTCCATGGAGAGGTGGGACCCAGTTCTTCTCCCTTGGAGCTAGGCTGGGTACAGCACATGTGTGGAAAATCCGTGATATGGATGTGAGAATCTGGGACTTCTAAGGCAAGGCTATCAGAAGGCCACCAGGTCCCAGCTCAGCCATTTGATGACACTGTCCTCGGAACACTGATCTTCCATGCAAGCAGTCCAGCTACCCTGAAGTCTCTGTGCCACAGAAATCACTTGCAACTTCTGGTTGATAATGCCTGGCCTTCTGGCTGCCTTAGCAACTCACCTGACCCAGGAGTGAAGGACATGCCAGTTCATCTGCCTGCACAGTCCCACTCAGGTTACCACCATTAACACCAGCTTCCTGACCTTCCAAGTCATGAGAAAGAATGAAATAGGGCTTGTTTTGGCCAAAGTTTGGGGGTCATTCAATGCATGAAAATAGATGGATGCACAATAACTCCTGAGGGGCTGGCTGTCAAGTCCTTTTCAGAGTGAGCATATATACTCCTGGTTTTGTGAGAATGAATTTTGTTTAGTTCTGGGTTGGGTTTTTTGACAGAGTCTCACCATGTAGTTCAGGCTGGCCTTGAACTCTCAGCAATCCTCCTGCTTCAGCCTCCTGAGTGCTAGGATTACAGGTATGAGCCACTACACCCAACTGAGCATGAATTTTTAGTTAATTACTATTTTTGATTTTGAGCCGAGGTCTTACCAGGCTGACTTTGGACTTCTGGCTCAAGGAACCCTGTTCCCTTAGTCTAGATTTCAAAAAATCTTTTCTCAAGATTTTCCTGGCCCTAATATTAAGAATGTGACTTATGAACCAGGTATGGTGGCACAGGCTTAAAATCCTTGTACTAGGGAGGCTGAAGCAGAAGGAATGCCAAGAGTTCAAGGCCAGCCTGCACTACCTAGTGAGATCCTGCCTCAAACAAAACAAAACAAAACAAAAAAGTGACCTGTATAATAATTGGCATAAAAAATTAAGCCTTATTCTTAGGAAGACACTACTGTGTGCAAGGCAGCCTCTCTTTAATTCTTCAGCCACCTTAAAGCATAGTTTCGCAGGGTACCTGTGTGTTGTGCAGTTCTGGGGATTGAATCCAGAGCTTCACACATGCATAGCAAGTGCTCTACCACTGCGACACATCTCTAGCCCTTATTAGCTTATTTTGAGATAGGATCTTGCTAAATTGCCCAGGCTGGCCTAGAATATATGATTTTCCTGCCTCAGCCTCTGAAGTGTCTGGGAGCATAGACATGCACTACTACGCCCCCTGGTGTACTTATTTTACCAGAGCAGAAATGGAGACAAATACTAAGAAACTTTCCCTCAACCACCAGTGCATGGCTGGGATTCAAACTGCTGCTCCTTCCAGAGTCCATGTGGATTGCGGCTCCCTGAAGGGTGGGAGCTTCCTGGGGCCTGCCCCTAACGAGAAAACACACAGGACAGGCTATGCTGGTGACACTAAGGATTCCGAGGCAGACCCTGGAGCAAGTGGCCCTGGAGAGTTGCCTCAGAGTGATGAATGAAACAACCTCCAGCCCAGCCTTCCTCCACTTACCCAAGCCCCCTCCCCAGGGCCCTGTCACAGCTGTCACCATCACAGCCTCCACTACAATTGCGGTGCAATTGCGGTGCAGAAGGGTAGGGACCCATGCTTCCTGGGAACAATGGAGAAGCCAGAGCTTGTTCTTGCCAATCTGTGGAAGGTGCTGCCAGCTGCCATCCTGGATAAGGTCCGCACACTGGGATTCATCCTGGGGCCCAAGGTAGCCGAGGCTGAAGAGGAGCAGGAGGGCCCTGCAACAGGATATACAGAACCCTGCAGGTGGCTTTGTGTAGATAGGTAGTATCACACCAGGCCTAGGCTTTGCACCTGCTGCTGCAGCAAGACACACCTGTCTCCTGCCCAGTGAATGAACATGAACACACACACACACACACACACACACACACACACACACACACAATCACCTCCACCTGCCGGCCACGCCTCCCGCACAGTATTGGCTCATGGGATACAGGCCTAAATTAACCACGAACTTTACTCAATTTGGTGACTCTGGGTCTGCTCCTGATGTAAACTTCATCTGAAAAGTTGGTTAATCATCACACCCACCCCATAGGTTTTTATATCCAATCTCCACTAAATGATTAAAGAAAACCAGAGCAGTCCCTCCCCGTCCCCAGTGTACCTCTCCTTTGGAGCAAAGCCTGACCCCACTCAGCCCCACACTTCCCCTGCCTGCCGCTCTCTGCACACCCACCCGGCCTGCATGGCTGTGAATCAGACCTGAGAGACCATGAGCCACACGAGGAGCATGGTCCTGCGAGCCCTCAGAGGGTCATCAGACACTCTAGGATGGTACTGGCAAAGCTACGGCACAACTACACAGCAGGCTGCCTACCCCACTCGAAAATGCCTGCCATCAATGCTCTGGGGAAGGTGGCTTTGTTTGACCCACTGATTAAAACCCATACTCTAGGGCCAGGGAGTTAGCTCAATGGTATAAGCAGCTGCTTGGCAAGAACAAGGCCATGAGTTCAATTCCTGGTACTAAAAAAAAAAGTTTAAAACCCACACTCTATAAAATGGGATGTTAACTTATAGAGAAATAGAGGATTGATAAATTGGAAGTGGTGCTTGTTGGTGGAGAAAGATATATACAGATGTAAATATATAATACATATCAATACATATAATATACTTATTACTCTTTAACTTTGATTCCTGCTGGTTCCCTAATTAATGAGATAAATCTCTCATTCATGCTCCTGTAGCTTGCATCTCCAGATTTCTGAAAATTATGCTTCATTACAGATCTCAAGCTTCAGAAGGAGGCCAGAGTCAGGGGAGGAAGGCCTTTGAGGATGGAGATTGGAAGAAGGTTGAAGCCACTGTAGATTAACAGGAAGAACAGAAAGGCCTAGTACAAGTTGGGAGGTATACCTGTGTCCTGAGTAGGTAGATGATGCTCAGGAGGCTGCAGGGACCCACAGGTGTTTAGGGGTGTATGTATGTAAGGGTGTATGGGTTAGGGGTATAGACAACAAAAGTGTGATTGAACAGTAGTGAACCAAAGTGTCAACAAGCCAGCTGCTGCTTCCTAAACCTGAGAGGAGACTGATAAGAAAACCTGGTACCCACCAAACAGGGGTTTCAAGGATAAGATCAGAAAAACTCCTCAGGCGGTGACAGGAAGGTTTCAGGGGTAGGGATGGATGCTGAAGGCTCTGGAATCTTACTGCTGTCAAATTTTTGATGGGGAGGGAGGTGAATACAGCAGATGGAAGACAGTACGGACCTGGTCCTCTGGTTCAAGAATCAAGGTTGCTTCTGTTCCAGTTCTGGATTTGAGTCACTGAGAATGGGCCCTTGCTGTTTCCCTCAGGAGCAGGGCTCACTCTGCTGCACCAGTGAAAGGGGTAAACTGTACTAAATGATTAAATAAAGCCAGGGCACTACCCTCTGCCCCACCAATTACCACCATTCCTTCAGGGAAGAGAACCGAGAAGAGAAAGTATTCTTTTAAAAGGTCTGTTCCTTGAAACCGCCTAGCTCTGTAACTGCTTCACGGCTTTGTAACTACTCTCTTGACCCCTGTGCCCAGGAGAGTGTAACCGATTGTGTAGGGTGCCTGATAGTACAATGGTACGAAGCTTCATGAACTGATGACCATTAATCTACTCTTGTAGCCTTCGATCTCACCTTGCTAGCCAATCAGAAGAACCTCCAGGCTGTTCTGTCTCACTTATGTATCTCCTGCTTGTGGATCATATAAAAGCCCTAGATTGCCAGAGATTGGGGCCTGATATGTTGAGAGTGATCCCAATCAGTGCCCATCAATGTAAAATAAATCAGCCTTCAAATCCTGGGTGTCATTTCAGTGCTTCTGCTTGCTACAGCGTTAGAGGACACAATACTGCTGTGGTCACACTCATCTGGCTTTCATAAAAGTTCCCTAGAGATTATAGAAAGGATTTCTCCCAGGTTTGCAGACCAGTGTCTCAGCATCAACGGCTGCTGAAGACCTGACCCCACGGAGGCCAAGAGATTTCCCAGGTTAGCAGGTCTCCCCACATCTGCTTGGCCCTGCCACAAACCTGCTGATTTAATGTCTAAGGGCAGAGAGTGGGCAACTTGCATGTCACCAACTGCTGCAGGGGTATCTAGTGATGTGGCAGGCCTGAGTAACGTGGGAGTAGATGCGAATTCTCTGCTTGGCTAAGATGTACATTCGTATACGATGCAGCAATACATTCGCATACAGTTTTACAGGGAAGTCCCTGGCCACCAGGTGCATGTTTAGGGTGAGGTAAAATGGGCCCACAGAAGGCAGCTTCTCTCTGGTAACTACTCCCCGGTACTGCACGGGTAGGACCCAAACAGAACCATGAGAAAGACAGAAACCTGTAAGGAAGCTTGGGGTGGTCCTCGGCTGCCCACCTGTAGCTGAAAGCCCCTTTCACTGACCAGGTCACCATATCTCTCAACTTTAGAAGTAGATGAGACCTGGGTTGGAGTCTGGTTGTTCCTGGGCACAGCTGCACCTCTTTGATGCTCAGTTCCTTTCTTGGAAAATGAGAACAACAGGTCCTCTTTCAAGGCTGTCATGAGGCTTGTCTGCCAGAAAGAATACAGTCACTCAGCCCAGAGCACGCTAGTTATTACCACCAGTAATGTGTTCATTCAATAAACACTGGATAAAAACAGCAAAAACAACAAAAACAGCCAGACACGTGGTCCCAACACACAGAGCTTACAAGGTGGATCATTAAGAATGACTTTACTTTAAAATCATGGGAAGGATTCTGTTTAAAGCAAGAGAAGAACTGTGGAGCAGGCCAGCACAGGTTGGTTCAGATGAGAGTTCTGTCCCTGCCCCTTTTTTGGACTCTACCTGTTGACGAGGGGCCAAAGTGGTCCCAAGAAGGGGTGAGCCTCCCCAAGAATGCAGCTTCTCTCTGGTAGCCAAGGTCTGGTCCCCAAGATCTCAGAGCCTGCAGCTTTGCAGGAGATACCAAGCCACTTGAGCCCAACCCCATGTGCCCAGTAAGTAGCTTGTCAACCTGGAACTACTTGTAATTCTGTCAACTTCTGTATCCCTCCCTACCTCAAACGTCCCAGGTTTTTGTTCAAAACTCTCTCATATCTGCAAACTACAAAGTGAGGCACAATTCAGAGATAAAGGAGAGGGGACAGACTCCCAGATTTGCTCTTTGACACTGGTCAGTGGGTAAGAAGGGACCTAGGAAGTGTGAATGGACTCAGGTGGGCCATGGTGTTTGGGGTGAAGGTCTTTCCCTCTAGGAGTCAGGAACTAGGGTTGGGGCACAAGGACTGAAGGTTTATGCTGGGGAGTGCTGGATCAAAGGTACTCAGTCAACAGCCTACTGGTAAAGATGTGTGTGGGCCCAACTGAGAGGGGAAGTGACTGCTGCTGGCTTTGGACTTGCAGCTCCTCCTCCGATACCTGACGGAGTCTGCAGGCCCAGGGTCTTGCTCAAGCCAAGCCTTCCACTTCTGTGGGGAGGGGAGGCAAGCACAGGAAAGACTAATGCTCCACACACCTGCCAGGTTTGCAGATGCTCCTGCCCTTTCCGTGGTCCTCTCCTGGGAAGCATGGTCACTGACATCTTTGGAGGTGAAGACGGCAGCCACAGAGGCCTAGAAGAATGGGAAGAACCAGGGCTCTACTTTCAGCTCCATTTCCCAGAGGAATTTTGAGGCAAGTTACTTCACTGTCAGGAAATCTTGGTTCCGCTTTTGCAGCCTGGGGTTCACACCACCCTTTGAGTTGCTGCCCTAATGTGAGGTGACAAAGGATTGGTCAGTACTTTGTAGGTAATGACCACCCAGAGGGCAGCCTGTACACACTTCTATATGGCAGACACTGACTCTTAAAGACTAGCCTCATGCCTCTACCTCAAGGGTCAAGAAACCCTTCATAATCAAATGTCTCTTTTTCTTCTACTCAGCCAAGGACAGAGGGTAGATGGACAGACCCTAGAAGGACCTCCACAAGAAAACAAAACAAAAGGTAAAGTCACTGGAAAGTTTGAGAGCACCTGATTTCAGTGACTCTTGGGATTCCTCACAAATGAAAGGCAGAACTGCTTGTCTCAGAACTGACCCCACTGACCCCCAGCTGGGCACTGTGGTACCAGCCCATAACCCCAGCACTTTGGAGGCTGAGACTGAGACAGGAATGCTGTCACAAGTTTAAGGCCAACTTGTCTCAAAAATACAAAACATGTACTGAACCCCATGCCACTCGTATGTCTACTCATTCCTTACACTCTGGTCCCTCCTGAGGCCATGCCCAGGGCCAGCACTCAATCCACTATTTAAGCAGATGCCGCACTATGCAGGCCAGGGTTGAACCCACTGGGTGGCACAGCAGCAGGGCAGTGTGGGCATAGGTTGTGCCCTTGCTTCTCACCTCCAGGATGGAGCAGGGCTTTGTTCTCAAGCAGCAGAGAATCCTGACTTCTGGGTCAGTCCTAAACAGAGCAACAGTGTTTTCTCCAAGGCTACCAGGTCTCTAGTAAGGCTTCTGATATGAAAAACTAGCAAGTGTTCCCATCACTATATGAGGGAACACAGGAGATCCGAACTTGAACTCAAGACTTCTGGGGGAGATCACTTAGAAATAGTAAACTGGAAACCAACTTAAAAGATGCTGACTTGGTGAACAAATGCAGGACGGGAGACAGAAACAGGAAATAAGGACAACCAGAACAACCTGTTCTGGACTTACAGGAGTCTTCAGAAGACACAGGCAGAGAAAACTACTGCTCTGGGGAGAAACAAGCAGGGCTGTTGCAAGAAAGGGTTGCCAGTATGTTAACCAGATCCTGCTGAACAGCTGCTGTGTAACTCCCTGAACAGTAATACAACCTGCTGTGAGCACTGGTTAACTTTGACTAAACGCATCAATTCAGGCCAAGTTGCAAGCAGGTAACACTTAGCTCAGAATCTGCTATCCCAGAGAAATCACAAGAATATCACTCCATGACCAGTGCAGCGCTCCTGGAACTCTATGAAGTTTGAGAGCAGATTGAAAACAAACAGAAAGTCTGGGAAGAGGGGTTGGCATGTCAAGAGCCTCCTCTAGTGGTCCATTCTGGAAAAAATGAAGCAATTTGGGATTTAGGGTCTTGAGAGAAAAAGTAGCATAAGCAAAGCCCAAGAAAGCCATAACCTCACCAACCCTTGAGGCCATAATTCCTAATTCTGAGGTGGCAAGATAGATTCCTATCTGGAAACTTCTCCAACCAAAGTTCTCTACTTAGAAGTGGGATGCACCTTCATTATGTTTGGGTTTTTTTGGAGGGGGCAGGGGTACCAGGAACCAAACTCCACCCCCCCCCACCACCTTGCCAGGCAGGCACTGCACCACTGAGCTAAATCCCCAGCCCTAGTGTGTTGCATATTAACTCCTCCTTTTAATGATTCCTCCACAAATGACTTGATCTTTAACCCACATTCTATGGTGGCTATGTGGTTTTTGTTTACTCCAATTTCCAGTGTTTATTACCATCATTTCTAGTGGCTAAAAAATTTTAAACTGAATTTATGAGACACAGTAGGACTTATCACTGCACACTTCGGAAATCAGCATAGCAAGAAATTGAACTACACAGAATCCCTAAAAGATACAATTTAAATGCTGCTGTCTTTTTGCAGTACTTATACCACCCAGTGCAATGACTTAAGAGAGTAAATATATCCATGTTCTCTTTGCAAACCTAATCTCCATGCAGTCTCATTGCCCTGTGCAAGTACTGGCTGCCACAAGAGCTCTTACACCCAGGAGACTCTCTGTCTCGAGGAAGTGCCACATGGTGGCAGATTTATGGAGCGACACTGGCATCTTCCATGCAGGAGACCGACAGCCAGGAGTAACCCAGTCCTTCAGGACATAGGGACAAGCAACCAGAGTGTACCTCAACAGGCGAGGTCTAAAGAAAATGGAAGCAGGGAGCAAAAGAGCAAAGAAAACTAAAAACGGTAGTGACCTAGGCTCTTAAAATCTGTTTCTCAGTGTAATGTGTAGGATCAATAAACACAACACAAGGAATAATACACCTCCCTCTCTTCACAGCTAAATGTGAGACAAAGAGCTTATGTACTCGAATGTCTGCTTTCTGGTTCTGGTTCTAAATTGGTCAGTTTCTAAATTCGTTCACATTTTTGGTTTATCTACTTACTCTGGGCCTCAAAGTTTCCCATCTGTAAAATTAAACTATGAAACTGAAAATGTTTTTATTTGTGAACCCAAATATAATCTTATCTGCAAGGCCCTGATATTTTTATTTTTACACAAAGTATAAACAAACAAACAAACACCCCTGATTAGCTGGGTGTGGTGACACATGCCCGTAATCCCAGCACTCAAGTGCCCAGACAGGAAGAATGCAGTGAGTTTAAGGCCAGTCTAGGCTACTAAGCAAGGCCCGGTACCCAACCCCTTCCCTGCCCCAAGAAAAGAAAAAAAGAAGTTCCCATTTCTTCTAATAGGCAGTAGGTTAACATTATGTTATCAACATTTTTAACTGCATTGCTATGCAACTGGCTACCACTTATTCTTCCCCTACTTAACATACCAGGCTCAGAATAAATACATAACCTGACTATTAGGGTTCTACAAGGGGATGTGCCTGAGGGAAGACCAGGAAAGATAAAGAATACTACTACTACCGCAACAAATCTTTAAAACAGAAAATATTCTGCACCTTGGAGGTAAGGACACTGCAGCCTATGAAGACCACTGCCTGGGGGCAGTGAACTATTAGTGCTCTTCTCTCAGTACCAGTCACCTTCCTTGGTGAGAGCAGCGGGTGAGCTGTTTCTTGAGCTGTTGGGAGGGAAACATAATTATATATTTCAAACAGATTTGCTATCATTTAACTTAAAATGCAAGTCTTCCAAGTCAGCTTTCATGTTTTACCACATTTCTACCAGTACCTCTTTAGGACAGCAGAGGGGTAAGCAGCAGAGAAAATAGCCACTCCGAGAGTCACCATCCAGATGCTGGATGAGGAAGACAAGAAGGAAGGAAGTAGGTCCTCTGGTCCCAGGAAGGATCTGAAGTGTGAACTGAAGCCCATGGAGAGAGTGGAAAGAAAAACTTCAAGGAAGAAGGTGGTATCTGGTAGTGTCTTCACCCCGAGATGGGGCTCACTGTGCAACAGGAGCTGTTCGAACCTCAGGATGTGTGGTGACAGTGATGGTAATGGCTGGTGACCCGAGTCCTCTGCAGATGTGGTAGTAGAGGGCAGGTCTACACTGGCTGCTGGGGAGTGCACAGGAATCAGTTCTCTTGAGAAGAGACAGCAATTAGCCGGGAGCCATTATGAAGCTGGGCTGAGAGCTGTGGAAATTGCTTGGACTGCAGCAAGCCCAATGAGTCTGGTCTTGGGACAGGTACTGAGATGATCCACTGTCCCACCATGGAGCAACTGCCTGCCAGCTTGCTGGAGTAGAGTGGCGCCATTCAGGACTCTGACTCTACAGGTTGTCTACCAGCGAAACCAGAGAATCCTAGCAGTAGACTACTTGTTTTGCTTTTTCTTTCTCTTTCATTGTTTTTGAGTGTGAAACTGTTCCTAACTTGTTTCTGAGTGTGGTTCTGTTCTTCCTTGTATCTCTTCCGTCTCTTGGGGACCAGTGTCCCCAAGTTGGCATGATCCCACTTTGTCCTCCAAGCTTATTTCTCATCTCTTTCTCTTCTTCCACTTCTCTATTTTCTCCTTAATCCATTTTATATTTTAACCCTCAAGTGCAAAATTGATACATTATGTACATATATTGCATTTAATTATCTGGTTGGTTTTATATTTTGTTATATAATCACAAATCTAGTTCATATGGTTAAAGGTTGCTCAATTTATTGTTTTCTAGGCTGTGTTTGATTCTATTGCTACCACTATGGCCAAAACTGACGTAACTGTTCTAAACAGCTATTTGTCCTAGTATTCCATGACTCAGATTAACTAAGGATCACAGAAAATACAGTGACACAGTGCCAATGAACTAGAAAGCAGTCCAAACAAGCAACAAATTCTCATCTCCAAAAACTCCAAAAACAAATTCTCATCTCCAAAAACTTCCAACAGACACAAAACCCCAAAACCAGCTATACCTGGAAGATTCCTCAAAGAAATAATCATCATCTAAGAGTCCTAAATAGCACCAATAAAGCAACCCACCACAGGCAATTTACAAGCATCACCCCAGGAATTAAATTATAAACAGAGAAAATAAAATAAGAAGACACTAAGAAAAATGTAACATCTAGTTCGCCAAAGGTAAATCCAGGGGATGATGAGATGGGACAATCCAAAAGAGCCCCACCAGGTCTCTCTGAAGTGGTAACAAATCAATTGAATGAGGATCTGGAAAAAATGAAATCAGATATATTCTCTTAGATAACTACAGAGATTACCAAAATACACACGATGCTTAGCGACATTAGAGCAGACACAGACAAAAAATGAAAGAGATTAGGAAAACTATGGAAGCTCAGCATAGGAAAGAAATGGGATCCATAAAGCAGATTCACACAGTTATCTAGAGAATAAAAACTCCATTGAAAATATTTGAGCAGAGGAAGGGCTGGGTGGATCTGGGGCACCTGTATCCACCTCCCCGTGTGTCTGGAGGACTGTGGATATTTCAGCAAGCAGGCAAGCATTGCAGGTGCCAGAGGCCCCGCAGCCTGAAGTAAGTGCTCAGTGCACTCTGCGCCAAGCCCAAACGTGGGTTTGAGGCATCTACATCCGCCTCCCCATTCTGGCTGCACTTGGAGAACTGTGGAGCTTCCAACAAGCAGGTGGGCGCACACTGTCCCTGAAGCCCAGCTTATCTGGAACTACGGAGTTCTAAACAGGCAGAAGAGGGCC
The DNA here is from genome assembly GCF_034190915.1 of Cavia porcellus. Classification (NCBI taxonomy): domain Eukaryota; kingdom Metazoa; phylum Chordata; class Mammalia; order Rodentia; family Caviidae; genus Cavia; species Cavia porcellus. The sequence goes on along the minus strand of NW_026947485.1, from coordinate 84,160,025 downwards.
ATTGGTTCTACAGGCCCAGTGGCTTGGGGTAACTGGGTACCAGAGTCCCAGGAGCTACGAACATAGAAGTGGATTTCCAATAGACCTTGAGGAAGCTTTCAAATAACACTTGAAACACAGAAATGTGAGCAATACAAGAAACGAACAGAACATATAATGCAGATGCACAGAGATATACAGGAAATAAAAAACTCCACTGAAAGTTGTAAAAACCGCCTCAATGAAAGTGAAGATAGAATTTCAGACCTTGAAGACAGGATTGCAGCTAGTGAACAGGAAAGATCTTTTAAAAATAACAAGGAATCAGGAAACAACAATTCAACAACTGCAAGACGATGCAAAGAAAAATAACATAAGATTGATAGGGATTAATGAAAAAGAAGGAGACAACATAAAGGATGTCAAGAGGATATTTAGAGAAGTAATAGCTCAAAATTTCCCAAGCATGAGATCAGAAACTGACATCAGGATCAGTGAAGCATATAGAACTCCAAATAGTCATAACCAAAACAAAACTACACCCAGACATATAATAATCACCATCCCAGAAATCCAACACAAGAATAGATTATTCAAAGCTGTCAGAGAGAAAAGACAGATCACTTATAAAGGAAAACCTATCAGAATCACAGCAGACTTCTCAGCACAAACAATAAAGTCAAGAAGAACATGGAGTGAAGTATTCCATATCCTAAAGCAAAAAGATTTCCAACCTAGACTGATGTACCCTGCAAAACTATCATTCAAAATTGATGGTGAAATATGATACTTCCATGACAAAGAACAGCTGAAGAACTTCATGAACACCAAGCCAACCCTGCAAAAAATATTGAAAGACAGTTTAGATACACAAAGGAAAAAAACACTAAGCAAAGCAGATAATTAAACAGAACAGAAAGATAAAGATGCAACAGCAGAGAGATAACATGTTAACAATAAACCAGCATTTAACAGTAATAACCATTAATGTAAACGGTCTCAATGCACCAATCAAAAGAAACAGACTAGTAGAATGGATCAAGAAACAAAATCCAACCATATGCTGTTTACAGGAAACCCATCTAACCCAGAAGGATACTCACAGACTGAAAGTCAAAGGATGGAAAACAATACTTCATGCAGCAGGAATCCAAAAAAAAGCAGGCGTAGCCATTCTGTTTGCAGACAACGTGAACTTTAAACCAACAATGACCATAAAGGACAAAGAAGGTCACTACATACTCGTTAGGGAAAAACTCCAAGAGGAAGAGATAACTATCTTAAATATATATGCACCAAACTCCAGAGCACCCAGTTATATAAAACAACTATTAACAGAAATGAAAACTCAAATTATCAGTAACACAATTGTAACAGGAGACCTTAATATGCCACTGACACCAAGGGACAGATCAACCAGACAGAAAATGAGCAAAGAAATAACAGAACTTACATTAGGGAAACTATTCGGTATTCATACATGTTATAAAAAAGAGAGGGAGGGGAAAAAAAAAAGAGCTCTAACGGATATAACAGCAAGTGTGTTTAGGGATGTTAAATAGCTGACTATATTAATGTTTTTGGATCATTGAACACAGCTGTTTGCAGTCTCTCCGTTTGAATGTCTACTTTGTATTCTTTGATACTGTGATTTGAGCAACTATTTCCAAGATGATATTATGTAATCTATTAACAGGTGATTTCTTACTGTTATGTTTTTTTTTTTGTAGTTCTGTATTATGTGTAACCTTACACTGCTTTGTTTTGTTTTGTGTTTTTCTTTTTCCTCTTAAAAAAAAATAATAATAAAATACTTAGGCTTAATTTAAAAAAAAAATAACAGAACTGAATCACACCTGCGAACAAATGGATTTGATAGACATATACAGAATGTTCCACCCAACAACATCAGAATACACATTCTTCTCAGCAGTACATGGATCATTCTCTAAAATAGACCATATATTAGCTCACAGAACATATTTAAACAAATGCAAGAGTTGAAATCATCCCTTGCATGTTATCGGATCATAGCGCTCTGAAATTAGAAATTAATGATAAAAGATACTGCAAAAATACCACAAACACATGGAAACTGAGTAACACACTCTGAATAACACACACTGAATAACACACTCTGAATAACACACTCTTGAGTAATCAGTGGGCCACAGAAGAAATTAAACAATACCTACAAGAAAATGAAAATGCAGATACAACTTACCAGAATCTGTGGGATGCAATGAAAACCATCCTCAGAGGAAAATTTATTGCACTGAGTTCCCACATTAGGAAAACAGAACGAATACAAATAAATAACTTGACACTACACCTCAAACAGCTAGAAAAAGAAGAGCAAGCCCAAAGCCAAAAGAAGAGAGGAAATTACAAAAATCAGAGCAGAAATCAATGTAATAGAGACTAAGAAAACAATCCAAAGAATCAACGAATCAAAGAGTTGGTTCTTTGAAAGAATAAACAAAATCAATAAGCCCCTAGCCAACCTTATTTAAAAAAAAAAAAAGGGAAGAAAAAGCTCAAATTCATGCAATAAGAAATGAAAAAGGTGAAATCACTACAGACTCTACAGAAATACCCAAGATCATCAACACCTATTTCGAAAAGTACTCTCAAAGGTTTGATAACACAGAAGAAATAGACAGATTCTTAGAAATATATGAAGTACCAAAGCTAGATCAAGAGGATGTAAAACTGCTGAATAACCCAATCTCTGTTAATGAAATTGAAAATGTAATTAAGTCCTTACCTACAAAGAAGAGCCCAGGCCCAGATGGATTCATTGCAGAATTCTACAAGAAACACAAAGACCTAATGCTGACAATCCACAAACTATTCAATGAAATTGAAAGGGAAGCAATCCTTCCTAAGTCATTCCTGGAAGCAAATATTACTCTAGTACCAAAACCTGAGAAAGACCCAACTAAAAAAGAGAACTATAGACTGATGAACACAGATGCAAAAATCCTCAATAAAATATTGGCAAATAGGATGCAGCAAATCATCAAGATTATACACCATGACCAAGTGGGATTCATCCCAGGAATGCAAGGATGGCTCAACATACGTAAATCCCAAATCTAATCCACCATATCAATAAAGCCAAAAGTAAGAATCACATGATCATTTCTATAGATGCAGAAAAAGCCTTCAATAAGGTGCAACATTCATTCATGATAAGAACTTTACAGAAAGCTGGAATAGATGGTCTTTATCTCAATATAATAAAGGCCATCTATGACAAACCAACAGCCAGCATCATACTAAATGGCCAAAACCTGAAAGCCTTTACTTTAAAATCAGGCACAAGACAAGGATGTCCTTTATCACCACTCCTATTTAATATAGTACTGGAAGTACTAGCCAGAGCAATTAGACAAGAGAGAGAAATAAAAGGGGTAAAGATAGGAAAAGAAGAAGTTAAATTATCATTGTTTGCAGATGACATGATACTCTACATAGAAGACCCCTTAAACTCCACTGACTCTTAGATATGATAAATAAATTCAGTAATGTAGCTGGATACAAAATCAATACTCAGAAATCAATAGCATTCCTATACACTAACAACAAAATCACAGAGAGGGAAATAACAGAAACCACACTCTTCACATTAGCAAGCAAAAAAATGAAATATTTAGGAATTACTCTTACAAAAGAAGTGAAAGACCTATACAGGGAAAATTATAATACACTGAAAAAAAGAAACTGAAGATGATCTCAGAAAATGGAAAGACATCCCTTGCTCATGGATAGGAAGAACAAACATTGTGAAAATGGCCATTCTCCCAAAACTGTTATACAGAGTCAATGCAATCCCTATAAAAATACCATCAACATACCTTATAGATCTAGAGAAATCACTCCTAAAATTCATCTGGAACTAGAAGAGACCTAGAATAGCAAAGGCAATTCTAAGCAGCAAAGGCAAGGCAGGAGGCATCACAATCCCTGACTTGAAGTTATACTACAAGACAACAGTAGTAAAATCAACATGGTACTGGAATCAAAACAGAGCCGAAGATCAATGGAATAGATTAGAAGATACAACCACAACTACAAACACACTCAACCACCTTATCTTTTGATAAAGGAGCCAAGCAGGTTCACTGGAACAATGACAGTCTCTTTAATAAATGGTGCTAGAAAAACTGGCTCTCCATTTGGTGAAAACTAAAGCTAGACCCATGCCTATCACCGTGTACTAAATTAAAATCTGAATGGGTCAAAGATCTGAATATTAAAGTAGAAACACTAAATCTATTGGAAGACAAATTGGGTAGAAACCTTGAAGACATAGGGATAGGTAGAGAATTCATGAACAGGACTCAAACCGCATGGGAAATACTTCCCAGAATCAATAACTGGGACCACTTCTTATTAAAAAGTTTCTGCATGTCAAAAGAAATCTCCAGCATAGTGAAAAGAAAACCCACAAACTAGGAAAAGATTTTAGTGCACTCTCTCTCAGACAAGGGACTCTTGTCTAAAACATATAAAGAATTAAAAAAACTCAGACCCCCAAAATTCAAAGATCCAATCCAAAAATGGGCATCTGAGATGAATACGCACTTCTCAGATGAAGAAATACAAATGGCAAATAAATACATGAAAAAATGTTCATCATTGGTCGTTAGAGAAATGCAAATTAAAACCACACTGAGATACCATCTCACTCCTGAAAGAATGGCCAGGATCAAGAAAACCAACAAATGCTGGAGAGGCTGTAGGGAAAAAGGAACTCTCCTACACTGTTGGTGGGAGTGTAGACTGGTACAACCTTTGTGGAGGTCAGTCTGGAGATTTCTCAAAAAGCTGCAATTGGAAGTCCCATTTATTCCAGCTATTCCACTTCTAGGTATATTCCCAGAAGAACTGAAAGCATCACCACAGTGATATATGTGCACCTATGTTTATAGCAGCACAATTTGTAATCGCCAGATCTTGGAAACCACCCAACTGTCCATCAACTGAGGAATGGATAAAAAAGTTGTGGTATTTCTATACAATGGAGTATTACTCAGCTATAAAGAAGGATCACATTGAGATATTTATCAATAAATGGGCACAGCTTGAGACCATACTCATAAGTGAAATAAATCAATCTCGCATGTGTGAATACCAAATAGTTTCCCTAATGTAAGTAATGATTCAAATATATAGAAGTAGGTGGTAATCATGATTCCCCATTATGTGGCCTTGAAGCCTTATAAAGTTTTCACTTATTAATTGGAAAGGCTTTATTCTGGGCTTCTTGATATAGAAATATTTGAAGCTAGAATACATATATATGTATATATGTATATAGGTACAATATATGAAGTTATATTCAAATATTTCAAGGAAAAAGACAGACACTATGGTAACTACTATTAAGTCGGGTTATTTGGTGGTGAAGCACTAGGTTGCTGAAACAGTCATGCTTTGACCTGTATTGTTATGTTGTTATGTCCTCTTTTATCTCAATCTCTCCCTTATTCATTAAAAAAAATTAGTTATTTTTTATGGTTTTTTTTAATTAAGGGGAAAAATTTTAAAAATTAGCAGGATATATTATAGTTACTTTTTTTGATTTCCTATTAACTTGTTTTGAAGTCCTGTAATACTCCCACTATCTTGTTTTGACTGATTAGACTCTGTCCCATTCTGTATGATAGTATCAAGTTTGAGGGTATAGGCAACTACTTTGAAGGCAATAAGATTCACTAAGATGCCCATTCTGGTTTGACTATTATCTCCTCTGGAAGTCCTGTAATGTTTACAATGTTTAAGTTTTATTGGTCTTGTTCTCTACTGTTTTGTTCAATTTTATAATACCTAATGAGATAGACAATTCTTTTTAAGGAAACAAGAGGCATTATGGTAACCATTATTGATAACCTTGTACTCTGTTTTTACATTATGTACTATGTCTATCCTTGGTTTTGACTGACAGCTTTGTTTTGCCATATTTGACTTTATTCTCTTCCAAAAAAAAAAAAGTAATAAGAACTAAGGAATAATAAAACCCAAAATGTGTAAATTTTGTTGTAAAAAAAGAGAGGGGGAAAAAAGTGCTCTAAAGGATAGGACTGCAAGTGTGTTTAGGGGTGTTAAATAGCTGACCATATTAATGTTTTTGGTTGGATCACTGAACACAACTGTTTGCAGTCTCTCTGTTTGAATGTTCACTTTGTATGCTTTGATACTGTGACTTGAGCAACTATCTCTAAGATGATAATGTGTAATCTATTAACTGGTGATTTCTTACTGTTTTTTTTTTTTTTTTTTTTTTTGTAGTTCTGTATTACTTGTACCCTTACACTGCTTTGTTTTGTTTTGTTTTTTCTCTTTTTCCTTTTAAATAAAATTAAAAAAAAAAAAAGAAAGTATTTGAAGCAGATTAGTTAGGCCAATATGAGGACAGGATCTCACATATTGAAGACAGGCTTGCAGTTACCAACTAGGAAAACAAAGATTTCTCAAAAACAGCAAGAATGGATCAAAGATCTTAGTATTAAAACAGAAACATTAAATCTGTTGGAAGACAGAGTAGGTAAAACTCTTTCTCAAAGCCACTGGCATAGGCAGACTTTATGAACAAAACCCAGATTACACAGGAACTATCACAACGAATCAACAACTGGGATCTCACCCTATCGAAAAGCTTTTGTACAGCAAGAGAATCACCAACAGAGTAAGGAGACAATCCACAATGTGGGACATGTTTACCATCTGTTCCTCAAAAGATTATTATCAAGAACCTATGAAAAACTCAAAAAAGTCAAAATCAATCCTCCCAGATTTAAAGACCTAATCCAAAACTGGGTATCTGAGATAAATACACAGTTCTCAGACAAAGAAATACAAACAGCAAATAAATACATGAAAAAATGTTCAACATCATTGGTTATTTGAGAGATGCAAACTAAAACAACACTGAGATTCCACCTCACCCAGAAACAATGGCTAGTAACAAGAAATCAGCCAATAGCAAATGCTGGAGGGGGCTGTGGGAAAAAAGAAACCCTTTTCCACTGTTGGTGGGAATGCAGACTGGTGCAACCACTGTGGAAATCGGTGTGGAGATTTCTCAAAAAGCTAGAGTTGGAGGTCCCATTCAACCCAGCTATTCCTCGTCTGGGTATCTTACCACAGTGATATTTGTGCACCCATGTTTATAGCAGTACAGTTTATAATCACAAAATCTTGCAAACAACCTAAATGCCCATTGACTGATGGATAAAAAAAGATGTGGTATTTTTACACAAAGGAGTACTACTCAGCTGTAAGGAATTATAAACTGGATACATTTATAGGTAAATGGGTACATCTTGAGAACATACTCATCAGTGATTAAGACATGCATGTGTAAACATCATACTGTTTCATTAGTGTGACAAGTTGAAAGGAAAACATGTATTTATGTATATGTATATAAAAAAAGCAGTACAACCAGGGATTTAGCTCAGTGACATAAGTGCCTGTCTGGCAAGTGCGAGGTCATGAATTCGACCCCTGGTACCCCTCCCCGCCAAAAAAAAACAAAAAACAAAAAATAGTTAAGATAGTTATACTACTGATTTCTCTGAGTCCACTGAAAAGACAGATTGTCCTAATTTTGTTAGGACAATTGAAGGCAAATTCTTGTATTCTAGGTAAATGATTTGGGGATGACAATGCACGATTTATATACACCATTGTTACCCTGATTGACATCCTTTGAAATGTAAAAAAAAAAATTCACTATTTTTGATCAGGTCTCATGTGAGAAAGGATGTCTACCAAGAATATATCTCTTAAAATTCTGTAACACAATTGGGCATGATGGTACATGTATATAATCCCAGAATTTGGGAGGCTGAGGCAGGAAGATTTCTCAGTTTGAGGCCAGCCTGGGGTATATACAGTGAGTTTAATTCAAGCCTGAACAAGACTGACTCAAAAAAAAAAAACAAAACAAAATTCTGTAATAAAATAACAGAACTTAAAAATTAAGTGGATGTCAACAGATATTTTACCAGATACATGGTAAAATAAACATGAAAAGATATTTAACATCCTCAATCATCAGGAAAATGGAAGTCAGAACCACAGGATTCTACTCCATACTTACAAGGATGGCTGTAACAAAGAGAGTAACAAATGCTGGTGGGACGTGAAAAGACCACTAACTCTCACGCATACTGCATGAATAACTGTAAACTGCTCAGATCCTTTGCAGAGTCTGGCAATTTCTCAAAATGTTACAGCTAAGTTAGTACGTAAGAACCAACAACTCCATTCCCAGATGTACAACCACGTGATACGGAAGTGTGTATCCACATGAAAACCTGTTCACCAACGTTCAGAGCGCTACTTAGATAGAAAGCTAATCTGTGCCAGGCACTGAGAGGAGTAAACTACTAAATGCTACTGCATGTCTTTGGTGGGTAATAAATGTTCTTTATGTTCAACTAGGACCACAGAATCCCCTAAGTCAGCAGAGAAACATGAGCCCAAAAACAATTCCATTTTTTTTTTTCCCAAGTACTTTTCACCCTCAGTTGGTTAACAGGAAACCTACAAGCATTGCTTCTTTGCCTTTCGGGGTCAGATCCTACCTGGGATAACAAGCTCCTCACATTCCAGATCTGAGAGAAACAGGGGTAGCAACAGCAGAAATCACAGGTCTTTCGGTAACTAAGAATGTTCTAATATTACATTGCAGAGATGGCTGCACAATTCTGTGAATACACTAAAAATACCTAAATGGCACACAGGTAGACAGGGTGAATCTTAAAGTCTGTGAATTATATCTCAATAAAGCCATTTAAAAACACCTTGGGGGCTGCAGGACTCAGTAACAAACTAAACTGCCAGAAAAATAAGGAAATTACATGGCTTATTTTTTGGTTTTGGTACCAGGAATCAAATTGAGGACTTTGCACTTGCCAGGCAGGTGCTGTGCTAGTGAGCTACATTCCAAGCCTCTATGGCTCCTTTTTTGGGCTTTAATATCCTCAGTTACATTTAAAATTATCTTCCCAAACACTAATTCCATGAAACGTACTGACATCTTAAAAATAAATTTTAAAGACCATTTTGAATTAAAGGATTCTAATCTTCACAAGAAATGTTAGATACAGCAATTATTGGAACCTTGCTCCCTTAAAGTCTTCTGATTCAACACAGTGCCACTATTTTTTTAAAAAAAATTCCTCATGGATCCACACATGCAGCCAGGATTGAGAACCATTAGTGCAATGAATGGAATATTAAAGTATACTTTTAAATCTTCAAAGTGAAAATCTTTTCTTAGGCAAAATAAAAAGTATGTTTCAGAAAAAAGTATTTCTAATCAGTATGATGAAAAATAAAAGCCACATAAAAGTCATAAAACCAATTATTTAATTAAAGCTATACAAAAAGAGGCATATAACTGATAAGGAAAGAATATTTAGAATGTTTCAAAAGATTTAAAGTAGGACACTTTACAAAATGCTTGTGAGAAATAAAATTCTTAAACTATAAGTAGAAATATAACATTACACAGAATACAAAATACAAAGACAGAAATAGAAAAAGATTATGTGTACTCCAAAGTCTGAAAATTATTAATAATGATCAAATATTTAGGTTTAAATTTACAGTTCCTGGCTTTGAGAGCCATATTACTGTACAATCTTCCAAGATAGTAGGCAGTATTTTTAAATTAACCATGTGTAGTATCATCTTCTACAAAGTCTTTGGCCATCTCTGCTGTGATCACATCAATATGACTAACCTGAAGAACAATTAAATGTTAACACAAAATTAGTTAAATCTTAAAAAATGTAACAGCATTTGCATTATACAGGGTACAATTTTAAATATACAGCCTATTTACACAGCATGTCAAATGATTCAGAAGCACTGTTAAAATCTTTATTTACAATGGTGTCCATGTGGGTTTAAAAAATATACTACATTTTAATGCTCTGAAGATACAGATAACTATCTATGCCTATCCACTCCACAACTTCCTTTCTACTCAGTTTATATTACTTTGCTATTTCATCTAAGAATTGAAAAACTGGAAGACACCAGGAAGACCTATGTGGTCCAACCAAATATAAATTAATGCATATTCTTGTTAAAGATCGTGCATTATACCGAATAGACTTGACAGGAAGATACTATCTCTCTCTTTTTTTTAAAACTTTTTATTGGTACTGAGGATCGAACTCACAACCGCCTGCTTGCAAGGCAGGTGCTTATGCTGCTGAGCTAAATCCCCAGCCCCGATACTATCTCTTAATAAAACAGAAATGCTACTAAAAAACTGCTAAACTCCTCAGGTATTTGGGGGATTTTTTGGTGGTATTGGTTATTGAACCCAAGGCCTCATACATACCTGTTCCAACCAAGCAATCTACCACTGAGCTACATCCTCTAAACTTTTTTTAAAAATCCCAAGACAGTCTCACAATGGAAATTGAAGCCCTCCTGCCTCAACTTCCCAATTAGCTCAGATCACCTGCCTGGCAAGCACAAGGTCCTGACTTTGACTCCCAGTGCCAAAAAAGAAAAAGGAATACCAAGTAGCTCAGGCTACGTGTGCCATCATACCCAATCTACCACAGGTATTTGAAGAAAAAGTTCTTTATAAAGAAACCAAATGAGCAATGACTTAAGTCTTCTTTTACTATTTAACAACATAAAATCAGAATTCAACAAATAGATTAAATACTATCAAACTTAAATTCTGTAAAATAAGGTTACCTTATTTCTGAACTTTACACCATAGAATTTGTCAGCTGACTCAAGCAGTTCAGGCCTAAAGGTAGTTGTAATAAACTGAGCATGTACAGCAAGTTCCATGATCATATCTGTGAAAAGAATTTAATAAATCCCTTAGCAGATCTGATTACTCTTACCTAAAATTCAAAACTATCAGAAGAGTTCACGACTTACATTTCTTATACATACATCTACCAAAAAAAATACGAAGCTAATTTTCATAACTGAGGTATAATTTTTAAATCCAGTATCTTTTTTTTTTTTTTTTTTAAAGACGAAGTCTTGCTGCACAGCTTAGGCTGGCCTCACTAGCAAGCCTGCCTCAGCCTCAAGTGGCTACGATTAAAACCACACAACATAAAGTTTTTACTAAAAATAAAGAAGAGGGGCTGGGGATTTAGCTCAGCGGCATAAGCACCTGCCTTGCAAGCAGGCAGTCGTGAGTTCGATCCCTGGTATCGATAAAAACGAAAAAGACAAAAAAAAAAAAAGAAGAAACTTCTAGCCCAGAATTAGAAATAATGTCAGAATAAAGTTCACACACATTCTAAAAACAATCACCTTCCCTCTGGTAACCATCTCCCCAAATCTTTTGAATTTACAAGAACTGAATTCTTTAACATAGGATTAACATTATTTATGATAGGTACTATTGCAACATTGAAAAAAACAGATTAAAAATTAAACTTGTATAAAAATTAAACCCTAAGTATGACTTAATAAGTAACTACATCTATTTCTCATATAACTAAACTTTGAAAAAAGATCTTGTATTAAAAAACTAGGCAGGTGTGGTGGTTCACATCTATGATCCCAGCACTTAGGAGAATGACGCAGAACTGCCATGCGTTTGGGGCTGGCCTGTGCTACCCAGTGAGTTCACAGCCAGTCTGAACTACACAGCAAGCGAGATCTTGTCTCGAAAACAAAAACTATTAAAAGAAAATTATTTTACTTACTGAATGTGTACCACCTCCTCCCAGTACCTTAGGCACAAGTCACTACATCAGAGGTCTCATCTCTAAACACATTCTTACTAGTAAGTACAAGACAAACCAGAGGGGCTAGAGATGCAGCTCAGGCAGAGCATTTGCCAAGCAAGCTCAAGGCCCTGCGTTCAGTCCTAGCACCAAAAACCAACCAACCAAACAAAACCGTACCTGACACTGCCTTTCTGTGTTGAGCATCCAGAGCTTGGTCAATCTCATCAAACAAGTAAAAAGGGGCTGGGTCACACTTCTGAATTGCAAATATCAGGGCAAGGGCTACCAAGGATTTTTGTCCGCCTGAAAGCTGTTGCATTTCTCTCATCTCACCTTGTTTTCCTGTAAATGACACCTAAGAAAAAGTTTTCAGTTAATGGCAGAATCACTATCACTTTTAAACATTAAGTCGCATGTAACTTTGTGTCTACAAATGTTATTGTGAAATAATGCATCCCCAAAAATTGAGTGTAAAGGTATTACCCTAATTCCAACTCCAGTGAACTGGTCAACTGATGGGACACTGCTTTGTGACCCAGAACCCCTCTCACTTTCACCACTTCCTTCTCCTTCATCCTGAGATTGACTGCCCTCTACATCGCCTTTCTTCATCACCAAAGTAGCTTTGCCGCCAGGTACCAACTTCTGGAATACTTCACTGAAGTTCTTGGATACCTTAAAAAAGTTTCAATTTAAATACACATTTTGCTTAGGAATTACAGGTATTACCGCTTAAACACAAACACTTAATAGCAACCAGAAGTACTCAATTTTAACAAGAAAAACTGATTAAAATCTTTTTAGAGCTGTATAAAACATATTATGTAAGCTTCTCACAAGCTCACTCTGTGTGAAACGGGGTTACCCTACAACTGAGAGCTGGAGACTGTCCCACTGTATGCTGTAACTATAAGTACTGTAAACATATACCTGTTTGAAAGTTAACTGAATGGCCTCGTATTTCCGAAGTTCAAGTACATTCATCAGTTCCATGATCGATTTGTACCCCCTATCAAGCTCTTCTTGTCGCTTTATTAACTTCTCTTTTTGCTCAGAGAAATTTACGAACTGATCTAGAGCTTTTTTGTTAACATGACTGTACTTCTTTAATTCAGTGTTGCACTGTTCAAGTTTTCGAAACAACTACAAAAAGAGAAAACAACATATAAATTCATGTACTGTAGGAAAATCTGCAGAGATTTCAAACTTAAAAACAAGGTTTACTTGTTTTAGGCTCAGTGTCTGGTACTTTTCAAATGCTTCCTGGGGCAGTGAGCCAAGTTCTCGAATCTTCTTCATACACTCTTCTTTCTTCTTCAGCAGCATCCCTTGTCGGTTTGTCATCTTCTCTAGTTCTTTTGTATCATGATTTATAGCATCCATGTGTTCTTTTTCCATATTTTTCCAACGCTCCATACTCTTCTGAAGCTCCTTAATTCCAGCTTCTGTTTTATCAATGGAATTGTCCAAATCTAAGATGCGGAAAGGCAAGGGAAGGGATGAAAAAGAATTAAAACATGTTAGGTACGTAGGAGTACCAGCTCCTCCAGCAAATGTAACCATTATGTACTACAAACATGTATTAATGGGAAGAAATTTTAAAAAATAAGATGAGGAAAAACAAAATCAGGCTGTAAGATGCATTTAAAAGTCAAAATGTTTTTTGAGTAAGATTTTAATCTCCCAAAATAGGCAACTTTAGGTTTTTTCAGTGTCTACATTTTACTGTGCAAATTCACTAATCATTTTTTTCAAGACAAAGTTAACTGTACATGAGTCACTCAAGACTTATCCTGAAACTGCCCATTATTTAATGTACACACTTATATAAAGCTAAAAATTTTCATTTCAGCAACTAAAAGAAACTTGATTTAGTCATTTATCTTCTGCTAAAACCATCACAAACACCTAACACTGCAAACATTTCAACACAGTTACTATTTATAATCAACTCACTAAGCTTCATTATAAATTATTTGATGATGGAAAACAAAAAAATTAGGAGCACATGATTTTTGCCTATTTAGATTTTTCATTCTGTAAGTGGCTTACTAAAACAAGGTAAATATCAAGTTTTACTACAGAAAAATGTACCTTCTGATCGTGCCATAGTATCTTTTACTCTTTTATTAATGGCTTCAAGTTCTGATGTGGTGGCAGTGAGAACAGTACCCCCTTCTGTCTCTCTTAGTTCATTTAGTTCCTGTAAAACATTAAGCCAAAAAATATGAATATTCTTAGTATCAAAATGTTATGACAGCCAAGGGCTTCTAGAGCTGTTGCTGTGTGTGATGGATAACATTGTTTATCAGTTTAACTGGATGAAGAAACACGCAGGCAATTACAGTGTAGGTGAGTCTGGACGGTGTTTTCAGAGACAACTGCCATATGTGACACAAATATAGGAGAGCCTCCCCGCCCCCGAATGCAGGTAGCACCATCCCGTGGAGTGGAGTCCTGGATGGAACGAATGTAGGAGAAGGCCGGACACACATACTCTCATGCCCTGCTTCCTGGTCACCACAAGTTGAGCAGCTTTCTTTTACCATCCACTCCCCCCATGGAGCCTCTATCATGCTACAGGTCTAGCGGGAAGGAGATCAGTGGAGTGGGGACTCAAACTTCTGAAACCATGAGATGGGCTGGGGATTTAGCTCAGTGGCTTAAGTGCCTGCCTGGCAAGCGCAAGGTTGTGAGTTTGATTGCTGGCACAAAAAAAAAAAAAAAAAAAAAATTGTGTACAACTGAAACCATGAGATAACATACATCTTTCCTCCTTTTAAGTTGACTTTCTCAGCTATTGTATCACAGTGACAAAAAGCTCAATAACACAGTTTGAATAGTCAGACAAAAATATATAGTTGCAAATACTGAAAGCATCTATTAAAAAGGAAAAGAAAGTAGTAATGTAATTACTAGAAAATTCCTCATTATTTGACCAGTACTAAAAAATATTAACTAACCTTTATTTAGTACCTAGAACATGCCATGAGCACAGTTACATGAAGCAGGTACTACAATATAATTGTACTTATTTTACACAAGAGAAAACTGGACAGAGATATTACATGACTTACTCAAAATCTCAACATTAGACAATAGTGCTAACCTCCCAAGCCACAGCCTCTGGACACACAGCTGGTTTTTCTGTCTCCAAAACTCTGACTTTTAATCAGTCTCTCAATAACCACTTTACCAAAGAATCCTCAAAAAAGAACACTGTACCTGCTCTACTTGGTCCAGGCGTTTTCTCAGATTCTCATTGAGGTAAGTCTCTACTCGAGTAATAATACCTTCCAACTTAATTCTTTCATTTAACAACTGTCTGTTTTCCTACAAATAAGAAAACAGGAAAAGTAGCAGCTACATAAACATGAACATTCTACATACAGGTACGCTGTTAATCTGCTGTCCATTATTTGCACTCAAATGAGGTAAAATGGAGTTTTTGTTATATCCTTCCAAGAATTCCTACACGTTCTTCATTTTTTCTCCCACCTATTCAACAGAATACCGATTTTTTTGTGTCTAACTGGTTCATTTTATAAAATATCCTGCCAAATACTGCTCCTGCTTTTCAGTTTTTAGATCCAATGCTGGTTGTTTACATCTATGCATTAAAAAATATCACACGTTATTAAGTGTTTAATCAAAACACCATTAAATACACAAAGCGGTAATATCCGTGTGTGTACATGTGTGCATACAGATATACTGAGAAGCCCATTTCACTAA
Source organism: Cavia porcellus (assembly GCF_034190915.1). Lineage (NCBI taxonomy): Eukaryota > Metazoa > Chordata > Mammalia > Rodentia > Caviidae > Cavia > Cavia porcellus. The sequence continues at coordinate 84,144,570 of NW_026947485.1, read as the reverse complement.
TGGATTTGTGCATTAAATGAGATGAAAAAAATGTAGATTTCTTATACAATCCTAACATACCCAGAAAGGCTTATAAAAACTTATTGACCCTTATTTATTCTTATGGTTACTAGGAAGCTATGTCTTGTATTTCTTTTGTGACAAGAGTCTTGCAGAACTGCCTGGCTGGCCTCCACCTTGTGACCCTCCTGCCTCAGACTCCCAAGTAGCTGGGGTAACAGGTGTGTACCATTGTGTTCGGATCATTCTTATACTTTCTCAACTTTTTCTTTTTGCATTCGTTTTTTTTAGCAAGAAAGGCACTTTTCCTAATAGCCAATTATCAATGATTTTTCTTTTCTTATCAAGCATACTTGCCTGCTGCAGTTGCCGAATTTCATCATTCAGTGCATCTACTCTTTTCTGGTCTTCTAGGCTAAGTTGAGAGAGCAAATCAGTTCCCAGTTCTGCTTTCAGTGATTCCCTGGTGGACTCCATAGCATGCAAACTTGCCTCCAAACTTTGTAAGCTACGTTGCTGTATGACAGTACACAGAAATTAGTCAATCTACTTCTCTTTGTTACAAACTGGAAACCATCTACTTACAGTAAACTAAAATTCAAACATTAAAATTAAAACATTAAGTGCTATACGTTGTTACTATTTGGTAGGCATTATGTGCTTTTTTACTTGTGTTATTTCTAACTTCTGATGGGTTATACTGGGGTACAACTCCATTATAAGTCAAGGAGCATATCTACCAAATTAAAAAAAAATTGGGAAAGAGGTTATTGGTAATTGAACCCAGGGCTTCACATGTGCTAGGCAGTGGACTATTGCTAACCTATATTCCCATTCCTTTCTAAACACTTGAGACAGGGTCTTGCTAAAGTGCCCAGAATGGCCTCGAACTGGTGATCCTCCTGCCTCGGTCTGCTAAACTGCTAGGATTACACTGTGTGCCAATGTAACTGATACTATTAATAATAATTTTTTAATACCAGGGAAATGAACTCAGGGCATCCTACATACTAGGTAAATGCTCCACCAATGAATTATTCCCTTGATTCTCTGTACTAATTAAACTTGAAAATTACAACTATGTAGTCAAGAAAAATACTAATTTGCGGTATGATGAGACAAAAGACAGATCATACTCCATGGTTAAACTAGAGTTTAACCAAAATTCTTTAGTCACAGTCATAGGAGCAATAAGCTAACAGAATCTTTTGAGATAGTGTAATTGGAGGTACTTCCTATTTCTTTCATACCTGATGTCAGGACTACTGAGATGCTGAAAGAATTTTGGTCAAAACTCAAGTGTGAGACAATAATAATCTATCCCTTTTAAGACTCATTCTAATAAAATCTGAACAAAATACAGTCAAATGTCGAAGAGTTCCAATAGGGCTTGGCAGACAAAAACAGTTAACTGAGAAATTAAATACTGACTACCAGAAAGTGATCCTATATCATGGTTAAAAATGTCCATTTGTCCAATTAAATCTGAATGCAACCTACAATGGAAGACTGAGAATGTGAGTGTTAAGTATGACAGAGACAGATGCAGATATACCAAAGTATAGGTCCAAACAAAAATGGAACGTATGAGATGCAATGGTAACCCATGTAACACAGAACCCCTCAACTCTACATAATTCAAACAAATCGTTAGCAAAAGACATACAGACCTTAGGCATAAAGGTTTTCTCAGACTGCTGCCTCTTCTCTTTCAGCATCTTCATTTCTGACAAAATGCTATCTCTGGATGCTTTAAACTTCCTCTGCTGTGTCTCAATCTGCTGCATTTGGTTCATCAACTGATCAATTTCATTATTAATCCATATACAAGGCTAAGAAAAAATCTTTCCAGGGTACATATATATTCTAAATTCTCATCAATTATGATAGACACCATATCATGATCTTTCCATTTACCTCTAAATAAAGTATTTTACAAAAATCTATTAATCACATTGCTGAACTAAATACAAGTGCTTTAAAAGCACTCAATCTTACAACATTTGATCCAGTCATTCAACTCTCAAAGTAACATGTACACTTATTTTATTAATAACTATATAAAAATTTAAAAACAAGCACGCCTCTTGGGAATCTCCTAAAAGAAATTAAATTGAACAATTTTATGTACTTTTAAATATCTTTTTCAGCCAACCATTTCATTTACTGTGAAATCTAGTATGCTTAAGGCATTATTTTATGGAGGAAAGTAGGAAAAATAGGTCTTTCCCAGTGTGGAAAAATCATCTAACTAAACTATTTAAAACAGGAAGGTAGCTGATAGATGCTGTCAACACCCTTTGTGTAATATTTCTCCTTACTTTCCTTGCGTTAGCACCTTGCCAAATTTAGTAGTTCTTAAGGTCTGATAATGCAGATTCTTGTAAGATCACACTTAATATGCCTTTCTTTTTCTCTGTTCTCTGCACCAATGGCACACAGCTAAAAACTTGAAGTCCAAAAAAATAACGATTTCATGTAGACAGTCTTGTAGCAGTAAAAATTAGCCTTTCAATGCTCAAGTACCTGTAATACTAAGCATCGTGTGACAAAACAGGAAGCATACTATAAGTACTTTTACCTTATACCAAAGCACCAGATGTTTTAAGAAAATAATGCGTAACTGTTCAGCTATAAGCTGAACTAATCGCTTTTCATGTAGCATCATCTTTGTTAAATAACTGTGGTTATTCACATAGGGCATCTGTGATCCATGTTCCCCACCAGCACTGAATCTGTACCCATTATGACCTCAAGACAAACTAATGGACACTCGTCTGACATCTATACGGTATGTGGCATTACTGTTGTCTCCCCATTCTCCTCCTTGAAACTCTACCCATATTTTCCTTTCACAACTCACTGACTAGACTTCATTTTCCACTTTCTTTGCTTAATGATCTCAAATCTGTTTGTTACTCAGGCTCTTTCAGACAACTCATTGATAGGTATTTAATAACAGCAAAAATCAACATTAGTTTTTGTTGTTGTTGTTTTGGTATGGAGGGGTTGAACTCATGGCCTCACACTTGCCACGCAGGTGCTTGTATTGCTGAGCTAAACCCTTGACTCCTCAGAATTACTTTTTCCTCTTATTCTTTAGAAATAAACAGACAAACACAAACTCTTTGCCTTAAACTAAAGCCAAAGTGAAATACACGGAACATCTTTCCCCCATACATATGAAAAACCACATCCAATATGAAAAAGATTATATATTACAATTTTTAAAATGTAGTTCTATCTTTAAGCAGAAAACCAAAGGATATTTTCAATATTTCTGCGCAGATTTTCATTAAGCTTTGCTTCAAGCTCCCCAAGTTCTTCCTCTGCTTTTCTAACATCTTTTTGTAATTCAAGTCGAGATTTTCTAGTGTCATAATAACCTCCAGTGAGAGCACCCCGATGACTGACTTGGTCACCTGTAAACAAACAGAAGAAAGGTAGTGATTCTGTACAAAACTACTATATTCAATGATAAAAATGACTTAAAAGCCAACAGTAATCAAAAGACTTTAGAGACCTAAAAAGAATTTAAATACATAATATAACAATTAAAAAGAATTTAAGCTACCCTAAAAAACTTCACTTTCCAATGCTGAAATTTGTAAAGTAAAAAAAAAATTAATAATAAAAATGTGCGTTCTAGGTGAGGTTGAACAGCTTTCAAAAAAAAAAAAAAAGAAATGCTAAACACTAACAAGGACGTACTGACAAGACACAGGATCTAGCTTGAACTCCCAACAGCCACATTTGGGAATCTGACCATTAAAACTAATACCAGTTCCTAAATATCAAGCACCGACTGTTTGTACTTTCACTTGAACAAACCAGTATTTTTTTTTAAATGAAATAATTGGATACGAATTATCAGATACTGTCAAAACTCAGAGTTAATTACAATATAAGATGCATTCATCATAAGACTTATTATTATATAGCTTATTATATGAGTTAAATAGTTCATTAGAAGTATTCAAAACAAAGACTACTACTACAAACCTTCCAAAGTAATGCAGTCCATGGTGAAAGCACGGGCCAGCTGGGTTGAAACTTCCATGCTACGACAAATAAGTGTCTTTCCAAACACATGTTTAAAAGCTTTGTCAAATCTGGGGTTGTACCTCAATTTACTAATCATCGGAATAGCATCCTAAAAAGGAGTATTTAATTAATAATCAGAGAGATCACAATACAGTTAACAGCTACCTGAAGAATTATGGTTTACAACTGTAAGAAATACAAAACTCATATATTCCAATGTTTTAAAACTACTGGCTTTCTTTATTGAAGAAGTTACAACAGTCATTCTACTGAAATGTCGTGGAAATTTTAAGCATGTAAGACTTTTAATAACAGAACTTTGAGATAAAAGAGCTTCGTGGCTCTAAAGCCAGAGTTCCCAACTTTAAATCCTAGTTTTCCACCTATCACATATGTGCTCTAGATAAGTAACTTCTCTAGATAAGTTATACTATTTATCTACTTTCATTATAAAGCTGTAAAAATTACTTTAAAAATAAAAATAAATTTAAAAGTTAGTTAAACACAAAATACTCAGGATAGTATCTGTCACTCATACGTCTATACAAACAAAACTAATAGTATTTCCTCAAAATATTTTAATTTTATATATTACATACATCTAAATTAGCTATCCAGAAAACATTTTCACATGAAAACATTACTTTTTCTTCTTTTTCAAAAGGATTTTTTCCTGCTGCAAAAGAACTTTTAGATTTTTTTCTAAAAATTATGAAATACATAGAGAAAAATGCAATATACATGTTAAATTAATAAAGAAAACCCCAGTATAACTACGGTACTGCTCACAGTCCAAAAGCTATTACTGTCCCTTTCCTAACCACAGAGCAGTCACTGGCGGTGGTTACCTCCTGCTGGTGATTACGGTTGTGCTCTGCTTTTCGCCTCCTTATACCTCCTTCTAGTTCAGTCATCTAAATTCAATTTTATGCTTGAGGAATGGAACAACACTATGAGTATTCTTCTGTATCTTGTTTCATTCATATATCATGTAGTGAGACTCAATTTTGCTTCCCAACACTCTAAATATCATTTTTATATTTAAAAGCAGAATGAGTTTAATCCTTTAGAGGCTTCTAAGATTCCCAAAATTCCACTTAAATTGTTATCATTCTAATGTGGTTTCAACCTAAACCTTAAGGATGAAAGTTGGTGCTACCATCAATATTCTGAGGTCAAATACTTCAAAGCAATTAATTTTTTCAACAGTGATCTCTAAAGTTTAATTCATTTAAAGCACACTTACTAGTAATAAAAGTAACATGCTTTCCAATTCTATCAATTGCTAGCCACCTTTAATTTATAAACTATTTTAAAACCATATCCAGAAGAACCAGGCATGGTGGTTCACACCTGTAATCCCAGCATTCTTAATCCCAGCACTCGGGGGCTGAGGCAGGAGGATTGTTTCGAGTGAGAACAGCCTGGGCTACAAAGTGAGCTCAAGGCCAGCCTGAACTACATAGCGAGACGCTGTCTCAAAAAAAGACCAAAAAAAAAAAAAAAAAAAAAAAAAAAAAAAAAAAAAAAAAACACAACCAGAAAACTTAAAAATACTCCCTTTAAATGACAGTTCCTCAACATTTTCCCCAATTCCCGCACTTTATCTACACATTTGGAATATTTGTTTCAAGTCTGACTATGACCTGTTTTCCTTCTCAATCAGTGATTCCAAGTATACAGCACCTGAGCATTAGCCTGTATTAAGCAGATTCTATGATAAAAGTATTTCTCAATAAGAGACACTGACTTACATTGGTTTCAGGATAGGCCGTGTCCCTGACATCTAATTTGTTAAGAGGCAGAAAAGTGACCTCTCCAGGAAGATTCATTTTATTAAATTCCATTAAAATCTTTGTGCTCACTTCATCCGAATCAACAATGTGATAAAATAACCTACATAAAACAAAGTAAGACACGTCTTTACCAATGAAGTGTTACAAACATGAAGCAAAAAATTCATTTTTTTCCTAATGCAACAGAATCTGTATTGGAGGAAGAAAAGGATACTGAGAAAACGCCAATGGCAAGTGAGAGCCTCAAGCGGAGAAAAGTTCTAGTTTCTATAATTAGAAATATTTAGCATTTACTTCAATTATGAGAAAAACATAGAAGACAGATTGTACAAAAACTATAAAAAGTTGCATCTTATGTTACTCCTGTATCCTTTCCAAGTCCTGTAAATAGCAATAAAAAACTTTTACCTGTTCCCTGCAGTGACTTCCACGCATGTATAGAAGGCTGGCTCACATTCGAAGTTATTCATCACAATGCCATGATAGCCGTTTTGAACATGCTGGTTTATTCCTTTTCGACGAAAGTGGTCTAGCACTTTGTTTATGCTGTCTATTCCATTTAAAATGGCCTGTAAATTGTTTAGTGAAAGACACTGTCACCAATGGCAGTCCTGCTAAGAAATAAGCCCACTGGGCGTACATTTCAATATATACCAGACAGCCACTCACAGACAAACACACTATCCTTAAAAATATGCCAAGCCCAAGTAACATTTCATGTTATGCGTTCTGCTCTATGACGCTGTTAGAAATGGGGCCATCACCTAAACATCAAGTGTTACCATTACTACCAGAGATGGCACAGCTGCTTAATTCCTGCTGTTTCATATTCATGGAGTAAGGGATTTGGACTCTATTCTGCCACTGGAACTACTAGTTTGAAGCTAACTCTGGCAGGATATCGGCTGACTCTAACTCAGGTAATGAAAAGAGCCTGCCCACCTTTCCCGTTGCCGCTCTAAGAAGTTGCTGCTTCTTTTCAAGATCTTCTCTTTTGGCAGCAAGTGCTTGCTGTTCTGCGTTCTCCTCTCTCCACAGGTAACTAAACAACAAAGGTCAGACAGCCTTTAATTTTAAATACATAAGATGCACTAAGACTGCATGGTTCAGAGTAAGAACTAACATCACCTGAATAAGTCATTTTTAACTAAAAACCAGGTAACAACCAGTAACGAGAATTACTAAAAATAAATAAATTAGTAAATAAATAAAACATATTTTCATCTATACTAACTTTCTTTCACTTTGTAATTCATCCTTCTTATTTTTTACTTCATAGTATTTTCTGTCTAATTCTTCTACTCGAGCTTTGACTTCATTAAGATCCTGATCCAGTTTCTGTGGAAATAAAAAAAGAATACAAATTTAAATTCAATTTCATCACAAAACTCTGATCACATAGGAACTACCACAAAGAATCAACAACTGGAATCTCATCCTATTGAAAAACTTTTGCGCAGCAAGAGAAACCAACAGGGCGAAGAGACAACCCACAACGTGGGAGAAAATGTTTGCCAGCTGTACCTCAGACAAAGTATTACTATTGAGAGCACACAAAGAATTTTTTAAAAATCAGTCCTCCTAGATTTAAAAAGCCAATCCAAAAACAGGTATCTGAGATAAATACTTCTCAGATAAAGAAACACAAACAGCAAATAAGTATGTACAAAATTGGTCAACATCATTGGTCATTTGAGAGATGCAAATTAAAACAACACTGTAGCTGGGCATGGTGGTGTATGCCTGCAATCCCTGCACTCAGGAGGCTGAGGCAGGAGGATCTTTGCAAGTTCCACGCAAGTCTGGGTTACAAAGTGAGTTCGAGGTCAGCCTGCACAGTGAAACTCTGTCTCAAAAAGACCAAAATAAATAAATAAATAAATAAACAAACACTGAGTTTCCACCTCACTCCAGAAATAATGGCTAGTATCAAGAAACCAACCAGTAACAAATGCTCGGGGTGCTGTGGGGAAAAAGGAACCTTCTCTACTGTTAGTGGGAGTGTAGACTGGTGCAACCACTCTGGGAAATCAGTGTGATGATTCCTCAAAAACTAGAACTACAGGTCCCATTTGGCCCAGCTATTTCCCTTCTGGGTATCTATCCAGAAGAATTAAAAACAACATACCACAGTGATACATGTGTGTTCATAGCAGCACAACTTGTAATAGCTAGATCCTGAAAATAATCTAAGTGCCCATTAACTGAAGAATGGATAAAAAAAGATAGGGTTTTCTATATAATGGAGTACTACTCAGCCATAAAAAAGGATAAACTGGAGACTTTTATAGGTAAATGGATGCAAACTAAGACCATACTCATAAGTGAAATAAATAAGACACATAAGTAAACACTATTGTGAAAAGCTAAAACAACATGTATATATGTATATAAAAAACATAATTAACATAGTTATACTACTAATTTCTCTAAGTTCACTGAAGAGAAAGATTGGTGCTGATACTATTCAGAAAACTGAATACAGATTTTCTTGTGCTCTGGGCGAATGACTTGGGGACAATGAGCAACGTATGCACCATTGTTGCCCCTGATTGATGTGTTTTGAAACTTTTATTTTTCTCTTTGAAATAAAATGGATTTGAAAAAAAAAATTCAATTTCATCAAACTAATTCAGGACAGAGATCAATGATTCCAAAAAGAGAGGACAGGGGGAGAACATGGCAGACAAATAACAGCAGCCACGGAGGCTCTCTGAAATTAACAGTTTAGAATCCAGGAGTGGTGCCATGTGAGGAGTCCTACGCGAGGGGAGATGTACCCTGCCGACCCAGGAACGAACTAAGCTGAGAGAAACCAACTGGAAATGCAATCCTGATGCTATAACAGGAACAGACAAAATCTCAGTGCAGAAGCTGGATCCCACGCCACTGGAAGCCGCGATTTGAATTTCCTGCTGCTGCTACCGCTTCCCAATCCACACGGCAGTGAGAGAGACACACGAAAGCTCTGAGAGCTGGAATCGGCGAACCAAACGGCATTGAGAGCGGGACTGGCAGGGAGCCCTGCATCGACCTGCGATGAGTGAGAGAAATGGGGACCCTTTCATAGACTAGGAGGCGCCAACAGAGGACATTCTGGGAATGAGCAGACTAGCCGGAACAGGGCCCTGTAGTGACTTTAGTCGCATATTCCCCTCTCAAGCGGGAGTGGTAGAGAGCACTTGGCCTGGTGACGCCGCGGACTAAGATCCAGTAGGCTAGCCCAAATCAGGTCCCTGCGCCTGGCGGTGCACCCTAGCAGTGAAGCATTCAGTAGTAGGTTGACCTGGAGGGGTGGGCCCAGCAGAGGCTGCCCTGGTCTGTGTCTCCCTAGTACACTGCAATGGGCAGGAACACCTAGCCGGCGAATTCAAACAAACTGTAACAGACAAAAAGAAAAAAAAAAAACTGGGCCTCCTACATACGCTTGTATGGAAGGAACAAAAAGTATGGGAAAAGGGAGCAACAAGAAAGGGTCCTCCCCAATCCTGAGAACACTGATCCAGGAAAGGTAAATGCAAAAGAGAATGAAGACAGAAAACATGCAATATCGGATACGGCACCTATAGACATAAAGCGGTATCTCCAGAGCCTCATAGATGAGTTCAAAAATGAAGTATTTAATGAAATAAAGCAAGAAATAAGTAGAATAGTTAGAGAAATGCTAAGCACTGCCCAAGAAAAAACAGATGGTAGAATGGAAGAACAGAAAAAAAGGGGAGAATTGTTTGATGGAGAAACGAGAGAAAATATAGAATATGTGAAGCAGATTCAAAGAGATTACCAGGAAACTAAAAACTCTATTGAAAGCTGGCATAACAGCTTAAAAGAAACTAAGGATAGATTATCACACCTGGAGGACAGATTTGTAAGGTGGGAGCATGAAATGAAAAACTTCTTAAAAATAACAAGAAAACAAACAGCAATAATACAAAGACTAGAAGATGATAAGAGGATCTATAACTTAAGAATTAAGAATATAAAAGAAGAAGTAGCGACTCAAACAAATGAACTACAAAAGCTATTCACAGAAATAATCCAGGAGAATTTCCCTAATTTAGCAAAAGGTAAAGATACTGATGTATGAGGCATACAAGACCCCAGCCACCTACAACCCAAACAGAGCTACATCCAGGCATATAATAATCAAAATTCCAGAAATCCAATATAAGAACAGAATATTAAAAGCCGTCAAAGACAAGAAACAGATCACTTACAAGGGAACACCCATCAGAATTACAGCAGACTTCTCGGCACAAACCATCAAATCACAAAGAGCGTGGGGAGAAATAATTCAAGCTTTGAAAGATAATAACCTCCAGCCAAGATTGATATATCCTGCACAACTGTCCCTAGAAATTGATGGAAAAACAAGGTGCTTCCGGGATAAAGAGAAACTAGGGGAATTTGTAACCACCAATTCAACTCTCCAGAGATTACTGCAGGATATTCTAAAAATGAAAAATACCAAGATTCCAGAAACAGTGGCAGAGCGGCCACAATGAATGGAGCAGAAAGCGAAATGAAGAGGACAAACTGACAAATAATGACAGAAAAAGAGCTCAACAGAAATGAGGCAGAGAAGGCTGGATGGTAGGAACAGCCATTTTAGAGAAAACAAGACATCATAATAGCTAGTACTGATTTAATATCCTCTTGTTTTGAAGTCCCATCAATCTTTTGTTCTTTGGTCTCCATCGGTTTTAACGTGTTGTATCTTAGTGGATTTTATTATATGTGATAATATAAACAAAAACTCTTATAGACAAGGAGATTATATAGAAATCATTGTTTAATTTCTGTTAGTTGATTCTAAATACCCTGTAATACTGTCATTCTCTTGACCGGTTTTACATTGTCTTGATATGTTTGATGCTACAGTATACGAAGTTATACCCAAAGATTTTAAGGGAAGAGACACTATGGTAACTACTATTATGTCGAGATTATCTTGTGGTGAAACACTATTTTGCTTAAATGGCTATGTTTTGACCTGCGGTTTTGTTGTTATGCCCTCTTTTTTATCTCAATCTCCTTTTTAGTACCTACTTTTTCATTTTGATTCTTTTAATTAAGGGAAAAATACATAAAAAATAGCAGGATATCTTATAGTAACCCACTTTGATTTCCTATTAACTTGATTTGAAACTCTGTATTGCTCTCACCATCTTGTTTTGACTGATTTTCCTCTATTCTGTTATGCTTGATAGTATCAAGTTTGAAAGTATAGGCAACAACTATGAAGACAATAAGATTCAATGTGACGCCCATTCTGGTTGACTATTATCTTTTTTTGAAGTCCTCTAATGTCTCCAATGTTTTGGTTTTATTGGTCTTATTCTTTACTGTTTTGTACAATTTTATTATAACTGATGATACAGGCAATTCTTTTTTAAGATAACAAGAGGCATTATGGTAACCATTTGTGATCACCTTGTATTTTGTTTTTACATTACGTATTATGTCCATCCTTTTGATTTGACTGACTCTGTCCTGGTATGTCACATTTGGTTTTACTTTCTTCAAAAAAAAAAGTAGTAAGAACTGTGGGAGTAGTAAAACCCAAAATGTGTAATTGTCATTGTACAAAAGAAAGGAAAAGAAAGTTCTCTAAAAGATATAACTGCATATATATTTAAGTGTATAAGATAGATAACCATATTACTGAGTTTTGTTGGATCATTGAACAAAACTGTTTGCAGTCTCACTGTTTGAAAGTCCCCTCTATATGCTTTAATTTTGTAACTTCAACAACTATTTCTAAGATGACAATATGTAATTAACTAGTGATTTCCTACTGTTTACTTTTTCTGAAATTCTGTATAACTTGTACCCTTTTTCTGTTTTTCTTTCTTTTTTCTCCTTAAAATAAAATTAAAAAGAAAAAAAAATGTTTCCAAAAAGAATGGGAGAGGCAAAAGATGAGAGGAAACACTAAAGAGATGAGAAACATCTAAATAATGAACATGTTTTACATGAGTTTATGCTGAACCTCATTAAATGATAGTTAATTATGTAAAATTATATATAAATTATATAATTCATTAATAATTCAGCAGCTCAGTGAAGCTACTGAAAAATCCAATTTCAATTTTTAAAAGCTACCTTTAGGCAGAGTATAATACCAGGAAATACAAACCACACAATGAACTATTGTATGTGGGGAGAGCTCCTCCTGTGCACCTACACACACCCTCCCTTCACTCTACACCTGTCCTACACATTCCCTTCCTGTCAAGGCCTTTATCACACACAGCCGTCACGAGCACTTAAGACACCATTTCCCCCATTTCTTACTTTAAACGAGATCTTTTTTACACTAACAATAAGGATTCTTTTACTTTAATTTTTAAGAAAATGCCAAAAATGCACCATAGTAAACAATGTTTAATTCATTTGGGAAATGCTTCTGAAATCTACTGTTGTTTTAACTAATAAAGAATATATCTCACAGTGTTATTAAACTGACAAAAATTATGTTAGAACACAAAAATGGAAGCCAGGCACAGTGGTGTACGACTTTGATTCCAGCTACACAGCAGAATTCCAAGTTCTGGGCAAGACCTTGCCTCAAAAACAAAAAAAATCCAAAGGGCCAGGGATATGGTTCAGTGGTGAGTGTCTTAAGGTTCAATGCCCAGCAATACTAAAAACAGAAACAAAACAAAAATCTTTTAAATATACTATAATATTCTTTTAGATTTGTAGTCCTATTAAAATTAAATTAGGTAAACACCTCCAATTCCTAAAAAGATTTCATATATACTCAATACCTACGAATGCCCACTGACATAGACAAAACATTCTTTAAAAAAAAGAGAACTTGTTACATGAAGATTAAATTGTGCTGGACTTTTCTAAGTATGTAACTTCCATGTATTTTAAGAGTACCATGTAAACTTGTTTAAAAATACAATCTCATGTAGGTAAAACTGTATTTGAATCCTTCAGAAATTTTAACAAAAGCATAATAAAAGTTCTTACATTATACTGTTCCAGATTTTTCTCCTTATTTGCCTCTGTGTCTTCCAAATCTTTATGTATAGCTGCAATCTGTCTTTTCTTGTCATTTATTGCCTGATCTAAAGACTTGAGTTCTTTTTTAATCCATTTATCTCTGTCTTCTTTCGAGGTAAACTGGCTTCCCCGACCCTGCTTTGCATAAAGATCCGTTCTTTCCTGGGTAGCCTGAGCCAGTCTACACAACATGAAAGAGAGTAAGGTGAAAATAAGAATAAGAAATAACCAAGTTTAATTGCAATCACTAACATCAATAATAGTCCAGCCTTAAAAACTATGTCTAAGACAATGTCAAAATCAACTGCTATACAATACATCTTCCTGGGAAAATAATTTTATGTAACACTAACACTGAAATTACAAATGAAGTCAGGAAGAGTCACCCATACTGTTACTGGATTTCAGGCAAGTCCAGTGAACTCTAGGTCTGAGTGAATAAAACTAGACAATGCTAGTTCCCTATTCTCGGTTACTGTTGAAAGTATTCCAACTAAATTTAACTTCATCAACGTTTTCAACTCCTTTTAATGAAGACACTCTGAAGATGAATAGTCAAGAGAAAACAGTGTCTAAAGTATAGAATACCAAAGTCCAGATTACACAAAACAGTTCACAAAATAGTAAAGGGGAGAAAAACCTGAAGAAAAAAACTGGGCCAAGGATATAACCAGGCAACTCACTAAAATAATGTAAAGAGGTGTAAAAACATAATACACTAAAATATGAGACATTGGCAAATATTAGCAAGTCAAACCAAGGTCTCACGTCCAGATATTACACCAGCACTGGGTGAAGAAAGAAAATTGCAGAATGAAACACACACCATTAGAATAAAAGTCAAAGGTTTAGCTATGCTATTTTGAATAAATGACTGAACCTCTTGGAGAATCAAGTTTGTTGGATTTAAAGTAAGGATGGTGTCAATCTCCTAGGGCTTCTGAGTAGAAATAATGTAAGTGGTGTGTACACAACAGCACAAGACCCACACAGCTGCCTCACACTGGCTATGCTTATTCTGAGGTGGACATTTAACCTTTGCCCTTCATTACAGTGCTAGCGCCACCTTAACCCCCTAGCTACACAGGCGCTATAGAAGAACTATAGAAATTAAGTGTTGGTAAAAATTTCCAGACCTAGCAATTCCTCGTTCTTCTTTTTCTTTTACACTGTTGAATTTAGGTTCTGTTTCTGCCAGTTCTTTCTGCTTTTCTTCTATTTTTTCAAGTAGCTTCTGCCTCTCTTTTAATAAACGTTTCTGTAAAATAAAGCGAGATAAGTAAAAATGCTATGTTTAAAATTTTTTGCTTATTTTTTAAGTCTAACATAAAATGCTTTCTTTTGCATTAAAATTCATAAGAAAACCAACACTGCAACATCAGACATACAAGACATTCAAGCATACAAGCTGTCACAGAAAAGATAGTTCTCCTATCTTTCATTTTTTAGCTTTTGTGTGTGGGGGGGGGGCTGTTTTGTTTTGTTTTGTTTGAAAGAGTCTAGCTATGTAGCTCAAGGTGAATTAGAACTCATGGAGATCCTCCTGCCTCAGTCTCCAAGTCCTGGGGTTACAGGCATGCGCCACCACGCCTGGCTCTTATATTTTTAGCATATTAACTCACCCTTTGTTCACTATTGCCTGCTAATTCATCTTGTAAATCCTTGGCCTTAAGCTCCAGTTTGGTCCTCTGCTTAATTTGCTCCTGTCTTTCAGCACTGAGCTGTTCTTTTTCTTCTTTCATTGCTGAAATCTTTGTTTTCAATTCTCTAACTTGCCGCTCAATATCCTATTCAAAAAGAACCAGAAAAATATGTCAGGCAATTAGCAGTATAGTAGCAGAATCATGTCTCCATCAACCCATCCCTCGTTCTTTTTTCACTCATATCTTTAGTATCACTCCATCTAATAATCCCCTACTCTCCTTTGGTTACCATTCTGCAACTCGTATAAAAAGAGCTCAGTCTGGTCAGAAATACAAGTAAAATTTAATCTTTTTTATAATCTTACCTCCATCTTATCTCTTGCATCTTGCTGGGCATCTCTTAGCTGTCTAGATTTTTCTCCACTAGTTTCTCGCTTAGCAGAAAGCTGAAGAAAATAATCACATCACTTTTAATTTATTTTGTACTTAATATTTCATAATGTACAGTACATTTTTATATCAGCTAAAATAATCTAAGACCATTCATTTAAAAATTTTGTTAACAATCTCCTATAAAACAACTTTGGTTTAAAGTGCCAACAATGCATTTTGTAAAATATATTATAGTATGCTAAGAAAAAGTCACAAAGCTTTAATGATAGTTTGTCTCTCATCTGGTCTGCCTGATACCATCATTACATATTTCAGGTACAAGTATAACAAGTATCACATAGGTCTAGGCATTTTCCTTTCAATAAACTGGAAGGAAAAAAGTATCAGTCACTAATGAATTAAGAGATTTGTAGTTGAGTTTCTAAAAATTAAAAATCATTAAAAAATATAAATACAAGATTTTAGCATATTCATAAAAATAAAATTAATCTTAATTGCACAGGTAAATACTTTACCTCATCAAGTTTAGCACGAGTCTCATTAAGTTCCTGATTATAAATGGTATATTCTAGGGCTCGTCTCATTTTATCCCACTTCTGATACTGAGCTAGTTCTTCCTTTTCTTCCTCTAGAGTATGTAATCTCTCTTCAATGTATTTTAATAACTCATTGATTTTTTCACGTTTGCCCTCTTTAAAAAAAAAAAAAGAATGAGGAGGAAGTGGAGGAACTGAGTAAAATTTTTTATTGTAATTTCACTTTTTAAATATAACATGAACTAAATTTACTTTAAACTACAGCATTATTTAGTATTAGGTGATAACTTAAGATATTAAAATGACATGATTTTTTAAATCAAAGAACTTACACATAGTAAAAGTAATTCTTATATTACATGTGGTAATACAGTTTTGTTTTCAAGTCAACGTGCCTTCCCATAACATTATTTAAAAAAACCCTAACATCAGTGGTGTTACTGATCCCAGTATTTATCAATAGTAGCATTACCTATAGCTATCATATACTGAATGTATGCTCCCAGTCACAAGACTACTTTGCTCCTCTACTCACCACAATTTACAAAATAAGACTACATGGAGAAGCTTCAGACCAGAGATCACTCTAAAGTCATAATGTCTCTGTAATAGTGAGGTTCTAAACCCAGTATGACACTATGCCACAATGTGACATAGCACTTGAAAAGCAAAGTAAAATTTCCATAATAAATGTACTAATGAAGAGTCCAAATTCAAATTTTACATTTATGTGCTCTTGGATAGCTTAAACCTAATGTCAACTGCTAACTCCAACGGGGCCAGAGAAAGAGGGGTTACACTCAACTTTGTCATCACTAACAGTGAGGAGGAAGCTAATCAAAGTACAGCAGCTGACTTGCAAAGGACCTAAAAAAAGTCCTAAAACTTATTTATTCAATTACTGAACATCTCAGACATCACACTGCCTCAGAATAATTTTCTCTCCACTCAGCAAACAGGCAAATTATCATATACTCTAACACTTTTTAACTATTATAGCAAATAAAATAACTTCCTACAAAAAGAAATAACGCGTATAGCACTTATGTTACCTGTTTCTTTCATTAAAGAGATGCTTTCTTCTTTTCGTTCATCATATACCCTAGTACCAGCTACTTCTCTTAATAGCTTTAGTCTCTGAGAATCTGGTGCTGTTGCCATTTGATTAATCTAAAGATTTTAGAAAAATAATTATTATAGAACTATAAACTACAACTGAAGAATATGAACACTACACCTCGAAAAGAGAGTGTGTGTACATATATCTACATAAGGTATATTTTTAGTATATATAGCTTGGCCAATATAATTTATGTAATACATACACTAATATATCTGTATCTCCTTAAATGAAAATCACCAAGTAAAGCTAATACATATATTCATGAAATCTTTGCGGAAAAAACTAACACAATTGAAAATGATCCCATGTCATCATTTTTTTCTTGACAAAAATAAGGTACAAATACACAAGCTACACTCTCAAAGAAAAAGGGAAAATCATCACTGAATACACATTTTTTTTAAAAAAACTATACTATTAGGGGCTGGGGTGTAGCTCAGCGGCATAAGCGCCTGCCTTGCAAGCAGGCAGTCGTGAGTTCGATCCCTGGTACCGATAAAAACGAAAAAAAGACAAAAAAAAAAAAAAAACTATAAAATTAAAAGTAGAACAAGAAACAGCATGCTCCAAATATAGAGAAACTGGTACAACTTAAGTACCACGCAATTTAACAAACAACACTAAAGTCAAAACTGCTGTCACCGCATTCAAAGCTGATGTGACAATCACTTTCACACTCTATAAGCGATCAGGAATCAAAATTGGAAACATGGCCTATCAAAAGTATGCACATCAGAGAGTCCCTAAGACAGCAGTAACCAAAGACAAAACCCCAAACCCACAAATCCCTACTGGAAGGCAAGTTCTAAGTAAAAGAAATTAGCTAAGATACAGTTGAAAATAAAATGAGGCAGCAGCAGAACAATGAGCAACAGTTTGTAGTAGAGCTGCTAAATAACATAATCTCTTTACAGGAAAATAGCACGTAACACTGTGGCAGATTTCTGTTAATGTAAGCTTTGAATACTGAAGTGTGCCAAAATACCTGTATCTCAACAATGGATCTACTTGGTGCCTTAAGGCCACACAAAATACTCATTCCAATCGAAAATAAATCAATGAAAACAAGACAGTAAGGTTCATTTTTGCTTCAGCTTAACAATTAGAGCTAATAAAGAACATTCATCATTCACAAGAAACATACACTTAGAAAAAAAATTTTTACATAAAAAGCACATATAATTGTTTTACCTTTCCTTGTTTAACAATGTAATACGGATTGCTCCGAGAAAAACCAGCACTTTCAAGGAGGTTCATCACATCATTTTTCCTGTTGATAAACACCAAAATTCCTGTTAGGTAATTTTAAAGCACCCAACAACAATGAATAAGCAGACCAGCTCCTGAATTAAATTGCATTAGAATTACAGACTCACCATTAAACCATCCACTGCATCAGCTTCAGAAAACTTTGGGATTCCTATGCTCATCCTCTAAATACAAACTTGCTAAACATAAGGTGATTAATACCTCTTATATATATGAAGTAAAGGAATATTTTAATTTTTTTTAAAAGAAATTATTGCCAGATGTGGTGGCACATGCCTGTAATCCCAGTACTTGGGAGGCTAAGGAAGGAGATCACTGCAAGTTTGAGGCCAGTCTGGGCTACATAAGTGAATTTAGAGCCAGCCTAAACTACACAGTGAGATTCTAAGTCAAACAAAATGAAAAAAGTAAACAAAAAATAAATTGTCAAAGTAAGAAAAAAGCTTACGTGACCATCTTCTTATCTAAGAAATACTGATCCTTTTTGGCACCAATAACTCTCCGAAGTGAAACTTCCTCTTTGTCAATCTAAATGAAAAATGTACAAGCTCCAAGTTAATTTAACATAATAGGAAACTTTTTAGAAACAGATCATTTTAAAGACCTTAACCATATTGGAATCTGGGTCTGTATTAAAAAAAGACCTTAACCATGATTATTTTAGTTTCCATCTCACTGAAGATGATGCTACAAATACTCAAAGATATTTTTTACAGTAGCAATCCTATCTGTTGTTTATCAAAATGTTCATTACAATTTAGAAGACAAAAATCAGGAGTTAAACTATGTAATTATATATTATTTTATAGTAAATATATATAAAAGAAGTAGATCCATAAATGTTTCAAAATACGAAGAAACTAGCTGTATCAATAAAATTCTCATCATTATTACTAAAAGAAAGAGTAAAGTACTTACTGGTAACCGATTGTCTGAATTGTCAAAAATAATTTCCACAAAGGCGGAAATAACACGAGGACCAGTACCCTCCTGAAACATGAGAAAAATGAGAAAATTATCATTTAGGTAGTATTTCATATTAAACATCTTTTTTGGGATGGCAGTGGTATTGTGGATCATTTCCAGAGTCTTGTGCATGAAAAGCATTCTCCCAGAGTCACACCCTCATCCTTATCTTTAAACACTTTTCGAAGTCCAGTATATGGTAACAAGCTGCACTCAAGGGAGAAAAATTTCTGTTAGGATAGTATATACTCTTCTTATCAAAGTATCAGAAACACAGAATCAAGATTTAAAAAAACTTCTCAGTTTTTGATTCTGAAAGAACTATACAGAAGATAACAAACTTGGATTCTGTAAACTAGGAACTTTATTAGACCATAATACCCCACAGTCACCTAATTCTGTCCAGTTGCTAATAACTTATATATACCTTGAGGTTCTTCGAGCCTCATCTTACTGTTGGAAAGAAATAAGAAATCGTGAGATTACCAAAACTCTGTTTTATATGTAATTTTACGACAGAAATTTACACATTTAACATAACACATTTAGACCAAACCATGACACAACTACAAACCAAGTCCAGATCATTTGTAGGTTCTAGAAACTGCAATCACTCAACAAAATGAAGAATGATATGTAAAGAGGCTAATAATTCTCTTAATGCCTATCTGATTTTTTATTCAGATATTGATCCTGATTATGAGCTATGAATTCAAAATGCAGAAAAAAATAAAAGATGGTAAGTGAAACAAAACTCCCTGTGTATGAGACATATTTAAGACATAATGTGGAATCTCATTTTGTCTATAAGTATTTTTCAAAATTTGCTAAGTACCAATTTAGTTTCTGGTTTCAATGGCTGCACTTAAGAGACACACAGTATCACATTTACAAAGGACTGAAACTTGAACAAATGATTTTTTTAACTAAGACTGACAATGTATTTTTTTTAAATACGTAGTAACATCGGAAAGTGATCTCACTCACATGTAACAAAGCCAATCGTTGTTCTGGCCGAAGATGACTAAACTCATCACTGAGAACAAACTGAATTGCTAAAAATAAAAAAGCAGAGTTATTAGTATACTCTAAAAGAAAACTTACTATTTTTTTCATAATTTCTCACACCTTAACAGAATACAGTGTGTCAGGTAACAAACATTGAAGATAACAGACTGCTTCACACAGACAAAATTACCATTGAAAATCTCCCTGTACAGTAGACTAATCAGGTATGAAATGATACAACAAAGATACTAAAAGTTTTCACTAAGCCAGATACAGTAGCTGTCTGGGAGGCTGAGGCAGAAAAATGGCAAGTTCAAGCCCACCCTGGGCAACTGAGGGAGACCCTGTCTGGAAAATAAAAAAGATTTTTAAAAAAGGGCTGGGGATGTAACCCAGTGCAAAGGCCATGGTTCAGTCCCCAGCTGGTGGGGTATTTATTTCTGACTGAAACATGTGAAGAAAGGAAAACAAAGAGAAAACCCTTAGGTACAAACAATGAGAGAAGCAGAACTAGGAGCTACGTCTCATTCAAAACTCACAACTGACTGGTTAGCTTAACATTATACAGTCACGCACTCCATAAAGACAAACCACTATACAGTAGTGATCCCACGGCATTACAAGAGAGCTAAAAAATTGTATTGTCTGGTGAAATCATATCCAAATTACCATCATAGTATAATGCATCTTTCTAAACTTAAGAAAATACTAGGAAATGGTTTAGATTTCTAACTTTATTGCACTGCCTGTACTACCCTTACCTTCTAGACTTAATGAGGAGCCATTCCAACTTCCAGAGTGCCTAATTGGGCTGCAGTGCCCAAGAAACTGAACTCTTAACACTCATAGCCCTCACACCTGAGATTCTGAAATGCACACTCCACTCCAATCTGCTCTCTTGCCATCAGCAAATTACAACCACTGGCGGGTATGCAGTCCACAAATCTTTGGGGTTTACAGTATACTGCACAAAATAAACTGGATCTTTAAACTCCTCTTTTTCTCAAGTACTATCCAACCAAGAAGCTCAAACTTTTCCAACCTATTTCTTTCTTCAATCCAATTCTCTTAAAATATTTTTTCTCCTAAAAAATTTAACACAAGCACTATTATACTTAAATATACTTTAGAGAGAATTTTCAAAGTTCTTCTTACTATCTTCAAACTGACATTAGTCTTTAAGTCTCAAATTCTTTAGACCTTTCCAATTCTTTACAAAAATGATTGTTTTAGACTATGTTCTTAAGTGGTAAAACAGAAATAGTTTTCCCAAATTACAACTTATTCATTTATGTAATTTTTACATATGCATTTATAGTTATTTACTGCATTCAAGTTTTAAAAATGCTTTAATCTATACTATTTCATTTGATTCTCATAACCCACCTAAGAGCAATGGTTTCATTGTTACAATGAAAATAATCCAAGACAGTGTTTTGCTAAGTCTCACGTAATTATTCACTGATACAGAGTAGAATGAAGACATTATACTCCGAAAAGTTTACCTTCTATACTAAGCCATAACCCTATATGTACAAATATTTCTTGGGTTTCATGTCCATATAATCTTAGAAAAGCAATGATTTCAATTAACTTAAAACATCTGTATCTTAATACACTTAGAATTTAAATAATACATACCATAAAAAAAGTTACTTTTTCCAGATCCATTTCTGCCCACTGTAAAATTTCAAAAAGTACAAGTTATTTTATACAGAAAATTAGTAACACAAACTGTTAAATGTGCCAGAATTTTTGAAATCCAATTTTCTAACTCTTTAAAGTTTGAAATTAAATGAATGATGATGAACAAGAGATTAAACAAACCTAAGCAAATGACAGTAATTTTTGTATAAACTTCAGATATTTTTTTAAAACAGACATTTTGATTCTCTTGCTTTTCTCCGTTTAAAATGAACAGACATCAGTAAATATGCTACTTGATACTTATAATTTATAATCATACCAACAGAGGTACAATTCTACTTAATTATATATACATATATCTAGAAATTTAAAGATTTACATATAGTTAACATTCTAAAACACTTCAAATTCTAGAATAGTCTCATGCTAAAACTACATCAACCATACACAGCATGTATAGTCTAACAGAACTACAAATATGCCAGCAATTATGTCCTTTCTCTTACAATCTCATTTCAAACGTAAGCAGCTGTACGTAAAGATATCAAATACTTTTGATTTAATGGGTTATTTTAGTGAAATAGTGTTGAAGTCATCAGTAACTACACTAATCTTTCTCAGTTTTGACTCAAACAGCCTAGACATTTTATCTCCATAGTTATTATCTTTAACAATCTATACGTCAGGCATGGTGACATACACCTCTAATTCCAGCACTCAAGGAGAATGAGGCAGGATTGCAAGCTTGAGCCCAGCTTAGCAAAAGGGCTGGAAAGGTAGCTCAGTGAGAAGGCCTTAGGCTCAATCCCTAGTAAAGTGTACACACATTTCCAAACATACACAAAAGCATACAACAAGCAGCAGAGCCAAATGAGGGCTTTTGCCGGTTAAATCTAGAGCACTATAAGCACCAAAATAACTTCCTAAATATTTATTACTGGCGGGGAGAATAATCCATGAAGCTCATACTCATAGTAAAGAACAATAATTAGGTTAAGAGAGGATTCTTATGTATGGAAAAATACCAAGTTTCAACAATAAAAAGCAAAAAGAGTGCTACAAATAGCATCATTTTATAACCATTAAAAGAAAGGCAAGAGTCATCAAAGGATGCCAAAACTAAGGGAAAATTTCGAAAAGCACAATATTTGCATGATTCAAAAACATCTTCCAAAATGTTAATTAGTTCTAAAGGAAAAAAAAAATAGTAACTACATAGTGAAAACACTGGCTACAATCTTTGGCTAATCATAAGTAACACAGTATCACAGATAAGAGGTAGAAAAACCACATGTGCCTCCATATATGCTACTCTGAAAAGGATAGATCATTTAAGGAACAATGTAGTAACACAATAATGACACAGCCACACTGCCAGGTGGGTGGTACACACATAACTACAGGAATCCACTGTTTGAAATGACACCTGTCTGAGCATCACTCAGAATAGTCAGTATGTAAACAAACGCATTGCCCAAGAGATACTTGGGGTAAACTGGTAAGTGGTTTTATTACTGAAAAGATGGATAAAAAGTGATTAAATTCATTTGTACACCAGTGGTACAAGCCACCCAATGGCAGTCATGCTGGTATCACTGGCAGTTAAAGCCAGCAGAAATGTGTCAAGACAAACCAAAAAAACAAAAACACCAAACAAACAAACAAACAAACAAAAAAACCTCAAGGAAATGACTCAGTTAAAGGAGCAGAAAGAGACATAACTAAATCCAACACTTAACCCTAAATTAGATCCTGTTAATACAGGGAAAAATGCTATACAGAATGCTTCTGGGTCAATCAACATAACTGAAAAATGGACAAATTATGACATTAATATTAAGTTGGTTAAGCTGATAACTGTACTATGATTATGTAAGAGAATTTCCCTGTTCTTACCAAATACATATTGAACCCAGCATAGTGGCACACTCCTCTAATTCCAGGTGTTCAAGAGGCTGAGGATTAGCACCCTTGAGTCTAATTCCCAGTGCCATACAAAAAAAAAAGGCATGAAGTCAGAGGCAAAAAACTCACAATGTACGTAACTTATTCTTAAGAAAAAAATATGCACAGAAAACACAAGAGTGTGTGCAAACAGTAAGACAAGCAGAGACAACGTTAACCACAGGGGAACTAGGTAAAGGATACATTAAATATTCTCTGTACCATTCTTTTTTTTTGTCTAAGGCATGGTGCAATGACGAGGTCTGTCTGAAAATTACCTAACACAACCACAAACCAGCTGTCTTCTTTACAAAGCTTGACCAGCTTTTCCCTCACTACCCTTAGACAGTACCTCCTACTAAGGCCTGAGCAGCTAAACCCTACTGTTTTCTACAAAACTAGGCTAAGACACACTGGTCAGTGGTGCCAAACCTATGGCACACCTGTAACACTGGGCTGTTTATTATCATAAAAGCTCCAAAGGTTCGCCATCACTGGTATGAACTGTTATTAAGAAATTCATGGCTGGCTAGAACTACAATTTAGATTTCTTCTTCTTAGCTTTTATGTTCTCCTATAATATTCTAAACCAATACATATTTCTTTTGTTAGAAGGCTTGAGAGTCTAGGCACAGCAGCTCCACTTTGAAGCTCAGGCAGTCTGGGCAATTTAGCAAGGTTCTGTCTCAAACTAAAATTTAAAAAGGCTGGGAATATTACTCATGGCCAAGAGTACTTGCCTAGTGGGTAGGAGGCCTGTGTTAAATCCCCAGTACTGTTAAACAAACAGGGCTAAAACAATCCTAAAAAGGTGAACTGTATGTAGTCGTTCCTCATCTCCATGGGATAATGATTCAAGGGCAACCCTCCCACACAGTGAACACCAAAATCCAACAATGCTTAAGGCTCTTATATTTAAACAACATATAAGATTTGCACACAACCTACATGTATCCTCTCTGACAATACTTGCAATATGTAATACGTTAATGGTTGAATAGAAGAATAAAAATCAGCTAAAAATCGGCCTCTTGTTACCTTTGCCAATAAATGCTACATACAGTCATCTTGTTCAGAAAATGACAAGGCAAAATGTCTATACATATTCAGTAAAGACTCAACTTACCTCTAACATTTACAGTTTGCACTTGGTTGAATCTAAGGACTGGGAACAGGTAGATAAGGAGGACAAGCTGTGTTTGGTACATGTATCAAACACCCAAGGCTCAGTACAAGAGACAACTGCTTTCAAATCGAGATATTTTTAAGGGTCAAAATCATTAAACAACCAGTGGTATCCTTTTACCACATATTTTTAAAGTCAATCTCAGTACACACTATTTTTGGTCTTAGATTATTAAGTCCTTTATTTTATTTTATTTTTTGAGACAGGGTCTCACTAATGCAGTATCTAGCCGAGGCTAGCCTCAAACTCAATGATCTTCCTGCCTCAGCCTCTGAGTGCCAGAATTATAGGCATGCACCACCATGCCTGGCTACAGAACCTGTTTTTAAAACATGCTTAACCCGATAAAGTCATCTTAGGTGTGTTTTAGTTAACACAAAAGAAAAACTTCTTAGACATATTTCCTTTGTAAAAGTGACTGTTCGGCTGGGCATGGTGGTGGTGTACACCTGAAATTCCAGCACTTAGTAGGCTGAGGAAAGAAGATCACCATGAGTTTGAGGCCAGGCTTGGCTACACAGTGAGTTCAAGGCCAGCCTGAACCACAAAGTGAGACCCTGTCTCAAAAAACAAAGTGACTGTTAGTCCTCATGTTGCAACCAAAGTAGCAAAACAGTTGCCTGACAAAAGTTAAAACTTGAGTTAAAAGTTAATACTTGAGACCTTACAGACATAATCAAATGGTCATGATTTTATAGATCCTTTATAAGATTACTCAACATTTTTGTTAGTTGTAATAGTTCAAATAGACACTATTACCTTAAGAATCTATACCAACTAAATACTATTAATAATCACACTAGCTCTTTATTTTCACACAAATGCCTTCTCATTTAATCTTCCCAAAATCCCTGAAACAAGGTATCATCTACACTTTGCAATGAGAAGAATGAAAAGGTTTAAAAAACAAATTTGAACCACATTCTGTTATTGCTAGCCCCATCAAGCTTATATAGCAGTGCGACTACAGGGGGCAGGGGTGACTGAGAATTTCAATTATGAATAAAGAATGATCATTTTTTAAATAAAGCAATGGTGAGTATTTGAATTAGGATGTGACATATCAAGAACAGAATGGTTCAAATGCTAAATTACTGTTCCCTATAAATTTAAAGCTATTAAGATACATTGCCATACATACAAACTATATTCAAAAATGAGGACTTTCTTGTGGCAAGGGTTGGTACTGGGGGCGGGGGTCCAACAGTGTCCAACTTTGCAAGACAAAGGCTCTACCACTCAGTTATACCGCCAGGCCCCAAAAGCAGTAACTTATGATTGACACCCCAAGATTTTAAGTTTTTACAGTATAGAAACTCAGCAATTCATTAGTGTGACTATCAGACAAAAAAATTTACTTAACATTCAAAGACAACTCCTATGTCCTTAAGCCTCTATACAGACGGACAGAGTGTACTTATCTGCTAACAGATTGTAAATCTGATATAGTAAATCAGAAACACTTACCGATAACATTATGTTTTGAACTGAAAGGATCTACAATTGTTTGATCTCTGTAACTTCGAAAACCCTGGATAATCACCTAATAAAAGAGATATTTTTGAGAACACACAAGAAAAAACTCTAAATCAGCATCTTTTCTTTCTTATCCTTTTTAAGTGCAAAATAGAAAAACTCTGACTTCCATAATAAGAAAAATTCATTCTGGAACGTGGAGATTGAAATTCTGGAAAAAAAATTCAACCTTTTCTCACTACTCTGCCCAATGCAGTGTTTATTTTTGTAAGTCATCCGTTAAGGAATCCTCAAAATCAAGAACACTTGAAGTTAACTGGGTCACTGCACACTGCAATGCCGTAATAAGTCTACCACGCAGACAGACAGCTCCGGGACCACTGCTCTCTCCAGAGCTCAGCCGATACCCCAGCCAGCCCCAAAGAGCCAATGTTCCAAAGGGGCGCTCAGAGGCCGACATATACAACAGAAAAGCGTTCTCCAACTCGTGTGAGTGGGCCCATTCTTGGGGTGGATTCTTGGCGGGAAGGCCTTTCTGACACTAGTAAACAACGGGACGCAGAGACGCCGCTCCGTCCCTAAGAAGCAGGTCCTACTCCCGTACTTCCCGGGTAAACCCTGCGGAAAAGCCCCGGATGACAGCTTACGCCCCCGAGGGGCGCCCAGGCAGAAGAGACTGCCACCCCGCAACCCGCAGCCCCACGCCCTCGCTGGCTGCCAGGGAAGGCCTGGCCCGCTCGCAGCCCGCCCCTCCACAACCCGGGAGCGCCCGCGTCTCTCCCCTCCCCTCCCGTCACACACCCCGCGCGCCCCGCTGGCCCCGGCCCACCGCAGGAGGAGACGAGGCCGCGCGCCACCCGCGCTTAAAACCTCCGCCTCCAAGAGCGGTCTTCACCTAGCCGTGACGGAGGGAGGGACGCGCGGTCCCTACCTGTTTTATGTACATGGTTCTGCGCCCCTCGCCGGGGAGAGGGTCTTCCCCTGGAGCTGCTACAGCCGGGCCGCAGGCTCAGAAGAAGCGCCAGGAGACCCCTCCCCCCCGAGCACCACTCGCTCCCCTCCAGCCAAAGAAAATGGCGGCATGCGGGAAGGCGGAGCCCGCGCCTTGGACGGAACCAAGTTCGAAGCCAAACAAAAAATATATATATATAGGGGAATCAGCTGCTGGTTTGCGCTTCGGTTTTGTCTTCGTTTTACTTTCAAAAACGAGCATTCTTCTCTATTGTTATGTGGTTTCATTTGGCTTAGAAATGTGTGCCTGTTTTCTAAGGGTTAGTTGGAAGTTCTCTCTGGAGAAGTCTTGATTATAAAGTTGTTCTATCCTCCCTCCGTACGTGGAGCTAATGGTAGAGTCCAAAAGTAGGGGAAAAAGTTCGGCGCCAAGCTGAGCGTAAATTTGGAAGAGCCAATAGCGGAACTGGCAGGTAGCCACGTGGTTCCCAGCTGTTTAAAACGTGTAGAGCTGTGGGACCCTGCGGGTCCTGTAATTCTCGGAATCCTGATGACAGCTAGAATTATAGGGTGCAGAGTCTCTGCAGCTCTGGCCCCGAATAGTTTTTACCAGCTTGAGATACCTTCCGAGACCACGCTCAAGATAACCCCTAAAGGGCTCTGTCAATGCTAGAAATTTTTCCTGGATGTGATAATATCCCGGGAGCTGTTGCCTCTGCTATATACTTTTAAATCTAGGCAGAATTGTACAGTCTTTAACCAACATGTAGATGAAATTAAATGCTTCCTTTTAAAATAAAAATCGCAATGCTAATAGGTACTAGTGGAGTAAGTAGTATCTGATCCCCCTGAGTATTGGGAGAAAAACATATCCTCTTAAAGTTGGACCTCTGCACTAAGCTGAAATTACTTGCTGCAAAGAGAATAAAACACCCAAATGGGTCCCCCCTCACCCAACTCGCTGCGTGAGGCAATTCTGCCCCCACTCCATTGTTTGTGGGACTGAACTGTATTTATAACCTCCAAACTCAATAAACATACCTCTTTTGGAATCCAGGTCCAATTGTATACAGCTCCTCATTGCCACATTCATAAAACAAAACAAAAACTTGCTTAAACATTTCACCTGAGGATTAAAGGTCTCTATCTGTGGAATTTTAGGGATTTTATTGGTATTTAAGTTTTAAGCCTCCACCTTTTAGTTTATAAAAAGGAGGTTGAGCTGAAAGTGGTGATGCACGCCTTGTAATCCCAGCATTCAAGAGGCTGAAGCAGGAGGATTTTTGCAAATTTGAAACCAGCCTGGGCTACAAAATAAGCTCAAGGCCAGCCTGAACTGCATAGCAAGATCTTGTCTCAAAAAGACCAAACAAACAAACAAACCCAAGGTTGATAAAACCACCAAAATATTTGTCACAACTTTCAACTTTCACACTAATGAGATTTCTACTTTCTGCCTTAGCCTTATATTAAATAATTTTTTCTCTATTGAGAATCAAACCCAGGATGGGGGTGATAACCACAAATTTAGGTCCCTATTCCATTTTAAATTTGGTCAGATCTCACTAAATGACTGAGTTGCCAAGGCTGGGCCCTAATTTGGAACCCCTCCTACCTCAGTCTTGGAGATTTGCACTTCTGCTTTCTGATGCCTAGAATTCTAGGCAAGCACCACTCCAGCTATTCCCAATCTTTTTAATATTTATTTTGAAATGATCTGGCTGTTACCCAGGCTGGCTTTTGAACTTTTGATTTGTCTGCCTCAGCTATCCCGGGTTTAAGTGAATCTTATATAATCAACTATTACGTAGGCAGAAACACTTTAGTTTTCAATGAAAAACTAAAACATCAAAATGTGTTTGAGTAAGCACCTCGGGCAGGAGCCAGTAGGAGAACCAGTCAGCCGCTCCCGAGATCCAGCCATGGTGGAATTTAGGTGGCTGCACAAGAAAGCAATTCACCCACCGTCTTGGTAAGTGCCACCGGGGTGAACCAGGAAGAGAACCTGTCAGCCGTTCTGGTGGGCCTGCATCTGCATGCAGGCTGAGAATCAAACATCCCATCTGCCACCACCCTCCAAACCCCTCAACCCCACCCCCTTAGCAACTGGAGACAGAGGTCTGAGCATCTCTTGGGAGGATTACCATATGCAATATAGCAAATATGGGGATTTCGTTCTATGTTCTGTTTGAAGGCAAACGTTTTCACTGTTTGTTTTGCTATGATTGTTTTGTCCTATCAAATATTCTCTTTCAATTGGTTTTATAATATTCTGGTTTTGGTTTGATTTCGCTATACCTAATTGATTGGACAACTATTGTGAAGATAACAAGATATACTATGGTACCTATTACTGTTATCCTAGTAACCTGCTGTGAAGTTCTGTACCAGTTTCACTGCATTGTCCCCACTGACTTTGTTTTGTCTTCTTCTGTTGTATTTTCACTACCTTCAAAATAAAAGTTTTACAAAATGCATTTGATAGTGCTATTTTCTTACTTGTTTATATAGTTGTCTCTGGACAAGAGTTCCTACTTTATTTTGTTCTAGCCATTTCCTCAGTAATGAGTTCATAAAAAATAATAAATACTTATGAATGAAAATACAAGAAGCAAAGCATCTGGCTCCTATATGCCAGCTAATCGAGATATCAAGAATACAAATGTGGGGAGAGCTTCCGGGAGAACATGGCGGACAGATAACAGCAACTACCGGAGGCTCTCTGAAAGACTCGGCTCAGAAGCCAGGAATGGTGCGGACTAAGGAGACATAAGTCGGTGGAGATATGCTCTGCTGACTCAGGAACGAACTGGGCTGAGAGAAGCCAACTTGGAATGCAGTCCTGCTGCTAAAACAGGAACAGAAAAGACTCGGTGTGGAGGCTGGAACCACGCCATTGTAAGCCGCGATTTGGGTTTCCCGCCGCGCGGCGGCTGGCTGCCTCTACAGGGCGCGGCAAGGAGAGAGACGCGCGGAAGCTCTGAGAACGGCAATCTGCGAACGGCAGGGAGGCGTGCACTGACTTGTGGTGAGGTGAGTGAGAGAAACTGACACACTACCACAGTTTGACTCCAGCAGAGGACTTTCTGGGCCCGAGCAGTCCTGCGGGAGCAGGGTGCGGTGGCGACTCCAGTCACACATCCCCCTCTCGGGCGGGATTGGTGAAAAGTGCCTGGCCTGCGTGACGCTGCCGGCGGACCTGGTAGACTGTCCCAACCCAGATCGCAGAGCCTGACGGTGGCCGGGAGGGGAGACGCGTAGGCTGCCTGGTCCGTAACTCCCTGGTGCGCAGCGGTGAGCGGGAACACCTAACCGGCGCAATTCGATCAGGCTGTGGCTGACGGGGAGAGAAGCTGGGCCTCTTATATAAGCTTGCATATATAAGGAACAGAGAAGAAGAGGCAGCATGGGAAGAGGCAGCAACAAGAAAGGCTCCTCGGCCTCCAATTCTGAGAAACAGGCAATAGCAGACACCACACCAATACACATAAGGCACCATATAGAGTGCCTCATAGACCAATTCAGGAATGAAGTTATCAATGACCTGAAGCTAGAAGTATGCAGAATAGTTAGAGAAATGCTAAGTACCACCCAAGAAAAAACAGGTGGTGGAATGGAAGAACAGAAAAAAAGGGGAGAATTGTTTGATGGAGAAAACAGAGAAAGCATAGAATACGTGAAGCAGGTTCAAAGGGACTACCAAGATACTAAAAAGTCTATAGAAGACTGGCATAACAGCTTGAAAGAAACTAAGGACAGACTATCTGAACTGGAGGGCAGACTTGTAATATGGGAGAATGAAATGAAAAACTTCTTAAAAGTAACAAAGAAACAAACAGCAATAATACAAAGACAAGAAGATGATAAGAGGATCCATAACTTAAGGATTAAGAACATAAAAGAAGAAGTAGGGACACAAACAAGTGAACTACAAAAGCTACTCACAGAAATAATCCAGGAGAATTTTCCTAATTTAGCAAAAGGTAAAGATACTCAGATGTATGAGGCATACAGGACCCCAGCTACCTACAACCCAAACAGAGCAACACCCAGGCATATAATAATAAAAATTCCAGAAATTCAATACAAGAACAGAATATTAAAAGCTGTAAGAGACAAGAAACAGACCACTTACAAGGGAACACCCATCAGAATTACAGCAGATTTCTCTGCACAAACCATCAAATCACGAAGAGCGTGGGGGGAAATAATTCAAGCATTGAAAGATAATAATCTCCAGCCAAGATTGAGATATCCTGCACAACTGTCCCTGGAAATTGATGGAAAAAACAAGGTGCTTCCAGGATAAAGAGGAACTGGGGGAATTTGCAACCACCAATTCAACTCTACAGAGAGTATTGCAGGATATTCTAAAAAAAGAAAAATACAAAGAATCCAGAAATAATGGCAGAGAGGCCACAACGAATGGAGCAGAGAACAAAATGAAGAAGACAAACTGACAGCTACGGACAGAAAAAGAGCTTAACAGAAATGAGGCAGAGAAGATTAGATGATAGGAACAGCTATTTTGGAGAAAATGACATCTTAATAGGTAATACAGATTTAGTATCATCTTGTTTTGAAGTCTCATCTAGCTTTTGTCCTTCTGTCTCCAATGGTCTAAATAGGCTGTATCTTATTGGATTTTATTATGTACGATAGTATAAGCAAAAACTGGATATTATTATGTACGATAGTATAAGCAAAAACCTTTTAAAGACAAGGAGATTATACAGAAACCATTGTTCATTTTGTTAGTCGATTCTAAATACTCTGTAATGCTGTCATTCTCTTGAATGGTTTTACATTGTTTTGATATACTTAATGCTACAGTATACGAAGTTGTACTCAAGGATTTCAAAGAAAGAAACAATATGGTAACTACTTTTAGGTTAGGATTATCTGGTGGTGAAACACTATTCTGCTTAAATGGTTATGTTTCGATCTGCGCTGTTTCGTTGTTATGCCCTCTTTTATCTCAATCTCCACTCCATTATTTACTTTTTTATCTTTATCCTTTTAATTAAAGGAAAAAAAATAGCAGGATATATTATAGTAACCCACTTTGACTTTTCATTACCTTGATTTAAAGCCCTGTATTACTCTCACCATCTGGTTTTTAACTGATGTTCCCCTATTCTGTTTTGCTGGATAGTATCAGGTTCGAAAGTTTAGGCATCAGCTGTGAAGATAATGAGATTCATTATGACGCCCATTCTTGTTGACTTTTATCTACTTTTGAAGACCTACAATGTCTCCAATGTTTTGGTTTTGTCGGTTTTATTCTTTACTGTTTTGTTCAATTGTATTATAACTAATGATATAGGCAATTCTATTAGAGATAGCGGGAGGCATTATGGTAACCATTGTTGATCACCTTGTATTATGTTTTTACATTATCTATTATGTCCACCCTTTTGACTTGACCGATTCTGTTCTGTTATGTCACATTTGGTTTTACTCTCTTCCAAAAAAGTAATAAGAACCGTGGGAGCAATGAAACCCAAAATGTGTAATAGTCATGGTACAAAAGAGAGGAAAAGAAAGTGCTCCAAACTATATAACTGCATGTATATTTAAGTGTATAAGATAGAAAATGATATCACAGAGTTTTATTGGATCAATGAACAGAACTGTTTGCAGTATCATTGATGGAATGTCCACTTTACAAGCTTTAATTTTGTGACTTGAACAATTATTTCTAAGATGATAATATGTAATCCATTAACTAGTAATTTCCTACTGTTCATTTTTTTTCTGTAAATCTGTATAACTTGTACCCTTTCCCTGCTTTTTTTTTCTTTTCTCCTTAAATAAAATTTAAAAAAATAAAAAAATAAAAAAAAAAAAAAAAAAAAGAATACAAATGTGGGGGCTGGGGATTTAGCTCAGCGGCATAAGTGCCTGCCTTGCAAGCAGGCAGTCCTGAGTTGGATCCCTGGTACCGATAAAAAAGAAAAAGACAAAAAAAAAAAAAAAAAAAAGAATACAAATGTGGGCCAGGGATTTAGCTCAGTGGAATAAGTGCCTGCCTGGCAAGCACAAGGTCATGACATTGATCCCCAGCACACACATACACACACACACACAAAAAAAAAAAAAAAAAAAAAAGAAGAAGAAGAAGAAGAAGAAGAAACAAAACATAAGAATATAAGTGTCTCATGATAAAAAGCAGAAGAGGTGCTGAAAATGGAAAGTCATTTTGTAACCATCAGAATAAAGGCAAGTGTAACACTGACAAGAAAACTACTGATACATGTAACAACATGGATAAGTCTCAAAATATAATACTGAATAAAAGACTTAGTGCTCAAATGAATATCTATGCTATTTATAGAAGGTTCTGGGACAGATGAAACAAATCTGTGATAGAAAACAAAAAAGGAATTGTTCAGGGAAGATAGGACACTGGAAAGAAGGACAAAGAAATTTCCTGGGGAATGGTGCTCATGTTCTGTATCATTATAGGAATTTGGATTCTGAAGTTTATGCACTTACCAAAACTCATTCACTATTCACTTCAAATTTTGTATTCCACTGTATGTGAATTTTACATTAAATAACAAATGTGAAATTCTAGTGATATGAATGCCGAAGTACTTGGGAAATATTCAGTACTGATGCTTGCAACTTATTTGGAAATGAATCTAAAACCTTGATGGATGAACAGATGGCAGATGCAATAAAGCAGGTATGACAAGGCATTCGGGGGGAAGTTACGTGGTAGTTACACGGCCTTCACTGTAAATCTTGTACAATGTTTTTATTTTGAAATTTAACATAACATGTTGAGTGATAATAGTCCTGTGCAATCTGGTGTATTCTCATCTGTTGCTAACTTTCCCCTCTTTCTAGGTGCATTTAAAGGTGTCAAGTGTCCCCTACCTCAAGGATTTGCCCTTTCCCTTCCCGATCCCTGAAATTATCTTCCCTCACTGTGATAGTCTGGGTCTGGAATACCCCCAAAGCATGTATGTTTAAGCCTTGTTCCCAGAGTGGTACTTCTGAGAGGTTGTAAAAACGATAAAAGGCAGGGTCAGGTGGCAGGTCCTCAAGTCCTGGGGAGCAGGACTTAAAGAACCCCCAACTTCTTCCCTTCTTTCACTTTCAGCCTTGAGATAGGTGGTTTTGCTCTGCCATATGCTCCTAGCATGCTATGCAGTCTTTTCCCCGTAGTTCCACGTTTTACACCATTTTATTGAATAAGGATCTTGCAGAAAATGAAAACTTAATGATGAGCCTTCTTGGGTACCTGAAACATTCCCCAAGATGTATTGAGAAAAATGCAAACATTATGAAAAACCAATCATTGAAAAAATAATTTCCTGAACAAACCCAATCCCTGCCAAATTCCTGCCCCCTTCATCCTCTATAGAAGTGAAATCATATACCATGATTCCTTGTGTGTCTGACTTCTCTCACCTCACATGATATTTCGGAATTCATTCATGCTGTAGTATGCGTTAATGTACTTTATTATTACTGGGTAGTATTTCATTGTGTAGACATTCCACATTTTGTTCACTTGTTCTTTAGTAGACGGACCCTTGGGTTTTTTCCGCTTTTTGCCTACTATGACTAAAGTGTAATGAGCAGTTATCTTAGTTACTTTTCTCATTGATGAAACAAAATACTTGAGGCCCAAAGAGAGGCAAAGTTTATTTAGCTCATGGTTTGTAGAGGTTTCAGTTCATAATTATCTGACTCCAAGGCAGGTAGCATGGCAGAGGAGCCTCACCAAGGAGAATCAGTCCCTAGTGGGGAGAAGGTAAAAAGCAAGCGAGCATGAGGCTTCCCCAGCTTCCTTCTTCCCCCTTTATACTCTGTCTAGGCTGCTGGGATTAGGATGGTGCCAAACCAATCAGTGGGCTGATTTAGTAATCACACCCCCTTAATCCCAGCATCACACACTCTAGATTCAGCCACCCTGAGAAACCCCCACCTATGAGCACATGAGGCTTTGAGGGACATCAAGACACAAACCAT
Source organism: Cavia porcellus (assembly GCF_034190915.1). Lineage (NCBI taxonomy): Eukaryota > Metazoa > Chordata > Mammalia > Rodentia > Caviidae > Cavia > Cavia porcellus. The sequence goes on along the minus strand of NW_026947485.1, from coordinate 84,109,585 downwards.
AACAGCACTTGTATACAATTTACTTTTCGTGTACAATTTTTTTTATGTAGACATCTGTCTGCACTTTGCTTAAATGTACTGTTAGGTGTAGGATTGCTACATTCCATAGTCCTGCATTTAACTTTTTAAGGAATTGTCAAATTGATATCCAAAGGAACTGTATCATTGTATATTTGTATGAGGGATGTGCAATGTAGGGGGATCCAATTTTCATGCTTGCCAAAACCTGGCATTGTCTCCCTTTTTATTTTAGCTGTCTCACTGAGTGTGGAATGGTAGTTCAGTGTGGTTTTCATTTTACTTCCTTGATGACAAATGATGAGCATCTTTTCCTGTGTTTCATTGTCTGTTTGTATAATCCCTTAGAGAAATTATTCAAATGCTTTGCATACTTTTATCTAATTTATCATTTTATTTGTATAGTTTTAAGATTCTTTATATATTGATACCAGACCATTATCAAATTTACAAATATTTTTACCATTTGTGGAGGTTGTCTTTTTACTTTTTGATAATATCTTTGGAAGCATCTATGTTCTTGACTATAATTTTTGTATGTAACAAGAGGATCACACTCCGGGCCTCACACCTGCTTAGGCAAATGCTGCACCACTAAGCAGCAGCCCCAACCCAATTTTTTTATCGTTATCTAGTTTATCTTTGGTTGTTTGTGCTTTGGGGTGCCATCTCTAAGAAACCACTGCTAAGCAAATTGCCCAGTTTATTAATTCATATCTATGAAAGGTTTCACTTGACCACTTCACATTCCCTGGGAGCTTCAAGGTTCACCTCTCACTTCACTGTGATCTCGGCTTACTGTCACCCTAACAGAGAGGTCTACTCTCACCACTCTGCCTAAAATAACACTACCCCTCAGTTACTCACCAGATTTTGCATTGCTTTATTTTTCTTTAGAGCACTTCCTATCCAATACACAGAGTCATTTCCATTTATTTCATTAATTGTATTTGCCTTCCAACTCACTCGGCTATATGCTCCTGGAGAAAAGGGGTTTTGTATACTTTGTTAACTGTTGGTTGCTCAGTACCCAGCATAGACTCACAATAGGTGATCAATAATGCCTCAGTTTAGCATTCCATCTTTAGAACACTCATAACTATGGAACATAAAATTTTTTCTCTTCAAATTCATTTTTAATTTTTTGGGGGAGTAACATATATGACTTTAATGCAAAAATTTTAAAAATTGCAGTCTTCAGCATAAATGGGTTAATGATTTCCCACATCTTCACCGACACAATGTAACCAAATTTTTCATCTTTGGTAATCTAAAATGCGAACAATGGTATTTTAATGTGTTCTAACTGGATTTTTATTTTCATGAGTGAGGTTTAATACTTTTCCATGTTTTTAATGTTGTTTGATAGAATTGTGGGGTGGCTGAAAAGATAAGTATAAAATATAAATGACCTTTATTTTAAGAATGCGGGGAGAGACCCCCGACTCCCTGGGGTGTGGCATCTCCCCAGGGTCCACGATCTCTCTGTGGGACATGTGGAGTGGAAGCATACGTGTAGCTTAGGTTTGGGGGGGAGCCTGAGGGGCATTAGGGATGCACAGGTAGCCAATTGGTATTCATTTGGCACCAGAGGTAAATTCCTAGGGGTAGGGAAGAAGAGCCATAGGTAAATTCTTAGGGATGGGGAAGATGGAGCTCTTTGGTTTTGCCTCTAAGGCTTTACCGGCTACAGTGTCCTGTCTGGGCCAAAACTCTTTCATTCCCATCTTATGATTATTATTATGAAAAGGGACAAAGATTTCTTTTTTTTATTGCTTCCTGCTGGAAGGGGGCACTGTACTGGGGTTTAGGGGAGTTGACGGGATAAACACCATTGTTTTCAAAAGATGATATACACACATTCCTTCACAAGGGTAATAGATACCGGGTGCAGTGACACATGACCGTAGTTCCACCTGTTTGAGAACAAGAGGCTGAGAACAAGAAGGTCACTTGAGCCCAGGAAGTCGAAGAACAGCTTGGGCAACACACTAAGATCCCATAACAAAAAATAAAAATGGATCAATAGATGTCAATAGAACCATTTGGTCATTCTATACTTTATCAGGATTTAGAAAAGTATTTTCTGGGATGACTTTTTTTTTTTTTGTACTAGGGATCAAACTCACAACCTTGTGATTGCAAGGCAGGCATTTATGCTGCTGAGCTAAATCCCCAGCAGAAAAGTACTTTTTGAATGAATAATGCATGAATACCAAAAATCTAATGCTAGAAGATTAAAACAGGCTTCATGAACATTTTTGATGTTTAAAATGTGTCTCCAAGACATTTTTTTTTAAAGAAATTTTTACTGGGTATGGTGGCACATGCCTGTAAGCACGGCACTTTGAAACCTGAGACAAGAGGATTGCCATGAGTTTGAAGCCAGCCTGGGCTACATAGTAAACCCAAGCCATCCTGAACTACAAAGTGGGACCCTGTCAATAAAAGGAAGGAAGGAAGGAAAGATGAATGAACAAAAGAAAGAAAGAGAAATCAATCTAGGGGTTAAAAATGGCAGATTAAATACTGGCTGCAAAATACAGCTTCTCTGGCATCAAAGACCCTTGGAAAACAGAAACTTGGTGGAGAAAAAAAAAAAAAAAAGAAGTAGGTTCCTATGGGAGACAACTCCAGTGACTCCCTTTGAATCCAAAACAGTAAATGTGATTTTGATTATTTGAAGACTCATTTCCTTATACTGATATGTAAAAAGCTGGCAGATATACTGAAAATTAAAAGGGTGTTTCCTTCTCTCTTCAATTGGCTCTAAGCATTGCAAATAAGGCTAGCTGAGTGCTAATGTGCTAATATGCAATCTCCATAGCCAACACACAGGGCATGGTATTCTCATACAACATGTACAGGATATGTGCAATCCGAGATGTTAGAGCAAATAGCTCCAGGATGTCAACTGGGTAGAGCCTCAAGATATGAGACTATGACTCCCTAGGACACAAGAGTTTGCACATCAGAAACCTAAACGATAGCCCCCCAAAACAATCCCCTGCTACCTTAATTGGATTATGTAAATTGATCTTCTGCATAGCCCCCCAAAACAATCCCCTGCTACCTTAATTGGATTATGTAAATTGATCTTCTGCATATCTTTACCTCTGCAATTTACAGAGATGCCAATCTTGCACCTGGCCAGCCAGCTCAAGTTACTCAAGTAATTCCCGCCATCCTCACTGTCACTTATCCCTGAGCCACCCCACTTCTTCACAAGATAATTAATTCTGGGAGAGGCCTAGGATCAAGGCCTTCGTTCCCATGTCCTCACGAGGATTGGACTCAGGATCCCTTGGCTGCCCTTAACTTGGAACATGCCTTTGTGTCTTTACTCTTGCATGGGTTGCATTGGTGGTGGTAGATTGGAGTTAACTTGCTGGGATTCCAATGACATCTCAATAGGATTATAAGCATAACTTTTTGGGTTGTGAGGAAGACTAGAGAGAGGATGACAATACTTGGATGACTGAACTCATTATTTGGATTTACAATAGTTCCTGGGAATCATAAGGGAGCTGATAGAAAACTAGAAACTGCAGAGAAGCTGGAGAAACAGCACAACACAGAGAAGAACAAAGCTGGCTGGTAAGAAAGAGAAATCAATCTAGGGATTAATTGATGCCAGCTCCTAGTGAGGGGGACTCTGTCTTTGCTAACACAAGGTAAGCCCATAGAGGGCCAGCTGCACGGAGAAACAGTGACCCAGGCCAGTGTGATAGCTCCCAGAAAAAGCCTCGGAAAACAGCAGGGGTAAATAAATAAACAAATAAACATAAATAAAAATAAAAACAACATAGGGTTTTACTCTGAAATTAACTCCTTCTACATGGCAGGCTAGAATTGCAGAAGGGTCACAATATTTGAGAGTGTTTAATCAGGAACCATTTAGGGAAGGGTTCATTTGTTTTAAAATGAAGTATAGAACACCTTTTAGAGAATTATCATGGAAAGGGGATGGGCTAGACAAAGGCGTCTAAGAAGTGGAAGCTCAGGCTAGAAAGGACAAGGGAGCTTCCCCTCCCATGGTGAGAAGTCACACTGACTGTGTGTGATTTTCAAAAAGGTCTGGGCCTAAACTGCTGGCATTGAATCCAGAAAACTGCTTGACTCCCATCCCCACCCTGCTGCCTGATCCCAGCACAGAACTCAGTGGTCTGTTTGCTTTACCACCTGCCAACAAGATCAGGGATATACCTGCTTTGGGCAGTTGCCACAGCCTGAGGTGCCCTGACAGAGGGGCAGGCCATAAAGCTAGGCAGACAACGCAGTGATCTGGGGTGCATAGAAGGACACGGACATGGGAGTGGCCCTAGCATAGTAACCACTGGCCAACCATGCCCCAGTAGGAAAGTGGGGCAGGATTCATCATTCACACACAAAAGCATGAGTGTGCAAATGAAATAGGATTTAGTATTGACTCACTGCCCCTCCTCTGTATCTGGTGGGTTCCAGTAACACAGACCCCAGAAAGAAGCCACTCACCCAAAAACATGGAGAAAATTTTGGATTCATTTCTTTTTCTTTTCATGGGTGTTTTGGATTTCTGGTAAGATGGCAGAGTAGCGAGCAGCAGAGAAAGAGCCTCTTTCAGAGTTGTTGTTCAGATGTGTGAAAAACAGCAATGTGAGGAAGAGAACAAGTGACCCTGGAAGGATCTGAAACTAGAATTTGAAGTCCATGGGGAGAGTGAAGAGAGAGACTTCCATGATGAAGGGGGAGGAGGCAGGGACACTTTGTCCCTGAACCCAGACTCCCTGAGTGGGAGGAAGGGCAGTGGAAACCTGCAGGTGCACAATGACCACTGGCACCCTCAGAGGCCTCCCTGGAGAAGTGTACCACTGGAACAGGGCAGTGGACACAGTGGGCTGCAGTGGCTGGGGAGTTATTCAGGTTCGGATGTCCCCTAGGAGAGGGCAACTGGCCAGAAGACATCTTGCAGAAGGACCAGCTGAGCTCAAAACTCAGAACTCTTGTGGGCAGGCTCCGTCTAGGGACTGCAGTGTCAGTGTGAGACAGCCAACTTCAAGTGGGCTGAGGTCAGGAAGCTAAACTCAAGCCAACAGGAGCACACAGTGTTATAAGTCAATCAAATCAGATTCCAGTCTCCCAACCGGAAATCAGCCCTAACCACAGTGGAATTAAAGGTGCAGGCTTGCTGGGATTATTCACTACCCTGCCATAAAGCTATGGCTGGCTTGCTGGGATTAATAAACTCAGATCTGGACTCTGTCCATGGTGTCTCCTAATGACAGCAGAGACTCACCTTGAAATAAACATTTTTTTCTTATTTTCCTCTTTTGTTTTCTTCATTGGTGTTTTGTTCTTTTATTCTTTTTTCTCTTATTCTGTTTATTTTTTCTTATTTATTCTTTTCTGTTACATTTATGTAATTCTATTCATTTTCTTTTACTCTATATTTCTTGTCTTCTTTACTTTTCAAATTTTTACTTTTTAAAATTTTTTTTCAAATTTTTACTTCTTTCATTTCCCATTTCTCCACTACTTCCTTCATTTTGTTATTGTTGTTGCTTTGTTTTTGTTTGAGACAAGGTCTCCCTATGTAGTTCAAGCTAGCCTTAAATTCACTATTTTGCCCAAACTTGTAGCAACCTTTCTGCCTCAGCCTCCCCTCCCTGGGATTACAGGTGTGTGCCACCATACTCAGCTCAATTTCTTCCATTTGTAGTAGTATTACTATTAAGCATTGTTCATCTTTAGATGAGCAAACCATTCAGGACCCCTCCTGTTTCTCAGGAGTTATTCATATTCCCCATTTCTATTCTCTAATAAATTTTTGTATTCCTAAAAAAAAACACTTTACATATTTAGTTAACTCAATGATATTATTTTTGAATTCTTTTCTGCTGTTAGTGGTGGTACAGTTGTTGCATTTAGTAGCTATTTACTGTATGTCAATGTTTGCTTTGTCTTTGTGTCTATATTATTACAGATCTCTGTCCTATGGTTAAGGGTGGTACAGTGGTGGCTTTTATTGGTTCTCACAGTATATTAACATCTAGTTTGTTTTTTATTTTATTATTGTTGTTATATTATTCAAAATATGGAGAAATTTTATATATATTATATTATTGCTGCTATATTATATTATTGTTGATTATTTCATTGCTGTTGCCAGGATGGTGTAGTTCTTACTATTAATTCTTTCTTTCTTTCTTTTTTTCTCCCTTTCTTTCTTCCTTTCTTTTTCCAGAAAAGGCCTTTGCTCCCTTATTTCATTCTGCATTCATCTCATCTCTGTGGGGTGGCTCTGGGGTGACACTGGGGGACAGCATTCTACATTTGGTCCTGCTATGGCAAACAGAAACATGGACACCCAGGATTTGGAGGCAGATTTATTGATGTTGATGGGCACTGACCTATAAAAAGAAATCAGTCCCTGATTTCTGATGGTCTAGGGCTTCTATGGGGTTTGCATGTGGGAAGTGTACAGAAGCAGAGGACTTGGCTATTTTTGATTGGTTCTTACAGTTTGCATCGTAGTGACCAGCTATGTATCACTGTGACCAGCTGTTCGGAAGAAACAGAAGTAACAGGAACTGTTACCTGGGCAACTGGTTAGTGAAAGAATTATGGCCCAGATGGGACACTGTAGCCGGTAAAGCCTCAGGCAGAACCAAGGAGCTCTATCTTCCCCACCCCTAGGAATTTGCTCTGACACAAAATAAATACCAATGAGATACCTGTGCATCCCTAATGCCCCTCAGGTACCATCCCCAACCTAAGCGACATGTATGCCCCCACTCCACATGTCTGACGGAGAGATTGCTGACCCCAGGGAGACAATGTCAGACCCCAGAGGGTCGGGGGTCTCTTGCCACATTCTTTTTTTTTTTTTTTTCTCGCCACATTCTTAAAATAAAGGTCATTTGTATTCCATACTTCTTATCTTTTCAGCCACCACCACAATTCTATCATATGGTTCCCTGACCAGGAACAGCAGACAAGAGACTCCTGGGACCATTCCAGTCTAAGTCCCCTGCCATTCGCAGACTGGACTGCATCCTGGATTAATTCCTTACTTCTGCACTCAGGAGCTGTAAACTTGTCACCATTCGCTCACAAACAACACCGGCCCAACTTATCACAGGTGAGCAAACTCCAGAGAATTCTTTGGTGCTGGGCTAGGCCCCACGTGGGTTTTCTCCCCCTTTCCATGGATTCGTGTGATGTTCTCATGTCCTTAGACAGCCCAAGGCAGACTTTTTCTGGGCCAACCTGGGCCCACACTGAGAAACTCTCACGTCCTTCAGAGCTTTAAGCTCTCAATGGCAGAGCCATTACTAAAATCCATGAGAAATCCACTCGTGGGTCTCTCGGTGATGACTGAAAAATACGAGATTTGGAACTGATCATAACTACCGTTCATTCCAAAGGACACGGGTGATGGCCCAACCTTTGGACCACAGTCCGTTTCTCGCCTGAGATTTAGCCATAAAAAATATCTTTTCTACTTCCCCAAAGACCACACCTTTGCAATGCTTGATTTCTAATCTGAGTACTCTTAAATTAAAAAAAAAAAAAAACCATACCTATTTATAGCTTATCGCACTGACGACAAGTTTACAAAACTCTCTATCTTTAAACCTTTGTTTTGGGATGTGCATCCTTTCCCCGCTCTTCCAGGTTCCCTCCCCCTCCCCACACTTAAAGAGATAATAGTATCTTTCTTTACAGCCTTTCAAAGCTTTCTCAGCATCTCCTTTCCTCCCTGCTTCCCCCCCCCCACCGCCGTGCCCACCGACCCATTCCCCACTGAGATGGGAGAGGTGCCCCCAAACAGTGTTGAGAGGTACATGTAGGCTGTTTTAAGCTCTCACACCACGCCCCAACTCCGCACGGTGTCTCGGCTCTCATGCCGTGCTCCAGCTCTGTACGGGGTCTGGCTCTAACACCACACCCCAACTCCTCCACGGGCCGCACAAGTCCCAGCTTCATGTGGTGCCCCAGCTCTGCGCAGGGTCCCGGGCATGCAGGGTCCCAGCTCTACCCCACACCCCACCCCTAACCCACCCCCAACTGGGCACTGTGCACCTGCCTCCTGGCCCACTCTGCTTATACCACCCCCAGCCCTGTGCCCTTCCCCAGAACAGTTCCAGCCCCGCCCCGCATGCTGTGCACCCACTCTGCATGTGCCGCCCCCGCCCTGGGCACACCCTGCCCACCCACAAGTTCCATCCCACCTTAGGCGCTGCACATCTCCCAAACAGTCCCAGCCCCCACACAGCTCAGAGGCTCTCAGAGATCTCATTTCTTGGTCCATACCAGCCTTTTTTTTTACATTCCCAAACCATTTAATCAAGGTTTATTTAGCCTAAATAAGCCAGCAATAGACAAGCTGATAAATGGGGAAGTGGCCACCTGGTAATTTTACCAGCCTTGTTTATCAATTAAAGCCTTTAGAAATCTCCATAGCATTATATGAGATACCTCAACTAAAGTTCATATGACTAAGACAATTCATAGTTGCTGATCTAACGGTGTATTTGTGCTTTCAGATATGAGATTCAGATTGTTTCTGCTGCCTTTTTCTTGTGTTCCAGCCATGACAAATGTTTTCTTTCAGATCCAGATATACATTTAGAGATGTTTCACAAATTTCTTGGGCGTTCAAATGTTAAAAATGCTCATGATTACCATTTAATGTTCTATACTGTACTGCTATCAATCTCCTAAATGTTTAATAACTAAAATTAAGAAGTAATTATAAATTCCTTTTGCTGTGAACCACTAGTAATGTTCTATGTTAAGCTTACTGCTTATAACTGTACATATTATACTGTACTGTTACCAACCTCCTAACTGTTTAACAACTAAAATTAAGAAATAATTATAAATTCCTTTTTCTGGGAACTACTAGCTCTTTTCCAAAACAAGGGCTATATGATACATGCAAAACAACAAGACCAACACTGCGGCAGAAGCCAAACTTAAACCTTTCCCAGCCTGTCTGCCTACCCTGGCTCAGTCCTCCACCAAGCCATAATTAACTATATTCAACTGATATTAAATGACACTGTGGCTGATCTCTCTCCTAAATAAAAAGATAAAAATTAAACAAGCCATCCTCCAAAAATCATATGGCATTAGACATTTTAACAACATAAAGAGATACTTATATATATGACATGAATGACATCTCAGTTCCTAAAATTCCCTGGACTTTGTCCTCCTTATGAGAAGCCATTACTAAAGTCATAAATACCCTGTTAATTATATTTGACTCCTGCATACTTACTTAATTCTATAGATACTTTCTACTGTAAACCAAATCCCAAACAAAAAGTCAAAACTTGACCTTCAAACTCCATAGAGCCTCCTTAATATGACTTTTCATATTTTCAACAACAGAGATAACAGTGACACTTGGAGTTCTGAGACAGGTAAACCGACACAAGGTGGAGCTGCCTGGGCATCCCCCCCTCCATGGACCATGCCTCATGCAGCAGAAGGACATTGGGCAAGAGAGTGCCCCATCCTGGCGTTCCTTTGGGATCTTACCCCCGGGCTACTGGACTGTCCTAGCCACCAGAAAGTGGGTAAGCCATCCTAACTCCCAGCCCTTATAGGAGATGCCAACTCTGCCAGATTCATCACTGACAGATCTGCTTAAACTTGCTGCTGAGGACTGACGGGGCTCAGGGCCAACAGCAGCCCACTTTAAGGTGTCTGTCTCAGGGTCCCAAGTCCCACTAAAAGTCTCAGGTAAGATGTTTTCTATATTTGTGGACATAGAGGCCATATATACAGAGTTCTCCTGAGTATTCAGGCCCCCATAGTAAGTCCTCAATCTCTAGGGGATATCAATGGTCAACCTATGCCATTTACAAACAGGGCCTATTTCGTGCAGGTTCCAGACTGCTTCTTCCCAATCCACCCAGTGGTGCCAAATCTTCCCTCCACCACTCACTCTACATTCCTAAATCTTAAAAATGCTTTTTATTCCCTTGTGTTTATACAGACTGACCCAGACACTGAGGCCTCAACAGCTTACACCTGTTATTGCTAGTAAACCTCTCCTTAGTGATATAGATCACCCCCTTCCTTTCTTATTCACCAATTTCTCAGACAACCCTGGTCAAGACTGACAGATAAATTTTGTCTTCTCACTTTTTTTATACTTTTTCAGGATACATAAAAGCCTTTCACACAACCAGGGAGACTGCTGATATACTTACTAAAGTCCTGTTACGGCAAATCATCACAGAGACTACAACCAGGTTACAACGACCCATACCTGGTATTCTTGACAACCTCAACAGTGATCAAAGTTGCTAGACTGCCATCCTGGTTTCACATCACTCAGGCTAAGTGGTGCCCTTCCAGCCTTAGATCTAACCATCCTTTTGCCTACTCATCTCTGCCTTACCAAGGCCTCACAGCCACAACTCTCAGGCTGTCATGTTTGTGTTATCCAATTTGGTTTCTAATTTCTTACCCTTTTTTACAATAGGACTCTCAACAATATTTCCTAAAGACTCCCACGTCATGCATACCAGAGACAAGCCTTACCCTCTTAACTTTTACCCTTTCAGATGGGGGTGTAATCACCTCTCATAACTTCACTCCTCCTAACCCCACATTTATTTTTCAGAATTCTACCTTACTGTAGCAATGATTCTACCTCAACATGGTCCTGATAAAATGACATATCTAAATCAAAGGCACCTTTCCTTCTACCTCACCTAGGTCCTTAAATACAATAGTGCCATGCCTCCTCATAATATCTTGTCTCTTTGTTTTTCCAGTCTAACATACGTGCATTCACCAGTGATAAAGTTGTCCTGGCTAAAACAACTGGCACCAGCTTCTACATGGGCATCAATCGTCATCCCATCAACTCCCCTAGACCTCAGTCCAGCGCCCCCTTCCAGCAGGAATCAGTAAAAAAAGAAATCTCCACCCCTTTTCCTAATAATAATCATAAGATGGGAATGAAAGGATTATGGCGCAGACGGGACACTGTAGCCGGTAAAGCCTCAGGCAGAACCAAGGAGCTCTATCTTCCCCACCCCTAGGAACTTGCTCTGGCGCAAAATAATACCAATGAGATACCTGTGCATCCCTAATGCCTCTCAGGCACCACCTCAACCTAAGCTACATGTATGCCCCCCCCCCACGTGTCCAATGGAGAGATCGCCAACCCAGGGAGACAATGTCAGACCCCAGAGGGTCGGGAGGTCTCTCCCTGCATTCTTAAAATAAAGGTCATTTATATTTCATACTTACCTTTTCAGCCGCTGCCACAATTCTATCAGTTAGTATACTGCCTGGGGGGTGGGATATTTTCTGCTACAGTCCTAGTCACAGGGAATATAGGTCCCTCCTAGGTGCTCCTGATTATGACAACACAAGGGGAACATCAGAGAATTTCTGCAATAGTGTGGGGAGGGCTGAGGTGAACTGGGGCTCTGTTCCGTCTCTGTCCCTCCTCATGCCCCTCTTCTCCCCACTTTAGCACCCCTCCCTCACAGTTCCCAGGCCACGTGCCCACAGTTCCCAGGCACAGTCGGCCAGCTCCTCTCCACTGGGGCTTTTCCATCCATCCTCCTGAAGATATCTCAGAGCACGGCCCAGGAGGAGAGAACACGGGGCATACACAAGCATGGGTGTCTCAGTGACCCCTTAGGCCCCTTCCCTCTGTTAACTGGTTTTTACTCTATGTCGATACCTCATGTGGCTTTGCGTCATCAGCCATAGTCCAGAGAGCTGGGTGTGGGGCCAGTTACCCTGTACCCTTCCCTCTCCAAATTAACAGAGGTGGCCAGACACTGGCTGGGACAGAGGCAAAGTCCTATAATTAGCCATGCCTCGAGGATATCACCAGAAAACAGACTCTAGCTACAGAGATTGTCAACCTAACAACATCATCTTTCCACTATAATCAACCCTCAACTCTCAACACACCAAAAACTAAAAAATGAAAGAAAAAAGAGGTGAAAATAAGGCAACAAAATACCTTCAAAAATTCAGTGGTGAGCTACAAGATGGTATCACTAAACAATAATGAACTTACCAAACCAAGTGATCAGTGAGCTTACAGGAGACATTAATAAAAAGCTAGCTGAGCTAAACAGAATGATGCAAAATGTGAATGATTAGTTTAGGAAAAAGTTTGAGTCCATGAAAATGTATCAAACAGAAATCCAGGAAATGAAAAGTTCTATTGAAAGTACGGGCAGTGGGGCTGGGGATTTAGCTCAACAGCATAAGCACCTGCCTTGCAAGCAGGTGGTCCTGAGTTTGATCTCCGGTACCAATAAAAAGGAAAAAGACAAAAAAAAAAAAGAAAGTATGGGCAGCAGAAGTGATTTACATGAGGTGAATGTTAGAAGTAGAAGATAGAATTGATGCACATAGCCATATACTCAAAAATACATTAAAAACACGGAAAAGGAATCCAGCGGCTGCTAGAAGACACAGAGAACATTATTCTTTTTTTTTTTTTTTTTTTGGTACCGGGGATTGAACTCACACCCTCGCATTTGCTAAGCAGGCACTTATGCTACTGAGCTAAACCCCTAAGAGAACACTATTCTAAGATTAATTGGAATTAGTGAAAAATTAGAAGATAGAACAAATGGTATTAAAAATTGTTTAGAGAAATAGTAGAAAACTTTCCAAATATGGGAAGAAAATTTAATTACAGACAGGTGAGACATACGGAACTCCAGATGTCAAAGAAGGGGCCAAATCAGAGCAGCCATGGGTTGGCTTTATTTCAGGGATCCCAGATATATATTCTCAGGGATTGTGTGACGGTTGGACACAGGCATGGGAAACAACCTTGGTCAGAGAGCCTCAGTCAGGGCAGCAGGAGATACAAGAGCATGTTTTAAGATAAGTGATCCAGGCCTCACACCCATACCCAGCAGTCAGGTTCAACCTGAATTTGTGAATTGAAAGCTCCAGAATTGGCAAATTGGTACCTCTGCCCAAATTCTATTGCTTGCTAGCAGGTGACTGTAACCAGCACAAATCTGGGCTTTGACTGCTGTTTTTGTCTACCAGCAAGAGAAACTCTCATTCTCTCTGTCTCTGTCTCTGTCTCTGTCTCTCTCTCTCCCTCTCCCTGATCATTTGGTTGATTGTTTTTTTTTTTTTTTAAGTATAAGCATTGTTTTTAGGTTTTTGGTTTTGTTTGGTTTGGGGTTTTTCTACTTGTTCTCTATCTATCTGTCTGTCTGTCTCCCCTCTCCTTCCTTCTTTCCTTCTACACCAGTTTTCTGGGGCTTTGGTAACCTTACTTTGTCCCTTAACTTGATCATCTCTTTTTCTTCTTCTCTTCTCTATTTTTCCCTCTTCTTCCTAATTTTTCTCCTTTTGACTATTTTTCTCTTATCTTCACTCTATATAATTTCTTTCCTCTTTCTCTCTCTTGCCAATATTTTGTCTTATCAAATTGTATAGATACCCTCCCATTCCCCAATAAGATCTCTTATACCACTTTTCTCACCTTCTTGTATCACAAAACTTAGTTTCAACATTTTTCTCTTGCATTTCCCCACCCCTAACCCCTAAACCTTTAATAGTATAACTATAAAGTTTTGTTAATCCTTTGATAACTATAAATTTACTATTGAATTGTTTTCACCCTTGGTGAAGCTATAGCTGTTGCACTTTGTACTTCTTAGCTCCAAGTCAATACCAGGGTTTTAATGTTTAAACCATAATTGCCAACTTTTTTTAGGACTAAGGGTGGCACATAATTAATTTTTATGGCATGTTAGTATCTAATTTGCCTTCAGTGGTACTACTGTAGTTGACTCACTTGATATTAACAGGGTTTTATGCTTGTTGCTGTTACTGTGTAAGCCAACATTCAGATCACTTTCATGACATTAATAATACTAGAGTATATTCCCAGAGAACTTGAATGCTGGGCTCACTACACAATATCCTCACCTCTCACACTGATCAGGATGGTTATCTTGGGCTTTAACCAGGCAATGTAGTTAACCACACCCGAAGTACATTACTGAGAAGCAGCTAAAGAGATCTCTGTGCTGGTAACAATTCCTCAAACTATATGCATGCACAAAACAAAACAAGTACAAACAAAAACAATAGGTACATGAGAAGAAAGAAAAACAAAATGCCTCCCCAAAGTTCCAGATCCCCCAAAGTCAATCCAGGGGTACCAAAAGGAATAGTATAAACTATACACCCAAATTAATTGAAAAGGTAACAGAGAAGTTAGAAAGCAGCTCACAGAAATAGCCAGTGGGATTGGAGAAGATATAAACAAACAGATAATGGAAGTCATAACCAAAAAGATGCAGGAGCTTTCGGAAGACATTAATAAAGAGCTAGATGAGCTACACAAAACATAAATCCAGTTTACCAAAGAATTAGAGTCCATGAAAAGGTTTCAATAAGAAATCAAAGAGATAAAAAAATCCTACTGAAAGTATGGACAGTAGAAACAACCAATATGAGGACAGAATCTCAGATCTAGAAGACAACGACATCAAAGACATCTTAAAAACAACAAGACCGGGGCTGGGGATTTAGCTCAGTGGCATAAGCGCCTGCCTTGCAAGCAGGCAGTCATGAGTTCGATCCCCGGAACCCATACAAAAGACAAAAAAAAAAAAAAAAAAACAAGACCATGTGAACAATGGATCCAAAAATGATGCAAAGAAGACTAATCTAAGAATAATTGGAAAAATGAGAAGAATAGCACAAAAGGGTTAAAAACCTGTTCACAGAAATAATGGCAGAGCCGGGTGTGGTGGCACATTGTAATCCCAGCACTCAGGAGGCTGAGGCAGGAGGATGGTAGCAAGTTTGAGGCCAGCCTGGGCTACAAAGTGAGCTCAAGGCCAGCCTGAACTGCATATAAAACCTGGTCTCAAAAAAAAAAAAAAAAAAGAAAAGAAAAGAAAGAAAAAGAAGTAATGGCAGAAACTTCTCAAATATAGGGAAATAAGTAGACAGATAAACGAGGCATATAAAATCCACCAATAGAACCAAACTGATAAGGATCATGGCAGACTTCACTATAAAAAGTGTAAAGAATAGGAGGACTTTGAGTGAAGTGTTTCAACTCCCAAAAGATAACTTCAGCCATATCTTATGTATCTGGCAAGAGTTTCCTTTAAAGTTATCATTATTTGTAAATGACATGATCCTCCTCAAAGAAGACCCTAAAAATGCCACCAGAAGATGCCTAAGATTAATAATCAAATTCAGGATGCAAAGTCAACACTCAAAAATCTGTAGCATTCCTGTGCACCACTAACAAATTCACTGAGAAGGAAATTAGGAAAACAATATCTTTTATCATAGCACCAAGAAAAATGAAATGTTCGGAATTAACCTAACCAAGAAAGTGAAAGACCTCTAACAAAAATGATAGTATTTTGAAAAAGGGGGTTTAGGAGAATATCAGAAAATGGAAAGATATTGCCTATTCCTCAGTAACTAAAAATAGGAACTCCAGTTGACCCAGTGATTTTCCTTTAAGGCATCTCCCCCAAAGCCTCATCATCATACAGTGATGTATGTGAACCCGTGTTTATATCAGAACAATTCAAGACAGCTGAATCTAGGAAACAACCTATGTGCCCATCAACAGATAAACATTTAGAAAATGTGTTTATACATAGTGGAGTACTACTCTGCCGTAAACTTGTAGAAAAATGGTGGACCCTAGAGATCATAATTTTGAATGAAGTAAATCAGATACACAAACTTGAATATCACGTGACTTGCCTTATATGAAAAAGTTAATAGGAGAAAAAATATCTTTGTAGTCTAAATGTGTTTCTGCTGTCAGGTTCTAGTGGCACTCCAATATGGTGTGAGAGCTCACGTTGGAGGATTTCTATTTCCTTGAATAGATAAAGGTCTTTATTGTTGCTATGAGCCTAGTCTGTTTAAAAGAAAGATTGAATGGTGAAAGTGAAAGTGAGAAACTTGGAAGAACAGCTTCCACAGGCCGTTATAAAATGTCCATAGGTGATCTCTACGACACGTATATAAAATGTCCTGGCCAAACACCTTGCAGATTTGATAGAACTGCTTAAAGTGTAGTTTCATTAAAAGAAGATCTATATTGCATTGCTTTCATTGGAAGATGATTTAATTTTACCATAACTTTACAGGATAAATCGCTGGAATTGATAATAGATGGATGATGGGAAAAAACCTTTGAAAATACATATTAATATGCTTTATTCTGGATAAAAGTGAAAGATGAAAATCCTGAAATCCCTAGAATGCTATGAGTATCTTCCACTAATTTCTCCACTAGACTCTTATTAGAGCAAAATATAAAAATAGTAAGAACATACATTGTACCTTGTACATAGTGTTGAAGGCAACTCTTCTTGGGCTACATAGGTTTTCACCCAGAAAACCCTTACACATTGCTATATACGTACCTATTCAAAGTGGAACACTATGTTGCTCATATGTTTCATTTAGTTGTGATTACAGAATTAGAAAAAGTTATGAGTATAACAGCACTTTATATTTATTACTTGAAATGTGCATTCAATAAACATGTATAGGTTTTGTGATTATTTTCTCTCAATCTTATATTTATTCTATTTATTGAAATTAATTTTATCATTGGATCTTATAGTAAAAATTTAGTTTTAATTTTGTCTTTTTGCTTTAATGTAATATATTTAACAATTCCTTGTGATTGTGTAAATAGATTGGTTTCCACTCATAAGTGAAATAAATGAGACTCACGTGTAAATGTCATATGGTCTCACTAGTGTGAGAAACTGAATGAGTAAATAAGATCTGAAGTGTTACAATAGACACTGTGAATTGGGAAGAAAGTGTTCAACAGGAAAGACAAACTGGGATGGGGCAAAGAGGAAAGGAACAAAGGGAAAAAGAAAATAGTCAAGATAGTTACACAGTTTCTCCTAGTTCATTGAAAAGATAGTTTTGTGCTAATATGAATTGAACACCATATATGCCTGTAGCTTGTACTCTGAATAACTACTAAGAAGACAACAATATGCAATGTGTCAACTATTGTAACTGCCCTACAAACCTGTTTTGAAACTTTGTTTCATGGTTCTGTTTGTTTTTTTCTTTAATGTTTTTTTTTCTCTTTAAAAATAAAAATTAAAGGGGCTGGGGATTTAGCTCAGTGGCATAAGTGCCTGCCTGGCAAGTGTGAGGTCGTGAGTTCAATCCCAGTACCAAAAAATAAAAAATAAAAAAATAAATTAAAGCCGGTGTCTTGGCGTACTCCTGCAATCCAGAACTCGGGAGACTGAGGCAGGGGGATCATTTCAAGTTTGAAACCAGCCTGGGATACAAAGTCAGCTCATACAGCTTAAACTGTATGACTGTATAATGAGACCCTGCCTCAAAAAGACCAATAATAATAATAATAATAATAATAATAATAATAATAAAGTTCAGCACAAGTGCCTACCCAGAAAGTGAGAGGTTCAGTCCCCCAAAGAGAGAGAGATAGGCAGACAGACAGATTTGATCTCAGTAATGATTACAAAAATAAAAAATAAATAAAAACTTAGATTGGTTCCCAACTGATGAAAATTTTTAAAAAACTGTTCCTAGAGCAGTCACTTTTAGAAGTTCTGCTCTACACATAAACGTTATCTGTAAAGTGGGAGTGAATTGTCAAGGTTGCACTGATCACAACTTTTGGTTGTGATCCAAGCTCCAGCGAGTTAACAACAATAAAAAGATGAGAGCGGTGTTCTCCCACACTTTAAGAGACAGCAAATGAACTCTGAGTTTCATGTTCTCATCTTTCCCACTAGAGGGCAGTCAATAGGTGCAGTACTTATCATTGTGAGCCTATCCCAAAGCTAATCGGCTCTTACACTGAGAGACTGATACATGAGGGGAAAAAAGGCCAAGATCAATTACCCAGTGAACATTTATTGAGTACCAATACTGTCCTGTCCCACACTAGACTCAATGAAGAGTTCAAAACATATGTATTTGTAGCTAAAATCCAAGACGGTAAGTGAAACAGGATGGATATAGCCCAAGACTGCTTTGTACAAAGGAAAAAGGCCTGGCCCCTGGCTGTATCATAACATGAAAGTACTTCACACTACTGAACTGTACATTTAAAGACGATAAAGATGGTCAGTGCTATGTTATGTCTATTCTATAATTTGAGAGATAGAGAGAGAATCAATAACAGCAATGAGCCAGAAGCCGTGGAGGGGCAGAAACTTTACCCTGGCAGCTGTGGTCATGGGTGTTGAGAGAGGAGGTTGGGACATGGACCAGCATATCACAAAGGTTGTTCAGCCTTGCTCTGGACATGCACACACACTTTCATTCGGTGTTGTCATGGTAAATCTTAGTCCATCACTCTACCTCAGCTTTTGGCCATGGAACACGTAGCAAGCCACTTTCTCTTACTTGTCATTTTGCTCATTCAGCATTTACAAAGGACCTCTGCTGACCCAGGTGCTTTATAAGCCTCTGGGGTACAGCTGTGAACAAGACAGACAGCCTTGCCCTCAGAGCTTAGAAAACATAGCTCTTTCTGATTAGGGGCCTGAAGGCCCCGGGACTGGCTTTATTTCAAGTCAGCATCTCCAGTCACTGACACAGGCCATGGAGAGCTGCTGGTCCTACAGTGTTCTCTTGAAATAATAGGAAGACAAGGAGAGGAGAGGGCTCTAGGGTTGCCTTGACAACAAGATCAAAGAAAACCAGCCCTTGTGGTGTTAAAGGCTGGACTTGAGCCTTGGCTAACTGTCCCTGAATGTCACCTTTTGATTCCAAGAGAACTTCATAGAAGTGAGTCTTTGAAATCCAAAGGACAAGGAGCACACATTGAGGGGCTCATCTCTGTCT
Organism: Cavia porcellus; assembly: GCF_034190915.1. Lineage (NCBI taxonomy): Eukaryota > Metazoa > Chordata > Mammalia > Rodentia > Caviidae > Cavia > Cavia porcellus. The sequence continues at coordinate 84,090,721 of NW_026947485.1, read as the reverse complement.
ACTCCAGCCTCGTTTCCCTTCTGTAGGAACACAGGACGTCCTTGCTCCACAGCTGGAGACTGCTGGAGGCTAGAGGGTCAGGGCCAAGAATTTGGTTTGACAATCTAAGATGCCTCATTTAAAACTCAAGCTGGGCCACGGAGCAGCTGTGTGACCTCGGACAGAACCTGTGTGCTTGAGCCTCAGTTTCTCCATTTATAAAACAGAAACAATAATAAGCGCACCTGAGAAGTTGTGATGGGGATGAGAATGCAGGATGTGTGTGAAGTTTTCAGCAAGCATTAGATGCACAATTAACACTGAAGACAGAAGCTGAGCTGAAACATGGAGTTCATGTCACCCAACTCCTTCATCCTATAGATGAAACAACTCCTGGGATGAAGCCCAGGAGACTAGTGACCGCGTAAAGGTAAGAAACTGTGGACTTAGGCGGACTAGGTTTGCATCCTGGCTCTCCTTACAGACTTTGAGAACTTCTCGTAATCTGTAAAATGTAACATTATTGTGATTTGTCCTGAGTACTAACAGAGACATCATAGGCCCTTGCACCGGAACCTAGTATATAGTAGTTCTCCGGTCAGATATTTCTTTGCTGCGTTCCCTCTGTTTGGTTGTTTAGTCCAACTTCATCCTAACTTTAAAAGTGCATCCCTTGGGGAGTTCATACCAACCTCTGTCTTGCAAACTTGGGAATTAAGCAGATCTCAACTCACACCCAGATCCTCACCTTGGCCACTTACGTGGCTCCTTTTGCTGCAGTATAATAGCCTGTGAAGTGATAGTGGTAAGAGTAAATACTTCCTGGGACAGCACAAGGATCGTGCTATCTCTTTTTAACCATTCCACAAATGTTTATTTTTATGTCCAATGAATAAGGTTCTGATCAACAAGATCAGGTAGGTAAGAAGTAACACTCATGTTCATTCATTTATTCACTCATTCATGCTTTGTCTATTTGTGCTCTAGGCTGTGGTCTGCACTGGGATTCACAGAATTAGACAAGGCTCCTGCATCTGAGATCCCCCCATCTAGCAAGGAGACTGGAGCTGCATGGCTGTGGGCTGAGGGCTTCCAGGCAAGGCTGGGTTGCCAGCAGATAGGAGTATAGATTCAGGGGGCTGGAGATTTAGCTTAACGGCACAAGTACCTGCCTTGCAAGCAGGCAGTCATGAGTTCAATCCCCGGTACCGATAAAAATGAAAAAGACCAAAAAAAAAAAAAAAAAAAAAAAAAAAAAGATAGGAGTATAGATTCAGGCAGCCAAATGTGACCTCAGCCCTGCCACTCTGTGAGTTGTGCAAGAAGCTTATTCTTGGGTGCCTCTACACAATAAGGATTACCATATACATTGTTCATGGGCCTTCCATGAAAGTTAAGTGGTTTCCTATCTGCAAAACACTCAGAACAGCCTGGCGCACAGTAAAAGTGTTTTTTGTAGGTTATTCGATGGATCAAATCTAAATACAAATGGCATCAGTTGCAAAAGATAGAATGACTTTCAAGAGGAAGAAATGGAGGAAAATCAGGGGAAAATTCAGCGCAGTTCCTACTCCTCACTTCTCTCAAATCTCTTCAAAGTATTCCCACCAGTTGAACTTGGACAGGGCTGTGGAGAGCTTTCTTCTGGAGACTCACAGTTTGCAGATAAAGAAACTCAGGACAGAGAGAAAAAGTGGCTTGCCCGGGTGAGGAGGGCAGAATAAAAACTGCCAAGTGTGTCCACAGCCCAGTCACTAGGACCCATGACTATGTGACCTTACCTGGGAAAAGGGACTTTGCTGAAGCAATAGTTAATTTTCAGATGGGGAGCTTATCCTGGATTACCCTGGGTTGGCCCAATGTAATTGCAGGGAAAGAAGAGACAGGGGTGTGGGGAAATAGACATGGCAACAAAAGCCGGAGTTGAAGTGATGCAGGCTGATGAGCCAGGGCCTTTGTGTGCCCCAGGCCTTTTGCTGTCCCTTTAGTCCCTGTGTCTGTGAAGACTCTGAGCACTCATCTCCTGTGATTTGTCCCAAGAACCAACTTTGTTACTTTCAGCTTTGATAAAATACCCTCTTCCTTACTCTACCTTTAGAGACAAAGTCAGAGACTTGTTCTCAGAAACAGAAGCCAAGGGTGTAAATAGTAAACTGTACTGTTTATAGGTGCAAATCCTCTCTGGAAAGAACCCACCCTTGGCAAGATTTGTGAAAAAGGATGATGAGATTTGGGAAGTTCAGCCCACCAGAGATAAGCAGTAATCTAATTAAGGATCAGGGTTGTCTGTGAGACAAGACATGGTGGGGGTCGAAAATCAGCAGAAGTTGTATCTCCACAATTTAACTGGAGAGCAGAGGCCTTATGAGACTGCGAGCCCAAATGCACATACAGCAACTCTGCCCCCCTATCCATGGGAAGCTGACTCCAGATCTTCCTGGGGTACTGAAGCCCATGCATGCTCAAGTCTCAGCTATAAAATGGCACAGGATTTCTGTATGACCTGTGCCTATCGTCTTACATACTTTCAATCATCTCTAGGTTACTTATAATATTTACCGCAAGATGAACACTGTGCAAATAATTGTCGTATCATTTTCCTTAGGGAATAATGACAAGAAAAAAAAGTCTGAATCTGTTCAGCAGATAGCTTTTTAAAGAACAGTTCTGATCTCTGGTTTGGCTGAATCTCTGGATGTGGAACCCTGGGCTACCGAAAAACCAACTGCATTTGGAGAGAAATATCCCTACACTGCAGAGGCGGAAGCCATCAGGCTACGCTGCTGAGGAATTAAAATAAAACGAAAACAAATAGGTTAAGAGCTGTGTTTGGTGACTGCACTCACTTTCTGGGGGCAGCTCACTCAGCAGTCACACAACACAGAGGTTAGAAAGCCCTTCCCTGTATTAGATGACACAGCTGGCCCCGTGACATCCATCCACTGCTCCCACTGCAGAATTATCCAAAGCACAGCCCAATCGGCACTTCGGGCTTCAGCAAAGTGGAGGCACCAGAAAACACGAAAAAAGGATGCTGATGATTAATAGTATTTTTCTCCTAAAGCACAGAAACAATCATGATGGTGAACATCAGAATGCTATTGCCTGCCTTATATTTGTTTTAAAATTTAGATCATTTTATTTTATATGATTTGCAGGGCTGACAGTGGGGTAAGAATTAGCATACCGTGTAGTATTTTAAAGCATCCAAGTCCTCTAGCAGGATCACCATTCCCTGACAGTCCTAGACTCTGCCTGTCTGCCTTCACTCAGCAGCAGAATCTCACTGCACAGCTGCTCAGCTAGCCGATGACTCCGTCACCACCACCCAGCCTCCACATTCTGGGCAATGGAGGGTTTTCTTTACAACTGAAGGGCACAAACTTCCTTGGCATTGGTTCTTTCCTCTTGGGGTCCTGACCCTTGGGCTGGGAGGACACCAGCCAGTGAGCAGGTACTTATGAGGGGCCTACAGAATCACAGACTACCTCGTTTACTTCATGGCCTGAACCTCTACCCACCCAGCCCTCTCATCCTTACATCACCAGGCAGGAGAAGGTCTCCTGCCTCCTCAAGCTCCCCTGGGACACCAGGGTCTCCCACCAAGCTGTGGGTGGCACAGTTGGTGAATGACACCAAGACTGAGAGTTGGTGCCCCCTCAGTCTGCAGGCAGAGTATCGGGAGGGCTGAGTAAGCTTCCCAGATCATTCAGTGGTCATAATCATTGTGGCACTTATTACTAAACAGCATGGCTGAGGAAGCACTCTGAACAGGGGACCCTGAGAAGAACAGGAAGTGGTCACTATGATTCAACCATAGAGCTTTTCTGTGAGTGTCATCTGTCAGAAGTGACACAGCCTTTGGGGAAAGTCACTGGGCTGAGTGAAGGCGTGGGTGAGAGGTGAACGGGGGGAAACAGGGCAGTGAAACCAGAAATGAGTACAGCCTCTTGCCACCCTGGTATCTCCAGGGCATGAATCCTGTCTCAGTCCCAGGCAGAGAAGGTCGTTCCCAGGAGGCAGCAGCTGGCTGCCTCCTGAATCCAAGACCTGCTCCTAGAGCTACCATTGGTTATATACAGTATCTAGAAGGTGTAACTAGATGGCAGCAAACAGTAGCTGCCATTATTTTATGGTCATTACCATCAGAGATTCCCAGAGATGAAAACCTTAGCCTAACTCCTCCATTCCCAAGAAAATGAGTCTGAGGAATCCAGAGGGGTGTGATATGCTCCAGGGTCTCATGTAGGCACAGCTGCCCCTAGAACCAGGTCTCCACTTCTCAAGCCTTTCCTTTTCCCCTCCTCCCCCCACCATCCTCCTCCTCCTCCTCTTATCACTCATCCTTCCTTCAGTCCGACCATCATTACATGTGACATCAGCTAATTCCCACACAAGGTGAGCCAGAGCTTCAGATGCTGTGTCATTCCGAATGCAGCCGCTGCCATTCACCTTTGAAACTCTGTCTCCAGCTCACCTCCCGGGAAGTCCTCCTGGATTAAGGCCCCTCCAGGGTCACTAGTCCTTCCCAGACACTATGTCCTCTCATATTACCCATGGCCTCCTCTGGCCAGGTGCTTCTTTCCACAAGCATCAGCAATGGGTGGAAACACAAGGCTCCAATTCTTCAAGTTTTGGTGTCAGCTCGCAGGTAGTTACCCCTGACTGTAGCGTCCAGTCTAGAATCTACAGGGGAGGTTCTTGGGCTGATGAGCTCCTGCTCTCCCAATCCCCACCTCCAGTCACAGTCCTGATCACTCACCTCTTCTTCCCTTGGCCCTGAGCCTGCTTCTCCTACACCAGTGAGCTCTGCTGCAATCCCCACTAGGCCAAGAGGTCAGAGCTGGGCTCGGCCCAACTCCCTCTCTACTCACAAGGCATCCCTTCACCTGAGTCCAAGGGTACCCACATAGAAGAGAGTTACAGGAATCCTCCTTTCTGGTCTGTCTCTCCGGACTACACTGTGTGCTCCTTGAAGCAGGGGATGGGAGTTAGTCTTCTTTATTGTGTGTGGCAGTACTGGGGAGTGGCCCCAGGACCTTCACCCTGAGGTACATGCCTAGCCCCAACACAGGGTCTTGCTAGGTAACTAAGTTGCCAGGCTAAGCTTCAACTTGCCATCCTCCTGCCTCAGTCTCCCAGAGTAGGGCAAGGTGATAGAGCTCAGTGGCAAGGGACCTGCCTGGCAAGTGTGAGGACCTGAGTTCAATTTCCAGTTCCAAAACAAATCTCCTAGAGTGTGTGCCACGGGGCCCAGTTTGAGACTTAGTCTTAATAAAACTTTATTTACAAAAGTCAGCTGGTAGGCCTATGGGCCACAGTTAGCTGGTCTGAGTTTTCAAAATGTTGCATAAAAATTTTATTTCTCTTGATGACTGCGTCTCCAGCATCCTTATCCTAAAGAGGCTCTGTAACCGCGGCAAGAGCCTCAGTCTCTTGTAACTCAAGTCCTTGTCCTACTTGGTTGCAGTTCCTGAGCCTGCAGCACCACCCAGAAGTGTGTTAGCTCAATTAGCACAGTTAGCTGCAGGAAGGACCAGTGGAGAGGACATCAGACTGGAACGCGGAGATCTGCAGTGTAGGTGCTGTGGCTGAGGCACAGCCTGCCACGAGCCTTGGTTTTCTTTCTTTTTTCTTTTTTTGGTACCAGGGACTGAATTTATGACCTCCCACTCACCAGGCAGGCGCTGTGCCGCTGAGCTTTATTCCCGGGCCCAAGCCTTGGTGTTCTTATCTATAAAATGTACAGGCAGAACAGTGGGTATAGTGGTGCGTTTGCACCCGTCATTCCAGCCCTCTGGGAAGTGAATGCAAGAAGATTACAAGTTCAAGCTCAGCCTGGACAATTTAGCAATTGACTGAGACCCTGTCTCAAAATTAAAAGGGCTGAGGATATAGCTCAGTGTAGCAGCACAGGTTCAATCCCCAGTGCCCACTTCCTGCAAAAGAAAAGAGCTGGTGTGATTAGATCACCTGACGGGGAACCTTCTGCAAGCAGTAACAAAACATTTGTAGATAAAGTTGTGGATCAAACATGGAGAGAGATAGATCTGATCTGTGTCCTTGCCCTGGAGGCACCCACATTTGAGGGAGATTAGTGAATCTTTGGAGCCTCAGGTTGTCTCCAGTCTAATTTGCCCAGAGTTGTTTGCAAGAATTCACCAGGAGAAGGGAAGCAGGCTGCACGGCATTGCCCCCAGCCCTCACAACACTCACACACTCTTTGTTTTCATCCTTTTTATAAACCAGCTACTAAAATACTAACACCACAAGCTGATGCTGGGATCTGCAGAGCAGCACTGTCCTGAGTTCAACCCTACCTGGCACCTACTGGCTGTGTGTCCTCAGGAAGTCTCTTAACCTCTCTGAACTTCTTTCCCTCTTCTGCTGAATGGAGATGACAGTTAATGGCTTCTCACCCACAGGGCATTTTTTTGCCACAGTGACTAGAGATTGTGGCACAAGTACCATGGGAATGGAAAAGCGCCTGCTTGAGAGATTCTGTGCGACTCCTGCCACCAGGGGTTCTGGGTTCTCCTTCTCTTCCTCCATCACACACAAACACACACCCACGCACCAGAAAGGAATAGAATCTAACCCACATGGAAAGTGATTCCCAGCCAGGCAAGCTTGCCCTTTAATTGGCATCCAGACTTTAAAGTTAAGGAAGTGAGGAGGGTGAAGAGGACTTTCAGGTACTGGGAAACAGGAGAACTTAGGGGTGGGAGAGGCTTGCTGAGTGGAAGTCTGTCATAGTCATGGTGTACAAGGGAAAAGACTTAATACGGGACACAGAATGTATAATATTCACCCAGAGTTACATGCAGAAGAATGCAGGAGATCTGCCCATGGTCTAGAGACCCAAAGAACCCAGCTGAGGGCCTGGATCCTATGTCCAGCTGAAGCCCTAGTGCTCATGACAATGTCTTCCATGAGCCCAGCTGGAGGCCTAGAGCCCGTGACAATGTCTCATGCAAGTTTGTGTTACGGGTCTACACCGGGAAGGCCCACAGCAGTGGTGGAAACTAGAAAGTCTGCACCAGCAGGATGAAGGGTCTGTGCCAGCAGGCTGAGGGATCCGCACTGGGCCAGGAAGTGATGGTTAAGGTAAGGACCAGAGCACCCCCAAAGAGAACCAAAGTCATCTTCAGCAACATCGAGGGCCCAAGCTCCTCTGATAACAGCCAGGTTCGTATCAGGAAAGCCAGTAGGACAAACTTCTCTAGGAGAACCCATAGCACCAGGATCTTCCCCTCGAGTTCTCTTTTCATGCTGTTGGCAATGATCCTCAGGTGGGCCTTCCACACTCAGCACTATGCTGATTCAGTTCAGCTGAGTGTTACAAGTTGCTAATCGGGCCACAAAGTCTAATCAATAAAGAATGCCATGTCCACGGCTTTCAAAAGCTCAGTCGGCCCCCTCTCCTCATAAAAACTTGGAGTAGAACAATTCACTTTCCCTGGGCCTCAGGTTATCTTTCCACAAAATGAGGGAAATGGATAGTTAGGCCCCTGAGCCCCTGTATTCAAGTTCTGTGGTGCTTTGGTGTGGATAGAGGAAAGGATTATTTCACTTCCTCTCCCATCTCAAGTGTCCTTTTGGTCCTGGTCACTTAACTCCCACACCTGTGTCCAGGGCAGAGCCTAGATGCCCAGTATAGCGCTTGGGGTAGGTCTGAGTGGGTTTAGGGCCATGCCAGTGCCCCCACCCCAGAGACTGGGGGAAGTGTTAGTGCTCAGCTCTGCTGGACCCCCTAATGCCCCTGCCCGTCTGCCTCCCTTAGCTGAACTAGGAAGCTCCTGGCATAATCACTGCACAGGGAACGTAGCTGGGGCGGGTCCCACGGGGCTCCCCATCTAGGATCCCCTGTTTGGTGGGGCAAATGGAATCACAGCTGGCAAAATATTCATTATTGTTGCTTTCAAGGCTCCACCAGTGGTGGTGGCTGGCCCCGCCCAGGAAGTCCAAATAATCAGCATCATTGGTATTTTAGTCACCGCAGTGGGCCACTAGGTCACCTGATTCCTCAGCTGCTCTGAGGCCTTCTCAGCCATAGCCACTTCCTGGAGCCCAGCCTGGGACCTGCCAGGGCAGCAAGCTGGTGGAGGCTGGGGCAGGGTGAGGCCATGTCAGGGAAGAGAGTGTGTAACTCTGGAGGAAAGCAGACAGAGGAAAAACTTGCAATCTCAATGCATTTAAATGGCTTTCTTTAGAAGATAAACATGATCCTTCATTTTACAGAAGAGGTTGAGAAACATAAGAAAATTGCCCCAAGTCCCAAGCTGCTAAGAAGCAGAGCTGGGCCACTTTCCATGGTGCTAATGGCAGGTAATTTCACAGGCCGGAAAAACCACCCCAGCCTAATCAGTGGTTCAGCACACTGGGAGCGTGAGAAAGCAGTGGGCGACCAGTGTGTCACAGTGACAGTGGGACAATGACTGTCCTACTCCTGCTGGGCTGAAAATGCCCCCTCAAAAGTGAGGAGCATGCAGACAGGTGGGGCACACCCCTTTGACCTGCACCCCAATAGTAGGGATTTTAAGAAAGCTTCCTGAAAACCTCTAGGAGCAAAGTGCTTCACTGATGTCATTAAGCACCAAGTGGCATTTCAAAGAAGTGTTCCAGAATCTGAAACGGTCTTTGGAAAAAATGCTTGTAATTTATAAATACAAACCTCACCCCCTCAAATCCATATGATACTTTGCAGGTTGATGGCAAAGGGTCTTTGATAAGGAAATGCTTATGCTACAAGGTAAGGTATACAGCTGGATACACAAAGAATGGTCCTAGCTGTTCCAAAGAAGAAGAAGGGAAGAAAAGAAGAAAGAATGAAAGAACCAAGACTGATACACAGAGATCAGATTGACCCAGAGCAACCAAGAAGTTAATAGTGGTTTTCCACGGCAGAGTAGCTGATTTTTCCTCTTTCAACTTTTCTGTATTTTTCAACTTCTCTATATATGGCACGTATTACTTTTAGAGTGAAACTATCTGCATTTTATTTTAAAAGGAAGGAAGTGGATAGTAATAGCGACAATGACAATAATAGGGAAGTAAGCTTTCTTGAAATTCTGACACTGTTGAGCACTTTACTTATTTAAAAAAAAAGTCTTCATAGAGATCGTATAAGGTGAGTGTGTCTCTATTTTACAAAGGCTTGGAGATGTTAGGGCATGTCCTGGTCATAGAGGGGTCGGGTGTCCAGACCTAAGGCCCTATCCAGTGGGCAGGATGTCCTCTTGTGTATGGGCCGGGAGGAAAAGATCCACCCCTCCTACCCCAAAGGACCAAGGGTGCATATGTCCCCTTCATCTTCCTGCAGTGGCTGTGGTCACAGGAACAAGGCTCAGTGTCCAATGAGCCTGCAGGAAGCCTGGCTTCTACAACCCTGAGGTCACTGGGTTACAATCTGACTTGCTGTGCTGTCTGGCTACAGTGGCAACAGTACCCCAGGTACACACTCCCAGGTCACATGATGGTTCTACTGCCCTGCACCTCCATAGCTGCCTTAATTTCAGTCCCTTCTAGGACCCCACCAATTCTATCGCAGTGGATTCCCCTGTCTGTCCGAGATGATCAGAGTCCGTTCCCCAGGTCACCACCAGGAGCTGACTCCTGTTAGCCACTTTCCCATGTCCCAGAGCAAATGCCAGAAGTAGGACCCTGACTGAGGTCTGTCCTCAGACCCCAGACATCCAGCCAGCCCTCTCCATGCTGCCTGCCTTTCTCCCAAAAAGATGGTAAACGTTTCCCAAATCTCTAGAAAACAGACTTGAAACATTTTCTTGAAAATATTGTCAGGAACTGGTGGCCCACTCACTCTCTACCCTACTGCCGTGGGGACCTGGAAAGCCACGTTGTGAAAGGCAGCAAGCTAGAAGCTGAACTACAGGCAAGGCGGAGCTGGCCTAGGCCACCAGTGAGTAGGGTGCATGCTAAGCCCAGAGGAAAGATGCAGAGGCGGCCCAGCCTCCCTGGCACTTCCTGCTGGTGCCAGAAGAATGACTCAGCGCAGGCCCTCCTCCCCCAGGAAGCCTCCCTTGACCTCTGGGGCCTGGGAGAGGAAGTCTCATTTGGACCCCCCAAAAGACCTTGCATATCCTTCTCCCACAATAGGTGGTGACAGTTTGATTATCGATTCACCCTGAGTGACTGTGAGTTTCCAGAGAATGGGCCCCCACCTGGATGACTGACGCCAGGCATAAATGCTATTCGAGCGAGAGAAATGAATGAGGGTCCTCCCCAGGTCCACTCATCGTGCAACCACGAGCCCTGTGAATTTTCAAGAACATCTTGGTAAATTAGAACAGCAAGGGTTTGAGGTTCATAAGCTGCTTGAAACCGTGACTCTTACCTATAAGCAAATTCCTTCGCGCCCTCTGCCCACCTGTATCTCCAGGCCGTGTCCTCCTTGGCCTGTGTCTCTCACGCCCTACCTAACTTCTTCCTCCCAACACCTCACTCTGCCTCGGTGCCTTCCTCCTGCTGCTCACCTGCGTCCATGTCAAGCCACCAGGAAAAGATTAGGCAAACTCAGTGTATCTGTGCGGTAAAATGTGTCAGAGGTAAGAAAAAGTTTAAGCAGCAGTTATTAAATGGCACGGAAAATATTCATGTATGCATGTGAAGAAAAGACTAAATTATGCATACAGCCCGACCCCAGTCATGTAAAACAAAAATACATTTGCATACTTGTTTTTGCAATAGATAATTTCTGGAAGTATAGTGGTTTCCTTCTGAGTGGGAGTAAAAAGTTGGGGTCAGACACTGTTCACTTAGTTGCCATCTGTTCTGTGTGTGTGTGTGCGTGCACACGTAACTGTGTTTTGCCACAAGTATATTTTAAGTTATAGGAAAACAAACCCAAAACACCAGACAAATGTAAAGGAATATAACAAATTGCAGCAGTGACTATTTTACAAACTGTGGAAATATGGAATTGCTAAAATACTCCTTTATATTTATCCGTATTTTCTAAGCTTTATATGATGAGCTAGTAGCTCTTCTATAATGGGAATGAAAGGCAAAAATCATTTCAAATTGCTCCCCTGGGCCAGGATGGGGGCAGGAACCAGTGGTCTGTCCAAAGGGCGAAGGGAGCACAAGGTGGGACCTGGCAGAGGCAGCTGTATTTTTGGAGCCATGTGGTTCCTGCTGAGTCAACCAACTGGTTGTTTGGCCCTGCTGGTGGGGGCAGGAAATGCTCCCACTCCTGCCTGGTTCATTCTTAGTCACCCTCTGGGTAACAGGGGAGGAGGCAGGGGCAGGAGGAATCTCCAACTGGCCCTGAAGCCACCCGGACAGAGAGGTCCTGGGAAGAGATCTAAAACTCAGGCATCCGGCCCACCTGGCATGGTCCCTTTGGAGGCTGGCAGTGGCTGGGGAGAGCAGGAAGGACTGGGGAAGGGATACTGGGAAATGCCCCCTGGCCTTTGGCAGGCACCATTCTCCCATGGAAGCTGTTGTGAAAATTAATTACCGTTTGTCCAGGGCTTTGAGATTCCCCAGATGAAAGACCTGGTTGAAGGAGAGTCATGATGAATATGTGTTTATGGTATTGACTTTCATCCCCAACACCCAGTGTGACCATCACATGTTCCTCTCCGTAACCTCCCACTGCTCCAACATCCTGGCCTCAAAGCACCAGAAGCTGAGCCTCAGAATTAAGTCAGTACTAAAAGACAAGAGGGAAGGGCAAGGGAAAGGTTGGTTCCCGCCATCTTGTACTTCAGGTAGCTAACCCGAAGAGCTCCTTTTCCCAGTTATCAAAGGCAAGAAATTGCAATGGGGCAAGGAAATGGAGGAAGAAAGTCTTGGAGAGAAGGGTTATGAACTGTACTGTTGATACCTCAGAACTCAAGACTGCTTGGATTAGGGATGAGAAGAATTCCAGAACTCTCTGGATGTGGCTATGCCAAGGCCAGCAGACTTACCCCTACCTACCAAGGTGGATGGCACTCATTCCAGTTTCTCGTTCCTCTAGCAAACAGAATCCGTTCTTTGTTAATTGCTTCTGAACACTTTCAGCCATAGCTGAATTCTGCTGTGCCCCTACCCTGTGAGACCTCTTTGGTTTCCTGGGTTCTTCTCAGTTAGTCATTGTTCTTCATTTCGGACAAGATGATCGTTGACTGTAAAGCCACTTAATGTGTTTCTAGGAGAGGTACAAAGCAGACCTGATGGGGAGAGGATCTAGAAGGTGCCAGCTCCTACCTCAAGGAGACTCGGTTCTCCGTGGAAAGTGGAGCTCCAGCTCACAGGACGTTTAAACGATCTAACAGGGCAGGCAGGCAGGCAGGCAGAGAAAAGGCTGAGCCCAGTAGGACTGGGCTAGGAGACTGGGCTGTGGCTAGGAGAGCTCAGGGGGATTTTCCAGGACCCAAGTATGGAGGTGCAAGGGGGCACAGCCTAAGTGGAGACAGGAAAGGAAACACCACATTTAAAGTGGAGTATTTTCCTGAAGGTGGGGGCAGGCAGACAGGCAGGCGAGGCAAGATCTTGAAGGCCTCTCACGCCACGCTGGAGAACTGGGATTTTGTCCAGAGGGCAGAGGAAACCCACTGTAAGTTCCTGAGATGGAAAATGGTTTGGCGTTGATTTTAAGAGGTAGATGAAATCTTGTACTGGGAGGTGAATTTTAGCATTTCTGAATCAGAAGCATTACCAGGGAATTCATCATTTTTGTCCTCAGCCCAGCCCTGACTTCTAACTCACCTAATGACACACCAGCACCAGTGTCAACTCCCCCATGCTCTCTGACACATGAGCCATGTGTACCAGCCTCGGAATTGATCTGGGTGACTTCCTCTTCCTCTCCCAGAGAAGGTAAACAAAATCCTGTAGGTGGGAGATCATTATCTTGTTTTGTTCACTGCTTCATCTTAAGCACCTGTGACAGTCCCAGGCCATGCAGATGCCTGATGTGTATTTGTGGAATGAATGAACATCTGGGTTGATAAATGGAGTCTGTCACCTTGGCTCCAAGCCCTGAGGTGATCCTCGCCTGGTCCTTCCTCCTCCTCTGCAGAATCTGCTTACTCCCAGGTCTAGAGCTTCCCGCCTTGCCTGGTCCTTTTGCATTCAGCTGCTACCCACTCCATCAGCACCAAATTCCTTGGAGCAGCACCAATTTCCTTCCTCACCCTGCCATGGGGCTTGGGAACCTTGGTCACAGCAAACCCCCTAACTTCTACCCCATCCTAGTGCACTTAGCACAGTACAGAACTCAAACTCTGCCCTCCCTTCATGATATGTAAACATCATGATGACTGCACAAACTCAAGGCTGAGGACAGAGGGAGGACTGAGTGGAAAGAGCAGTTGGGGAAAATGTTCGTCCACACTGACACAGAAGGACAGAAAACTTAGGAAAGCAAGTGAATGGGATGAGGGGCCTGAAGGTGAGTCAGAAGCCGGGGCTGGAGACGCTGACTCCCAGAGATTATCTTGCCCTGTCCACATGACCCGCACCCCCCACCCTTGTCATTTAAAACAGAAAGAACCGGGTGTGGTGGCACACACAGGAGGCTGAGGCAGGAGGATGGCTGTGAGGTAGTTTGGCGCTGGCCTGGGCTACACAGTGAGATCCTGTCTCAAAGCAACAATAACAACATCAAAACAAACAAACAAACAACAAAAAGACCTGTAGTCAACACAGGAAAAAGTGCCAGATACAAAATTAAGGGTACACAGAGGGGCTGAGGCCAAAGGAGAACTTACTTATTAGTTATGAACTTATCATCTCCAAGCAGTAAGTACTAAAAATACAAGCAATTTCCTGACAAAAAATTTCAAGGACAAAAACCATATAAATAAAAAGTAAGATAAAGCAGGGCACAGTGCATGTTTGTAAATCCCAGATACTCAGGACCTTGAGCCCAGGAATTCAGAACCAGCCTGAGCAACACACAAACAACGAAACAAAAAGTAAGATGTAATTTATCATCTATTTAAGGAAAAAAGATTCTAATATTTTGATGTTGATTACTTCTGGATTATATATATTAAGTATATGGATATAATACATAACAAAGTGCTCTTATAAATAAATCATTGTTATGTGAACTATCTTATATATCTGTTTATATAATATAGGTAAATATATTCATATGTTTGTTGTTAATAAAATGACATGCAGTTCCGTAACCTGTTTTTTGATCACTTAATAATATGCAGTGAACAGGAGGGAGAGTTTACAAGTTCAAAGGGCAGTTTGCAAAGATAACCTTTGGAATAAACAGGAAGCCAGGGATGATGTATGAGCATAAAGTGAGCAGCTAAGCTCTGTGGTTTTGATAAATATTATTAAAGTAAATAAATCTTAGCTGTCTTGCCAGGGTAGGTAATTATTAGCTCTCTATCAGCAAGGCCAGGGATTCATAGACTCCTAGGATGGTGGTGCTTGCAGGAGGCTTTGAGGTTATCTAATCCCATCCCCTTCCCTTCCTACTGAGAAACCCTAAGCCCAGGATGTTAAATAAGGAGCCCAAAGGGAAAGGACTGGAAGGCGCAGCACTGCAGGGAGTCCTTGCCTTCACTTCCTCATCTGTGGAAAGGGGATCAGAGCTCCACGGACCTCATCAGGCTGTGGTGAGAGCAGAGAGAAAATGAGCACAGAGGGATTCGTGCAGCAGCGAGCACCTGTGCACAGAGGACAGAAGATGCAAGCTGCCCGCGTTACTCACGGTCCGATGGAGGCAGACAGCCTTCGGACCTTTGGAAGGCGCTGGTGGTCAGAACACAGCTGCCCCTGACAGCAGGCGGCTCAAGGAGAAGGGGCCCAGGGATGCCCAGCTGGGGGCTATCATCAGTCGGCCCAGCACAAGACATGAGCTGGGCCCTCAAAGAGGACACGGGCCCAGAAGGGTGCTGTGGTCAGGGGACACTGAGAGCTTCCGGGGCTGTCACAGGAGTATAGTGGTGAGGCTGTTAGCACACTGCCCGGCCAGCACCTCTTCCACAAACCCAGAGTCTAGAAAAGTGTGTTCCTCGGGGTTTACTTGAAAGATAATTGACTTTATCAATAATAATACAAGTTATTATGGGCTTTACGACACATGGCAAAGCGAATGAACCGCAACAATGGCACAGAGATCAGGAAAGGGACCTGCAGGTTTGCTGCTGTAAGTCCTCACCACACAGAGTGGAATAATGGCGTCATTTGAAGGCAATAATAACAATGCACATTATAAACCTTATTTTAAGCATTAACAACAAGAGATTTAACCAATAAGCCAACCGTAGAGAAAATATGAAATTATTTTTTAAAAAACACCTCCATTTATCCAAAGGATGATAGTTACAGAGGAAAAAATTACCAAGAATAGATAGGATAAAAAGAAAAAAAAGGCAAAATGATAGATTGAAGCTCAACCATATCCACTGTTACATTAAAAGTAATTTAAAAGACAGTTATAGACTGCTTTAGAAAACCAAGGCCCAAGCAGGCATGATGGCACACACCTGTATCTCAGCACTGGGGAGGCTGAGGCAGCAGGATCATCATGGATTTGAGGCCAGCCTGGATTATGTAGGAAGTTCAAGGCCAGCCTGAACTACATGGTGAGGCCTTGTCTCAAAACACGAAAAAAGACAAGAAAAGAAAAAGCAAGACCCTATATTGTAGTCAGGGGTTGCAAGGAGAACAATTACATACAGGCCACAGGATTTATAATATTATTCTATGATGATTACCTGGAGATAAATATAAGAAAGTGCAGGAAACTGTTCACAGCACTAAAGACCTAGAAAATCCGGTGGAGGACCTGGATCCTACAGCAATGACCTGCATGAATTCAGCTGAAAACCTACAGCCCATGACAATGCCTCCCCTGAGTCCAGCTGGAGGCCTAGAGCCCACCACAAGGACTCGTGCAAGTCTGTTTCATAGATCTGTGCCAGGAAGGCCCAAAGGTCAGCAGTGGAAGCTAAAGAGTCTATGCCAGTGGGGTGAAGGAGCTGTGCCAGTAGGTTGAGGGTTCTACATTGGAGCCAAGAAGCAATGCTCAAAATAAGAACCAGGACTGCCCTGAAAAGTATCACAGCCATCTTCAGTAACAATGAGGTTCTGAGCTTCTCCGCCATGAGAACAATTGAATACATATCAGGAAGCCAGTGTGACAACTTCTGGAGATTAAACAGCACACATTTTCCCCTTCAGAGCCAGTACAAGATGCTCAGCGTAAGGACCAGAGCTCCCCCAAAGTAAACCACAGCCATTCTCAGCCGACAATGTCCCAAGCTCCTCTGATGATAACAGCTGAGTTCATATCAGGGAAGCCAGCATAACAGGCTCCTCCAGGAGAACCAACAGCTCCCAACATAATGCTTAGGAGAACCTACAAGGCTTCTCTTTCTCCATTCTCAGCCGACAATGTCCCAAGCTCCTCTGATGATAACAGCTGAGTTCATATCAGGGAAGCCAGCATAACAGGCTCCTCCAGGAGAACCAACAGCTCCCAACACAATGCTTAGGAGAACCTACAAGGCTTCTCTTTCTCTCCAGGTCTCCTTTCCATGTTGGCAGGTGGGCCACCTACAATCAGCATCAAGCTGACTCAGTTCAGCTGTTGTTAAATTGATCACCAGTTTTTAATCCATAACACCCTACAATTCTGTTTATAAGAAAACAACTCTATAAACAGACAGGTAGGTTTAAATTAATATAAAAAGATATACCACTGGAGCACTAGCTACTAAAAAGAAGGGAGCAATATTAATGCTAGGCAACACACATAACACATCAGTGAGAAAGAGAAATATTTCATAAGAATAAAGAAGTCAGTTCCTCAAGAGTGTACTCTTCCATCCTAACAGAACTTCAGAATCATGAAGCAAACACTGATAGACTGAAAGAGATAGAGAAATCCCAGTTTTCTCAGTAACTGATAGTACAGTAGACAGAAAGTCAGTAAGGATGTAGAAGACTTAAACAACATTATCAATCCTTTCATAACTCTCTACCCAGATTACACATTTATTTTCCATGTGCACATAAAATACTAAAGATAGAACATATTTTGGGTTACCAGATGAATCGCAGGGAATTGAAAGGCATTAAAATGACAGCAGGTTTATTCTATAACTATCTCAGAATTAAGCTAGAAACCAGTAACAGAATGGTATTTAAAACAAAATTAAACCAGGCATGGTGGTGCATATCTATAATCCCAGCACTCAGAAGGCTGAGGCAGGAGGACTGCTGTGAGTTCAAAGACAGCATAGGCTTACATAGTGAGTTCAAGGGCAGCCTGAATTACATAGGAAGACTCCGTCTCAGACAGTAACAACCAAGATAATCAAATGCATCAAAAAAGAAATCACACGGGAAATTAGAATATATTTTGAATGGAACAAAAATGAAAACTTTAAATGTTAAAATTTATGAGATGCCTAAAAGAAAAAAAAACTTTTAAATGTTTATATTAGAAAGGAAGAAAATGTAGAATCAGTGATAGGTTATTACCTTAAGAAGTTGCAAAATGAATGAATTAAATCCAAAGTAAACAGGAAAAAGGAAAAATAAAGACAAGCATAAAAATCAATAAAGAAGACAAATAATATAGAAAAAAGATCAATGAAACCAAAATCTAGTCCTTTGAAAGGTAAATAAAATTGATGATTCTACAATTTTTAAGTAATAATAAGAAGCTGAGTATGGTGGCACTTAGGTTTCACCCCAAGAACCTGAAAACCGAGACAAGAGGACTGAACGTTCAAACTCAGCCTGGGTGACTTTGTGACTTACTGAAAACCTGTCTCCAAATAAAAAATAAATAAAAAGGGCTCTCAGTGTAACGCAGTGTAACTCAGTGTAAAGGCGCTGGGTTCAATCTCAGTACTTAAAAAAATGTATAGTAAGGAAATATCAACAATTTATACCAAACAACTTCACTGTCATGAATAATTAAGTTTGCAAGACACAAAGCTCACAGAAGAAATAGGTAACTGGAATAGCCATATAACTGCTAAAGAAATGGAATTATGGTAAAAAACAAAAACAAAAAACAAAAAAAAAAAAAACACAAAAAATGTAAACCTCCAGCCCAAATGACCTTCTGGTAAATTCTATCAAACATTTCAGAAAGAAATATTACCAATTCTATACAATCCCTTATAAAACTCAGAGAAGGAAAGAACTCTTCCCAATCATTTAATGAGCATTATCCTGATACAAAAAGCAGGTAAGTACATCACAAGGACTAGAGGGAAAAAAACCTTCACAAACATAAAAATCTTTTACAAAATATTAACAAATCAAATTTGGCAATATGAAAAAAGATAAAAAGATAACACATTATGGTAAAGCAGGGGTTATCTTCACATAAGGGTAACAGTCAAAACTCAACCCATGTAATAAAATGAAGGAAAAATTTCCATCATGATAGGGTCAAAAATACTTTGGGCTGGGGTCTGGCTCAGTGATAGATGCTTGCCTAGCACATGCAGGGACCTGGGTTTGACCCCCTCATGCACTGTAAGGAAGAGAAAACAAAAATCTTGACAACAATTTAACAGCAGAAGTGCAAAACTAGTACATTTAAAACTATAAAATATTGTTGAAAGAAATTAAAGAAGACTTAGATAATTGTAAACGACACCCCATTCATAGGTCAGATTACTTATTATCTTCAAGATGGCAATACTCCCCAAGTTGACCTACAGACTCAACACAAGCTATGTGAAATTACAGCCATTTTCTCAGCAGAAATTGACAAGCCGTTATTAAAATTCATGTGAAAATTCAAGTGACGCAGTCTTGCCAAAATAATCTTTAAAAAGAGTAGGAGGTTGGATTCATGTTTTCTGATTTTAAAACTTACTAGAAAGCTACAGTAATCAGCATAGTATGGTAATGGTATAAAGATCGATACATAGACCAATGGCATATAGTCAATGAGACACCAGCAGCATAAGCATAGACATATATATGCATCAATTGGACTTAATAAGGCAAACAGCATAAACAAAGAAAATTTGTGGGGCCAGGATATAGTTCAGTGGCACAGCACCTGCCTGGCAAGCACAAAGTCCTGAGTTCGGTTCCCAGTACCCCTCCCCAAATTTCATCAGATGCTCCACAACAGAGGCTACATTAATAGCTTATAAGTACATGAAATCATCCTGAACAGCATTGTTAATGATGAGATACAAACTTTTCATAAATCTGATGAGGTACCGCCACGATTCTACTAAAACGGCTAAATGGAAACGAAATAAAAACCCCGATCTGAGCTAGGATACGAAACAACTGGAACTCTTCACTCATTACTCACAGGAATGCAAAATGGTCCAACCACTGTGAAAAGCAGTTTGGCCGTTTCTTATCAAATCAGACCATACACTTTCCATACGGCTAGATACGTGTTCATGAATGTCCCTGGGAGGTTTATCCATAGTAACTGAAAGCTAAGAAAAGCATTCATCACAGGGAAATTGACCAATGCTGGCAGAGCCACGCCACGTGGTACCATCACAGCAATCAAAAGGAATGATATGTTAGTCTTCATGACACCAAGGGTGAATCTCTTTTTTTTTTTAACAAGGTATTGGAACTGGATCAAGGGTGAATCTCAACACATTCCATTAAGTAAAGCAAACCAGACTCGAAGCCCACATACTGCATGATCCCGTTTCTATGAAATTCTAGAAAAAGTACAATCACTTTCCTAGAACAGAAACAGATGGGCAAGTACCCAGGTGTCAGGGGTGGCAAGGGAAGTGAATATGCAGAGAGGGGGAGATGCTCAGTGGGGGGAGACTGTGCATATGTATTTGCCAAAACTCAGGGAGCTGTCAACTCAAAGTGGGTGGATGTTTACTACATGCAAATTGTACCTCCGTAGTTTTTTTTTTTTTTTTTTTCAAGAAATTGCAGGGACCTTTATTTCCCATTGAGAAGGGAAGGGATAGCTACCAGAAGGGGATATAATATGGAATTCTGAAATATATGAATATTTCATATGTATGAAAAAAGATGCCTTTCCTGAAGAAGGGAGGCTATGAGTGAGACCCTAAATGAGTAGGATAAAGAAGAGAAATGTGTGCAAAGGCCCTGGGGTCCGATTGCTCTCCACCACAGCATTTCTAACAGAAATCCCATTTTGCTTGGCCCACCTCTCCTTCCCCTGCTGTTAGTAATAGGGCCAGAATTTGAGTTCAGGGTTATGAAACCCAGTCCCTGAGTTGCTGAACAGTTAATTGAGTCTTCTCTTCTGCTGCCACTCCCTCTGCTAACTCTTGTGCAGATCACAGGGACTGTAATCCTTTCTCTGCCCTGATTGACATTAACTGGAAACACAGTCATGGTCATGTAGTTCTATCTCCTGTTTCAGAAAAGCTACCCTTAAAGGAGCCCCAGATTACCCATCTTCTTTTATTTTAAAGAGAAGAAAACCAAGCAAGATAAAACCGAATAAAGCCAATCAAAACAAACCAGTGTAAGTGACACAGGGCTTCAAAACAATACAAAATCAACAATAGTTACTGTAATGCCTCTTGTTGTCTCCAAAATAGCTGCACATAACTTCGGACATAGTAAAAATCAAACAGAAGAGAATAGAATGGAGCAAATAAAAACAAAACAATGAATGCAATAAAGGACTTCAAAACAAGATAATAGTAAATCAAAAATGGCTACCATAATATATCTTATTATCTTTGAAATAGCTGCCCATGCCATCAAATATAACAAAATCAAACAAGACAAAACAGAACAAAACCCAACCCAACAAAACAATGAAAATGGTACAGGACTTCAAAACAAGACAATAGGGAATTAACATTGGCTACCTCCCTCAGAAGGGGATGCCCCTAGATGCCACCCTGCGTACCGCTATTCCCTGAACCTATGACCAGAGCACTGGCCCTAGACCTGCAAGGTCAGTGAACACCAAAGCACCACAGCACCAAGCTGCATTGCCCCTCCATAGCTACCATCACAGCCTGTGTTTCTCTGGATCAGCTGGTCATTGCCAGGTGGGGGTGGGGGCTGGCTCTTCTTGTTTTCCGGCCCACGTGCTAGAAGGCTGACTCACAGGAAAAGACTGGGATCTGTCTGTCTCCCAGCCTATTTCTAATATAAAAGCAGGAAAGAGACGGCAATTTATGGAGCACTCACTGTGGGCAGGCTACACTCCAGATGCTGTGCAGATGGTCTTTCATTTAGATGTGCAAGAGCCCTGTAAGATGGATTTTGTTTCACAGGTGATAAAATGAAGTGGTTACTTGCTGCCCAAGGTTACACAGCTAGGGCCTGTGAGCATCATAGCTATGACAGCCCAGGCCATATTCTTCCTACTATATACCACTGTTATCTAGAAAAGAAAATCAAAGGCTTTTTTATAAGGGCTGTGGACTACACAACCTTTTGCAATTAGTTCTAGCCTGGCAACTCCAGGGAATTAGGGGACTTGCTCTCTGTCCCCTACTCATTCCACAGGGCTCCCCCATCACACACACTCACACACGCTGCCTTTGGGACATCTCTCCTTCTGGGCCGCAAGCAGTAATGTTCCCCAGACTCTGGCATAAGCAGTTGTCTTTCCTGATTCTAAGGCCACTGTTCCTTGTGGATTAGAGGCACATTTTTTTCATCTTCTCACCCTACTGATACATCTGAAGCTTCACCTTCTTGGAGATTTGTTCCTCTCAAGAAATAGATTTTCTCCTAGTAGCTGGAGAAGCGTGGATGGAAACTGGAACTTCAAGGGCACTTTAAGACCCCACTTGGTGGCTTCATGGGCTCTGTGAACCTTGTAAATGATGGTGTGTTGGAGGGTGTGGGGTAGGGAGGAGGGGAGGGATCTGACCCACTCAGACAGGCTTTAAACTTAGGCTCCAGGCTGGGGTTGTAGCTCAGTAGTAGAGCATGTTCTTAGCATGTGTAAGGTCCTGGAAATAATCTCCAACACAAAACAAAATAAAAAACATTTTAAGTAAAATTAGACTGTCATAACTTGGGGTGCCACAGAGGTAGAACAAGAGGGGTAGGGTTGGGTTTTACATGGTAGTTTCTTGGGCTTTCTTATTCTACATGGCAAGTCTGGCAAGCCTGTGGCAGGTCATATACCTTCTAGACACAGCGCCTGTTCAGGCAGTCTGAGCTACACAGGGTTCTGAATTTAGAGGAAGCTGATTGGTCCCGTGGTGGACTTCTGACCAAAGGCAGTACACCCATGTGCTGACCAGTGACCAGCACGGTGATATGGTGCCATGGATTCTGAGCAAGAAGGTAGCAGTCATTAATTAAATCCAGGAAACCTGTTTTCTGTAGGGCTGGGAACACTTGGCAAATAGCCTGTGGGTAAAGGATCTTTGTTCAAGTTTGTAATCCCAGCATTCTGGAAGGATGAAGCAAAAGGATCATAAATTGGAGACCAACTTAAGCAACTGAGGAACTTAGCAAGACCCTATCTCAAAACACAAAGGGCTAGGATGAGTTTGGCAGACTTTAGCCCAAAGCGGTATAGAAATCTCCAGAAAACTCAGGTAGAAGATAGTTATAGGCTGGGGAGAAGAAAGGGCTGGGATGTAGCTTAGTGTGATTCAAAAGAAAAGAAGGAAGGGCCCAAGGAGGAAAGAAAGCAAGAAAGCGAGCTCTGTGCAGAGGGCTGTCTCTCCCTAGCATGAGAAAATGGAGTAAGTGGCTTTTTGGTTCTGACAGTTTTTTATTCCCAGTTTGTTATTTATTGACATCTTCATTCAACCACTTCTTACAGAATGATTGCATAACACAAATCAGGCATTGTCCTAGGTCACTTTTACTTTGCTACTTTTTTTTTTTTTTTTTTTTTAGTCCTGGGACTTGAACTCAGGACCTTGTGCTTGCCACGCAGGCGCTGTGCTGCTGAGTTATATCCCTGACCACCTAGGTCACTTTTAAACTCAAATGCAGTCTCTATTCTCCGGGTGCTTGTAGTTCAGGGAAGACAGACATCAAGCACAAATAAGTGAATACATTTTAAACTTTGGCAAAATATGAAGAAAAGGGTTGTTTAAATCTAGAACTCAGCAAAAAAAAAAAAATCAGATTAAAAAATAAAAAAAGTCTAGAACTCAGAACAAGAGAAAAAGAGCTTAAGTTTAGGGGAGCCAGTGTTATTCTCCCACAGTGACTAAGAGAGAGACAGTCACAGGAGACAGCTTTGGACAGGCAGTGGATCAGAAAGAGGCCCCCTGAGAAGTTTCACCCCAGGTTGGGCAGAGCACAGGCCCCATCCTCTGGAGTGAGAAGCCAGGCCCAACTCCAGCTGCCCTCGGAAACAGCTGGGCCTGAAAATGCCTACCAACTTTAAGTACCCGAGCTTTTCCCCTGCTGCCTCCATCCAGCCCAGACCCGAGGTCCAAATGCCTTCCCTGTCTACCAGTGGGAGCAAGGACACATCTCAGTGCAGACACGGCCACAGCCTGGGCAAACCAACACCACTGGCTGGCGTGAGGGGTGCACCTCACCAATCCACAGGCCATGAGGCAAGCAGAGAAAATCCAGGCTCCCTGGACTCCAAAACCCTCCATGCTGGAAGGAAACCACTCATTCAAAATTACAGGCAAAGCATTTTTCTTTGGTTTTGGACTCATTTTTTTTTTCTTTCTTCTTTTTCTTACTTCTTTTTTTCTTTTAACTTTTTTCTATTTTTATTCTATATATTATTTCTTTCCCCCCTTTTTTTCTTTTATTTTTTTTCCTCACTGAGATCTTTTTTTCCGTTACCTTTATCTAATTCTATAAATATCCTTCTACTTCAGATTAGGATCCTTTGTCTCACTTTTCTCTCCTCCTTCTCATCTCTCATTGTTTAGTTTTTCAAATTTTTCTTTCTGCATTCTCTCATTCTTAACCTACTATATCTTTAATAGTATAACCACTAAGCCTTATCAATCTTAGTAGATAACTCTATGTCACTACTGTTGAATTCTTTTCTATCATCAATAGACATATAGTTATCACATTTGGTAGATATTTACTGTACGTCAATATTTGGTTTGTCTTCGGGTTTATACTCTAATTGTAGATTTCCAAGGGTAGGGGGTAGTACAATATTGGTTCTAATGTTAACTCAATATCCAGTTTGTTTGGATAATATTATTGTTACTGAATTACTTGATACTGCCAGAGTTGCACAGTTGTTGCTATTAATAGATTAATAGATTTTTTCTGAATGCTAATACCCAGATTACCTCTGTCACATTAACAACGCAGTGGTCCATTCCTAGAGAACTGGGTGGTGACCCAATTACCCTGCAGCTTCCCCTTCCCATATTAACAGAAGTGATGGATCTTGGAACAAAAGGATTATTGTTAGCCACCTCCTGGGCTCATCACTAAAAAGCAGACTAACTAAAGAAATCTTCCTACTAGCAACAAAACCTTTCCACTGTAAGCAACCACATATCTAAGTGTAAAACAAAACAAACAAAAAACAAGGGACACATGATAAGACAAAACAACAAAATGATTCTCCAAACATCCAATGCCCCCAAGGCCAATCCAGGGAATACTTGAGAAAGCAAAAACCACACAGCTGAATTATTCAAAAGGATGACAGAGGAGATTTTTAAAGGACCAATGAGGTGCTTGGCAGGCTCAAATAAAATACAACTAACCAGCTAAAGGAGGCAATAAGAAAAACAATCAGGGAGCTTACAGAAAATGTTTATGAAAAGCTAGCTGAGCTAAAGGAAATACAAAATAGGAAGCGACAGAGCGAACAAACAGTTTAGCAAAGAGCTAGAGTCAAGGAAAAGGTTTTTAAATCCAGGAGATTTAAAAATATATATATTGAAAGTTTGGGCAGCAAAAGTGATCAGTGTGAAAGCAGAATAGCAGAATGGGAAGACAGGGATGCTTTCAAAGACCAGTTACTCAGAGACTCCTTAAAAACAAAAGAACAACAACAACAACAACAACAAAATGGATTCAATAGCTGCTAGATGACACAAACAAGACTATCTAAGATTAACTGCAATTAGTGAAAAATCAGAAGATAGCAGAAAAGGCATGAGAAACCTCTTTACAGAAATAATAACTGAAAGCTTTGTAAATATTGTGAAAGAATTAAACACATACATAAGAGAGCATACAAAACCCAAAAAGCCACAAGCAAGGAAGAACCTCTGTACATCACATCATAATCAAAATGCCACAAGTCCAGTACAGGACAGAATCTTAACAGCTGTTACAGAAAATTAGAGTCACTTATAAAGGTAAGCACATTAGAATTATAGCAGATTTCTTAACACAAACCTTAACAGGTTCATGATGCAGTTGTAATTCGTATGTCAACTGCCAGGTGGCTTTGACTCACTGGTGGTACATGCATGACTGTCACCTTCGGCAATCTATGATAAAAACTGCCTGCTAGTACAGTCACGCATGTACACTTGTGGCTCAAGCCAGTGGGAATGTGTTAAAGGACAAGGGAGCTTGAAGTATTTCAAACTCTAAAAGATAATAATCTCCAAGCCAGACTTACATATTCTGCAAAACTTTCTTTCAAAATTAATGGAGAAATAAGGCATTTCCATGACAAAGAGCATCTCAAGAAATTCATGACCACCAAACCAGGAGTACAAAAAATTCTCAAGGATATCTTACCAAGAGACAATGAATCCAACAACGCCAAAAAACCTAGTAGAATGAATGTACCAGGCAGGGTACATAGGTAAGCAGAAAAGAGTTGGGGAGGCCGAGAGAACTCAGCAACAGGGAAATGGTTGGGGACCACAGATTCACAATGGCTAATTTAGCATATTTCCCTAAGGGATGAATAGAGGTTTGGGATTACTGGTATTGCCCTTTTGAGATTTCCCATTATTTCTTTAGAGATGGGCCATCCTTTCCCACCCACTAAGACTAAAATTACTAAGATTAAAAAACACTCCAGGGCAAGATCCTCCTGAGTAGTGCCTCTGCCCTCTTGATCGCTGGTCCCTGCTGTCCTACCACTTTAGCTCTTGCTGTTTCTTTCTTTGTCTCTCACCACACACCATAACACCTGGCAGGAAACTGGAGGTTCACTGCAGGGTTCCCCGATAAAAATAATCCAGTGAAGAACAGAACCACGCCTTCCTGTGAACCAGGTTCCACCATGGGGACGGGGAAGAGACTCAGGAAGAAGCAGAACTGTGACTTCCTGTGAGCCGGCGGGTATGCAGGGTAGGAAGAGCATCTCCACCGCTCCCCTACCCCTGCTCCCCACCTCAGTAAGCAACTGGCTGCCTCACAGGAACTCAGCGGGAGATGATAGCAACTAAGGTGGAAAGAACAGCTAGATGCTGGTTCTGTTTGGCTGACTCTGCAGCCTGGGGCTGGCAGTCTGGGCATCTACTGGGGGATGGCAGTGTGAGGGATTTCCTCCTGTCTTGTTTTAGAAATCCTATGTTTTGTTCTGTTTCACTGTTTGGTTTTATTCCTGTGTCTGTAACCTAAGCAACTATTTTGAAGATAACAATGTACAGTATCACAACCATTGTTAAATTCCTATCATCTTGTTTTGAAAACCTATATAGCTGGGGGTTTTTGTTATTGTTGTTGTTGTCATTTTGCTTTGGTTGTTTAGGTTTGTTTGTTTCTAGATTTATCTGTTTTTTTCTCTTTAAAATAAAAAGATAGTATTAATTTTACCAAAAAAATAATAGCCCAATGACAGGAATGAGTCAATACCTTTCAGTAATAACTTTCAATGTGAATGGTTTTAATTTCTCAATCAAAAGACACAAACTGGTAAAATGGATCAAGAAACAAACAAACAAAAAACTCTAAAACTACATAGTATACAAGACATGTATTTTACCCAAAAAGAAACAATACAAATTAAGAATCCAAAGATGAAAAACAATAATCCATGAAATATTCCAGGAAAGAAGCAAGGGTAGCTATTCTAATTTCAGAAAAAAGTGGATTTTAAGCCAGAATTTATCAGAAGAGGCAAAGGTCACTGCATATTGATTAAGGAAACAATTCAACAGGAAGAGATAACAATTATAAACAGATTTATGCCAAACACCAGTACACCCAACTTCACAGACACTACCAGACATAAAAAATCAGACAGGCACCAACCAATTATAATGGAGACTTTGATAACACACTGTCACATTGACACCAACTAGACAAAAAAATAAATAAATAAAAAATAAATCACCGCTAAGCCATACCTTTGAACAAATGGACTTGATATCATCATTCAAGAAAAACAGAATGCTCATTCTTCTCAGCAGCACATGGGACTATATCCAAAATGCTAGCGCATCAAGCACACTTAAGTAAATGCAAAAAAACTGAAATTATCCCATGCATAGTATCAGATTATAGTTCAATTAAACTAGAAATCAATGTCAAAAGAAACCACAGATTATATGAGCACATGGAAATTAAACAATACCCTCTTTGACAATCAATGGATCACAGAAGAAATCAAGAAAAAAATTAGTCAGTTCCTAAAATCAAATAATAATGCCAGTACAACATTACAGTTGTGTGTGCCCACATCAGAAAAACAGAGTGAACTCAAATAATCTAGTGATGCACCTGAAGATGTTAGAAAAAGAACAATCCAAATCCAAAACAAGTATATGGAAAGAAATTATAAATATCGGAGCAAAAATTAATGAAATTGAGAAAAAAGCCCATAAGAATCAATGAGGTGGGCATGGGGCACAGGCCTATAATTCCAACACATGGGAAGCTGAAGCAGGAGTATCTCCATGAGTTCAAGGCCAACTTGGGCTCCATAGTGGATTCAAGGCTAGTCTGAACTGCATAACAAGATCCTGCCTAAAAAAAAGAAAAGAAAAGAATCAAAGAGCTGGATCTTTGAAAAACTAAAAAAACTAGGTATCCCCCCCAAATCCATAGCCAGTCTTATAAAAAGAAAAGGAAGACCTAAATCAATGTAATTAGAGATAAAAAGATGAAATCACAATAGAATGGACTCTGAAATTCACAAGATCATTAATGACTACTTTAAGAACCTGTACCCCAATAAAATGGAGAATTCAAAATGGATTGATCCTAGAAATATATGAACTACCACAGCTGAATCAAGAAGACATAAGAATGCCGAATAATCCAATATCAAGTGGTAAGACTGAAGAAATAGTAAAAAAGCAAAAACAAAAAATTACCAACTAAGAATAGCCTAGGATTATATAAGAACTTTAGGGAAGATCTACTGCCAATACTCTTCAATCTCTTTAATGAAATCGAAAGGGAAGATATAGTCTGAAACTTGTGTCCAGAACTAGTATTACTCTGATTCCTTAATTAGAAAAAGACCCAACTAACAAAGAGAACTATAGGCCAATCTCTTTAATGAACATTGATGTGAAAATCTTTAACAAGATATTGGCAAATAGGATGTGTCATGGTTTATGTTTGTGTCCCCCAGGCCTCATGAGTTTGCATTGTTCATTTGTGATGGTTCATTGTATAGTGCTTGGATTGATGGTGTCAGTGCTCCACCCATATAGGGATGGAGCCAGGATGTGATGTAATGGCAGGAAGAAGGTGTGTCTTTCTCTTTGCTGGTTCGAGTTTGTTGTTGGCGGCCACCATGAACTGTAGCCCAGCCATGCCTGCCTGTCTTGGAGCCAACTGAGTATGGACTGAAACCTCCAAAAACTGTAAGAAATAAACCTTTCCTTTTTCAGCCTTGGGCTTCAGGTATTTTGTCTCAGCGACGAGCATAAAGTAACTAAGACAGGATGCAACAAAATATCATACATCATGACTAAGTAGAATCCATCCTAGGATGCAAGGATGGTTCAACATGAATGATAGAACTGTGGGGGACCGGCGGCGACTGAAAAGATAAGAAGTATGAAATAAAAATGACCTTTATTTTGAATATGTGGGGAGAGACACCCCTGAGTCCCTGGGGCGTGGCATCCCCCCCACCCAGTCGGTGATCTCTCCGTGGAACACGTGGAGTAGGGGCATACATGTAGCTTAGGTTGGGGGTGGAACCTGAAGGGCATTAGGGATGCACAGGTAGCCCATTGGTCTTTGTTTGGCGCCACAGGTAAATTCCTAGAGGTGGGGGAGATAGGAGCTCCTTGGTTCCCTCTGGGGCTTTACCAGCTACAGTATCCTGTATGGGCCAAAACTCTTTCAATATACAAACCAATATAAGATACATCATATAAACAGAAGCAAGAGACAAAAACCACATGATCATCTCAACTGACACAGAAAAAGCCCTTGACAAAATCCAACATCCATTCATGATAAAAACCTTGAAGAAAAAAAGTATAGCATAACCTTACCTCAAAATGATAAGTCACTTTGTCACAAACCAAAAGCCAGCACCATATTAAATGCGGAGAAACTGAAAATTTCCCCTCTAAAATCAGAAAAAAGACAAGGCTTTCTGTTATTACTGCTACTGTTCAATATAGTCCTTGAAACATTAGCCAGAACAAACAGGAAGAGAAAGATATAAAAGGAATATGAGCCAGAAGATACTTAGAATAGCAAAAGCAGTTCTGGGAAACAAAAGCAAGGCAGGAGGAATCACAATTCTGGATTTCAAGGTATACTACAAAGCTACAGTGATAACAAACAGCATGGTATTAGAATGAAAATAGACATGTAGATCGTTCAAACAGAATCGAAGATGCAGAAACAATTTCAAGAACATTCAATTCCTTAATCTTTAACAAAGGGGCTAAAATTTATACTGGAGTAAAGACAGCTTCTTTTTTTTTTTTTTTGTCTTTTTCGTTTTTATTGGTACCAGGGATCGAACTCATGACTGCCTGCTTGCAAGGCAGGCGCTTATGCCGCTGAGCTAAATCCCCAGCCCCCAAAGATAGCTTCTTAACAAATGGTTCTAGGAAAACCAGATATCCACATGCAGAATATTGAATCTAGACGCCTCTATCTCACTATGTATCAAACTAAAATATTCAAACAAAAACACTTTATCTATTTAAAGATAAAATAGGTAAAGTGTGAAGACATTGGCATAGCCAAGAATTTTTCTTCTTTTTTGCAGGGGGTTACTCGGAATTGAAATCATGACCTATGCTTACCAGGCAGGCACTGTGCCACTGAACTATTTCCCCAGCCTACCATGAACCTTCTGAACAAAATCCCAATTGTACAAGAGGTAATGGTAAGAAGCAACAAATGAAATCACACCAAATTGAAAAGCTTCTGCACAACATAAACAACAATGCAAAGACAACCTAAAGAATGGGGAAAATTGTGCCAGCTAGTCCTTAAAAGACTAATAGCTGGGGCCATAGCTCAGTGGTACAGTACCTGCCCGGCAAGTACAAGGTCTTGAGTTCAATTCCCACTATCAAAAAAAAAAAAATTAAAGACTAATATCTAGACTAAACAAAGAACTAAAAAACATAACAGCACCTCAAATGAAAGACCCAATCACAAAATGGAAACTAAAATGTTCAATTCTCAGAAGAAATACACATGGCCAGTAAACACATGAAAAAATGTTCAGCATCCCTGTCCATTAAAGAAATCCAAATTAAAATGACATTTTACTCCAGAAAGAACTGCTATCATCCAGAAATCAGATAATGCAAATGCTGCCAAGGCTTCAGAGGAAAAATAATCCTTCCATATCACTGATGAGAATGTAAACTAGTACAACCATTATGGACGTCAGTATGGAGATTCATCAAAAAACAAACAAATAAATTTCATTCAGTACAGCTATTCCTCTTAGGTATCACTCCAAACGAGTTAATCAGCATATTATAGTGACACATGCATACACATGCAGCACAATCCACAGTTACATCTTGGAAGTACCCATATGTCCAGCAACGGGTGAATAAAGAAAATATGGCATTTGGGGCTAGGGATTTAGCTCAGTGGCTAAAGTGCCTGCCTGTTAAGTGCAAGGTCATGAGTTCAATCCCTAGTACCAAAAAAAAGAAAAGAAAAATTGAAAATTAAAAAAAAGAAAATATGGCATTTATATTCAGTGGAGTACTATTTTGTCATAAAGGTCAAACTTAAATCATCTGTAGCACAGTGGAGGTGCATGAGACCATAATGTTAAGTGAAATAAATCAGACACAAGCATATATATATATATATATATATATATATATATATGTTTCCCTCATATAAGAGACCCCAAATATAAATAAAGAGTAAAATGGAAAATAGATACAGGAATGGGGAAGAAAAGAGATGAAGGCAGGCAGGAAAGTAGTGGGAAATGCAGCTAAGAAGGAAAGGTGAGGAAGAGAATGTAAGAATTAGAATGTTAGGTACCTGGACCAATTCTTCAAGGTCAATGTAATCCTTATGTACTGCA
The DNA here is from genome assembly GCF_034190915.1 of Cavia porcellus. Taxonomy (NCBI): domain Eukaryota; kingdom Metazoa; phylum Chordata; class Mammalia; order Rodentia; family Caviidae; genus Cavia; species Cavia porcellus. The sequence continues at coordinate 84,059,451 of NW_026947485.1, read as the reverse complement.
TACACATGTGCTAATCACTAGAAACTAGGAGTGGTGGCCTATAATCCCAGCACTCAGGAGGCTGAGGCAGGAGGATCACTGCAAGTTTGACCAGCCTGGGCTTTACAGTGAGTTCAAGGCCAGCGAGAATGCACAGCGAGACCCTGTCTCAAAAAGACAAAAAAAAAAAAACCCTGATGAAATCCAGAAGTTAATGAACACAGTATCATAGGGAACACAGCTGTATCTATCTGCTGGCCAATCTGGGGATTTGAGGCCTGCAGTAAATGAGAGAGCTGAGCTGAGGCCTAGCAGTAGGGCTGAAGACATCGGTCCATCCGCAGAAGCCAGCTCCAATCTGAGACAGACTGTTCAGTGAACAGTCATCAGAATCATGACTGATGAGGGAGGAGCCACACAGGCTCTTGTTCCTCCATGAATCCCAGGATCTGAAGGTGCCCAGAGCAAGTGGACAACTACATCCAGAATATGGAGGGGCAGAAGAGTCTGTGTTATAACTCTGAAGTATCTGTCTACTCCTGCTAGGGCTCCCCAAGGAAGGAGACCACCAGGACGCAGGGGTGAGACCCTATGCAAGAAGCCAAGGCCTCAGCTATGGGGCTGGGCTCTTACCTGGCCACACCCCTGGGCAGACCCATTTCCAGGATCTTAGCACCAAGGGGATCCCTGAGTGTGCAGAGCCCCTTCCAGCATGCTAGTTACAAGGTTGAGGCTGCTTACACATCTTGCACCCTCATCCATCAGGCCCAGCTCTGAATGAGGTGGACTTAGGTGGGGTCACAGAGATTCTCCCAGGCATGCCTCTATCTCTACCTGGGCAGATCCTGGAGGCCAGCAGAGGCGTTTCTCCGATCACAGGTAAAGAGACTGCACAGTACCAACTTGAATGTTCCATTGGGCACATGAAGCCAGAGTAAGGTCTGTTTTGGCAAAAAATGGAGGTGAAATTAATGGAAAGAGTATTCAGTGCAGAGTTCCAGAGCCACCCCCAGCTGGGGGCTCCATTTGGCCTATTCCCCGGTGACTCACCAGCTTATGAGCAATCCTCAGATGCCTGATTTGGAGGACTTACTCAGCCTGCATTTAATGCAATAAATCGAATGTCAGCAAGTGGGGCACGGCTTAGCACACCACCCCACTGCCTGCACAGGCATATGCTGAGCTCTGTGCTTGCAGCCCCTCAGGCCTGCGCGATGGGCAGGCTTCTGGGTCCTTCACCAGGGTGCAATCCAGAGATGTGGAACCAGAAAGATTAGGCATCAGCTACACTAAGACCTGAAGTCTGGTCTGTAGAGGTTGAAAATTAGCTCCAAAGCACTCAAGTGAGGGGTGAGGGCCAGACCCCAGGACTTCTCTCTTGCTGCTGATACTCTCCACAGAAGCACCTAGTGGATTAGGCAGAGCAGGGAAGCAGCTGAAAGCAATGCACCCCTCCTGGTGTGAGGGGCCTTCTTACCTATGAGCCTCCCACGGAACTGTAGAGGGTGATTTGAGGAAATGAAAGGCATGAGAGAGCAAAGCCCCAGGCAGAACCTTTGAGGTGCGGTATTGAGAGAGTAGGGCTGGGCTGCCATCTCACTACTTGCCAACACAGCACATCCGGGGGTTGCTCTTCGGGCCCTCTGGACTGAGCATGTAATAGCTGGAGTCCATGTACTGGCTGAGCAGGGTGGCATGAATCCCAATCAGCTCCGTTTGTGCAGATTAGTAAATAAGCCCCAGGAGTTAGGGTGAGCAGAGCAGCATAGCATGGGGAGAAGCTGCTATTGCTCCTTCCTCCCCTCACCAAGACAGAGGAAATTACTCAGGAGGCAAGCTGGTTCTTAGATTTAAACCCACTCACTGAGGGGTTTACCTAGGAACTCCTTGAGGGTGGCATGTAGAATTTTGTTGCAAGAATTTGTTAAATAGTGTGGGGAGGGGTTCTGGGTCTTTACACTGAAAGCTCACCTACTTTGCATCATCTCCATGGCCATCTAGCTGCTATTTTCTTACCCTGCCATGCACCAGGCAGGGAGAGGTAGCTGGCCACAGGGTTGGCTGGAATCAAGGGACTTGAACTTCCAGGGACCTTCAGGAACATTTAGCTTGGTTCACCCCATTTCACACATGAGGATCCTAAGGCTCACGCCAAAGTCCCTGCCTTAGGGTGGAGAGTGAAGGGTCCAGAGTGGGCAACACCCTCAGCATCTCCCTGCAGGGTTTACAGAAGCCCCTCAGCTGGACAGCCACGCTGTGTGTGTCCTGGTTAAGATGATGGCCTGGTGAGCAGACATACAGCTTCACGCCCACAGCTGTGCATCCCATCTCTACCCTACTGTCATTTTGAAATAAGATCCAGGGAAGTAGGTAGGTTGCCTCTTGTCCAAAGGTAACCAATTCACCAACTACAAGAAGCGCTTGTGTCTTACTATTTTTATTTTGCACTATAAAAAAAAAAAAACAATCAACATACTGCTTTTCTTCACATTCACATGGGTTTTAGGAAATTATTGCCTTTTCCCTTGGAAAAATAACCTAGACTGAAAAGTACCACATTGCGAAATGTATAGATCCCAGAAGTCAGTAGCTTGAAGATAACCCCAGAGGCACGAGACGAGACACAGCACACAGAGGAACACAGCAGGCCAAGGACTGTTTTCAATGCCACTGACCCAGAACACACAGTGGGCACTCTTCTCTCCAGGTACCCACCCACTGCCACCACCTCGAAGAGGTGATTTTAGGTTTATGGTCTGAAAACTTTGTGAATGATACCAGAGTGGCTCCCAAGAGAAGCGCAAGGACACAGGTTCAAGTAGCAATGAGAGTCATGCCGAAGTCCAAGGTCAGGGAAGGAACTCCCAGCGAAGAGACACCAGAAGAGTCAACATCTGGCCATTTCAATCAATTGCCTCCCCTGGGCCCAAAAGTCTCTGAAACATTTCAGGGTTTAAATTGGCAGACATCATATCCCTACAAACCCAGCAAGGTGACTTTCCTGACCAGGCGGGGATCAGTTTAGGCCCTAAAGCAACAAAGACAGACACAGACACTGCCAAAGTTCAAAACATAAGGTGGAAATTGTGCTTCCTTCAAGATGAACTGGCTCTGAAACTGCCTTTTCTCCTAGTCCAGCAACTTCTCTCCTGCTTTGTGCTGCAGGGATTTATTGCCTAACGCTTGAAATGAGAAGGCGAATTCTGAGGTGCAAGGACTGGTCGGTCCTGAGAGGGCAGGGGGTCTGAAGTACAGTAGTGAGCACACACTGTGCTATCCAAATGGCTTGGCCTTCCTTCGGTCCCGAGGACCCATCCTCTAGGTCAGTCTGAAGTTCATCTGTGCTGCAAGCCTGGTGACTACTGACTCTGTCACAGGGACAGTGTGCCAGAGAGAGGTCTTCAGTATTGCACAGGAATGAAATGTCCACAAACTTGAACGGAATCACAGTTGCTCTGGGGGCTGGACAGGCACCCCATCCGAGTCTCAGCAGGACGTGGCTGTGGCCACAGGACTCCTGTGGAGCTCTGTGACCGCTGAGAGGGTGGGCACTGGTGCCAGCACTGAGGTAGGGAATGCGCAGTAAGCACCCTGCATGTCAGGGTTCAGAGTCTGTAAATGGTCTATGAATGAGGAACCTGCTGCCTCCCCTTGGCAGGAGGGAGGCTGGGGCTTGGGTGTGGATGGTAGGATCTCCGATTCATACTGGAGGAGCTGGCCCATGAAGCCGAAGTTGGGTGAGACCACACTCCTCCTCTGCTTGATATAATCAAAGGCCTCCTTCAGGCGGAACTGCTTGGTCTTCATGAGGTAAGCCATGCAGATGGTGGGCGAGCGGGAGACCCCAGCCTCACAGTGGACCAGGACCTTGCCTCCCTTTTCCCTGACACAGTCTGAAAGGAAGAAAGGAGTAGGAATGAGTTTAAACTGGAATCTGAAGCCCGTGTCAAGGCACCAGAAGCAAATGCTGACATGACCTAGTTATCACACTGTCCACGCAGGAGCTATGGCCCAATGAGATGGCATCCCCTGGTGAGGACAGCGCTTTTGGGGTCTCACTAATGTTTGTGATCCTCCCAGCATCTCAGAGTGCTAGGATTACAGGATTGTGCCATCACGTTCACTCTTGAAGTGCCATCTCAATCTGAGTTCTACTGATGAGGTTCACGACAGCACTGGAAAATCTTTGCAATTGGATGCAAATCTTGATTGGGTATGCATGTTTTTCTGTGAGCATCCCAAGTTCAGGGGCTGACTTGAAAGAGAAATCAACAACCTACCCCCACTGTGGGAGAGACCTTCTGGCCTCCCTGAGCATCCGGTCTTGCTGTGCCAGGACAGGATGCTTGGCTCAGCTCCCAGGGTTCTCACAACCATATGATAAATAATGCCCAGCCATTAATTATAGCCCTGGCTAAGTGACGCTTACTGGATGGGCAAAACGAATGGCTTTTGCAAACTCCATCTTGCTCAACAATGGGAGTAACTGCTATAAAGCTGCCACCATGAGTTAACATTCTTTCGCTTAGTATGACAAAAGGAGGGGACCCCTCCTTTCTTGTTCTACACCTCCCAGCAAAAACAAAATGCCAACTGTTAAAAACATATCAAATCAAAACCACAAAATATAGTCTTTCCAAATCCCTCTCTTGCTAATGAGGAAACAATGAAAAAAATCACAGGAAGTTAGACCTAGCCGGCACTCTGTTAGGCCACAGTATGCAAAAGCAAAGATTTTTGAAGGGGGAAAACATCGGCCCTCTTAACTACCCTCCACCCACCTGCTCCAAGTTCACTAAGTTTGCAAATGATTATGCAACATCTAAAAGAAAAAAGCTTTCTGAAGAGACAGGAAGTAACCATATAGGGTCCCCATCTAAAACCTCAGAGGACACCCAGGGTGGCTCTTTAGTGGTACTCTAATACAAACAAATACACCTTCCAAAATAAAAACTCCTGTAAATTGGTTCAAAGAGGACACCCAAGTCCCTAAGATTAGTCATGCCTTCTATTTTCCTTCGCTCTTCTGTTTGGCTTCTTCTGAGGTACAGCTTTTAGAAGGCCCACCATCACATCCATAAATGCAAAGGGCCTAGAATGCACTGCTCCTAGAACCCTCCACACTTTAGGGGCCTGCCTTCCACATGATCCTCCACCTTTGGGAGGGGTCAGTGCATATGTCCACACAGAGCCCTCTGTTCTCCTCCATGGCAGAGTAGGACACCAGGGAAAAATGCACCCTGTGCTTTTGAAACATTGTTGGCTTGTGTAGCTATGTACACAAACATAGGCAAAACACACACACACACACACACACACACACACACACACACACGATGTGGAGAGACAGTTCTGATGGGGACAGGTTTTATGATCTCATGCAGTAGCTATCTAGGTGATTAAACAACAGGCTGAGAAGGGCAAGGCCTTCCCAGGGACAGGGAGGACAAGTCAAGAGTTTCCTGCCTGGAGCCCATCATGTTGGCTGCCTCTCAGGCTCCACAGGGATTATGGAGCCCACAGGCTCAAGGCGACAAGGAGGACAGGTTTGCCCTTTGCTTCTGATCAGTTTCTTTTTCTTTTTGGTATCAGGGATCAAACTCACAACCTTATGTTTGCCAGGCAGATGTGGTTACACCACTGAGCTAACTCTCTGGCTCTACCGAGTTTCCTTTATTTTTGGAACTGGGCAGGCAGGTGCTTGTGCCACTGAACTACATCCCCAGCCTTCTGCTGAGTTTCTTGCTGAGATCGCCATGGAGCAGAAATTGTGTGGTGAGCACAGAGCCTACCACATGACTGAAGAGGGCCCTTTAAATCACTACCTGCACCAAGTAATGACTGCTGTGCCCAATATCCACCTTTCCCCCTGCGACATCCCGTGGAATAAGAGGCAGGACAATCATGTCAACTCCAACAATGATGCAGGCCGAAGCAAAGAAGGCTTCTGAAAGTGGAGGCACAGCCACAAGATGAGGGTGCTACTTGCCAATTTGAGACAAAAAGAAAAAAAACAAAAAAACAAAAAAACAAAGCAAGCCAGGTCAGACCCCAGGAACGGGAGGGAGTAGAAAGATGTCCAATGGGAGAATATTCCAGGCTACCTGAGTACTTGCGAACTGAGGCCAGAGCCCTCTTCAAACAGAGGAGCCAGAAGCCAAGGCAGCAAGTTGGTACAATGGAGTAACGATGCTGCCTCATAAGAATGCAGAAAGGATGCAAAGATGCCAAATGTTCTATGTGCAAGGCACAGTGCTTGAGTCAAAAGCTATCTTTAATCTAAAATTAGCTAAAAATGCAAAACAAATTGCCTCCAAAGTCATTTGCCAAAACCGTGGAGAGCTGCAGGGCCCTTGAGGCTCAGTGCGTAAGTAGTGCTCGCTCTCAATCCTTCTGTTTGCTTTTAAAAATACCCCCACCGACATAGAGGCACAGTTAGGGCGGTTCTTCCCCCGCTTTCCCCACGTGGAGCAGTACACACAGACACACTCTGCTCCCATGCAGCTAGAAACAGTAACGAGAGCGGCACTCAGGACTGCCATAAAATTTATATTCATTTATCCAGCAAACTTCAAACCCCTATTAATAGGATCTCAAGTTCGTCCCTCTGCCTTTTTGGTGGCTGCATCGGTCCTTGGCTCTGACTTTTAGTGGGTACATACACAAGACTTTTTTTCCCCACCCAACACAACCTCCATCAGGACCTCAAAAGCCAAAACTGTGTGCTCCAGAGGGACTCTCAGTATCATGGAGGGGAGATGGCAGAACCTACCAATGAAGTCTATTGCTTCTTGAAAGTGGGAGCTAATGTCAGCTGTGTGGCTGTCTTCCACGGGGATCCATTTGTAGTGCAGATGGGTTGTGCAGGCCTCAGAGGTCCGGCGGGAGACATTGAGCAGGGCTGTGATGTGCAGGTTGGCGAGGAACTCGCACTTGGATGCATGGTAGGCACTTCCAAGGTAGAGGAAGGGAAGGATTTCGACGGGGCTGCCCTGGAAACACAACAAACACCAACCAGGAAACATGGGTGAGCTTGCTCATTTGGGACAAGGAAAAAAAACTGACCTATATTTGTTCTTTAGGGTGAGAGGTTCCCTTTCTGGTTTCCAGGTAGAGTTCAGAGCTGGGGCAGTTCAGCCAAGAGCATGGGTGGTGCCTCCATCCTGGCAAACTCTCTACCCTGCGTGACTGCCTTGTGACTCAGTGACAGCAAAACCCACATGGCCCAGAGTTTCATTTTTTTGCACACATCGAGGCAGGAAATGCCAGCAGCCTTTCTGCACTAGGAGAGGTAGCATAGTGTGAGAGGAAGCACAGAAAGGGCCATGTTCAAGTGTGAACTGCCCCGAGAATCCTAGGGCAAGCATTTGAACCTCACCCGGCAACCTTGCTAGTTTTCTCCAGAGATAAAATGAAGGTGGGTTTGGCAAGGGAGGCTCCCCACTTCACACCCCAGACATTTGATACCTCACCAATCCTAAGAGAAATGGCTGATCCTAGGACGACCCAGTTTGAGAGATGGTAAATCATGACCTACCCCAAAAGTGGGCTTCTCAGAACTGAAAATAACTACAACCTACCCAGAATCTATAGACTAAGAAAAGCTGTTAGACCACAGGCAGAGGGGCTTCCCCCACCCCTGACCTTCACATGGGCGCTGGTATTTAGAGAGGCTTACACTGTCACCCACACACTGGGAGGAGGAGCTAGACTAAGGGAGAACCCGAGGCTAGCACCCAACGCAACACTAACAACTGCTGCTTGCTGGACTCCGAAGTCTTGAGTCCATACAGTGTCCTTGGGGGCCAAGAAAAAGCCAGTGACAGTTGGCCCATGCAACGGGAGCCCCAGAGATTGAGGAAACGCTGGGCTGGGGGGATAGTCACCGTGCTGCTGAAAGCCTTTCCCATACCATCTACCCCTTTCCTGTCTGTTTCCTGTTCTGGAATAAGAGTGGATCGGAAACACCCAGGGAAGGTACATGTGCCGGGGTAAGCAGCAAGCAGCTCAGCTACCCATCTACGTAGCACTTACTGTTTGCTTTTTCCTCCCCGACAAGTGTTTAAGCAAAAGCCAGTTCAGCCACTTAGAAGAAAGTTCCAGTTTTACACAAGGCAAATAACCACCACCAGTATTTTTTTTTTTTTTTTTTTGTCTTTTTCCTTTTTATCGGTACCAGGGATCGAAGTCACGACCGCCTGCTTGCAAGGCAGGCGCGTATGCCGCTGAGCTAAATCCCCAGCCTATCTGCAGTGGCCAGGTCTGGGCTTAATGCCTTAGACCATCCATGGTGCATCTTTTAGCGCTTTCAATGGTAACAAACAGGTGGCAGCAGCATGCCTGCCTGCAGTACGTTCATCGCCACTGCAACAGACGCACTGATAGTGTATGAATTTCACAACAAATCTGTGAGGTAGGCAATGTTATTCCTATTTCCCACATGGCTGACTTGAGGCTAAGATGGGATTAAATAACACACCCGTGTCAGAGCTAGGCAGTGTTATAGCTGGGATTGAAACCTAAATCTAACCGCTTAAAGTGAGCTGCAAGGCATTATCTGAGTGCATATGAACAGTGACCAGTGTGAGAAATCCATACATATGAGAATTTCATACAAAAGATACTTTAGCATCAGAAAGAACAGTTCTTAGACGATTTCTAGCTCCTTGTTTCCTATCTGACATGACCTTGGGCAGCTCTGCTAACCTCTGAACCTTATCCATACACTGGGACTCACAACATCTGTCCTCTTAGGATAAATGGTGGGACATAAATGAGCTAATAGATGCACTAAACCTGGCACATTATGGAGCCATCATCGAACATGGGCCTTTTCCCCCTATGGAAGACACAGGGCAGTGACAGAGGCCAACCAATCCCAGTGAGTCTGGTGTAGGCAGCAGCAAGACCCACTCCCTGGGCCCCACTCCCCACTGGTTAGAGACCAGGAACATAGCAGAGGTGGCAGAAAAGGGTCAGAGAGTGAAGCTCAGCTTTACTCAGTCGCTGACCAGATCCAGCTAGATTCCTATCAGTGGGACAGACAGCCTTGCCCTGAGGAACAGGCTGGACAGCTGGCTCCAGCCTCTGCCTTTTCTGAAGGCCTGGAACACTAATGCACCAGGTCTATGATCCAACCCAGCTTTCCCATGAGTGTAGCCCAACAGGCCCCTGACACTGTCATTTCTTTCCCTTTCTGCATTTTCCCTTTTTAGACTCAAGAGGAAGACACCCCAGGCCTCCAGAAACCTCAAAGGTTAACTTGGCCTCGCCCAGCTTCTGTTCACACAGATGCGCTTCTAGGAAGTAGCACTTGGGGGTTCCCCAGGAGTCCTGAAGACACATCAGACCTCTCCACCCATCAGTTGGCCAAAGATCTGCATGTTGTCACAACACACTGCCAACTCTTATTTCTCTTTCACTTTCTGAGAATCAGAGGGGAAATACAACCTCAACAAACAAAAACAGCAATCTAACTAGGCTTGTTAGTTGCTCATGGCTGCAAAGCCAAGGGTTCAATCACGTGCACACTGAAGACTTTTCACAAAGGAATATAAACAGAATTAGAACCCTGGCACCTAGCTGAGCCACTAAGCTTCCTGACCAAGGATCCCATTCAAAACCAGGTCAACCTGGTTTTACTTGGAAGTCTGCCCCTAGGGGAAGAGTTCTGGCTATGGCAGGGAGCTTGCATTTTTGGCAGGATCTAAAAGATAAGCCTTCCTTCTTAGACTTAGGCTGTGATCTTAGTTTTGGAGGAAATCTGAAAAGCTTCCCCCACCAAGTCAGAAGGATTGGCCAGAGGCAAAAGAAGGGTCTGAAAGAAACCAAAGCAGGGACTTAAGAGAAGGCAGTTCTGAGCCCACAGCCTGCAGGAGCCTGCTGCAGGTCTCTGTATATCAATCATACCATTAGTCATGGCAGTTTTTCTCCTCTCTGAAATGACAAAGTGCGTTTTGAGTTCTGGTTCCTGCCAGATCTGGATTCTCATCTATTTTTTCCCTAGCCCCTTACATTGTGCTAGGTAACTCCAAGCTGTCACACAGCACAATTCTTTCAAGAGAAAAAACCTCTCATCCATGAGTAGAAACCTGAAGCCATCTAGTATTTCTTGACCTCTCAGTGTCAGAATGCACAGAACTGTAAGCATCAGAAACCCTCCAGGGCCTGCTCAGCCATCGGAATGGAACACGAGTTTCCCTGTAGCACCTACCTTTCCCCACCTTGGCTCAGTTAAAGGTATCAAGAAGACACTGTGACTGGTACAGGGAAGCATGACAATGATAAAGAAGAATAGTAAGCCTAAAAGTCAGTTTGGGAACCACTTCAAGGAAACCTAAACCTGTATCCTGAAGCTTCTCAGAACCTCCCAAGCCAGGAGTAATAATGTTTCTTTCACTTCCCCTTTTCTCCAGAAGCTGCCCAGCATCCTGTGGCTTGCTTGCTCTTGTCAGCTCATTTGCTGGAAGGATGCCCATTTATCCTTGGATGGGAAATCGAGCTGGCAAGCAGCAGAGGCTCTCAGAGCTGGAGGACCGTACCGGCACCCTCATCCACAAAGAACGAACCTCCGCTGCCAAGCAGGGAAAGGAGGCATCAGAGTGCCAAGGAAGAAGACAAGAATTGAAAAATCACACACCTGGTCATAGGCTGGCCTGCAGCCGATGCTCGGCACTGGTTTTCCACACTGGCTAAGCAGTGCTCTCTCGCTTTCTATCTTCTCTTGTGAAATGGGCTTTACATCCACACAACACTCAGGGTATTCTGAGTAGAAGGTCTCATATCCCCCTACGAAAACAAAGAGACGAAGAAAAACTGAGACACGTGCAATCACTGGTTTCTCAGTCGATCAGAAAATACTCTCGTGTAAAATAGTAATAAAAAAAAAAATCAAGTTAACATTAATTCTGGTCCTATAAAAAATTAGCAAAACCACCAAACAGACTAGAAGTGAGTTATACACATACATACTCCTAAAAGGCTATAGAGTTGAGAGAAGCAATGATTAACTTGTGCCCTTCAGCAGCACCTTAAACTGTGAAAGGCCCTATCTAGTATCTGGCAAATATTAACCAAATCCCTCCTCTCTTGCTTATCTAAAATTGATGGCTGATTCTGCAAGGTTTCATTAATGTACAAAAAGATTCCTAAACTGGTTTCTTCCCCAGCACAGTCTGCTATATCAGAAGTCTGAATGGTATCACAACACTCATTCTTTTTTTTTTTTTTTTTTTTTTTTTAATCGGTACCAGGGACCGAACTCACGACTGCTTGCTTGCAAAGCAGGCACTTATGCCGCTGAGCCAAATCTCCAGCCCCATATACCACTCATTCTAAGGGGGCCCACATAACATTTCAACTCTGGGCAGTAAAACAGCTTTGCTGCCCTCCCACCTCCAGGTGCTAAGAACACTGCTGACAATCCCTTCCATAGGTTCAATTTAGGGGTATCAATCAACTTAATTATCTTCTAAACAAATGGAGGTAATGAGGATTCTGAACTCAGTTCTCAGTCCCCATTAAGTAAAAATGGCTTGTCCTCTTGTGACCAGCTATCCCTCTCTCCCATATTTATTACCCTCCTCTCCTGACCTTTACCCTTGCAGGCCCCCCACTGGCATCTCAACACCGGCCTGGAGGAATCCTAGTGTTACATTTAAACTTCACCGGGTAGATTACTTAAAGCCAGAGCTGTGTCTATATAAATAAGCTTTATAAAAAGCTTGGCCTCAGAAGGCCAAGGGCTTGTCAGTGAAACGCACATTAATTTCAACTGACAAGCTTCATGATTTTACTGACAGATACAACTGTGCACACAGGAGGAAGAGGTAAGGTCAACTTCCCTGAGTGTCACCCTTGGCTTCCCACCCAGGGTAAACAAACACACTTCTTTTGCTGGCCCAAAGAATTTGTTTGGTGTTCAACATATTCTTTCTGACATTATGTCATTTCCAAAAATTGAGTCTTTCTTCTTCTGCCTTTGGATACTGTGACAGCTTCTCGGTGGAGGGGATGCCAGCTTTTCTAAACCCCTGCAGTTGACAAATGGTTAATGGATTACATGACAGGCTCCATCTCCCTCCCAGAAGAGGCAGCCAATTCCTAGAATGAGTCATCTTGTCATTACTGCTTCCTCTCGGCTCACTGGAACGGCCCCCGTCCCATTTAGTATACACTCCCCTGTGGTCACTGCAACAAATAGCCCACTGCGCCTTCCCGGATGCGCTTCTGGTCCTCCACAGTGACCATGCTTCCTGTCATGATGACAAGAGGCCTGGTTGGGGGGTGGTCAGGAGGGGGGCAGAGGGGAAGGCTTTAGTGGCTTAAGCCTCCCTTTCCATACCTAGTCTCCTTCCCTTCTAGGAATGCCACAAGGTTACACCAACTCACACCTTCCTTGTCAGTAAATTACCTGGACTGCTTCCAGCACCCATGCCTGTGCCATTTGGGGGTCCAGGAGGGAAAATGAGTGATTTGGGGAGGAAATTTGGAGTCGAGGAGCACAAGCTCTCCCAAACTATGAGATGAAGCTAATGGAAGAGAAGCCTGTAAGCCATCCCATCTCTAGGTTTTAAACAGATCACTTAAAAGCTGGCTACCAGGAGGGCATCAGAGGTGTGCATGTGGAGGAGAGGGTTAAGTCTGCCTGTTTACAAAACAAGGAAGACAAAGCTTCTATGTGGTTAAGGGACAGATAAACAGGGCCCTGTCTTTTTAACTGGGGTTAGAAGGATGTTAGATGGTCTCTGTCTTCCACCCACTCCCATCAGAGGTGTGGAGATAGAACATTCCTCTCTGGTGTCTCATTCTCATTACAATTCTTAGGGCTGCTTCAAGCTTTCTCAGAGTGAGTCTGTTTTCAATCACCAACAAACTGCAGGCAAAGAGGTGGTACACAGACACTATATAAAAATAGGCACTGGCCCCGCAATTTGAGAATCACCACCTCATTCCAGTGAGTCTGTTTGGAGAGAGGATGGGGAAAGTGTAAGAGGCACTGCCCTAAGATCTGAATGTCACTAGATTAAAGCCTACACTTGTAGTTGGACAAGAGATACGGATGTTGTCCACTGATAGCCATTGGAATTGTAATAGTTTGTTAGGGTAGCAATTTCCACAGAATTTTCAAATGTACATAACTTTTGACCTGGCCATTCTCAATCTTCCCAAAAGATAAGTCACTGCACAGGTAAAAACCATGAATGAAGAGAGCTTCCATGACACTGCTTCCAACCATAAGGCTTGAAGCAACCCATGGCCACTGCCAGTGAAGGCACATGTGCGCCCTGATGTGGACAAGTCTCCAAGATGTTGATGGGTGAAAGAGGCACAGGGTATATAATTAATTTATTTTTAAAAGACACTTGTGGGAACTTAGCTGAAGATGAACAAGAAATAGTTGGGGACTGTCTCTGGGGACTGCAAGGATCACTTTTCATTGTACACCATTTGTTTCAATTTTCACCTAGGTATGTTACTTCATTAAAAAAATTTTTAATGTTAATTTTTCTGAATCTACAGAGCTATTTCCTGTGGCAATGATTTGTAAACTGAGAGCATGGCCCCTGAAGGGGGAGGGTACCCGTCTGGACCCGGAATGGTTTCCTGCCATCTTTCAAGCTACTGGGGAGACAGACCCCCCTCCCCCACCATTGCTTAGTACTGGAGACAAAATCACACCTTTCAGATCTCTTAAGTGAGGTGGAGAAGGCCTTCCTTCCACCTCCTGGGGGCTGGGGCTTCAAGCTGTTATCTCCCCAAAAGGATCCACAAAAGACAGCAAGAGGTGCTAATAGAAGGGAAGCTGCCCACGAGCCTTGAATCATGGAGCCTCCTGCCTCTAGAATCATCCGTTCTGGTTGCAAGTGTGTGAAATTCCCCACAGCCACTTGGCATCAACAGGGTCCTACCTAACCCTCTGCTCCGCCGCACCTGAGTTCTGAATCATATTAGTTACAGCCTTGGGGTTCTCCCAGGGCTGGAAGTGGGGTGTTAAGCCCTCTCCCATACAGCTGGGGCAGAAGCAGTCACGAGAAGTAATTAGAAATCAACGCGCCGTTATGTCTATCACCCACCCACAAGGAGAGACCAAAAGCAGGTGAAATGGGCAGGCCTGGCGGCGGCTTAGGCTAAAAAATCTCTACACATCTCTCCTAGGTTCAGGCTGACCAGCCTGTGGCTTACCAACGGGCCAAACAATACACTCGGTCCAGGACGTGTCCCAGGAATAACCCCAACCCCGGGAAGAGAGAAGGTGAAAGGGGTGGGAAAGGTATCAGGTCTCAACTGAGCTTGAGAAAGACCTAGGAGGGGAGGAGAGCAGACCGGAGGAAAACAATAAAAAGCAATAAAACATAGGTAGAAAGGAAGGGAAGAGTCTCGCTAAGGTCAAAAAGGCAAACGGAGACGGCGAAGACAGCCTAGGATACTTCAATTGGGTAGGTGGGAGAAGGGGGACACCTCGGCGCCAGGCGCTAAACTCCAGAAATGGGGCTTTGACTGGCGGATCGCATCAGACCTAAGGAAGGCTCCGAACCCTGCCCCCAGCGACAGCGGTAACCCTGGAGTCACGCTCGCGACCGGCACGAGCCCAGGGCCCTCAAATCACTAAGGAGCAATCCCAGGAACCCAACCGGCCCCCCAAGAGCTTGGCGGACAAGACAGGCTACCAGACGCTTTCGAGGAACGCGGCTGGGGAGGGGGAAGCTCCGGGTGCTGCTGTTCGCAGCGCCCTCCCAAGAGCGCGCCAAACCGGGGCGAGCAGGCTCCGGGAGCAGCAATTCCCCTGGGTCCGGGTGGAGGGCGCCGCACGCAGGGAGCGCACCCCGGGGCACGGAGTCCCGGTGCAGGATCGGCAGCCCGACGAGCTCACCTTTAAGGAAGTAGACCCGCGGGCCGGCGGGCAGGCAGGCGAGCAGCGAGGTGAGCACTACGCGCGCGGCGCTCTCTTCGCGCAGCTTCTGCCAGTGGCGGCTGCCCTGGTCCAGCACGACCACCGCCGCCACGCCGCCGCCGCCCTCCTGCAGCAGCCGCGCGCGCGCCGCCTCGTCGGGCAGCACGTAGCGCGCAGACACCGCGCCGCCCCGCGCCCGCCGCAGCACCACCGAGTTCAGGTTGACGTTGAGCGAGCCGCGCACGCTCGAGGCGGCAAACGCCAGGTAGGGCCGGCAGTCGAGCACCACGCAGCGCGCCGCCGCCTCCTTGCGGAGCATCTTGCGCAGCTGGCGCCCGTCGAGCGACGTGACCTTCATGCCGCCGCGCGCCCCGCAGGTGCCCACGGCCAGGGTGCCTGCGGGCCCGACACAGAACGGCCTGCCGCGGGGCTGCGGCCAGCCGACAGAGCCCAGCTTCAGAGGAGCCTCTCACCGCTCCTTCCCGCCCCGCACGCTCAGCGGACAGCTTCGCCACGTCTCGCCCCAGAAGCCGGGGATTCCGCAGGCAGCGCGGCGTTTTATGTGAATGAGTGAGCGCCCGTGACGTGGCTGCCCATATAAGGCCAAATATGGGTATTGCCCCGCCCCCGTCAGGCCACGCCCCCGGGGCGGGCGGGAGCAGGACGCGCGGGGCGGGGCGAGCGTTACTCAGCCCAAAGGAGGAAGAGGACGGCGCCGCCTGCTTTCCGCGGCTCCGTGCGCGGAGGGACTCGGCCACTCACTCACGCATCACCCGGGCCTGCTGGTGCGGGGTCGGGAACGGCACCCGGCCATGGTGACCAACGTGGCTCGGAAAGAGGAGGAGGCAGACGAGGGGGCGGCGGCGGCGCCGCGTATTCCGTTTTATAGACGTAGGCTGGGAATGTGGTGGGGGCCGCGCCTCCAGATGAATCAGCAGCGGACCCTGGTCGCTACCTGAGTGTTCAGGCGTGTAAGGAGATCTGAGATTCGCCTCCGGGGTGGGATGGACGGATGTGGCGCGATCAGACGTGTGTTGGTAAACCACTGAAGCTGAGCGATGGATACCTGGGGGTTTGCAGTACCGTGTTCTCCATGTTGCAGTATACTGTATTGGAAATTTTCCATAATAAAAGTTTCTCAAAGTGACAACCCGGTGAGGGGGAGAGGAGCCAGCAGTTAATCTCAAATTATTCAGCCCTCACAAGAGTTGACAGTCCATTTCTCTGGCCTCCAATAGTAAAGGGAGTAATAAACTGGTTTGGGGTTTTTTTTGGTTTTTGAGCAACCCTTCTCTGGTTCCTGGGAGACCTGTCGTGAACTCAGCAGTACATAAACACTGCAGTACACGGCTGTCCAGGTGGCTTCTGGATTTGGGGGATTATCTGTGGATCAAGTATAATCCTCAGCTGTCTGCCCCCTCCATTCCCCAGGAGCTTACAGGCTTCCACCGTCGTTCCTGGGGAACTAGACATGATTCACCCTTTCTGCAAGTGGTTGCTGAGGCTCTGCTAGCCGCAGGGACACATGGCAAGGAACCGTGTCTCTGCCCCCAGCCATGCTAGCCGTGTTAACCCAGCTGGGCTGCTTGATGGAAAACAGCCTGCCTCCGCTGGAGAGCCGCTTGTACACAGCCGATATAGAAGAATGAGGTTTTTAGAAGGAAGCAGAAATCAAATTCGGAAATCAAATGCAGGCAATCTGGACACCAGGCTAGCTGGCACTGCTTCTGGGTCACAGCTGTCCTCATCCTGTTTGTGGGGTCTTGAAGACAACACCATGTAAGGTTTTTTCCCCCTTACTCTCTGAGGTTATCTATGCCAGCCTTCCGGAAACCTGCTTCTCTTCTAGCCTGTCTGTCCACCAATGCTCTCCGCTTGCCCATTGTTTCAGTCCAGAGCCATGCACACGTGGAGCACCACAGGCGCCAAGATTTGGATTGGGTGCTGTCTGCTCCCTCTGCCCCCAGCCCAGAAAAGAGGCCAGGTCCAGTCGTAGGTCTCTTTGAGGTTCTGTGGCCAGCGCAACACCCTGGGTGTGTGCGGTTAGCCAGGCTGTGAAGAGGCAGGCAGAGGGCATTTTGGGCACAGGAAACTGTTTGAGGTAAAGGAACAAACAAACGACAACCCTGTGTGGTATGTGTGGGAGACTAGCACTTCTGGTATTTATTAGAAAATAAAGCAGGTCAGGTGGCACAGGGCCTTATGCATCATTATGTAACGCATTTTGATCTTATCCTTTGGGTCTTACTCAGTGGACTAGCCAGGTTAGCATTTGGGCTAACCTCCCAGGAAGGGAAGATGTTTTATGTGAGAGGGATCCAGCCTGAGCCAAGTAAAGGAAGGCAAGTTTTTTATTTTTAATTTTTTTTTTTTTTTGTCTTTTTCATTTTTATCGGTACCAGGGATTGAACTCATGACCACCTGCTTGCAAGGCAGGTGTTTATGCTTCTGAGCTAAATCCCCAGACCCAGGAAGGCAAGTTTGTCGTGGGAAATCTAGGCCCAAACTGAAAAGGACCTGGTTGTGACCACAGTTGTGAAGAGGCCACACCACGGGGAGAACATTTAAGATTATTTAGAGAGCAAGTTGCCTAAAGGGTTAGGGTAAAGAGAGAGGAATAGAGGGTAACACCCGTGGGAGGGCCATAAGTGGGATTTTAGTTGTTGCCATGTCTCCATTAGGCCTGGTCCCGAATTCCACATCAGGTTGACTGGGAGAATGGTTGTACCTTTAGTGACCCTATAGGAGTGATAGGCTTTTAGAGACCCAAGTGCCCAAACTGCAACCCAATATCCATTAATTTATTGCAAAGTGCCAACAATGCAATTAAACCTGAATACCAAGATTGTAGCATAAAGAATAAAAACTGTTATCTGATGCTTGGCTCCTGGGGCAACTTGGCTAGCGTGCTGACGAGAGGGCTCCCTGGGTGCCCTCTGCAGCACCTAGACCATAGGTTCCCAACCTCTGCCCTATAGCAACAGTGGAGTGGGGGAGGAAAATGAGGAGGGGTAATGTTGAGACTTTATAACCCAGAACTGATCATGACCACCCAGGAAGAGTGCCCAGCAAGCAGTAGAGCTTGGAAGCCTGGGAATTAGTGGAGAAAGGCCACCTGTCAGCTGTCTTGCTAGATTGTTCCCTCTCATCCCAGGACCCTAGGTCACCAAATCCTGGAATTGCTTTCCAATCCTGGTTTCACAGGTGTGTGCCTTGGGCAGCCACACAGGGCCTTGTGCTTCAAGGATCCCTCCCCATTGTTTTAATGCTCTGTTGTTGCTGGCTTGAAATTCCTAACTTTGGTTCAAAGAACCCTGCATTTTCTAACTCTTCCCCCCCCCCCAGCTGTACAGTAGCATTCTGTTTACAATCTCCAAGCTCTCTTGATCTCCTTTGCAATGTGATCTTCTTAAGCATAAAGCTGAGCAAAGAGCATACCTGTTCTGTTCAAAAACCTTCAATGCCACCTACACACTGATAAAATCCAGATTCCTTAGTGGAACACAAAGGTCCTCATTCTGACCACTGGGCCACAACCCTCCTCTAACTTTTTTCCTTCCTTCCCAGACCCCTCTTCCTTTGTTCAGGAATCCTACACACAGCTCCAGATACTGCTGTGCCTCCCAGAAGCCACCCCCTCCCCTTCTCCTCCCTTAGAGTTCTCTATCCTGCAAGCTGCATGGCCACATACAGCACCCCCACCCCCACCAGCTCACTCTCAACACCCTGAAGTGGGAGGAGCTGAGAGCTGG
The DNA here is from genome assembly GCF_034190915.1 of Cavia porcellus. Classification (NCBI taxonomy): domain Eukaryota; kingdom Metazoa; phylum Chordata; class Mammalia; order Rodentia; family Caviidae; genus Cavia; species Cavia porcellus. The sequence goes on along the minus strand of NW_026947485.1, from coordinate 84,040,827 downwards.
AATGGAGTTCAGTGTCTGCTGAGGCTGAGGACCACTGGTTCTTTAGGAGGTATTCAGGGAGGAAGCTAGAACCAGCAGGGATCAGGGCTGCAGAGGTCAGGGAAGAGGTAGCAGAGAGACCTGGGAACTTGAACTTAACTGGGCTGGAAGCTAAGATTCATCAGCCACTGGTCTAGGAGGAAGAAGATGGTGTCTGACACTGCAAGAGTGTAATAACCTAAAAACTGTGCCTCTCCCCTTACTGTTTCAGAATGGGGTGTGAGGGTGAGCTCAGGGGAAAAGCAGAACTAAATATTGTGAGCCTGTGAGCGGGTCCCTCTCTCCTTCCTGCCAGTTAGTGAGAGCAAAGGAAGAATTTAGTAGGGTCTTGGGCCTTCTTTGGCTCTGGTGCTTTGTTCGTCATTGAAGTCTGCAATGATGACAGTTTTGGGGGCACACAGGTGTGCCTTTATACGAGTGCTGTCCTCCCCTTGGAAATGGCACGCCCAGTCCTTAGTCTCAGGGAGTTTGCAGATCTGCAGAATCCTGAGAACACCTCATCAACTCTGGTTCTGGTAGCCTCAGTAGAGGTGTTCTCAGTTCTGCCCCTAGTCCTTCCCTCGGTAGCTGGGTCCATGAACTTGGGGCCCAGAGACTCCTCCAAGAGCCTGCCCTTTCAGAAGCACCTGTCTTGGTCCCTCTGTTTATTTTCCTGTTTGTTTCTTGTTACAAGAGCAAGGTGTGGTCATTGTCAAAGATATGGAAAATGCCAAGAAATAAAAAATAATTTTGTTTTGAGTATTGCTTTTTCAGCCTTAACATGCTAAATCAAAGCTAATGACAGGTCCAGACCTAGAGTTGCTTTCTATCATCTTAAAGGAAAGAGCATTGAACTAGGAATCAAAAATCTGAATTCCTTCTAGGTATAGTGGCACATCCAAATGACTCCAGCACTTGGGAGGCTGAGGCAGGGGGATTGCCTGAATTTGAGGCCAGCCTGTGCTACATGGTATCTTCTAACCCAGCTTGAACTAAACTGCATAGGAAGAGACTACATAGGGAGACCCAGCTTGAACTAAACCATGTAGGCAGACGAAACAAAACAACAAAAAATTCTGAATTCCCATAAAATCTCTGTTGTTGAACTGAGCACGGTGCTACAAGTTTATAATCACAGATACTCAGAGAAAATTTCCAGTTTGACTTGGGTATTTTAGCAAGGCCGTTTTAAAATGAAAATGTAGCTCAATAGCCAAATGTTGATAGTACATACCTGAAAACCCAATACTCGGGAGGCTAAGGTAGGAGGATCATTGTGAGTTCAAGGCCAGCCTGAACTGCATAATGAGACTCTGGCTAAAAAACAAAACAAACAAAAAAATGAAGCTCAGCTCATCCTGGGTTCAATCCCCAATAATGGGAAAAGTCTTTGCTATTACCACCTTTTCTTCACTTATCTAATATTTACAGAGGGCCTTTTCTCTCTGCCTGCTCTATCTCCCTTGCCTTTCCGATCTCAGAAGGAAACAAATACAATGTTTACTTACAGGCACTCACAGGGTATCTCCATGCCTATGGAGAATCACTCACCCTTGGAGAGCCATGGTAATTTGCTCATGGTTACACAAGACTTTCAGCCACAATCAAAGACCCCAGGGCTGAATGATCTTCCCTCTCTCTCCTGTGTCATGCCCTTGTGCCCAGTGTTCCTTCCTTCATGGTTATACCTCTCTCCCTTTGACCAAGCAGTCATCTCTCCTAAGCCCTCCGAGGCCACAGTCCTAGCCTGGCCCACAGCTGGCTCCATGGAGACAGGCTAGACTGTCATCTGCCCACGGAATACATGAAATTGGTACTGGCTTTTTCTCCATAGACTGACCGGGGAAGGAAGAGACACTTCATTCCTGTCCTCAGGATGGACTGGGGAAACAGTTGAAGACCAGGGAAGATTCACTCAGGGAAAAATTCTATACCTGAAGGAGACAGAGTTGCACAGGAAGTGGAGGGTTAGCTTCCAGGTAGAGCACTTGCCTAGCATACATGGGACCTTGAGCTCAAAAGCACTAAAAGAAATACAAAGAGGAGATTCTTTATTTGCAACTGCAATTTCTCTTAACTTTATCCCTAATACCCTAGCTCTTCCCCGAGGTCATCCCTATTGGCAAACCCATCTTGGGCAGGTCTAGGGCTTTTCTCTTTGGGGGATGTTATGGATTAGAGTCCCTGCCCTTGATTTATAATACTGACATGCAGTTTAATTCTGTTTAGCTTTAGGTAAATCCCTTCAGGAAGTTGGTTACTCCAATGCCTGGGGCACCGCTATGCAGAACTTACTACTTCTAATTCACGACCATGGCTTCCCTGGAGGTATTTTAAAGCAAGGGTCATTTGAAAACCAGAAACTCAGCTGTGAAGCTTTTAGTCACCTTTGTCAGAGCCCTGAGATGCTGTGCTTCATTGATATGAAACAGGGAGTGTGAGTTACAAGATTTCAGGCAGCTCCATCTGCTGTGATTCCTTAGGATGTTATAAGAAACTTATGTATGCAGTTCCACCCCTGGTTACTTGTATGAAGCTGGGTGAGTTACTAACTTCTCTGAACATGAGTTTCTCATTTATAAGAAGGTAGCAGTAAGATCTACCTGATAGGGTTGAGAAGATTAAATGAACACAGCCATGAGTTTGGTACCCAGCAGTATGGCTCCACCTGAAAAGTGAGTCATGAGTTTGATAAGAACTGTGAAGACCAAAGCCCTTTGTCTTCTTTAGCCCCATCTGCAGGGAACTGGGGAAGTCTGACCTATCATTTCCCAGCCAATGGGGTGGTAGCTTGAAGCCACCTAAGCTAAAGGACAAAAACAAGGAGCAAACACCCTTTAGGGAGGCAGCTCCTAGACAAGCAAGACTCCAAACCTGTCTGGCTGCTGTTTTGGCCAGCACGTTATGTACCCATCAGCACCTTTATCTTCATTATGTCTCTTCATCCTAAAGTTTCTAAGGAGGGAGTGGGGCTTCATCCTAGTGAAGTTCAAAGTCTTACTCAAAATACGTTATTAAAGGGTAAAAAATCTGAGTGGCACTAAAAAAATCTGACACTACCATTGTAGGAAAAGAAAAAATCCATCTCTCTGCTCTCTCTCCTCTCTCTCTCTCTCTCTCTCTCTCTCTCTCTCCCTGAGAGAGAGAGAGTATGTGTGTGTGAGATGCTGGGACTGAACACAGGACTTGTGTAAGTGCTTTACCACTGAGCAATACTCCTAGACCTACACATTCTTTTTATGCTCCAGTGCTGTCAACTGGTAGCATCTAGTTCCTTTGGGGGAGTGCACTCAGTTCTCCTTGTTTACTTCTGCCTCTTGTTTGGCTTTCTGATAACATTTTGAGAGAGACAGTTTTTATAGTGGTTAGGAACAGGGGAGTTTGGAAACTGTAACGGCTTGTTTAGGTCAAACTCAGCTGCGTCTCTGAATCAGATCCTGGGTTTTTTGCATCTCATCAGTGAAAGTGAGATGAGTGTAATATAAAGCCAATCTCATCTGGTTGTGCAGAGGGTTAAATAAAGAGGTTTGTATATTTAACATAATCCCTGGCATTCAGGAAACACTCAGAAAAGGTTGGCCAGTATCATTCTTTGAATATGTAAAAACAAAAAAAGTATGTTAATATGGATTTGAATATACACATCATGATGGGCTCCCTGCCAAAGGAGAGGGATATCGTGAGGCTGCTCTTGCATTATGTTGAAACAGGTGTTTAGGGTGTGCTCTAACTGACTGGGGAAGTAGGCGTGACCTGTTAGTTATAAAATCCCAGGACACATGCGCAGAACACTTTCCAAATTCTGTACATGGATATGAGCAGGTTTTGACAGGAGCAGGTTTTCCTAGACTAGACATCAGGTTGAGGGTTGTTTGTGGTATGCTGAACAACAGTAAATGCTAGAGAGAAAAATTAAACCAGGTGGGAGAGAGGTTTTAGAGATTATCGGGATGGTTTTAAATTACTTTTGAGCAGCCAGGTGTGGTGGCCCATGTTTGTAATCCCAGCACTCAAGGGAAATTGAGGCAGGAAGAGCTCACTACAAAGTGAGCTCAAGGCCGGCCTGAACTGCATAGCGAGACCCAGTCTCAAAAAGATCCCCTGCCAAAATTACTGTTGAGAGAAGGTGCAGAAGCAGTGCCAACACCATTGCAAATATCCAATCAGAGCAAAGGTCAAGTGTAAATACCCTGGGTGGGAGCAGAATAGCAGAGAGCTATGTGGCTGTGGAAGAGGGGTACAGTGGTGTTCAGCAGAGGGCCACCCCAGCGGACACATAGCAATGTCTGGAGACATTCTTGTTTCTCACTGTGGGGCAAGAAAGGGGTTCATGTGCTGCTGGTGTCTAATGGGTAGAGGTCAGGGGTACTGCTCAGCCTCCTACAATGCATTATACAGCTCCCCCCACCTCCAAAGAATTATCCTGCCCCAAATGTTAAGAGTGAGAAACTCCAGTTTAGATTTGAGAAGACTTGCAGGTGAGAATGTCAAGTAGGAGGGATGGAGGATAATGTGTAGAGTAGCAAATCACCAAGAACATTATCGGAATTTTAAGGGTTTTAGCTTTTACTGCAGGCCAGATGGAAAGCCATTGGTTGTTGACTTAAACACACAACAGTGTCAAGCTGGTGGAATTTCCAGGTCATAACAGGGAGAAGACTATCAGGTGGTCTTTGATCTTGGTCCCAGGCACTGGCTTCCTCTGTGTGACAACACCTCAGGAACTGGAAAGTGGATGACAGGTCATTTCCAGTTATTAAGCAGGATTCCACTGGTGGGTTAAAACTCTGCTTTGTTAGGAAAGTGTTCATCTTGATTCTCCTAGAATAGCCCAGCTTTCCTTAGTAGGAACTAGGGGAAGTGGAGCTCCTTATAGACATTGCTGTCACCAAGTGTCTCCCGAAGGCTAAGTGCAGTGCAAAGCTAGTACTTCAATACAACCTTGCATTTAAATTCTCTCAACTTTCATTGTAATGAGGGGCAGGAGGAGGATCAATCCAACATTGATACCGGGAACATTCAGGAAGCAACTTCAAGGTGTGCACTGCTTGCTGGGAGCTGAGTTTGGAGGGATTAATGAAGGCAAATGTGCACAGGCAGGGGGAGGGGAGCAGACAACATATACGTGGGCCCTGCACTAGGGTCGGTAAGTGTACTTACCGGTAGCAGTGAGCATCGGTGGGCTTAGCCCTGGCATCTGGTGGCATAGAAGAGGTAGTGGTTAGGCCTGGAAGACAGAGCAGCGCAGGAGGTGGAATTATGGAGGAAGTAGCCCAAGCAGAGGCAGAGCAGGCCAGCGTTCCCAGGAGCTCAACTCTGTGCCATACCCCCGTGTAGACCACATCCACATAGGTTCTTATTGAGATGGACAAGCCCTGGGACCTGCAAACTAGAGGTTTTTCAGACTGTACATTGCAAAGTCCAACTCAAGCAAAGTGCCCATAGGGTTCAGGCTTCAAGCTTCCCATGCTGCTCTCAAGAGCAAGCTCAGATGTTGCTGCTTTGATGTTTTTGTTTTGTCTATTTTGGTACCAGGAATCGAACTCAGGGACTTGCTCTTGCCAGGCAGGTGCTGTGCTGCTGACCTACAGCCCTGGCCCCATTGCTGCTTTCAAGGCAAAATCCAGGAGGACCCAGCTTACTGTGCATGACTGCACTGAACAGTCTTGAAAGGCTTAAATACAACTCGGGGAGCTTGTTAAACTACATATTGCTGGGTCCCCACTCCCAGACCTCTGCCTCACAGTCTCCTAGGGTCTCTGCCTGGAGATGTATTGGTCCTGCAGTGTCTGTGGTGGTGGAGATGCTCCCTTTATACACACCAAGCTCCTCTTCCACCCCCGGGAATTTCAAAAAGACTAGGAGTCCCATCTATTTTAACCACACTAACTCCCTTTTATTGAGTTTTTCCTGAGTGTTGAGCTCTTTATATTTACTATTATTATTTGAGACAGGTTCTCACTGTGTAGTCCAAGGTCTCACTGCTCAGTCCTTGAACCCCCTGTGTGACCCAGGCTGGCCTCATAGCTGGCCTTTCACCTGTACTTCCCCAGTGCTGGGATTACAGGCGTGTACTACCACATCCAGCTCTTACATTTAATATCTTTCTTTAAGCCTCCAAACAACCTGGTAAGGAATTTTAAAATCTCACAGAGAAACTGAGACCTATTGGTCAGGATCGGAGATACGGCCTAGGCTTACCTGACCCAAATCCAAGTGGTTCCCTGCGTGGCCCTGCTTCTAACACTCTACTGTCCTTCTGTTGCTTGTCTCTATTGATGAGTTGCAGATTGCTTGGGGCAAAAATTAGATCTTCACCTGTTGTCTATTCCTCAGATTAAAGTTTCTTTTCTATTTTTTTAAAAATTTTTTTGTTACTGGGAATTTATACCCAGGGCCTCACACATGCCAGTGCTCAACCCCTGAACCTCACCCCTAGCCTCAGACCTCCTGCCTCAGCCTCCCAAATGATCAGGATTACAGGTGTGTACCGCAATGCCTAGCTAAAATTTCTTGAATTAACTATGATGGCCTCAGAAGGAACTATGAGAAGTCTTTCCAGACCTTTCTCTCAGCCTGTGGACCCCCATCCCCTAGATAAGATCTTCTCTTTTTCAGGGGGATGCTCTGTTCTCTCTGAGCTCCCCTGCTGTAAGCCCTCTGCCCTGTAGCTCTCATCAGAGAAGCCTCAGATGTGAGAGCTCAGCTTTTCCTTCCCTTTGACAAGTTCCTGGAAGGAGTGAGGGGGCTTTCCTCCAAGCCCTTGAAAGCTGCACATAGTGGGCTCAGTGAACTCAAGGGGACCTGAACAGTAAGTATTTAGAGTTTAGACTTCTGTGGACAGAAACTAAGGACTGCCCCCATCACATTTGTTGACATTTAATTTATCTAGTACCTACTAGGTGCCAGGCCCTAGCTCAGGGCTAGGAATTCAGTGGTAAACCAGGTGAATTCCTTGATGTTCTAGAGCTTCCTTCTATGGGGAAGACAGACAAAATACAAATAAACTAGCAAAGCCATCTTCATGGCAGGGGCTGGGGAAAAAGGAAGCTGATTAGACCTGCAGGCCTGAGAGACCTTCCTGAGAAGGTGTTATTTACACTGATTATGGTTTAACCAAGATGAGCCAGCTGTGTGTGAATCGGGAAGGAGCATTTCAGGTTCACAGGTCCTGCCCCAATATGGCCTGTTTGAAGATCTGTAGACTCTATGATGGCTGGAACTCTGGGAGTGAGAAGGAAGAGACTGGTGAGGTCAGACTCCATGGGACCTTCTTTGCAGACCATCGTGGAGAGGCCAGGTTGGTTCTTGCTGAGATGGGAAGCCACTGGCGTGTTGAAAAAGTAAGGTGATGAATGATCACTAGTTGCTTTGGGGGACTGATCGTAGGGAGACAGTGGGAGCAGAGGCCAGTGTGAAGGCTGTTCCGATGACTAGGTGGAGATGGGAGGGGTGGTGGCTTAGGCAAGGATGGCTGAAGAGGAAGTGTACAGACAAGGCTTTCAGACACAGTGAATTAGGTGGGGGTGGAATGCGAAAGGAGGAGGAATCAGGCCGAGCTCTCAGGTTTGAGTGGGCAAGACAGTAAGAGCAGGTGAGAGGAAGCAAAAGCAAGAGTTCTTGTGTGCCCATGGTGACAGAGTTGGGGTGAAGTATGGTCCCCAACAGAATATACCTGTGAATATGCCAAGGAGGACTTTGTAGATGGGATTAAGTCTAGAATTTTGAGATGAGGAGATTACCCAGGATTACCATGGTAAACCCAATGTAAACATGAGGGACCTTATAAAACAAACAGGAGGCAGGAGAGCCAGAGTGACCGGATGCCAGGACTCTGCTCACGAATGCTTTGAGTCGATGTTCTAGATGGACAAATGGAACCGTGAGCCAAGGGAGGCGGACGACCTCTGGGAGCTGGGAAAGGCAAGAGATTGGCTTCTCCCCACTTGGAGTCTGCAGAAGGAACACAGTCCTGCTAACACCTTGGTTTTAGCCCAATACCACTCATTTTGGACTTTTGGTTATTGAGTTCTCTGGTTCTGGAAATTCAAGTTCTCAGTATCCTGAAAAAAGAATTTGGCAAGACATATGAACAAGGTAGCAAAGTTTTACATTTACTAAATGTAGGAAAAGAAGGATGTTCTGCAGAGAGAGAGAGTGGGCCACTGAGAGAGTTTGCAGTAACCACAAGGGTAATAGTAACCATCTTCTTTAGCTTTCTTTCTTCCAGCTGAGGTCAGGTGTAGGCCATCCTATCCAAAGCCTGTTTGATTTTGTGGCAGAAGAACTGAAGATAGCACTTTCCGATTGATCCCAGGTGCAGGGGCTATTTAGTCTGCATGTATCCTGGATCTTCGTGATTGACAGGTCACATGCACCTACTTGCTCATCAGTTGGCCACACCTCAACCTCCTGCCTCATTCTGACTCCAGAGCTATAAAACAATGCCTTTGTGTGAAGCCATTAAATATGTGGTCTTTTGTTACAGCAGCCATAAGAAACAAATATACAGGCTCTATAGATTTCCAAGTAGAGAACAAGTGGGTAGCAGGATGTATGGGCCTCAGCCATGGATAGAGGCAGGGGCTGAAACCCTGGGAGCAGACAGTAGTCTGCACGTAGTCAAACCTGACGTCACCAAGGAGGAGCTGGTATCTGGGTCTTGGAATAATGTCTGTGCTCTCCCAGGGCAATATGGGCAGTCTTCTAACTGGAGAATCTTTGGCCTGAGGGACTAGAATGGGGCCTGGGCTGTTTGGCCTCCTCCTCAGTCAGGCCGTGGCCAGCAAGTGAATTAAAGTGAACAGTGAAGGCCATTAGCTGTGGTCTCCTGCCTCAAAGGACCCAGGATCCTGTAGGAGGCTTCCATCAGGTTACCTGAGCTGCTCAAAGGGTCACTAGGGGAGGGAAATCCCAAAAGGATGAAAATATTGATTTAGCACCTACCTAGTGTCAAATAACACTTCAAGTATCTTTATTCTGTTTTTTAATTTAAAATTTTTATTAGTACACACTTGAAGTACGTAATATCACATTCATTGTGGGGAGTTGGTACTGGCCCTAACACATCTTAATTTTTGTGGTTTTAAACCTTACAGCAACTGTGGCAGGGGACTATTAGTTCCATTTCATGGATAGGGAAATCAAGGCCCAGAGGGATCAGATTATTTCCTCAAGTTAACACACCAGGAAGCTTGGTTGGGCTTCAAATGTACTTAGGTGGTGCTCTTTCCTCCAAGACCCTTGTCCTAGGTAAGGACTATTAGAGAGTCCTTTTCTGCTCAGCAAAACAATGTTACCTGGGCATGAGGGCTCCCATCAATAATTATAACATTTGCAAGGCTGAGAATCGTCAGTTCCAGAATAGCCTAGACTATATAGTGAGACCCTTTGTACAAAAACAAAATAAATAACAATCCCTGCTGACCAGACCTTCCCCTCAGTGACTTTCCCTTAGCCTGAGACGAGCATTTCATCCTCACAACAATTCCATTGGTGGTTTTATTGTTTTCACTTTACAGCGGTAGATACTGAGGCTGGAAGGGCTCTTCATTTGCAGATAGTGCAACCCAAGGGAAGCAGGTCAGGACTGGATTCCAGAACAGTGTCTCTGCTTGAAATAACAGTACTACTTTCTGTCCCTCTGCATCTTCTCATTATTCCTACTCTCATATGACCCCTGCGGGTCTGGATCCAGGTGCTACGAACCACAGGAATAGCACCTGATACTCTGCTGGGATTGAGATGTGGAGAGACAAGCTCTGTCTTGGGTGATTTCAATGATCAAAAAGGTGGTGCCAATCTTCCAGGAAACCCTCTCTGATTACTTCATCCTACACCATTCTTTCCTTCTTCTCTAGACTTATAATTACTTCCCAGCAGCCCTTGCAGAAGCCATTGTGATTTCATGTGTACATTTCCCTCACAGAATGAAGCCCTCAGTGGGCGAGATTCTTGTCTAGTCTGACCTTGCTGAATCCCAGGTGCCTAGAAAGGGCCTGGGATTCGGTAGGCACAAGATGAATTGGTTGGATGAATAAATCCTTCTTGCAGCCCGAAGGGATTGGCATTGGTCTGGCCAGGTCAGATGCAGAAGTGACCCAAATGACATCCTGCTGAGTGTAGGAAGGATTCAGATCAATCTGCGTGCTCCTAACACACCAGTGAGAGTAAAGACCAGCAGGAAGATGGGTTGCTCAGGGGAAGATGCCACCAGAAGTTAGAGAGCGCTGTTGCAGAGTCCCTAAGAGAGAGGCAGCTGTGTGGTGCAACAAGCTGAGAGACTTCACTGGGTGAAAGTTTGGAGCGTGGGCTCTGAAACCCAATTGTCTAGACTTGAACCCTCCCTAACCAGTTGCTAGCTGAGGAAAATGCAAACCTAAGGCTTCATGCAGAGATTCTGATCCAGCATGGTTGATTACAGAGGGTCCACAAACTCCACCTTAAAAATCACTGGCCCTTGAGAAAAAACAGTCTGCTGTTGGCAAACTGGATTGTCACACTTGTGTGTTGGGGACATTATTTGTCAGTGTGAAATCATAAATTATTATTCAGGGTTAGACATTTAGATATTAAACCACCCACTAAGTACAGTTGGCCAAGGAGAGAGTCCAACAAGCCTTTTCTCCCTTGGGCCATCCCAGGCCACTCCTCAGTGGCAAATGTCATTCTGACCTCACTTGAGGTCTGGGGTAGACTTGGAAATATTGACAGATGGACAGATGTTCTAGCCAAGCTCAGACTGGCTACCCCAGCCCCACATGGAGGATCAGAGTGGTCCCCAAGAACCCTAGGGAAGGCCAAGGGTTGGTGGCCTGAGAGTTAATGTGTCCAGTGCTGATGTCCCCATGGCTTAACCGGAACAAGGACCATACCATCAGGACCCTTGCAAAGCCAGATGCAATTAAGGGCCAGGGAGATGTGAGGCTCAGGTTATGGTCTCTTGGCAGACTGGGCCACTCTGAAGTAGACTCAAATGGAAGACCCGTTGTTGTATATCATCATTCACTTTGTAATCATTTAAGCATGTGCCACGCTAGGGTAGGGACATGGTGGTGAAACAGGTGCCTGTACTCAGTCAAAGGGGGCAGACAAATTAGCGTCAGCAGGGATGAGAGGAGTGTCCTAAATGAATACCACAGTGGACTTCAGGGAAGATTTCTTTTTAGTTAGGGTGATTGGAGAAAGGTTCTTCAGGGAGATGACACTTTCCTTAGGTTCAGATGTGGGCAACCAGCTCTGGAGGATGTAGAGGTCACAGCACATGCAAAGCCTTGAAGGAGAAGATGCTCGGGATATAATGCATGGTGTCCTCAGCAAGGGCTTCTGAGTAGGAGGCTAAATTCTCCAGTGGCTGTCTGCACTGCCGGAGGCTCCCAGTTCTGACCTCGGGGATTCAGTAATCATGGAATCACAACTGTGAACCTGGAGAACCCCGTGCCCCTGTAATTTGCATCACCTGAGCCTCGTGGTCACTCCTCAAGGAGAACTCCCATGCATTAAGGCCATTTTACGGATCCGTACACTAAGATTCATGAGTTACTCAGGAGTCTAGTCCAGGGCAGACTCTGAGGGCCTGGATTCTTAACTGATTCGTAGCCTGTTGATTTGATCTGATCTAGGCTCCTTTTCCAAGACCTACTTTTTCCCTAAGCAGAAACTCTTTGACTGGGAAGTACCAGCCTCCCCTTCAGCCATGACAGTGGTCACTGACCTGCTAGGTGCCAGTCCCCATGCTGGACCCACCCCGGGCTCATGAGCTGAGCGTGGGACTGCTGAATGCTATGGGCTGGGGGGTGATGAGCCTGGTTAGCTGGGCTGGAAACCATTCTTCTACGCTGCTCCTTCTAGGAGGAGGAATTCCTGGCCCACAGCTATGTCCTGTTCCTTAGTGAGCCCCTCCACAGTTCCAGACTTCTTGCGTCAGCCTGAGGCTTGCGTGGGGGTGTCCTCTGGGCTTCCACAACATCCTGTGTTCTGCCTTCTGCATACCTGTCTTCCATTCCCAGGGGAGCCCTTCCATCAGGGTTTGTTTCTACGCTCTGGAGCAGAACAGCCCACAGAGCAATTAAAACGGTTCCCGGGGGCCTCCCAGAGGCATCCCTGTGTCATATAGGCAGCCATCGGTCTCCAGGGTCTGGCAGGGTCTGTCCTTCCATTCCCAAAGCTCCCAAGTTCTCTTTCATTTTCACTCAGAGGACCTGCTCTCCCCACGACCCCATGCTGTCTGAGCAGCTGGAGCCCAAGTGTGCCACATTTGTCTGGCTTCCCCTTTTTTTTCCCCTCTCCCTTCCCTTCCCAGGGTGACAGCGCCTTGTTGTCTCTGAGAAACTTGCCATTTCTACTCCACCAGTCACAGGATACCAGTCTTCCTGACCACCTTTGGAGAGAGAGACGTGTGACTCAAACCAGGTCAGTCAGAACCCTTGCCTGGGATTTTTGTAGATGGAACACAGTTTAAAACATTTTTTTCCTTTCCTTTCAGATTTGCTAAAATGGTAAACGAGGCTGGAGTTACCACATCTCTTCCTCTCCTCCCCAAGTGGAGCAGGAAAACAATGAGGTCAGCCCACAGGTAGAAGCAGAGAGTGAGGAAGTGAGCTGCCCAGTATTTGGGTTTTAGAGTCTCCAATACAAGCTCTGTCTCCATTATTTGCCAGATTTTTAAACATTTGCTTGAGCTAATTTGAACTGTAATCAGTAATTGAAATGCAGGAGCTGGTAGAGTTCTTGCCTAGCAGATTTGCGGCCTTGGGTTTCCTGAGGCAGGATCACAAGCCTGAGTACAGCCTGGGCGACTTGGGATATAATGCACGACTCTCTCAAAATAACTTTAAAAAAAATTAAACAGCACTGGAAACATAGGTATAAAATACATTTAACTAATTCAGCATCATAGTGAAACCAAAGCTCATGACTCACTATGTGGCCAAAGAACCAGAATGTGACAGAGACCAACTCCAGACCTGTTCCATTATCCTACGAGATGTAACTGTCCCAAATGTTATGTTCACTATTTCTTGCTCTAAAAAAGTCTAAAATGCATTTTTGTGACTTTCTTATTAAATATTACCTGGCATTGCTTGTTTTTAAACTTTAGGGAAGAAATTCTGTGGAGCTATTGTATTATTATCATTATGATTATTATTATTATTAGTTTTGAGTACTAGAGACTGAACACAGGGCCTTTGACTGAGCTACATCCCCAGTATTTTTTTTTTTTTTTTTTTTTTTTTTTTTTTTTTTTGAGACAGGTTCCTGCTATATAGTTCAGGCTGGCCTTGAGCTCACTATGTAGCCCAGGCTGGCCTCAAACTCCCAGAAATCTTCCTGCCTCAGCTTCCAGAGTTCTGGGATTATAGGCATGTACCACCATGACTTGCTCTTTTTTTATTTCTTATTTTGAAACAGGGTTTATGTGCACCAATGTTTATAGCAGCATAATTTGTAATAGCCAGATCTTGGAAACAACCTATGTATCCATCAACTGAGGAATGGATAAAAATATTGTGGTATTTTTATACAATGAAGTACTACTCAGCTATAAAGAACGATCACATTGAGATATTTATAAATAAATGGACACAACTTGAGTTCATACTCATAAGCGAAATAAATCAAACTCACATGTATAAATATCGTATAGTGTCCCTAGTGTAAGCAATGCTAAGAGTACATAAGATTTTATGGTAATCATGATTCCCCATTACATTGCTTTGAAGTCTTATAATGTTTTCATTCATTAGTTAGAATGATTTTATTCTGGTTTGTTTGATTTTATTATGTGTGAGGGTATGAACAGCTATTTTAAAGAAAACAAAACCTTATGGCAGCCAGTGCTGATTTAATATCATCTTGCTTTGAAGTCCTACCATGCTTTTGTTCTTCTGTTTCCACTGGTTCTGTCATGTTGTATCTTATTGGATTTTAATATGTGAGAGCATAAACAAATTTTTTATGGAAAAATGAGATAATATAGTAGCCATTGTTCGTTTTTGGTTATTTGGTTCCGAATATCCTGTAATACTTTCATTCTCTGGAATATTTTTATACTATTTTGTTATGGTTGATTCTATTGTATGTGAAGGTATGCTCAACTCTTTCAAAGAAAGACACATTATGGTAGCTACTGTTAATATCGGGTTGTCTTGTGGTGAAATACTGTTGCTTACATTGTTTTGTTCTGATCTGCTTTGTTGTGTCTTCTTTTGTCTTAATCTCGTTAAAATAAAAAAAATTTAAAAAAAAAAAAAAAAAAGAAACAGAGTCACTGTGAGTTACTGTATTTCCTGGGTGGGGTTCAAACTCGGAATCCTCCTGCCTCAGTCTAGAGTGCTGGGATTACAGGCATGCATAACCCTTCTGGATACTGTAGTCTTTTAAAAGTTACTTTTGTTCATGTATCATTTGTTTCTAGGATCCTTTTGCCTTCCTGAATGTAAGTATAGTTCATTCACTTTCACTTTTGCATAGTGTTAAATTATGGAAGGAGGCTATGATTAACAATTTATTCCTCCTTCAGGTAATAGACTGCTGAGTTTGCCATAATCTTCCTATTATAAACATTGTTTGTCTGAGCACTCCTTGTGCACGTTTTCACACATGTGCAAGAGTTCCCAGGGCACACACTCAGAAGAGAGAATGATTGCTGGCTCACTGGTGCGTAAATTCAACTCCACAAGACAGTGCTTGGTTGTTCCCCAAAGCCATCTGCACACTTGCACCCCCACCACCTGGGTAAGGCTCCCCATTACCTACCTCCCAGCACTTGTTTCTGTTCCCCATGGTGCCCGGCACTGTCTTTGACTTCTCTGTTAACTGACTGCCGGAGCCAGTGGGATGGATGGGCACATGGCCCAGATCACAAACAGAGTGAGAGGGAGAACAGCTTCACCCAGCAGATAAGACAGCTGGGAACTCTGGCATCTCCGACTGTCAGTGCTGGCCAGACACTCTGGGCTTCTCTGGGCCAGGCCTCTGAACTCCTCCAGGCAGCTTCATGGCCCTTTGATTCTCACCCTTGTTGCTTGTGAGCCCTGTCTGTGTGGGCACAAGCTTCTAGAATGCACTTGCTTTGGAGCCTCGTGACTGGTCCTCGTCTACCTTGGGACTTTCTGAAGAGGCCTCTTCAGATTGCTGAGCAGCCATGGGCCGTGAGGCTGAAGCCTAGCCTCAGACCTGATCCTTTGGAAAGCCTCGTTGTAAACAGTGCCCTGCCACACACAGGCCTGATTCTGGTGCCCAAACAGTCACGTTTTCCTGCCTCCTACTTTTTCTCAAGAGTTTTTATGTAAGTAAGCAGGTGACAGTAACATGGTATATCTTTTTCACTACACAGTTCTAGCTATGCTCAAAATTCATCATCTACACAAACACAAGCACACACACACAAGCACACACACAGTCTCGTCATGTGTTTAGTCCCTCTCCAAGCTCACATTGCTCCCTTCTTTTTAAGTCCAAGGCCTGCAAGAGGAGTTTTTCTGGCGAAGGTCAGCAGCTCTGATTGCATTTCTTTATTTAGAACATTGTTTTTGCTGAAACTGATTCCATTACCTTTGAGTGCACGGAAGTGAAGCCCATTAGAAGAGCCGGCAGTCAAGAGGCTCCCAAACAGGCCTGGAGAGTGATGCTAAACTTGGGCTCATTTGGCTGCTGGGTTTATTGACAAGCTCTTTCTCTCTCTCTTTAATGGAGCCTGCATTTTCCTGCTTTGCAACCACCGACCTGTTTATGGTGGGAAGAAAGGAAACATGGAAGTCTTAATGTCAACATTCATCTTTATCTCTGCTCCTAGACGCCCATCTCCTCCAGCAAGTGACCCAGTTCCCATCACCCTAATGAGGCTCATGACACCCACATCTGGGCTCTAGCTGGCACGGGCAGAAGTACAACAGATGCAGCATTCTGTCCCTGGGCTGGTGGAGGTTATTGACCTGGCCGTCCTACCTTTGCCTCTTGACTTGTATGTCCCTTTGCTTGACTTATCTGCCAGGACTGGGTATCTGTTAGGTAACAATTCTCTCACCCTGCCCTCCTTTACCCACACTGACCACACCCTTCCAGCCAGTGACCTCTGTGCTTTCTGTGTTCAGTACTGCTGGGGTGCAGGCTCTGGATCTGGAGCTTTCTGAGCTGCAGAAGAGATAACACTCACCCCCAACACACTTAAAATCGTGAGGTGTCATGATACTGGCAAGAGTGAAGCATTTGGTCAAAGTCTTGGATTGACATCGTAAAGGGGAGGGCCTCTGAGTCAGCTGGTGCTGATAGAGAGGGTACTGATTCAATCTTGCCAAGGAGCACTTTGTTAATATTTTATTTCATTTTATTTTTTGGTACCAAGGGTCAAACTCAATATTTTAAAAACCAGAAAAAAGATAATTATCCTTTGTGCAAGAAAGTCCACTTCTAAGAAACTATTCAACATGGAAACCAAAAACCTCCACGAGGAGATATTTATTGTGGAACTGTTTATATCATAGTAGCTAACACTTGGAAACTATCTAAATGTCCATCTTCTGATATGATGCAGGAGCATGATATGTAGACACTAAAAAAATTGAATTGTGATCCACATGCTGATATAAAATGAATTCCAATGCTGTTCTCCAAAAATGGCAGAGTAAGCACGTTCAGAGTCCCGGGTTCCATCCCTAGCACACACACACACACAACAGAAAACAGAATTTTTTCTAGGTTGGGACACAGAAGTGGAGGGAAACAGTTTTTCACTATATGCTCCTGCATTTTGAAATCTTAATTATGTACACATATAAGCATTTTTTCAAATCCATATAAACAACATCTTGAAAATATACAAAGGATGTAAGCTATTTCTCTTCTGACTTCTTCTAGGTTTTCATTTCTATAACACATGTGTCACAAAAAGTGCCTCTGACAATGACCTTTTAAGAATCCCAAGAGGTCACATACTTTAGGGAACCAGAGAAGGCTGTGAGATCCCCAGGATACCTCCAGGGCTGCTTGTGGCATTAATCTCAGGAAAGGTGGTCATCTCGACCCTGTTCCAGCCATGTAGCTTTCTAACTGTGGCCCCACATCTAGCACCAGCACCCAACCCAGCCACCCTGCTCTGCTGACCATCACATGGTCCAGGCTGGGCCCGGGGCTTATGTTTCGTGTGCATTTGTTTCAGTCTTCATCATCTTCATCACCCACCTTCTTCCATTCCCCACAGCTGGCACGGTGGCTCAGGCCACTGTCCCTTCTCAGCAATTGCTTGCCCCCTGCGATTCACTCTTCACACAGCTACCAGGATGACATTGCTAAACAATAAGTCATACAGACCATGCCCCTGCTTAAGCCTCCCAATCCATTGCCTTGAGAATAAAGCCCAGTACTGGACCATTGCTATGCGCTGCCCTTGATTCTCTCCAGCTTCCTTCTCCTCCTGCTGCCTGTCACTCGCTTCGTCCCAACCATCCTGACCTCCTTCCGGACCCTTGAAGAGCCCAAACACATTCCTGACCCAGGGCCTTTGCACTCCCTGTTCTCTCCGGCTGGACGCCTCCTCCCTAGCTCTTCTCATAACTCATCCTCAGTTCCCGGCTCAATGCCACCTTTCAGGGCCGCCCTCTTGACTACCCCACCTACAGAGGATACCTCCCTTTCTAACCCACCCACCACTCTGCCCCAGACTTGTTTGCTTCGTAGTATTTGTCAGTCTTGCCTTGTGAGTTTGTTTAGGTCCTGAGCCCTTTCCATATATGGCAATGCCATAAGTACATGGACTTATTGGGACTGCCCAGCCCTGAGTCCCCAGCACCCT
Source organism: Cavia porcellus (assembly GCF_034190915.1). Taxonomy (NCBI): domain Eukaryota; kingdom Metazoa; phylum Chordata; class Mammalia; order Rodentia; family Caviidae; genus Cavia; species Cavia porcellus. The sequence goes on along the minus strand of NW_026947485.1, from coordinate 84,023,018 downwards.
GCCTGGGCCTGGAACGTGATGGCACTGTGGAGCACTTTGCAGGTGCTCAGCGTCAATGAATCCCTGCCACTGTGTGGCCTTGGGAAAATCAGGCTTGCCGCAGCTGTGGCGTGGGGCAGGCTGCAGGCAGCAGCAGGGCACAGTGGATCTGCTCCACAGTAGGAGAGCACACGGCTTTTCTGCAAGTCTATTGTTCTGAAGAAGCTGTGCAGAAAGGCGTACTCTGATTTTCCAGCTGGGGCTGTTTTCTGCCCACCTTCCTGCTCTGGGAAGTAACACGTGTTCCTGGGAGACTTACCCGGGAGGGAGGGCTGGCCTGGGAGATCGCCTTGGGTCTAGGGAGAGGGGCGGGCACCTGGGGGAGATGAGCTATCTCCTGATAAAGGGTGTAGAAAAAAGATAGGATCAGAGGACACAGGACACTGTGCAGGCAGAGCCCTTGGCATCATGTCTGACACTGTGTCTACACTAGAAGTGTAAATGGATGGTTACCATGATTATTAGTATCATTATGGTAACCAGGCCAGCTCCATTTCCATAAAGGAAGAAAATAAGACTATTTCAAAGTTGCACAGGTCTTTGCCTCATTTGCCTTTTACAATGATTCTTCTAGAAAGTATCTCCTCTCTCTTTGCCCTTCCTTCCTTCCTTCCTTCCTTCCTTCCTTCCTTCCTTCTTCCCTTCCTTCCCTCTTCCTTCCTTTCTTCCTTCCTTCCTTCCTTCCTTCCTTCCTTCCTTCCTTCCTTCCTTCCTTCGTTCTTTCCAAGACAGGGTCTCACAATCTCAACTCAGTCTCCCAAGGAGCTGAAACCAGCCAGTGTGAGCCACCATGAGCAGCTTGGCAACGACTCTGGGTTTGCCACTCTTACAGCCAAAGAAACCAAGGACACAGAAGATGACTTATTTGTTCACACAGAACTGCAGTTCTAAGGTTCAAGCAAAGCCAGCCACAATTTTGAGGTTTCTTAAAACTTCCCAGGATTAATTTTGTTAGGCCTATCCTATTTCCTTGTGGTTACCAGCAGAAAAACAACTGCAGAGAAGTGAAAAAAGGCTATAGGCTTGTTTTGGAAGGAATGGGGTTGAGAAGAAATGGGGGGTACCATGCCCGGCTCTGTGGGAGAATCTGACGTGGAATTTGCAGGGGCCGTTGGGGAAGAGAGGGACCAGATCAAGGGCCCAGTCCCTCTTTTGCTAGGTAGCTGGGATTGTCTGTTTCACTTGAGAGGTTACAGCACTATAGATGATTCCAGAGGAGCGGAGCAGAGACAGGTCCTGAGCAGGTTCCTACAGGGATGGGGACTCAAACCTTATCCTCACCTCCTGGGCATTGGAGCCCAGCATCAAATCCTGATCTTCCAGCTGTGGGACAGGCTTGGCTGCAGGTTTTTCCTTGAAAGCCAAGTTCCAAGGGCCACCTTGGGTAAAAGCAGCAGGCACAAAGAACAGCTGACTCAGAACAGGACCTGAGGCCACCTGCTTCAGATGCCTGGTGTGGGGACCCTTGCCCTGGCACTAGGGTGGCGGTGGTGACACCCTCTTTCTACCCTCCCTTCTCAGGCCGATGCCTGCAGCCTCGCCATGACTGCCAGTCCCTGAGAGTAAGCATGGAGCCTCGTGGCTTGCTGAAGCCTGCCCCGGTACCTTCCTGGGACTTGGTGTGCTCAGTGGTGTGTGGGTGGATGTGCTGTCACAGGGCTGCCCGAGCGGGGGTGTGAAAGGGCGCAGGCAGAGTGCCTCTGGGAAGCAGGCCCTGGTCAGGGCTGTGCTGTGGGTCTGGAGAGCAGGTGGTAGAACCCGGAAGGAAAGAAGAAGCTGAATTAAGAGCATTTCAATTAGGCCATTATATTTAAGGCCACACCTCGGCTGGAAAAATGGGTCTGTTTTAAAAACCAGCTGAAGGCGGTGTAGGCTGGGCCCTGGCTCTGAGAAAGGCCACTTGAGTCTGCTCCCCTCACCCACTCCGGCTCAAGCCCATCCCAGCACGTCCCTTGGTCCCTGCGAGGTTCCGGCGTGGCCACCCACAGAGCAGCTTGAGCTGGGCGCCCAGTCATAAGGCGGTGGAGCCTGCCAGGGGGGTGAGGGTGGCAGATGGCTCGATGAGGGCATGAGTTGGGGGAGGCAGATGGCGGGGGCCGTGTCTCTGGGCCCAGCAGGGATTCAGAGAAGTGACTGGGAAGGTCGGCCAAGGTCTATGAGCTCTAACCCCTCCACTCCATTTCCAGGGATGCCCACACTGTTGGGCTGCTGGGGGTGGGGGGGAGTAGCCCCTGGGGGACCTGTGACCTGAGGCCTAGGGTTTCCACCTGGCCTGGCTTGTCCGGCCGTGGGAGGCAAAGCCTGGCTCTGTTTATCCAGGCCAGGCTCTTCCGGAGCAGATGGGCGCCTGTCAGCACTGCCAGCCAGGAACTGGCCTGATGTCCTCTCATTGCCAAGTGGCAGGTGACCGGAGGGCCTGGATGGGAACATGTGTTTGGATTGGCTGTTTATTAGGGGAAATCTGTTAAGCCAGGAGCTGCTGCGTACCTGAGTGCAGGTGCTTGGACCCCCAGAGGCCCCCCTTCCCAGGTACAGGGACCTGGGAACTCTGGGGACTTCAGGGTCTCCTGAAGTTCTAGCTGCCTTGAGGTCTTAGCTTCCCAGGGCTACCATAGAAAGTCCCACAAGCTGCACGGCTTAAAATTACAGAAATGGATTCTCTTCCTGTTGTGGGGACCAGCACACAAATCAAGGTGGCAGCAGGGTTGGTTCCTTGTGAGGCCGTGAGGGAGTCTGCTTTATGCCTCTACTTCTGGTAGCTGCCTGTCCTCTGTGCTCTGGGCTCACAGAGGCATCATCTCACCCTCGGCTGCCATCTCCATGTGGCCTTTCCCTTTGCATCTGTTTTTGTCTCCTCTTCTCATAACATCAGTCACATGGGATTCAGGGCCCTTTTGACTCCAGCATTACGCATATCTCTCTTAATTACATCCGCAGTGACCCTATTTCCAAATAAGGTGATGCTGGAGGTTCTGGGAGGGATGTGACATTCAGAGGTTCTGGGGGCTACTATTCAATGCTCCCTGCTCCAGTTGTCACCTGCCTCATTCTTCTCCTCGTCTTCCTCCCACTCTGCCTTTTAGGGAGAGCATCCCCTCTCCCTAAAAGGGTATTTGCAGGGGGTAGGGAGGAGGAGGCCACTGTTTTCCCAAGAGCAGCTGACTTCTCATCCTTCAGCTGTAAATCAGAAAGCCGGTGAAGAGACAGTCAACTTGTAATTGAGGTTCTAATCCTTTCTGGGGTTTGGAAATCTAAGGGAATGCTCTGGACTCCTGCTTGGGATAAGGTCACCCACAAACAAGGACAGCTCTCTCTGTGGTGACCCAGCCCTTCCAGCACCAGTCCTGGGAGGGCTGAGGAATGCCTCTGGGTAGTACCTCTCACAGTGTGTGTGAGGTCTGGGCTTTCAGTACAGGGCAAGGATTGGGTGGGGTTTCCTCAGAGCCCAGCAGCATCGGTGTGAGTGGGAGGACAGAAGGAATTCAAGAAAAAGGGAGGTACTGTCACGCAGTGTGCAATGGTTTTTCCTTGCCTCAGTAGGCACCAAACTCAAGACATGGTTGAGGAGAGTCCCAAGCCTGGTGTGCAACCTCTGGGCACTGAAAGCGAAGGTTCGGAGATCTACATGGTGTGATGAAACTGTAAGGGGAATATCTGCATTTACAATATTTATTACAGTCAAAGGGACATTGTTACAAATCCCCCTCAAAATATTCCCTCTTGCTTTGAATACACCTGTCCCACCGTTCTTGTCACTTTCTGAAGCAGATCTGGACATCCTCTGTCATGAGTGTTTTTGCAAGGTGTGATCAAAAATTCACTGCATGCTGCTGCCGAGTGCCGTCCAACAGGAAGGCCTGTTCGTAAAAGCCGTGGAGGGAGGGCATCCTTATCCGCCACATTCTGGCCCTTCTGGTTCTTCCCCAAAGTCAAAATATAACCATGAAAGGTAAAGGTTTTGAATGGCTTCAGGGTAATAGGGCAGCTTCACTAAAACAACTAAAAACACTGGAAAAACAGGACTTTGAGGGGGAGTATGGTGAGGGGAGCTAGTGACAACACATCTTTTACTGTAATGAATTTTAAAAATGTAAACATTCACCTTATTTTTCAACCCTACCTATTAAAGGACAGGGTGGGAGCTGCAGCACCACTCATCCTGTGGCCAAGTTTGTGTAAAAGCTTCCTGACTCTGTGCTTCCACGAGGCCTGGGGACTCAGCTCAGGCTGCTAACAAGGCTGCCTAGAGCGAAAGGGCTGGTATTGGGGGTGTCCGGGGGACTTTTCCATGTGGCTCCCACGGGGAGGGTCGAATGATTCCAGTGAGGAGTAAAAAGGATCAAGATGCAGTTTAGGGCCAGGTGCAGTCTAATCCCAGCACTTTGGAAGCTGAGACGGGAGGATTTCCACAAGTTCAGGACCAACCTGGACTACATGGTCAGTTCAGTGCTATCCTGAACTACAAAGCCAGTCCCTCAAAAAAAGAAAGAAAGATGCAGTATGTGTGTGTACCAATGCCCCATGATGCACATATTCATTATATGTTCCAAATACATACTAATAATTGACAAATACATAAGAAAGGTTCTTGATACTCCTGAGATTTTGGGTCACCTCAGAAAAGTTCGTGAAGGCCGTGGATGGCCTCCAAGGGATCCTCAGGCCAGAAGATGGGACAGAGAAGGGCACTGGCAGCTGAAGAGCTTAACTACTGTCACCACCAGGTCTCTGAGACATCCCTCTCCCCTTTCCTCACCTGCTCTCTAGATGGGGTGGTAGGGACATGGACAAGGAAAAAGTAATATTTTTGGAACTGGTAAGTACCATGAGGAAACAGAAAACAGGTAGTGTCAGGAGAGAGTGGAAGACGTGGTGATGTTGGACAGTCAGTTATTGGGACGTCCTCAGAGGGGAGGTGACTCGAGCTGCACAGCAAGGCAAGAAGCGGGCACTGCAGCACCTGTGGAATAAAGTCCCCCTACCCCACCGCCAGCGCCGCAGCAGGGACAAGCAGGCCAAGGCACTGGGCTTTGTGACAGGTACACTGAGGAGGCCAGAAGGCTGGCAGAGGCTGGTCTGCGACTGTCTTACCTTGCAGGGCTCCACTGGTCTGTGCAGGTCTGCATCCTCCTGGAAGCACAAGGCCCACTCCCAGCTGGCTCTGCCTGCATCCTGGGGTGGCTTCATTGGTCCCCAGCTCCTCTAGTCACAGGTTACCATGGGAGATAAGTCAGAATTGCAACTGCTCCCTCCCTCCCTCAAGGAGGGGAAGACAGAATCTATATGTCTCCTCAAGATAACTACCAGCACAGAGAGTAGATGGGAGAGCGAGGCAGGGCTGAGGGGCACTGTGGGAGGTGGGAGGACACCAAGAACGGAGAGAGAGCTTGGCCTTGACTGAGGGCTGGACCTGAAGAGAGAGAAGAGGCTGGAAAGGGGCCTCACAATGGCAGGGATGTGGAGCAGAGGACCAGAGGACAGTGATGCACAAATCAGTTTGACTAAACCCAGTGGTGTCAGCCTCAGGGTGCAAGAGAGACTTGGTACAGCGACAGAGGTGTCCTGCTTCAAAAAGGTAGCCAGGACCCTGGCACAGAGCTTCCTAGGCACAAATGTCCAGGGGCAAGAAGGAGGGTTCTGAAACCGACTACCTGGGTCCCCGGGTGGGTCTGTGATTGCCCTACCCTTGACAAAGAGGTTTCAGCCCTGGCCTCTGCTCACCTGCACACCTGCCTGCATTGGGAGGAGGGCAGAGAGGCCAGTAAAGGGCAATAAATATTTAATGAGGCTAAGTGCACACATCCTGTGCATCTTGTAGTAAAAGGTCAGTGGGGAGCAGAAGGCTCCACCTGCACTTACTGCCCCACACACTCTACAGGCCAGGTCAGGCCTTAGCCACCAAGCCAGGGCCAAAGTTAGGGAGGGGGAGCCTGTGTGCGAACCACACTCATGATCCTTCCCGTTAGAGTCCTAGCTGACAATATCAGCTAGGGACAATGACCGGGATCAAGAGAATTTTACGATTGGCTTCCCTTAACAAGTACTGACTGCCACCTGCCTCAGCACCCAGTAAGAACCAGAGATCAGCGGACATTAACCAGTGGATATTTTTCGAGTGTCTGAGTGTTCCAGGATCCAGAGAAAGCCTAGGGCTCAAAGGCAAATTAAATACTTGGCTCCAGAAACCACATTAGCTTAAATTTCTGTTTTTCCACTTTTAATTATTGATAGCACTGGCCTCCATATAGATATCAGAAAGAATTATGCCCTGCTGCCAGCCACGAAATGTGTCCTAGCCTGGCTTTTAGATTCAGTGATTCTCTCCAATCTTTTTCACAAAGAATTCTTCATTATAAGAATCAATTTATTTGTGAAAATTTCTGGGGATTTAGTCCATAGATTTCATCAACTTCTCCAAGTTTTTGAAAAAAAAACCTGTATCTTTCTTTTTTGGAGGGGGTACTAGGGATCGAATTCACAACCCCATGCTTGCTAGGATAGCTCTTCATTTCAAATACATCTGGAAAATAATCCAAGTGCTATAGAAAGGCATTGAATAAGAAGCAAAATTCTTCCCCTGCTTCTTCCCCACTCCATTCCACTGCCTAGGGGTTGTGGGCCCTTTGTGGTGGTTTTATTGATTGATTGATTGATTGATTTTTTTGCAGTCCTCCAAAAAAGGTTTGGGACATGCATTAGATATACCCTGTCCTTAAGAGGTATCCTGGAAGCTCAGAACTGTAGTTCTCTGTGCTCTGGTAGTCCACTTTTCTGCTTTTTGTCCTGTTGTAATTGTATGAAAAAGCAATTGGACTCATATTTGAGTCAGAGAGGGGAAGGGGTGAAGAAGGGGGAGGGCAGGGCAGGGCAGGGCAGGGAAGGGAAGGGCAGGGAAGGGAAGGGAAGAGAAGGGAAAGGAAGTAGAGGGATCTGCTTTGGAGTGCTCCCCTGCTTTAGATTAGCTGGGAGATAACTCTTTGAGCCTCAGTTTCTTCACCACCAAAATGGGGATTCTTGTGGGGCTCCATGGTGTACAGAAGAGAGGGCTGGCTGTACCACTGGCATTCTGTGTGCCTCCTGGGAAGGAGAGTCTGCCAGTTCTAAATCATGGCTACAACGGGGCCTGTCAACAGCTGCCCCTTGGAGTGACCTGTCACTTGGTTTCCCAGGTCCAGGGAGAACAGTGTGGGAATTCCCCAACTGGAGATGACAGGGTCACATGAATTCCTCTCGCTTGGTGTTGGCTTCCACCCCAGGCACTCAAGCAACTGTAGACCCCAGAAACTGACCTATCTTTCTCTGGCTGGGAAGGGATCCCTGCCAACATTTAGGACAGACCTCTGATGTATGGCCCCTGTCACCCTCCCCATCTCTTTACTGTAATCTCAGGTGTTATGACCTCTGTGACCCTGACATCAGGGGACATATGCTCTCAGCAAAGGCCCCCAGCACTCTGCAGGTCCAGGCTGCAGGCAGTGTGGCTGTTATTGTCTGCAAAGCTGCATCCAGCCCCAGGAAGTCAGAAGGGACAGCAGGGTTCCAGCCCAAGCTCGAAAGGCTGCAGTAATGGTAGAGATGACAGGGTACACAAAGGCCATTTGTTTTTCCTGTTGGCAGGTATCAGCACCATGCAATCCTTTGCAGGTATGGCTTACTTGATTATCCCAGCTACACTCCCACTTTGCAAAGAGGATGCTGAAGCCCAGAAAGGCAGGCCAACTTGCCATGCAGGGAGCGGGTAGCACAGGGTTTACCTGTGGAGTCCAGCGCTTGACAATGAAAGCACCAAAGAGTTAGATTGTGAGGGCAGGAGGATCTGAAGTTCAAGACCAGTCTGAGCTGTGTACCGAGAGCCTTGCTACAAACAAACAAAGCCCCAGCTCTGCTGCTTGTTTGCTATGTGACATTGGCACAAGACATGCTTCTGAACCCTGGTCTCTTTATGTGTAAATGGAAGGAAATAATAATAAACTGAGGTGAAGGAAATGAGGTCACATCTGCCAAGAGCCCAAAGCGCTCTCTGGCACTTAAGTGTCACATATGTAACACATTCCTCCTCCTTATCTACAAGTGGTCAGCAACTTGAAGCTGCAATAACCTTCTCATAAGCCACCCCTCCCCCAAAATACTTCGCCAAAGTCAAACCTGGGCTGAACTAGCAGAGGTCACTGGCTAGCATCTGTCAAACTGCTAGATCAGAAATCCCTGGGAGAGAGGCTGCAATGGGGTGCGCAGAGCTGGACTCCACCCCAGCACCTCTGCTTGCAGTGGAGCTCTTGGTCAGGCCACCTGCAGCCCATGCAGGTCCTGCCCTGCCAGGGAGCCTTGCTGAGAGGTCCAGTGAGCACCAACGGGCCCAGATGAGTTTCCCACTGGGTAAGGCCCTCTCAGGGTACCGATGGGATACTGGCTGTCCCTTTGTGAGCGCTCAGTGTTTTAGATCCATGATGTCCACAACTGAACAGAATTAAACTGAAAACTCAGTTCTAGTCACCTGGGCCCCATTTCCAGTACCCCACAGCTGCCTGGGGCTGGCGGCTGCTCTACAGGCAGCACAGAGAGAGACTGCTTTGCCCCTTACAGAGAGTTCTCATTAGCTACACTGCACTAGAGTTTTCCCAGTAGGAAACAGCAGGGAAGATGTGGGCAGAGGAAGCCTAAACAGGGCCAGGTGGGTGTCTCGGTTTGTGTGTGCAGACCCTGCTTAGCAGAGTGGATTCAGCATTGGCCACCAGCCTGGGCCCCTCCCTATTAACAGTCATCTTGGGCCCGTCCTCTGAAAAAAGCCCTTTCCAGCCTGGGGGCAGGACTGGCTCTCACTCCGCACCCATCCAGCAGCACCCTGGCTGGCTGCTGTGGGGTAGGTGGCCCTGGACTGGCAGGGCTCCTCCTTTTCCTATTCCCAGCACAGTCAGCAGAGAGGGTATGGCAGCAGGCACATGAGGCAGTGCCAAGGTGATGGCACCCAAGCCTGGAGCTGGGGGACCAATTAGCCAGTCACAAGCTACCAACCTCTGGAGGTATCTGAGCCCCTAGATTCTCTACTTAGTCTGGCTTGGGGCACCTAGAACCCAGCCCGCTGGGACCACTAGCAGCAGCCAGCATAGCTTGGCCACCAGGTTCTGAGGCTGCGGAGGCCCACAGAGCAAGGGACAGACGAGGACCCACTCCTGGAGAGTTCTGCTGGGGGGACACCCCAGGGACTCCAAATTTTTTGATTTGCTACTTTCTGCCACCCCAGTAGACCCACACCATGCTTGTGTACATGGTCGGACAGTACATCGGGAAAAGACAAACCCGTATAAATATCCAAATACTAACTTTATTGAGACATTAGGAGATGAAAACAAATTATCTTTGGCCTCTACAGTGACAAGAGATACTCAGAGAGGCCAAGAGCTTCCAGGTATTTATGAGCACAGCGAACTGCTGACATGTGCATACATTTTTTCAGCAGACTCTGTGTCCACAAGCAGAGTCACGTGCAGCACACACACATAGGTCCATGCAGAGGCAGAGACATCTGTCCAGGCAGCCAGACACACAGGGCATGCATCCCTCCCCAGGGCATGCTCCTAGCCATATGTGCACATGGGCGGGTGGGCTCAGAATTGACCCCTGGGTCCCTGAACCAAAGACACTGTCCATCAATGGAGAATTTAAATCGTTAAACAATTCCCAACTCCCTCTCTCAGGCCTCACTGGCTACAAACTAAGCCCTCTGCAGTATCAGGAGCCCCACACTTTATACAGAGTCACCAGCTGGACACGTGACCCTTCCTGCCTTTAGCCAAGGCTGCTTCTCTCTGGAGACAATGAGCGGGTAAGAATGCAACACCAGTGCTTGAGCTCCTTCAGAACCTCTCAGGAGGGTACCTACCTCTCCCCCTGAGCTCCCTCCAATCCCACAAAAGCTTCAGCTTTCCCACGGAGCTTCCAGGCCCCTCCCCAGCCTCTGGAGCAGCCATGGCCCAGCCCAGCCCAGGGTGTGTCTGGTGTAGGAGCCTGGTGGAGAGGCTGAGGGGGGGTGGGAGTTCCTAGAAGGCTTTGGATCCCTGGGATGGGCTAGGTTTTCAGCAATGGCCAGGCAAGGCTGCTAGGAAGAGCAGCTGGTGACCCGCCCTGCCCTGAGCCCCGCGGGCTCTCCACCTTAGCTTCTAGGAACCTTTACAGGACCCAGCTCTCTCTAGAAGCCAGGCTTTTACAAGGAATCTCAGGAAAGCATAGGCTTCCACTAGCCTGGCCACCCCATGCTAAGCTCCAGCCCCAGTTACTCTGTCTACCCCTGGGTTTTCATCTCACTCTGCTTCCAGGCCAGAAGCTTGTCAATAGTACCAACTCCCCTCCCCAAACAAAGTGAGAATGTAAATCAAGTCACCCCCACAGTTTTGAAACCATAGAAAATGTCTTTGGGCCAAGTCAGAGGGTTGTATGTCACCTTCCTTGTGCCCACTTGAGAGCAAAAATAAGATCTAGCACATAATGACTGATTATATTAAAATCATAATTTGTTTTTGTAGACAAAGTCTTGTTATATAGCTTAGACTAGCCTTAAACTAGCAGTTCTCCTGCTTCAGCCTCCTGAGTGTTGGAATTATAGTGATGTATCACTGTACATTTAAAATAGAAAGAGCTGTTGGGCAGTGTAGCATCTGCCTATAATCTCAGCACTTGGGAGGCAGAGGCAGGAGGATCATCACTAGTTTAAAGCCAGCCTGAGGTACATGGTGAGAATTTGTTTCAAAAAACAAAAAAATAGTAAAATAGGAACAGTTGACATCATTTACACAATAATAGCACACTTAAATATTATCGTCTGTTTTTGTTCATCAACATACCCCCAAAGCCTAGGCTGGTCGTGGGTGCTTTGTGGGTACTCAGGAAGCACTTAATGAACTGCTTCCTGTGTGACTTTTTCTGATCACCAAGCCCTATTGCCTCTCTTGGTGTTATGTTTTAGTTTTCATTGATTCTTTTTTCTCCCCCAAGTACTAGGGATTGAATGCAAGGTCTTTGCACCGAAGTATGTCCCCAACCTTTTAAAATGCTTTTTATTTTGAGGCAGGGTCTGGCTAAGTCACTAAATTGCTGAGGCTGGGTTTGAACTCAAGGTCCTCCCCTCTTATAACTTCCAGAGGGCTGGGATCGCAGCTGTCTCCACTGTGCCCAGTTCATTGAATCTTTTTCTGCTCTGCTTCTGTAATAATTTATTGTTATTTGTTTCTCCTGCCAGACTGTAATATCCCTGAGATCAAAGCAAAGGGGGACTTGCTTCAAACACAGAAAATTCTTGATCCAACTTGGTGGACTGGCAGTTTCCTTCCATCTCTGCACCTATGTCACTCACCAAATGCACTGAAACGGATTTGGGGTAAAGGGGAGGAACCAGGTGATCAACAGCTAAAACCAGAGACTCTAGAGACAGAGTGGCTGGGTTCAAATCCCCATCTCTACCCTTTTCCGGCTGTGTGAACTTGAGTGAGTTACACAATTGCTCAGGCCTCAATTTTGTCACATGGTAAATGGGGATAATAATAGCTTCTGCCTGTTGAAACTGTTGTGGGCCTAAGTGAGATAGTGCTTGCTCAGTGCTTGGTACCTAGCAGGGGCTCCATAAATGGCAGCTATTATCCCTGTAATATGATGTTGGGGTGACTTCTGTTTGCCGTGTATCTGATGGAGAGCTGAAGCCTCCTATTAGCTCTTCTGCAGGCTGCAGCTGGCGGCTTGTTGGCAGGTGCCTGCAGCAGGTGTGACCCACTCCTCCCCATCTGTCAGGGTGAATCCTCCACCGCTTCCGGTCAGAGCTTGCAACCCTCTTATTAGGTTAATTAGACGCGACACATTGACTCTGACTCCAAAGCCAGCCCTAACACCTGGTGAGGGCTACAACCTGCCAAGGAGCTGGGGAGTAACCAGTTCCCACGGGCCTCTGGGTGGAGCAGGGGGCAGAGGAACCATCCCATTCTTCTCCTGGGACCACTATCTGGCTCCAGGGGTCTTCTCTGGATAGGATTTCCAGGTAAAATACAGGAATGCCTCATTAAATTGGAATTTTAGATAGACACCTAATACTGTAATTATGTCCTAAATATTCTGGATAAATATTTCCTACATATGACATGGAATATACATTTAAAATGTTTATTACTTGAAATTCAAACGTAACTGGGCATCCTATTTGTTTTTCTTTCCCCTCACTCTGGTGACTCCCTCTTTAGGAATGGAGGAGGGGGCTTTGAGGAAGAGGAGGAGGAGGAGGAGGAGGAGGTCACTGTTGTTTTATGGGTGTAGGCAAGGTCCTGGCTGGGCAGGGCTCCCCCTGAGTCCTGCTTACAGCTCCACTCAGGGCCTCTGGGGTCTGAGCCGAGGTTGCCTGGGGACCAGCCTGGAGCAACCACCCCGAGGGAGCAGGTACAGGCTGCCAGGTCCAAGTTGTTTGCACTCTGTGGGCTGCCTGGGGCACAGGGCCCCTTCCTGGTTAACATCCTGGACAGGAGGCCCAAGAACAGCAGCAACTTCCCGCAGGCACTGGAGCGCAGTCCAGGGACACCACAGTGGGAACAGGTGGTGCCAAGTGACAGCCAGCTGGCCAGGCCCTGCAAGGCGGGCTCCTCTCTTTAGAGGGCTCCCTACAAGGTGCAGGATGGGCCACACGGTGCTGGATATGGACCTCAAACATAGTCTCTGGACACCTCATTCCCGCTCCTCCCTGCCAGGGGAACTGCCTTTCTGCTCCTATAAGGAGAAGAGCAACTATGACCCCTCAAGCTCCACAGGTTTCAGACTTGACCTCGCATCCTCCTCCTTCAGCCTCATTCCACAGCTCCGTCCACGGCAGCACCCTAAGAACCCAGCACCCTGGTCTGAGAGGACAGTCCCAGCAGACCCCAAACTGGTAGCTTCAGCAGTGGATGGACAATGCTCCACTGTTCAGGAGGCCGGAGCCAAGACCAATCGGATGGTAGAACTGGCTTCTCCAGAGGCCTCTCTTCTCCAGAGACCCAACCACCCTGGGTCTCCATATTACATTTCTCTGTGCGTGCACATCCTAGATATGTGTGTGTGTATGTCTCCGAATTTCGTTACTTATCAAGATGAAAGTTGCATTGGATTGCAGCCCACCAATGACCCTATTTTAACTTAAACCACTCTAGGGGCTCAGGGATCAGCTCAGTGGCCTAAGTGCCTGTCCCACAAGTGCGAGGTTGTGAGTTCAATCTCTGGTACCAAAAAAAAAAAAGACTATTTTATTAACTTAAACCTTTTTCCAAATAGTCACCTTGTGATAAACTGAGGTTTAGGCCTTTACCATGTGAACTTCAGAACTTATACTTCAGCCCTAATCCTAGGCATCCCTGCTCTGCCTCTTTTCCTATGAATCCCTAAGTCATGTTCATGCCATCTTCTCTGTATCTCTTGAACTTGTGCCTGTCCTTCCACTGTCACCCAAGTCCAGAGTGTTGTACCATCCAGAGTGTTGTACCACCAGCCTCTTGTGTCTTTCCTGCCTTCATCCTCATCCCTTCCAATCCACAGCAGCAGGTGGAACACAAGCCTACTCCGGTCCATTTCTACCTGCCCACTGGATGATTTCATCTCTAGCTGTTCTACTTGTTAGGATCAAGACTGACCCCCTTGGGGTTGGGGATTTAGCTCAGTGGCATAAGTTCCTGCCTTGCAAGCAGGCCGTCGTGAGTTAATCCCCGGTACTGATAAAAAAGAAAAAGACCAAAAAAAAAAGACTGACCCCCTTGACACGGCTCATGAGTCTCCATGCAATCCAGCGCCACCTCTCCCATCACCAGTTCCTCTGTGGGAGTCCCTCCCCGTAGGATGCAGTGACCTGAGCTTTCTTCCCTTCCCTGTGCATGGGGCTTTCTCACTTGGGGGTTTTCACATGCTCTTCCATCTGCAGTTCCTCTCCTCCCACTGTGCCTTCCTGGGCCAGCCCCTTCCATCCGTTCTTCAAATATCCACCTACACTCACTTCCTCCAGAAAGCCTCCTTTCCTTCCTGCCAACCTCAAGCCCCTGCTCCTGAGCACCCCTGACACCCTCAATTATTGCTCGCTTGTCTGTCTTCCCAAATAGTCCATAGCCGCGGTGAAGGCAGGGTCCTATTCAGTGCCACAGCTACAGTCACGAGCATGGTGCCAGCACACAGTACCATCGCTCGTTAATTATGAGTTGTGGCTGTTATCATTAAATTTCTGGGCAGCATCGGACTGCAAATGATGGGAGGCAAAGAGAGAAGAAAACCCAGGCCAGGAAGGCAGTATTTTTGTTTTTGTTTTTAACTTTAGTCACACTATGGAAACACTTGTGTTGCTTTGCAACATTACCAATGCCCAGGCCCCACCCTGAGGTTCTGATTCTATAGGACAGAGGGAGGCTTGAGCATTAGTGTCTTCCAGATCATCTCAGAGAGTCTGATGGGTGACTGTGGGTAGCCAGCCCTGGGCAGGCTCTGGGGCAAAATGTGTGGCCTCAGTTCAGCAAAGCCGCGTTCAGCATCCTCCTCTTTTCCTGGTGGAAGGAGGAGACCCTGGACATGACCCTGCCCTCAGCTTGCTTCCTTTACCAGGCCCCATGGCTCCTGGGCTGAGGACCTATGTTTCTGTGCCCTCTTCTGCATATATTCCCTGCACACACCCTCCCTCCCTAGGGAGCCAGCCAGGCAGCCCGTAGGCATGGGGACACAGCCAGGCCCAGAGGGAGCTACAGGACTTGTCCAGCCTAAAAGGTTGGGTCCTACGTCTCCTGCCAGAGCTAGCCTCAGGGTTGTTCAGTCCGTTCAACAAATATTTCCTGAGTACCCAGGCATGGCCAAATTCTTTGCTAATGGCTAGACAGCAAGAGGTGAATCCAGGAACCAAGTGTGGCTGCTGATCAGCTCCATGTCCAACTCTGGGCTGGGGCTCAAAGAGAAGCTGGGTGGGGAGTAGAAGTGGTTCTGGCTATTGGCACTGTTGTTCCCTAAGCCCACCTCCTCTAACATCAGCCAAAGGAAAGGTGTGGCTAGTGTGCCCTTGTTTCCCAGGACCCAGTGTGGCTAGAAGTGGTTGCATCAGAATCCCCTGGGAAGCTTGTTAAAAAACACACATACACACATAGGTTCCTGGGCTCCACCTCTGAAAATCTGATCCAGAGGGTTTATGGCAAGGCCTGGTAATCTGCATTCTCAACAGACTCCCCAAAGTATCCTGATGTGACAGATTAATATGATTCCAAGGGGTAGCTGCCCAGATCCACAGCAAGCTGATTCCTCAGGTGGGTTCAGGTGGGGGAAAGAAAGTGAGCGGCAGTGTCTTGGGCTGTGCACACTCAGCCACATCTGATCCTGCTGGGATACCTTCGAGATTGTCACTCCTGTCATTCTCTGAGGAGGCAGGGGCACCTGGCCGAGTGATCTGCTTAATCCTACCTCTGCTTGGTATCATCTCCATTTTACAGCCCAGGAAAAGTTGAGTCACTACTGAAGGTCATAAAACAAAAAATGACCAAGTTGGGGTTCTGGCTCTAAAGGTTGGTCACAGACCCTCAAGAGACTAACCTAACTTGAGACTTAACCAACACTAACTTTCTACAAACTGAACTCAAGGCACTGAGAGAGACGAAGTCAAAATGCTCAGGAGGGCAGAGAAAGAAGTGATGTACCTGCTGAAGTTGGGGAGGCTCCGAAGTAGGGCGCAGCATTTGAGCTGGACTGTGGTGGATGCGGTCAGTTCACAGAAGGAGGGAGAATACCTGGCAGAGGACACAGCAGGAGGAAAGTCACTGAAATGGGAAAACAGTGCTGCGGTGGGAGCAGCAGGTGGTCTGCTGCAGTTGCTGGTGAGGTATACAGAGAGAACAGGTTGGGGGCCTCTGTTCAACAGGCCCTAGGAAATGACCAGAAAATCTGGGTGGGGAAGCAAAGCCCATCTGGCTTTCAGCAGGTAACTGGGGACAGAGGGCTAGGTGAATCAGAGATGGCAGTTGGGTTAGGAGAGGACCAGACCCGCCCAGCAAGGTCAGTGAGTCACTCCAGCTCTGCGGGTTAGTTTGCTCATCTCTAAAACGGAGATTAGACGTCCCTCCCCGCCATCCTTCCTAGGCTGTGGTGACGATGGCAGCACAGGGGAGATGGGAAGAGTGTTGGTGAGCCTCAGGGGAACAGAGGGAAGTCTTTACTGGTAAGAGTCAGGATCAGGGATAGGGGACCATGTGTCCAGGACATACCCCAGACAGCAGGACACAGAGACATCCGAAGAAGATTATAGGTCAAGGGTACGAAGGGATTAGCTCCTTCCAACCTACTATGTCAGCGAGTTCCTGTTCTCTAAAATTGAAGAATGAATTTTAGGAAAAACGGAGGTGAAGAATAGAATATATTTATTGAGAGAAAGAAAGCTCTGTCAGAGAGAGAGAGACAGAAGGGGACCGAGCAGGTTGCTCAGGACTCTGTCTTTTCCAGAGCAAAATCATGGGGCAAGCCGGGTTCAAGAAGGGGAAAGACTGGGAACTCACAAAGCAGGTGAGTATAAAGTGGGACGTACTATAGTTAGCCAATAAGATCAATAGTTCAGGTAAAATTGATTACATTGGGAACAAATGGGAAAGCAAGTCATGTAGGAAGCGGGCATTTTGGAGCTCTGACCTTTACCCTAGGGGGATGGGATAGTGACTCCAGGGTGATAGGGAACTAATTAATGTGGATGCATTTGTTTGGTCCTTTGTCTTGACACCTGGCCCACAGCAGAGGTGTCTGTCTCCCCCACAATTGCCAGGTGTCTGCACTGGCTCCATTGAGGACCTAGCCCTGTCTCACTGCCTATAGTATTTCTAAATAACTCGGCTGCCTGCAACACCAGGAGTCAACTGCATCTGAATCCTAAATGAGCGAGGGGACAGAGACAGATGAGAGAGACAGAGAGAGAGAAAGACAGACACACACACACACACACACACACACACACACAGAGAGAGAGAGAGAGAGAGAGAGAGAGAGAGAGAGAGAGAGGTTGATTTTAGGTCTGTCTGAGATAGAGGTGCTAACTGCTTTCCCATCTGCGTAGACCCAGTGGACAGAGTTCCGTTTCCTGTAGGTCCTCAGGGCACCTACCCACACCAGCATTTCATAGAAGTTTTCCCGGCCTGAGCCTCCTCTCCAGCACTGGGGTGATTATGGGGGAAACTGTAGCCAGAAGGACTCAGGGAGCCTGGGCTCCAGTGACATGGCACCTTCTGTCCTGGAGGGTCGCTGACGGTGTTCCCCTGTGACCTGTCACCGGAGAGGGGTGTCAATCCCCTGCCTACCCCATCCCCTTCCGGACTCCTGAGTGTAGTCCTTCCTCCAGCTCAGCTCCAGGGGCCAGGTTTTAAGTCTCACAACCAACCTAGGGACTGAATCCTAATTTTCCCAGGTGAGGACACTGATCCTCAAAGAGTCCACCCAAGTTGTGTTAAACAAAAATTACAGACTGCCATTGTTTTGGTGCAGGTTCCTGCACTGGGCCCAAGAGACTCAACTCAAAATCAGAATGAAGTCACCCGTATTAAATAAAGTGCCACTCACCAAACCAAAACTAAGCCTTTATCTGACCTTCCAAGAAATCAGGAAAATGTGACATAGCCAAATTTACCAAACAAGTCAAATGCAAAGACAATGGATTCCTGCTGCTAATCCTTTAATCTTTCTAAGATGTTACCTGAAGTGACCTCCTATTTCCCAGTCAGTAGTTTTTCCATTGTTCTGTTTCCCTGCCCCTGGCCTTATAAAGAAAGAATCTTTGAAATGACAAATCTACTCTTTCTCTTCCTTTCTGCTTTCCTAAGTGTTTTCTCTGTCTCTAAAACCAACTTCCTTGGCTTGATCCACCAGAACACGTTTGATTCTATAGAGCAAACATTACCTTTATCACAAAATAAAACCAATCAAGATCTTTAAATCTGTTTTTCTTTTGTCCTTAGTGCGTGGGAAAGCTGGGCTTCCAAACCAGGCCCGGGTACCAAGGACCGGCCTGTCCTCTACTGCATCAGGCTCTCAGATGGGCTAAGGGGTCCTCTACGAGGTCAGACACCAAGGTTCCAGATGTGTAAGGGTAAGGCGTGAACTGAACCAGGGTGCTCAACTACAAGCTCTGCTGGAGGGGGCGAGCTCACTGGGAGGAGGGGCCAGGCAGCCCATCTGAGGTCCAGGCTCAGGCTTGCTCCTGCTTTTCCACAAAAAGGGAGAGACTCCTGCCTGGCCCAGGTGCGTCTAGTCTCTGCCTCCTGTGCTGACTCCTTCAACCTCTGGATTGAATGAGGATCTCCTAGGGAGGACCTTCTTGGTGTGTGTGGATTTGGTTCTCCAGATCTGGAGGAGCACACCCTGATTTAAGGTATCTCCATTAGCCCCCTCTCACAAAATAAATGTCACCTTCTAATCCTTGTGCCCACAGGTTGCTGTGTCCGAGGGTCCCCCTGAGTGGCCCTAACCAACAGTTCACATTGCTCAGTGACACCTTGGCCTTGTGGGAAACAGCTCCACTGAGTGAAGGACCCACACATCAGGGTCACATATGTGTAATTTCAGGGCTCCCTTAGTGGTTTCCCCTGGCTAGACTGTGGGCCCCAGAGAAGCTTGCCCTTGGCCATGGTGTGACCAGGCCTGTTTCCCACCACCACCTTCACCTACCCTTGGTTTCAAGAGAAACAACCGTCCTAACAATCTCTCTGGCAAAGCCATCGCCTTGTCCCTGGTGATTAACGAAGAGTCCTGTCTCCCAGGTCCCTGTTCATAGCTGTTCCCCTCTCCCACTGCCACCAGCCAGAGGCAGAATTGTCTTTCTTGGTTTTGCTGTGGGTTTTATTTTGTTTTCAGGGTAGATCATAGTTACCCACGAGCTCAGGTTTCTCAGCTATCTGTGTCAAATCAGTTGTGAACAAAGGCAGGGCTGATCCATCTTGAAATGGAGTCTTTGGAACCTTCACATCTGGAAATACCATCCTGCCAGGTCTCTTCCTGCTCTTTCCAATGTTAAGAATGCCATCTGGATTTCCTGCCCTGGGAGATGCATATTTCTTTTCAGCCCCAGGCTCCGCCTACCCAATGCAGGGGTAGGTAGTCACTTTGGTTATATCATGATGTAGTATAGACTTTTCTATTCTTTTTTGATGTTGGTAGTGGTACTGGGAATCGAACTCAGGATCTTGTGCTTGCCAGGCACAAGCTGAGCTATATCCCCAGCCAGTAGTGGCTTTTTTTTTTTGTCTTTTTCCTTTTTATTGGTACCGGGGATCGAACTCATGACTGCCTGCTTGCAAGGCAGGCGCTTATGCCGCTGAGCTAAATCCCCAGCCCCTCAGTATTGGCTTTTTACAGCCATGTAAAACACCAGGGCAGCTAAGCCATATAATGCAGTAGCATTCTTTTTTCCACCTTTCTTTAAATTTGGATAGTCACCACCAGCTCAAGGAAGCTGCAGGCATCACCACCAGTAATAGTATGTTTCAATCAACAACCTCAACACTGACATTGCCAAAGCAGTTTGTTCTTTCTCTTTCCTGCTTACTTTTTCTCCACCTCTGCTTTTCTGTCTCCCCAGTACAAGGGATCAGACCGGGACCTCACACGCTTGAGAAGTGCTTTAACACTTAGCCCAGCCTCTTCCTGAGAAATATCTGTGGTTAAGCTAATGGTTACTTTACCGAGAAGGCATGATCCAAAAAAAATCATTAACTTCTTGGTTTGTGTGTCACTAAGAGGCCACTGAATGGTGGCTGTAAGGTGAATTCCAGAGTCAGGGGGAGCAGTGTGCACCCACCCTCTGTCCTCTGTGGCTATGTGACCTTTAGCAAGTTGCGTATCCCCGAGCAGCTTCGGTTTCTTTATTTGCAAAACTGAATTAAAAGATGAAACCACCTGCTTCATAGCACTGGCTGGGCTGGAATGAGACAAGGGTCACAGTGGTGGGCGTTACAATTATTTTTTGCTTTGTTTTCAGTAACTCTTTCTTTCTTCCTTCCTTTCTTGCTTTCCTTCTGAGATAAGGTCTCACTAAGTTTGCCAGGTTGGACTTGAACTTGCCTCAGCCTCTGCGAGTGCTGGGATAACAGTTATGCACCACCATGCATGGCTTACTCTTGGCTTAATTATTGGTGGGGACTCCTTTAGGGAATGAGAAAACCAGCAAGCTTTACAGACGTTTGGGTCTTTCAGCACGGTGAACAGCCATGCATCTCTGTCCTGTGCAGCCCAGCGCACCTGTGCCATCTTCCCAGGAAGTACTCTGTGGGGTCTCAGACATGCACTGGAGGATGCAAGCATAGCCCAGGAGGGTCACTGGACCCCAGGGAAAGGGGTCAGACATCTCCGCCCCCACTCGCATTTTTGTGGTCCTTCACCCAAACTAATTTAGATGAACGGGGGGGGGGGGACATTGCCCTGCCCCATGAACCCTTCTCATTTTATCTCAGCTTCCTCAGGTTGCTCTTAGAGGACTGGATTTGATTCCCTCCAGTTCTCTTCCTGTTTACTTGGAGGGAAAGAGTTCATCAAATATAGTTCTAAGAAATCCAAACCATGCAGAAATACCGAAAAAAATTTTAAATCTGTTTTCCATCCTGGAGAGAATTTCCATTAACAGTTTGCTGTGTATCCTTCCGGGATTTTCTCTCCTATGATTCAAAACGTGTGTGTGTGTGTGTGTGTGTGTGTGCGCGCGCGCGCGCGCACGCGCGCGCAAATGTGCGTGCACACATGGACATGTGCTGTGTTCACTTAAAACACACAAATACAAGAGGAAGATGGTACAGCATGAAGTCACGCCATGCCTTAAGTTCTGCAATTCAGTTTTCCATGTGGTAGAGGGGCCAACTTCCAGGTTAGCCTGCACACCTTTGGCCCCTTTCCATGGCATTTCTGTTTAGGTACAATTCACCATCCTGAGCGGGCAGGGGCCCCTCTCCTGCTGTGTGGATTTCTGTGGACAATTCCATTTTTACCAGAATGAGCAGTCATGTAGTGGACGTGCTCTTGGGAGCACCTATGTGATCTGTGTGAGCACTTTGTAAAACAGAGGCATAGAAAGTAGGAAGACATGAAGAGTTGCTCCTCAGGGATCCCCCTGAACCTTAACTCCACAGAAGATGACTTCTCCAGCTTCCCTAATCCTTGTTGCCATCCACAATTCCCCCATCAGCCTTTGCTTGAACGTGGGTTGAGCCCCCACCTTGTATGAGGATCAGAAATGATTTGCAGATCAGAAATGACTACTTTTCCTACCGTTGGTCTTTCCACAGAGCTCCCAGTTTCAGCAAATGAGGAACTTGAAATGCAGAGAGGGAAGTGGCTCACCCAGGGCCTGTCCCGGGCCTCTGGGTCAGAATCAGGATCTCTGGACACAGAAGTGGGGCGGGGGTGGAGGTAGAAATAGGTAACAGAGTTACAGAGGGTGCTAGTGACTCTACCAGTCATCCCACTTGATCCCAGGAATGCTAGGAGGTGCAGATGGTACCATTCCCATCTCCCAGGTGAGAAAATTGAGGCTCTGGGTGTGAAACCAGCTCTGTCCAACTCCTAAACCTTGCTCCCTTTACCTCCTTTACCTTCTCCCCTTTACCTCCAAAGTGTGAGATCTAGACTGCCAGCTGCAGGTTAAGGGGAGCAACAGTCTTTCTGAGTGTCCCTGGCGCTGCTCAGCCCCATATTCTCTTCTCTCAGAAGTCCCAAAACCCAAAGGCCCTCACCAAGCTGCTGGAGGAAGCCACTCCAGAGGACAAGCCATTGCAGTCAGCAAGAGGGGAGGAGGAAATGGGGCTCCTGCCAGCACATGAAGCCTACTTTGCAAAGTCACCAAGCATTGCTAGCAGGGGCCGAGGATACCAGGGGTCAATGTGTCCTCACTCCATTGGAGGTGGGCCTGTTGAGCTGTCCAAAAAACTAACTGTGAGAGGGAGGCAGAGCAGACTTCCTAAGAGCAACGTGAAGGGGAGATCTCCTGCCTGGGCTCCCAACCAGCTCTTCTCTGAGTCCCAGAGCTGAGGACTCTTTGGGAGGAAACTTCCTCTTGGGGACTCCAATCTACCACCAATACCCAGCGCTGGTTGCTGGGCACTGTCAGCAAAACAATCCCCACAGGGTCAGCCCTTGCCAGGAACTGAGAACCGTGATCCCTTGGGGAGAAGTCTTGTTACCCAAGCTGCTCGGAGGGAAAATGGGGTTCACTGGGCCATGTCTCCTGCTGATTTGGGGTTTGAACAACTGTCAGGAAGTGGTGTCCTCTCGTCAGAGGAGCCTGGGGGAGGCAGTGGACCCCAGACCCAGCTCACACCAGCCCCAAGTCTAGCTGCATGTGGGTTGAGTCCCCATCTTGTTTGAGGACTACTTTTCCTATCCTTAGTCTTTCCATGGCATTTCTGTTTAGGTACAATTCACCATCCTGAGCTGGCAGGGGCCCCTCTCCTGCCATTTCCTAACTCTTCTGTAGCTTTGCCATCTTTTCCTGTCAGCATTTTCCTCATTTTTTTTTAAGCAAGACAGGCTTGTTATTTAAAAAAAAAATTACAGCAATGTCTAGAGTAGAGGATGGAGAAGCCAGCGCCCACCTCTTTGTCACCTCCATTGATTAAACAGCTCTGACGGCTTCCTGCTGCTCTCAGGTAGAAAACATTTTCCACATCTCAGCCCCACAGCCCTGCCTGCCTCTTCCAGGTCTCCAGCCACACTGATGCCTCTCAGGCCCTTGTGCTCCCCTCCCTCTGCTCTTAACTTCTATCTCTGCTCTGAGGTGCGCCCAGGTCCCCAACTGGGAGTGCCGTTCACCTGGGGACCCCTGTTCCTCTTTCTTCAGAGAGGCCTCCTCGCAGCCATGGAAAAGCTGATTCTCTCTTACCCCTGCTGTGGTTTTCACTTTGCATCTAACCGAAGATGGACTTGTTTTCCCAGACCATGCAATTCAAAACCAACTTACTCCAGGAGCAAAGAGATCTATTTTGTTTCTGATTCCCTACCAGAGATTGGCACACTGTGGGGCTCATTCAATACTGAGTGGGTAGGTAGCTAGGCATAAGAAGCATGAATTCTTTGACTGTTTACATGGGCCAGCACAGTGCTGAGAGTGGAGGTGCTCAGTGGGAGTAAAACAAGGCCAGATTCTCAATATCTGGGGGTAGCAGACCAGGAGGAGTCAGGCAGAGCTTGGGTAAGTGCTAGGACATTATTTTAGGGGGCTACAGGGCATGAGATTTGAGTCCCCTTTATGACCTTATTGAGTCATCTCATGCTTTCCTTTTTTTCCTCTCTTCCTGTTCAACACAGGACCCTGCAGAGAGGACGTTTATTTCTACTTCATTCCCTCACTGC
This sequence comes from Cavia porcellus, assembly GCF_034190915.1. Taxonomy (NCBI): domain Eukaryota; kingdom Metazoa; phylum Chordata; class Mammalia; order Rodentia; family Caviidae; genus Cavia; species Cavia porcellus. The sequence continues at coordinate 83,999,648 of NW_026947485.1, read as the reverse complement.
CTTTTCCTATATGACTCCCCACTCATCAGCAATTAGTGCAGGCCAGAGATCTACAGAGAATAGGTGATAAAAGGATGGATGAATGGATGGATGGATGATGGTGGATGGATGGATGGATGGATGGATGAATGGATGGATGGATGATGGTGGATAGATGGATGGATGGATGGATGGTTGGATGGCCAGATGGCTGATGGATGGATGGATAGATGGATGGGTAGATACAAGCTGACAAGTCCTCAAAGATTTCTTATCCGCATTCTGATTTTTCAGATGAGGAACCTGAAGTCTATCCTCTCTTTGAGAATTCTGTTGGTTTCTTCTCAGCCTATAAACATGTTTAAATACCTCTGACTTAAAGGCAAAGCATCCTTTCCCTCTTCCCTACAGCTTTGCCCTTACCTGGGACCTCCCTGTTTCTTTCTGCCAAAGTTCTTGTAAGACTTGTAAGGCTCACTTGCTGAACTTCCTCATCTCCAGCTGTCCCTTGACCTCTGGCTTCTGGCTTCTAGCCACATCCCCATGGTAACTCTCAAGCTGCCACTCCCCAGGGGACTTCCTAGGCACAGACAGCAGTAGGCTGTGTCACCGCACTTCCTGGGACCCCAAGGCATTGCCTGGTGCAGCGGCCTCACTTTTCCTATCCGCACACGGACACTTTCCTCCCAGTGCCTTCTCCTGTGGCTCCAGCCTTGCCCTTTCATGCTCTCGATCTGTTCTCCAGAATTCCGTGACTGTGTGTGTGCCCTGGCTGTGCCCTCTGTGTTATCCTCCTGCTGAGCCTCTGCTTGCAGGTGTGTTAGCGTTGTCGTACTTTGCAAAGGCCAAGTGAGACCCTGGAAATTGCCCAGTGCCACCCCGCTGGTGGGTAGTGTCTGAAACGCCACCAAAACTTTGCCCTTTTCAAGCTTGTGCTCTTAGCGGTGAAGCCACCCCTTCTTTATAGCTGTCCCGTTCACACAGCAGCCTCGCCGCACTTCTTAACAGCCCTCAAGTGATATTTTCAAAGTGATCTTCCTCAGAACTGCAGCCTTACTCTTCCAAAGGTCTGATAGAGTGTTTTTTTAGTTCCCCTAAAAGCTCAGAGCAGACTCCTCGGGTCTCTGGCCAGGCTGGCTTACTGAGGTCTTAGCTCCAATGTCCACAGTGACCCCTCCAGGGGTGGAGTCTTCCCTTGCCCACTTAGGCTCTCTGCCATGCCAGCTCCATCCTGACCCCAACCCTGCCTGCCTCCATTCTCCTCAGCCAGAGCCCAGTGCTCCTGCAGCCATACCCGGCTCAGGTCCGATCCAGCTGACCACTGCTAATCTTTGCCTTTCAGATGTGGAAACACACCAGCAGCAAAGTTCCAAACTTCAGTGGTGGCTTCCCCCACCAAGGAGTCCCCGGGGCTGTGATGCTCATGTCTGGCCCACGGTTTCCACATTGCCTGTGTTTCATTTCATAATTGGAAAAGAATTTGTTAAAACAATTCTTAAAATAAATCTCATTCCTCCAGCTCATCTGTACCAGGGCTCACCTACAGCCCCCTCTGAGGTTCCTGCCCTCCTGCAGCCCAAGAGCCAGAACCCCCCTCAGCCCATCACGCACCCCAACTGTGAGAAAGGATTGGTTCAAACACAGCCACAGAAGTGTTCACCAAAGAGTTAAGCCTGGAGACCTGCTCAGTGTCCACTGGCTTGCTGACAGCTGCGAGGCGGCCAGTGTCATCCCACGAAACCTGGCATCAAATAAAAAATAGTTTTTCCAGAATCATGTATGCAATATGTTCACATTTATGTACATAATAGAAGGAGATACACGTGTACATGTTTGTATGCTTACAGACGCTTGCAAGTACAAAGTATCCTTGGATGACCCTCGCGGCAAAGTGGTAAATCAGTTGCTGTAGGAAAGAGATACAGGGACAAGGGAACTAGGTAAAAGAGATCAGACAAGACATTCAGTTTTAAAAAGCTGTTTGCAGTATCTTTTTTTTCTTTTTGAGACAGGGTCTCGCTATGCAGTTCAGGCTGGCCTTGAGCTCACTTTGTAGCCCAGGCTAGTCTCAAACTTGCAACAATCATCCTACTTCAGCCTCCCAGAGTGCTGGGATTACAGGCATGAGCCACCACGCCCAGCTTGTTTGCAGTATCTTTAAAAAAAAAAAAAAATCATAAAGCCAGTAGCAATGTGGCGTGCCTATAATCCTAGCATGCAAGAGACTGAAGCAGGAAAATCACACCAAGTTCAAGGCCAGCCTGGGCTGTATAAGTGAAACTGTCTCAACCCATGCCCTCAAACAATAAAAATTTAAAAAATTAAAAGGCATAAAATAGAATTGAAGTAATCTACCCAGGAACCCATGGTATTTCCTGGCATATCCTTCAGGCACCTTCTGAGGCCTTCTCTCCTACCCCTGCCCCAATGGGCCCATCCTGAGTGAGAGAAGCAAACAAGAACCCCCAACTCCTTGCCTGCAGGTTGAGTCTGGGGCTGCATGCACCAGGTCTGTGTGGGGATGGCCTCTGGGGAAGCCAAAGGTGAGAGCTAGGGGGAGTCCCTACTGCGGGACATGTGCCTCCTGGCAGGGTCAGTGCCCCTGGCGCAGGCTGGTCACGCGGCCTGTTGGCACAGGGTGATCTGCCGCACCTTTCTCAGGTGGGAAGCACCAGCTGACACGAGTGAGTCATCACCCAGGCAGCTAGGCCCCTGAGGCAGAAAGCTGAGCTCCCAGTGCCCCTGTGTGTGGTGGGAAAGACCTGGGGCCCCTGCTTCTCCATGAGGTAGGAGGCCTGGGCCTGGCCTGAGGCTCTGGGCAGTGGTTTGTCTTCTCCTGTATCAGTCCCCTGAGAGGCAGGGAGGCAGGAACGCAGGAACCGAGCCCAGCAGACTGCCAGCCAAGCGGAAATTGTCCTCAGTGGTAAGAACAATTCCCTTTGCTGTGGAGCATTTTATCTGAGGATCTTGAAACACTGACAACCTCAGATATTGTTTGCAAGAGTGAGAATCTGCCTAGGCCAAAGGCTCAGAAGCCCAAAGGGAGAAGAGCAGAGAACTTCAGAATCACTTCTTCTGCTCCCACTGGGGTCTCACATCTCTTCCTTCCTTAGGCCCATGTTTTAGGGTCTGGCTTTTGGGGCGGGGCAGGTACTGAGAACTGAACCCACGATCTTCACACTGTGCTACATCTCCAGCCTATTTTATTATTTTGTTTTGTTTTATAAAAGGATCTTGCTAAGTTTGTCAGGCTGGGCTCAAAATTGTGATCCTCCTCTCTCAGCCTCCCAGAGTGCTGGGCTTACAGGTATGAGGCACCACTCCCAGGAGGGCATAGCTTTGTCTCTGACACCCTCCTGCTCTGTTACTGACTACGAGATATATAAATAGTCTGTCACTCAAGACTAATTTGACCAATGGCCAGAGCCACCTGAACTGGCTTCTAGCTCTGTGAGCAACCTGTCTGGCTGGGTCTGGCCGCAGCCACCCTGTGGGTTTCTCAGTAGACTGGGTGACACCTTGAGCAGAGGCTTGCAGAGTCCATTCTCAAATCCCCAGAGCAGGTGAGAGCTGCAGGACAGGAGATGAATCAGTCCTTTCAGACTCTGAGGCCTGAAGTGAGAAATGGACAGTCGTCCTTTGGTATACGCAGGAGGTTGATTTCAGGACCCCAGGAAACCAAAATCCACAAACATTCAAGTCCTTCGCATAAAATGGCATGATATTTGCTTGTAACTTGTCCTCGGGTATGATCAAATCACCTCTAGATGGCTTACAGTAGGTAGGTATGCAAATATAGCTGTTAGACTGCATTGTTTAGGGAATATTAACAAGGAAAGCGACAGTTAAGTGTTTAATACAGATGCAGTTTTCTTCCCCTGCGTGTTTTCAGTCTAGTTGGTCGCCTCCACGGAGGCCGAACCCTGGGGCATGGAAAGCCGACCCTGCTGACGAATCGCCTGCTGCCCAGGTGCAATGCACCAGACTCCACTGCCCAGCATGCCCCAGAGAGGGCACTGGATCTTTACATCTACACTGGGAGCCTTGGGTCTATTTGGCAGGTGAGAAGACTGAGGCACAGGCCATCCACTACCCCTCAAGTCAAGCTGGGGAGTGAAGTCACAGGGGTTGAGCCTGGTCCTGGGTGGGGCCTGGTTATGGCATGGCTGATACGGACCCTCAGTGATGCCAGTCTAACCCCCAGGCCTCTCCCCAGGAGTAGCTCACTGCAGTATGTGGCTCCTGGTGTGGAACCTGGACTGCTGTGCCTATGGTTTGACCTGCAGACTTGCTCTTTGCTGGCTTTCTCTCAAGAGGCAGCTCTGGCTGAATAATGTGTTACAGAGCCTGGGGCAGGGGGTACTGATCCAGGGGACCCCTGCCCTTCTCTCCCACCAAGTCCTGTTCACTGCAGCAAGGCAATGCCCTCGATGATGTTTAGGGTCCTCCTTGTTCTCATAGCCTGTGAATCCACAACCAGGCTCTGAGCCCTGGGTGCCAGCTCAGCACCTAAGCCGTCAAGCGTCAGAAGACCAAGGTGAGGGGGTGGCAACCCTTGCTTGTCTTCAGCCAGGCTGCTGGGCTCCAGGACCCCACAGCTGTGATTTCTAAAGGACTTTGCCCTCCACAGGACCTTAAGGCAATGGGAGGCGGGACCAAGGGATGTTTACCTTGAGGTCATCCCCCCCATGCAAATTACCTGTGGCGCAAAGGCAAAGAGTCCCAATCAGCTATTTGTGCATCAGCGATGCCACCTTTAAGCACTACCCCAGTCAAATGGCATAAGCACCTGCCTGGCAAATGAGAGGTTGTGAGTTTGATCCCCAGTACCGCAAAAAAACCCCCAAAAAACAAAAAACTGTATGTATGCCCCCCCCACATCGTTTCCAGCAGAGAAAGCCAGGCCCCAGTGGTCATGGATTTCTCTCTACGTTCTTAGAATAAAGGTGATTTTGACTTTATATTCTCTCTTTGACTGCTGCGAAAATCCTATCAATTTCCACTAAGTTGTGTCCCCTGGCTGGGTGATAGGGTATAGGATTCACAGGAAAACTACCCAAAGTGACATCCCAGCAGTCTGAACCACTTCCCCTCAGTGTGACCCCAGCACCCCCTGCCACACTCTCCCCTGGGGTCATTGAGTGCCCACCCACAGGGAGGAAGGAAGGGGGGGCTAGCAGGGAGCAGTGGAGCCCTGCAATATGGTCCCCATCCAACCGTGACAGAGCCCTGAGGCAATGTGGCCCAGGTGTCTGCAGAGGTCATTTACCTCTGGCTAAAAATAGACATGCTCCCCCCCACCCCCGCAGGTGGGTGACGGGCAGGGCCACCATCTTTGGAGGGAGGGATCGTGGTGCCCCCCCTCCCCGCCAGTGGCGTTCCCTAGGTGCTCAGAAGCAGGAAACGGTCGGTGATCCACTTGTGGCACGGGTTTCACAACACTTCCTGGGCCAGCACTTTCCCATTACTCCCTTCCCCCAAACCCATAAAGGTCAGAGCCTAGGGGTCTCTGCCTGCCCCACAAGGAGAGGAACCCGCCTGTGTGCTCCTGCGTGCCTGTGTACACCACCCACACCTCCCAGCGTGAGGGACCACACAGTGTGGGGATAGGAAGCGGCCGCCCTGGCTTCTGACCCCCCACGCGGTGGGACCTGGGGGGGCGCGGCTGCTGCTCTGCCCGCTGGGCTATCCAAAGTGTCTCCTTCCCCGACCCCACGCTCAGTAGGAAGCAAGCACAGCCCCGGCTTCCCGGATTCTTCTCCAGGGGCTACGGAAGCTGAGGAGTGAGGCAAATATTCGGAGAATTCCGCCCCGCCTCAGGAAACTGTCTGAGCAGATGATGAAAAGGGAAGCAGCGGATCTGAGCCCCAGGGGCCGTGCTTTCTGGCCTGGGCTCTGCCACTCCTTGCTGTGTGACCTTAAGCAAGTGAATTCTCCTCTCTGGTCTGTAGTGTATCCTTTGTTGCCTTATTTATTTAGTCAACAAATATGTATTGAGTGTATCCTGGGCCGGGTACCCATACATATGCTGGATGCAGAAAAATAACAAATATAGGGGCTTAGAAATGCTCAGGAAGCCTGGACACCTCCCCCCACCCCCCATGAAAGCTGGAGCGATTGCTTCATCCCTTGACTCTAGTCTGATTCAGTAACTTGCTTTGACTAATACTGCAAAAATGACACTTGACTTTTCCGACTGCCTTTCGTAATCCAGCTGTCACAGGAGGCCTGAACTCGACCACCCCACTGAAGAGGCCACAGGTGGCAGAGAGCTTTTGTGCCTGAATTACAGCATCAGCCAATGGCCAATCAAGTTAGACCAGGTGGAGCTAACCCCAACCAGCCAGCTCACCAGCCAAGATTGTTAGAAGGGATGCCAGCCTCCAAGAGGCTGAGGCAGAAGGATCCCAAGTTCAAACTCAGTTTAGACAACTTATCAAGACTCTGTCTCGAAATAAAAAAGGGCCGGGAATGTAGCTCAGTGGGAAGAGCCTGGGTTCAATCCCTAGTAGATTGCTGAATGAGTTCAGCCAGTGCCACTCAGAGCAGAGACAAGCCGCCCAGCCGAGCTTCAACTGTACTGTCAAATCATCAACCCACAGAACGCTGAACAATTACATTGCTCTAATTTTTTAAAAAACTACAACATTCTGGCCAGGTGTGGTGGTGCATGCTTATAATTTCAGTACTGAGGCCAGAGAATTGCACAGTTCGAGGCCAGCCTGGGCTACATAGTGAGACACTGTCTCCAAAGAAAATGAAGGTTTATTGACCACTTCCTCAGTGCCAGAGACGATGTTGGATGTCACATATAATAAAATCTCACATCTTCCTCACATCAGCCATGTGAAACAGATCCTCTGGTTTCCGCTTTAGAAATGAGCAGATGCGGGCTCGGCAACTTGCCTAAGATCAAAGAACAGGCGAGTAGGGGACTGGAATTTGGGGCTGAGCAGTCCAAGCTTTGAATCCAGCAGCCCATCTGCAACCAGAGCCCCAGTGCTTGCCCTCTTCAAGTTTACAAGCAGGCTGGAAACAAGAGCTAGAGAGGCACAGAAATACAGACCCTGCGGGGTGATGAGGGCTGGAGGTCACAGGGGCTCAGAGGGTGCTAGGGTGGGAGGGGCAGGTGGGAGGCTGAGAGGCTGGGCAAAGGCTCACCCCAAGTCTGCTTCCAGCTTCAGTCAGGTACGAGGCACCTGGCAGGCAAGTGTGCCTTGCAGATTCCAGGCTAGGTGTGGTGGTGGTACCTGGCTGGATCACAACACTTGGGAGGCTGAGGCAGGGTAAGAGTCTCTCTGAAAAAAACTGAGGAAGAAGGAAGAGGAGGAGGGGGAACGAGGAAAAGGAGGAGAAGAGGAAGAAAATGAGGAGGAAGGGGGGAGAGGAGAAGGAGAAGGAGGAAGAAGAAATGCAAATTCCTCAGTCCTCAGCAAATTCCTAATCCCCCCAGAGAGTCTGATTTCCATGAGGCCCTCTGGGTGTCCTGGATCCCCTGGATGCCTGGATACCCCCCCCCCCAATGCTCTGATGTGACGGGTCATCCAGCCCCTGCTCAGGACTCTGATCCCTGACTCAACTGCTCTAGCTGAGACTCCCCACAGTCTCCTCCCAGAGCTGTCCCAGGGCCCCCAATGTTTTCCCAAGTCCCCTGTGTTTTTATGTGTTTTAAACAAGTGTTGCTCTGATTCTGCCCAGCCTCGGGATGATAACAGTGTTCCTGTTACTGCAGGAGAAAAGGGTCTCCACCGACAAAGATCTGCCTTCCTGCAAGGTCGCCTGACTCTGGCGCCTGCTCTCTGATGGCACTGAGGTATGGCCTATCAGGAGAGGCCCGCTAGGCTTCCTGCTCTTCTTCCAAGTAAGTCGGGAGGGCAGCGCGGCTGGCTCCTGGGCTGCTCCACTGGGGCTAAGGAAAGAACCGACTCTTGGCCAGTGACCCCGAATGAAAGAGGAGATGAGTGCAGATCCCTGAGTCGGCTGCCGCGAGCCCTGTTCTAAAGAGGTGCAGTCAGAGCACTGGGGATGCCTGGGAATTTGGGTTCTCATCAAAGGAATCTGCATTCCTCTTCTTAGGGACAGACAGGGCAGGCTGCTAAGGGCAGCAAGATAGGAGGATCCTACTCGAGCGACTGGTACAGAACCCAGCCACTGTGGCCGTCCCTGAAGGCCCCAGGAGCTGAGCGGTCACCGGGTCACCTCTGCCTATACAGAAGGGACCCTTCCGACCAGCCGTGGGAACAGCGCAGGTGGCACCCAGGACGGAGGAGCGGCTGGCCACCGGAAGGGCCAGGCCTGACCAGGGAGGCAAGAATGCAGAGCATGAGGCTCTGACTCAGCTGCGGGCCTCGAGGGCCTCTCAGGAAGGAGAAGGGCTTGTTTGGGCTGGGCGTGTGGCTGGCTGTAGCCTGGCAGCGGGCGTGGTGAGCAGAGGGCTCTGGGAGGCTTCTCTGAGAGGGGACAGATCATCCCAGGAAAGGGGCCAGTTTAACAGAGCAGACCTGCAGCTGGACCTGTGGTCTTGGGGAACTCCAGCAAAGAGGCAGGACCATTGACGGAAAGGCAGGCCTGAGTGACACCCATGTGGGCACTTTTTCCAGCAGCAAAAAAACTCTCGTAGTCCAGTCACATGGGCCCAATGGTGGGGCCAGGTGTGTATTTTGTAAGTTGATTTGTGGGTGATGGGACTCTGAGGAGAGCAGGAGAGCGTCTGATGGGGAAGTAAGGTTGGGGTAGGGAGCAAAGCAAGATCCAAGTGTGACTCTGTGTTGCTGGAATTTTGGTTGAAAGTGAAGCAAAACCTTTGTTTAACTAATTTCAAAAATGAAATTAATTGACTTTAGATCTTAAATCCCAGGGGTGTGACTAATTTCAGACAGGACTTGATCAGGAGCATAAAATGATGTCACCAAGACCTAATGTTCCTTGTTGTCTCTTGGTTCAACTCATCTCCAAGTAAATAGCTCTATCCCAGCCTGGTTCCAGCCCCCATGGTGTCAAGACGGCTGCAGAAGCTCCAGGCTCACACTTTTTTCTGAGGACAAAGGACCAGTTCATTTCTCTGACAGCCTAAACTGAGTTTCATTGGCCCTGACTGGCCTGAATTTGGCCAGGTATCCTAACCAAGGATTGTGGGCAGGAGAAGGGAGTATATTGACTGACAGTGTCATAACCTTCCCCACTCAATCTGACTTTGTGGGGCAGGGCTGTGAACCGGGAGTTTGCTGGCAGTGGTGATTTCGGCCATAGCCATGTTGGTGGCTTGAGGTGTCACCTAAGCAGACAATGGAGAGAGACAAGGTCCTTGCCTCAGCTGCTCTGAGCAAGGAGTCAGAGGAAAGGGATGCTAGCAGGCGGGGCCCCTAAGCCCCCCACACTCTGGGGGACCCAGGGATGTCCAAGGTATCTGGGGAAGGGGAAGAGTGGGGAGCCTACCAGGTCTCTGCAAAAGGAGCAGCACCCACACTGTTTGGGGAACTTTACTGGCAGGGAAGGGAAGAACCTCTCCCTGAGGGCCATGAGTGCGGATTCCGGGTGAGCCAGCCCCTTCTTGGCTTCAGTGTACTCCTCTCTGTAGGCAGGAGCCTTTCCTGCCCTGGAGCTGCATGGACAGTGCCCTGGGGAGAGGCTGAAGCACCACCCTGGGCCAGGCCTGTTGGTCTGTAAGGCCTCAAGCCCACACATAAGACCAGGACCAGTGACCCAGAGGCGCTGGCAGTTTCAGAAAAGCCCGGATGTGCCCTGTGGCATTGGTGTCTCGCAGGTCCTGAGGTGGCTGTCAGCCAGGGAGTAGGGAGTCTGAGGAAGCCCCTCAGGCTGGCCTTGGCCTTTCAGGTCACACTGGTCACACATAAGTAGCAGCAGGAAGGCCAAAAGGAGAAGAAGCACCCAGCAATCACAGCCTATCCGCAGCCTCTGCAGAACAGCCTCCTCCTGCAGGTCACACCAATCAGAGGACAGGGACAGGGGCAGCGGGGTCCTCCTCCTCCACACTGGGGTGTTTCCCCAGCGTCCAGCCGCACTTCCTGCTGACCTTTCTCCCAGAGCCACATTGCAGGGCCCATAGGGCAAGCACAGTGTGTTTCGAGAATGAGCCAGGCCTCCTCAGAATCATCTGCTCCCCAAATCCCGAGTTTCCCCTCCTGCAGGGTCTGATCTGTCCAACCGCATCTCCAACAGCTGGCTGGGGGAGGCCATGCTTGGCCTCTTAGTACACCTGTGACTGCATGGGTCCTGGATGGAGATGGTCCTTTCCTTGTTGACCAGCAGCTGGACCTTCCTCTCACGGAGATGGCCCGCATCCCTGCCAGCACGGGGCCTCTCTGCAGGGACCGGTGTGGTGGGGGGGAAAGCAAGGTTTGGAGTGAGCCTGACAGTCACAGCTCCTGTGCTGCTGGCCCTGACTGGGAACAGGGTACTTCCATGTGCTTATCAGGAAACAATGGAAGATCTACAGGTTCTGAGAGAACCAGAGATAAAAAAAGGCCAACCTCCTGACCCGTAAGCCTCTCCACACCGCATCCACTTCCTATTCCACTTCGGGCTCCAGTATAGACATCAGCTCGTTCATCTAGAGCGATCTCGGGCAAAGAACTGACACTGACTGTGCTTCTCCAGCTCCACAGACCTGGGAGGCTGACACCACTAAGCTCGTTTGATTGAAAAGGCCACTATGACTCACGCGGGGACAAGAGTCAGGAGGCAGCTGGGGTGCAGAGCCAGCCATTGATGCTGGGTCTCCTTGGACTGCTTCTCTGCTTGGAATGTTCCTGTTCTCCTCCTCCCGGATTCCATCAATTATTCAGGGTCTCTTTCCTTCCATGGCCTCCAGAACACCTTCTGCATCAGGGAGGACACTTTTTTTTTTTGGAGACAGGGTCTCACTATGTAGCTCAGAGTAGTCTTGAACTCACAGTGATCCTCTGCAGCCTCCCAAGGGCTGGGGTGACAGGTGTGCATCATTATACTTGGTAAAGAGGGCATTTTTGATTGCAGGTGACAGATAGCTTCATCCCAGGCAGTCATGGCAGTACCTGCTTTAATCTCTGCACTCGGGAGGCAGAGCAGGAGTGTAATGTCAGCCTGGATTATGTAGCAAAATCCACTTTACAAAGAAACAACCTCCATCCCAAACAGGCTTAAGGAAAAAAAAAATGAAACTTTTTGGGTCAAATAGCCACCAAACCAGATGCTTTTATTCTAAATAAGGTTGGATGTGACACTCAAAAAATGTCATAAGTATTTTTCTTCTTTCTAAGCGTTGCTTCTGTCTTCTCTTATGAATGCTAAAGTTTATCTGCATCAAAAAAGTGCAATGACTCCAGCTCCAGTGTCCAGGGAGATGGACTCTGTGGATTAGTGGTCATGAGAGTGGGGTTCCTGGTCTGACCTTAGCAACTTTATAAGAGGAAGGAACTGGAGCAGGCAAGCTTGCACTCTCTCATCACTGGTGGCCTCTACCATGCCAGATGCTAAGCATATGTTGGTGCCATGTTCTTAGACTTCCCAGCCCCCAAGACCCTGAGCCAAATATACTGCTGTTCTTTATAAATCAGCTGGTCTCAGGTTGTTTGTGATAGCAACTGAAACAGACTAAAACAGGAGTCATCAGGTCCAAACCCAATATTCTAAGGAGGAAGTTGAAGCACAGAGTAGTGAAATGACCTGTCTAAGGGCTCACAAGCTATTGCTGCTGCCCTGGAAAGCTCTTAAGTGGGGCTGAAGGTGGTGGGAAAGACATAGAAATTATCCCATGTCTCAGGGTATCTTCCTCAGTTCCCCAGAAGAGGAAACTAGATGGAGAGTCCCAGAGGTGACTTCCACCTTGAACCTGGTTGCCATTAACCAAAGTCTGAAGACCAGGCTCTCACCTGGAATTTCTTCCTTCCGTGGCAAAGGTGGTGGAACCATCCAGTGCATTGATTTCTTCATTCCCTGGAGGCTGTGCAGCCACAGCTTAGGCACATGGTCCAGACGTCCTTGTGCCACATGCTGGAATTCCCTCCCTGGACCCCTGTAGACCAATCCCTCTCCTCCATCCTCTCTGACCTGCTCTTTCTGGAGATACAACAAATATAGCTTGTTGGCCCGCATGCTCTTAGCTACAATATCTCAGCCATTGCTCTGCTCAGAGGTTGTGCCCAGGTGGCCTCATGCAGAGCCTGGGTGTTCCCAAAGCATTTCAGTCACACAGTCCTGACAGTCCTTTGGATCGGGCTATTTTAGAAGATTCATACATTCATTCAGCCATGCATGCAGAGTTCATTGATTATGTGTCAGTGCCTTAGTTACTTTTCTCATTGCTGAGACAAAATACTCAACACTCACAAGTTAAGGGAGGAAAAGTTCATTTAGTTTACCGTTAGTAAAGTTTCAGTTTATAATTGGCTGCCCCTGAGGCACGGTGGCACATGGCAGAGGGCGACAGTTCCTGGCAGTGGAAGACAGCAAAAGCAAGCAAGGCAAGTGTGAGACAAGCCTCTTTTCGTCCGTTATATTGTATCCAATCTATGGAAATTAGAGTGGTGCCAATCTGATCCAATCAATGGACTGAGTCAGCAATCACTCACCCTTAATTCTGGTATCTTTAATCTTAGCATTGTACTACAAATCAATGATAGATTGAGGTACCTCTGAAAATCTGCCCCTCCCTCGTGACTGCATGAGGCTTTGTGGGGACATCTAAGCAGAAACCATAATAGTCAGGCTCCAGACACAAAGTGATGAACAAGATTTTTTGGGGGGGTGGGCTGGGGGTTTTGCTCAGCTGCATAAGCACCTGGAAAGTGTGAGGTCCTGAGTTCGATCCCCGGTACCAAAAAAAAAAAAAAAAAAAAGATTTTTTTGGAGAATTGTCACCAGGGAAGCAATGACATCAGACATTCAGCTTATAAAGACTTCACCTAGGGGAAGGACAAAAAAGGGGGACTTCTGGACACCTGGCTACTAGTGAGCGGACTGCCACTGCAATCCAGGCAGTAGGCTGGATGACCAGAATAGCATGCTAGTCATAGGACTGGAGAGAAGGAAGCAGATTTGAGGAGGCTTTGTTGGTGGCTTAAGGCAGCACAGGGTACTGTTGAAGAGCTTGACTCCTCCAGTAAGTTTCCTTGTCTGTGAAATGGTGATATCTCAAACTACAATATCAGATATAAATTCAGGGGACCAAGTATTATGGATAATATCTAGATGGCCCCCTCCAAAGCCTCATGCACTCACAGGTGGGGCTTTTCAGAGTTGGCTGGATCTAGAGTGTGAGATACTGAGACTTAAGGGTGTATGGTATTAGATTGGCTCACTGGTTGGAATTAGCATACTTCTGGGTGTCACCACCCAAAAGGCTGGTAGCCAGAATAGGATAAAAGAGAAAGGCAGGCTGGTTACTTGCTGCTGCTGTTTGCTGTGCTGTTGCCTCCTGTGTGCTCTGCCATGGACCGCTTCTTCTCTGTGGTGCCCCTCTGCCATGCAGTACTGCCTTGAAGTCAGCCAACTATGTACAAACTGTGAGCCAAAAATAAAACTTCCCCTTTAACTTTGGGTCTCATATATTTTCTCTCAGCAATGAAAAAAAGTAACTAAGACACCAAGTAAGAAGGCTTTCCAGCTTTGTGACAACCAGGTGATGTTTATAAGGTAGGAGACGCAGGAGGAGCAGGTGGCTGTGGGGAACAAAATGCACCCTTTCCTCTGGGGATTCTTGAGTTGGCACCTTCAGAGGCATCTAGCTGGAGCTGCTCCCCAGGCAGTTTGGTGCTGGATCCCAGGCGCTAGAGAAAAATCCATGCTGCAGTTTTGTTTCATCCTGATTTTACACTGACTTATATCTTTAGCATGTTAGCCTGTGTGGCTCACAGCTGCATACTTGGCTCATGGGCAGTGATGGAGCGGGAATCCGTGCCCTGTCTCCTCTGTCCTCGGTATCCTCTGACCCAACTTCTCTAAGCCATAGCCTCTCCTCTAAGAGCGCAGAACTTCCACCTTTTAGCCTCTGTGCTGAGCCTCTGCGAGCTCCTGACTCATCAGGAGAGCGGCTGCTATTGGTGGAGAACCCAGAGAGGCTTCAGGAAGCTAACTGAGCTGTCCAGAGCCACAGACTATATCTGACTCCCAAGCTGATCCTCTTGAGGCTTACGTTCTAGTGCAGTGCAATCCGACAGACCTGTCTGTGACAATGGAAGTGTGCCCTGCCCAGGGGAGCACCCTAGCTCACTGGGTGAAAAGCAGCTAATTTTATTCAGTTTTAATGAATTTAAATGCAATAGCCTCTTGCGGGTAGTGGTGATCCTATTGGACAGCATAGGCCTGGAAGGCCAAGAGGAAAAGAACTGTTTTCCCTTAAACCTGGTTGCAGAAAGAGACAAGGATCATCTTGAGCAAAATACACCCCTCCTCCCCCACTCATAAACTCCTTAAAAAAAGATGTCCTGGCCCTCAAGGGTTAACTCAATATATCCTGCTGCCCATGGTATCCAAAGCTACCAGATGGGAGAGTTGGATGGTAGGGGAGGTGTGAAGTCCCCTGGTGGTTTCCAAGATGAGAAGAGGAAATGCCCTTTTGTAGCATCCTGGAATATCAGCCTCCAGGTTGACTGTCTCAAGCAGTGGGACTGTTGCCTGGGAGACAAGGGGTACAGAAGACCCCTGGGGCAGCTGACCTGCAGCAGGGCCCGCCTTTGAAGGACAGTGGTTAAAAGCAAAGCAAGGAAAGGACCAGCATAGGCTGGACTGGCATGGGGTAGGAGGCCAGGAGGTGCTGGCATGGCACCAGGTACGGAAGGGGCCAGGAGGAGCCTGCTGTGATCAGAAGGCTGAAGAGAGGAAGGGCGGCAGCAGCTGCTAGGGGGGAGCTGGGGAGCAGCACAGGACACAGAGTGGAAACACAAGCAAGCTGGGCAGAAGTGGTGCCTACAAATCCTTATTGACCAGGAGCTAAAAACCCACATTTTCAACTGACTGCTTTGGCCATGCCAAGTGTAATCCCACCAACCGATGAATAAGAGTAAATGAACAGAGGGGGAAGCAGCTTGTGACTGTGCAATCCCGGCACTCACCTCCCCTCTGTACCCTCTGTGGCTGCCACAATGCCCTCCTTACCTCTGTTCCCCCAGCAGGACTCTTTTCTAATTACTTCTAGCCAGGCTTGCCAAGTGTGTTTCCCACTGAATTTCATTTCCGGACCTGTTGAATGCCAAATTAATTTTTAATCACCCTGGAGGTGTTGAGTTTAATTACCCAGATTGGAAGTAACAAGGAAAACAGGATGTTGAGGGTAACGTTTTGGGGGTGCTTCTCAGGAAGGGGACAAAGAGTTTCCAGGGTGCTGGGGGGAGGCAGGGAGTCTTGGCTTTCCAGCTACAGTGATGGTGTGTTTAAGGCCCTGCTCTGCAGAAGACAGGCTGGGAGCACGAGGAGCCAGGCCATGGGGTCCTTGGTGAAGCCCAAGCTTGTCACGAGAGTCTCATCCAAGGACAATAAAACTCAAGTAGACAACCAGGTATGTTGGTGCACACCTGGAATCTTAGCACTCCGGAGGCTGAGGCAGGAGGATTGGTGCACATTTGAGGCCATCTTGGGCTATATGGTGAGTTCAAGGCCAGCCTGAACTGCATAGTGAGAACCTGTCTCAAAAAAAAAAAAAAAAAAAAAAAAAAAGGGGAAGGGTGGAGGAGAAAACAGAGAGGAAGAGGAAGGAGAAGGAGGAGGAACAAAAGGAGGAGAAGGGAGGAGAAGGTGGAAAAGAAAGAGAAGAAAACAATGCGAGATTCCCTTCCTCATTTCTTCACCGGCTGAATGAAGCCAACTCACCAACTCATTCAAAACTGTCAGTCTCCTTCTGTACCACCATGTCCCCCAGATCCCAAAGCTGTAGCTCCTCTTCTGCAGCTTTCCTGTGGCTAGCTAGATGCAGACACAGTGGTCCCCGGGCCCTTCTCCTGTCCTGACAGTTTGGGTGATCTTCCCTCCCGCACACGGCCTCTGCTGCTGGCTCCATGGGTCACCCCATGCTCCTTACCAGAGACTGATGTAGGTGAGAGGTGCAAAACCGCCCTAGACAAGGAGCTGGGAGGAATGTGGGAGCATGTGTTCTGGGAGAGGGTTTTGTTTATTGGTTGGCTTGATTTTGGTTTTGGGTCTCAAAATGAGGCTCTTAAGAGATGCCCCCTTTTACTACCGGACACTGTTGGGTCCTGGTAGAAGAAACTGAGGCTGGGTCCATGGCAGTCATTCTTTCACCATGAGAACATTCACCTGAGAAGGCAGAGGAGCATTCAAAGATGGCTGACTGGGAAGAACATGGAAGCTGTTGGGTCTTGGGTTAACCACCCATGGAGCACCCAATCCGAGACCCTCTTACTAGTAAGATAATTTGATCTGTGTGGTTACAGCCATTTGGGGTAAGGTTTACATTTGGTTTGCTAAGGATATTCTTTTCCCCCTCTTCCCCACAGTGCTAGGACTCAAACCCAGGATCTTGTACATATTTGGCAAATGCTTTATCACTGAACTATGCCCCCAGCCCAAAGCAAGACATTTTAATTGAGAAAAAATGAGATCCCTGAATTTTCACATTCACTCCCGTTGCCTCAGTCCTCAATCCCTGACACCTCTGCCTCATACTGTCACAGCAAGGTGCTGGGCAGAGGCCATTAGCGTGGA
Source organism: Cavia porcellus (assembly GCF_034190915.1). Lineage (NCBI taxonomy): Eukaryota > Metazoa > Chordata > Mammalia > Rodentia > Caviidae > Cavia > Cavia porcellus. The sequence continues at coordinate 83,983,013 of NW_026947485.1, read as the reverse complement.
TTCAGTGATAAATTCTGGTAACTGCCTAGGTAATATACCCCATACCCCTCTACACCCGACCTTTGCTATAGAGCCCATCTCCTGTCTGGAAACAGGAATCAGAGGGTCATGAGCTCAGCAGGAAAGGCCAGGCAGGCTGTCTGGAATCCAGGGAGGACGAGAGGTCTACTTGGACACACACCTCGAGGTTGGACTATTCTAGCCTAGACCAGCGGGGCCTCCGGTCATCTCAGCTGGACTGAGAAAGGGTCAGCCACTCCCAGGAACTTGTCCAGTGGCTCCTGCCCCCTGACCCCAACCACTACACCTGATGTTGGCTGAGATGGTAGTCTGAGGTCTTCTGGCTATTGAGCTCTGGTAGTCAGCATTTGCCGGTGTCTGTCTGAGTTCCCCAGTGCCCCTGACTCCTTTATGGTTCTTAAAAGATAGTAGACAGACTAACGCTGGATGGTTGGGGGGATCCATAAGGGATGAGTGAATGGGGAAATACAGTTGTCAAGAGGCTTGTTTTCATACACTTGAGCTGACAGCAGCCCTGAGAACGCTCAGCCAGCTATCACTATGCTCAGATAGCAGAGGAGTAGGTGGAGGCTCTAGGAGGCTAACTGAAGAGGTAAGGCTGGAACTCAAACCCTCACACTGATCCAAGTTCCTGGGCACAAGCCAATCCCGCCTTACCTCCTTGGCCATCACCTCCAGGCTGTACCAAGTCCAACACATAGAGAGATGGGCAAAGAAGCTGCCATCGTCTTGGCAACGCACGACAGGCACTTTGATGATACGAGCCTTGGAAGCCACCAGGAGCAGTCTTCCAGCCTCATCTCCCACATCAGATCCCTGCTCTTGGGACTGCCAGAAACACGTCACCTCCTTAGCAGGTGCTCAGTACGTGTTTGTAAAGTGAACGAATCGATTGTATTGATGCAAATTCCTCCACGGAAAGTCATAGGCTGAAAAATCACAAGAAAGCAGGTAAAATTGTCGTCATGTCTCCCAGCTTTGTAATGCATTGGAATGTGTCTCTTGGTGGCAGAATAAGCCTCTTGTTCTGTATACCAGTCAGGGGTATTCATTGCCACTACCGTAAAGGCAGAGCTGACACCTTCGCTTGCTAATGGCCCCTCTATGCCAAGAATGTGATGCAAACCACCTCAAAACTCGATGGATGGGGTCACGTGTTAGCTGTTTTCCTTTTATGGCGAAGGAATCTGACATGATGGTGAGGAATTCGACAAAGGCCGCATGGCTGGCAGTGCCAGAGTCAGGTTCGAGCCCATGAATTTTGCCTCCATGGAAAAAGACAGAAAGGTGGCAGGGAAGACTCGTGGGGCGTAGGGCTGTGGCAGGAGCTTGGGGGACCAAAGTCTGTCTGGAATCTGCGTAGAGGACGATATGGTTAGAGCGCTGATGGGAAGGCAGGAACCAGGCACTGAAGCAGTGTGGGCGGGGCTTTGCGTGTGCCAAGGGGTGTGATTTGGTGGGAGTTTTCTTGTCCTGTGCCTGGCTCATCCCTGTGTGCCCACTCAGTTAACATGACTGGGGGGGGGTGCAGGCAGCGGGGGGGGGGGCAGGCTGGTCCTGTGTGACTGTGATATCCATGGAGACACTGGAAAGATTACGTGCCCTTTCTAGCCAGTGGGGCCTCTGCCAGGCTGCCAGTTGCAGTAAACAGGTCCCTGAAAGGTTCTTGCCCTAGTGTAGATTTTTTTTTTTTTTTTTTTTTTTTTGTCTTTTTGAGACAGGGTCTCGCTATGCAGTTCAGGCTGTCCTTGGGCTCACTTTGTAGCCCAGGCTGGTCTCGAACTTGCAAAGATCCTCCTGCCTCAGCCTTCAGAGAGCTAGGATTACAGGAGTGCACCACCACACCTGGGTGCCCTAGTATAGATTACTATACATTATGGTAGTGGTCTAACATGGCAGAAGGCCAAAGCAAAAACACCCTGACAACCACTTCCTCCTTTTTCCCCTTCAGCCCTGATTACAATTTCCTTTCCTGCGTGTGAAGAGAATTCCAGTCAGTTCCTCGCAAGTCATCAGTGCCTGCGCCATGCACCGCTTCTGACATCTGTATCCGGTTGGAGGAGAAAGCCAGACCCCCACAGGTTGTGGGCTCCTCTCCACGTCCTCAATAAAGGCCACTTTCTCTTTCCTTTTGCTTCTCTATTGTGCCAAAAAAACCCTAACAGTCCCAAAATGTCATGCAGGCCAGAGGGAAGCTGGCAGAGGAGAGGGGCTCTGGGTGACCCTGGTTCTCCTACCAGTCCAGGGTTCATCCTGGACCCCAAATCCTGGGCTTCCTAGAGCTCCTGCATGAGGCTCAACCTCAGCCATGGCAGGAAACCATTTTCTGATTGGAAAAGGTCATGGTTAGCACCTTCTGACCTCTTTTTGCTGAAGTTTCCATGAACTCCATTGCCCCGGGCTGGTCCAGAGGTGCAGCTGCTCCACCCTGGGCCGTGGCTCCTGCTGCCAGAGCATGGATCCTGTGAGGGGACTTCTGAGGGGTGTGCATGGGCGAAGCCACCTGCACTCTACTAATTGGTATCTACTTTAATCCTGGGCCGGTCCAATGGCTGACTAGGAATAGGAGCTAAATAAAGGTTTGTGGCCTGAGTGACTAAATAGGCCCAGAATTCCCAGGCCAGAGGAAAAAGCCCAGGTGGCACATCCCAACCTGCAAACAACTTACAGTTTCATTCCCAATTAAGTGTTAAATTGTATGACTCTTGGACTTTCAAACCAGAGCTGGAACAAGAACAAAGGTCCTGACTGAGTGGCCTACACAGTTCTGAAAGCTGAAATCAAGGTGGCCGTGCTGGGAACTCTGTCCAGATCTTTCATTGTGAGCTTCTGGTGTGGTGCCAGCAGATTTTTCTATATTTGGCTTCTATTGCTGAAAATAACTATTAAGGGGATGCTTATATCACCCTAACCTCTCTGCCTTCCTCTTTGCACACTGAAGTGTGTTTGTGTTTGTGTGTGTGTGTGTGTGTGTGTGTGTGTGTGTGTCTATATTTCTCTTCTTTTAAGAATATCAGTCTATTGGGTCAGGGACCCACTGTACCCATTTTGACTACTAATCACATCTGCCAAGGCCCAATGTCCAAATAAGGTCACGCTCTGAGTTCTGGGGGCCAACAATTCCACCCAGAACAGTGGGGAACCAGCTTTCCCTCCAGGACCCCATCCTATATTGGAATCACCTGAGTGATTGTTCTCTTGTGCCAGCCCATAGGTGACCAGGAAGTCTCCCTAAAAACACTCACAAATGTCCAGCCTGTCCCTGTGCGGCAGTGCCAGGGGCCAGGGAAACCAATTTCTTTTCTTGGAACCTGGCTGTGACTGGCCCTGCCCTGGGTGAGCCTTATCTGTTATTGAAACCACCTAGATGGCATGAAAGTACAAACTGATATGGGCCAGAATGTTAAAAATAATCCTGGGGGAAGCGGGGCGGCTGGGGGGGGGGGCTCCCAGATGACCTTTGGCCTTTGCAGCATTGATTTCCAAACAGCAGAGCCAGGAGGTTACCTGGGTTTATGCTTGCTGTAAAAACTTCATGGGCTGACACCACTCTCTGCTTGGCAACCTGGGAATTTCCTCTGCTGGAAAAGTGTTACCTCAGTGTGATGGTCCCTTTTTTCTCTTTGTCTCAGCAGCCCTTCCACACATTTTTCCAAAGTAGGAGGGGTTCTGGGAAGGAGTATGATATCCCCTGTCCTCTCTCTGCGGAAGAAGGGGTTGGCTGAGGAGAGCCGCCCTGTCCTGCAGAGCAGCTCAGCCCTTGATGTAGGTGTGACTCAAGAAAGTTTCTGTTTTCTCCTTCACAAGACAGAAATGAGGAAGACGGCAACCCAAGAGGCACAGCTGGGCCCAGGGATGCAGAAAGAACTGAGGGGCATCGAGTCCCATCAGCACCTCAGTTTCCCCTCCCTCACTGCACAAACACAAAGCCTGTTTGGAGTGAGGTACTGAGTGCGCAGGGCCCTTGCTACCCGAGTGTGGTTCCTGGTAGGGCAGCCAGGGCGTCCCCGGGAGCTGGTCAGAAATGCTGGCTCTGGGCCGCATTTCAGACTTGCTGAGCTAGAACCTGCTTTTTAACAAGAGCCCCAAGAGATCTGTGTGCCTGTGGACGCTTGAGGACCACAGCTCCAGTGAACATTGCTCTGCCAGTCACATTCTTCTACAGAAGTGGCCTTAACTTTCCTCGGGAGCATCCAGGTGCTTTGGTGGACTGGTCTGCTCTCCAAGTCCCCAGCGGGCATAGAAGCTGGTGCTGGTTGGGGAGAATTAGGCCTGGGGCTTTGGACACAACTTTGGACTTGGGGTGGAACTCAGTCTCTTTTTTTCTTTCTTTCTCTCTGTCTCTTTCTTTCTCTTTGTCTCTGTTTCTCTCTGTCTTTTCATCTTCTTTCTATAGCTTGACACAGGATCTCATAGGTCACCCAGGCTGGCCTCAAACTCACCACTATGGGAAATTTAAGAAGAGAGTCCTTAAGAGAGAAGCACATATGTGTAGGAAAGAAGATTCCTGATCACATCTTTTGAGCATCTAGCTTTATCCAATACACACTACCCTTTGGCTTTTCAGTCCACAAAAAAACCTGAGGAACAGATTTCATGTGGTATGATGGCCCCTGGAGGAGCTAGGGCAGAGATATCTGGCCAGGAAGGTGACAGATAAGCCTTCAAATTGCAAAGAATAGGGCTCTAAGGTGGGGTAGCCAGCAGTGGGGAACCTTTTGGGCAGGTAAAATCATGCTAGAACAGTCTCTTTCAAGCAGGTCAGAGTCCTATTCCAAGATCCAGCGCTGACTTGTCCACTTTTTCCCACCCACTCCTGGGGCTTTTTCCTGGGAGTCTGGGCCCATAAACTCTGGGCTTGAGAGGGATCAACTTGTGTATCACAATGCCGGAGTATCTCCCTACTGCTAGGTAAGGAAAAGCCACAGGTCCGGATCAGACCTGAGACCAGAGGAATAAACTCAAGAGAGATGTGCTGCCTCAAGCCAATCCAGCACAAGCTGGTTTTGCCAAGACAGTGACCCAACTCCCGCTGTACCTGAGACTGTCACGATGCCACGATACTGGCAAATCAGCACCAGCCATTACCGTACTCCCTGAGGTTTCGGGAGATTGCACTGGCACCAGCTGGGATGGTTGGTGGGCGTGCTGGGTGCTACCTCCAGGGAAGGCGGGATCTGTGACCCCAGCTGCTTCCCCAGAAGAGCTTGGACCAGGAGTGGGGGGAGGGGAGAAACAGGAAACTAGGCTTGGGCATTTATGCAGAGGCCTGTGTGTGTACAGAGCTCACCTGTGTGTGTCTCTGTGAGTGGCAGAGAGGATCGCCCTTATGTGAGCTGCCAGTGGGTATCATAAGAGCTGAGCAACTTGTCCCTGTCAGAGCTCAGATTGGGAGGGCAGATTAAGGGTTACCTTTGTGTCTGTGATCCCCAGTGTGCGTGTGCAGTGAGGGTAGGCTGTAAGTGATGGCAGGTGTGAGTGGAGAATTTCTGCTGCCTATGGGAACCCTGTCTTTGTCTATGCCTGTTGAAGGTTTGCAAATGGGAAACCCTGTTATCTTTATAAGTCTGTTTGGGGTGTGATTGTGGGGTGACAGGTGGGTGGTGGTATGCGTGAGCAGGGGAGGAATCTGGCTCACATGTATGTGTGTTGGTGTCCTGGGTGGGCCAGTGCCTCAGCAGTGTAAGAGTAGAGTGTGGATGGGGGTGAAGCATGTCCCTCCAGAGTCAGGCCATGCCTGGTCCAGGTGACACCCAGACCTGGGGGAGTTTTTGTAACTCTGCAGCCTCCACATCACCCACCCATCAGCCGTTGCAGAGTTAAGGAAGCCACCAGCTGCTTGGCAACAGAAAGCCCTTGGATCACATTTCCACATGTTTAGAGATAAGTCTGGGGAGTGAGTAGTAGAGTGGTAGATCCTGGCGGCCCATTGTGAAGGGAGGCAGAAGTCCCCAAGGCTGCCCTTGAGGCTGAGCAGAAGCGAGGCTGGGAGACAAAGGAAAATGGAGGAGCGGAGGAGCTTCCTGTCAGAGGAGGAGGTGGCTGTGTTACAAGGCTACAGTGAGGGTCTGCAGCAGCTCGGGGACTGCAGTGATGGGCTGGGAGCCTGGCAAGGAGGGAGTGGATGTCTCCCAGGAAGCCATGCCCATGAGAAGGCAGCAGAAAGGGCTCCTCACTGCCCAGTCCTGACTTCCAGATCTTCTCACCTCTGTGGGAGTTGCAGGGCTAGAACTAGAAGGTTCCACTGAGGTAAGGGGGTGACAGGAGCTGGCTGGGACCTTGCAGGCTGCCGTCCTATCCACACCCGATTCCTCACCCCTCTGGCCCGCCAGGGAGGATTGGCCCCCTGGGCTGAAAGTGCCAGTGGGCCTTGTAGGGATTCAGCCACAGCCCTTAAAACTCAAAGCCCCATTGGGGCCCACACTGCTGCTTCCCAGTCTCCGTCACTAGGTCACTGGGCAAAGCATTGCCAGATAACTTTCTGCTCTTAAGTTCCGCTGAGGGAAACAGTGAGGAAATAAATTTCCTCTCAATACACTGTGGATTGACTCAAACTAGCTTCCTGGAGACCCATAAAATAATAGCAGCGTTTATTGGGTACTTGCTTTGGTGCCAAGTGCTATTAAGTGGATCTTAAGAGAGAAGCTAAGAGTATGTCACGGCTTGGGAAAGAGGGGCAGGAATGTGTGCCAGGCTCACATCCACCGGGAAGGCCCCGGGCCACACAGGAAGCCTCCGTGATCTCCTGCTGGGCCCTCTTGAGAAACTTAGCTCGTGAAGCAGAGACAGACCTGGGATTGGGGTGGAAGCTGAGCAGCAGTGCAAAGTGTTCTTGGGAGACCGGACCCCCAGAGCACAGAGCAGTCTCCCTGAGACAGCTCAGCCAGGACTCTGGAAGAGCCAAGCACAGCAAGGATGGCTGCGCAGTGAAAGTGCAAGGGCGGAGATAGCTGGGGGGTAAGGAGCCCAAGGAAGGTGCAAAAGCCCAAGGTGTGAAAGGCTGGGCATTCAGGATCTGAGCCTAACAGGCAGGCTAGGGCCCGGAGCATTGGGGACCTGCAGGGCTCCATCAGGCGCCTGCCCTGGAGGCACTACTGCTCTCCAAGGTGCCCATTCTGTGGGCAAATCCATGTGCTGGCCAGCTGTGGAGCACGTGCTGGGCTGGATGGCACCCTGGGATGTGGTCACCCAGACAGGTCTTTGGAAGAGAGCTGCTGAGCTCTTGGGTGGTTTGGAGTCATCTCCATGCCAGTTTTCACTTCATAACATCTCCATACTTTGCCATCTCAGGACAGGAGAGCCTCCGTCTGAGTTTCGGTGCTGTCTAGTACTCTGGTGTGTGACCATCCTATCAGCCCAGCTCATGTGCGCGGACACTGAGCTGGTTTCCTGACCACCACTATTATAAACTCTTCAGCTGCAGCTCTGTCTGTAGAAAGGTTCCTTGAAATAGAATTACTAAATCAAAGAGTGTGAGCCCTACAACACTACCCTCCACAGGGTTGTACCAATTATTTCCTCCCATGTACCCACAGGTGAGCAAACACTTGGTCTTTCCCTAACTGGCGAAACAGGGTGTCTTAGAGCTGTGGCAGTTTTCATGTCTCTTATTAGCAATGGGTGGGCGCCTCCTTTGTCATTACGAGACAAGGCCAGTGTCAAAGCCAGGGCTGGCTCAGTAGTAGAGCCATTGCCCAGCATGGACAAGGCTCTGGTTTTGATCCCCAACACCACAAACCAACAATAACAAAACTGACGCTGTGCCTCCTGAGAGCTCCATCTGTCTTCAAACGTTTTTGTTTAAACTTCACAGCCCCTGGGTGAGAGCCTTCAGCATTGTCAGGAACCTATTTAAACTATTATTAAATGACAATCCTATTTTCCCAAGGACAAGGTGAATGCCTGAGACAAGACAGGCATGGAGCTGGGGTGCATGGGCTTAAGGCTGCGCCCAGCAGTGAGGCAGCCCCTTACCTACCCACATCGCCTCTTGCTTCCTGGCAGAGCAGGGAGGTGATCAAGGCCCCAGCCAGCGCAGCCGCTCCCAGGACTGGGTGGGGAGGGATTTGCAGACTTGTATGTGGAAAAGATGCTGTCCTGGGAAGGAGGAGTTACAGCCACATGGTGAATGGCCTTTTCTCCTTGACTCTGGGTTCCTCATCCATGCCACCGCCGTGCTGGACGAGGTAGTGGAGCCTTTCTGCTTTACCGTGTGTCTTCCTCCTCCTGCTCCTTCCCACCACAGGGTCTTTGTACATCCTCTCCCTCCTGACCTGTGTGCACCCATCCCAACTCCTTATCCTGGCTGCAACCAAGCCTCTCACCGGAGAAGCTGCCTGGAATGGGCCTAGGGGAGCCCCACTTTTCTCCCCGGAAGATTTCATCACCACTACAGTCCTCTGTACACTGACCCATGCCCAGGGTCACGGCCTGTCTCCCCTGTGATGGCAGGGTCTTGTCTGGGTGGCTTATCGATGTCTCCCAGGGCCTGATATGGAGAAGCCCAAGTGAGATAAACCACAGAGAGGCCCTGAGGGCTGCAGGTGTCCAGAGGAGTCAGCTGCCTTCACCACATGGAAATGGGTGGGCAAGGTCATGGGTTTTTGAGGGATGTGGGGCGCAGTGGGATGAAAGGAAGGGAGTGAGTAGCGTTAACCCCAAAGGCTGGCTTTCCACACTTCTTCACCCACGGTTAAACCTCGGGGACCTCCTAGAGAACCCTTTTATACTCTGTGATTGACACCAGCCCCTCCAACAGCACGAAAGGTCACTGTCAGAATGTGTCTCTGTGTCCAATCCCGGGGGGGGGGAAGGGCCTCAGTGTATACTCTAGAGACAAGGAGAACAGAGCCCAACCCCCCCCACACACCTGGAGGTTATTCAGGAGTGGCGCCTACAGGGCCCTTTTTATGAATTCAAAACTGGTGGTCAATTTAACACCAGCTGATTTAAATCAGCATGGTGCTGCGTGTAGATGGCCCACCTGAGGAAAGTTGCCAGCATAGACAGAGACGTGGAAAAGGAGAAGCTAGGTGTTGTGGGTTCTCCTAAGTGTTGCTGTGTCGAGCTGTTGGTTCCTCTGGAGGAGCTGGTCATGCTGCCTTCCCTGATAGGAATTCAGCCACTATCATTGGAGGAGCTCGGGATCATGTCTCTGGGAGTGGCTGTGGTTCACTTTGAACCATCGCTTCCTGGCTCCAGAGGGGAAGATGTGTGCTGTTTAATCTCCAGGAGAAACTCCTCATGCTGGCTTCCTGATAGGTACTCAGCTGTTATCATCAGAGGAGGTCAGGACCTCCCTCTCATTCAGGATGGCTGTGGTGCTTTTCAGGACAGCCCTGGTCTTTGTTGTGTGACTTCTCAGCTCCAGTGTAGAACCCTCAATCTACCAGCAAAGCTCCTTCACCCCACTGGCATAGACTTTCTAGCTTCCACCCTGACCTTTGGGTCTTCCCAGTGCAGATCCATAAAACAGACTGGTGTGAGTCTTTCTCGTGGGCTCTAGACCTCCAGTTGGACTCGTGGTATGCATTGTCATTGGCGGTAGATCTTCATCTGGACTCATGCAGGACACTGCTGTGGGATCCAGGCCCTTGACTGAATAACCTGGGTCTTTGGTGTTGTGGGCAGATTTCCTGCACTTTCTTATATTTAACTCTGGGTGACCATCATAAGACAGTATTATAAGTTCTGTGTCCTGTATGTAATCATTCTCCCTGCAACCCTTGACTACAACACCTCCTGTATCCCGACAGACATCCCAAGGCAGCATGGCAGTGAGCCAGGGCCCTGGTGATAGTGCCAGTACTAAGGGTGATATGGCTGAGCTTTGCCCTTTAGGTTGTTGAAGAGGCACAGGAGGTGCAAGAGGTCTTTTTTTTTTTTTTTTAATTTTATTTAAAAGGAAAAAGAGAAAAAACAAAACAAAGCAGTGTAAGGGTACAATTAATACAAAACTACAAAAAAAAAAAAAACAGTAAGAAATCACCAGTTAATAGATTACAATTATCATCCTAGAGACAGTTGCTCAAGTCACAGTATCAAAGCATACAAAGTGGACATTCAAACAGTGAGACTGCAAACAGCTGTGTTCAATGATCCAACCAAAAACATTAATATGGGCATCTATTTAACACCCCTAAACACACTTGCAGTTGTATACTTTAGAGCACTTTTTTTCCCTCTCTTTTTTACAACAAAATTTACACATTTTGGGTTTTATTACTCCTTAGTTCTTATTACTTTTTTTTTTTTTTGGAAGAGAATAAAGTCAAATATGGCAAAACAAAGCTGTCAGTCAAAACCAAGGATAGACATAGCACATGATGTAAAAACAGGGTACATGGTTATCGACAATGGTTACCATAATGCCTCTTGCTTCCTTAAAAAGAATTGTCTATCTCATTAGGTATTATAAAGTTGAACAAAACAGTAGAGAACAAGACCAATAAAACCTAAACCTTGTAAACACTACAAGACTTCCAAAGAAGATAATAGTCAAACCAGAATGGGCATCATAGTGAATATTACTGCCTTCAAAGTAGTTGCCTATACCTTCAAAATTGATACTATCATACAGAATGGAACAGAGTCTAATCAGTCAAAACAAGATAGCGGGAGTATTACAGGACTTCAAATCAAGTTAATAGGAAATCAAATAAGTTACTATTATATATCCTGCTAATTTTTTTGATTTTTCCCCTTAATTAAAAAAATCATAAAAAATAACTAAATAATTTTTTAATGAATAAGGAAGAGATTGAGATAAAAGAGGACATAACATCATAACAATACAGGTCAAAGCATGACAGTTTCAGCAACCTAGTGCTTCACCACCAAATAACCCGGTTTGATAGTAGTTACCATAGTGTCTTTTTCCTTGAAATATTTGAATATAACTTCATATACTATAGCTTCAAACATATCAAGTCAGTGTAAAACCATTCAAGTGGATGAAAGCATTGTAGGGTTTTTAGAACCCACTAACAGAAAATAAACAATGGTTTCTATATTATCTCTTTGCCTATAACAATTTTTGTTTATACTATCACATATAATAAAATCCAGAAAGATACATCATGATAAAACCAATGGAGACAGAAGAGCCACAGTTTGGTGGGGCTTCAAAACAAGATGATAGTAAATCAGCACTAGCTATTATGATGACTTATTTTCTTCAAAATAGCTGTTCATTTCATCACAGGCAATAATATCAAGCAGCCCAGAATAAAGCCTTTCCAATTAATAAGTGAAAACTTTTTAAGGCTTCAAGGCCAGCATAATGGGGAATCATGATTACCACCTACTTTTATATATTTGAATCATTACTTACATTAGGGAAACTATTCGGTATTCACACATGCAAGATTGATTTATTTCACTTATGAGTATGGTCTCAAGCTGCGCCCATTTATTGATGGTGCAAGAGGTCTTGAGGGGTACAAATCTCAAACTCCCCTTCCTGCCCCGCTGGGCATGGAAACAGTTGCTCGTGTCTGCACTGTGCCAGGTCACCCTGTGCAGAGCACGTCAGGCCTACTTCTGTCTCCCCCCGAGACAGCTCCGGCGTGACTATGACCACATGGTGCAGAGTGAGAAAGCTGAGCCCAGAGACAGCGGGCCATGAGATGGGGCTGGTGACACCAGCTAGGAATCACTTAGACTCAGTTTTCTCAGCCTCAGCACTATTCACTTGTCTTGGGACCCCGTCCTATGCCTTGTGGGACATTTTAGCAGAATCCCAGGCCTCCACCTTAGATGCCAATAGCAGCTCTCACTCCAGCCGTGGGAAACAAAAATGTCTGTCAATATTGCTTTGGGACAAACCACCAGATCCATCAGTGTATACAGTGGAATTCTGTGCAGCCACTAAGAACGATGAGTAATACTTACTAAAATAACAGCTGACACCCATGGAGGGCACCTGTGTACCAAGCCCTAATATGAGTGCTTTAAATTTTTTATTGAACCCAGGGATCATTGAGTTAATGGGGGGGGGATTGGTTTGAGATAGGATCTCACTATGTAGGTACTGGCTGGCCTTGAACTCACCATGATCCTCCTGCCTCAGCCTCCCAAATGCTAGGATTACAGGTGTGTGCCATCACGTCTTGCAAGGGATCACTGAGTTAAATCCCCAGGCTTTTTTAAAATTTAACTTTATTTTGAGATAGAGTCTTACTAAGTTGATTAGACTGGCCTTGAGTTTGAGATCTTCCTGCCTCAACCTCCTCCATAGTTGAGATTACAGGAGTGTGTCATCACACCCAGCACATGGTAATTTCTTTAATCTTCATAGCATCCCATGTTCCATTTGAGGAAACTGAGGCACAGAGTGTTTAACTTATACATAGCTAATAAGATTATTATCACCTATTGTTTTTTTTTTTTTTTTGGTCTTTTTCATTTTTATCAGTACCAGGGATCGAACTCACGACTGCCTACTCGCAAGGCAGGCGCTTATGCTGCTGAGCTAAATCCCCAGCCCCATTATCACCTATTGTTAAGAGAAGGAAATAGATATGAACAGTATTCGTAGTATATTTTGTTTTTTTTCTGTTTTTTTTTTTTTTTTTTTGTCTTTTTCCTTTTTATTGGTACCGGGGATCGAACCCACGACTGCCTGCTTGCAAGGCAGGTACTTATGCCGCTGAGCTAAATCCCCAGCCCCCTATTTTGTTTTTTTTTTAAAGCACACACACACCTACTCACACATAGGCACAGGTGTATCACAAAATATATGTATCAGTAGTTCTTTATAGGTTATAAGATTGTTGATAAATTTTATTTTACTTTGGTTTTCTGAAGTTTTTGTTTTATTTTTGTTTTTGTTTTTTTGAGATGGTTTTCTGGTTTAGTTCAGGTTGGCCTTGAACTCACTATGGCCTGAGCTAGCCTCAAACCTACAGCAATGCTCCTGCCTCAGCCTTCCTAGTATTGGGCTCACAAGTATGTGCCAAGGTGGTCAGCTGTAGTTAATTTTCATTTTAGACATTGGACCTATGCTATTTATACAATAAGAGGAAGGCATGTCTCAGCTCCAGGCTTGGAGATAAGATATCATCTGTCCCATTGCAAGTCTGGGCTAACCAGGTGTGCTAGCACTGAGCTACAAGAGGCACAGGGGGTTCGGGTGTTTATGAGGCACTGGAGCAGGAGATAAACAGACCCTGCTAAACACTAACAGGGCACCGCCCCAGCAGTCCGTGGGGAGCCTGTACTTTTCAGCTCTTTGTGGAAAGTAGTGGGCACTGGGGCGGGCCATGGACGCAACTTTACGCAGTGACTGACGTCTAGAAAATGTGCAAGACTTCAGGCCCGCTGAGCAGCCCTCTCAGAGAAAAGTCAAGGGAAGAGGGGGCCGCCCACTCCTCGCCAGCCTGCCTGACGCAGGGCGGCAAGCAGCATCCTGATGAGAGCCGTTTTTAGTAACACCTCATGTGATCATTTTATGAGTAAACGCTATTATAAACAGCATTATCTTATTGTTCCTAAAATAACCAAATTACATTTGTAAGAGGGAGTTTCGAAACATAAAATAATTCTTTTCAAGGCTGGAAAAAAATAAGTTCGAACATTAATAGTAGCAATATAGAGGCTCGGGTGGAAACGGGCTGGGGAACCAGGGCACCCCGAGCGGAGCCCAGCTAGGCTTGAAGGGGCTTCCCTGGGGGGTGAGGATGGGGAGGCCGGGCATGAAGGCAGCGGAGGTGACTGCGTGGTGGCTTGCGGTTTTCGCGCGCCCTTTATACTTGGGTCGCTTGGCTGTAAACATACTATTTTTAGAATCAGAAAAAAATTAATCCTTATGAAACAAAAGAAAGGTGACGAGCGATTTACAGGGAACAAAGGGCAGAGAAACAGATGTTCTTTAGAGACCCGGGCTCTGGGCCCTGGATTTGGACCCACAGTTAGGGGGCTGCAAGGGGCAGGTGGGCGCCCCCAGGGCTTCGCTGGCAGAGAACTTCCTGCCTGTGGCCACTCGGGCAGGTCCCCAGTGACACCTCTCAGGGAAAGTCCAGGTCAAGTCCTCCACACGCATCCACTCAAGTCAGGCCCCCCCTGGGGTCCTGGGGGGGGGGTGCGCACACCCAGCCCTCAGCTCCCCCCCCCCCCCCCCGCAGCTGTGGCCAGCGCAATCCCAGGACACGGAGGGCAACTTTGTTCCTGCTGTTTCCACCTATGTTTCTTTTCGTCTTTTTTATTGTAAATGTTTTATAATCCATTCCTTTTGATAAATTGGGTTTGTTTGACATTTAAAACTGTGCATTAAAGGACATGATAGCAGAAAAAAGACCCACAGATGGGGGAAAATTGCGTTTACAAATTATGTATCTGATGAACTAATATTCAAGATATATAATAAAAATTCCTACAACTCAGCAACAACAAAAGTCCCTGAAAATCAATAAAATGAACCGAGCATGTTAACACGTTTGTTATTACCTCAACCACGTGAGAGGCTGAGGCAGGAGGTTTACAAATTGGAGTACAACCCGGGCAATTTAGCTAGACATCACGTCAAAATAAAAACAGAGCGAGGGATGTAACTGATGGAGCACTTGCCCGGCTCGGGCAAACCCCTGGGTTTAATCCCCAGCACTGAAAAGAATAATAATTACCAGGAGCTGGCAGGGAGCAGAGGAACAGAAGTTCTTGTCAATGAGTATGGATTTGGGGTTGGAGATCAAAAGGTTCTGGGGGTGGATAGTGAAGATGATTTCACAGCAGTGCAAATGTACATACTGCCACAGCGTTGTACTCTAGCAATTTTTAAAATGGTGAACCTCACGTGTATTTTACCACCAAAAAAAATTTAGTGGTGGTCGATGTCTGTAATCCAATCACTTTGGGAAGCTGAGGCAGGAGGATAAAAAGTTTGAGCCTAACCTGGACAACTTAGTGATTTAGTGAGAGCCTATCTCAAAGGAAAATATAGTAACGCCAGCACAGAGACCCTGGGTTCAATCCTAGTACTGGGGCGGGGGCAAGGGGAGGGGTAGAAAACCCTTTAAATATCTTATCTTATCGTACAAACTCCTCATTCTGCAAAGAAATAAACTGAGCTTCAGACAGGAAAAGATAACATCATTCCTTCTGAGCCATTTCTCATGTAGCTGATACACAGAAATTCTTGGATTTAAACAACATATAGTGAGACCGCCTGGAGGCCACCTCCATCCTAGTCCCTTCCGGTGGGTAACACTGGTGAAAATTCTTTGCATCACTCCTTCAAGATCTTTTTCTGCAGAAATGGAACCGTTCTCTAACTGTCTTGCAATTTGTGCTTTGCTCTGAATGCTACATCTTGGTGACCCTTTCTCATAGCATGAAAGAGCTGGCCGGTTCATTTGCATTGCTGGGCTGCGTTTCCCAGTGTGGATGTGGTCTGGTGAAACCCTCCCCTAGCATAGACACTGGTCCAGTCTCAGTGTGCCTTTCCCCATCAGACCTTGGTGTCATTGAAACCCAATTCTTGCCCTGAATGTGGTGGCATAGACTCTTTGGTGGGAAGCAGGTCAGCAGGCCCAGCCGTGCGTGAACGGTTGTCAGTGTCCTTATAAAAAGTGACCCAAGGTAGCTTGTTTCCCCACCACCCACACCCTCTGTGATTATGGCTAGAAAGTGTCACCTCTGAAGCCAAAAGTGAACCCTCATCAGAGACCAAACCTGCTGGCACCTGGACCTCAGACTTCTGCTGTTTCCAAGTCTCCCAGGTATTTGTTACTGCAGCCTGAACACACAAATCCTGCTTTCGGCAGGATTTAGCTATTACATACAGTTCAGCATAGAGTATTTCTCTGACTCATGAAGGAGTATTTCTCTAAGAAAACCGCTTATTTATTAAGGTTACACACATGCAAATGACTGTCAAGAGCAGTGCTCAGATCTCTTTCTTGCTGTGCCCCAGTGTGTAACACAGGTCTGGAACCTCACAGGCGTCAACAAATGCTCCTTGAAAGTGTTGAGCACGTGAAGGAAAGTGTGGGTGTGGGGGCGCATCCGCTGGCAGGTGCTCTCAGTCTCCTGGTCCGCTCCCCCACGCTTGCCCACTGTGGGAGGCAGGCAGCGGGCACGACCAGTCCCTCCAGCCACATCCTCCACTCTCCACCCCCAGCTGCTCCCCATCCTCAGATGCTACCCAGTCTCACCCAGCCAGCTCATCCCGTCCCTGGCTCTGGTCCCTCACAGAAGCTCCCTGATTTCCTGTCCTCACAGTACCCCTTTTCTTTTTCTGTAGTTTTGGGGGATTTGGTGGTGTTTTTTGTAACAGAAGTTAAACTCAGGACCTTGTGCTTGCCGGGCTGGTACTGTGCTGCTGAGCTGGACACCTGGTGCTCGGTATCCTTGAGTGGCCAGTATCCTTGCTGACAGTGTGGCTCTGTGTGTTCAGGACAGATGCAGAAGCTGCTGGTCCAAGAGATCCTGCAACTAGCACAGGTCTCCCCACTGCCAGAGCACAGTGACAGTCATGCCCAGCTCTCTGCAGTCCCGAGACCCTGCTCTTCCTTCTGCAACCCGGCAGCTCCCTCATAAACCAGGAGGCGACCCACTTAGCAGGTGGCACTTGCACAGGGTCCAAACAAAGCAAAGAGGAGACCTTGTTTCCTCTGCCTACAGTCCCCAGCTGCAGTAATAAAGTCAGCCATCTGCATGACCGAGACTTGAGCTACAGCAGAGTCTCCCGCACCAAGGGCCCCTGGGAGCCTGTCTCAGCTTCTCCATGCTGTGGTGACTTCCTGACAGCAGGCTCCTATGAGGAAGAAGAGGAGATGTCGGTGTCTTCCCACAGAGCAGGGGCTCATTAAATGTCCCTGGCACTCCTGTGCCAGCTGTTGGTCTGAAGCGAGATGACAGTAAGCAGGAAGGGAAAAGGAAAACAGCAGCCTCCCTTGAAACATTCAGAGCTCCACGCATCCTACTACAGCATCTGTCATTGACACAAGTCTCCCCTGGGTCAGTAATGTGCCACAGCCATGCCTGCTGTCCTTCCCCCTTAGCTTTGTGAAGGAACTGCCATTGTGCCCATTCTGCAGATAGGGAAGTTGAGATTTGATGGCTCAATTAACTTTCCCAAGTTAATGCCACTAAGGGGTGGCAATCTGAAACAAAAACCCTAACTCTTGGCCATGACACTTGACAGTCCCCAGCTGTCTCAGCCAGAGTTCAGCAGGAAATGGGGCACCCCTCAAGTGGGGTAATTTGAGGGGGTTGAGAAAGCAACTCTGCCCAAAGGTTCAGGGAAGGTCTAGGCAACTTGAATGCAGGCCACAGGAGCTCTGGCTACTGGTACCAGCTGCACAGATATCATTCCTGGACATAAAGCCTCATGGGAGTGATATAGAAGAACAAAAACTCCCAACCTTCTGTATGTTCTGATATGAGTTTGTGTTCTGTGAAATTGAAGAATGAATTTTAGGAAAAATAGAGATTAAGAGCAGGATATATTTATTGAGAGAAAGAAAGCTTCTGTCAGAGAGAGACAAAGAATTCCAAGAGGGTTGGCAAAGACTCTCTTTGCTAGGGACTTTTATAAAGCAAAACCATGAGATGAGACAGGCCCAAAATGGGAATTTACAAGATGGGCCTAAGGTGGGTCAACCAGTGAGATGAACTGTGTGGGTAAAATTGATTGAATCAGGAACAAATGGGGAGTGAGTCACATAGCAAACAGGCGTGCACGCAGAGCAGTGCTCTTCTTTAGGGGGTTGGGATGGTGACTCCTGGTTTCCTCAGGGTGACAGAGACCTATTCAGAATATCAGTCCTTAGGGTTTGGGTGTATTTGCTTGATCTTTTGTCTTGAGGTCTGGCCTACAGTGGGTATCTGTCTCCTCCAAGGTTGCAAGGTATCTAGCCTTCTGCACTGGCTCCTTTGAGGGCCCAGCCCTGTCTGACTGCCTATAATACTGCTATCTAATTCAGCTGCCTGTAACAGGAGGCCCAGAACCTGAGCAAAGAGGACTGTGACCTTCAGTGAAGGGACATTGGAGCAGCCTTACTAAGGAATAATTATTCCCGACTTGTTCACCTCCCTCTGTCCAATCTTCCACCATTTGGTTGGCCAAATCCAGCCAGAGATTAAGGGAGCCCACTAACTTCACCCACAAGAGGCAGCTTCTGGACACAGAAAGGAGAAGGTGAATGGGTGGGAAGCAGCACACGGAAGAACCAGGTGTTACAGTTTGGATTTGAAATATACACGGAACTCACCTGCTAAAATCTTGGTAGCTCGCTGATGGGTTTTTGGGGAAGAGACTGGGTCACAAGAGTCCAGCTTCATCGGTGGATCAATCTGTTGATGAGATCATAATTGATGGCTTTATTGGGAGGTGACAGGAACAGAGGATGGGGTCCAGGTGAAGGGAGTGGAGTCGTGGGTGTGATCTTTGAGACCGTGCCTGGTCTTCAGTCCCTTCCTTTCTGTTTACCCCCACCCTCATCTTGGCCACCATAAGGGGAGCAGCTTTCCTCTGCCTTGATGTCTCTGCCTGACCACAGACCTAAGAACAATGGGGCCAAGTGACCATGGCGCAGATTTCTCAAACCATGAGCCAAAATAAATCGTTCCTCCTTTAAGTGTTTATGTCAGGTGTTTTCTCACAGTGATGTAAAGCCAACTACTATGCCAACCAAGATGAACAGACTCACTAGATGTGGCCACAAGGTCTTCGTGTCTTGAGATCCATGTGGTACAACCTGGGAGAGGTTTTCTTCCTTTATTTAAAATTCAACCAGGGCTGCATGAACTTTGGATGGAAAGTACCCTTTCCACCTTCCCATAACCCCACCAAAGAAAAGAGAAACAAGAAAAGAAAATGAAAAAGGAAGGCTAAGTGTTGATTGGGGTCATTCGTTAGGTAGCATGACATAACATTCTAGAATCCAGACCTCGGAGCTCAACCACTACTTCCCAAGAAAGGGCCCAAGACCTACCACAGGTTTCCACATAGAGGAAACTTAGACATGTAGATTCTTTGAGATGGAAAAACACTGAAGGAAACCAGAAGGATTCCCTGAAGAGCCTGGGTCTCCAGTCTTCCGTGTTTATTCACTGCATGGGGCATGGTGGGACACGCCTGTAATCCTGGCACTCCGGGAAACTGAGGCAGGAGGATTGAAAGTTTGAGCTCAGCCTGGAAAGTTTAGCAACTTAGTGAGGTCCTGTCTCAAATGGAAAAGGGCTAGAGACATAGCTTAGTGGAAAGGCCCTGAGTTTAGTCCTCAGTATCATCACCAAAAAGCAAAACAACAAAAAAGAACATATCACAGGCTAGTAGTGCACTAGTAGTAAAGGGCCTACATATTACTCAATGACAAAATGGAAAATTACTTTTTCCTTTTAGCAGAAAAATATAGCATTTAACATTTTAAATATTTATTAAAAATAAAATAAAATACATATTCAGTCAATGCGCATGTTAAACACTTACCAGCTTTTCACTGGATTCTTTTTATTATACTTCCAATTTATTTTTAGGAAAACACATAGGCAATAAATGAGAGTACTGGGAATATCAGAGAATTTTAATCTATGAAGTATTCCCCCTTGACTTGAATATTTCATTTAAATTCTTCATTCTGATGGTACCAGGTGAGCTTGATAACTATACTAAGAATCTGTTATTCTTCTACCTCTTTGATGATCAAAGAGATACAATAGAAATCATCCATCTTATCAGCCTGGAAAATACAGGTCTTTAAAAAAAAGGAAAGAAAGAAAGTTAAATAAAAAACTTTTTAAAAAGTTTCTTCTTCCTATTTTTTTCTCTCCTCTTTTTTTGAACTTCCTCCCTGTAACTTCAAAAAGAAAATGGGAGGAGGACACAGCACACATGGGAAGATGTGATAATGAACTAAAATTTATAGAAATAGGGCACACATGCCAGGGAGATTCTGGGCTACTTCGGGAAGATTAGAAGAATTTTCTGTGGATTGAAGTGGCAGTGCCTCCTTACAGTTTATCAGTCTTTATGCAGAGTAAAAAAATTACATAGATACTGACTGAATCGGTACTCTGAGTAGGAAAGGGGGAGACTGTGGGGTGGATGTAAAATTCAAGTTTTGTATTTAGTTTATAGAAATAGCACTCGCTAAATAAATCTAGGGCCTTTTTTTTTTTCCTGGTCTTTTTGAGGCAAGGTCTCGCTGCATAGTTCAGGCTGCCTCTGGGCTCACTCTAGCCCAGGCTGGTCTCGATCTTGCAAACAGTTCTCCTGCCTCAGCCTCCCAAGTGCTGGGATTCCAGGAGTGCACCACCCTGCCCTGCTGAGTCATTCATTTTGAATAGGAGGTTAGGGCTTGACTCTTTCAAAAAAGAAGTTATGGCTTTTCTGTGGTCTAATAACTAGTTTAGTTTTTAAAAAGAACTTGGTCAAGAAATAACATACAGCGTTACCTTACAAAAATTGGGAGGCATACCCCTGAGGCATGTCACCAGACAAGTGAACGCTGAAGACATGCTGGAGAAGGAGAAGCCAAGCATGAAAATCTCCATACTACTCGAGGTTCCGCTCAGAGCAGGAGCCAGTTTCTCAGGGCAAAAGAGAAAGGCACGTGAGGCCAGTTGGTGTGGGTATATTTGAGGATGATAAAAATGCTCCGGAATTAGTGGCAATGGTTGCACAATTCTATGAAAACACCAACAACACTGAATCATACACTTCAAAAGGGTGAACGTTACCATATGCAAATTGTATCTCAATAAAAAAGCAAGAAGAGAGCCAGGTGTGGTGGCATACACCTGTTCTCCCAGCACTCTGGGAGGCTGAGACAAGAGGATCCCATATTTGAGCCCAGCCTGGACCATTAAGCAACTCAGTGAGACCTTGTGAAAACAAAAAAACAAGTGGACTGAGGATGTGGCTCAGTATGAGGGACATAGGGTGGAGGAAGTGGAGCATAGAGGTAGAGGTGTGGGCAGCTGAGCCTCAATGGGCACCATCTATAAGCCCAGTTCCAAAGAGGAGTCAGCAAATGGCAGGGAGGACTTGGACGTAGACCAGCATATGCAGAGGCTGAGCTCAAGGATGGGACACAGGGCCGTGTGCTCTGCTGGGTTCATGCCTCCACACCTTTAGAAGGCCTCTTCTGTAAGGGAGAGGTGTGGCTGGCTCTGGGATCAATCCTCCAGACTGCAGAAATGCCACTCTGTCCCTCCTGGCATTCCTGGGTTTGGGAACTGCTCCTGCATCCCACACTGCACCCAGACTGAGGGCAGCCACCAGGCTCCAGAGTCCACATGAAGATGCGACTGTCCCTTCTCTGCCTCTGAGCTGAGTCTCTGTCAAGGCCGGGAACCTTGTGCGTACGATGGCAAAGGCTGGATGAGCGGTGAGCACTGCTCTTCCCTGGACTCTTGCGGACTCCTGATCCCTGCCAGGAGGCAGAGTCACAAACCCCACTGTCCAAGCATCTCCCCATCCTGGTCAAGAGCTTCTGCACCCCGCTGTGCCCTGGGGCCAATTTATTCATCCCACTAAATCTATTTATCTCCTCTGCAAATTTCCTAAATTGCCCTTAACTTTGAGCAAATCAACTCAGCAAGACTTTCAAACTACTCTGGTTTAAATGTGAGAAAGGAAAAAGAGATATCACACAGAGAGACACCCCAGACAAACAGAAAGGCAAGAAAAATTAGCATTCCAAAATAGACAGCCTACTGGGTGACCATGATGGCCTCCATATAGGACCGGAGGCCATGAGACCTCTCTGCCCTCAGTTCTGTGACCCGTTGTAACTGACTCCTAAACAGGTCAGCAGGTGCTGCACTCTGCAGGCCCCAGGGCCTCCACCCCACCTCTGAAGCAGGCAAGGAACTTGGGGGACAGTGCCCAAACTGAGGCCACCAGCGTAGCAATAGGAAAGTGAATTTGAGCACACTAGGAAGACAAGATGGCCTGAAGGTAGGAGACGAAGAGGTAGGATGTTTGGTTTCCCAAGTCCAAGAGGAATCGGAAAGGAACAGCAGGCTGAGATGAAGAGCAGGGCTGCAGCCTTCCAGGAGAGCTGTCAGGTGGGCAGGGTGAGGGGCTCGAGGTAGAGGTGGAGCAGCTTCTGCAGGCTGGGAAGCAGGTGTAGAGCACAGTACTTAAGCCATGAGAGCCCCAGGCCCATGGGAGGTTTCAATCCCCAAGCATTCCTGCAGCCTTGTCATGGGGCTGGACACCAGAGGAAAATGGTTGCTGGGTCAGCTGGCCTGGCTATGGGATCACCAACTTCACTCTGTGGGAAGGGTGTTTGTTTAAGGAAAATTACTATGTTTACTCAAGGCTTTGGGCTGCTGTGGCTCTCAGGGTTGGGATTATCAGTGAAAGCTGGGCTATTAATCAATCGGCCTCCTAACAGAAGGGCTTCCTTTCTGGAGAGTTCTAGGGATGGTGAGAGAGAGGGGAAGGGAGAGAGAACTGGCCCCAGCCCCAGCCCAGGCCAGTGTGGGAATGACTCTGCTGCTAGGAGCAGGACGGTCACACAGGAAGTGGCCTTGAGGTGGCTGCAGGGTGGGAGGGGAGTGGAGGGTGATGTTTCCATGCCACAGCGATCACGGGACAAAGCCGGATGGAAATCACACTCTGGGATGCTCCCTGGCCAAGGTCAGGTTACTCTGGAAGGAAAGACAAACTTCCTGGATAGACACAGGGCATCAAACCCTGGGGGAAGGGACAGGGGAGTGGACCATGACTTTGCTGGGGCAGCAGGGTCTCTCCAGGCCATGGGGAAAGGGTTGGAAAAAAGTCTGAGCCTAATATGCCTTCAGCAATATACGCTAGAGGCCTCTGGTCCTCAGTATCATCCTTGGGCCCTCAGCCTGGCTGGGGATAGCAGGGTGTCTGTCTACCCCACAGGTGAGCAGCCTGGGCAAGTGCTGACCAGAAGGAATCTCAGGTCTGAGCAGTCAGCCAGCTGGAGAGGGTACAAAACGGGAGGGAAACACTCAGATTGCACCTGGGGACTTGGGCAAGGGAGGCCACCACCCACCCTGAGCATAGCCAGCAGAAGGTCTCTTTCTAGTGGACTTGGCCTGGGGTAGGGTGTCTAGTGCTGGGCATCTGGACCATGGTGTGGGGCTGCCACACAGTGTGAGCTCTGGGAGAGCAGGGGATGGATACACAAGGAAGGAAGGAAGGAAGGAAGGAAGGAAGGAAGGAAGGAAGGAAGGAAGAAAAGAAGGAAGGAAGGAAGGAGGGACGGAGGGAGGGAAGGAGGGAGGAAGGGAGGGAAGGAAGGAAGGAAGGAGGGAAGGAAGGAAGGAAGGAGGGAAGGAAGGAAGGAAGGAAGGAAGGAGGGAAGGAAGGAAGGAAGGCAGGCTCTTGCTTAGCGATGGCCTTATGGCACCAGTGAGATTGAGAGCTCCAGGAGGCCCAGGACCCTCTAAGCACTCAGCAAATGCCACTGGGCACACGCTCTCCCTCCGCACCCGCTCCTCCGCTCACGAGAACACCCCCACTCCCCCTACACAGGCCCTAGACTGCTGACTCCAAGAGCCTCCAACTGGCTGTGCCGGCTCATAGGTGCTGCTTGCTAGCTGTGGTTTACAGGTTACCTACTTCCCCTCTCTGTGCCTCAGTTTCCTCACTTGCAAAATGGAGGTGATGATGGCACTGTACAGGATTGTTGCAGGAAAGGAGTGACCACAGATGAAGCACTGGCCAGAGTCAAAGCTCAAGGATGCTCCTTCTTCCGGGATTGGAGTCGTCTGTGCTCTTGCCCTGGGCTGGTTCAGGCCAGGGCTCTGTCTGCACAGGGGCAGCGGGCTGACCGCTGCAGGATGACAGTGACAGCAGGGCCTGCTCTGGCTTGGCAAGGGAGACAGGGGAAGCTGCTATGTCCAGTTCTCCCTGCTCCACAGCGGACCCTGATCTCTTGGCAAATGGGCTGGATTTTCATCCCAGTCCCACACATAACACTTGTGCCCCGTGAAACGACAGCATTCTAATACAAATGGCAAGTTAAAAACCTGCCCAGCTCCTCTGTGCTTTCTAAAAATAAAAACCAAACATCAGTCTGGGGACGTTGCTCAGTGGTAGTGCACTTTCCTAGCATGCCCAAGCTTGGGGCCCTGGGCTCCATCTCCAGAATCCCTACACACAGCACCCCTATAAACTCTGGGTGTAGTGCCAGGGCCTGTGATCCCCGCACAGGGAGCCTGAGGCATGAGAATTAAAACTCTGAGCCCAGCTTGTGCAGCTTAGCAATTTAGCAAGACCCTGTCTCAAAATAAAAAAATTTTATAAAGGGATTTGGAAGATAGCTCAGTATGAAGGTCTTGGGTTCATTCCCAGTACTGAGAGAGAGAAATGGGCTAAGAATATGGCAGTGTCCTTCACGGGCAGGTCCCTGGAGACTGCTTTTTAAGGGATGAGGTCTTTTCCAGAACCTTTGCGATAGGAATGGGTTGGTGGTGAGAGACGAGGACAGAGGAAGAAGAAGGGCTTCCTGAGGAAGTAGGGGGCTCAGGTGGCTTTCCAGGAGGGCTCTGCAGAATGTAGCTGTCACGAGGAGTCAGATCATGTCCTTCCTTGTCCCCTTCATCACTGCCTTCGAGTGACCCAGGCTATCCTGTGTCCCTGCTACAGGACCCTGGCGTGGCTGACTTCCAGTCTGGCCAGTCGCTCCTGCAGGCTTCTCCACCTCCTCTGCTTCCTGTAGCCCCAGGTGGGCGGTCTGCTCCTCCCAGCTCTGGGAACCAGGGGACCTAACAGGCCTGGCTCCAGCTGTGGCAGCAACTCCTACGTTGCTCCATTACCACCTTGGACCCTGATGTGCTGGGCATGAGGACAGATTCCCAGCAGCCCACGTCCTTGCCTCACTGGCACCCCAGGCTCCCGTGGGCTGAAACACTGGAAGCTTCTGCACATTTGCTCTCTCTGTGGAGTCTCCGTGGCCACACTCCTGCCTGTCATGCATGCCTTCTATCGCATCTGCAAGAGGACTCCTCCTCATCCTTCGAGATTCAGACCCAAGGGCACCACCTCTGAAGGCTCATCCTCTGCCAGGGGACGGGCACTTCCTCTCTGTGCCCCACAGTTCCTTCCCCCAATACCAATGTGGGGCTTACCACCCCAGTAACACACAAGGAAATCGGGTTTCTCCCACACAGCCTGAATAAGGACTTGGAGGGGAGAATTTATGTGGCAGCTGATCCTGGAAGGAAGGGGTGGGGCGCGTGAGCCTGGAAAGGAGGAGGAGTCTGCTGGGAGGCTGATGTATTGCCTTGCTGGTTCCTAGCTGGGGGCTGCACCCCTCACTTGGCATTTGTAGACCTGACACCTTGGTGAGTGCAAGAGAGCCCTGGGGTAGCACTACACAGGCAATGGGGAGCTGTGGCCAAAAGCAGAGCAGGCCCAGGGGCTGTGGGACCGGACCCATACATAGCAACCCCAGACTCCCCAGGGAACGGGAACAGTGCTCTACTTTGTGTTCCTGGCAAGTACTCAGTGTGTGTCCAGTGACAGGAAAGCTCGGACACAGCCTGAGTAACCCAGCAGTGGCAGGGATCTCCAGGTGACCTTTGAGGCTCCCGGCCCCTCCCCGTGGCAGAACATAGGGGGTTTCCTCCCTGTGACTGCTCTTTGGCTGTTTGTCAGCTGAGACTGTCTCCAGAAACTGGTTCTGCTGAGTGAAGGGGAGGGAGAGTTGCCAGGGCCAGCCAGCAAGGGCCTGTAGGCACTGTGCTCACCTCCAGCTGGGAGGGCAGCTCCAGGTCCCCAGCCAACATCCCTGGTCACCCTTGTCCCTTCCACTTCTATCATCTTGTCAGCTGTATCTCTAGCTGGGTCTCTAACTTCAGACCCCGAACTGGTAGGAGCAGCAATGAGGGTGGATGGAGGGGATGAGGGGCCATTCATGCATGGGTCCTATCACCATAGCACCCTCAGTTATCAACTAGATTTGACTAGGTCCTTACCTGTATGTATGCTCATCAGTCATGTCTCACTAAAGTACCATATAAACCCATTGGGATAATTGTAACCCCCCAAAATATTAAACGTTAATTCTAAGATGCTTTGAGTGTAGCGTTTGCCTTCCTCTCCCATCTCCTATCGAGACAAAAGTCTCTCTTCTTTAAGTATCTTCATAGCTGAGGGAAGATGGTGGGGGAGCCAATGGCTTTCTCAACTAAGGGAGGACTCAGGATAAATCTGGTGCACAAGCTCTCTCGTCACTGGTTGGAGCAAGTGAACACCACACAGGTCACGTCCTCTCTCCAGCTGTGTAGCCAGGGGAGTAAGCATTGGCTCCTCCTGGCAGTTCCGTGGCTGACTGATTGTGTGGATATGGCATTAGCACCCAGCTCCCCTCTCCAGGAGCCCCAGACACTTACTCCTCCCTGAGCCTGAGCTGTGCCTCCGGGCTAAGCACTTGACGGGAATTCTCTTCGGGGGAACCCAACCACCCTGTGTTCTGGATATTGCTGTCCTCACTCACAAATGAGAAAAATCAAGGCTCAGAGAGGTTGAGTGAGTTCCCCCAGGTCACACAGTTGGCACGCAGTGAAACCCTGCTACCTGGGGTTCAGGTAGCAGAAATCATTGAAAAAATTATTCAGGGCATGGGTACTGGGTAAGCATTAGCTCCAGCAAATTTTTGAACTTATTAATATTCTTAAATTATGGAAAACTATACATGATTTACCACTGGAATCATTTTTAGTGTGCTCTTTAGTGGTATAGAACATTCACAGTGCTGTGCAAACGTCACCACTGTCCACTTCCAGAACATCCCCATCACCACAAGCCCGAGTCTGCATGCACTGAACCGTAATTCCCTGTGCTGCTATCTCCAAGTCTCAGAATGTGACTGTTCAAGGCAATGGTTCAAGTAAATGAAATGTTATTATATGTATTGTACGAAAGCGCAAAATATATATATTTGTCCTTTGGTGTCTGCTTTTCTCTCTTAGTGTGTTTTCAAGGTTTAATATTCTATTATATGTATACAACACACTTTGCTTACCTAAAAGACATTTTGGTTCTTTCTGCTTTTTTATCCTGTTGTGATTAATGCCACTATCAACATTAATGTAACTGTTCAAATATGTGCTTTCAATTCTTTTGTGTATATACCTAAAAATAGAATTTCTGAGTTGTACTGTAAGACCCAACTGTTTTCAGTGATAGTATCTCCTTGAAAAATGCATATTCAGGATGAATGTCTCATTTGCTCTCCTCCATAATGTGATCAATTTTTGCCCAGGAAAGGGTGGGGTGCCTTGGCTGACAGACAGTCCCTCAAAATAACCCAACGGAGCAGGGTCATTCCTTAAAGCAAAACTGGGGTCACCAGTAGAAGTATTGGGGAATGAGGGCAGCCTAAAGCCACAGATGTCACTGCCTCTGTAACCTTGGAAACAGTAACTTACCTCTCCATTCCATGAGCTGTGCGCTTACCATGAAACCATGTTAAAGCAGGACTTAGAAACACTGACTATAGTCCGTATGAGGCCACAGAGTGTTAGCCCAAAAGAAAAGAGCAAGCCAAGTTGGCAGGGTACAGTCAGATCTTCCTAGGAACTGTGTGAGAAGGCAAGCTGGGTACACCAGGGACTTGCCCCACTCAACCAGGAGCTACAGTTCCGCAGTGATACCCAGTTCTCAGGATCACCTGTCCCTTGGCTATGGGTCTATTAACTCCACCTTTGGACTCTACCTTTAAGCCAGGCCTCTGAGTCTCCAGGATGAAGACCTCTTCCAGAAGCAAATGGACAAGGGGCCGAGATAAATGAGTAACTATTCTGCAGCACTGAAATGTGATGCTTCTAGAACACAGGCACAGGTAGAATTCCAGGGCTCCCAAGGATGGAGATGTGGTCTTTGGTCGTTCATGTATTCAACAGTACCCAATGAGAACCCCATGAGCACCTCACTGGGTGCAGGAGATGCACAGAGACCAAAGCAGCCATCGTCTTCAAGGAGCTTACAGCACAGCTTCAGTTTTGGCTGCCACACTCCAAATCCCTCCCTGTACCTTGCCATGAAAGTCCACCAAATGCCACCTCTTCCCACAAGCCTGGGAGTTTGGGTGAAAGAATCCTAAAGGGTCCTGTAGTTTGAAGCAGGTTGGTAAGGCTATTGGGGAGACTTCAGCAGAAGCCAGCTGCCAGAAGAGCCAGCTGTGCCCCATGAAGAGCCTTGTGCTGGGTAGCCCCCCACCCCCAGTCCTGGTTGGGAGCAGTGCCCTGGAGGGTAACCTCCATAGCTAGTGCCTAGAGAGATCTATCATTTCTAAGGCTGAAGGTTGGGGAGGCTCATTCTCATTCCCCCAAACAATGAACTCTAGAAATTGCACAAGTGTCAGTATGATGTTTAAGCAAACGCTGTCTTTTGCACGCTGACTGTTTTGGGTGTATCTTGACCTCTCAGCTAGCCTGTGAGCTGCTCACAGAAAAGGGTGCCATCAAAAATCCTCCTCACTCATACCCTCATTGTCTGTGAGTCTGTCCTTCTTATTTTTTTTCCCTGTGTATGTTTCCATCCAGGCACTAAGTCCCGGATGTTGAAGGAGATGGGGTGACTGAAGTGACCTTCAAGAAGCCTGCGGTCTCTAGAGCTACTTGCTAACTAACCATGCCACGAGCAGGGAGTTTTCTAGGTAAAAGTTAAGGGAGTTTCTATTTCCCCTTTATACCATTTATGCTTCTCTTCAAGCCAGGAGGGGGTTTTCTCTGAAAGGGCAGCTGTTTCCAGGGACACTTCTTGTCCTGTGACTGAGTCAACCTGGAGTCCTGGCAGTGATGACACAGGTCTGGGTTGTCCCAGGAACTACTCCACTTCCCTGAGGCCTAGAGGGAGAGAAAAGGGAAGAAACCAAGGATGCAGCCTTTCTCCCAAGGACAGGTTCTGCCCCCCAGACCAAGCCAAGCTGCTGTCCCTGGGGGGTCATAGTATGCTTAATGAAATGCTGAAAGCCCAAGTCTCTCTGCCAGTGTCTTTCAAGAATGGCCTTTTCTTTTCCCCATAGAAAATAAACTAAAATATTCTGAGTGTTGAACTGATGACCAGGGGAGGAGGCAGATCCAATGGCCAGCAGTTTTAGCATTTTCCTCCTCACTGGGTCAGCTCTGAGCTAAGTTGATTCCGTGCAGGCTCAGATGCTTCCTACCACAGCCCAGTTAAGATCCCCACTTCACAGAGGAGGACAGTGGAGCTCAGAGATGGTAAGGAGCTTGCTCATTTTATACTGGGAGACTGAATTTGACTTCTGGAGCATATTGTGCACCCCTCCCACCCCAGCCTGTGCCCTCAACCACCCCCAAACTGCCCCAGAGATGCCTGGGCCTGCAGTTTCTCATTCGGCTTAGGCTCAGTTAGTCCTGAGGACAACCTTCTTAATCCCTGAATCCTGGCCCACAGGCCTTGTGCCCATCTCTTCCTTTGGACCTCATCTTGACCTGCCACATCCTGGCACCAACCCTGAGATGCTGCTCACTGTACTTGATGCTTGGTGGCAACGACCTCTTGGGCAGGCATGTTGGACATCACCACCTCCTGAGATAGAACTAGAAATAAAGGAAGCTTGTGGCTAGGTGACGAGGTCTCCACAATAAACCAACCAGTCCTTCTGACTCAACAAGGCAGCAGCAAGTGGCCTTTGGGACAATATGAAGCAGAAAGGTCCCTCCTGGCCAAGAAATGGGAGCTGGTGGGGGTAGGAGAAGACTGCTTCTGTGATCTGGCCTTCATGTACCCCTCCATAGACTCCACAGCTCCCCCTGCCCCCAGCACTGCCTTGGGAAATGTGGAGCCCTGTGCTCAGGCCATGTGACTCAGCTGGCCCTCATAGTTGCCCTAGATTTCATTTGGGGGGAGTTAGGGGACCACATTTCCCTGGATGATTCCACTAACAGGCTGGTCCCAAATAGTAGAGGAAGGAGACGAAGTCCTTTGATGGGAACCTGGGAACACGCACGCAGGGGTCTGCCCATGCAGGGAAAGCCATGCGGGCCATTACAAATTGAACTGCCACCCCTCATCCTCATGAGTCATCTGCCTGGCCATCTGTTGTTTTGGGATGGTTCCCTGAGCCCCATCTCAATGACATCTCCAGGCCAGGGGTGAAGGTGGCCCCAGGTCTGTGGAGCTAATAGAGCTGGCAGCTTCCACGCAGGCCAGAAGCAGCCCGAATCTCTCTGTCTACCATCTAAGGCTTCCTTCCACCTCTTTTTCCTGTCCTCCTGGATAAGGAAGTGCAGGCAGACGAGCGTTCTGTCTGTTTGCTGGTGGCTGAGCCCAACAGCAAGTTCTGTTCCTGCTCCATCTGGCTTTCTCAGTGAACTTTCTACTGAACTCCTTCCAGCCTTGTGGGCTGCTCTCCTGCCAGGAGGAGCTGGTGCCAGCGAGAACAGAGTAATTGCCGTGCATGTTGTGCATGCAGAGCCTTCATTAACACTTCCCCGGAGTGGCATTTGCAGCCCTCTGTCACAGCAGCCCGCCACTGAATAGCATGTAATTCATCAGTCTCTGATTCTCCACTGTCTTCAAAGAGCCAGTTAGCCGCATGTTTCCATGAGTGGCATTCGGCTTACTGGAAAGCCTCATTGTAGGCACTGCTGTAGTTACACAGAGGGTTTTCTGCACTGCCCACCTCACTTAGCGGCTCACACAAGTGACCAGGCCCAGCACTTTCCAGTTTTCATCCTATCTTTAGAACAGGAAGGCAATGCTTCTTCTACAAGGCGGTTACAAGACAAGGAGGGAGTGCGGCAAAGTCAGAGCTGGTTGCAGTAATGGTCTGCCTATGGTTAGGTAGGTGATGCTGAAAAGAACAGCACATTTCCGAATGTCATTTCTTCATTTACAAAATAAGTGATATTAGAGCCTTAGCATCGACATACAGGCTCATCAAATCTTAGAGCTCATCTAGTCTGCCATCATTTTACAGATAAGTAAACCGAGGTCCAGAGTGGCCATTCAATTCACCCCGGTCATGTGGCTGGCTGGTATTAAGACTAAGAACCTCACTTCAAGCTTTCCGGGTTCGGGTGAGATTGGGGAAGTGAGGGAAGTGTTTGGGTTAAAGACACAGTGAAGAAATCCCCCGCGGTCCAGCAGCGAGTGACTAGGGATGAGTTTCTTCACTTTACAGAGTCTAAGCCTTGGAGCTGTTGTTCCCCTCCAGGAGAGATTTTGCCTCTTAGGAGACATTTTTGGTTGCTGTTGCTGGAGTAGGATGGGAATGAGGAGAGAGGGAAATTCTATTTAACCTACCCCGTGACACAGGTATTAGTCCACTCTTGAGAGCTGAGCCCCCATGACCTTACCCGCTTCACTAGTCTCCCTCTGCAAGGTTCCACCACTTCAGCACTGCCACCGGTGGGTTCCAGCTTGTGGACATTTGGAGCAACATTCAAACAGAAGGATGGATGCATATGCAAATTTTCCCATTCCTCCAAAACTATGGAGGTGTGATGGATCAGTCTCTTATTACAAACATAAACAATGAGATTTAATAAGACACCATATCTTGTTCAGGGCCACACACCTAATAAAAGGAGGAACTGGGGTTTCATTCGGCCCATCTGGTTCCACAGCTATGTGCAAGCCGTGGAAGTTTCTCAAGCTCTGTGGAATCCACCTGGTCCTGCCTGCCTCTGTTTCTACAGTGAAGGCAGCAGGTGGGAGCTCCAGCACCTGTTGTCTAGTTGGCCCTTGGCAAGACAAAGGGAGGACACAGAGCCCAGCCCAGCTCCTTAGCCGTGGGAATGTATCTGTCCAGCAGGCTAAACTGCTGGGGATCGCTGCTGACAATTGACACAAACAAGCCGAGGTGCAATCCCAGGTCACTGAGGCCAAGCATTCCTGGGCCTGTGGGCCCGTGGCATTTGGAAGATGCGACCCTAAGAGCTCCCAATGCCTCGTGCTAAGCATATCATATAGAAGGTGGGTGATGAGTGGCTCCTCCCCACTCCCCAATGGCTCTCCCTGGAGGGATGGCATCTCCCATCTTCTTGGCAGGGGGCCAAACACTGGCTGGCCAGAGGAAGGCAGGATAAGCTGAGGTCTGCCAGGAGGCCATGGCTTTCCTTCCCATCCCATCCCCTCCTTCCCAGCCAAGCTCAGCCCTGCTCTCCAGGGTTCTGAAGTCACTTTGAAAATTCCTTCAGGTCACTCTCTTGTTTCCTGGCAGGGCAGGCAGGTGTGAAGGCCCTTGTTCAGGTCTAGCTTTTTGCAAGTTCAGTTCTGCCAATGAAATAATCTTGAGCAAGGTGCTTGCCTGCTCAGAGCCTCCCTCCCCATCTATAAAATGGGAAAAACAATATCCAACCTCGAAGGGTTAAACATTCAACAGACAGCTTGTCATGGGTGCTCAAAATCTCTCCCCTCCTCTCTGGCAGACACTGGAAAATGGTGGGAGGATGGTTGGAAACTGCGTGGGAGAGGACAGTGGGTTGGAATGGGGATGTGGGATGGGCAGGCAAGGAATGGCCATGCCCTGGCCTGTGCTTTTCCACCAGGAGGCCTGGCGGGGGGACTCTGCCTCTCTAATCGCTGTCAGCCATCCTCAAACACATTTAGTCATTTGTGCTGACCGAATCGTGCAGGCTCAGAATCAGCTACTAGGAAGCAGAGGAGGGGAGGTTACAAGGCTCCATCTGCTTGGTACCTGGGTCTGCCACCACATGGCCTTGAGCAAGTGGCTCCAATTAGAGCCTCAGTTTCCTTCTCTGTAAACAAGGACGTTAGCATCTTATTGGTTGCCTGGATGCTTAGACCTTACATGGGCAGTGCTGGCTCAGAACCCAGCCAGTAGGACACGCTTTGCGGTTTTGCTCCTAGCTACACATTGTGTTCTCAGCCAGGGCTTGTATGCTACAGCCATGCCAGCAGAGAGAGTGTGATGAGTTTCCCTATATCTGAGTGCGAGCCAGCTGCAAAGTCTCCTAACTGAGCCAGAGCGGCCCAGGTGTCTGAGCGCTGCATTCCAGGGCCAGTCCCCCTTGGTAGGAACTTCAAAGTGAGAGGGAAGGATTGCCCAGGCAGGATGGGGAGGCATCCCAAGAGGTCAGTCCAGAGGCCTGTAAGATGCCCTCATCTGAAGCCACCTCAGCGTGGGAGGAGCAGTGCTGACAGTAGGACCATCTGCAGGCAGGTGGCGTATTGGGGAGGCTGCTGGGAACCTTGCACCTCTTCAGGTCTTGCATGAGCTACTGACAGCTGAATTCTAGTTTCTTCTACCAGAACACCTAGGAACAAGCCTCTGTAAGTGTGGCTTCTTCCCCTGCTCTCTCGAGGGCGTCACCTGGAGGGAGGGGTGCTCAGCTGACCCTGTGGACCCTGTTCTCCCCGACAGCTTCACCACTGCAGCTTGCAGGTGGGCAAGCGCTGGCTCCTTCAGCTTGAGCACCTGCAGAGGGGAGCTGACTTCAGGTAGGGTCCGCAGGTTCCACACTGGGAAGGATCCCAGGGCGACTGACAGTGCAAGCAGATGAGGACAGGTGACAAAGTAGACGAATCCCTGAACAGCAGGTGAGTCTTATAAGGGCACAGAACCAGATAGGGGTCCGATGGCCCTGCCATGTAACTCCTACCTATGTGACCAGAGGGGGGCCCTGAGCCTCGCTGTGCTTCCACGTCCTCATCCACAAAAATACAGATGAGAATACCGCAGTCCTCCTTACCTGTGGTTTCGCTTTCCACAGTTTAAGTTATCCAAGGTCATCTGTGGCTCCCAAAAATTAAATGAAAAAAAATCCAGAAATAAGTGTTAAAATAATATTATCAGGCTTGGGATTTAGCTCAGTGGTGTAAGTGCCTGCTTGGCAAGCACAAGGTCGTGAGTTCAATCCATGATGTCAACAAAACAAAACAAACCTATTATTATAGTGGGTTGTTATACTTGTCTTATTTACTATCAGTTCTTGTAGTTAATCTTTTACCGTTTCTATTTTATAAATTAAATTTTATTAGCCACATGTGGTGGCGCATACCTGTAATCTCAGCACTCTGGAAGGCTGAAGCAAGAGTATCAAAAGTTTGAGTGCAGCCTGGAAAACTTCGTGATTTAGCAAGAACTCTTCTCAAAAATTAAAAAAAAAATTTTTAAAGGGCTGGGAATGTAGCTCAATATGAAGGCCTTGAGTTTTCCCAGCTCTTCTTCCAGTTTTTAAAAATCTGGGGTATGTATATACAGTTCATTACCATTTGCAGTTTCAGGCATCCACTGGGGGTCTTGGAGGATATCCCATGGAGACAGAGAAGACAGCTGAATCTGCCCCATAGGGTAATTTTGTGAGAATGGACTGAGTTAACATGAGAAAAGTCGTTTAGGGTGGGGCTGGCTTGTAGTACTTCCGTCCTATGTTAGTTCTGAAGAGCAAGAGTCAAGTGATCAGGAAGAAATGAAACAGGATGGTCAGTGCTGAGGGGGCTGCTAGTGAGGTCAGTGAAGAATCCTGAAGGATGTGATGCTTACACTGAGCCTTGAAATCTGAGCCACCGGCAGTGGGTGGAGAAACAAAGGCCAGAAGCTGCACCAGGGGCTGGCACAGGAGGAGAGACAGGAAATGGGGCAGATTCTCCAGAGTGATGACATCAGGAGAGAGGCACAGATGCCATCAGAGGCCAGGAGGAGCTTCAGAAGACAGTGGGTGGATACAAATGGGCAAGGTTAGAGGCAGAAAGACCAGATTGCACTGGAAGTGGTGACTGGAGTCCACGCCACAGACCAGAGGTGATAAGGGTTGGCCTGGGCAGCAGAACAGAGGGCAAGACACCCACATGGCAGAAGGCACAGGCCTCAGCGGCTGCCCAGTGAGGCATTGAGGGGGAGGGAGTTGCTCAAACACCGCCCCTTCTGGCTGGTGGGACTGAGGATGGTGAGCTCTGTTATTCTCAGAGCAAGTACCCCGGGGAAGGCAAGGTACCAACGTTAGCAGTTATGCACCGAGGATCTGAAGATTCACGGGGGTGCCAAGCATGACGCAAAAACAAGCCACGGAAGTGTCTCTGAGGTGTGTATGAAAAGCCCCTCCGAACAGGAAACTGAGGTTCTGAGGACGTCAGTGACACCCAAGTTCACAGCACAGAAGTGCCTGCTCCTGGCCTCTGGTTTTCATTTCTTCACTTCCACATCTGCTCATGCTCCGTGGTCCCCGGATGAACCAGACCTGTGGGAAGCTGGCTGGAGCCTTGGCCCTGAGCAAGGCCTAACAGAGACTCGGCCTCTGAACCACATGACACAAACAAACCAATGCTGCCTCATGTGAATTACAGATATTTCCATTTTTATTTATTTCAACTAAACCAAGGACTTCAAAGGAGCATCATTCCTGAAGGGCTTGGTCATGGGCATGTCATGGTCCTAGGAGTAGAAAGGAGTAGAAAGGCAAGTCCAGAGACCAGAAGAGCTGTTTCCAGTGTGCACTGAAAGGCTGGGGAGACGGGGCCTCCCTCTGGTTTGGAGGGCTTGGGCTTGAGCTTAGGACATCAGCCCCACCCTGCTATGGGGTGGAAATACCCCAAGCGGTATTCCCAACCCTGGAAGGCGCTTCTGCAGCTCTGCATCCTCCTGCCACCCTAGAGGAAGACAGGGTGCATGTGAGCTTCCCTTCTGGCAGCACCATTGTGCCTCTGCAACACAGGAGGACAAGAGGCGGGGGCTCAGCCACCATAAGTAAACCAGTCTGGGTCACACACAGAGTTCTTCTGAGACACCAACAGTTTCCGGAGCCCACCACAGCCCTCTTTAGGCTCGGTGTGGCATTTGTGGCTCTTACAAAAGTCGTTACTCATTTGAGGCCCAGTTCCTTTCAGATGTTACTTTTTTTTGTTTGTTTGTTTCCTTTCTTTCCAGCCGTGGGGGTTGGAGTTAAAGGTGGAGTTTGCTATTTTACACAACGGACCTGCCTGTGCGCGTCACCCAAACAACACCAGGTTCCGCTTGCAGAGGAAGTGAGAGGTGTCCGATTTGGTCATGCGGAACACAGCTGGGCAGCCCTGAGAGAGGCTCAGCTGCTCTGTGCTGAGGGAGACGTCACCGCGCCGGGTCCCGGCTTAGTCACCCATCACAGGTGTGGCTCTTCAGGATCCCAGGACCCTGCCATTGTCCCCCAGAGCTGGGCCACACACTCGGGTAATTTCTGCACTGCTCCCCAGAACCAGCAATTCAAAAAGGAAAAAGGAAGGAGACAGGGAGAGAGGACAGGAAACAGAAGGCAGGATGGTGGGCAGCCCCCTTTTCAGCCTCAGGGTTTATAGTGTCACTGATGAGGCTCCATCCTGAAGGCTGTGGGTGGTGGGTGTCACCCTGGGCAGGTGTACCTGACCTCTTATAAAAATTGAATGACAGTTCATGGAACTCATCTTGGAAAAATGCATAGATATTCAAGACTTCTAAAGTTTACACTCAATCTCAGGTATTCTTAGGACAGGGGACCCCACATAGGGAATTCCTCACCTACTACACATTTACACAGGAGACAATACAGATCCAGAGGGTGAGGTACTTGCTTAAGGTCACCTAGTAATCTGAGGCCAAATCAAGACAGGATACAATCAAAGACTCCCTCTCCTTCTCTGGCCTGGCGGCCCTTCCCTCTGTGCAGTCTTTGAGGAAGGAGAGCCTGACCAATGGCTCCTCAGAGGGTTTTCTTGTGTTTTCTGTTCTCATTCCAAGATAAATATTTTGCTTGATGTAGCTCAGAAGGGGCAGAAATGGTGGCATTTAAACCTAAACACAGACAGGATAAAAGATGGCTGCAGAGCTGGAGTATAAATCCATTGAGAAACACAAAGGAGATGCAGAGAAAGAGAAGAAGCGGGTACAGTAGGCAAATTACATGCAAAATCTCTTGAAAAATCTTGGAGTTGTCCTGTTTGGTACCTGGAGAATTGAGCCCTGAGGAAACCCCATTAAGAGTCCTATCCAAGTGGGCACCCCAGAGCCCCTCCTCTACCCTCCTTCCTGGCGTGGGCGCTGAGAGTCTTCTTGGTGCCCCAGGCAGGGTGTAGCTTCATCTGCTCACATAGCTCCTCTAGACTGCCACTTAGCACCGCCTCCCAAGACTGCACAGTGGCCTCCACACCCCTGCTGATCTCCAGCCAACTTGGATCTCCAGGTGTCTCCCCACTCGGCACTTGGCTCTTCTCTTTCACCGCAGAGGGTCACTCTTGGTTTCCAATTGACTACTTTTGGGGGCACACACCCCTACTGGACGTGCTGGGATTACAGGTATGAGCCACTGTGCCTAGCTCATGAGGAGATTTATTAAACCTGATTATGGTCATATCCCTCGTAAGTGGCAGAGTGAGAATTTCTTGTCAGAATACCTGACTCCAAAGCCTATGTAAGGTATCCTTAGTATATGAATGTAAACTTTAGGGGCCTTAGTATAAGAATAGGAAATCGTGAGATTAAACATCTAAAAGAAAACAATGAATTGGGTTTATCATAATATATCTGCAATATGGGACATAATTAGCTATCAAAAATAATGTTCCTAAGACTGCTCAGTGACATAAGAAGTATTTTAAATAGGAAGTACAATGAAAACAGATACTCTAATGGGTTGAAGACTGGCATCTGTGAGATACGTACTTGTTCAAATCCTTGGAACTTATGAAAAAGGGGCTTTGCTGATGTAATTATGACAAAGATTTTGAGATAAGACCATCCCCCTGTTACCCAGATGGGCCTGAAATCAAATGATAAGTGTCCCTAAGAGCCAAAAGAGGAAAAGACACAGGGAGGAAGAGAAGATGATGTCAGGGTGGAGACAAAGATCAGTACGATGTGGCCATGAGTCAAGAGATGTCAACGGCCACCAGCAGCTAGAGGAAGCAAGAAAGACTCTTTCCCAAACCTTGGGAAGGAACAGAGGGGCGCTGACAACTTCTCTTCAGACTTCTGACTCCTAGAAGTAGGAGAGAACACACTGCTATTAGTTTAAGCCACTGACTTTGTGGTCATTGTTACGTCAGTCTCAGAAATAAATCCAAATTCCTAGGCATTTATGCCAGTGGCCACCTGACTCCTATTGTGGCCATCCAGATTCATTGTAGTCTGACCTAATCTGTGTGAGGAGGGTCTGGGTCCTTAGTGCCTTTGGCCTGGCACATGGAGCTCCCATAATCACTCGCTGATTTAAATGAAAGTGGCATCAGTAGGTTTCGACTGAGATTCCTGGGACTCGTGCCTGTTGGCCAGCTTTGTCCTGAAACGCTGGCCAGCCCAGCATGCAGCGGGGAGCCTGTTGTGTAAGCCTTTAGGGTATGACAGAAAGGGAGGAGTACCTAGCCCGGGTTAGGCACAGTGGGCACAGAGCTCCACACCACCCAGCTCTCTATGGCTGTAGAGGTTCCACCCTTCCCAAGAGTCCACGCTGGGAAGGACCCCAGCCCCAGGTAGCAGGCCCACCAGCAATTGTGCCAGCAGCTGTCAGCAAAGGTCAGGAGCAGATGGGTGACAGGGGGTTCCCCTAAAAACTGTCCTCAACAATTATTTCTGAGATGACAATATGTAATCCATTAACTAGTGATTTCCTACTGTTTATTTTTTTCTGTAAATCTGTATAACTTGTACCCTTTCTCTGCTTTTTTTTCCTCCTTAAATAAAATTAAAACAACAAAAAAAAAACTGTCCTCACTGGGATAGTTAAACTCAGAGACAGCTTCTCCTCCTGCTTTCCCTCCGCTCACCTCCAGGTATGGAGTGTCTGGAGACAGTAAGTTATTATTCATACCCAAGTATTTTTTCTTGTATTCCATTTTTTAACCTGACACCCATGACTGCAGGAGGAATGCTGCATGTGACTGTCTCCTGACAGCCAGAGAGCACTGATCAATTGTTCTTTCTCCTTCCTCTTGTTTTTCTCAGTACTGGGCTGGCAGGGTGATAAAGACACTGAGATATGACCTGTTTTCCTCCTCCTCAGCTCCAGGCGCTGCCTGGGGAGCAGGGGTTGTGGGTGGAGAGCTACCTACCACCTGCTGGAGCCCAGACTCCCCTTCGCTGTCAGCTGTTTTCTCTCCCTTCCCTTCTCCCCAGCAGTGGGGGGCGAGTCTGACCACAGCGGCCCAGAGCTGCAGGTGAACTCCCCTCAGCGGGTGGGCGCGGCTCCCATCTGTTTCTTGCTTCCTCTTAAACATTCTCCCGCAGAGCAGCCTCCTTCCTTCCTCAGATGAAATAATCAGTATGAAATGTGTTGCCTCTTAACAGACACCAGGTGCGTAGATTTCTTGCACCAATCACCTTTCCTGGCAGATGAGAAACAAGCTGTGATAGGGCACTAGGCAGTGGAAGACGGCTGATTGGGGCCGCGGGGTGTGGGAGGAGGTGAGCTGCCTGTGTCTCATCCTCCCCAGTCACTCACGAGTGGCTTCAGCAGAGCCCCGCAGCCCCTGTTGGTCGGTGTGAGCCATCCTCCAGGGCAGGCTGACGGGTCTCTGAGCAGTCTCCCTCCCTGCCTTACTCAACTGATGACTCTGCCTTACATCACTGCGTCGTGGCTTTCACACTCTGTCTCTGTTCCAGAAAAGACTTGCTCTGTCATAGCTTCCCTCCTCCTAAGGCCAGTGCATCAAAAGAGAGTCACCATCCCGCACCTATTCTGCACTCTCAAGTGAGTGGTAGGCATCACACACTGGTATGTGGGATTGGCAGTAAAGTGGTGAGAAAATGCCTAAGCAGAACAAAATAGTTTGTTCTTATCACAGTGTCCGGTGCTGGACCTCACTGTAGCAGGGCTTTGCACCATTGTGTAAAATGAATTACCCAATGCCCCAGATTCCTAGGGGTGTGAGGGTCGGCACCCAGGGGGTCCACATGCAGCCTCTAGTGTTCACTGCCCAGCTGCAACCCTGGCTTTGCCACATATTAGCTGTCGAAGCTTCCGCGTGGTACTCAAACCCTCTCTGTGCCTATTTCCTCACCTCTGAAGTGGGGATGACAGTAATAATGATCCTCTGTAAAACACTTAAAATGCTGCTTAGTATGCAATAAGCACCATATAAGTGTTTGCTATTAAGACTAAAAAGATAGCACCCTGAGGAATTGACTATTACTTTAAGCAGGAACCGTGAATTTCTTTATCTTGCGGGCATCAGCCACCCTCATACATACAATCCCTCCAGCTCCTCTCCTGCCTGTGGAACCATCTACTGCAGAGGTTAACAAGCTCTTTCTGTCAAAGGTGGAATAGTAGATGTTTCAGAACGTGCAGGCCACACAGTTTCCATCACAGTTCCCCACCCTTGCCATTGCAGAGTGAAAGCAGCCATAGATAACATCTAAATGAAAGAGGGAGACTGTTCTAATACAGCCTTACTTACAAAAGCAGGGGTGGGTGTAGTACTTTCCCATTGCTGGAACAAAACACTCAAAACCTGCAATTTAAAACAGGAGGGGTTTAATTAGCTCATATTTTCCAGTGGGTGCAGTCCATGGCATCTGGCTCCAATGCCGAAACAGCATAAAGGGAGAGCATAATGAAGGAAGGATGGCTGCCCGTCTAAGGCAGCCAAGAAGCAGAGAGGGAAAGGAGGACCCAGGGCCAGCAATACACCCTTCCAGCTCACTCGTATTGCCAATTCAACGTTCTATCATGATTCACTTTACAAAAACTCTGCTTCGATGCTGTCTCTTCCAAGAGGTTTGCCCACATGCTGTGAGACTTCACTTTCTTCTCTCTGGACTTGAAAGCACTGGGCTTGGTGCCTCAGAGGAATCTGGGTTGAAGCCCTGGACTCACTGAATGACACTGAGTAAAACACTTAAGATCTCTGGAGCCTCATTTTTCCCATCTGAAAAACAGGTATAAAATGTCTTGCCTTGCTAACCTTTTAGGGTAGGTTGAAAATCAAATAGACACATGGATGTAACTTGTGAACTCAGAAGCACTACATACTTGAAATAGATTCCCCCAGGCATCCCAGTAACTAGAATGGTGCTTGGCACTTTGTCAGTGTTAACAGAACCAAACTAGAGTTTATATTAAGTACAGAATTTTGTTTCACACATATTAGTACAAGTCTCTACGTGTATTGATATCCTAAGTGATCGATGGTGGACTCAAGAGCACCATTCCTAGAGAAAGACATGACAACATTTGTTGAGGCAGATTCTACAGAATTTTTGTCTACTAGCATTGTAGGTTAGACTACAATGAATCTGGATGGCCACAATAGGAGTCAGGTGGCCACTGGCATAAATGCCTAGGAATTTGGATTTATTTCTGAGACTGACATAACAATGACCACAAACTCAGTGGCTTAAAGCAATAGCAGTGTGTTCTCTCCTACTTCCAGGAGTCAGAAGTCTGAAGAGAAGTTGTCAGCGCCCCTCTGTTCCTTCTCAAGGTTTGGGAAAGAGTCTTTCTTGCTTCCTCTAGCTGCTGGTGGCCGTTGACATCTCTTGACTCATGGCCACATCGTACTGATCTTTGTCTCCACCCTGACATCATCTTCTCTTCTTCCCTGTGTCTTTTCCTCTTTTGGCTCTTAGGGACACTTATCATTTGATTTCAGGCCCATCTGGGTAACAGGGGGATGGTCTTATCTCAAAATCTTTGTCATAATTACATCAGCAAAGCCCCTTTTTCATAAGTTCCAAGGATTTGAACAAGTACGTATCTTACAGATGCCAGTCTTCAACCCATTAGAGTATCTGTTTTCATTGTACTTCCTATTTAAAATACTTCTTATGTCACTGAGCAGTCTTAGGAACATTATTTTTGATAGCTAATTATGTCCCATATTGCAGATATATTATGATAAACCCAATTCATTGTTTTCTTTTAGATGTTTAATCTCACGATTTCCTATTCTTATACTAAGGCCCCTAAAGTTTACATTCATATACTAAGGATACCTTACATAGGCTTTGGAGTCAGGTATTCTGACAAGAAATTCTCCCTCTGCCACTTAAGAGGGATATGACCATAATCAGGTTTAATAAATCTCCTCATGAGCTGGGCACAGTGGCTCATACCTGTAATCCTAGCACTTGGGAGGCTGAGGCAGGAGGCTCATTATGAGTTTGAGACCAGCCTGGACTACAAAGTGAGTTCAAGTCCAGCCTGAACTGCATAGCGAGACCCTGTCTCAAAAAGACAAAGTAAATAAACCTCCTTATGCCCAAACTGTGAGCCAAATAAGCCTCAATGTTCTCATTTGTAAAGTGAAAGTCATAATGCTTATCTCATGAAGTGACTCAGAGGATTGGATCAAAGGACACATGTAGCATGACCAGGGCAGTTTTGAGCACACTGACATGTGTAAATGGTTGAGTAAATTGCTATCACTCCTGTTTTATTATTCTTGATGCCATCTCAGTTAATTTCCTTGGATGGATTTGTAGAAGTGCTCTTGCCAACCAAGGGTTATGTGTGGTTTCAAGGCTCTAGGTTTGTACTGTCATGTCATGTTCCATAGAAAGGTTAGGTAGGGACACTTAGCCTTGACAAATCCCACGTAGTCACTACTGTCCCTGGGTTCTGGAAGCCACCTTCATCAATGGACAAGACTTGTATGAGTTATGGAACTGGGACCAGGCTTCAAGAAGGCTTGTACTTTACTTGAGGCAGCCAACTCACAGCATAAAAAAATTTTAAAAATGGAGTTCATTAAACTGGCAAAC
This sequence comes from Cavia porcellus, assembly GCF_034190915.1. NCBI lineage: Eukaryota > Metazoa > Chordata > Mammalia > Rodentia > Caviidae > Cavia > Cavia porcellus. Next base: position 83,940,423 of record NW_026947485.1, on the reverse strand, counting down.
GTTTCTTAAGTGCTTACTATGTACTGGCTATTGTCCTAGACAACAGATCACATTGAATAGCTAATAAACAGAAATGGCCCTCATGCAGGTAACAATCTTGGGTCAGGACTAAGTTGTAGCACTTTATTTCTGCAGCAGAATTCAGGGAAAGTGGAGACTCATGGAGACCAGGTAGAGATAAGGAGACCTCAAGAGGAAAGAGGACTCAGAAGTGGACTCAAGAGAGGAGTGAGGACTGTGAGCGGGTGTGCAGAGGTTTGCAGCTCAGTCTCTGATGGCTTATGAAGGGCAGGAAAAGAAACAAAAAAGGAAGAAAGAAAGGGAGAAAGAAGAAGGAAGGAAGGAAAGAAGGAAAGGAAGAAAGGAAAGAAGGAAGGAAGGAAGGAAAGAAAGAAAGAAAGAAAAAGAAAGAAAGGTAGGAAGGAAGGAAGGAAGAAAGAAAGAAAGAAAGAAAGAAAGAAAGAAAGAAAGAAAGAAAGAAAAAGAAAAGAAAGAGAAAAAGAAAGAAAGAGGGCTGGGAGGCTCCATCATGGAAGGCCGGGACAGGCTTGAGCACCGGAGGCTCACAGACTTTCCTGAGCAGGGGCAGGCTAGTGAAAGGCATTTAGGAAGAATGGAAGGGGCTGGATGGGCCATGCCTGGTGTCACAATGCCAGCGGGGCTTTGGTCCTGCAGTGCTTGGAGCAATAAACTTTGTCCTAGTTTACAAGCAAGAGTATGGCAGCATGACTTGGTGGCCAAATTTATATTACAAGGAACATGAAGTCCTAGGCTCCTGTCTGGTGTCCTCCTTATGCCCAATAAGGAGCCCTCAACAAGCACCAAGCTTCCTCGAGAAGTTTCCATTGCCTTCTAGGGCCCTAGGGTGATCAGATTCTAGTTGTTTTGGTCCTGAGATTGTTAACCTGGTGTTTTGTTGTTAACTTTCTGGGTCTTAAGTGTCCCCAGGCCAATGACTCTTCCAGAAATTTCTCCCATTCCTCAAGGAATGGTGAGTGTCTAATGATTAACCAGCTCTGTGCCCCATTGGTGATTAATGTTACTTTGATAAGAGCTGGGGTGCAGAGGAAGGGGCCTCCTCCCCAGTCCTCCTTGACTATCCCAGCGTGTGGAGGCAAGAGCTAGAGGGGGAAAGGGTAGTGGAGAACACTGAAGGCTAAAGAAAGATCCTATGTGCACAGAGAACTGCTCTTCCAAGCTAACCTGCGGACCAGTCCTGAGTCCCAGCTGTGGTTGTTGGAAGTGAGCAAGTAGCTTGTTAGCGTCCTCACAGGACAGAGCCACTTTCTGATTCCCTCCACTCCTGAATGCTGGACGCAGAGTGTATCCTGCCAACAAAATGGTAGTCATCTTGTAGAGGATAAGGGCAAATCCACGGAGGCCACTACCCATGATGCCCCATGGCATGGGCTTCAGGGCTTCCCTGTGTTGAGGAAGGCAGTGCCCATCAATCCTAAGTGCAAGGATCCAGGTGAGTCAGTCAAGGAAGAGCTTGTGATCCTGCTAGAGTATGGAGAAAACAGTGATATGCAAGGCCAGTGTCAGGGGCTGGGGTCAGAGCAGCCTCAGTCAACCTGCAGACCTCCTGCTCCCAGACCAGAGTCTTCACTGGTTTGCCAGACTTCTGCAAACTCTCTGTCCTGGAAGGTGACTTTCACCCATGCAGCTATAACTGAGCACATCCTTCTTTCATCTAAACCTAGCAACATTGCCAAATAGGTCTGAAAAAAAAAATCAGTGAGTCCACTTAAATGTCAGACAGAAATAATTCAATCTGGGCGTGGTATTGAACACCTGTAATCCAAGCACTTGGGAGGCTGAAGAAGGAGGATCATGAATTCACTGCCAGCCTTGGCATTTTAGTAAGACTCTGTCTGTACAGTAAAAATAAATGAATAAAATGAAACAGATTCATCAATATGTAATAAAAACTCAGACTGAACTAGGGTAAAATTGTAGTAGCATAAAACTGTAGATAAAATTGTGAGCAAGACAAACTGGGTACCCTCTCTCCCTGAGCTCACAGTAGGAGGGGGCAGGGCAAAGAAAGAGGGGAGGACAGATATCAAACAGTTCATAGAAAACTGTACCGGTAATTATGATGAGACAGTCAAGGAAAAATGGGCAAAAAAATTTATGTTGGACAACCTGTTCACCTAATGGTGCTGAAAAAAACGGGTATTTATACATCAAAGATTGCAACTGGATACCTGATTCTCACCCTGAACAAAAATCCTTTCAAAATAGAACAAAGACCTAGGTACAAGGCCTGAAACTTTGAAACTACCATAAGAAAACATAGGAGAAACACTTGAAGCCTTAGGTACAGTTAAAGACTTCCTCAGCAGGCCTCTAATAGCACAGGAAATAACAGCAAGAACTAATAAATAGGACTGCACCAAGTTCAAGTTCTCACACAGCAAAGGAGACAGTCAACAGAGTGAAGAGACAGCCTATACAACAGGAGGAAATCTTTACCATCTGCTCTTACGGCAGAGGATTAATATCCAGAATATACCCAGAACACAAAAACCTTAACACCAAACCAAACCAAAGACCCCATCAATAAATAGGTCAATGAACTGAACAATTCTCAAAAGAGGAGGTACAACTGGTCAATAATATAAGAAAATATACTGAACATCTTTAGCCATCAAGGAAATGCAAATCCAAACTACATGATTTTCCATCCCACCCCAAGCAGAATGTCTATCCTCAAGAAGATAAAAATCTGTAAATGCTGATGAAGACGCAGGGAGAAGCAACCCTCTCTGGTGGGAACATGAACCAGTGCAGCCACCCGGAAATCAGTATAGAGGTTGAAAATAGTGCTACCATTTGATGCAGCGATATGTAAATTTCCATAAAAAATAAAATCAGCATACAGTAGTGACATTTACCTATTCACGTTTATGGTGGTGCAGTTTGCAATAGCCAAGCCATGGAAACAGCCTAAGTGCTCACGGATAGATGGATGGATAAAGAAATGTGGCATATATACACAATGGAGGCTTATTCAGTCATGCAGAAGGAAAAATCATGTCGTTTGCATGAAAATGGAAGAAACGAGATAATCATGTTAAGCAAAATAGCCAGACACAGAAAGTTAAGAATCCCATGTTTTTTCCTATATAGTATGGAGGAAGGGAGGGAGGGAGGGAGGAAGAGAAGAGAGCAGGAAGGTAGAAAGGATACTAATAGAGAAGAAAGGGCTCATCGGGAGAGGGAAGGAGAAGGAGGATGCAGGGAATGAGATAATCAGTTTAAAAGAATGCTACATGCATGCACTGAATATACCAAATAAGCCCATTTTTCTGTATAAATAATATGCATTAGAAAAAAGTTGCTTCCTCAAAGAAGAGCCGTCTGGAGACTAAGGGTGAATTCATCAGGGGAGGTGGGAGGCACTGCAGGAAAAGGGGCAGAAGTTGTGCAGACCTGAGGGACAGGCATAGGACAGGAAAGGCAGGCTGGAAGAGGGTGCCCCAGAGGAGGTGGAGGGATGGGAGGGAGCCGATGGTTTTGTTTGAGAGTTACACAGTTTGCCTTGTGCTGTTTGCTTTAGAGAAAGGGAAAAGAGGGGCGAGAACTACAGTGATAGAAATGAAGGGAAAAAAATATTTCCCCTATCAGGTGAAATTTGGAGTTGCCAATTTTGGGGCAGCTCATATAGGTGATAGCAGGGCAGGCCCATGAAAAGCAAAAGGGCATAGCAGGAACAATGGACAGCTAAGTATATATACTGACCAAACAAAGCAAAATCTCCCCAGAGAGTTTGGGGCCTGGGACTTTAAAGAACCAGCTTCCAAGACACAAAGAGTGTGAGGAAAGAGAGCTGCGAGTTGCTTTTCCATGGAGACTGGAAGAGAGTCAAGGGAGCCCTTTGGATTTGGATCCTTCCCTGTGACTGATAGAACACCCGCTCTCTCCCATGCCCCTCTTCGTGACCCTCTCCAGCTTTCTTGCAGGGGCTTACCTGGCCCCAGAGCCACACACAGTCCCCAAAAACAGAGTGGGGGGCAGAATGGCGGCTGGTAACTTAGGACTGGTGCGATGGAAAAGGGCCCTGCACAGCCATCCTCACTGAGGAGGACCTGTCCACCTGCTGTGGCAGCTCTGGTCCTGGAGTTCAGGCTGGTGGCCACTCAGCTCAAGGGTAGCCAGAGCCAGGAAGCTCGACTTCAGCTACTCCAGAAGAGGACCCTGTTCCTTTCCTGCTGGACTATAGCATGAGAGGACATGAGGGTTGGATTCTGTGTGTATCTCGTCCACATAGGAAGACCTGTCAGGATGGAGCCAAGGCACGTGAAGCAGGGAAGTTGAGGCCAGGTTACACCATTCGAGCATTTGAATCTAGTTATACCAAAGCCAGCCCTCTCCCAGGGACTTCTAAATTATAGGAGACAACCAATTTTCAGTTTTCCTGAAGTCGCTCTGAGTTAGGTGTTTTCAGTCCCTATTCATCATCTATCCAAACAAAAAGCAATGTGGCTGGTTCTAGAATAGGATTCTGGTAGAATCTGTCCCGTTGTTTTACAGTCACCTTATTATATCAGTATGACACTTGGGACATCTTAGAGCACCTTGACCAATGTATAAACTACGTGTGCTTCAGGGCCAGCTTTCCCACGTCACCTCCACATTCTAGCAACTCTGCAGCAGTAGACCAAGGAGCTCCCGCTCTCCAGCAGACACTGCGGAGACCTCTCCTGGTCCCAATCCTTGTTTCTTCAAAGGAAGAATAAAATGTTATGAAGGCTGCCCTAGGAAGCCCTATTTGGAGGAGGACAAGTGAAATAGCCCAGCAGCATAGCCTCATTTACAAGAACCAGAAATTAGAACCATTCACTAGCTCTTCCCCCAGGTAGCCCACACAATGGTGGAGTGTGAAGCCCTCACCAAAGCAGATCTAAATGTCCTTGCTGGTATAACACCAAGAAACAGGTCCAGTGAAAGGGCAAACACTGAGTGAAGTGTCCCACTACCTGAGGTTTTAATAAATGGAACCCTGAATCTTGCACGTGCAGAAACTGTCTGGCAGAAATTGGTGCCAATGTCATTTCTGGAAGAGTGATCAAGAGGTTGGAAACTGAGATGAAGATCAAAGGACTACTTTTTTCACAATCATACTTTTTAACTTCTTGGTTTATGTATTGTGCATAGGTTGACTATTTTATTAGTCCATTACGTTTTTTTTTTTTTTTTAAAGAAGAAACACAAGTAACAAATACCAAGTGATACTTCAGGGTGAAGGCATCCCAAAGCTATTCAGGAGTCTCTGGACTTTTCCAAAGCTCATCCATGACCTTCTAGAAGTTGGAGCTGGAACCTTTTCTACCTAGATGCTGATTTGCGGTGTGTGGGGATGGTTAGAGCTGCAGATGAGGTGTCAATTGGGAGGGTTCCAAAAAAAAAAAAAAAAAAAAAAAAACAAAAACAAAAACAAAAAACAAAATTGGGAAGGTTTGGGAGCAATTAGGCAAAATGCACATGAAATGCTCTGGGTGAGAGGGAGAGAGATATGGTTAAGCAGTAAGGCTGCAGGCACCTGCAGTGAGGCTGCCGGTTACTGTCCAGAGGGAGGGGAAGGTCCCTGTTATTCTTGCGCATTCTTTCACCATCATCCGCATTGTTTGTAACTTCTATCCAGTCACCAATGTGGGTGGTGTCTGCTGGGTCACAGCCATGAGTGCCTCATCATCTCAGACTTCAAGGAAACCTGATTTTGCACAAAAGTATGTGGCTTGAAAAAAACTCACGTGATCAAACAATAATTTTAAAAATTGGGAAATATGGAACAAAGGAAATAAGAATCCAAGAAATAGAATCCCATGGGCCCCACACCATCCCCAAACTCCCGAGGAGGTGGCATGAGAAACAAAGGGCCCACAGCCAGGCAGCTGAGAAATCATTCTAAGAAGAGCAGGTACCAGCCTTGGAGGGGCCAAGGGTCTCCGAGACTCAGTGAATAAGAGCTGTGGTACGAGAGCCCAGCAGACCAAATAATTCTGACCCCACCCTCAGCCGCACCACAGCAGTCATGGGAGGGCAAGACTGGAAGGAAGGTGGCCCAGGGGCTCCACCCAAGGCCCATCACAGACCTCCCCTTGTCCCCACGATGCCTGGCCACCAAAGAGCTGTGAGCTCTGTAGACAGGACTAGCTCCCACACTGGGACATTACTGAATTTTTGGAGCTCCTCTGTCCATGACATTCCCTGCAGATTCCATGGTGTAGCCAGGCAGGACCAATGAGACTGAAGCTATAGCTTGGTGGTCTCTACTGCTCCTTGCTCTCCCAGAGTTAAACTGGTCTCCCAGAGACAACCTGGTTTATGTATCCAACCCTCTGTTGGTGGACACTGGCTTTTTGCTTTTTTTCACTTTTGCAACCGTCGCAAATCAAGCTGCTATGAACAGTGCCAATCTCTTCATTGGGTTTGCATGCACTGCTGTTGCCCCTCAAAGCAGGACGAGCAGGACCGCCGCCCGACATTCAGCTTAGTGGATGTTGGCATCACATTGTTAAGTGCTTTCAGCAGGTTTCCGAAGTCCAGCAGTGTGTGCCGGAGCTTCTAACCTTCAGCATCCTCAGCAGCATTTGGATTGTGAGATTTGCTCATTTTTTTGTTGACTTGATAACCCTACAGCTTTTGCTGTTATTGTTTGTGGTGCTAGGGATCAAACCCAAGGTCCTACTCATGCTAGGCAAGTATTCTACTGCTGAGTTATAGCTGCAGCCCTGTAGTGGTTATAATATTCCCTTCTCTGGTGATGGAGAAGTCCAGTATTTCACTAGTGCTCATCAGCAATGGGACTTCCTGGTGTAAGGTGACTGTTCATGAGTGTTATGGTTTGTATCAAAAATGCCCCCCAAAGGCCTCAGGCACTCAGACATGGAGCTTTTGGAAAGCCACTGAAGCATGGGGCTGCTATGGCTTGTGTCTAGATGTTCCCCCCCAAAGCCTCATGTGGGCATGGGTGGGGCTTTCTCAAAGGTAGCTGGGTGAAGAATGTGTGACACGGGGTTGATTCATGGTACAATGCTACAATCAAGGGCGCTGGGATTAAAGGTGTGAGTGTCACCCACCATAGGCAGCCTGGGTAAAACAAAAGGGATAGAAAGAGCTGAAGATGGGCCTTGCTGGTTTTGCTACCTTTTGTCTGCCACAAATTTTCTTCACGCCACCCTGCCTTGGAGCCAGCTGACCCAGTTAAACCTTCTCTCCTTTAACTTTGGGTGTCAGCTATTTTGTCACAGCAATGAGAAAAGTAACCAAGACAAGGGTCTTACAGCTGAATTGCTTTAGCAGCTGGGCCCTGGTTCGAGGAGGCGGTTTGCTGGGGGTGTGATCTCAAAGTGTGTGTCTGCCCCCCTGGCTCCTCCCTTGGCTCCCTTCCCAGCTGTTGTGGCATGAGCAGCTCTCCTCCACCAGGCCCTTGTACCATGCTGTTTCTACCTGGGAGCCAGCCAACTGTGGAATGAAAACATGCATCAAAAATAAACCTCTCCTCCTTTAAGTTGTAGGCGTCAGATATTTTGTCCTAGCAACAAGGAAAGTGACTCAAATGAGTTTTACCCATTTTTGTTTGAATCAGTTCATATAACTCCCTTGGTAATGAATGTGTCACGAATTACCACCCCTCATTTGTGACCTGGTTTTGTTTTGGTTTTTTACCCTTTATGTGTCTTTTCATGAAAAGAATTTAAAATTTGTGATGCTTTCTATTCTATTCTATTCTATTCTATTCTATAGTTTCTATTTCACTGCCTCTCAAATTCGTTGTACATTATTGATCAATATTTGTTTTTATTTCCATTAACAGCAGACTACTATGTTCTAAAATAAAATAATTTATTTTTCCAAAATAAGTTAAAAACAACTCCCCCAAAAGCACTAACAATTGTCACAGAAATCGTGCTGAATCTTTTTCTGTGACTTTGGCTATACTTAGGCTTTTTTTTTTTTTTTCCAAGTAAAGCACCTGTATTGAGCTAGACACATTTAAACATTCAGCAGATGCTTTAGAATCTAGAGGGAAAAAGATAAAAATGTTATGTAGGCCTGAAATGCTGAAAATGGAGCATGAAAGAAAAGAAAACTGAGCTGGCAGAGAAGCAAAAGAAGAACATTGGCACGCTAGGATAATGACAGAATGTCCTCGGGCAGCAAAGTCTGAAAACAACCCGGTTAACAATGGAATACATTCTGCCCTGGCACATTTCCTGCCATATGAAATGGTCTTCAGAATCACCAGGCATGAACACAGAGATCTTCCTCATATGCATGTGGGTACCCAGAATGCTCCAGGGCGTCATCCTTTTGAGGAAGAACTCTGCTAGCAGCGTCAGGGTTTGGGAAGTGAATTAATTTTAGATAAGCAAGATGGTCTAGTCACTTGTTCACAGTAGTCTTCATTAAAGTTTTGGTTTTATAACACTCACTGTCAACTAATTTGCCCAGACCATTTCTGGAATGGTCTTTAAACTTTCAAGCTTTATGGGCATTATCTAAGAATAGCCTATTACAAATAATTCTCCTTTAAAGGCCATAGTACACATTAATCTTGTGTTGAGCTCATTTTTGGCCTAGTTTTCCATAATCAAATATAGAGCTAGACAGAGGCAGAAACAGAGAGAAAAGGGAAACAGAGGCAGAGACCAATAGGAAAAAAGTACATCATGTAAGCTATGTTTTCACTTATAGGCATTACTAGCTTATTTTTTTCTTCTTCCTTTTCTGCAGTCCTGAGGGTTAACCCAGAGCCTTTGTGCTGAGCTACTTTTAGCCCTGTCTTTTCTTCCTTCTCATTTACTTATTTATTTAGACAGTGTCTTACTAACTTGTCTATGCTGGGCTTGAACTTGTGATCTTCCTGCCTCATGATTCCCAGACAGCTGGGATTAGAGGCATGTGCCCCACTCCTTCTTTCCATCAGACTCTTACCAGACAGATAAATAGCATAAAATTAGATAATTAAAAATGGTGAATCTTTCCTGACTCACCTCAGTTTTCTGTAGTGTCTGCCTTTCTGTCTGCAGGGCAATGAAGATGAAGAAATGGCAGGCAACCCAGAGTCCTGTGGCATCATCATGTTCACTTGTGCATGGCCGCTTGTGTGAGTGTAAAATGCATTGGTGCTGAGTGTGTACTCTATGTGTGAATCTGTTGAGTAGTATAAGTTGAGCGTGTGATGTGCATGTGTCGAGAGTGTGTGTGCATCTGTTGAGTATTTTATTGAACCTGTGTATATTGAGCTGTATCTATAAGGTATATGTAGTGAACATGTGTGTGCTGAGTGTCTGTATGTATTAAATGTTGGTATACTGAGTGTGTTATTGAATAGGTGTATATATACTGAATATATGTGTGGGTCTGCTGACTGATGGGTCCCTGTGTCCATGTGTGCCCATGGTAGGAAGGTGTGGGGCAAAGACACAAGGGGGTTTACAACACATTCACTTCAGGTCCCGCCCCTTGCAGCCAGAATCCAAAGTGCTGCTTCCGGAGACTGCTTTCCGTTGTGTGGTTTGTACATGGACCAAACTAGACGGCAAAGGCTACCTATTATTTAATTGGAGGAGACTATTTTGACAAGGCTGGAAACACACTGAATGCCAGGGTCAGTCTCATGGCTGGCATCTTCTTAGTTATCTCCTCACAGCCAACTTTTGCCTCCTATCCAGCTGAAAAACAAAACTATCCAGAGACAACTACTGAATGGGACATAATTTGCCAAGAAAATGCACAGGACAGGAGAGGGCCGTGACAATAACTCAACATCAGGAAACTGGGTCGCAGGTTCTCTTGTCCAGTTGTGTAGGTGATGGTTACAGTCTAGATACCATCTAGATGGAAAGCTCCTCAAGCCCTGGAATTTTCTCCCCTCAGCTCCTTCCCAGACCCAGTATCTCCCAGTATCTCCTTGATACTGGAAAGCTGTGCTAATACAATGATAGCAGCTATACTGGGGCATCTGCTGGGCCATGCTCAGTGCAGAAGTGTCCTTCCAGCCCTGTGCTCCAGCTGTGCTAGCCTTTCTGTCTGCTTCTTGAATCCCTGAGCTGGTCTTCATCTTGGACCTCACTGGGCAAGCTTTCTCCCCACTTCAGCATGGTCAGCTCCAGCCATTGCTGTTGGGAAGCCACCTTTGCTCAGAATACAACAGTTGTCACTGGGCCAAGGCAGTGCAAACACCATGGGTCATCCTGACTGGTACAGCCTCAGTGGCTTGTGAGTGAAGCCCCAATAGTAGCCCCTACTGAGATAGTAACCACAAAAACCCTGCAGTGGAGGTAAGCAGAAAAACAGGGTGATGGCAGGAAAGGGATTCAGGGTCAAGGAAGGGATTTTGTTTGTGTTCCCTTTGAAAGCAAGAGATAAGGGAGCAAGTCCAAGCATGGGTAGAAATGACACAGGCCTCTGGCACAGGGCCTAAACATGAGGCGGGGAGTAACTCCAAGGAAGACATTCTGGAGAGCCGCAAAGTGAGAATATAGGACCTGAATAGACAGCACTGTGGTATCACCAGGCATGACTGATGAACCAACAAATTTAATGCTCGAAAAATCCCAGCAAAGAGAAATGCTAAATGTATGAAGTGATAGATACACCAGTTACCCTGATCTGATCATTACATGTATATAAGTGTACTGAAATGTCTCACTGTACCCCATAAACTGGTACAATTACTACGTGTAATTAAAAATAAAAATATATTCTAAAAAAGCAAAAAAAAAAAAAAAAAGTTGGCTCCTTAAATCAAAAGGTGTCAGAGATACAACTAACATGTAATGTGGGACAGAAACAGATTAGCTCCTGTGGTCTACATATGGGAGAATTCTCCAGATTTTGTTTGGCTACCAAAAAATAGATCTATTGGCAATGTTCTAGTCCTCAATTTTGGGCAACACTTGGGTGTTTACATTAAGCTAAAGCACTGCACCATGTTTCTGATTTGTATGTTTTCGCTACATGTGTTATGTTTTGCAATAATGGGTTTACAAATAGATCTAAGCTGCCTTATTAATGGTAAATAATATGTGATCATCTCCTGGCCCACATTAGGAATTCCCAAACCTGACTAGTCCTCAGAACTTTCAAAATGGAGATTTCAGGGACTCAGAATCCCCTGGCACAGAGCCCAGAGCGTGCATCATCAGAGATCCCAAGACCACATGCTCAGTCCAGTTTGGGGGCCAGTAGCCTCAAGCATGCCCAGTTGGTTAAAATCAGTGTTTCCTGTAATGTTGGGTTCTATGGTCTGTGGGGGTGTGCATCACATGAGACAGAAAGCTGGTTCACTCAATGATGTGTGTTCTCTGTTCCTACCCTAAACACTGAACTTAACCCCATCCCCTACCTTCTTTCCATGACTTCAAACCGCAGATGCCAGGAAATACATGCAAATATAACCTGCTATAAGAAAACCTTCTAGCATAAAGTCCAAGTGATCATAAAATCGATCCCCTCTCTTCCTTCCTTAGTGCTTAGCTTTCTGGATACCTGTTAGGGGAAGACCTCACAGACCTGAGAAGAGAGCCTGGTAGGGGAGCCAGAGTGTGGGTGGAGGCCTCCAGCCTTGGTGGGAAGGACCACCTGCCTGAGCACCAAAATAGATTCACAGGGGGTCAGACTGTGTTCCTGCTGAGAGCCACCACAGGACCCTGGTGGGGAAGGGGTGCTGTCCATACTCCTTACTCTAGAGCCAGTTCAGACACCACACCACCGTGGCCAGAGAGGCTGCCCCTGGAAGGGAAGGGCAGTAGTTCAAAGATGTGAGCCAAGGTTTCCAGCGAAGGGGGGCAGCAACAGAGTCAGCCTGTGTTCACCATGCAGACTCCTTCCTGGCTCTGAGGTGTTGCTTCCCCTCATTCTCTAACCCAGGCAGAATACAATCAAAACGCAGTTCCATTTGCAGCCCTCTACTAAGAAGCAAGGAGCAGTTTGGGGATCACTTTACCGTTGGAATCTGAGGAATGCTCAAGAAAAGCAGTCCTGCCTCTGGGCAGAGCCCTCTACTGAGATTTGACTCACCCTTGGCAGGTTCTCATGTGCTCCCCTCTCCTTCGCTGTAACATAGGCGGGTGAGGTGAGTCATGCTTTGCGCAGTGAGAGAAAAATAGATCACCAAATGCCTTCCATTATGCGAAAGCCCTGTGTCACCAGCTGTGGCAGCAGAGGGCGTGGTCAGCGTCCATTAGCAAGAGCAGATTCAGAGCATCTGCCTCCCCTGCCAAAGGTATCTGTAGTTGTCACAATCCCAGCACTTGGAGGCTAAGGTGGGAGGATTGCCATGAGTTCAGACCAGCCTGGGCTACATAGTGAGACTCTGAAACAATCAATCGGTCGATTGATCAATCTCTGCTGGGGATCCTATATGGGAGCCCCTGCCCCATGCATAGTTCCCCAGGCCACCTGAGGGGCCAACAGATTGAACCACTTTCTGTTGTCTAGCTTTGTCCCATTTCTCCCTGTAGGTGTAAGAACTATCTTTCCTAACCAAGAGTAAAAATAGGGAATATTTACTCAATGCCTGTTACACGGGGCAAAGCATGTCCAAGGGTTGTGTTATCCAATTCACATGCTCACGCATGCATTCGCACACATATTCCCACACACACCTGTTGCTGTGGTGGGGGTATTTTAGTGTCTCCTTTCACAGAAGAGGAAAAACTAAAGTTCAGGAAGTTTCTGTAATTTGCCCAGGGTTCTGGGTTAATGCACTGCACAGACCGAAAGCAGGCTTCAGGAAACAGCTCTAAATAAATACAGCCATAAGAGTAGATCTACTTGGTTCACCCCAGTTGCTTGAGCAATGAACAAATATAGGAAACCATTTCTGTTGCTCCATTTGCTTTGTTCTACAGATTAGCCAGGTCTTATCCCAGAGACAAGACTCAGTTGCTGGCTCAGGACTTCCTAAAGCACTGGTTTTTTGGTCACTGTCTAAAAGGAAAACATGGGCTGTGGGTACTGCCAGTGTCAGAGACTTATTCACAAGCCACAGGTAATTACCCCAAGCCTATCCTAGCCTTACAGAAACTTAAAATTTCACATCTTTCCCCATGCAGTTTAAAAAATATATATCAAGTTCCAATATATCAGGAGCCTATTTTCCCCTTCTGGGACTGACTATATTATTCCCCATCCAGGGAGAGCCAGGCTAGGGAGAACAGTAAATGTTTGTCTCAGTGGTATTTTCAGATTTAGCTAATTGATATTTTAAAAATAACAATAAGTCTTGAACATGCAGCTGCTAATTACCAGCAGTTTCTTATCTGCACTTGCACTAACTTCCCAGCTACCTCGATGAGGACAAGTGGACCACACAGACGTCAGCTGCCAAGGTTAGTTTCTGAGAGGAGGAGCAGCAGCGAGGTCCTCTTCAGCCAAGCTCAGGAACAGGGGTGTCCAGCTGCCTTCAGCAGCAAAAGTGGGGAAAGCATGTGTGGAGGCACACTGAGTGAAAGGACCTTGGAGAATACCTGGCTTCATGTTTCTATTCACAGGTAAGAAAACTGAGGCCTGGAGAGGTCGAGTGATTCACCTGGGATCACCTAGCTAGCTTGTCACCTGCAGTGCTAGTGCCCAGGCCTCCTGTTTGTTTCTTTAGTTATTAAAAAAATTTTAGTTAGCATATACATACAGAAAAACACCTCAGCATACAACTTCAGCAGTTATCCTTATGCGCTCACATCAGTATAACTACCTCACAGGTCAAGAAAAAGACCATCTATAGCGCCCGACCAGCTATTGTAACGCTCCCTCCTGCCCTACTTTAATAAAGATTCTCCTCAAAGGTAACCACAATCCTGGCTTCTAACACCACAGATTAGTTTGGTTTGCTAATGCGCTTTGAATAAAGAGCTGTTTTATGTGAAGCTTAGCTATTTGGACCTAAAAAATGACCTTTCTTTCTCATGGGGTATGTTAGACGGTACACTAGGGAAGTGATTCCCTGTGACATAGTCTTTCTGAGTGTCAGTCTCTCACAATGAGAGGAGGACAATCATATTTACCACTTAGAGCCATCGTGAAGATTAATGAGTTGGTGTACACCTGAGGTTCTCAGGGTATAGCACTTAGTAAAAGAAATCTTTATTATTGCAAATATAAAGCACAGAATAAAGCAAAACAGACAAACTAAACATGTCCCCAAAGGAAATTCTATGCTCATTAAGAAATTCAGAGTTTTCTCTGAGGGTGATAAATGAAGTGGGCTCATGAATAATATAGGAATCCAAGCAGCCAAATTGATAAATTTGAAATTTAATTGGCTGAGCTCCGGACCACTCATATATAGACTCCCCTGTTTCAGAGTCTCATCAAGTGGTCTCAAACTGGAAAGTAACAGAGCTTTTAAAACAGAGAACTCTAAAAAGACATCCCATTGGAAACAATTTAGCTAGAATCTTACATTAATTTTTGGTTGACATCTATATCTTGCTTCTTTGTTGAGCAGGTTAATTTTTCTCTTGTGGGTGCAGCTCATTCTGCTTTTCTCATGGGATTGTACTGTAGGTAACTTTCCATTCTCCTGGATCAAATACAGGGTACTAGTTAAATGCAGGACTCAAGATGGTGTCAGTTATGCCAAGCTACAACAATAAATTATCTTCTCGAACTGATAGCAGTGGTGGTCATATAGCATTGTGAATATACTAAATGCACTTTTCAATGGTTAATTCTATGTTATATGAGTTTCACCTCTGTTAAAAAAGTCTCATTACTGAAGATGTATGCATTTCATTGTATGTGCATTCAAACTAAAAATAAATAAATCTTAAAAATAACCCTTTGGAAAGCCAGTGTATGCCTACCAAGGGCCCATCCACGTATCCTGCACATCCACAAGGCTTCCACACCAGCTGAGGCACCTCCAGGGCCAAGCTGGATGCTGTCCTCTGGCTCCCTGCTTGCACTCAGATTTCACCCTCACCACTCCACTGAAAGGCCCCTTGTCAAGATGATCTTGCCAAAGCCAGTGGTCAGTTCTCTGTCCTCATCTTTGCCGACCTTTAGTGGACTTGTTTGACCTATGATGCCATATTGGTCAGGCTTCCTCCTTCCTCACTAGCCCTTCCTCATTCTCATTTGCTTCTCTCCTCTGAGTACTGCAGATCCCAGGGCTGTCTTTGTGACCATTTCTCCTCTGTCTTTCAGCTAGGTGACTTCATCTAGTCCCTCTCTGTGTCTATGACTTGCAATAAGTACCTCCGGACCAAACACCCCTGAGAAACTCAGCTGTGCCCTACCTGTGGCCCATTTGGCATATCCAGTTGGATATCTCCCACAGCTGAGAGAGAAATATAGATTCCTCCCTACCCATTGAGGCTTTCTCATTTTTGTAAACAATATCATTTACTTAAACTGCTTAGTCTAAAACTTAGTCATCATGTTTGAATCATCTTTCTTTCTCGTACCTCACTTCTAACCCACAATACATCCCATTGATTCTGCCTTCAAAATGTGTCCTGAATACACTTTTCTTCTGCTCCATCTGCATTGCTCTGACTGAGCTCCAGACAGCTCCGTCATCTCCTGCCTGGATGATTCCATTATCTTCCAAGAGGCTGCTGTACTCCCACGTTGCCTTCCATCAGTCTAATCTTCCCACACCAATCAGAATTGTGTTTTCCAAGATGAATAGGGTCTATGACTCCGGCAGTGCCCACTGCATTGAGGATTACATCTACACCCTCACAAGGTCAAGAGAGCTTCTTGTCTTCTCTCTCCCATCTCCTTACGCCCCTCTTCTCTGTTCCTTGAACATGCCAGTCTTGTTCTGTCTCAGCATCTTACATTTGTTCTTCCTTCTGCTCAGAACACGTTCCCAGTCTTTGAACAGCTGCCTCTTCCTGTGATGTCTTTGTGACTCCAACTCAAAACTGTTGCCTCCATCCAGAGATCAGCTGTTCTCTGATAGGAGCTGTCTCTTGTTCGATCCTCTTGAAAACTGGCATTTAGACCTAAATGCTTCTTCCGTATTTATTGGCCTGTTGAAAGACTGTCTCCTCCTGCTGGAATGTAAAGACTGTCTCCTCCTGCTGGAATGTTACATTCCTTGACACCAAGGACCCCTGTTCATGGCTGTACCCCTGGTGCTTAGAACAGTGTCTGGCAGTAGGAAGCACTGTGTAACCCAAATCACACTGACATGAGAAGACAGAAAAACAGCATCATTTGTGGTAACACAGCCTCTATTCTTTCCCACTTCAGGACACCACGTTGCAAGCAATGGAAGCCTATACCAGGCTGCTCTAAGAGACATTAACAGAGAAGATCAGGAACACATCTCTGTTAGTGTGTTTTTCATGCACAATATTCAAGGATGCAAGAGGTATGAGAAAGGAGGTTTCTTTACAGCTTTGGAAGCTTGAGGGCATGGAGCTGGCACCAGCATGGCTCGCAGAGGATCTCATGGCAGCTGTCATCACACTGATGGAGAGCCCGAGGAAGGCAGAGATTACATGGTAGGACAGGAAGCCATAGAGTGGGGAGGGGCAGGCTCAATGCTTTATAACTAAGCCCTCTGGAGAGCTAATCAGGCCCCACTGTCACCCAGTCTGGAGGCAGCCCCACGTTCCTAGCAAGTTCCCACAAGGCCTCATCTCTTAAAGGTACCATTATCTCCTAACACAGCTACACTGAGACCAAGCTCCCAGCACATAAATCCTTGGGAGACAAGCCACATCCAATCCCCAGCAGCTTCTCTTTCAGCATAGCCACTACCCTCAGAGCCCCAGATTACACTTCCAGAGTGTAATCCTGATCTTTAAAATTTGGGGACATAGTGGGGGAGGCTCCTAGAGAAAGCTACAATGCTATCACCAGGGGAAACATACACATGGGGGTGGGGTGGGGAGGTTGGTCCCTTCCCAGTTATCTTTTCATTTCAGAAAAGTAGATTCTGTTACTGAAATTTGTGCCAGTACAAAGAACCTACACTTTTAAAGCTTAAGGATGAAGAATGTCTGATTGCTGCCATCTCACCGCCCAGCCTAGTGACTTCGTCCACTGCTAGCCTTGTGCCCACAGGACACCTGCTAACCTCAAGGGGTCACCCTTTACCAGGCTCCTTTTCATCAGCCCTGCTGAGTTTTATGACTAGATGACTTGATACTCTGAAGTCAGGACCTTGAGGTCAAAGTCTTGTTTCTCCCATGTCCAGGTTTGAATGCTTTTGAGCCTTACTCTGTGAAGCTGTTGCCTCTCTGCATTCGGAGCATTTGCCTTTGCTGGGCATCACTGTTGTCTTCCTGATTTTACTGGGCTGCTCCTTCCTTGGAATGTGCTCCCTAGCCAGCATAGAGCCTTCCTGCACTTTGAGCACGGCGCTTGCCAGGTGACCCGTCCTTCATCCCAGTGGTGGATGTGTTCATCCTAGCTACTGTTCACTTCCCAGAGAAGCCAGGAGATCATTCCATCATGTGTGCAAATAATACACTGAAGGTGGTCTTAAAAGAAATTGCTCCATGTAAAAACCTCTCGAAAGGAGATCACTCTTTAGTTTAAGCCAGAGCTAGACAATCTTTAAATTGAAGGCATCCTCTTGTTACTTGCTTTCCAGCACACAAAAGACCAGATGAGCGGCTCCTACATCTCATGATTGCTTTGCACAGACTAAACATTCAATAGCTTATCAGTTTTCCCTCCTTCCAACTTCATTTATTAAAACTGTGTTCTCCTAACTGTTTCAGATTTTTCCTCCTACTTGGTCTCTGCAATTACCTGTTTCAGCTCTGGGGATGAGATATGGAAACAAGAGCACTATAGTTTTTCCTCTGAAACTTGGGGACAAAGTATCCCTGACGATCCCAGTTGTCATTTCCTTCTGCTTTGCTACATAAAATCACTCCAGTGAATCAGGTGAATTCCCAAGTGGTAATCCTTTGGCCCTAGGGTTTCCATTCTAACCACTTATCTTGGTTAAACTGATCTATTTGCACAAACAAGAACATCGTTTATGTCTCTAGAGAAGCTGCAGATCTGACCTATAAGTACAATCTTATTCCCACCAGAACACAAAAATCCATAAGGACAGAGACTTTATTTAGTTACTACCTTATCTACAATAACCTGCCTATTTCTGCACACAATGTTTATGAATTCATTCATTCATTCATCCATTCAACAAATGCTTATTGATATATTTACTAAAGAGGGCACTGGATCAGGTGATACTTAAGAGAGATGAAAACAAATGTAGCCATAAGAGTATTTCAGGCATAAGTAACTGAACTGCCTTAAACCATTAGGCCTTTGTAAGTGCACATAAGTGGAACCCCAAATTTAAATCAGCTCAGGTTTGCTGAATCTTAGCCCATATTTTTCACGGCATCATCCTAAGACTTGTTCCTTTTGTAGAAAAAGGAGAGGGTGAGAATGATCATAGCATTGCTGTTGGGTATGGGCAGGAGAGCATATGAAGCTTCCAACAGAATGAAAAAGACCCTTTCCAGCAGCCTGCAGCAAACTCTTGAGTGAGTCTTAAAGGCTGGCAGTAGGTCACACAGTCCTTCCCAAATCACAGATTAGTCTCACACTCGACACTGAGGGTGGGGTTAGGTCTATGGAAGCAAAGGGTCTGTGTGACAGGAAATCAGTGGCACTCAGCCCAGTGGGAAATTTATTTCACCTGTGGAGAGATTCCGCTCCAGAAGGCCTGAGGCGGTGTCCTGACTTTTACAGGTTTTAAAATCCATATCTGTCGATGTCCGCTCCCGGCCGGCAGGAAGGACACACGACAAAGTCTGGCAGTGGACAACCTTTTCTTTTATTTTCCTTCTCCGTACAGCCTGCCCTGGGATCGCTCCCAGCCGAAGCCTCCTCTGGTCCACTCCCCGCGGCTCCTTCTGGGCTTCTACTTCCGGGCTTCTTCTTCCCCCCCAGGGGTGGCACCAGTATATATACAGATACAGTGTCCAATCATGTTAAAGTAAGCAAGGCAAGCTGATTGGCTAACATCATCAGTTGCCAGGCAGACTATATTGTTGAGCGGGTTGCTTACGCGGTAAGCAGGAAACTAACGTGCTCGATGGGAGGGATAATCTACCTCAGGCTTTACTCTTTACTACAGGCCTCACGTCCGCCAAGTGAGGCGACCGGGCTCGGGGCTGCGGCTCCCAACATCTCCCCCTTTTTTATTTTTTTTTATAAATGTGCGCATCGTAGCCCTTCCTGGACTGGGTGCAGAGGCTTATGCCCTATGCGTAGGCCCACCGTAGGTCCTTGGCTTAGACCCTGGTCGGCCGTCCCATGGTCTGCCAAGACCCTGAGGCCCTCGTCCTTTTTTTAGGGCCAGGCACAAACTGGACGGAACCTGGATGCACACAAGCTTGCACTCATTTCCTCTCCGTAAAGAAATCCCCTCGGAGAGAAATTTAGACCTGGGCAGCATCTAACAGTCCAGCGGCTTACGTGCAGGATGGGGTAGGGCCTGGCTTAGGTTGAGTCGCACCGGGGGAGTACGCTCTTACCCGTCATTGACTCTCCTACCCAGCTATGTCATAATTTTTTAGAGGAGGAGTGTGGGAAGCTCACCACCCCTAGACTCGGTCGTAGGCTAGGCGAGTGAGCCATGCATATGCCTGAGGATCTTCTTGTCCATTTCGGGCTACCGCTATTTCTATTCATCTTGTTGGTCGGTCTGTGATGGATCTCCGGTAGGGCAGGTCTGATCTTCAGTCGAGGGCTTTGTCGCCCGTGTCAGTCTCTCCGGTACCCACAGTGGTTCTCGTCCCGATTCCTGTGGGAAAACACAAACCGCGCCTCGGTTCCAGCTGACCACTGGATCCGGGCCCATCCATTGTCCTGTCAGGACATCTTTCCACTTCACCCACCCTTTATGGTTGGGGGAAGGGTTGCAGTGCTTCACGGCTGGGGAGCAATTATCATTATTTAAATTTAAAAAATTGTGTGTGAATAGTGCCATGGATAATCGCGCCTTTGGGGCCAGGCCTTGGCCTACTCTCCCTTTTTGTTTTTGTAAAATTTCTTTGAGGCTTCTATGAGCCCTCTCAATGATTCCTTGACCTTGGGGATTGTATGGGATACCATGTTTTAATTGAACCTCCATCATTTTGCAGAACTCATTGAAGGCTTTGCCTATATAGGCTGGTCCATTATCAGTTTTTAATATTTTTGGTTTGCCCCATGCGGCCCAAGCCGCCAGGCAATGATTGATCACATTAGACACTTTTTCACCTGTTTCTGCTGTTGCGAATATGACGTGAGAACAGGTGTCTGTGGAAACATGAACATATTTAAGAGTCCCAAACTCCTGTATATGTGTGATGTCCATCTGCCAAACATCACCAGGGATCAAACCTCGAGGGTTTACTCCCATCGGTATGGCAGGTTTGTATGTGGCACAGGAGTCACATAGTCGCACGATATCTCGTGCATCTGCTCTGGAAACATGGAAATGGTTTGCTAGTGTCCTGGCATTGACATGAAACTTATCATGGAAGGCACGGGCTCGCTCGATTGGTGTTAGTAAGGTAAAAATCCATAACGGGCGAGTGGCAGTATCAGCAGCCGCATTCCCCTGTGCCATGGGCCCCGGCAGGGATGTATGTGCTCTTATGTGGGTGGTGAAGACCTTATGGTGTCTGTTCTGAAGCAATGTCTGGATAGACAGGAACACTAATATAAGTCTGGAGGCGACACTGAGGTCCACACCTGCTGACCCAGGGGTGGCCCTTGTTGAAGGCTGCCATCCTGAGCTGTCCTGTCTCTGGGGCGGGGGCCCGCCTGTGAAGGGGGCCCCCTCTGGCCGTTTTTTGGCCCTCTAACATCTCGTCCACAAATACGGTTGCCCTGAGCATCAAAGACCGACCTACACTCCTCAGCTTTGTGTGATCCCCTCTTGCATCGCCCACAAACATATGGTTCTTCATTCCTAGGGCGAGGCCTAGCATCTGCATTGTTTGGGCAATGACGTTTAATGTGTCCTGGCTCCCCGCAGGCAAAACACCCTTTAGCCTTACATTCCCCTTCTAACCCGCGAGGTCCCCTCTGCTGTACAGCCGCGGCCAGGAGAGCAGCCACTCCCGAGTTGGAGAGCGGCCCCCCTATCTCTCTACATATCCTAATCCAGGCGTTGAGGTCCTTGTTCTTATGAGGAGCTATCGCTGCCTTGCACTCCTTTGTACATTGCTCAAAAATCAGCTGCCTTACCAGCGGTCGAGCCACTCCCGGATCAGAAAATATCTTATCGGCAGCATCTTGCATTCGGGCCACAAAGTCAACAAATGGCTCTGTGGTACCCTGAATTACTGGGAAAGAACCCTGCGACTCCTTATCGAGCGACTTAGGCTCCTGACAGCTGGTCTCTTTGGCCTCCTTGCCATTCAACTTTCCCTCGTCCTCGGAGTCAGACGACTCCGAGGCTAGAGCCCCGTCCTTCTCCTTAGCATCTTTGTTCCCCTTGACGGGCCCCTCTCGGGAGCTCCCCGACTGGGCCTGCTCAAATACCCTGCGTACTTTTGTAAGCTCTTGAGAGCTTTCTCCACAACCACCCTCGCTCTTAGAGTTGCTACCTAGCATGTTTCCCATCTTTTAATATGTTACTCACCGCGTGAGGCCCAAGGAATCCGCCACTTACGCGTGAGCCTGAGGGGAGTCTAAAAGCCCTGTAGGTGCGCGCCACCCAGAGCCCAGGCTTATCCCCAACTCACCTGTCTCGCAGCTCTGTACTGGAGCGTTGTCCGCTGTCACGTCTCGGGGGTGATCAGTCCCCGTGCGGGCCACCAAATGTCGATGTCCGCTCCCGGCCGGCAGGAAGGACACACGACAAAGTCTGGCAGTGGACAACCTTTTCTTTTATTTTCCTTCTCCGTACAGCCTGCCCTGGGATCGCTCCCAGCCGAAGCCTCCTCTGGTCCGCTCCCCGCGGCTCCTTCTGGGCTTCTACTTCCGGGCTTCTTCTTCCCCCCCAGGGGTGGCACCAGTATATATACGGATACAGTGTCCAATCATGTTAAAGTAAGCAAGGCAAGCTGATTGGCTAACATCATCAGTTGCCAGGCAGACTATATTGTTGAGCGGGTTGCTTACGCGGTAAGCAGGAAACTAACGTGCTCGATGGGAGGGGTAATCTACCTCAGGCTTTACTCTTTACTACAGGCCTCACGTCCGCCAAGTGAGGCGACCGGGCTCGGGGCTGCGGCTCCCAACACATATCAGTGGTTCTGATGTTTAGCCTACCCTGAGCTATAACAGGACTGTCACATAGGCATGAAATTAAAATTCAGTACAGTACCCGCCATGGAAAATTTACAAGAAATATCAAGACATTTTTGAGGTGCATGCCTGTAATCCAGTTTCTCAGGAGGCTGAGGTAGGAGAATGGGAAGTTCAAGGGCAGTCAGCAATTTAGCAAAATTTAACGGTGGAAAAAATTAAAATAAAAAAATAAAAGAGGGGTGGGTGCTGTAGTTCGGTGTTAAGCACTTGCTAAGCTGGGCCCTGGGGCTGTGCCATACCTGCCAGAGGAGCTCAGAGGAAAAGCTCCCAGCAGCCAAGAAGTCGGGGACAGCTCCTGGGAGACAGTGGAACTGCCGGGAATGACTAAGCTGAGCAGACAACCAGGGGGACAAGCAGCCAGAAGGGCACAGCATGAGCTGGGGTGGGAAATGACGGAACATTTGTCACATTTGTGTGTTCTGTGATCACCCTTGTCAGAAGACAGGCTGATCTCTGGTTTGGTGCCATCTTAGTTCATCAGAAAAGCAAGTTTTCTCATTTTGAAGCAACACCCAGAAAAACTGAGGTTTGTTTCCTGAACTCAGTGAATCAGTGCTATTTGATATTCCTGATATTTCACCGAAACCATTCTCCAATCTTCTTCCTCTTTGAGCACAAAGGGGATTTTAAGAGGCAACACTGGGGTTTTCACATATTTATGATTTTAAAATCAGATACATGAAGTGGAAAAACCCTATGAGATCACCTCTGTCTCTACCCAAGCTGTGCAAAAGACACACAGTAATCTTCTTAGAGGAGGCTTTTCAATTTTGCCTTGAAACAAAGATAAAACCCAATCAAATCTAGCTAGGCTGCAAAAGTGATTCGGAGGAAGACTGCAAACAGCCTAAGAGTATGGAGAAAGTTGTATAATGGCTGGCAACTGGATTCCATTTACAGACTCAATTAGCGACAAGTTCAGAATAGAGCTTCCTTCAGGGAGTGTGGTGCTACCAGCCACAGCCTGGGGGGTCAGGGGCATAGCATAGAAGGCGAGTCACCAGCATTGGCTTGCTCATCCAGGCTGGGACAAATGTCACTCACCAGTTTGATGGATGGACCGAGTGCACAGAAATATGTGGACAGATACTGATTTTTTGAACTCTGCCATTACTCATGGTTCTTGACAACTTATTTTCCTTCTTTGGTCTGCCTCTGTTAGTGCTATTCATGCTGCTTATAAATTGCTTTTTAGTGAACCCCAAAGGGGTCTCCTTCATGCTCAAGGGTAGGAAGTTGGCAACAGACATTCAGTGGATAGCTTGGACTATACTCTGTAAAAACAGTACCTCTCCCAGGTCTCAAGAGCCCTGCCCATGTCATCTAGAAAGTGGGTTCCATCCAGGTAAGGACTCAAGTCTGTTTGAGAAGAAACTATAGAAAGCAGGAGTACGGCATTTACTTCAGAAATGGAAGCATATGCATACCTTTCCAGTAGATGCCATAATGTAATCTTTACAAGGGAGTGGTTATTGTCTGGCTGGGAATGGAAGAAGAAGGAAGATAGAAAATAGAAAAATGCCAGGCTACGGAGGAGAAGCCTGGAAGAAGCCAGGGAGGGCAAGGTTAGGGCTAGTTTCCAGGTCTGTGTCACCCACCTGTGGAAGACAGAGTGGGAGCAGAAGTCAGAGCAGTGTGCAGGAGAGCAGGCGTTAGGGGCGACAGCCACAGAGGCTTCCCCACTCCAGGAGAGCCTGGGCTCACACTAGCTCATGCAAGCTCTGCGCTGCTCTTAGGGCCCCATCGCTCCTGGTCTGAGAAGGTCCCTAGGTTCAGAGAGAATTGTTTTCCTGGTGTTAGCTACAGCCATCTCTTCGGGCTGGAGCTGAAACCGGTTACACTAATCAGCTTAATGTGATTGCAAGCCAGAGAAAATATTTTGGAGAAATCTAAGACTTGTTTTAGAAAATGAGCTTCTTAAGGGTCAGAGGCAGGTACCCTTGGGATATGAATGACAGGAGGAATCTCAGTGCACAGAAAGTGGTGTAGAAAGCAGAGAGAGTGGTCTGTCACCTAGAGCTGAGAGAGCACAAGAACAGTTTCGTACTTCTATAATTTCCTTTGGGTTCTTTTTGAAGTTTCTGTTCCTTTGCTAAAGCTTTCTTCCCATTTATGATGAACTTTTAAAATTTTTCTTTTGAGACAGGGTCTTGCTATGTTGCCCAGGCTAGAACAGAACACCCAGGCTCAAGTGATTTCCCTGCCTCAGCTTCCTGAGTAGTTAGTTGTGACTACAGGCATGTACCACTGTGACTGATGTGTTCATATCTGGCATATAACTTGCCAGAGTTATAATGGTTATTTTAAGATAACTACATCCTAACCCCTACTTCTGCATCATCTTAGGGTCACTCTCCATTGACTGCATTTGTTTCTTGCATATTATACAGGTCACATTTTTGTTCCCTTGATGGTCCAGTAGTTTTGGATTACAGCCTGCACACTGTGAACAATACATTGTAAGACCGTAGTTTCTGTTCTGTCCCTCTAGTAAGCTTTGAATTCATGGTTTTACTAAACAGATAACTTTGTAAGATTAAAACTCAATCTCTTTCTCCTCTGTAGTGTCAAAGGTTAACATTTCTATTCAGGTCTTCCAGTGAGCCCACCTGTGTGTAATTTAGAGATCAGCCAGAGATTCAGGGGAAATTTATATACAGAATTTGGGGGGTCTCTTTGATGGTTCCTCCCTCCCTAAGACATCAGTTATCACACTGTTTCCTAGTTGGTGTGATAATGCTAATAGCCTAAAAGCCTATATTCAAATTTCTGAAATCAATTCATCAAAACTGGGCTTCTGTCCAAATTCTCATAACTGTCTTGTAATGTATTTACACTCTCCTTAGTCTCCTTTATTTTTCTCCGTAATACTCATCCTGAAACTGTCACAGATCTGCTTTTGAAAATGTGACTATCTCCCCTCATTTTTGTTTTAAAATTATGCTTGGGCATTTATTAGAGTGTCTTGTCTTATTTCAAATGTATGTGTATTTCACTGTAGAGAATTTTAATTTAAAATTAGAAATAGCTTGTAATAGCTTACAATAGAAAGGCTAGTCCTAAGCCCTTTGCATTTATTTACTGATTATCTTATACTACTTTATTAGGTAGCTGTTATTATCTATAGTTTTCAGATGAAGTAAGATACAGAGATGGTAAAGAATTTGCTGAAGGTCACCCAATTAATGGATGCTGTCTGTCCTCTTAGAACCTCTACACTTTTATTCAGATTTGCCTGTCACCATGTACAAAGCAAATCCTTTCAAGAGCTAGATCCCCCTCTTTTTAAATCATAATTCATCCACAAGTAGTAATGAAGTAACACTTGGACTACCTCTTTAAACCAGGCAGGATTTAGTTAGGAGGAAGTTGTATTTTGTGATCACAAACAATTCTTTTTGGTCATAGCTTGTTTCATATTATTCAAGTAAACCAA
Organism: Cavia porcellus; assembly: GCF_034190915.1. Classification (NCBI taxonomy): domain Eukaryota; kingdom Metazoa; phylum Chordata; class Mammalia; order Rodentia; family Caviidae; genus Cavia; species Cavia porcellus. The sequence goes on along the minus strand of NW_026947485.1, from coordinate 83,914,736 downwards.
ATGTTGAATGATAAATCTAAATTCTAAAACATTAAGAACAGTGGAGAACTTCTCAGGCATACAGACGACTATATAATTTCACCTCAAAAAGTAAATGTCACAAAACCTCATGGTTTTAGAAAGGACTTGTTCCATAATTACACCGAGCCTTCTCTTTTCAGAACAAGAAGCTGAGGGTCAGAAGAGTAGAAACATTAGACCAGGTTCACACTGAGAGTTAATGGAAGAACTTCCAGGTCATTCCTGACAATTGGCACAGCCTCTGTGCACCATGTTTAATCCTCTAGTCTAGGGTCATTTCACACAATGACATTCCACTCTGGTTGACTACCTTGATCAGACAACAGTTACCGAAACTCCCTTTGTGTACACAATGACCCCTTGGGTTGAAACCTCTGTGACTGTCATAAAGTCAGTTGAAAAAGAACCAAAGTAAATAGGGGAAGGAAGTAAAAGAAAATACTAGAAAAGAAAGAAGAAAAGGAAAACACTAGAAGACTGAAGTTACAGTAATAGAAAATCCCATGGGGCCCTTTCAGTGCAGTGTCCCTAGCACTTAGACAAGAGTCTGGTGTGGCATAGATGTCCAATATTTATTAAATGAATGTTGAAGCTCCTTGAAGAGAGTGAGAAGCAATCAGAGGTGAGGTACACTACCATTCATAGGCTACATGACAGAATAAGAGCCATGAAATGGACAAAAGCCTCAGAAGCCAAAGAAAGCGAACCCAGGAGAGTAATGTCACACAAGCTATCCCAGGAGTGCCCACTGAGAGGATGTACAATGTCACACGGGCCAAGTGAGGTGACACTTGGACAGGTTTCCTGTCTCTGAGAGTTCAGAAGGTCATGGATGACTTTGTGGACAAGTCATCTCGGTGATGCAATGGAAGTCGGAAACCAGACCACACTGGGATGCGAAAGGACAGCAAATAGAAACCTAGGGTCAAAGGCTGGGAGAAGGGGCCAGAAGAGAGGCAAGATGGGAACAAAAGAGTGATGAAATAATGCGAGAGAGAAATGGGAGAGACAAGGAGCTCAGCCTACTGGAAGGTTTGCCTTGAGCAAGAGAAAGGCTTCAATCTTCGGCTCCCAGACACCGGCAAGGAGAGGATGAACTCACTATCTCTTTGATTTAGAGTGAGGGCAGCTACAGCGGTTGTCCTGATTGTGTCCTGTGTCCACCTCCTGGCTGCAGAGGACATTCTGCCCTCTAAGTCAAGCCCTGTTGTGAGGTCACATCTACTTTATTTGGAGAAAGAGGGACCTTTTATGAATACAGTATCCAAGCCGGGCTTCTCTGGTGTAGCATCTGCTGGAGGAGAATCTGTCCTTAAGTCTTACAAAAGCAGCCTTATAGAGAATTTAAATGTCAAAGAGACCGTTATGGGATTTACATCTTCTCTTCCTCTTTCTAAACATATTAAACATGTAATAAAGAAAAAATACTTCAGACACAGTGATAAGCCTTCTGCAGACTCATTCTCTGACCCCAGTGCCTACCCAGCTTCCTAGAGACAGCCACTGTTTAGCACGTGAGATTTCTCGTTCTCCTGCAGTCTTCTACTTCTATTACACGTGTGGTCCTATAAACAAAGTATTTTTGCATGACCTTAATTTTTGTCTAAATGGTCTTTTGTTGCACACATTGCTTTATGTTGGCTTCTTTTTTGCTGCACATTGTTTTTGAGATTTATCTATTAATACATACATTTCTACTTCATTTGCATTTGTTTCATGAATATTTATTAAATACCCCATTGAGTAAATATGCCATTTCCCCTCCATTTTATTGTTGATAGTCATTCAGGTTGTTGCTTTAAAATTTTTGTTTTTAAGAGCAAAGCTGTAATAAGTCTTGGATACCTTCTTAGTAGATAGACAAGAGTGAACAGGATTGCTGGCTCTCAAGGGTGCCCACCTTCAACTTCCCTAGATGATGCTACTTGCTCTTCAAAGTGAGTTGTACTCCCAGTAGGCATGTGTGAGTCTTAACATCATCTGGAGTTTTTCTCAGACTTTGGGTTTTTCTCTCATTAGCAGGGTTACAGTTTTTGGTGACCTGTCCCTGGTTATGCATAAGTTTGAGTATTTTTTGTGTATTTATCAAGAATTTGGAGTTATTGCTTTTGTAAAATATTCTTTTTCTTCCACGTTTCATTATTTATGTTTTCTTAATTATATGTAGAATTTTAAAAATCATTATTATATGGTTACTAATTCTTTATCTCCTCATGTCGTGGCTTATCTTCCACTTTTTAATGGTGTCTTTGGTTGTACATACAATGTAATTTCAGAGCAGTCATTACTTAATTCCATTTTCTGTTGCTACCTTACTGAATGAAGTGTACTGGCTTATCTGTAAAGAATAAAACCTTAGTAAGTTCCTGGTTCTGAAGGCTGGGAGGTCCAAGACTGAGGGCCCACACCTGGTGCCTCTGCTTCCTGTTGGTGGGAACTTTCTGGAGAGTCCCAGTGCGGTCCAGGATACTACATGGTGGGGAACATCCATGAGAGCCCAACTGGCTTCCGTAACAGACCTACTCTTGATTTAACCATTATCCCATTAATTCAGGAGGGCAGAACCCTTATGGTCTCATCATCTTTTAGAGGTCACCTGGCCCCACTTCTTAACAGCTCACAATGGGGATTAAATTTCAGCATGAGTTTTTGGGGAGACAGTCAATATCACCACTCTTTTTCAACCTTCGTTTTTCAGTCAACTAGCATGAACCTAGTCCATAGCACACACCTAGACCTGGGATTTGGCTAGGGTAGGAGGGGCAGGACAATGAGACAGGGTTTTACACAGGGAATTCTGTTTTACTGAAACCTGCCAGAAGAGGTCTGATAAAGATTAGACTGTGTAACTCGTTTTTTTTTAATCGGTAACAGGGATCAAACTCACGACCACGTGCTTGCAAGCAGGCTTATGCTGCTGAGCTAAATCCCCAGGCCCCTAGACTGTGTAACTCGTGAGCTGCAGTAGAAACTCATAAGAAACAGACATGAGGGTAGGATTAACTGTCTACAGACTGGCCTCATCAGGGAAGAGTCAACTTTCTTGATTTTCTATAAACTTAAGAATCACAGGCTGCAAGGAAACACAAATAAAAAGGAGCCCACTGACGTGAAGACTTCTCTGCTGAAGGTCTCACAGAGAGAGGCAGAATCCCTACTAAAACTATGGACTCCAGTAGATCGTGTTACTTTACCTGCTAGGCAAGAATGCTGACATGTCTTCCTTTGGTCATAAAACAGAGGTCTGATGATGCAAAATGAAAAAACGAATAAGGGGAAACAGACCATCGATAATTCTAAAAGGTCACGATCATTTAACCTACAAACTGTTGGAAGAAGCTATAATATTTATACCAATTAGTCTGACTTGCGAGGATATGTGGAAATACGTTATCCTCTTGTCTCTCAGGTGACACACAAAGCAGTAAAGGGATTTAACCTAGGTCACTTTACAAATTACAGCAAAAGAGAGTAAATTAATAAGGGCTCTGTATAAACAGCAAAAATAGTAAGTCAGTCTCTATGGAACCACTTTCTTATCTTAGTTACATGAATTTTGTCCTTGTACTGAGTGTCTGATCAATTGCCTCCAATTCATTTTGCCTGTGAAAAAAGCACTAAACTTGGAGAGCTAATCAGGAACACTGAAAAAATAAACCAGAAATATATTGATTAAATCATTCATAGTCAAGCTACTCTTACAGTCCTCACTTTTCCTATCTACATATTACCAGCACATACAAGGGTGTAAAAATCATTTCCAACTGCCTGTGAGAGACAAGCTGTAATTAGGATCAAAAGTTTTCTCCACTATGAAGATGCTGAAAGCATAACCACCTTGTATCTTACTATAGTAATAAATTTATGAAGACATTGAAATGATGTATGCCAGTGTTAGAGAAATATCATAACACAATTATAACAAATCGTCAGAATACTCACCAACATCAAATAAAATGTTCACTGAGAGTAAAAATAAGCTTCCTGTCTTTCAAGAAAACTAGTTCTCAGTGCAATTAGTAGTCACATTATAGAGGACCCATCAGCGCCAGGCACACCTTCCCAGGGGTTGAAGATAGAAAGGATAGAATGCGATTACTGCTGCTTGGATGATGCCTAGAGAAGCCTGGCTGTAAACCCAGGGACCTCCTAATAGATGTAAAATACTAAGGGTGCAAAATGAAGCTGTAGCAGTGAACGCTGGGATGCTGTGGCTATGCCAATCTGAATAGACGTTCTCTCAGGCACTAAAGTAGGGAAAGGCATGCAAGGTAAAGTAGGCACTAGAAGCAAACGCAGTAAGGGGTGAAAGAGAAGGGCAGGTCTGTCAGTGGAGTGTGTACCCTGTGCTAAAGCCGGGTCCCTATCTCTGATAGCCTTGCATGTGGGCTAGCAAGCTGAGATTTTAACACTTATGTTCAGCCATGCCGCCATGCTTACACTGGTGCTTCAGCTAGTCAACTCCATCTAGCAGCTAAGAGCGGAGAAGACAAGGAATCCCATTCTTATGCTCCTGCATTAGACTAAGGAAGACATGCTAACATCTTGCTTTGCAGTCCTGAGGAGGGAGGAAACATATCCAAAAGATCTTCAGGGGTCACTAGAATCAGTCAAAAGATGGGAAGAAGGAAAGTGAATCTTTTAGGTGAAACTAGAAAAAAATGGAATGAACATCAGTGTTAATATTAAAGAAGCCAGGTCAAGCAAAAACTTAAAAATATTTGAATAATCAATCATCTATGTGTAAAAAGGTTTTTTTTTTGGAAAAGATCACTTATCCACTCTTTTTTTTTTTTCTATGATACTCCAGTGGTTTATCACGTACTGGAGTAAATAATTTTTACCAACTGTATAGTAGTCCTCAAAAGAGCAAATGCTTAATCTTCATACCTGAGATGCACATGCACAAGCAAGTTCTCCTACAGTGTAAATAAATACATCAGAAATCAACCTGAAACAACATGGCATCATCTGCAAGAAAAACCAAGCATTTTCCCATTGGTTTTATTTAATACCAGAAAAAGAAGAGGAGAATGTGAAAAGAAGATTAGCATCTATTCAAGATTTCTCACACGGGAAGCTTCTGTAAGACAAGCAGTGTCAGAGATACCAAAAATAGAAAGCCTCCTTCCCCACCACAAGTGGCTGGGGTGGCTGGCATACTGTACAGACTGTCACCTCATTTGAGGAACACTCTTCCCACAGCAGTGGCTCTCCGCTGGCTGAAGTACTTACTCTTTGCTCCTGATCACCTGATGGATCCATTAGTGAGGGGCAGAATAAAGCCCCAACCTAGACTTCAGGGTCAGGGTGTCTCTGATAGGATACCCAGGTTCCAGAGAAATGGAACTCAGGCCTCCACAGTAACGGTACAGCAGCCAACCCTTTCCCCTCACCCCTCCCAAGGGCTTGCGCCCATAGACCTTGCACACAGAAATCTCAGAGCCCTTCTCCCAGGAAGTCCAACCCACAAAACCCTACCAGGATCACAAAGAGCCTTTTATAAGCAGTAATTACAGAGATGAGGATGTCACTATAAAAGTACTATTAAATGTACTGGAGTCGGCAGGCGTGGTGGCGCACTCCTGTAATCCCAGCACTTTGGAAGATGAGGCAAGCAGATTGTGGCAAGTTTGAGAGCAGCCTGGGCTACAAAGTGAGCCCATGGTCAGCCTGAACTGCATAGCAAGGCCCTGTCTCAAAAAGACCAAAACAAACAAACAAATCATACTGGGTCTCAAATAAAGGAGCCGTATTCCTATTTTATGTTCTAAAGTTAACAGCAGAGTTGTAGACAGCATACACATAGTCTACAGTGCTTTCAACAGAAAGAAATTCGCAAGAACTATTTAAGAATCACAGCAAGGACAGATAAAGATGTGTATATTAAAACCACCTGCAGCTGGGTGTGGTGGTGCACATCTGTAATCCCAGCACTCGGGAGGCTGAGGCAGGAGAATCACTGGAAGTCTGAGAACTCCTGGGCTACAGTGAGTTCAAGCCCAGCCTGAACTGCATAATGAGATCCTGTCTCAAAGAAAAAATAAAAACAAAAAACCCACTTGCAGTTCCCTTGTATTATTAGTCTCTGGGTTAGTAAGTCATATATCCAAACATTGTTTTCATGTTTGTTTTTCTTACCCCTTCTCCCCTCAACTGCTTGGCAATGTTTTCCCTGAAGCTTCATCACCCGGGTGGTGGAGGTGGTGGTTTGTGCAGAAAATCAAAAGATGCCTGAATGCTGACTGCCACCTAGTGGAATCTTCAAGTAGTCAGGCCTCCATTAAAGTAGTTGTTTTGTTTTTGTTTTGTTTTTCTCTCAGCAGCTGACACATCAATACAACAGCTATGTGTAGCCATGTCAAAGGATGGGTCACTCATCTTGAAAGGGGAAAACTCTAGGGCTCACTCCATGGCACACACCCATAATCCCAGGACTCTGGGAGGCTGAGGCAGGAGGACTGCAAATTTGATCTCAGTCTGGGCCATTTAGTGATTTAGCAAGACACTATCTTGCTTGTTTTCATATTTTTTTCTAAGGTAAGTCACGAGGGGCATCATGAGTGTGAGTGTGGGAAATACTCAGATAAAAAGGGTATTTTAAGGGCTTTGAGGCAGAAAAATCCAATTAATTCTGGATGTTAAAGACTGGTGAAGCTGGGCACAGTGAACACTTGTAATTCCAGTACTCTGGGAGACTGAGCTTGTAAAGCTATTCCTGACTCCTAGAGTTCCTTCAACTCTTGGCTGCTTTTCCCCAACATTCCCATACACACACACCCCAAAACTGTTCTAAAAGGTGTTCCAGCCAGTTTGTGAATACTCTTATCCATCTTTTGCCTCTTTGAAAAATGTCAAATATATAGAAAAGTTAGGGACTGGGGGTTTAGCTGAGTGGCACAAGCGCCTACGTGGCAAGTGTGAGGTCATGAGTTCAATCCCTGGTACAAAAAAACAAATTATATATATATACACACACACACACACATACATATATACACTTGAAAGACTAGTACAATGAACAATTATATATCTACCACCTAGACACAACAACTGTTAACATTTGCTCTTTCCTCTGTGTTCACATATTCATAGATATGTAGCCAGGTAAAATTTCACATATTTTTGCAAAACCACTTGAAAGTAAGTTCAAACATTAGGATATTTTATCCCTAAATACTTAATACTTAATTTAAGCATAAGGCAGTTTCCTAAGTAACTATTATCAAAATTAGTTATTAAAGTTATTTTAATAATTTCACACCTGATAAAATTAGGAATAATTATCATCTAATAAATTAGTTCATATTCAGATGTCTGCCCCAAATCTTCTGTTTTTCCAAGCCTTATTTTTCCAAACCAGGATACACTTAAGATATACTCATTGCATTTGATGGTTGTACCTTTTTGTATCCTGATTTAGACAGTCCCCCAATGTTTAATGATATCTTTTTTTTTTAAAGAATTTAAGTTCCTTCCCTTATTGAATGTCCCATACACTGGATGCCCCTATTGTCATATGGTATTCTACTTGTTCCTCAGTGCCTGTATTTCCTGTGACCTGGAAGATGTGCAAAAGGTTTAGTTATATTAGGGGTAAGCAAAAATAAATAAATAAATTAAGCATTCTGGACCAGTTTCCATTATATGTGACACAGTTATGTCATGCTGTACCAAATCAAGGGGCAAATGAAGTCAGGTCATCCCAAAGTAGTGGCACTAGATTTGATCACTGGGTTGTCAGTGACTGCTGAGTTTCTTCATATTTGAATATATTTGCTGTTTGTAGTAATTAGGCAATCTGTGGTACCTGACACTTTCTGTGTGACCCCATAAATCTATGTACTCACTGTCCCTTTCCCTACCTACTTTCATCAGCTTTTAATGATGATTGTAGTGGTTGGTAACATTCAGAAGCTTCACTAAATCCGTTTAACAATTCTATACCCTAGGGTGGCTCATCTCCTGGATGGTATAAAAAGTGAAGGAGAGAGGACAGATGAGATTCCATTCTTTGGAAGAGCTCTAATCTTCGCCTTCTGTTTGGACGTCATCTCCTGGCTTCCAGCATAGACTCTTTGGCTTCTTTTTGGATCCTTTAGACTTCTGGCATAGATTCTTCAGCCTTCTGTCGCAGATTCAGCAGCCTGCTGGTGTGGCCTTGCACAGGACACTGCAGTGAACCTCAGACCTTGGATTGAATCCTTTGGCCTTCAGCTTGCAGACACCCTCTGCATGCTTCCTCATCCAACTTTGTGGCTGACCATGGTAAACCAATCTTGTAATTTCTTATAATTTGTGTATCTTGTGTTACATGTTTCTCTAGTATCCTAATACAATGATCCTTGCTTGAATCATTTGGAATTGCAAATGGTGAACTTTGCAATTCTATCATTCTATTTACCTTTCTTGGCTACATTTATTTTTCTACAAAGAAAAAGTCTCTTCCCCATGATTCATTTTGACTATCACCCTGAATTTTAAAAAGTGCATTCAGTGGCTTGATAATCTATTATAGTTATTACTTCTTTTAATTGAAGAAAAGTGGCCAAATAAATTCGTGTATTTCCAGTAGGGTTCCCTAACTTTAACTTCCTATTCGTTTTGGGATATTTCCTTGTTTTCTGAAAGGTGTTTTAGCCTCAAACTTGCACTTTTGTACTTTCTGGGCCTGTGATCTACAATCACACATTTTTCTAAGACATATCATTTCCTTTTTAGTGGGGGATGGTAGCTAACTACTAAAATATGGGCAACCTCTAATGGGATAACATTATTTCTAAGAAATATATACTTACATAATTCTGAGTGCGGTAGCACATGCCTCCTATAATCCAAGTACTCTGAGGTAATTTTTTTTTTTTTTTGTACCAGGGATCAAATTCATGCTTGCCACGCAGACGCTTATGCTGCTGAGCTAAATCCCTGGTTCAATCCAAGTACACTGGAAGGCTAAGTTATGAAGATTACAAGTTTCAGACTAGCCTGTTAAACTTAGCTAGATCTTGTGCCCAAAAGCAAAAAGACTGCATAAAGAGCTCAGTTGGAGGATCTTAGGTTTATTCCCCAGGACTGACTTCCTAAAAAGATTCTGATTCAAATTTAACATGAGGTTTTGGTTTTACACTTTGTTTTTTAAATTCCACTTTTGTTTTGAGGGGAGTTTTTAAGCTGTTTTTTTTTTTTTTCAGTGCTGGAGATTAAACCCAGGTCCACGAACCTAGCAGATGAGAACTCTGCTACTGAACTACATCTCCAACCTCTCAAAATTGTATTACCAAAATCACAGTACAAGCAGCAACATGTGATATTTGAGAGATGCTTGTAGGGGAAAGAGGTGGGCGACGGAGGGGTTTGGCCTGCATTCAAACCTCTCGACAGCTCTGTACATCCATATAAAACCTGTACATATTGTACTATTACATATTTCATGAGCATTTTCTAATGTAAATGCAAGTATTCAAATACTCTGCTTATTATTCAAGACTATTAAGTTGGAAACTGTTCCCCGTTAGGTTGAGATTTACCTAATCAACTTAGTTAAAACCAAGTACTGTAGTAACAAGATCAGTCTCTAATAATTTCGGCTACGACTGTTTTCTTTTGCTACCAAGACGTTTACTGTGTCGAGCAGAGGTTCTCTAGCGTAACTGGACACCAGTTACGCTAAATAAAAAGCTGGTAGAAAAAAAAGACTGTAAAGCCTACTCCTAGAGTTTCTGGATCTTTGAAATCTGGGACCTGACTTAATAATACATAGCCACTAAATTCTCAGGTGACGTAAATGAGGCAGATTCGAGGACTATACTTTGAAATTCACTAGCATAATGGCTGCATCGAATCTTGTTCCATCCACGACCGCATACGCGCGCCTCACCAACAGCTACCCACACGCTCCCGGCTCCAAGTCGGAATGGAGTTTCGACGAACCCGCGTTACTAGGCCGGCGCGCCCTATCTACGCCATTTCCTTTCTGCTTGGCCCCGCCCACTTCGCCCTCCCGACGCCACGCAAAAGGCGCCACGAATCACGTGACCTAGGAAGCGGCTCGCGATTTTTTGTATCTCGCGATACCTCATTTGCCTTGTCTTTTCCTCTTTCCGTCGCCCGGCATTCCTCCCCTCCCCCTCACTGCTAAGAGAGTTCTTCCTTTTCGGACTGAATCGCCTCCTCGAGAAGATTTTTTTTCCCCTACTGTTGCTGGCTCTGCTACCACTGCCGCCACTGGGCCCATTTGCCCCAACCCCTTCCCGCCGCCCCACCCCTAGTCCCACACAAGGTAACAAACTCGGTGTAGGAGAGGCAGGCCTCGCCGGGCCTTGGTCGTTCCCCGGTTGAAGCGGAGGCCCCAGGCCACCGAGCCTGCCTTGTAAGACAGGTCTGGGCGCGGGCGCTGTGGTTCGGCGGCCCCCGTCCCTCTCTCCCACCAGAGTGGGGCCATGGGCCGTGGGCCGCGGCGGCGAACACGGCAGTTCTGGAGCAGCCATCGGGGGTCGGTGCGGGGCGGGGGTTGGGTCCCGCCGAGATCGTGTGTTGGGGTAGGGCCCCGGCGGTGCCCCTGGACGGGGAGTTTGAGCTTCTAGGTCTGAAACAATCGGCAGAGTTGTGGCGGGCTTTGAGGTGCTGAGTGCCTGAGAGGGGAGCAGCTTGGCTGGCTTTAACCCTTAGAGTCTGTCTGTATTCCAGGCGCTCTCCGGAATCTAGAAAGTCCCGTATGTTTGCTTAGAAATTATCAAGAAAAGGATTAATGCGTAGCTTATTTTCAGATTATCGGTGACACTGGTGAAAGGCACTTTTCTTAGGATGCCTATATGGGAGAGTATTTTGTGGTTGCTTAAAATACATCTGTAACTACGTATTTAAGTGACTGGGTGGAAGATTCTGTTTTAGAGAGCTATGAATACTCATAATTGAATAATTCAAGTGAAGAATGATGTTTGTGTAGTTAACTAAAAGCCATTTTTATTTCGCTTTGGATGTATCCTGTCATGCTTAAAAATAAGTGGTTTTTCTGAAGTTTTGAGACTGCTGTCAGACTGGTACTACTTAAACGACGTGTAGTAAACTGTGATCATTGCCTAACCTGTAACTAATTAAAATCGCAGCATTCGGCAGGCTGAGGCAGGAGGATTGTTGAGTTTGAGACGAGCCAGGGCTACAAAGTCAGTTCAGTGCCAGCCTGAACTACATAGGAAGAGCCTGCCTCAAAAAGACACCCCCCCCCAAAAAAAAAACCCTAAAATTTTTCCTTACATCTCAAGCATTTTCTTTTAATATTGAATTTATCAAACATTTATGATCTGCAGAATCTGTTGTCTTGAAGTTTGTGGTTTAGCTCAGGTCTGAAGTAAAAGTAAAACTAGTGGTGAATTAAGCTACAGTGTTAATAAGGTAGGAGCAAAACTTGTAAATTCAGGCAGATTAGTTTTTATGATTTGATATTCAGCTCTATTTTCATAGTCTTATCCTTTATATATCCCCCAGATGTCAGAGGATCTAGCAAAGCAACTGGCAAGTTACAAAGCTCAACTGCAGCAAGTAGAAGCTGCATTATCTGGAAATGGAGAAAATGAAGATTTGCTAAAATTGAAGAAAGATTTACAAGTAAGTATAGATGGACAGTTGAAGTTAACATTGCTTAAAAAGAGTATTGTTATGTTTTTCAAGTGATTTATTGTTTAGAATCCATAGGTACTTAAAGTACCCTTGTAGGAAGGTGGGCTGCCCAAAACTGTATATAAAGGGTGAGGCTTGTAGAAAACCAGTTGCTTTTCCAATTTGTATGTAGCAAAACAAATGAAACATTGTAGTTATCAAAACGGTGTGCTCTTGGGATTTTAAAAAAAGTTGATTTTTGAAAGTCTCAAAATTTCAAAAGAAGAAACTATTATGTGAACATATTTTTATTTTTCAAGAGTTGGCAAGGGAAAGTAAGTTCAAAGTTAAAGGAGAAAAATATAACCTAATTAAGATTCATTGAAAGTGAAAGTGTGGCCTTTCTGTTCAAAGCTAGTGGGCTATACCTTGTATGAAAAATACAAAACAAAAACATCTAGAGAGAAACATGTTTTTCTGTATTAATGTTATATAGTCATTTGAAGTTAAGACTGAGTTTTTATAGTGCAAATGTTGGCCCTTGCTGAAGTTGGGTTGATGTGGTAAAACGGATATCTTATTTGTCATGGAGATTTGAGTAAGTATAAAACTTCTAAACTGTGCCGGGGTTTCAAGACAGAGCCATGATTGTAAGTATCTCTTGTTTTCAGGACACTGAGTTAAGAATAACACCACATACAGCTTGTGAATGTTACCTATATATATGATTTTTCATCTTGAGAACTTAAAATTCTGAACTAGATTTTTAAGTTTCCAGGGTGTTTTGATGATGTCTCTCTACTAATTTCTTTATGTTATCCAAATAATGTTTCCCTTTATCATCCTGTTGCCCATTAAAACATTTAGGTTTTAGGAATATTACAACTGCAAACAAAACTTAAGTGAGGTTTATAGTTGGGATTCTGAATGGGCTTATCTGAGCATAGCTGAAGACAAGTTGAGTATTTCCAAATTCTAGATTTAAGATAAATTTGCAATAGTATGTTATTTTTAAAAGCTCTTGAGATTTCGAACAGGATCCAACATAAAATATGTAGTAACTAGGCCTGAGGATTTCAGTGTGCCTGTCAGTGAGAGAAAGAAGGGTGTTTTGTGAACAAATTCTTCCTGTCTGAATCCTTTTATAAAAAATGCCCAGGAGTTGACTTTTGCTCCATTTCATCTGTGAACATGTACTAAAAGGGAAGTGACAAAGGCAAACTGACTTACTTGGGAACCAGCTTTCTTCTCACCTCAGAGAGATGGCCTATCTCCCTTTGTCAACTTAAAAGCAGCCCTTTTTTTTCCTTTGACAAAAACTTCGTATGCCAGTGTTTTATAGTGTATAATGCTTTCTTAGCAGTGGGAGGGAGATATATACATGCAACTGGTAAGGTGGAGTTGAGGGTGGAGTTTGAAATAGCATTATTATCTGGTACTTTTAGTATTTCTAAAATAAATTCCAGGCACAGTGTCTTAATCTGATTGTAGTGGAAAATGTTACAGGGAGAAACTATTGTAATAAGACAGTATAGTAGTACCTAAAAGGTGCTAGCGTTCAGTTAATGACCTGAGAATCATTTATATATAAATATTCTCTTTGCTTTAATCACTTAGAACAACACTGTCCAATGAAATTTTCTATAATGATGGAAATGTTCTTTTCTGCTGTTGAATGCCACAGCCACTAACCTTATTTGTGGCTATTTGAAGTATAGCCAGAGTAAGTGAGAAATTGAAATTTTAATTTTACTCAATTAGACAGCTAAATATGGCTACATATTAGGCTACCAACTCAGAAAGCTTCAGTGCTAATACCTCAGATAGTGATAATGCAGAATTCTTGGTTAGTTTATCTCTTACTCTATCATGAGGGGGAAAATTTGACTCTAGTTACTAAATAGAGGTCTGTTTTTGAACTGAAAACTTCTCAAATGTGAAAAGCATTTTTTCAATAGTAGATGGAATTCTGAAAAACATTTGGGTATCTTGAGTGCACCTAGTAATTGTTGTTTCTATTGAAACTGCAGTTAGAGATTGTATTTTGCTTCGTGTCCCTGCCCCCCTGTTTTTTCTTCTTTTTGGCATATATCTTGTGCCATTGGCATTTAGTTCTGCCTGTTAGTTTGGGTGAAAAGTCTGCTCACGTTACTTATTACTTATTTTGTGGCTTTCTTGTTCCATATTTTTGGATCATCATATGGTTTCTTATGGAATCTGTCCTTATCCTGGTTATTAATATATTTGCTTTTTGATTATACTATGTCCTGAGTTTTTTTCATTGGCTTCTGTTTTTCCAGTAAGGTTCCTATGTTTATTGCTTTTATGTATTATGTTTCATATAGAATAAAGTTACTCAGGAGGCAGCATATTGAAGAAGTCCTAACTACCTTCCCCCCGACCCCCTTTTTAAAGAAATAATAGGGAAAGTAAAATCCAGGCTAGCTAACCGATCAGCTCCCCGGCAGTCTATGATGATAAAAAAAAGTCAATTTATTAGGCTGTTTTGCTAAATAAACTGGTTCTAAAGGAGGCAGGGGTCAAGTCACTTGTCTCATATATTACAGTGGCTCTCTGCATCCCCGAAACGCCTTCCTTCAGTAAGCAGAGTGCTTGAATGCACCCCCTTTGACCTGCTGATATGTAGATCACAACACCTGATGCTTCCTGGAATTGCCGATTACTGTAACTGCTGCCCATCTGTCAATGAAGGAGCAGTTTCAGAACTCAGACTTGGGGGAGGAAAAGTAATTAATGGTATGTACCTTTAAGAACCCCCTCATACGTAAAATAGTTTTTCTAATACTTTGGTCCATGTGCACATGTGAAGAAAAAAATTACAGGGTTCTTCATAGTTTTGCTGGGAGGGTATGTAAAAACCTTGGCAGAATTACAGAACAGTAGGAATGATGCTCTGAATCTTTTTTTTTTTTTTAATTTTTAAAAAAAAGGTCATTTCAGCATAGAGCTCTGAAAATTCTTTGTAATATGCACAGCTTTTCAGGACCCTTTTCTTTGGTGAAAATGAAATATATTCTCTTATGAAGGTAGTAGAAAAATGTCCTATCTTATAAGGAATTCTAAATCTAAGATTACAAGTCCGAAATTTGTGCGTGTGCTTTATTTAAATAATCCTTAGTAGGATGTGGAAGTATTTGATGATGGAATTTTGTGGGCGCTTGAGTCAGGCTTACTGGCTTATATTCCCAGCTCTAAAAGTGGCTAATAAGAAAACTAGATCATTTCCTCTGTATACTACATTGTCTGTACTTCCTGCTTTTTTTTTTTGCAAAGTACTGATTGATAAGTGTTTGAGGGCTGGGCTGTGACCCTAGTCGAGTGCTTGCCAAGCTTGCAAAGGTCTGTTTACAGCTCCAGCACTTCAGAAACAAAGTTGTATTCTCCCTTTAGGGCAACAAAAAAAAAAAGAAATGGCTATTTGGCAAAATTTAGAAATACTACTCTCCTGAATTTTTGAATTCAAATATGAGTCTTCTAGCGGCCAAGGATTTAGTTCAGTGGCATAAGTGCCCGCCTGGCAAGTGCAAGGTTGTGTGTTTGTTCCTCAGTACAAAAAAAAAAGTCTTCTAGTTTATTAACCCATAAAGCTGACTTTTCTCCAGTAGATTAATATTGTTTTTTTTTTTTAAGGCCCAAATACTAGTTTTTCATAAGTAGCCAGAAGATTTAGAATCTTCAGGAGAGAGGTAATATTTAACTTTCTTGGCTACCGAACCAGAGCTACTATTATGAAACCTCAGTTTGAGCCAAAAGAACCTAAGTTTAATATTGCCAGTTTTTCCTCCCATATACACAATATGTTTTAAATTCAACAGTGTGAGGGAGCAGCTATGCAAGTTCTTGAATCAAATAAGATATAAATAGTATAGATTTTCGATAGAGTAAAAATAAATAAGTAGCAAAATATTACCAATTTGTACTGTTTCACAAGTTTTTAAACCATTTCTAACATTCAAATCCAACAGATTAATATAATCCTGCTTTAGGAGAAATATTTGTCACAGAGAGGCATTGCCTGCCTGTTACTTTTTATTATTTTTTCCTTTCAAATGAAGCTGTGCTAATGTGCTTACTAAATATTAAAGTATAGAATATTTTAAGTCTAATGATAGTTTGCTTTATAGTTCAGGTAAGGTTCATAGTGAATGAGTAAGAAGACTACTAATTTCTTTTATACATGCCGGTACTATTTGAGATGTAGAAGTAGGAACATTTTGCTTACTAATAAGGATACTTCAGGTGTTTGAAGATTTGTGGAGAGGATGTTGGCTGGACAGTTAATACTGTTGCTAAATAATGCCCTCTAAAACAGTACTATAGCTGCATGAAATATAGTGACATTATAAATGAGATCTTGAACTATTCAGTCCCTCCATATTTTCTCATCTTTGAAGAAAATAGGAACTTAGTAGTAATGCATGGCATAAACGTCAGTCTACTTTATTTCCATTAGTATTTCATGGTTGAGGATATCTGTATAGGCTTAAATGACAGCTCCACTGCTTACTAGTATAATAGATTGTATCTCTTTTTCTACATGGAGATAATGATATATTCTCCTAGTAGTGTTATGAGCTATACATGAAATAGTACTTAATAAGTGGTTTTAAGACCTGTCATCAGTCTAAAGTTGACAGTGTGCATTTAAAAAAATGTTACGGTTTTTGTTATTCTCTTTTAGGAAGTTATAGAATTAACCAAAGACCTTCTGTCAACTCAACCTTCAGAAACTCTTACAAGTTCCGACAGTTTTGCTTCTACTCAGCCCACTCATTCATGGAAAGTAGGAGACAAGTGTATGGCAATCTGGAGTGAAGATGGACAGTAAGTGTAGAAAAAACCCTAACTATAACATGAAATAATAAAATACAATGGTAAGATGTTTTCATTCAGTTTGAACTACAGTGTTTTTCTTTATAGGTATGTAGTTGATACAGCCAGTTTAATTCTTGAGTGATTACTAGTAATATAGTTTAGTTTTAGCTTTAGATGAAGACTGGTAGAGAAAAATGACTTGGACCTCAGAGGAGGGGGAAATGCATGTACATAGTGGTGCCTTCGTTTACAAACTTAATTTGTCCCACAACTCTGGAAAAAATGGTCATGTTTGTGTTTATGTGGGAAAGATGGCCACAGTTTTATTTGTCACTCAATGTAGAGTTTACAAACAAAAGCAAAATTTTACCAAATGCTTTTGTTTGTGAACCAAATTGTTCATAAATAGAAGTTTGTAGACTGAGGTACCACTGTATTTTCTAAATTTTTTTGTTAAAAATTAAGTAAATTGTTGATTTTGAGATTTCTGTAAAGTGCACACACTAAAATCATTTCTGTAAAAATGCCACTTCTCAAAAAGATTAAAGCACATTGACTAGATGGACAGTACAAGATTTTCTCGGCAGTATTTTGATTAGGGTTTCTTTTTTTAATAGCAGGTACCTAACTTCAGTCACTTTTTTAATATTGTTTTTGCCAAAAGAACCATTTTAAAAGTTTCATTTTAGACATGTAATAATTGAGTCACTGCAGTGTAAGTCTTGTAGGCTGAGTACTAAATCTTTACTCACCTGCTTACAGCCATGATATCTTTACAGGTGTTACGAAGCGGAGATCGAGGAGATAGATGAGGAAAACGGCACCGCTGCAATCACCTTTGCTGGTTATGGCAATGCTGAAGTGACTCCACTGTTGAACCTCAAGCCTGTAGAAGAAGGAAGGAAGGCAAAGGAGGACAGTGGCAGCAAACCCATGTCAAAGTAAGTGGCTTTGACTTTCATATTTTAGGTGGTCTCCATTTGCTAGTAGGTAGTCTACAAGAGAATCTTTGCAAGCTAGACTGAGGTGAGGAAGCTGTAATTCTGTTCATCATTGTTGTGAAGGTTAGTGCTAGAGGGGCAGCATGGTCTCTACGTACACTTATGTAAAATGGAGACATTTTGGTTCCCAGGTAGGTATTCAATAGCTATGAGATACTGTATACTAAGAATATTTTCCTACCATATTGTTTAAGCCAGATCTTACTGGATCTTCACAATAAAGATGAACATAAGTCTTTTCCCTACAGAAATAAATATCCAGAGAGAAAAACACATAAGTAGAGAAATGTTTTAGTAATAGCTGGCCATGGTGGCGCATGCCTGTAATTCCAGCACTTCAGGAAGTTGTGGCAAGATTTTAACAAGTTTGAGCCCAGGTTGGGAAACTTAGCAATTTACTAAGACACTGTCTCAAAATAAAAAAGTGCTGAAGATATGTAGCTCACTGCAGAGGTCTGGGTTCAGTCCTCAGTGCTGCCTCTCATATAACAGGTACTCAAAGGGAACAACAGAGATGCTGAAACTAATTATTAGGGCAGTTTCCTTGGGGAAATGACATCTGAACTGAGATTTCAGAAGAATAGAAGTTAGCAAAGTAAAAATACTATAAGTTATTGACTGCGTATATATCTGGAACTGAAGTTCTCATTAATGTGCGTGTTTGCTTTGGACAAACTATTTACCATCTCTTGTCTGTAAAACAGGCAACAGTTAACCTAAATTATTAGGTCTTGGGAATTAAATGATAGCATTAATAAAGCTTGTAGCACAGTTCTTTACATGTACTGACTCATTAAATTCGTACTTTATAAAGGGTGGGGGCATAGAGGTAACATAATTTCCTTTGGTAAAAACTTGGTGCTAGAAGGTAGATAGTTTGATAAGAGGTTTGATAGGTAGAAGCCAGGTAATAAAGCACTTTTTGAAGTAAAGTAAATATAATGTAATACAGTTTAAGAAGAATCAGTCAAAGGCAACTATTGCTGTAGTCCCACGTATGAGATGAATGGTAGCTTGAATCCAAGAAATGAGAGTGGGAATGAAGTTTACAGCTTCCAAATAACATATGAAATCTTCAGTAGAGATATTGTGAAACAGTGTTTAATCTCTGGTTCTAGTCGTTTGATTCTGTGTAAAAAGCTGTGCTTAGATTCATGGTGGTGATGTACAGGGGCACCTAGACTTCCCCTGTCTTAAAGATAAAGATCTCTTCATTTTTTATTCCTTGATATTAACCCAGCAGATTTGGTAGTCTCAGGCTCTGATCCTGTTTTTAGTTTTTTTAGAACTTTTGGAAACTCCAGGTTTTGTTTCGATTATAGTTTTTGTAATGGTGGAATTGAATCAGAGCCTTGTGCATGCTAGGCAACCCATTTTTTAAAATTATGTTTTGAGACAGGGTCTTGCTGAGTTGCTCATGTTGGCTTCAAACTTGAGATTCTTTTGCCTCAGTCTCCTATGATTATAAAGACAAGTACTGCCACACGTTTAACCCTCAGATTTTTTTCCTTTTATTAGTTAGTGGTTTTAAGAATTGTTAGTTATGGTTCTGTGTGTGTGTGTTGCTTTTTTCTTTCAGGTGAGGTAAAAAGTTTTATGTACATTGAATCTCTTCAAATGCTGCACTTACACTAGTTTTTTTTTTTTTTTTTTTTTTTTACGGTACCAGGGATCGAACTCACGACCTTGCAAGGCAGGTGCTTATGCCGCTGAGCTAAATCCCTAGCCCCTACACTAGTTAATTATGTCTATTTGAAAAGTAGTAAAGGGTTAGCCAGCCATTAACCACTTATCAGTCCAATTATTTAGGTACAGTATGACCAAAATTGTATTTTTTCATTAATTTTTATAAGCTAATATAACAGGAAATATAAAAGCAACAGTTTATCAATACAAGAATTGACTTGGCTGAAATGCCACCTACACAAGCAGCACTCAGTATAGTTGGTATGTAAACACACTGCCGAAGTGACATCTGGGTAAACTCTTTAGTGGTTACTGTTAATATTTAGCTAGTAAAAGTTTTTAAAACACAGCTAGTAAAAGTTATAAAATCAAGTAAGTTACAGTTGAAAATTTTGATTTATGTAATAGATTGTTTGAAAGCAACATACAATGTCCAGTGACACTATATATTGTTTTAAAAATACGTACATTTCTTTTTCTTTTTCTTTCCTTTTTTTTTTTTTTTTGCCTTTTCCTTTTTATGGGTACCGCGGATCAAACTCGCGACTGCCTGCTTGCAAGGCAGGCGCTTATGCCACTGAGTTAAATCTCCAGCCCCCAAATACGTACATTTCTTAATAGTGCTAGGTATTGGTAGTGATGTTAATGACGAGGGCTTCTATTCATGGACAGAAGAGGGTATGTTTATTGGATTTTTTTCTGCATTGCTAAGGTCCACAAAGAAGTTAATCTTTTAAATTTTAAGAGTTGACATTTAGCTTTGTTTTTCACATAGAAAAGAAATGATTGCCCAACAGCGTGAATATAAAAAGAAGAAAGCTTTGAAAAAAGCACAAAGAATAAAAGAACTTGAGCAAGAAAGAGAAGACCAGAAGGTTAAATGGCAGCAATTCAACAACAGAGCCTATTCTAAAAATAAAAAAGGCCAGGTTGGTAAATCTCTTCATCACACTTTTCGTACCTAAAAATAGAATTATCATTAAAAGAATTTTATAATTAAAATTACTTAGCTATAATTAAAAAGGAAGTTCTTAAATTTTCAAAACTATGTGAATAACCAGTTCTTAAATCAGTCCTCAGTTTGGCTTATTGGATCATTTATGACTATTGTCTCTGCAGACATTACAAATTAGGAATTACAGAAAAGTGAAAAATTATTTTGTTACCTTATAGATCACTTCAAGGCAATTTATTGAACGGTGTTTAATTTATATGCCTTTATAAGCATCACTGGTAGATTTTATTTAAAAGAACTTTGAAATTTCCTTGATGAACTTCTCTGGGATAACTATAGCATTCATATAAGTTAAAAAGGGCTTTCACTCATATCTTATTTCCCTTTATTTCAAGATGATGCCTCACTGGTAGACATGGAAACTAGTGCATCCCATTCCTAACAATATTTAGTTTATGATTTAACAAACGGCAAGGGTCTACACGATTTAAACGTCACAACATGCCTCACCACAAACTTGAATACAAATAGAGTTGTCATGCCAAAATAGATAGCTCACAGCATAAACTGTGATTTGAATTACAAAACTAAAATGTTTAGGTCTTTGAATAGTGAGTGTTATGAATATTAACTTGTAAGTAAATGGCTTCTTCCAGCTCCAAACTGTTTCACTACTCATTTTTGACCATAAGCAAACAAAAGCTGACACTAGAATTTTTCTAAAACTAATTAAGAATGACTTGTTTTCTTTTCCCTAGGTAAAGAGGAGTATTTTTGCTTCACCTGAAAGTGTAACTGGCAAAGTTGGAGTAGGAACTTGTGGAATTGCTGATAAACCTATGACACAGTATCAAGATACTTCTAAATACAATGTGAGGCATTTGATGCCTCAATAATCAGAAAAACTGTTGGATTTCATCTCTGCAGGGCTTTACATTTACCTTTTTATCCTTATATTTTTCTAAAGGTAAATTATTTGCTAGGTGAGTAAGGAAGATACCATTGTTGTCAATAGAATGAAACTTGAAGAAATTGCATTTGATAAACTTATTCATTTAACTTTTCATTATTCCTACCATAGTTCCTTCAGTTTATTAAATAAGACAACTTTTCTAGATAGAAGCTGCTTCATTTGGCACTCAGAGGAATTGATATACTAAAACCAAGTTCCCACTTACAGTTGTAACTTGGAATTTGACACACAATTCATTGGAACATGAAGGCAAAACACCAACCTCTTGTTAGAGATCTTTTTTTTGTTTTCAACTTTAAAACCTAGCTACTGTCAAGGTAAACCTAAAGATGGGTTATTTTATAATGGCAGTTTGTTTTGAGATATTTCCTTTAGTAACTTGTTTCCTAAGCCAATTAGGCCATCTCTAAAATTGAGTTAGCTTTTGTTTTTATTCATTTGATTTTATGTAGAAAAACATGTTTAGGATGGTGTTTTCGTTTGGTGTTTTGTGAATTCATTTGTTTTTGTATGTTTGCTTTTCCCTTTAATTTACAGTAGTGGTACTGTTTTTTTTGGACATGTAATGTTTGTATCAGAAAACAAAAAGCTGATGTATAGCCCTGTATACAGTGTAGATACTATTTTTGTAAAAAACCAAGGCTAAATTAATGAACAAGAGTACTGAATGTTTCATCATTAAAAATTTCTTGTATTTCTTGTGCATTAATCTTACCATAATTGCCCTGTATATTATGTTCATGTAGCTGAGTTTATAATTTTAATTAACTAGATCAAGTTGCCAGCATTTGTTGGTGTGAACATCACAGTTATCCGAAGTTGAGTTTAAGCCAAATACTTATATAGAAAAGGGTCTTCCTATCAATGGAAGATGATTTTTAGGATGTGTGTTAATTTCAGTTTTGTATGTTTAACTTTTATTAAATAAAGTGTTTTTAAAATCTCCAGGGCGTGTTACAAAAAGGCTGAAATCTTTAGCTGCCAGTTTTGGTATAGTGATTGAACCTTGAACTTGCACAAAATTGCAATGGAAGAGTATTATATGATAAAGGTTTCAATAAATCCTTAAGTATTCCTTCCATTAAATATAAGAAATCAGATATCTGACCAACTAGTTATTTTTAAAGTCTCTGCTGTGTATCAGTGTTTGTAAACTTTTGCTGAAAAGAGAAATTTTTTAATTTTATGAATTTTAATTTTTTGTGTATAAATTGAAACTTTAGGACAGTGGTAATAAATGGAATTATTTCTTTCCCTTTTCCTTTCACCTCCTCCTGGCCCAGGAGATCACAACTTTTCTTCCTAAACACATAGAACAAAAATCAGAGATTATAATAGAAAAAGGACTACCTAAAACCTGAAAACTTTTGAATTAAAAACTTTGAAGTATGCTGTTTATCTTGTAACTATTGTAATCGTAGCAGTCTTGAAGGGTTACAAGAGAATCCTTTGAATGAAAACATTAGCAAGTTTAGTGTAATTGTGCATAAAATGGCTTTTATTGTGTTGCGTTAGTATATTTTTCAGGGTAGTTACCTGATGTATGAATAGGCAAAACTGCTGTAACTAAGACAGCCCTCCTTTGACTCCATGGGCCTTCTTTTCTGCATGTTAATTTTACTGGAGACCTTTGTAGTAGCAAAAAAAATTAAAGAAACTTGTACCGTACAAAACAAAAATTTAGGAAGCATGTGAGATCAGGAGCTTTTGTGTCAGAGATGTAGACCTTTTGGTAGATGTGACCCTTTGGAGTGCTAGTGTCAGGATGAAGTCTCTGGGTTAACTGAATGTTAGGATCTGAGGGAGGTAGAATTTGTTATGGTTTAATACTGAAGTTGAGAAGATGCTTAGTGAAAAACGTAATACTTGTAGTGTTTTACCAGCAAAGGTAATTCATGACTCCTAAGTACCATGGTTTTCGTGTATCTTCTCAAAGCTTGGCATTCTTTGGTTGTTCTAACCATAAGTAGTAGTGAACAGAAATCTAATAGTATCACAGACAAGTGCTATTCTAGTTAACATAGAGACCAGAAAGCATATTGGAAGACAAGGATTCTAAAATCAGAATGCTGTTTGAATCTTGGATCCGCTTTTTATTAGCTAATATGAGTCTTCTACCTCATTTTCATCTACCATAGAATGAAAAGAATAGCTGTTTCTCTAGATTTTAAGGGATAAGTTAGTACTTGTAAAGGGCTACAATATTTGACATATGGTAGGCAACATAGGAGCACCTTCCTTTTACTGAGAAGTGGCAATGGTGAATTCATGATCTTTTTTTAATGTGAACGATAGTTCACATTTTTAATTTTCACAGTAGTGCATTATTTCTTAATGGGAAGAGAATGAAGATTATAAAAAAAAAATCCCTAATGCTTATAAAATCAGAGGTCCTAGACCTAGGTCCTATTCCAGACTTATCCAAGCCAGGGTATGCTTTGACAAACTCTAAAACCAGTTCTGATGTGCATCATGAGCTGAGCACCACGTTTTAGGTTAAATGTGAAAGGCCTTTGACTTTTGAAGTGAAAAGTATCTATAGTGGCAGTTTTTTTAGCCTAATTATGAAGACTAGGCATTAAATCAAAGTGCATCAGTTAAAGTTGTTAATTCATTTTTAAAAAATGCTTGTTTTTGTCATAGTGAATGATTATATGTATGTCTGTATTTCCAGTTTGTGGTTTTAGTATTGGGTGTGTCTGCTTTGAAAAGAGCAAAAGAAACTTTCAGGTAAAGAAAAGTTTTATTTTTTTGTGACCTGAATGTATCAGTAGATTATAATTTTATAACTAAAACAAGACCTTTTCACAAGGCGAAAAATACCAGTTGTAAACTCAGCCAAAAATAAAAGCTTACTTAACTTGGCTTTGTGCCTAATTTGAGTACTGAAATATGGAAAGAAGGAAATCTGTTCAAACTAGTAAGGTTTTATATTTATTAAAATCTTAAAAGGGTTCAGTAAACATGTGAATTGTGTTACTTATACTATGAAGCAGACCGTGTAAATCATTTACAAATTCAACAGTAAATGTAAACATTCTTTGTATCTAGGATTTTTGAGTTGCAAGTTAACTGAATTTTTACTGCACTGGAGAGGAAGAGCATAGCAGGCAATATAACAGGTAATTTTGTAGTTTCAAGAAACAAAAAGCCCCAAGTAATTGAATCCCTTTATTCTACCATTTTTTTTTTTTAAAAAAAGCTTACTTTTCTGTGTAGATACATTTTTACGAGGTTTAAAAACCAGTGTTACAGATGGGACAGTCTTAAGAATTTGTTTTGTCATAGGCAAAAGCAATAAAGAAGACATATAGTGTTATATTTATGAGATTTTGTAGTTGCATTTTCTGCCTTTTTAGCTAATTATATAAAGGTGGTTCTTTTGTGGCCTTGAATGGGAGGGATAAAGAGAGCATATCTGTAGTACATAGCAGCTGAACTAGATAGAATGACCAGATTTTAGATAACCATCTTTCCAGGCAGTAAAAACAGGCAGTTAACCATATTCCTCATTGTTTCATTTTATGAGCCTATGCTAGACTTTAAGTCCCTGGAATTATTTAAATTGTAATTTGTTTTTCCAGTTAGTCTTCTTTAAGAGTACAGGTACAAGAGCCATGCTTATCCTATTAGCAGGAAAGGTTCAGATGGCTTTTTGTTTGAAGAGATACTTTGTCAGTGTGGGGCCCAAAATCATGGTTATTGTTTTGATAGCTCATTTTCTCTTTCCCGTAAAACTGATGAACTTTTGTTTTTTTCCCTTTCAAGCCTGTACTTACCTTAGCAAGATGCAGTGAATTTCTGACCCAAGAAACAAAGAATTCAGGCTTGGTGCAAACACTTGACTCCATATCCTGGGAAAACTTGAGTTGACTCCTGAGATCTGCAGCTAGGCTAGTCTTTAATAGATGGTAATTACCAGTTGTTCATTGCTCAGAAGTAGCGGGAAGGAGTAAGTATCCTTTCAGTTCTTTGGCCTGGAGTCTTTTCCTCCACAAGTGCTGTCAGGTGTAGGTGACTTAGCTTTTATAGTAAGTGTGATAAAGCATTTAATCACAAACAACTGACATCTTGTACCATATTGTTTAGTATTCATTTTAGTAATAATGCAATGGCTTTTGTTCTTTATTATAGTACTGTTCTGTGTCCAGGTGTGAACATCTAAAATAAAATGCCCGTAACAATAAAGGTTTTTTAAGTATTTCCCATGGCAAAGAGCTAAAAATCAAGAAAATGCGGGGAAAAAAAATCTCCAAATCACAGTTATGTTGGTTGACAGTATTGTAAAAATATTTCATTTGGGCTATTTTTCATAATTTGTGACTCTGAAGAAAGGCAAAGTGAATGGTCAGTCAGCGCCTATCTTTGAATTTCCCTGGCTGACAGAATCAGATACTGATCCACACCAAAGTTTCCTTTTCCATCCAGTACATTGTTCTTATATAGCCTTGTACAATTTTATAGGTGGTCAGTTTGAGTCATGCCTGTAATCTTAGCTCTTGGGAGGCTGAAGCAGGACGACTATTTTAGCCCATGAGTCCAGACATGGTGGTAGAAAGATGGCAAGTTCAAGGCAGCTTGACTCAATGAGATTCTGTCTTTTTAAAAAGTGGGATGTGAGCTCAGTTAGAAGGGCCTGGATTCAATCCTAGTTCAAGGGAGGAAGGAGGAAAAAATTATAAAGTAGTACTTGCCATGAAATGTTACTAATATGAGCTAATATTTAAGAAATGTATGTTTTCTTAAAATTTAGAAGCAAGATTGTAATTCGAGATTAAGGGTGAAATTAGAAGGTTGTATCTTATTAGAGAAAAAATAAGGTATAGATCTCTTAATCCCTTTTATTAGTACACAAAGATTTGGGAGATGGGAGCAATTTATGTGTACTGTGCATTACATTTCAAGATGGAGGTGGTAGTATGTGTAACCATTTATCAGGAGGAAACAAGTTTCATGAAGAAACCAGTTGCTCAGGACCTACCAAATGAAAATTGAATTTGAGTCTTTGGTTTTCCCACATTATTTTTGGTAGATGCACTGGAATCTGACTTTGGTTTGGGGCAATGGCTTCTGCTGGTGGAAACAAAATTCCTAGAAGGCTAAAGAGTTGCTCTGGGAAATATGAATTAAGAGGCAGTATGACCACAAGAGTAGGAGCTTTGTCTCAACATTGCTTTAACATTCTTTCATAATTCTAAAAACAGGTATTGTCATGGGGCCTACAAAGACATTTTTAAAAAATGAGTTCTCACACATGTGCTAACCAGAGTGACTTCATCAGAATCCTCTGCTAGTACAGTAGTATAACTTACCTCTACCTCTTAATATATCTAACATCAGACATTTTACTAAAGGAGTACCCTAAAATAAGGTTAGTGGGGGCTCAATGAGAACTGTTGTTTTCACTTTGTACTAACAGTGCAACCAAATGGACCCCCTAATGAGATCAGGTAGTGTGACATGCTTGTTAATTCCAAGCAGTTATCAGTACAATACATTAAACCATAATCAGTTAGATATTAGGCACCTGTTTAAATTTTAGAATAGTAATTATACTTCAAATTGCCATTAATTCTGGCCTTCTGATGTATCTATAGACACTTAGGAGGTAGTTGCCTGAAGGTGTGGACTCATCCATATTTTTACCTTCATGGAGAAGGGTGGTACAAAAATTAACTCAGGTGTTCTTTATTCACAATTTTTATTTCTTGCAGTTATGTCTTCAGTTTGTTTTTTTAAAAAAAATACCTTTTCCATCCAGTTTACCCTTGCCTTCCCACGAGGAAAACAAACCCAGGGAAAGGGGAGAGTAGAGAGCAGCTAGCATCTGTACTGGAAGTATGGGAGGAAGGCTTCCCAGCCCACCATCCTACACAGACAAGACAACACGCAGCACCTCAGGCGTGTCTCATGTGGTGTGTTCCTGCTGTATGTAAAATGCCAGTGAATGCTGTGGGAACCACAACATAGAATCTTAGTCACTGACTTCAATTTACTTTCCATGGTAGGGCACATGCTCTTTAAACTCTCACTTGGCAAAGTCAAAAGTAAGCAAATAAAATACATAGTACAACATCTTGACCTAGCAAGGGATAATTATAAATTAAAAGAAATAATTTCCCAGGGCCACAGGAATGAATTTGTTTTGTCATGTTTTCCATTAAGTCCCAGCACCTAAAGTGTAGGAAGTTCCACCAGTTGTTTCTAAAGAAATGCAGTGTTTCACACACATCTGCTTTAAAGAATTTGTCCAAATAGCATAAACGAAAAAAATACTTCTGGAGGAGGAGCACAAGAACAAGTGCATACATATGCTGAGGCCTTATGTGTGACCAAAACTGGCTACTTCATATATAGAAGCACTGAAGGCTGTGAAAATGCTGCTCACAAAGGAGAATCTAACATTAACACACAACTCGGCTGCACTGCTAAATATGGTTCTTTATTTCTTGCCCAGCCCTATCTAAACACAAAATAAAACTACAGGACTGAAATTAACAACCCATTAAAATCAGCAATAAGTTATGAAAATCATAAAGCTTTTTTTTAAGTAATTAAGGGCAGTTAAATTATTTAAAGTATACAAAGTCCAAACAGGATGTGGGGAGGTTAGGTCCCTAGGAAGGCCTTCTGGAATAAGGGAGAGGACCAGGGGGACCTTGGTGTTTGAGACAGTGGAGCAGATGACATCAAAGTGCAGGCTAGGAAGTTCACTTAGAAGAAAATGACATTTCTGAAAATAGAAGAGCAACAATAGCACCTGCACAGTGGGACTGTGAGACGAGACTGTAGAAAATGGAAGCAAATCTTTACAATGAAATGAGTAAGTGCTGAACTGAACTATGTTAACTATGATAATGTATCTACTGTGGGTACCAGATGGTTATAAGCTGGTAAGGGTAATGATTCTAAAAACAAAAACAGCATTGACCATTTTTCTACCTAGCCCAGACCTCATTCATTTTGTGCACTATAAAGAGTGAGGTGTTATTATCAAATGCTGCATCAAAATAGATTTTTCCCAATGTTTTTCCACTATAAAAGACATCTATGTTTACTTATGGACAAGCTTTAAAAAGATGTCATTTTGGTTTTCAACACATATAAAGTTATCAAAATCTCAAATAAAAATGCTGCCATGGCTCAGACCTTGGCCTGCTAATCTGCATGCACAACTCTTCTGACACGCAGATTGAGGCACGTAGAGCTTTTTCCTTCTTGCCCCTCATCCACACTTGGCCTGTGTGAGAGGTCACTAGGTGTGGCTGCGGTTGGGTGCCCTAGTGCTAACAATGCAGGATAAGGTCAACTTGCTTAGCATGGAATCCAACAGAAAGCTGAGCTGCATGATGATCCCTTTAAAGGCTTCTTGGGAGTCTCTCCTTTTGTAGAGCATGAAATGAGTTTTCTAAAAAAGAACTGATCATCCACAGGCTTCATGATAAGTTGTCCCAGGCTGTGTTTTAATAGCTCTTTAGCTACGCAAGTTTACTGCCTGATTATCTAGTCTTCCTCACTATAGATTTGATTTTGTTTCTAGGGCCATAAAGCTCGGGAAGGGTTCATAACCCCATCTTTGAATGTGTCTACTCAATGTAGTATGAACAAACTACAAAGAGTCCGTACTCTCCAATGTCCTCTTTTAAACCAACTAAATCAAATCAAGGTAATTTCCTTTGCTGCTGCCTTGAGAAATTAGATTTTTTCGAGTATGAATATTCTGAATGTTTGTTCTGCTGGGGAGGCTCTACCCCACTTTTTGCTAAGTATTAGCTTAAATACAAGTCTTTCAACCTTGTTCAAGTTAAAGAGGAGACTGCAACATGAACCCAATTTAAGAGATTGTATTGTATTGGCCCAGTAAATATTTTGCCCTGCAATGTTATGTCATGCTGGGTTCTAGGAAGTGAATGAAAGTTTGACACTGGCACTGGAATAACCCTCATCACTCCCAATACTCTGCAGGCTGCTGTGGTCATCAATATCACTGATGCTGGTGGTACTTATATTGTCCACTTCTCCATGGGAGAACTCTGTGCTTTCAACATCCACTTCAATCTCCTCTGTCAAAAGAAAAGGCGAGAAAAATCATTAATAATCTATACATGCCCCTTCAAAAATAAAAAGACATGAGAATAAAAGTGTGAAATTTTATACAACAAGCATATTACCAGTGATCTCTGGAGAACAGACAAACAAAGTGAAGAGAGAAATATTTTCTCCACTGAAGAATGTCTGCTATACCATGCTCTTAATTTAGGCAGCAAGTTTACTAAAATCCTTTGACGCCAGTCTGTCTGGACCTCTCTCTAAAAGCACTCGGTCTATTTGGGAATTAGTACTTAATATTAAAAGATCTCAACATGTAACATCTGTTTTGTATTAAGCTAGAAACTAATTCTCAGTGTTGTTTACTAATCAGGCTTGCTTCAAAGGAGGAAAAGAAAGCATAAACTTAAAAACAGGCAAACTACAAAACATGTCCATCAAGACCTATGGTATCTCCATAGATTTACAGATTTTTATAATTTATCCTAAAAATTTTTATTCAGTAACTAAAATAAGGAATCGTTGCAAAGTAGATTTTGAGAAGTCTGTCTTATAATTCAATTTCCTTGCATCAAATACAGCTTTAAGTCTGACATTTTTATGAGGCTGAGAATAGAACTCAGGACCTCATACATGCTAGACAAGTGCTCTGTTACTGAGCTGTATCTCGAGGTCCCTAATACTTGAAATAAGAGCTTGAGGTTTAGTTTCTAGATTATATAGTGAGATATATAAGGACTTAGTGTAAAAGCACTATGGTGGTGAGATTTAGCATTAAAAACCAAACAAATGCTTAAATACGTATGTGACCCCAGCTATCACATCTTGTTAAATACTAAAACCAATACTATTGAATAATATTTTTAAAACAGTTTAAAATTGCTTTTTTCCCTTAAGAACTATAATGAAAACTTAGGACTTTTAAATCATCTTAAAACAGACAAACTTCAAACCTGAAGTTTCAGATCTGACTTAGATGAAAGATTGTTAGCAGTTTATTAAAACTGAATGATGGGTATATGAGAGTTAATCTATTTCTGAGTATGTTTGAACATTTCCATTTAAAAAGCAAAGCAAAACAAATCAGCCTTTCAGGGAAAAAAAAAGGCTTAGTGGCACTTAAGTCCTCAAAATCTAGTTAGTTTTACTTTCTCAAATTTAAGACTTAAAGAAGTCATCACTGTTCAACTCTAGGATCTTTTATTGTGGTGTAAGGCCTGAGGTGGGCTGATCCTTTAGAAGAGGCGATCAGTAGAATTCAGACCTTTTTTTGGGGGGAGGTGTCTTTAATTTTGCCAAAGATGAATGTCTGCAGCAGGTATAAAGAGAAATTAAGGATGTGGTACTTAAAGGCATACATTATCTCCATTAATGGTCAGCAGTGTATCTTCCTGACACAGTGAATTGTAGGGCACAACCTGATTTCTGTGGTATTTGTTACTCCAAACATGTATCTTCAAATCTAATCATTTTAAAACATGAGACTAATCCAAATGGGGAACACTATATAAAAAGGCCAATAAATTTTATGGTCATAAAAAAAGGATCAAATGAGGGATTTTGCATGGGATCCTAGACCGGACAAAGGATATTAGTGGGTAAACTAGTATAACCAGGCACCTACACTGGAAATTGAACCCATGGCTTCATGCATGCTGGGAAGCATTCTACCTACCACTATAGCCCCAGCCTTATTTTTTAAATTTTGAGACAGGATCTTGCTAAGTTGTCCAGTCTAACCTGGAACTTGTCATCCTCCTGCCTTAGCCTCCCCCCAGCAGTTGGGATTTCAAGTGTGTACCACTATGCTAAAATTTCAAATCAATCAAATATATTGGCTTTAAAAGGTCAACATATATAAAATATATTCAAGAAGATAAGTAATTCACACAGGCACTGGAAGACAATGTGAGTGCATAAAACACAAGACTGTCACAGGATCTACTAAAAGCAAACAGTGTGCCTGCCAACCTGCCCTGCCTGAACCCAGATAGAGATGTTTAGCATTCCCTGGAGACACACTGCCTACCTCGCTCTGAGTCAGAACGATCTGAAGAAATAGTTGATCCAATGCTGTCCATTCGTATTCGTTCCATCTCTTGAGGACCCTGCAGCTGTTCTAGTCGTCGCTTTAAAAATCTCTGTTCTCGTTCCAAGTTCTCAAGCTGGTGCTGGCTCTTCCTTTCAGCTTCTTCAAGTTTCTAAAATGATGGAATGATATTTACATCTGTATAGTCACATTTTAAAGTATTAAAACATTTCTATCTGATTCTTAAAATACCCTGGCACAGAAAATGTGTCTCATATACAAAAATACAGGAGTACTTTTTTAAACCTCAAAAATAGTCCTGTTTTTACTTTTTTGTGTGTATGACTGCTACATTACTTGAATAAGAAGTCTGTAAAACAATCTCCATGAAGGAGAGACTTCCTCTGCAGTGTGGTATTTGATGGAAAAGTACTGAGGGACACAGCCAAGTGAAGCCATCCCCACCAGAGGGCACAGCTGCCTCCTTCCTGGCTATTACAAGGGTAATTGTTATTTTCCTAGCATTCTTGAGTTTTCAAATGGCCACACTGTCAAAATAATTTAGTCTAATCAGTTCATGTTGCTTCCATCAGATTAGCTGGTTTTTAGAAATATTTCTCTTGATATCAATTAGAAGAAGGGTATAGTGAGCTAGCTGATATACATGAACAGGGATCCAGAGACTCACACACAAATGTGCAAGTAAAAATGCTCACCTTGATATGTGCTTTGGCTTTGTTGAGCAAACCAAGCGTTGTGTGCCTGGTACAGTCTGGTCCTAGAGGAATCAGAACTTTCAAGCGTTCTAAACACAGACGCAGATGAGCTCGCCTAAGAGAGAACAGACAGGCAAGTCAGCACAGCCTGGATCTTTCACTCTAAAACCAAAAACCTACTTTAGGGCAGTGACTTGCATTTGCTCAGTCTGTAACCCTGCTGCAGCCCCAATTCTCTGAAGTATCTGCAACTGTGTGTGTGAGGGGGAGGGGTATCTCTGTGGTGTCCTACAAGTTAGTCACTTCAAATTATTATTCCTGGTGGTAATCCACAGAGGTAGTTTATTTTTCAGTCCACCCTACAGACTGTCTCAACTATATTACTATGGAAGTGCAAAAACACTATGGAGCAATTATAATCGATTCTGAATGTGTTAAACCACAGGCTAGAATAGGGAATTTCAGCACCTTAAGGAAGTATAAAATATTCACAAGTTTCCATTTCTGCAGCCTTTTAATTACATATGCACACACATATACACATCACTACCTTTCTGCAAATGCCACCATTCTACAGTGTTACCTATTCTTATTATGTATTAGGTGAACTTCCTGATCTTCAACTATTTCCCACAAAAATGGCAAATTCATGTGACCTGACACAACAGAAACAACAAAATTCTTTGACTAGCCAGGATTAAGACAAATACATAATCTCTGGTTAATTCTAGTTACTGAAATGATAAAATAGTCTGCTTCCTATCTAAGTATACCAACTCTAACTTACTTTGTATTTCTTCCTCTCTCTTACACCATCTCTCATTACTTGCCTCGAGTTTTCTTCACAAGGATAACAGTTCTTTACTGAAAGTCACTGCACTGTCTATCCCACCCATCTTGTGGAAGAGTTAGGGAAAATTATTCTTGGAAATGCTAGCAAAAAGTCTCAGGGATTTGCCTTTTCTGTGCTCTAAAATGAACTGATCATGGTGATGATAGTGAGTTTCTGAGTACATAATTTCATCCTAAAACAATACCAGTCTCTGTCTTTGATGTGGTGCTTCCTAAGGTGTAACAGTAATTAGCAGTTACAGTAGATCTAAAAAGGAAAAACACATATGTATTCATAATTAGAGTACTCTAACTCTTTAAAAGCTGTAACGTAGGTTCAGTTGAACTTCTGGTAACCATCGACATAAGGAAGACACCCTCCATTTTCTGCTCAAAGAAGACCAAAACACTTTCATTCGCTCACTCACCAAACTATGGCTTTCTCTGTCT
Source organism: Cavia porcellus (assembly GCF_034190915.1). Lineage (NCBI taxonomy): Eukaryota > Metazoa > Chordata > Mammalia > Rodentia > Caviidae > Cavia > Cavia porcellus. The sequence goes on along the minus strand of NW_026947485.1, from coordinate 83,881,594 downwards.
TAATATATGAGAAATAATGTCAAGTGAAATGCTCAAGTCCTACCATTTTGCAAAAGGGTTAGGGGAAGGTGCCAAACAGCCAACTACACTGCAGTAATGACTAAAGGTAGTGAGGCTAGAGGTTCGGCTAATGAGTCGTCACAATTCTTTAGCAACCACTACCCCAGCTACAGTAAAAAGTACATTTGAATTTCCTCTCCAGAGCACCTAAGCTCATCTCAAGTCTAAATAATAGGGCAGGCTGAAACCTGACATATTTGTGATAAGGAATTTTTTTTTATCATTTCTAAACTAGCAGCTGGTATAAATGCATTTTTTTGTTTGGGTTTTTAAAATTTTTTTATTTTTATGCACTGGGGATTGACTCCAAGGCTTTCACACTGACCTACATTTGAATTTTATTTTTTATGCTGAGTCAAGGTCTCACACTAAATTGCTCAAATTGGGCTCACATTTGTAATCCTCCTGCCTCAGCCTCCCAGACTGCTGAGATTACAGGCATGCAGTACCACACCCGGTGATTTTTAACATTCTGCTCCTCTGCTATACTATCAAAATCTCTTAGGTAAAGGAATTCCACATGATTAGATTGTCTTAAGCAGACCAACAAAACAAAAACCACGTAATAGAAAGTGTTTTTAAATTAGGATTATTGTGGCATATAAGTAAAAAAGTTACTCTGAATTCAGTCTTCTAAAAAAGTTATCAAAAGTACGGTGACACAAAGCCTGTAAACCCAGCACTCATGGGAGGCTGAGAAGGAAGGATTGCCCTAAGTTCAAGGCCTGCCTGGGCTACGTAGCCTGAAATGCACAGTGAAATCCTGTCTCAAAAAGACAAAAACAATAAAAACTAGTAATTACCTTAATAGCTTTGTTGCTTTTATTGAAAGTATTTAACTCCAGAAACTCAGTACACATACAGGAATTATCTTTTTACATTTTCAGTTTACGAAACTTCTAATTCCTTACTATAGTTTCAGATCAAGAAAAGTGTTGGAGCTGGGTGTGGCGGCACACACCTGAAATCCCAGCACTCAGGAGGCTGAGGCAGGCGGACCATTGCGAGTTCCTGAGTTACAAAGTAAGCGCAAGGCCAGTCTCAACTGCATAATGAGATCCTGTCTCAAAAAGACCAAAAAAAAAAAAAAAAAAAAAAAAAAAAAAGTGAAAAGTGGGTGAATCTGTTTTGTAAAACTGAAATGGAAATATTAAAATGTTTTTAAAAAAATTATTCAGTTAAGGGCCGGGGTTTTAGCTCAGCGACATAAGCACCTGCCTTGCAAGCAGGCAGTCGTGAGTTCGATCCCCGGTACCGATAAAAAGGAAAAAGACAAAAATAAAATAAAATAAAATAAAATAAAAAATTATTCAGTTGGACTTTTGTGTACTCAGCACTGTTGGACACTTGCTTGAGTGGGAACCCTAAACTTCTTTTGTTTTGTTTGGTTCACTCTGAAATGAGCTGTACAGGGATCAAGGGCATCAGACTGAATAAAGGAAGAAACTACAATTAGAGGGGGCAGATTTATAAGAGAGATTAAAACTTGACTTTGGACTTGAAAGATGCTGCTATGGAAAAAGCAAAGATTTTCCAGGTAATTAAGAGTAAACTTACCAAAATTTATTATCAGGACTAAATTTACGGCTAACATTAAGAATACCTTCATTTCTTTCACTCAAGAGAGAGCAATTTGACCTGGGACTCAATAAAGAAAATCTCTGCTAGAGCCGGGCGTGGTGGCTCAAATCTGTAATCCCAGCACTTGGGAGGCTGAAGTGGGAGGATCCTTGAGAGTTCCAGACCAGCCTGGGCTGCAAAGTGAGCTCAAGGCCAGCCTGAATTGCATAGCGAGACTCCGAGACTCCGACTCAAAAAGACAAAAAAAAAAAACCACAAAAACCAAAAAACAAAATCTCTGCTAGGTACAGCAGAGAATCCTCAATAAATCACTTACATTTATTAACTGATAAATCAGGAATTACCCACACCAAGGAAGTCCAGATTTTAAAAATGCCTAAATGCAAACTGAAAACAGAGTTCCCTCTTTTAACAGAAGCTTTCATTACCCACTACTGAGTGTTTCTTCAGTCAAGTAAACGATTTCTAAGCTGCAGCCTGGCTTCACAGGGGCCAGTGATGCCACCCTACACGTCCTCCCAAACAGGTGCTTGTGCAAAGCAGAGGAGTAAGTGGTGGTGTCTGCTCTCCTGTGGAAGATGTGGTTCTATGGCAGCTGCGCGTCATTCCCTCAGTTTCTGGACATGTGAAACAGGCATTTGGAAGACAGAATAACAAAGGGCCAATAGTGGCACTCAAAGTCAGCAACTGAAGCGCGTGTTTTACAATCCCCTCCCTAAAAAATAGTTTCCATTTGTGTTTCTGTTCCACTTACAGAAGTACACCACCCTTCCAAGAGCAAGGAGTTAAATCACATTGTTCATGTGTTCCTCCTCTCCAGCAAACTTCTAGAACAAGAAGTGCAGGCAAATTCTTTCCTGGTCATGGTGCTGTTCTCTATCCTTTCCCTGTAGTAACCCTGTTGGTAATCAGATTGCAAACTTAACTAACCACTAACGACCCAGAAAGGCATATCTTTTGATGCCATCTGGTCTTTTCTTGCCTTCGTTCTCATGTGACTGGAGCTACTTGTACTGGGGTTGCCAAATCATGGGGCTGTAAGACTGGGGAAAGGAAAGACAGACACAAAAGAAAAAGACTTAGTCATTGGAGGGGGAAAAATGCAAGTATTATTCAGTGATGTCTTTCAAGTCCCCCAGAATAGGAAGAACTGATGCAGAGAATAAGGATTAAAGTATTACCTGACACCGTAAACTTTATACAACTAGATGTCACGGAAATGATTAAAAACAAATTAAGCTCCTGGCTGGCACTTACTTATACACTTGTAATCATATGGATGGGTCAATAAAAACACTGAAGTTAAATTTTTTTCTGAAGTTAACATAAGTGATAGGAAAAGCAAAGTTAAGATTAGACACCGCACAAGAAGTAAACTGAGAGGAACAGAACTAGAGAATGGAGAGATAACCAATGTTCTATTTATTTTCCAAGACACTTTGAAGTCTGTTCTAAGATGAGACTGGAAAATGGATTTCACTCTGGGGAAAAAGGCAATTCCTATCCACTAGCTCTGTTAGAGAAAAGTAACCTATCAAAATTGCCCACACCTTCAAAAAGGCAAGCCCTTTATGGGAAAAAGAACAATTAGAGTCTGTTTGGCTTTTATTTTGACAGACTGGGATCATTTTTCTCTGAAGGAACCAATGTTGCTTTTGATTCAAACCCTGTAAATTTTACTGCCAAGCTGACATACACAGAATATGAAGGGAAATGCTTCTGCTGGAAAATGGCCCTCCTGACAGCCAGGATACCTTAAAGCATAGGTGTATCAACTGAAAGCAGCACATAGTTAGAAAGGAGGAAAGAATTCCCTTTCAAAAAGGGGGAGGGGCAAGTATCACAGGATGCTTTTCAAGTTGCCTCTGGAAAACCTAATCCTTTCTGCCTAACAATAAGAAATCTAACTCCTGACAGGCCTGCAAATTGTCCACTGGCTGACTCCCTGGGAGGCGAGGTCTTCATCAAAACTTTATTGTCTTCCATTCCTCCACTACAGGATACCAAAACTCTGACTTAACTAAGTCAGAATGGAAAGAAAGTCAGGTGGCAGGGACAGTGCTTGTATTTTCCTTGCTGCTCAGTGTCACCCAATAGGCTGAGTCCACCCCAGGCCACGATTCTTCAAAGCTAAGGCGGCTCCTGCATGACAGCAGCTAGCCGTTTCTCCTAAATACCAAGGCGTCCCGAAAACTGAGAGATCTCCAAAGATACACAAAATCTGCCTCCTTTTCTGAAAAAAGATGACATCAGTAACGGACCCAGATAAATCAAGCATACTGCTGTCATGTATTTAAAGTACATGATCGGATTCTGCTGTTCAATATACTGTTTAAGAAACAAGCTGTACAAGCTAGTCCTATAAAATGCTATTTGATAATTCTATTTTACCTACAATTTACAAATTATTTGCCTCACAGAAAGCAGACTATTAACCCAGGTGGTAAGCCAGGCACACAAGTGGCCTTTACCTAGCATTTGACCTGACTGAATAGTCATGGGACTCAACAACAACAGAAAAAATGCAGGAAAATGACTGGAACTCTTTTCACGCTTTTCACATAAACTACCTTCACTTAATAATCCTCTTAATTAGTATTTGGTAAAATAATCAAATAGGAATATCAACTAGTGGTAAATACAGTTTAAATTACACAGTATTCTGTATGCAGGAAGTCCCCTAAGTAGGAACACTGAAGTGGCAAACTTTCAGACATGGGCAGACTTCTCACATGGACATTCACAGATGCAAATAAATTCTGAAAGTAAACTCACACTGGACACTGTCACAGCTGTGCTGCTGACTGTTTACGGGAGGTGTGACAGCGTACAGTAGTAGGACAGTGCTCAGTCAGAGCCCAGAAGGTGCCAAAGTACACGCCAAAGCAGAGTGATATGGAGAGAATGGCCAGGAATACAAAGCAATAACTGTGGAAACAGGTGAAAATAATTGAGAGACTGGATTGAGGCAAAAAGATAGCAGCTGGTATTCATTCATATAATGAATCATTCAACCACTGGCACAATTCTAAAGAATAAGAGCAGTAAAAATAATTTACAGTATTTGTGTATATGGGTTTCTTAAAAAATGTTTTACATGGTATATTTGTGCCAAAGATATGTAAGATTCACTTTGCCAGACTTATAAATGAATCTAACTTATGTTCTCCCACAAAGGAACTTGTTTATAAGTCGGGGACTGACTGTATAATTTTATTTTCTATCTTTTTAAAAAATTTTATTTAAGGACAAAAAGAAAAAAAAAAACAGAAAAAGGGTACAAGTTATACAAAATTTTTTAAAAAAGTAGGAAATCACTAGTTAATAGATTACATATTGTCATCTTAGAAATAGTTGTTCAAGTTACAAAATTAAAGCATATAAAGTGGACATTCAAACAGTGAGACTGCAAACAGTTATGTTCAGTGAGTGATCCAACAAAAACTCAGTAATATAGTTATCTATCTTATACGCTTAAATATACATGCAGTTACATCCTTTCAAGCACTTTCTTTTCCTTTCTTTTTTACAATGACAATTATACACTTTGGGTTTTATTACTCCCACAAGTTCTTATTACTTTTTTTTTTGAAGAGAATAAAACCAAATGTGACATAACAAAACAGAGTCAGTCAAATCAAAAGGATGGACATAGTACATAATATAAAAACAGAATAGAAGGTGATCAACAATGGTTTCTATAATGCTTCTTGCTATCTTAAAAAGAATTGCCTATATCATCAGTTATAATAAAGTTGAACAAAACAGTAAAGAACAAAACCAATAAAACCAAAACTTTGGAGATATTACAGGACTTCAAAAGAAGATAATGGTCAACCAGAATGGGCATCATAATGAATCTTATTGTCTTCACAGTTGTTGCCTATACTTTCAAACTTGGTACTATCAAGCAAAACAGATTAGAGGAAAATCAGTCAAAATAAGATGGTGAGAGCAATACAGGATTTCAAATCAAGTTAACGGAAATCAAAGTGGGTTACTATACTATATCCTGGTTTTTGTTTATTTTTTCCCTTAATTAAAAAGATAAAAATAAAAGAGTAAATAATAAAAAAAGAAGATTGAGATAAAAGAGGACATAACAACAAAACAGCACAGGTCAGAACATAACCATTTAAGCAAAATAATGTTTTACCACAAGATATCCCGACATAAAAGTAGTTACCATAGTGTCTCTTTCCTTGAAATCTTTGAGTATAACTTCATATACTGTAGCATCAAACATATCAAGACAATGTAAAACCATTCAAGAGAATGATAGTATTACAGGGTATTTAGAACCAACTAACAGAAAATGAACAATGGTTTCTGTATTATCTCCTTGTCTATAAAAGTTTTTGTTTATATTATCACATATAATAAAATCCAGTAAGATACAACATGTTAAGACCGATGGAGACAGAAGAACAAAAGCTTGATGGGACTTCAATACAAGATGATATTAAATTAGTACTAGCTATTATGTCTTGTTTTCTCCAAAATAGCTGTTCATACCATCCAACCTTCTCTGCCTCATTTCTGTTGAGCTCTTTTTCTGTCATTAGTAGTCTGTTTGTCTTCTTCATTTCACTTTCTGCTCCATTCATTGTGGCCTCTCTGCCTCTGTTTCTGGAATCTTGGTATTTTTCTCTTTTAAAATGTCCTGCAATATTCTCTGTAGAGTTGAATTGGTGGTTGCAAATTCCCCTAGTTGCTCTTTATCCTGGAACACCTTGTTTCTCCATTAATTTCTAGGGACAGTTGTGCAGGATACATCAATCTTGGCTGGAGGTTATTATCTTTCAAAGCTTGAATTATTTCGCCCCACGCTCTTCCTGATTTGATGGTTTGTGCCGAGAAGTCTGCTGTAATTCTGATGGGTGTTCCCTTGTAAGTGATCTGTTTCTTGTCTCTGACAGCTTTCAATATTCTGTTCTTATATTGGATTTCTGGAATTTTGATTATTATATACCTGGGTGTACTTCTGTTTGGGTTGTAGGTGGCTGGGGTCCTGTATGCCTCATAGATCTGAGCATCTTTACCTTTTCCCATATTAGGGAAGTTCTCCTTGATTATTTCTGTGAATAGCCTTTACAGTTCATTTGTTTGTATCCCTGCTTCTTCCTTTACATTCTTAATTCTTAAGTTATAGATCCTCTTATCTTCTAGCCTTTGTATTGTTACTGTTTGTTTCTTTGTTATTTTTAAGAAGTTTTTCCTTTCATGCTCCCACATTATAAATCTGTCCTCCAGTTCAGATAATCTATCCTTAGTTTCTTTCAAGCTGTTATGCCAGCTTTCAATAGAGTTTTTAGTTTCTTGGTAATCTCTTTGAACCTGCTTCATGTATTCTACATTTTCTCTATTTGCTCCATCAAACAATTCTCCCCTTTTTTTCCTGTTCTTCCATTCTACCATCTGTTTTTTCTTGGGAGGTGTTATAGTATTTCTTTAACTATTCTACTTATATCTTGCTTTACTTGGTTAAATACTTCACTTTTGAACTCATCTATGAGGTCTCAGAGATATCGCTTTATGTCTACTGGTGCCGTGCCTGATACTGTATGTTTCCTGTCCTTATTCTCCTTTGCATTTACCTTTCCTGGATCAGTGTTCTCAGGATTAGGGACTGAGGACCCTATCTTGTTGCTCCCTCTTCCCATAGTTTTTGTTCCTTCCATACAAGCATATATAGCAGGCTCAGTTTCCTTGTCAATTACAGTTTCTTTGAATTGTGCCAGCTAGGTGTTCCTGCCCACTGCAGTGTACTAGGGAGACACAGACCTGGGCAGCCTATGCTGAGCCCCCCCCCCCCCCCCCGGTCAGTCAACCTGCTGAAGGCTTCACCGCATTAGGGTACACTGCCAGGTGCAGGGACCTGATTTGGGCTAGCCTACTGAGTCTTAGTCCATGGCATCACCCAGGTCAAGTGCTCCCCACCAATCCCGCTTGACAGGGGAATATGTGACTGAAGTTACTGCAGCGTCCTGTTCTGGCTAGTCTGCCTGGTCCCAGAATGTCCTCTGTTGGAGCCTCCTAGTCTATGGAAGGGTCCCCATTCCTCTCACTCACTGCAGGTCGATGCAGGGCTCCCTGCCAGCTCTGCCCTCAATTCGGTTTGCCGATTCCCGCTCTCAGAGTTTTCGCGTCTCTATCCCTGCCGTGCCGATTCAGATGCAGCAGAGGCGGCAGGAAATTCAAGCAGTTCCAGCTTTGGCACTGAGACTTTAGCTGTTCCAGTCGTAGCACTGGGATTGCATTTCCAGTTGGTTTCTCTCCACTTAGTTCGTTCCTGAGTCAGCAGGGTATATCTCCCCCTGCTTCGGACTCCCCACACCGTACCATTCCTGGAATCTAAACTGGCTATTGCAGAAAGCCTCTGTAGCTGCTGTTATCTATCTGCCATGTTCTCCCGAAAGCCTATTTTCTATCTTTTGAAGACAGGGTTTCCCTATGCAATTCAGGCTTGCTTCTACTCACTTTGTAGCCCAGGCTGGCTTCAAACTCAAGTGATCCTCCTGCCTCAGCCTACTGTGTGCTGGGATTACAGATGTGGGCCACCACATGCAGTTTGTATAATGTTCTAAGAATTTATTCTACTGTCATATCATCAAGCTCAGCATGAAAAGGCTCATCTACAGAGTTAAAAGTAAGTCGAGACTCATGTTATTCACTCTGGGGGAGACTTTAAAACCACTCTCTCCCACTAAGATCTAAGCAGTTCCCAGGGTGGGTAGGCTCTAGGGTAATCACTGAGCATACCATCATCACTAGTATACCCCTAGAGTATTCATCACTGAGCCAGACAGTACAGGAGGCCCTCGGGTTAAATACGGTATCCTCCAGGGGTTATTATTTCCCCAAATATTTTCAAGAAAAACAGTATTTCATATGAAAACAAGCACAGGTGATGCAAAAATGCACTTTCAAGATTAAGGCTTCAAATAAACTTTACACGATTTCATACGCATCTCCAGACCTTTAGAAATCTATGTTGAGACTCCCAAAGCAAATTAGCACAGATCACTACTAGACCTCTGGACTTCAGAGCACCGTTTCTGACTTATGGCTTAGATTAAGTCCGCAAAAATTTAGAGGAGAGGCGGCGGCACAGGGAGCAGGAAAAGAGCATGGGCACAAGGAGAAATGGGAGAGAGGTTTGAGTACTCTAATTATGAGTGTAGTGTATTTTTCCTCTTATTACAAAGATTTCGTGTAGGCTGAAGTGTTACTAAATTTCACAATTCAGAGAGATGAGAAACATGAAGTGCCACTCAGGACTCACAATGATCATCAGAAAAAAAAAAAAAGAAAGAAAGAAAAATGAGCCCCTGCTGTTTGGGCCACTGTGCTAGGTGCTGGGGAAACTTTTAAGGGCCTGGTAGTAATCTTTACCTGTTTGGAGACTATAATTCTGCTCTCTGTTCCTTACCTTTTGGCCTCATTTCCCTCTACTCACACCCATGCAAACCTCTCCTACAACCAAATACTTTTTCATGCTTGCCAATTACCTGTAATGCCCTTCGCTCCAGTGTCTACCTGATGGGTCTCTAACACATTTTTCAGCCTACACCCAAACTAATTTCTTCCATAAGATCTTCTTTATCATATGCCTTCAGACAGCCCTGATTATACAAATCACACTGTACTTTGAGACTAAATACATACTTTTTTTATTATTTCCATGTTTCCAAATACCAAACAGAATGACTAGCACCCAGTGGAGAAGAGATGTAATTTCCAGTCAATATTTCTAAAACTCTCTAGCCAAAGTTGAGATAATATTCAGTGCTGAAGCCTCTAAACAATGTGATCAGATGAGACCAGTATATGCATAGGCCTGCTGGAACCCTGACTGCAGATCAGCTGAAGGCCACAATGCAGAGAATGCATAAACAATTACTATTTTTTTATTGCTCTGCATTCTTCTCTAAGAAAGACTTCATTTTTGACAGCTTCACTTGAAAAAAAAATTAAAATCTTGTTCTAGAAGCCTATGTTCTTTACTGGAATTTCTATATGGAAATTCTGTAAAGGGACGTAACAAAAATTTCCCACTTGATATCAATTCTCTCCTAAATTTAGTGTCTACACATGTATCCCTGCCTTATCTATTTGAAAAGATTAAAGTTTTGAAAAACAAAAACAAATTTGAATGTCCATTCAACATATTTCTTATTTGGTCACACAGGAACTTTCTGTGTTCCAAGTTTCAAAGTCTGGGAAATAGGGCTGCATCACTGGAGGAAACAGTGGCAATTTGTTCTCAATACAAAATAGCTTATTTTCCTTTGGCAACTCTCTGGGTATTTGGGTGGCAGGAAAGGATACTACTCTAGGATGAGACCCGGCTCTGAACCTGAGCTACTGTCAAAACTTCCTATTTTTCTTCCACATCAGTTTGGAACATTTAAAGATTTCTGGCTTATTACGGCTTTCTATGATTTGGCCCTTTGTTGGTGTTCATTCCTGCTCAAGCAGCCCTACTGGCTGATTTAATGGTACCAAGGGGCCGAGAGTATTGCCGTCCAAAAGAAAAAGCATTCTCTCACAGGGACTGACTGGGAAGGCAATCTGCAATCACAACAGTAGCTACTTGTTAATTTTCTGTTTGAAACACAGTGATGTCAATAGTACTGTACCCTGCCAGCCACCATGGGGTGAAGTACGTTTTGAAACCAAAACAAACTTCCCACGTGCTGGCAAGTCAGATGTGAGATACTATGATATGCACTGTAAGGCAAAGCCCAGTTTCATAGATTCAAATACATACAAGAATTAAGAGTATTCTTCTGCACAAGGTTTTGTCTGTCACAGCAGCACTGCTACCCACAGCCCAGTACAATTTTTATCATACCAAATTGTTCTCTGAGATGGCAGAAAGGAGGAAATATTATTACTGAAGTCTAACGGAGTGATGAGCCTTCTCAACACAAACGGCTCATAGGAAGAACAATTTGTAATGTAATTGTTCATTTAGAAATGAAATGGAAGTAGCGAAGGGTCTGTAAAAATGGCCCCACCCATCAGATATGATTAGTACGATGGCTGATTTTAAGGGGATGTATCACTAGGAGGAAAAGACACATCTTACAAAATGGAAGAGGATAGTCCAGCCTAAGAATTAAGGCCTCCCCACAAAGTGCATATTCAGGGTACACTTAATACCAGCACCCTGAATGAACAGCCTAATGATTAAAAGTGGTAACTATGCTCACTGGCAGATGGCAAAGGGCTTGACACTGCTGGATACCTGCCAGTCCAGTCAAGCCAACAAGGGATTATTTATAAAGTCCCAGTTCAGCCCAATTTTCCCAAAATCAAAATGGAGTTTGTTTTTTTGGTGGGGAAGGGCTAAAATTTGGGGCAGGGAAAGCATAACAAAGTGCAATTGTTAGCCAATGCGTTTTACCTGTTTACTAAACCTTAACGATTCACCAGCCATTGGAACCTCTGGAAAAATAAAATTCACAGATTTTAAAATGCCATAGTCCTCATAATTGTTTTGGTGTATCTTTTTATTTCCAAATTACTCAACTGTACTGAGTTCTTTTTTACTGTTCAATATACTGCATCACTTTAAAACAGTTTTTCTTTCTGACCACAAACAGCCCAACTAAAAAGTAGTTTTTAAGTTACTTTTGGAGGCAGCCTATCATATCCCAACACTTGGCACCAATCTTGAGTATGCTCTCCTTTGGTAAGGCAGACACTTTTTTTTTTAGTGTTGTACACTATTAGGCACTAGCAAATGAACACTTTCAAGCAGGTAAACTGTGAACATGACTTAAGAACTACTTTTTAAACCCTTGTGAAAAGGGAAAGTGACCAACAATTACAAATTATAACATTCTCCTAAAAAATAAACTTTTTTTTTTTTGTAGTACCAAGGAATGTGACCTCAGGATCGTTGCATCGAGATACACACCTGGCCTTAATTATCTTTTATTTTGAGACAGAGTAACCCTAAATTGCTATACTGCCCACACTTCGGGTCCTCCTGCTTTAGCCTCCCAAGAGTCCTGGGATTACAGGTGTATGCCCACCACGTAAGGTTCTAAAAGGTATGCTTTTTATCAATACTGGTACCAAGCACTGAGCGGATACGCTTTGTGACTTACTTTTATTCATCCAAACTTAGTTTGACTTCACTGTGGAAAAGTCTAGAAAAGGATTAAATCAGAGAGGAATCCAAGTTCTAGTATTTATTTTTATGATTCCATTCTCAGTTCAATAACATTATAGATTTCTGTTTAAGAACTGCTTTGGAAGGAACACTGTACTTTTTTTCTTTGTAATATACTTCTAATTGACAAATAATAATTTGACACTTTGATTCTATCAATAGCTCAGGAGACCAATCCAAAAAAATTTACATAGCACCACGGACTAGGGAAAAAGGAAGAACCAGGCTGAAGGACACACTCTATCCTGGTCCTGCTGCCAGTCAAAATCCTAGCTGTCAATCACAGCAGCTCGTGTGGCTCTGCTGCCTGAGTATACAACAAGAACAGAAAACCGCTACTCCCAACTGTGGATGCCAGTGAAGTGGGGACTTTGCCAGGTCTGGCTTCCTTTCCTTTCTTTTCCTTCAGGGTGAAAATCCCGAAACATCTTTTAGAATCACCAGCATATGTCATGCCACAGAACATAAGATAGATAAAAAATTCTCTGAAACGAAGAAAAATAAAACCCAACATTTATTCAGTGTTTTTTCCCCACTAATGTCACCAATATTTCTTGAACCCTCCAAGTCAGCAAAACCATGCTCCCTGTTGATGTGACTCAATACATGCAGCAGTAAATTCCAACCACTTTCAAGAGAGCTATATAAGCCTAGTATCCCTAAACTGCTCTTTAGGAAGTCTTCTCCCTTACAAAAACAGCAGTCTTGTAAAGCCATTTAGCTCTATCTAAATTATGTTTACAAATGTTGTAACTGCAAAGATGTAATTTCTAACTGAAAAAGAACTTTATTTAGAAGAGACTAGTTTTTTTTTTTTTTTCCAACTTTGCCAAATACAAGCTGTTCTATAAACGACTAATTTTGAATCAGGCTGGGATAAAGTGACTAAAGACAACAGAAACCATATGGACATTACGATGTTAGAGAAAAATGCCACCAATGATCCAAATGCCAAACAGTGAAGTGTTAGTGACACCAAAGGATGGCTCAGGGGAAAACTATAATCGTTGTCCTCTACAACAACAGCATTACATGTTAACACACAACATCTTCCTAAAATTAACAGCATTATCAAAGAAGTGATCTAAATTTGGTTTGATTTTTACTTTTATTTTGGGTACTAAGTCCCTACAGAGTCGCCACACATGTAAGTATGGCCTTTTAATCTGAAAATGTCTCATTCAAGTCTGAAAGTGGGTATACTCCCTAATTTTAGTCATTGCGATTTTAGTGAAGAAAAATACTTTTTTAATTTCCTGCTTTCTCCCTTATTCTAATTTAGGTACTGCATTTCTAGATTAGACAGCCATATCTTCATTTAATTTTAGATTATTTTAATAGGTCAGCTTTGCTCTAAATACTTAAGGATACAGTACTGAGTAGTAAAGCACTTCATGAAAAATACATTTTTTTAATGGCATTACAATCTCAAAGTCTTCAGGCAGCTTGAAAGAGGTTTGGGGTTGAATTTTTTTTTTAGTCGGTACCAGGGATCGAACTCATGACTGCTTGCCTGCAAGGCAGGCACTTATGCCGCTGAGCTAAATCCCCAGCTCCTGGGGTTGACATTTTTAAAAAATAATTTTTAGGGTTAATGTACTACAGCAGTCAGAAAGTATAAAATACCAAGCTGTCCCTTGTGGACATACATTGGTATTAATAGGATACACTGAGAAGTACTTAAGTGTACTATACAAGACGAAACGCAGCTGACCCTTGATTAACACGGGTTCAAACTGTGTGTTCCACTTATGTGTAGATTTGTGAGAATCTGATGAAATTCCAGATGAATAATGTAGACCAGAAGTATCAACAAAGTTAAGAGAAGGCATTAGCTCATTAATATGTACAACTTTTATGTTTTGATGTACCAGTTAAATAAATTTAAGACTAGGGACTAGCTCAGTGATGGTATGATTGCTTAGCATGTGCAAGGTCCTTAATCTGGTACTTAGCATCACAAAAATACTTTAAAAAAAAAGGTTAGGCATGTCATGAATGCATAAAGTATATGTAGATAATATCACTATCATAAAATATGTAAATCTACTATGAAAATTTAAAATTTATCAAAATTTATGCATGTATTCACAGACCATGCATGGTACCACTTACAGCCAGAAGAAATGGGAAAAAAAATAAAGATGCAGTATTACATCATAACTGCATAAAATTAACTGTAGTACATACCGCATAATTTCATCACCACATCTAGTTGCTACTGCAGTAGGCTCAAATGTTGCCCATATCCACCTAAGATGCTATGTGTTTCTAAGCATCTCTGCATGAGAGTTCATCTCTCTGCTGTGTTTATCACAAAAAGTCTTCTTCGGATTCCGGGAAGATGGCAGAACAATAAGCAGCAGAGGAAAGAGCCTCTCTGAGAAAAACAGTCCAGATGGGGAAGATAAGAAGGAAGGAAGTGTGTTCCCTGGACCTAGGAAAATGCTAAAGTGAGAAATGAAGCCCACAGGGAGAGTAAAATAGAAAAACTTAAACAAAGAAAAAGACGGTAGTTGGCAGCGTCTTTGCCTAGGATTGGACGCACTGTGTGAGAGGAGCTGCTGGCACCTGGGGACATAGTGACAGGTGACGGTGCTCGGTGGTGAGCCCTATGCAAAGAGACGGGCGGGCATGGAAGGGGGCAGTGGACATGGATAACTGCACTGGCGGGCAGGAGTACCGGGGACTCAGCCCTCCCGCGGGCCAGACCATTGCCAGAGCCATTTTGGAGTCAGGAACCAGATAATTCGGAACTGGAAGGCTGCCGGCTCCCTCCAGCAGCTCCTAGGTGGGAGCAGACCAGTGAAGATCACTTGGAGGTTTCCCCACTGGTAACCAGCTTGGCCTGGAGGTGGCAACCAGCCCCACTCACCCGGCGGACTCCAGCAGCCATCATCGGAGACCTCTGCAGAACCACCTTAGAGGCAGTGGACAGCCCTGACCCTGTGTGCACCCCACCAGCCATCAGCGAGCCAATCCAGGCTGGGAAAAGCAGCAGACAGCCCTGTACCAGCACACCCAGTGGTCACCATCAGATACCCATAGTTAGCACTTGCTAGAAAAATCAAACATTCTTGCTTTAGAGAAATAGTAGCCAGTGTGGGAGGTGCCTGGGACCCCACTACCCACTTGTCTGGAAGAAATCAGGAACATGACAAGAGGAAGAAGCAAAAGGCAGTCTCTGGCCTCTAACCCGCTCAGAGCTGATCCAGGAGATGCAAACACAGAAGAAACCTGGAGTCACACACCTGAAATTTCTGAAGTGATGGCAACTGAAGTAAAGAAACAACTTCATGAGGCTATGAAACAAAATAGAACAGAAATACTATCTCAGGTAAAAGAAGAAATGAAAAGCAATAAAAGAATTGTTAAGCACCTCTAAAGAAGACATAGATGGAAGAAGAGAGGAGCATAGGAAAATGAGAGAAACCTTGAATGAATGCTATAAAAAAGATTTAGAATACATGAAACAGATTCAAAGAGATATCCAGGAAATTAAAAACTCCATTGAAAGTGGCAAAATTGCTTGAAAGAAACTGAAGATAGACTTTCAAACAAACCTTGAAGACAGGTTTGCAGCTTATGATTGTCAAAGGAAAGATCTCTTAAAAATAACATGGAACCAGGAAAGTAACAACTCAACAGCTGCAAGACAACCCAAAAAAACATAACTTAAGAATAGGTGTGAGTGAAAAAGCAGGGGTCAACATAAATGGCATTATGTCTGTTTATAGAAATATCAGAAAACTTCCCAAGCATAGGAAAAGGAAGTGACATTCAGTTAAGTGAGGCATACAGAACTCCAGCCACCAAAATAGATTTACACCCAGACATAGAACAATCAAGATCCCAGAAATTCAACACAAGAACAGAATATTAAAAACTGTTAGAGAAAAGAAATAGATCACCTATTAAGGAAAACCCATCAGAATCATGACAGACTTCTCAACACAAAATTCAAATCAAAAAGAACTTGGAGTGAAATATTTCAAATCCTGAAAGAAAACAACTTCCAACCCAGATTGATGTTCCTTTCAAAACTATCTTTCATAATTAATGGAGAAACAAGATACTTCCGTGATACAGAACAACTGAAGGAATTCATGATCACCAAACAACCCTACAAAAAATACTGAAGGACATTCTAGAGAGAAGAGAAAAATGACCACAGTTCCAGGAACAGCAGCAGAGGGGGGATCACCAAGCAGGGCAGACAATGGAATGGAGAGGAAAAAGTAGGCAACCAACAGCAGGAAAATAGCATGGCAGAGAAGAGGCAGAGCATGTTGGCCATAGCCACTAATATAGATGGTCTCAATTCACCAGTAAAAAGAAACAGCCAGAGTGGATTAGGAGACAGGATCCATCAACATGCTTTATACAAAAAACACATTTAACCAGAAACAGGGTTCACAGACTGAAAGTCAAAGGAGAGAGAACAACGCTCTATGTGATAGGGAACCAGAAAGAAGTGGGAGTAGCTTGCCCATCAGCTGCAGACTGGGTAAGAGTCATGGCACTTTTATACAATGGAAAGCTACTCAGCTATAAAGAAAGATAACCTTAAAGCTCTTGTAGGTAAATGGATACAGCTTAAGATCACGCTCATGAATGAAATGGTTCAGAGTCACATGAGTGAATATTGTGTTGTCTCCCTAGTATGAAAAACTAGTAATAATGGGATCCAAAATGCATACATACTGAGAATACATACTGAGAAAGTCAAAGGGGAGGGAGTGTTTACAAAGGAAAGGCAGTAGCCAGTATTAATCTACTATGATTTGAAACTTGTATTTTACATTGTTCTGTTTAGTTTGGTTTATTCGGTTTTGGTTTATCTTATTTTGTTATATTTGATGGCATGGACAGCTATTTCAAAGATAACAAAACGTATTATGGTAGCCATTACGGTTTTCCTATTAGCTTGTTTTGAAGCCGTGTATTGCTTTGTTTTGACTGATTTTATTCTATTTGGTTTGATTATATCATGTCTGATGGTATAGGCAACTATTTTAAAGATAACAAGATGCACTATGATACCTACTATGGTTTTACTATTCTCTTGTTTTGAAGTCCTGTACTGCTTCCATTGCTTGGTTTTTATTTGTTTTATTCTGTACTATTTTGATTTTATTATGCCTGATGCTATGGGAAATTCTTTTGTAGATAACAAGAGGCATTATGGTAGCCATTATTGATTTCCTTGTATTTTGTTTTAAAGTCATGTACCATGTTGTTTTGTTTTGACTGACTCTATTGTTTTATTTCATTTATTCTCTTCAAAAAAAGCTGTAAAGAAGTGTTCTCTCATAGTTCTTATGTATAGTTCACTATAATATACATGAGACATGTGTTAATAGACTTTATGTTACTGGCAAGGCTTCTGATCAAAGCATACTGTTTACTAATCATTAAGTCTGTGGGAGGTTAAAAGTTAACGTATAGATTTTTGACTGCCCTGAGAGTTGGTACCCCTAACTCCTGTTTCTTCAGAGGTCAAACTGTACACGACATCAGCAGTTACTCGGTGCCTCAGGTAAGTAAGGTGCTTGCTGGAATAAAGTTCACATCTTCAACAGCAATCCAAGCAGAAGGACATCTAAGAGAGTCTAGGACAGGGAAACGGGCTTTCAGTATCCTATTTACTCAGAGATGTTTATGGCACATTTAGGTCTCGGTTGAAGCTTTCCACTATTTTCACAAGACACTAGGGCCTCAGCAAAATGCCACCATAAATAGGGAAAACTGTAGTAAGACACTACTTGCTATGGAAAAAAGCCAATTAAAAATAAACTATTTCAGCTGTCACTAAAGATACACTGAAAGAGCATATCTAAATTTATCTTTTAATTTTACCGGTAAATTTTAGGTACACATAATGATCACATTCATCATGGGAATTTGTACCTGTACATGATACACTTTCTTTTTTTAAAGCCCACTCCCCTAATCTCCTTTCGACCCTTCTTCCCTGCCTTATAAAAGCTTTGTTTCTAGTTTTTTCTTTTTCCTTCCTTCCTTTCTCCTCCCCCCACCTGGTTCCCATTCCCATTTGAACATTTTCTTCCTCTTTCAGAGTATCTATTACACTTTTTGGTCCTTATTTATACTTCTGGTTCCTCACACCAGAGAAACAATACAGTATTTACATGGATGTCCAATATATTTCACTTAAAGAGTATAGTCTCAAGGTGCATCCATTTACCTAGAAATGCTCAATTGTATCCTTCTGAATTAAAAAACTACATCTTAATCCATTCATCAGTTGATGGGTATTTGGGCTGTTTCCAAGATTTCGTTATTACAAACTGTGCTGATAAAAATGCAGCTGTGCATAGATCACTGCAGCGTGATGCTTTTAATTTTTGCAAGAAGACATCAAGAAGAGTCATTGGGCTGAATGGAACCTCTAGTTTTAGTTTTCTGAGGAATGTTTAGACCGATTTCCACAGTGGTTGCATGAGTCTACACTCCCGCCAACAGTGGAGGGTTCCTTTTTCTCCATGCCAGCTTTTGTTACTGATGTCTTGGTAACACTCATTCTTTCTGGAGATGAAATCTCAGCATTTGTTTAATTTGTATCTCTAAAATGACCAGTAATTTGGAACATTTTTTCATATGTTTATTTGCCATTTCTTTTTCTTCACCCGAAAAGTGTTTATTCATTTCAGATTTCCACTTTTGGACTGAGTCTTTAAGTCTGAGGGATCTGATTTGATTTTTTTTTTTAGTTCTTTATGTATTCTACATAGCAGTCCTTTGAGGAACAGCTGGCACAACTTGTCTTCCACGATGTGAGCTATCGCTTCACTCTGTTGGCAGTTTTTCTTGCTGCAAGTGAGATGAAATCCCATTTGTTGATTCTCTGTGATAGTTCCTGTGTGATCAGGGCTTTGTTCCTAAAGTCTTTGCCTTACACCAATGTCTTCAGGAGTTCTACCTATTCTATTGTCCAGCAGATTTACTGCTTCTGTTTTACTATTTAGATCTTTGATCCGCTTTGATATCATTTAGTACATGGTGAAAGACATAGATCTAGTTTTAGTATTTGGCATGCGGAAAGCCAGCTTTTCCAGTACCATTTATTAAAGTGGCTGTCTTTTTTCCAGTGAAGGTGTTTAGCCCTTTGTCAAAGATAAGGTGGTTGAGTATGACTGAAGTTGTTTCTATATCTTCCAGTCTGTTCTACTGATCCTCCAGTCTATTTCCTGCCAGCACCATGCTGTGTGTTTTGTTTCTAAATCACAACAGCTTTATAGTAAGCTTCATGTCAGGGGTTGTGATGCCCCCTGCCTTGCTTTTTTGTTGCCCAGAATTGTTTTTATTATTCTAAATCTCTTCTCATTCCAAACGAATTCTAGGATTGTTTTCTCTAATTCTATGATATGCTGTTGGAATTTTGATCAGGATTGCATTAAATCTGTATAACAATTTTGGAAATATGGCCATTTTCAAAACTATTTTGGTTTTTCCTCCCCAAAACAAGGGATATCTTTTCATTTTTCTGATCTCTTCTTGATCTCTTTTTTCAGAGTACTGTACTTTTCAATGTAGAGGACTTTTACTTCCTGTGTTAGACTAGCTCCTCATTGTGAAAGATGTTTCCCTGATTTCTCTCTCACTGAGTTTTTTACTCATGTACAGGAAGGCTGCTGACTGACTGAACTACACTACTGAATCTGGGTATGAGATCAAGAAGTCTTCTGGTGGAGTTTTTGTGGTCTTCCATGTATAGTATCGTGTCATCTGCAACTAATGATAATTTAACTTCTTCCTTTCTTATCCTTATTCCTTTTCTTTTTCCTGTTTAACTGCTCTGGCTAATGTTTCCAGAATTACATTGAATAGGAGTGGTGATAGTGGACATCTTGGTCTTATTATTGATTCTAGAGTGAAAGCTTTGTTTCTGTCCATTTACTATGATGTTGGCTATTGGACTGTCACAGATGGCTTTTATCAGATTGAGATGAAGACTACCTATTCTAATTTTTGGTAGGGTTTTTATTATGAAAGAATGTTCAGCTTTGTCAAATCCTTTTTCTGCATCTATGTTTTTTGTCCTTGGCTCTGTTAATCTGGTATATTACACTTTCTGATTTGTGGAGGTTGAATTATTCCTCATCCCTGGGATCCCTGCCCATGCAGAATCCCTCAATCCTATGTGGTCATGGTATATAATCTTCTTGATGATTTGCTGCATTGTCTGCCAGATTTTACTGAGGATTTCTGCATCTATGTTCATTAGAGAGATCAGCCTGTAGTTTTCTTTTTTGGTTGAATCCCTCTCTGGGTTTGGTACCTGTAGTGCTTCCGGGAGTATGGGCAAGTATAAATTTGAAGGCTGTATCACATTATCTAAAGTGTAGTCTCAGATCCATACCAGCTCATCTACTCAGGATAACCACAAGTTCACTTTCACCCAAAATAAGTGGCAAACTATAATATTTTATAAGACAGAGCAAAACAAATTCAGATATAGCATTTCTCCCAAAAGCCCCCTTAAACAGACATACTAAAAACATGTTAAGACCCACTGTGGCAAACTCCTAGAGAAGCAAGCATATCACAGAGTGAATGTGTTGTCCATTTTAGCTTCAGGACATGATAATAACACTTGCTATGAGTTTGCCCCAACTCTCACCTGAGATACACACAACTTTGGGCTCATTTATACACTTCTTTAAAAAAAGGTTTTGTAATAATATCTTGTCTTCAACCTATGCTACAAATCAAAAGCAAGACCACAGAGTTATTGTATCGCATCCCTAGTACCCAGCACACAGTCAGTGCCTGCTCAGTGCTCATCAGCAGGTGAGAACTACGTGAGGGTTCCTCCTCTCTCAGTGCCAGGAACACTGCAGATGAACGCTCCTGCCCACCGAAGGTTTCCAGTCAGAACGTGATTGGCACACATGACTGACATGAGGTGTTGGGAGCCTGCCATGTTATTCATGAGAGCATATTCATAAGATGGCACCCGCCTGCCGCCTCCGCTGCTCCCCCGCCCATCGTGTGCCCAAGATGGCGCACACATCCTGCTTCCTGGTTCTTGCTCGGCTTACTGTCCCCGCCATATATGGTAATGATTGATTGCTTCCTTGTTGCCGCCCAATCGCCTGTCCCCACGTGTAATCCCATGATTGGATAACATTAGCTATATAAGCCCAAGTATAGGAAGTGCCCGACGCACAACACGGAAGAAGCCGTCAAGGACGGACATGTATTGAGGTTGCTGCCCAGTCAATAAAGGTGCTTGCAGAGGCTGAGTGTTCGTGTGCTCCATTCCGCGGGATGGAAGCGGCTCCGGACAGCTGGTGGCCCGTACGGGGACTCGAAACCTCTCCCGTGCCTTCTGCGACTCCTGTGACTGCGTCAAGGAACGGTACGTACCTGCGGGTGAGTGGTGGCTCAACCCGGCCCTTGGTGGACGCACCTTAAGGGACTTGCCGGCCGACCCCTTGCTAGGGCCGACCTTGCCCGAAAAAGAAGGGCAGGCCTCTACGGGCTAAGACGCCTGAGGCTTTTACGTCTGCCAGAATGGGCAACGTGAACTGTGGCCCCCTCGCCCTCTCTCTACAGATATTGCTTAAGGCGAGGGGGATTCGAATGGAAAAGCAGACAGTTTTACAGTTCTTTAAATGCATTAATGATCTGGCTCCGTGGTTTCTGCCTACAGGCTCTCTTACCTTACCCCCCTGGGAGAAATTAGGGCGGGATATTCAGTTCGCTGAAGAACAAGGTATGGGCGTGGATCCTATGGTTCGCCCCATTTGGGAAATGGTTAGAGCCTGCCTAAAAACCGAAAGTGCGTTAGGTGCGGCCCATGGACTCCAAGAAGCACGCCGTGCTTTCGAACAGGCACGCTCAGAGAGCTCTAGGGAAGCTTCGGAGGCCGGCTCGCCGAGCCATTCTGAGACAGAGGAAGACAACCTTTATACAAGCTTAGGAGAGAAAAGGAACTCAAAACCTGGCCCGCGTCACGGTGCAGGACAGGCGGCCCGCCAACCTGCGGGACTGCTGTGTGATGGCATGATGGAGAGTCTGGGGGAGGAGCTCGAGAGATTGGAGAGCGAACAGCAGGGAACACGCAATGCCGGTGGGGCGGGGTCGGTCCCATCTGCCCCTCCTTGGGAGTCGCCTCCTGGGGCGAATGCCCCTGGTGGTTGGGGGCCGCCTCCTCCCTTCCCTGCCACACTTCCGTTCTCCGGGCGCCGCTCATTTCATGGCCGTTTATGGGACGTCTTGCGTAGGGGCCTTGCCTCGTATGACGCTCCCAGCTTCTTCTACCCGGTCCTCCAGGACCAGGCCGGCGCGCCTTATTATCAGCCCCTGGACATGAAAGTGGTTAAGGGATCAAAAGAGGCAGTTTCCACTTACGGCCCCAACGCCCCCTTTACGCAGGCTCTTTTGGAAAACATAGGGACCACCCCCCTGACGCCTTCGGACTGGGCACAGCTCGCAAGGGCGTGTCTGTCCCCTGGACAGTTTATGGACTGGAAGGCCTGGAATGATGAATACTGTGGGGAACAGGCTGAAAAGAATGCTAGAGAACGTAATGTCAGATGGAATAAGGATATGCTACTGGGCCAGGGTGCCCATGCACATGATCAAATCAGGCACCCTCAGGCAGTCTATGACCAGATCACAAAGTGTGCAATCGCTGCCTGGAAACAGCTTGCTAAGCCAGGTGAGCACACCGCGTGCCTCACCAAGATTGTGCAAGGAACCACAGAGCCTTTCTCTGATTTTGTAGCTAGGATGCTTGATGCGGCCGGTAAAGTCTTCCCTGACCTTAGCGTGGCCCAGCCCCTAATAAAACAGCTGGTTTTTGAACAGTGCACCAAGGATTGCCGTGCGGTAATCACACCGCATAAGAACAAAAGCTTGGAGGCTTGGACAAAATTATGCAGGGAGGTGGGGGGGGCCACTCTCCAATTCAGGCCTGGCAACCTTGGTGAGCGCATCCATTAATGCTGCCCTCAGTTCCCGCACCCCGGCTGCGCAACAGCGAGCACAGGGTAACAGGAAGTGCTTTGCGTGCGGTCAGCAAGGGCATGTCCGAAGGTTTTGCCCAAATAAACAGAATGCAACCGACCAAACCCAGCCGAGTGAGGCGCCCGGCGAAGGGCGAGCGGGCCTATGCCAACGGTGCCGCAAGGGTCACCACGCGGCAAAGGACTGTCGCTCTGTGTTTGACAAAGAGGGAAATTCGCTAACTGGACGAAAAGACCTGCAGCCAAAAAACGGCCAGAGGGGGCCCACCCACAAGGCGGGCCCCCTTCCCCTCAGCAGTCCCTTCCCAGGGATGATCAACCAATCAGGGCTACCCCAGGGTCAGCAGGAGTGGACCTCAGTGCCACCTCTGGACTCGTATTGACCCCCGAGATGGGAGTCCAGCTGATAGAGACCTCGTTTAGGGGGCCGTTACCACCGAATACCGTGGGGTTACTGCTGGGACGCTCCTCGGCGGCCCTCCGTGGCCTCACAGTCGTGCCCGGTGTGATTGATTCTGATTACACAGGTAAGGTCAAGATCATGGTCCAGTCGCTACAGGGGACTCTAGTCATAAATGATGGGGACCGGATAGCTCAGCTGCTCATTTTACCCAGCTTGCATGGTCAATATCCGGCCAAGGACCGAACCCGAGGAGACCAGGGGTTTGGATCCACGGGCAGGGATTTCATCGGCCTCCAGATGACTCTGCAGGAGAGGCCTATGTTGCTTCTCCTAGTCAATGGCAGGAGAATCAGGGGGCTATTAGACACTGGTGCCGATCGTTCCATCATCGCTCAAAAGGATTGGCCGGCCTCCTGGCCCCTCAATGTGGTGGAGCAGACCCTTCAAGGCCTGGGGTTTGTTCACTCGCCTAGTGTTAGTGCACAGCCCCTGCCATGGCAAGATGAGGAG
Organism: Cavia porcellus; assembly: GCF_034190915.1. NCBI lineage: Eukaryota > Metazoa > Chordata > Mammalia > Rodentia > Caviidae > Cavia > Cavia porcellus. Next base: position 83,857,857 of record NW_026947485.1, on the reverse strand, counting down.
GGACACAAAGGGTCTTTCCAGCCCTATGTTCTCAATCTTCCAGTGACCCTATGGGGAAGAGATATCCTAGTTCAGATGGATATTACCCTCCAGACGGGATGCTCAGAGGTGTCTCAAGGTATCATGAGACGCATGGGTTACACCCCAGGCAGGGGCTTGGGAATCAAACTACAAGGAAGAACCTCCCCGGTACCCACCACCGCTAAGAGGGATAAGAAGGGACTGGGTTTTTCTTAGGGGCCACTGCGATGCCTCTCACACCCACTCCCATAAAATTGACATGGAAATCTGACACCCCAGTGTGGGTGAAGCAGTGGCCCTTACCTGCAGAGAAAAGAGAGGCAGCATTCCAGTTAATTCAGGAGCAGTTGCGGCTGGGACATATCCAGCCGTCAACTTCTCCCTGGAATACCCCCATTTTTGTCATCAGAAAGAAAACGGGGAAGTGGAGATTGCTCCACGACCTGCGGGCCGTCAACGCACAGGTCCAGCCGCTAGGAGCAGTACAGCGAGGCCTACCGGCTCTTACAGCCCTGCCACGAGGGTGGCACTTGTATGTGATAGACTTAAAAGATTGCTTCTTCTCCATCCCATTGCATGAGGCAGATACCCCCCGAAAGGAAGACTCTCATTGGCCCTGTTCACACACAATTTTTTGAACCTAAACGCACATGATCGTGCCCCCGCAGAGGAGCATGTTAGTCCCTCACCTGAGCATAAAGGCATGGTAAAGTGGAAGGACGTCCTCACAGGGCAGTGGAACGGCCCGGATCCAGTACTTAGCTGGACCCGAGGTGCGGTCTGTGTCTTCCCACAGGAGCCTGGAAAAGAACCGGTGTGGATCCCGGAGCGCCTGGTCAGAGTCAGCGGCGTATCACAGGTGAAAGTGCCGGAAGGGTCAATGGATAAACCCCCTGCCGAGCGGTAAACGCGTTTCACGCACTGTCAGTGAGTTCAATATCTCTTTCCCACTTACCCCCGATACTATCATTCTGTCTTATGCCAACATCTCAGTCACAATGCAGAGGTCCAATTTGACCTTGCCATTGCTGGAATTCGTTAATTGGACACGCATGGAGTGTGAGGGACTAGGCAATGTTAGTTCCCCTAAAACATGCTTGACGCTCAATCAGGCACGGTGGCCTATCGTGCCTGACTGCAGCAGAGATTTTCAGGCCCCGAGGCATCCACTTTTTGAATCCTGTGACACCTATGTCCCTCGAATAACTAGACTGGCAGAACCCTTCTGGCGCCGCTGTGTCCCAACCATCCATCCATACCCCATAACCCGTGAGGGATGGTGGCTCTGGACCACCCTCCCCAGAAAGGAGGGCAACCTCCGCCCCTTCATGACACTTAACCAAACGTTATCCAATACCTCCACTGCCAATGTCACGGGTTCAGCGAACGGAACCTATTTGCTTAATAGGGAGGTCTGCGTGGACCCTCCGTTCGTCTTTGTGCTCTCTCATCAGCACACCTTCTATTGCAATTCCTCGCAGGGCAATGGCTCCTCTTGCTTGCTGGCTAATTGTTGGAACGGTTACCCCATTTTTGCAATCTTGGCATACCGCCCCAGTTACCTTTGGGTCCCTGTCCAGACTCAAGACTGGGTTGGACCAGTTTCCCAGCAGGTCTCACTCTCCTCCTTGCCAACCAGAGCTAAGAAAGGGATAAAGGATTGGTTATGGCAGGCGGCGGGGGTGGTCTCTTCTCTGTTTATCCCTGCAGTGGGGCAGGCTGTTTTGCAGACGTGGACCACTGAGCAACTCGCCCTGACCATGGACGCCGTCAACCGACTGGACAACGCCACGAAGGAAGCCATCAGAGCCCAGAAACAGCAGATCGAGCTGCATAGTCAAGCCATATTACGGCTGCAGGAGGAGATTCAGCTCATTGGAGAAGAGATCGACGCCTTATGGCAGGTGGCCACTCAACTCTGTGACCAGAGATGGCTGTCCTTCCGGGTCTGCGTCACCCCTGTCCGTACAAACTTGACTGAAACCACAAAGACCATGACCAAGTGGCTACAGGACACTTACTTGCCAACCTTTCACAACCTGTCCCTAATTGTTAACCAAGGACTGGATGAGATGGACAAAATTCAATTGCACCCGGTCAGATTTGACCTGTCCACCCTAGGGGATGTCCTCTCGGGTTTGTGGGATCGTGTCACCTCCTGGTTTTCTTGGCCCAATCTGACAACCTGGATACTCGTTGTTGTCGCTATATTGGTGGGGCTGGTGGTTGTCAAGTGTTTGTTAGACCGCTTGATGCAAACTCAACAGCAGGTTAAGGTTACAGCCATGGCGGCAATGCAGCTGGCGGAGGGAGGCCCATCGGGTCGCCAAGCCGCCGCTTATCTCCTCCACGTTGCAGAACATCAGTTGTAATGTGCTGGATGGGTGAGCCAAAGACGGGTAAGACTGAGGTACCCCACCTTGCTCAACCTAAGACAGGCCCCATTCCACACAATGACAGCAAGAGGCACCAAGGTGCGAGACCAGATGGTACTGCATGACATTCTACTCTTGGGGTTTTTGAAGAGAGATGTCAGGCTATATGTCTGTATGCATCTAGGTTTCATCCGAATTACCCTAGCCCTGCGCAAAAGGATGAGGCTTGGAGGTCCCTTCCGACGCGGGGGTGGCCAACCTGTGCCGGGGGATGACCTCAGAGCCATGCACAGTGGGGTACAGACCACTGTAGTCACTTGGAAGACCTCGCTGTCATTTGCTTGTAAATAAGAAAGGGGGAGATGTTGGGAGCCTGCCATGTTATTCATGAGAGCATATTCATAAGATGGCACCCGCCTGCCGCCTCCGCTGCTCCCCCGCCCATCGTGTGCCCAAGATGGCGCACACATCCTGCTTCCTGGTTCTTGCTCGGCTTACTGTCCCCGCCATATATGGTAATGATTGATTGCTTCCTTGTTGCCGCCCAATCGCCTGTCCCCACGTGTAATCCCATGATTGGATAACATTAGCTATATAAGCCCAAGTATAGGAAGTGCCCGACGCACAACACAGAAGAAGCCGTCGAGGACGGACATGTATTGAGGTTGCTGCCCAGTCAATAAAGGTGCTTGCAGAGGCTGAGTGTTCGTGTGCTCCATTCCGCGGGACGGAAGCGGCTCCGGACAATGAGGCATTACGATGAACATCTGACAACTGCACACAATTAGCCATTAGCCACCCTACATTACATCTTTAAAGTTCAAAACCCTAAATTTTCAAGTGATCAAAGAAATTTAAATTTTTCAGGGTTTTTTTTTTTTTAGCTTCTAAAAATGCTAAGGGTGAGGAAGAGGGAAGAGGTCAAATTGTGTTTTATTGAGAACAGTAAAACTCCTGCTAAAAGATGAATAATCTTAACTATTGTTTTCTCCTAACCATTGCTACCAACTGTTCTATACTGAAGTCCTCACAGCTCTACCAAAGGTGTTGAGAAACTCTGATCAACCTTCACTCAACAAGAAAGATGGGTTCATTTTGCAACGTGAAGGTACCAAACTCAAAACATGTTTGTAATCTAGCTTTTCCATTTTCTTTTTTAAATATTTTATTCGTATATGTCTGCAATACAACATGATTACATTAACTGTGGGGAGTTGGTGTATGTGCATAACACATCTTAATTCTTTTTCTCTTTCCATTTTCAATCTGAAAAAAAATCCTAGATAGAAGCAGTATATAGTTCTTTGTGCCATTTCCTAAAAAGCTTCTCCATTAGAAGCTTATCATTTGAAAAATTATTTTAAAATTAAAGCACTAACCCAGCACTACACTCAAGGCTAATGTTTAAAAAACCATTTTTCTATTCCATTCAAGCATTACTAACCAAAGCATTGTTGAATACAATTTCTGAATTAAAATTTTTTTAACATTGAAATCTACATAAGAAATATATAAATGAAAATTTAAAATGATTTTAAGAATACTGGCATTACTATTTACTAACCACTAAAATATCTTTCCTTCCTATCATAGCAGATCAGAATTTGCTAAACGTGTTTTTTAAATTTCTAAAGAGACTCACTAAAATAGTTACAGGTTGTTCCTATTTAATAAACCCTTATTCTCTTTAATTATTTCAGAACTTTCAAATGAACCAAACTCTTAACTGTTTTTTTAAACAAGGAGATGTATTTCTGTAAAGCTACAAAGATGAGTACTCGTATGCAGGCATTACACACACCTGTGCACACCTTTCTTCGCTGCATTAACCTAATGGCTCCAGATGAAACATTCATAGCACCAAATGGCCATTTCAATAGTAGTTTTACAGCCAGCATCGTTTATGGAAATTCACAGCATCCTATGATGTTTTCCTAACAGTATTAATTCTAAACTAAGAGAAACGTTAGCTTTCCAAAAAAGAGTAAGTCTTCCCAGGACCCTGCCAAAGAATACTGTTCCAGCTCATCATGGAAATTTCCATGAAAGATTCTATTTATGTAACTCTACAGACTTTAAATGATGTCAGAGTAAATATCTATGAGAATAGTTACCAAAAAGCAAAAGCAAAACAGAACAACTCCACACAAAAATTGAGAAAAAGAGTCTATAACTCAAAAGCAAGTGCAACTTTAACAAGAGAGTTGTCACTCTTTCTATGCTATTTATAGTAAAAATTTAAATCACAAATGAATTTTTTTGGTTTGCCATACCAATTCACATGCAGAAAAAGAGACCCTTAGCTGTAAAATCTTCACTTTCAGGAGGTATTTTCCCATGGTACAACTTTAGCAGAGGTCCCACTAAGAAGCACAATCACCAAAGATTTCCTGCATGGGTCATATTACCTAAATATGCTATGGGGACAAGCTGTTCTCTCTGGAGCGAGAGTGGAGAACAAAACTATTTTCCTTGGAAAAGGAAGATGTTTGTAGGGAAGCAAATATCTCACTATGGACCTTTCTAAAATATTTTCTATCTTAAAATGGCAGATTTCACAGATCACACCACACCACATCAGAAAAAGGCCAGTTATGTGGCTTGACATTAACTTTTTCTCTGCTCATATCACAAAAGATGCACAGCCTGTTACCAAAACATTTATTATTAATTCACTCCTTGTTAATTACGGTACTTCCCGTGAGTGCAAAGTGCAAGTTGCTGTGTGTAAGATAAACTAACAAGCACGTGATGGTCTATGTCTTCATAGATGGTATACATTCTGAAGGAATACAGATATATCTGCCAAGGGGAAAACTACACTGTTAAGTTGTACGAGTTAAAATTCATACAAGTGGGGCTGGGGATTTAGCTCAGCGGCATAAGTGCCTGCCTTGCAAGCATGTGGTCATGAGTTTGATTCCTGGTACCGGTTTAAAAAAAAAAAAAATTCATACAAGTGACACAAACAGTGAATCTCATGAACTGAGAGGTGAGAACATTTTGCATAAGGAAAGGTTTTATAGAAAATGTGTATTTTAGCTATGTCTTGAAGGTATTGTAAAAGAGCCCTAATTTAGGAATCAGAAACTTATGCCATCATCCTATTACTAATAGTTTGGTAGAGCATATAACACAGTCTTCAGATTTTGAGAACTATACTACATGATTTCCTAAAATCCCTTTCAAGCTGTATGATCTACAGAAAAGAATGGGCAGATTTACATGTTGACTTTTTAAAATCTTTTGTTTCCCAAATACGACTAACAATAAATTCAACATGATCATTTTGTCCTGAATCTTTCTGCCTTCCCCAGCTACAACAAGTAGATCAGTTTAACATCTATCTTTTTGTGTTAGTTTCACTTTTTTTTTTTTAAAGACAGGATCTTGCTAAGTAGTGCAGGCTAGATCTGTAGCCCTCAAACTTGCAGCAATTCTCCTGCCTCAGTCTCCCAGTACTGGGATTACAGGAGTGTGCCACCACATCCAGCTCTTTATTTTTTGAGGGAGGCAGTAAAAGAAAACAGGGTCTCACAATGTAGCCCAGGCTGGTCCAGATACTCCTGTCCTAGCTTCTGAGATTACAGGCAGATGCCACCCAATTGACAACATGTATCTTTTTTGACACACACCTTTTTCCCCATACATCTGCATATACATAAGGTATACACAGAAATCTATGATTAAAAAAAAGAAATCTATGATTTTGCTTTATGTTTAAATATAAATAAGATTATAACATTATTAATACTGTAACTTTTTTTTTGCATAGTCTGCCTTGGAAATCTCTCCACATATACATACAACATGGGTCTACATCATTCTTTTTACCTGATGCAAAGTATGGCTGTATCATTTATTTGATCATTCCCCTACTGATAAAAATTTGTATTACTTCTAGTTGATGGTTAATACAAACACTTTAGTCATCTTGCTTATGCTTTTCTGTGCTAAGTAGAAAGTCAAAAGGTGGCAGGAGTAAAACAATGAACTGAGCTAAAAATATGGAGGTAGAAAATACAGAAAAAAAAAAAAGAGAAGCAGCTCAAACCAAGTATCCATATTTTCAAAATAAGAAAAAATAGTCAAAATAGTATACTATAAATACTTTCAGACTTACAGATGGGATGTATGGAACCTAATGCTGGATTGAAAAACTATACTGAAGAGTAACAGGTAGGATTTTGGGTACGTCTCAGTTACCTTTCTCACTGCTGAGACACATGCCCGACACCCGAAATTAAAGGCACAAAGGTTTCTTTGGCTCACAGTTTACAGAGATTTCACTTCTTAATGGGCTGGCTCCGAGCAGGTTGGCAAGGCAGAGGGGCATAGCAGAGGGGAAACAGTTCATGGTGGAGCAGAAACAGCAAGACAGAAAGCAGCAAGCAACAGAGACCCTCTTTCTGCCCTTTTATCTTTTTTAGGGGGTACTGGGGATCAAACTCAGGACCATGCCCTTGCCAGGCAGGCTCTTACACTGCTGAGCTAAATCCCCAGCCTTGCCCCTTTCTTCTTATCTGAGCTGCAGCACTCACTCCAAGGTGAGGCGGCCTTAATCCTAGCACTGCACCACACATCAATCCCAGCGTCACATCTTTAATCCCAGCAGCACACACGCTGGATTCAGCCAGCTCTGAAAAGCTCCACTCTGAGCATAGGTGCCACTGGGGGAGGCATCTAAATACTGGCCATAACAGTGTTCCTGAAATCCCACCATTTTCTTAGGACTAGAATTTTTTTTCTTGGCATAGTGCTGGGGGTCAAACCCAAGACTTCTGTCATACTAGGCAAATGCTCTATCTATAGAAGAAATCTTAAAGAGTAATCAATTTTAGCACCTAATTTTAGAGAAACTAAAGCCCTATCTGTAAACTAGAATGTGATTTTGACGCCCAGGCTTTGTACTTTCTGTCCTATATTCACTTGGAAAAGTTGAGAAAGGAAAATCTCAACAGTTACTATGGTAAGTGTGATAGAAAATGAGTAAAAATGGCCAATCCAAATGCAGGTTATGATTAAAGACAGCATCACTCTCTAGTGGACCTGATCTGCACAGTTCTGGTTTCCAACAACCCTCAGCAACTAAAAGAACAGCAAAACAAAAACAATAAAGTGTGGCAGTGTCCCAGTACAAAATATTATTCTCCTTCCTACCACAGCTAAGACACACCAAACAATCTGAATCGCTTCTTTCTGTTATTGTGTCTTTAAGATGAGATCTTACTTTGTTGCCTTGGTTGGGCTCAAACTAATGATTCTCCTGCTTTAGTCTCCCAAGTAGCTAGGATTACAGGCCTAAACCCAGCTTGAATCTCTGTTTTTGAAAGGCAAATGAAAAACGCTGACGCAGTCTTTAATATGAAAAGATTTCTTACTGAGTTATCTCTTGGTAACACTACTAACATTTTTATCAGAATAGCAATTTCTTTACATGAAAATACTAGCAGTATTTGAATCTTGGTTATTAAACTTGCAATATTATTCAAAGTATACTGCATTAATTCCTTTATCATATGTAGTAAAAGAATTTAGCAAAATGGCATATTGCATCAGTCAAATTTTGCTGTATAATCATTATGAGCATCATTACTAACAGTTATAGGCAGTTTTACACATCAAACATATCCCTAAAGCTGCATATAAACTATTTTATATGGTATCATAGGAAAACATATTATGCTTTTTAAAATTACATATTCACAGAAAATTTTTTAAAAAGTTATTACAGCTTCACTAAGATCTCTGCAATCATCTAATAGAAGTCTGCACCTTTGCTATAATATTATCCCATCAGTTATTCAACATCTGACTTACTTGTTCATTTCCAGAAATAACTTCAAAACCAGAGTTTCAAGTTACAATATTTCTGGATTAATTTTTTTTAAAAAGATCTCATGAGTCACAAAATTCATTTAAACTTTAGGAACTCATGAGTCACAAAATTCATTTAAACTTTAGGAACTGGGTAGGTGAAGACCCAAGAACACATGGTTTCTAGAAAGCAGTCCTGGTCTTGGTCGGCCCATCACCTTTCAGGGTATAGAGACAGGCTAGGAAGTAGAAAGTTTAGTCTTAATGAGCTGTTTCTGACAAACGGCAACATAGAAACTGTGGCTCTACCTAGACACAACTGTGATGACCTTACTGTGTAGAATGCCGTGTAGACATGCAATTTTATCCAGGTACCACCTCTCTATTACCCATAAATTTTATCTCCAAAACTCACCCATTATTTCATCGGTCTCTCATAACATTCAACTCTAACAGGTGTATATCCCTGTACTGACAGCTATTTTCAGTTTACAGTTTACAGCATTCTTATCTTTATAAAAATACTGCATACAAAATAAATCAATTGTATGTTTCTGTAACAAATGCTGTTCTCCATACTGTTTGATAATGTCAATTTATGTACTTAATTCTACAGATTTGTAAGAAATTTCTGCAAATGGTGGTGTGTGCCTGTAATCCCAGACATTAGAAAGACTAAGGAAGGACTCTGAGGCCAGCCTGGGCAACTCATCAAAACTTGCCTCAAAATCGAAAAGGGAAAAGTAGGACATAACTCAGAACTCACTTTTCTAGTAATAAAAAGGGCAGGGGAGGGATTAAGAAGGAATAAAAGAAGGAAAGGAGAAGAAATATAAAAAAAGAAATTTCTGTCACTGGGATATAACCCAGTGACAGAGCACTTGTCTAGCATGTACAAGGCCCTGATTTCAATCTCCAGCATCCAACCTGCAAAAATCGCAGTAAATAAGTTCCCTACTTCCCAAGAATTGTAGTATTTTGAGGCTTTTGTTTGTTAAGACAGGGTCTCACTATATGTTTAGGCTTACCTTGAACTCTATGTAGCCTATGCTACTCCTGAATTCACAGCAATCCTACCTCAGCTTCCCAAGTGCTGGGATTACAGGCGTGCACTCCCACATCCATCAAGGAATGTGACTTTTTTTACTGTTCCATAGTTACCCTCTATTCAATCTGTGCACCACAATTAGACTTCTCCTGTCTAAAAAAGTAGAAAAACTATAAATTATCTTCTTTGGAATTTTTTATATAACCGCAATACTTTTTTCTGTTTGTCATTTTACATTAGATTTTATTGGTGCATTTTAGATATACAAAACAATCACATTCATCATAGAGAGGCTGTACCTGTACAAGATATAACTTGCTTTTTCCCCACTCCCCTATCCTCCTTCCAATCCCTTCCCTCCCTCCCCATTTACAAAGCTTTGTTTCCATGTTTTCCTTCTTTTCTTGTTTTGTTAAAATTTTCTTTTCTTTTCCCTTCTTTTCCCCTCCCCTCTTTCGTTTGGAACTTTTGTATGAATTCAAAATAGGTGAATCAGACTAAAAGAGAAGTATCCATCAGATTTGCATACTCAGGAAACTGAAAGCAACAGAAAATGGGGGTTCTCTTTCCTCTACAACTGTACATCTTAATTTTGTTATTGAGGCGTTAATAATAAAATTATATTTTTTCACCTGTTAAGTGAAATTTACATATATGTATACACAAATACCTATACTCACATTTAACACAGCCCAAACTTTCCCCCACAAATACCCATACCTTATTGCACTACATGGATACTGCAAACTTACCTGTGGTTAATTACATGTCTTAATTATAAAGTGTTGACATTTGTGCAGTGCCATTAGCCAATGAGGACATCACAGTTTTTACATGCCAACCACAAGGTCACTGGGCTTTCAGGACTTTCTCACTGATTACAGGTATGATGAGTTCTTCATACATGGTAGATACGACACTCATCAGATTAGTTTACAAATATTTTCTCCATTCTTTTGTTTTTTCACCTTCTTTTTTAATACTAGGCACTGAACCTAGAGCGTCCACATTGAGCGACATCCCTTTTCATTTATCTATCGATCATTCATGAGTCAGGGTTGCGCCAAGGTGTTCAGCTGCCTGGGCTGTGCTGGAACTTGCCATACTCTTGCTTCAAGTCTCCCAGAGTTCTGGAATTATAGGTGGTACCACCAGGCTCTGTGCATTTTTACTTTCTTGATGGTGCCTCTGAAGCACAAACGTTTTTAATTTCGATAGTCTACTGTATCTATTTTTTCATTTGTATGCTGCACTTTTGCTATTGTACCATGAAGAAACTACTGTCTACCTCAAGGTCACAAAAATTTATTCTTACATTTTCTTTTAAGAATTTTACAACATTAGCTCTCAAATCCAGCCCTCTGATCTATTTTGGATTAGTTGCTGTGTATCATGTGAGGTGCGGAATCTACCTTCATTATTTTGTATGCATCAACACTATTTGTTAAACCAACATTTACCTATGAAAAGAAATCTTGTCTTGGGATCTTTGTGAAAAATTAGCTGACCAGAAATGTGACAGATTACTTCGGAACTCTGATCATAATATGTAAGAAATTATCTCTACACTCTCAATTCTATTCCAGTCGTCTAAGTCTACTCTTAGGCTTGGACTTCACAGCCTTGATTATAGTGGCTATATAGTAAGTTTTGAAAACAAGAACTATGTATCTTCTAATTTTGTTCAAGATTAACTACAGACTATGTTGGACACCTTGCCTACATATGTTTCCATTTAACCTTTGGATCAGTTTTTTAATTTCTGGGGTGGGGGAGAAGAAAGCTGGAACTCTGACAGGGCTTGTGCTGACTCTGTAGGTCAATCTGAAGAACACTGCCTTTTTAACAGCGTTGTCTTCCAACCCATGAACGGTGAATGTCTTTCCATTTCTAGATTTCTTTAAATTCTTTCAGCCAATTTTCATGTTGATTAAATTTATTCCTAGGAATTTTATTCCTTTGGATGCTACTGGAAATGAAACCCTTCTTAAATTCATTTTTCAGTTGTTCACTGCTGGTATACAGATGCATAAGAGATTTTTGCATATCAATCTTGTACTCTGAAACTGCTAAATGCTTATGAGCTCCAGTAGTTTTTCATTTTTTTTGGAATTTTCTATATATACGATGATATCTGCAAACAGAAATGTGTTCTTCTTTTTAATCAAGATGTCTTTCATTTATTTGTTTGTCTTACCTAACTGCCCTAAGTAGAATCTCTAGTACAATGTTGAATATAAATCATGAAAGCAAATGTCTTGTATTCCTAATCTTGGGAAAGCATTTAGGTTTTACCAATGCATATGATCTTAGCTATGGGTTTTTTTTAAGCCGTGGATTTTTAATAAGTGCTTTTTATCAGATTGATGAGCATTTTATAAGGCATTTTCATATTCAAACACACTAATAGCCTTTTGTATCTTAGTGATAAACCAGGGCTAAAAAACCTTCAAACTAAACTTTCCAGAATTACAGCACTCAACAAAAAAGTGGGCCCCATTAAGCTAGGTAGGCTAGTTTAATTTCAAACCTACAATAAAGGTTTGGTTTCCCTAGCCCATAAACATATCGTTAGCAAACACTATTTAAGCACTATTAGTTTTAATGAACAGTCTGCCAAACCAATCTTGTTTTCCTCCCTCTTAACAAGTGTACATTTTTTCCAATTTGCACATAAAAATGTGTTCTTTTCAAACAAATGTCATCATACATATAGCACATAAAATATACAGCTAAAGTAAATTAAGATATGCTTCTTCTGACAAGGAATCTTAAAGTACACCAAAACAATCACTGTCAAAATACCCATGTCAAATGTGGTCATTTTCAGCAGTCTAGGGGAAAAACAGTACATTACTTTTCATGTACAAACAATCAGGATTTTTTTAAAAAAAGCATTAAAAACTCTTAACACATCAGGCCAGGGGTTTAGTTCAGTAGGCATAAGCGCCTGCCTGGCAAGCTCGAGGTCAATGAGGTTGATTCCTGGTTACCCACCACCCCAAATCTAGTAAAAACAAAATTCTACCACAAAAAATAAAATCAGTACTAGACTTGAAATATACATACAAATGTTTTCTTGTAAAAATACTATTTTCAAACCATGGGATGAAAAAGGAATAGTAACTTCATAGAAACATAAACTACATTAAGTTAGCTGTTACCCTTTATAAAATCACCTGTCTTCATCTTAGGGTACTGCACGATGCCCAGTGAGCTAAGAGTCAATAAGCCTCTAATCATTAAGTATATGACTCTCTTATCATCATCAGAATCAAGTCTCTCATGACAAAAATCCTTTAAAAGATGTTCCCAATCAAGTCTTCTCATGTAATTTATTTACATATTAAGAATTCATTAAATTTCCCATTTTCCACCTATGAAATTATTTTTCTTGCTAAGCTCTCAAGCATTTCTATATCCTTGTCACTTTTCACTTAATTACAGTAGTTAATATATTTTGTTGACAGTTCCCTCTTTGTAATGCTGAGGTAAAATTCAGGGCTTTGCATGCTGGACCAGTGCTCTGCCTGAACCACAGCCCTGCCCGGACTGGGTTTTATCCCGTAGCACCTCGCCTTCTTCCACTCAGTGAGTACTTGCTGAATAGTCAACTGTGTACTAAGAGTAAATAAAGTCTCTGCCTTCTGAAGTTGGACTTGACTGGAAGAAGTCAATATGAATAAGCGGTTCTAGGTGACAGGAGAGGCAATGGAACAGAGAACGGTTAGGGGAACTGAGAACTAAACAGTGATGAAGAACTAGAGCTGAGTCTTTCAAGCAGAAGAAACACCACTTGAAAAAGCCCCCAAGCAGAAATGAACATCGTGTGCTTGGGGAAAGAGAAAGGAAGCAGTGCTGCCGGATGTGGTGGTGCAGGCCTGTAATCTTAGCACTCGGCAGGCTGAGGCAGCAGCATCTCTGTGAGTTCAAGGTCACCCCAACTACAAGCGAGACTCTGTCCAAAAAAATATAAAACTAAAGAACAAAGCAAGCAGCATCAACTGGACACAGAGAACAGGCGTAAAGCAGTAAACTACGTAGTCCACAGATTTTATCTAACAGTAAGGGGCGTTAGCAAAAGGATTGTCAACAGAGACAATGATGCGATCTGATATATTCTCTGAGAAAAGTCGCCCTTCTTGCTATGTGAAGAGTGAAATGGAGAGGAGGTATGAACAACAGCAACTCACAGAAAACAGGGTATTCTCCTTCACTGCTGCCACGTCCTCTTTCTCTGGTCCCAATTCTGTCATCTGAGTGTCAATTCTTGGGTCTCAACAGCTCCAAACTGGTCCCTGCTACAGATCGACAGTCTCTCCTACTGCTTTGATTGTACCTATTTCTTTGAACAAAAGCTTCAAATACTGCCCACAAAATAAAATCCAAATTTCCTGACACACTGTAACATTCTACAATCTAATCCCAAACTACCTTTGCACCCTCACCTCTGACTAACTGATAAGATTCTGCTATTCTATTTGAAGTAGTCTACTCACTTGTTCTGGAACCCAACTTAGGATGCCAGCCTTCCTACCTCCATCACTGTTCACACAGACCTTTTTCCTTATAGAGTTATCCAACACCATTGTATAATGAGGAAACATGGAAGTATTCCATAAATGCTAATTTTCATCATTCCTTCAAAGGTCTGTGAAAGTTCCTATAAATGGAGACCTAATACCATCTGTTGGACACTCATTAATCTCTCTTCTACCACAGTCATTCGGCTCTGCCTAGGAGGCATTACTTGTCCAGAGTTCTCACTCGGCCCGTCTAGCTTTGCTAAAGTTGTAACAAGCATAAAAGCCTTTTATCCCAATAGAACAGCAGTTACTGAGGTTGAACAGCCTTCCCTGCAGTCGGCACTGAGGTTCTTGACCATTAAAGTCCTGTTAAAGTTGCTGCTCTGTCCAAAACATCATCAGTAATTTGAATTAAGATAATGGGAAAGCAATTAAGCAGTCTAAACTCTGTTGAACAGTTTCTTCTCCAGCAAAAGACCTGACACATAAGATAAGCCAACAAACAAAGTAATTTCTTAATTCTTCCTTTTCAAAGACTCAATACATTTACCATGAGAATTTTCATGAAGATTCCTGAAGAATGTAGAAAGAAAAGTATTCTGCTTCCTTTCCACTTCTATATCTTGGCCTTACTACGACCTGTTACACGTCTAGGGAAACACACCTAGAACACAGGTAACAAATGCTCTGAATATTCCCACTAGATTAAGCATGATCGATACGGTTTTAGGTAGAAAGCAGCTCCCAGGACCTATGCAAGAAAGAATGTAAATTTCTATATTAATTGAGAAATTGCCTAAAACTCCTTAAAGAACTATAGAGATAATTGTGAGTTACTCTTGGCACCTCAGACCCAAAATATCCATCATTAGCTGTTCTGAGATTCAGGAGTACGCACTTCCAAGCCTGTTACCTACCTTCTCCTCTAGGCTGAAACTCAGGCCTTTGACAATCTTGGGACATTACATCAAGTGAACCATCAGCAATTACTCTGCCCATAATTTAAAATCACCTTCTCCAAATCTCATTGCATCTGCCTCAGTAAAAACAAACACAAACTCAGACTCAGCGTTTTGTAAGTGCAAGACTTAGAATCAAGCTAAAGAGAAAAACAAAAAAAATTCTGACACTGAACATATTACAAGGTGGCAAAACTTCAAGAATATGAATTACTTCAGGAATATCTTTTCAGAATGAAAAGCTATCTCTCTCAAGTAAGTTACTTTCTACATACGAGCTCTTGCTAAAAGATGACAGGCAAAACCAAAGTTCTATTCGTTTTGAAGGATGCCAAAGCTCAGTTAGCTATTTTCTTTAACATATTAAATAAAAATGGTGCCTTGGTAAAAAGAACGATTTAACAGAACTGGGTAGGGGCCAAAAACTCTAACAACATAGGGTGAAACTGTTGAAATACTCCCGTGCTGCACCCCTGCTGACCACCTCACTACAGTTTCAGGCTTCCTGTATCTTGCTAGTTCACAGCTGGTATCTTTTCAAAAGGAGGGTATGGGGTTATTGAATCTGATTTTCCTTTTGATACTCTTAACACATACTATTGAATTACACAGTTTTATTTATAGTGATAAAAACCCCTTTGAAAAACAAACATCTTGGAAAGATGAATCCTGTATCATCTTTTAGTCACACCTCAGGGAAGAGAGGGAAAAAGAAGAAGAAAAAAGAAGGAAACAGGAAAGAAATAACTTGAGAAATAAAGACATGAATGTCTACTAGGCCTTCTATTAGCCCTTGTTGGGTTATTAGGATAAGAGAACAATGCGTCTAGTGAGGTTGCACAGGGGGAAAAAGTCTCAGACCTAAATAACAGGAACAAAAACACACTCACTAGAGATAACATGCAGCCCAGCTAACAAAAACTTTGCATGTGAAATCAGGCATGGTGTTACACAACTGTAATTCCAGATACTCAGGAGGCTGAAGCAGGAAGAATGCAAGTTCAAGGCCAGCCTCAGGAACTAAGCAAGACCCTATCTCAAAAAACAAATAAATACAGCCAGGGAAGTAGCTAATTGGTAGAGCACTTACTTGGGTTCAATCCCCGGTACCAAAAAGCAAACAATAAAACCCATGCTGGTTATACCTGTGCCACAGGCACAAGATTAGACAAGTTACAGGGCATAACAAAGTAATGTTGTAAGTGATATACTATCATCCTTGAGGTCTTTTAATAAAGTCAACAGTAAGTTAGAAATGGTATCTGGAATTCATTAAAATTTACTCACATATTTTAACTGCTCCTTTCAGATAATTACAAGAGTCTCTTTATTCAAGTGCTAAACAAAAGTCTTTGCCAGGTTTCTGATTGGGGTTCATCAAGAGTCACATCCCAATGGGTGAGGTAATTAGAAAAGCCACATGGTTATTATTATTTAACTCATGTGGCCCAAAATATATTCCACACTCTAATTTAAAGTTCAACATTAGATTTCATCTTTAGAATCCTTAGAGCTATCTCCCCCGCCCCCTTTGGCCACATTTTACTTGCTAGATACTTTCTTTAAACCATTCATCTTTTCAGTACACTAGAAATATAAGGCAAAAAGAAGTTCTTTAAAATGAAGGACCTCAGAGCTGGGTATAGCTCAGCAGCACAGTGCCTGTCTGGCAAGCGCAGGGTGCTAAATTCAATCCCTGGTCCCAGGGAGGGGGAAAAAAATGGAAGCTCTCTTACCAAACTGATTGGCCACTAACAAAATGTCTTTAACTGCCATTAACAAAGTATCTTTTCAGAATGAAAAGCTATTTCTCTCAAGTAAGTTACTTTCTACATAGGAGCTCTTGCTAAAAGGAAGATGACAGGCAAAACCAAAGTTCTATTCGTTTTGTTCAGTCCCCTAAAACATTTGAGTTTCAGTTTTATTTTTATTATTAAAGCCATCATTTACTGTATATAGATCAACTTGAGACACTGAAGATACAAACCGAATAAAACAGAATCTTTGCCTTTCAGGCAGTCATACTCACTTAGTAGAAGTGACAAACATAAACAAATAATTTCAAATGCTCCTAATCAGTTTCACGATAGGAAGTATGAACAAAATTTTGAGCAGCTGGGCATGGTGTGCACACTTGTAATCCCAGAACTTGGGGGTCTGGGGCAGGAGGATCACTGAGAGTTTGGGGTCAGCCTAGGCTATAAACTGAGTTCAAGGTCAGCCTGGACTGCATAGTGAGGCCCTGTCTCAAAAAAGACCAAAACAAAGCAAAGCAAAACAAAACAAAAACAAGAAAAAAAAATGAGTAAAATGCTAAAAAGCCATGAAATATACCTGAAATATACACTGTGCTTTTTCAAGAGGACTTAAAATTTTATCAGCAATGGGGCGTATTGGTCAATCTGTAAGATCTCATACTAAAAAAAAAAGAGAGGAAAAGATGTAGCACACATGAGGCCCTGACTTCAATTCCAGTACTACCAAAAGTAAGCAGTAGCTTGACATAAAGTCGTATTTTGTCAAAAATGGCCACTGTGGATCAGTCAGTTATTAACCTCTACATCAAAAGGAAAATACCCTACAGTTTTGTGTTTCGCCTCATCTCTTTAACCACCCCCCCATCATCTGTATTACTGCGACAGCTTTTAGGGCTTCACGCCTCTGATATCCCTCTCCCAACCAACTTCACTCTACAACCAAAGTGATCTTTCCAAAACATAAATCTGATCATGTAACAACCCATCTTAAAACCAGTACCTGCGATCTACCACTGTCAGGAAAAGCCAACTCTTCAGCATAGCTAATACCTGGCTCACTTCTACTATCATCTTTTACCCCCACATGGAACCTCGAATGTTTTACTCAGTCTACAGTGCACACTCACCATTCTCAGCAGAGCTTTCCAAGGCTCTGCAAAGGTGAGTCAAATGACCTTCTAAAATGACCTTCAGGACCCTGCAGTACCCTGTTTCTCCAAAACCAAGCTTAGGAGATGAAACAGCATGCTGATTACCGGTCTCTCTTCCCCATGAAGCCTTGAGTTCCTTAAGGACAGAAACTATCTTAAGTGTTCTAATACCTTCTAGGAACGCATTCTGCCTGTCAAGCAATAACTCTGGTTCATAGGTGATAAGTATCTGTGGAATGCCTGAATAAATGAATGAACGAACAAACCGCAAGGAAGATTCACTGTGCTCCAATTTATCATGTTTATGAACTGTTCCAGAAACCTAATCTTTTAGCAAGATCACATTTAAGCCATGAGCCTAAATATCATGATTAACCTGTTCTGAAACACACAAATACAGATAGCTACTCCATGAAAATCAAAATTCAGAAGAGCTTAAAAATGTTTACTTCTAGTTTAGGTCATATAAGTTTACTTATTGCAAAAAATACATAAATATCAGAATCATGGGCTACATATTGAAAAATAAAATTACAACCATCTATGTACTGTAACATTACAGGTCAAATGCGAGTTTGCTTTTTAAACATATGTTAAAAATAAAAAGATGCACTTCATCACTGACTCACCGATTCTTTTCCAGCTCATTGTGTGTAGATCTAAAAAAAAAAAAAAAACAAAAAAAAGAGCATTAGTCAACTTGTTAATAAAGCTAAAGAGAGGAGGATTTAGTTACTAATGTACCAAATCAGTAAATTTTTTTTTAAAATTTTATTTAAGGAGAAAAAGAAAAAAAAGCAGAGAAAGGGTACAAGTTATACAGAATTTCGGAAAAATAATAAACAGTAGGAAATCACTAGTTAATGGATTACATATTGTCATCTTAGAAATATTTGTTCAAGTTACAAAATTAAAGCTTATATAGTGGACATTCAAACAGTGAGACCAAACAGTTCTGTTCAATGATCCAACAAAACTCAGTAATATCACTGTCTATCTTATACACTTAAATATACATGCAGTTATATCGTTTAGAGCACTTTCTTTTCCTCTCTTTTGTACAATGACTATTACACATTTTGGGTTTTATTGCTCCCACAGTTCTTACTACTTTTTTTTGGAAGAGAGTAAAACCAAATGTGACATAACAGAACAGAGTCGGTCAAATCAAAAGGGTGGACATAATAGATAATGTAAAAACATAATACAAGGTGATCAACAATGGTTACCATAATGCCTCCCGCTATCTCTAATAAAATTGCCTATATCATCAGTTATAATAAAATTGAACAAAACAGTAAAGAATGAAACCAACAAAACCAAAAAATTGGAGACATTACAGGTCTTCAAAAGTAGATTAACAGTCAACCAGAATGGGCGTCATAATGAATCCCACTATCTTTACAGCTGTTGCCTATACTTTCGAACCTGGTACTATCAAGCAAAACAGAATAGAGGAACATCAGTCAAAACAAGATGGTGAGAGCAATACAGGGCTTCAAATCAAGTTAATGGTAAATCAAAGTGGGTTACTATAATATATCCTGCTATTTTTTTAATTTATTTTTCCCTTAATTAAAAGGACAAAAATAAAAAAGTAAATAATAAAATGGAGATTGAGATAAAAGAGGGCATAACAACAAAACAGCGCAGAAAAAAACATAACCATTTAAGCAAAATAGTGTTTTAGCACAAGATAATCCCGACATAAAAGTAGTTACCATATTGTCTCTTTCCTTGAAATCTTTGAGTATAACTTTGTATATTGTAGCATCAAATATATCAAAACAATGTAAAACCATTCAAGAGAATGACAGGGTATTTAGAATCAACTATCAGAAAATGAACAATGGTTTCTGTATAATCTCCTTGTCTATAAAAGTTTTTGTTTATACTACCACCTAGAATAAAATCCAATAAGATACAACATGCTAAGACCAATGGAGACAGAAGAGCAAAAGCTTGACGAGACTTCAAAACAAGATGATACTAAATCAGCATTACCTATTATGACGACATTTTCTCCAAAATAGCTGTTCCTATCATCCAGTCTTCTCTGCCTCATTTCTGTTGAGCTCTTTTTCTGTCATTAGTTGTCAGTTTGTCTTCACTTTGTTTTCTGCTCCATTCATTGTGGCCTCTCTGCCCCTATTTCTGGATTCTTCGTATTTTTCTTTTTTAGAATATCTTGCAGTATTCTCTGTAGAGTTGAATTGGTGGTTGCATATTCCCCTAGTTCCTCTTTATCCTGGAAGCACCTTGTTTTTCCATCAATTTCCAGGGATAGTTGCGCAGGATATTTCAGCCTTGGCTGGAGGTTATTATCTTTCAAAGCTTGAATTGTTCCCCCCCTCTTCATGATTTGATAGTTTGTGCCGAGAAGTCTGCTGTAATTCTGGTGGGTGTTCCCTTGTAAGTGATCTGTTTCTTGTCTCTGATGGCTTTTAATATTCTGTTCTTATATTGAATTTCTGGTATTTTGATTATTATATGCCTGGGTGTAGCTCTGTTTGGATTGTAGGTGGCTGGGGTCCTGAATGCTTCATACATCTGAGTATCTTTACCTTTTGCTAAATTAGGAAAATTCTCCTGGATTATTTCTGCAAGTAGCTTTTGTAGTTCATTTGTTTGTGTCCCTACTTCTTCTTTTATGTTCTTAATTCTTGAGTTATAGATCCTCTTATCATCTTCTAGTCTTTGTATTATTGCTGTTTGTTTCTTTGTTATTTTTAAGCAGTTTTTCATTTCATGCTCCCATATTAAAAATCTGGCCTCCAGTTCAGATAATCTATCCTTAGTTTCTTTCAAGCTGTTATGCCAGTTTTCGATAGAGTTTTTAGTTTCCTGGTAATCTCTTTGAACCTGCTTCACGTATTCTATGCTTTCTCTATTTTCTCCATCAAACAATTCTCCCCTCTTTTTCTGTTCTTCCGTTCCACCATCTGTTTTTTCTTGGGTGGTACTTAGCATTTCTCTAACTATTCTGCTTATTTCTAGCTTCAGGTCATTAATAACTTCATTCCTGAACTCGTCTATGAGGCTCTGGAGTCTATTGGTGCAGTGTCCACTATTGCCTGTTTCTCAGGATTGGGGGCTGAGGGGCCTTTCTTGTCGCTCCCTCTTCCCATATTCTTTGTTCCTTATATATGCAAGCATATATAGGAGGCCCAGCTTCCTTCCCTGTTGGCCACAGTCTGATTGAATTGCGCCAGCTAGGTGTTCCTGCCCACCACGGTGCACCAGGGAGTTACGGACCAGGCAGCCTATGCGGGGCCTGCCCCTCCAGGTCTCCTTCAGGCGCTGGGACCTGGGCTGTGCTAGCCTATCGGGTCTCAGCCAGCAGCGTCACATAGGCTATGCACTGCTCACCAGTCCCGCTTGAGAGGGCGATATGTGACTGAAGTCACTACAGCGCCCTGTTCCAGCAAGTCTGCCCGGTCCCAGAATGTCCTCTGTTGGAGCCTCCTAGATCGTGGAAGAGTCCCAGTTTCTCTGACTCACCGCAGGTCGATGCACGGTTCCCTGCCCGTCCTGCTCTCAACTCCGTTCACTGATTCCCTTCTCAGAGCTTTCGAGCGTTTGTCTCCCTGCTGAGCTGATTCAGAGGTAGCCGCGGCAGCAGGAAACCCAAATCTCGGTTTCCAATGGCGCGGGCTCCAGCTTCCACGCTGAGGCTTTATCTGTTCCTGTTATAGCACCAGGATTGCATTCCCAGTTGGTTTTTCTCAGCCCAGTTTGTTCTTGGGTCAGCAGGGCATATCTCTCCTCTCTTGCTTAGGATTCCTCACTCCCACCATTTCCTGGATTTTAAGCTGGGTCTTTCAGAGAGCCTCCGTAGCTGCTGCTATCTGTCCGCCATGTTCTCCCGGAAGTCCAAATCAGTAAATTTAACAAAGTGATGTGCAGTGAAACTTCTACAATCATACTCATCAAAGGAAACAGTTGATGTTAAGATTTCATTTAGATGCAGTTTTTCAGTTTATTCTGAAATTGGAGCTATTCTAATAAAAGTTTCAATATTCTGAAAATGGAGATATTCTAATAAAATTAATACTACTACATGCTCTCTGATCATACTTGCTGATTTGTAAACATTCATATTTATTTATTTATTTTGGTACTGGAGATCAAACTCATGACCTCACACTTGCCAGGCAGGTGCTTATGCCACTGAGTTAAATCCTCAGCCTATAACATTCATATTTTAAATAAAACACAATTCCATTTTTATTATCTCCATATGAAATAATATTACCTAGCACATAAACTGTAACAGGTTCACCTTCCTGCTAAGCAGGCAGAGTCAAGCCTTTCCCTGCCTTTTCTGTAAAACATAAATGGAAAGAACTATACACGGAAGAAAACATTAATATAAAGAAAAGAAGATATATATTAATAACTCAAGAAACATTTTTTTAAAACTGGAAAGATACAACTCAAAATGCTAGCAGTGGCTGTTTTCCTTCAGTGACCTGTTTTGTTTCTCAGCATCTGTCATCATGATACCACCTATTGCACAACCATAGTGTCTGCTGAACAGTGTGCTAAGTAGTTAACACAACGTTATTTTATTTTCTCCCTAAGACAACTCTTGTGTGACAACTGAAATACTGAGGCTCAGAGAGGTCAAGAGACACATCTGCATGGTTTACAACCAGGTCTCTCACTCCTAACCCAAACACCCATTCCCCTCCTCTGCCTTTAACAAGAAGTTCTAGTTTAAGAGACTCAGGGCTCACTAAATTACAGTGACACCTCAATTATCATATAAGTATTTATTAAAAGTTTTGATTATTAACTTGGGGTTTTTGCTGCTTGAATGAAATGCTTATGTAGTAATTAGAATAGTGGGATGGTATGTTTTAAAGTCATTTAAAGCAAGGACTGCAAGCTGGGCAAGATGGTGCACGCCTGTAATCCCAGCACTCAGGTGGCTGACACAGGAGAACCGCCAGGCATTCAGGACCAGCCTGCGGGACATAGTAGGTCCAAGGCCAGCCCAAACTACACAGAGAAATCCCCCCCCCCAAAAAAAATAAAAAGCAAATCATGAAACAAAACAAAACAAACCCACGGACTGGGAATGCAGCTCATTGGTAGAACACTTGTCCAGCATCCACAGGGCCCTATGTGCAATCTCCAGCACTGCTGTCTTAGTTACTTTTTACTTCGTCACTGAGACAAAATACCTGAAGCCCAAACTGGGGAAAGGAATTTCTTACAGTTTTTGGAGGTTTCAGTCCACACTCAGTTGGCTCCAAGACAGGCGGGCATGGCTGGGCCGCAGTTCATGGCGGCTGCAAAACAGCAAGCTGGAACCAGCAAAGAGCAAGACACACCTCTTCCTGCCATTACCGTCACATCCTGGCTCCACTCTTCTGTGAGTGAAGCACTGACATCATCAATCCAAGCACTAGACAATGAACCAATCACAAATACACAATGCAAACTCATGAGGCCTGGGGACACAGACATAAACCATGACAACTGCCAAAAGAGAAAAAGATTTAAAGAAAAAAAAATACTCTTCAAAATATGAATGGCTAATCAATGACGAGATTTCCTGCACCCTCTGGCAAGCAAGATCTATTTGGTCTGCCCTTGCCTGAGAAGAAAACTAAGTAAAGTAAAACAGAAACAAGATCCAATCCACAGTAAAATAGTAAGTAATGAATGGAAACGGTATACTGCAGAGTAGATTCCAGCTGACCATGCATAAACTTACTCTACACAATCTGGCAATCCTACTGTAGCCATATGTGCAAGATAATAGGATCAATGATGACAATTATTGAATGCCAGTATTGTATTGAGCCTATTATAAAAACTAGCACCAGTAAAACATAATCTGACCCACCACTGTGAACAAAATTAAAACAGCAGGTTCTTTCTACCTCTCTCAAACACTTTTATTATTTGGGATACCTAAGAATATAAGCCTTTTTGCAAATCCAAGAAGTGCATGGCACATTGAGTTATAATAACAGTAAATTTAATAAGATTTCCAATAACAAGCAAGAAAAATAATCAAAATATACCATTACAATATTGCCATGTTCTCTCAATTTAAAAAATGTATCAGTAGTATTAATTCCTATTTTGCATTTTTTGCTTTTGAAATAGCAAGTCAACCAATACTGAGTACCTTCAATGTTCAAAGCTGTCTTGGGCTCCAGAGGAATCAAAGACAATTACCAGCTGGTAATTTAAAACATATACAGGAATAATTACAACAATGGCAAAATAAATATATGAAGAAATGTACAAAGCGCTGTGGAAGTTCAAAGGAAGCAGTTTACTTCCAAATGTGGTGATGAGAGAAATTTTAGAAAAAGGTGGCATTTGATCTGAGGCTTAATTGATGGCTTCATCTGCTATTGGTAAAGTCTGGAACCTGTAAGGGAGATGCCACTCCAAGTAGAAGGGATAAGATAAGCAAACAAGCAGGGCTGTTTGAACAAGAAACAATTTACAGAAGTCATAAAGACCCATCTGAGTTTAAACATTAACTCTACCATCCAGTAGCCACGTAACTTTGGGACAAATTATTTAACCTCATTTGTAAAACTGAAATATTATCATGTTCCTTAGCTGGATTACTGTGAGAACTGGGGAAAATCTGTAATATATCTAGTAAATATTAAGTATCCCATAAATGTTAGTTACTAATATTCTTAATGAGACTAAAACTATACTATAGTACTCAAAACACTACATACAATATGACACAATAGTATGACAGGTTTTTAATATGCACCTGGACTTAGCCTAGAGACTGAACACATGAGGCATACAACCTCTGTTTCTTGGAGCCTTTTATCTCACTACTCCTTCCAGGAACGGGGCACTGATATATGTGTGACAAATTCCCTGTAAGGATCAGATGTTCTGAATAACCCACTTAGTTAGCCCATCTTTTTCTCCAAATACCACGCACCTCTGAAGGCAAACACTAATGGACTATATTCCTTTGAGACACCCTCATTCCGAATGGTTAACAATTTTCAAAGGGACATATTTCATCATTTTAGCACTGAATCACAGGTAATCTGTTTTACAAATAACATCCCTTAAGACAGCCATCAATGCACTCCCTGTCTGAATGGGGTCATTATCTCTGCCAGATCTTCACATTTTCCTTGATGGCAACATGGCTTAATACCTAAACTCTGGATATAGGTTGGTAGTAGTCAATGAAATAAAAGAAGCTCCACAGAATGGTATGGTTTGGCTCAATAGTGCTTCATGGAAGGAAAAGAAAAGTCCCCTTTCGGAAGTAATTCCTCTAGCAAAAGAAATGATCTCCATCCTTGGTAAATTAAGGAATCATCCCCCAATGTGCTAAGATATTTGTTTCAGTTACATTCGAGACTTAGCAGATGTTGCCCTCCACACAACGAAACAAACACATTTTACAAAGCTAAATGAGTGTCTTCTACCACGTAACTTGAAGTTTATAATTTATATAAATACACTATACTCAAAAGATAGGGAAGTAGAAAGTTCCAGCTGCAGTAGGTCAAGCGTATCTGACGTATCTACCAAGAGAACTGACCAGAAAACCTGCTGGTTAGTAGTGATACTTCTGCTCATTAGTTTCCCTCAAAAGCTGTATCACATTTAAAAACCCACAGTTCAACTAGAATACTGCATTGCAAATATTTAGAAAAAATGCTTCATGAACATGTACTGTTTCATCCTTAATGACAAAAATACAACTATCACAATAACCAGCTCACAAAAAAGTGTCTCAAAAGGATGAACAATAACTACAATCAGTGACTTTTTCCATAAAGTTTATGCATCAAAGCTGAATGTATGTTCCTCATGACTCAGCAGTTCTATTCACAGGCAAAGCCAACTAGTACACATTCATACACTCACCAAAGGACATGAAAAGAACGCCCACAGCACCAGGCTGAAGCCAGAAACCCAAATATCCATCAGTAACAG
The DNA here is from genome assembly GCF_034190915.1 of Cavia porcellus. Lineage (NCBI taxonomy): Eukaryota > Metazoa > Chordata > Mammalia > Rodentia > Caviidae > Cavia > Cavia porcellus. Next base: position 83,832,250 of record NW_026947485.1, on the reverse strand, counting down.
AACAGTATCAATAAATTGGATGGGACAAAAAGAATAATAGAACAGTGTAGATGAACTGTGAAATATTTATACAAAGTAATACTATACAGCAAAAGAATGAACAAAACAATTGTTATGCATTAATGTGGATTAAACTCCACAATGTCAACATAGTGCCGAACGAAAAAAAGAGACTGAAAATGCACATACAACATCATATAAGGTTCAAAACTAGAAAAACTTAAATGTGGTTTGAAATGTTAGAGGCAGCCAGGCGTAGTGGCACACACCTGTAATCTCAGGTCTCCGGGAGCCTGAAGCAGGAGGATTATGAAGTCAGCTAACCCAGGTAACTCTGCAACTTAGTGAGACCCTGTCTTAAAAATTCTAAACAAGTCCTGGGATGTGATGTAGCTCAATGTGAAGGCCCTGGATTCAAGGCCCAGGAAGAAAAAGCAGGGGTGGGGAGAAGGAGGAAGAGGAGGAAGAAAAAGAGAAGCGGGAGAAGGAGGCAGCAGTGACCTGCGGTAACCTTAGGAGAGGGTGTCAGTAACGGGAACAGAGTCAGGAGAGGGGCTGCTAGAAATTATTTAACATTCTATCTCCTCACTTCTCTGAAAATCCAGTGAGCTGGATACAAGACTTGTACACTTTTCTGTATGCATATTTTCTATCAACAGTAAAAAGTGAAAAAAAGAATGAATACAACAGTTCTATAAAAATCAGTTCTTATTTCAAAGACAGCAAACACCTTAAGCTAAATCTGGCAAATTTTCACTCTATATAACATCTCTAAATTATATATTTTGTAAAGGATAACCTTCAATAAATTTAAAAGTACTGAAATCATAAAGTTCTCTTAACTACAACAAATTAAATTAAAAGTTAATAACAATAGGGTAGCTACAAAAATTCCAATACTTAGAATATAAATTAGAAATAAGAGAAATCTTAAAATATTCTGAAATGATCATGAGAACATAAAATACCAAGTTTGTTGCATACAGTTAATGCAGTCCTTAGAATGAAACATTTAATAAAAATGCTTAAATCATATAGAAAAAAAGAAATGTGAGCCTGGCAAAAAGAAAACAAATTTCCAAAATCATAAGTTACTACTTTCACCTTAAGAAGCCAGGAAAAAAAAGTGCAAGAGCAAATTAAACCTAAAGAGAGGAAGGAAAACTGTCACAGGGAAAAGAACAAATCACAAAGAAATTAGAAGACACGGCTGGGGGTTAGCTCAGCAGTGGAAGCACCTGCCTGACAAGTACAGGTACCAAAACAAAAAAGAAATTAGAAGATACCTCCAACTGAATGAGAAAAACACAACATACAAAATTGGCTAGACACAGCTAAAGCAACACTTAAAGAAAAAGTATATCTTTACATCACTGTAGCAGGTATGGTCAAAGGTCCAAAATTAATGATCTGGGATTCTACCTTAAGAAACTACAAGTCAGAGCAAACTGAACTGAAAGGCGCAGAGCAAGAGTTCTCAGCCCAGCAACAGCCATGCCCCCAGGACACATCCAGGAATGCTGGAGACCTGGACAAGCCTGCAGGTAAGAGGAAGCCACTATTGCTGTAAGGCAGCCATGGAAGCTGCTAACCATCCTGTGAATGCACACAGCAGATTATCCGACCCTACATCATCAACAGAGTTGAGAAGGTGAGAAATTCTGAAGCAGAGACAGCAATAAAGCCAAGGACAGAGATGGAGTAAGCAAAAAACGGGAAACAACAGTAAATATGAAGTTTAAAGCCTGCAAGTTGACTTAAAAAAATCAGTAAAACTGAAAAACTACTTCAAGACCAATGAAGACAAAACACAAAGATTACAATTTAAAAAAAAACAAAACAGGTGCATCACTACAGAATTTACACACACTAAACGGATCTCAGAGGTCTAGGAGCACAGCTCACTGAAAGAGGACACGCTCAGCATGCTGAAAGCTGATCCTTAGGACCAACAAGAAACAAACAAAACTTAGAGAATAGGATGGGGAATGGTACACGCCTGTAGTCCCAGCTACTCTGCAAGCTGAGGCACAAACACCTTGAGTTGGAGGTCATTCTCAAACCAAAAATCAAAAGATAAGACAGTATTATGAATAACTTCATGCCAATCATGTTTGCCTGTATCATCTAATCAGCAACTTGACTGTGGACAAATTTATTTTGTCTTGTTTGTTTGAGACAGGATCTCACTACGTAGTCTAGGCTGGCACTGAATTTACAGTGACCCTGTTGCCTTGGCTTCCCAAGTGCTGGGCCTACAGGTGTGTACCACCATATTCAACTTTATGAACAAATTGCTTTCTTTCTTCTTTTGGTGGTACTAGGGAATGAACCCAAACCTAGGCAAGTACTCTGCCATGGAGCTACATTTCTAACCCTTATTTGTTGAAAAAGGATCTCGCCAAGGTCCTCAGGCTGGCCCCAAACTTGAGACCTTTCTGCTATTACTCAAGTATCTGGGATTACAGGCACTCACCGCCACCCCTAGCATTGGCAAATCTCTTGAAAGACAGATTAATTCCTTTGGGGAATCTTTTGTTCTCTTTACATGTTAAAAATCTCATTTCTAGAATATGATTAACCCGTCACTACTTAAGAATATAAGGCAACAGCCAGGTGTGGTGTCACATGCCTGTAATCCTACCACTAAGGAGGTTGAGGTAGGAGGACCATTGCAAATTTGAGACCAGCCTGGGCTACAAAGTGAGCTCACAGCCAGCCTGAACTGCATAGGGAGACCCTGTCTCAAACACACACAGAGACACACACACAGGCAGTCAAATCGTCCACAGCAGCAATTCAATAGTAACACGAAAGGTAAGTTTCACATTCAGAAATATGAATGCAAACAAAAGAAGAAACTGCTAAATTATTTTAAGTAGTGACCTCTAGTAAGCAGAAAATGGATGGAGAGAGAAGACAGTTATATTTTATAGACTAGTTTAGCTCACTTTTTAAACCATATATATATGTACATTTTTTTAAATACTAAGAATGAATTTAGAGTAACTGATTTACTTTCTCTTCCTCATACGACTAGAAATAAAGAAACATATATATATTAAAGTCACATATCTGTGAACTAATCATTTCTTAGATGGGAGAAAATACTGGAAACCAGAGAATTTTTAAGAGAAAATGACCGCTCTGAAAAATATTTTCCAAAGTTAAAATAGGACATTTAAAATAGACTATTAATTATCTAGACTTTGTTAGTTTCCAACACATTCTATTGTAGAATACTTTAAACTTTACAAAGGACAACTGATTATATAATATTGTACAGATGTGAGAGAGAGACTATTAAGCACATGACACAGTTTTAGTTAAACCAAACCTAGAATCCTAAGTATTAAATTAGTAACTTCAGTGCACTGTTACAGAGATAATGGAAACTAATCTTAACACATTCAGCACTAATGACAATACTGTAGTTTTTGATGAGACTGAAGGTCACTTATCCTGATTATTCACAAAAAGATACATCTTTACCACACAGGATTATGGTGGGCTCAAAATCAAACTCATGAAAATTCACGTTTCTTCTTAATACCAAGGCAAATGTACTACACTTGATTCTCTGGTCTCTTATGTTACAGAAGGAGAAAGTTAAAAGTTATTTAGTTCCTCAAAAAATCCTAAATTGTCTGCTTCTTAATCAAAATCAGAATAAAGGAAAATAAGTTGCTTTATCAAAAAATATGACTCATTGAACACTGAAGTTATGTTCTTGTGCAATTTAGAGCATTTCTAAAATGCCCTAAGTTCTAAAATTTAGAAATGATTATTTCAAAAGATAAAAAAAAAAAAAAAAAGAGCCAGGCATAGTGACGCACAGCTATAATCCCAGCACTAAGGCTGAGGCAGGAGGATCACTGTAAGTTCGTAGACCAGCCTGGGCTACAAAGTGAGCCTAAGGACAGCCTGAACTGTATAATGAGACTCTGTCTCAAAAAGACAAAAAAGAAAAGAAAAGAAAAATGATTATTTCTAAAAGCTGTAATCATTTAGCATTTAGACTCCAGAAATAGTATACTCAGGTCTGGTGGTTAGCTCATTGGTAGAGAACATGTAGCAGGCCCTGGGTTCAGTCCTCAGCACGCCAACGAAAAAGACTGTTTTCAAAAGACTATCGACTTCCGGGAGAACATGGCGGACAGATAACAGCAACTACCGGAGGCTCTCTGAAAGACTCGGCTCAGAAGCCAGGAATGGTGGGGACTAAGGAGACATAAGTCGGTGGAGATATGCTCTGCTGACTCAGGAACGAACTGGGCTGAGAGAAGCCAACTTGGAATGCAGTCCTGGTGCTAAAACAGGAACAGAAAAGACTTGGTGTGGAGGCTGGAACCGCGCCATTGTAAGCCGCGATTTGGGTTTCCCGCCGCGCGGCGGCTGGCTGCCTCTACAGGGCGCGGCAAGGAGAGAGACGCGCGGAAGCTCTGAGAACGGCAATCTGCGAACGGCAGGGAGGCGTGCACTGACTTGTGGTGAGGTGAGTGAGAGAAACTGACACACTACCACAGTTTGACTCCAGCAGAGGACTTTCTGGGCCCGAGCAGTCCTGCGGGAGCAGGGTGCGGTGGCGACTCCAGTCACACATCCCCCTCTCGGGTGGGATTGGTGAAAAGTGCCTGGCCTGCGTGACGCTGCCGGCGGACCTGGTAGACTGTCCCAACCCAGATCGCAGAGCCTGACGGTGGCCGGGAGGGGAGACGCGTAGGCTGCCTGGTCTGTAACTCCCTGGTGCGCAGCGGTGAGCGGGAACACCTAACCGGCGCAATTCGATCAGGCTGTGGCTGACGGGGAGAGAAGCTGGGCCTCTTATATAAGCTTGCATATATAAGGAACAGAGAAGAAGAGGCAGCATGGGAAGAGGCAGCAACAAGAAAGGCTCCTCGGCCCCCAATTCTGAGAAACAGGCAATAGCAGACACCACACCAATACACATAAGGCACCATATAGAGAGCCTCATAGACCAATTCAGGAATGAAGTTATCAATGACCTGAAGCTAGAAGTATGCAGAATAGTTAGAGAAATGCTAAGTACCACCCAAGAAAAAACAGGTGGTGGAATGGAAGAACAGAAAAAAAGGGGAGAATTGTTTGATGGAGAAAACAGAGAAAGCATAGAATACGTGAAGCAGGTTCAAAGGGACTACCAAGATACTAAGAAGTCTATAGAAGACTGGCATAACAGCTTGAAAGAAACTAAGGACAGACTATCTGAACTGGAGGGCAGACTTGTAATATGGGAGAATGAAATGAAAAACTTCTTAAAAATAACAAAGAAACAAACAGCAATAATACAAAGACAAGAAGATGATAAGAGGATCCATAACTTAAGGATTAAGAACATAAAAGAAGAAGTAGGGACACAAACAAGTGAACTACAAAAGCTACTCACAGAAATAATCCAGGAGAATTTTCCTAATTTAGCAAAAGGTAAAGATACTCGGATGTATGAGGCATACAGGACCCCAGCTACCTACAACCCAAACAGAGCAACACCCAGGCATATAATAATAAAAATTCCAGAAATTCAATACAAGAACAGAATATTAAAAGCTGTAAGAGACAAGAAACAGACCACCTACAAGGGAACACCCATCAGAATTACAGCAGATTTCTCTGCACAAACCATCAAATCACGAAGAGCGTGGGGGGAAATAATTCAAGCATTGAAAGATAATAATCTCCAGCCAAGATTGAGATATCCTGCACAACTGTCCCTGGAAATTGATGGAAAAACAAGGTGCTTCCAGGATAAAGAGGAACTGGGGGAATTTGCAACCACCATTCAACTCTACAGAGAGTATTGCAGGATATTCTAAAAAAAGAAAAATACAAAGAATCCAGAAATAATGGCAGAGAGGCCACAACGAATGGAGCAGAGAACAAAATGAAGAAGACAAACTGACAGCTACGGACAGAAAAAGAGCTTAACAGAAATGAGGCAGAGAAGACTGGATGACAGGAACAGCTATTTTGGAGAAAATGACATCTTAATAGGTAATACAGATTTAGTATCATCTTGTTTTGAAGTCTCATCTAGCTTTTGTCCTTCTGTCTCCAATGGTCTAAATAGGCTGTATCTTGTTGGATTTTATTATGTACGATAGTATAAGCAAAAACCTTTTAAAGACAAGGAGATTATACAGAAACCATTGTTCATTTTGTTAGTCGATTCTAAATACTCTGTAATGCTGTCATTCTCTTGAATGGTTTTACATTGTTTTGATATACTTAATGCTACAGTATACGAAGTTGTACTCAAGGATTTCAAAGAAAGAAACAATATGGTAACTACTTTTAGGTTAGGATTATCTGGTGGTGAAACACTATTCTGCTTAAATGGTTATGTTTTGATCTGCGCTGTTTCGTTGTTATGCCCTCTTTTATCTCAATCTCCACTCCATTATTTACTTTTTTATCTTTATCCTTTTAATTAAAGGGAAAAAAATAGCAGGATATATTATAGTAACCCACTTTGACTTTTCATTACCTTGATTTAAAGCCCTGTATTACTCTCACCATCTGGTTTTTAACTGATGTTCCCCTATTCTGTTTTGCTGGATAGTATCAGGTTCGAAAGTTTAGGCATCAGCTGTGAAGATAATGAGATTCATTATGACGCCCATTCTTGTTGACTTTTGTCTACTTTTGAAGACCTACAATGTCTCCAATGTTTTGGTTTTGTCGGTTTTGTTCTTTACTGTTTTGTTCAATTGTATTATAACTAATGATATAGGCAATTCTATTAGAGATAGCGGGAGGCATTATGGTAACCATTGTTGATCACCTTGTATTATGTTTTTACATTATCTATTATGTCCACCCTTTTGACTTGACCGATTCTGTTCTGTTATGTCACATTTGGTTTTACTCTCTTCCAAAAAAGTAATAAGAACCGTGGGAGCAATGAAACCCAAAATGTGTAATAGTCATGGTACAAAAGAGAAGAAAAGAAAGTGCTCCAAACTATATAACTGCATGTATATTTAAGTGTATAAGATAGAAAATGATATCACAGAGTTTTATTGGATCAATGAACAGAACTGTTTGCAGTATCATTGATGGAATGTCCACTTTACAAGCTCTAATTTTGTGACTTGAACAATTATTTCTAAGATGACAATATGTAATCCATTAACTAGTGATTTCCTACTGTTCATTTTTTTTCTGTAAATCTGTATAACTTGTACCCTTTCCCTGCTTTTTTTTTCTTTTCTCCTTAAATAAAATTAAAAAAAAAAAAAAAAAAGACTATCAAGGGCTGGGGATTTAGCTCAGTGGCATAAGCACCTGCCTGGCAAGCATGAGGTCATGAGTCTGATCCCCAATACTGGGGAAAAAAAGGTAAGGGAATAAGCACTATGGTTATCTAATATCATAACCTAAGTAAAAAGAAAATCCTTAACATATTCCTCGAATATATACACAGTATCAGAACAAAGTTATACACTTATCTAAATATATTCTTGCAAAAAATTAATTTCTTAGATAAAATACTAGGAATTTTGCTCTGATATCAAGTCTTACAATCCCCAGATGCCCCTAAATGAACTAAAGTTAATTAATGGGCAATTATATATATATCATTAATCTAGCATGCCCATAACAACTTACTATAATCTTTTTTCTTTTGTAGTACCAGGGATCAAACTCATGACTTCACACTTGCCAGACAGGCACTTATGCCACTGAGCTAAATCCCCAGCCCTTATAATCTTTTTCCTATAAATTTAAACAACTCTGTACTTTGCATCTAACACAAATAAAAATGGCTATAACACTCACTGCCTTATGTTATCTACCATCTTATTTATGTTTATATGGTACCTTTCTAATACACAATCAGCTCTTCTATGGAAGGGAAGCATATATAGCAATACACTTTTTTTTTCTTTTTTGATGCCAGGGATCAAACTCACGACCTAGAGTTTGCCAAGCAGACACTTACACCGCTGAGCCAAACCCCCGGCTCCAGCAACACTTTCATGTAAGTTCAGTAAACTTGATTGCTAATTACCTTCAAATATAGTAGTTTTATTAGCTAGTTTAAAAATTTTCCAAGAGTTCCAAAAAAGCACAGGTAGAAAAGCATTAAAAGCAGAAGGTACAGAACACATATTTTAGATCTTTGGCAGAACAGAAAAGCAGGGCACTAACAAAACTTTATGTTATAGTAACTGAGGTCTTAATTTTTAAGCAAATTATTGCTAAAAATTGCTGATCTCAGAAAAAAAATCCCATGTCTTTTCCTCACCTTCTAGTTCTACCTGTGGAAGTTGCCTGGCACATAAGTCCTGTTTCAGGCCAGGCATGGTGGCGCACACCTGTAATCCCAGCACTCAAAGAGGCTGAGGCAGGAGGATCGCTGCAAATTCAAGGCCAGCCTGAGCTGCATAGCAAGGCCTTGTCTCAAAAAAAATTTAAAAATTGTTTCTTCAAAATGGGGAAGAAGGGTGGGATAAAGTGAGGTATGGTACTCCCAGTATTCCAGAAGGCCGAGGCAAGAGGAACCCAAGTTTGATCCCAGTTTGGGCAACTTAGTAAGATCTGTCTCAAAATTTAAAAAAAAGAAAACAAGGGCATGTACTTCAGCGCAAAGCCCCTGGATTTTATTTCAAGTATGAGACCAGGAGGTGGCACACAGGGGTCAGAGCTGGAAAAGAAGCAAAAGGAAAAGGGAAAAAAAGGACAAAGTTGTACTTTCCAGAATTGTCCTGAAATCCAAATGAAGTGGTAATGTATATTCAGGGACTTCATACACTAGCATATGTGCTACTATTATTATTTTTATTGAAAATGAAGTCTACTTTTTGACTCAAAAACTAATACTTTGGCTGAGAACTTAGCTCAGAGGCATAAGCGCTTGCCTGGCAAGTGCAAGGTCACGAAGTCAATCCTTGGTACCAAAAAACCAAAACAAAACTAATACTTTATATTTATTCTACAGATCCAGTGTTAGGGCTGGGGGTTTAGCTCAGCGACATAAGTACCTGCCTGGCAAGGTCATGAGTTTGACCCCTGGTACAAAAAAGAAAAAAAAAAAAAAAAAACTGTGTTAAAAGCAACCCGATTTGGAATGGTAAAAAATTCTGAAAATAACAAGTGTCATCAATACATGCTGAGCGTAATAAATATGATATATACACAAAGCAAAATACTATACAGTTTGAAATAATTCTTGCCTATGTATTTGATAATGTTTCCTTCACTAGATGTTAAGCTTCATGTGGATATATAGTACATCTATGTAAACACAAATATACACACACATGTGGGAGAAAACAAAGAGTCCACAGATGGTTGTTTGGTTGGTTGTTTTGGCAATGCTCGGGGTGGAACCCAGGGCCTCATGCATGTCACACAGTGCTTAAACACTGAGCTATCCCCCCAGCCTTCTTTATCTCATTCTGAGACAAGGGCTCATTAAAGTATCCAGATTGGGCTCAAATTTGCAATCCTCCTGCTCTCAGCCTCTCAAGTAGCTGGGATTACACCAGCATGCTCAGCTTGTCATTGTTTTTAAACATAGGAAATAAAAATTAAAATCTAAAAACAATCTTACCTCCAAAATACCAAAAAAAAAAATTAGAAAATTTTTTTAAAGTGCATGTGTAAATTACATCAGAACTGTAGTACCAGACCAAAATTGGATCTGGAAATGTATTTTTTAAAACTGTAACCTTGAACCTCTTCTTGGAGAGTGCTGAAAGCTGAATACACGTGCATGGGTTGTGGCATGGACCGGACATGGCTGAACTGAGAAGGAGAAGATACCTCAGGGGACAGGATAGGTCACAGTTGAGGCCACATGGAGGCATCCTGGGTAGTTTTCTGTAATTAGCATCCTCTATTGCTCTGAGGGGGTCCCTGAGCCCCTCCCAAGATCCTGCTCAGGTTTCCTCCATTGTCCGCTCAGCTCCTTGCTTGTTCTGATTAAATACGGCTGCCCAGCATCAGTCAGCCGGCCAGCTAGCAGAGTTAGGAGCTCTGTTGAAGATTTCACTCCTCCTGCAGCCCTGAAGACCATGACACGTGTCTCATTCCTTTGCGCCTTCACTGTGCACTCATTTGGGGAACTGGGGGTCTAGGCACAGACCCCAACACTCTTTGATTAGATTAATATCCAGAAAACATCCTGAAAAGAATGGCGAGATATGCCATCTCAAAAGGAGACAATGCTGTATTATTTCTGAAGAGAAATCATGAAGAAAACGCTTTTCTCTCCACCTGGTTAGAATTATGCATCTACTGCTTAAAACCTAGCTTGTTATTAAAGTCATCTACCACCTGTGCTGTAAGACCTAAAGCAAAGCACTTAAACCATCTCTTTGTCACCCCTTAGTCATAAAATGAGTGATAATCTTACCTTCAAACAGCGAATGGTAGCAAATGAAAGTCTGAATTACCTTCCTATGATTTGTGATCTTGCACATTATTCATCTTCACAAAAAGGTCTCTCATCAAATAGGAAGAGCAACTGTCCCACTGACTTACAAGATATGATCATGCAAATTACCTTCAAACAATACTTTGTGGAGGAATACAGCTATATGAAACCCGCAAACTTAGGCTTCAATGTAGCACTCAGTGGAAACCTGCATTAGTTTAACGGGAGACATATTTTTGAGAATTTTTCCCTTAACTTAGTTTTGGTAGAAGACAAAACACACAACACATATCAAAGAATGTGGACAGCACTCAATATGGAGAAAATATTGAAGAATAATACTAAAGAGTAACTGCTAGTAACCTCCATCTTTGTAATGAAACTGTATTTTCCTATGAAAGACCCAGAAACTATTTTTTAACATAGGAAATTTGAAAAGCAAAAAAGAAATCTTATAAAAAATAAGTCTTTAGAGACCCAAGTCTTTCCCTGTGAGTCAGCACCATTTGCAAACTGGCCGGGTAGAAAAACAAGGCCTCACCAAGAAGCCCTCCCTGTGAACCAGTGCCTTGTGAGGGCCTGTGGCAGCAGAGGGAGCACAGCCAGACCCCAGCCCCTTCTGGAGCCCGGGCTGGCAAACAAGAGCCAACCCAACCCCACACCCTATGGCATAAGCCACCAGCTGATCTGGAGGAACACAGGCTGTGATGATAGCTATGGAAGTGAAATGCAATAGGATGCCTGTGGTGCTTTGGCAGGTCTAGGGCCAGTGATCTGATCACAAATTCAGAGGACAGCAGGACACAGTGTGGCATCTAGGGGCATCTCCTTCTGTGGGTGGTGGTCATTGTTAATCCCCTATTATCTTGTTTTGAAGTCCTGTATAATTTTCATTGTTTTGTTGGGTTGGGTTTTGTTCTGTTTTGTTATATCCGATGCCACAAGCAGTTATTTCAAAGATAGCAAGATATATTATGGCAGTCATTTTGGATTTGTCTTGTTTTGAAGTCTTTTATTGCATTCATTGTTTTGTTTTTATTGGTTCTATTCTGTTCTGTTTGATTTTCACTGTCTGAAGGTATCTACAGTTATTTAGACAAGAGGCATTACAATAACTATTGTTCATTTCATATTGTTTTGAAGTCCTGTATCACTTACACTGATTTATTTTGATTAGTTTATTCTATTTTTCTTGGTTTTATTCTCTTTAAAATTAAAAAATAAGTAGGTCATCATTCAGTTCGTCTAAGAACAATTAGACATACATTTAGGAATAAAACAGAGATCATCTCACATTATTTCTACTGAAAAAAGGTCCCTGTAATCTATTAAAAAAAATTACATACCTCTCCTTCCCAAAAACCTAAACTTCATAAATGTAATCATACAATCAATCATTCCTTCTAAAATAACACAAAGACATTTATTTTGTAGTTTAAGAAGAGCTATGCCAAAGCCCTACAAGCAACAGTACATTTTTTAGCTCTAATGCCTTCCTTCTTAGAAGGTGGTAGTGAAACACAGATTCTTCAGTATCCACAGGGCACTAAAAAGAATATATATCAACCTGAAATTCAAGCATAAATTAGTTGCTCCTTTCCAGGTCACCTTAAGACAGTGTAGTTACTCTGTACGTCACAGGTTTGTACAAAGTATGAAAAATGATTACAAATTTTAAGTTTATTTCACTGTAATTGATTGCCATTAATACCCCTCACCCTGAACATACCCTATCGTTCTGGGCTCCTCCTAATTCCATTCTAGAAGTGCTCCTTCATGTCTTTAGTGTGCTGTGCTGGCTGCCTTGATGTCCAGAACCAACTGAGAAAGTTCACCTCTCACAGTCATTTTGACTTTGCGGAAGAACCAGGAGTCACCTGGCACCAGGTCCGCTGAGTGAGGTGGCTAAGGTCACCCATAATGTCTTTACAACTCTGCCTTTGTGCTGGATGGCACCGGGGAGCAGTGTTCATGGTACCTTTGTTCCTATATCACACACACTCAGGAAAGAGACTTCTGGAACTGTTTGAGGAAGTGTGAGAATGATGGAGTCAGTGTGCCCAAGGGGGGGGGTATTCTGAGGGAGCTAAATGGCAATGCATCCTTCACTGTGACCGAACTTTTAAAAATGTAAACAGTCACCATCCACTTCAGTCACACCTCATACTGTCAATACTGACAAACTTCTGGTTCTTTCGCTATCATTTAATTTTCAGCAGAAGATGATGGTGATGACCGTTAAGTGTAGTTGCCAGGTACAATGGTACACACCTGTAACCCCAGCCATTTCGGGGGCAGGAGGTAGGAGGATCACAAATCTGAGACCAGCCTGGGCAACTTAGATCTTGTCTCAAAATAAAAAAAATTAAAAGTGCTAGGCATTTAGCTCAGTAGTAGAGTGCCCTTAGGTTCAATCCTCAGTACAGAAAGAAAAGGGGGGAGGTTTGTGGGGGCAGAGAGAGAGAGACACACACACATACAGACAGACAAACCAGGAAAAAGGGGGGGAGGAAGCGAGAGAGGGATTCTGTAGTCTACTGTACTTGTTTAAAGGAACAAACAATTTGGAGCCCTCTGTCCCAATACCACATATTATTTCCCCTTCCAATGGATAGTCATTAACATCCCTTAGAATTCGAAGTAACTGGGGAGGCTGCCAGCTTGCCCCCCATTTTTCACCACTGCCCCTCCCAGTCTAACACCGCATCAGCAAAACCCCTCAAGGTTCCATTCAAGGACAGTCTACCTGGAGTTGAAAGACCTTCCATTATTTGAGAAACACCTATGGAGGACAGAGCACTGTCACATAAGAGCCAATCCTTGCCCCATGGAGTTAGTCCAATGAATGGACAACAGATTTACATATCAGATAACTATCTTTTTATAAATTTGACAAGCACTATGAAGGCAAAGTGTAGGTAAAGACCTGCTCCACGACTGCAGGTGAGGAATGGCTTCCTAAGGAAGTTCCAACTGTGCTGAAGGAAAAGATGAATAAACAGAGCTCATCTGGCAAAAAGGGAGGATGATCACTGCCGACAGAGAAAAGTATATGCAGACACCCTGAGGTAGCAGGAAACATGATATTTAAGGGCAGTGAAAAGAAAGGTAGCCAATGTAATTTACGAGAATGGCAAGGCTACCAGAGAGGAGGTTACAGCACTTGTCCAGGTAAGAGACGACGGCTGAGGTTAGGAGGTAAGAATGTTAACAGATGACAGAGCTCAAGAGAACTTTAGGGAGGAATGAATGTTACACTAAAGCCACAGATCATTAAGCAAATTTTTTAAATGACAGATCTTGACTTTTTCAGGTATAGGGCAAAACAAAAAGCAGACAACCTGAGCTCTGATGCTCAATTAGCCAGACAGCTACTGCAGTGAAGCTCTGAGAGGCTGAGTTAGGAAATGCACCAGGAAAGCTGTGACAAGATTACAGTAAAATCAAGTATGTATTTAAAACATAATTATGCAGTATAGGTCTCATCTCCCAATTGTCAGATAAAATTACTAGGATTTACAAGGTACATCCTAGTAATACCACAGTACATTATTTTTCTTTCCTATGTACTTCTGTGAAAGTAAGATTTCACAATTTAGGGAAAAGGAGAAATAGGAATTTATGAATCAATTAATTCTCAGCATAACTTTACAAAACATTTTGCATCCCAAATATCCAAGTAAACTAAGAATATTGGGCCAAAAAAGTCAGCCACCATTGTATCTTTAAAATGCTACAATCTCAGAAGAACAAAGGTCATTTGATGACCTATAAGGTGCCAAATTTATAACATACAGTGAGAAGAGTAACTTCTGCAAAAGCGGTTTTCTGACCTGAAAAAAATGACACAGATTTTCATAATCTCCATTCTTTTCCTTGATTCAAATGATTAACAAATGGGAATTTCTGCAAGTTCAGTAGAATAAAACTTCTATTAGCTCCAACAATAAGCTAAGGTAGCCCCAGTGTCCACTTATAGACTATTTCCCAGTATTAGAACTTACATTCAGCTCCCCTATGTCTATTAATCAAAAAATTTAAATAAATGGCTAAGGAGTAATAATTTCGGGGCTGGGGATTTAGCTCAGCGGCATAAGCGCCTGCCTTGCAAGCAGGCAGTCGTGAGTTCAATCCCTGGTACAGATAAAAACAAAAAAAAAATAAAAAAGAAGTAGTAATTTCTAGTGCTTCAATTTAACATACTAGTTCTCTTTTATAGGCTCCAACCTAAAATGCATACATGGATGCATCTACCTTAAAATAATATATCCTAAAATCTATTTCTTTTTTTCTTGCTTGCTTTTGAAATTCCTGTGAAAAGTTATCTTCCTTAGTCTTAGGTGGAACAATGTGTCTGTATTTTCCTTTGAGTATTACCGAAACATGTTTATAGCCTTACAAATGCTCTAACATGCTCTGTTAGAGCACAATAATTAAATACTACAGTTCCACACAATACAGTAAAATCCTAACAAGAGGACTAGCAGGCAAGGAAAACATCACTTAGTCAAAACCCCAAGCTGAGCAAGTGTAAACGTAAGAAAACATGACAAAGACTCCTATTCATGATGTATAACATAATTAGTCAAATCTAGAAATACACATCTAATTTAGGCCCTGTAATCCTTGAGTTTTGAGTAAAAATATCACATCTGCAATGACAGGGAGATATACTAAATAATACAGTAACTGAACTCTAAAACCGTCAGTAAGTCAGAGTCAAGAACTTCAGAAGAAGGAATCCTCTGATATATCCTCTCACCTTATAGATGAAAACAGTAAGGGATGGAGAAGAAATGTAATGAAACCTGATTTCCACAAAGTAGGAAAGAAATATATGTAGCATGAAAAACCCAGGTCTGGTTTCCAATATAGTAGTCTTACCAGTCTCTCAGTTTAAAAAACTTTTTTCTTGTTTTAATTTATGGATTTAAAAAGTCCTGAGTACACCTTAATTCCTGACAGGTTAACCAGAGAAACTGTAAGGGTAAGCAAATTTATGTGTTGTGTTTTTATCTTTTTGAGACGAGGTTTTGCTATGCAGTTCAGCATGGCTTTCAACTCTCAGCAATCCCGTCTCAGCCTTCTCAGGCAAGAATTACAAGGCATGCACTATCATGCCCCACTAAATTGATATATTTTTAACTGTTGTCTATCAAACTACATATTTTCATCTCAAACATACCATAGCACAACAAACCCTTTAGACTCACAGACTCATTAATATAGTGTATTAAATTTAAGACTGTTTTTAGTCAGGTATCCCAAGCACTTGGGAGGCTGAGATAGGACGATCGCTGCAAGTTCGAGGCAAACCTGGGCTACAAAGTGAGTTCAAAGCCAGCCTGAACTGCATAATGAGATGCTGTCTCAAAAAGACAAAAAAAAAAACCTTTTTTTTGTCTTTTTCGTTTTTATCGGTACCACGGATTGAACTCACAACTGCACACTAGCAAGAAAGGCGCTTATGCCACTAAGCTAAATCCCCAGCCCCAAAAAAAGACTTCTTATAACTTAATAGATTAAATTTAAAAAGCACAGACTAGTCTTAAGAAAAAAAGCCAAGGGGGCTGGGGATTTAGCTCAGTGGCATAAGCACCTGCCTTGCAAGCAGGCGGTCATGAGTTCGATCCCTGGTACCGATAAAAATGAAAAAGACAAAAAAAAAAAAAAAAGCCAAAAGGAAAGCACACAGCTCTAAAGGCAGGTCAAACTGGTAAGGGTGAATCCTAGTTTTACCTTGGTCATGTCTGAAATGCAGAGGGGAACATCTAACCGCGTGAGCTCTTTCTCTATGGGAGCCTCAAGTTTTCTGCATCAAGAGCTCCTATTGTTGCTCCCTCCTCAACTACTTGGTTGAAGCTCCCCAAAATCCTCAGGGCAACTTTTATTCCCCAGGGTCTGCTCTGTTCCTCCCACCCAGCCCACAATGAATCATGCTCTACACTTTCTGGAGAAGATTTAGGGAACCAGAAATAAAGGTCTCATTTCACATCCTCTTATTAATGAAAAAGGCAGCATTTGTTGATCTTCCCTGAAAACTTTGTGTAAGATGAATCCTTGGGATTTTCCTGGCTGCCCAGAACAAAAACACTGAAGACACAGCCAGAGACTACCAAAAGTTTTCGTGAAAGTCAACCATCTGCACACATGTAGACTACTTATTCTACAAGAAATGTCTGTTCGAAGAGTTAGCAGCTTTCTTTTTGTTTTTGCTTTAGAATTCCCATAGGAGTCTAATTTTACCACTAACCAAGACAGAAAGCTTCCACACCATGGTCTTCCCCAAAAGACCACACCCACCAACTTCTTATTCTAAACATTTTTACTCTTTTAACCAAGCCCTTAATCGTATCCTGCCAGGGCTATTGCTAATTTTGAAAAACTACCTCTTGGACCACTTTAAACTTGGAAAGCAAAACAAAAACTGGTCTGAGATTACTTTCAGCGCATGACAACACGCCTACACACTGCTGCCAAGTCTCTGGATGCTCTGTCCGCCGCCAGAGACTTCCCTATCTTAATCCCACAAAGACCTTTTTCAATTGTCTTCGCATATTCTATTCCTTCCTTTCCACACACAGCCAGGTTATGATTCCAAGACTTTCTTATGTTAAAAGGTCCAAAGCACGGTAGTGAAGAAACCCAAGTCGTATCACTCCAGAGCTGGTATCGGTGCCCCTCCCGCAATTCCCCTCCCCGAACTCCCCAGGGCGCTACCTGTTGGCAGTGCTGGTGCTGTTCCCACTGCTGGGCTTCTGTGCGCGGCTCAGCCTCCGTGGGGGCTTTGAGTGCTGTAACCGGGGGCTGGGCATGGAGGGAAACGACGAGGCATAGCCGTGTTCACACTCTAAAGGGAGAAAGGAAAAAGACACAAAAGGAAAGATAAATCCTAAATCCACAGAGCCCCAATCCAAGGTCCTTGGAGCTTGGAACGACAGGTTTTTCACAGCAATAATCCGGGTTTAAAAAATGTCTGTCCTCTTCTTGCTCTTAAAGCCCAGTGCTTCCTTGGCCATGATTCCTGGGACACCCACAGACCCAAGCCAACGCCTGGAAGGTGAACTGATACATCCTCTACACCACATAATTTCTCTTCTCCAAAATCCTTTTCTCCACTAATTCTTTTTGCCTTCTAATTTCTGAGACCAATGATTCACCTCGATTATTTCACTTGCCTGCAACTCTCTTTTTCTGGGACGCTCTTCACGCTACACTGTCTCTCCGAGGCTCACATTTTTTGTGCATTCCCAAGATTTCAACCATCATTTTCTCTCAGGCGCCACAGCTCCCAGAGATCCTGCCCATCCTGCCTCAGGTTCTCCGAATCTCCCGACTTCGTCTCCAAAGCGACCTCGCCTCTCCAGACCTCGAAGCCCCGACAGCGAACCCCAGCGCATCTCCCTGCAGCCTAGCTTCGCCCGCTCTTACCCAGCTCTTGCCCACTGCCCGTCTACTCCGCCCCAACCCCGACCGGGACCGACTCTCCGTTCCATAGCCCCGAAGCCCCAAGCTCCTCCCCGCGCTCCCGCATCCCTCAACCTTCGCACACAAACACGCGCCCCGCACACGCCCCCTCGCAGCACCACGGCTCACGCGCGCACACAGGTGTCTGACTCGCACGTGTGCGTCTTGTCCTCTCGCGCACCCCCACTTCCACCCCACCTGCACCGGAGCAGGCGCGCCCCCCCTCACCAGCCGCTCCGCACTCTGCGCGCGGACCAGGCGCACGCGGGCTCCAGCAGCGGCCGAGGCGGCGGCGCCCAGCCGTTACCTCGCTCCCGGCGCTCCAAAAACTCGGCTGCCTCCAGCAGGCGCTGCACGTTGATCATCCGCACCCGCTCCATGGGGACCGCGGGTGGCGACCGGGCCTCTCTGCACTCCCGTCCCCGGCCGACAGGAGGCGCCGCAGGCGGCCGGAGCCCCGCGCCGTTCCCTGACCTGTGCGGCCGGCGGGCGGGCCAGCCCGGCCGCGGCTCCGCGCGCTCTCGGCCGCCCCTGTCACCCTCGCCGCCCTCACCTCTCTCGCCGCGCTGCTGGCAGCCCGCGCGCGGTTTGTTTACCTCTCGGTGCGAGCACGGGGGAGGGGCGGGCGCAGCACCGCGGCCCGCCCCCTGCCGCCCCGCCCCTTCCTCTCCCCTGGGACGTGCGGTCCCGCCCCCGCCCGGAGCGCGCCGGGAGTCGTAGTGCGCGAATCGCCTCAGTGCGCGTGCGCTCTGCGGGATTCCGCAGTGGCCGCGGGAGGTGTAGTTTCTTTGGGTTTGCTTTGCTTCCTCCGGAAAGAAGTGTAAGACGTTACCGGGGTTTTGCTTCTGCGATGGAAGGATTTGAAAAACCTGTGAGTCTGCTTCCGAGGGCAGCTCTGTTCTCTGCGACTCCTCGCGAGTGTCTAGGGTGTGGAGCATTTCTTACCCGACGTGCCATTTTCAACCTATCTAGTGCCACTGTACCTTCTCGTGTCACTTCCGTGCCTTGCTTTCCTCCTCTACAAAAGGAGGAAAACAACCCTTCTGCTGGGACAGCACACACAGAAACATCTGGGAAACCAACATCGCTGTGTAAAGAATAAGGGATAGATCGTATTATCAGAACCAGAAAGGGCTTCCACACTGACAATTTCTTACTCTTTTTTTAACTGTTTTCCCTCCTTCCTGCTGTAGTGCCAAGATTAAGAACCTTGGTCTGGATTTTAAGGACTTGTTAGATAGAAGACTTAGAAAGTGGTAGTGTATGTAGGCACCAGAAAACTCCACTTTGGTGCTACAGAGGACATGACTCAGTGGGAAGTGATTTTAGTACTGGGCTTAGGTCAAGTTCAGTTCAAATCCAGAGGCTAGTACCTAGGGCAGTTGTGTAGACTTCAGGTCTAATCTTCCTCATATGTAAAATGGATACTGGGCTGGCAACATGGCTCAGTGGCAGAGTGCTTGCCTGGCACGCACAAGGCCCTGGGTTGTACCTCTAGACCCCCAAATAAAAGTCAAATGGACATAATTCCTCCACTTATCCTTAATATTGACAGCCTGCCATGTCTCTGGCACTGAGTCAGACTTACCGCTCACAGTAGTAACAGAAGTAGTCACGAACCTTGCTCTCAAGCACATATTCAACAGGGCTGACTGAATATTAAATGAAATATTTCCAACAATTTGCACATAATGATGACAGTTGTTTCCTCCATACTCTGGCAGGTAACTCAGGGCAGTAGCTTAAACAAGTAGGAGCCACATTTAAAAAGAAAAAAAAACAGCCACTGTCTGCTCACAACACTACTCCCTAAGTCCTCCGTGTAGCGGGTCCTCGGGGTCCAGACTATGGCAGATTTCTGAGCCTTGGCTTTATTGTCATGGCAAGCCAGACCATTCCTTCTGGGAACTGGGTTCTGTGTATTACAAGAATATTTAGCAGCATCCCTGGCTTCTACCCACTAGATGCCAGTAGCACACCACTACCCCTCAGGCATGACAAACAAAAATGCTTCCAGACATTGCCACATGTCTCCTGAGACCTAAAATCACCCCCAGTTGAGATCTAAGGAGAGGAAGCGCAAGAGGGCTGGAATTGCTGAGTGGTCTAGGAACAAGCTAGAAACTGTAAACAGACCCGTAACTTCTTTCCAAATATTTTAACCTGCTGGTAGGCATCCAAAATAACAGGAAGCTCTTGGTGAGGGGAGAATTTCCCCTTCTCTGCAGTCATGCTATTGACTACTGCATGAAATACCATCTTGGCATGGATATTTTACCCTCTCAAGAAGCTTATGAGTTTCATGTTGCCTTTTAACACCCTCTCCCTTGTACTTTTCTTTTTGTCCAAAGTGAACAAGATCTCCAGTGAGGTCACAAGTTGGAAAATTCTGCCAGCTCTTTCAAATATTACACTTGGCACAACATTTAAGAAATAGATGTTCCATCAAATTCAGGGAGACCCGAAATGAAAGGTATTCACAAGCCACAGGAGACTTTTTTTTTTTTTTTTTTTAATGCTTTGAAAAAGGAACTGCTTTTTCAGCTGTTGGCTAGGTCATTTCAGTTCTGGGCTTTCCCATTGGGCGTCGGTACCAACCACCTTCCATCTTCAGTACGGAACATGTTGGGTAAGGAGGGGAAGAAATTATTTAAAAGAAAATACCACTCACTCAGAACATCTGCTACTGCAAGTAGAAATCATTAGGTTGAAAGTTTCTACCACTTACAGAACCCTTTTAAATTTTAGATTCTTAATTGCCAGGGACTACCCCAGGAATTTAAGAGATGGTTTTTGTGAAAATAAAAGTCTCTTTTACCCCACAGTAAGTAAACCTAAGTGATATGCAATCAAGAAAAGTAGTACAACTGAAAATACACATGAATTCAAGATGGATTTAATTCCATAGATAGAGAGCTGGGGATTTAGCTCAGTGCCATAAGCACCTGCCTTGCAAGCAGGTGGTCGTAAGTTCAATCCCTGGTACCGGAAGAAAGGAAAAAAAAGAATTCCATAGATAGAGAACCAAAGCAGGTTAGTAAGGTGCCAGACAGATGTGTGAGGCCTGTATCTGGCCTCTCACCATTGACTTGTAGGTGACCAAGCTGGCCCTTTTAGAGCCAAGGCCAATAGGCAGATGTGGAGGTAAAAAGTAGTATAAGAGTCAACCAGAGGTTACCTACACATGAGAAGAAGAGAGGTAGAGGTGACGGCTGGTACAGGTACCGGGTAGACGGTAATGTTAAGGGCCACTTTATGTACAAAAAGCTCCATCTTTTCTAGAAGCGTTCCTTCTGGTCGCTCTGGCTCCCTCCTGAAGTCCTTGCTTGGTCACAAGCCCCCAGGGCCTCCCACAGTACAACGCATAGGGCTTTATCCTCAGGAGAGTGGTGTCACCCACAGGCCGTCCCCTACCACAACCCTCAGCCTGAGGGAACCCAGAGGCTCAGATGAATTGTTTCCGCCACAAATGTAGATGGCAGGGAAAAGCCAGGATTCCGAAGCCCACTGAAAAAAGGACCTGGAGCCTTGTTCATAGTCTATTGTCTGTGCTCTCCCTTGCCTCACCAGGCAGTGTCTCCCCCTCCTACCTGCCCTGGAAAATGGAAAAAGTCCCCCAGCCCTGTCGCAGTCACATCCTGTTGGGGACAGTCTGCCTTTTCCAGGGCAGGCAAAGCTCTCCATTTCTAGGACTCTTCCCGACACAGTGTACTCCGGTGTGGTGCTGGGCTGGGACCCAGGGTCTCTCACGTGATAGACAAGCGCTGTCCGCTGAGTCCATCCTCAGCCTTCCTGCACTGTTTCGTACATGCTAATTTCAGGTGAATCGTTCCTAACATTCACAGCAATGAGGCTGGCAGATTTCATGCTTTCTGCAGAGGGGAAAGAGAGCAGGGGCTTAGGAGAACTTCCCTTACCCTGCAAAGTGATGACCACCGTCTTGGCAGTCTTTTCTGCAGTTCTCTTTGAAGATGCAGGTTTTCAAATATTCAAGGTAAGGGGTGGGGGAGATTGAGATGTAAAATGAGAATCATGACCGTTATCTATACCTCGCACCCCAAAACACGGAGCACAGCCTCCTCCCCTCAACTTCCCCCAGGCCCTGAAACATGAAGAGCAGCAGCGAACCTTTGCTTTGCCCAGTGAGTCAGCCCTGTCTAACTCCACGCAAGCTCTCAAGTCGGCGGCGGCTGGGAGCTGCGGGGCTGCCTGCTGCTGAGATAAATTTGGGTCTAGAAGGGATGACGTAATGCTCAATCCCATAGGTAGCCCCCGCCTCCCCGGGCTCGCGTCTCCAAGGCTGCTGCTGGCATCCCAATGACAGAAACGCACTGAGCTAGCGACCCAGGTGACCCAGCTGGGGAGAAAGGGAAAGCAAGGACGTGGGGAGTGGGCGGCAGCAGGCAGAGGAGGCAGCGCTCCTCTGATGCGGGGGAATCTGGAAGTTTGTTGTTTTTTAACTCCAGTTTTTCTGCTGAGATCAGACGACTGGCAAAAGCTCAAACAGCTGCACTTGACTTCCCTCCTGACCCATGTCTTCCCTCAGAGAAAGGCTTCTTACATTTTATTAAATGGCCCTTATGACAGCAGTCCATTTCAGTCATTATAATGGATGCATTAATCTCTCGAATGTCCTTTTTCTTGTTTTTTGCACGAACTTGGATCCAAAAACAAATCTGCATTGCAGGACTCAGTCAGTGGTTTCTTACTCTGGAGCATCCCATTGGGAACACTCGAGGGTGCAACCGTAAGGTGCTGTTAGGAAGGATTTTGCTAGGGCTATGCCAAGTGAATGTGCCCCCAAACAACCTTCCGTGGTTTCGTCAAGCATTTTCCATCATTAAGCAGATTTCTCAGTCCAGTCTCCATCTTTCAGCTGTGGACACCGAGTCCCCCAGAGGTACACTGACCTGCTGGAGTCCACTGACTCTAGACTGATGGAGCCAGGGTTAAAACCTGAGCCGTAAGCTCCATGTCTGATGTCTTATAATGATTTTCCTGGTTGATTCATGTTTAAAGAAAAAATTAAAAACCTAAAGCTGAAGAACTTTTCTGATCGTTTCAACCCATGAGGTTTTAAAAATATATTCCCAAAGAATCGAGAGCTGCTTGGTTTTCAAGAAGGAGCCTTCTCCCCTAAGGAGAGGATGAACTCCGAACCACCTCCTTCTCCTCTACCGGTGATGACCACTGCGCTTAGCCTCACTGTGCCACTTTCATCAAAAGAGCACACCGCAGGGAAGCAATCTTTTCTGGGTGAAATAGTTGTCTTCATTAGGAATGACTCCCGAATACTTTATTCAAACGGCTTACTGTTTGTTTCTGAAATGACACAGTGTTCTCCTCTACCTTGTATTTCTATTCACTTACACTGGTAGCTCTTCAGCCATATCTGGCACATAACCTGGTCAGCCCGGGTGTGTTATTCTTTTGAAGTACTGCTTCATTTTACAAGCTAATATTTTGTTTAGAATTTTTGTCTCTACAGTCAAAAGCAAGAATAAACTACGATTTCCCTGTTACATTTATCAGGTTTTGGTAACACAAGGATCTTAGTCTTTGGAAGTTAAATGCAACTTGATTCTGAAGTCTTTAAAAAAAAACGAAAAATAAAGCGTGCCAGAGGCCTTCTCCTGCTGCTAAGAGGATGCCCCACATTCTTGCCACGGCTCTGGGTAACCTCCCTCCCCTGCTGGGAGCAGGCCTGGAGTGGCCCTGCCCCCACCCCTTGGCATCACCACCGCCTTCCAGGCGGCACAGACAGTGGAGGTTTCTCCTGGGCCCAGGCAGGCCCTGGATGCTAAGTCACACGTCTGCCCCTGCTGCTCGCCCCAGCTGCCCGTGTCTCAGTGCTCAGCCTCAGGTGCGGTATCTACAAACAGGCTCTTGCCTGTCCCATGACATGGTGATCTCACCCTCTCTCCCAGCTCTCATGTTCTGGTTCTTGAATGCTGGAATTCTCTAGAGAAACCTGAGACAAAATTGCAACCATGCACCCACCAGTTGCCATGCCAAGGCCACATTTTGCGTGTGACGCTGCTCCTGCATCCAGCACAATCAACCCCCAGCATGCCACCAAGACTCCTTCCTACTTTGTAGATGAAGTCCAGAGAGGGCACTGAAATGCTCACTGTCACACAGGCACTGAGCACCTTCAGACCTGATCTTCTGACTCTTGGGACTCCACAGCATACATCATGTTCTGGCCAATCAGATATGGCCAGACAAAACCTATGCTTTCAGGAGGCTTTGCAGATGTGTAGGAGTGTCACAGTGACCAAGGGGTTCCAGCAGCATTTCCTGATGCCAAGGATATTAAATCCTGCAATATTCCACAGTAATCTACACAAGAACTCTTCTACCAATGGCTCTTTTATTGAAAAATACAAGGTCAGAATTTTAAAGGCAAAAAACTCACCATTCCATAAATATTCCTTAAGCATCTATTATATTCTGGGCACCAACTTAAAGGCTGCACATAGAATAAATACAAAATACAAAAATACTTCCGTTGCTGTCCTCAAGGTGCTTATACTCTACTCACACATACTGAGGATAACCAATTGTAAACTGTGATACGTAGGCTGAGGAGGTTAAATGATAAAAAGAGTCGTGGCTTTACTAGGGGAAGGAGATCAGGGAGGACCCCATGGCTGTTGAAGACATCTTCGGAAACTTTCAGCATGTAAATTGCCTGAGAATCATGGTAACTGCAGTCTGAGTCAGCAGGTCTGGGGTAGGGCCAGGGAGTCTCATTTCCAACAGACTTCTGGAGTATGCCAAGATGCCCATCCTTGAGCCACACTCACCCTCAAACAACAAGGCTGGAGTCCATGGCAAGAAGTTTGGGTTTTATTCCAAGTGAGACACTACAGAAATTTTTGAAGGGCTTTAAACAAGTGAGTGACATGAACCCAGTTATATTAAAGACCATGCTCATCTCCTAGATCTGCATCCTGGAGATGAAGAGGTTGGGCCTATAGCTGACAGGAACCCGTTGGCCACTGTCACAGAGGCAGCCAAAGCCTCGAGCTCATCTTTGCAGCTCACACTTGCCTCTGTCCTCAGGCTTCTCAGCAAGAGCCCTTGGCCCAAAGCACAGGTCAGCCTACAAGCTGGGTCACCTTCACAAAGCCCTGTGCAGCCTGGCAGGCCATGAATTCACAACCCTGACAACCTGATGTGCTGAGCTACAGGAGCCCTACTGGTTGGGTGAGTTCCCCAGCCGGTGCCAGACAAGATGGCACCAAACATGGAAGCTGTAACACTGCAGACCATCACTCTCCAGAAAAAGGCTCTCTCTGGCTTCAGCATCAGTGCCGAAAGAGCTATAAAAGGTTTGGGGTGCCTTCTCTCTGCCCTAGGATGAACTGGAGGAAAACAGAATTCAGTCCAGGATGACATTCCCAAGGAACCCTCAGCCTCACCTTCTAACACCCCAGATTTCATTTCTCACTTCTTGCTACCTTCACACTCCTTGGGGCTCCTTCCAGAGCCCCACAGAAGTACAGGAAACCTAGGTTTGACTCTCAGCTCCACTACTGTTAGCACCTGGCCTTGGGAAGGTTAGCCAGCCTTGCCAAAGCTAAGGCTTTCCTCACCTATAAAGTGAGAATAATTACAGCACCCGCCTATTAGATGTTTGTGAGAATTTAATATAAAGCACTTAGCATTGTTATGGCATATAGTAAATGCCCAGTAAAAGGAGACTATTATCACTATTCCTTTGGAAAACAGATGAGAGATTGTACTTGTCAGCAGCCCACTTGGGAACAGGTTATCAGATTCCCAGGAGACAGACTAGAATTGTTTATTGGTTTCTATTTGGCTAATATTTGAACTAGAACTAGAGATCATACACTGTGTTTTGGAATCACAAACCACAGCTCTTGGGTCCTGGCAAATTTTAGGAGATATCTGCGGCATTGAACTAAATTATACAGCTGGTAGAAGAAATGAAAGTTATATGCGAGAGATTCCAAGTCTTAGTGGGCAAAAAACATAGGGTAGGGATGGTCAGGCTGGTATAGAGACAAGAGGGAAGAGGCCATCAGGAGCTCTGGGTCCCTGCAGAAACAGAAGCAAAGACACCACTTGCTACCCACAGCTACAAACAGTACACAATCCAGGCCTTGCCCATGTTACACTGTATTCTACCTTGTCACTGGAGTTGTCTCCTACACAGATCACCTTCATTTGTGTGTCCTTACTAACAGCAAGAAAGATAACATATTTCAAAAAGTAAGTAATCCAACTTCCCTTTTCTGGCTTAAGATTGAATTTCCCAATCTCCCTCTGCCTCAGGATAGTGTGTTTATCTTTCTAATTTTGCTGTGTTTAAATTTCCTTACAGACACAGGAGCTGGGTGTTAAAGGTATGCTGCATGGGAGAGCTGGCTTGAGAGTGACCCTGGTGTAGACAGTCCTCCGAGGGCAGAAGGCCCCGATCTATAAAGAACCAAGAGCAGACATGTTTATTTACAAGACTGCTTACATGGCTTCTGGTTTCCTAAGCTTACACAGTTTTTAGAATCAGACTCGTAGAAATTACAAGAACAAACACAAGAACACAAAGCAATTTAAACACTGGACTTGGGGGCAGTGGACAGCCTCACAAGGAACTATTCCTTTGGAAGCCCACCCTAAGCATGTATTGAGTCTGCAAAGATGGCTTGTACCAAAGACACAAACCCAACTCAAACACCATCCCACACTCTTGGGGTTTATTTTAAGACGACTGAATTCTCCGAACCTGGCATTAGGGCATTAGAAGAGTACATACATCAGGAGACAGGGACTATATTGCCAGGACCTTGTTTTGGAAAAATTACTGGCCCATATATTTTTTTTAAAAAGGAATCTTATTTTTAAAAAAAAAAGAAAAGCAAAATCTGGGTGTGGTGACACATGCTATAATCCCAACACTCAGGAGGCTGAGGCAAAAAGACTGCTGTGAGTTCAAGGCCAGCCTGGGATACACAGTGAAACCCTGTCTCAAAGAAATAAAGAAAGAAAAAATAGAGGTTCTCTTCACATGTATTTTCCAGAGACTTACTGCTCAAAGAAAGGGTCATCTGAACTTTCAAAATGATTCCCAAGTAAAGGGCCCAGCATAGCACTGTGAGAGATGTGGAAATGAAGGAAAGCTTAGCTCTGGATAATGGTGGTAAATGCCCAGTACTGTTTTTGGCTGGAGACATCACAGTCAGGTGTTGACAGATTTGACACCTCTGTCCAGGCCACCCCAGAACAATGATATCACAGACAGGTGCTTCCCTTAAGTTCAGCAGAAAGCCAGAGAGCAGGGGTACTGAAGTCATCCCCACCCCTATTCCCACCTGTGTGAGGCTGGCACACTTCCTTCCACACACATCCTCAGCCATGCTCTCCTCCGCAAAGCTTGGGGAAGCCGTCTCACCACGGTTACCACCTTCTGGCTCTTAGCCCATTACCCATATGTAAAAGAAAATATACATTTCTTTAAGTATGAGAAATGCAAATTAGTTTCATTTTGAAAAAGCCATTGAGAATGTTGCAATGACCTTTGCAATAACCGGACACACCCTGGGATCAGTACACCAGGCTTGAGAACTGCTGACTTTATGAGTACCTGACCTGTAAAACAAAAGCCATTTAGGTCTCTATCTGTGACCATTCTCCTATCAAGCAGAAGGAACAGAGAAGAAAGACCCAGTTTTGCCCCTGCTGTGTCACCTTGGACAAATCACTGTCCGTCTCAGGCCTTTGCCTCCATGCCTGTAGGGTGAGGATGATGGATGCTCCATGCCCTGGGGCTCCTTCTACTCCTGCATGGTTGGATACAACACCCAAAATGGAGAGTAAGAAAGAAACGTAGAAGAGAATGGTACAGAAATCCAGACTACCAAAACACTCCCCGAATTCTGGCCTGCTGAAAACTCTTTACTTCACTCTGATTCCCATTTCTTGCTGGGTTGTTTCTTTTTTATTTCTTTTTCTTTCTCTCCAGAGCCACAAAACCACAACTCATCTCCCCAAACTCAGTTATTTGGAAGTCAGAGCTGCTGGGGCTTAGGTGTGTCAAGCCTGACATACTAGTGGTATCTAAGTGAACACCAAACCAGGACAAGCATGTGCTTCTCCTCCAGAAACCCAGTTTAAATCAATATTTATTCAACTGTATTTATAGAAAGAAATGGTGGTAGGGAGGAGGGGGTGGGTAGGGAGGCAGGGGGTATCTAAAACAGAACAAGCCACAATGACGAATGCAAATCTTTGTGGCCAATTCACTTCTGCAGGGATGGCTTAAAAAAAAAAAAAAGCAAGACCTAGCTTTTGATGAACCTGCTGTTGGCCTCACTGCCATAGCAACAGCCCCAAGTCCTCTAACATGCCCAGAGGACAGACTTTGGAAAGGCAGTAGGAGGGGGTGGTGTTTCCTAGGAGCCCTAAACTTTTGAGTTAGGGCCAGGAGGGTTGAACAACTCTGAAAAACAAAACAAAAAAACCCTTCTGGTTGGCTATCCTGTCTCTAGTCTCACTGCTAAAGCCCTTCTAAACAAGGTGTGTGCAGGAAGGCCTCTGACAATCAACAGGGCATTCCAAACCCCAGTGCTGCTGTACGTTGCCGGGTGACCTCGAATAAGTCATTTCACCTGTCTGGACTTCATTCCTTGGCTGTAAAACGAGTACACGTGTAGATGGCTCAGACCACAGGCTCTGGAATTAAAGGCTTAGACCTGCAGACTCAGCTCGGCCACTAATTCACCATGTGATCTCTGGGAAAGCTACCCAGCATCCCTGCTCCTTGGTTCCCTTCTCTGTAAGATGAGGGTAATAAAATTGCATGTGTCATACAGTTGTTGTGAAGATTGGAAGCGACAACATGTTTACCTTCATACTTAGTACACAGTCAGTGCTTAGTAAATGGTAGTGTGTACTAATATTATGCATGCCACTAGTCGCTGCTGTTGCTGGTACTCTCTTCATTTCCCTCTATTTCACCAAATGAAAATCCTGTTTCCCGGGGTGCTTGTGGGAGAGTGTTTGCATTAGAGACAAAAGATAAAGGGAAGGTGCTGCTTTGCCTTGGTAGCTGATGGCACCTCTTTTTCCTTCTAAAGTAGGAACAAGTCAATACAGATTCTCTAACTTCCTAAAGCCCTGTGCCAGTTCCCTAGAAGCCCTCAGCAATGCACCTAATCCCCGGGGGCTCTGGGACCCCAAAAGTCACATGATACTCTCAGAAGTCTACCACTAGCATTTAAGCAGGGGGCAGAGATCATATTTAAACCTGGGGCAAAAGGTTGAATCTGGGGAAGATGACTTAAAACACAGAAGACAGAACTGATTTAACAGTGCTCTTCATATCACTCTCCTAAACACAACCCCTCCCTACCGTAAATCAACCCCTAGCCTGTGGAAAGAAAGACCTGTACCTGCTAGATGCACAGTACGTATCTGTGGAATGAGCAAATTCACAGTCGGGTGGTTCCTCTGCTGAAACATGAACCACAAGAGCTGTGGTTGCCATCAAACCCTCCCATTTTAGTGTAAGTCACTCTTGTCCCCTCCTGTCAAAGCCAGAACTTGTTCATTCTCAGGGCCACAGCTGCTGACAGAATGCAGTTTGAGATCTCCAGACCTGACCTATCATTTCCTCGTAGACCCAGTCTTACCACCCAAAGACTTTCTGAGATCAGTATTTCCAGTCTTTCTCCAAGTCTTCAGACCTCCAAATCTGATCACCAGGAAATGATTAACCAATCAAGAAATTTATATCGTGTCTTCTATAGGCCAATGGTATGTAATATATAACAGGTGACAAGTAATGAAATCCTCTAAATCATCTTTTCTGCTAAGATGTTAATACCCTCCCTGCAAGAATAAAGCTAATGAACAGGCAACAAGTAGAGACTCTCATGGTAGTGATTGTCAAAAGCTCAGAAAAGTTACTGTTCATTGAGCACCTCTAAGATTTCAGGCCCTTTAAATGTTTAAAAGCAGGTTTGGGCCAGGGATTTAGCTCAGTGGCATAAGAGCCTGCCTGGCAAGCGCGAGGTCGTGAGTTAGATCCCCAGTACTACAAAAATAAATAAATAAATAAATAAATAAAAATAAATAAAAGCAATGCTTAATTTAGTTGTTCAGAAATTATGAGAGGATGGTGCTATCATTACTCCCATTTTACAAAACAGAACCTCAAGAGAGACCAAGTAAGGTAAGTGCAAGGTCACATAGCCAATAAGCAGCAGAGTAGAACTTTGGGTCCCTACTCCATGTGACAGCTACTCTGAGTCAAGAAACAGAGCCAGGTGGGATGGCATAGCAGGGGCAGCTTCATGGAGGAGGTAGGAACTGACCTAGGCCTTGAAGGGACCTCTAAGAGAATGAGGGCATTCTAGAAAAATCTGAGTCAAACACAGAAGCATGACTGTGAAGCCGGGCTTACTGGTAGACCTGCTGGACGGGTGCAGAGGTTTCATGGTCAGGAAATTAAGTCAGGAAGGCTGGGTGGGGCCAAATGACAACACACTGCAGCTTCCTCCTTGAGCAGGAAGGGCTGCTGCTGCTTGCCCTGGGTTCCTAGGAAAACACTCCACCTCAAATCCAGGTATTCCATTTCAGAGAGCAGCCTATGGCTTTCTACTCTGATCATTCTCCCCTCTCTGAAATACTGGCCCCATATTCCTAATTCTCAGACACTGGGAAGCAGTTTCTCTCCTCTAGACCCTTCCTGCCAGCCAGCTTTTACCCATACAGCATCCCTTTGTGAATCTCTTCTTTCCTTTTAGTTTTAACCTTTTCCAAAGAGGGGAAGGACTAGGTTTGTTTTTTTTTTCTTCTAATTATTAGTTCATTGCCACTGGCTTCCACATGATAGAGGTAACACTGCCTGATTGTTTACATATAATTTCCCAATTTGTGCTAACAGGGTCACAGCCTTCATGATTGTTTCTGGAAACCTTCAATTTGAGATTTGTAGGGATTCAGATCAATGTACCTGTGTTTCTTATTCCTTGACTTGTACACTAGGTCAACACTGGGTGATTTAATTTGAACCTTTTTCCCCAAGAAAACTCACGCTACCTAATGGAAATAATCCGGCACTGAGGCCACAACTTGCCAAACACTGCTACAACAGAAACCTCAACCAAGCAATAAAAAGCAGCTCTGGCTACAATGGAAAATGAAGCAAGCTCCTGCCAAGTACTTCGCAAACAGTAAAAATGGAACGTGGAACTCGTGACCAGTGGTTATCGGCGAATCTCAGAAAGGTCCCTCAGAATCCGAAATGGAGCCTCGAGAACCGACTCTCTGCTTGGGAAATAAGAGCGTCGCTTTAAGAAGAGACTGGACCAGCTGGCTGCACTACAGCTCCCAGAGATTTCCTGGCTCGCGTCCTGGCCCCGCCCCCCAGCCGCCGGCCTCAGCAACGTGTGACGTCACAAGATATCGAAGCTGCCGATTGGTTGAATGGTACAGCTAGGTCAAGTCCAGTCAGAGGAAAGAAGTTTGTCTCCATGTGGAAACCATGTGTCTCGAGCTGGGAGGGGGGAATAGGAGGAGGAGGCGGAGAAACTGAGATCAAGTGATTACAGACAGGGGAACTAGCTGAAATGAAGGCGAGGAGGTTGTGCACCTGAGCCGGCTAGCAATGCCCTTTGCAGTAGTGACCTAAAAAAGAAAAAAAAAAAAAAAAAAAAGACTTGCACAACAAACAAAACCTAAGCGCCCCCATCCCCCACCCCGACTTCATAATTTAAAAGCTACGGTCCTTGTTTTCTTCCAAAAAACAGGGGCCTGGGAAATGCTGGAATCCTATCGGAACGCCCAGATTCGTCTCCCTCCCCCAACAACTGAATGATGTAAGCGTTTTGGAAAGCCGAGCTCAAGCAAAACAAGCCCCGCGCACGCGGAGCGACCCGCAATGCCCGAGCCCGGCGCACGCACGACCCGCCCCCCGACTCGCGTTATTGCTGTGCACACGCGGACCGCCGTGACGCGCGGGCATTGTGTGCAGCTAGCAGAAAACAACGGCGAGCGAAGCCAGCGCGAAGAAGCGCCCCCAGTAAAACAAGACAGATGTAGGGCCAGCCGTTTTCCTTTTGGGGAGACCCAGGCCGGGCGGGAAGGAGGAGAGTGAGGAGAATACAGTGTCCCCCACATGGGCCGCTCGGGTTTGCAGAGAGGATAATAGAGGGTCCGGCGGGTGGTCGCATAGAGTTTGCAGGAGGTCACCCACTCCTGCGTACGCTCTTGGGGAGGGGGCAAATGTATAGAGTTGGGTGCCTGCAGCCAACCCAGGGAGGACGCAGCGCCCCACGCTCTCGGGGAAATCTGGGGGCTGCTGGCATCACGTCATTTAGAGCCATACGGCGGCAGCGAAGAAGCGAGAGAGCTAAAAATATTCCTGCGGGGAGCCGGTCGGAGGAGGGGGGATGAGGGGCAGAGGGGCTGATTACCCACATGAAGTTGACTTTGGGGCGCTGGGGCTCCCATGCCCCTCTCGGGGTTTGCGGGTTTGCAGCGCAGGTGGCTCGGGAGCGGGGCTGGAAGGAAGACCCTCGGCTCCCCTGGCCGCGGGCAAGCCGCTCGGCCTCCACCAGCCGGGCCCGCCCCGCGCGGGGCACCCGGCCCGGCGCGTCCGGCTCTCTGCTTACGTGACTGGTGGCCACGCCGGAGCCCCGGCACGGGGTAAACAAGGAGGTGGCGGCGGCCAGGGCGGGGTGTGGGAGGGTGAGGTCGCCGATTGTCTGCGGGTGCAAAAGCGGGGGTGGGGGAGGTCTGGGGGCGCAAACCGGGCTTGCCACACTCTGACAAGGTGCCCTCTTTGGGAGCACCCCCAGTCAGAGCCGGTGCCACGGGACGGATTCCAGAGGACGGGGACCTAAGAGGGGGCAGCTAAGGAAATCGCGCCCCTCCCCCTGCAACAAAAGCAAACGCACCCAACAAAACCGCGTCTTCACCCCGCTCTCCCCCAGCCCTGGCTTTTCAGAAACTATCCTCCAGACAAATTCACACACCGCCACTACACCCCCTCCCACCAATAATCGCCCAGGCTACAGAGACTGCGGTGCGCCTCTCTGGCAACACAGACACGGGGGTGGGGAGAATAGGGAAGAAGAGAAAGAAAAGAACGCACCACGGACTCCGAACACAAACCCTTGGTTTGGTCTCACAAGGTCCCCACAATCGCGCTGCCAGAACACGGTTACTTGAACCCTGCAGGCCAGGGGTGTCGGTTAGCAGAGATGTTTTTTGTGTTTGAGGGTTCTTGGTGTATGGGGGGGGGGGTTTGCGAGATCTGACACGTTGCAATCGGACCTCTCCGAGTCTTTCCTCTCCTCCTCACTTCCTCGAATTTGTCTTCCTACTTGTTCAGACTATTAAACATCCAGTTTGACCCTCTCGGTCGGTCTGTCTGCTTCGGCCCCTGCTTCCTTCTCAGTTATTATTCTGAGCTGTGCTGGAGACGCAGCACGCGCATGTCCCCTCCCTCCCCCGGGCGCGGAGTCTACTGCCCAGGGAGGGCTGGGGACCCGGCTGGCAGGGACAGAAATGAAACAAATACAAAAAGGAAGCCAGGCCACGGTGGGGTTCCCAAGTGCCCCCCTCCCTGCGCACTTCATGCGCCGCTCTCCACCTGAAGGGGGGGGGTCGACCCAGGAAGCGTTTTCCGTGCTGCCCCGCGCCCTCACTAGGGAACCCACTACCGGAAAATAACCCGCACACAACAACCCACACCTTCTTCCCCAACTATTGTTTCTGCGAGGTCCCAAAGTTTCCTCCCAGCCGCGTCCCTCTTGCCAAGTTTCCCCAGCGCGGGGCTGCGGGTCCCGGGCGAGCTGCCGCCGCTGCCTGCCCCACCGGCCTGTTGGTTTGGGGGCCGAGGGCGGTGTCACCCCAGGGGAATGGGGGCGCAGGGGATCGTGCCGGCGCACACGATGATAGCAGCCCAATCTTGCTGCTCCCAGAAGGGAGAAAGCGAGGCAGACGAGAAGGCGAGAAGGAGCACGAGCCCACGCTGCCCAGAGCGGCTTGGTGGCGGCGATTGTTATTGTTGTAGTGTGTGTTTTCTTTCTGGAACCCCTGAGCTCTGCGGACGGTCCCAACTTTCGGCTTCTAATCTCTACCCCACCCCAGAACGAGCGACAGAAAAACACTTGTCTATCGGAGAAGGCTCTGGGAATTTAAAAAATTAAAAAAGGAAGAAAGGCTACCTCGAAACGAGGAGCTCTGGCTGGGCTCAGTTGTCAGCAAAACACCACCACTCCCGGCTCCCCGGCGGGCGCTCCCCCGCCGGCCGAGACAGACAGACTGACGCGCCGACAGGCCCCCTCTCCCAGCGCCCGTCTTTGTTACATCTTTAGCAGCTTTGTGCATGCGTGCGTGTCCTTTCTCCGGTGTCATCGGCTTTACCGCCGAGGGTGAATGTGTGTGTTGGGGGGGTGGGGGGGACAGGGGTCGCTCAAGTGGGCTAGAAAGAAAGCAGGGCGCCAGAGAGAAACCGGGCCCCCAAACTTACTTTTGTTTTCTTTCTCGATCTGCTCCAGGTAGCTGGCTGCCTCGAGCAGAATCTGCACGTTCTGCAGAAAAGTGTTGATGTGCTTCTCCATCGAGTTCTCGCTGGTGTTGAAAATGTCCGAGAAGGGGCACCTGGGCTTGGCCCCCGCTAACTCCTCCGGCTGGGCTGGGGGCTGGGGCGCGGCCGGGGGTGCGGAGGGGACCGGCCCCGCGCCCTCGCCGCGCGCCTCCTTGCGCGGCCGCCCGCGTTTGCCCATGGAGGCGCGGGGTCCGCTGAGCTCGCCCTGGATCGGGCTACGCGGCCCGGCCGAGCTCCGGGCCCCTGGGGAGCCCCGGCCTGCTGGAGCGGAGGAGGCGCCGGGGCGAGGAGCCGGCCTGACTTCCCGAGCCTCCTCTCTGCGTGCTGTTGTGTGTGTGAGAGTGAGTGTGTGTGTGTGCGTGTGCGCGTGTGTGTGTCTCGCTGTGGGTCTGTGTGTATGGGAGATTGAATGAACCTACAGGACAGACGGAGGCGCTCTGGCGCCTGGGTCCTAGTGCGAGCCTGTCACCATCGACCGGTCAAAATAAAAGGTGGAGACTCGCACGGCTGGGACCGCCCCCGGGCCGCGTCCCTACACCCTTCCCAGACTCTCCAAATCTGAGCACCGGGTACCGCATTCTTGTAACCAGAAAGGAAAAAAAAAAAAAAAAAGTTGTCTCTGCACCTGCTTAAAAACAAATTGTTATTTACAGAAACATAATACTTCGAAAAGCGACCAACACAATGCCTGGCACACGGGGTCCCGGATAAATGGTGGCTGGTACTTTTTTTTTTTTTTTTAATAAAAAGCCAGTTCAAATGGGGAGAGTTGAATCATCACACGTGACTGAAACCTTCCTTCAATTCAACCCCCATCCCCACCTCTCTCCCTCTTTCTCTGTGTCTCTGTCTACACACACACACACACACACACACACACACACACACACACAGAGGGACCTGTGTGTGCCTTCACACAGCCAAATAAAACCTTGCCAAGCCCGGGTTACCGATTTACTTGTTCCTTTGCAGCCCTTCAAATGCAAAGTTTCCTTCCAGGAAGGGGGCGGAGATGTGAGGTCTGTCCACACTCCCCTCTTGGCCAGTCCAGCTGTGTAAAGCTCACCGCAGGGGGCTTCCCCACCTGCTCCCTTTCTTTGACAGAGGGTACAAAGGCAGAACTAGAGCTCGGGAACCACCTCCTCGCCTATCAGGTGAATTTCTCCTTTTGGATTCTGCTGTAGTTTCAGGCCGTGGTTTCACAGCTTCTGCATGGAGGCGAGCAGGTGGAAGACTTTACAGGGTCACAGAGAAAGGTTCCAAACCCAGGCTTGCTGCATGGGCCCTGGACGAGCTAGGGCAAAGCCCTTAACCTCTGTTGGTCTAAGTTTCCTATCCTTGAAACTTCGAAGATATTTATTCATATCTGCTCTTAGCCTGCTCTGGTCCATAGCAAGATATTTTTCTGCCAGGACCTGGGTTCCTGGCTCTGATGTAACTTGACTCTAAGAAGGGGCTGTGTAAACAAGCTCTTCTGTGTTTCACCAGAAAAGCACCTTTCCAGCAAGCCTGTCCAACCACTGCCACCCTGCAAGGCCATCTGGAGTTTTCCTTGCACAGAGGAAACACTGCCCCCTGGAGTTGTGCCACTCTGTCACCATGTTCAGGAGCACTTATCACAAAGAATCCTACTGCAAATGGAAACCTTTGGACCAGAGGAAGGTACATTGTAAAATGCTTTGTGAGACTCAGAGAATATTATACGCACATGGCCTCTCATGGGGCCTTCAAGAAAGGTTTTTTGCACTTTTTAAAAAATATAATAACCTGCTACTGGTACTCCAGGAGCAGTCAGTAGCTGGCATTTTGAAGCAAATATGTTCACATTTTGGAGCATAACATATATCATTCCACAGACACTCTTTGTTCAGTTTTCATTCCGTGACAAATTCGGTTTGGGTGATTATCAGCACCATTACTGACTTTTTGGTTTACGCCGGAACCTCAACCTGATCTATTCATGTTGAAAGGCCCACAAGCACCTCTGAGGGCCTGAGGAAGTCATGGTACATGCACAATTGCAAACACACACTACCCAACGCCATTTTGCAAAAACGGATGCTTGGATGAAATCTAATTTCCCCAAAATAAAAGACAAGCATGAGGCAACAAACCAGCTGGCCCAGAGGAAATCTTGGTTTCACTTTAATTCCTCAGTGGTGGGGTAGATCGCACGTCCACGACTACAGCACATATGTGTGTGCACACATTCACTAAGGCAGGCATACCCCCTACACGAGTGCTAGGGCAGGGGAAGTGAGTTTAGTGATTATTTATTCTCTGTTCCATCTCTCATAAGTCTAGGAGCTTTAGAAAACCCAGTGGGAATCTTCAAGCTGGGCCATGGATCTGACTATCGCCAAAACAAACAGTGGCTTGAAGAAAATCTACAAAAAAGTGATTATTTGCACTATTCCCACAGTCAGCCCAGCCCCCACCACCATTCCCATGGAAAACCCTACTGCTTAGGCCAAATCAAGCTTTCCCCCATGGTAGAGGGGTATTGTTTTTTGTTATTATGTGAGTTCTTAGCATCAGACAATGGCACCACAAGAGACAGGGGGCAGGAGAAATGCCTTTTTGTTTCACAAACTCTTTGCTATTGTGGCCCTCAGGGCCTTGCCTATGCTTTGGTGGTGTGTGTTCATCTTGGCATCACATATGTGAAGCCATGAATGTACCACACTAAGGTCTGAAGCCCCGTGGTCATTTGAGTTTCAGAGCCCATCAAGTGTTAAACCATATTAGCATTGCATAGCTCTCTTTCTCCTCGCCTTCCATCCCCAATTAACAGGTTTCTCTAATAAACTTTGGCCGCAAAGGGAAGAATGGTGTGCAGGGGTTACACCACAGGACAAGCATCCAGGATGCTGGACTACAAGCTCGGCTCCATTCTCGATTAGCTTTGCTTCCCGGGAGGAGCCATTCAAAACCCTTGTAAACTCGCACCCCTGTTTCCAGAAGTAAACAGGCAGCTCTGGAAACATGCTGAGAATATCTGCAGAAAATAGGTAGGGGCTAGAATGCAGCCACCTGATACCAAGGTGTGTGAGCTCTTTGAAAGAAAAACCAAAAATGCCCAAGGAGGTCCATCCCACAGCACCTATAGGGCTCCTGATTGGCCCGGGATATCTGAGGTGTGTGGTGCTTAGCCAGAGCCTTGTTTTCCCAAACTTTGTTTATCTTAGTTGCTTGTCTGGTCATATTTTTCCATCAGCCTTGTTTACATATTAAAGCAAAATTGTTCTCTTTTTTATTTACCCTTCTTTCCACCCAGACAATCTACACTCTTACATCAAAGGAGTTGTTTTGCCTGTAATTATTGTCTTTATGTACACAGAGCCTGGTTAATTACTAAGAAGGTGCTAGAAGAGTTGAAGTGAAGACCTCCCATCGACCACTGAGATGCATGCTCCTCCCTCCCTCAGGGACCGCTGGGCTTGGACCAACCTCCTCAGGTATCCTGGGCTCCTCAGCTGTGTTGTTCCTCCCTCATCCTCCCTGGCCCTTTCTGTTTAAATTCTGCAGCTTCTAGCTTCTCCTTGGATCTTGCCAAAAAGTCCCAGTCTGGTTCTTCCCTCTTCTTTGCCCTGTGCAATTTGTACTCAGATGTGATAAACACTAGCAAGAGATCTTCTATACCCTATGTTGTCATTTGTGTTCTGATCCCCAGAACACCCTAGCCACGCTTTTCCTGGGCACCTTTCCTTTTGAAAAGGGATTCTCTGACAATAAGGTGAAGAGCTGGCTACCAGCTCCTTTCCTTTGAGGGCCTTAATCTTGCCATCACCTATTAGGAAGCAAGGCTCCATGCAATGCCTGGGAATGGAGCGTTAGGAACTTAAGCCACAGATGAACAGAAACAAAGGGAACCTGAGAAAACACCCCTCCCATTAGCTTAAATGTGCTGTGTAGAAAGCTGAGCATGGTGGCAAATACCTATAGTCCAAGTTATTCTGAAGGCAGAGGCAGGAGGATCATTTAAATTCACAAGTTCGAGACCAGCCTTAGAAATATAGAAAGACATCGTATTTAGAAAAATAAAATGCAGACTAGCTTCTTTCGACGATTTTCCAAACCCCCATGCCAGCCAATGTGGACAGCAGTGGATAGACCGTGCCTGCCAGACTCTGGGCTCTGGGGCTTCCCCTCTCCTTGCCGGGCTTCTGCCCTCCCTTTGCCAGCACCTGTCTGGCAAGCTCCTTCCTGGCTCAGTTATCTATGCAATGCTCAGTGCTTATAGGAAAGCAGGGGAGTAAAGCAGGGAGCAACTCCTGTGCCTGGGGTTGGGGTGCCTGAGGCCCAAAACAGGGGTGCAGATCACAAGGGAGGAAGCCGTAGATTCCCTTTCCTACCGCTGGCCCGACCTGCCTTCCTTGCTTCCATGTGGCGAGAAGAGGCATTTGGCATCTGCAGAAGCACTCTTGCATCGGTCACATTAAAGTTTAACTACATAAGTGATTTCTTCTTGGAGAAGCCAGAAATCCACTGAGCCAGTGGTTGAGGTTCCTCTAGCAAGAAGTAAGTTCAGAGGTCCAGCTGTCCTTCTCCCTGTCCACGCTGCTGGTAAAAGAGCCCGGGACAAGACAGGGTTCCTCTGTAATAAGATGCCTCTGGTGGACAGTTTTCCAAAAACACCAAGACAGAGGCTTGAGACCCTATTAGGAATCATACGGAGCTGTATTTACATCTCCTTCTCAGTCTTTTAGGTCCCCAGTTTCTTTAACACCCTCTTCTTTAAAAGATGAATTCAACAGCCTCTACTGTATTGCAACACTAGAAGGCTGAGGCAGGAGGATCCCAAGTTCTAGCCAGCGTAGGCAGTTTGGTGATTTAGCAACACTTTGTCTCAAAATAAAAAAATAAAAGGACTGGGCATGTAGGTCAGTGTGAAGGCCTTGGAATCAATAGTTTTTAAAAATTCAGCAAAAGCATTTTTTGTACCCTGACTAGCACTGGTTTATACATGATTCTTTCCCAAGGTATTTAAAAATTAAAAGGTGGCCAATGCCTGCTTTAAGCTAAAGGAATAAAGCTCCAGTGGTAAAGGGGGCCTGCAGGGCACGCCAGGGAAAGGGAGTTCCTGGCTGACAGAATGCCTTTCGCCTGGTCACCAGGGGAAGACCCTCAGCTCCTCAGGGCTCCAGTGTCCTCATGGGGGAGCAGTAGTGACAGAGCCTGCCTGGAGGAGGGACGCACAGAAAGAAAGTTCGAAAGGACAAAGTGTGGCACACATATCTGGATGGAACCGCACTGGCAGGGGCCCAGAATCTCAGGAAGAACCAAAACAAGCCGCAAAGGAGGGGCGAGAGTTAGACGATCAGAGTTTGGGGCCAGCTCTTCCCCCCACTCTATGGGTAATTTTGGAGGACACTGCCAGCTGGGCTCCCAGGTCCTCACCTGCGAAGGGGGCTCCGTGAGTTCAGAGGGACACAGCTCCCCATTCCATGGAGCTTCCTCAGGCTCCTCCATCCCAGGCCGAATGTCACCGCCCTTTGAACTTCAGATCAGCATGTGGGGACCGAGGTGGCCATAGGTCACTGGTAAAATTCTAGAGTGGCATTTAGGTCACCCAGACTTCCTTAACTCTGGAGGAGGCCACTTTTTGTTGGCTGTTTACTGAAAAACGGAATGAAAAAAATGTTGACGCAGTCGCACACCTGTGTCCACCATCAGGAAGCCCTGAGTGTGGGATTATGAACCCCGGACTGGCTCACCTGGAAAGTGTCACCCCGGAGGACACGCAGACCTGCAGCTCCCAAGCCCTGCTTGGCTGAGTCACCTGACCCTGCCCTCTCCTCCTCACTCAAGCCTGCTTTTCTCTTCTCTTTTTCTCTGCCTCTTTTGCCTGAAGCCTACAAGTTGCCCCTTTCCTTTTCCTGAACC
Source organism: Cavia porcellus (assembly GCF_034190915.1). Lineage (NCBI taxonomy): Eukaryota > Metazoa > Chordata > Mammalia > Rodentia > Caviidae > Cavia > Cavia porcellus. The sequence continues at coordinate 83,791,910 of NW_026947485.1, read as the reverse complement.
AAAAGCATTTTCTCGTAAGTGACAAAGCTGCTGAGCTCGGCAGTGAGTGCGTCCACCTGGGAGAAGAGATGTGCGAGCTCACGGGCGGGCACTCATCGGGTCCCCAAAGACAGAGGCTTCCCTGGGCCAACAGCCCAAGGCTTCCTCAGGCACAGACCTCACTGCTCACTCCCGGCACCTCCAGGCACACCCGCACGAGGATCGTCCCCCTGACTTCTGTGTCTTTCAGACAATGAAATGAAAAGTCCTGGTTAGGGACAGAGAGAAAGGACTGACGTTGGAGGGCTGCTGCATCCAGCTGGGCATCGGGTGAACAGTGATGGAGGAGAATGAGGAAGGGTTTGCCTTCGTATTTCTCAGCTCCCTATCCTGGCTTATATTGAAAATTAATTGTTGTTTGCATATCACTTTCTCTTTGTGTGTTTCTGGAGTAGCAAGACGCTGGGTGTTAGACTTGCATGTCTCCATGGTGGGAAGACATGCTACATTACCAATCAGAATGGAGTTACCTCTGTCTCTGTGTCTCCCTGTCTGTCTCTGTCTGTGTGTCTCAGTCTCTCTGTCTTTTTCTCTCTCTCTGTCTCCAAAGTGCTAGAGATTGAACCCAGGGCCTCATACATGCTACACAGCCACACCCTCTGCCCCCAGAGTAGTTAAATTTAAACCCTTTTTTTTTTCATATGTCATTCTAATTCCGAGATGTCCGAATATGTGTTCCTTGCCATAGACACGTCAAAACAACTGTCTGAAATTATAACCTACCTGGAAAAGTCAGAAACATAATCAGAGGCTATTTCCATATAACTACACCCTAAAAACATCCATCCCAGACAGGCAGGCACATGAGGATAACACGTTGGCATACATTTGCAAGAATCTTCTCTAGACTTTTGAAACTTAATTGCATCAGTGTCGAAGTAGAGTTGAATAGAAAATTCCAAACACAGAGGCTAAAAGTGGGAAAGTTTCCATTTTCTGGCTCACTTTTCAAACTGTTGGAAGAACTGAGTGGTATCAGATTATAAACTGAACCATGCTAAGAAAAACGTCACGTTGTCACGTTAGCTTTAACCTTCTCTCTTTTGTATGTGAACATTTTTTAATGCATTAGAAATACATGTAATGGGATCTCATATTATTTTAAATGCACTATAATTGGGGCTGGGGATGCAGCTTAGTGGTATAGGAGTTGCCCAGTACACTACATTATATTCCTAGGATGCTTAAAATACACCATCATCCCTGCACAACCCACTCCATGCTTATAATCACTCTATGAGTTGTTACCTTCACTCCCAATTTATAGAGGAAAAAGGAGAAGTTGAGGAAAGATAAACCTGGACCTAGATGGGTCCGATGAGATTATGTCTGTAAAATCCTTAGCACAGTAACTGTCATTACTGTTTCACTGCCTGTGCCTCCGGAATCCCCCACAGAGTCTCCTCCTCCAAGGCGAGGCAGGGGCTATCTGTCCACAGGGGTGGGGCTGCAGCATTGCACCCATCTGGAGTCCCCCAGAGGAGCCCCTTTGCTGACCAACATGATCTCAGAACCTGCCTCTGGGAGCTTGGGGGGAAATCAAGCCAGTGGCCATACCTGTTAGAATAGAATTACTCACAGCATAAAGAAAGGGGCTGAACTAGACTAAAGGGAGCTGGCTCCTCGGATTCTGGCTGTGATTCTGTGGGTTTCTGGTCCTGACCTTAGGCAGGTCCTTTGCACCTCTCTGGGTTCAGTTTCTTCATCAGTAAAGCAGGTACGCAAACCAGACGATCAGGTCCATCCTTAATTCTGTGCTCTGCTCACTTACGGAAACTCTGGCCTTGACTCCACAGGGCTCTCCCCAGACAGTTAAGATTCCTTTTCTGCCTACTCCTAGGGTTCTTCAGGGCAGCTGCAAGGCCCACGCAAGGTGGAGGACCTTTGAGAGTTGTGGATTTCCTGCCTTCTCTTCAGGTACAGATTGCATCTCTTTTGCTAAAACGTGCAATAAATCATCTTTCAGTTCTGCTTCCCCTTCAGAGTATGGAGAGAAATTTCCGTACTCATTCTGCCTTTTGCTCTGATTCTTTGCTGTAACCCAAAGCTCACCAACACGGACCACTGTCAAGCTCTGTGCGTGCAAATGGCACTGAGGGACAAAAGGGCTGTTTTGAGGTGTCATTCAAAAGCCGAAGCTCCTCCCTCCCCCGTGGGAGCACGCTGGGGGCACCTGCCCTGTTTTTCTCAGGTAATCCTTTCTAATCCTTTTTCAAGTCTCACCTGCCATTGAGAGTCCACTGCTGTTGTGGACATTTTTGAAGGACAAACCTGTTTTCCAAGTGATAATTACATTGACCATCTGTCTCCTTCAGCCACCCCTCCCACCTCGCTTTCTCCAAACTCCTAAATAACTGAAGTAACAGTGCAATAAAAGACCACGCTGTGTGCGGTGGCGACAGACAGCATTTGGTTCTTGTTTGTCCAGCCTCAGGGTGGACCCAACAGAAAAGGCTTCGTTAAGTTTCCAGAAGTTTTTCTGCCACAGGGTTCAGAGTTGAAGAAACAGCTACCCCTTTCCTCGTTGTAGGGGGAGTTGCCTTGCTTTTTTAACAGGCTAACATTGGTGCAGACGAGGATTCTGAGACAGCAGTTGAAAGCCCCTGCCAAAGTGGTCACGAACTCCTTTTGAAGCTGCACAGGAAATCTCTGGGAAACAGTTTAAAAGACTCAAGTTCAAAGGAAACCCCTCCTTGATTGATAATATCCAGAGATTTATTTCTGATTTCGTTTGGTCATTTTCCTTGCCAGAAAAAAAAGCAATAGGAATTTCAGTAGAATCTCCATTGTATGGGGGGTTGCAGATAATGATTTTGGGGGACATCATCAGCTGCCAATTGGAGAGTCCGTGGGGTGAGAAAAGACCTAACAACTGACCAGGGCAGCCGGCTGCCTCTAGCACTACCTCAGGGGGTTGACTTAACTGTGGGAACAGATTTATCCACAAAGGACCCTTGAATTATGCAGGTATCTGGAAAGATGGAGCCAAAAACATATCTCATGAAGATGTTCTCTTAGCAAAGGCCCTGTGCACTTAAAAATGTTGATAAGGTCTGCTAAAATTTGGAACCAATAGTAAATAAGTAAATTCTCTGAACATGAAAGAATTTTCTATTTTATTTATTTTTGAGACAGGGTTTCAGCTATGTAGTTCAGGCTGGCCTTGAGCTCATGGCGATTCCCCTTGCCTCAGCCTCCCAAGTGCTGGGATTAAAGATTTTTTTTTTGGGTGCCAGGGATGGAACTCATGACCTCACACTTGCCAGGCAAGGTGCTGTGCTGCTGAGCTATATCCCCCGGCCCTAGAACGCTCTTTCTTTTTTTTAAAGGAAACTTGAAACATCAAGGGAAAAAAAAAAAAAAAAAACAGTAAGAAAAAACTAGACTTTCCTTCTCTAGAATTTTTTAAATTAGTTTGGAGTTGAAAGCAAATACAGGATGTTGGGGATGGCTCTAAATATATGGAGAGGAAGTAGTTAAAATAACTGCAAATAAGGGAGGGTAAAGAGAATAAAGAATAAGGGAATTATGCTTCACATAGACAAAATGATGCTAGTAGACTGCAGCAAGTTATGTTTGTATAATGCTAACACACTTTCAGAAAACTGTGCAAAGACACCCTCAAATTGAAATAGAATTCTAAAAATGTCACCCACAAGTAAACCACAGGGTACAGGACAGAAAAAAAGGCAAACAGAACACAAAAAAATTAAAGGATAGATTTAAGTTTAATATATCAATAATTCGGTTAAATATAAATGGTCCACTTCACCAAATAAAACACAGACTGACAGAGTGGATTTAAAAACATTATAAGAAGCCAGCTGTGGTGGTGCACACCTGTAATCCCAGCACTTGGGAGGCTGAGGCAGGAAGATTGTTGTGAGTTCAAGATCAGTTTGGGCTATAAAGTGAGCTCAAGGTCAGCCTGAATGGCCTAGCAAGACACTGTCTCAAAAAGGAAACAAAAAAATTTTTCTAGATTTGATGTTTACAGAAATTCATTTTGACTATAGCAAAATAGGCAAGTTGACAGTAAAAAGATATATAATGCAAACATTAGGCAAAGGAAACTAGAAATGTGTATAGCTACATAAATTATCAGATAAAATAGGCTTCAGAGGAAAACAGGAACCATCAGGGACAGAGAAGAATACAGTGTAACAATGAAAGGGTTAATACAGAGAGGAGATGAAATAACCCTAAATGTATCATACACTCCATAACTGACAGAACAGTGAGACAATTAATCAGTAAGTGAATAGAAGAACCAGTCATCACCTGCAACTGACATAACATTTATCCATCGCTCTACCCAGCTTCAAGCACTCTTTGTGCAGATATTCTTGACACAGAAAATATCAAGGCAGACCATATCCTGGGCTGTAAAACTTCAACAAATGTAAAATAATTGAAATCCTGGAGTATGTTCTTCAACATTTATGGAATCAAATTAGAAATTAATAATGGAAAAAATTATTAATAATAGAAAAACACTTTTACATAATTCATAGATCAAAGACAAAATCACAAGGAAAATACAAAAATATTTTGAACTAAGTTAAAATTAAAACACAATTTACTGACTGGGCATGGTGACCCACAATTGTAATCCCAGCACTCTGGCTGAGAGGCTGAGGCAGGAGGATTGCAAACTTGAGCCTCAACTGGCAAAGTTAGTGACTTAGCAAGATCCTATCTCAAAATAAAAAATAGAAAAGGGCTGGAATGTAGCTTAAAGGCACAAAGATGCTCGGTTAAATTCCCAGTACGGTACACACACACACACACACACACACACACACACACACACACACTATCAAAACATGAGGGGAAAATCTACAGCAGCCCTGAAAGTAATTTATAACTGAATACATTAAAGCAGTCAGACACCAATAATCTAAGCCTTCACCTTAAGAACCTAGAGGTGGAAAGAAGCAGAATAAACCCAAAGCAAGCAGAAAGAAAGAATAAAGGACAAAAATAAAAAAAAAACAGAAGAGCAATAGAGAAAAATCAATGAAATATAGAGTTGATTCTTTTAAAAAAGATGAATAGAAGTGACAAATCTCTAGCATGACAAAGAAAAAAAGAGAGAGACACATGTTATTAGTATCAAGAATAAAATGGGGAACATTTAATGGACTCTGAAGTCATCAATATGACCCGGGAACACTACAAAATCCACATAAAAAATCCTTAGACAAAATGGCCAATGAGCACACAAACCACCCAATATGAAATAGGTGACTTAAATATTCCTTTAACTCTTTTTTTTGGTATCAGGAATTGAACTCAGGACCTTGCACTTGCCAGGCAGGCACTGTGCCATTGAGCTACATCCCTGGCCCCTCCTTTAACTTTTAAGGGCACTGAATCTGTAATTAACCCCCCGCTCCCAAAAAAAAGACAGTTTCCCAGGAGAATTCTGCCAAACATAAAAAAATAGAATTAATACTGATTCTAAATTATCTTCGAGAAAATAAAAGATTATTTCTCAGTTTAAGTTGGTATTACCCTGATAGCAAACAAACAAAGATACACAAAAGTAAAGCTATAAACCTATAACCCACAGAAATATAGATGCGAAAATCCTTAACCCAGTTAGTGGATAAAGTAGAGCACTGTATCAAAGAGTCCCACAACATAACCAAGTCAGGGTTATTCCAGAGATGTGAAGTTAATTCAGGGTTTGCAAATCAATCTGTGTAATTCACAATATTAACAAGCTTAAAAAGAATAGAACCACATGATCCTATCAATTCATGCAGAAAAGCAACTGACAAAATTCAATGCCCATTCATGACTTTTTACAAAAGCTCTCAGAATAATAGAAGGAAATTCCCTTAAGCTAATAAAGATCATCTTCAAAAAACCCATATTAACATCGTGGCTGATGGGAAAAGCTGGTTGCTTTCCCTCAAGGCTTGGGAATAAAGCAAGGATATCTGCCCTTACCATTTTATTTAACATAGTGCTGGAAATCCTAGCTAGAGCAATAAGGCAAGAAAAGAAAATAATAGGGATAAGATCAGAAACGAAAAATAAAATTAACCCAGACAACATGATGGCCTATGTAGAAAGTTCTAAGAAATCTAACAGCAAAAATCCTAGAATTCATAAATAATTTTACCACATTTTCAGGATGCAAAAAAGGTACAAAAGGCAGTTATATCTATCTTCTCTTTCTTTCTTGCTTTTTTGAGCCAGAGTGTCTTACTATGTAGCCCAGACTGACCTTGAACTCGAACCAATCCTCCTCCCTCAGCCTTCCGAGTGCTGCGATTATAGGCATGTGCCACCACAGCTGGCAGCAATTACATTTTTATATGCTTGCATTTACTATCTGGACACTAAAATAAAAAGTAGAATACCATTTACAGTTGTTCAGAAGCAAACAAAAAGCAAATACTTAGGTATAAATACAACAAACGTACAGATACCACCCAATGCTGATAGAAAAAAATCAAATACAATGTACACAAATGAGAGACATACGTTATTTATGCATTGCAAGACTCAGCATAGTAGAATGTGAATTCTCAAATTGTTATTCAAGAAAAAAAAGAGGAGCTGGGTGTGGTGGCGCAGGCCTGTAATCTCAGCACTCAGGAGTATGAGGCAGGAGGATTGTTGCAAATTCAAGACCAGCCTGGGCTACACAGTGAGCTCAAGGCCAGCCTGAACCACACAGCAAGACCCTTTCTCAAAAAAAGACTGACAAAAACAAAAACAAATTGTTACTCAGATTTTAATTCATTTTCTATCAAAATCCTAGCAAGTTTTCATACATATAAACAAAATTACTATTCTAAAATCTCTGCAGAAAGGCAAACTAATTAGAATAGCTAACACAATTTTTTAAAAAGAAAAGCTACATGATAGGAATCAATCTACTTAATTTTACCCTGATTTTAAGGCTTGCTTTGTCTCCATCTCTGTCTCTCTGTCTCTGTCTGTCTCTGTGTATATGTAGGCATACCCAACTCTTTCTCAAACCCTTACAATGAGGTGTGTCCTGACAAAGTAGAAACTCAACATAGAATTAAGCCAACATGCACCCAAGACACATAGTGTAGTAAACATCGTAGCTTAGCTAGTGGTAAGCCACACTGTGGAGTGTTGGCTGTTCACCTGTGTGATAGCGTGGCTGGCCGTACAGCTCATGCCCACAACTCGAAATCATGAAAGATGTTGTTTGTTTATCTTGTTCTCTGATGGTATTGAGGATAAAGCCAGGGTCTTTCACAGAACTACATCCTCAGCCCCTTTTTATATTCTTATTTGAAACAGGGTTTCCTGAAGTGGGTAAGTGGCTCAGGCAGTACTGGGATTTGCATTCCTCCTGCTTGGCCTCCCAGAGTACTGGGATTTGAGATGTGAGTCATCCTGCCTGGCTGAGAGGGTCTTGCTGTGTATGATCAGCCTAGCAAAAACAGTGAAACTCAAAAGCCCAGGACTGTGTTCACACCCTCCCAAAGCGAGAAATCTGAAGTTGAACCACCGTCAGGGACAGCTGACGTGTCTTAGGACCAGGAGCCACCACTTCTGGTGCCCGTTTACAGCTCCTGGCCACAACAGTGGGTTTATTTTTATTTTTTATCTTTTGCTTTGCTCTTCCTTTCTTTTATTTTTTGTTTGTTGGCTTTTATAACCTTGCCAAGCACAGGTAGCCATGTATGTGGCTGAGACACAAAGTTTTGTAGAAATAGAATCTAGTACATGCCCCACACCATCATCCAAAGGAGAGGTGACCACAGAGAAGGCCTGGCAGTTAGGGGCTCTGTCCAGAAAAGCATCAGAAACCTCACAGGGCCTGGTCCTGCAGAGGTTACCGGTAAGATTCTGACGTGGTCAGAAGTTGCCTTTCAACTCCCCTCCCTTCCCCATCAGCTCTCAGATTCCTCAGGTTTCCAAACTAAATTACCTTTAGTCTCCCACAAAAAAAAAAAAAAAATAGATTACTTCAAAATAACCATCACAGAAAGAGGGAGAAGAAGCTGGGAGTGGTGGTGCACGTCTGTAATCCCAGCGCTTAGGAGGGTTGCCCCGAATTCCAGGCCAGCCTGGGCTACAAAGCCAGATCCTGTCTAAAAAGAAAAGAAAACAAATACAGAGAAGGGAAATATGACAGTTGCTGCTGCTAACATTTTCGGTTGTTACATGCTCACCCACGCCTCTCTGCTTCTGTGTGCAGTCTGTACTTCCCCTGCCATGAAGTGAAAAACCTGCGTACCACCCTGTATTACATGTTCCTGGAGTAAAGTTCTTCCTAAAAGAACACGTTCCCCAGTTACACAGTGTTATGGGTTAAGCACTGGTGGTCAACTTAACGCCAGCTGGATTCAGCTTGGCACTGAGGGAAAGTTGCCAGCAAAAACAGGTAGAGAAGGAGCAGGGTGTTGAGGCGTTAATGCGTTACTGCATTGAGGCATTATGGGTTCTTCTACCAGTTGCTCTTTGAGCCGTTAGATTCTCCTGGAGAAGCTTTGGTCCTCACATCGAGCATTGCTTCCTGGCTCCAGAGGGGAAGATGTGTGCCGCTGGTCTCCAGGATGAACGCGTCACACTGGCTTCCTGGCATGTGCCTGACTGTGCTTGTTGGAGGAGCTCAGGGCCTCCGTGTCGCTGAGGATGGTTGTGGTACCTTTCAGGACAGCCCTGGTCTTTGTTATGAGTGTGACTTCTCGGCTCCAGCGTAGAACCCTCATGCACCAGCACAGCTCCTTCATCCGGCTGGCATAGACTTTCTGCTTCCACCGCTGACCTTTGGGCTTTCCCGGCACAGATCTGTAAAAGACACTGGCGTGAGTCCTTCTTGTGGGCTCTGGACCTCCAGTTGAACTCGTGGGAGGCATTGTCATGAGCTCTGGGTTTTTATCTGGACTCATGTGGGACATTGCTGTGGGATTTAGGCTCTTGACTGACTATTTTCTTTGGTGTTGCGGATAAATTTCCTGAATTTTCTTGTGTTAACTCCTGGTGACCATTATAAAAATAGTATTATAAACTCCATGTCCTGATTCTAATTGTTCTCTGCACAACCCATGACTGCAACACACGGTGTGTGCGTGTGTATAAAATACATATTTTTATGAAAATTGTGTCTTATTGTAGAGACTTTTCTAGCCCAATTTTGTTTCACTCAGTAATGAATCATGAACATTTTTCCAGGCCAGTGAGTATGATTTTTACTATGGAGTATTTGAATGGGTGCATAATATTCCATTGTACAGTTGCCCTATGATGTATTTAACCAGGCTCCCAGTGGTAGATAGTTAAATCATTTGCAAATGTTTTTTCTGCTGTAAGGAATGTTACAATAAGCATCCTATAGCATGCTCTTTGTTTAAAGCCTAGATCCTTTCTTGAGGGTGTATTTCTGGAAGGGAAGGACTAAATACATGCTTGCACGTCTTGAAGATTGCAGAACGGTTTCCACCAAGTTGCTCACAGGGTGCTCATTCATATCGGTGCTGATGGACACCCCAGCGCCCCCCAGCCTCCAGCACACACAGGGTCGGCATCTTTGGGTGTCCTTCTACCTTTTGAGGAGCTGCCCAAACAATTCCTGATTAGCTCTGAACCGCTGTTTACAGTTTAGTCTGAGTACCTTTCCCGTGGCAAGTGGCTCTAGATGTGGGTATCTGAGAAGGGTGATGTGGGTGGTGTCACCCTTTTAGGGTCCACTCTTCTGGAACATCTGAGTTGCTACCCAGAGCTGGATGCAGTGGAGCACCGCCCCTCTTGGGAAGGAGTCATTCTGTGGCATACAGCCAAGTCCAAGTCTGAGCAGCGCTGACCCAACAGACAGACACAGCTCTCAGTCTTTGAGGTGCACGCCAGTGTCAGGGGTGGCAATGCCACAGACCACCTGTTTTCAGGTCCTGTTCAGCAGGCCCCACGGTTGTGACCCCCCAGCTAGCAGAGTGACCCAAGTCGGCACAGCAAGTAGACACTCAATCCATGCTTCCAGCTGACCAGGCCACCTGGGAGCCTCACCTAGAGAAGAGTGTTGGTCCTGAAACCAGGGAGGGAGGCTTATGGGTTTCAATTCTGCCACCAGGGCAGCCGAGACTTGAAGCATTGTCCTCTTCCCTCTCCGAGGGAAGGTGGATTGGCCCTCACTGCTGCCCACTTTGGGCCCGGTGCACATTCCTTAGTGGATATTAGTTCAGTGAATCCTAGCAACAGCTCTAGGAGGTCAGTATAATGCCTGCATCACTCGCACTTACTCATAAGTGAGTTAGGGTACATAGAGACCAAGAGACGGCCCAGGCCCCACAGTTAGTATTCGGAGGAGCTGGAAACCTTGCCCAGTGGTTTGATTCAGCAGCCAGTTCCCCTTGACTGCTCTCACAGTGCTGTGTAACAATCACAGTGCTATCAGCCACTCATCACCCAGTGGTGACCGGGTGCCTGGCACTGGGCTGAGAACCTGAAACAGCGTCTCGCCCAGTCCTGTCCACCCCGCCCAGGTGGCGATTACAGCTGCTAGCCTACAGACGGGTACAGAGGGTCCCCACAGATTCAGGGGCTTGTGCAGAGCCAGGACAGCCCTGACCGCAGTCTTTCATTCTTTGCTTCTCCAGTGGCTGCAAAGCCCTGGCCAGGCCTGGGCCACAGGACATGGGACAGAGAGGACAGCATCTGTATGCTCCTGCCCAGTACTCCTGGCCAACAATACCCCTCCCGGGCTCCCTGGCTTGTCTCCTAAGTAAGCGTTTGTCAGACGAGTATCTTTTGTCCTCAAAATGGAGCTCCTCTTTCCCACAGCAGAAAGCAATTTCCTCCTTGTCAAAGTTGCCAATAGCTTTGCACCATTGCTTCCTGGAGCCTAGCCAGGTGACAGGGCAGCCCCGCAGCCCTCCTACCCGCTCCAGGCTTCCAGGCTCCGTCTCATCTGCAGGGAAAGCAGTGGTCTCTATGCCCAGGAACGGCAGGCTTTGTATTTCCAGGGGACAGAAGCTTTTAGGCTCTGACTAGATTTGGGTTGCCCAAACCTGGAGCCAGAGCAGCCTTCTGGGCCCAAAGAATCTCACAGATGCAGAGACGAAGTCTGAGGCCAGCCGTGGCCTGAAAAGTTACCAATTTTTACATAGAAGAACACCAGTAAGGATCTGACATACAGAACGGTGTGAAAAGTGTAATTTCTCCTTTTCCCTACACACAGTCCTTCCAGATTCTTATTCAGAGGTTGGCATCCACTGAGGCAAACAGAAACACAGAATTTTGTAGACATCTACTGTTTTTTTTTTTTTTTTTTTTTTTTGCACAGAGGAAATAATACAGTATATGTATGGGGTCATTTGTTTTTCCTATATACAAACATAGCTCTGTGCTCTTCCCTTTCTTTTGAAAAAAGTCTGCAGTATTCGATACTGTGGAGGTACTTCACTCCTCCTCTCCGTTTTGCTAAAATATTTATTTTTATTATGTACAGGAAATGCACAGGTGGAAGGACCCAGACAGTGCAAAGGAGCAGGGCTGTGCCCAGCTGGGTCAGCAATACTTGACCTTGTGACTAAGCAGACAAAGGGTATCTCCCCTCAAGCCCAAAAGTATTTAAAAAAAAAAAGGCAGAGCGGGGTGGAGTCCTGTGTAGCTCAGTGTGAAGACTCCAGGTTCAATTCCTAGTAACAAGAAAGAAAATGCAAGTACAAAGAACCATGTCTACGTCATGGGGAAGCCAGCAGTTTTGGAGGCTGAGGCAGGAGGATCACTGTGAGTTTGAGGCCAGCCTGGACTACACAGCAAGACCTTGTCTCACAAAACAAAACAAACAAACCCACAACACAAAGGTTTTTCGTACTTATTTGTTGCTTGATCTTGTTTGATTAATTTTCTGTGATGAGAACTCTTAAATGCTATTCTTATCTGAGGGGAGGTAACAGTGGCTAAAAAGGGAGACCTGGAACTATATTATGTAATTCTTTCACGTGTAAAGTTTGGGTTTCAGGGGTCTAGGCTAGAGAACTTCCCTAATTTCCCTTTATTCTGCCAAAACTTTTATCTGTAAGATAAAAGTTAATTAGAGGATATTTCTAAAGAACAGGTCACCCAGCACCACTTTTACAGCAGGGGCAAGGCTTTTCTAGCTACAACCTTGTCTTTTTGTGTTGACTTCAAGAAATTGAAGCTAAGGATAACCCAAGCCCTCAGGCTCTGGGGATGTGATAACATCTCAGCCTGCAGAGTATTTGAATGACCTCTAATTCATTCCCTAACAGCTCCACTTTGGGTTTGGGACCTGAGTTCAAGTTTGAGCTCGCAACAGACATGCCCATTAATGTGACCTGGATACTACAGATCACTGAGTCTTTTCCTTGGTTTAATTCTATTCCTTTTTTGTGATACCCAAGAGTGTTTGTATTGAGCTACATCCCCAGAACTTCTTAAGAAGTTTTAAAATGTTTAGACTGGGTCTCACCAAGTTGCTTAACTGCCTGGGCTGGGCTTGAACTTTCCATTTTCCCGTCTCAGCCTCCTGGAGCCTAGGCTTCCTCTTCTGACAATGAAAGTTGTTCTAATACATGTCAGCCTCTGCTCAGAGCTGTCATGAGAATTAGCTGGTGCGGTGCCCAAAAAGGACTCTGTAACTGGGAAGGCGGCACACAGGGTGTACTGTTATTATCTGCTCATGCTTGGATGCTGATTCTGTTGTTTTCCAGAAGATCAAGTTCACTTTCATGGAGAATGAGGCAGCGCGCTGTGGGTGGAGTCTGTGGTCTTACCTGGTCCTACAGGGAAGGGGAAAGGGAGAAAGTTGCATACCGCCCTCCACCTTCCCTCTCCTCCTTCCCAGGTCCTGGCCAGGAGCTCCTGAGCTACCTTTCTCTGACCTGAGAGTGGGGGTGGGGCTCATAGGATACTGAGCAAGGGGAAATAAAGTGACAATTACCATGTGATGTGACTCTTGTCGTGACATCCTAGGACTTGGAGAGAGCAGATGCTTCCAAAAAGAGAATCTGATGCTGGGGACTTGGGGTCAGCGGTGGGTCCTCAGAAGGCAACCAGAATGCTGAGTTCAAGCAAAGGGGAAGGGTGACCTCAGGGGAAGGCCCAATAGGTTCAGGGCCTTCGATGTGACAGCCACCTTCAGGAGACAGCTGCTGTCTCTGACTTTGCACTGGGGGCTCTCCACTGCCCCAGAGTCATCCCCTGGTCCAGTCTAGGGGTCCTGCAGGCTGTACCTAGGAGCAGAGCTCCGTAGTACGGAGCCCAGACAGCTGAGAAGTTGGGTGGTCAACCTTGACTCTTCTTCCCCTGAACTCACACAGCTAGTCTGCACCGGAGTTTCCTGATGAAGGCAATTTTGTTACGGCAGGGTGGCGGGCTCAGATGGGGGCTGCCCCCCTTCCTCTCCAACTCCCTGACAGGAGTCTGTATCATTAGTTACTCACTCTGGCAGTTTTATTATGGAAATGACATATTCAAATACAAATTGGGATGCACACAGTGTAATTACTAATACTGCATATTCATTTCCTCCCTTTGTTACTGTGGAGCCCCATAAAGCTGTTCACCATCCCTGTCCCAGTCCAGTGTGCGTCTGTGGCCCTTTTCTTCCGAGGCCAGGCAGGGCGGGAGGAAGTTCCTGCCTTCCCCAAGAGGGCTCCTTCTGTGCTGTGCAGCGCCCACCAACAGGCAGGCTGGGCCTTTAGCACCCAGGGCCTTCCAGCTCTTCCCAGACAAACACTCTCTGACAGCCAGACACGAGAAATCCAAGCCAGAGGACATCACTAAAGAACCAAGTACAAAGAAACAAGCATTTTCAGTGACTCAGGGGTCTGAGGACCAGGACGCTGTCCTCCCAGCCTCTTCCCCTCCCAGCTCTGTCCTCAGCAGCTTCCTGGGAGAAGGTCACAGAAGTCTGCTCCCTGGCTACCTGCCCTGAGTCCTTTGCCCTCCAGAGAGTACCATGCTGCAAACACCTTGCCACAGAAGACAGGTGACAGAGCACGGGTCCTAGGTTCTAATCTGGATTCTGCCTCTCAGATGCTCAGCCTCTTGGGCACATCTGCTTAAGACCTCTACCTCAGTATCTAGGGCCGTAAAGTGGGGCTGCTGGTGGGGTCCCTCTCTCCAGGATGAAATGTGCATCAAAAGCCTTGATGCAGGTTCAGCATACAGGTGAGAAATATTGTTTCTTTCTTTAGCCAGCAGGAGTGACTGTGGGCCAGTTCTGAGGGAGGCCCTGACAGTCTCATGGGCTTCTGTTCCCTGCTGGAGCTCCACCTCTGCCATGAGAACAAGCCCAGGCTAGCTCACTCTGGAACAGCAGACTGGGCGAGGCACAGCTGACTTATGACCCTGCTGAGGTCCAAACCAAGGAGGACCAATCAAGGTCAACAGCTCAGTCTGTAGCTGACCCATGGCTGATTGCAGGAGCCTGTGTGGGGCTGCTCTAGAAGAGCCATCAGGTCAAACCACAGACCTGAGAACTAAATACATGCATAGTATTTTGAGGCAGTGGATTTTGGAGTGACTTGTTATGCAGCCACAGCTAACCAATACACACTGAAGCTGTTAGGGCACTTTCTTCCATATAGCACATTTTGGCTATCCTCATGACCTGTTGCTTATCTTGACCAAAGTTCCAGGGACAGAGAGATAACAAGTCAATCAGAGAAAGAGCACAGGCCCTGTGGTCAGACAGTGCTCAAATCCCAGCTCTGGCAGACATAAAAATATGACTATTACAGGTACTTTCTGTATGAGAATAATATGCCTAAATGTGCCTTTTAGCAACTTTTCTGCGTGGAAACAATATTGTCTATCATAGATGGTTGTAATACAGATTAAATAAAGTAAGGGGTGGATAGCCCGGGGTGGTGGCACACACCAGTGATCCCAGCAGTCTTGGGCCTGAGGTAGAAGGATTACACATTTGAGTCCAGGCTGGGTAATTTAACATCTTAATGAGTCCTTGTTTAAAAATAAGAAGACAAGGCTGGGGGTAGGGGCTGGGGATTTAGCTCAGCAAACAAATGCCTGTTTGGCAAGCGTGAGGTCCTGAGTTTGATCAGCCCTGGTAATAAAAAAAGAAGAAGAAGCAGAAGAAGAAGGAGAAAAGGCTGGAAGTATATCTCAGTTGGAAGACCCTAAGTTTCAATTCCAGTGCAGTCAAAAACAAATTTAAAAACTCAGGAGGAATATAATCACTATGTGCTGCAAACACGTGCCTATAAAAATATAAATTTTCAAAGAAGTGATGGTAAGAGTTGGGTACCCAATGACAGTTTCTCTTCTACTTCCCACAAAAGCTCAGTGTCTTACACATAAAATAACACTTAACGTATGACTATCTAAATTCCATTTTTGGTGACTCGGTTGAGCTGCTAAGCTCCATAACGTGATGCTCTACAGAGAACACAGAGGTCAGAGCCTCCCTGGCAAAGCGCGGAGGGTAGGCTCTCCCAGGTGCCCCTGACAGTCATTGAAACACTAATGCTCCATACCCACAGCGCTGCTCAGTGAGTACACAAAGCACATGTACCTGTGCTGCATTGGTTACTTCACAGTAACACTGTGGCGTCCCCAGGCATCGGCACTGCCCTCCTGGCACAGCCTTCAAGGAAATCGCTGAGGTCAAGTGCTTTGCGCTTTGCTACGCAGCTGGTGAGTGGCAGGACTGGGACTCCGAGAGCCTAGGCTGCCCCCAGTACACCAGGTGTTATCCTGCTGAGGCCCACGAGGAGGCCAATTAATGAGACATTAACCTCTCCTGTTTTGTTTATTGAGTACATGTAGCTCGAAATGAACGGCTCCAGATCAGCTCCAGTTCTCCTGGAAACGCAGATTAAAGCAGATGTTGGCTCAGCTCTGAGGTCTTGGGGTTTTTTGGTCCGGAAGCCTTGTGGCTGAAATGAAAAAGCTCTTCTTACCTTCATCACTCACTGCTAGGAAGTGGAAGGGCGCAAGGGGACCTCAAGGGTACTGTCCATGTCCACCAGGTCAGCCAGCCTCGTGCATGAGGGCCCTTCCCCCAGCAATCGCTAGGAAGGTCCCTCCCCAGCCACCTTGATTGGAAGGTGTGCTCCAGCATTTCCTGAGTAGAAGCATCAACTCCTTTCCAGGAAGAAAATAAGAAAGTCAGGGCTACTTCCTCCCCTGCAGTGGTCAGCACAGAGCCCTCAAGTGGGCTGGGTGAGCCCGGGTCAGGAGAGCAGGTGGGGGAGCTGTGAAATGTCAAGGGGACAGCACGTGCAATCCTTGCCTTCTGAAGTTAAAAGCCCAACGGGTCCTGGGAAATTCCCTCCTAGAGAAGCCATTGTCAGGAAATCGGTCAAAAGATGAAAATCCATTTGCATAAAAATGCAGCCGCATAATGCATAGTGATAAAAATCTGGAAATTGCTCAGATTCCCAACAAAGAGGGTTGGTTAAGTGCTTATTAAATGGATGGAATATTGTTTTGCCATTAGGGATGATCAAATTGATTAACCATTTGCCACGAAGGATAATAATGAAGTTTAAGTAGGTCTGTGAAAGAGTGCGTATGAAAAGAAATTCA
Source organism: Cavia porcellus (assembly GCF_034190915.1). Taxonomy (NCBI): domain Eukaryota; kingdom Metazoa; phylum Chordata; class Mammalia; order Rodentia; family Caviidae; genus Cavia; species Cavia porcellus. The sequence goes on along the minus strand of NW_026947485.1, from coordinate 83,775,356 downwards.
GGTCAGTGAAGAATGCAAAAACAGTTTCCAAGCCTTGGTGACACCTGTGTAGAATCTCACAGGCACACAGGTAGTAACTGTATGTGTCACAAAGACAAAAAGAGCAGTTGCTTTAAAGTAACAGGAATTACTGTAATGTTTTAGTCACATTTGCTTAATAGCAAAAAACCTAAAAGGCAGGCACAAACCACTTGACTTTAGAATACCATGCAAAATGCCAGGGGTATAAAGGAGAAGAAAATGGGTGCACAGCATCCAGGGGGCTGGGAAAGCTGTGGCTACTGAAGAGCTGGACTTTGAGTGGCCAGCAGATGGATCAAGGCCACATTGGCACCCCAAGGACCCCAGAAACATGAAGCCCAGCCGAAGAATCCACAGTAGCCTCATGGACAGCGTTCCAGACCCAGAGCCGGTGCACTGAGGCAGTTTTAGAGGACGGGAGCCTTCTTGGTGTTCTTGAAATACCATCAAAACTTGGGTGACAGGTCCTCCAATGGCATTCAACTTTTCTTGTTTTCTGTTTTAAAAATATAAATAGCACGGAAGGCCCTGGGTTCGACCCCAGCATCTACCGTGAACATTCCACAACAACGAGGAAGAACAAAGGCGATCTGTGTGCTCAGTTCCTTTGCCCACAAGTTTCATAACCAGGAAGCTTGAGTAGGGTGCTTCCCGAGGTAGAGAGAGACCCCTACGCTCCCCCCTGTAAATACCTTCTCTACCCAGCACCAGGTGCACCGCCTGAGACTCAACCCATCTGTTCCCAAGCTTTCATGTGGTCAGAAGCTTACTCTAGATGCTTGATCAATCTATGGATGCCAGGCCCCACAGCCTGATTCAGATATTCCCTATTTGAAATAGGGGGTTCACACTAAGGTACATCTCTAGCCCCCGGCTTTTGAGACAGTTTCACTAAGTACCTAAATTGCCCAGGGTGGGCTTGAACTCGTGTTCTTGCTTCAGCCTCACAGAGTGCTAGGATTATAGGTATATACCACCTCACCCCACCATGTTATGGCTGTTTCATTTATTTTATAGTGCAAATTCTAACCCAGCCTCTATTCCTGTCTTTGCAACTTGAAATCATTTGCACAAGTCATTTTCCTGTTTTATTGGAGAAGCAGACAGAAGAGGAAGAGAACAGGACACTGAGGACAAGTGGAAAGGTCCCATCTCTTGGGGAGAGGCCGAGGACTTCGCCCCGACTTTATGACAGCACCTCTGCCAGGGCAGGGCTGAGCCCCACGGTTATGACATCTGTCCTGAGGTGACTGACTCAGACAGACCGCCTGGGAATGGACAGGGCTGGGGCTCTGCTTAGGTCCCCCTGCCCACTCAAGTTTTTCACGAGAGAGAGACTGAAATTGATTATTGTCACGAGGGAATGACAGTGCCCTGAGAGACTGGTACACATCCTGTGGGAGCCAGGGCTGAGGTGGAGTGACCCATCCCTGGTGGAGTGATTCATCCCTGTGTCTCCCAGTGCTTCCTGGAGGACGGGTCAGGCACGACACCAGGACACCGGCAGTGATGCCGCCCTGGAGACAACAGCCCTGCAGAAGGAAATGGTATTTTCGAGGGTGAACGTGTTCCTCAGAGGGCTGGCATGTCACAAGCTAACCTGTGGCACGATTTCCCCTCTTGGGTGAGGACAGGCAGTACCCACTCAGCTTCAGTGTGGGCTGAATCATTTTCCTCCAGGTTCCCCATCTTCCTGAGGAAGCAGGGCTGGGCCCCCACGGGCCGTTCAGATCCTCATCTATTCAGGGCTTGAGGAGCCACCAGGACCTCAGGCGGGGAGTTGCTGGGTCTGAAGAAAAGGTTCACTCTTATCTCCAAGAGGGACAGGAGCCTTTCACAGAAGAGCCATCTCCACACAAGACCCACCCTTTTGTGCAAGCCAGAGCAGGTTCAGTGGGGAAACAGGCTGAGATATTTTTTTCCTGGTTTCATAGTTTGACTCCTAATCTGCTATCTGTGTTAGAAATCTTTACAGTTCCTTAGTACACTAACATGATGGAGGAAGTATTTGTGGGCAGATTAAAAAAAAGTTTCGGCTGGTCCGATGGCAGTGGGTTATCAGAACTTAACATTAGTGTCACTAAAGTTGGTATACCACCCCCCCCACTGCTAAATTTGACTGGCTTAAAAAAAAAGTTTCAGCCACTGATAGCCCCAGTAGTAGGCAAAATAATAAACGGACTGAGAGGGAAGCAGAAAGGTGAGGATTCTCCTGGGCGAGTTGAGGGAGGACCACACACCAGGCCTGATTTCCCAGTCTGAATGCAAACAGAAGGAAAATCAGCTCTGTGCAGTTTCCAGTCCTTGGCTCAAGGCTGTTAGAAAAACAAGGGACCCCTTCCCTCAATCCCCAAGTTACCAGAAAAACCTCTTTTACTGCAAATCCCCAAGGCCTCCTGCCGCAAGGACAGCCCTGCTGGCCTCCTAAACCTCCCGCCACAAACTGAGAGCAAAGAATGTGGGACTGACCAGCTCCTTCCAACCCAAGGGCAGCACTGCCCTGGGGGCCAGCACCTCAACTGCACCACACCAGCAGCTGGGCAGGGTTGGGGACATCTGTGGCAAAGCCCCAACCCTTGGAACAGTGTCGATGTCGCTCCCGGCCGGCAGGAAGGACACACGACAAAGCCTGGCAGTGGACAACCTTTTCTTTTATTTTCCTTCTCCGTACAGCCTGCCCTGGGATCGCTCCCAGCCGAAGCCTCCTTTGGTCCGCTCCCCGCGGCTCCTTCTGGGCTTCTACTTTCGGGCTTCTTCTACCCCCCCAGGGGTGGCACCAGTATATATACGGATACAGTGTCCAATCATGTTAAAGTAAGCAAGGCAAGCTGATTGGCTAACATCATCAGTTGCCAGGCAGACTATATTGTTGAGCGGGTTGCTTACGCGGTAAGCAGGAAACTAACGTGCTCGATGGGAGGGGTAATCTACCTCAGGCTTTACTCTTTACTACAGGCCTCACGTCCGCCAAGTGAGGCGACCGGGCTCGGGGCTGCGGCTCCCAACATCTCCCCCTTTTTTATTTTTTATGAATGTGCGCATCGTAGCCCTTTCTGGACTGGGTGCAGAGGCTTATGCCCTATGCGTAGGCCCACCGTAGGTCCTTGGCTTAGACCCTGGTCGGCCGTCCCATGGTCTGCCAAGGCCCTGAGGCCCTCGTCCTTTTTCTAGGGCCAGGCACAAACTGGACGGAACCTGGATGCACACAAGCTTGCACTCATTTCCTCTCCGTAAAGAAATCCCCTCGGAGAGAAATTTAGACCTGGGCAGCATCTAACAGTCCAGCGGCTTACGTGCAGGATGGGGTAGGGCCTGGCTTAGGTTGAGTCGCACCGGGGGAGTACGCTCTTACCCGTCATTGACTCTCCTACCCAGCTATGTTATAATTTTTTAGAGGAGGAGTGTGGGAAGCTCACCACCCCTAGACTCGGTCGTAGGCTAGGCGAGCGAGCCATGCATATGCCTGAGGATCTTCTTGTCCATTTCGGGCTACCGCTATTTCTATTCATCTTGTTGGTCGGTCTGTGATGGATCTCTGGTAGGGCAGGTCTGATCTTCAGTCGAGGGCTTTGTCGCCCGTGTCAGTCTCTCCGGTACCCACAGTGGTTCTCGTCCCGATTCCTGTGGGAAAACACAAACCGCGCCTCGGTTCCAGCTGACCACTGGATCCAGGCCCATCCATTGTCCTGTCAGGACATCTTTCCACTTCACCCACCCTTTATGGTTGGGGGAAGGGTTGCAGTGCTCCACGGCTGGGGAGCAATTATCATTATTTAAATTTAAAAAATTGTGTGTGAATAGTGCCATGGATAATCGCGCCTTTGGGGCCAGGCCTTGACCTACTCCCCCTTTTTGTTTTTGTAAAATTTCTTTGAGGCTTCTATGAGCCCTCTCAATGATTCCTTGACCTTGGGGATTGTATGGGATACCATGTTTTAATTGAACCTCCATCATTTTGCAGAACTCATTGAAGGCTTTGCCTATATAGGCTGGTCCATTATCAGTTTTTAATATTTTTGGTTTGCCCCATGCGGCCCAAGCCGCCAGGCAATGATTGATCACATTAGACACTTTTTCACCTATTTCTGCTGTTGCGAATATGACGTGAGAACAGGTGTCTGTGGAAACATGAACATATTTAAGAGTCCCAAACTCCTGTATATGTGTGATGTCCATCTGCCAAACATCACCAGGGATCAAACCTCGAGGGTTTACTCCCATCGGTATGGCAGGTTTGTATGTGGCACAGGAGCCACATAGTTGCACGATATCTCGTGCATCTGCTCTGGAAACATGGAAATGGTTTGCTAGTGTCCTGGCATTGACATGAAACTTATCATGGAAGGCACGGGCTCGCTCGATTGGTGTTAGTAAGGTAAAAATCCATAAAGGGCGAGTGGCAGTATCAGCAGCCGCATTCCCCTGTGCCATGGGCCCCGGCAGGGATGTAATTATAAAAATGGGGGTGTTCCATGGGGAGGTTGACGGCTTAATGTGTCCTAATCTAAGTTGTGTACTGACTATTTCTGACAAGGCTAATAGCTTCTCCTTAGGCAGGGGCCACTGAGGTACCCAAACCGGATCATTTGACCTCCAGGTGATTTTGATCGAAGTGGGTAGGAGAGCTTCTTCAGCGGCCCCTAAGAAAAACTCAGCCCTTGCCTACCTTTTTTGTTCTCTACTGGTATTGGGGATGTCCGACCCTGTAGGGCATTGCCCAAGCCTTTGCCGGGGGTATATCCCTGGTTCCTGAGTATATTCTTAGCCTGGGGGGAGCAGTTTGACGTAAGCGTGACATCCATCTGAGTGAGGATGTCCCTTCCCCATAGAGACACTGGCAACTGCAACACAAATGGTTGGAAATGGCCCTGATGACCCTCCTCATCGCACCAGAACAGGGTTGAAGCACTAACCTGAGGAGCTGACACCATCCCCAGGCCCTGCAGCGTGTTATCTGCAGTGTTGGTGGGCCAGTTGGAGGGCCAATCCTTTCTAGAGATAATGGAACGGTCAGCTCCTGTGTCTAGGAGCCCTGTTATATTCTTGCCATTGACCTTAAGTGAGAGCATGGGCCTTTTATCAAGTATTATATGGAGTCCCTCGAAGACTTCCCCTGAGGAACCGAAACCTTGACTTTCTCTAATTTTCTGCTTTGAGGGGAATCTCTTGTGGAGACTGGGGAGCAGCAAGAGCTGCGCTATCTTGTCTCCTTTATTGATTACCATAGTACCCACAAGAGATTGAACCATAATTTTAATGTGTCCTGTGTAGTCTGAGTCTATGACCCCCGGGACTACTATGAGACCCCGAAGGGCCGTGGAGGATCTCCCAATCACCAGACCCAAGGAATTTTCGGGTAACGGTCCCTTAAAGGTGGTTTCAACCACTTGAACACCCATATCAGGCACTAATATAAGTCTGGAGGCGACACTGAGGTCCACACCTGCTGACCCAGGGGTGGCCCTTGTTGAAGGCTGCCATCCTGAGCTGTCCTGTCTCTGGGGCGGGGGCCCGCCTGTGAAGGGGGCCCCCTCTGGCCGTTTTTTGGCCCTCTAGTATCTCGTCCACAAATACGGTTGCCCTGAGCATCAAAGACCGACCTACACTCCTCAGCTTTGTGTGATCCCCTCTTGCATCGCCCACAAACATATGGTTCTTCATTCCTAGGGCGAGGCCTAGCATCTGTATTGTTTGGGCAATGACGTTTAATGTGTCCTGGCTCCCCGCAGGCAAAACACCCTTTAGCCTTACATTCCCCTTCTAACCCGCGAGGTCCCCTCTGCTGTACAGCCGCGGCCAGGAGAGCAGCCACTCCCGAGTTGGAGAGCGGCCCCCCTATCTCTCTACATATCCTAATCCAGGCGTTGAGGTCCTTGTTCTTATGAGGAGCTATTGCTGCCTTGCACTCCTTTGTACATTGCTCAAAAATCAGCTGCCTTACCAGCGGTCGAGCCACTCCCGGATCAGAAAATATCTTATCGGCAGCATCTTGCATTCGGGCCACAAAGTCAACAAATGGCTCTGTGGTACCCTGAATTATTTTTGAAAGACACAAGGAGGCTGTTCCGGCACCACTTACCTGCTTCCAGGCGCGGAGCCCTATGGCGTTGATTTGTTCATAGACAGCGCCGGGGAACTGAGTCTGATCATCAGCGTGCCGACCTTCTCCCATAAGCATTTCCTTGTTCCACCCCTGGTTTCCCCGACTGGCGTTTCTCTCAGCCTGCTCTGCAGAGAACTCTGCGTACCAGGCTCGCCAATCCAGGTAACTACCCGAGGGCAGACACGCCTTTGCCAGCTGAATCCAGTCCGCGGGGGTGAGGGGCCCAGAAGACAGGTTCTCCAGCATGGCAATGGTGTAAGGCACAGTCGGCCCAAAGGTTGTAACTGCATTTTTAAGTTCTCTAATCTGCTTTATCTCAAAAGGCTCCCATGCATTACGTCCCTGGCCCATAGCTACTTGTACAGGAAATATCCCGTAGGGGCCACTATCTATCCCAGGTGGTGGATGTACCTCATGAGACAAACGTCCCCCCTGCCAAAGCCGCCTGTAAAAATACCGACCCGCCGGCGGCGGAGCATAAGACGGCGGCTGTGATTGGGCGGAAAATGGGGGCCCGTGCATCACTTCCTGTTCTGGCGAAGAGGAAGGGAGCTCCTGGGCGGCCGCCTCGTGGCGAGGGATCGCTTCCGGGAACAGCCCCCAAGGTGGGGCGGAAGGCTTCGCCTCCCTCTCGCGCCGGGGAGCGCTCAGGAGCTCTCTACTCCTCCGCAGACCAAGTTGAGCGGAGCGCAATTCACGGCGCAACGCTGGGAAAGAACCCTGCGACTCCTTATCGAGCGACTTAGGTTCCTGACAGCTGGTCTCTTTGGCCTCCTTGCCATTCAACTTTCCCTCGTCCTCGGAGTCAGACGACTCCGAGGCTAGAGCCCCGTCCTTCTCCTTAGCATCTTTGTTCCCCTTGACGGGCCCCTCTCGGGAGCTCCCCGACTGGGCCTGCTCAAATACCCTGCGTACTTTTGTAAGCTCTTGAGAGCTTTCTCCACAACCACCCTCGCTCTTAGTGTTGCTACCTAGCATGTTTCCCATCTTTTAATATGTTACTCACCACGTGAGGCCCAAGGAATCCGCCACTTACGCGTGAGCCTGAGGGGAGTCTAAAAGCCCTGTAGGTTCGCGCCACCCAGAGCCCAGGCTTATCCCCAACTCACCTGTCTCGCAGCTCTGTACTGGAGCGTTGTCCGCTGTCACGTCTCGGGGGTGATCAGTCCCCGTGCGGGCCTCCAAATGTCGATGTCGCTCCCGGCCGGCAGGAAGGACACACGACAAAGCCTGGCAGTGGACAACCTTTTCTTTTATTTTCCTTCTCCGTACAGCCTGCCCTGGGATCGCTCCCAGCCGAAGCCTCCTTTGGTCCGCTCCCCGCGGCTCCTTCTGGGCTTCTACTTTCAGGCTTCTTCTACCCCCCCAGGGGTGGCACCAGTATATATACGGATACAGTGTCCAATCATGTTAAAGTAAGCAAGGCAAGCTGATTGGCTAACATCATCAGTTGCCAGGCAGACTATATTGTTGAGCGGGTTGCTTACGCGGTAAGCAGGAAACTAACGTGCTCGATGGGAGGGGTAATCTACCTCAGGCTTTACTCTTTACTACAGGCCTCACGTCCGCCAAGTGAGGCGACCGGGCTCGGGGCTGCGGCTCCCAACAGAACAGAGTCCGTTGCCTTCCTCCGTGGCTGCTGCAGTCTCCCGGCAAGCTCCTGGGCTCTAGTGCCCAGAATGCTAAAGCAGACATTCCCTAGCTGGGGAACAGGCAGACACCTGTGGCTAGTGCCATCTGGGGAGCAAAGCAAGAGGCCAAAGTCACTTCCCATTCCCACTGTCCCTGCCCGGCTCATTGAGTGCGGGTTATTTTATTTCTTGGAAGTCATCCTGAGAGGGGATAGGAGTTATTTTCCATTTGTATGTGGGGGAATATTGGGGGTTGAACTGAGAATCTTTATACTGAGCTCATTCCTCTGCTTCTGTTTTTTTAATTTTTATTTGTGAGACGGGATCTCAATAAGTTAGTAAGTTGCCTGGGGTGGGCTGGCCCTTGGGATCCTCTGCCTCAGCCTCCCTTAGTTTCCTTTGTCACAGATGGGCAAAAAAGGCTTGCAGAGCCTTGGTGCTAGAGCCACAGTCAACACCAAGTTCCCTCAAGGTCGGGAGGCCGAGCTCTGCACAGCAGCTCCCAGGGAAGGTACTAGGGCCTCCGCCAGGATGGAAAATCCTGCCATCCCACAAGCTTCTTGGCCAGGCAGTGAGAGGTTTGCAGGGGCCCCTTTCCTCCTGGGAAAAAGAGGGAGCCGTTGCTCCATGGGCTGTGGGTTACGCTCTGCACATGTTTGAAGTAAGGAGGGACAGGGGACCCAGGCCTGGCCCCTTTTCCTGCAGTGACTCAGGCTTCTCCTAAGCTCATTCCCACCACTGCTTTCCGCCAGTGGCCATGGCTGGCACTCGGTCCCCTGTTCTAGCACTGTGACAGGGCCTTTCAGAAAGACAGCTGGCTGAGGCACAGCTCCCTGCATCTCCCTGAAACCATGCCTGGTGGGTTCCCCACTCTGGGGGAAAGGAAAGGACATGTCTCCTCCAGTAGGTGCGTGGCCTTCGGAAGCAGGCAGAGTGCTGAGTGCGTGTATCCTGTATATCCCAGCCTGGCAGACACAAGGAGCCAAGACACTTTCACTTTCTTTTTATTCTAATAACAAGCATTTATGGAGAGCATGCTGAGCGCTGTGATAAGCACTTTTATCTACACTGGTGTAAGTAACCCCTGACCCCCTTGGAAGCAGAGGCCTGCACTGCATAGCTGTCCCTCCATACAGAGGGGAAATTAAGCTCTGTGAATTGAAGTACCTGGCTGAAGGTGGCTGGGCTGGCCGCTGGGAGAGCAGGGAACACATCTGGCTTCCAGGTCCTTGCGTGGACCCATTACCTCCATCTTCCTCACATCCCAGAGGGCCCAGGCTGAGTCCTGCCTTTCCCAGAGGCATTCAAGAGCTGCTGTAACCTGTGTGACCCCAGGCGTCACATGAGATGCTCCCTCCTCCTAGAACCCAAGCTGGGCTCCCAGGAGGGCCCAGAATCTGTTTTCAGCAAGCAGTAAGCAATTGAGGAAGTCTGGCTTTACAGAGCCCTGTGTCAAAGGATGCTGCCTGGTGCCCTTCCCTGGCTCCTAACTCCTGTGTGGCCTGAGATTTGGAGGTGCTATTTTTAGGCAGGGCCTTCCTGAGCCACCGCGTCAGACTCTCTGGCACCTTCTGGCGGCTCCAGGGCACCTGAGCTGTCTTCGGAGCCGCCTTGATGCCCCAGAGATACCTGGAGCGGGCCTGGGCAGAGCCTGGAGCCAGGAAGAAGCCAAGGGAGGCTGCGCTCCTCTTGCAGAGGGTGGGGGTCCCTCCACCCTGGAGCCAGCAGCCGGGACCTGGCCCTGTCCAACCCTCTCCTCAGCTCTCTGTCACCCAGGAGAGTGTGGATAAGGAGACGCGGTTTCTGGGGACCATTTCCCCACTGCTCTAGTGTAGGGAAGATGGTTTTCTGGGAAGTGGGTGGAGACTATGCAGCTCTGTCTCCTAGAAACCTCTGGGGCACCCAAACGGTAGTGATAGTCCCTGTTAATCCTCATGAGGTTTCTGAGTAAGGACAGGCTTGCTCTCCTTCTGCAGGTAAATTCACAGGAGCAGGGAGGCGACATTATAGGTCCCTGGTTTCCTGTGAATGGGTACAGGCAGCAGAGCTCACTGGTGGTGGTGCCAGGTTTACCCACTGCCCATCCTGCTTCTGGGCCACCCTGGAGCATTAATCCTCAAGCACCCACTGGAGGACTGGTTTTTGAAGAGGTACCGGAAGCAATGGCTGGCTTGTGATCAGTAACACTAATCAAGGCCAAATACAAACAAAATTCTAGGCGCTTTACTTCCACCGGTTTGTTTAATTTCAGCAACAGTGCTATAGGGTAGGTAATATCATCCCAGTTTACAGATGAGAAAACAGAGTCTCAAAGCGGTTGAGCAAACCAGTTTGAAGCAGCTGGGCTGCATACCTGGTATGCCCTGCTACGTCTCTAGCAATCATTCCACGCTCGATTGCTTTAGAGAGAGACTCGTGGGGCACACACACACACACATGCACACATGCGATTATAAACTCAACTCCACAAGCTCTGGGACTCTCCTTGGGTCCTCTCCTGAGGCCCACTTCCACGTGAGGGTTTAATTTTTTAGATGTCAAAACTCAAAACAAACAAGACACAGCCTGATACCTCCAGGCAGTCCGAGACCTGGGCTACCTTCTCAGGATTCCAGGTTCTGCCCCAAGCTGGGAGAAGGTCAAGCCAGGCCATGTCTTCCTTCTCTACCCCCCTTCTTCACCCTGGCCTGAGTTGCTGGGCCTGCCATTGCCCCTGGTCTGCTGATAAGTCCAGGGTTGGGTTCAGGGAAGGCAGCTGGAAATGGGGTGACTGAGGAAAGTTTCACAACCAGATCACAGCGCCTGCAGATTCAGTTTACACCAGTACCTACCACCACCGGCTCACAGGCAATTTCCTGGGCCTCACTTTCAAGGATTCCTGTTGAATACATCCCAGGGGAAGTCGGTGATTTTCATGTCGATCACAAGAATCCCTCACCCATTGGCTCAGGCTGATGACAGATGAGATCAAGAGGGTGCTGGGCTGGGTGTAGTGGGCACAGCTCTGTATGCCAGCAAGCTGCTAGGCTGAGGCCAGAGGACTGCACGTTTAAGCCCAGCCTGGGTAATTTAGTGACTTAATAAGATCTTGTCTCAAGAGAGGGCTGTAATCCTGGGACTAGGGAGGCTGAGGCAGGACGATCATTATTATTTAAAGGCCATCCTAGGGTACATAGTGAGACCCTGTCTCAAAAAACAAAACAGAACAGAACAGTGCCGAGGATGTAGCTGAGCCAGGTTGCCTGCCTGGTGAGCTCCACTCCACCATCCGCACTGTGCATGCCCCTGACAATCATTTCAAGCTTCCTCACTCTCTCACTGAAGCAAGAAAGAAAAAAGACTCTGAGTTAATGCTCCTTGTGTTTAGGATTGAGGACAATGGTTTGGGCGTGGAATCCCAGCTGGGCAAGGACAGCTGAGCTGGATATGTGCCCTGGGCAGGGAGGAGATGGGGCGGTCCTCCTGGGACTTCCTGGCCATACCTCCCTGACTGTGAGCAGGTCTCAGCCCTCTGGAGCCTACCCTCCATCCCTCCAGGGCTTCTGTTCGATGGTCTTTACACAGCCTCCTGCTGAGCCCCTGCCCTGATCCCTGAGAGCTGCTGAGGGGTGCAAGGCTGAACTCAACATGATGAGACTTAGTTCCTGGCCACAAAGGACCCTGAGTCCTGCAAAGGTGGAGCACAGAGAGCTGCCAGTGACCTGAGGCCCCGAGACCAGGGGATGAGGGAGGTGGAGCACAGCCCAGGGCCAGGGTGGAGAGCGACTCCAGGAGTGAGGCTGCTGCCTGTGCCTGTGCCCATATAAAAGCCAGGTTTCCAGGAGCTGCCTAGCCAGGGGGGCTTTCCGAAGTGGACCCAGGAGGCTTTGGCCAGAGCAAACGGGCGGGCAGGTGCGGGTCACCTCTCTAGGGCCTCCTCACTCTCCACAACTCAGAAGGACCCCAAGTGCCTCATGACCTGGGACTCTCAGGGAGAGGGGACAGAATGCAAAGGTGTCTGGGCAGAGACCATTTCTGAATACGCAGGGTTTTTTACAAAGCTGGACAAGTCCCTTGGAGGTCAGAAGGCAAGGCCAGCTCACCACCCATTTCAGGTAAACAGGTAATTACACTCAGAAGTCCTGGGAGGAGGAGTGACTCAATTAGCTCCTAAGTGAGCTCTTACTATGTGCTGGACTAGGACAAACAGAGGCTCTGGTTTAACCCCAGTTACTTCCCTGTAAGGCAGATTTTATTACCCACTGGTCTGATGAGGAGACAGGTGCAGAGGGAGGAGGCCACTCGCCCGGAGTCACACACCTGGCAAAGGGTTGTGCTGGGACTTTGACAGCTCACCTTCCCCGAGAATAGCAAAGCTCCCCAGATAATGGGATCTGATTGGTCAGTGTGAAACTTCCGACAGGTTTAATGCTTACCCACCCCCGAGAATGGGAAGCAGAACAAGGATGCAACTCAGGTCCCCAACACAGTATTTTTTAAAAAAAGAAAAAAAGAAAACTCCAGGATCTATTGAAAAAATTGCCAAGAGACAAAGTTGAAACGAGTCTTCAGAGGTGACAGCTCTGCAGCTGCACAGCCAATGTCTGTCTGTCCCTGTGAAACCAAGCAGCTCCGGCCTCGATGGTCCAGCTTGTCTGAGGTGGACAGACTGACGGAGCAGCGTCTAAAAAAGCAGGGAAGCTCACTTGAGTTCCTGGAGTGCCCTGGGTAACAAAGGGCGCCTCTGTCGTTCTCTGGGTCCAGTGAGGTGACGCCGCTAATCCTAAAATCTTATCCAGCGATCACGCAGCCCAGGAGAAGCCCTGCTCCCACGCCCTTGAGATCAGCAGCACATGCTCAGTGGGGAGGAAGGAAAGGGCTCTTAGGTTGACTCTGGTCTAACCAGGGCTCCTCAGAGTTCCCTGGGTTACCATAAATGTTGTTTGTTAGTACACATTTGCAGTATACAATGTTCACATCCTCCTGAGGAGCTGGCGTGCGCAGACACATCTTAATTCCTTCCTTCCCCCTTCTCTCCATCCCCGGCCATCTGAGAAAGCTCTATCTTCCAGCATCCTGCTATCTATCTTTTAGTTTGTTCCTCATTCTAATTTTGCTTTCTCATATAAGAGAAGCCATGCGATATTTCAGCTCAGAAAATTCAGTTGACCCAGCTACTTGCGTTCTGGGCGTCTTCCCAAAAGAGTGAGGGGCAGGTATTCTGTACACACGCACATGTGTGTTCACAGCAGCACAATTCACAACAGCTAAGTCTTTTTTCTTTTCTTTCTTTTTTTTTTTTTTTGTCTTTTTCCTTTTTTTTTGGTACCGGGAATCAAACTCACAACTACCTGCTTACAAGACAGGTGCTTATGCTGCTGAGCTAAATCCCCAGGCCCAAATAGCTAAGTCTTGAAAGCGGCCTATATCTGTCCATCCATAGAAGACTGGTTCAAGAAAATGTGATGTTTACACACCATGCGAGACCACTGTGCCATAAAGAGAGAGAAACTTGAGTCATTTGTAGGTAAACGGATGCATCTTGGACCATCGGCTGCCTTTATTCTGAAGGATTTGAATGGTTTTCTTCCACAATGGGGTGGTCAAGGAGACCTGAGAAATGGCGAAATGGCCCCTCCTGACATGCCAGGGCGTTTGACATCTTCGAGGCTCGGAGAAGCTCAGAGTGAGGGACTTCACCAACTCTTCCCAGCCTCTCCTAGACTGGTTTTTGCTGTTGACCATGGAGCCGCGGTGGAGAATAAGCCACTCACTGACCCCCTCGCAGGCCCATGCCCCACTGCCTCACATCACCCTTCGTCATCCTCTGTCCCTGTGGGGCTGAGAGGACAGGCATGATGTGGGAGGACCTCAGGGACACACCGATCACCTACTTGCTGGGCTTGCTCGTCAGGTGGAGCCAGATCTTCTGGGTGGCTCTGGGCAGGGCCTTGGCTCCCAAAGGACCACTTCCCCAAAGGCCTGAGGAAATACCAACCCAGGGGGCTGCATTCACAGTGGGGGCAAGCTGTCCTACCTGTCCTGAAGTCCAGATCTCAGGCAAGCAGGCAAGAGCTTCAGGGCTTCCACCGGCCCAGAGGGCATGCGGCACCTCCACTCTGGAGCTGGGATTAGGTGACTTGCAACAGTTCTGTAGGCAAAACGGCCATCGTTGTGCTGGCTTTGGGCTCCTGCCTGTGCTCTTCCCGAGCTGAGGGTCAACTTTGACTGAGGAACAGCATTTAGCCTTGGGAAACAGCTCTGTCGCTTTCTTTCATTCACTTGTTCACACGCAGTTTATTCCCCTGGATCCAAAGAGACAGAAGGATATACAATCAATCATTTCTCTCTTGGCCCAGTTGCCAGGTCACTCGATCGCTCTCTGAAGCTGCCAACTTCTGCCATTCATGCTTCTCCTCCTGCCACGGAAAACACAGGTCAGATCCATACAGTCTGCACACTGTCTACACCTTACGTTTTAACCGAGGGACGGATCCTGGAAATTGCTCCTAATAAACAAGGAATTTTTCTTTTGTGTATTGTGATGTAATGATGCACCCTGACACTGCTGACCATGCACACCGAGCCACCAGGGGCTTTGCATTAGTGACACCACTGCCGTGGAAAACCACAGCCCCAAGTCTCTGCGCATGCGCACAGGAAGTATGTAGGCTAAACCAAGAGGCAAAGTTGCTGAGTGCAAGCGCTCTTCCAGGTGGCGAGGGTCCTGCCTGCTGACTGCTCGGGCAGGTGGGATCCTGGGTAGCGATGAAGCTTCCCTTTCTTGTTGGCAACTCAATTCCAGCCCAACTTACGTGCTGCCACTGTACTTAGGAAATAGAGGATGTAGTTCTGGCCTGTCTTTTTTTTTTTTCCATACTGGGGATTGAACCCAAAGTCTTTGCGCTGAGCTACATCTCTGGCTCTTTTTTATTTAGACACAGGGCCTCACTAAATTGCTAAATTGCCCAGGCTGGGCTCCAAATTGCCATCCTCCTGCCCTAGCCTCTCAAGAGAGCATGCCTTGTTTTAAAACAGGAAATGGGGGCTGGGGATTTAGCTCAGTGGCATAAGCATGGCAAGCATGGCAAGCATGGCAAGCATGGGGATGTGACTTCGATCCCCGGTACCAAAAAAACAAAAACAAAAACAAACAAACAAACAAAAAACAAAACAAAACATGGGAGAGGCCTGAGTTTCCCTTTCTTTGTAAAATTGGGACTGGTTCCTTGTTTCTTGTGGCTCCACTGCATTTTTGGTGGATTTCCCCTGTTCTTTAAGGGCTGTTCTGGGCTGCTTTTATTCTTTTGTCTTGTTTTGTCCCCACTCTGAAGACACTCCTCACTTGTGAAATGACTTGTAGGTCAAGGCCTTTGGTCTCATTTTCAGGTGTCATGGCCCTATCACTGCCTCCTGCCAGAACAGGGCATCCACGTGAGATGGGATTGTGTATGTGTGTGTCTCTCTCAGTCTTATCCCAAGACCCAGAGCTGCACTGTCTAATAAAAATATAATGTCCTCAAGGTACAAGGAGACACCACAGGCCACTTCCAAAACAACAAGAGTCCAGACCATGTGTGTGTCAGGAAAGCAGCAGAAACTCTTAGTCCTGGCTGCTGGGGGCAACAAGTGTGCTCCAGCCAGTTCTGGAAGACAGTTCGCAGATTCTCACACAACCAAACTCTCCCTTGCCACTTGACCTTCCTTGGTATTGATCACCTTCCTTGGTATTTAACAAAATGAACTGAAAACTTGTTTCCACACAAAAGCCTCGCATGGGTGTTCAGGCCAGTTCTGTTTGTGATTACCAAAGCTTGGAAGGAACCAACGTGTCCACCAGCAGAGGAGCTGATGCCAGGCAGTCCCAAAGATTTTCAGGGCAGTGAAACTACCGTGTGTGATTCTCCAGTGGTGCATGTGTGTCATGTGTCAAAGCACTCAGAATGGAACTACCAACTGTGAACCCCAAGGAAAACTGTGGATCCATGATAATGCTGTGTGAATGTAAGCAAGGTGTCACCCCAGTGCGGGAGGACGATAGTGGGAAGGTGGTGCCTGTCTGGGGGAATGAGGAGGTGAGAAATCTCTATCTTTTTACTCAGTTTTACTATGAGCCCAAAACTGCTCTAAAAAAAACCCCTCTTTTAAAAAAAAAATGGACTTTAAAAATGGCAAGTCACATCTGTAATTTTTTCCATTTAAAATTGAGGTATAGCTTCTATAACATCAATTTATTTTTTAAAGTATTTCAGTGTTCTTTAGTACAGTATGTTCAAAAGGTTGTGTGGCCATCACCATTATCTAATTCTACAACATTGTCATCGCCTTCCGATGAAATCCCATACCCATTAGCAATCATTTTCCATTCCTCCTTTCCCTGACTGCCTTGGCAACCACCAAGCTACTTCCTATCTTTATAGATTCGCCTATTCCAGACATTTGATTCTTCTTATACATCTTCCCTCCGTAGGAGACAGGATTACTTCCAGGAGCCTGAAAGACACTAAAATCTTCATTCTCAGTGACATTCCCTTGTATAAAAAAAGAGTAATATTTGCATCGAACCTATACACATCTGCTTGTATATATTACATCATATGTAGGTTGCCTATAACACCTAACACATTTATAAATGATAGGTGACCAGAAAATTCTGTACATATTCAGTGCAGATGCAATTTTTTTCTGAATATTTTCAATCTGCACTGCTTCAACTCACTGATGTATAACTAGCAAACACAGAGTACCAGCTGTGCAGGAATCACATCGGATGCAGTTCATTGTAACTGGCTTCTTTTACTTAGCATAGTGATTTCAAGGTTCAGCATGTACTTAATTTCCTTTCAGTGCCAAAAATGTCCCATGTATGGAGAAGACCAAATTTTGTTTACCCATTCATTCATTGCATGATGGATATTTTGGTGGTTTCTGCTTTTTCAGTGACATAGGCTTTCAATGCTCTTGGCTGTGTACGGACCTAGGAGTGGAACTGCTAGATTGTGGGGTGAACCGGTTTAACATTTTGAGCCACACTATTTTCTCACATGGCTGAGTCAGGCTACCTTTCCACCGGCAAGGTACAAAGGTGCGAATTCTTCCACATGCCTTCCAACCATCATCTAGTTGTGTGTGTGGTCCTGGGTATCAAACCTAGGGACTACAAATCAACCACTCTCAGCTGTTTTTAAAAATTGTATTACAGCCCTCGGGGCCAGTGTGAGCCAGTGTCTCACTGTGGTGGTGTTTCTCAGATACCTAATGATATCAGTCTTCCTTTTATGTGCCAGCTGGCCACTTATGTATCTTCTTTGGATTGATTTCTACCAGACACTTTGCCTACTTTAAAATTGGTATATCCACATTTTTATGGCAGTCAGTAATAATTGTATATATTCTAAATAAAAATCCCTGATGAATAAGATACATGATTCACAAAAATTTCTCTCATTTATGGGTTGTTTTTTCATTTTCTTATTGATGTCTCCTGGAACACTGAAGTTTTAAATTTTATTTATTTATTTCTTTATTTAATGTTTTCTTGAGACAGGGGGTCTCATTATGCAGTTCAGGTTGGCCTTGAGCTCACTTTGTAGTCCAGGCTGGTTTTGAACTCACAATGATCATCCTGCCTCAGGCTCCCAAGTGCTGGGATTACAGGTGTATGCCACCATGTTTGACTAAAATTTTTGATCTTTCCCATTGGGTAGTCTTGGCACCCTTGCCAAAAATAATTAATGTAACTCTTAAAACTATTTCTGGCTTCTCAATTCTATTCCATTGCTCTATGTGTGTGTCCTTAGGCCAGAACCAAAGTGTCTTCATTATTAGTTCAGCCTTTAACATTAGAAAAGTTTTAACATTAGAAAATGTGAGTTCTCTGTTTTTCTTTTCAAAATTATTTTGGTTGTCCTGGGTCCTTTGCATTTCTACATGAATTTTAGGATTAGCTCATCAGTTTCTGCAAAGAAGCCAGCTGAAGTTTTAGTTCAGAGTGCACTGAATCCGGAGATCAATCTGCGCAATCTTGCCATCTTAACAATATTGAGTCTTCCAATCTATAACTATGGGATAGCTTCCTATTTATTTGGGTCTTCTTTAATTTCTTTCAATAACATTTTGCAGTTTTCAATGTGCAAATCTTGTACTTCTATTAAATTTATTCCTAAGCACTTTATTCTTTTTGATACTTTTAAGTGAAACTGTTTTCTATTTTTGGATGTTTTTTATTACTAGTGTACAGAAATACAATTATTTTTGTATATAGGTCTTGGATCCCAAAACCTTGCTGAATTCTAATAATTTTTAGTGGGTAGATGTCTTAGAATTTCCTATGTAAAAGATTATCTGTCAATAGAAAAAGATTTACTGTTTCCTTTCCAACATGAGTACCTTCTATTTCATTTTCTTGCTTAATTTCCTTACCTAGGACTCCAGCAAAACGTTGAATAGAAGTGGAAAAACAGACACTGTCTTGGTTACTTTTCTTGTTGCTGAGACAAAATAGCCACCGCCCCAAATGAGGGAAAAAAAGTTTATTTAGCTCACAATTCATGGAGAGATTTTAGTTCATAATCAGCTGGCTTCCTTTTGTGTTGGTTACTTTTCTCTCATTTCTAGGACAAAAAAGTAGATAGCTAAAGTGAAGGAAGGAAGGGTTTATTTAGCTCACAGTTTGTGGAGGTTTCAGTCCATAATCAGCTGGCTCCAAGGCAGAGTGGCATGTGGCAGAGGGCAACAGCACATGTTCATGGCAGTGGAAAACAGCACAAGCAGCAAGAGCAAAAGGGGAGGAGCACAAGAGAAGACTCCTTCCTTACAGTTTATGTAGGCCACACCCACTTGGGCGTAGCTCTCACACCCATAATCCCGCGCCCATGATTCCATGAGGCTTTGGGGGGACATCCAGACTCAAACCACAGCAGACACCCTTGTCTTGATTATGGAGAAAGATTTCATCATTACTTATGATGTTATTTGTATATTATGTAATTTAAACATTTTCTAGAAGTCACGTTAAAAATGGAAAAGGTAATTTTACTAATATGTTTCACTTAACCCAATATGTAAAAACATTATCATTTTTGCCATGTAATTATTATAAATATGATTAATGGGATATTCTATTTTGCATACTACACCCTTGAAGTCTTGTATATATTGTATTATTTTTATCTATTTTTTTTATCTTTTTGAGATAGGATTTTGCCATGAAGTTCAGGCTGGTTTTGAGCTCACTTTGTACCCAAGGCTGGTCTTGAACTTGCAAGGATCCTTTTACCTCAGGCTCCTGAGTTCTGGGATTGCAGAGTGCATGAGCCATTACACCCAGCTGGGTATTTTATTAGTTCATATTTTAGTTTATTAGTACATGTTTGGAGCATATGTATTTTCAGTCATCCTGGGGGGTTGGTAGGTGTGCATGATACAGCTTATTTCTTTTTAAAAATTTTTGGTACTGGGAATCAAACTCACAGCCCCACACTTTCCACTGTGCCACTGAGCTATATAAGCCTGCCCCCTCTTTTCTTTTTCTTTCTGATTCTGGGGATTAAATCTAGGGCCTTGTGCCTGCAAGGCAAGAACTCTGCCACTGAGTCACATCCCTAGTCCTATTTCTTTCTTTAAATTCCCTTCCTTTCCTCTTCCTGTCTGCATCTCTAGTTCTCCTTTTCCCCTTTTCATTCTTGATGCTATTGTGAGACTTTGTTCCCTTTAATGGCCAGAGATGTTAGGCACTTTTCATGTATTTGTTGGCCATTTGTACTTCATCCTCTATGAAGAATCTGTTCATTTTATGTCTCCACTTCTTGACTGGGTCTTTAATTTTAAGGAGTAGAATTTTTGAGTTCTTTATATATTCTGTCCTCTGAGAAGCTGGCAAAATTTTTTCCCCATTCTGTAGGTTGTTTCTTCACTCTAGTAATTAAATATTTTTCTGTGTAGAAGCTTTTTTGATCTGGTATAATGCCATTTGTTGATTCTTGTTATTGCTTGTATGATTGAGGTCCTGTTTAGAAAATCTTTTCTTATACCTGTTTCTTTAGGTGATTTACCTGTTTTAGTTTCCAGTAAGTTTAATGTTTCCGTTTTAATGTTTAGATTTTTGATCCATTTTGTTTTTAATTTAGTACACGGTGAGATATAGCAGCCCAGTTTCAATCTTCTGCAGCAGATAACCAGTTTTCAGTGTGTATTTTTTAATGATTTTTATTTTAAAGAGAATAAAACCAATAAAAATAAAACAATAAATCCAATAAAAAAACAGTGTAAGTGATACAGGGCTTCAAAATAAGAATAGGAAATCAACAAAGGCTATCATAAAATCTCTTGTCTCTAAAATAGCTGCCCATGCCTTCAGACATAGTAAAAACTGAACAAAACAGAACAGAATAGAATCATTAAAAACAAAACAATGAATGCAATAAAGGACTTCAAAATAAGATAATAGTAAATCCAAAATAGCTACCATAATATATCTTTTTATCTTTGAAATAGCTGCCCATGCCATTGGATATAATAAAGCCAAACAAGACAAAACAGAATAAAATCCAAACCAACAAATAATGAAAGGATGTTAGGACTTCAAAACAAGGTAACAGGGAATGAACAATGGCTGCCACCTTCAGAAGGAGACGTTCCCCTAGATGCCACACTGCATATTATTATCCTCTGAATAGATGATCGGACTACCAGTCTTAGACCTGCAAAGTCAGTGAAACACTAAACCCTACAAGCATTAAATTGCTTTTACCTCAGTAGTATCACCACAGGCTGTTTCTCTGGATCATTTGGTCACTTCAGGGGAGGTGGAGGATGTGGGGGGCATTGGCTCTTCTTGTCTCCCAACCCATGTGCCAGAAGAGGCTGGCATCTGGTTCTCCCCCCAGCAGCCTGCACAAGGCTCCGACTCAGGGAGGGTTTGCTTCTTGTTGACTTCTTGTTCCCCTCCCCCGCAGTCCATGAATGGTGCTGACTCATGGGAAAAGGCTGGGGTCTGGTTTTCCCCCCAGCAATCTGCACATGGCGCTGATTCACAGGGAGGGCTTGCTTCTCCCAGTGTGTATTTTATACTCAATTCAGAATAGCTAAATTTCCAGGTCTATCATACTGCTCAGATCTACAAATACTCAGCTCAAAGCAATAAACGCTAATATTTACTGAGCATTTTCCATGGTCCAGGTACTCTTATAAGACTCCATCTATTTATTCTATTAATCTTAAGAACAACCACACTAGGGAATTAAGGCATGAAGAGTTCCTCAGCTAGTAGCAGTGTGGCTGGGATTCCAGGCCCTCCTCACTGAGCTACATCCTCAGCCCTTTAAAAAACGAACTGACAGACTGATTTCCCAAGTAGTTGTATCTTGTGACATTCTCACCAGCAGCATGAGTGGGTTTTGGTTTCTCCACTCCATTGTTGATTATGGTTAATGTTTATTATTTGTCTTTTTTAGTTATGCTTGTGTGTGTGAACTGGCCCACACCCAAAACATTTAACTGTTGTGCCACACGAGAGGCACTTAATTTTTTGAATGAGTGAAACCATAAACATGTGTCATCATTGTCCACTGTGAATTCTGGATAATGGAGCAAAATGTCTCAAAGCTCACTGACTTGGGAGCTTTGCTGGAGGAAAAGAGTGTTTTTCTCTATAGCAGGGACCACCTGAGACTTCAAGAAGCACTAGAAGAGTACAGATTCTTAGGTTCAATTCTTAGAGTGTGATTTAGTGGGTAAAATGGTACCCAGGAATTTTTGGAGCAGGTAATAGGGTTGGGGACTGAACTCAGGGATTTCACACTGAGCTATATCTCCAGCTTTTAAATTTTGAGATAGGGTCTTGCTAGGTTGCCAAACTGCCCAGGCTGGGCTTGAACTGACAGTCATTGTGACTTTGCCTACCAGCATAGTGGGGTTATGGGCACGTGCCACTCGTAAAGATTCTCTTCAGGTGACTCTGGAGAGACTCAGCACCCTGAAAGGGCATTTCAGAGGGTGAGCCAGTGCTTGCAACAAGGCATTAACTGGAGCACCTTCCAGAGAGGCACCCGGTGGGAAGGCAGCACCCAGACCTGGCTGAATGCTGGGAGCCAGGGCTGAATGGTGTACTTGCCAGAGGAAGAAGAAACCCAAGTGTAGCTCACTGAGCATTTATCTCAGGTTTGACAACTCGCTTGTCTTCAAAACACCATCTCAGGGGAAAGAAAGCTGAATTCCTCCATGTGAGCAGGTAAAAGCTGAGTATGGGTAGATGGAGCTGCCCAAGGCCTCACAATGCCTCCGAGCACCCACTCATTCGACTCCACCTGGCTTCCCTGCCTTGCTTGGGGCTCCTGGCAGCCAGCCACATGGCACCGGAAGAGCCATGGGAGGGGCCGTGGTGCTTGGTGGGGTTTGTGGAAGAGATCCAGGGCACACAGAGTGGGAGTCAGGCAGGGAAAAAGAGGCTCTTGGTAGCAGGGGCTTCTGGCAGTTCCTGATGACACTGCCTTGTCACTGTGTGTCCATCCAGGCTGGGGTCATTTGTACCCTCTCCACCTGCCTAAGGGTGTTTGCCACCCTCTACGGGATTCAGAGTCCGAAAATACTCCTAGTGCCTGGGGAGTGGGAGTAGATGCTTTCAGATGCAGCTCTTGATTCTGATGCATGTTCAATGCGGAAACCAAAGCTCAGAGAAATTAAACAACTCCCCAGTAACACACAGCAGGTAAATCACAAATCTGAGAATTAAAAGAAAAACAAAATTTATGTTATGGTACTGAGGACCAAAGCCAGGTCTTTGTCTTGCTAGGCAAGGGCTCTATCACTTAGCTAAGCCCCCTTGTTTTGACTTTCTACTGTGGCCTGCAGATCTGTTTCCCTGCAAAACTCTGTTGAACTCCTAACCCCGATGTCACGGTACCAGAGGGTAAGACAGAGAGGGAGGAGGTTGGCTCTCATGTGCAGAGCTCTCATGCTGGAATTGGTGCATCTTATAAAAGGGGCTCAAGAGAGATCCTTTCTCCTTCTACCATGAGAGGACACAGTAAGAGTACAGCCATCTGTAAGCTGGAGTTAGGCCCCCACCAGACCCCCAAATGGTCAGTACCTTGCTCTTGGCTGCACCGACTTTCAGAACAGTGAGAAGCGCGCTTCTGATGCTGGGGTGCAGCGCTCTTTGGTCAAGCACGAGTCTCCCATACTTTTGGGCACTAACATCACCAGGAGAGCGTGGCTGCAGATTAAGGGCACTGCTCACACCTGCTGAACCTGGCTGGGCCTCGTCAGGATTGGAGGGGACTCTCACAGGAGTGGTGGTTTCTCAAGACAGTCAGATCTCTCAGAGACAGGCAGTTTCAAGGGGCTGGTTTATCAGAGATGGAGCCTGGCTTCCCGGGCACCAGGGGACCCAGAAACCATCAAAGCTGAGGCTGGGAAACCCAGCTTCCTGCCTCTGGCCTTGAGTCCTCACCACCGTCACCACTGTGACCACTAAAATAAGACCAAACCCAACCCACGCCCACCCTAAGTCCTCCTTCTTATGACTTCTCTCCCTGCTTCCTGTTGAACTTGAAGGTTGTTTTGTGTCACAGCCTCTGACTTCTGTTCAGAGTCATTGGCACATCTCTAGCTTGGGAAAAAATGGTGCACGAGGAAGAAAAGCAAAGAGAAGATGAGTGGTGGGAAGGAGCAGGGGCCGGGAGCCATGTCCAGGGAAGTCGGATCCAGTCCCTGTTTGGGCCTCACCTGGCTGGCTGGCTGTGATCTGATAAGTGTCCCGCCTCTCTGGCCAGTGTTGGGGTGTAGAGGACACCTTTCTATCTAGAAGTACTCAGCCAGCACGGCAGTGGGACTGGGTCACAGAGCCCAAGCTCTTCAGGACGAAAGAGGAGAAATGCCCTTGACCATTCCCCATTGTCTCCTGGAAACCAAGGGCCAGAGGCTGAGTTTTCTGGTTGTACCCCCAAACGTCTCCTCTGGTTGGAATTTCAACTCCGTTCCCTCTAGGAGAGGCCCCTGGACCCCCACAGGAGAGTCCCACCCTCTCTGCTTCCTGTTTCAGTGAGTCTGTCTGCTCCCGTGCTAGACCATGAGCCCTCAGGGTGGTGGGAATGATCTCTTCACCACCCTTGATGGAAGTTACACAGCAAATGCATGTTTACTGGGTGGAAATATTAGAAAATTCAGGTAGAGTCCACTGGCCCCTAAGGAGAAAATTGTATCCACGCTGCCCCAACTGGGATGTGTAAGATCTGGTGTATCTTCCCATTTCCTTGTGCAGGTTTGCATTGTCTCTGTCTCTCTTTCTCTCTCTCTCCACTCTTTCACTCTCTCTTCTTTTCTCTTTCTCACCAGAATGGAATCAAACACTATTTTGAGTTCTGTTACTTCTTGTTTGCCAGCTCAACAATTGTAAAACATTTCCACACATTTTTTTATCATTAAAAGTCACCATGGAGTACTCCATCAATTCTAGCAGTTTTTCAGCTGCTCTCCTGTTGCTGGGCATCAGCTTGCCTCCCGGTCTGTTTTGTTTCGAGACAAGGTCATGCTAAAGCGCCCATGCTATATTGGCCCTGAACTCGCGGCCTTTCTGCCTCAGTCTCCTGAGTTCTGGGATTGCTGGGGTTCACCACGATGCCCAGCTTTACCAACATGGTTACCATTCACCTACAGTTTCCTTGTTTGTGGGTGTTTTGTGTGGGTGGGTGTTTTGAAATAGGATGCCCCTTGTAAATTACCCTTTAACCATACAGAAGCCATGTGTGTTGGACTGGTCATATGCTTACCCAGAACAGAAATTTCTGCTTGTCTGAAATTCATCTTGTCTGAAATTCACACTTTGCCCCCTAAAACACAGCCAGATCCATGGGGCAGGGTCTGTTTGAAGTGGGGGAAGCCTTCCTGGAGGAGGAGGCATTGAGCTGGGAAAACATGGATTTAGGAGCACGCTGAGTCCAGGTGCTCACAACTTAGACTGGGTTTTGTCCCCTGTTAAATGGGGGTGAGCATAGTATCCGTCTCATGAAAAAACGAAAATAAAACACTTAGCAAGTGACTGGCACATAGCCGGTCCTCATCAGCCTTAGCTGGACGAGCTCGGAACGGATCTGCCAAGCCAAGAAGGAGCGGGCACAGTGGCACGGGAGGGGATAGGGTGGCCAGGTGGAAATAAAGCCGGGGTAAGATGGGGCCAGCGCAGGGCACTGCAGTGACCGGACCACAATTTGCATCATGAGGCTGATGGGAAGGGAGACCATTGAGGGGCCCATGAATTCACCTTAAATGCTTTCGGGGAAAACAGCAGCACAGACTACAGCCTCACCAAAGAACAAGGGAAGGGAGGCTCTGAAGAGAGTGTCCACTGTGAGCTGCGGTCTGACACGCTTCCTGAGGACCTGCCAGGACAGGTCCACCCCTCAGCCCTTACACAATTCTTCAGGGGAGAACTTATTTTCCCAGTTATAGAGCAGGAAACTGAGGCTCAGAGAAAGAGAAAACGACTCTGAATCATTGCTAGCAGGGTAAAAGTGGAACCCAGGTCTGCTTTTGCTCTTTCATCTCGGTTTCTCCCCAGGAAGGATTGGCTCATGCTGTGAAGCCCGGCAAGGATCTGGGCAGGGAGAAGGAGCTGGCAGAAGAAGATCGTTTTTTTCAAGGTGCAAGATCCACCCCTCCCAACCAGGTGCAAGTGTGAGACTTCTCTCCTGGAGCCCTGGAGTGGGGCACCCAAGGTGACCCTGAAACTGCCAGGCCTCATACAGAAGTGGGGAACATGCCATCCTCTCCCCAGCTCCCCGCCGCACCACCCAGGGCCCGCCATTCATACACTGGCCTTTGTCCACTAGGTTTAACGGCAGCAGAGGTCCAGATGGGGATGTGGGAGGGGGCTTCTAGGTTCTCCCAGGACCCTCGGCCCCCAGCCCACTCAGTGTGTCAGCCCACTCCATTGGAGGGAGGAAGGGGAGGAAGAGCAGGCAGGACCACCCTCTGTGGTCCCTTCTCCAGCTCAAGGCAACTATGGCAGTGATCTCATCAGTTCATTTTAGACCCTCCCTGGGCCACCGGAGGAGCTCCTGGGAGGAGGGCAGGGGCGAGGAGGGCAGGGGGCAACAGGTGCCAATGAGGAGTAGGCGGGGAGGCAGAGGCTGGAGGTGTGGCTGTCCTGTCTGCCGGCCCACTAGGTTAGCCTCTCTAGCTGCACTGTTCTAGGTGTGTCCAGGGGCTCCTCCCCGAGGGCCAGAGGGCAAGGCTCGGCCTTGTCCCTCTGGCCACCTCAGATCACCAGCCACGTAGAAGGAGAGGGAGGCCGAGAATGAAAGTGGAAGAGGAAGGAGCCCGCAGAAGAGAGGCCCCGTGGGTGGGGACAGCAGGCCGGTCCCAGGCAGGCCTCACATGCTCCTCATCGGTGACAATGTCAGGGCACCTGGAGTGGGCAGTGCTGGCCTCAGGCC
The DNA here is from genome assembly GCF_034190915.1 of Cavia porcellus. Taxonomy (NCBI): domain Eukaryota; kingdom Metazoa; phylum Chordata; class Mammalia; order Rodentia; family Caviidae; genus Cavia; species Cavia porcellus. The sequence goes on along the minus strand of NW_026947485.1, from coordinate 83,749,188 downwards.
TTTGACTGGCCTCTTTGTCATTCCTCAGTGTAGGCACTAAAAAAAAGACCTGCTGGGGCCACCTGAAGACCTAGGAAACCAAGGTCGAACAAAACACCAGCTGAGGTTTCTCAGCAGCCCCCGGGCAGCCTGTGGCTTAGACGTCCACCTGTGTGCGCCTCCGCCGCAGAGGCTGCCGGTCCAGGCCCTGGGCAGGCCCTCCTGCAGGGCTGGGCTCTGCCTTCTGGTGGAACCTTCGACCTGGCTTCCGGCACCCAGTCTGTTCTGGTAAAGCCTGTCTGGCCACGGGGATGCAGTGAGGAGGTTTCCAGGGAGAGACCAGGCCTCCGAGCTCAGGAAGGACAGGGAGGCAGAACGGAGGCCCAGGAGCCAATGGAGGAGCCCAGTCCCGAGCAGGAGGTGTTTCCAAGGGCCACAAGGCAGATGTCAGCCTTGGCAGTTCGAGCTGCGTGGGCAGACCCAGCCCACAGTCGCTCCCCGGTAGCCAGGGCAGGCAGGGCTGGTGCTATCCTGCAGGAGTGTCCCAGCTCCCAGGGCACTGCCTGAATCATGGCCAAGGGCCGGACTTACTAGAGAAGCTTGCTATGTCTGTTGTGGTGCTTCAGTTCATGAATTTGATTTGTTCTGTGATTTTGGAAAAGATGGCCATATTTGTGGTTTGTGTGGGAAAGGTGGTGGTGATCGTCTTTGTCACCCAATGCAGAGTTTGCAAATAAAAACAAAATTTTGCCAAACACTTCTGTTTGTAAACCACTGTACTTCCTACAGGTAGGCTGAGGTCCCATGGGCCACATGACATACTCCTGGGAGTTCAGGGCAACATGGCAGCAGGCAGGGGCCTTCCTTCCTTCCTTCCTTCCTTCTTTCCTTCCTTCCTTCCTTCCTTCCTTCCTTCCTTCCTTCCTTCCTTCCTTCCTTCCTTCTTTCCTTCCTTCCTTCCTTGCTTCCTTCCTTTCCTTTCTTCCTTCCTTGCTTCCTTCCTTTCCTTCCTTCCTTCCTTCCTTCTTTCCTTTCTTCCTTCCTTCCTTCTTTCCTTCCTCTTTTCTAAGGCAGGATCTCAAACTGTAATTCAGGATACCCTTTTACTTACTAGGTAGCTCAGGTTGGCTTTGAACTCAACAATCCTCCTGCCTCAGCCTCCCAAGTGCTGGGGTTATAGGCATCTGCCACTATGCCTGGCTTGGGCAGGAGTGCTTTTTATTTGTACATGTGGACAGGAACTGGCACCGGCTCATAGCTGCTTTGCAGGCAGGAGTGAACTCACCCTGATCTGCTCATCATCTTCCAAAGGAGGGATCAGACCCCGCTCCGGGGAAAGAGGAAACCCAGCTCTACTTGCTGGTTTTAGAGCCAGTGTGCAGGTGCAAGAGGAGTGAGAGCTGGGGTCCGATCCCTCCCAGGATGCCTCCACGCCCGCCTGTGCAACTCTGGTGCACTCCCACAAAGCCCTGCTCCATCTGCCTGTCTGCCTGCCGCTGCTACCCAGGCAGACCTGGACCCCACCCTTGTCCATGAGCTGACAGCTTGGTGGCCCTGCCTGCTGATAACTCCTTTTCTCAGAGAGGAGGCTGAGCCTAGAGGGAAGGGTGGAGGACCAAGCAGGGTGGAGTGGGAGCAGAAATGGGCTCCAGACATGCGAGCCACATCTAGCCTAAAAAAGGTGGCTGTTAACCATGTCTTCATTGGTGGCAGCTACTGGGTGCTGGCAGACTCATTGCCTTCCGGTGTTTCCTCATGGGATGCTTTCAACTTCCCAAGATGATTTCTAATAGACTGGTCTTTTTCATCTCTACCACCCTGGTCCAGGCAATGTTTACTGAGCTCTGGTCCCTAGCTCAGTTAACCTGCTTCTTACTCCAGCTCTGGCTCCAACAGTAATTCTGTGTCCTCAGATACCTAACCTAGGGAAAGCCATCCGTGCAGGGCAAAGGAAACGAGATCTTTCTTAGCAGAATTTGGTGCCTCTCCAGGGAGGCCTGCTCAGCAGAAAGTCATTGTGGACCCCAAGTCCAACGGAACGGTTTGTTTCCCAAAAGGAATGGGCTGACCAATGCCGAGAAAGGAAGTGATGGGGTGGGGGAATCACACACTTGCCACAGAGCTCCCCCCATCCCCCATGGGAGCTGGCCCTCCTCAGATCAGCCCCATCTCCCAGCAGGGACCAGGCGGCCAGCTCCTGTCAGAGGAAAGTGTCCTAGTGACCACTGAGGTCAGGGAGAGCAGGGCGGGGAGAAATCTATATTTGGAAGAGGACACAGAGTTGGCTGGGTGGTTCCCTGGCCTTATCAGGTACCCACAGTCCAGCATGGCACCAGGGCAGATGGATTCTCCAATCTCCACCCTACTGAACTTGGCTCAGTCCCCACAGAGGGAGGGCACTGCCCTTACACACCCATCTTCAATGTCACCTGCTCTGTTGCGCCCCCTGCCTCCATGCCACTGCCAGCTGTGATGGTAAGAGAAGTTGGCTGGCTTTCAGAGTTAGGGTGAGAGAAGGCGGGACACCATCCAGACTGGCAAACATGGGCACGGGCGTGCGGCCACAGGAGTGTTAACACCTATTCGGTCCCAGCGTGTTTAGGAAGAAATGAAACAGCTCCGTCAGAATTCATTCAGCTGGGAGTGCTAATGGCACTTTGGGGGTGCGGTCCTTGGAAACACCTTTCCTTTTCCTGGGGCAGGGTGATGGCACAGCTGTCACCTGGGGTCTATGTTGCCTGGCACTCCTTGGACCCTTGCTGGCCGTGTGACCTTGGGCAAGCCAGACCTCTTTTGACAGTCTGTTTCCTCGTTTGTGAGTCGAAGAAATGAGTTTGTCCTGAAATGAAAGCTGCAACGCGCGTTGAGTAAGCCGAGGAGCAGGCGGTGCTTGGTGACTGTTCCCGGCCCCAGCACCTTCGCTTTGTCCGCTGTCTGCACCTGCTCCGCGGACCAACTTGATACCAACCAGTTCTGATCATGACATCCTGTGGTGGTTTTAAAATACGACCACAGATTCGATTTTCTTCTCTTTAAAAAGTGGAAACTAATGTCCCCTCCCTTGCAGCATGGACTTAGTAACTCCGTATTTTTGAGACCAGTTCTGCTGTGTAATCTGTGTCAGCCTCCACTTTGGGACCGCAGGATCTTCCTGCCTCGGCCTCGATCCCTCACCTCAGGGGCTCCCTCATAGTGACGAGAATCTGGTGGAAACTTTGGCTCGTGCACGGCTTCTGGGGCACAGTCACGCAGCACTGAGGGTCCTGCTGCGCCGGCTCTGGCGGCCGCCCTGTCAGGGAAACACCCAGGCTGCCAGGGAGAGGCCCGGGCGAGGAACGTTTAAAGCGCGCCCTGCAGCCCGCGCCGCTCACCGGCCGTCGTGGAAAACTGCAGCCCTGGCTGGTGTCTTATAAGTGCAAGCTCTTGAGACAATCCAAACAAGAAGGTTCCTGAATTGTGGATCCCCAAACCATGAGCCCCATGTTGTTTCAAGTGTCTGCATTTTGGAGTGATTTGCCACATAGCTACAGATAACTAACACGTACTCCGTTATCTTCCAAAAAGGCTTTGAAGTTACATATATAAAGCAAGAGGTTAAACCATTAGATTTGAAAGATGAGAGTGAAGAAATACAGTAAATTGAGGGAGGACTCCGACTGTTCCAGAAAACCTGGCCGCAGATTAAACATGGCTCTGCCCGTTTCCCTGAAAATAAGACCTAGCTAGAAACCACTGGCCTTTAAAACTGGAGCTCACACGTGCAGCCCCAAGCAGCCGCCCTAGCCTTCCTGCCTTAGGGAGTGGGCACCAAGAGAGGGAGCAGCCACGGCAGGTCAGGCTGAGGAGACTGGCAGGTTTTTAAAAAATCTTTTTTAATTTTTAAGTTATATTAATGAAGCTTGGCCAAATTGGTGCTACCTCATAGTTATGACTACCACTGCATTTTATATTTTCCCATCACTGTTAGACTATTCATATGAATCAGTAATATTATAAATTTTCAAAGCCTGTAGTGCAGTGTACTTTGTGTTGTGTGTGTTTGTGTTAGCAATTGAACCCAAGTTCTTGCCCCACCTTCTAGGCAAGTACTCTACCCTGAGATAAATCTGATCTCTTCTTTATTTTGAGATGAAGTCTTCCCATGCTGCTTAAGCAGCCCAAGCTGGCTTTGAACTTTTTTTTTTGTGGCACTGGGGATCGAACTCATAACCTTGTGCTTGCCAGGCAGGTGTTTACACCACTGAGCTAAATCCCCAGCCAAGGGACCGGCAGTTTTGATCTCTAGTTTTCAAAACAGATTATTTTCCAGTTAGGTCTTATTTTTAGGGAGACAGGATAAGTTCTAAGTTTCAGAGCAAAAATGGAAACTGGAAAGGTGATACCTAAATTGTACTTCTGGTACATGGTGGGACTGTGAATGAGGTGACCACTCAATGGGAGAGCCTTGACATAAACAGGACACCAGGGCCTAGGGCAGGGAGGGGTGGGGAATGGGGTGGGGTGAGGTGGGGTGGTACCTAGCAGGAGGCCTCTCTACTGCAGATCAGAGATTGAGCAGGGGTCAGGGCTCACTTCCAAAGATGGCCAGCTCTTGGCCTCACAAAGTCGTAAAAAATGCATTGCTTTAAAGTTTTAACTTTTAACGTAAGTACTGAAGAGGGCTCAGAGCGAAAAAGCCTCCAGTCTACCTGAGCCCGCCAAAATGACAGCCTTTCCCATCGGCCGACTTCTAAACTTCCAGGGACACTGTATACTCTCCAGGTATAAATAATATAAATTGCCTTCCTCTTTTGTTCCGTAATAGGACATTCCTCACAGCATCCTTCATTATTCAGTTTTCCTGTAGCTTAAAATAACACCTTCCCTCGACCATCACAATTTTAACATTCTGAGTTTTTAGTAGTTTATTGTTCAACATTTGTAAATATAAAGAAGTCAGGAAAATAAAAAAAATTCTGTAACCCCTCCACCTGGGAATCATCACTGTTAAATGCATGCCATTTGGGTGTGTTTTTTCTTGTTTTTTCCCTTGTAAGTACAGATGTGTATAAAAGGACTTTCAAAATAAAAATGATACAAAGCTGTAGGAAAATTTTGCTTTTCCCTCCTGCCTTACATAGTTCACCTGCACCACTACATTGTGAGTCCACACAGATTTCCCTTCAACATCTTCATGTGCTTGATGCCCTGCCCAGCCCAGGACTGACACTCACCTGCAGGCTCTGTGTCTTCTCTAACTGCCCTGAGAACAGCTTGACCTCACCTGTCACCAGAGCATCCCCAAGGCGGAAAACTACATTGCGACACATCTTTTAAGCGTTGACATAAAAGATATTTAGATTCCCAAGATGAAACAGCTGGGGCCATGACCGTCCCTCTGTGTGACAGTACTCACTTTTCCAGGAACAGGGAGCTTGGAAGTTAATCCTTTCCAATAAGAGCCCAAGAAGCAGGTGGCTCCTGCTGAAAACATCTTCAAACCGGAGAGATTTGTCCCAGCCCCACGGGATTCTGCAGGAAGCTGTCTTAGGCCAAAGTGGTCCTCCTGATCTAGGGTACCCTTGTGGGAGGAATCAGCTTGACACTTCTCTCACCTGTCACCATCCCAGGGTGTGTATCATCTTCTACCCTTTTTTTAAAGACCAGGAGCCTGGTCGCAATTACTCGATCCTCCTAAGGACAAATGGTAACGGAGAGAGGTATCAACCAGCTGTGTAGCTTGCTTTTTCTCCTAGCAGAGCAAGGAGACTGAAACAAGTGGTGAGAACAATACCGACCTTCAGACCTCATTGACACTGGTTCCAACCTGAGTTTCACATATATTATCATCTTGCTTAATTATTAAAACTGCCCAGACAGGGGATTTAGCTCAGTGACATAAGTGCCTGCCTGGCAAGTGCGAGGTTGTGTTTGATCCCTGTACCAAATACAAAACAAAACAACAGCTCCTCCCCTCAAAAACCAACTGCCCTCAGAATCTGTACAATTACACACATTTTATAGAGAAGTGGAGAGTAAACAGTCAGATTGAAAGCTCTATGACTCATAAACGCAATGGTTTATTTAACATATCTGTTTAGGACAATGAAGCATGTATCTTTGGGAATGGAAGACAGCGAGTTTGATAGGTTTAAACCTTTGCTATTAATGTGTGGCCTTGGGAACTTCTCTAAGCTTTATTTTTTTCATCTGAAAAATGCTAGACAATAGCACGTACCTTGGAGGTCTGTTGTATAAATTAACAAATCCGGTAAAAGAACTTGGTGCTCAGTATATTCTAGCTATCACGTTAGCCACGGTTTATGTGCCAACGCCCTCTACTGATGACAGCAGCTGAACGGTGAACACAACAGGCCACGCATGACTTCAAAAACTCACACTGCCGATCGGCATGAAGTGACCACATCAGAGTTCATTACATTAGCACACCTACAGAAGGGGTGGCGAGGGAAAGGTCAGCACACGGTCTGCTGTCCTCCACCTAATGCAAGCTGCACCGTGTGTTGATCAGGAGGCCCCTCTCACTCTGGCCTAGAGGATGGGGGAGGGGCAAGCATGCTCTGCCTTGCTTACTTCGAAGCTGTGATAACCAAGAGAAAGGTTGGCAAAGGCTCCTTGGACACTGTTGCAAATTATAAGACTTGATTTTCCTACGGGCAGGCAAGAAGAGTGCCATGATAGCAGGAAATACATTGGAACTTGAATCTCTGTCTGCCTGTTGACAAGTGTTGAAATGGTGTAAGTTTTATAGCTTCTCTCTAAACCTGTTTCCCTTCAGTGGGTTTGACCCCAGGGTACAGAACTGAGGATTAAATGAGGTAATATAATCAAAACATGTAATACAGTGCCTATGCATAGTAGGCACTTGATAAACTGTAGCTGTCAGGGTTTGCTTTGAAGACCAGACTCGGGGTTCCAAGAGGGATTTTCACACCAAGCCCCTTTCTGACTCAAGCACAATTTAAGATGCAGGAGGTCATGTCTCTGCTCTGTACATGTTATCATCAGTCCCAATGTGAACAGCATGCCATTGTGAGCAACAAAAACACAGACTCAACAGCCATGCCTTGTTGAGGACAAAGGATGATCGAGGTGCAGTCTCTGCTTTTCCAGAATACACAGTCTTGTAGAGGAGACAGACACATAATCAATAATGCTAATTTAAGATAGGCTGATAGTATGATCTTGAAGTGCCATTGAAGTTCGGCAAAAAGGAGGTCATCTTGATGCAAGGAAACACACTCCATCAGGGGCCCAAGTGCTGAGAAGGCACTGGGAGGGAGTGACCCTCTGGCAGCACCCAGGTGAGGTTAGATGGGTGCGAAAGACCCTGCTTGCCAGGGTGCGGTATGTGCAGGCCAGGATGGACAACTGTGGGTGTGGAGCACTGGGTTCCAGGCCTTCATGGTGCCCCAGGTAATGACCACAGAGACTAAGGTCCAGAGGGATCACTTCTCCTTTGGTAGCAGGCCAGAGGTTCTTATTTAGACAAATGTGGCCAATATGACCACAACCAGAGGGCTATAGGCACAAATGTTGCGGAACCCAAGATGCCTTGCTGGTATACAATCCTAGGGCAGCACACAGATCGCGCTGAGTCCCTTCCATTCGATCAGTGCTCCTGAGGAGCCTCTTACATTGCTCTGGCCAACATTTCTGCGAGGAAACTACCTCCACATAGAGAAAGCTGGTTTGCAAGGAGCATAAGGCCACTGTCACAGCCAGGGCACTGTAGCACTGGGCCTTTGCTCATTAGCCTTTATTTCTGCTCCTAGATGGGCTCCGATGCAAACTATTAATAACTCACTCCTACAGCCTTCCCATATGGCTTGGTCCTGTGGCACGGATGCTTCCACTGTGAAAGCCACGCCAGGCCCTTCCGGTCTTTGCAGCACTCTTCTCCAGCAGCTAAGGGCCCTTGATCTGCTCACCTGGCTATGGTCCCCAGAACTAGTGTGAAGCTGGAGGAACTGAGGGAGCTTCTGGCTCTGGACTCACTCCTACGGAGTCGCACCTGCCCCCAGGCCAGTTGGACCTTCTCTTGGCTGAGCACTTGGGATTCTGAGCAGTGTCTTAATTCTGACAACAGGGTCCCTGCCCACCACTTTTTTCACATCTGAGTTCCTGTTTTGATAAACTGCTGATGCTACGTTCTTGAGTCTGAAGTCCTGCCTGATCTTGGCACTGTCCCACAGGAAGCAAGGAAGCGCTGTTCTCTAAGCCCTGGGGCTGCACTCCTACGCATCCCTCAGGACTTCTGCAGTCCTGCACTCCTGCACCAGGCTCCTGACTGGCATGCATGCTTGCTACAGACCCCTCTACTGGACTGGGGGCTGGCTGACCGCCACTCGCTCCAGGTCCCCCTGCTGGGCTGGACTGCTGTGGGAGCCTTCAACTCAGGCTGCCCACTCATACCTGACTGCTGGGCGGTGCCAGGGAGGAGTGGGAAGAATTCCAGCGCTCGCTCCACCCCGCAACCAGCCTGCCCTGCCCTGCAGTTAACTGAGCCACATTCAGCTCCACTCTGGCAACTCCATGTGCACATGCTCTTGCTCAGTATCAATCTAAAGATCCAAGTGGAGATGAGAGTAACTATAGACAGAATAATCTCACACACACAACCTTAAAATATGTAATATCTGCAAGACATTTTTCAAACAAAAGCATCGCTTTCATTTATTTTAGTGCAGTACTGGGGACTGAACGCAGGGCCCTTTGCACTGAGCTACACTGCCAGCCGTGTTGTAAACTTTTTATCTGGAGACAGGGTCTTGCTAAGTCAGTAAGCTGCCCAGGTTGAGACTGAACTTGCAGTCTTCTTGCCTCAGCTCCACAGAGTGGTGGAATTACACACATGTGGCACCATGCCTGGATAAATTAAATAATACAAAGGCAAATCACACAGAAAAATTCAGGGGTACTAGGAGCCCCACTTCCCAATCACCCTGCTATGCACTGGGTATTTTTGATACACTCTTGAGTGTCTTAGCCTCAAATGACTTTTCTTTTTTCCAGCTGAAACAACTGAAGCCCACCTTTTCAAAATAGAAAGTAGGTAGGAAGTACATTTAATCTTGTTAGTGCAGTAACACCTTTGGAAGCGTATGATTGTGCCTGACAAGGTGTCTGTGTCTATACACCCTTTCATACAACTGAGGTCACCATGCTGGAGCCCAAGTCTATTACAGTGATGGAAATCTCTCAGATTGTCACTGGGACCCCTCTACTCCCCGCAGGACTCAGCAGGAAAGGGCAGCTGTGGAATGCAACAACTACTTCCTGTCTGCTGAGAATCTGCACAAGAAATGCATCTGGACGAAGACTAGTTATTTGTTTAGATCCTACCTATCAAAGAAAATACTCCTCTTCAAGTAGGGACAGAACATGTGACTGGCAAATCACCGAAAAGGGCTTAGCAGCACAACAGATCTGAGCCCAAGCTGGGGTTGATAGCATTTTTTTTTTTTAAACAAGACAAAAACAGGTGATTTAAGTCCAGTACCTGACAGAAATTTAGGTTCTATTACCTTTATTTCCATTAGTGGGGACTGAACCGAGGGCGTCTGAACTGAGCTACACTCCCAAGCTGTGGGTGAACTGGAGCCTGTCTCAGCCTCCCAGAGGGCTGGGATAACACATGTACACTGCTACCCAAATCTGTCTTTTAGTGTGTACATTATATACCTGTATCTCCCTCATTTTTGCCCCGTCTGTTAGGATGTCTACTGCACTGCTTTGGGAGATCCAAAGCTTTTTCTTGAGAATTTCTAATACCAACCCGAAGGGATATGGCTTGGTTTGGTAAATTCGATCAGCTAACCCTCAAAGTGGTTTTTCTAGCTGAATTACACTTGTAATTCTAGCACTTGGGAAGCTGAGGCTGGAGGATAGATTCCAGTTTGAAGCCAGCCAGGGGTACACAATGAGTTCAAGGCCAGTCTGAACCCTGTCACAAACAAAACAAAACAAAAAAACCCCCACATGTTCTTCTACAGGATTTCGTGTTTACTGAGGGGCAGAGGCTCATTCATTAGTTCGTTCATTTGATGCTACACATGTGTACTACAGATTAATTCAAAAACAGGTTTTAAAAAATCTTAAGATTGTATTAGAAATATTCTTAATTCACATTCAAATCTGACAAAAAAGCCAGTACTTTTAAGGCACAATTTACTAGTATTTTGACAAGTTAGATGGAATTACTGTAACCTAAGAGTTTTTATGTCATACACAAGGTCAAGGTTGTCTCTGGAGAGACAAAACCTAAAGGCACTTTGGATAGGAATCAGACCTAGACATAGAAGCTGGCATAAACAACTTCATTATAGCTTCAGTGCAAGATTTATGCAACCAGAAATGATAAAAAGCCTTAAAAAATTAGGCACTGGGTTTTTATCCATCTCTTAATTTTTCTGCTAGACGTTTTTTTCTTTTGCTGTAAAAGGAGTATCAAAATGTGCCAGCAAGTCACTTGAGATACAAACAGCATTTTAAAATTGCAGGTTCCAACAAAAAAGGAATCAACATCTTGACTAACTTGAGAGAACACCCAAAAGACTTTCATGGCGCATCTAATGACTTTAAATTTTAGGAAAACAATTGATATTGATAAATATATAGGTTTGGCCTTGTAGTGTTTTTCTTAAACAGTTCTACCATAAAGTTCTAAATACTGGTTTGCAAGAAACTTCAGAAAACCATGTATTTACCTACTCCTAGGCTATAATCCAGTGAGTTTCCAAGAGAGCTGTGGTACACAAGAATGAGAAGCAGACTTTGAAGACCTTGCTGGAGTCCTGGGTTAGACCTCTTTGAGAGCTGTGATAGGTTGGTACAACCTCTGAAGAAATGGCTCCTCACAAGTCAGAACAAGACAATTTATGTATAAGGAACAAATTAAGATGGGATCTAGAAACTTCCTTCGACTGTACTCTGCACCCAGAAATGGGTAACAAGAACAAAGCCAGACTCATATTTTGGAGGGTCCCTCAATTAAAACTAACTCTGGACCCAGCGTCACCCCCTAATGGTCATGTCTTAGAAATGAAACACCTTTGAATACCAAGTTAAATTTGTAAAAAAAAAATCCCATTAAAAGTCCCTCAAAAATCACTCTTGTTCTGAACTCCCGTATGTACATTAGGTTTTTCTCTAAGGAAGAGAATATATCTATAATATTTACATTGACTTAAATATAAATAAACTGTGACTAGCTACTATCACTTTTGATCTTTAAAACTAACCCTAGGACTAAGCTATTATTTCAAGTTTTATAAATATTTGCCTTTAAATGTCTCCCTTGCTTCCAACACTGGAAAGCAAACAGGTAAAGGGCTTCTCCCCAGATTTTTTTCTGGGCGGGGGATGAATTCAGGGCTTTGTACATGGTCGGCAAATGCTCTAGCACTGAGCTTTGAACCCAGGCCTTAATTCTGAGTTAGTCTTGACACATTGCCCAGGCTGGTCTCAGATTTGCAACCAGCCTGTCCTGTCTCCCAAGTAGACTGGATTATGGTTTGTGCCACTTCTTTGTCTCTTGGGCGACAGATACCTTGCTTCCCAGGTGTGAGGGAGAACATCTGAGAACTGGTTCTTCATCCTAAAGGATTCTACTATCACTACTCATTCACTTTTATCACTTTCTTCATTCTGGGGTGACTTGTGTGGCAGTGGATTCTTCTAAATCGGTCTTTGATCCCAGATGTACTTTTATCAACCTGAGTTCAACACGGGTGGACTTTCAGTCTAGACTAAGGGAATGGCCTCTCCCTAAAAAACCCCACCCCAATTTACACTGGAGTCACAATTTAGCCTACAGACGATGCTAACAACTTTGGAAGTGTACATCTATAGGTAAAACACCCCATTTCCTTTTAGCCTTTTATAAGCCTTAGTTTCATCATGCACAAAACAGGGATACCATCTCCCACTTCGCTGGGTAGGCCAGATGAGTCAACATGTGAAAAGCACTCAGCATGATTTTGCTAATCAGAAGGTATCAGGCTGCTAACTAGCTCCTCAGTCAAAAAGATGCGACTGTCAAAGGAGGCATTATACTACCGCTCATAAGGAAATTACTCCTCAGAGGCCTTATGCCACTGATTTCTGAGACCACACCTTGAAAACTGTTGACGTGTTCTCTGCAGGCATTACAGCCATTGTGAGTGACATAACAGCAGCGTTGAGAACAGTCCGGTGAGAATAAGCAACAATAGAGATGTCCTCCCAGTTCCAGCTACTTCACAGCAAGCCTGGTGCCACAGACTGAGAAAAGGGAGGCCCAGAGAGTGGAAACACAATGGATTGCTGGATCTCTTCTACCCTCTAGTGGCCACCAGGATTGCTCTTTTTAAAATCCCAGTCTGGTCAAAATTGCAGTTTTGAGTGTACGTAACATCTTGAGTTTAGAGAAACAGTTTGGCTTTATGTGTTTTCTGCTAACCAGTGCTGTCACCATCTTACCCATCCAGTTCTCTCTTTCTTGCTAATAGGTAACTACTTGTCAGCTGACTTTGAACGAATTGAGGATAATGGTTTTGCTGCTTTACGGAAGGGCATTTTGAAATGAATAGATTTCTAAAATAGCAATTTTTCCTACAGGGCTACTTACAAGCCAAGGTAATAATTAAGTATGCCCAAGACTGTGAAGCTATTTTTCTCTGCTCAGGCCCTTCATTTTTGTAATAGGTATAATAAAAACTTTAATTAAGCAGAACCCTCAGTTAACATGATTTTTCCTTCTTATATTCTTTTAGGACCAAGGGAGAAAAAAACTCACAAGAAATTATTCATGCGAGGTTTTAACTTAAAAGTCTTTTGAGTGGTTAAGTAGAAAAAAAACCAGAATGGAAATTGCCCTTATACCATGATTATGAATATACAAAAATACATGTATAATTGGACAAGAGTTGGGAGGAAACAAAAAGTTTGAATGTTAATGTGGTGGAATTGTGAAATGTTTCTATTTTTCTTACTTTATTTGTATAAATAATAAATTAAAAATCAAAAAGGGACAATGTATAAACCCAGTGCGTATCTTACAGCATTTTCTGTTCTACTTTGATAGATAAAGTGAGCAGGTTCACAGCAGGGCGCAGTGGTGCTGGCTGGGATTTCTGCCCCAGGGAGGCTCACGCAGGGCTCGGGCAAGGCGGCAAGGCCAATCCAGCCTGGCTTAGTGACACACAGTCCTCAAAAAAAATTCAAACACCTTAGTATGTACGTTTATATATCCACCAACACATGCACATGTGTCTATGTACATGTTTCTAACTAAGTTGAAAATGTATTTATCAAAATGTTCCTTATTCAAAGTACTGACATTTCAGAGAACTATAAAATTCAACAGACCACAAAGTATAGGCTAAGTAACCTCCTAAATGGAATCCTCATAAACCCAAATACATATACTTAAAATACTGTTTATTTGTGATTTAACATTAATTAGCATAACATCTAAGAGCAATTATCAGATAACATTTATACATTTTTCCACAGGACACAGAAGTTCATTGGCTCATTCATTATGTCAAAGCAAGTAAATAGAGGCATTAGCAAAAGGTGCAATAGTTTATGGTTGCTTTAAAAAATATTTATGCACATTGCATTCATTTAGATATATATATTTTTAAAAAGTTATGGAAAGGCATAGTTCACAGGTTACTGTTTCTACATATGTTGTATACAACATAAACGATGTAAAACACACTAATCCTCAAACACACAGTTAAGCAATTGAAAATTTCCACTAAGAGATCAGAACACTGATTGCAGTGGTCAGTGAGATGGAGAGGACGCTTCTGGGCTCCATCTCAGCTCCACAGCGCGCACACAGACAGGCCAAGCCGGCCTGGACGCTTTGCGGTCATGGAACTTCCTGCTCGCCAGTTCACCTTCACAACAGTAGGGGTTATTTTTACTCAGTGGCCCATTGGGATCTTTGATTTTACATTGATTTGTGATATCACTTAGGAAAAAGGGGAAAACTATATTAGGTCTAGGTTTAAATTTGTATTTACATTAGAAAGTAAACTGAAAAGATTTTAAAAAATGGTAAAAATCAAGAAATGGTAGTTTGTTTAGGGGTCAGACCTACAGATTTCTTCTAGTGCTGCCCTCTAAAGACGCACAATTTTTAAAACTCAAATGTCAACCAAGGTATTTTTTTGGCAGAGGTGGAGGACTTAAGAAAACTTGGGACATGTTTTCAGTAAATCATGCCACATATCCTACCATAAACAGGAATTATCAATGAGAGCTCTTTTCACATCCCACCCTTCTGTTCCCTTTCTCTTTCATTTTTTCCTTCTCATTTGGTTATCTTACAAGATTTTCTTCATTCACTAGCAACTAAGAGAAAAATATAAGATTCAAATATGAATCTAGATATACCTTTAATCTGCTCTAGATATAATCCCTTTGATACCAAGTCCCTGGATTCCTGACTTATATTTAAGCATACTCAGTACCAAGCAGTCTCAGATGTGCTCTATGGTTAAATGATTGGCTAATATGCATATGACTTTTATACTGAATGGTATACAAACATCTCAACATACAAAAATTGTTTTTTCCAGAGTTAAACTAAATAACCCATGTTATGTGTACAAAATCCCCTTTGTTGAAAAATAAGGGGCTTTCTAAACTAATAAAAAAAGTTTTCAAAAATTATAGTTTATTAAAATGATCTTTTTTTGGCAAATGAAGTTACTTCAGGTGAGAAAATTTTATACTATGAGTATAACTCTGAACAAATCTTTTCTTAAAACTTTTTAAAAAATTATGTGCCAGTGTATACTAATGCTATAGATTTTTATCTTAGAAGCTTTTAAAGCATTCCATTAATGCCCATTTAAACAATGGGGACCCAAAAAGATACAGTCAATAATCATAATAAAAAATCATAATCTGATTATTAACTGAAGCAAGTGTGGAGAAATAAAATATTCTCACTTGTTCCTTGGCAGTTTCTCTTGAACAGATATTACGGAGAAGTTCTGAAGTAATCAGACAGATATGTTTGTGGTGAACTATAACAATACTTCATGAGAACAGAGCTAATTAAAACTAGCAACTGTTTAAAAATTCAAAGCCATTTTTGGACATATAAAAAGAGATGAATTTCAAAGGTTTTTTCCATAATATTTTTCTTTTAGTAAAACCTGTTCCAGTTCTTAAAATCCAGTTTGCTACATACCCCCGATCTGATCTACCACTGTATATTAATGATCAACTTAAGTGTGGTATTTAAGTGTGCAATGTCACATTGTAATAATTATAAAAAGATTCTAGTTAGGCTTCAACTTTCTCCTTTTTCTTGTTTTTTTTCAGAAAAGAAGGAGTGCGGAATTTCTTCTTTTTCTTGGATGGTGATTTTGAAGGTGAGCCATCAGGAGACAGAACTTCTTCAATTTTTTCTGGAGACTTAATAGTAATCTCGATGTTTTCTATGGTTGTACTTGTAGTTAATCTACTCACTCGATTTGCAAGGTCATCTTCAATATCATGCATATCCTCCTTGCCATTTACTACCATGACGGGTACTTCCATGGAGATGAAGCTCTTGGAAAATATCTCATGGTTTTCTACAAAAAGGGGAGAGATTTTTTTCCAGTTACTTTATATAGTTAACATTTCTGTTTTATTTTGTAAAACTGAAAGGTTTTAGCAATGTACTAAGGCATTACTTCTGATGAAGACAGACCATCATTTTCATAAACTATTAGCATGAAGCTAATTTTCTTAAATGATATAAGGGTGAGGAGAACAAGATTGTTACAGAGTAAAAGCCAGATTATTCTGGTCTGATGACATGACAGTTTCATTGCAAATCCAATCAGTATAAATGAAGACACATATGCTTATGTTTTGGGGTCATCTGGCAATCAGAACTGAAAAAGATTTCATGCTGTTACTTGAAGATGCAAGACAAGTCAATTTTAATTCCACAAATTCTTAGAAACTATGGATTGCCAAAAATCTAAAAGTAAATCAGTAGAAATGCTGATAAATGTAGCACCCCACTTAATAAGAAATACAAAGTTATTGGGAGACTCAAGTAAAATCCATGGCAAACTTACTGTGACTACTTGCTCAATTTCTTACATGAGAATAAATGATGGGGCAGACTTCTGAGACTACTCAATGAATGCTACTGGAAATTACATTGAATACCTTCTAATTTTTCAGGGACATTTTGCGGTGACTGAGTTTGAGACTGAATTTGTGAAACAGATGAAGCGTCATCTGAGAGTAATTCCTGCTCAGCATCTGTTGGATAAGAGTTTCATTAAAAGCCATGCAAAACAAAACAAAGAAGCATAAGATTTCAGGGAGGTTAGTGCATACATCAAATGCCTGCGTATACAGAGAAGATAAAGTCTTCAACTAGGAGTGGAGCATGCTAACAATTATCCCATGTATCAATAACTACGCAGTAAGAGGAGCTTAATATGTGGAAACTTCTGGTTTCTGAGGGTTATTTACATAGAAGGCTACAAAAGCGGCATGGCTACTGGCAGCCTAGGGGCAATATGTATGCACTTAGGTTTTGCTGGTGTTAGGAAACCGAAATATACTGCACAGCCAGATGAAAAGAATTATGAAGCCTCACCAATGTTGTTACATTAATGAGGCAAAATGCTTCTCTGAAGTTTGGAACAATATCCAATTAGTGATTCCTGTTAGAGCAATATTAGTGAGCCAATTTAAGAGGTCATAATGAACGTGGAAAAAATTATTTACAAAGTTATATATAAAAAAATGATGGTCGGGGCTGGGGATTTAGCTCAGCGGCATAAGTGCCTGTCTTGCAAGCAGGCAGTCATGAGTTCGATCCCCAGTACCGATAAAAAAAAAAAAAAAAAAAATGATGGTTGTAGAGCACAATAGTTGTTACCTGGCTTCTTTAGGCTTTCAAAAGAGATTAAAGAGGGACATTTTACACAATGTGAAAAACAGAAAGCTTTCAACCTTACATTAAGTAAGTTCAATATTAAGTAAGTATATCACTTAGAATATTTAGTATGGGTATATTAATGAGTTAGAATGACCTTGCTTTTATGACGAAGGCAGAAAAACACTGATAAAAATATTCCTAGGACAATCCTGATGTTACTAGTTTTTCCTACATATACTGTGGATAAAAATTCTGCAACTATTGGCTTCTTTAGCTCCTGATTAAAAAAAATTAACTGCATGCTGCAGATGGACTAACGTGGCAGCCCTTACCCTCTTTTAGAGCCACACATTCCAATGCCACACTTCAAAGTCCTATTCCCAGGTGTATCTGTACACAGGAAAGCTGTATTTGTAGGTGGCTCATGGACGGACTGAAGCCTACACAGACTCCAGATCAAGGACAGCTGCTAAAAAGAATCTCTTATGCTAGAGCAGTGATGACGAACATTTTAGTTTTTGGTGATAACAAATAGCCGTTCTAACTTATACCACCACTGTTACAGAGAAAAAGGGAGCTAGTGCGCAATTAGCTAGGATGTTTTCATTAACAATCTTAAGTATCACCTAACAAACCACTAAGAGGTCCTCAGTTAGATAAACTCAGCTGTATTACCGTGTGCATGTGCTAAAGGAAAGTCACGTACGCTTCTGGCAGTTTAAATTTTGATTCTGAAATGATCACATTGGTACCTTGAGACACTCAGGAACAGAGATTTTACAAAGAATTAAATCCACACACTCATTAGTCTATGATTATTTCAAAATAAAGTTTTGGGGTTTTTTTGGTACAGGGGGTTGAACTCATGACTTCATGTTTGCCAGGCAGGCTGCTTGTGCTGCTGAGCTAAATCCCTGGCCCCCAAAATAAAGTTTTTAAAAAGCCACATACTAGGAGATGTTTAAGTCTACAGCAATATTTACTTTGGTAATTCTTTACTCATCTGTGGATTTCTCTTTATATATTTTATTATACAATAACTAGCATTCAGATTGCTAAAGAAGAACAGCTTTCTCTTTACGTTAAGACAAACAGTAGTTCCTGGCAGGTCAGACCCACTTACACTTAGCAAAAAACTGAAATAGATGAGAAACAGCATAAGTGCATACAAAAGGTATACTATTATTATTATTGTTGTTGTTGGTTTGAGACAAGGTCTCACTACGCAGTTCATCCTGCCCTTGAATTTACTGTACAGTCCAGGCTGGCCTCTAATTCATGACAATCCTCCTGCCTCAGCCTCGTGAGTGCTGGGGTTAACGGGTATGTCCCACCATGCCTGGCTTATAAAAAGGTCCATTTAAAAAAACTTGGGTTGACTTTTAATCAACCAGCTGGAGGTGCTCTAGTGTTATTAGCATGTTATCTTAGGCTTCTTTCGAAAGGTAACAAACCTTCTAGGCCTTGTTGTTTCCGTTCGATTGTCTTCTTATAGTCTTCAAGTTCTCTTTCTGTGAGATGACTGAATGGATTAGGAGGAGCTGGTGGGCCCAGATCATC
The DNA here is from genome assembly GCF_034190915.1 of Cavia porcellus. Taxonomy (NCBI): domain Eukaryota; kingdom Metazoa; phylum Chordata; class Mammalia; order Rodentia; family Caviidae; genus Cavia; species Cavia porcellus. The sequence continues at coordinate 83,730,752 of NW_026947485.1, read as the reverse complement.
ATCTTCAAACTGCATTGTCTTACAAGGGAAAAAAATCCAGATCCATATTTAAGAGTTCTATTTATACCTACACACACATACACAAACACACACACACACACACACACACACACACACACACACATTTGTGACACCCCACTCTATCAGAACCCTAAAATCACTTATCAAAATGTTTTGCTTAAAATACTCCTATTAGATTAATGCTCCTGGACTACTAATCCAATGGACTAAAATTTCCAATGATGGTTCCTCAATAAGCATGTACGGGTAAATTTTAATTAAAACCAAGACAAGCTTTGAAAGATTTAAATAAGAAACATTTTGAAAAACCTTAAAAATAAAACTGTTAAGCCTTTCAATTTGTTAGAAAAATATAGTTGTTTTCTCTAGGAAAAAAACTACTAACTGTCAGTTATACCTGATAGATTAAATTCAAACATTTATTGTTGACTCTTCTCCAAACTTCACTCAAAGACATAGTGAAGAAACAGGAGGAAAAAAGGGGTACACCTTTCAGGACAAACACGGGAGAGAAATGTGTGCACATGAAGGTAAAGCTCCTTTTCCCTGAAAGTGAGGACTTAAGAGTGGCATTTTCAGTTTTGTGAAATACTGACTTTTTAACTTGCACTTAATCTTAGAAAAAATTATTTGTACTTAAAAAGCAAAGAAATTACACAGTAGATCCAAAACAATAATTGTGTTGCTTCAGACTTACAGATGGAGGCTTATCCACAACAATTCCAGCAAGCAACTGAGACTGTGGTCCTGCTGTTTTCAAGTCATACCGGTTTTGCTCTCGAATCTAAATTCAAAAACAAGTTCTTGGAAGAACTGTGAAGACACGTTTGCCTGGCCTATCCCCCACAAGCTTATTATTTCACACTTCTAAGGAAGAGTCTCCTCCTGTCCTATCAGTAAAGACCTCAAACTCACCTTCCCTCTGCGCCTCTTGGCTGGTGGTTTCCTGTTACCTTACACTACTGACCGCATTGTTCTCTATACCAAGCTTCCCTAAGGCAGAAACACTGTTAGTGCTTCTTCCTATGTAGTCTGCTCACTGATGACTGGCAGAGCTAAAGATGCTCAGTACAAGTGGAAATTACTGAATTAAAAGTCTTCTGTAGTTACACTCCTAATTTGATATTAACCAGGTTTAATCACTAATGATTTAAACATAAAAGAGGACAATGTCTTACCTTGTTTCTTTTTTCTAGAACCTCATTTGGGTTTGTGTTTAAAGGAACAAACTGATTGGGATCTTCAATTTTGATAGGTGTTCCACTACTAACTTTAGAAGAATCCTGTGCTTTCATCCACTAAAGAAAAGAAAAAAAAAAAAGTTCTGAATGAAACTTGGTGTGAAGGAAGTATTAGTAACTGCTTATGGTTTTAAGGCAAGCACATACCATCCATCTTTTAAAGACAGTAAGCAGTATCTTAATGTTAATTTACACCTCAACACCAGTTCAATTAATTCACTCGTCATACTAGTTGGAAAAAGGTTCACAAAAAAGTCTTTGTTTTTAAAAAAATTAACAAATGCTGTTTTCATTCACATCATTACCCTGCTAACTAAACATTCTCCTCTTGAAAACTGAAAATACGGCACTGTGGTACACAGAGGCACAGACATAGAGCACGACCTGATGTGAGTCACATTCAGTGTTCTGCTGCCTGCACTAAATTTCCTCAGATGATGAAGGCCATGAAGTCACAAGAAAGGATTCTTCAGATACAGTTTTTCAAACTCTGCTTTTTATTTCTCGCCAATAGAAAAGGCTAAGAACCTCAAGCAGCATTTTACAATGGGGACATACTCTGGTAGGAGGCCGCAGGAAGGATCTTATGTAATTCTCATTTACTTCACACTAGACCCTTATGAAAGGCTGATATTTAACAAGATTAATAATGACAGGTACATGAGTCTGTTAATATAATGAATTCTTAGAAAACTGTGAGTTTAATTATGTGTGTTCTTTTACTGGATACAGAACCTTACAGACTAGGGAAAAACATACAGATGCCTAAGCATGTTCATACTGAATTGTTACTGGTTTATGGGATGGGATAAACTAATTTTGAAAGCTAAAAGTACATTTACGTCATGGTAAATACTCCAAAACCTCTGAGGCAAAATTCTAAAAAAGAAAAACCAATCCACTTGCCTACCTATAAGATCTTGCATAATGGCAACATACATAGAGTAACTGATGTAACTTTGTCACATTTTGATGTTGATAACTTTTAAAGTTATCAAGATAAACTACACAGAAATATTATGTAGATGGCCAGAACTAGGCTTGAGGCAGATGGTCACCACTGAAACTCTGACTCTGCCACTAAACCTTGTTAGTTAGTCCCAGTTGCTTAGGTATTTTCATCTATCAGGCAAGGGAAAAATAGCATCTGTTGCATATTAGGAGAATTAAAGGAGATTTACGGATGTGTGGCACTTGGAATAGTGTTTTAAACAAAGCTAATACTTGACAAATGATGATACTATTTGTAATATTGTAGTTAACTTCTCAATAATTCAGACATAGATCCATTTATGGTAAGTAGGCAAAACAGTAAAGGCGAGCTGTGAAAAGAAAGCGTACCGTGACTTTGGTCCTGGGGCTGGTCTCCCCACTGCGGGACTCCTCAGGCACGTTCACTTTCATGTATGTGTTGGGTGAGTTCAGCCACCTCGTCTTCTCACGCTGCTGTCTCTGTGCCAGATACTTGAGAGGAGAGAGTGGCACTGTGTCATCCTCGAAGGAAAAAGCGGTCACAGTTGCTGGGATTTCCACATCACTCTTGTGTCGTGGCTTTTCTCGAATGAGAGGATGCCTATAAGCATAGCCTGTTCTATAACCCTAAGGAAGGGAAAACTACATTTGAAGCAATCTGCAAGAACATAACATTTGGAGATTATTTCTTCAAATGATTCAAAAATACTCTTGTTGAAAAACAAAGGAAAAAACCATCTTTCAAAACTCTACTATAACTTCTATGTAACACTAGAGTTGAAATTAAGGAAATTTCAAGATCTGGTTAAAACTGATTGCAGCTGGCATTCCAATTTCCACTCATATAACTGTTTCTGACAAAGATAATTTCTAAATTGCTGACCAGAAAAATTTTCCTATCCATAAAATGATTTTTGGAAAATCAAGTCTCAGTACTTGTTTAAGTCTTTGTTCCTGGTTCTGCAGGCAACTTGCCTTTTGACTCTTCTTGGCAGAGAACAAAATCTAAGACAAGGTGCCCTGTGCCAGGTAATGATGCAGCTCAGGGGCGCAGTGCTGACCTAGCAGGCACAAGCCCTAGCTCTAAAAGGAGGGAAAGAAATGCAAAAGTTGAGCACAGTTGTGTGTGCCAGTAATCCTTATCTTAGGAGATATAGGTTGGAGGATCACAATTTTGAGTCCTGCCTGGGCAGTTCAGGGAGATGCTATTGCAGAAATAAGTAAGAAATTAAGGGCTAGTGATGCAGCTCAATGTGAAGGACCTGTGTTCAATCACTACTAAAAAAAAAAAAAGAAAAAAGAAAATACACTTGCCAAACTGTACTCTGCTAAGGCATCAATATCCAAAATACATAAGGAACTAAAACAGCTGAATAACAAAAAGGAAATATTCTTCAGTAATAAAAATGGACAAGAGATCTTAAAATTCTTAAAAGATGACAGTCAAATGCCCAGTGAGTACACGAAAAAGTATTCACTATCACTAACCACTAGGGAAATGCAAATTTAAAGCATATCTGCTACAACGCATATTATCAAGAGACCAGATGTAAGTGCTGGAGAGGCTGAGGGGAAAGGAAACTTTTGTGCTCTGCTTGTGGCAATGCAAAATTAGTCATCTTACGGGAAACAGCATGGAAATATGTGGTCCAGAAGTCCCACTAGTGGATACATGCATCCAGAGACACCTCTAATCCCACGTTATGACTGCAGCATTGGTCATAACAGCCATGACAAACAATCAACCTAGTAAGTGTCTATCAAACTTGATAAAATGAACAGAGAAAATGTGGCACAGACATACAATGCTACATTAGACAGCCTTGAAAAGAAGGCGATTCTGTTGTGTGAAACAACATCCATGAATTTGGAGGACATCACAGTAAGTGAAATAAGCCAGGCACTGGATGACAAAAACTACAAGATCTCACGTACATGTGGAATCTAAAAAAGTTAAACTCATGAAACATAGTGCTATAGTGCTTATTAGGGACTGGAGAGGGGAGAAGACAGTCAAAGGATACAAAATTTCAGTTAGGCTCAGTTCAAGATGTATGCTGTATGATACAGTGGCTACAATTAATAATGTACTACATTCTTAAAAAGATACTTGTGTATCTAATGTTTGAGTCTTAAAAATGTAGTTAAATTACATCCAAATGCTTATCTATCGTCAAATTCTCATCCTGGAAAATTAAGAAATATATTTTAAAACCAAAGGAAGACATAAATATCTGTACCATGAAACCCAAGTATATGTCCAATTTTTCACCTACCAAATTATCCAGAGTCCTCATCAGTCCTTCAAATTCAACTTCTCCCACCTTCCATTTCTGCTGGGAGCCCATGTTTACACCTCCTCCTCCAGCTGCCGCTACACTGTGAGTGAGAGCTTTATACTTCTGAAGGTCCAGGACAAGCAGATTGTCTACTCCACCTGAGCCTGCTAGTGCTCGCACCTGCAATCAACAGGAAACCACACTGACACACAAAACTGGAAAGATTGCTAATGACTATCTTATTTTCAAACATATACAATTTTAATTTGGCAAATATCCACAATTCTCATTCAGGATACTAACAATGACAAAGCAACAACACTCTTGGGTAAGCAGGAAGCTTTTTCTACTTAGCTTAAAAAGATATCTTCCAGGTCTCTGGTCCTCCTTGCTGGAAAACACATTTAGAACCTCATCTTCTAAACATATTTGAAGCAACTGAATTCTTTTACCTAATTTAAAAGTTCTTTTCTTGACATTTCCTCATTACTATCCAGTTAATATTTTTGGTGAAAGGTTTTAATTTTAAAAGGAATATAGGGACACTATACTTTGAATTTAAGGATATGTAGACAGAAGTTGTCAGCTTATAGTCTTAAGTGTTCTGTAGCCCCATTTGAGAAGGGACCATTAAAGCCAAAAACAAGCTAGTTACTAAGACAAGATACACTTGGTAGGAAAGTTTTTCTTCTCCTGACCTTTTTTGTGGCATTAGAATTGATTAAAATTATTATCACTTGCTTCAAGAAAATCTGGTTGCTTTTCTTTAAAAGGGAAATTAGAGCCTTTATGTACATTCTGCTTCTCTGAGGAATAAAGTGGTTATAAATATCAGGTCTATAAAGAGACTGTGGAACTGTTACAAATTTCAAGAGTTCATAAAACTTCTGGTCCTAGTTTTTGTCTTCTATGAATTGGCCACAATACATTTGATTCTTTATGATTTGTGGCTGCATTTCTCAATTAGAACTAAATTAGAGAGTGAAAACAAGAAAAGAGGATGGTGGAAAAAATGCTAAGTAAGGTACTCAGCATTATGTGTGTATACATTTTAATGTCCTTTCCTATTTTCAGGTCAAGGAACGATTGAGTTGACAAGTCTTTACCTCAGTAGAAATTCTCTTAAAAAGCAAAACAAAAGCCACTGCTGTTTTAGAAATATATAAACATAAAATCCAACTTAATGGGCAAATAACAAAGCAATACAAGGGGTAATTTTGCCTACCTGAATTTCACAGGCCATCTGCACATTAAAAATATAATGAAAAGCCTCTTCAACTGTTTCTCCAAGTGCTATCACTCCATGATTCCTGAGTACCAGCACCTAAAATAGAATCCCCAGAGCAATCACTTTAAATAACTGGCATAACTCACACTGTTTTCATCAACAGCACAACCACAGAAATAGCTCCTTAGATAGAGACTCTTCCTACACACCTTACAACTTGGCCCCAGGACTTTCTGCAGCTGAATTCTCTCCTCCTGTTCATCAAGTGATCCCTGGTAGTCATAGTAGGCGACATCTCCCAGGATAAGGGACTCTTGAGAAATTGGAAGGATCCCGTACGTCATGGAGGACACCTGTTTGATTGGTCCATACCAGTAAAACACATTAGGTTACCAGATTTCCATAGAAATTGATTTCTTTAGGCAGCTCAGGTGGGGCTACCACAGCCCACCTCCCACTTTAGTTCTTCACTTCTACCAGGGTGGAGAGGCGGAGGGTAAGGCTTAGGAAATATAACTCAATTACAAGCTATTTCAAATATTATAAAAGGAGTTTTGTTCTAAAAACTTAATGACCCAATCATAAACTGATTAGTTTAAAAATCCAAGAAGGATCTCTCTCGCTTCCTCCAGTGGTAGCATTTGGCATGAGCCACTGGCTCTGTGTTGCGTAGTGGATTAATATTTCAAATATAGATTTGAATGGTAGGGTCTGAAGTAATGCAGACAGTAAAGGAGCATGTTGTGAAAGTCAAATACATTTTTCACAGTCATCCTTGGTTTTGGTCTCTCACTGACTTACAGCTGCTGTAGCATGGGTGTGGATGTGGATCACACACTTCACATCAGGACGTGTGGAGTAGATTGCAGCATGGGGACCGAATCCTGAATGGTCAATTTTCAAACTAGTACTTCCCTGGTCAACCACTTCTCCTATTATATTGACTTTCACCTGGAGAAATCAGAAAGACATTTCCAATTGGTATAAATGTATCAGTTCGTCTGTGTTCTACATGGTAACCAGGGAGTGGTAAACTGTTGTGGAAAAGGTCATATGGTAAATATGTTTTATGTTTTGGGCTTCTGTTGTAAGACTTTGTGTTGTCATGGCTGTACAAACCAGCCAAAAGCAGTTTGTGGAAGACTGGGGCCTGGAGTGGTAGCCCATATTTATAATTCCAGCACTCTAGGCGCCAAGGCAGGAAGATCACAAGCTCAAGCTCAGCCCAGGCAATTTAGCAAGATCTTGTCTCAAAAGATAAAAAAGGCTGGGAACAGTAGCTCAATGCAACGACCCTGGGTTAAATTCCCAGTATCGGGGGAAAAAAACTGGTACAGTTTTTTCCCTATACAGCTTTAGAAAGCAGATAGCCTGCAACAAAAACTATACTAGCAGGAAGGAAAGTTTCCAAGAATCTGAGTTAACTTCAGCTCTTCACTGGAGATTCAGACAAATGGAGCGTTTTCTGAATGAGCTGGAAAACTTTCATTTACTGACACTGTAGCATCCAGCATAGCTGCTATTCTATGAGCTGAAGTCAGTGGACAGGAATACAGTCATGAAAAAGAGAAAATGCTGGCTCAGATTCTATACTCACACCAACTAAACTGTTTAAATTTAGCTATACAATACATACAGAATGTGCTTCATTTAAAAAGGATTCTGGAGCATATGAGACAAAAAAGTAAAAAAGATACTCTCCAAAACATAAAGAGGTTGTTAATTGATGTTAATTTCAACTCATTAGTCCCTTCAACCACTGCTCTACTTGGGGGCTAAAGCCTTTCTTAGAACTCAGCATAATTTTCCAGTTCACTGTTCACTAGTGTTTTTGATCCGTACATCATTCTTCTTCCATTCTGTGTTAAGGACTAAGACCTGTCAGGAAAGAACCAGAGAGATCAGAAAAGTAACACAGGAATAAAAATTATACCAAGTTGGAAGCTGTGGCTTCAGAAAAAGATAGGCCTCTGGGAATTATTAAAATGTGGTCTTGCTCCTTACTTATTCTTACCTGGAAGAAAGAAAAAAACAGAGGTTATTTCACAGGATACATATTTTTCAGTGTAAATGTGACTAGCAAGCATTTTCAATGATCTAGTGAATAAAACAATGAGGCAAAAATTCTAAGTTCACACATAAAACTTAAAAAAAAATTCCCTCACTTTCAAGTATCTGCTAAAAAACTCAATACTATATTCCCCCTCTTTTTTAATTTTTAAAGCTAAATGTAGCTTTAAAAAAAGCTGTAAAATATTTTTAATTTTTGTCTATTTTTCCATTTACTGAGCTTATCTAAAGTTATTTTGGGGTTCCAGCAGTTATTTTGGGGGTCAGACGTATTCAAGAAAAATAAATGCCAATATTATTCAACCCCAAGTAGAAACAATTATAACCTTAATTTGCAACATGACAATTAAGGGCATTAGGTGTGGTGCACCCTGTAATCCCACACTCAGAGGAGGCTGAGGTAGGAGGACTGCTGGACTCGAGGCCAACCTGGGCTACAGTGAGTTCAGGGCCAGTCTGAATGACAGAGCAAGACCCTGTCTTAAAAGGAGTGAGGGGGGAGCAGGAAGAGAGACACAGACAGAGGCAAAGAGAAAAGAGACAGACAGAGATAGACAGAGAGAGGGGGAGAGAGAGGGAAGGAGAGGAGAGAAAGGGAAGGAGAGAGGGAAGGAGGGAGGGGGAGGGAGGAACAGAGAGAGAAAATATTAAAGGAAAATGGGCAGGAAAGAGAACAAAATTGCTTCTTAGAAAGAAATAAAGGAGAAATGGAACTGGGGTAACTAAAGACTGTCCATGGAGACAAAAGAAAGATTTTTGGTGGGCTGTACTATATGGCTATGTCATTCTAATCACACATTATTTTAGTGTTTTTTTTCATTTCAAAAGAGTATCTTGCTTCTCAGTGTAAAGAGAAAACAAACAGATATAATTAACATGAACAAGGATAAATCTATCACAGTATTCTTTCTTTAGGTTGGTTCTACAGCTGGTCTGTATCAAAGGAATACAGAGAAGAAAGCTGTCATACTTGTGGCCTTTCTTGGAGATAACATTTGAATCAGCATTAGGTTGTCATTCAGCATACTGCATTCAGGGAATAAAGTCTGAAAACTGGATTTTCAAATAAAAGCAAGAATATAGCTGTCTTGTAATGAATTTTTAAAAAAGGAATCAAAAGCCAAAGAACTCACTGAGATGTATGTATTTGCCAGGTGTGCCCATCCAAATAAATCTGCAAGTCTGTACAAGCTGGCAAGTTTACAACGAGTAAGTTTTTCTCCTTTCACATACGAGGATGTATCCGCACTGGGAAGGTCATTAATAGGTGTGACCATGCCAAGACCTAGGACAGGGAAAATTGTGGAGAGACTCAGAGTCAAATACGGTCTTCCCTAGAAATGAGAAGCCAGGAAGCAGCCAGTAACTGCGGGTATGCAGCCCTGTAAATAATCAGCTTATCCAGTGTTTTACTGGCTCACCCTCTTTCAGAGAAGTATACCAAGAGCAAAAACAAGTATCAGCTATTTTCTGTGACTGCTCAGTAAAAGTTACTTCATCTAGTACTTTCTGGGGAATGCCTGCATATCACTGGGAAAAAATGGTTTCATGATCCCAAAGGTGAAAAGTGTTACTAAATATTGAGGTTACTGCCAACATTATGATGCAAAGACTTTAAAAGAAACATACTTTTCTAAAATTTGATATTTAAGCATAAAATTAAGATATAACATGCATACAAATAACAGTATGGCTTATGTTATTCTGAAGTCTCAATGACCCAACAGTCAAGTTCAGGTGCTGCCAGTTTCAACGTTCACCTTTTGTTCAGTCTTCACACACCTCCATCTCTTTGCCCAGCACTGTCTTTCTAGTTTTCCCCAGGCGTATGTGATACTACATTGATCTCTCGCTCCCTTTCCAAATGTATCTTTTCTCCTTCCAAAAATTCTCTTTTCCATTTTTCCTCCAACTGGGGCCCTCTGTCAAAGCTCACGCTTCTTGTTTCTTTACCATTTTCCTTTTTGCCATGAAAACACTGCACACTCCTAGGCCTCATGTTTGTGTAATGACAGTGTGATCTTCCTCTCTGACCATGACTGGCTCCCTAATTTTCAGCCTGCTACTTCTAACAGCCTGCAACACAAAAGCAAATTAAAAGGTTTACTTTCTACTTTTCTTATTGTTTCTCTACTTTTCTAGTGTTGACGACATTACAGATTCTCCAGGCCGAAACCTTCACCTCTACGCCTTTCCCAGGCTATCACAGACAACTGGTCCCCACATTCCATCATTCTCTTCACAAGGCTCCTCAGGTTCATGTTAGAGTCCAGACCTATCTCTTGGGTGGATTCCCACAATAACCTCTCTCTTTCTTGTCTCTGCCTGTAACCCTTCTCTATAAATTCATCCTGGAGACAGCTACCTGAGTTTCCTAATGTACTGCTTTTATCTGAGAACACAAGCCCAGTCACGAATTTTATTAAAGAGAAGCCCCAAATGGGAGATTTAACTGTGAAATGGTCAAACGAATTCAATGACAGCTTTAAGCATTATGTGGGCCATGCAAAACTAGTATGACTTCTGACACGATCCTATCGCATACTTCCCCCTACCCTTTCAGATTCACTTTCAGTTTTCGTACCATTACATAAATATGCTAAGCACACTGGTCGACTTCCACTTCCTGACATCTGAACACAGGGACAAGGCTGTCCTCCCACCATCCTTTGCAGATTCCAGCAGGCCGGCCAAAACCCCTGCAGCTCTGTGTTCCGGACACGGAATCTAGGACATTCACAGGACAGCTTCTCTTATTATTCTGCTTTCTGCAACTAGTCTTCCTTTTCGAACTTTTCTTTTTGGATTCTTTTTTCCACATCTATCCCTCTGGTATGAATATTTAATCAATGCCTACAGCAGCTTGTACTCTTTCTCACATCTTACCTGTCAGGTCTCCTCCCAAAGATTGCAGATGGTGTCCTGGCCACTCAAACTGAGTGCACTGAAAGCTAGGCTTCATCCATTTCACAAGCCAAACCAGATTCCTAGTCTGCACTTTCTGCTTTTGTTCAAGCTACAAAAAAATCTACCAGTCCATTCTTCATACAGAAAAGAGTGATTTTTAAAAAATTTTCCTCCTTCTTGAAATGGCTTCCCATCAAAGTTAGTAAATTCAGACTTTCAAACTTGGCTGTGACATGATTTATATCAAAATCATGTTTTCCTATGCTTTACTTTGTTTCTGATCTGACTTTACTTGACGCTTGAAAAGCATGCTTCAGACTATTATTATTTCTGACCCTTGACAAGTCCAAAGTTATTCCTGCCTTTTGTCACCTGGCACCTGTACTACCTCCCTCAACCTAGAATACTTCCCACTTTGGTAAGGCTCACACCGTCAGGTGCTCTCTCTTCTATCACCATATCGCAATTCTCTACGGAGCGCTCCCTGTTATCTGATCATCTTACTTAGACTATTTGCTGTCTCCACAAGAAAAGGACTCTGGTCTGTACTGTTTACCAGTGTACTTCCTGTTCCTCAATCAGGCACTTAGCTCAGACACACTCAATATTATACAAAGAATGAAGCAAACCAGCATAACATTTGAGTTTCTGTTTTTGCTGGCAGAATGTTTCTCTGAAGTTAGAAAATTCAGTCATTAGGGAACTCATCCTTCCTCCTTTCCCCAAATACCTCAAACTTCTAAGTCTGTTCTACTTTCCCTTGGGTATGCTGCCTCATTGTTCTCTTTGCTTTATACAGTGATGGCGAAGCTTTAGTTCTCAATGGTACCGACAGCCCATCCCCACACATGTGCATGGGCGTGGCACTGCTGCAGCATCCCCACAGCCACTCCTCCAATTCAAGAGCTTTTATCTTAGGTTGGGATTCTCTGAATCCTCAACTGCTCTCTTTCTTTCCTGGTACTCATGTTATCACCTATCAAAACTTTGCAAGGTTTTTTCACATCTTATGCTGGTAGTCCTCTGTGGTCGGGGAGCAAAGGACCCAACTCTTCTCACCTGTGTCCATCACCATGATGCTTTTTTACACTTTTTCCTCTATTGAAAAAATACACGAAGCTGGGCATGGAGGCACATGCCTGTAATCCTAGCACTGGGGAGGCTGAAACAGGAGGATCACCATGAGTTTGAGGTCAGTGTGGGACACATATGTGAGTTCAAAGCCACCCAGCACTACATAGTGAGGTCTTATCTCAAAAAATAAAAATACAATAACGACAACACCAAAACTACATAAATAAAATAACTAAAACTTATATGTTTCTAATAAAAACAAGAAAAGAAAAAAAAAAAAGAAAAAAGAGGCTGCAAATGGAAGGAAAACAAAAAAATAGAAGGAAAATATTCTTTATGGCTTCAGTGTGCCTGAAGGCAGTCTCTACCACTTCTCTAAGGCTGTGCAGCAGGTTCTGGATCTCAGAGCTGAAACGTACAGTACAGGAGCTAAGGCCTGAGGATTGCTGGTGGCCTTACAGTGTTCAGTTCACCAAACTGGTTTTCTCACTAGACAGCTCCTGAATCATTAGAATGCCAAAACCCTTACCCCCAGTTCTAACTATGCTATCTCTGAAAGCCTGATACAGTGAGCCCTCTCTTCTTATCATCAAGTTTTCTTAGTCAACTCCAGCCAGGAATCAATTCAAACTCTGAGCTCACACCATGATGATTTATGAAAGTTCTTTAGGAATTTCTTATGAACAACTTTGTGATGCTTTTCTCTGTAGTTACTTGCAGTATTAATTAAACTATGCCTATGTGGGGAAGGAGCATGCCTTAAACTAGTCTGTAATTTTTATGAAGTCTAGTAAATGCTGGATTGAGATGAAAGATTTTAACCATGTGCTATCTTGGGTGTTAAGATAGTATAAAATTTATGACTGAACCTGAGCTGAACATGCAGCTAGGGAGATATAGTACTCTGAGGTAGAGTGCAAGCGTAAGTTAAAACTATCCCAAACTGACATACTGAGAGGAGGTGAAGAGAAGCCCGAGAAAGAATTGGTCATGATGTAATCTGCGATCTGCTGTAAGGCTAGTAGTCCAGTTGGGTTGTGGCCTTTCTTCATCTGTTCTTGAATAAGACATTCCAGGTCTTCCCGAAAGGCCTGTAATACACAAAAACAACCACTGAGCATGTATTATGCCACTTGAAGCAGAATGACTCAAACATGTTCTGAAATAATCATCCTTTCCTCTCCTCTCTTTTGAACTGCTTTTACCTACACTATACACAAACAAATGTAATACACAAAATAAAACTGAAACACTGGAAGCAGCAGCAAGGAGCCTACTTTTAAGTTAGGAGAAAAACTGTTAAGCCTTCTTAAGCTCAAAGAAAATGAGATAGTATAATATCTACACTAGACAGCACAGTAAATAAAGCAATTGTCAGTAAATCCCAACTTGAGTACCAAGTGTGAATCAATGCACAAGACACATTCCTTGCTTAGTGGCACTGTCATTTAAGTCAGGACAGTCCCTATTTGAACAGGGTGCTACTGTGTATAGATTCATAGTGAAAGCTGTTACTAACACATACTAAGTCACAGTTTCTATTTTATGATTTCCATGGCAGTTCCTTAGCTCCATGAACTCTGAACGCAAAGTAGTAAGAGGACTCAAGAACTAATTAGTCTCTTTAAGCTATCCTAGAGAAATTACACTTTTTCTGACTTGGGGCTCCACATATTTTTATTCTGGAGTTCTGCAAGAGGAAGATGCTATACTCTCTGCTAGTAAGAATATTTGAGTGATTAATTTTTTAAAAACCAAACTGATTGTGACCATACTGGAATTCTGAGTTCATGAAACAGCTTTCACGAGTTAAACGTAGTTTTACTTTTATAAATTTGAGGCTTGTTAAATGTGGATCATTAGTACACTTACAAAAATTTTAAAACATCTAATTCCATCTATTATATCTCGTTCACTCAAATATATGACTAGAACAAAGGAAATTACCTTCTAAAGTACTGTCTACAAGTAATGCACATTTCTAACAGAAAACTCCACTAATACTCAAGTGCCCGTGAACACAGAATTGCTTGTGAGCAGCATATAAAAGGGTAGACGGGTGCCTTCATACAGATGAGAAACATGAGTGTCCACGAGGGTCAAGGCTGAAAGGCAAAGAACCTCTGAGATACCCTCTGTTTTGCTGTTTTTGTCTTTGGAGACAGTGTCTTGCCATGTAGCTCAGGCTGGGCGTTAACTCACTATGTAGCCCAGGTTGGCCTTGAAATTATGGCAATTCTCTTGCCTCAGCATTTTGAGTGCTGGGATCATAGTTGTGCACTGCCATGCTCGGCATTATCCTCATTTATCTTTATATAAACTACAAAACACTTTTGGACATATAGCAATGGCCCAGTTTGCTCTTCTGAAACTTCGTTTTCCCTTCAAAACCAAAATATTTAAACTTTTATCACCAGTATTTTTTGATTTAGTAAAAAGAAAATATTAAGATTATTACCTGTATTACTCTTTATAATAGATCTGAGAAGCAGGTACTATCTATTTTATTGAATGCCCTTGGCCCCATGTTCTTGCAGGAAGAATTTAAGGCCCCTTCCACAATTAAAATGATACAAAAAGCTGGGTGTGGTGGTACATGCTTATAATTTCAGCACTTGAGAGCTAAGACAGAAGGCCTACATAGAATTGGAGGACTGTGAGAGTTGGAGGTCACCCTGAACCATATAACAAGATCCTGGGGGAGGGAGAGACAGAGAGAGAGACAGAGACAGAGACACAGAGAAATACAGAGCAGGCCTAAGAGGTCAGACAGAGCTAGGAATGGAAGACACTAAGTGGATGGCATAAAATTGCACAGTTGCTGAAGACAAACCAAAGTTTACGTAAACTCTCAGGAGTTAAAAGATCTGTATCAAATTAAAAAGTTTCTGCACAGAAAGGGAAACCACCAACATAGTAGAGACTACCCTATGGGATAGGAGAAAGGATTCACCACCTACTCTTCTACAGAGGGTTAACATCTAGAATATATAAAGAATCAAACAAACTTCCAAATATTCAAATGGTTCATTCTTAATAAATGGACAAAAGAATTGGGCAGATGCTTCTCAAAAGAACATATAGGAATGGCCAATAAGTATATGAAAAAATGTTCAGCATCTATAGCCATTAGGAAAATGCAAGAGATTCCATCTCCCCTAGTCAGAATGGCTATCATTAAGAATACAAAACCCCATAAACACTGAAGAGGATGCAAGGGGGGCTGGTGGCTGGAGAGAAGGAACCTTTCTATACTGTTGGTGGGAATGTAAATTAGTATAGCTAGTATGGAAATCAGTAGGGAGGGGGTTGTTCAATAAACTAAAAATAGAGCTACCAGTTGATCTAGCAATACAACTCCCTATATATACTTGAAAGAATTAAAGCTAGCATAGTATAAAGATATTTGCATACTCATGTTTACTGAAGTATAATTCACAATAGCCAAGATATAGAAACAGCCTAGGTGCCCACCAACGGAGAAATGAATAAAGACATATAGCATATATACATGATGAAGTATTATTCAGCCATAAAAAAGAACTGAATTTTGTAAATTGTAAAAAAGGAGATGGATCTGGAGGTCACTGTGTTGAGTATAACAAGCCAGATTCAGACCATCAGGTCTTCCCTGATACGTGGATGGCATTATGGCTCGTGTCCAGATGTCCCCCCGCAAGCCCCATGCCATCGCAGGTCAGGCTTTCTCAGAGGTGGCTGGACCTAGAGTGTGTATTGCTGGGATTAGGGTGTGTGATTACTAAATTAGTCCACTGATTGATACAGCATAGTCCTGGGTGTGAGTAGTACCCATCCTAAGGACAGGTAGCCTAGATTAAATATAAAGGGACAGGAAGAATCTGTTATTGTCACTTTCATTCGCTTGCTTGCTGCCCTCTCCCACCACAGACTGTTGCTACTCTGCAACACCCTTCTGCCAAACCTTGGCACCAGCCAGCAATGTACAGATGCCACTATAAACTATGAGTCAAATGCACCTTTCCTCCTTCAATTCTGGATGTCAGATATTTTGTCTCAGCAACAAGAAAAGACAGATGATAAGAAACAGAAAGGAAACTTGATAGACAAGAGGGAGGGAACAAAAGGGGAGGAAAATGGGGTATTAAGAGTTGGTAATAGGCATAAATATGATCAAAATACATTATACACATTGAACCCACCCCCAAATGTGAAACTCAGGGTAAAGGTGGGGCACAAGGAGTGGTGGAAAATGATTAAAGTATGTTATGGGAATGTACAAATCTCCCAAAATAAAAACCACTAATTTGTATAACCAATATACCCTAATCAATAAAGTTGGAAAAAAAGGAAGATGTACAAATAAAGGCCATAAATCCAATTTCCACTATTTAAAAAACATATACACAGAACCACAGCAAAAACCAAGTCTTCCTTCTCAGAGAAGAGCACAGAAGTGGAGGCTGTGACATTTTATAAATAATATAAACAAGCCTATATCCTTAGGCAAATAAACATCCTGTATCCCTAGGATGCTAGACTCTTATAAGATCTTCACAAACATAGAGCAAAGAATTACAATTAAAATCTCAAAGTGTTGCCCCAAGAGTATAATGTGCCTTAAATTAGTAATTTATGTATACAATTTCCACAAAAGTAGTTGCCTGCCATGTGCGAGGCACTGCACTGCAGTAAGTTATTTCACTTAATCATCACAGCAAATAACAATAATTGCTGACGAGGAAACTGAAGCACGAGTTAAGTGAGTTTCCTAGTATTACACAGCTTTGTGGCAGACAAAGTGAAAGTTGAGTCCAGATTAAAATAAGTACTACACACAATTACATGTATTTTTTAAATTTTGTTTTTGCATGTACAAAGTTAAATGGAAAACAATGAGAAATATGCTGACCTCTAACTTAGGTCCAAAGAGCTTGGTACCTTCGAATCACCACAATCTGATGCTGTGTAACTCTGGCTTTCCCTACCACTAATACCTTATAGATGCTGTGGTGTGACCTACAAGGTTCCTGAGCGTTCTCTGCCCAAGACCCTCCTTCTTCCTCTCTGCTAACTCCATTCCATCTAATAGAAGTACCGGCCTCTACTGCTCCTCTTCCCAACCAACTCTTAACCTGTAGGGCCTGCCTCACATGCTACCTTCTCCTTAAAGCCCCTCACACGGAATCATTTTTCTTCTGCACCTCGGTTGGCTCTCTTTTCGCGCTTCCCCATGGTGTACTGAAGGCACCTGGCATGTGACTGGGACTGCGTATCCATGTTCTCTATACTGTTCTCTATACTGTGCTTTTTGTACTTCTAGATTTGAGTGTCTAGTTCAGCTTAACTAATAAAACAGTACATTAAGAGTTTTTATTTTCCTAAACCTAAAGAAAGAAAGTGAAGAACCTGACCTCAGTTTTGACTGAGTTAATGATAACATGGTTTCACTTCATAGGTTATTAGCTAGAAAACAATTTTTGTCACGTAAATGACAAACTCCTTCTGGATAATAATTATGAAATAACTGTCTATCATCTATTGGGAGAAATTTTTAAAAATCAGAAACTTAGCTTTACTGAGTGTTATAAATTTTTAAAGTCATTTAATTTTGTTCAAAATTCTACTTGAAAACTTGTTAGTCTCCAGAGCAAATTTAAACAGCTCTTATTAAATACAAGTTAAAAAAAATATGGTGAAATATGGTACTATTCCCCCAAAATAACATCTAACCAGAAAATAAGACTTAGCATGATTTTTTAGGATGCATGTAATATAAGCTCTAACTCCAAATGAACCACAATTAAGGTTGTTAGCCAGGGCTGAGGATATAGCTCAGTGGCATAAATGCCTGCCCAGCAAGTTCAAGGTGCTGAGTCTGATTCCTGGTACCAAAAACAAAAACAAAAACAAAAACAAAAACAAAAACAAAAACAAAAAAAGGACCACCAGCCATATAGACAGGTTGAATTGTAAAATAACAATATTTATAATTAAATAACAAGTATTAATGACATTAATACTTAATTATGTAAATTTCAATTAAATATTTGTGCATACTGAAGTTGGTGCCTTTAAATGAGAGGTAAATGTCTATATAAACAGATGAACTCATGACTTATTGCCAAATGATCAATAGGAGTAAAGACATGACATGCACACTTAATAATGATCAGATGTGATTGTGTCTAATATGAATCTTCATGATTCAATGTCATGTACTATAACAGATGTACTTAATGCACTGATGTGAAATAAAGAAATGTTTTCTGAAATTTGGTACCTGTAATTTTTTGTTGCTTTTGTGTGAACCATCATTTTTAACTGTTGTCTCCATTACTTTTCTCTCTGTGCTGAGACAAAATTCAGATGCCCAAAATTAAGGAAGGAAAGGTTTATTTAGCTTGCAGTTTATGGAGGCTTCAGGCCATACTTGGCTGGCTTCAACATGGAGCAGAACATGGCAGAGGGCAACAGGTCATGGCGATCGAAAACACCAAAAGCAACAAGAGCAAAAGGAGAGGAGTGAGAAGATTCTTCTGCCCCTTGTATTGTATGCTGGCTACACTCACTGTAGCACTCACACCTATAATCCCAGCATTGGACCATGAATCTTTCGCAAACTCTATAAGCCCGCCTCATGACTGCATGGGACTTTGAGAGGGACATCCAGACACAAACCATAACAACTGTCATCATTTTTGTTGCCACTCCTATCTTGTAAGTCTTTAGCACTAGACTTAATAGAAAACTTTGTGAGGCCTAACCTCCAAGGGGTTATGACTTAGAAGAAGAATTTATGGGATAAAAATCACTGACAGTTGTGTTGCTACTGCACAATGAACAGGCTACAAGAAGTTTGACAAGAAGCTCTATTACTGGACATGAGAGATTGGAACCAATGGTTCTACAGATGAAGTCAAGAAATTCAGCTAGGAGCAGTGGTGTATGCCTATAATCCCAGCACTCGGGAGGCGAAGGCAGGAGGATTGCTGCAAGTTTGAGTCCAGTCTGGACTACAAAGTGAGTTCAGGTCAGTCTAACTGCATTTGTAAGACCCTATTTCAAAAAAAATGACCAAAAAACAACAAAAAAAAAAAAAAAAAAAAAAAAAGAAAGAGAATTCACGCAAGAATTTATGCTATGGGGTTATAAAGATGTTCTAGAAGATGACCTGACTGTATCTGAATAAACATAGATTTGTACATGAATAAATATAGGTTGTACATAAAAAATAGGGCATCCTCTGAAAATAAGTCCTATTGTGTCTTTTGAAGCAAAAATTAGTATAAGACCCAGTCATATTTTCAGGAATATATAGCATGTATTGGGTTTAATGTGCTTCTTTAACTATGATAAAACATCATTTCATTCCAACAGTTTGACCCAGACATTTCATTCTGAGAATGAGGTAAATTACACTCTCGGATTTCCATAAACAGTACATACGTGGAATACATTGGTAAAAGAGATTATCTCTACTGCAGTAACAAAATGTAAAGCTAAACTACTTTATCTACCAGCATTTGATTTTTTTCCCCAGTGTCAGCAATCAAACCCAGGGCCTGGCATATGGCAGGAAAGAGCTCTATGACTTAACTACATCCCCAGCCCTTTTTATTTTAAGACACAGCCTCCACCAAATTTCCAGGCTGGCCTTGAACTTGCAATCCTACTATAGCCTCTGGAGAAGCTGGGATGACGGATATGTGCCAGGAAGCTCAGTCAGCACCTTATTTCTAAGACGAATATTCTTTCTTTCTTTCTTCCCTTTGTAGTACTGGGGATTGCACTCCCAGGACCTTCCCACTCAGCTATGCACAGCTCTAGTCCTCTTTATTTTTATGTTTTATTTTACTTTGAGACAGGGTTATACTAAATTGCTTATGCTGGGCTTAAATTTGCTATTCTCTTGCCTCAGACTTCCAGGACGTTGGGATTACAGGAATGAACTACCACACACCAGGTATAATTTTCTTTAAAAATTTTAAAATATGAGCTGGAGCTATGAAATTCCTATAAAGATATAATACTCCTTAGGGGTTACAGCAAGACAAATTCTTTGTTCTATTATTTTTCTTATCAAGGCATAAGGTGTTATTTTTATTAACCAAATTCATAAATTTATATTTAAACCAAAATGTCTTCTGAGTACATTTTTCTTGGATTGGGTTGAATTAACTTGAGCAGAAGAACTAAAGATGAGTAAAAGAAGAAACTACGTGTGGATGGATGCTTTTTGTTGTCGCAACATTTGGAGTTAACATTCTGGCCACACCATTTAACTAACTGGAAAACAATCAGTAAAGTACGTAATGTTGCTAAATGCTAGTTTATTTATCTGTAAACTATGGATATTAACACTTTTTTGACTGGGTTATTTTGAGGATTATATTTTATCCTGTATACATAATAGGTACCTGGAATACTGTAAGAGTTTAAAAATAAGTATGCTTCTAAATTTATTTAATACAAATTAGTAACATCTTTGATTTTTATCTCTATTAATTATAGCATTGTGTAATAAAATGAGCATCATTATTTACAAGAGTCCCACAAAATTTTTAGAGTATTATACTGGTGGAAACATTTCAAGCTTAGGCTGAAAGTTAATACAAAAGGGAAAAGAGGTCTTTGGACTTCCAAACTTCTATAAGAAGGAAGTAGGCTGAGAAAACCAGAGTTGCAAGCAGACTATCATTCATGGAAAACGGATGATTCAGACTGAGCAACCAAGAAACCAGACAGAGCCAAGAGCCCAGGAGATACACTCCTTGTAAGCAGCAAGACTGGGTATTTGCATTAAGGTCTTCCAAACATTTGCCTAAAATTTTACAACTGCTTTGAATCAGTGACTTTTTGCTACCAAACTCCAAAAGTTTTAAGAGGAATGTCTACAAGCCATAAGCTTATGCTTGTTCTACCACTTGGTGGGGCGAGGTGGAGGGGGGAGATAACTTGTCTTTTCATAGTCAAAAGATTGAGAGAAACTAGAGATGAGCTGTATTGAAGAACACCCTGAGGTAGATCACCTATACTTAGGCCAAATTTAGATGATGAGATTCTGGATTCAAGTTGATGAGGATGTTAGGAGAGGGTGAATATTCTGTATATAGGAAGGAGGAAAACAGTGGCTAAAGGAAGGACTGTGGTGTTTTAAAAATAAATTGTGACCACAGATAAGACAATTGTCCCTGTAAAAAGGAGAATTTCATGCCTCTTCCCATGAGTGTGAACTGAACTCTGTGACTCACTTATAACTAATAAATATGGAAGTGATGCACGTAATGCCTGAGATGATGTCATGAAGACCCCATAGGCAGCTTTCTCTTGGATGCTTGCTCTGGAGAGAGCATTCAAATGGCTCTAAAGAAAAGTCTGCGTGACAAGGACTGTGGCGCTTTGGTTACGGCTCTGAGTGAGACATCTTCATGGTAGATCCCTGTCCCACTGTGCCTTTAGCGCACAGTGCCCTTGGCTGATGTCTTTGAGGCAGTTTCATGACAGAACCTGACTGGAAGCACTCAGCGAAGCTGCTTCTGAATTCCTGACTCAGAAATGGTGAAACTAAAAATGCTGGTCTTTTTAAACTGCTAAATTTCAGGTGTAATCTTTTACTTACTTAGCAAGAGATTACTAACTTAGGCCATTGTTTCCTTTGGTGAAATGTTTCTGTTGCCTTAAAAGATATTTAAAAACCACTGTCTTAAACTACAGTGGAAAGACTTCTAAACTTCCAAGTCTTTCATAACAAAATTTTAAACTCACTAGGCAAATATTTAAGGGAAAATAACCCACAATTGTTTTAAATTTCAGCCTTTTCATTTCTCTGTGAGCAAAAAAACAATCATTCTTGTAAAGTGAATCAGAAAAGAAAATGACAATCTATATCTCTGACTGTCATGGTTTATGTCTGTGGCTCCAGGCCTCATGTATTTGCATTGTGATTTGCTATTGGTTCACTGTCTTGGGCTTGGATTGATGGTGTCAGTGCTAGACTCACCTAGGGGTGGAGCCAGCATGCAATGTAATGGCAGGAAGAAGGCAGTCTCTCTCTTGTTGGTTTTCACCTTGCTGTTTGCAGGCGCCATGAACTGCGGCCCTGCCATGCCACCCTGCCTTGCAGCCAACTGAGTATGGACTGAAACCTCTAAAAACTGTAAGAAATAAACCTTTCCTTTCCCAACTTTGGGCATCAGGTATTTTGTCTCAATGATGAGTAAAAAGTAACTAAGACACTGATATTTCCCATTATTTAGCTTTTCCAAGGCAAAAGTAAAATTGATACTTGTAAGTCAATTTACAAGTAGAAATATGGGTACAAAAATTAAATATTGTACTCAAAGTGATACTACCCTAGGGCTAGGGATGGAGGTCAGTGGTAGAGTGCATATCCCAACATATGATACACCGGATTCAATCCCTAGTACTGCAAAAAATAAAGCTAAACAAAGATTATGCTATCTTTAGTATAATGGGGGAACTATAAAACAAAAACTCAGGCATTTTGTTTAATACTTTTTTCATGTAAACATTGTAGTTTGAATTGAATGGTCCTCTTTGAGGCGATTCCTCAAGAAATCTCAGAAACACAGGTGTGCATGATGTATAAACTGTCATTATTACTTTTCTGGTAAATCTCCAGTGACTTTGGAAATAGTTTTTACAAAACTTGGTGCTTTATTTTAAAAATTGTTCAAAGCTTGCACTGCTTTATAACTCGTATTTCAATGCTTTCAATCAAGGTCGTTCATATGGGAGAAATGCTCGAGTGGAATTCCCTTTTGGCTTTGGACTCAACTCACATGATTAAACTCACAAGGGCACAAAAAAAAAAAAAAAAAAACGATTTACTCGTGCATGATGCCTCTGTGCTTAGTTTAAAAGTTTAAAATTGGAAACCTAATACAACCCTAACCTGGGCATTACATGTCTGTGTGTGCTAAATACTACCTTAAGAGGGTCCATGATCTGCATTATGCAGAGCTATAAATTCATCTTGATTCTTATAAGAAACTAGTCTCTCATTTTCCATCACTTACATTGACTTGTGCTGACCTATGCAATTCTACTAAGGGTTTATAAGAAAACTAACAATTCACTTGAGTATGATTTAAAAGTTTGCATATGCTGTGCAGATAGAATTTTCAGCGTAAGTTGTATTTATAATCCACTTTTAATTTACTTAATTTGGGGTGTGTACACGTATGTATGCCTGTATTATGTGTATTAAAATTAGACTGCCAAATCACAGACTTTCTCAAAAATTTTGTCCTTCTGTGCTTCTTTGAGTACGAAGATAGCCGAGAAAAAAGAAAACATATGCATGGGACACACCCAGAGTATTTGTTAGTCCCTGTGATTTGAGTCATGCCTTTTACTTTCTTCCCAGACATTTAGTCTCAACTGAGTACCCTCGAATGCAGTAAAATTGTTTATTCTCCTTTAGTAAACATTACATCCAGAAACTATACAAAGGAAATGTACTATATCACAGTAAGAGTCTATTAATCAAGCTTTGCAAGTTGAATAGATAAATTAGGTGTCTTATTTTTTCTTAAGCAACTGGTTATTCCTCCACATTTCTTTTAAATAGAAGGTAGTTTAAGATACCTCCTAACTCATCTTGTGAAGGTTTCCAAAGAGGAAGAAAAATTTACAGAGTTATAATTATTTCAACTCACAGGACTCTGCAGAATCTGGGTGACTCGCTTCCTTTGCTCCATCATATTGAAGTCTTGTCGTAGATCAGGAGACATATTTCTCTCCCGAATGTATTCAGGGTCATTTTCATTAATCCGGTCAAAATATCTTTCTTTGTGAGGCACAGTAGGAGGAGGAGGTGTGGTGATCACTTCTTGGCTGGTATCTGAACTCATGTTTCAAGTCTGTGGATTCCCCTTGTTCTCTACATAATAAACATAAAGAAAAGAGAACATTCATGATAAATTCCTTCAAATTCTGCATGTGTGAATCAGAACTTGTTAATTTTGCTGTCAAAGAAATCCTTGAAACTCTTTAAAAAAGAACTGGGAGGATCTGGAGCTCAGTGGTAGAGCACTTAGGGCTTGATCCCCAGCACCTGGTAACGGGAAAAAAAAAGCTTCTAAAAAATTTAAAACACCACCTTAGGCTATAATGCTGAATTGCAAATTGATATTTTCTTTTTGTCTTTTTCCTTTTTATCGGTACCAGGAATCGAACTCATGACTGCCTGCTTGCAAGGCAGGTGCTTATGTCACGGAGCTAAACCCCCAGCCCCTGCAAATTGATATTTTCAAAAACTAAAGGAAACTTAAGGTATAAATGCTACCAAATGTATTTTTGAAGGGAACAGCAATCAAAATATACGAACGTAAAATGACACATACTGGTAGCAAATTTTCACCATTAGTAGGCACTGTCAGTGCAGCTTCTTTACTTATGCTTTTAGAACAAAACTTTGGTCATTTTTAATACCCACTGCTTTCTACAGTGAATGTAATCTGAAAGAAACATGACTTCAAGTTTTGGAAATAATCCAACAAATTCCCAGGACAATGCCAGACTTGCTAAGGTTGCTGCCAGACTATACTTTAAGTGAGGAAAAAATAAATATCAATTTAGAAGCCACATGAACAGCCATGATTCACTACCATGATTAATATATATATATATATATATTTTTTTTTTTGTCTTTTTGGGACAGGGTCTCGCTATGCAGTTCAGGCTGGCCTTGAGCTAACTTTGTAGCCCAGGCTGGTCTCGAACTCTCAAGGATCCTCCTGCCTCAGCCTCCCAAGTGCTGTGATTATAAGGCATGAGCCACCATGCCTGGCTATGATTATTATTGATATTGAGAATAATCTTTGATTTTATACCAGGAAGACAATTAAGGGTTTTGCTAAGCACCTAGCTAACCATATAGTTAGATAAACAGAATGGTCACTTAATTTTCGTCATCCCAAATTATGATCAATGTACTCGAAGTTAATTAATTAAGTCATCTGATTCAGTGCTTCTTAAATATCCCCAAAGAATTTTTCCAACCCATTGTGGACCAATGTTTTTATAAAATAGAAAAAAATATGTTTAGATATTATGGCAATATAAAAACACAGAAAAGTTGACTGTTTATTGTCATTTTTGAACTAGTCATGGGTGGCAGGAGAACAAGAAGTCATGGCTTAATGGGTACTGGGTTTCTTTTCAGAGTGGATGAAGCTCTGGAACTAGACAGAGGTGATGGCTGTACAGCACTGGAAATGTAAAGTGCTTAATGCCACTGTAACTGTATAAAGTATTCAAATTGGTAAGTTTATCACAAATTTTAACAATTCCAAATATACTAAATTTAAATGTAAAACTGTAAAACTTTTAGAAAAAAATACATGACCTTTGGGACTTAGGGCAACATAAACAGTTCCTAACACTAAAACCATAATCCACAAAAGGGTAACTGATAAACTCTACTATACTAAAATTTACAATGTTTGTTGTAAATGACGTGGTTAAGAGAATAAAAAGACAAGGTACTGACTCTGAGCAAATCATTTGCAAGCTACATATCCAATAAAGAACTAATATGTAGAATACAATGGACTCTCAGAAATTAAGAGTAAAAAATAAAAAATCCAAAAACTTACAAATGGTCAAAACAGGCATTTCACCAAAGAGAATATATATATTACAAATGGATACACAAAGATGTTAACATTAATAGTCACACTAATTATACACAAATTAAAATTATAATAAGATATCACTGCACAAGAATCAGGATGGTTAAAATAAAAAGTCTAGAAGAATGCAGAGAAACTGGTCCTTCAGACATTGCTAGGGAGAATGTAAATGGTACAGGTACTGTGGTAAGTGATTTGGCATTAAAAGAAAAAAAACTAAACATGTAAATACTATATGGTCCAACACTTACACTCTTGATCATTTAACCCTGAGAAAGGAAAATTTATATTCACACAAAAATCTGCATATAGATCTTTATAGTAGCTTTATTTGTAGCAGTTAGTAACAATCTATACTTTCAACAGGTAAGTGATTAACTGTGATACATCCAATTACGGAGTATTATCTGTGAATGAATTATGGATAAAACAATAGCCTGAATAAATGGCCAGTGAATTATGTTAGGTGAAAAAACTACTCACTAAAGATTATGTAAAGCACTATTACATTTATATAATATTCTTCAAATGACAGCATTATAGAAATGGAGAACAGGGGCTGGGGATTAAGCTCAGTGGCATAAGCGCCTGCCCGGCAAGCAAAACATAGTGAGAACAATCCCTGGTACAAAAAAAAAAAAAAAGAAATGGAGAACAGATTAATGATTGCCAGGGATTAAAGAGGAGTGAGCTTGGAAATATATTTAGGACTGAGGAAGTCATAAAAGAGTAACAGGAGAGCGCCTCGTGGTAAGGATTTTAATCTATTACCTTTTTAAAAAAAATGTTTTCAAATAATCCATGATCCATAAATGGGGTTGTGGCCAGTAGTCTTAAAAACAGCATTAGAAATTCTGAATTATAGGTAGATGTGAAAATGGAATTTGTCATGGTGATGTTGGACTGGGGAAAGGAGGAGAATGAAAATGAATTAAGTGCTAGAGAAAAGAATAAGAAATGATTTCCTGACTTTTTAAAGGCATAAACATAAATGTTAATAAAACTTTAAGTAGCCAATCCAAGACAAAATGCTACAACTATCTCCCTACTTTAGATCAGGTTTGGCTGATAGCATATTACTGACCATATAAATAACACATCAGTGTCAGCACTGGAGAAGGATAAAAGCACTTTCAAGCCAGCTGAGGGCATTATGAAGGGCTGTTTTTTTGATTCTATAAACTGTGTATCTGAAAGCAAAACATTTTTGGTCTCGTTTTTGAGATTACACATCTATCATATGCTCTAAAAACAGAGCCACAGAGCCATTTAAAGATACTGCCAATGATTTCTATCTATCCAAGGCCCTTAGTCATCTAAATCCTGTGATTGTACAACAATCGTATTTTTGTAATGTTTCAGAATAATCAACCACTTGAAAATACAATCAAAAGCCTGTTCTTCTAAGGAGTAATAAAACCCAAAATGTGTAAATTTTGTTGTAAAAAAGAGGGGGAAAAATGCTCTAAAGGATACGACTGCAAGTGTGTTTAGGGGTGTTAAATAGCTGACCATATTAATGTTTTTGGTTGGATCATTGAACACAACTGTTTGCAGTCTCTCTGTTTGAATGTTCACTTTGTATGCTTTGATACTGTGACTTGAGCAACTATCTCTAAGATGATAATGTGTAATCTATTAACTGGTGATTTCTTACTGTTTTTTTTTTTGTGTAGTTCTGTATTACTTGTACCCTTACACTGCTTTGTTTTGTTTTGTTTTTTTCTCTTTTTCCTTTTAAATAAAATTTTTAAAAAAGCCTGTTCTTGACTCAAATTAATTTATTGGCCTAAAATGTGGATAATTCTGTAAAATAATTACTCAGTACTCTTTAATGTCAGGATTATGAAGGATGAAGACACAGGAACTGTTCCAGATTGAGAATAAACACTTTAGCGAATAGTAAACAAGTAATTCTACATCCAAGAAATCACAATCTTGCTGCTTTGGGTTCCCCCTGCTCTCCCAGTTCAGCAACATTAACAGAATAAGGCAAACCATATTTTTTCTTCTGGGCTCATTGACGCTAATAGTGCCATGCCTGCCTTTCCTGTGGTCTAGTTTTCCGTACTGGCACCTAAGCTGCTGCATCTGTCAACCTGTCTCTAGATAAACTGGACACCTGATTCAGGGTTTAGGGTGGACTGTTTTTAAAAATGGCCATAAAACTTTCTCTTACTCTTCTTTGCAATGGAACTTTGCCTATTCCATTAGGAAATGAAGACTATTTTCCTTCCTCTTGAATCTCGGTTCAATCTTTTGTGAAACGCTTTGACTAACTGAATGAATGTACCAGCAGTGACATTATATAACCTCCAAAGTTAGATCTTTAGGGGTTTTGGAGCAGCAATGCTATGAAGAAGTCCACCAGGAACAACCAAGTTGTTCTAGCGACGGCCAGTTCCACGCAGCTTCTATCAGCTAAATACAGAGACTAGAGTGAAAAAAAAGCAGTTAACTATCCAATAGTTCTTAGCCAATTCATTGAATTATAAGAACTAACAAATTGTTTTAGACCTAAAACATTCACTTTTTTAAAAAAAATATTTTATTTAAAAGGAAAAAGAGAAAAAAAAGCAGAACAAAACAAAACAGTGTAAGGGTACAAGTAATTCAGAACTACAGAAAAGCAAAAACAAAAAACAGTAAGCTATCATCAGTTACTCGCTATCATCTTAGAAACGGTGTTTCAGGTCACAGGATCAAAGCACACAAAGCGAACATTCAAACAGTGAGACTGCAAACAGTTGTGTTCAGTAATCCAATCCAAAATATTAATATGGTCTTCTATGTAACACACCTAAACACCCTTGCTGTTGTATCCTTCAGGGCACTTTTCTTTCCCTCTCTTTATTACAACAAAATTTACACATTTTGGGCTTTATTGCTTCCTTAGATCTTATTACTTTTTTTTTTTTGTAAGAGAGTAAAATCAAGCATGATAAAACAAAGCTGTCAGTCAAAACCAAGAATAGACATAGCACAAGATGTAAAAACAGAGTACAAGGTTATCAACAATGGTTACCATAATGCCTCTTGCATCCTTAAGAAGAATTGTCTATCTCTTTAGGTATTATAAAGTTAAACAAAACAGTAGACAACAAGACCAATAAAACCTAAACTTTGTAAATCTTACAGCACCTCAAAAGAGGATTAACAGTCAAACCAGAATGGGCATCATAGTGAATCTTACTGCCTTTATAGTAGTTGCCTATACTCTGATACTTGATACTTTCATACAGAGCAGAATAGAGTCTAATCAGTCAAAACAAGATAACGGGGGTATTACAGGACTTCAAGTTGATAGGAAATCAAAAAAGTTACTATAATATATCCTGCTAGATTTTTGATTTTTTTCCCCTTAGTTTAAAAAAGGAATTTAAAAAATTGAATAATTTTTTAATGAATAAGGGAGAGGATGAGATAAAAGGGGGTATAACATCATAACAATATAGGTTAAAGCATGACACTTTCAGCAACCTAGTGCTTTACCACCAAATAACCCGACTTAATAGTAGTTATCATAGTGTCTTTTTCTTTGAAGTATTTGAATATAACTTCATATGCTATAGCATCAAACATATCAAGACTGTGTAACACCATTCAAGTGGATGAAAGCATTATAGAGTATTTAGAACCAGCCAACAGAAAAAATGATCAATGGTTTCTATATTGTCTCTTTGCCTATAACAATTTCTGTTTATACTACCACATACGATAAAATCCAGCAAGCTACAACATGATAAAATCAATGCAGACAGAAGACAGGCATGGTGGCACACACCTATAATCCCAGTATTCCTGAGGCTGATCAGAGAGGATTGCTGAGAGTTTAAAGCCAGCCTGAACTAGGCAACAAAACTCCGTTGGGGTGGGGGCGAGGGATCAAAACAAAACAGAAAGTTGGTGTGAGCCTTAGTTTAAAATTCAACTTAAAAACTGTGTGTGTGTGTGTGTGTGTGTGTGTGTGTGTGTGTGTGTGTAGGGGGCATTATTCTAGACAACTAGTAACACCCCATCATGCTACTAAGTATCCCAGTGATAGTGACAACAACCCATCATGTTACTAAGTAAACCATACTCAACAAAAGCATTCATAAAATGGTCAGCCAGCAGGTACAGCAAAGGAAGTATTTCAGTTTTAAATTTTGCTGGAAAAAAAAAAGATGGCTGGATATGATGGCACAGGCCTATAATCCCATTACTCTGGCGCCCTGAAGCAGGAGGGCTGTAATTTGAGGCCAGCCTGGGTGATTTAGGAAGACAAAGAAGGAAGGGAGGAAGGAAAAAAGGGGGCGGGGCAGGAGGAAAAGATAATTAAGATAACAAATATGAAAAGTTTCCCTGTGATCCTGAGATTGTAAGGGAAAGAAAATCATTATCTGTTAACTTGTTCTCAATAGAAGTAACTGGGAAAAGTAAATATGGAACTGATTCTATATATGTGTATTATTCATATATATATATATATATATATATATATATATATATAAAAAATCTGGATATAATCCTATGTATGTAGCCTAAAATGAATAAAACAATCATCCATAGCAGGTCAATTCCTCAAGTATTTTACAGACTCTAAAAACATATGGCTTTAGTATCTTACTCTTTCTACAAACTATGATGAACATTCATTCTATTGTTTTCTATAATGAGGTTTTGGAAATGGTTGAGGGGAAAAAAAGAAAAAGAAAAAGATTTTCTTCCCCAAGAAAAAGCTGACAGAGACTATACTGTCAGCTATTACTGGATTGATTACTTGAATGTGCCTCTCAGACATTTTGTTTCTGTTACTGAGTCCCCTGGTATCAGTGAAATTTAAAAAACTGAGATCCAGGAAACTATCCAGAACTTGACAGCTCATGATAAATGAGATGTTTAAAAAAGAAGAACCACTAGAGATTATGAGTTTTACAGAGAGTCCCTGCCCTCAATTTCTAGAGACACTTTAAATCTCTGGTCCTTCCCATTTGGTAGTACGGGGTGGGGGAGGAGTTTAAAGGGAATATTAGCTCTCACACTTTTTGAACTCTCACTTCTTAACTGGTGCAGCACTGAGCTTCTGACTGAAAGCCCTTGCTTTTTGACGTTTTCTTTAGAGTCATGTTTTGATTCAAATTTACTGTTACCTATTACTATAATAACTGCTCTACAAATCTCAGTAAACTTATTCCAAAGTGAATATCAGAATACAAGTAACATAGAAAACCTAACTCCCCAAATTCCAATCTAGCATCTATCTTTTGACATTAAATTTTTCATTGGAGAATACAGTTCTTCAGTCTTAAGAGATGTACAAAAATCCTACAAGTACATTATTAAAAATGATTGAGTTTGTAAAATAAAACATTTACCCAAAAGGTTAGTCTGCAAAATTGATATTTTTATTAGCATATAGCTTATGATACATAGTGAATACATCAGCACAGGAATAGGAACATATTAGAAACTGATTTGCTTTCATGAACCTTTCCTCTCAGTTCATTCCCAATGTGGTCATTGTGATCAGCTGGGAGGACACCAGAGATAAGAGCTCCTTATTTTAAAAAATGCAAAACTGGGGCTGGGGATTTAGCTCAGCGGCATAAGCACCTGCCTTGCAAGCAGGCGGTCGTGAGTTCGATCTTTGGTACCGATAAAAATGAAAAAGACAAAAAAAAAAAAAGTGCAAAACTATTAAACTGCACAGGATATGAATGACTAAGCCCCAAGAGTCCATTCTGATGTAATATTTCAGATAAAGATTTTTTGGCTTTCAGTGCCATAATTTACAATATGGCTGTAAAAGTCAACCCAAAAGCTACATGCTGTTATTGCAGAGAAAGAGGGGTTCTTACCTTCATATTTTAGATGTGAGCGGTTTTCAAGGTAATCCAACTTTATCTATTTTTTGGAAATGTTAATATTGAACCAAAGGGGAAAAAAAGGCAATTTACTGAGCACAGGAAATGGTATCTGAAAATTACTTTCCAAGGTACTTTCTAGTTATAATCTGTCACTTTAGAAATCTAGTAATTTTATATGGATGTCCACAAAAAGATGTTTATTAACCTCAGAAATTTGTTACAATTTTTTTAAATTGCCTTTTTCTAATTAATTATCCTTTAAATCTAAACTTTGACATTATATAATATACAGACAGTCCCCTGACTTTGCATGGCTAGACTTGAAATTTTTTAAATTTTACAATGGTATTCAGGAGTTCAGGTTTACCATGTGTACTTTCTCCATTTTAAACTGAGGAGCATCTGTACTAGGTAGGGTAGTGTTTTCCCCAAGATTCATGTCCCTAGAATCTCAGAATATGACCTTATTTGAAAATACGTCCCTGAGAGGTAGGTGAGAGAGATTTGGCCACAGAGAAGACACAGGTGATGACGGAGGCAGAGACAAAGCTGGTAAAGCTGCAGGCCACAGATTGCACCATAGATTGTGTGCAACCTCTGGAAGCTAGGAGAGAGAGAGGGCATACTTTTCTCCTGGAAGGACCAACCTGTGGACATATTAATTTTGGACTTCTGGACTCCAGAAGTTTAAAAGAATAAATCTGTGTTGTTTTTGGTTACCTAGTTTTTGGAACTCTGTTATGGCAACTTTAGGAAACTATAGTGTTTCACTGGATTTTTCCATTTTGGTATTTTAGAGGAAACATTTTACTATTATAACACTGTCATAGATAGCACACTTTTGCAGTAAAACTAGATTCCTTAGAGAAAAAATCATAATGGTAATCACCTGATGTTCGGCTTTCAGAGACACAAAGTGTTGCTGAACTTATTGGTCTCTGGGCCTTCCACTCACTTAGGTCCCTAAATCCCTTCCCTTTCTTTGTTGAGTAAAGCCAAACGCTTTCACAATTGAAGTGCTACGCCTGAACTCTATTTCCAGGGTCTCAGTCTCAGACTTATCAGCTGTCATTTTTCCTTGAGGTCAACTGAAGGCTCATACAGTGGTTGATGGTAACTAGAGCTCTGAGACCATGCAGACTTCTCTAGAATTGCTCCTCTATGTGGAGCAGTTATCATCTCTGCCCAAAATACCTTGTCTTTGCTCTGCTACACGCCAGGGTTTGACAGCTACTGTAGAACATACCACATACTGACTGTTCACACACCTGGGTTCTATCTGGTAGCCTGTTGTGGGGAATCTCTCCTGTTCTCAAGAACTCCGAATTTTTGTTTAGATAGCCCAAAGCTATAACAGACACCATCCTTAGTATCTTAGCTTGTGTGTGTGTGTGTTTTACTAAACTACACTGGAAAAATGTTTCTAGGTGGTGAGGGGGAAAATGATAAGTAACAACATTTCCTAAGTATATACTTTTATCTAACATTGTCTTAAGGATGTAGCATGTTTTAACTCACTTATTCCTCACAATAGCCTTATAAAAGTAGGTGTTAGAATCTCAATTTACAGATGAGGAAACAAATGAAGTTACCTGTCTAAGATCTCACTCATCCAAGAACTGTGTATAGAGCTGAGGTATAAATTCAAGCAGACTGGTTCAGCAACCTAAGTTCTTACCCACTACAACACTGCATCTCCAATGTCCTCACGCTTTGATGATGTTCCAGTCAGTCTAACTCAAACATGCCAAGATTCTTTACTAGATCTAACCCCTCCTGTACCCTAGCTTCAAATCTAAATTTCTACCTCTGCTGTGAACTCTTCCACAAAATATACAGCTTCATAGATTGGGTCTTGTTAAAATGCAGTTTGCCTGAACACAGAAGCACAAAGCTTAGGGTTTGCACACAGGAACTTGACTATCAAATCAATTAAAATATTCTCACTGCTATTCGCCAAATGCAATCTAAACTACAATGACAGCTGTGGGCCTTAAAAGGGCAAAGGGTCCTGCTACCTAGATTGTATGTGCCCCATTATATCACCCAGAACCATGGAGGACGTTAACTGCGGTTCAAGCTTATCTGTTCTTTTACAGAGATCTAGGCTGTGCTCTAAGAAAAAAATCAAAGCTTTGAAAAGAAGAATGCTCAAAAGGGGGATAGCTGACTCAAATGAAATCTCTAATCCCAGCTTTTTTAGGAACCTCTACACTGATTGCCACAGTGTAGAGCCTACACAATTCCACAGCCTACACTCCCATTAACAGCTAAGAGTTCCTTTTCACCCCAAGTCCCTTTAGAATTTGTTATTGGTTGATTTCTTGATCTTGGCCATTCTTTCTTGAGATGGAATCTCAGTGTTGTTTTAATTTGTATTTCTTGAATGATCAATGATGCTGTCTCAGTTACTTTCCTCTCATTGAGACAAAATACCGAATGCCCAAAATAAAGGAAGGAAAAATTTATTTCTTAAAGTTTTTGGAGGTTTCAGTCCATACTCTTTTGGTGAAATTTTTGTGCTCTTCTATGTAGACTATCATGTCATCTGCAAATAGTGATTAAACTTCTTCTTTTCCTATCCTTATTTCTTTTCTTTTTCTTGTCTAATTGCTCTGGCTAAAGTTTCCAGAACTATATTCAACAGGAATGGTGATAATGGACATCCTTGTCTTGTTCCTCATTTTAGATTGAAAGTTTTCAGTTTTTGTCCAGTCAGTAAACATCACCATATGGAAAGCCAGTTTTTCTAGCACCACTTATTAAAAAGGCTATCTTTCTTCCAATGAACATGTTTGATCTTTTTGTTGAAGATGAGTTGGCTAAGTTTACAGTTGTGCCTGTATCTTTTTTTTTTTTTTTACTCGGTACCAGGGATTGAACTCATGACTGCCTGCTTGCAAGGCAGGCGTTAATGCCACTGAGCTAAATCCCCAGCCCCGTGCCTGTATCTTTTAATCTATCCCACAGATCTTCAGCCGACATCTTACTAAATGGACAAAAATTGAAAACTGTCAACCTAAAATCAGGAAAAAGACAAGGATGTCCACTATCGCCATTACTATTCAATATAGTTCTGGAAACATTAGCCAGAGCAATTAAACAAGAGAGAGAAATAAAAGTAATAAGGATAGGAAAAGAAGTTAAATTATCTTATTCACAGATGATATGATACTCTACATAGAAGACCCTCCCAAAATTTCATTGAAAGACGTCTAAGATGTAATAACCAAATTCAGTAATGTGGCTGGATATAACATCAACACTCAAAAACCAGTAACATTGCTATACACAAACAACAAACTCACTGAGAGAGAAATGAGAACCACGCCCTTCATTACAGCATCCAAAGAAATCAAGTACTTATGAATCAATCTAACAAAGGAAGTAAAAGATCTATATGTTGAAAATTACATTACTCTGAAAGAGGAAATTGAAGAGGATTTCAGAAAATGGAAAGACATTTCCTGTTCACAGATAGGAAGAATAAACACTGTGAAAATGGCCATTCTCCCAAAATTGTTACACAGATTTAATGCAATTCCAATCAAAATATCATTTGCTGCATACCTCACAGATCTAGAGAAAACATTCCTAAAATTCATTTGGAAACAGAAAAGACCTAGAATAGCAAAGGCAATTCTGGGCAACAAAGAATTGCGGGAGGCATTCAATCCCTGACTTGAAATTATACTACCAAGCTATTGTGATAAAATCAGCATGATACTGGAATAAACTCCAACCTGAAGTTTCTGCTATTATTTCTGTAAGGATTATTTGTATGTCATTTGTGTTGATCCCTGCTTTTTTGTTGACACCTATCAGTCTTATATTGTTTCTGTTTGCATCATCTTGTAGCTATTGAATTATTGTTTCCTGGTTCCTTGATATTTTTAAGAGACTCCTTCTTTCCTGATTATAAACTTCCATCCGGTCTTCAAGGTCTGAGAGTCTATCTTCAGCTTCATCCAAGCGGTTTTGCCAGCTTTCAATGGAATTTTTAATTTCCTGAAAATCCCTTTGAATCTGTTTCATGCATTGTCTTACAGTTTTTTTGAGGTTTCCACAATTTTCTTACGTTCCTCTATTTTTTTTTAAATCTAGATCTTCTTTAGATACACTCAACATTTGTTTCATAATGTTTGCCATTTCTTTTTTATCTGGGAGATTAGTTCTGATCTGATTTCCTCTATAGCTTCATGGAGTTGTTTCTTTTAGTGGCTATCATTGCAGAAAGTTCAGTTGTGCGATTTCCAGTGTCTTTCATTTCAATGTCTCCTGGGTTTGTTCTCAGTGAGCTAGAGGATTGAGACTGCATCTTGCTCTTCCATTTTGCCATTTTCCCCTGTGATCCATGTGGCTTGGCAGGCATCCTCCTGATGGATGCATTGGAACACTGCTCTGGGCAGAACTTTGACTCTCCAATATCCCTGTGACAAGCTGGGGTGTACCCCCAAATATGACACTAGAGCCTTGTGCTCTGTGACCTGTGAGGCTGGCTGGGCATTCCCGATGGATTGCACTGGGTTGCAGTGGGATGTGAGGCTGGGCAGAGCTTGGATCCTCTGTGTAACTAGCAGGGATACACCCCCAGAATGTGTTGCCAGGGCCTTGTGCCTGGTTGGCGTTCAGAGCCTCTAAACCACATGGCTAGCCTGGATGCACCTATGGAGGAGTATGGTACCAGGGGTTTGCTCTTGACTAGGCAGCGTTCAAAAGCTCTGGGACCTGCCTGGCTGCTGGGACACATCTCTATGGTAATGGGGTCTTGGGTTCTAATGGGTAGAGCTCAAACCCTCCACTACCTATTAGCCAGGCTGGTCACTTCCCAATGGGCAACTCTGGGGCTCTGGGCTGGGCATGGCTCAGTACCTCTGTGACCTGTGAGGCTAATCAGGCATTCCCCTGATGGACTGCACTGGGATGCTGGGCTGGGCAAAGTTTGGATCCTCTGTGCAGCTGGCTGGGACACACTGCTGGAGTGTGGTGCTACAGGAGCCTTAGGCCTGGATGGGAGGAGTTCAGAGCCTCTGGACCACATGGCTAGCCTAGCCATAGCCCTGGGGTATGGCTCCAGGACTCTTTTTCTGGCTTTTTTTTGAAACAGGGTCTAACTATGTAGTTTAGGCTGGCCTTGAACTCACTAGTGTAGCCCAGGCTGACCTCACACTCACAGTGATTCACCTGCCTCAGCCTCTCAAGTGCTGGGATTAACAAAATACATAGAATACATGTAGAATGTAGAACGTATGATCTGCCAAAAAAGAAAGATCTAAACATGAACTTAAAAATCTATTAAAGGCGTAGGTAAGGAAGTAATCAGAAGTTACTATATAGTAAAAAAAAAAAAAAAAGTTAACTTTCTTGAGAAAAAGAGTCATATTGTCTCAAATTTCTGTTTTTTGACTTCAAGGTCCTCCCCCCCCCCCTTGGTACCAGGGATTGAACTCATAACCTTGCATTTGTCAAGCAGGCATTTGGACTGCTGAACTCAACTCGTGGCCCCTTTAAGGGGTTTTTAGGTTTGCATTAAAGGTTAACACACAAAACAGATTTTGGAGGGATGTTGCTTTCATAAGAATTAAAGCAACTTGTAACTTTTTTTAAATAATGAGGATGCTTTCCTTTCAAGCTTTCACTGTAATTCACTAGAGAATAAGCTTTATGACTCAGCTTTTAGTGCCCACTCACATATGCCTGAAGGGACCACATAAACTGCTTGCTATATTTTAAATGCAGGCGTGAAGGAGGA
The DNA here is from genome assembly GCF_034190915.1 of Cavia porcellus. NCBI lineage: Eukaryota > Metazoa > Chordata > Mammalia > Rodentia > Caviidae > Cavia > Cavia porcellus. The sequence goes on along the minus strand of NW_026947485.1, from coordinate 83,693,719 downwards.
TTCTTCGTTTTTCTGAGGCTTACAAAGACTAGACTCAGTGCTTGGTTCTACAGTGCCTATTTAGATGGATTTGAAGTCTACATCAAGTACTTTATTGTCAAATAAAAAGCCATCTTCATGGAACTTAGTAACTTAAGTTACTTGCCAGAGTTTGGTAAATACTGTATGTCTACTCTTGGCCTCTATTGTCACAAGGAATTAGTTCCATCATGATGTCAAGGGCTGGAAAATGTTATTTTAAGCATCTAAAAAATACTACGACACCTTGGAGTCACTGGTTGCAACTAAGAAACACAAAGCTACCTACCTTAATTTCCCCACACCTTGAGGACTTATTTAAAAGCCAACTCCTTCCATGATGACTTTTCTTCAGGCTCCTCCACCAGAAACAGCTTCCTCCACCTTCCTTCTGAAGCATTTGTCCAAGTGTGCATGGCCTTTCAATTATTCACATCTATTTATCCACTCCTAGAAACTGGGTCAATATTTTAGCCTTTTTGAAAACGATGCACTGAATTTACTCAGTAGGGTCACTAACAGTATTAAATTCTCATCTTAGAATAAAACAGAGCAAAGAATCTCAAGTAAATCACTTCTTTTCCTTTTTTATTTTTATTTTGAGACAGAGTCTTGCTGTGTAATGCAGACTGGCCCTGAACTCCCTTATACAGCCCAAGCTAGCCTTGATTTCATGGCAATCTTCCTGTCTCAGCCTCCCGAATGCTGGGATTACAGGTATACACCACTGTAGTTGGTTTAAATACCTCCATTTAAAAATGTTTACCTAGTCTGGTGTAGTCGTGCATACCTATAATCCCAGCACTCAGGAGGTTGAGACAAGAAAACTGCCATGAGTTCAAGGCTAACCTGGGGTACATAAGGGAGTTCAAGGCCAGCCAGCACCACACAGCAAGACCCAATCAAAAACAAAACAAGGAGGTATTCATGGCTTGATCAAAGGTACTCAATGTGGCTGAGGTAATGAATACTGTATGACCCGCATTTGAAATGTCTTAAAGGGATCAAAAAGTAATTAGAAGTGTAAAGGTATAAAAAGAGCAATTTTTAAAAAATCTATACTTAATGCTATGTTCTGAAACTGGACACAAACAATGCTACAGAAATACTACCTTCACAAAACTAACTCCAACCTAATCCAACCCATTATTCAGCCAAGCAGCATGGTATACAGAAATATAAGGGTCGGGTCTGGATCCTGCCCCGAAATATCTTCAAGTTTAATCATGGAGAGGAGAAAATCATAATGGAAAAGTTAATTGCAATATAGAAAAAGCCAGTTTAAGACAGTTGTCAAAGGAAAGATAGCTTATAACATATTTGATAGTTTTTGAGGATTGCTGATAAAAAGAATTTTGCATTATGGTAAGTAAAGAAAGTTTTTAGTGAAGAGGTTAAGATCTGAAATTTTCACATGGAAAATAAGGTTTGACTGGATGACTTCTATGTTTCCCGCTTGATTTTATATTTTCTTGCTCTTATACTTTTACTAAATTATACTCTAATAACTTGATATTACCTATCATTTGAATGGAATTTTCTTCAAATTTTTCCCGTGAAAACAACAGAGTTTTTAAAAAGTTGCCAGCCCCAAATAAACAATAATGATCAAACATAATTTCAATATAAATACCAAAAGCAGTATATTATAGTTCATAAGAGGGTATGAAATTTTAAAGGAAAATTTAGATTTGAGGCTTTTTTCTTTATACTAGTTTTATGGTTTGGTTCCCAAAGTTCAAAACAGTCTTTTAAATAGACATTTTTCATACCCAAAAGATGTTTGAAATAATTTATTCTTGTTTCTCTATGCATAGGAAGTTAATAGAGTAAGTCTTAAAAGATCATCCCTATTAAATAAAGCACTTTTCCCCCCATTGTTCTTATGGGCCTAACTTTTATGTTTGAGTTGATGACAGTCCAAAGTATTCTGAAGCCCAGGCAAAGCTTTCATTTTTTAGAATAATATAAATACAGGTTTTGTTATGATACTTGTTCTAAAACATTAATAGCCTATTGTTCACTGTCAACAAGATAATACATTGAAAACCAGCATTTCTTGATAGGAAGTGAAGCCCCACTCAGTGTCACAGGCCTAGCCAAATGGTGGGTTCCAAAGAAGAAAGCGTAGGCCTTCTGGGAACACCTAATAGGCCAGAGTAATGAGAGGCTTTGCCCCTTGCCCTTTCTCGGCTCTCCCCATAACAGCTGTTTCAGCTGAAACTATTACCTATTTGCCAGATTTTGCTATCACAGGACTTTTCCTAAAATGGTTTCAAAAGTTTTAGACAAAGTTTGTTCAATATCCTGTAGATAGTAGCCTTCTGTAAATGCCACAGTGGATGGGGTGATCTGACAAAGGTGTTATGGGCTATGTCATAAGATCACAAGTTTAAGCCTAGTTTGGGCAACTTAGTAGCTTAGTGAGACCTTGTCTCAGAAACTAAAAAAAATTAAGAAAAAAGGAGGTAGGATGCTGAGGATGTAGCTCAGTATGAAGATCCTGGGTTCAACCCTAGTACCACCAAATTAATAAATCCATACCTTTATACATGCTTTAAAAATACATCACAGGATTACCATTTTCATAGTTTCATACACACAAATATTTAACAGGCATCACATGAAGTACAATAATTACAACAGGCCTTCATAGCTCACATATGTTTTTAGTAGGCTAAAATCAAAGTCCATGTAGTCTACATACCACATGTTTAGTTCATTTAGAATCTGATTACTAAGCTTTATTTCTACCAGACCTATCTCTAGAAGAGTATGCCTCCACAATAAATACACTACCTAACAAGACAGTAAGACCTCTTTTCAAGCACTATAAACACATTACTTTCATTCATTTTCACAGACTCAAAATCTAAAAAATTTTCTTTATTCAAGTTCTACTTAAAGGTGGTTATTAGAAAACTCCAACAATAGAAGATATAGGAATAGCTGTCATCTTAGGAAATCAGCCAAGATGGTCTCAGTCCCCTAGGTATTTTCACCATTTAATGTAGTGGTTAACTATGAGAACTTCAATAGATTTTGCTAAATGGAACCATATGTTAAACAACTTGTATGAAATTAAGATGGAATACCAGTAATACAATTACCTTTAGAAAAGTATACTTATTTAAGATATATCCAACTTTTTGCCACAGTGATAATTGCATCTGGTTGCCAGGACAACCAGTATACAAACATACATAGATTCCTCTACCTTAAAGGCCAAGAAACATGTTTATCAAACTATGAAGTTATTACTCCATTTTGCTTTTGTAACAGTTGTCAACTTGGCTGACTTCCAAGAGTTAAAATCAAGAAACAAACACCTAATATCCTATGTATGACGCAGCAAATATTCCTGCTTTTGTTAGTTTATAACTTTGCAATTCTGCTGGCAGCACAGCAGAGTACAGCGTAATTCTAAAGTTGCCTCCTCAGCACATAATCAGAAAATTTTAGTCAAGTGATGTCAGTGAAACAAGAAGACAGATTAGAGACTAGAATGTGAAAAAATTCAACAGAAACGCTAACGCCAAATTTTAAAGCCCTAGGGTTAGTAGCTCTGAATAGCTGAACTTATTGACAATTATAAGGATCAATTTTAAACACAAACGTTACCTTCCTCAAAGACTTCAACTACTCAAGTCTGATTAAATAAAGTAAAAGGATTTGCTTTTACCTTTGGAATGAATTTTATACTTTAAAGAGTACACGTCTGGAACATATAATGTTTACACTCCTTGTGTGGAGCAGGTGCACACAAATAGTACCTCTTGTTCCCTTTTCATCCCCTTTCCCTACCCTCCTCCTTCCCCCTCTATCTCTTGGTACTCTTCCCATTTGAGAATGATCTGTCTCCCTGCTTCCTATCTCCATCATTTGTTTTGCTCTTTACTTATAATTTGGGTTTCTCATATTAGAGAAGTCACACAACTTAAAAGTCAAACAAGTTTGTGTGTTTTATTTATTTCACTTAACATTATGGTCTTCAGGTGCACCCATTTTTCTACAAATGGTTCATGTTTATCTTCTGTATGGTTGAATAGTACTCTTTTTGTTTGTACATTTTGTTTATCCATTCATCTGGATAATGGACATACAGGTGCTTCCAAGACTTGGCTAACAGTCTTTTTTTGTCTAAAACTTGGAATCTGAGATCATAATCTTTCAAGATTTTTAAGATTATGATACACATTGTACTGTATCTATTATTATTCTTTATTTTGATATAAAACTTTTTTCATGTGTTTTATATTTTAGTAATATCTACTTATACTGCATTAAAATAGAGATTTAGCTACTGTGAATTGTGCTATAAACATGGGTATACTCTTGAAACTGATTTTTTAAGGAAAGGGTAGTCTTCATTAAAAAATATAGAAGAGTATTCAATTTCTTATTTACATTCTTAAATTTAGGCCAGATGGCAAGGCAAATACAGACTGCACAATATATACAAAAGATGTTCTTGATTTAAACAGAAATTTCATATAGCTTGGGTTACATAGGTTTAATAAATATTCCAGAAAAAAATATTATGTAAAAATTAAAATGTAAAATGTAAGCAGCACTAAAACTCATGTATCCTAATCTCTTCCTAGACAGTAAAACTGAGAATCAAAGGGGCTAGATGATTGGTCCACTATCCCATAATCTAACTCTCAAATTACCTTTTGACTTTTAATCCAACATTCTTTCAGTTTTGTGCTGAGAAATTACTCCTTTCCACGATATTCCAGGCCATGTGTGGTGGGCATAGTGGGATCTCCCCTTGGAGTCCTAATCATACAAAGAGAAGGGGTCGTGAGGGTTTCTATATGGCCACATAACGCTGGCATCCCTTCACTACAACCTGTAAATTCTGTCCAGAATGGAAGGCAGAAGAAAAGAGGACAGCAAAAGCATATCAGCTAGAAGGGATATGGGAATCAACTCGAAAATCATTCAGAAATCAACCAAAAGACTAGTGATCAACTTATATGGTATATAACATACACTAAAGAGCCACACAGAATTATAATTCTCTTTAAAAAATCATAATTTAAAAGAATGAGCTAAACACATAATGATATGTATTGTTGACTTTTCTATGGATTTTTTAAAAGGCATTCAGGTACATACACGCCCACATGCATACACAAATGCATGCACTTACAGAAAATTTCTGGAAAAATAGAGAAGGGCTAAAGATATCAGGATGGGAGTTTATTACATTTTTTTGTACTGTTTAGTTTCTTTACTGGTTTTTATGTTATGAAACTAATACTTTCTAAAAAAGTACAATGAAGTAGAGAAGGAAATTTCCACAGAGGATTGGGAAAGGGCTCTCTGGTGAGGAAGATGAAACTCTAGTATATCTAATCTAGAAGACACATTATATTTAATTCTTTGGAAAAGAATTAAGATTCTGACCTTTTCATATCATGGAATATATATCCTTTTTCATGACTAGGGTATACATAAGTAAGTGAAAATACCTGTAGCATACTGCAGCAAACAGAAGTGTCCTTGGGAGCAGCTGTATCAGGGCCTGGTAAAAATACTCCATTTTCTTTACATTATTTAATTATGACGAGAAAACTAAGGTTATTATTAGAGATATTATTAACTTTCTATAGAAGTTTCAGATAAAAATCTGTTTATAAAATAATCTAATTTCAGTATTTAACAACAGATTAGTAGGCAAGCTTTGCTCTGCTTACCATAAAAATCTTTGCTATATTTAAAGGTTCAAAGAGACAGCAGAGATCACCTAGCTCTAAATACTGGATTGAAACCAATTATTTTCTTAAATGAAACAACAGTAGATTGCTTTTTGTGTTGTAAGGGAAACTTACTTCACAGATTAACTGGAATGTGTGTCCACAGTGTGTAATTGAAAGCCACCTAACAAAGATTACACAGCAAATATAACCAAGTATAGGTGATGTTCAAGGAAATGTTCACACCACACTGTGGACAAGATTGACTTAGTTTCAACTTGAAAAACTCATGTTTTTGTACAGTGATTTATACCTAGACCTACTACTCAGATATTAAAAAGTAAATGTCCAAAATTCCTGACAGACATAAGTTATTTAAAGCTTTAGTTTTCATGTCATTTCGCATGAAAATGACATCTATACATGTTTTTCTTACATATTCCCTTTAGGTTTTCTGGAATAAGCACATGTCTTTAAAAAAAATAGGGTAGTTTATGCTGGAAAAAGATCTTAGAGAGATAACTCCAAAGTTCTAATTTTATAGGTGGAAAAACTAATGTGCAAACCAGTAAAAGAGTCTCCCAATTCCTGGAATAGTGCTTTCTTTTGTGATAGCAGGCTTTTATTTACTCTCACCTCCTTGTGAAGTTAAGGGAACATCTAAACACAACTGCAACCAAGCTATGAAGGGAAAGGCTACAGAGAGGAGATGTCAGGAAGTCTAAAACCAAAAAGAATGACACCATATTACTCTGGCAAGCATTACAAAAATCTCCCATTTTCGACATTTGACTTTGATTTCAACTCTGGCAGGCTGTCAAACTTGCCTGCACCAAGTGGGTGTGCCTACCTCTAAGAGTGCATGATGGACACAACCACAGGCACACAACAGTCCATACAGACCTCACAATGCACAGCCTGTCTTTCAATGTGCCCACTCTAGTCAGTGCATAACTGAGCACTTCACAGAACCCCAATACATCGGGTCAGGGGAGTCAGACAGATCCCACTGCAGAGGAAAAAAAAAAACCCTGAACATGAACTTCATTGAACAACAATAATTCTCCTACAGTTCAACTTACCATTCACTTCAAACTCTAGAAGGAACACAGAGACACGAACTGCTGAGGCATGGAACAGAACTTTGGGCTGCAGCCTGCCCCAGCTCTTCTGACAACAGCAACAGGACAAAGCATCATTATGAGAGAAATAAAGGCCCTTTAGACACTGCCTTTTTTTTAATTCAATGAACCCACTCTTACACACAAAGTTCATGCCACGACGTCTCGAAATGCAGTATTGCCCAATGATGCTGTAAAGAACTTCAATAATTCAGTACAAAACACTTACTTCAAACACTTTTATGTCAGAAGGCAGATTTGGGAGACTACTAGTGTTTTCATTTAAACAGTCAATGTCATCCTCAAAAGTTAAAATTAATAATTCAGTAAACAGCTTTTTAAAACAGACTAACTAAAAGAAAAATAATTAGTTGAGTGATAAAACCACAGGCTCCTCTCCAAAAATACTGCGTATTATTAGCAGCTGGAACAAAATTAACCATTAATCTTATCTATACTTTCCTCTAAGCTGTGAATTATCAGTATTACGACAGACAATCCATTACTTACAAAAAAAATAAAGCTGCTGTATGTTTCTTAAGCTGGTTTTCGTGTGGCAATTCTGATGCAACGCTGCCTGAAAAATGAACTTTGTTTTAAACAGCAAGATATCTACACTCTGTGCGGTTAGAGTAAGGGTGGAGCTCACTCTGGAGGAAACAACACACCCAGGCAGATTTCAGCGAGAGCAAACTGCACATTCATATCACTACATTTTTCAGGCCCCAGAGTAACAATTAATTGGTTAACTCTCCATAAAGAAACAAGGGAAAAGTTCATGCTTGCAGATCAGCTTTCCTGTCTTGGCGTGAACTACACAGACGTACGTGTGTGTGTGTGTGTGTGTGTGTGTGTGTGTGTGGTGTGTAAAAAGAGATAAAATGCAACCTAGATTGCACAGCTCAACCAAGAGAACGTTAAGTGGAAGTATACTATTATAAAGGAAGTCCAACCATGCCAACTTCTAAGTTTAGTAACAGCAGTTTTTATGTATCTCAAGGAGTCCAAAACATTGCTCATTTTAGAACATTACTTTGACCTGTTTAAGGTACTTGGACATTAACACAAATTACCTACTTTCTTTCCTCACCAATAGTGTACTTCTCCTAGCAACACATAAACAACAAAAACATTTTATTGTCGATTCACAAAAGTTGGCTTCAAGGGTAGATTCAGCTCAGTGGTACAAGCACTTGCCTGCTATGTGCAAGGTCATGAGTTCAATCCCAGTATCCCTCCCTCCCAAAAAAAAGTTATCTCCAAAAATAAAGGACACAATTGATGTACTTGCTCTGTAGGACATTAAAACATACACATAAAAGAGAAAAATTATTTTGATGAAAATCACTAATATGCATACTAAAAATTTTTTGCAATTACTACTTTCAAATAACTCCATTAGAATTTTAATTTTAAAAAATTCCCATGACTTCTTCCAATTAAGATATTCCTGATATATATCATATATATTAGTATCTAAAAATCTTTTAAAAATGCTTTTAACTCATATTCTTTTCTCTATAGTTATTTTTTTCACTGAATTTTTATAGTAATGAAGCATTATGCTTTCTAAATAAAACATCCAAATATGAAAAAATAAGCTATATGATTGTTTACACAGTAATTAAAACAATGGAAAATATTTTTGAGAGAAAAATAGGAAAGTTCTCTTTCTAATGAGGCATAGTCATATTATTCTGACCAACTGCTACTCTGTAGCACTAAAGAATAAATGAGTCCACAGCACTGGACATTTCACTATTTAGAGAGTGATCCTAGACCACAACAGGATCCCAGGAAAGGGGTGCTGATCAATCTAGCCTTTGTTAGATTAGAGGATCACTCCTGTCATAAGACAAACCAACCATTTCACAAAATACTCCTCTCATAGTCGAAGTGACTGGCTTATTCTTCCAGCCATGAACATAATTCTGAATCACCTGCTGCCATCCTTTGTTCTTCCTCATTTCACCCCCTAAATGAAAAACCCAGAGACCAGCTGGATACTTATTAGAAGAATCTCATCCTGAAACTTTTTGGATTTGCACTGCTGGAAATGTCTGTTTTCAAGTCAAACTTCACTTTCACAGCTGCAAAGGAAATGACAAGAAAAGAAAAACACAGCCAATATATATCAGCAATTAATTCCATCCACAACTGCCCAGCTGTTTATGCATGGAAGAATCAGTCTGTTTCCTTTTGGGGCTTTCACCACTGAAAATTGATACTGCACATTCGAGACACAAGCTGTTTGTAACATGTCAGGAATGTGCACAGGATCACACAGAGTTGAAGAGACAAAATGAAATCCAGATCCAGTTTTCTTAGGACTTGCCAGTACTATTTCATAGTTTAAACAACTCATAAAAATATCCTAATCACAGAAAGAGAGAAATATATGAAAAAAAAACTCCCTTCTGAATATCAGCCTTCCAATATAGAGGAAAACCTGCCAATGATGTCAGATTTAGTATCACGAAGAGATACTCTGGTGTGCTGACACAGACAAAGCATGAAATTCTCAGGGATCTACATACCCTTGTATGTGGAAAAGCCAGCCAATACTTTTTTTTTTTTAACTACCCAGCTGCTTGCCCAACATGTAGTCTCTTTAAAAATCATATCAATGTGAGAGTTGTTGGGCACCAACGCTTTCAGCAGCCATGTAGTAAAGCGAGTTTTTCTTGGTTAGTTCAGACATGACCTGGCACACATACACACCTGCCTGTCTCAGGAATTTATGTGTATTTACTGATGCAATCTTGTAGGGCAACTTTTGAGCTATCAAATTTCTCCTTCTCTTCTCTGGTCAGTTTTGTGGATTTCAAATAAAAATATTCTCTACCAAGTACTAGAAGCTTGACAATGAAAATAGGGAAAGACTCATATAAATCAAGAAATAGTCTACATGCCTCTCTTCCTGTTTTCCAATTCCAATTTTATTTCAAATATTTGTTTCATTTAAATTTTGTAAAATGTTACTTGCTACATTGCTTTTCTTCAGTATGTAAAATGACTTGCATTTTAGGTACGTAAAATAGCTTGTGATTAATTACTCTTAGGAAAGTTGGGAAAAGAGATGATACTTCTAGAGCAAAATAATACAGAACGTATTTCAGCTTTCTTACTGCTTTGGGCTTTTTTTTTTTTTTAACCAAAGAGGATAGTAGATATCCCCATGACTGAATTCACTGTCCTAAGGACCTTTCCCCTTCTCTTTCTCTTTTTAATTTTATTTTTTGAGACAAGATCTTGCTATGTAGTTCAGGTTGGCCTTGATCTCACTATGTAGTCCAGCCTGGCCTCAAACTTGCAGTGATCCTCCTACCTCAAGCCTCCTAAGGACTGAGACTAAAGGGGTGTGCCACCAGGCTTGGCCCGCTCTTCCTCTCTTTGCCAATTTCTTCTCTGGTCAGTTTTGTGGATTTTAAATAAAAAATTCTCTACCAAGTGCTCTTTGTGTGTTAATTGCACAAGAGTTCATATACTCTTAAGCCTGTACATTCTCAAACAACAAAGACAGGGACATTGTCTCTGGGTATGCTAAAGATTAACCAATGAAGAGACGACAAGCTGTCTGTTCCCAGTACTGTACATGTATGAGTGAGACATTTCATAATCTTCTGAAAGAAGATGCTCTCAGGTACCAGAACTCAAACTAGAATAAATGAGTAGCTGTTGCCAATGAAAGTTCTATGAAGTTCATGAAATTAAAATTTGTTAAAGAGATGTATTTTAAACACGTGGTAGATTGAAAATAAGACACAAAACCAAAATGACAGGGCTTTTTTTTTTCCTCCACCAAATATCTGGTCAAGGATACATGGGGGAAGTTTAATGTTTGACTGATGGGGGACATTAATCTCTAGCAATATGATACAATTGTTAGTGACTAAAATAATCACAGGATGAGCTTTGCTTGGCAAGCTTTCGCTCTGCAAGATTTAGCCCACCTTGAAGTATCTCAGGGAAAGAACTTCCCCACCTACAAAGAAAGAGGAAAGCTCTTCCTGACCTGGGTAAATCAGATTACTTCAACTCAGTTTAAAGCCTGAAACACATTAATAAAGACTATTCAAAATACATTACAAACATTGAATCCCCTAAAAAATATGGGGAAACTAGGTGGGAAGGCAGGGTTCCCTTGTGCCTCATCTCTGATGATTTCTACTCCCACTTTCCTAAAACAATCACCTCTAAGCAGTTACTCCATTGCAACCTGTACAATAGGACATTCTTCACTCTATCTTATAACCTGTGCTTGGTCAGGGTGACAACTGTGGGAGAAGCTAGGAGGATTCCCCTATCTCAATTATTCAACTGCTTGGGTGAGGAAAAGGACATTTACAAAGTTTCAGCTGCTTGTTCAGTGCTAGTCATTTATGGCAGTCTTGTGCTTCACTTTAGGATCAAAGGAGCAGAAGCTGGCCACAGGTGGGTTAAGGGAGGAGCTCTGCTACTAGGTGTGCATCTTAAGTGTTCAGGTGTTTTCTAAATTCCTTTGAGACTCAGTTTTTTCAGCTGTAAACCAAGAGAAATCTTAACTCATGAGGAAACATGCATTAAAAGAGAGTGTTTGTAAAGTGTTGGCATGTAGCAGGTGATCAAAAGAAATAGAAAGCTGAGAAAAAACTGAGTCTGAGGCACACTCAAAAATCGGCATATTTACACACTATTTTCTAAGCTTTGTGTTACCCCCATGTTTGGCTTTCATTTTGTTTATGAAAAGAAAATCACTACAAGTAAGGAAGTGCTTTCCACTAGTAAGGCAACAGTAACTACATCTGTGAAGAAAAAGGCACCTGTCTCCTCTTTGCCCTTTTACTAGTTTGGAGCTGGAGCAGTATGGAGAGGGAGACCACCTTGTGACTACTTGTACCATCTCACCTGACTTTATAGGGAAAGCTCCCTGGCTTGGTATGTTCCTCTTCGTCAGGTAAATATCCATGACCTAGTTGACTTATAACCTATTTTCTTGATCTACTCAGAAACAAATTTACAACTTCAGCTATGTTTCATACTGTTTTCTCTAAGTAACTGAATTACAGAATTCCTCACATTAACTAGTTGCTTCCCTGTGTTCCTCAAATTAACTGAGACAAGTCTGTGCCCCAGTGACTAGCACAGTCTAGCCCACTGGAATGCCCTGCTGAATGGAGATGCCTGGGTAATAGGTATTTAGTTACGATCTATGTAACAAAAACAGCCAACTAATTTTTTGGCTAAAAGTCACCAAAAAAGAAAGCAAAGTGCCAAAAATACAAGGGACAAGGAGCTCATCACAAGCATATAGATAGGCATGAAAGACTAAAGAGAGTAACTCTTCAAGTCCTAGTATTCCATTTTTGGAATGCCCATAATAGAACATTATAATGTATTTTCCTCTTCAAATTCTATTTCCTTGAAGTTTTAGATAACATATAGGGATTTCACGTAAAAATTAAAAAAAAAAAATGCAACCTTCAGCATAAATGGATTAAAAGTTAACTGTGAGCCAGGTGTGGTGGCAGGCGTATACCTGTAATCCTAGCACTCTATGAGGCTGAAGCAGGAGGATCATAAATTCAAGCCCAGGCAAAGCAACTCTGTAACTTACTAACTCTGTCTCAAAATAAAAAAATAAAAAAGGGATGACTACATAGCTCAATGTGAAGGCCCACGGTTCAGCACCCATTACAAAAACAACAACAACAAACCACTTAACTACGCAAAGCTGCGTAGAGCAGGGACCACTGCTAAGCACCTGAAGTACCCTTACCGTGATTATTCACTTGGTATGCTTATGTACTTTGTGTATTTTTCCTGCGTAGTCCTCTCATCCTGACAGACGACAAGACTAAAACTCAAAACTCACAGAAAGGGTGTAAGCAAATAAGGTCACACCACCAGTGGTAATAAAGACATGACACACAGAAGAGACTTCTTCATCACAGGTGACTTCCATCGTGTCAACTGTAGAGGAAGTGAGGAGGCTGTAGATTATAAGAAAACCCAGACAGTTGTGGGGACAACCACACAATACAAGAGATTCAAATGAGGGAACAAAACTCAAAAGGAAGGAAAGGGACTTGGACAAAAAGTAAACTGAGGGCAAGCAGTAAATCCAGTAGGAGTTAGCTTCACAGGACAGAATGCTCTGCCATTCTAGAGTGTTAAGCCTTTGTCAGAGATGCTCCTAGAGCCATAGAAGGTCTTCCTGCCTCTGTTCCCCAAATTAACTGTGCTCGGAAGGGTGACACAAAATGGATAACTCCTTGTTAACAGTGATACCATGTTTTCACACCTCGAAGGATAAAAAAGAACTTCTCCAGGTTAATGAAATACAATTCTTCTCTGCAGGCATCTCTGGTTATATTCTCTTAACCTTTCACCTGAAGAACTCCCTTATTTTGTCTCTCTTGCAAAACTGGATCTGTGAAGCAAATCCTTCCATATGCCTCCAACCTGAAGTTGAAAGTCTCAAGCCTCACAATCTTCTGGTTACCTCCAATATGAAACTCCTTACAATTAATGACCTTGTGCACTCAACGACACCCTTGACACACAGGTAGTGAGCAACTTGAGGGCAAGGCCCTGAGGGACCCAGCACTAGGCCCATCACAGGAGGAGTGTAAAAAATATTATATATTATATATGAATATTGTCTTTTGCAAATCTAATGTTTGATCAAGGGTTATCTGTCAAAAGAGATAATTCAGGATTTAAAGGGGAACAATTACAGACAAGGCTGGAGATAAGTGAAATATAGTCAACATCTGATATAGTTTTCTCCTGGATTAAAAAATGTACACAATATAAGTTATAATAAATGGCAAGCTTACTGAGGTAAAGTTGACATTCAATAACTGTTAACTGTAAAGATTAAGCATGATCGCCATCTAGAACAAAAATTAACCAACTAGCGGGACTGTATTGTCTTCATGTGTGAGATAGAAAAGCAAAATATGGCTTTGACTATGCCACAGCGTAATACTTCTAAAAACGCACTGTATCAACCACTTCTTAGATGAAGATAAAAGACCCGATAAAAAAGGCTAACACAAAATAAAAAGTGGAGAGTAAATATATATGTCCTATTTAAAAACAAAGCAGAACAAAACAAAACATAACATACGGGGGCTGGAGTGGTAGCTCAGAGATAGAGTGCCTACCTAGCATGCACAGACCCTAACTTTAATCCCCAGCAACACAAACAAAACAACATACAACTTACAATCAAGACTAATTTTGGCTTTGAAAGTCAAAAACAGAAAAAAAAACAAAAACAAGTAAATATAAAACTAATGTAGTTGCAACATATGAAATATCTATGAGACATTCAATCTTGTTTTTACTTTTTAAATCTTTACTGAGGTATAATTATTGTTTTTAATTGTGGTAGTAACACTTTACATGGGACTTACCTTCTTGAATTTTAATTCCATTAACATGCATTCCTGTTGGTTATGGAATATCATTCAGCAATTAACTAGAGCTTATTCATCATGCTTAACTCAAACTCCCCCTAAGGATATGCAACTAGGTAGGCATTTTTAAACTTTATTTTATTTTTTAAGACAAGGGCTCCCTGTATAGTCCAGGCTGGGTTTAAACCCAGTACGTGGCCCAGGCTGGCCTCTAACTTGCCACCATCTGCCTACCTCAGCCTCCTGGGTGCTGGGATTATAGGCATGCCTTAGGGTTAGGACACTGTCCCTGCCTCGAAAATATTAACAATGTGTGGTGGGTTAGGACAGGAGAGGGGAAGAGATCGCTTCTAAAACAGTTGTAGTGCAATGTGTTGTTGGGTTATAATAGATGAGTTATAGACTCAGAGAAAAGAGTCAATGTGAAAGTCTAGGGAAGATAGCTTGAAGTTTGGTCTAAAAAAAATACGGTATGGGAAAAACATGTAAACAACATATTTCTTAATAAATCCGTATTTTAACATCTGGCTTTACTTTAAATACAAGTATCAGATATTATAACTAACATAAAAGAAAAATCAAAACTGTCCCTGGTTAATAGTGGTTTGTATAATATAAGCTTTGGGAAGCCTACACTCTACCAGCAAACCACATAATTTTGTGTCATGTGCTTCTACTTTCACTCTAATCTTTTGACTTGCAAGCTAAGAAAAGAAACTCAAAATCCACTTACATTCTTTCTGGGAATAATGCTTATTCTTATACTGTACTAACCAATGCTTTAGAAATAATTAAGACTATCTTGAAAGTCAGTCAAACTGTAGTCTGCCCACCACGTGACAGAAAGAGGCATAAGAATGTTTTAGGTTAATTCCAAGGTCAGTACATAAAGATACTGTTAATGTACCACAAACTGAACCAAGTATAAGCATGTTTAAATTTAATGGGGGCGAGGAGAAGCACCGAAGAAACAAAACAGAAGTGGTCATAAGGCACCTAAACTACTAGAGTTGATTGGCTAAAAAGATGTTGGTATGTATGAGAAATCAGAATCAGAAAACCAACCTAACATGGAGTTGGAAATGTGGCTCAGTAGTAGAGCACTTGCATATCATGTATAATGCTCTGAGTTGGATGCCTAGCACTGAAAAAGGAAAAAAGGCAAAAATGATAAATACATATTTACAGATAAAAAGAATGAAATGTTAACTTGCTGACAATCAACTGTCATTTTAACCGGTTACCATTGATAGGAAAATTTCTTAAGGTTAATGCTTAAGAGATGCTTCCATACAGAAATCTCCTGTTTTTATGAATCTAAAAAAAAATGGATGAAATAATTTACGTAAATTCCTCAGAATGTTTTGAGAAAAGTATATGTGCCGAGAAGAGGGTTCAAAAGAATGGTTCCTGAGACTCTGAAAAGGAGGTAATGAAAGCAGTACAAAACACTGGATGAAAGATGGAAGGGGAAAAGGAGGAGCTGGTAAAGCAGATGCAGAGGGACAGGGAGCCAAGGCTGACAGGAGATAAGGAGATAAGCATCTGCAGCCAGCTCACACCCACAGGGAGCTGTGTGGTTTACTTTAAGGGAGTGGAACCCTGAGCAAGTGAACAATTTTGGTTTTAATTGAAAGGCTGCACAATCCTACAAATGGATGAAAGAGAAAGAAGGGATGTTTTTCCAATACAGAAAAAGTTAGGATGTAATGTCTAGCATCACTCTAAAAAAATACTAATCAAAAAAAGAAATAATGACTAAATTATGGAAATATGATAAATGGAGTTCAAGCAAAAACAATTTGGCATTTTTAGTATTTTACAAAGGCAGTATGAGGAAATGAACTTGGAAAAAGAGCAATATAAATTTAATGTAAGCTGAGAGGGTTATGTATTACTGTCACAATAAAGCTTTGCATCCGCTGTACTATGTCATCCTCTGAACAAGACCCCCATAAAGTATACTGACGAGAATTCTGGGATACGTGGGTTGGTGTAAAGCTTCTTCCCCCTCCAACCTTAAATTTGGGAGCTTACAGAAACAATTCAATGGTTGGGTTTTCAAAACTCATTCGAGAACCTGACTCCTGCAGGCTGTTTCCTAGTTGCCAAGTCATCAATCTGAAATAGCTCTCAATCCCTTTAAATTGATTCCTGCTGGCCCAATATAATAAATAATAAGATGCTTTAAACAAAAAAGGGAGAGGAAACAAAAAGGCCCAACAAGTACTGTACTTTCACAGCTTCTTTTTAAGCAGTGAGTGCCTATTTAGCATGTTGAGGGCCTCTTATTTTGATCTCCAGCACCAAAAAACAAAAAAAATTGTGTTTTTAACAGAACAGAGTAGGAAAAAAAAAGTTTTATAGTGCCCCACATACCCTAGAATCCTCCCCTAAACTGGAAACAGTCAGATCAACCTGTACTTCCTACTACATTTTTCAGTCATGTGCCCAGGGGCTACAAACAGGGTTTTGGAAAGGCCTTTTGCCAGAGCAAATTACTTTCAATTTTAGTAGTTTAATAGTTATTATCTTTGCTATACTTGCAGCAATGAAGTTGAAAAAAAGCGAGTTATTTCAAGCTTTTGGTAGGTGATTTACTACATTATTAAATCTGTTCATTCTAAGTATTAATTAATGTTCTTTAACAAGGAATTAGAAAAAAGGATACCTGGCATTCAAGGGTCTGGTTTGCTGTGACACAGAAGTCAGGGTGTTAACACCCATAGGGTTTTTTTTTTTTTTTAAAAACAGAACAGAGCACTCAGCTGTTGCTGTAACATTTTGGTTCACTGATACAGAAACCAAAAACTTCAGAAAGGGCTCAAAAGTGTAACCTAAACATGTAAATCTCTCTCAATAATCATTATATAGATCCTGCTATTAGAATATTCTTAGTTCAGGAATTTCCAAAAATTGTACACTTAATTACAACTCAAAGCAATGTAGGTGCAAAAAACTAAAAAAGGCGATATAAGTGCTTATAATTATTTTCTGAATCACAATCACAGTCAACACTTAGAAACTATTTTCTTTAAGTAACAAGTTGGGAGGCTAGAAACAGCCTTCTTTCTCTTGAAGCAAGGAGTTGTTACAGTGACCAACATACAAAGCCAAGAGCTGGAAGGGTTATATCCTCAGTAAAAAGTAGACAAAAACAGAACCTTCTGCACTAAGGGGGGGGGGGCCTTATCTATTTTTCTTTCCAGAATGTTGACTAGAAAAAGTCTCCCCTGAGAAATTGCAACAACAGACTTAATTTCACAAGCATTTGGACTCTCAATTTACACACCAGATGGCCTAAGAGAGGAAGGTGAAGCAGTCTTACACTGGCAGCAACCTGAGACATACACCAAAAAGGAACCATGCAAGAGCCCTATCTGGAGAGAAGGGCTACCCATAGACAGGGCTGCCTGGGCCGGTGTGTGGGTGGGAAGAGCAGGGCAGAAGGCTTGCTTAGCAAGTGCTAGGCCTAGGGATGATCTCCAACACAGCAGAAACAAAAACAGCTGGACTGCCTAAGGATCCCCACAGATAAAATCTTGCCAATAAACACACTACCTTAAACAAAAGTCAGTAGGAACAACACCAGATTTTGACATCCATCCTCCTCAATACTGCAGATAAGGAAATGTTTAAACAGATTATAAAGTAAGTATCCTAGTTCCTGAAGAAGAAATAGAATAGGGGAGCGATCATGGCTAGAAACATCTTGGGAGCTTTCCAAACACAGTGCTACAAAAGACAATCAGACTTCAAAAAGAAAAATAAAAGCAATACGACACAAATATTTTTAAAGTGCTGGAAGTTTATAACTATCATCCTTGAACTACATACCTGACAAAAATACTTGTCAAGAGTATTTTATAAACTCACTACAGAAAGATATAGGTTAAATTCCAGAAAAAAGAAATTTAAACTGGAAGAGCTGAGATAGAAATGCAAATAAGTTGGTAAACAGATAATTTTAAAAAATACTACATAGCTGGGCATGGTGGCACATGGCTGTAATCCCAGCACTTGGGAGGCTGAGGTAAGAGGACTGTGGTGAGTTTGAGACCAGCCTGGGTTTACAAAGTGAACTTAAGACCAGCCTGAACTGCACAGTCAGACCCTGTCTCAAAAAGAACAAAAAATAAAAAATTAAAAAATACTATATAAAACGTGAGCAACGACAAATGTAGGGGGTTAAAAACAAGGTGAATTAAGATTCTGATCAGTAATCCCACAGTAGATGAAAAGAAAAACAAGAAAAAGTTTTAAAATTTTGTGTTGTTTAGAAGAAAGGATGAAATATTACTGTAGACTTTTAAGCTGAATGTTAACACTTTGAGATATTTGACAAGGAATTATCTAGAATATATATTTAAAAATTAGCACAACCAACAATAAAGAGACAACCTAATATTGCTTACTAGTAAAAGATATTAACAAGCCTTTTGCAAAAGAACATTCAAACAACCAACAGATACATGAAGTGTCCATTATCAGGGAAATAAAAATGAAAATCAATATGATACCACTATTTATCTACCAGTATGGTTAAAATAGGAACAAAAGCAAAAAGCCAAAAAACTGTCAATATGCAGTATTGGCAAGGACATGGAACATCTGGACTCCAAACACCGCGCGTCAGCACAGAGAAAACCAGCATCACCCCAGAGGCTGCAGACGCACACGTCCTGTCACACTGCCACCTCTCTCAGAAAAATACCCGGAAGAGCTACGTGCATATGAATACTGAAAACTGTGTTTGTAGTAGCGCTACCTTTCACAGTCCCAAACTGGAAACAGTCTGAATGACCACTGGCAAAATGGATGAATTATTTTGTGTTCATAAATTAAAACACGTACACTAACTAGCGAGAATGAACTATTATTCTTTGCAATAACAGGAGAATCTTACAGAAAAACTGTTTGGCAAAAGTAGCCAGGTACTACAGAGTGGATGTTGCATGATTCTGTCTATAAATTCGGAATCAGGCACCATTATCCAATGGTGTGTCAAAATTCTGGCTGTCTTTGTGGGGCAAAGTGGGAGACCGAGAAAGTACATCATGTTTCTGGTGTTGTCTTTCTTGGTATATGTGGGATTATACAGGGTGTTCACTTTCTAAATATTCATCAAGCTGTATTTATGATCTCTGAACTTTTCTATAGATACATTAAACCACATTTAAAGAATTTACCTCAAAAAATCCATATAATTTAAGAAAGAAAAGTTTCTCCTTTGGAAAAACTCACAATGTGATGTTAGCTTTTCTGTTGATTAGTTTAATTCTTCAGACACAAGTCCTTTTTCTCACAAAAAACAAAGCATTTGTATAACTGAAGTTCTTATAATAAATAATGCAAGTTCTTACATAAATGTGTATTTCTTATAAAAAGAAAAACAAGTTATCTGTGTAAGTTTAATTGCTCAGTATGGAAGCACAATAAATCAAGAGCATGTCAGAGAATTTAGGTCTTAAATTCACACATTATATATCCCTCCACACCAACATTACAATGAATGTACTGAAATTCACAGGGTAGCTGAAATTATTGTGGTATTTAATCATGGTGGCTAACTGAAGAATTAAAGTATTACTAGATTCCATTGTCTCAAGTCAGGAGTTTTTCCCTTTCAGATCCTAACACTTTTTTTCAGTGATTAGAAGTATTTTTGACACAGTCTTAAAATTTAAGTCTAAATTAGGCCTTAAACATTAAAGAAAGATATTCCACAGAACCACATTATGTAAAAAGAAATGCATGTAACCCGGTTACTAAGCCACAAAAAACAGAAATTCCTTTTTTTCCCTTTATCACTACTGTGTTGATGCTGAAATTTCTGTTCAAAACTGATATATTTCAGTGTTATATAACTTTGCCCTATCATAATAGAATCTTCTGGATCCTCAATACAACAGTAACTTTGAATTTATGCTATCCTACTTTGACCTAACACTGTTTTATCCTTATAGTACAAGAATCTAGAAGACAATGTAATATGAAAACACATCCACTGGCAAAATGCTACTTTCTGATGTGTTATTGAAGGGCAAAGGTTAGTATGTTCTCAGGAGGAAAAATAGATTTGGTCTAATTGACTAACTTGCTAAAATTGATTGTTGTTTAAAAAATGTTTGTGGGTACACTCTATACTTTCAAATTATACTAAAATTTAGAAGTCCATAGAAGTAGGTTTCAGTTATAGTGCTAATTTTAACTCATAGCATGGCTTTGGATATGTCCCTAAGTTTTTCTGGGCCTAGTTTTTCCTCAGCTGAAATGAAAAGACTTACTTAAATCTCCTGGAAAGTTTCATACAATGCTAACAGTCTATGAGTCTAATGGTGAATGTATTTCAGATTAGAAATCTACACAGACGATTATTGAGCCCAGGTAAAGAAAATATGGCAACAAAAACAAAAAAAGCAAACAGTTAATTCTGCATTAGCCTACCCATTTTTGTTAAGGTGTTTCTGTAAATGGGTATTTCTTATGCCTCTACAAACATCTGGATTTCATCTATGCATTTCAGCAAGCGCAGTGTCTATTTGCTTTATTGTGTATAACAGTTTTATTCTCAAAGTACGCTGATTCCATCAATCCTGTGTCACCTGTACTTTTCTAAGATCAACCAGCAGGAAGGCAAAAAAATTCCAGACAATCCCTTTCTATGTTGCACTCTAACTCTTATTAAGAGTGAGTGTCACTGAATAAATCCATCAGAGGTGCGGTCATCCATGTTACCTTCATCTGTTCTGGTTGTAGTCTGTGGCTCTGCTGGATGGCTATGGTTTCATCCTTGTAAATGAAACAGCACATCTGGCTTATCCTTTTTATTTATTTATTTTTACCTATTGCATTATATAGTGGGTTGTTGGAAGCAAGAAGTACTAGTATAGTGACAGAAACAACTCTGTCCTAGCAGAGGACTCAGGCTCAGCAACTTCAAACACAGATGAAAGGACTTCAAGGTCACCTAGTCCAATTCTCTTTTTTATTTGAAAGAATTCAGAGGTGCCCAAGGTCACTACCTATGATCACACAGAACACTTATCTTGTGACCAATACACTCTGTCAAAGATAAAATTGTCTCTGAGAAAACAATCCTAAGAATCTACCCTCCTATGGGAAACACTGAACATCCCACTTTAGCTAAGATGAGATGCTGAAAAACATCACCAAGACGAGTTTGTGTTGCTACAAACAATCTGCTAGTGTATCAGGCTCAAACAAAAACCAGACTACAAAATCCGAGGAACCAAGGAACTGCTCCAGTGGCAATCAAAGATTTTTATGATAGCAAGATAAAAGAAATATTTTAGGTTAGTGATGAAAGATCTTGGGTTTGATCTCCAGCATCTAAAAAACATAAAAATCTGAGGTTGTTCTAAACCTTTCAGAGAATAAAACTGTGAAATGGTTAGAATCTAGAACAAGTGCTTCATTCCTTATGAAAGAACTGTGTAGCTTACAAACGACAGCGGAGAACTACAATTATAACACTAGTCTAAAATGTCCAAGGGCTTTTAGGACCTTGTTATAGTCAGGGTTTACAAGGAGAATAAGACAGCACAGGACACATAATTCATAATATCACTTTATAGTAGTTACCCAAAGAGTCAAATACAAGAAGTACAGGAAATCTGTCCACATGCTAAGACTCAAGGAATCCAGCTGAGGGCCTGGATCCTACAGCAAGGTCCTGAATGAGTCCAGCTGAAGACCCAGAGCCTAAGACAACGTTTCCTGTAAGTCCAACTGGAGGCCGAGGGCTCATGACAAGGACTCATGCAAGTCTGTTTCATGGATCTGCGTTGGGAAGGCCCAAAGGTCAGCAGTGGAAGCTAGAAAGTCTGTGTCAGCAGGATGAAGGATCTGTGCCAGCAGGCTGAGGGATCTGCACTGGAGCCAGGAGACATTGCTCAAAGTAAGAACCAGAGCTCCCCAAAAAAGTACCACAGTCATCCTCAGCAACAACGAGGTCCAGAGCTCCTCCAATCATGAGAACAGTTGAGTTCACGTCAGGAAGCCAGTGTGACAAGCTTTTCCTGGAGACTGAACAGCACACATCTTCCCCTCCAAAGCAAGAAAGTGGTAAAGACAAGACCAGAGCCCCCACAAAGTGAACCACAGTCACTCTGAAACAGCAAGGTCTATGAGCCTCTGACGATGAGAACAACCAAGTTTCTATCAGCAAAGTGCAACAAACTCTTCCAGGAGTGCCAGTGGCAATGGGAGAACCAAAGCACCACAGAGAATCAACAACAGTCTTACTCTTTTTTCAGTTCTGCTTTTTATCTTGGCAACAGTCCTCAGGTGGGTCATCCATGCTCTGTACCATGCTGATTCAGTTCAGCTGGTATTACAAGCTGACCACCAGTCATCAATCCACCACAGACCTTCTTTTAAAAATTTAATTGGGTGTGTGTGTGGGGAGGTTCTCCTTGTCATTTAGTTTTTCTAATGTGCATACTCCACATTTAATTTACTCTTTGTCAAAACTTCGTATTTGGCTATTGTTCACATCCTCATCTGGGCATGTATCCAACCTCTTGCTCCATGAAACACTGGAATAAACTTTTTTTTTGGAATAAACTTTAATGTATTAGGACATTACAAAAACTAAGCAGGAGGGAAACTATATTTTCATACAAAGTACAGGATACAGATGTTATCCATCAAGCTTACAGGATTATTTCTTTAACTGCTATTAGCAGTTACAGGACTGTCTCCTCAGCTGAACAGCAGCAATCTAAAAAATACCAATGTACCCCAGTCCCAATCTATTCCTTTACTTCACTTCTCCAAAGGGTATTTACCTTCGACCAGGCTTGAGTATCATTCCCATCAGACTTGGCTTGATGAAGGGTCAGCAAGTCTGTGGAGGATGAACGTTTTGGGAGTCCACAGAATCAGCTTTAATCATGTATGATATCCCTAAGTTAAAAACAAAGCAAAACATGCAGGACTAATGTGTTGGTTGAACTATCCTGAGTAAACAGGTTGTAGTTACATTGACAAAACCAGCTTTGGTCTTAAAAAAAAAAAATACCCACACTTGTACAAACATTCCTTACTTTCCTATTCTGAAAGTTATTTACATGGCACCATCATGAAACAGTTAAAAAATTAAAAAAAATGTTATTTTAAAAAAATCATTTACAGAATACTATGTAATTTGATCCTTAGCATGGAAAACAAAACAGTGAGCTCACAGAAAGGGAGTAAGCCAGGCTCAAGGCAGGCATGGGCAGTAGAAAAGAGCATTTCATACTGGAATTAAAATGTGATTGGGGTCACAGACATAGCTCAGTGGCACAGCACCTGCCTGGCAAGGATGAGGTCGTAAGTTCAATTCCTGGTGCCAAAAAAAAAAAAAAAAAAAAAAAAGTAAAATATGATTGACAAATCATATGTAACATAAATTATAATTTAAAAGGATAAGGAGCTGGGGACTTAGCTCAGCGGTATAAGCACCTGCCTTGCAAGCACGCAGTCGTGAGTTCAATTTCTGGTACAAAACAAAAAAAAAAAAGGATTAATGACAGTCAAGCAAAAAAGTGTCAAGCACTGGACAGATAGCATATGCCTGTCATCCCACCACTCTGAGAGCCTGAGGCAGGAGGATCACGAATTTGAGGGTATCCTTGGCAAGCAGGAACCTATTTTAAAAATGGAAAAAGTAGGTAAAAAGAGGCGAAGATGTAGTTTAGTGGGAAAGCCAGGGATTCATCTTAGGTCAAAACAAACAAACACACAAAAACACCACTGCCAGCACCACCCAATAAAACAGCACCAACACAGTGCAAAACATGCGAAAGCAAAGGTGTATTTTGGAACCAATGATAACTGAAGAGTAGTGTGACAGATCCTTCCTGTAACTCCATTTTACAACACTCAAAAGAATCAGATACTTAGATTCTGAGTAGGGGGTCCAGATGCATCAGGAGCACTTTGTATCTCAAATGGTGATTTTATGCTTACAACTGAGAGGTGCTTGGAGCAAAGGAAATGGCATATGCTCAAACGAGTGGGCTTTGGAAAGAGAGGATGTGGTATTTTTTACCAAGAAAATACTATAGAATTACTTTCAAAATAATACTCCTTTCACTTTCTATCTTACCTTTTAAATCAGGAGGCACAAGAGTCAGGCTACAATAGTTACTTAACACTACTATTACTAGGGGCCTGACCAAGGCAGCTAACTCTGACACAGGAAGCCACCATCTTGTCAAGTGGAGAAAACATGCAAGAAATAAAAGGGTCAGAAGTATGAAGAAAGCAACAAAGGAACACGTGACAGAGAAAAGGAACTCTTTCTAAGATTTCTGCCCTCTCCCACAGCAGGCTCCACAATTTATGAACAGCTGGGAAATTTCCTTTTTACAGGAAAAGGATGACTGCTTAGTTCACAGTAAAGTGGAAATGACAAAAACTGAGTGTATCACACAGAAAGAAAGGTGTTTCCTGACGGAAGAAGATAGATAACTGCCTTAGAACAGAAACAAGATAAAATAACACACACAATAAGTAGGGGGGGAAAATCCCTTCGAGAGGTGAAAGAGAAAATAACTAAATCAAGGCAATGTTGAGTTAGCCTCAGAGGGATAATCATTTTGTCCCTGGGTTAGCTACTTCAAGTGCAAATATGCTTAAGGGGGAAAATAACATATTTCCAGTTTATATTCATGAAGGGATATTTATCTACAACTTTTAAAAATGAGTAGCTTCAGCTTCACACACAAAGAATACATATTTCATCATGAATTTATGACTAGTTCAGATTATTATAAAGAACTGAAGTTTATTTTGGAAATGACCATACTCCCAAAATTGTTACACACATTTAATGCAATTCCAACCAAAAACTATTAGCATACTTCACAGAAACAGAGAAAATATTCCTAAAATCCATCTGGAAGCAGAAGAGACCTAAAATAGCAAAGGCAATCCTGGGCAACAAAGGTAAGGCAGGAAGCATCACAATCCCTGACCTGAAATTATACTACAAAGTGACTGTGATACAATCAGCATAGTAATGGCAAAAAACCCCAAACAAACAAACAAAAGACAAAAAACAAAAAAACAGGCCTGAGGTCCAGATTAAAAGATACAGACATAACTGTCGGGCGGGCGCAGGCGCTCAACACACCCCGCCCTGGACGATAAGACATCAGCTTCCGCAATGCGTTATGTCCCTCTCTAAACTAGCCACCCCGTGCGCACCTCGTGCTCACTCCGTATTCGCCCTGCTTCCTCGTGGCAGCCTGTGATTGGTCACGGCCAAATATATAAACCAGAGCCTGCGTAAATAAAGCAGCAGTTCCTGTTACCACCTGAAGCGTCTCCTGTCTCATTGGGGGGCTGCGCTGGTCACCTGGTGGCCCGTACGGGGAACGCTGAGACCCTCTCTCCAATAGTACGGGGAACCTCTCTCTCTCTGATGGAACAGAGACATTAACAGGTAAAACCGTCAAGCGCCGATAGCGGGGGCTATGTGGCGGGCGGGGGCTGACAGGTTAAACTGCTCAACGTTGGTAGCGGGTGCTACGCAACAGGCAGCGGGTGCTGCCGGGCCAGATGGTGGGGGCTATCGGGCAACCTTGGGCGGACGCGTCGCAAGGGTTCAGGAACTCGTAAAGAGAGTTCCGGGGGCCATAAAGAGGCCGGTTTTGGGGGCGCCGTAAAGGGGCGCGGGGACTAAGCTGTCCCTGTTACAAAAAAAAAAAAAGGAAAAAGGAAACAAAAAGAAATAAAAAGAAACTCTTGAAATTCCCCTTAACATGGGTAACACCGCTACTCAGCCGCTGTTAATTGCTTTAAGCGACTTACTGAGAGAAAAGGGATTAAGAGGCACACAAAATGGCAGACGCAGCGGCCACCGGAAAGGAGGAAGTTAGACACCCAAAGTCAGGCGGGCCTTACTCGGAAGCTATAAATGGTTTAAAATGGTTTATAACTGGAAGCTCAGTAATCGGGCCGGAGCAGCAGGAGATATATCAGCCCTTTTCCAATTAGGCCAGACTACAGAGACCCCAGTCCGTGTTTTTCATAGCAATGTTTCAGGGGTGAGGAGCAACGATTCCTTCACACCCTCCACCTACAAGTCTCAAAAGGTCTTCAATATTACAAAAACCCCAGTCTGCCTGCAAGCTCCCTACCTTTTTCTGTTGTTTGAAGACACCACAAATATGACTTTTCTAAATTGCTCCACCGCAACCTGTTATGTGTCACAATGTTGGAATAACAGTACACTTTCAGCTGTCGTTATGCAGGTACCCCAGTTCGCACCGGTTCCAGTTATGGCAGACCCAGACGAGTTTCCTGTGATCCAGCTCGTGCGCAATAAAAGAAATAGGCAGGAACAGGGGCTCTGGCTACCATGACTACATTTGCCGCATTCGGCAGTCTACTTCTGCTCTGTCGGATTCGCAGACAAAGGAATAGGGACAAAGTAATTATCAAACAAGCATTGCTGGCCGTAGAATCTGGTCAAAGCCCGGCAGCATGGCTCGCCATGCTGTGACGCAGGTGTGGAGCAAAGCATCGCAGGGGGTGTCGTCCTTGGCCAGGAGACACCCCGGTCTCCAAGCTGATGAGCATGCGGGTTGGGCTCATAAAATAATACTCCCACCCCCTCCAAAAGAGCACCAACGAGTAGTGAGGCACTGTCATGACTGCAGCGTGACACCTCACGAGGGGCACCGACCCCTGGAGACCCTGCGTCAGTTATAAAGAAAGGGGGAGATGTCGGGCGCAGGCGCTCAACACACCCCGCCCGGGATAAGACCACGTCAGCTTCCGCAATGCATTACGTCCCTCTCTAAACTAGCCACCCCGTGCGCACCTCGTGCTCACTCCGTATTCGCCCTGCTTCCTCGTGGCAGCCTGTGATTGGTCACGGCCAAATATATAAACCAGAGCCCGCGTAAATAAAGCAGCAGTTCCTGTTACCACCTGAAGCGTCTCCTGTCTCATTGGGGGGCTGCGCCGGTCACATAACCACAAACATACTCAATTACCTTATCTTTGACAAAGGAGCAAAATATGTTCATTGGAAGACAGCCAGCCTTTTTAATAAATGACAAAACTGACTGTATAGGAAATATTTCAAAGAATCAACAAGATTTAATAAGAATCTCACCTTATTAAAAAGGTTTTGCACAGTAAAAGAAATCAACAAAATGAAAAGACAACCCAGAGTGGGAAAAAATTTTATTCAGTTGTCCCTCAGGGTTTCTACCTAGAAGATATAAAGAATTGCAAAAAACAATAGACACCCCTCCCAAATTCAAAGATGCAATCCAAAAAATGAGCATCTGAGATCAACACACACTTCTCAGGTGAAAACACGCAAGTAGCAAATAAATATATGAAAATATGTTCAATATCATTGGTCATTCAAGAGATGCAAATTAAAACAACACTGAGATACTATCTCATCCCAGAAGAATGGCTGTCATCAAGAAATCAACAAATAACAAACGCTGAAGGGACTACAGGGAAAAAGGAATCCTTCCCTTCTCCACTGTTGGTAGGAGTGTAGACTGGTGCAACCACTATGGAAATCTGTGTGGAGATTCCTTAGAAAACTAAGTTTTGAGTTTCAGTCCACCTAGCTATTTCCCTTCTGGGTATCTTCCTAGAAGAATTAAAAACATCACACCACAATGATATATGTGCACCTAAGTTTATAGCAGCACAACTTCTAATAGCTAACTCTTGGAAACAACCCAAATGTCCAGCAACTGAGGAATGGATAAAAAAGATGTGATGTTTTTATACAATGCAGTACTACTCAGCAATAAAGGAGGCTAAAGTTGAAACTTTTGTAGGTAAATGGATGCAGCTTGAGACAATACTCATATGTGAAATAAATCAGATTCACAGGTGTAAACATCATATTGTCTCCATGGTATTAGAAACTGGAAGAATAAGTTCTAAAATGTACAACAGACATTGTGAAATGGGAATAAGTTGTTCAAAAGAAAAAAGGAACTAGGATGAGTCAAAGGGGAAAAAGGACAGTAGGGAAAAGGAAAACATTGTGTCTCTTGGTTCATTAAAAAGGAAGGTTTGCACTAATATTGACTGAAGAAATTTTTATGCCCAGTACCCTGTACCCTGAGCAACTATTTTAAAGATAATGACATGTTATGTATTATCTATTGCTATTCTTTTATTATTGTTATGAAATTTTGTTTTACCTTTTCTCATAAAATAAAAAAATTTAAAAACTCTGATATTTAAGTGGCTTATTCTGTAAACTATAAGGATTCTTAATATTTCTTCATTCACTAAAAAAGTAACCATGTACCACTTTGTGTGGTGGGGACACAGTGGAGAAACAGTCTGCCTTCATGAAGATTTGAAGGGAGCCAGTTTTCATGAGCAACTTTTCACTGTAATTTCACATACAACAAAAATAACAAAATTCCTATTTCTAGGAATATCTGAGTATCACAGATGCCTTAAGAAATGGCAGTCACTTACCCCCTCTCCATCTCTATCAGCAAAGGCATCAAAATATTTTGCAACAAATGAACTCTTAAGGCAATCACTGGAAATTGCTAATAAGCTCCAATTTCCTTGTGTCACTGATCACAGGAATTCACACAATCTTCTGATAAAGATATGCGTCTAGAAAGAACCAAAAATAATCTAATCCCATCCTTCCACTAGTATAACCTCGACCCAACCAGTCAAAAGAAAATATTATCCCTTTGCTTTAGGTAGATGGCAAGGATATTTTAAAGAAGGAAATAGAAGGTTTTAAAAAATAACCCCAGGATTTGGAGAAGTAAAAAATTAATTTTGTATTTTAGAATATAAATTCATTCTCATCAAGAGTTAACAGAAGGATATGGAAAACAAAGTGTTGACTAGACAAAAATTTGATTTATCTGCTTCCCATTTCTTTCTGTTACTTTTGTTTGTTTTTTGAGGCAGGGTCTTGCTACGCAATTCAGGCTGGCCTTGAACTCGCTTTGTAGTCCAGGCTGGTCTCAAACTCTCAACAATCATCCTGCTTCAACCTCCCGAGGGCAAGGATTACAGGCATGTGCCATCATGTCTGGCTCTGTTACTTCTAGATAAGAAGGAATTCATGTTATAAAATACAAAATTAACTTTCAACTTTCTTCACCAAATCCTGGGATTACTTTGCAAAAATATCTATTACCTCCTCAAGCATAAGGAAAGTTATTTATCTGTTTCTAAAAACCAATTTATTACTGTTTGTGATGGGGTAAAAAACAAAACAAAACAAACAAAAAAAAACCTTTACTTCAGCTCACCTGTCATCTTCAAAATAGTTTTAACCCCCAAATAACACTCCTCAATATTAAATTCTTTTAACCTTTGCTAGTTCTGGTTTGCACTTACCTGGTTTTTTTTTTTTTAATAAATATTATAAATATTGCTGAGTATGTCAAAATTGATCATTAAAGGAATCAACAGATTAAAAAACATACCATTCAATTTAGGAACACAAAATCTGTGCACGCAAATGGAATTAAGTTGTAGGCAAATTATTCACAGAACTAAAGTTTATATACAAGGAATGACTAAAATGATACAGGGTATGATTAAATAAATTTATTGCAGTAAAAGCCATATTGCCATTAATCCCCCTCAAAATATTCTTCCTTTCTTTTAACACATTCATTTCATCAGTGTTGCCACTTCATGAGGTAGTTCTGAAGCCCTCTTTTGAGTCTTTGTGCTGCTGTGGCTCAGCCTCAATGTCCTGAACTGATTCTAAACATTTATCTTTTGAGGTCATTTTGACTTTGGGGAAGAGCCAGAAGTCACACAGTACTAGATCTAGTGCATCAGGTGGGTGGGATGCACCATACTTACTTTGATAGAAACTGCTATAAATACTTTGAATCAATTCCGGACAATCATGATGACATAATTAAAGACACTCATGAAGAAGACTTGCAGAACTTCTTCAGAATGTGGCAAGAACAATGGGATAAGAATGCTTACAGTGAGACAGAGTATTTTCAAGGGAACTAATGGTAATTCATCTTTTGATTAATTTTTAAAAATTCAAACATTTACCATACTTTTGTGACCACATTGTGTATCTGTGGTCAGTCGACCCCTTTTCATGAATTGGCTCAGCTTGAGAAAGATTCCACTAAATCTTGGAGCTGAGGATGGGTGATGGTGGTGCAGCCAGTCAACTCATTAAGTATACTTCGAATTGTGATGTAATTGTGGGCTAATGCTTTTGCTGACTCATAAAAATCTATTTACAATTTAACAGCCTTCAGCTCATAAACTCATATATATGTGACCACAAGAACTGTGTTAGTCTGCATGTTTAACTAGGCCAAAATATTACATTGTGGTTGGCATAGATTTACAATAAATATTTCATTTTACCATATCTGTCTCTTTCCTTTAAGAAAATTGGCATGATGGTCTTTTATGTCATCTAATAAAACATACTGTGCAAAGAAAGTCTAAATTAGAAAAAAATTACATGATTCCTTCTATATGTATTGTGTCTTCCGGTTTACAATGTATATTCATATCCATTATTTTATTTTATGTTCAAAACAGGTTTGTAAAATTATAGATCCTTTAGATGTACTAAGATCCATCTTGTAGATTAGAGAAATTAAAGGATTTAATAAAGGACACAGAAAGTAGTAGAATTAGGACAGGAATCTAAGTCTGATGCCTGCTCTGTCGTTAGGCAGATAAAAGGCAATATGTTAGTCACTTAACAGTTTTTGTTTGTTTTTAATTTGGCTTTCTTTAGACTTAAAACATGAAAAGTCTTTGAAAAAATAAGTTATTAACATTGTGAAGTTCATTAAAGCCACCCAAATTCTAGATAATACCATTCCACTAATAACATTGTAACGTTTGGCAACCTGTATTTTTCATGGACTCTGGCAAATATGAAATACTGTGCTCTGTGGTTAGTCCAATCTATACATACTTTTAAACAAAGAAATGTTCATGAAATACTAAAGTATTTCTGAAATTGAGGATAACAGTGATAAGCAAATGAATGGTTACTGAAAGATACTGCTTTACTACTGTTTTCTGTTTATACTATGCGAAAATAATTCAGAACACCTGGGCAAGAAGTTCAGCAGTTTAATCAAATGTGAATACCTCTGCCTGAATGTTTATGATTATAATTATTATTGTTTCTTGACTGTTATTTTTTTCCAGTTTAACATGTCAGTCAAGAAAAATTTCAGTAGCACTACAGTAGTTAATATTACTGGGTGCTTACTATACACTAAACACTGTACTAAATATTTTACATAGATTTCAGGGGAAAACTGTCTTTCACTCAAGGTCTTGCTTGCAATTAGTGGATTCACAGTCCCAGAACATGAATTTTGGATGTTTAATTCAATTTACTGCTCCATCTAGTACACACAAATAATATTAACATGATCTGATAACACTAAAATATTTTATAACTAAGAGTTATAGCTCTTAATATTTATGCTGCATTCTTGATTCTGAAAATATAAAATTAATACATACCTTCATTAACTTATTCCCCCAAAGTAAATTTTAATCACCATTTTAATTTATAAAAGCAGAAATATTGTTCAGACCTCAAAAAAATTACAACTTGCACTGTATTGTATATTTTACACTCAGATTTTTAAAATTAACAATACATAATGGTCACTTTATTCTAAGTCAGTACAGACAGAATGACCTCATACTTCCATCATGCAGTGCATGATGAATGCACGATGCCCATTTCCAGATCTGTTTGTTATCATTACCAACTTTGCCATAACAAACTCCTTTGTACATACAACTTGGCATACTTTTTGAAAATAAAATATAAAGTGAATTCCTAGAAATATAATTTTTAAGTCAAGGGGAAATGCAATTTAACCTTTGATAAATACTGTGTAGCGGCTAAACTTATTAACATACACACACCAGTGTATACATTTGAATCGATGTAGCATTTAAAATTTTTCTGGAGGTATTTCACTCTTATTTTATACCTATTGATTAGAAAAATAATTCTTAAGGGAGATGCATCAGTTATTCTATAAACTCTTAATAAAGATTAGATTGGATATGGTCAGTGAAGATATGGTCAGTGAAGATTATTGCATTTTTAAAGAATTAAAAACAAACTGATATAAAAACAAATTAATTGAAGTAGATTCCATGATCTGAATTTCACTAATTCTTACATGAAACCCAAGAGTTGTGGGTAGCAGCATAAAATCACTAAATGCTAATAGACTATTTCCAGAAACATAGACATGTGGCCAGATCCACATTTCTGACAGTCATAAACAAAATGATGCTATGCTGAGAAATGTTCACTGAAAAATGATTTCATTATTTGCCCTAAAAAGACTCTTCCTTATGCCATGTAGAAATAGGGATTATTTAAAAGTGAATCCAAGATCACTCTTTCTTACTACTTTTTATTACTAAGTCTGAAACTAAATGTGACAATATGTAAAGGTCAAATGGTAAAATGCTGAGTTTATTTTTCCCCTATCTCTATGATTTTATGTTCTCAGCCATCTGGCTTGTATTTACTGTACAACTAGAAAGCGATATTTGCTCACTAACAAAAGTAAAAGGTCTTTTTTCTTATTTGTGTGTTTACATAGTTATTTCCATATTCCTTGTTTTCTAAGCCAGTCATTTCGCCCACCTTCAAGTGCTCATTATTATTAAATCCTTAATTCAGCAGAACATGTTTTATTTTCATATATTATGGGTGTCTCTGCACTCAGGCTTTAAGGAAATTCTTTTCTATTTTAACTTTTCCAGCACTCACATCTCTGAATGGGCCTTCCTTTCTTTCATTTCAATTTCTTTACTCTCAAATCTATGTAACTATATGGGTGGTATACAAAACAATACATTCAATTATGTATGTATTTGTATATATTATATACAACTTATATATTATAAGTAATATATATTATATACATATGTAAAATTCTTTTTGAGACAAAGGTCTCATTATGTAGTCCAGGCTGGTTTTGAACTCACGATGTAGCGTAGGCTGACCTCTAACTCACAGCGATCCTCCTTCCTCAGTCTCCCAAATGCTAGGATTAAAAGTCTGCACCACCACACCCAATTTACATTTTTGATATAGGTTATGCATCAAAATAATCAGGACATACTAGAAAAGCATGTCCCTTAAAAAAACGTAAACTAGGCACGGTGATGCAGGCCCAGCACTGGGGAATCTGAGGCAGGAGGAGTGTTGTCAGTTCAAGGCCAGCCTGGGCTACCCAGTAAGTTCAAGGTCAGGATGAACTCACAGTGAGACCTTATTTCAAAAATCAAAAACCAAACCACACCATACACGCACGCACACACACACACACACACACACACACACACACACGACACATACAGTGACCTCGTAAAATTACATTCTGCTCATTTGTGACCTCCTGGACACACCTAACAGCCAAAATGCAGACATTCTTTCATCACTATTTGAATATAAACTTCATAAAATAAACAAAGATTAAAGCACCCTGATTATAACAGTACTTAAAATGTTACTTTTTCAATTTTCAACCAAGTATTTTCTTTTTTTTCCAACCAAGTATTTTCAACCAATATTTTATGCTTCATTAAGCAGCTATTTTAAGCCTTTATGACATACAGATCACCATAAGTGACTTACACCCATTTTATTTAATGTTCACCACTGACATCAATCTTACTTACTTTTAGTTTCTTATATTAGTGAAACAATATGGTATTTATATGAGTTTGATTTATTTCCCTTATGACTATGGTCTCCAGTTGCATCCATTTACCTTTAAAAGCCTCTAGTTTATCCTTCTTTACCTGATGTTGTAGTCAGGGGTTAGGCAGAGAACGATTAAAATCAGAACATGGAGTTTATAATATAATTTTAATAATGGTCACTGGGAGTTAACACAAAAAAATGCAGGAAATCTATCTGTAACACCAAAGACATAGAATATTTAGTCAAGGACCTAAATCCCACAGCAACGCCCAAATGAGTCCAGATGAAAACCCAGAGCTCATGATAATGCCTCCCACGAGTCCACCTGGAGATCCAGAGCCCACAAGAAGGACTCACGCCAATCTCTTTACAGATCTGTGCTGGGAAGGCCCAAGGGTCAACGATGGAAGCTAGAAAGTCCATGCCAGTGGGGTAAGGAGCTGTGCTGGTGGATGAGGGTTCTGTGCTGGAGCCGAGAAGTCACACTCAGGGCTGTCCTGAAAGGCACCACAGCCATCCTCAGCAACACGGAGGCCCCGAGCTCTTCTGATGAAAAGCATGGTCGGGTACATGCCAGGAAGCCAGCGTGATGAGTTCATCCTGGAGACCAGCGGCACACATCTTCTCCTCTGGAGCCAGGAAGCAATGCTCAATGTGAGGACCAAAGCTTCTCCAGGTGAATCTAACGGCTCAAACAGCAACTCGTAGAAGAACCCACAATGCCTCAATGCAGTAATGCATTAATGCCTCAACACCTCCTTCTCCATCTCCACCTACTCATGCTGGCAACTTTCCTCAGGTGAAGCATCTTTGCTCAGTGCCATGCTGATGTAATCCACCTGGCATTAAATTGACCACCAGTTCTTAATCCGTAACACCTGAGTAGCACTCCATCGTATAAAAATACCACAGCCTTTTTATCCATTCCTCAGTTGATGGGCATTTAGGTTGTTTCCAAGATCTGGCTCCACAAATTGTGCAACTTATAAACATGGGTGCACATACATTGCTATGGCATATAGTATTTTCAATTCTTCTGGGAAAATGCCCATGCCCATAGTAGAGTCAAAAGAAACAGCTAATCCTAGTTTTCTGAGGAATTTCCACAGTGGTTTTACCAGTTTACACTCCTACCAACAATGTAGAAGGGTTTCTTTTCCCCCACAGCCTCTCCAGCATTTGTTACTTGTTGATTTCTGGATGACAGCCATTCTTTTTGGGATGAGATGGTATCTCAGTGTTGTTTCAATCTGCATTTCTCAAATGACCTGTGATGTTGAACTTTTTTTCATATATTTATTTGCCATTTGTATGTCTTCACCTGAAAGTGTGTATTCATCTCTGATGCCCATTTTTGGATTGGGTCTTTGAATTTGGGAGGGGTCTGATTTTTTTTTTTTCAATTCTTTATATGTTCTAGACAGAAATCCTTTGTCAGAGTGACAGTTGGAAAAAAAATTTTTCCCATTCTGTGAGTTGTCTTTTCACTCGGTTGGCGATTTCTTTGGATGTGCAAAAGCTTTTTAATAGGATGAGATCCCTTTTGTTGATTCTTTGAAGTACTTCTGCAGTTTGGTTTTTGTTAATTAACTCTAATACGCCCATGTCCTCAAGATTCCAAGGCTTTCTCTTCCAGTAGATTTAGTGTTTCTGTCTTAAAATTTAGATTTCTGATCCATTTTGACGTTAGTGCATGGTGATAGGCATGAGTCTAGTTTAAGTCTTCAGCACATGGAAAGCCAATTTTTTCAGCACCACTTATTACAGAGGCTTTTTTCTAGTGAACATATTTGGCCCCTTTGTCAAAAAGTAAGGTGACTGAGTGTGTTTTCAGTTGTGTCTGTATTTTCTAATCTGTCCCACAGGTCTGTTTATTTGCTAGTCATGCTGATTTTATTATAGCAGCTTTGGACTGCCTTTGCTAATTTGGTCTCTCCTGATTCCAGATGAATTTCTGGAATTTTTTTCTAAATCTGTGAGGTAGGCTAATGATATTTTGATCGAGACTGCATAGATCTGTATAAATTTTGGGAATATGGCCATTTTTACAATGTTGTTTCTTCCTATTCATGAGCAAGGGATATCTTTGCATTTTTTGAATTCCTCTTTGATTTCTTTTTTTTTTAGAGTACTGCAATCTTCAATGTATAAATCTTTTACTTTCTTTGTAAGATTGATTCCTAAGTACTTCATTTTTGGGGATATTATTGTGAAGGGTGTGGTTTCCCTAATTTCTGTCAGTTTGTTATTTTTCACCACTATTACTTCCATCTTGTAGAAAGGTTTAATAATGTCTTCAAAGTCACAACAGTAAATAAAAGTATTTCAATCTCATGCTCTACACCTCTTTCTAATTAATATGCATATTTATGTAAATTATACAAAATTTTTACTTTAGATGAGACTTCATATTTTTCAAAGCTTTTGATTCTCTCTCCACAATGACATAAGAAGAAAATTTATACAAATCCTTACACTGTGTAATAAATTGAAAGTACTAAGTAGTAATAGAGGTTCTTACAACAATCTGTATAATCACACTTTATTTCAAGGCAGGCATCCTGGGAAAGTATTCAAGGAAAGAAGTATTTAGCTTCCTGAACACTGGATAGTTAATTTTCTTCTTCAGGCCTAGACTGCTTTACAGTAAGATTCCACTGCTAAGAAGCCTGTAGTAAAATCCAAACCTATGTCTATGGCAGTCTTATCTGGGGTTTGACAGTGTGTTACACTCTGGAATTACCTATCCCTCAAAGGCCCACATGTTAAAGGCCTGATCCCTAGTGTAGCCCTAGTGGTAAGTAAGTGGTGAAAATTTTAAAGGGTACAGTCTACCGAAGGTATTTTAAGCCATTGGATGTGTACCCTTGGAGCTGACAAGAGGAACCCCTACCCTTCCTCTTCTCTTTTGCTCTTGCCCAGAAGGACAATAGTTTTTTTCTATCATGTACTCCTGCCATGATGCCCTCCCTTAGCAAAACAGGCTCAAAAACAGTGAGGCCAATTGATCATGGATTGAAATCTCTAAAACTGTGGGTCAAATGAACCTTTTTTCCCTGGCAAACTGATTATCAATTATCTCAGGTATTAGTAAGTAACAGAAAGCTAATTACATACTGTGCATAGCTGCTATTACCATCTATCTTTACTAGTGTACAGCACTTCTGGAAATAGCATTTGGTAAGATTGTAGTTCTACTTCCTCTTGACACAAATCACTCTTCTGGAGTCTTACGATTTTGAAAGAACGTATTTGTTGTTCTTTCCATAGTATCACTATCTCCCCAAATAAAAAAATGTGAATAGTTTCAATATTTTGAAGCTCACGGTACATAAGGCAGGCACTTAAACTAAAAACAGTGACTTATATAAAATGCTTCATTTTATGGGGAAATGTGTAGGTTTCAAGGTGATTCACTCTCAAAAATCATGTAACAGATATTGCTACTCCTTTTTTTTTTGTCTTTTTCGTTTTTATCGGTACTGGGGATCGAACTCACGACTGCCTGCTTGCAAGGCAGGCACTTATGCCGCTGAGCTAAATCTCCGGCCCCGATATTGCTACTCTTAAGGAGAAGATTTGGGAGTTACGTATCTCTAGCTCTGCTTAAATTTCCCATTCCGTCCTTTCATATCTCTCAGGCAGCGAACAAAGTGGAAAAAGTGCAAGCTTTGGGACTCCAGGGGTACAACAGCAGAATCGTGAGCAGCAGCAATTCAGCCCGAGATCAAGAATGCAGATACTAGAAAATAATAACCTGGGTGGGGGGGACAAAGAGGAAGGAGGAAGAGGAGGAAAAGGAAGATTCCTGAGAATTGGTAAGGAACTGATATGAAAATTAAGAAAGGAATGAAACAGAGGATCCTCTCTGGCTCACGGCTCAAGGACTGTGAGAAAGGGAGCCTTCCTCTGGAGAAGGTGAACACAGGAGGTTCCGGAGGGCCCTAGGGAAAATGGTAGTAGTGACTGGCTGGTGGTGCTCGTCATCTGCAGAGACAGTGTGGGGTTTTGTTCCAACAACAGTGCTTCCATAGATGGCAGCTGAAAAAGGATCCCACCACAGGCGCCCACCTGGAGAATGCAAGATTGGGCACATTCAGAGAAGGGGTTGAGTGTTTGAACCTGGGACTCAGAACAGTCACGGACAGCTTCTTCAGGGTTTCCAGGGTTACCCTCCCACAGTGACTGATTGAGACAGCTTCAGACAGGCTGGAAAGAGATCCTGAGTGGTTTGAGTCGACAGGAAAGGGATACAGGCCCTGCTTGTGCAGCCAGAGACCATGCCCAGCTTAAACTGCTCTTGGTTTGAAAGTCTCCATACTGGATATTGAAGCCTTCTCCTTATTCTGCATCCAGTGATATGGGATCTGCCTGCCTTTCTTTTCCACTGGTAGGAGAGGGTGATATCCCAGTATGGACACTGCCACACTCTAGGAAAACAAAGGCACTGGGATGTGGGGTAAGGCTCAAACAAAACAAAATAGGATTTAAAGCTGAGCAGAGAAAATGGAGAATTACTAGACTTCAAAATTGTGGATATTGGAGGGAAATCACTTACCCCAAAACACAGAAAGTGTTTGGACTATTCTGTCTTTTTTATTATTAAAAAAAAACTGTTTCCTTCCCTTTCTTCTGTTGTCATTTTTCCTTGCTGTTTTTTCCTTTTAATTTTTTTAATCTTTTAAAATGAAGCATTTATTTAGAGGAACTGCTGAAATTCTTGAGATTAACTAGATGCTGCAACAATTGCTGTCTTGAGTTAGATGTTGTTCCTTCACAGAATCCATGTGTGAATCTGTGATACACCCGTGCCTCAATCACCCAATTCTGGTGGTATTTTTTTCCTTATTTTTGTTTTCCATATTGTTTCTTTTCTTTTTTAAAAATCTATTTCTCATTTTTTTTGTTACTTTTATCTAATTCTATAACTACTTTTTACTCTATAACAGGATCGTGTCCCACTTCTTCCTTTTCCTTCTCCTATCTTACAATTTAAGTTTTCACATTTTTCTGTTTTCCAGTCTTCAACCCTTTATATTTTTAATAGTATAACCATTAAGCTTTATTGATCTTTAGATAGGTAACTATTTCCATATAATCACTGTTGAATTCTCATATAGCTGTCACATTTAGTATATATTGGGTGCATGTCAATATCTGGGTTTAGTGTTTATACTACAATTGTAGATTTCTATGGTAAAGAGTATTACATTATTGGTTCTTATGGTATGTCTAATTGCCAGTCTAATTATTCTTATGGTATGTCTAATTGTCAGTGTAATTATTTAAATACAGGGCAACCAAAAACTTCATATTTTTCATTAACTTTTATAAAGTAACAGGAAATGTAAAAATGACAATTTTATCAAATTTATTCAATATAAAAATCAACTGGTTGGAATGTCATCTGTGAGGTGTTGCTCAGGGAAACTGTTAAGTGATTAATACCCAATTTGTCTTGGATGATACTACTGTAAGTCATTTGCATCATGTTGCCAATGTCACATAATCATTGTTACTAATGAGTTTTTCCTGGAAACCAACACCCAGGTTACTGCTGTGACATTAACAAACCTGGAGTCCATTCTTAGAGAACTTGGTGTTACAACAAATACACTGAATCCTCCCCCTCTAAATTAACCAAGGTGGCCTGATCTTGGGGGAGAGACAAGAGACTATAGTTAACCATGCCCAAAGTACATCACTGAGAAGCAGACTATTGTACCTAAAGAGATCTCCATAATACCAACAAGGTCTCTCAACTATAGGCATCTATAAATTTCAGCACAAAACAAAAATAACACAAATATGAGAAGAGAAGGCAGCAAAATGCCTTTCAAAACTCCAAACTCCAAACTCTGGGGCCAAGGTTTAGCTCAGTGACATAAGCACCTGCCTGGCAAGTGCAAGGTCATGAGTTCAATTCCTGATACCAACCTTCCCCCCAAACAAACAAAAAAAAAAAAACCCAAAAACAAAAACCTCCCAACTCCCCTAAAACCAATCCAGGGGCATCACGGGTAAAAAGCAAAGGCCACACATCCACATTATTCAAAAGGATAACAGAAGAGGTCAAAAAAACAGATTAAAGCGTGCTCAGTGGGATCACAGAAGACATAACTAAACAGGTAAACCAAAACGATCAGGGAACTTTCAGAAGAAATAATAAAAAGCTAGCTTAGCTAAACAGAACAATACAAAGCATGAATGACTGGTTTACCAAAGAACTAAAGTCCATGTAAAGGTTTCAATCAGAAATCCAGGAAATTAAAAATTAATTTAAGCATGGACAGCAGAGCAGCCAATGTGAGGACAGAATTTCAGAATTAGAAGACAAGGGTTCTTTCAAACTCCAACTACTCAAAGATACCTTAAAAACAACAAGAGGACATGAAAAGTGGATCCAACAGTTAGTAGATGACACAAAGAACACTAAGATTAACTGGAATAAGTGAGAAATCATTAAGACAGCATAAATGGCATAAAAATCTTTTTACAGAATAGCAGAAAACTTCCTAAATAAAGAGAAAAAAAAAAAAAACCCAAATAGGTGAGGCATACAGAAACTCAAATATCACAATCAAAAAGAACCTCTCCATATCATATTATAGTCAAAATACCAGAAGATCAACCCATAGACAAAATCTTAAAAGCTGCTGGAGAAAAATCAATGACTCACTCACAAAGGTAAATCATTAGAATCATAACACACTACTTGACACAAACCTTAAAGGATAGGAGGGGTTGCAGTGTAGTGTTTCAAGCCCTACAAGATAACAACTTCCAACCCAGAGTTACCCTGCAAAACTTTCCTTTAAAACTGATGGAGAACTAAGGTATTTCCAGGTCGGGGATATAGCTCAGCAGCACACGCATACTTAGTAAACACAAGGTCCTGAGTTTGATTCCTAGTACAAGAAAAAAAGTATTTCCATGACAAAGAAATTCATGACTACCAAACCAGTACTCCATAAAAGTCTTAAGGATATCCCAGAAAGAGAGAATGAAGCTAACAATGCTAGTAAGTCAAACAGAATGAATGTATCTGGCAGAATAAGCAGTAATGCAAAAGGGAACAAGTAAGAAAATCAGCAACAGGAAACTCATACAATGACTGGAGTCAATGACTTTCAGTAATTATTCTCAGTGCGAATGGTCTCAGTGTCTGAATCAATTACACAGACTGGCAGAAGAATCAAAAACCAAACCCAATGATAAGTACTATACAAGAAATATCTTGTTCAAAAAGAATTCACAAATTAAGAACTGAATGGATGGAATCAATATTCCAGGAAATGGGAAACCAGAAAAAAGCAGGAGTAGCTATGCTAATCTCAGAATGGAGACTGCAAACCAAAACTGATCAAAAGAGGTGAAGGTTACTATACATTGGTTAAGGGAACAATGCAAGAGGAAGATATAATAATAATACACACATACACACCAAAACCTAGTATGTCTGACTTCATAGAAGAAATACTAAAAATGAACAATAAAAAATCAGATATTAAAAAATCAGTCACAAATAGATCAAGCAGACAAAAAGCAATGAAGAAATATTAAAGAGTTAACCACACCTTAGAACAATGAACTTCATAGCTATCTAAAAGAGCGTCCCACCCAACAATGACAAAACACATTCTCCTCAGCAGCATGTGGACTTCCTCCAAAACAGTCCACATGCTAGCCCATAAAGCACGCCTGAATACATACAAAAGAATCATAATTATCCTA
This sequence comes from Cavia porcellus, assembly GCF_034190915.1. NCBI lineage: Eukaryota > Metazoa > Chordata > Mammalia > Rodentia > Caviidae > Cavia > Cavia porcellus. The sequence goes on along the minus strand of NW_026947485.1, from coordinate 83,652,000 downwards.
GGCATATTATCAGATCATCGTATTATGAATTTAGAAATCAATGTTAAAAACATGGAAAGTAAACAAGACCCTGTTGAATAAATAAGAAGAAATTAGTTTCTAGAATCAAAATGCTAAAAGTGAGTACAACATAATGAAACCTACACAATATAAATGAAAGCAGTTCTAAGATGGAAAGTTATAGCAGTGAATGCCCAGATCAGAAAAACAGAGTGAGCTCAAATAACCATATAATGTACATGAAGTGCATTAGAAAAACAAGAAAAATTCAAGTCCAAACTAGTGTAAGGAAGGAAATTACAAAAATCAGAGCAGAAATCAGTGAAATTGAGACACACACACACACACACACACACACAACAAAGAATTGAACAATGAATTGAAGAATCGATTCTTTGAAAGAATAAACAAAATTGAAAAACCCCTAGTTAATCTTAAAAAAAGAAACAAGAAAAATAAAAAAGACCCAAATCAATGCCATTAAAAATGAAAAAGGTGAAATCACAGTGGACTTTGCCAAAGTTCAGAAGACTATTAGGAACTACTTTGAGAATTTGTACTCTAATAAAATGGAGAATTCAGAAAAAAATGAACAGAGACCTAGATGCATATAAATGACCAAAGATATAAAAATACACAAAAATTCTGAATAATCCAATATCAATCAATGAAGGTGAAGAAGTAATTTTAAAAACCTACCAATTAAGAAAAGTCCATGTTCTGATGGATTCACTGCTGAATTCTACAACTTTAGAGAAGACCTAACTAACACCAAAACTCCTGAAATTCTATAATGAAATTGAAAGGGAAGCTCTATTCCTAAAGTCATTCTGGAAGCAAGCTTTATCCTGATTCTAAAACCAGAAAAACCCAGCTAAAAAAGAGAACTACAGGTTAACTTCTTGAATGAATATAAACACAAAAATTCTCAATAAGACACTGGCAAACTGAACACAGCAAATCATCAAAAAGATCATACACTATGACCAAGTAGGATTGATTACAGGGACAGGGATGGTTCAACACATACAAATTAAATGTAATACACCATATAAACATAAGCAAGGACAAAAATTACATGGTAGATGCAGAAAAGGCCTTTGGCAAAATCCAACAGCCTTCTAAAGAAAACAGGCATAGACAGACCTTTTCTCAATCTGATAAAAGCCATTTATAACAAACCAACAGCCAACATTACACTAAATGGGAAAAAGCTGAAAGCTTTCTCTTTAAAATCAGGAATAACACAAGAATACCAGCTACTTCTATTCCTGTTCAATATAGTTTTTGAAACATTAGCCAGAGAAATCAGACAAGAGAAAGAAACAGGATAGGTATAGGAGAGGAAGAAGTTAAATTATCATATTTTTGCAGCTAACATTATCCTCCCCATAGAAGAACCCAAAAAACTCTACCAAAAGACTCTTAGAATTATTAACCAAATTCAGTAATGTAACAAGATACAAACTCAGCACACAAAAACAGTGTTCCCGTATATTAACAATAAACTCACCTAGAAATTAGGGAAGTAATACCTTTCACAATAGCAGTAAGAAAAATTAAATACTTAGGAATTAACCTAACCAAAGAGGTGAAAAACCTCTACAATAAAAACTACACTATCTGAAAAAGGAGATCAACAAGAGTACTAGGAAAATGGAAAGATGTTCCCTGTTTCTTGATATACAGAACCTATAATATTCTAAATGGGCATAGTTCCAAATGCAATCCCAATATAAATACCAACATTCTTCACAGAACTAGAGAAAACAATTTTAAAAGTCATAAAGACAGCCATTCTTTTTGAAGTGGCCAGTACTGGTGAACATTTTTTTCATATATTTATTACAAACCAGAAGCTACAGAATAGCAAAAGGAATCCTGGATAACAAGGCAGGAGGCATCACAATCCTAGACTTCCAGCTGTATTGCAGAACTACTATGGCAAAAAACAAAATCAAACAAAGCAAAACAACATAACACACACACAGCAGACAGCACAGAGACCAATGGAATGGAACAGAAGATGAAGCAATAACTCCAGACACATTCAGGTATCTGATCTCTACAAGGGGGCTAGAAACTTTCCCTAGGGAAAGATAGCCTCTTTAGCAAATGGTGCTGGTTATACTGGCTATCTACATGTCGAAGACTAAACCTATACCCGTTATCTCTCACTGTTTATTAAACTAAAATTAAAATGGATCAAAGATCTAAATATCAAAACAGAATCACTTAATCTGCTCGAAGACAAGATAGGCAAAATGCTTAAAAGCATAGGAATAGGCGAGGATTTTCTGACACAAGAACCCCAATTACACATGAAATAACAGCAAGAACCAATCAATTGGGACCATGTGAAATTAAAAAGCTGCTGCACAGGGAACAACCACAGACTGCAGACAGAACACGCAAAACATTTTTGCCAGCTAGTCCTCGAAGTCCTAATACTTACTAGTTCTGTATTAGAACTCAAAAATATTAGACCTCACAAATTAAAAGACCCAATCAAAACATGAGCACATGAAGAGATACTTCTCAGAAGTACAAATGGCCAATAAATCTATGAAAAAATGTTTAGTAGCAGTTGCCATTTGAGAAATACAAATTAAAATAATGCTGAGATTCTATCTCACTCCACAAAAAATCTCTATCTTTAGGAAATCAAACAATAAATGTTTGTGAAACTGTAGGGGAAAAGGAACCCTTTTTCCTCATAGGTAGTAAACTAGTATAACCATTAAAGAAATCAGTACAGAGAGTACTCCAAAAAATAAAACTGGAAACTCATTCAATCTAGCTATTCTAGGTATCTTCTGGGTATCTTCCTGAAGGAGTTAAAGACATCACGTTACTCATATTAATACCATCACAATCCACAACAGCTAAATCTTGGAAGCAGCCTTTATGTCCATCAGTAGATGAATGGATAAAGAAAATGTACCTATGCACAATGGAGTAAACTTGAATCACTGGTAGGAAAATGGATGTACCTTGAGACCATAATGTTAAGTGAAATAAATCAGACACACAGCTTAAATATCAGTTTTTTACATGAGACACCAAAATATAAATAAAGAGCAAAACAAAAAACAGACAATAGGAAATAACAAATTTTATATTAAGCCATATGGGAAGGGAAACAAAATACAGAGGGGAAGGGAGGGTCAGAAACGAGTAAAAAAAGAAAGAAAATTGTCCTGTGTTCCCAAGTCCCTATAAGGAATGTGATCATTATGAATTACAAACTTGTACAAAAAAATATAAAAACAAGTAAACACTGTATACATGTAGAAGAAGGAACTGTAGAGATGCAGGGAAGGGAAAGAAGAAAGGAGGGAGGGTGTAAAAATAGAATTAAGACACGTCATGTACATGTACCACTCCCCGTGATGAATGTAAAGATTACTACTAAAGACATACACCAAAAGAAAAATCATGTAAGAAACACTGATCAAACATGAGGTTCTAGAAACACAAAATTAAAAATATAGGATTCTTTTCTCAAGGGTACAGAGGTCTGAAGACACAAAAACACAGAATGATAAATTTTGACATCTACTTTATGTAGGATATACTCCAACTTGAAAGACCTATTTGATAACCAGTTCTCTTTTTCTACTAAGTATTCAGTAAATTTTATCACAAAATGTTCAAAAGAATATCTTTCGTAATTCTCACACTCCTCTCAAGGCAGAGACAAGCAATCCTTTGAGTTTACACAGCCCTTAATCTGCATTTTCTTACCACTTTCCACTTCCTACTTCCACTAAGAATTACTCCCAATCAACAGCTATTCCTTGAGGAAACAACCTGTTTTTAATTTATTTTTCTATCACCTACAGTAGTCAGCAAAAATTAAAATATTTACTGAAAAGTTCACATCTTCAATTATTTTTACATAGCATTTTAGTTTCAAGGGACCAATGTTGCTTTTAAAATTTCCCAGTCTACTCCTAGGATAACTTATTCAGTGCTAGAATACAGCTCTAGCAGGTATTTTTTTTACCCTCCCTCAAAGAAATACGTGTTCATTTTATTTATTTTTATTGTTTTGGTTTTTTAAAATGAGGTCTCACTACGTAGTTCAGGCTGAACTTGAACTCACTATATAGTCCAGGTTAGTCTTGAACTGGTAACAGCCTACCTGCCTCAGCCTCCTGAGTGCTGGGACTACAAGCATGCACCACCACTCATGGCTCACATGTTCATTTTAGCATGCCAATGCTACTAAGGTATTCATCCTTGGCTAAAAATAAAAACAAAGAAGCAGGCTGGGTAAATTAACCATAAAAATGGAACAACACACACCAAAAAAATGGAACAACAGCAAATGGGTGAAGAAAATTTCTAGAGCCACCCAAATGCATCTTGCACAGAAAAGGGTAGAGCGTTACAAGAAAAGACCAATTACCTTTCAAGAATTAGTGATGTCGGAAATAACTGAGGGCAAGATCAGTTTCTTAACATACGAATGTTCAGAAGATATGTTGCTGAAGATAATAAAAAGATACCCATGCACATTTGGTACAATTCTATTATAGCACATGACTTTAAAACACAAAAGTTTGATAGGTAAATTAATCATTTAATCCTTAAACTCAAAGGGAAAAACACATGGATTAAAAGGTCAAGAAAATTTCAAATACAATTAAAATAATTATGAGAGAGAGAAAGAGAAAGAAAGAAAAGAATAGCAGAAGAAGTAGGCCCCTGTGAAGAGAAAGTAATTTAACTGAAAACCAGACTGGTTCAACAACCAGGCACACAAAGGTTTCCAGCATGTAATTAATGCATAAATTGACTGTGTCTTTACCAGGCTATGCGACAGCTGGGAAATAAAATTTTAAGTCTACATTGTTGATCACTGACCTTGTATTAATTATTACCGGCTCAATGCTTGCAATTTGCTGAAAAAGCTAAAATATATGACAGTTTATGGAAAATAAAAATAAACATATTAAACTCTGAAGAAAGAAAAGTATATTCTTTTTCTTCACGTATCATACAAACTCCATTGTCAGTAAGGTAACTTCTATTAATTTAATTATTGTGCCAATTCTAAACTAATTTTTCTAGGTAACACTAAAATCTACATTTTATGTTATTACAGGGTATTTCTTGATTAAAAATTTCATTAAATGAATCATCTTTTCAAAACATGGTTTTGATTTTTGTTGTAAAAAGGTTTGTAGAATTATTCCTGAGCTCCCAAAACATGTATTTCTTTTTTTTTTTCTTTAATTTTTTGAGACAGGATCTCTCTGTATAGTCCAGGCTAGTCTTGAACTCACTGTGTAGCCTAGGCTGGCCTGAACTTGCGGCAATCCTCCCGCCTCAGCTCCCAAGTGCTGGGATCCAGGTGTGCACCACCATGCCCAGCCGTAACATGTATTTCTAAATGCCTCCAAGTCTCCTGGGAAAGGCCAGTTTAATAAAATGAATAAGCAGAACTGGACTGGTCAAGCCTCCTGAATGCCTGAGCTCTCTGTCATCTTCTGGCTGCCTTCTACTATGGCCCTCATTGCTCTCCTTTCCAAAATTACAGCAAAAAATGGCAGTTAAAATAACTAATGGCTATGTGAATTCATTTTACTTACATTTCTTGTATTCCAAACATAATTTGCGTACTTGTATTTCTTTTACTGTAACAGCTGTGCTTCAAATTTTTCTTAATGTGGTCCTGGTTTACCTATAAAGTAGGCAGCTCTTTAACTGTGACAAGCTCTGATACAAACAATGAAATGCCTTTAAGAAACCACATTATTAGTTGGGCCTGGTGGCGCATGCCTAGAATCCCAATACTTGGGAGGCTGAGGCAGAAAGGTTGTTGTGAGTTCTTAGACCAGCCTGGATTACAAAGTGAGCTCAAAGATAATCTGAACTGCACAGTGAGACCATGTCTGGAAAAAAAAAAAAAAAAAGAGAGAAAAAGAAGGAAAAAAAGAAACCACACTAATTAGAAACTAAAACTACTATAAAATTCCTTATCTACAATGATCTATTCTCCAAGTATATTTCCAAAATATGAGCCCTCCCTTTACAATAAATGAGATCATAAAATCTTAAGGGAACTTACCAAGATAAGTAATTTCTTAACACAGGATCCATAGATCTCAAGAGATTTCATGGATAAACATCATAAAATTTAATTTCAGTTCTCTAAAATTAAATAGAAAAAATTATCCATGAATTTTTTTAAATCTGGGAAGAATCCATAGTTTTCCTCAGTACTCAAAGAGGATCTGTTGTCCCAAGAGACTTTAAGAAATGACTTAACTAGAATGGGGTTTTCAATATGGTTTCTGTGGTATGTATATGCCTTTCAGCAGAAGTAGTACAAGTCAGTTGTTGCAGACAAAGTACTCAAATATGTATGTGAGCTTTTTTGCTTTAAGTTCACAATAAAGCAGATAAAGATTTTCTTTATAGGGGCCAGGGATTTAGCTCAGCGGCATAAGCACTTGCCTTGCAAGCTCGTGGTCATGAGTTTGATCCCTGGTACCAAAAAAAAATTTTTTTTCTTTATAAAAACAATACATTTATTTGCATTTGTTTGACAGAAAGCAATGGAAATTGCCTCTAATTCTGAGTATACCCACGATAACAATGTACTATGCATATAAATATTCTGTGAGATATAATCCAGCAGAAGAAAGCTTGAGAACCACTGATTTGGAACTCTCCCCCCCCCCCATTTTATAGATGAAGGAACAGGCTCAGAGATGTTAAATGACTTGTTACAGCAACACAGGCATCCTAGTACTTCATGTAGCTTTAAGTTAGGCCGAAAATAAAATGGATCCCTACAGTGGCATTTTCTTAGTCTGGACTGTAACTATAAAGACAGTGATTTTATACCTTGGTATTCAACAAAGTTCTGTTCTGGCCATCACTCTGCACATGCACCTTGGATAACCTCATCTGCCTCCCACAATCCCGGCCTCCACGTCTCCTGTATTTCCCACTCTGCCATAGTTCCTCTACTCTCTAGATCTGTATGTTTAGCTGTCTGCTTCACAGCCTCTCTCGCTGTCTCAACCTCCCCTCAGATCACTCACATATTCTGGGAGAGAAACAGTGCTTTGTCCCAGTTTTCCTACTCTGTGCCAAAAACCTGACCTTCACTTCCCACACCAGGTATCCATCCATTTTTTCTGGTTTTACTATTTTTTTCTTCTAGGCTCGTCTTTTCTTTCCATCCCTGAGACTACTGATTTCAGAAACTCTTTCTCTTCTGGAATTCTACCCTTTCCTTTCAATCTTGCATCCATCTATCTACTCCTAATACCTCAGCCATAATAAGATAATAAAAACACAAATCTGACCATATCATTCCAATTCCTACACATCCTTCCATGGCCCTCCATTTCTCAGAGAATAAAGCCCAAATAACACAGTACATAAATGTCTCCATGATATGATCTATGTTATAAATCTGCTTTATATTGCAATGGAATAACAGCTGCAATTAATATGCTTAATTATGAATGACAGCCATCAAAAAATTGCTGGAAGACTGCACACATATTAACTTATTACAATGAATTTGTGCTATGTGATCCTGCAGCATCAATCTGTTCAATAACGTTTCAAGTAAGCTAGCTCATTTAAATTACCTTTCAGTTTTGGAAAAGATTTTACGTTATCTATTGCCACGAGGCTGAGAAAAGTCACACTGCAGTTTCCACTAAATTTAAAATATGCTCACTCAAAACTCACTCAAACCAGCAATGCTTACTAATAAACAAGAGAGAGAGATTGGAGATGTGTTTAAAAAAATTAAGTTTCCTAACTGTGGCTCATATTCTAAGATGGCCCCCACTCCACCATAGTCCTTTGTCACCCTACATTGTGGTTAATTTGAGACAGCAATAACATATGACAAAGGCTAACATAGCCAGGCTATGTTTACAAGATTAAGTGATAAAGGAGCAGTGAATTCCATCCGCCTAGGATCCTCTCCCTTCCTCACAGTCTCCAAGCGTTAAAGGGAAGACATTTAACCCACATTCATAGGATGAATGACACACCTTCTCTCTCCCCAGCTACAAAAAATCAACTCAAAACAGATGACAGACTTCGACGTAACACTTGAAATTATGAAACAACTAGAAAAAAAACGGAAACTTCAGAACACTGGGATGAGGAAGACTCTCCTAGATCAGACCCCAAAACATAGGAAATAAAGACAAAAACAGACAAATAAGATTATATCACAATACAAAGCTTTGGCCTGATCTTGAGACCTTCATAGGTAAATGGAGGCAACTGAGACTACCCTCATAAGTGAAATAAATAAGAATCATATTTATAAATATCACACTGTGTCTCTAGTGTAAAAAGTAGTAAAAACTGTAGGAGTAATAAAACCCAAAATGTATAATTGTTACTGTAAAAAAGAGAAGGAAAGAAAGTGCATGTATGTTTAAGTGCATAGGATTGATAACCATATTACTAATTTTTTGTTGAATCATTGAACAGAACTGTTTGCAGTCTCGCTTTTTGAATGTCCACTTTGTATGCTTCACTTTTGTAACTTGAACAACTATTTCTAAGATGACAATATGTAACTTATCAACTAGTGATTTACCATTTATTTTTTGAAATTATTTCAATTATTTCTACTCTTTTGCTTTTTTTTCTCTTTAAATAAAATTTTTAAAAAAAGAGACCCCAAAGTACAGATGCTTAGTCTTCATATAAAAAAAAAAAAAAAGCTTCAGCCTGGCAAAAGAAATTGCGAAGAGCTAAGAAACCTAAAAAATGGGAGAAAATATCTGCAAACTATGCATGTGATAAGCAGTGTCTAGAACATACGAAGAACTCAGGCAACTCAACAGAAAAACTAAAAGTTAATTAAAAATGAGCAACAGACCCAGACAGACATTTCTCAAGACATACAATCAACACATGTGTGCAAAAATGCTTGATATCACTATCATCAGGGAAATAAAAATCAAAACCACAATGAAGTTATCACCTTACTCTCCTTACAATCACAATTATCAAAAAGACACCACGAGCTGAAGCAGATGCGGAGAAAGGGAAACTCTGGAACTTTCCAGTGGTGGGAATGTAAATTAGTACAGCAATTACCAACACCAGTGTGGTGGTTTCTCAAAAAATTAGAGAGAACTATCATATGACCTAGCAATTCAGCTACGATACACTACCTGTACATCCAAAGCACAGGAAATCAGTCTGCTGAAGAGGTATCTGCACTCCTATATTTATTACAGCACTATTCACAACAGTTGGTATGGAAACAACTTAAGTGTCCATGAACTAAGGAATGGGTAAGGAAAATGTGATACACACACAGTGGAATACTGTCTACCTGCAAAGAGAATTAAATACTGTCATTTGTGACAAAAATGGATGGAATTTTAGTTCAGTCAGTGAAATTAGCAAGGCACAGAAAGAAAAACAACATACATTCTCACTTACATGTGGAATCTAAAAGTTACTCACAGCAGTGAGAGTAGTTACCAGTCTGGGGATGATGGGGAGAGGTGGGAGAAGTTGGGCAATGGGTACTAAGTTACAGTTGTAGAAGAAAAATAAGTTCTGGCGGTCAGTGGAAGCTCATGTGGCAAGGAACTAGGTCTCCAAAACAGCTCATGATGAAGTAAGGCATGCCAACTGTGAGCACAGGGCAGACTCTCCAGCACCAGGCAAGCCTCGAGAGGACGGAAGCCCCAGCCAGTAGCCTGACTACAACTTCATGAAAGATCCTGAGGTAGAGCCACCCAGCTCATCTTGCTCTTCCATTCCTTATGCCCAGCAACTGTGAGATGTCTGTGGTCTTAAACTGCTAACTTTGGGGGTAATACTATCTACAATAGATAACTGATGGAGCTGGGTAGGCATAAAAGCACATGCCCATAATCCTAGCACTTGGGAGGCTGAAGCAGGAGGACTTCTGAGTTCAAGGCTAGCCTAGGATACATAGTGAGTGCAAGGTCAGTCTACAAAGCTACAAAGTGAGACTGTGCCTTAAAAAAGATAGCTGATGTAGTATTTTGCAACTTTATTTAACAGCACAAACATGCTCAATATACTTCTAGAAGAACTTTAGCCTACGTAGTTTGTAATGTTTTTCAAGCATGTAGTACCCTGATGTCAAAGACAAAGGTACTTGGTATTGGGCCATGGTGCTCCTCCAGTGGTTGCTCCAGGACACAAACCTGAAGAGTATTTAAGAATTGTTTTTCTTTTCACCTCATCAACTCAATGTTGCTCTGAATTAGCATCTGGGTAAACTGGGGCAGAACTTTTAAATCTGGTAATAAGTTACAGGTGAGGTTGAAGAGGAGGTAAGAAAACTGAGTATGAAAAGCAGCAATGCGATTACCCTGGCAGAGAGGACAGTTCACTGGGGTCAACTCAGACATTACATGCAAAGTAGTGGAGAGGGCCCAGTGAGGGTTAGCTTTAAGTCTCAGACACCTAAAGCTTCTTGGGCAGCAAAAGGCAGGAGGCTGAAAGGAAGAAGTCAAGCTTGTCCAACCATCCTTTGAAACTCCACCTCTCAGAAAAGCAAGCACATGGTTTTATGAAAATAAGCCTACTCCCATCTACCGCATACAGCCAGAAATCCCTCAAAGCATCATTTCTCAAACTTGAGTAATGCACCAATTTTAAAAGGAAAAAACATACTAAAAAGAACCACAAAGGTATTTTAGTACCTGATATCTATGAAATGTGAAGAAGGGTTGAGAGAAGGGGACTCCGGGATTTACTTGTGATCCTGTGCCCACACTTGAGCTGTGACTACAGATCAAGAGTTTTCTAAGAGTATAAGGGATAGTGTATAGGTCCAGTAGTGAGTAAAATAGTAGGCAGGTACTGTTAGAACCAGTTCAGTAAGAGAACTTATTGACAATCCAAGATGTAGTGTATTAAAAAATCTGTATTCCAGATGCCTAAATACACATGGCTTCTACTTTTGAAGATTATAAGCCAGCAGTTAAGCCTGCTCCTTATAAAGAAGACTATTATATACAGGATCTGGAGTTTTATTACAGTGAGACTTCTACAGGTTAAACGTGACTTCAAAATTTTGTACCAAATAACTAGAAGAATTTTATAAATGAGGCTGAAAATATGCCAGAGAAGTACTCCACAACTTTTTTTTTTTTTGGCACCAGTGACTGGTTTAACAGAAGACAATTTTTTCCAGAGATGCAGGTTAGAGGGGTGGAGGTGAGGATTTAAGTTCTTCATGAGGATATGCTTGTGATACACAATAATTATAATCCTCAGCACCAACATCCCTGCCTCAGCTCTACCTCAGATTAGGCATTAAATTCCTATAAGGAGCACACGAGAGATTCCTTGTTTGTGCAGGTGACAGCAGTTTATGCTAAATCTGATGTCACTGCTGACTGACAGGAGGCACAGCTCAGGCACTAACAGAAGATACCGGGGAGCGGCTATAAGACAGATGAAGCTTCACCTGCTTGCTCACCTGCCTCTCACCTCCTGCTGTTTGGGCCAGTGGTACTGGTCTGTGGTCAGGTGGACGGGGGCCCCTTTGTAGAGTACATTTGACCTTATTTTATTTTTTTTAAACTTACAGTGTTTTTACCAGTTTTACTGATTTTATAAAATGGTTTCAACTATTAAAACATTTTTTAAAGTTAAAAAACAAAAGTAGCTGGGTTTGCTGGCACGTGCCTGTAATCCTAGCACTCGAAAGGCTGAGGCAGGAGAACTGTTGTGAGTTCGAGACCAGCCTGAGCTACAAAATGAGCTTAAGGCCAGCCTGAACTGCATAGTGAGACTCTGTCTCAAAAAGATAAAAATAAATTTAAAAAGCAAAAATCTAGTAACTCAGATAATCACTGTAAACATTCTTTATATACAAAAGACATTTCTTCACATACACATTCAACATACTGTCTTACATATGCTATATGCGACTGTGTAACTTGCCTCACTTGTGACATCTAAGAAAATAAAAAGCATCTTTTTTATCAGCTGCATTATATCCTAATGATGTGGACAGTTACCAAAATTTATCTGAGTGTCTCTTTCAAAACACTCAGATTTTTGTGATTTTTTACTACATTACAGATAAAATGTTTCTCTTAATACATGTAACTTTTCACATGTGTACTCCATGGGTAAATTTCTGGAGTAGCACCACTGACTCAAATATAAACATTTTAACAAATAAATGTTATAGATATACATGAGTTTTTAGAAAATACAAAACAATGTGCTTTTACACAGCAGAGAAGAACTGCTTAAATCAACAGATGAGAGAATAAGACAATGGAAGGTCTGCATAAATTCCAGTAAGAATAATGTTCAATGTTTTATTTTAATAAAACATTTGAGGCTGGGTGGGTGTACACCCTTAATCCCACCACTCAGGAGGCTGAGGCAGGAGGATCACCGATGAGTTCAAGGCCAGTCTGGGCTGCAAAGTGAGTTCAAGCCCAGCCTGAAATGCATAGTTAAATCTTGCTTCAAAAAGACCAAAGGCAAAATAAATAAGTTGCAGTTTATTTTTTCAATTTTCATTTTTCTTTTTATTAGTACGTGTTTGCAGTACATGATTAGATTCATCATGGTGAGTTGGTACTTGTATATTACACATCAATTCTTTTTATACCCTTTTCCTCCACCTCTTATCCCCTTCTCATTTGCAAAAGCTGCATCAGTTAACTTAAGAAAATGAATTATGTCACTAGTTTCTACCTGAGTATGCCACAGAATTTCCCTTCATGCCAATGTCCAAAGGCAGCAGAAGCCTTGAGGTAAGACTGAAACAGGGGTCAAGTGGTCGGTGACGTAACCTTGGCAAATGCAGAAAACGTACAGGCCCCACCTTGTAAACCAGAAAAAGCACTAGTCTGGTTAACCAGGCCCAGACAGAGAACCAAAACATAGAGGCTATAACATCTGCGGTCAAAGCAACAGTTGCTTAAAGACAGAGTCTCTTTCTCAACCAACTTCTAACTCCAGGAGACTAGTTTTTAAAAGACCTACTGTCTGCTTCTGAGGAAGATCTGCATGTTCCTTTATGAACCGTCTGTCATGCTTTAACAAGCCAGTGTGAACTGAGATCATACACAATAGCACCTCAGAGGTTTAAAAGTATCTACTTAAAAACTGCAATGTAGCTGGGTGTGGTGGCCCACACCTCTAATCCCAGCAGTCTGCCGCTGAGGTAAAGGACTGTTGTGAGTTCAAGGCCAGCCTGGGTCACCAAGTGAGTTCAGGTCCAGCCTCAACTGCATAGTAAGACCCTGTCTCAAACAAAACAAAAACAAAAATACTGAAATGTTACAACTTTAAAAGATGTACTTTCTAAACTAAGAAAGAAGATGTTTTTGTGAGAAACAATTTGTAGAAAGCATAAACAATTCCAGGACTGGTAAAAATATTTTCCAGTTACGATAATATAACTTGATGCCAAAGTACAATGCTGCTTTACTGTACTGGTTTAAAAAAACAAGTGTAAGAACCAATGTAGGTAAAGCTGGTAAGAGGAGACTGGAGCTTGCATAACAGGGTGTAAAGGGCTTTAGCAGGGATGGGTGACAAGAGAGACAGAAAGAGGAGGAGATTCAAAAAGGCTTCCCAACTGTCTAAAAAAAGGGCGGCATACCTCACCCCTAACCAGCAGTATCACTGGAGAACCCACCAGGATGTGGGTTACTGGGTCTCACTGCAGCCTGAAGGAATCAGAGGTGCGGGGTCTGACGCTGACACGCACCCCGGGTGCTGGAAGCTCTCTCCAAGTGCAGATTCAGGGTAGGCAGTCTCCTGTACAGGTTTCAAGCTGCAGGTCCCTGAGGTTGGGCAGTTCTTTCTTGGAGGAGTTAATCTTAATTGTAAATTAACCTGCAGACCTCTTCCTCGTGCGATATCCTTCAGCATAAACACTGTGAATCTACTCCCTATTACCTATAATTTCTTTCAAACATGGTTGCTGGTGCACAAGTTTGGGATGGAAGTGGAAAGGGAATACCAATGAAGAGCCAACAGTAAACTGGTGGCATCAACTGTATTCCCAACAGTCTGGAAGGCTGAGACAGGAGAACTGCACGCTCAGCCCGACCTTGGGCTATTCAGTTGAACCCTGTCTCAAAAAAAAAAAAGGACTGGAGATGTAGCTCAGTATGAAGGCACTAGGTTCAATCCCCATTACTACAAAACAAACAAACACAGCAGCAAGAGGTGCTGATTGGATAGATGTTCTGAAGAAAGGAGATAGTATGAATGAGACAATAAGGTCAGTTTAACACAACACTAGGGGAAAATGTTTGTATTTTATCATGAAAGAACCCCTCCCTCAAAATTCCATTTGGTGTTTGACAGTCTAGTCATAAATACTGCCCATCATTAAACATACCACTTTTAGTGATTTCACAATGGTAAGCCATAGCTAACATATGGTTTTCAAATTTAACTGAAAATATTGTCTCATGATTTGATTTTGTGGTTAATGGCAAGAGAACAATTTTCTGGTAAAATGTTGTATTTTTACATTACATGTCCCAAAACCTCAAACATAGCTAATTAAGTTTTTTGTTAATGTATACACTGGCTTATACTTAAAAACTTGTCTATATTTAGTATTTTCTATTACTCACAAAAAAGACATGAATTCCCAGCTTTCCAACTAGATGATTCAAAATCCATATTTAGCTGTGACATTTTTAAAAGATTCTTAGCTATCATTCTTAAAAAATTCATAGAAAGCAAAGAAATGCTTAGAACCCCGATGCACACTCTGGTTAGACTCTAAATGGTAGCCTTTGATACAGGTAAGTAACTTGTGCACCCTTAAAATATTGTTGTCTAGGGGGTGGGGATTTAGCTCAGCGGCATAAGCGCCTGCCTTGCAAGCAGGCAGTCATGAGTTCAATCCCTGGTACCGATAAAAAGGAAAAAAGACCAAAAAAAAAAAAAAAAATTGTTGTCTAGGGTGAATTTCACAACCTCATTTAATATAGATGATTAAAAAGCAGGATCTTGCAATACTGAAATCTCTGTTTTCCTTTCAATTCAAAAGAAAAACAATTATAGATTATTTAATTGCCATATAAATCTCTCTGAATTTCAAATAAATTGAAATTTATTTTATATATAATTCAAGTCATAAAATAGCCTGGATAAAGAAATACAAAAGTAAATATAATTTGGTTTAGACAAAAAAATATCAAAATGCCCCAAATACACACATCAATATTAGAGATTTACATTTCTATCAAAATGGCTTTGTAAATACCAAATTTAATTTTAATTATGCATTTCCAAGAAAAATCACACAGACTCTGGAGGTTTGCTGACTCATCACTCAAGGGCACTCCTACTCGGGTTCTGCAAAACAACAATTCCACTACAGAAAGAACGATTTCTGTGGTCCAATGACATAGTTAAATGAACACAGACCAAATTTTAAGAAAAAGATAAAAACAGGTAATCAACAGTATTGCTTCTCAATCTTTGCTATCCTAAGGTACAGTATGAACTTTTAAGAGAAAGAGCACAAAACACAGTTCTCCAGATTTGGAACCATTTTTCTTAGGAAATATCTTAGAACCAAGGACTTACAGACCATCCTGGGCAAAATACTACTCTGGAGCATGAGTTTTCTTCATGTGAAAATGATAGGGTACTACACTTACACATGGCTAATCTCAGATCCCTATTAGTTCTTCAGGTCTAATCCTCATCTCTGATCCTTTTCATTTGTACCAAGTGGGCTCTGACTAAACCAATATACCTTTCTTAACCGGTATGAGTTCACAACTTTCTTTATACTGATAGCTAGTCCTCTGTACATTCATTAGATTTTTTTTCCTGACAGTACTGGGGACTGCCCCTAGGGCATTTGTCCTGAGCTATACCCCCAGACCATATTTATTTTATACATTTTGAGACAGGGTCTCACTAAGTCAGTCACTAAATTGACCAGGCTGCATGCAAACTTGCAATCCTCCTGCCTCAGCCTCCCAAAATAAGGAGATTACAGGTATTCACCACCACGTTTGGTTTATTAATTTAATCTAGTTGTACTTCGGTATCTTTCTTGTTCACAGTGATTCATGAAGAGGCTAGTTATGATCCTAGGTTCTTAAAGTAAAAATGAAAAACTACTAAGTATGATAAATTTATTGTCCATGCTGTTGTTTTCCCAACAGTAAGAACACGATATATAAGCATGAAGTTTATAACATTTGTACAATATACATTTTAAGATTAGTATTTGGAAATTTTAAATTAACTGATTTTTAGGTAATTGTATGCCAGAAACACTGTCTCACTATGAAATTCTGCTCCCCAGATATGCTGCATCTGCCAGATGGATCCCAAGTAAATAGCAAACCAGCACTTGGCAAAATATTCCCATGCCCAGCACATTACGTGGAACACAAATTAGAGATTGGATTGTCCTGAGAACCAAAAAATTGTATGGTAGTAACGTGAATGTATTCAATTAATCTTTTTCATGTTAAATTTGCTAGGTGAACAGTTTAAATAATGCTTCAACTGCTGTGCTTTAATCCTGTATGTATCTATTCTTTTAGTAGTCTGCTGGCATCCAGTGCAGGATTAGGAAAGTCAGCCATCTGGTAGTTATAGAAACCCTTTCCTATCTTGATTGGAAGTTGAAGCCCATGAGCCTCAAAGAAATCCAAAGCAAGTTTATTACTATGCACTTATAAAAATTAAAACAGCAGCTACCCAACAGAGCTTTTCATTCAGAGACAAATCATGTGTACATGCATTATATAATTGACTAGTTTTTTAAAAAAATTTATTTAAGGAGAAAAAGAAAAAAAACAAAAAAGGGTACAAGTTATACAGAATTTCAGAAAAAATAAACAATAGGAAATCACTAGTTAGCATTACATATTGTTATCTTAGAAATAGTTATTTAAGTTACAAAATTAAAGCATATAAAGTGGACATTCAAACAGTGAGACTGCAAACAGTTCTGTTTAATGATCCAACAAAAACTCAGTAATATAGTTATCTATCTTATACTCTTAAATATACATGCAGTTATGTCCTTTAGAGCACTTGCTTTTCCTCTCTTTTTTACAATGACAATTACACATTTTGGGTTTTATTACTCCCACTGTTCTTATTACTTTTTTTTGAAGAAAGTAAAACCAAATGTGACATAATAGGTCATAGTCAGTCAAAGCAAAAGGATGGACATACATAATGTAAAACAAATGTAAAACATTTGTTTGTAAATGTTTACATTTGTAAAACAATGTAAAATATAACGTAAAAACAAAATACAAGGTGATCAACAATTGGTTACCAAGATGCCTCTTGCTATCTTAAAAAGAACTGCCTTAAAAAGAATATCATCAGTTATAATAAAATTGAACAAAACAGTAAAGAACAAGACCAATAAAACCAAAACATTGGAGACATTACAGGACTTCAAAAGAAGATAATAATGAACCAGAATGGGTGTCATAATGAATCTTATTGTCTTCATAGTTGTTGCCTATACTTTCGAACTTGGTACTATCAAGCAAAACAGAATGGAGCAAAATCAGTCAAAACAAGATGGTGAGAGCAATACAGGGTTTCACATCAAGTTAATGGGAAATCAGTGTGGGTTACTATAATGTATCCTGCTATTTTTTATTTATTTTTCCCTTAATTAAAAGGATAAAAATGAAAAAGTAGATAATAAAAAGGAGATTGAGATAAAAAAGAAGGCGTAACAACAAACAGCGCAGGTCAAAACATAGCCATTTAAGCAAAATAGTGTTTCACCACAAGATAATCTCAACATAAAGGTAGTTACGATAGTGTCTCTTTCCTTAAAATCTTTGGGTATAACTTCGTATACTGTAGCATCAAACTAATTGACCAGTTTTAAAGGGGTTAATGGGATGAATGATTAGATTAAGTAATTAGTTTTACATTTCCCTCCCCCACAAGGCTGCCACTGTCCTTTATAAAGGCTAGGGATGAGAGCCAAACTGGTCCAGTTTAAGTTGGTCATTTAGCTCTCACTTCTCTTAAACATAATATGGATATCTTGCATATACTGTTTTCCTCTCAGTGAAATTTTATGTAGGCAATATTTCTGATAAAGACTAAATAATTACCAGTGTATAGCATTAACAACAACACATATGACATAAGAGCATTAACAAAGTTTTCAAACATCATGATCTTATTCAATCATAAAGGAAAATCAGAGAAAAAAGAATGATTACGTGGGATTCTGTAACTGCCTAAAGTATAAGTTAGGATAATGAAAGAAAAAAACAAATCCAAGCCACCTAGTTAAAAATTTCATTTTCTTTCTAGTGTATTTGTTTCTTTGCCCAAATAACAGTATTTTACATAGTTCTTAGTATCATCAGTATAATGTACATGAAAGTGCTTCCCACTTTGAATCTGCCCAAGTCTCTGCTGCCCACTTCGCCAGTCTTTCAGCCTTTGAATCTTTTTTTTTTTCCTCTCCTTATCTTTCCAAAGTCACCACCACTCTCTTGAGCCCTAGTGAGAGAGCAACAAGTGAGTGAACGCAGCATCCAGCCTTACAGAGACCCGCAAACTGTGACCACATCTACTCTAACCTAGCAACTGGCAGGCCCAGTTTCCCTTTGCTCTCATGCTTAGTACAACCATGTCAAGGACATAGCCATGAAGAGATGGCCTAGGGTTATACAAAACCTATCCAGCCTAACATGATTATCCTATCCCATTATTTTACTTCAATCCTCTATTTATAGAAAGTCCCTTTCTCATATGGCTGGTCTTCCTTATATGATATTCCTGGAACTCAAAGCAAAGATTTCTTGTATCTCTTTCTGAAGGTATCTGAAACATCTTTGTGGACTAATTTTCACAGTGAGAAAGATGCCCTTTCAGAGGCATTAGGTGATCCATATTGTTTAAAGGCTGTCATTAAACTTAAGTCTCTGTTGAAGTCTTAAGTTTTACTAAGAAAGCAAAGTGAAAGTGGTTGCGCCACAAAAAGTTCACACGTGCAGTTAATACACATGCTAATTAGCATGATGCAGCTGCTCCACAATACATGCCTATTTCAAAACATCAGGTTGTACATGATAAATATAAACAGTTTTGTTAGGTAAAAGCATTTTTTTGGTTTGGTTTTTTAGACAGGTCTCACTATATAGTTTGAGGTGGCATGGAAATCACTACGTAGTTCAGACTGGCCTCAAACTCAAGTGATCCTCCTGCCTCAGCCTCCCAAGTGCCAGGATTACAGATGTGTGCCACCATGGCTGGCTGTCAGTTAAAATTTTCTTTAAAACTGAATTTTCTTCATTAATGCATGGGCCATTCACTAAGTACCAAGTTGGGGAGAGCGGCAGAGGAGTGGTTTGGAACAAGAGGCACTAAAATCATTCACTAAAACAAAAGAAATCAACTCAAGGATCCTAGGGAATTCTCAGTCACCACCACTTGGCAAGACACCACTATGTATACAGCAATCTGCTTCATATTAAAGGCCACACACAAGAAATGCAAAACATGAGACTACACTATCTGAAATAACATTGGTTCTAGACCCAGACAGATGGTTAAAACCCTGATTCTCTCACTAGCTGCTCCAGAACAATGACAAAGACATCTGAATGTATTTCATCTTATAAGTCTTGCAGAACTGATGTGAGGATTTGAGATTTTATATAAACTACCTGGTCTAGTATCTGGTACATGGCAAGTGCCCAATGAATAGTAGCTATAAATTTATTTTTCATCACCTGTCTTGAAGCAGCTGGTCAAGTTATCAAACAGAACAAGACCACACCAGGAAGCAAGCCTAGTCTGGAAACCAGCACCATGCATGGGCTGCCACCGGACCAGAAACAGTCAGACCCCAGCCTTTACCGTTGAGTCAAGAGCCATTTGCAGACTGGGGGTAAAGAGAACAAGGCTATACCAGCAAGTAAGCCCAGTCTGGAAACCAGTGCCAAGCGTGGGCCACTGCTGGACTGGGAACAGTCAGACCCTACCCTCTAACAAGAAGTACCAATCACCACCACCCCCCACCCCGCCACCAAAGCGACTGCTTATCTGGAGAAACATAAGTTGTGATGATAGCTACCAGGATGAAATGCAATTGGATGCCTATGGCATTCTGGTGTTTCTCAAACATTGTAGGTCTAGGGCCAGTGGTCTGCTCACAGGTTCAGAGGATAACAGTATGCAGTGTGGCATCTAGGGAGGTCTCCTTCCGAGGGTTGCAGCCATTGTTGATTCCCTATGGTCTTCTTTTGAAGTCCTATATCGTTTCCATTGTTTTGTTGGGCTGGGTTTTATTCTCTTTTGTTTATGTTAAATCTGATGGCAAGAGCAGCTATTTCAAAGATAGATATATATGATAACAACTTTAGGTTTGCTACTGGCTTGTTTTGAAGTTCTTTATTGCATTGTCTTGTTTTTATTTTTTCTATCCTATTCTGTTCTGTTTGATTTTTACTATGTCTGAAGTTATCTGCAGCTATTTTGAAGATGTCAAGGGGCATTATGGTAACTACTGTTGATTTTGTAATGTTTTGAAGTCCTTATCTCTTAAATTGGTTTGTTTTGATTGGTTTTATTCTGTTTTATTCTCTTTGAAATAAAAAGAAGTTATCAAGTATTAGAGATAGTGGTGAACTTTTTCTTTTTAAACCATCAGCTGGAAGAGTTAGAAACAGACGAGACAGTCACCACTTATAGGCAATCATTCTCAAGACAGAATACACAGTGGCCCAGCCAAGTCAGCTGGAAGAGCAGTAGCTGAAGAATCCTGAGGGAGCATCCCTGAGCCTCTGTGAGCTCACTCAGAACACACCGTAACCTCTTTTTTCCTGTGACAGCCCTGTTAAATCAAAATATAATGTGAGGCATCAGTGTAAGCCATACACATCATGCTTTTAAATTTTCTGGTAGCCACATATAAAGTGACATGTTATATTAAATATTTTAATTAATAAAACAGCAAAAAGTCATTCAACATTTAACCACAATTTAAAAATTGAATTGTTATACATTCTTTTTACTACATTAAGTTTTCAAAATCTTCTGTGCATTTTACAATCACAGAACATCTCAGGACCAGCCACACTTCAAGTGGTCAACAGCCACATGTAACTAGTGGCTATCTTATGGATAGCAGAGCTCTGTAATTTTGGCAGCAATCCTAGGCCCAGACCAAAGCGTCTGTTCTACCTGATTGCTGCTTCACTAATCAGTGATGGCAAATCTTTTAGAGCTTTCAATAACATAAACAACCCACTGCATGCATGCCATGAGCTCTAGATCCTAGCCACTGAACTCATCATGTAAATCTTACTCAGATTGCCAACAAAATCCAGTTGCCTAGTTTACAGTAATGGTAAAGCACCTATGTATCAAAAGTTCAGTCAGGTGGCTGGGGATTTAGCTCAGCAGCATAAGCGCCTGCCTTGCAAGCAGGCAGTTGTGAGTTCGATCCCTGGTATCAATGAAAAAAGGAAAAAGACAAAAAAAAAAAAAAAAAGTTCAGTCAGTCATGGCATATACACAAGGAGTTAATAATAACTGTTGTGAGGTGCAGAAAGAGGTGGAGGAATGTCAGTCATACCAATCAATACTATTCCCTAATTGCTCATTAATATGACATATGCTGGTCAGTATATTCCTTAAGAGGGGCCACTGATGTAAAAGTTTTAACAATTTTTAAGAGGTTGACAACTCTAAGAATTTTTCATCTCTGAAGTGTAGTGAAATTATTGCATAGATTTGGACAATCTGCTTCTAGTTATGTTAAAATTATTTAAGTTCAACTAAATTGTACACAACTGTCAATCAGGTAAGAAATGTCTATGTCACATGGTTTGTTTCTTTGTGATTCAAAAAATGCTTTTAAAGTATATCATATAAAGTATAACCAGATTCTGTTGGCAAAGAACTAGATTTTCAAATGTGACTGATTTTTAAGAACACTAACAGAGATGAAACCTACACACTGGATTTAAAACTTTCAAAAGTTTGTACCTAATTCAATCTATTCAAAATTGTCCATCTTTCCCATATTTCAATTTTCAAGTAAATTTCTCAAAATGCATAGCAAATCAAATACATGTGATTGAAAACCACTGCCTCCTAGACTCTGCACACATTACACTGCTACTGTCACAAGAAGTTCCCATTTCATCTAAAACCATACATTTATGTTAATGATTGGATGAGGACACTATCCATTTCCATTATACAGTGAGTCATCACTTATAAGTTTTTATTCCAGGGGCTGGGGATTTAGCTCAGCGGCATAAGGGCCTGCCTTGCAAGCAGGCAGTTGTGGGTTCGATTCCTGGAACCGATAAAAAGCAAAAAGACCAAAAAAAAAAAAAAAAAAAAAGTTTTTATTCCAGTTACTGTATGTTATAATCATCAAAGCAATCTGTTACTCTGTAAACAGAACCCCTGAAGCAGAGGTAAAACATTAAATTCTAAATTGCCATGGCCTTTCTAACAAAACTTAAAGAACTGAAATACAGTATCCCGGAAATGCATATACTATAGGAAGATGAGAAGTTTGATTACTGAGATTGTTCTCTTAAATAATTCAAACTTAGTTGAAAATAATGAAAACAGAGGTCATAAATACTATAATCTGTAGCACTTGAAATGACCTAAAACTTTACTCTCTGAAAGAAAGGGTGGGACTATTTGCATTTAAATACTTTATTTTGCAAAAAGAAGAAATAATGTAAAGGAAGCCAAATATATCCAGTTTAAAATTTCAATATAATGTTCCTAAACATGTCAGAAACATTTACCATGTACATAATTTGCTTCAGTGGGGAGCAGTTAAAACTGAAACAATACACAGATGATCAGCAGTGGCTTTCTTTTTAAAAGTTTATGACACACTCCAGACATTTTTAACTCATAAACTTTCCCCAATTCAATCAAAGATTAAGAAAAAAGTTAAAGAAAAGAACAGAGAACAGTGTTCCTGAAGAGAAGCTTCAAATCTCTGAGATCTCCCATCTTGGCCAAACCCTGTGCTAGGGAAGGTCAAATGGACCTCTAGGGTAACCCTTCACTTATGTAACCAGTAAGAGATAAAGCAGAAGAAGCACTGACTGCTGGTCCAAGTGCCCCAGGTATGCATCTTGATCTGTCACCAGACACATGTCACTTCCTGCAACCACCAAATCCTCTCATAAAATAAAATGGAGGAGGAGCTGGGGATTTAGCTCAGTGGTGCAGCACTTGTCTGGCCAGTGTGAGGCAGAGTCCAATTCTCAGTACCCCCACAAAAAATATATATATTAACAAAACGGAGGTTCCAAAATTCTATGCATTTAGATTTCACTCTCTCTTTACTCCTGCTTGAAAGTTTACAAAGAATTCTCTCTTGTCTCCAAATAACAGGAAGCTGAGGGAAAGCAGTAATTTTAGCATCCAAAGAAACTTGCAAGTCTGAGAAGCCCCTATTTCTGAGGAAAATCCCTTTAATTGTGTCGTGGAGGCCAATGCTGTCTAGCACCCCTTTGAAGATCTCCCATTTCCTGTAACTATCAAACTCTTGCCCTTACCCACTACCATACAATCTGTACAAACCTAGGAGCAGGTTCCCTCTAATTATAATGAGGCTATGATTCGTCATTTTAAAATACTATAATAGCCAAAGGTTTGGGCCCTTGTCTCATCAGATAACCTTTGCTCTGTAACACAGGTCTGTATAGAAAACTTCAAATTCTTATACAGATTAGGTATAGGAGGTAAGAGATTCATTAACCCAAAACATTGTTTTAAAAACAATTTTTTAAAATCAAGAAATAGGGAGCTATTTTTGTGAATTAAAGATGATTTCAGCCACCATCTCCAACTTTCCATACATCTGCCTAAATGGAAGGGAAGTTGGGAAAGGAATCGTCAGTACAAAGACAAGCCACAGTGAGGAGACTGGAGGGGTCTAATGCAGTATTTCCTACACATCAATTCATTCCAGGTATAGATAGTCAACGCCTTGAGTCAGGAACCTAAAAAACATTAAAATACATTTCCAGAATAATGTACAAGAGAGGAGTAAATTTAAATGGTTTAGGGATGAGGTGACAATTTTTCACTGTCACATTCCTCTCTGTCTTGCTCCATCTATTTATATTTTTATTCAAAAATTAATTTCAAATATTTAAAAATAGAATTGATTTTGCTTTATTAAAACAGTAAAATTAAAAGTTAATAGTCAATCTTGTTTTTAAAACTATTAGAATGCTGCTTATATTTCTGATTATTATTCTTTTCATTGTATTTTGTGTCTGAAATACTTTAATTTTTTTTTTTTTTTTTTTGGTGCCGGAGATCAAACTCAGGACCTTATGCTTGCCAGGCAGGCACTTAAATATTTTAAATTTTAATGACTTACTTATGAATAAGTTGTCTCAAATATATTTATTACTTAGTTATTTTAAGCATGAAAACAAATTTTACATTGAAAGTTAATTAAGTGAATAATTCAAAATTTTCTTCAACACACATATAATACTATGTCCCAATATAAACCCTGTTATATCTTACAAAGAATGAAACAAAAATGCCTATACTCAAGTAAAATCACAATTCATCCATTTCTAAAACTCAAACACCAGACAGTTAAATAATTTATCTGACAAGCAGATTACGAAAACATGATAATTAATAACAGTTAAACTTCTCAAACATGTAGGGAAAGGAAAAACTACTTTCAAGACTTACTAGATCTACTTAATTTCTGGTAGTACAGGTGCTATCTCTCCTGTATCACAAATTAAAATGGTAAATATGAAGTAAAATTAAAAATTTAAGTTTCTACTCATCCTGACCTTCAGTTTCTCCATGGAGGTTCATGAATTTCTGCCCCCAAATGTCCGATTTCTAGCTATCTTAGTCCATTCAGGCTGCTACGACTGAGCACCAAAAGTGAAATGGCTCCTAAACAACGAACATCTATGTCTCAGGGCTGGAGCCTGGCAGATTTGGGGCCTGGCAAGGGACTGGCCCTTCTGCACGAACTGCCATCCTCTTGCTGTGTTTTCCCACGGAGGAAGAGTTACAAAGAGTTGGAAGAGTAAGACTCCAGGTCTCTTATAAGAACACTAGTGCCACTTACGTGAGTTCAATCTAAAGAACCCACCTCCAAATATATTCATCACTGATGATTAAGTTCCAACACATGAATTCTGGGGAACTAAAACTCCACTTCTAATCTCCAAGTCACCCCCTCAGTTTATCTGCTTACCACCGATTGTCTCCCACCTCGATTCCCTGCCAACATTCACTTTCTCCATCCTCATGTTATTACCAAAGCTCTCACACATTTCATTACCACTCTCTTCTCAATTAAAACAGATGCCACAAAATAAAATCTAAATTTCTTAAAACACCCAAGACCTGAAATCTGTTGCTCTCAACTTCCATGTCTATATTCTCTCCCTTCACATATCTGCCCGCAAACCTAAATGGCTCTGTCATTCTATTATGTTGCCTGTAATTCACCGCCTTCTCAGGCCCAAAGCAAATGCTACCCTTCTCCCTGCATGTTAATAGATAAATGTTCCTTTTCTATGCCCATTTGCACTTCCTTTAAAATGCTGCTACAGCACAACTCTCAGGGTGACGTCTGAGTCAGTTACATAAATGTCTATCTCCCTTATCACAGTTCTTGTCTGGTTCACTGGTATGTCTCTTCAAAATGCTGGAAACTTATCAAGCCATGCATATGAAAAGACATCAAATAATATGTACCACTGGGTTTGGTTTTTTTTAGAACTTTTTATTCAACAAAAGAAAAGAGACACATTTTTAAAAGATAAATTTAGGGGAAACCTTTATGGTACATGACTACAGCTCAGTAAAAATTAAGATTAAAGAAAAACACATACATGAAAAGTAAACTGAAGATAATCTTTTCATGTGCTTTCTAAACAGGCACATTTTTGAAGGCAAGGTTTTTAAATAAGGTATTTTAAGTTTCCTAAAAGAAATCATTGCAAAGTGAATTTTTTATATTTTAAAATTTCAGTTATGGAAAAAACAAGCTGCCTTTACTAACTTACCTCATAAACATACTTATTAGCTGCTTCCTGCTCTCTGAAATACACAGGCATGATCATAATGAAGCCTTTTTTTGCTTATCTAGGTCATCCTCATGAAGATGTGGTTAAGAAATTAGACTCACTGTTGAGTTATCAATGCTAGGATCACAAACTACCTCCTGATTTCTAGTTCAACAAGCTGAGTATCTTAACTCGGCCTCTATAAGCAAACCAAGCTAAACCAGGTTGGGTGTGGCAGTTTTTGCTTCATTCAACTTTCTCCTGGGAAGGTAGTTCTGTCTTAAATACACATAGATTGGCTTAATTATTTCTATGCAGATGAATGCACACACATTTTTCCTGTTATCCTTTTAAAAATCAAGATATAATTCACATCATAAAATTTAGTCTTCAAATTATACATTTGAGTAGTTTTTAGTATATTCACATTGTGCATCCATCACCATTCTCTAGTTCCAGAACTTTTTCATTTCCCTGAAAGAAAACTCAGTATTCATCCACCAGTTCCTATCTCCTTCTGTAGCTCTTGGCTACTGTGAGGACCAGTACGCTCCTGATAAAATATTTCTTTACCCCTTCGATTGGCCTTAAGCAATGCAAATGAGTCTAGCTGGGGTGCTGATGTGTAATGATGTGTAGGTGTAATACCCCACTTGGAGCTTCCAACTAGTATAAGTGGCACCACACTGTCAACTGAGACTGAGACTGGAGAAAGAACCTCAGGACATCAAAGCTGTAGCACTGACCCCAAAACACGAGACACTTCCTCAAGTTGTGCTGTGCAGAGTCCTCTTTCTACATACCTCTCTCTGCATGTTGCAGAGGTGCTATCATGCAGCTTACCTAGCCCTGCTCACAGCACTCAGGTACTTCCACCACTCTCACAGTCACTCATCTCTAAGCCACTCCCCTCTTCATGAAGCAATAAAACTCAAGTTTGGCCCTGGGTCAAGGCCTCTGTTCTGGTTAGCCACTGGTCTGACTGGACTTAGGACCCCCTTGGCTCCCCAAACTACAGATGTGTGTTTGTCACTTTATCTCGCCATAGGTTGTAAAGGAAGTGGCAGACTGGAATTACTTATCCGAATTCCAGTAACTTTTTCCTGGGATGACAATGTGGACTCCTCCAGACCTCAATGAGGTCCAGAAAGGATTGCTATAGGCTACCACTATTCTGTCTCTATAGATCCATCTATACTAAACATTTCATATGGTGGAACCATACAATTATGAAGCCTTTTGTGTCTGGTCTCTTTTAGTATAATGTTCAGAATGTATCTGTACTTAATTCTTTTTTAGACTGAATGTCTCAGTTACTTTTCTCATGTGGAAACACAATACCTGATAACCAAAATTAAAGAAGGAAAGGTTTATCTGGCTGACAGTATCTAGAGGTTTTAGTCTACAGTTGGCTGGTTCCAAGGCAGGGTGACATGGCAAAGGGGCATTGCCAAGGAGTAATAGTTCATGGCAAGTGGCAGGTAGAATGCAACAAAGCAGCACAGCAGAGAAGCAGCAGCTGCAAGTGACCACAGCAGCCCTCTTTCATCTCCTTATGTTCCATTCAGGCTACCTGGGGAGCACTGACACCCAGAGTAGAACACCCTTAGTCCCAGCATCACATACCCTAGCTCTAGCCACCTCTAAAAACCCCTATTACTGCATGAGGCTTTAGGGGGACATCTAGGTACACGCCATAACACTGGATAGTCTTCCACTCTATGGAAAAGCACATTTATTCATTCATCACATGTGCTGTTTAACTTTTTGGCTATTAAGAAGGCTGCTGTGAGCTGGCGTGGTGGCACATGCCCATAAGCCTAGTACTAGGGACACTGACATAGGGGGATTGTTGTGAGTTTGAAACTAGCCTGCCTTACAAAATGAGCTAAAAGGCAGTCTAAACTGCATAAAGAGACTCTGTCTCAAAGACAAAAAAAGGAAAAGAATGAATAAATGAATGAATGAATAGGCTGCTATGAACACTGGTGTACAAACTTGTGGGAACATGTGTTTTCCACTCTCCAGGCCACAGTGACAACCAAGTTAATTTTGACAAATGGTCAGACTGTTCAACTTACATTTTTAAAAGGAAATAATTATGTTTTTACTTTCATATTTTGTTTGCAAACTGTTTTATTCTTAGAGGAAAACATTTCCTTTGGGGCTAAGGGTCTTTGGAAATTAAAATATAGAACAGAGTCTGATTAGTACCTGGGAGAAAAACTGCAGGGGAATACCAAGTGCTGTAAGTTTCTGACCTCTTTCCCTCTTTCCTTGACCTTGTCATGGTGATGTACACCTGTAACTCCAGTTATTCTGCAGGCTGAGGCAGGAGGATCACAAATTTGAGGCCACCCTGAATAGCTCAGTGAGATTCTTTTTCAAAAAAAAAAAATGCTGAGGTGCAGCTCAGTGACAAAGTATCTGCCAATCATGTATGAGGTGTTGGGTTCAACCCCTAGTAACACACATGCACACACACACTAAAGTAAATTAAAGGCTTTGTAAAATAACTTAAGGCCTATGAAAGAAAAAGATGTACCACATAGAAGTATGTCAAACTCTTACTGGAGCAAAGTTTTTATTTTAGCCATCAAAGGGCTCAAATATGAATTCTTTTTAAAAATGGAGAAGGAAAACAATGCCAACTCTCAAGATTATATAGTCAGTCTGTAACTGCACTGATTTCCACTCAGAGCAACTTTCAAATAAATGCCTAATAGACATTTGAAACCTAATGTATTTTAAAGCAAACTCCTATCCGCTCTCATTACCCAAGCTTGATTTCTCTCATGTAACCCCATATCCCAGTTAGAAAATTCTGTTTGTTCTTCAAAATACATCAGAACTCAGTCAAATCATCACTGCTATCAAATACATCATCTCTAGCCAAACGTACTGCACTAGCTCCCTAAGTTGTCTCCCTGGATCCATACTTGCTTACGATGGTCTAGTCTCAAATATAAAGATAATTAAAAATCCCCTTTTGAAATACATGTCAAATTGTATCACATTTCTGTTCAAGTCATCCAGTGTCTTCCCACAACTCCTTCCTCACTCTTCTTCATCCATGCCAGTTATTCATGAGCCTCAAGGGCTTTGGTGTGCTGTTTCCTCTGCCTTCAGCCTTACCTCAGACATCTACATACATGTTCCCTCCTTACCTCCTGCAAGTCTTGTCATAGGCCACCTTGACAGTGAGAACTAAGTCTTGTCATTCTTTTTTACTCTTTTTAAATTTACAGTCACTCCCAAAAAAGCTTGCTTTATCTTCCTGTCCTGCTCTGTATTTGTCCATAATATTGATCACTAATATGGTATATGCTTTATTTATCTCTAACTACTCTCAAAAATATAAACTCTATTATGGCACAACAGTTTGTTTTGTTTACTGCTCAATTCTGAGCACTTACATCCTAGCACATAAGTGTTTAATAAATATTTGCTGAACAAACAAGTGAACAAATGAAATATGAAACTGCTTTAAAAAAGAAAGGCTAAACAGAGATCAGAGCAATATTTATCAGGAAATAACATTACTAAACATAATAGAGTCAGGATGGGAGTGGAAACCACCATTTCTGGAAAAATACACCACAATATTTCTATAGTTTGCTTTAGGAAACATTACTATCCAGGCTCACTTCACTGTTTTTGGAAAGGATCTGTTCATCGCCAAGAGCTCCTTGCTTCTGGAAAACTAAAGCTGTGGGAGCGGGTAAGTTCCTTCTCTCAGCTGCCACATGTGCAGAGAGCCAAGGACTTCCATGATACTTGCCATGTTTACATTAGGCCTATTTCCAGGGTCTTCACAGGGATGGTCATAAACATCTAGGCCAGCTTCCAACTAACACCACTAACTGGTAAAATTCACCTTCTTTACCATGGCACCTTCAAGCTGAAATGAATCTTAATTGAGGTATCCTAGCCCTTCACACATTTTATATACAAGAAAACTAAAGTAAAAAAATAAAGTTTCCCTTGTTCAAAATGTCTAGAATAGTAATACTAGGTATTTTTTCAAATAATAAATAATGTGTCTGAGTTAGAAAATTCACTTTAGAACCACTCTTCTAAAATTTGAAAACTGGTATTATTTTATGATAGTTTGAAATAAAAATGGTTATAATCTCATAATATCAACAACTCTATCATTTACACATTAGATTCAGAAGTTACAGCAGACACTGACAGAATGACATTCTATCATTCAGCAAACAAAGTAAATAATGGATATGACGGTTAACCTTGATTGTTAACCTGTCAGCTTGACTGGAATGAGAAACACAGAGCATACTAGTACAGCATACTTTGAGTTGTATCTTTGAAGCTGTTTCCAGAGACAACTAGCATAAGAAACAGCAAACTTAAGGAGAAACACTTCCAACAGGATGGATACCTGCATGAAACAAAAACAAGAGAAGAAAGGCCATGAGCTTGGGCTCTCTGGCTCTTTCTCTTTGCTTCCTGGCTGCCCTGAAACAAGCAGCTTTGAAACAAGCAGTCTGTCACTCTTCTGTGCAATGTTTTTGCCTTACTCTCACATTAAAACAGTAAAGTCAGCTAACTATAAACTGAAACCTCTGAAACTGTGAGCAAAAATATATCTTTCCTCTTTAAATTGTTAACCACTATATGTCACAGCAATGGAAAGCTAACACAACAGACAAAGGTTTTTAAAAACATGTGTCTTTTCCCAAAAAGAGATTTTCCCTGTTCAGTGTTGAGAATGATGATGATTTCCAATGATGTATGATAAAATGTAATTCCTTCCATATGAAAAGGAGGCAGCAAAAGTCCTAAAAAGCATACTCAAAACAAGCATCACTGGCTGTGTATAGTAGCACACAGCTATAATCCCAGCACTCAAGAAGCTGACACAGGAGGATTGTAAGCTTGAGGCCAGCCTGGGCTACAATGTGAGTTCAAGGCCATCCTGAACTGCAGTGAAACCCTGTCTTTAAAAAACAAAATCACTGACACATGTTAGAAGTTTTCAGCTATACCAAAACAAGGATGTCCAATCTTCTAAGATTATAAGGATATCTTTTAAGATCATAATGTGTTAAATAAGAACACCACTTAATGGTCACCAGGCATCAAGGCATTAAATAGCTCTTAATTGAAAGGATACATGAATTCAATAAAGTACCAGTATTTACACATTTCTATGAGTATGATACTCATTTGGTATACGTATCTAACATGCATAAGAATGAGTTCCCCCAATACCTCACACTGGCCTCTGATTGATTTTTACTGTGCTGTGTGAAAGAGTTTTGGCCCAGGCCAGACACTGTAGCTGGAAAAGCCTTAGCCAGAACCAAGGAGCTCCTATCCCCGCCACCCCTAGGGATTTACCTATGGTTCTATCTCCCCCACCCCTAGGAATCTACCTCTGGTGCCAAACTAGTGCCAATGGGCTACCTATGCATCCCTAATGCCCCCTCAAGCACCACCCCTAACTTAAGCTACATATAGGCCCCGACTCCATGTGTTCCACGGAAAGATTGCGGGGATTTGCTTCCTGGGGAGGGGGTGGGGTGGAGTGGGGTGGCGCGCCCCTGGGGATCGGCGGTGTCTCTCCCCGCATCCTCAAAATAAAGGTCATTTATATTTCATACTTCTTTGTCTTTTCAACCACCGCCGGTCCCCCACAGTTCTATCACTGTGGACATGGAATATTACTGCCATGTTGTAATACTACCACCTAACAATATTTAGGAGTGCACAAAATACAGGAAGACAACTAACAAATTTCCAACTTACCATTCTCACAAAAAATAAACCTAGCACAAAACACTTCAAGTAACTCAACCTCTCCTATAATGCCTATGGGTGGGTGAAATGATTCACTTCATGGTTCAATAAACTTCTTGTGGTTTTAAATTAATAAAACAGTAAAAGGAATGTCAACAAATTTACATTGTAGAAAAAAAAAAGCATTTGAAGTCCACCATGAGGTATACTTCCGGATTCTAGTGAAATCTCAATCTTGTTTAATCATTTAATCGCACAACAACAACAAAAGTATTTTCCAACAAAGGCAAAAATATCATTCTAATCTGGATGCAAATCTGTGCAGTCACCAACAAGAATAGCTTAAATAGATTAGCAGTACAATATAGTATTTAAGGACATTAACACTGAGCTCAAATTTGTCTCTGCCATTTATTAACTCCAGTATAGGATATTGGTTAAATTTCTTTGCTAAACTTTAGGTAATGTACATAAAGTGCTTAAAGTGATCTTTGGCAGATTTTAAAGGCTTTTAAAAAAGGTTTCTAAATAAATACAATAAATACGTAACAACAATAAAAGGTACTATAGGAAAAATTTCTGAGCTTCTTTTCAATTTATAGTGTCAAAGTTCCTTCTTATCTACCTCTGTCAGTTCTAGTCTACCTTAATCCTCCACCTGCCTCTCACTAGTTTTACTACTTCCAATTTTATCCAAGGCTACAACACCTGGCAGTTTCTGGAAAACAGAAAACAACAAAAACAGAAGACTAGCAGCATACACCAAACCAACAAAAAACCACACCATCAAACGTTCACTCATCTAGGGATCACCACTTTAGAAACAAAGAAAAAAAAGAAAGGGGAAAAACTCAAAATATTCAAGTTTTTCATTATTGTCCGCAGGAGCCATCAAAAACAAGACCTCCTAATGAAAAATACCTCATTAAAATAATTTTCTTTACCACTTGTTTAATGATTTCACCATTGTTACACTGTTTTTAATGTAAGACCCAACAACTTCTCCTTTCCCATGCATTCCAACAAGCTCGGAATTAGTTTTTCGTCATGTGTTTAGGTCTCCTGCTGGGAAACATAATTAAAGCTAAGCAGGCAACAATTCCACTTGGTACTAAGATCCTGTCAAATCCACCAAATGAGGCTGGGCCTGGTTTCTCCAGAAACTGGCTCAGAGCTCTGTAAGGAAAACTCAGGCTGCTCAATTTGATGCTGGCTATTCAGTAGATGGCACTGTTCCCCTGGAGTGCAAATTAAAGAAAACTCCACAAAACCTGTGCTATCACATTCAGGTGTGGTACAAAACAGGGATTCCTTCTTCAAAGCACATAAGTGAGTTACAATCCCTCCAGAAATGCATTCATCAAAAGTTGGTGGGTCAAGGCAGATACTTTCAAAGGCAAGCTAAGTTCAGATTATTGGTAAGAGATCAGGTACTATATGATATCATCTAACTCAAACGATTATCAAGTAATTGGTGCCTCAGAGCCTTCACTGCGTCACACAAATATGCTGTTCTTATTTAGGCATGAAATGTTTCTCCCCTATTCCATTAATAGCACTGATAGCCTATGAGTGACTAGGGACCAGGTCCTGTCTTATCACACATTTTGCATTAGGGTGCCTAATTGACAGCAAAGAACTATGACTTTATTATTATCAACATTCACTAAGGCAAATGAAGGATGCATTATATTCAACATTACAATGGAAGATAAATTTTTGATATCCACTTAGATCAAGTACTTAATACAAGTGAGAACAGATCTGATTTTTTAAAAAATATTTAAAGGAATATGACTTCTGATTCAGTAATGACATGTATTTTACTCTAATTCTGAATGTCTCTCAATTATAAGGTAATTCATAAGGTTTTTCATGCTTCTGTTTCAGAGCTCTTTCTTAGGAATCTAACAAAACATGGTGATGGGGGAGAAAAACTGCTTCTCCAGTTGAAAGGCAACTTCTCCACAGACAGGACTCACTTTAAAAATTCAACCTCTTTTTTAAGACAGTGAAACACTGCCCTAAGTCATAAGAGAGCAGGGCATAGGTGGCACATGCCTATAACCACTGTAATCTTGGAGGCTGAGACAAGGGGATGTCAAATTTGAGTTCACCTGGGCAATTTAGGGACTAAGCAAGATCCTGTCTCAATTATAAAATAAAATGAAAAAGGACTGGGCTCCTTATAACAGTGCCGAATCCCAGGTTCAATCCCCAGAACCATTAAAAAAAGTGACACATCCATTTAAAAAGCTGGGGTGAGCATGAGGTATAAAAGCAATGTGTCTCTTCTCCGCCCTTCCACTCTTGCTCTGGCAGTTTCTTCTTCTTTCCCACCACCTATTTGTGCTAATTGTCTAAGCACCAGTGAAGCATCCCAGGCATCAACAGCATTCAGGCCTGGTCAAAAAACCTGAGCTCTGGCCACTGCCCTTCCCCTATCACTCCCTTACATCCTAAAGGGCTGACCTTACAAAATCTCTTTCTCAGGTACCCATAAGACAAAAGAAAGTGTAAGTTTTAACATAATGTAGCTAACAGTTGGCTTGGCTGGCTTGAACTTTCTGAATGATTAAAAGTAGTGTTTTTAAAGTCCCTAGGGAGACTGGTAAAACGGGGGGGAAATTAAAAAAATCCCAAGATTAATTTAAACGGGATGAGTGTTAAACAAAAAAATTCATATATGTTCCCTGGAATCAAGTGCTAATCTTGCTTAACCCAATGCTCAGCTTTGATGTCTATTTGCTTTAATGTATGTGACCATTAAAATAATATTATTGTATGAATACAACTGACTTGAGACATTGATACTAGTGATGCCCTTATATTTCTTGTAATTATTTTTACCCCATTCGGCTGTGAGAAAAAACAGGTATGCCCACTACAGAAAATATGACTTTCATAACCCGAGATACAAATGCAAGCCATGTTTGAGGAAACAGAATTCTTAAATGCCAACTAATGTACGCCTACACACCCATATTGTTAAGCCTGGTGTCAGGGAATTTGAAACAAAGAGATTTCAAAGTTCATCCAGTACCAGCAAGACTTAGCATTTCCACTAAGCTTTAACTAAAGCCAACATTAAAACACAGAAATGTAATGTGTAAGAGGGCAATGCATATCAGTCTGGCACCGAAGAAAAGCTCAATTTAAATCTAACCTTACTATAAACTTAAAACCATACGCTAAAGATTGTACGTACACCTTGTACCATAGCAGTTCAGCTTTTAGCACAGAATACTCTACACTGTTTTCTCAAGAAGCAAATTTATAAGAATCAATCTTTTCAAATCAAACATACATTTCATCCATATTATACCTTCTCATGGTCATGGTACTACTATTTACATTACAACAAACAACTCCTGAAGGCTACATTCATTCTTTAAGATTCCTGAGATACTCTTCATATAGTAAATTATGTCTGAAAAGCCTAAAAAGAGATCATTAATGCAGTTTTTCAAGGATTATTTAACCAAAAATAGTTTAAGGAAACAAGAGACTCATTATCTAAGATTTTAGGGTAAATACTTTTGCAATATGCAAAAATAAATTAAATGCAAGTATTTTCAATTGTGCATTTAATTTAATTTTGAACTTTATTTTGAGACATACAACTATAAGGAGCACCATATTAAAACATGCATAAAAGTGCTCAGCATAATCCCAGCACCAGGAGGATCTCTGTGAGTTCAAGGCCAGTCTGGGCTACACAGTGAGATCCTCTCTCAAAAAGTAAAAAAAAAAGCATGAAGTAAATAAACAAAAAGTCACAAATTTTTTATTCGCCAACACGTTTTTAAAACAGTTGGTACTCAGTAAACAATTACTGAGTATGAAATGAATAATTTTTTTTTTTGGTCTTTTTGAATCAGGGTTTTGCTATGCAGTTTAGGTTGGCCTTGAGCTCACTTTCAAGTGAATGATTTTTAAGTCTACCTGAAAGAAACTGAATCTTATAAGTGGTACAGTCACACACATAAACAATGTCCATAATTAGCTACCACCAGAAGAATAAATAATTATGGTAGCTCCTCCTTACTCAAGAGGATATATTCCAAGCCCCCCAGTGTATGCCTGAAATCACTGACAGTAACAAATTCCATATATACTCATGCTTTTTCTATGTCTACATACCTACGATAAAGCTAATTTATAAATTAAGACATAGTAAGAGAGTAACAACAATAATGCAAGTAAAACAATATACTGAAGTAAAAATTATTTAAAAGTTATAAACTATTTATTTTCGAAATTTTACACTTAACACTTTTGGACTGCAACTGAACACTGGTAACCGAAAACTGTGGGAAACAAAACTGTGGGTAAGATAGTGAGGGCTGCTAGAAATTCATCTAAGGGATAACACTTTTTTCACTGAAGCCACAGTCAATGAAAGATTTCTGACTTGTGTGTTTTAGAGAGAATTCTGGCTATATACAAGCCATTACAGTAAAAATTTGGATTGACTTAGCTTTTGGCCAATATAATTTAATCTCTAGCAGAACCCACAAGATTTTATAACAATCACATCTAAAAATACTATGGGATGGCCCCTAAATTCAAATGATAAAGAGTATTAACATAGGAGACAAGAAGTAAAACGCTAAGGCATTCATTTTAATCTAAATGACATGACTCAATCTGGTACTATTTAACTGCAAATTGAGTTTCACCAATTTCACATGCATTGACTTTATTATGTATTTAGTCTTTTTGAGACAGCGTTTCACTCTGCAGTTCAGACTGGCCTTGAACTCACTTTGTAGCTCAGGCTGGTCTCAAACTTGCAATAATTCTCCTGCCTTAGCCTCCTGAGTGCTGGGGTTACAAGTGTACGCCACCATCCCTGACCCATCAACTTAAAAAGAAAGCATTGTCGATCCAACATCTAAAGTTTTTTTTTTCCCTTTAAACTCTATATTTAGTATCTTTAAAGAAATTTAAACAACAGTAAACATTAAGCAAAAAAAAAAAAAAAAAAAAGTGGTGGAACAGATCAGCAACCTATGTCTTGGAGACATAGGAGCTTGCACTTTGTGTATTCAGTGTGTGTCTTCACTTTTCCATACCATAACATTTCACTAAACTGTCAGCAAAGAACGTATCAGCTATTCACATAACTTTTAAATGCTTTTTATTTGTAATTTCCTTGACATATCAATGACACTGAAGCAGCAAAAAATACACAGTTCCTGTGAAGAATGTGATGATAAAGTCTAAACCACAAATTACATCTTTTCATTTACAGTTACTTTTAGGAAGCAACTCAGGTGGTATTTAGAACAAATTTAAATTTAAATCCACCCTAGGTTTACATGGTACTACAAATCAAAACAAGGATCAAGTCTATTGATTTGGTGCACAAACAACATACATTAGTGCTCTTTAGGTCAACCGGAGCCCTACCCACCTTGTAAACTTAAAAATAGAAAGACTTTAATATCTTTAGTACTAGTTAAAGAGACAACATACTCTAGGTCAAAATCTAGCATCATAACTAAACACATGATGTATGTATCAAGAGAATCTTCTTTTAAAGTCAAAAGTTGACGCTGAAGATTTATCACCATCCTTCAGATTAAACACAACTAGTGACAGTATTACCATGAGAGGGTGTGGCTAACCCTTTATGCACAGCTAGTCCTCCCTGGAATATCATAAAAATCTTTCATGTGCAGCCATCTCTATAGGTCAGTGATGGAAAGCCTTTCAGAGCTTCCAGTGACACAGTCAGTGCACTGTCTGCCATCACTGCAGCAGCAGCCAGTGGTTACACAGACTCACTCTTGGGCCAGACTGGGTTTTGAACCAGCAAGGTACTTATTCTCTCCATCTCTCTGTTTAGCCACTAGGTTATTGGGAGGATTCAGTAAATTAAATCAGGAAAGTTCCTAACACAGAGATAAAGCAAATACATCCTGCACTGGCTGTTACAAATACTTGAATCTTCAGTGCTGGGTAGCATGACCGAAATGCCTTAAAAAAGATGTCACTTTATACACCAGTGACAACACTCACTGAGTACAAACTGAGTGCTCTAACCACTACAAATGTAACAATTTCACTATGTTCTACTATGATTATTGCATGGCACCCAACAAACTTTTCGTAGCTGTGTTTTCATGTTTTGCTCGATTTTCTTCTCAGAAGAAATGCTGCTTCTGCTGTGGAGAGTTACATACATGCAGCCCACTCCTGGGAACCAACTGCCCTGGGATAGGAGGCATTAACCAGCTAACCTTCTTACAAGTGTCAGAAGCACTTGGCAGACAGGCCTGCTTCAGGAAACCTCACTTCATAAGTTGGACACAACGCTATATCTAGGTTTTAGGTTTGTGTGTTAAGAGTTACAAGGGTTGTTGATGTCATGATTTCCTAATCCCCAAAACATTCTGCTTTTACAAAGAAAAAAATCCACATCATTGAGCAGAACTCACATTCACTGCAGAATATTACTGAAAAAAGGGTTAGAAACGGCAAGGTATACAATTTTCTCATATTTTACACTTTAAAAATATAATCCTACCATGTAAGATGTTTCCAAGTATCCTGTGACCACCTATGTCATATACCAAATGTTAACCAAACATTTCCTGATGTCAGACACGTAAAAAGCTACAACACATTAAATGTCTCATAACCAA
Source organism: Cavia porcellus (assembly GCF_034190915.1). Lineage (NCBI taxonomy): Eukaryota > Metazoa > Chordata > Mammalia > Rodentia > Caviidae > Cavia > Cavia porcellus. Next base: position 83,613,536 of record NW_026947485.1, on the reverse strand, counting down.
GTATCTCAAAAAAAAAAAAGCCTTAAATCATGTTGAATGTTTAAAATAGGTATTTTGCTATTTTTTCCTTTAAAAGCAAGTATCACCAACAGGCCACCACTTCAGGTCAGTTTTAAGTTGATAAAGACTGACCTCCAGAGACATGAAAATGAAATGTGCCAAGTTTTTTCCTGGTCTTTTTTCACTACAGTTAATCTGTTCGATTTAAGAGAATGAGACACACTGCAAATACAATGCAATGAAGACTTATATACAAAATCTTCATACAAATGCTCCCAAAGTAACTTAGCCCAATACAGTGAATGCATAACTGCATGTCTTTTTACTAGCCAAGAATCTTAACGACAAACCACACTGTACTCTTTCTTCAATATTCACTGGAAGTATTCTAAAACCAAAATCAAGAGGTACTCAGCACAATGCAGATGGAATCCATTCCAAGAAAGGCAACCATTTCAAGACTGCTAAACCTAAAATGTCGCATAATTCAATGTAAACATGCACACACATTTATGTAGCAGCCTCAAGCCCCAGAATCTTAGCAATTCCTTTACCAATTTTGCATATAATCCTTACTCAAAGCCTCTCGGATGAGTTAAATCCCATACAGCAGCAGGTCAACTACAACAGTACATGTGCCTAGAATACTAGTCATTTTCCTTATGCTCCCATCTTACACGGCAACCTACTTTCAACTCAATCTGCAAACAAAGTTCACCTGAGGGCATACTTGCCCGCATACAAGAGGCCCAGCTTTCTACTCGGCAGTAGTCTTTCCACAGCTATAACAGCATACCTCCGAAGGGGCTAGATGTGCCCCAAGCACCAGCAAACCAGACCTGCTGCCAAGTCTGCCTGTCACCCCAGGCAAAAAGTGCAACCTAACACATACACTTTTATTGGGGTGGTGTGTGTGCTCGTGTGTGAGCGCGTGTGTGCGTGCGCACGCGGGGGGGGGGCACGGAGATAAAGATGTGGATTAGAGAAGAAAAGTGGCTCAACACTTTGAACTTCTTAACAGGCGCTGCTATAAACGAGAAAAACAACACAAAGCACAAACCAACCTCTTCCTCCCTCCCTTCTCCCACCTCTTCCAAGCGCAGGAGCACCTCGGAGCGCACCTCTCGGGTTTTAGGAACTCACTCAGGCGAGAACCGCATTGCAACTCCTCGCCCCGCACGGAAGCCTGAACAGTCCGTGAGCCGAGCCGAGCCCGCAGCCACCCGGACGCTCCCGCAGGTTCGCTCGCGCGCAGCAGCCCTTCCAGCCCCACGGGGTTCACCTGAGGCCGCGGGGACAGCCAATGGGAAAGGCCCCGCCGCGCACGACCCGGGAGGGTCTCCCCGCCTCGCAGGATTACCTCTCTGCGCGCGGCCGGCTTTGTGCTCCCGACCGCCGCGCAGCCGCCGGGCCCGGCCGCCGCGAGCTCTGGGTCCGCCGCAGCTGCCTCTGAAGCGCCGTTCGGTCCCGAGCGGAGGGCTCGGGACGGGGAGGGGTGAGAGGGGGGCGGGAGACACGGACTTGGCGCCCGAGCCCTGAGCGGCAGAAAGCGGCGACACCTGGGTCGCCGAAGCCTTTGGCGCTCGATATTTTAAAAATATAATTGAAGTCTTTTCCCCCTTGCCCCCCGCCCCTCATGGGGCGACCGTTAAGGGCTGGCGGCTGGCTCTCCAGCGGGACTGGCCGAGGTCCCCTCCAGCGTGACTTAGCCCCGCCCACTCCCTCCGCCCTAAACGCCCTCAAGACCCGCCCCACCCCACCCCCGCGCCGTGGTCCCGCCCCCTCCAAGACCCGCCCCCGGCGGGGCCATCGGGTTCCCTGGCTCCGCCCCGTGCGCCCCTTGAGCGCGCGGACTGCGCCCCCGCAGTCCCCTTCCGGGCCGCAAGCGTCGCGGCGTTTGTGTCGTGGCTGCCGCGAGGGCCTCACGTTCGGCAGCGGGAGGGACCGTGGCAGGGGGCGGCCTGGCGCTTTTACTCCGCCCTCCTCCGGCCGTGTAGCTCCGACCCTGACGGAAACCTGGCCGCCAGGGGGAGGAGGGGCGCCTCAGAAACGTCTCGGGCTGGCCTGAGGGCGAGCCCCCAGCGGGCGGGTAGCGCTGCCGCCTGCCGCTGGTCGCTGGCAGCCAGGGCCCAGGGGGGCGCTGCCGGGGGCGCCTGGCGCGCGTCTCTGAGCGCCTGGCTTGGCCCCCGGCGCCTTTGCCTTTGGGGGCGCTGGTCCGCTCGGCTCCCAGCCGCGGAAGGGCCGGGCATGAAAGCCCCCGTGGGTGCCCCCTTTTCCGCCTCGCCGCCGCGTGGCCCCTCGTCTCACGTCCTCAGAAAGCCGAGCTTTGGGAGGGCGAGGGCCGAGGCGTCCCCGCGCAGCCTGGAAATGAATCCGAGGCCGCCAAACTTTGCAGCACTCGATCGCGGAACTGGGGATCCATCCACAGGTGACACTGGGCCGCCCACCCACCCCACCGCCCAGACACGTTTCGCATCCCAGCCTCTTCTCGAAATAGACCTCCCAGCGGTGCACACGCTCCTCTGCCACCCACGGCACGCACAGCTCTCCCGCACACATGTCCTTCCTCAGCGCGGTTTCACCCGCGAGCCACCCCTCCCCGGCAGTGCTAGTGATTCATGGTCTCTCGGGTCAACCCCACCCTGACACAGAACAAACTTCATTCCCCACCCTTATCTCCCGTCTTTCCCAAGCACTGGCGACAGTCCACTTCATTTCCTTCCTCCTCTGCAGACTCCTCAAATACCACACACCATCCCCCCTCATCTTCACCCCCTCCCTGTCCCCTAAAAATGTGTTAATTAAATGTAGTTTCCTCTTCCCACGTACGAAATGTGGGGAATGAATCTTGTCTTGCCTCAAGCTGTGATTCATTTAGCTTCATCTGCTCGAAGGCTATAGGAATTTTAGCTACCACCATCTCCCATTTGTTCAAAAATCTAACCATGCCTTGTTTTGAAATATTCCTAAACAATTGTGAGGAAGGAAGACTTCCTGCCTTTGGTGAGGGAACAGTATTTAGAAAATGCTCGGCTTGTCATTTTATTCGGCATTTTAAAATATCTGCAGTGTTACAGAGAGATACTGGGAGTGGCTGGATGTTTTCTTGCATTTAAAAAGCAAAGAAAAAAAGCTTTGCATGCATCAAGATTAGCTTTTTAATGGAACGAGCGTGCGCACACACACACACACACACACACAATATGCTAAGGGCATCTCTGGTAATAGTCTGTCCTATACAGAGCATCTGTCAGTCATAGACCTAGACCCCACCGTCACCAAAGCAAATTCACATAATCGTTTTAAGCATGTCTTTTCCACGACCATTCCCTTTCCCACAGTTCCTAAGCAAAGTGGGTAAACGATCTGCTTACCAGAAGATCTGAAGCCTTTGGGTGTGCAGGGCAGCAGACGTGTGTCTGTGTCTTCCTTTCCCTGATGTGGGTTCTGCAGTGCTTGCTGCACAGAAACCCGCTGCAGCCTCGGGCCAGCAGCGGCGGCGGCGGCGGCGGCGGCAGCGGCAGCAGCTCTTCCCAATGCTGAGTAGTAAAGTGTAGGACTTGGTAGAGACTCCGCAGTTACCAGTAGGCGCTTGCTTCTCAGAGAGGGGGCGGAATCTTTCTTAAAGGAATGGGTTTTGTTTTTCCTCCCCACTATTGCTTCATAAGAAGGAAAAAGGGTGGAATAGGGGAGTTTTTTTAGACCGAGTAAAGCAGTACAGCTGTGGGAGATCAAGGTTAAAATTAACTGGGTGACTGGGGGACGGAGGCACTGATTTTTAGTGCGAGTCAATGAATCACTAGAAGCACGAGTTTTAAAGAGCCCTAACTTCAGATACTGAGGTTAATGGCAAAAATAAAGATGTGTGCTTGAAACTGTTTAGCAATCGCTTATATTTTTTCCATTCGTCATACATCATTATAAAAGTATATCAAATTGAATACAAGACAAAAATAATTTACTAATATAATTGGCAGCAGCGATTTAAGTCCTACTGACACCTACTAGCATACCTAGAATTTCAATGAGTGCCAGTATTAGGAAACATATTACTGACAGTTCAATGTATATTCACAGGTTATAGAAATCACAATAAACTATAATATCTAAAATAATTTTAGACAATGATAGAGTACTGTGCTATTTCAATAGTAATTCTAAGGTCAGCAAGGCTAAACTCAAGTGGCCTAGCTTTAAATGGGTGTGAATCTGTTATTTAGACTTACTAAAATGTATCCACATGAATCTGCATTATAAACCTTTGTTTTTAATAATATTCCTTGATTTAAACACTAAGCATCTATGACTTTTTTCCTTCATAGGTGAATGTAGAGCTGTATTCTCGAAATATGAATAGAAAAATACTGAAAATATTCTATTTTCTTTGCACAACCTTTTTTGAACATCTGTCTGGTCTTTAACAAGTAACCTCATTTGGTCTAGAGTTCCTTATTTTGTAGAATGTAGATGTTGGATTGAAATTTCCCAAGGTCCTTTAACATTCCAAAATACTGTCATTTTATGACTATGTGTGTGTGTTGGCTATTCAGCACAAATCCCACTCTAAATTACTTTTCCTGAAAACATAGATTAAAATAAATCATTATTTTAAATGCATAACCAGCACGTTATTCACTGAAAATTTGAAATTATTTTACAAAACAATTTTGTAAAGTGAATAAACATTTCATCTAAATTATGATTGCATACCCAAATGTGATCAATTTCTCTAAACAGAACCTAACTATAGTGTTAAGGGTACCAACTGAGTGAGGTAACCTGTTGTAAATATAACAGACACATTCATATTCCTCAGATGATAGAGTTGGAACATACTTTAGAGCTCACCTACTTCAAATCTGTAGTTCTACAAGTGGGAAACAGAAACCTGGAAGAGCAAAATAAGAACAATAAGGACAGAGCTAAGATTAACTTCACTCTTCACACACAATGCAAATAAATTTATAATGCATACGAATGCTGTTTCACCTGTGGGGCTGAACAAAACAACAACAAAAAGAAATTGCCCTCAGTGACACTCTGTGTACAGACAGTATAGACTAAAGAAACACCATTAAACAATTACAGTGCATGTCAGTGTTAATACAAATTTGACCTTCAGGTTTGGAGGTGTTTGTGCCAGGAAGACAAATTTTTCTAGGAAAATATTAGAAAAAGAAGAGGAAGGAGAAGAAAGAGAGGAAGAGGAGGGGAGATGGGAAGAGAGAAGAAAGAAAAAGAAAAGGATGACCAACCCATAGCACCTGTTAGTATAATCCTGTTTATCTTCCACACAAACGAAGACAAGAACCTCAACGACCACTCGGTGGAATGTTTCTTAGTACACATCCTTGCCTCTTTTCCTTTTGTCTGCATCTTCAACAGTACCTACCTAGAGGAAAAGTTCTTTTTTGAAGCTGGAGGTGGGGGGGAGGGTATGTAATATTATAGAAAGTTGTCCCCAACCTTTGGAAATGCTTTTTGGGTATAGAACGCTTTGTACCCTGTCCTAAGTTTTCCCTTCAATCTGGATCTGGCATGAACCTGGCACTAACCTGAGCCTGGTCACCCTAGTGTCCAGGAAGCATTAGGGTTAAAATGTATTATATTAGATAACATAGCAAATTTCTTGTTTTGTGTACCTGGCAGGTACAATTCATCACCTTGGTTAAAAAAGGGGTGGGGGAGTGCCTCCTACAAGGAGAGATGGAAGGAAATTAATTGCCCTGTTTTTCTTAAGTTTGCTTCTGCGCAAGGCAGTTTTTCATTTCATCTACTAAGTGGAAATGTACAGTGAATAAAATGGTGATTATCTGTATAATTCAAAGCAAGATCCTGAAAAACTTAAATGCATTTCTTTGAGTCTTCCCAAAATATGAAGCAGTTTCTTATAAAAGATACTTAATAGATACTTTTTAAACATGAATGCACTGTTTAATGAGTGAATTGCCCCCAAAATACCCTGAAACTGATTACAAAGTGTTTTTGTTTGTTTTTAATTTGCATTGTCCAAAACAACTGACTCCATTTTATACTTCCTTTTTCTAACACAGCCATGATCTAAAAGACACAATCTCTTTTCTGTAGAGCTCTTTAGGCATGCCTGATTTGTATTCTCCAATTAAATTGTAGCCACAAATCTCCACATGAACCCTGGGCAGATCAAGCAGTGGCAGACACTTTCTGCCAAGAAAACACAGGCTTCAGTTTCAGAATCCTGGTGTTCTAGTTCTAGTTGTGAAACCAACTGGTTATGTGACCTCAGACAAGTTTCTTGACATGTTTGTGCTTTCATTTAGCCATCTTTTAAGTGATGCTGGTGGATTATAATACCTGCTCTACCTATTTCATAGGGCTGTTGTGAAACTCAAATGAGATATAAATGTAAAACTGTTTGGAACCTTTCAAAGCGTGACATAAGCATAAGGTACTTTTATAGGCTAATGTATCTACAATCAATTTTCTAGTTCAGGGGACTTTACCCTAAACAACCTGTTTTTCTACTTATTGTTTTAGAAACCAAACAAGTTTATCTCTCTTCTCTCACTCTGTACACATGCACACACACACACACCCCTGCTAACTAACTAACTTAACTTCTCAGTGTTGAGGATTTCCCTCTGGGTTGGGACATGTGCATTTGCAGTTGAATATGCTAGCACAAGTATTCCCACTTGGTTTTTTTTGTTTGTTTGTTTGGTTGGTTGTTATTTTTTTGGTTATGGGGATTGAACTCACAACCTCACACTTGCCAGGCAGGCGCTTGTGCCACTGCAGCTGAATATGGAGAATCAAGAGTTTATAGAGCCTTCTCTCCCTATTCCACCTCCTCCCCAAACTTACTTTTCAAAAATAAACTTAAGGAAGCACAGCAGCCTTTTTGTACCACGGGGGGTCATGTATTTAATCAGTGGGCTGGATGAGTTAGCTATTCATTTGAAATGGCCCTGCTGCATACATTTTGGAGACCTTTTTATACTGAGCCTGTCTGGAAAGTACTTGAGGAAGAAGGCAGGGAGGACTAACATGGAACTCATGCTAATGAGTTCTCCACTCCCCGAGGAGACATAATCAGGGCAAAAGACACAAAAGACTCAAAAGATTCATCAACATATTTTATTAGGACTATGTGACCTATATGGTTTATTTTATTTTTTAAAATTTATTTATTTTTTGAGACAAGATTTTGTTATGCAGTGCAGGCAGGCCTTGAACTCATTTTGTAACTCAGGCTGGCCTCAAACTCTCAATGATCCCTCTGCCTCCACCTCCCAAGTGGTGGGATTACAAGCATGTGCTACCACACCTGGACTCTTTGTGGTTTCTCTTACTTTTTTGGCCCTGGGAATCAACCTCAGGACCTTGCACTTTCCAAGAAGGTGCTGAACCACTGAGCTATATCCCCGGCCCCTCTATATGGTTTATTTTAAAAGGAATTGCCTCAGTTAAATACCTGACAGACCCTTGTACAGCTGTTTATGTAATTTAGCTTAATAAATTCTTACGAATTTCATGGAAATCATCCTCATGATCCTCCTTTTTTGTGTGTTTGTTTTCATTTATCTATTTTCTGTTTGGTGATTTAAAAATTGTGACTAAACAACTGTTACAATATACGCCTAATGAAGTCACTTATAGATTGGACAGAGCCAGATGTGGTGGTGCACACCTATAATTCCAGATTTGAGAGGCTCAAGCAGGAGGATTGCTTCCAGTTTGAAGCCAGCCTGGGCTACAAAATGAGTTCAAGGCCAGTCTGAATGGCATAGTGAAACCCTGTCTCAAAAAGACAAAAAAAAAAAAAAAAAAAATTGAACATAAAAACTCATACAAACTCAATTTATGACTCAGATTCTTTTTCTTTTTTTGTTGCAATGGTACTGAGGATTTGAACGTAGGGCCTTCATACTGTACTACATTCCTAACCCTCTTAAAATTTTCTTTCTTTCTCTTGTCTGACATACAGGCTTGCTAAGTTGTCTAGTTGCTGGAACTCGGAATCACCCTGCCTCAGCCTCCTAGAATTCTGGAATTAGAAGCATGTGCCACCTGCACCCAGCTGAGTCACTGGTTTCTATGTAGAGAAACTATAAATGCATAGGATACAGTTATTGTATGAAACCAAGAATATGTCATTTTTTCATCATATGGCCATGTGCCATCACACTTTAGCTGTTAATCTTAAATATTTATATTACATGGTCTTAGAACAAGTATCTTAATCCTGGTACCTATACTTCTAGAATGCAATCAGAAGCCGCATGCAACAAAGTCATTTCCTGAAGTGCTGATTCCTGAGCCCAGCCCAGATCTACTGAATCAGAATCATCTGGGATGGCGTCCCGGCTTGAGGATGCCCCACCCCCCCATGCCCACCCGTGGCAGGTGAGTCCCGCGCACAGCTGTCGAAGCTCTACTATCCTCCGGAAACAGTGGCGTGCATGTTGAATCCCAGAGCCAGAATAAGGGAAATGCAGGTGGTTCCTTTTTATTATGTGAGAAGTTTCAGGAAAGGATGAACCAAGCTGCAGCTTTTCTACCTAGTAAACATAGGTGAGATAATCTCGCAGAGCCCTGGCATCCTCATCTGTAAGGTACGCATGTGATAGTGCTGTTATGAGGATTAAATTATATAACTACAGAGAATTTCTATTCCAATGCCTGGCACATGATGGAACTGAAGTTTATGTCCCTCTTTCCTCCTCCAAAAATGAGTTCCCAGGTACATTCTTTTTGGACAGTGTTCTTAATGTGCTTGGTCAAGTAATATGAACTCCTGCTTTAACGATATCTAATATTTTGCATTCTTAAAAACGTACCAGTGCAAGGCTGGGGATGTAGCTTAGTGGTAGAGGACCTCCTTAGCATGTGCCAGGTGTGTGGGTTCAATCTCCAGCACTGAAATCATCAAATGTGCCAAAACTGGATGATGTATATAGGTTTAACTTAATTTCATGTCTACAACAACCCTTACAGGTGAGTACTATTATTATTTTCACTTTTAGAGATAAAAGAACTGAGGTTTAGGCCTCAGTGTTACATAACTTGTAAAGAATTAGTAGTACTGGGATTCAGACCCAGGCTTTCTGACTCCAGAGTCTAATTGCCATTGTCCTGTATGTTCTGTGTATTCTGTAAGTGCTTAAATTCATATATATATATATATATATATATATCAGCCTCTTGGGAGGAATAAACAGTGGCAAGAGTGGAGTTTATAAACATGCAAGAAATATTGACAAGGAATGCCGTAAATTCCCTAAGTTATTTTGGAGGGTTAGTATTGTACCTAAAACCTAGGCCCCACACATGCTAAGCCTATAGTCTTATCACTGGGCAGTATCCCAGCACCCCCTCATAATTTCCCTATTATAGAAGCCTTCCAGTTGCCTATAATGGAGCATGGTACACATAATAAGTGCTCAGATGCAATTGTTGAAAGAAAGAGCTTGCAGCAATACACAATGTAAGCAGCTAACATACCCAAACCTAACTTTTTAAACAAAAATTGCAGACCAAATTGATCTGCTTTTCCAGATCACCTTCTATTTGAATCTAACCCAAGTCTCCAGATCTCAGAGCTACAAATAATGGCATTATTTGCAACAAATAGTTCTCGAGCCCTTGTTGTGAATCATTTACTAGTCTGGCACTGAGAGGGTTATGAAAACTCTTAATATAGCAGATGCCCTAAATTCTAGGTGGGCAATACTATGCAAATGTATGAAGCCATTAGATTGAAAAATTACCTCATACAAGATAATAAATGTGAAGCTCCTAGCAAATAGTAAACATAGAATGGTGGTGTAGTCGGGTTGTGAAGAGAACAATTAGAATCAGGACACAGAATTTATAATATTATTGTATAATGGTCACCAGAGTTTAACACGAGAAAGTACAGGAAATCTGTCCACAACTCTGTAAACTCAGAACATTCAGCCAAGGGCCTGAATCCCACAGCAATGTCCTGCATGAGTCCAGAAGAAGACCTAGAGCCCATGACAATGCCTCCCACAAGTTCAGCTGGAGGTCTAGAGTCCACGAGAAGGACTCACACCAGTCTCTTTTACAGATCTGTACTAGGAAGGTCCAAAAGTCGGCAGTGGGAGCTAGAAGTCTATGCCAGTGGGGTGAAGGAGCTGTGCTGGGAGGTTGAGGTTCTACACTGCAGCTGAGAAGTCATGCTCAGAATAAGAATCAGAGCTACCCTGAAAAGTACCACAGCCATCCTCAGCAACAAGGAGGTCCCAAGCTCCTCTGATAAGAACCAGTCGCATACAAGCCAAAAAGCCAGCATGGCAAGTTTCTACTGAAGATTAAACAGCCCGTGTCTTCCCCTCCAGAGCCAGGAAGCGATGCTTGACATAAGGACCAGAGCTCCCCCAAAGTGAACTATAGCCACTCTCACCAACAAGGTCCCGAGCTCCTCAGATGACAGTGGTCAAACTCACACTGGGGAAGCTAGTCATGATAAGCTCCTCCAAGAGAACCAACAGCTCAAACAGCAACACTTAGAGAAACCCACAACACCTCACTTTTCTCTGTCTCTTGTTTATGCTGGCAACTTTCCTCAGGTGGACTATCTACACTCAGCACCATGCCGATTTAATTCAGCTGGTGTTAAATTGACCACGAGTTTTTAATTCATAGCAAATGGAAAACAAATGTTAAACATAACTGCCTTATTATCAATCTTATTTTCTGTTTTAATAATTATTGAGATGCAGTTATTGTTTTATGAGAGATATGAAAAAATAAAAACTGTTTTAGGAACCATTTAATGGGTGCTCGTGTCTATGGCTGTTACCATTTAATCATGCTATCAGTTCTGATTAGTCAGTATCATTAGTCCTGTAGTTGAGAGGTTCAATAACTTGCCCAAGGTGCACATTTAATAAGTAAATGTATCAGTGGAATCACAGAAGAGAGAGGTCAGTTTCTTCTGGACAAAACAGACAATGTCTCTGAGTAGGAAGAACAGAATTTTGATGGGGGAAGAGAGAGGAGAGGGGTTTTCTAATGATGAAGGTGGCAGGGACACAGGATGTCTGTGCATTTTCTGGGACAGTTGCACAGTCCTCTGCTCAGGGATATGCTCACAGTGAACACATGACTCAGGCCCCTTTGCTGAACAGGGAAAGGAAATCTGAAGTATGTTGATAGAACAGCAAGTAAACTTGTTTGCCTGGAATTAAGAGTGTGTGTAGGCCAAAGTTAGGATTTATGTAGTCTCCAAACACATAGCTATGTACTTACTCCGAGAAGGAATTTAACCCATTACCCTGAAACACAGCCTTCACTTCCACAGAGCTGTTTACGTTGCCCCGCCTCCAGTTACCTTCCACCAGACCACTCTGGTGTTCACTCACTGAGGTGGTGGTGTAGGTGGAATTCCTGCTGTGTGCTGGACACTTTTGGAAATACGAAGGATAGAGCACTGAAGCTCTTAGTGTTCTGGAAAAACACGAGTGTTCCTGTGAAAATGAATTGATAAATAAGGTCATTACACACGCTAAAGTAAAACAGGCCATTGACATTGGCTGTGCTGGTGAGGGGCTACTTTATTAGGATGAGCTGAGAGCCAAGTGATCTGGAGTTGGCAGGTGAAGGGACAAGTATGCTCAAGAGGCAGGCGCAAGCATGGTGTGTCTGAAGGGCTGGTGGATGAGCATGATGGCAGAGCAGATGGGCTTGAGATGAGACCAGTGAGCTGGCCAAAGGCTGGGTTACTCAGGTCTGGAAAAGCAGTGTGAGGATTTGGACTTTTGGTGCGTTCATCTTTTTTTTTTTTTTTCCCCTGGCACTGGGGCATTAAACCCAGGGCATTTGCACTGAGCTACATTCTTTTTATTTTTTATTTTGAAATGGGGTCTTGCTAAATCTCCAAGTTGTTCAGGCTGGCCTCAAACTTGTGATCCCCACTGCCTCAGCCACCCACAGTGCTGAGATTATAGGCATGCGCTGCCATGCCCAGCTGATTTCCAGAAGGTTTTAAACCAGACAGTGAGATGATCACATTTGTATTTTTTAAATTTCATTTCTGCTGTTGTCTAGACAAAAAAAAAAGTACAGAAAGACAGGATTAGGTTCTAGGAAGTTACTTTGGAAGCCATTGAAGTCATCCACATAGGAGAAAAGGGCCTCTGGGGACAGGAGGCAGGAGGGGATGTGTGTCCCTTGGTGGGGAATCAAGTGTGATTGTTGATGGAGTGCGCTGGGTGGGTGAGGGGAGGAGTTGATACAGAGTGGTCTCTATATCTTTGGCCCCTGTACCTAGGCAGATGGCAGCCCTGTCACCTAAGACAGAGAAGACTTGAGAACAATATGGCAGGTAAAAGGAAACCTGACTGCAAAGCTTTGAGATTACCCTCTTTTCTTCCTTCAGAGAACTTATTGACTCATTGCTTTAAAAAAATATATTTATTCATCATTAATTTTGTCCTCATTAGAGCCTTCAAAGAAGCAAAAAACCTGATTTATTTTGCCCAGTGTGCGTTGAATCTAGAACACTAAGAAGTGCCGAGCATGCGCTCAATAAATATTGGAATTTGTTGAGTCTGTTTGGTGATCTTCAACATAAGTGTGTACCTCAAAATCACCTAAGCAGGGCTGGGGATTTAGCTCAGCGGCATAGTAGGTGCTTGGTTGTGAGTTTGATCCCTGGTACAAAAAAAAAAAAAAAAAAAAAAAATCACCTAAGCAAACCAGGTTATAATCATACCCATAATCTCAGCACTCTGGGAGGAGTGGTATCTACCCAGGTCTTTTTCAGGGAGCTGCCTTGAGATACCACACCACTCTGTCTGGGAGACAGGCAGATCACAAATTGGAGCACAGCATGGGAAATTTAGAGACTATGAGAGACTCTGTCTTAAAAATAAAATTTTTTAGGACTTGAGATGTAGCTCAGTGCAAAGATTGGACTCATTCTGCAGTACTGCAAACAAAGTAAAGCAAAGCAAAACAAAACAAAATGAAACAACCTGGGAAATTTATTGAAGGTTTAGGGTCAGCAGTCCCTACCATAACCTAACCCGCCCCAACTCAGCTGTGGTTAGTCTGGGGACGCACACAGGAACTGGACATCTGGCTAGCATTACAGATGGGCAGTAGAGTTCAAGTTCAAGCAGTAGTGTAATATGTCAGTGATCACTTGAACCATCTTTAATGACGTTTCTCAATTCTAAGACAAATGCCTGACACCCATAATTTAAAGGATAAAAAGGTGTATTGTAGCTCACAGTTTGTAGAGGTTTCAGTCCATGTTAGGCCGGCTCCAGGCAAGGTGACATGGCAGAGGAGAGATTTCCAAGGCATGGTAGGCAGAAACAAGCAACAGCGACTCTCTCTTTCCCTTTTATTCCATTCAGGATGCCAGTTTGCTGGTTGGCCCACTCACACCCAGAGTGGATTGTTGAATGTCTTTTGGAAATACACACCCAGAACCATGTTACTCTAATCAGCAGGCTGCTCTAGTTAGTTACACACCCACAACCCAGTGGCACGCTCCAGGATCCAGTCACTTCTGCCGTTCTCTGCCTCTGAGCACATGAGGCTTTGGGGGTAAAGCGTAACAAGTGGCACACTTGAAGACAATGCTGCATGGTTTTAAGGAGTCAGTGACAGACTGTCAAATATAGTCAAGTCACAAAGTGCCTATTTAAAAGCTTTTTGAGAGACGATCAGTGAAAGAACCCTGGTGTCCCTTCTGTCTCGTCTGAATTCTTGGAAGAATCTATCATGTGAAGAAAAGTGGCCACTTAATGCTAGGATTTCAGGGGCTGAAGACAATGGCCTCTCACTGTGTCCCTGAAGGGCTAGAATTCCCTCACTTAGTGATGACAGTAAATGTATATTTTTGTGTGCATGGTATCCGTTTCCTTTTCCAGAAAGAATGTCCCAGTATTCCTTTGAAAAGCCCTCTTCACCTTAGTATTGCAGTCTTGGTATTCTGCTGGCCCCAACCTGGACTAACCAGATGTTCCTTTAACCCAGCCTCAGGAATTCTAAATTCTGCCACTAAGCTACACCTCCAGGCCCTCTCTAGCCTTTGACTCTTTAAGTAGAGTAACTCAAAAATGGGAAAGGGTCAGAATTCTCCTCAAGGCAGCTCCCTGAAAAAGACCTGGGTAGATACCACACCACTTCAGAGATCTCACAGGATTCAGTGGCTCTAGCCCTCTCCCTCAGCTGATTCTTCAGCTTTTTCTTCCATGTGAGCTCTGAGTCTTTTTCTTCCAATAAATCCTTGTCTTATTTAAGTTAGCTAAAGTGATCTCACTTGCTTACCATGTTTTCTATGACAATGATTAAAAAGCTTGCAATTTACAATTAGAGATAAAGTTTCAAAACAAACCCTTTCAGCAGTAATGCATTGACCTGAATTTTCACTGAAGTATACGTTTGGTAGTGGAGCTGGGGCAGTGTGGGTCGTCAGGCAGGGAGCAAAGTACGGCCCCTGACATCAGACCTACCTCTGAAATGGGACACACATTCACCTTGGTCTACTCGTGACATAAATACCTTGCTGGAAACTCACAGTAAGAAGCTTTTGCTTCTTAATTTGTATCCAGGCTCTCAGCTACTCCTTCCGACTAGATTTTCAGGGTAAGCCTTTCCGACGCAGTGCATAATTAGTAGGGCACATAAACCTAAGACATCAATTTGTGACATGAGAACTCATAACCTTAAATTTAGTTCTCATTTCCTTCTGTGGGCCCCAGGGGACAAAGGAACATCCTGTCCTTTCAGCAATTTGGGTTAAATTCTAGTCATTTGTTGACCTTCTTCCTCTCTCTACTTTTAGAAAGACATAACTCTAGACTGTAATAAATTAACAATTTAACTTATGCCTTAGGAATAATGTCCCCTGAACAAGTTTTTCACAGTCTCGTTTATAGTGAGAAATTAAGTAAGAACAGATAAGATGCTGAAAAGAGCCAACAGCATTTGGCATGTGAACCACTCCCTGGGAGAGATAGTAAGCATGTTACAGTTTAACAGCAGTCATAAAAATGTATTCTAATCAGTTTCAGATTACATGCAGGATAGAGATTGCATATTAAAAAACAGCCTAGTAATTTTATTTTAAAAATTTAGTAATGGGGCTACTTGTGAAAAGTAAATGTAACACTATCTAGGATAAAAACAAGTTATATTGATTCTTCATGGCTGATTGTTTTCATATGTGTTGGGAAGGGTCATCACCATTTTTATCATGAAAATATGTATAAGTATTTGTAAGTATTTTTAAATATCACGTTGTATCTCTACTGTAAAAAGGAATAAAAACTGAAGGAGTAAAAAGATCCAAAATGTATACTAGATATTGTAAAAAGAAAAGGGAAGGAAAGTTCTCTAAAGGCTAAATTGTGGGTATGTTTAAGTGTGTAAGATAGTTGACCATATTACTAACTTTTTGTTGGATCATTGAACAGAATGGTTTGTACTGTCATTGTTTGTCCACTTTTTATGCTTTGATTTTGTAACTTGAACAACTATTTGTAAGATGACAATGTGTGGTTTATCAACTAGTGACTTCTTAATGTTAATTTTTTTAAAATTCTGTATTATTTCTACCCTTTTTTGTTTTGCTTTTTTTCTTTAAATAAAAAAATAAATAAATTTTAAAAAAGAAAATATGTATGTAATAGTATCACTAACTGAGAATTTACTATCTGCCAGGTACTAAGTGCTTTGTAATTTCATCATTTCATGCAGCCCTTACAACACCGCCAGGTATATTCCTATTATACCTATTGAGAAACACTGGGACTGAGGCGCTGAGAAGTTAAGAAACTTTCCCAGATTCTTTACTAGACCAAAAGCTGGTTGGCCAAAAGGTTGGATTTTGAACCTCTGCGACAGAGTGACCTCAGAATCCCAGCTCTTGCCGTCTCTCTTTCCACCTTCCAGAACTGCTTGGCCGGTTAGTGAGACAGCACCTGATCCTGCCTTTTACCTTCACCCTGTCTTTGATTATTTAAATCTGCATTTTAAAAACTACCTGAGCCAGGTAGTCAGAATAAACAGGCTTTCTGGGACTCAAATTGCTGGGATGTTAATTGTTAACTCAACAGTAAGCCTCTCTAATAGTCCTTATAGCATTTTACTTACCCAGGTTTTGCATTCAGTTAAGTAGTAGGAATGCAGAGATCTAATAGTATCAGTTAAGCCCCACATGCATGGGCAGGGCCCACAGTTCAAATACACCTTCTATGTACTTTGTTACAGAGGATTTGGGATGAAGGGACAGGTGTGCTTCTCAGTCTGGGACTCCGAGTCTGGGAATGATACAGGTATGGTCAGGGTGCCACCCACAGCAAACCTGTACTGTCAGTCAAGCAGGGTTCCTCCAAAGGGGTCAGTTTTCTGAGCCAGTCTTCGGAAGTCTAGCCATGGCACAATATTCTTTCATCCAGAAAGTGGTCTTCTGCTTTCTCTTCTCTTTCCTTCCCCTCTTCCTCTCTCCTCTCTTCCCCCTTCCTTTCCCCCACCTTCTATTCTTCTCATCTCCCCACCCCCATACTTTCCCAAGATACTAGGAATTGAACCTAGGCCTTCTCACTAAGCTGTGTCTGCAGCACATTTTAAAAATTATTTATGTCTACTCATTTTGAGATAAGGTCTTACTAAGTTGCTAAGTGGCCCAGGCTATGCTCAAATGTGTAATTCTCCTGCCTCAGCTTCCCTGAGTGCTGAGATTATAGGCATTCCCCACCATACCCAGCTCAGCTGGTGGTCTCTTGATGACTCTTTTGAGTTTTTTTCTTTTCTATTTATTGGGATAATAGAATTGACATAACCTTGATTGTTTTTCAAAAGATTGCCAGAGTTTTTACAAGGTACATCCCTCGTTAGATTTACTTTTGTATTTTCTAACCCCTCTACATATACTGCTGCTTTGGGGGATGAGGTGTATTGCCAAGACTTTTGTTATGGTAGTGGATTAGGAACTCAAAGCACTAAAACAAATAAAATAATTTAGAACAACATCAAAGGTCTTATGCCAAAATGTCTCTTCTACCTTTGTGCTTAGAAAGGAGGAGAACATGAAAGCATGATATGTCCTGCTTTTGATCATATTTGGTTGTGTATCAAAATGGAAACTAGATTAGCCAAAGTCACAATGAATTAGTAAAGAAATTCAGCATCTATGAAGACAAGCTGCTCAAATGTCTGAAAACTTGGAAATGTCAAGTCATAGGCTGCGGGGAGGAGAAGCAAGAAGCCAACACCTTCCTGTGAGCCAGAGGCGGCCATGTAGACTGCCAGGAAGAGAAACAAGAAGCCAGCCCCTTCCTGTGAGCCAGCCGGCGGCACATGGATGGGAACACGAAAAGAGCCAACAGCTGATCCACAGAAACACAGGTTGGGATAATAGCTACTGAGGCAGAAAAAAAACAACTTAATGCTTGTAGTGTTTACTGTTTGATTGACTTTTTAGGCCTAAGGCTGGTGGTTGGTGATAGAATTTTTGGTGCGGCTAAAAAGATAAGAAGTATGAAATAAAAGTGGCCTTTATTTTAAGAATGTGGAAAGAGACTCCATGACCTCCGAGGTCTGGCATTCTCTCCGCCCAACATGTGGTATGGGGGCATACATGTAGCTTAGGTTTGGGGTGGAGCCTAAGGAGCATTACTGATGCACAGGTAGCCTATTGGAATTCATTTCGCCCCAAAGGTAAATTGCTTAGGGGGGGGAAGATTACTTCAAGATAGAGCCTCTTGGTTCTACCTCCCAGGATCCCACCAGCTACAGTGTCCCATCTGGGGCAAAATCCTTTCAGTTGGAACATCTATTTGGGGGATAACCATATACAGTTAGCAACTATGGGGGATTTCCTTCTGAAGGTGGTAGCCTTGTAATTTCCTATTATCTTGTCTGAAAGTCCTGTATCATTCTCATTGTTTTGTTTTGATTGGCTTTATTCTGTTTTATTTTGTTTGGTTTTATTCTTCTTAAAATTAAAAAAACCTTGGAAGTGTCTTCCAGTGAACAAGTCAGTAGAAGAGTCACCATGTTTCACACCAGTGAGCTGTGGACAGGAGCACAGCTCTTGCTTATTCTGCACTTCTCTTTCCCTATCTTTAAAATGGGTGTGGGAGTCAAAATTACACACCTGGTAGACTTGAAAAAGGACTTGGAAGTTATGTCATCCAGCATGCTATGCACTGCAGGAATTTCATCTGTAATCTTCCTAAATAATTACCTGTGACTCTACGTCCCCCGAAAGGGCCTTTGTCCACCTTATGTTAACATCTCCTGAGGCACCTCATGAGGCAAGTTCTGCATCTCAGTGCCTGTATTTATTAGTCTTGATTCTCTCTATGAAGTTCTGAGCTGGCAACCTGAAGGACCAGAAAGACAATCCAATACAGGGAAAGGAAAATCAGGCTAGCCTGAGTCTGGACCTCAACATAAGCACTTCAATAGTTGTGAAATCTTAAGCAAGCCCCATCTGTTCTGTGAGTTCAATGTCCTCATTTGCCTAGTGAATATATTGTAAATACATGGAAAATGTTTTGGGAGGATTAGAAATAATTTCTATAATGTCTTGACCACATAAGTGATGTTTAACAAAATGATTATCCAGGGAATTCTTTTCCTCAGAAAGCAACAGAATCAGTATTTATTGAGGCTTGTGGAGTTGATAGCATAATTTAAGGTTTTTATTAATCTACTGATGAGCACGGTGCCTCTGCAGTGGATTAAACAATGGGCGATTTGTATCACCCAGCTGAAGAGGCATGGCACTAGGTGTGGAAGGCCCACACCCAGGATTGTTAGCAACAGCATAAGAGGAGACTTGGAAGGGAAGGTGGCATGCTGTTGATTCTCCTAGATAAGCCTGTCACACTAGCTTTCCTGATACAAACTCAGCTCTTATGGTAGGAGAAGCTTGGGTCCTTGCTGTCTCTGAAGGTGCTGCGGTTCTCTTTAGGTGAGCTCTGGTCCTTACCTCGGGCGTTGCTTCCCGCCTCCAGTGTAGATTCCTCAGCCTGGTGGCCCAAATCCTTTGCCCTACTGGCACAGACTTTCTGGCTTACACCACTGACCTTTGGGCCTTCTCAGTGCCAGTGCTTGATACAGATTTGCATGAAACATTATTGCAGGTTTTAGGTCTTCAGCTAGACTCACAGCAGACATTGCTGGGGGATCCAGGCCCTCAGCTGGATTCTTTGGGTCTGTATCTGCTGTACTTTTCTGCACTTGACTTTTTGGGTGAATATTATAAAATAATCCTATAAATTATATGTCCTGTATTAAACCTACTCCCTTTCAAACCCTTGCTACAACAGTCTCCACCATCTCAGTCACCTTCTTAAAGCTCTACCCCTGAACACATGAGTCTTTTAGAGAACACTGTAGATCTAAACCATAACAGCCCCCTCTGAATGCTTCCTCTCTAGATGCACACTTACCCCCTTGTTCCTTCCACCTGCTGAAACATTTTCAGATTTTCCCTTGCTGCAGCCCAGAATAGTCACTTCCTAATATGTATTTCCCTGCCTTTCGCTTCTCAGTCAATCCACCTGTTCTTTTACTTGCGTAATTATAAAAAGAGAAGGACATTTGTAGGAAGACTTAATAGAAATGAAGATGTGTATGATGACCAGGGGAAAAACAGTCCCGGGAGAGATGGAATTTAATGTGTCACTTGCAGCATAAGAGGCTTCTGAATGTTGCTGTAAAGAAACATGAAATATGACAGAAAGATAAGTGCTTATGTTTCAAAAGATTTATTACAGTAAAAGAAACTGCCCATCCTCCCTGTCTTACTTTCCTGTTGCTGAGAGTCAATACTCAGAATTTAAAGGGGGAGAGGTTTATTTAGGACTTACAGTTGTAGTAGGTTCAGTTATGACCACTGGCTCCAAAATAGAAACAATGTAGAATGTTCTGGCCAAAGAAAGCTACTCATGTGGTAGCAGCCAGCAAACAGAGAGAAAGAGGGCAGGCTGGGACAAAAATGTATCTTTTCAGGTCATGCTCCTGTAGCCCAGACCTAACAGGTCCCACTTCCTAACACATACGAGCTCGTCAGATTTATCCACTGGTACAGCACCACCACGATTGAGTCACCTCTGATTGTGTGAGCCTTTCAGGGGACATTCTAGATCTAAACCATTGCAGTGCCCCTAGAATACTCCCCCTTCATGTGCATGTGTATCCTGTCATTCTGGCCACTCTGAAGCAGTGCTGGGAGATCTCCTCCATGAATGTTTCCAGTTGTGCTGTTGAGGCTCCTTTGACATACTGAATCAGCTCGAAATGCACGCCTTTTGTGATCATTCTGAGGTTGGGGAAGAGCCCGATGTCACATGGTGCTAGGTTTGGTAAATCAGGTAGATGAGAACACACTGATGTTTCAGGAGCCTGCCTTCCACTGGATAGAACTATGTGAGTTTATAAATATATGGGGTATAGAAAAAAGTTTGAAAATCTGTACAAGAAACTTTTAATGCTAACAGTACTTGATTCTGAGAAGGGGGATTAGGAGCATGGGGAAGATTTTCAGTTTTTACTTTGAATGGTTTTACATTTGGATGCTTTTACAAGTATAAATGTAACTTCTAGAAATTACTTTTAGAAATACAACTTCTAAAAGCAATAAAATAAGAATGACTAAACTCGGAAGCACCTTTAAACACTTGGTTCCGTTTTCCTAACTTTCAGGAGCCCTTCATTGGAGAATATCACTTTTAAGAGAAATGAATAAATTTAATGTGTTTCCTCTGGGTAAAAAAATCTCAGTACTAAAAAGAGCGCCTTGCTTAGTCCCCTGGAAGGACACTCACCTAGGTAAACCCTCAACAACAGAAGAATTGGGAATCTGACATCCCAGAGTTCCTCTGTCTCTTTCCATTGCTTCCTCAAATAGGACCAAATGCCACAACTGGAGGGTGACTCTTGTGATTTCTCCATTAAAAACAGGGGATTTGATTATCAGATGACTTCCCACAAACTACCTGACTTGTGCGCTTGGGGATAAGCTCTGGTCACAGTGAACTACTTGGGGCTGTCTTGTGGCCCAGGTGCTTATCTGCTTAAACTTGGCAAAGCTATAAACATCTGTAATCTAACATCTCCTAGATGCCTGTCTGGCTGACTAAAGTGTTAATGAGCACTTGGTCAAAGGGTCAAATTGCCCCTCCCACCAGTTCTTCAGTAACTACACTAGGTCACTAATTCCAGCCAACTGCTTCTTGAAATTGTTCCCCTAGTAGTCAGGCTTAGTGGAATAGCAGGTATAGTTGGTTAAGTTCATTCCTTTACCCATTAACCTTTTCATTTACCTTCCAGCAGTAAAATAGAGAAGTTAGCATTTACCTGAGGGCTTAAGGGTCAGATATACTTTGACCCAGTTTGAGTTTGTGGCCTGATACTTACTGATTGTAAAATCTTGGCAAGTAGCATAATTTATCTGAGTCCTTGGCTCCTCATCAGTAACATGGAGACAGTAATCAAAATGTTGTCACGAGGAGTTAAGAATACATAACGCTCTTAGAATCTGGCACACAGTATAAATTCAGTCAAGGTAGCCATTATAATTCATAAGTTTGCCATTTAAAAAATACTTATTGAGCACTATTGGTTGACAAATTATCTGCCAAATTCTAAATGTTTGATACGGTTAGCGTGATAGTTAGCTGACTGTGTCAGTTTAAATAAGAAACACCCAAGTAAACTGGATCAGCACAGTTGCAGATGTGGCTCAAGGGATTTACTGAAGATAGAAGACCCACCCCACCGTGGGGATGAGCAGCTCCAGCTTGTGTCCGGGATGAAAGGAAAGGGGAATGAAGAAGAAGCCTCCCTTCTGTGCTGTAGGAGGAGCTCCAGGCTTCACCTTCACCTTGGATACCATCTCCTGGGGTTTGGTGAAGACCTTTTGTCTTCATGTGGGGGACACTACAGTGAGCTCCAGGGCTTTGACTGGGTCTTTCCGCACTCAGACAGCATTTTTCTTACTTCTGTACCTAACTTGGAGGGGTTGCTGTAAGCCAACCTTGTGAATTCTTATATATTTGTATAGTTTTATTTTAAAGAGAATAAAACTAAGCAAAATAAAACCAAATAAAGCCAATCAAAACAAAAAAGTTAAGTGATACAGGACTTCAAAACAAGATAGTAGGAAATCAACAATGGTTACCAGAATGCCTCTTATTGTCTTCAAAATAGCTGCCCACACCTTCAGACATAGTAAACAAAAATCAAACAAAGTAAAACAGATTAGAACCAATAAAAACAAAACAATGAATGCAGTAAAGGACTTCAAAACAAGATAATAGCAAATCCAAAATGGCTACCATAATATGTCTTGTTTTTGAAATAGCTGCCCATGCTATCAGATATAATAAAATCAAACAAGACAAAACAGAACGAAACCCAACCCAACAAAACAATGGAAATGATACAGGACTTCAAAATAAGATAACAGAGAATTATTAATGGCTACCACCTTTAGAAAGAGATCCCCCATGGAGGATACATTGCATATTGTTATCCTGTGAATAGATGGTCAGACTACCAGTTTTAGGCCTGCAAAGTCAGTGAAACACTAAACACTACAAGCATTAAATTATATTTTACCTCAGTAGCTATCATCACAGCCTGTTTCTCCAGATCAGCTGGTCACTTATGGTGGGGGTGTGGCTCTTTTTGTCTGTCATCCTGTGCTCCAGAGGGGCTGGCATCAGGCTCTGCCCTCAGCAGCCTGCGCATGGTGCCAACTTGTAGGGAAGGATTGCTTCTTGTTGATTTCTTATTCTCTTCCCCTATAGTCTGCGAGTGGTGCCTACTCATGAGAAAATCTGATTCTGTCTCTAGCAGCCCACACATGGCACCAACTCACAGGGAGGGCTTGCTTCCTGTTGACTTCTTGTTCTCTTTCCCCACAGTCCATGAATAGAGCCAACTCAGCAAAAAGATGGCCTCTCTGTATTTGTATATCTTGCATTAAGTTTCTTCCTGATGAATACAGGTAGGATATAAGTCTCACTTTTAAGTGAGGGTAAACCAGAGGGTCTTTTTTTTTAGTCCCATGAATCAAACTCAGAACTTTGCACTTGCCAGGCTGATGCTGTGCCACTGAGCTACATCCTGTATCCTCAGCCTAACCAGAGGTTCTTAACCCAGTAGAATTTTTTAAAAACTTACACCTTTACTTTTTACTAACTGAAATTCAGTGTATCAACAAATCATAGAAGAATTCACAATATGTATGACTTGGTGACCAACTGAAATCACAGATATTTTCATTACATATTGTAACTTGGCAGAAATTTTGAAGTTTCATTTATGCATATCATCACTTCAAAAGAATAATAGTCGAAGAATGAAGCAGGAAGAATATTGCAAGTTTAAGACCAGTATGGGCTATGTAGTGAGTTCAAGGCCAATCTGGTCTACATAGTGAGACTTTGACTTAAAAAAACAAACAAGCAAATATATATACTGTTCTTGGACCCACTGCTAGATCTAGGAATTGTGCTAATAAAGAAGTGCATATATAATTGTAGCTCAAATTTTATTTTTTATTTTGAAAAATTATATATCTATTGTACCCAGTGTATCTTAGGCATTTTAAAAGTGTACTGTAACAAGTACATAAATCATCACATGCACGAGGATGTTCATCACAGCCCTATTTATTGCATTCTAAAAAACCAAAACTAAATATCCATCAATAAAAGAAAGACTAAATCTGCAATGGTACATTGATATAATGAAATACTACCCAGAGATGAGAGTGAATAAACAATCACTGCATTCAGAAACATGAATGAATCCAAAACCTCTTAAGGTTAAACAAAGAAACCAGACACAGAAGGGAATATACTACATAATCCAATTGATATGGTTTTAAAACAGACTAATCTCTGGGGTCAGAAGTCAAGATAGTTTACTCATTTATGGGGTAGTGGCTGGGGGTGCTTTATTGATCCGGATCCTAGAATATAAATGTTTTTACTTTGTACAAATTTGTGGATCTATCCATGTATCATTTGTGCACTTATAATTAAACTTCAGACAAGTTTTATTTAAAAAAGGGAGGCCCACAGGCTTCTCCAGTTTACCAAAGGGGCTTAGGGCACACAAACAATGAAGAATTTCTGGCTAGGATACACAGACAAATCCAGAGAAATTACTACAGGGTAATAGGGTATATCACACACATCCTGAAGTGGAAATTCTTTTCTTAGCATGGAGATCCAGAAATACAACAGTAACCAACTATGGGAAGCTTCATTCTGCTCCTTCCCCATTGCCACTACTCTCCATGCCTGCCAAGAGTAACCGCTCTCCTGACTTCTAACACCATGGATTGGTTTGGCTGGGTTTCGTACTTTGTTTAATGTGAGTTTTTTGTGTGTCTGGTTTCTTTCACTCATTTATTTAAGTGAAACATGATGTTGCCGCATGTAGTCAAGAATCATTGCCACCCAAGTTTTTTTGTTTTTTTTTTTTTGTTTTTTTTTTTGTCTTTTTCACTTGGTACCGGGGATCGAACTCACGACCACCTGCTTGCAAGGCAGGTGCTTATGCTGCTGAGCTAAATCCCCAGCCAGCCACCCAAGTTTTAAGAAAATAAGTGGCAAAGATCCATCTCTGTGTGAGAAAGACAGAGTCGCGCAGGCAGTTTTGAGAAGGGTGGAGTGGAAGTCTAAGCAAAAGGACACGAAGGCCTAATCCAGACCCTGAGCAGTAGAGATGGATGAGAGGCAGACGGATCAGAAAAGTCGAAGTGTGTGTTCTGTTTACAGTGTCCTTTGAGCCCAGAGAACACTGAGCTGAAAGCTCAGACCCACGTTGCATTAATTGAATTGACTGCAACCTTAGTTTGGGTTCTTTTGAAGATTTAAAATGAAATCCCACTGTGGTGGTAATGCCTATAATCCCAACACTCAGGAGGCTGAGGCTGGAAGGTCCCTGCAAGTTTGAGGCCCACCTGGGCTATTAATTGAGTTCAAGGCCACCCTGAACTGCATAGTGAAATTATATCTCAAAAAGATTTTTTTAAACAGACTGAAATGAAACTAGATACATTGCTCTGTGAATCTATTGTCATAAATGATAGGGAGGAGAAAAACCAAGAAGTCAACCAGATGTGGATAAATGAAGGGTAAACTCTGAGACTTTATTGACTTCAAATGTTATTGGAAAAGCTGCTCAACTGGAGGTTAGATTAGTTAGGAAAACAAAACAAGGATCCAAAAGACAATAGGGGGTAAAAGGAGTTTTAGCAGAAAGTTAGGAGGGGTGAGGCCGTAACAATGGTGTGTCTTGTCCTTTTCTCCAAGAACAGATGTTGTAGTCCACAACTACCAGGAGAGCAATTACATATGAGACACATAATTCATAGTATTTGTTTTATAATGTTCACCCAAGGAGTCAAATACAAAGAAAGTGCAGGAAATCTGTCCACACACTAAGGACCTAAGAAATCCAGCTGAGGACCTGGGTCCCATGGCAGTAACCTGCACAAGTCCAGCTGAAAACCTAAAGCCCATGACAATGTCCCCTACGAGTCCAACTGGAGATCTAGAGCCCACGACATGACTTACACAAGTCTATCATCGATCTGCACTGGGAAGGCCCAAAGGACAGTGGTGGAAGCTAGAAAGTCTGTGCCTTTGTGATGAAGGATCTGTGCCAGTAGGCTGAGGGTTCAGCTCTGGAGCCAGGAAACAAGGCTCAAAATAAAGTGCAGGGTTCCCCTTCAAAGCACCACAGCCATCCCTCAGTGACAATGAGGTCCTGAGTTCCTTTGAGGATGAGAATAGCTGAGTTCATACCAGGAAGCCAGCGTGACCAGCTTCTTCTGGAGACTGAGCAGCACACACATCTTCCCCTCTGGAGTCAGGAAGGGATGCTCAAAGCAAGAACTAGAGTTCCCACAAAGTGAATCACAGCCACTCTCAGCAACAAGGTCCCGAGCTCCTCTGATGATAAGAGCCAAGTTCACATCAAGGAAGCCAGCATGACGAGCTCCTCCAGGAGAACCAACAGCTCCAAACAGCAATGCTTAGGAGAACTCACGATGCTAGTCTTCCTCTCTGGATCTCCTTTTTAGGCTGGCAACTTTCCTCAGTGGGCCATCTACACTCAGCACCAAGCTGACTCAGTTCAGCTGGGGCTTAAATTGATCATCAGTTTTCAATATTCACCAATGTTATGCAGTAGAATGCAAATTTGTTGTAAGGATTCAAGATAATCATAAGATTTGAATTATATGTTTACCCAAATGCTGTAGCATTCAGGTGCATGGCCCCTTCTATTATGTACAATGCAGAGAAAATGTTTTGTGAATCCCCATTTCCATTACTCCCGACTCTGCGCTGGCTTGGACTGCCACTTATTTTTCATGCTGTACATTTCTTTCTTTCTCCACTCATTCATTCAAAAATAGGACATGAGGGCTTATTGTATACTAGGATCTGGGTTCTTCTGTACAGTATTATAAGCTCCAAAAAGGACAGTGCTTTTTTTTAAAACAGCAAAGCAAACATTTAGAGTATCCCTCAGAATTTGTCAAACCCTGTAATGCTGTATAAATATTTATTGACATAAAATGAGGTTTTTGTAAGGTGTGGTGGTATACTGTTATAATCCCAGCACCTCAGAGGCTGAGGCAGGAGGGTCATATGTTTGAGGCCAGTTTGAACTACCTAGCAAGGTGCTGTGTCAAAAAATAAAAAGAAAAAATCAAAAGAAAGAGGAGAAAAAAAATAAGGAATTGGATATTTTCCAAATCTTTTCAAAACCCAGGGAGGAGACAGGAAATGGAAAATAAAGAGGAGAGAAAAGGGTGACCACATATGACCGCTATGAACTACATATTTTTTAATTCATGAACAACTCAGACTTTAAATTATATCCATTTCACAGTCAAGGAAACTGAGGCTGAATGTGAATGAAGTAACTCAATGTAACACAGACAGTGAGTATTAGTGACATTCAATCTCTTTTTATTCGGTATCAAGGTCCTTGTAGAATATACACAGAAATATAAAATAAAATGTGTGCTTTGCCCCAGTAGTTACAGGAATTTATCCTGTACTCAAATAAATGTTCAAAGATGCAAACACAAGATGTTCATTTTGGTTCTGATTACAAGCACGGTAAGCTGAAATCCATCTAAGCATCCTTATTGGTTACTTGTTTAAAGGTGAGGGAAATCCACAAAGAGGCATACCTATGTGTATTCATATGCAAGCTGCTCAGGATAGATGGCTAATCGAAGAAAAGCAAGTTGCAAAGCAGCATGTAATCTTTTTTTTTTTTTAATTTTATTTAAGGAGAAAAAGAAAAAAAACAAAAGGGGTAAAAGTTATACAGAATTTCAGAAAAAATAAACAATAGGAAATCACTAGTTAACAGATTACATATTGTTATCTTTGAAATAGTTGTTTAAGTTACAAAATTAAAGCATATAAAGTGGACATTCAAACAGTGAGACTGCAAACAGTTCTGTTCAATGATCCAACAAAAACTCAGTAATATAGTTATCTATCTTATACTCTTAAATATACATGCAGTTATATCCTTTAGAGAACTTTCTTTTCCTCTCTTTTTTACAATGACAATTACACATTTTGGGTTTTATTACTCCCACAGTTCTTATTACTTTTTTTTTTTTGAAGAGAATAAAACCAAATGTGACATAACAAAACAGAGTCAGTCAAATCAAAAGGATGAACATAGTACATAATGTAAAAACAGAATACCAGGTGATCAACAGTGGTTACCATAATGCTTCTTGCTATCTTAAAAAGAATTGCCTATATCATCAGGTATAATAAAATTGAACAAAACAGTAAAGAACAAAACCAATAAAACCAAAACATTGGAGACATTACAGGACTTCAAAAGAACATAATAGCCAAACCAGAATGGGAATCATAGTGAATCTTATTGTCTTCACAATTGTTGCCTATACTCTCAAACTTGGTAATATCAAGCAAAACAGAATAGAGTAAAATCAGTCAAAACAAGATGGTGAGAGCAGTACAGGGTTTCAAATCAAGTTAATAGGAAATCAAAGTGGGTTACTATAGTATATCCTGCTATTTTTATTTATTTTTTCCCTTAATTAAAAAGATAAAAATAAAAAAATAATAATAAAAAAAGGAGACTGAGATAAAAGAGGGCATAACAACAAAACAGCACAGGTCAGAACATAACCATTTAAGCAACATAGTGTTTCACCACAAGATATCCTGACATAAAAATAGTTAGCATAGTATCTCTTTCCTTGAAATCTTTGAGTATAACTTCGTATACTGTAGCACCAAACATATCAAGACAATGTAAAACCATTCAAGAGAATGACAGTATTACAGGGTATTTAGAACCAACTATCAGAAAATGAACAATGGTTTTTGTATAATCTCCTTGTCTACAAAAGTTTTTGCTTATATTATCACATATAATAAAATCTAATAAGACACAACCTGTTAAGACCAATGGAAACAGAAGAATAAAAGCTTGATGGGACTTCAAAACAAGATGATACTAAATCAGCACTAGCTATTATGATGTCTTGTTTTCTCCAAAATAGCTGTTCCTACCATCCAATCTTCTCTGCCTCATTTCTATTGAGCTCTTTTTCAGTTGTTTGTTGTCAGTTTGTCTTCTTCATTTTGCTTTCTGCTCCAATCATTGTGGCCTCTCTGCCACTGTTTCTGGAATCTTGGTATTTTCCTTTTTTAGAATATTCTGCAGTATTCTCTGTAGAGTTGAATTGGTGGTTGCAAATTCCCCTAGTTCCTCTTTATCCTGGAAGCACCTTGTTTCTCCATTAATTTCTAGGGACAATTGTGCAGGATATATCAATCTTGGCTGGAGGTTGTTATCTTTCAAAGCTTGAATTATTTCCCCCCACGCTCTTCGTGATTTAATGGTTTGTGCCGAGAAGTCTGCTGTAATTCTGATGGGTGTTCCCTTGTAAGTGATCTGTTTCTTGTCTCTGATGGCATTTAATATTCTGTTCTTATACTGGATTTCTGGTATTTTGATTATTATATGTCTGGGTGTAGCTCTGTTTGGGTTGTAAGTTGCTGGGGTCCTGTATGCCTCATACATCTGAGTATCTTTACCTTTTGCTAAATTAGGGAAATTCTCTTGGATTATTTCTGTGAATAGCTTTTGTAGTCCATTTGTTTGTGTCCCCACTTCTTCTTTTATGTTCTTAATTCTTAAGTTATAGATCCTCTTATCTCTTCTAGCCTTTGTATTATTGCTGTTTGTTTTCTTGTTATTTTTAAGAAGTTTTTCATTTCATGCTCACATTACAAATCTGCCCTCCAGTTCAGATAATCTATCCTTAATTTCTTTCAAGCTGTTATGCCAGCTTTTGATAGAGTTTTTAGTTTCCTGGTAATCTCTTTGAACCTGCAACACATATTCTATGTTTTCTCTATTTTCTCCATCAAACAATTCTCCCCTCTTTTTCTGTTCTTCCATTCCACCATCTGTTTTTTCTTGGGCGGTGCTTAGCATTTCTCTAACTATTCTACTTATATCTTGCTTTATTTCGTAAAATACTTCACTTTTAAACTCGTCTATGAGGCTCCGGAGATATTGCTTTATGTCTATTGGTGCTGTGTCTGATATTGCATGTTTTCTGTCCTCCTTTGCATTTCCCTTTCCTGGATCAGTGTTCTCAGGATAAGGGACTGAGGAACCTTTCTTGTTGCTTCCTCTTCCCATGCTTTTTGTTCTTCCATACAAGTGAATATAGGAGGCCCAGTTTTTTTCTCTTTGTGTGTTACAGTTTGTTATTGTGCTGGCTAGGTGTTCCTGCCCACTGCAGTGTACTAGGGAGACACAGACCTGGGCAGCCTCTGCTGGGCCCGCCCCTCCAGGTCAACCTACCGAAGGCAGGCTTCACCATTAGGGTGCACCTCCAGGCACTGGGACCTGGTTTGGGCTAGCCTACTGGGTCTTAGTCAGCGGCGTCACCCCACCAGACCAGGCACTCCCCACCAATCCCACTTGAGAGGGGAGTAACAGCATGTATTCTTAAATTACATCAATCTTTTTAAAATAAATGTCTCCACCAGATGCTTGTGTGTGCAGGCACCAAAATTTCTAAAGAGCTATATGCTACTTTTGACAGTTTACTCCTGGTGAGATGCCTCTGGTAAGGTGTGGATGAAGGGATGGGCTTTTCTTTTCACTTTATTTACTTGGTGAACTTTTAAACAGTTTGGGTAAAAATAAAGCATGGGCCTGTTAAAAAGAATAAACCACGGTGCATGGGGTGAGGGCCGTTAAGGGGCAGGGAAACTTCAGAGGGAAGAGAATCAGAAAGACTAAACAGAAACAAAACACCACCCTTTCAGACAACCAGGACTTAAGAGCTAAGAGTCAAGGGAAAGGGAAATGGTGGTGTGGCTGGAGCTCTTGCCAAAGGCCTTGACTTTTATTTATTTTTGGCTTAACAATGTATTCTGTACCTATCTGAAGGCTGGAGGTCCACTATCAGGCATGGCGGGGTTGGTGTCTTTTCAAGGCTGGGAGGAAGAATCTTTTCTGTGGCCCTTCCCAGCCAGATCTACGGGTTGCCTTTGGCTTCCTTTACCCTGTAGGTCTCCGCCTTCCCATTCACATCTGTTCTCCCTGAGTACAGTGCCCACTTTTCCCGTTTATAAGGACGTAGGTTGGATCGGACGCAGGACCTTATCCTAACTCTATCTGTGACAGCTGTATTTCCATAGGTCATAGTCTGCGGTAGTGGCTCTTAGGACTTCAATATAGGAATTCCACAAAAGTAGGAACAAAAATTCTTTCAGGAACTGTATCACAGGCAAGGACTTGAACCTAAAGAAGTTTGGTTGGTTTCTTTTAAATATAATAACATTTTTCTTGTGAATTCTATAGACCAACCTCGAAGATTTGGTCAAAACCATCACTCATACAAAGGAACTGTGGGGATATTGACAAAACTGTAACAGCGCTCTCCAACTGATGGGAGGTCAACATGGGCCGAGTGGAAACAAGAATTTTAGATGAACTCTCATTCAGGTAAATAATTGATCTTGATTGTTCTTTCATTTTCTATGTGTTTACAGTCCATATGTTCATGCTTTTGACAGACAATGCCCTGAGATTACAGCAACAAACCTTTACAACTAGGCTTGAGAAGCATGAGGAGACCAGTGAGACTAAAATAACTGTATGCATGCTTGCAACCAACAGTACAGGAGTCAGAGACTTTCTATCTCTCTGCTTCTTATTTTTTAAAACTAAAAAAGAATTAACTGTGAAAAAAACATACATAACATAAAGTTTACTGTCTTACTTCTTTTTGACTGTTTAGTTTGGTATTGTTAAATATCTTCACATGGTTGTGCAACCAAACTCCAGACCTTTTTCATCCTGCAAAACTGAAACTTTACTTATGAAACAACCCCACATTTTCCCTGTCTCCCCAGACCCTGCCAGGAAGCACTACACTGTGTGAGCTTGGGTACTTTCAAAACCTTACATAAGGGAAACGGTACAGCATTTGTCTTTTCATGACTGGCTTATTTCACTTAATTTAGTGTCCTGAAGTTTCCTTCATATTATAAGAATGTGTCAGAATTTTCTTGGTTCTGAAGATTGAATAATATTTCACTGCATATAGCCATATATTTCTCTCTAAATACCACATTTCTTCAGATATTCCTCCATCAAAGAACATGTGTCCATGACTCCTGCTATGGCAAACAATGCTGCTGTGAGCATAAGTGTATGAACAGCTCTTCAAGCGTCTGCTTTCAATTCTTTCGGATACGTACCGAGAAGAGAAGCACCTGAATTATATGACAATGTTTTGTCTTTTTTTGCAGTACCACTATGCCATTCAAAGGCTTTTAAGTTGTGATAGGTTCATTGCTCAGCTAGAAAGACAGATATTGAGAAGGTGGCTGTTTCTTAACCCATAAATCACACAAAACCCAGGGAAGCAGGCTTGTCCTTAGGAGAATCCAGAAGCAGACAGAACTCAGACATTCAAATCAAATGGAAGTGCAGGCTTCAGTCTGTTTTCCCGAGAAGTGGAAGAGGAAAATCAGTTGCTGACTAAGCTGCCGAAGGAATTAAGTATGCGGCAGAAAGCTGGGAAATATTAATCTGTGTGGAGTTGCAAGTTCTGGGCAGTGTCCGTATTAGAAAACAGTGGATGATTCCATGAAAACGTGGAAGAATCACCATGGAGATGAAGAGTGACCCATTTAAAGTGTAAGGCCTATTGTGAGCTGAACTTTGAAAGATGCTGTAGTTGAGCTCTTCTTTCATTTTCATTGGCTGTAATTATGAAATAAAGTAGCATTATTATGATTTCTTCCACTCCTCCTGCAGCCTGCTGACCTGGGGAGGACCCTAAGCTGTCTTCAGAGCCCAGCCCTGGCTTGGCTACTTCTTAGCTGGGGAACTAAGACAGCTACTTCCCTTTTTCAGCCTTAGGGGCTGATTCAGAATCTCTATAGTCTCTTATGTATGTGGATGTAAATAGTTTTATATAACTGTCTACGGATGTATATAGTTGTTTCAGTTCCTTTCTGTTTATTACTCATTTTCTCTGAAACTAGGCTACCCAGGCTCACCTACCTAATCAGATAGATAGTGGGGAAATGAGGAAATATACCAACAGGTGTCAGAGGACAAACATGATCTCGAGGTCTGTAAGCTAATGCACCTTATTTTTTTGCTTGGACTTAAGGTTCATGAAGGTGAGTTAATCATACTGCTATAATCATACACCCTTTTGTCATTAGTATGGTAAGACTAAAGTCTTTCTCTCTGCTTAATCCTATCTTATTAATTTTTTCTTCTTCATCTATCAGCCCCCTTTGCATTTCCAGGAGCAGCATTTGGCAGCATGAATGGCCTATTTTACTTACTTCTAATGACAACAATGTGAAGTGGGAAATGTTATTCTCTTTTTAGATGTGGGGAAACTAGGCTTAGGGAAAGTAAGCAGTAGACACAAAATATAAACCCAACTATATAAACCCAGAATCTCTACTCCTAAACCCTTCACCAACTAATCAAGAGAATGTGATTAAAATACAGATTGTCAGAGCCAGTCTGGGCTAACAAGTGAGTTCAAGGCCAGCTTGAACTACATAGTGAAACCCTGTCTCAAAAAAGACCAAAAAATTTTTTTTCAAATGCAATTTGTCTCTAAGTTACTCTTAATTGTTTGTAAAACACTTCCCTCATTATTCAAAAGAAATGTTAACAAATCTATTTTGGGGTACTTTGTTTTTCTTCATTCACCTGTCACAGGATTTTATCACAGAGACAGTTTTGGAAAACTGGGATCATTGTCTCTCTGGATTTCCTTTTCCTCTGTTCCATTTCTTGCAAAACTAAGCTGTAATTGTCAGTTTGTTTCTTGAGTCTGTTGCTCAGTGGAGACATAACTTGAGTGATATAAAACACTATTTCTTCTCAAACAGAGTGCTTTTCCATTCACATGTGCTGTTCCTAAAATATCTCATTTAGAAGATGACCGGTGATGGACAGAATGTGCTCCTGAAGCCACATCTCTCTCCGGACAGTGCAGGAATTTATGAAACAGTTGAGTGTGTGCCACCTTTAAGGAAATGCCACATGGTGGGGAACTATGGTGACTGCTCCTCCTGGCTGTCTCAGCACAACTTTAATATGTGACAGAACAAGGTTGACCCACTGTTAGCAGGGTCTGCGTTGGGTCTATAATACCCGGTGGGAAGGGCAAATAGTCCTCAGGGGAGATGCAGAGGTGGGAGAGTTGGAGGGCTTAGTTGACTAAGAAAGTTGTATGAGTCAGATGACTAGGGTAGGGAGGTCACATCATAATGACAGGGGCCAAATTAGAAATTAATAATAATAATAATGTTGATAATAGTAACAATCTTAGTCTATTGAAAGCTTACTATGTCCAACTCTGGGTTTTATTTTATGTGCATTATAATACTTTAATGTTTTAATTTTCTCAATCACAGGTATTATTATGGTTTACCTGTGATATTATCTATCTTTAGATAAATACTATAGATGAATACTCTTTTGAAATAGGTACTACTATAATTTCTATTTTATAGTGGGGGAAATCGAGTCTTAGGAAGGTTGGATAATTTACTCAAGAGCACATAATCAGTAACAACTCATTGGGCCACACTGTTATTTATCTATAATTAATTATTTTTGTGGTGCTGGGATGGAACCCAGAACTTGTGCTGTTGCTCTACCCCTGAGCTATATACCCAGCCCTGACTGTGCTTTTAAAACTACGTTCCTGGGCATGGTGGTGCACACCTGTAATCCTAGCACTCCGGAGGCTGAGGCAGGAGGATAGCTGTGAGTTTGAGTCCAGCCTGGGTTATAGAGTGAGTTCAAGTCCTGCCTGAACTGCATAGTGAAATCTTGTCTCCAAAAGACAAAATAAAAAAATAAAAATAAAAATAAATAAAACTACACTCCTCACCAGTAAGCCTTGAATTCATGGAGTCAAGTACAGCTAGAGTGGAAAAATGCACTGGGAGAGCCAGAGTGGCGTGATGTGAGGGTGCCAGGTTCTGCTGATTTCACCAAGTGAGAAGAAACAACACCCAGGGTAGTCTGTCTGGGGCATGGAGGAGGGGGAAAACTGCCTCAACGATCCACATTGGGGCCCACCCTGTCTTTAGAATCATCTCTTTATTATCTTCTTCCTAAATTGAAGGCCATGCTATTAATATAACTTGGATAGAAAAGCCAGACATAATTTTCTGCTTAAAAACAATTAATCATATTTTAGATTCGATAGGTTTGATTAAGTAAAGGACTTCTTCAAGTGAGCATTTTATTCTGTTGATGGTAAAAAGGGCTTGCAGAAATATCCTTGCCAATGATGGCCTGGAAGCTTGCCCAAAGAAAGGGATCCCTAAGCCTTGCTTGGTCTTGCATGCAAATCATGCACTGAACTCCTATGGTCCCCATGAGAGCATTCTAATGCAATTTTTATGAACTGTTTTTTATTTTGGACTTAGTTACTCTATAACAAATGAGTCATTGATCTTCAAAAAATGTTAACTGTCTCCAGAACTTAATGGGGGGGTGGGGCAGGGGAGAAGTTGTCTTGAATGGCCACTCAGAAGCCAAGACCAGTAACCCCAAACTCTCGTGGCTTTGCTGTGAAGAGCACCTTGTCTGTATTGATCACGCTGGTTCCTCCCGCGAGAGGGAACAACTCAGTCAGCCAAGATACTGACCCACTGAAAGGCATCTCATTTTTCTAAAACGTTGCCCAGCAATTATTTTTTAATACTTGTGTGCTGTGTTCCGGGAAGGCCTGAAAACAGTGATGAAAATGGAACTTTAGGGACAATCCCAGTTCTCTGTGATTTATGAGGAATTCTGTGAGTTCAAGCAGAGGAGCTGATTGGAGCCTCACCATAGAACTATGGTTGGGTACAATAACTTCTGAGGACTAGTCAAAGACAGATTCACTTGATGCCAAATTCTTTTCTATCATCCAAGAGTGGCCAGCGAGACCAAGGGTAAGAGTGAGAATTCACCAGGGTTTTTATGAAAGCATTCCAAAAAACTGAAAAACAAACAGCCTTTGTTAAGAACTGGGTAGTGGTAGTGGGGGGGGGGGGGGGAGAGTGAGGTTCTGCTAAGGCTGGCTGTTGAGAGCGCCCTCATGTGTCTTAGCCTGGTAGTGTTTTAGGGCTCCCGCGGGGTACAGCCTGTGGTTTTTATTGTGTTTGTGTTGTTTTCGCTACCCCCAATACCTTTTAGTGGTATCTTCCTTTACATTTATTTCCAGGACCACAAATGAAGCTTTTTCGCTAGGTGTTAGTTTGAGCTTTCAGAGTGATGTTTTGTTTTGTGTTGTGGTGGCTTTGTTTTGTTTGAGGCAGTGTCTCTCACTATTTACTGCAGGCTGCCCTTGAACTTGATTACCTAGCCCAGGGTGGCCTCAAACCCTTGCAGTCCTCCTGCCTCAGCCTCCTGAGTGCACCACCACACCTGGCCCTCCAGTGATTATCATTTTTATCAAAAGTTGAAATACAAGCGATCCTACTTTTCAGAGTTTTTTTTCATGTGCCAACTCAATAAATACTTGCTGAATTAGCACTCATTTAAATTTCAATTCCTGCCTCAAAACAGAAGCGTATGAATTGGTAAACAAATACATGCATATAAGAGAATACTTTCTAGGGGCTGGGGATTTAGCTCAGCGGCATAAGCACCTGCCTTGCAAGCAGGCAGTCGTGAGTTCAATCCCCGGTACCGATAAAAAGGAAAAAGACAAAAAAAAAAGAGAGAATACTGTTTAGTTATAATAAGGAGTAAACTCTAGATACATGGAATAGCAGAAGGTTGCCAATTATGATTCCTAAGAGGGTGGGATTGGTTGCAAAGGAGGTGAGAACAAAGGAACTTTCTTTTTTGTGGTATCGGGGATTGTACTCACAACCTCATGCTTGCCAGGCAGGCACTTATGCCACTGAGCTAAATTCCTAGCCCCAGTACAAAGGAACTTTGTAGGGGGATGGAAATGTTCTGTATTTTTCTAATGTCCGTTACCTGCCTATAGGCAATAGTCAAAATTCATTAAAGTGGTGTCACTGGCATGATGCTGAGTATAACTGGCTCAAAAACTCATTTGGTTGTACATTCAAAAAGGGTGAAATTTATGGTATATGAAGTATAACTCAATGCACTACCTATAATTTTTCCAATCCCTTATGCATTGCCACGGTCATCTTCTGAGACAGGCAGCATCCAGCCTTCTAGGTTAGCCTCTGGGCCTTCTTTTTCTTTGCTCACATGAAAAAGACACCATAATCAACTCTTGTAAAAGTCTATAAATTCCAGCCCAATTCAGAGCCCCCCTGGGGCCAGACCGCATTCCAAACAGCCAGTTCCCTGCCTGTGCCATTGTGCCCCAGTCAGGGTGAGTGACACAGAGCCTCCAAGGTATTTAGATAGCGAAAAGGAAAACATCAAAGTTCCAGGCCAGTGTCGGCTCTGCTTCCAGGAGCAAGAGCCCTGGAGGCGAAAGGGGATGGGGTCTTGGCAGCAAATCCGCACTGTTGGTTTGCTGGCTCCCCTTCCTGAAAGACAGCCATCAGCTGTTCCTGGATGGACCCATCTATTGGCCTCTTGACTGAATATTCTGTTCCAGGCAATGCCCAATGTCTGATTCTGGAAAACAGCTCTGGTCCCCACAGCTCTCAAGATGTTCTGTCTACCCTGCCCCCCAACAATGGTGATCCCGGCCAACGGTTCTTAAACTGCCGTGGGTTCAAGAGTCCTTTGAGCAGTGTGTTTTCTAAATGTTTTCAGTGCCTACTTCACCCCGAGATCCCAGTGTACTAGGTCTGGGGGGGTCCTCTGAACTGTGTCCCTCTGGTGATTCTGTTCTAAAGACCACTCTGTAAGAAATGATTCTCTAAGCCCTAGGGAAAAAAAAATATAAGCTTTTGTTTGGACTTCAAAAAGTTCAACACTTTATTCATTGGAAATATCTAATGTGTCAAGTGGTTGAGTAGCACAGTGGTTAAGAGTGGGCTTTGGAGTGGGATTCCTGGGTTGAAAGTCTATCTCTACCTCTTATCCTGGAGGTCTTCCACAGGTTACTTAGGCTCCCACATACAGCATGTGTGAAAGAGGAGGGAAGAATAAACATGCTAGCACTTAGGAAGCACTCAGAGTAAGTGCCAGAAAGAATTAGATAAAGATCATTATCATTCAGTCCAGATCAATAAAGACTGTGCAGGAATATTGCAAACCATGAACAAAGAAAGTTACTTCAAAGAGCTTTTCATTTAAAGTTTGGACATCTCCAAATACTTCAAAAGGTAAAGGGAAATGTAACCACTGTACCTGTGCCAAGTTTCCTACATTCCAAATTTCTTTTAGACATTAAGCTATAAGCAGAAACAATATAGAAGCTGAACTTACTGCACCCTTTTTTGATTGATTAAGAAGTTTATGACAACTCACATTATATTAGCCAGTTCATCTTTACAAGTTATCTGTAATCTCTGGTAATTCTGAAACAAAGACAAATCAGAATCCTGTGTAGAGCCCTTCAAAAGGACAAACTTTGACTCACTAGAGAGTAGGGTGGGGCCCAAGATTTCTAACTTTGTTAAAAGCTCTTTCCGTGACTTGGCACTATATTCTAGGAAGAGAATTATTGCTACAGGTGAAAACTAAGACAGTCTCCCCTGTTTTAGAACTTACAAAACAAATCTGATGCAGTGGTAGGTGCCTATAATCTCTGATACTCAGGAGGCTGAAGAAAGAGGATTGCTGAGCCCAGGAATTCCAGGCCATCCTAGGCGCAGCATATCAAGATTCTGTTTCAAACTAACCAACTAAAAACCTTGAAAAACAGGGACCAAACATGCTAAATAATTTGCCAAGTTCACTCAGCAAATTGTTTACATAGTCAGGAATTATATTTGTTAGTATGATCATCCAAAAAAATAAAATTGGATCTGCAATGAACATGTATGGAGTTCTTTCCTGTTATTTCCTGAAAACCCAGTATAACAACTATATGCATAGGATTTGCACTGTGTTGGGTAGAGATAACACAGTTATAGAAATTTCTGGAAGTGTAAAGTTGCATACAGCCTGGCTTAAATCCCTATGGGAAACATGACCATACATTTGAGGACTTGTCCTTCTCTGTTCCCACAGTGTAAGGATCTCCAAGGGCCACAATTCATCATAAACAAATTCTAGATAAAGTGGCATATAAAACTAGGAAAATGTGGATCTGGTAAGATCATGAACCTAAGAACACTATCCTGTAAACCACTCCCAAATCTTTGGGACATGAATCACACAAATATACAAAAGGCCATTCTATTGGCTAAAGTCAGTGACATTTTGGTGGCCTCTGGGTTAAGATTTTTGTGGGTTTCTTCTCATCTTAAAATATGTATAACCTATGAAAACTTGCAGAAACTGTTTTGCTTATGTTTTATCAGAGAAGAAAATCTGTCAGATTAGAGTCTGCCTTTGGGAGGAGGGTGCCCACCCTCCAGTGAAATCATTCTGCTGATCTTGAGCCAGGGAACTAAATTGGGGCAGTGTCATTTTGCATGCAAAATGGCCCCGAACGCTGAATCCCTGCCTGCAGACCTTCACACATCAGCAAACTCTTGCCAGCAGAGTAGACCCCATTATTTAGCGACTCCTTGGCACTCACTGACTGCTTTCCTTTCAGATTTTCTGTTGACCATTTTTCAGTATCCTGCTTTTACATTCTCTGCTTGCTCTTATTAAAATACTGTTTCTTTCTTACAGATCCCTTTTAATCAGATAGCTCCCGCTGGCATGAGCTGTCAGAGGTATTCATTTCAGTGGACTCTGGCCTTATGCTGCATTACCTTGGCAACAAGATTTAGAGGCAAAGCCCTGGCCTTGAACTTGTCAGAATCTCAAAGATATGAACCTGGCACATATTACTCTCCAGCATATCAAGTTGTCATGCCAACCACTAACACCAAAAGCCGTCTCTCTCTTCTAGGGTTTTAATTCAATAACTTTCCAAATTGGTTCCTTCTGTAATGTAATGGGTCTGGAAATGTAATCTGTGAGTGTGTATGTGCACATGGGTGTGTTTCACCAGTCACCAGTGGCCCTCCACTAAGTGACTGGAGATGGGAAATGCAGCTCAGGTCAAAAGTTCATCAACCAGCAAAGAAAAATCAGTGCGGGACTTAACAAAGGGAGCTGACATTTTAGAAATCTTAGCAAAGTGGTAACTAAACAAAATCTCCAGAGGCGACTTCTGCCCTCAGATGAGTTCTCTGGACACAGCCACACAGCATATGTGATCCCCAGAGTGGCTGTCTCCATACATGCTTAGAATTCTTTTCATGGTTATGAATGTACAACCAACTTCGATTTCCTGAAGATACTCCTGCATGTGTACTTAATTTCATTTTCCTCTTAATGGGAAAGGTCTCTAGGTGCCCCCGCTGGAGTGTCTTGATTCTGTAAGGACCTTCAGACAGCCATTGCGTGGTCAAGGGGCTGGGAGTTATGGGGGACAGAGTTCATCAAACTTACTTGTACTTCTGTGACCTTGTGTCAAATTCTGGATTTTTTCTTTCATCTAATTATTTCAATAAATGTGGAGGGAAACTTTATATCATGAGCCTGGCACTGTGCTCTTCCTGGTTCTTACTTAGTTTTCAGGAAGTAATCCATATGGGGCTGGCAATGCACTAGGTGATAACCATAGAAAATACTCCATGAAGTAATTCATTTCTTCTTCACCGCCACTTGCCCCCCAGCAGCCCTCGGATGCAGGACTCTGTTGTCATTCCAATTTCTATAACACAGGCTTTAAATGAAAAGCTCTTTGAAGTAACTTTCTTTGTTCATGGTTTGCAATATTCCTGCACAAAGCGAGAATCAGAGACACAGAGAAGTTTGGTCTATAGCTAGTATGTGTCTCCTGTTCTATAGCTAGTGTGAGTAAAGACTGAGTTCTGAACCCAGTAGTCTGGTTCTGGAGTATTCCGGGGAGGATTGTTTGAGTCTGTCATTAAACTGTTAAGTAGGAAGCACTGATTACCTAAACCTGCAAACTTCTTGAAGCCCAGGCCCATTGTAATATTTCTATCTTCTTATACCCAGTTGAGTGACTTTCACATAGTAGTTGCAAAGAAACATGGTTATCTTGTTAAACACTGATCTAAGTAGGTTTCAGGGTACCAAATTCAAGGCCACTCTGAAAAAAATCTAGTTTTCATATAAATTAAAACAACAGGGGCTATCTTCATTTCCAACCCATAGATACCTAAGATCTTCTAAAGGGCAAAAACTATGTTTAATGGAGAGATGGATATTCTGTTCTGGCTTCAATGGAGTCATTTTCTACCCTCCCTCACTGTGCTACCTGATCCAGGCACCTGACCTTTTCAGGCCACACTTACCGAATTTTCTTGGCCCCTGGTTTTGCCTGGTTGGGAGGCCCTGGCTAGAGAATGAGACAAAGGTTGGATATTTTTCCTGTGGCTTGCTCCTTGACCAGGCAGTTTGGTAATAACTGCGTGACTCTACCAAGCACCATCGATTCCACAGCTCAGCTGTCTTCTACAGCTACAGCTCTTGCTGGGATGGTAACAGCTTCTGGCTGGGGCTCATTCCACGGAGCTGCACCATTCTTATTGGCACCTCCTGGAGCTCTGACTGAAATTTTATTGATAGTCTCATCAATCACTGTATCATCTGTCTCCTGGCACTATGCTGGCTCTGACACCTGTCATCTGTCCTGGTCCTTCTCCAAGGCAAATGTCCATGAACTCTTGTTATTATGCAGATTCTGATTCACAGGACTGGAGGCTGGGCTGAAATCCTGCATTTATAACAGGGTCTCAAGTAAATGAACAATCCACAGGCCACACTTTGAGTAGCATAAGTCTGTAGTTATCACTTGAGAGGTATTGTAAGTTGAATAAAAGAATGAAGACAGGACTGACTTGCATGCAGGTCTGCATTCAACGCAGGTGACAGAGGGCATGTCCTTACTACACTTTTTTAATAAGTTACCCCTGCGGTCTCAGCAGGGCTGCAGGGAGCCACCTGGTCACACCATGAAGCTCACGGTCAGCTGATACCTTTATCTCTGTCTTTCTCATTGCCCTAGCCACCCTGGCAATGCTCATTATCTGTGCAGCAAATATTGCGGCTTCTAGAAATTGATTTTGGATGCATGAATATTTTTTCTTCAGAGATTAAAATAAAATGTCTATTTTCAACATCAGAATTGATCCTCCACCCTCCAAGGGACAATCTTTGCTGTGTGAAAGAAGGAGGAATTTGTGGTTTGCCAAGCAGCATGTCTTAGTTACTCAGATTCTGTATAATCTTGTACAAACAGGTTCTCTGTGTAAAGGCAAAGTTAAGCTCTAAGAGATCATTCAAAACAAGACTCACTCCATGGCAAACAACTCCTAATTGTGCTTGTAGGTAGATCAAAGTGTCAGAAGATGCGAATTCACTTTTAGAATCAGTTCAACAATGTGCTTTTCTTTCTTTCCTTCGTTTCTTTCATTCTTTCTTTTATGCATGCATTCAGAACTTCTACCACATATCAAACACTGCATCTCTTTGATATGTTTAGTGCAAAGTAAAATCTTACTAATTTTATCTGGGCATGATGGTGCATACCTGTAATCGAAGCAGTCTGGGAGATTAAGGCAGGAGGATCAGAAGTTCAAACCCAGCACGGGCAACTTAATGACTTAGTGAAACCCTGACTCAAAGTGCAAAATAAAAATGGGCTGGGAATGTAGCTCAGCTCAAAGACTCTGGGTTTAAACCCCAGTACCACAAAAAGAAAAAAATCTTATTAATTTCAAATCCAAATAAATTTAAATATTGTGTCACTTCAGACAGAGGTTAACTTGTATTTGACTATTTTACTAACCATGCAAAAATGATTTACACTGCCAATTAATAAGCCAACAAGTCTGTAAAAAAAAAAAAAACTACATGAGAAAATAAAAATTCTTAATGTTTTAGAAAAGTACATTTAGATTTTGACAATAGAGAATTTAGGGCTGGAGATTTAGCTCAGCGGCATAAGTGCCTGCCCTGCAAGCAGGCAGTCGTGAGTTTGATCCCTGGTACCGATAAAAAGGAAAAAGACAAAAAAAAAAAAAAAAAAAAAATAGAGAATCTAATTGATATATACTACTAATTGTTTTTCTAATTAAAAATATATATATTCTTCTGAACTCAGCGTAATATCATAGATTGCATCCTGGAACAAGAAGCTGAATCAGAATAGAGTGTCATTTAGTTAATAACAATATGCGAATGCTGGCTTTTTAGTTTGGCAAATGTTCTATGATAATGTTAACCTGTTAACATTAAAAAAATCTAGGTGATGGGTGTGTGAGAACTTTCTGAGC
Organism: Cavia porcellus; assembly: GCF_034190915.1. Lineage (NCBI taxonomy): Eukaryota > Metazoa > Chordata > Mammalia > Rodentia > Caviidae > Cavia > Cavia porcellus. Next base: position 83,570,616 of record NW_026947485.1, on the reverse strand, counting down.
AATCTTTACAGTTTTTCTGTAGATGTAAAATCATTTCAAAGTTTAAAAGCTTATTTGAGAATTCTTGCACATTCATGAAGCCTGATTCCCCAGGAATTCCTAGAAACACTGATGAAAGTTCTGGGTGGCACAATGCCCTAAATGTGCAGTAGGTTCTTGACCATGGTATGAAGTAGGTGTGTTATTATCTTCATTTTGTAGCTAAGGACACTGGCTCAGAGTGATTGAGCAAGTTGCCCACAGACACATAGGTGATGATTGATAGAATCAGGGTGTGACAAGGTTTGTATAGTTCCAAAGCTTGGGCTTGGCAGTTTCACAGCTATACTATTGTGAGTGCTTCTCTTAGCATGAGTTTATCTCTATATAAAGAAATTATCACATTCAAGTTCAAATATCCCTCATCTTTTAGCTAAATTTGGTGAAATACATGGACCCTGTTATTTGCACTGCATCTTTAAGTAAACAGAGCATCATTATGAGCAGAGTAAACTTAACTAAAGATCAAATATTTTGTCTTTCTGCTTTGTCAAATTGGGCTTTAGTTTTCCAAAAGAAGGAGGTCAATGGTCTTGGAGAGGCCTCCTTTCCAAGGAGCTTGGATGTGTTTGGAGCTAAACCACTAGTCTGAGGCTCCTGTCTTTTTTGTCCATTGTCTGCTCACCAGGGGATGCTGAGTGGTGCCCAAGGTTTGCCTAACATTCTCCAGGTGGGCTTTGGTCCTGAGTAGCTTACTGAAAAATGAAAAGCGTAGTGTGCTACATCATGGCCCAAGCACAGTACATGGATGGGAGTCAAGGAAGCCAACTCTGTACGCAGAGAAATACCCACTCCTTTAACGGGAGAGGTCTTAAGATTCTCCCTGCTCCTAAGGCTCACTCCACTGTTTTAACAAGGTGCTCGGGACCACCTAGTTATGTTTGTTGCAGGCACACTCTGCTTGTAGCTCCTCGTGGCTTTGCTCAGGTGCAGCCCTTGGGAAGTTGATAGGAGTCTGCGGCCTAGATAGAGTTTGGCTTGGCTTTCATCCATCCATTTATTTGTGGAGGGACAAAACATTATTACACTGCAGCATTCCTGAGATTACTTGTCTCCTCTTGACAGCCCAGGAGTGTGCTTGTGAATCATTTCTACTCTTTGGAGAGGAGGCTGTCATTGTCAGGCTATGGCTTTGAGGCTTTTTTGAGACAGAATTAGAGTGGAACAGGGGGAAGAAGAGGAGGTGTGTTCACAACTGAGAAAGATTTAAGAGGAGGTGGAGAATCTCAGTGCTAGTGAGAAAAGCATAGAAGAATCACAGAATCTGATGAGCAAGGAATAGTCGTCCCCTTAGTTGCTATTTAATTTTCCTTTGTTTTGGTTAGGCATGGTCCATTTTCCTATTAATGGAAAATTCCAGAAATAATTCATAAGTTCAAAATTGTTGTTCAGAGTAGCATTATGACATCTCACATCTGTCCTTCCTTGGAAATAAAACATCCCGTCTCCATGCCATAGCAGTGAGTAGAGAGACTGAAAGAAACCACATAGCACACTCACCTAACCATTATAACATAACTGTCCTATTTCCTTATTAGTTATTATCGTTAATCTCTTCTGCCTAATTTGTCAATTCAGCATTAACATAGGTATAGGAATATAGGGAGAAAACAGTCTGGAAGGGGTTGAGTCCTCCTCGTCATTTCAAGGCTATCCTCAGAGTCTACTATATATGAGGCAGGATTGGAACTTAAAGTAGGATCTCTCTACACCACACATTCCCTTCACACGGCTCAGAAAACACAGCGCCAAAATCAATCTTCTTTTAGGAACCTGGGACTGCGCTAAGAGTGGACCACATAACGTCCCCCTTCAACAGAGATGTGTGCAGTCAGCAGCTGCCTCTTTCTCTCCTCCCCAGCTGCTGCTGCCCCATTCCTGCCCACAGCACTGCCCTGAGCTCTGGAGCTGGATCCACATTGACCTTCCAGCTGCCGAATTCAATGACCGCTTCCAGGCCCATCTTATGTAACCTCTTTGCAGCATCTGTCTGCTGCCAATTAAAGGTTCTTAGAGCTTGAAAATAACAGGATAAGGATTTACATGTGGACCTAATTGATTCAGAAGCTCTTTCATTGTTATTTAATAAATATTGTGCTTTGCATAAGATATTATAATTAACTTCTAAGTATGTAATTAATATATTATTGTTTATAAGCATTATGTCAGTAGTTTCAGTTTTCTGATATAAAAATTCAAAAACTTTTTGGGGGCTCTGATATGAGGGTACCAAATATGTGTGTGTGTGTGTGTACATGGGTTTGTGTACGTGTGCCTGTGTAGTCTTTAGGCCATTTTTTAAAATGCCCAACTCCAATGTGTCCTCATTATTAATGTTTGTTTTAAAATTCCTTAAATGCACTGACATAGAAGTAAATTCTTACTATGTTGTTCGACAAGATGCTACTTGCCGTGTTAAAAGTGAGTTTTTACAGAGGTATCTGCTGGATATTCACACAGCACTTTTTTTGTGGTGGAATTAGAAATCAGACAGTTTGGGGTTGGGAGCCAGAAGGGTGGGGTGGGAGGAAGACTTCCCACATAGTCTGTGTAGGACAATGTGTACCTTCTGAATTTTGCACAAGCAGTATTATGTATTAACTATTTCAAAATTAATTAGTTAGGTCCAAGGATGTAGCTCAGTGGCACAGCACCTGCCTGGCAAGCATGAGGTCCTGAGTTTGATTCCTGGTACCACAAAATATTAATTAATTAAAAATAAATCTTTACAGTAAAGCACTGTGGCACACCCCTGCTATCCCAGTTACTTGGGAGGATGAGGCAGGAAGACCACAAATTAGAAGAAAGTCTGAACAACTTAACAAGACCCTAAAATGAAAAAGACTAAGAATGTAGCTTGGGGTTAGAAGGCTTGCATAGTATGTGTGAGGTCCTTTTCAGCCCCCAGTACAATAAATAAATGTATCGCTAAAAGAAAAGATTTAATACCTCCAGAAACATATGTTAATATAACTACAACATAATTTGAATAAGTTTGATTTGACCTTTCTCTCTCTCTCTCTCTTTCTTTCTTTGTACTTGGGATCAAACTCACAATCTCGCTCTTACCAGACAAGTACTTGAGCCAATTAGCTAAATCCCCAGCCCTTTATTTTTCTCTTTTTGACCTGCCCTGGTGAGAACTTGGTCAGGGTCCAACAGTAACCCTAGGCTGACCCAAACCACACCCCTGACTCTCACTAACCACATGCAGATGCATGCAGGTGGCATCCGAAAGAATTCCTGTGCCTGCACGTGGGAGCAGCTCTTGTGATGGTCCCTTCTAGGTACCCAAAACTCCAAACAACTTTCCCAGCATTAGAGCATAAACAGGGGAGTTGAATCTGGCTGATGTCAGTGACCTAAGCTGAGAAGCCTGGATCTGAGCAGTTCTCATCCTAATGCAAATTCTTGTAGTGCATTGCATCTTCAATCCTATGAGCAGTTAGATGATCATACTAGCACCCTCTTACAGAGTATGTAAAATGGACATTTTGAACAAATGTCCTGGGGTTTCATTAAGAAGTGGAGCTTTTGGTGGGAGGAGAAAAAAAAGAGGCTGTGGGATCTGTAACAGTCAAAGTCAAACAGAATAATTTCCCTCCCCCACCCTCACACCAGGCTTCAAACAGGATGTGTCTCAGATGGAGTCTGCTAACGCAAACAGGATCTCCAGAGAAACAGCGATCTTTCCCTTTTGCTCTGAACCTCGGTCTGACCAGTTCCGGAAACGGTCCTGATTAGAGCATAATTGATTTGGACTCTGCTAGCAGAGCAGCCAGACCTGCATCCCGCCTTCTTCAGGTCGAGCGAGCTGTACTGTATCATCTGACTCCTTACTGCATTAAAAGCAATATGATATAATATGCTGGTTTCCTAACATTTGCAAACTAAGAAAGATTATACAGTCAATGGCTGTGCCAACCACACTGCAGAGAAAGGGCCAGACATTCCCATCCAGCCCCCACTGACAGCAAATGAGCCTGAAGCATTTTCCTTACATAAATACTAACTCTTCAGCAGTCACACAGGCTCTGGGGCTTTTGCTGGTCAGGAAAAGATCTTGTATTACTTTCAAAGCCAAATTAGTTATTCTAGTTTCGACAAGGATTCTAAACACTTTGCTTTTTTTTTCTTCATAGCACCAACACAGAGTGACTGTAATTCAAATTTATCAGGGATTGAAAAGACAAACCAAATAAACAAAACAAAACAAAAAGCCCATTCCATTGTATCACGAGGGTAGGAGGAAATGAATGGAGTCAGAGAAGAATTCCAGCCGGGATTTTGGCCAGTGTGGTAGACTGTACTTTCTAGTAGTTCTTTCCTCTTTGTCTACAATCTGTGACAAGATCCCCCAGAACTGCACAGAGGCCACTAGCCAACCAAGAAATAATTGCTACTCTGAAACATCATTTAGATCCATCTGATACATTGTCCTCAAGATTAGACCTCACAATTCAATTATCTGGGGAAGAGAGATTCTGTAGCAGTTCTACTATGCACATACTACTAGGAATTTACAGGATAATTGTAGATATTTTGTCACGACATACTCAGATGTATAAGATGCTGGTTTCTTAGCTCCAAATGACTTAGATTTGCTGTTTTCCATTTCGCTGTGCTCTATGCAGACCTGGAGCCAGTATCTTCTATATGTTGAGAAAATAAACAAATCTACCTCTCAAAACACATTTTTGTTTTTTAATGATACAAAAGAAATGCATCTTTTATAATTTTTTTAAACCTTTGTATTATGAGAACTTTTGGGCATCATCTTTAAAGACAGAATAATTCAATGTTCCCTAAATTTAGGTGATTATCTACTTATGACCAATCTCCAGCCTTCATTTCCAGGTTATTTTGAATTTACAGCATCATCATTTCATCTAAATGTCCCACGTTTATCTAAAAGAAACTTAAAAATACACACACACACACACACACATACACGATACCATTACCATACTTAAAATTGGGACATTACTCTAAAATCAGCCAGTATCCATCCAGTCATCTGGACATTTTTAAGCAGAGATCTTACAGAAGGGCCAGATGATGAAAATCTAACAATCCCTGTATTGCTCCAGGAACCGTGTCCCACACCCCAAAGTCCCCTTCAAAGGCAAGGATGCTTAAGAAACAGATGCACAGAAGTTCTTTCAAGGACTTGAGACTGAACTCATGCATCAAAACCTCTCCAGCTGTGAAGACTGGGTTGGCTTCTCCAGCACTGTTGATTTTGGTCTGAATGTTTATCCATTCATTTTTCAGACCTCCAGTCGCTTGTTTATCTTGGCCATCCCTTCCCAGCCCTGGGCTTCCCACACCCTGCCATCTGGCGCCCTCTCTGGTTTCATTCCCACAGCCCCAGCCCTGAGCAGAAAGCTCAGAGGAGGCTCAGATCCAGGAGATCCTGAGTGCTGGGCTCATACTTTTGTACCCAAGTCCTCCTATAGGATAGAATGGAGCAAAGGAATTTTTAGGATATTCCAGGTTTCACAACTTTTTCCATTGCCAATCAGTAGAGAGAATCATAATCAATATTTCAGTACACCCATGGATGTTATCTTGTGATCAGCTTAGACACAGAGATATCAAGGGTTAGGGGTCCAAATCTATTGTTTTCTTTTTCTTATCACTGAATTTTCAACTTATGTCCTTAGACTTCTAAATTTCTCCAGATAGCAATTTTTTTTTTTTTTTTTTTGCTATGAGGACTTACCGTTTATTTAGAGTTTGATGGAAAAAGAAGATTTTGAGTTGTTCTCAATGTAAACTAAAGTAATCAGGTAAGACTATGCACCATATTCTAAAATTGTTTCCCCCTTTATTGGGAATCAGCTCTGCTTTGTTAAGCTAAGCAGTCCTCGCAGGCACCACTGACTGCTTAGGCAGGCCAAAGGGTTGCTCTAGGTTCCCACAGAAACATTTTCTCCACCAGTATCAGCACCAGCACCAGCACCACCACTATCACCACCACCATGATCATCACCACAGCCACTACCATCTCCATCATTACCACCAACAACCAGCATGTCCTGAACTGTGCTAAGCCCTCAGTATAGGGGCTCATTTAAAGTTTACCCACAGTTCCAAGAGAAAAGAGCTTTTAGCATCATGATTTTATAAGTAAGGAGAATGAGAAAAGATAAGGTAAACACTCAGAGTGCTAAGGCCAGAACTTGGCCATCTGGCTAAGGCTGCCTCCTCTCAATTTTTGGATTATATTGTCTTAATAAAATCATGTTGTATTTGGCATTGCCAATGACATGTCTGTGCATGTTTTTTTACTTTCTCCTGGACTTAGTTAATGTGAAGTATTTAGCATGCTTTCTGGTAAATACAAATGCTCGATGCTTGGTAAATGTTGGCTCTTATTGGACGCTGTGGTTGTTGCTATGAGTAAGCACTTCTGAACAATCTTGCCTCCTGTAGGTGCTGTTACAAGTTTGGAAGCAGGAGAATCTGGCCTTCCAGATTCACCACACAAGAATACAGAATGCATCACTTGAGGCACAGTAAGAAGTTATTTGTTGTTCATCTGAAATTCGCATTTTGGATGAATATCTTGTATTTTACCTGGCAGCTCTAACTGAGAGACTTAGCAACCAAGAGGGGGAGCATAGCACTGTGGGGGAAGGGCAGCGTTCCCTGGCATGTTTGTGGCATACAACAACCGAGGTGGGAAGGTGCAGGAAGCTACAGAGAGTACCACAGAGGAGGTGGGGTTTCCCAACTTTGCAAAATGTGGAATTCAAAGGTTTCTGGCTATAGAGATGAAGACTGGAAATAGCCTTTTAGTTTCTAAAAGGTGCTAAGTATGGAAACAATTTCACAGAACCGTGCTGGAAGGACGTATCCTTTTAAACTGGTTTTGAAAGCACACAAAACAATAAGCTGCCCATGGAGTTAACCTAAACTGACCCAAGGAGCACAGTTCCCTCAAAGAGAGATGCTTCTTCACTCTTAGTCTCCTCTAAGGAGACGTGGAGTAAGTGCAGATCCAACTTTGGAGTTCCTCTAAGCCCCAGAGGAAAGCAATGGAGGTGTGCTGAGGCTTAGGAAACCTTGAAGCTCTGTTGTAAAAAGACAAGCCCTTGTATGCTGTGGTCCTGGACAGCAGCCTCCTCACTGGCAGAGGGGCTGCCTACTCCAGTCCTGTGGAGATGTCATTGCATGGGCCTGATACATTGTATGGGGCCAGGCATTTACACAGTGCCTTTATGTGTCAGGCACTGTAAACATCCAACATAATGTGGTTCTCATGGCAATCGTAGTATATATTATAATTCTCAGTCTGTATAAGAAAAAAGAGAAGTTCATAGAGTTCACATCATTCATGGCAACTCGACCAGCTAGCAAGTAGCAGAGCTAGGATGCAAATTTAGATTGGTCGAATTTCAAATCCTGTTTCCTTTCCCCTCCGCCACCCTGACATGAATCAGGCTTTTGTCTTGGGACAGGGACTGTGGTCACATTTGCCTCATATTGATTATCGGGGTACTATTGGGTACTCAGGTCCTCCTGCCAGCACTGGGGCACATTGTCCAGCCTATGTTCCCACCCTGAATTCTCATTTGGTTAGCTCAGGCATCTTTCACTGGGGTGCAAGGTGGGCCCTCAGCTCCACCAAAGCACCTAAGACGCTTGCTTCATTCAGTCTGGGCAGTGACTCCAGAGGCATCATCAGCCTCCAGGCCCTCTGTATTCAGTGTCCCCACCAAAGAAAAGCGAGAAATAAAAATACGTCTAATTAAAGAACTTTCCAGGTGCAGGAAATAAAATCTACACATATTACAGGTCAGGGCAGGTTGGCCATTAGCTTTTGCAGAAGGCTGGAAGGAGACCACTTGCACCAGAGAAGAGGGAAAGGCACTTCAGACCAGAAAGACAAATACTGAAGTTGAAGACTATAAAAACAATCTCGCTAATTTATTGGAATATGTTTTTCCAGCAGCCTTGGGTTAGAGCTGTGATTGCCTCCTGCAGGGATTGGTGACCTCATCCTTCCTCTCCCACCTTCCACCTCTAGCTACAGGGGTTTCCCTTTAGACCCCAACATCTGGTTTGCAGCAGGAAGTGTGAAATCCCATGCATGCAGGCTCAGGTTTCAGGCCCTGGAGAGACTCAGGTGAGCTACAAGAATGGCTCCAGTTTCATATAAAAACAGAGTTGAAAAGAGTGTTTAGTGACCTCTTGGTTTGGAATGAGGTAATTAGTTCTCCAGAAACTTCCACCAGTTTCCTGGGCAACAAAATCAATGTGCTGCTGATAGAAAAAGCAGGAAAAATAAATTGGCTAAAATCATAGATTTAAAAAAAATAGGGAGTTTTTTCCTTACCAATCCAAATATAAAACAAAGCAGTTTTAAACACTACACACACACACACACACAAGCTCCAAACCTGACTTCTTCCTTCTTTCATCCTTTTAAATTGCTTTCATTCTTTTTAGAAATTTTAAGTTTAGAAGATAAATGAAAGGAGGGTCAAATCCCATGCCTGACTGTACACAGAACAAGAACATTTTGGATATTTTCAGGCAAAATATTCTTGCACTGAGTGTAGTGATGGTAAGTTTGCCATATCAGAATTCCTGAGGAATTTGAGGGAGGGAACCAGCAAAATAAAAGCAAAAAGAGAGAAGATGGAGAAGTTGCTTTAGGTTATATTGGCCTTGGCTTTTTTTTCATTTATGGACCAACTAAATAAAGTGCCCCACACTCTGGGTACCGAGCCCAGGGAGTGCTCAGTTACATCCTCAGCACTGTCAGTTTTTCTCATTTTGAAACAGTCTTGGTAAGTTATCCACACTGGCCTTGAACTGGTGATCTTCCTTCCTCAGCCTCCTGAGTGACTGGGGTATAGCTATGCACCATCAGATCCGCCTCAAATTTTGCTTGTCAGCCACCACGTTTAGAATGAGGTAAGTGGTATAGTCTTCTCAGAAATTCTATTTGACACAGCTTCTGAAACCAGGGTTGAAATCAGAGCCTGTTTTTCCCTTCCTCTTTTTACTGCACCAGCCAGAAGCCCAACTCTCATCACGTGGCCTGCAAATATGAAGTCTGGAAGAAACTACCTGGACTCCTGCTTTTCTCACTTTCCAGCCCTCATCAAGTTTAAGATGCTATTGACTATAAGACACGCCATTACTGTAAGTATCACTAAGAATGAGTAAAAAAGCTTCTGGTGAAATTATGACACAACGATAATTTCATGTATTGTAGGACACACCTTAATTTCACTGATGGCAAGCTGTGACAAAATGCATCTTAGAATTCATAAACTATGGCAGTTAACCAGGAAATTGGTTCTTTCTAAGTTAACCTCTCTCTGTTTCATCCTCCGCTTTACAAAATCAGAATCATAAAATACCTGCCTTATAGGGTTGCTATAAGGATTCAGTGAATTAATTCACATAAAATGCTCAGAACATTCCTTGGCATATAATAAGTGCTCAATTAGCTATTGTTGTTATTTGCTATACACTGCTGAAACCCACAAAAAGTCGCTTAATTGAGTGGTGGTTTTCTTGGTTGTTATTCTGCCAGGGGCAAACACAGTAAGACTCACACATTGCAAACCGCGATTTCAGAGACATAAAAGCAGGCCACTTGGGAAGATGGTAACAGATCATTTCTATCTGCCTTGGTGTCTGGGTGATTTCTTTAAGTACACCCTGGCGCCCGCAGAAAAGCTCCAGGCTGGTCTGGTAATCGTTCTGTTGTGGGAAGAACTTTTGTTTTGATGATGCTTTTGTGGATTATTTTTGCCAAGATTTTTGTTGCTCCGAGAACTTCCTGGAGCCACCCCAGCCATAGGAGGATTCTGACCTCAGAGGGATGCCAAGCGGGTTCCATGTGAACAACCCGTGCTGTGCATGGGCCAGATGGTCCCACACAGCAAATGCTCTCATTCCATTCACAAAGAGTCAGAAACAAGATGATTTTTACCATTGTAGACCTAACCAATGGAAAAATAAACCGGTCCGTCTCCATAGGCCGCTGAATCTTGATACAACTCAGTTCTGCAAGAAGATGAACATAGGTGTAAATGAGAATTCCCAACGTAATTGCTGGCTAGAATGTAGACCGCTGAGAAATAAAACCCACGAGGGCAAAGCTCCAAGTGCACATATGTTTTCCAGCCTCTTGGAGACTCTTGCATTTTTCTGTTGGCCTTAGCCTTCTGTTATACCTAGCCTCCTCCTGAGATTATTGAAGAAATAGCTATTTGGCTGATTAGAATGTCATCTTGCTGGCACTAGTTTAAAAGCACACGGCCGTTTTTACACCCAACCAAGTCTGATCAAAAAAAGAAAGCGTGTGGGAGTTGGTACACTGGGGTTTGGGATGCCAAAATACAGAACTGGAAAAATCCCTGAATTAGGGTTTAGGAGACTTGCATCCCGTTCTTTCCTTGGGTGACCAGTGTCACTTTCCAGCGTGACGTGGTTCTTAGATTATCCGTCTATGGGTGACCACTAGCCCTCGGTCTCTATGAGCAAAGAGCTCGGTAAACTCTGGTTCTGTAAGACATCTTTTCAGTGCCACATGATAGTTAATTTTATGTGTCAACTGTCTAGCCTGTGCTGTGTTTTGGGGTGCATACTAGTCTGAATATTGTTGTGCAGATACTTTGTAGATACAGTTACCATTTCTAATTAGTTGACTTCAAATAGGGCATAACGTGAGTGGGCCTCATTCAACCTGCTGAAGGCTCTGAGAAGGAAGACTGAGGTTGCCTGGGAAAAAGGAATTCTGCCTTAAAAGAGAAAGTCTGCCTGAGTTGAAATCCTGGTGGTTCTGCGCTACAAATTTCAAGCCTGCAACCCTAGCTCTCACTTAAGTTTCCCACTTCTGGCCTGCTCCATGGATTTCACACCTGCCTGCAATTGCATGTGCTGATTTTTAAAAAAATCTCCATTGTTTTCCTCTCTCCTAAACTATGTGCCCTGGCTTACCTTATCCTTGACCTTGGCTTAGTTTTTTATAAGTGTTTCACCTCTAAGCTCTACATGTGTAGCTTTAACCCTGTTTTTCTCCTTGGTGACTCTGGTTTAGCTTTCTTTTTGGCCCTGACTGCTATTTATTTCCTAAGAAAAAATTCCTCTGATCTGCCTCTGACTTGGAGACCTCACAGAGGGACCCAGAGGGACCTGTAACTCATACGACAGAGCTCGGCTATCCACCTGCTCGTGGCCTTCAGGGCTTCTGCCTTTTTGCTCCCTAATGGCTGTGGCTCTCTTCTCCCACTTATTTCTGCTAGGAAATCACACTCTTTACATAGCATCCCTGTGCTTTCACAAAGGGTTAAAAACAGCCAGACTCATTTCCGTCTCCTGAGTGTTGTTATTCTTATTCATATCTCGGGAGACGCGGGACTACAGGAAGATGCATTTGTTAATTAAAAGTAGTATGTGTAATCACCTTTTGCTTGTTCGCAAGGGTGATTTTTAAAAGTAAGCATATTTGCGTGTGTGTGCATGTGTATATATTTGTGCATGTGTGTTTGCCAAGTTATTTCACAGCAAATGTTTTCAAAGCTTTTGGAGATACGTGGCCAGAGGTTGGTTGGTCAGTGCCAAGAAGAATTAGAAATGCAAGCTTTACTATTGTTGGCCTTACTCTAAAAAAACTCTTATCGCATAACAAGTGTTTGCCTTTATAAAAGGTACCTCATAGAAAGTCTAGGGTTCATTATAACTTCAATGCCTTGCCCGTCTTCCAGAGTCCAAAGTCTGTGGTGTGTTTAAACCATTTAAATATTTTCCTCTCTCTTGTACTCTAATGGAATCAGGCCGAGCTTGTGTCATATTACATAACAGCTCCGGCTCACTCTGTAAGGAGCTCCTTCGAAGGAGGTGGCGGCAGGGGGAACAAAGCCACCTGGCCTTTGCCAGGCCTTCTGTGCTCTGCCAGTGCACCTGCAGGGAGCTCCCAGGGCTTGGCCTGGAAGAGAGACTGCTTATGTGCACGATGACACAATGCCTGGCTGGGCCAGGTTGGACCAAAAAAAATCTCAGTGTTTGTTTCTTAGCCAGGTTTTATCCAAGATCTCCCAAGGCTTTGGGATCACCAAGCAACTGCTTCATTGGACCCTAGCATTTCACTCTTATCTCACCTGATGTGAGAGGTGGTCAACTCAGGGGCATGAAATACTCATTGGGTGCTCCCAGTGATCCAACTCTCCAGGGCTGGAAGGGTTAAATTAATTACACTTCAGTAGAGCTTGCCAGGGTTCAGGTTGGCCCCACTGAGTGTAAAATCAAACTGGAGTTTCATCGCTGCAACTTAACTCCCAGAGAAATATCTTTCTTTCTCCCACTGCCTGCCATTGCTGGAGTGGGAGGAGTTGTCGGTAAGGGAGGAGGTCTCCCTTTTTAATGAGATAGAAAACTCAGCACAAATTGCTTTAAGTGAAGAAGGAAATGCTTTGGGCCAACTAACCAAAATGTCCAAGGCTAGGCTGGCTTCAGAAGTAGCTGGTTGGTTTCATGGTGCAAATGAGGTCATCAGGACTTGGTTTCTCTCCATATCTGACTTCTGCCATGGGTTGCACTGCTTGGTTCTCTGCCTGCATGTGGTGGGCCCCTGAAGGTACAGGCTCCTCTTCATTGTGGCAAGAAGGTTGCAAGATTTCCAGCTTCCATAGTGCAAGGTCAGCTTTCTGCTGCTACAACAAAGACCTGAGATAAATTGACTTATAAAGAGAAAATGCTTACTTTGGCTCAGAGGGTCAGAGATTTCAGGCCATGGTTGCTTGTTCCTGTTGCTTTGGGCTCATAGTCACATGAGCATATGGTGTTCACATCTTGGCCACCAGGAAGCAGTGGGATGCAGGGTCCCAAGAGCAGGGTCCCAAGGTCCCAGTGACCTGACTTCCTCTCACCACACCTCAGCTCCTCAAGGATCCATTGCCTTCTAGTAGTGCCATGAGCTGCCAGCTACTGTGGAGGCTGAGGCAGGCGACTGTGAGTTCAGGGCCAGCCTGGGTGATATAGTGAAACACTGTAAAATAAAAGTAAAAAACAAGGGTTGGGGATTTAGCTCAGTGGCATAAGTGCCTGCCTTGCAAGCAGGCAGTCGTGAGTTCGATCCCTGGTACTGATAAAAGACAAAAAAAAAATTGACCATATATTAGCTTACAGAACATATTTAAACAGATGCAAAAGAGTTGAAATCATCCCTTGCATGTTATCAGATCATAGCGCTCTGAAATTAGAAATTAATGATAAAAGATACTGCAAAAATCCAACAAACACATGGAAACTGAATAACACACTCTTGCGTAATCAGTGGGTCACAGAAGAAATTAAAGAAGAAATTAAATAATACTTACAAGAAAATGAAAATGCAGATACAATTTACCGGAATCTGTGGGATGCAATGAAAGCCGTCCTCAGAGGAAAATATATTGCACTGAGTTCCCACATCAGGAAAACAGAACAAATACAAATAAATAACTTGATGCTACACCTCAAACAGCTAGAAAAAGAAGAGCAAGTCAAGCCCAAAGCCAAGAGAGGAAATTATAAAAATCAGAGCAGAAATCAGTGCAATAGAGACTAAGAAACCAATCCAAAGAATCAACGAATCAAAGAGTTGGTTCTTTGAAAGAATAAATAAAATCGATAAGCCCCTAGCCAACCTTATTAAAAAAAAGAAAAGAAAAAGCTCAAATTCATGCAATAAGAAATGAAAAAGGTGAAATCACTACAGACTCTACAGAAATACCGAAGATCATCAATACCTATTTCGAAAACTATTCTCAAAGGTTTGATAACACAGAAGAAATAGACAGATTCTTAGAAATATATGAAGTACCAAAGCTAGATCAAGAGGATATAAAACTGCTGAATAACCCAATCTCTATTAATGAAATTGAAAATGTAATTAAGTCCTTACCTACAAAGAAGAGCCCAGGCCCAGATGGATTCACTGCAGAATTCTACAAGAAATACAAAGAAGACCTAATGCCGACACTCCTCAAACTATTCAATGAAATTGAAAGGGAAGCAATCCTTCCTAAGTCATTCCTGGAAGCAAATATTACTCTAGTACCAAAACCTGAGAAAGATCCAACTAAAAAAGAGAACTATAGACTGATCTCCCTAATGAACACAGATGCAAAAATCCTCAATAAAATATTGGCAAATAGGATGCAGCAAATCATCAATACCGATAAAAAAGGAAAAAAGACAAAAAAAAGTAAACAACAAAAAGTGCCGGAGATGTAGCTCAGTGTGAAGACCTAGTTTCAAGTCCCATAAAAAGAAATGAGAATATTATAAAAAGAAAAGAAAGAAAGGAGAGGGAAGGGGAGAAGAAGAGGTAAAGAGAGGATGTTAGAATGTGTCTGCATTGAGTTCCTTAATGCTTATAACAAATGATTACTAGAAAAATACGATTGCTGGCAGTAATTAACCAGTTTATAAGAAGAGTGAAAGGGAATGCAGAGTCTCCACATTTGGAAAAGCCTGTTGATTCTGGATGCCACAGTCAGAACAAGACAGGGCAAACACACGTGTGTGCACACGCACAATTTGAGAGGAGAAAAGTCCATTAAGAATTCCAAGTTTTTTAAAAAAATGAATTTCCAGTTAAATATAACTGCAGGACCCCACAGCAATGAATCTTGTAGCTTTCCCAGTTGAATACAGTGTTCAAATGGCCTCCACATAGTTGCCTTGGGTCCAGAGAAAGCTATGGAGACAAAGAAGCAAATACTTAGGCCTTAGGACTGGATCTAGGAAAGCACTTTGGGTGTGGTCACTGGCCTTTGGAATTTGCTGGAAGCATATAAATGAGAAGATTATTGTTTCTGAGGGAATTGTGTTCCCAAAGAAGTCATAAACTTGGATGAAATAAACTTTGACTGGTTAAACCTATCCTTTGGTCTTAAGTTTGTTTGAGCAGGAACTGTGCTATAAAGGCTGTCTGTCTTCAAAGGGGGCACATAGAAGCAGCCTGGCTGGATAACGGAAAAGGAGGGATATCCTAGCAGAAAAAAATAGACACACAATTCCTCTTCCCAGAGAGCAGAGTAAAGGACTAAGAAAGGGATCTAATTCCCTTGTCACAAGAAGGTCTTCATACGTCCCACTGAATTAAAAACAAAAAATGAGGATTCTATCACCCTGTTAAGCAAATTTCCCCATTTGTTTTAATCTGTTGGAGGTCTCATTGCTATTAATGAGTTCCTGCACTGTGTGTCAGGCAGGCAGATAGTGATCCTTTAATTAACGAACTGCTGAACCCTGAGAAGCCACAGAGAAAACAGACTGAGAACATATTGTATCCTGCAGTGTCCTGGACTTTGAGGTACAGAGTACAGCAACTGAATGGGACTTTGTATTGGCTTCCTTGAGGCCAGTGTGAGTGTGGTCTCTGCTGATGGACTGGCAGAAGAGTAGACAGTAATCAACTGTCAGCTGGTGATTAAAGCCCATTCATTCAAGATCCCTATTTCTGATGTGACACCCACCTTTCCAGGCTCTTCGGACAGTGGGGTGTGGCTGCAGGAGTGAGTCCTAGCCAGTAGGACATGAGTGGCAGTGATGAAGGTGCTCTCTTTCCTCCTCCATGGTGGACATAGATAAGGAAGGGGTCCTAGGCCCAGGGAAGTGGTGGCAAACCTTTGGCACATGAGCCGCCGCGGGCATGCAGTGCCTTCTCTGTCAGTGCTTAGCCCAACTGTGGGCTGTTGGGTAGTGACACAGGGACTGTGCTGGTGCCTCGCGATAATTAAGTGGGTTTGGGGTTGTAGTTTGGGCACTCTAAAAGGTCTCTAAAAGGTGTGTGACCACTGCCCTAGTGAAACTGCAGCCACCTGCTGGAAGGAACCTGAATCCTGACAGATAAGAAAGCTGTCTTCAGGCTGCTGGAGAAGCAGAAAATAAACAATTGTTTTTGAGCAATAAAAACATTTTGTTGCCATCTCTGAGTCTATTAGCACAAGAACAGCATGGTCTCACTCTGTATCTGCTTAACCCTTTTTAAAAAAATTTTTTATTTAAGGAGAAAAAGAAAAAAAATAGAAAAAGGGTACAAGTAATACAGAATTTCAAAAAAAATAAACAGTAGAAAATCACTAGTTAATAGATTACATATTGTCATCTTAGAAATAGTGGTTCAAGTTACAAAATTAAAGCATATAAAGTGGACATTCAAACAGTGAGACTGCAAACAGTTCTGTTCAATGATCCAACAAAAACTCAGTAATGTAGTTATCTATCTTCTACTCTTAAATATACATGCAGTTATATCCTTTAGAGCACTTTCTTTTCCTCTCTTTTTTACAATGACAATTACACATTTTGGGTTTTATTACTCCCACAGTTCTTATTACTTTTTTTTGAAGAGAATAAAACCAAATGTGACATAACAAAACAGAGTCAGTCAAATCAAAAGGATAAACATAGTACATAATGTAAAAACAGAATACCAGGTGATCAACAGTGGTTACCATAATGCCTCTTGCTATCTTAAAAAGAATTGCCTACATCATCAGGTATAATAAAATTGAACAAAACAGTAAAGAACAAAACCAATAAAACCAAAACATTGGAGACATTACAGGACTTCAAAAGAACATAATAGGCTCTTTGCTGGTTCTGCTTTGCTGTTTGCAGCCGCCATGAACTGCAGCCCAGCCATGCCCACCTGCCTGGGAGCCAGCTGAGTGAGGACTGAAACCTCCAAAAACCTTTCCTTTCTCAACTTGGGCTTCAGGGTGGCACTAGGTCAGGATAACAGCAGAAGAGTTAAATTGCTTTTCTACGACAGAATGGGCAACCCCACCTGCAGAATCCAAATTATTTTGTGGAGGACTGTGGGTATCTCAGCAAGCAGGTGAGCATCGCAGGTTCCAGAGGCCCCGCGGCCTGTGGTAAGTGCTCAGTGCACTCTGCCTCAAGCCCAAACTGTTCGGGACCCTCCAGGCTTCCCGCCGCAGTGAAGTGGATAGGTGGGTTTGAGGCATCTACATCCACCTCCCCATTCCGGCTCTGCTTGGAGAACTGTGGAGTTTCCAGCAAGCAGGCAGGCATACACTATCCCAGGAGCCCAGCCTATTTGGGACTCCTGCACCGCACCGTCTGGGTGCAGAGGAAGGGCTGGGCGGATCTGGGGTGCCTGCATCCGCCTCCCCGTGTGTCTGGAGGACTGTGGATATCTCAGCAAGTAGGTGATCATCACCAGTTCCAGAGGCCCTGTGGCCTGCAGTAAGTGCTCAGTGCACTCTGCCCCAAGCCCAGACTGTTCAGGACCCTCCAGGCTTCCGGGTGCAGTGAAGTGCATAAGTGGGTTTGAGGCATCTATATCCACCTCCCCATTCTGGCTGCATTTGGACAACTGTGGAGCTTCCAGCAAGCAGGTGGGCGCACAATGTCCCTGGAGCCCAGCTTATCTGGAACTATGGAGTTCTAAACAGGCAGAAGAGGGCCATTGGTTCTAGAGGCCCAGTGGCTTGGGGGAACTGGGTGCCAGAGTCCCAGGAGCTGCAAACATAGAAGTGGATTTCCAACAGACCCTGAGAAAGCTTTCAAATAACACTTGAAACAGAAAAAAGGAAAATGACAAAACAAAAGACCAAATTGCAACCTCAAACCTCCAGCCCATCTCAAGAAACCCTAGGAGCAATGTATAGAGAAGAAAATATATGCCATTCACCTCAAATATTGGACATAATAGCTACTGAAATTAACAAGTAACTCCAGGAAGCTTTAAAGAAATTCAAACTTGAAATAATCTCCCAGGTAAAAGAAGAAATGATAAAAGAAATGAAAGAGATTCTGAATATATCTAAAGAAAACACAGTTAAAAAATTGGAGGAACTAAACAAAAAGATAGAATCCCTAGAGGAGCAATATAAGAAACAAACAGAATACATAATGCAGATGCACAGAGATATACAGGAAATAAAAAACTCCACTGAAAGTTGTAAAAACTGCCTCAATGAAAGTGAAGATAGAATTTCAGACCTTGAAGACAGGATTGCAGCTAGTGAACAGGAAAGGAAAGATTTTTTTAAAATAACAAGAAATCAGGAAATAACAATTCAACAACTGCAATATGATGCAAAGAAAAATAACATATGATTGATAGGGATTAATGAAAAAGAAGGGGACAACATAAAGGATGTCAAGAGGATATTTAGAGAAGTAATAGCTGAAAATTTCCCAAGCATGAGATCAGAAACTGACATCAGGATCAGTGAAGCATATAGAACTCCAAATAGTCATAACCAAAATAAAACTACACCCAGACATATAATAATCACCATCCCAGAAATCCAACACAAGAATAGATTATTAAAAGCTGTCAGAGAGAAAAGACAGATCACTTATAAAGGAAAACCTATCAGAATCACAGCAGACTTCTCAGCACAAACAATAAAGTCAAGAAGAGCATGGAGTGAAGTATTCCAGATCCTAAAGCAAAAAGATTTCCAACCTAGACTGATGTACCCTGCAAAACTATCATTCAAAATTGATGGTGAAATATGATACTTCCATGACAAAGAACAGCTGAAGAACTTCATGAACACCAAACCAACCCTGCAAAAAATATTGAAAGACAGTTTAGATACACAAAGGAAAAAAACACTAAGCAAAGCAGATAATTAAACAGAACAGAAAGATAAAGAGGCAACAGCAGAGAGATAACATTCCTACAATTAACCAGCATTTAACAGTAATAACCATTAATGTAAATGGTCTCAATGCACCAATCAAAAGAAACAGACTAGCAGAATGGATCAAGAAACAAAATCCAACCATATGCTGTTTACAGGAAACCCATCTAACCCAGAAGGATACTCACAGACTGAAAGTCAAAGGATGGAAAACAATACTTCATGCAGCAGGAATCCAAAAAAAGCAGGAGTAGCCATTCTGTTTGCAGACAGCGTGAACTTTAAACCAACAATGACCAACAAGGACAAAGAAGGTCACTACATACTCGTTAGGGGAAAACTCCAAGAGGAAGAGATAACTATCTTAAATATATATGCACCAAACTCCAGAGCACCCAGTTATATAAAACAACTATTAACAGAAATGAAAACTCAAATTATCAGTAACACAATTGGAACAGGAGACCTTAATACGCCATTGACACCAAGGGACAGATCAACCAGACAGAAAATGAATAAAGAAATAACAGAACTGAATCACACCTGTGAACAAATGGTTTTGATAGACATATACAGAATGTTCTACCGAACAACATCAGAATACACATTCTTCTCAGCAGTACATGTATCATTCTCTAAAATAGACCATATATTAGCTTACAGAACATATTTAAACAAATGCAAAAGAGTTGAAATCATCCCTTGCATGTTATCGGATCATAGCGCTCTGAAATTAGAAATTAATGATAAAAGATACTGCAAAAATCCAACAAACACATGGAAACTGAATAACACACTCTTGAGTAATCAGTGGGTCACAGAAGAAATTAAAGAAGAAATTAAACAATACTTACAAGAAAATGAAAATCCAGATACAACTTACCGGAATCTGTGGGATGCAATGAAAGCCGTCCTCAGAGGAAAATTTATTGCGCTGAGTTCCCACATCAGGAAAACAGAACAAATACAAATAAATAACTTGATGATACACCTCAAACAGCTAGAAAAAGAAGAGCAAGTCAAGCCCAAAGCCAAAAGAAGAGAGGAAATTATAAAAATCAGAGCAGAAATCAATGCAATAGAGACTAAGAAAACAATCCAAAGAATCAACGAATCAAAGAGTTGGTTCTTTGAAAGAATAAATAAAATCGATAAGCCCCTAGCCAACCTTATTTAAAAAAGAGAAGAAAAAGCTCAAATTCATGCAATAAGAAATGAAAAAGGTGAAATCACTACAGACTCTACAGAAATACCCAAGATCATCAACACCTATTTCGAAAAGTACTCTCAAAGGTTTGATAACACAGAAGAAATAGACAGATTCTTAGAAATATATGAAGTACCAAAGCTAGATCAAGAGGATGTAAAACTGCTGAATAACCCAATCTCTATTAATGAAATTGAAAATGTAATTAAGTCCTTACCTACAAAGAAGAGCCCAGGCCCAGATGGATTCACTGCAGAATTCTACAAGAAATACAAAGACCTAATGCCGACACTCCTCAAACTATTCAATGAAATTGAAAGGGAAGCAATCCTTCCTAAGTCATTCCTGGAAGCAAATATTACTCTAGTACCAAAACCTGAGAAAGACCCAACTAAAAAAGAACTATAGACTGATCTCCCTAATGAACACAGATGCAAAAATCCTCAATAAAATATTGGCAAATAGGATGCAGCAAATCATCAAGAAGATTATACATCATGACCAAGTGGGATTCATCCCAGGAATGCAGGGGTGGTTCAACATATGTAAATCAATAAATGTAATCCACCATATCAATAAAGCCAAAAGTAAGAATCACATGATCATTTCTATAGATGCAGAAAAAGCCTTCGATAAGGTCCAACATTCATTCATGAGAAGAACTTTACAGAAAATTGGAATAGATGGTCTTTACCTCAATATAATAAAGGCCATTTATGACAAATCAACAGCCAGCATCATACTAAATGGCCAAAAATTGAAAGCCTTTACTTTAAAATCAGGCACAAGACAAGGATGTCCTTTATCACCACTCCTATTTAATATAGTACTGGAAGTACTAGCCAGAGCAATTAGACAAGAGAGAGAAATAAAAGGGGTAAAGATAGGAAAAGAAGAAGTTAAATTATCATTATTTGCAGATGACATGATACTCTACATAGAAGACCCCCTAAACTCCATTGAAAGACTCTTAGATCTAATAAATAAATTCAGTAATGTAGCTGGATACAAAATCAGTGCTCAGAAATCAATAGCATTCCTATATGCTAACAACAAAATCACAGAGAGGGAAATAAAAGAAACCACACTCTTCACACTAGCAAGCAAAAAAAAATGAAATATTTAGGAATTACTCTCACAAAAGAAGTGAAAGACCTATACAGGGAAAATTATAATACACTGACAAAAGAAATTGAAGGTGATCTCAGAAAATGGAAAGACATCCCTTGCTCATGGATAGGAAGAGCAAACATTGTGAAAATGGCCATTCTCCCAAAACTGTTATACAGATTCAATGCAATCCCAATAAAAATACCATCAATATACCTTATAAATCTAGAGAAATCACTCCTAAAATTCATCTGGAACCAGAAGAGACCTAGAATAGCAAAGGCAATTCTAAGTAGCAAAGGCAAGGCAAGAGGCATCACAATTCCTGACTTGAAGTTATACCACAAAGCAACAGTAGTAAAATCAACATGGTACAGGAATCAAAACAGAGCCGAAGATCAATGGAATAGATTAAAAGATACAACCACAACTACAAACACACTCAAACACCTTTATCCTTTATCAAAGGACAAAGAAGCCAAGCAGGTTCACTGGAACAACAACAGTCTCTTTAATAAATGGTGCTGCTAAAACTGGCTCTCCATTTGCCGAAAACTAAAGCTAGACCCATGCCTATCACCATGTACTAAATTAAAATCTAAATGGGTCAAAGATATAAATATTAAAACAGAAACACTAAATCTATTGGAAGACAAATTAGGTAGAAACCTTGAAGATATAGGGGTAGGTAGAGAATTCATGAACAGGACTCAAACCGCACAGGAAATACTTCCCAGAATCAATAACTGGGACCACTTCTTATTAAAATTTTCTGCATGTCAAAAGAAATCTCCAGCATAGTGAAAAGAAAACCCAAAAAATTGGGAAAAGATTTTAGTGAACTCCCTCTCAGACAAGGGACTCTTGTCTAAACATATAAAGAATTAAAAAAACT
Source organism: Cavia porcellus (assembly GCF_034190915.1). Lineage (NCBI taxonomy): Eukaryota > Metazoa > Chordata > Mammalia > Rodentia > Caviidae > Cavia > Cavia porcellus. Next base: position 83,548,724 of record NW_026947485.1, on the reverse strand, counting down.
CAGACCCCCAAAATTCAAAGATCCAATCCAAAAATGGGCATCTGAGATGAATACGCACTTCTCAGATGAAGAAACAAATGGCAAATAAATACATGAAAAAATGTTCATCATCATTGGTCATTAGAGAAATGCAAATTAAAACCACACTGAGATACCATCTCACTCCTGAAAGAATGGCCAGGATCAAGAAAACAAAAAACAACAAATGCTGGAGAGGCTGTGGGGAAAAAGGAACTCTCCTACACTGTTGGTGGGAGTGTAGACTGGTACAACCTTTTTGGAGGTCAGTCTGGAGATTTCTCAAAAAGCTTGGATTGGAAGTCCCATTTGTCCCAGCTATACCACTTCTAGGCATATTCCCAGAAGAACTGAAAGCATCATACCACAGTGATATATGTGCACCTATGTTTATAGCAGCACAATTTGTAATTGCCAGATCTTGGAAACAACCCAGGTGTCCATCAACTGAGGAATGGATAAAAAAGTTGTGGTATTTCTGTACAATGGAGTATTATTACTCAGCTATAAAGAAGGATCACATTGAGATATTTATCAATAAATGGGCACAGCTTGAGACCATACTCATAAGTGAAATAAATCAATCTTGTATGTGTGAATACCGAATAGTTTCCCTAATGTAAGTAATGATTCAAATATATAAAAGTATGTGGTAATCATGATTCCCCATTATGTGGCCTTGAAGCCTTATAAAGTGTTCACTTATTAATTGGAATGGCTTTCTTCTGGGCTTCTTGATATGGAAATATTTGAAGCTATAGTATATGAAGTTATATTCAAATATTTCAAGGAAAAAGACAGACACTATGGTAACTACTATTAAGTCGGGTTATTTGGTAGTGAAGCACTAGGTTGCTGAAACAGTCATGCTTTGACCTGTATTGTTATGTTGTTATGTCCTCTTTTATCTCAATCTCTCCCTTATTCATTAAAAAATTATTTAGTTATTTTTTATGGTTTTTTTAATTAAAGGGAAAAATTAAAAAAATTAGCAGGATATATTATAGTAACTTTTTTTGATTTCCTATTAACTTGATTTGAAGTCCTGTAATACTCCCACTATCTTGTTTTGACTGATTAGACTCTGTTCCGTTCTGTATGATAGAATCAAGTTTGAGTGTATAGGCAACTATTTTGAAGGCAATAAGATTCACTAAGATGCCCATTCTGGTTTGACTATTATCTCCCTTGGAAGTCCTGTAATGTTTACAATGTTTAAGTTTTATTGGTCTTGTTCTCCACTGTTTTGTTCAAGTTTATAATACCTAATGAGATAGACAATTCTTTTTAAGGAAGCAAGAGGCATTATGGTAACCATTGTTGATAACCTTGTACTCTGTTTTTATATCATGTACTATGTCTATCCTTGGTTTTGACTGACAGCTTTGTTTTGCCATATTTGACTTTATTGTCTTCCAAAAAAAAAGTAATAAGAACTAAGGAGTAATAAAACCCAAAATGTGTAAATTTTGTTGTAAAAAGAGAGGGAAAAAAAATGCTCTAAAGGATACAAATGTCCACTTTGTATGCTTTGATACTGTGACTTGAGCAACTGTCTCTAAGATGATAATGTGTAATCTATTAACTGGTGATTTCTTACTGTTTCTTTTTGTAGTTCTGTATTACTTGTACCCTTACACTGCTTTGTTTTGTTTCATTTTTTCTCTTTTTCCTTTTAAATAAAATTTAAAAAAAAAAGAAGAAGAAAAAAAGAACATAATAGTCAAACCAGAATGGGCATCATAGTGAATCTTATTGTCTTCACAATTGTTGCCTATACTCTCAAACGTGGTACTATCAAGCAAAAATAGAGTAAAATCAGTCAAAACAAGATGCTGGGAGCAGTAAAGGGTTTCAAATCAAGTTAATAGGAAATCAAAGTGGGTTACTTTAATATATCCTGCTATTTTTTCCCTTAATTAAAAAGATAAAAATAAAAAAATAATAATAGAAAAAGGAGACTGAGATAAAAGAGGGCATAACAACAAAACCGCACAGGTCAGAACATAACCATTTAAGCAAAATAGTGTTTCACCACAAGATATCCCGACATAAAAGTAGTTACCATAGTGTCTCTTTCCTTGAAATATTTGAGTGTAACTTCATATACTGTAACATCAAACATATCAAGACAGTGTAAAACCATTCTAGAGAATGACAGTATTAAGGGTACTTAGCACCAACTAACAGAAAGCGAACAATGGCTTCTGTATTATCTCCTTATCTATAAAGGTTTTTGTTTATACTATCACATATAATAAAATCCATTAAGATACAACATGCTAAGAATGATGGAAATAGAAGAACAAATGCTTGATGGGACTTCAAAATAAGATGATATTAAATCAGCACTAGCTATTATGATGTCTTGTTTTCTCCAAAATAGCTGTTCATACCATCTCAGACAATAAAATCAAACAGCCCAGAATAAAACCATTACAATTAATGAATGAAAATATTATAAGGCTTCAAAGCAATATAATGGGGAATCATGATTACCACATATTTTTATATATTTGAATCATTATTTACATTAGGGAAACTATTCGGTATTCACACATGCGAGATTGATTTATTTCACTTATGAGTATGGTCTCAAGCTGCGCCCATTTATTGATAAATATCTCAATGTGATCCTTCTTCATAGCTGAGTAGTACTCCATTATATAGAAATACCATAACTTTTTTATCCATTCCTCAGTTGATGGACACCTGGGTTGTTTCCAAGATCTGGCGATTACAAATTGTGCTGCTATAAACATGGGTGCACATATATCACTGTGGTATGATGCTTTCAGTTCTTCTGGGAATACGCCTAGAAGTTGAATAGCCGGAACAAATGGGACTTCCAATTCCAGCTTTTTGAGAAATCTCCAGACTGACTTAACCCTTTCACTTCAGGTTTTACATTTGCATCATTAATTATCCTGAGTTCGTTTTTTGCACCAGTGAGGTCTACTTCCATGCTTCTGCATGTGAATTTCCAAGTTCCCCAACACCATTTAATGAGAACGGCTGCCCTTTGTCCCTGGTGTGCCCTCAGCACATTTGTGGGCAGTGAGATGTGTGGCTTTACTTCAGCCTCTCTTTTCAAGTTCACTGCTCTAGGCGTCTGCTGAAGTTGTTTTAAAACCGACTGTTCTACGCCATCAGGTACCACCGGGGCTCATCCCAACCCCACACAGCTTAACGAGGTACTTGGTACAAATGTGCCTGTCCTTTCTGAGAAGTTTTGGCAACCTGAAATTTCCCATTTCCTTTTCCTTTCTAGTGACATTTTTCTTACTCTAGTAGATTTCACTGCTGTTTGTTGATTGCTATTCCAGGCAGTGACCCGTCAGCCTCCACCTAGTATTGCATTGTTCAACTTACTCTCTCTCAAGAGAAAAATTTAAAAATTTAAAATTTTCCTAATGTCTCAAGTACAGGGATTGCCTCTTCTGATGCCTTGGCATCGACTTCTGTTATTGGCAGACTTTCTAAAAGCAGTTTATCAAAGTACTTTCCGATACCAAAACCAAAACAAAACAAAATAACTTTCCCTAAATTGAATTTTGGTTTCAGCTGGTAATATCATCAAATGTTAAAACATTGTTGTATATATCCATGATGGAATACAGTATGGCCATTTTAGACATAGGGCTAAACTAACTTTCATGTCCAGTAGGCTGTCATGTACAGTTGTATATGTTATACACAAAGCAACTCTGGAAGGCACATTTGCATTATAGTCTGCGTGACTGGTAATCTGTAAAGTTTGCAGTTTACAACCTGTACAATGTTATAGCCCTGTTCAAGAATCTTCACCATCTGACTAATTATTCTCTCAGTGACACACTTCTACATTCCTGGGGGAAGAGGAAAATATTTTTGTCATCCACTTTGAGTCCGTTGTCCACTCCTGTCCAATCAGACATGCTCAAATCAGAAACATCATGTCGTAGAGATCCACAGTTTCACTCTTTTTTGGGAGTCTGGATAGAAAGAGTAGAAAGCCGTGCTTCAAGGGAGAGTTTTGGGAGAAGAATAGATAGACATCCAAAAACCGCACTGTCAAGAGCTAGTGGTAGAAAAAACTGAGTAGCCAAAGCTGTAGAGACATATAATTTCAGATAATGTTTTTCAGACAGTGAACTGTGATCCATTAATGGACTGTTAAATCAGTTTGGTGAACCTCCTTTTAAAATAAAAGACAGGGCTAGGGAAGTAGCTCAGTGAGAGAGCTCTTGCTTAGCAATCCCTAGCCCCCAGTACTGACTGCACCATAGGAAGAAACATAACAGGAGAAGGAAAGAAAGAAAGCAAGAAAAAGAAGCCAGGCATGTGGCGCACTCCTGGAATCCCAGCACTTGGAAGGTTGAGGCAGGAAAACTGTTTGCAAGTTCGAGACCAGCCTGTGCTACAAAGTGAGCCCAAGGCCAGCATGAACTGCATAGCGAGACCCTGTCTCAAAAGGACAAAAACAGAAGAGAGGAAGGAAGGAAGGAAGAGAGAAAGAGAGAGAGAGAGAAGGGAAGAAGTGAAAGAAAAAAGATGATTAGAAAATACTAGCGCACAAGCCACGTAGTCAAGGTATTGCTTTGTGAAACTGTCTTAATCATTCCTTCTTCCAGGATTAGTATATAAAGTATGGATTGTGATGAAACAGTATTAAAAATCAAATCAAATCAAAACCAGTGTCCTTCACTCCTGTGGCTCAGCACCTGGGGACGTGTACTTGTGGGTCTCTCTGGTCCTCATCTCCTCCCCTGCTCCTGTGACTCTCATGGAAACTTCCTTCAAGCCTGGCTCTGCTCCCCTTCCATCCCATCTCACCCCTCTTCCTCTCCGCCCCAGACCTCCCCTCCCACCTCTGGGAGGCGGCAAGTTGGAAAGGTCAAGGCAGCCTGAGTTCCAAGATCAGCCTTCTCTCATCCCACTTACTGGTCCGGGTCACCCTCTTTGGTTCCTGGTCACCCCCACCTTACAGGCAGTTGTCGGTCTCCAGCCTGAAGACCTGGAGCTCCAAGGAAATAGTGCTCCCCTGGTGGTGTGGGGTACACTGCAGGGCCTTATCTCCTGGATGGTGCCCGCTGGCTGAACCGACACAGTTGGGCTTCTGTGTGAATTTTTCACTCTGTCCTTTCTGTGCTGAGGTTTTGCCTGCTGCCTCGATCTCATGAAGCACACTGTTTTGGGGACAGGCAGTGCCCCTCACATCTCCCTCTCCTCTGGACAGGCCTGGGTGAGGTCCCCTGTCAGAAGGAGCACAGCTCTGCACCTGCTGGCCTCCTGGGGCCCCTCCCGCATGGCTCTGGAGATTACTCGAAGGCCTGCTGAGAACCATAGTGTTGTACATCAGATGTTACCCTGGGGTGCCTTCTTACTGCTTCCCTGTCTGTGCATTCCTTCTCTGGAGCTTACGGCCTCTGTCTTTTTCTACCTGTGTCCTGAATTTGGAGTATTGTGATGACCAGTTTGGATCTCCTTCTGGGACCCATGGCCTTTGCTCTTTCTCTCCTTTCCTCAGCTCTCTCCTCTCTGTTTTGAACTGGCCAAGCCTTGGGAGGGCATCCATAACTCATTCTAGAAACCTCCTCACCCTCTCCCTCCAGATTTAACATGTACCAATACAGATAGACCCTGTTAAATCAAAGTTTCAGATAAACAGTGAATAATACTCGTATATTCCCCAAATACATGCAAGTATTCCAGGATATTCTTCTACTTCAAAATGATTTATCCTTTATCTGACATTCAAATTTAACTGAATACTGTGTACTCTATCTGGCAACCCTACATCTTCATCCCTTGCTAAGGGAATAGCCTTAAAGCCTCCCTCTCTCCCATCTCCCTTCCTTCCCTCACTTCTCCTCCCCTCTCTTCCCCTTCTTCCTTTCCTCCTCTGGCTCCTTCTCTTTTCCCCATCCCCTCCCCTTCCTCACCCCTCCTTCTCCACCTTTCTCTTCCTCTTCTTCTTCTCCTTCTTCATCCTCTTTTTCTAATTATTTTTGGCTGTACTCTCTTCTTCATGCATGGATACTTGGTCATGCTTTGGTCAGGGACCCCATCAACCTTCATCCCCAGGGTCATAGATGATTGGGTAAGGAGTGAACATCCGCAGCCTGTGAGTGGCCACCTGCAAAAGGTTTACACAAAAGGCAAATAGTGATGAAGTGAACCAATCCAATGCCTGTCTCAGTGGTTTGGATTCAATAAGTGAGAGGGTTGATCAGAGAAACAGAAGCCAGAGATGAGTGAGCAGAATTTGCGAAGCTGCCGAGGTCCTGCATAGCAGCTTTGACGTGGGAATACAGAGGAGTTGAAGAGCATCAGGGGTCCCGTGAGGAAGTGAAATCACGCAGTCTGCCAATGACACGGTCCTAGGTGAGCTCGCCTGTACATGGGAATGACTCCAATCACCAGCTCCCAGTCCAAGAACTGAGCTGCTAACGGCCCCTGAGGCCACAGGCCTCTCATCAGTGTAGTCTGGTCTTGAGTCTTGCTGAGGTTCACCTGAGAGATCGGCCTTCTTGGCCGATCTTTCTATTTCTATCCTTGTTGTGACTCTCCACAGTCTCTGAGTGGGGTTCACCCAGAGTAGGGGCGCTGTCTGCTTGTGCTCTTCCCCACACCCATCCAAGGACGTGCCTCCCTGACCCCCATCCCAGCTTTTATTGCCTGGCAACTTTCCAGATACTGACATCTCTGGAACTAACCTGGTCACTGTGCCTTGGTCGATTGCCAGTCTCTACGAGATCTGGATTCTCGTGTCCATAAACCAAGGGCCTAGTAAGGTGCTTGGCATGCACCAGGTAATGAATGAGCGTGTGCATGAAGGTGCCCTGTCCCTTTCTCACGGGTGGCCGTGGTGCTGAGGGTTAGAAACCAAAACCGCGTGAATTCCAGCCTCCTGCTATGTAACCTCGGGGTTGGCGTTAAATCTCAGCCTCTGTCTTCTCTGCTGTGAAATGAGGGTGGTTTTATCTTTCTGTTTGGGCTGACAGGCTTAAAATAGCGACTGTGTGAAAACCCATACTACATAATACGTCCTCTAAGAACATTAACCGCATCTGAGTGTAAGGAAAGGCTTCTAGGAAGTGTGCGAAGTGTTAGAACCTCATAGGAGCGGGAAGCCAAGCGATAAACCCCACGATGATACAAGGTTCTTCCTGACAAAGGATGGCAGCCACGTGGTGACCAGCTGGCAAGAGAATAAGCTGACTTTACAATCTGCTGAGCTTTCAGGTTGAAAATTTTGCAATTTTGAACATATTTTCCATGTCAGAGTTTACTAATCTTATTTGCAAAAAGCAACTTTTACTATTATTTTTATATTAAACCTTTAAAAATATAGCCAAATCAAATTTGCTTCAAATCCTCCTATTCTGAACTTCATGATTTGAGAGAGAAGGAAGTGGAAAATGAACTTTATGATGCGAAATGGATGATTCTTTATGGTCCTGCACGGCTGCGTGTCCCAGCATTTGCCTTAGCCTCTGGTTCTGCTCAGCATTCACTCTGGAATTTTTAAAATGTCATAACAGCATACTCTCAAAATAAAATGCTCCCACGCCCCCCAAGTGTGTAATATTGTCAGGATGTTTTATCCGCTGCCATATATCTTGCACATGACGAATCCATTTCCTCAAACAAACCATCACACATGTCCACAGTGTCTATAAATTTTGAATACTGACATCTACACAATTACCCTCTGGCGTTTGGATTGCCTTGAGTTGGTTATAAATGGAGGGTACTGTTTTTAGAGAATGAAGGAATGTCACTCCTTACTTTCTGATGGATCTCCCCTGGAGAACGGGAGTTAGAAACACACAAGCCCTAACCGTGCTGGAGAAAGCCCCTGTTACTCTCCCCAGAGAACAGGAGATTAAGCAGGACTGATCTGCAAGCATGCCCACCTCTAGGGGTGACACCAAGGTCACTCTGTGCTTAGATTTGCCTTTATATTAATACATCTGGCAGGGATAGAGTTTCTTTCCAAAGTGCTTTCCTATTTATGAGCTCATTTAGCCCTCTCCGGAGAAGGAGAGGGAGCTAGCTGGTCAGGACGAGGGAGGCTGAGTGTCCTCTGCTCTGTGGCTGGGAGTGTCACTTCTCCTCTCTGGATTTCAGTTTCTCTCTGATTACAGCGGAGTTGTTAATCACTGCTGACAGCTCAGGGCTGTTGAAATGCAAATGTGCCCGTGGGCTGGGCAGGAAAGTGCTTTGGGAAATAGAAAAAACTATGGACAGAAACAGGCTGTGGCCCATGAAAGCCATTTACACATCATGGAAGCTGTGGGCTGGAAGAAACTTAAGAAATAGCACAGGAAAGGTTTTCCTTACTTTATCTTGTGAGTCATAGCCATGAGCAGGACATTTTGCTTTGGCAGGCTCAGATCTCTGGTCTGACACTTCCAGAGACTCATATGCCATGGACCAGCTGCCATTGCTGGTCCTGGCTTCTTTTCCACTGCCCCTGACCCAAGAAAGTATATCAGAATATGAGACAAGTATTAGGATAAAGGTAACCTTGATTTCACTCTATTTTCCACAATGCAAACTCAGGATTCTTACATGTAACAAAACCCTGACCTAAACTTAATTTAAAAAGATGAAATTTGTTGATTTATGAAATAAAAGGATATCCAGGGGAGATGGTCAGTCTTGGTTGGATCCAGTGACTTAAATCGTTTCCTTGGAGCTGAGACACTAACACCCAGCCCTAGGTTCTGCTTTTTAGTGTATTGACATTATCGCACAGAAACTGTCCAGGAGTCTCAGATTCTGGCTGTCTTAGACTTGTGTTCTCAAGCCTTAGTGATTCTTTTTTTTTGGTCTTTTTCCTTTTTATCGGTACCGGGGATCGAACTCACAGCTGCCTGCTTGCAAAGCAGGCGCTTATGCCTCTAAGCTAAATCCCCAGCCCCTTTTTCTGATTTTTTTTCTTTTTTTGGTCGGCTTAGTGATTCTTGTGAAAGAGCTTTCTTTTCCCAAGAGTTTCAGTATAAATCTTATGGCTAGTCAGCCTCAATCTCTCTCTGTCTCTGTCTGTCTGTCTCTCTATCTTTGTCTCTGTCTCTGTCTGTCTCTCTGTCTCTGTCCCTGTTTCTCTATGTCTCTGTCTGTCTGTCTCTCTGTCTCTATCTTTGTCTCTGTCTCTCTGTCTCTCTACGGCTCTGTCTGTCTGTCTGTCTCTCTCTCTCAGGATAGAGGTGGTGATGTTGACCTCATCTACATGGTGTGGAGTAAGCGTAGGTATGGAGGATTCCTCAAAGAGAAAGTGGAGGGACTGTTAATAGCAATTCAAGGAAGGAATTTAGATGGGCAAAACTAACAGCTACTACAGTAACTATGACGCTTGGACAGTACTGAGAACTCACAGCAACATTTCCTATGGTTGTGATTTACCAGTAAGTTAAACTGAACAGGACACTAACAAATCTCTGATTTAATTCAACCTTCCCATTTTAAAGATGTTATTGCTCTTTGATAGATTTGTTTTAAGCATAATGAGTGGAATTTTGTTTGTGGTTTTGATATTTCATTAGTGATTTTCTCCAATGTAAGGAACCAGTGTGAAGGGTTTCTCACAAGGTTCCTAGGAAAATTCACGCTTCTGAAGGGAAAGAAGCCACTGCCTGTGGACAGAATCTATAATTCTTCCTGTGGGAAACAAAACCTTTCAAAATTATTTTTGATTTCCCAATGTTTTCAAAATCCAGGGGTGGTAGCAGATGTACTTTTGTTGTTGTTGTTGTGTTTTTTGGTTTTTTTTTTTTTTTTTTTTTTTTTTTTTGGTGACAGGGTTTCACTATGCTGTTCAGGCTAGCCTTGAGCTCACTTTGTAGCCCAGTCTGGTCTTAAACTTGCAATAGTCCTCCTGTATCAGCCTCCTGAGTGCTGGGATTATAAGTGTGAGCCATCCCCAACTAAAGGATCATAGTTTTTTTGTTTGTTTGTTTTTGTCTTTGTCAACCTGATTTAGAAAACAAAGAAATTGAAATAGAGATTTGGGCTCATGAAGAGATAGCGGGATTAGCTATCTCCAAAATTTCAGGTGCTTCATGAAGGCTGTTACTCCTATAAACCTCAAAATAAGCAGTGTTGGACATTAACACACTTTCCTAATAAGATGTGGTTTAATTGGGTCAAACCATTCTATTACTTGGAGGTTCATGCATAATTAGTGAATTTTATGGAGTGAGTTTGAGTCAACAAATGTTTGTTGAAAATCACTACTAGTTGTATCACTGAGGGTGCTTTGGGTTGCAAGTAATAAAAAGTTAAGCCTAGCAGTTTTACAATAGAAAAGTAATTTATTTATTCATGCATTCATTTAATTGTGCTGGGGCTTTTACCCAGGACTCTGTGCATGTTAGGTAGGCACTCTACTACTGAGCTGTACCCACAGCCCAGAAAGGAATTTACAGCTCCAGTGCTAACATGTTCTTCCAGCAAAATTTGAATCAAAAGTTTGGCAGTGTCACCAAAGACCCTAGCATGTCTGCTTTGTCCTGTTTTACCTGGATGCCTCATGATCACAGATGGCTGTATCATCTCACCTTGTGGTTTTGCTCTATAAAAATCCCTGGAAAAGATAGTCTGTGGCAGATAGAGTCCTCTAGGAGGTCAGTTGGGCCCTTTCTTTCTTCAAGGTCTGGGCTGGTCTCCTTCTTATCACCAGTCCACCAACCTGAGGATACAATTGCTTTTTTGATTGTGTTTCAAGCTCCCCTGTCTTGGTGAGATTTTTCCTGAAGCCCAGAACATGCCAGGGATTTTTTGTTCTGGCTCCTACTGTGATGACTGTCTTCTGTGACATCCTCCCTGAGCAGCCCTCTGCAGTCCTGCAGCACCTGCATCACATGCTTGTCATACTTGGTAGTTTCCCTCTCTGCAGCTCCCCAGCACTGTCTTGCTTGAGGTCTGGAGCTATCTGACAATCTCAGGGCATGTGGAATAAGGAAGCTCTCTCCTTGCCTGGCCTGTGACTCTTGGTGATGATATGTGTGAGCCACTGATCCAGGAGTGTCGTGGGTGATAGAACTGTGGAGGCAGGCGGTGTGGCTGAAAAGATAAGAAGTATGAAATATAAATGACCTTTATTTTGAGAATTCGGGGACAGACCCCCCACACCCTGGGGCGTGGCATCTCCCCCTGGGGTCGGTGATCTCTCCGTGGAACACGTGGAGTGGAGGCATACATGTAGCTTAGGTTGGGGGTGGTGCCTGAGGGGCATTAGGGATGCATAGGTAGCCCATTGGCACTTGTTTGGCACCAGGGACAAATTCCTAGGGGTGGGGGAGATAAGGTCACAGGTAAATTCCTAGGGGTGGGGAAGATGGAGCTCCTTGGTTCTGCCTGAGGCTTTACTGGCTACAGTGTCCTATCTGGGCCAAAACTCTTTCATATCCCGTCTTATGATTATTATTATGAAAAGGGGTGAAGATTTCTTTCTTTATTGTTTCCTGCTGGAAAGGGGCACTGTACTGGTGTCTAAGGGAGTCAACAGGATGATGGTTGATGCCCAGGTAGAAGCTGGTGCCAGGTGTTTTAGCCAGGACAACTTCACTGGTGAATGCACGTATGTTAGACTGGAAACACAAAAAGACAAGATGTTATGAGGAGGCATGGCACTATCGTATTTAAGGACCTAGGTGAGGTAGAAGGAAAGGTGCCTTTGAGTTAGATATGTCATTTTATCAGGACCATGTTGAGGTAGAATCATTGCTATAGTAAGGTAGAATTCTGAAAAATAAATGTGGGGTTAGGAGGAGTGAAGTTATGAGAGGTGATTACACCCCCATCTGAAAGGGTAAAAGTTAAGAGGGTAAGGCTTGTCTCTGGTATGCACAATGTGGGAGTCTTTAGGAAATATTGTTGAGAGTCCTGCTGTAAAAAAGGATAAGAAATTAGAAACCAAATTGGATAACAAAAACATGATAGCCTGAGAGTTGTGGCTGTGAGGCCTTGGTAAGGCAGAGATGAGTAGGCAAAATGATGGTTATATCTAGGGCTGGAAGGGCACCACTTAGCCTGAGTGATGTGAAACTAGGATGGCAGTCTAGCAACTTTGATCACTGTTGAGGTTGCCAAGAATACCAGGCAGGTATGGGTCGCTGTAACCTGGTTATAGTCCTTGGAATGATTTGCTGTAACAGAACTTTAGGAAGTATATCAGCAGAATTCCTGGTTGTGTGAAAGGTTTTTATGTATCCTGAAAAAGTATAAACAAAGTGAGAAGACAAAATTTATCTGTCAGTCTTGACCAAGGTTGTCTGAGAAATTGGTGAGTAAGAAAGGAAGGGGGTGGTCTAGTGATAACAGGTGTAAGCTGTTGAGGCCTCAATGTCTGGGTCAGCCTGTATAAACACAAGGAAATAAAAAGCATTTTTAAGATTTAGGACTGTAGAGTGAGTGGTGGACAGAAGATTTGGCACCACTGGGTGGATTGGGAAGAAGCAGTCTGGGACCTGTATGAAATAGGCCCTGTTTGTAAATGGCATAGGCTGATTGTCAATACCCCCTAGAGATTTAGGACTTATTATAGTGGCCTGAAAACTCAGGAAGTACTCTGTATATATGGCCTCTATGTCCACAAGTATAGAGAATGTCTTACTTGAGACTTTTAGTGGGACTTGGACTCTGAGATGGACACCCATACAGGGGACTGTTGTTGGCCCTGAGCCCCATCAGTCTTCAGCAGCAAGTTTAAGCAGATCTGTCGGTGATGAATCTGGCCGTGTTGGCATCTCCTGTGAGGGCTGGAAGTTAGGATGGCTTACCCACTCTCTGGTGGCTAGGACAGTCCAGTAGCCCTGGGGTAAGGTCTCAAAGGAACACCAGGATGGGGCAATGTCTTCTGCTGCATTTGAGGCATGGTCCATGGGGGGGGCGCCCAGGCAGCTCCACCTTGTGTCGGTTTACCTGTCTCAGAACTCCAAGTGTCACTGTTATCTCTGTTGTTGAAAATATGAAAAGCCATATTAAGAAGGTCTCTGTGGAGTTTGAAGGCCAAATTTTGCCTTTTTGTTTGGGATCTCATTTACAGTAGAAGGTATCTGTAGAATTAAGTAAGTGTGCAGGAGTCAAATATAACCAACAGAGTATTTATAATTTTAGTAATGGCTTCGCATAAGGTGGACAGGTCCAGAGAATTTTAGGAACTGACATGTTATTTATGTCATATATATAAGTATCTCTTTATGTTATTAAAATGTCTAATGCCATCTGATTTTTGGAGGATGGCCTGTTTAATTAATTTTTACCTTTTTATTTAGGAGAGAAATCAGCTACGGTGTTATTTAATATCAGCTGAATATAGTTAATTATGGCTAGGTGGAGGGCTGAGCCAGGGCAGGCAGATAGGCTGGGAAAGGTTTAAGTTTGGCTTCTGCCACAGTGTTGGTCTTGTTGTTTTATATGTATCATATAACCCTTGTCTTGGAAAAGAGCTAGTGGTTCCCAGCAAAAGGAATTTATAATTATTTTTTAACTTTAGTTGTTAAACAGGAGATCGGTGACAATATAGTATAATATTATAGGCAGTAAGCTTAACATAGAACATTACTGGTGGTTTACAGCAAAAGGAATTTATAATTACCTCTTAATTTTGGTTGTTAAACATTTAAGAAATAGCTGAAGGCTTTAATTGATAAACAAGGCTGGCAAAATTACCAGGTGGCCACTTCCCCGTTTATCAGCCAAAGTCTTGTCTATTGCCAGCTTATTTAACCTTGATTAAATGGTTTGCGAATGTAAAAAATAGCATCTCTGAGCCTCCGAGCTGCTGTTTATCTGTGTTTGTGGTCTGGTGTGCAGGCAGAGGATGCCCAGCGTGGGGGCGGGGCACGCAGAGTGAAGGTGGGGTGAGCACCGGGATATAGCGTGCAGGGCGGGGCTGGAACTGACCCCAGAAACACGTGGGGGGGAGGCGATGGCAGCAGTGCACAGGGGATGGAGCTGGGAGGCGGAGTTGGGATGCAGCTTGAAGCCAGGACCCTACACACTGTGACCCTGTGTGGGGCTGGGGCACCGAGTGAAGCTGGGGCTGTTCGAGGAGGTGTGGCCTGACATGCAGCTGAGGCACCACATGGAGCCGGAACTGCTTTAAATGACCTTTATTTTGAGAATGCAGGGAGACAGCCCCCACACCCTGGGGCGTGGCATCTCCCCCAGGGTCGGCGATCTCTCCGTGGAACACGTGGAGGCATACATGTAGCTTAGGTTGGGGGTGGTGCCTGAGGGGCATTAGGGATGCACAGGTAGCCCATTGGCACTCGTTTGGCACCAGGGACAAATTCCTAGGGGTCGGGGAGATAGAGTCAAGGTAAATTCCTAGGGGTGGGGAAGATGGAGCTCTGGGTTCCACCTGAGGCTTTACCGGCTACAGTGTCCTGTCTGGCCCAAAACCCTTTCAGTGGGCCTCTATGTATCTGTAATGTCCAGCTGTGTTGCTGGGAACTGTGGGTGCTGATAGTGATATAGGGGAATGAAACTCCTGACCTACTACGTCCAGTATGAGCTTGTGTTCTCTAAAATCAGAGGATGAATTTTAAGAACAATGGTGGTTAAGAGTAGAACATATTAATTGAGAGAAAGTTTGTGTCTGTGTGGGTTGTCAAAGATTTTGTCTTTTCTAGGGACTTTTATAGAGTAAAATCATGGAATGAGACAGGTTCAAGGTAGGGAAAACTGGGAACTCACAGGGCAGATGGGCATAAGGTGGGACAGAACTGTGGTTAGCCAATAATAATAATTGAAAGGTTTTGGCCCAGGCAGGACACTGTAGCCAGGAAAGCCACAACCGGAAGCAGGAAGCCCCATCTTGCCCTGCCCCTAGGAAGTTACCTGTGACGCCATCTTCCCGCCCCTGGGAATTTACATATGGCGCCAAACCTAGGACCAATGGGCTACCTGTGTATCCCTAATGCCCGCCTTAGGTTCCACCCCAAACCGAGGCTATTTACAGGCCCCCACGCTGCGTGTCCACCGGAGAGATCGCCAGACACCAGCGGTGGGGTGCCGGTCATCTCTCTCCGTGTTCTCAGAATAAAGGCCGCTTTTTATTTTATATTTCTCATCTTTTGTTAATATTTTTCATCTTTTGGAAATAACTCTATCAAGTAAAATTGATTACATTAGGGACAAATGGGGAAGCAAGTCATGGGCATTCTTAGAGAGCAGTGACTCTTCCATAGGGGTTGGAATGGTGACTCCTGGCTTCCTCAAGGTGAAAGGGAACTAATTAGAGTATCAGTCCTTAGGATATATATGCATTTGTTTGGTCTTTTGTCTTGAGGCCTGGCCCATAGCAGGAGGTGTCTGTCTCCCCCATAGTTGCAAGGTATCTGGGCTTCTGCCCTGGCTCCTTTGAGGACCTAGCCCTGTCTCACTACCTATAGTATTTCTAAATAACTCAGCTGCCTGCAACAATAGGAACCTAAAGATGTGGGAGATGGGAACCACCCAAGCAAGCCTGGGTCTTGATATTAGCCCTGTGCTGGGATACTGATACATCAGACATGGGCCAACTCTTCTTGTTAGGGACTTTGGCAACTTCCATGTTGCTAAGCTCACTTGCTGTACATTGATAGAATTTTCGGCGTGGAGGGGAACCATCTGATAGGATTTTGGCAGGGCTGAAAAGATAAGAAGTATGAAATACAAATGACCTTTATTTTAAGAATGCAGGGAGAGACCCCCTGACCCTCCAGGGTCTGGCATTCTCTCTGGGGTCTGGCATTCTCTCCACCCGACACGTGGTGTGGGGGCATACATGTAACTTAGGTTTGGGGTGGTGCCTAAGGGGTATTAGTGATGCACAGGTAGCCCATTGGTATTCATTTGGCGCCACAGGTAAATTGCCTAGGGGTGGGGAAAGGCTCAAGATAGAGCCTCTTGGTTCCACCTCCAAGGCTTTACTGGCTACAGTGTTCCATCTGGGGCAAAAACCTTTCATACATGATAAACCCAAGAGTCTGCTGGTCCTATATAACTGCTCCCCACACACTTTGAGTACCCAAATTTCCACTCGCTTCATTTTTATTTTCACCATCTCACATACTATGCTTTTATATTATTGTTTGTCTTTTCCCCAGTGACAGAGATTTCCATTAACTTTGTTTTCTACTGTTAGTACTAGGATAGGTCCCGGCACATAGTAGGACTAAAAAATTTTCCTAAGTATACAAATGAGTTCATAAGTTACCTAGCACTGGTCTGTTGGTCCTGTTTACTGTCTTTTTTTAGATTCTCAAAGTCAAGAGTTTACCTTGTCTGCTAAGACTACATATCACCCAGACATTTGCCATACAAAAGATCTGCTTGTAAGTGATTTTTATGGGGAATGTTTTTATTTTTCTACACAAAGATTGAGCATGTGAGAGGGAGGAGCAGACCCTCTAGCTGAAGTACAGCCATCTTTTCTTGAAGCTGAAACTAAAGAGCATTCAAGTTTAATATCCATCTGGGTTTCTGCTACCGAGTAGAGGCTCAGTCATCTTTGACTGCCACGGGGCTGCTGAGCCTAGGACGTGGATGTATATCAAGTGCTTATTGATCTAGTCTTTCTCATGTGCACTACTCACTGCTTTTCTGTTTCTTTTTCTTTACTGTTTTTTTGGAGGGGTATAGGGAATTGAACTCAGGGCCTCCTGCTTGCCAGGCAGGACTGTGCCACTGAGTTACCTCCCCAGTATCATTGCTTTTCTAGACCAGCAGGACTTTGTGAAGAGATGTATGTTTCTCTAGCTCTGCACACATAGTCTTGGGAAGTTTGAGCTACCTGAGAAAAAGTCCTGAGCACTGTTGCCTGTGTGTTATCTGCACAATGGTTCTTGGTTTAAATGAAACTGTGTATCTACTGTGTACCAGGAACTGTGCTCAGCCTGCCAATGTAAAAAGAACTGGGGCAGACCCTGCCATCAGGGGGCCTCCAGCCATGAGAGCCTGGCACGGATAATACTTAACGAGGTTGGGAGTCTGGGGAAGGCTTTTTTTATGGGAAAGACTATACTTGAACCCTGACTGTGAGCAGGTATTAGCCAGGTCCTGGGATCTGGCTAATGTGGGATCATTCAGAAAGAACAACTAGGGAGCAGGTTGGTTGGAACCTTGCGTGGCATGGTAGCTTAAGGCTTGCTATGGTCTAGAGGAATGTTCCCAAAGGTCCATGTGAAAAGGCTTGGTTTCCAGTGGGGCAGAAGAAGGAGACGCTGTGGACCTTTAAGTTGTGCCTCCTGGGCAGTGCCTAGGTCATCAGGGTTCCTCTTCCAACGTGACTGTAGGAACCCAGTTTCTCTGTTTTCTTTTGCTTCCTGCCTCAAGATGTGACTAATTGCTTTGACATGTGTTCTGCTTTTGGGCTGTGGTAGTTTTATTTTATTTTTTGAATTTTTATTTTTATTAGTACATATTTGTAGTACATGATTATATTCGTTGCAGGGAATTGGTACATATATAGTGCATATAAAACATCATGATTCTTTTTCCCTCCTTCTCCTGCATACTCCCCCTTTACATTTCTTTTCCAGTATTGGATTAATTTACTTATAAGTCCTTCTGTGGTGGATTAACTAATTGTCAACTTGAAACACCCAGCTGAACTGAATTAGAGTGATACTGGGTGTGGAAATTCCACACGAGGATCACTGCCAGCAACATAAATGGAGAACTGGAGGGGAAGATGGGGCACTGTTGGTTCTCCTGGAGAAGCTTGTCTCGCTGCTTTCCTGATATGAGCTTGGCTGCTCTCACCATCTGAGGATCTCGGGACTTTGCTATCACTGAGGGTGCTGCGGTTCTTTTCAGGGGAGCTCTGGTCCTTACTTTGAGTGTCGCTTCCTGGCTCCAGTGCAGATCCCTCAGCCTGCTGATATAAATCCATTATCCCACTGGTATAGACTTTTGGGTTCCACTGCTGACAGTGGGCCTTCCCAGTGCAGATCCTTGATGCAGACTTGCATGAGACATTGCCATGGGCTCTAGGCCTCCAGCTGGACTCATGGAGGACAATCGCTATGGGCAGTAGGTTTTCAGCTGGACTCGTGCAAGACATTGCCATGGGATCCGGGCTCTCAGATGGATTCTTTGGATCTTTAGTGTATGGAGAGATCTGTATTCCTCTCCATTTGACTCTTTGGGGGAAGGTTAAAAAATAATCCTATAAACTATGTGTCCTATATTAAGTCCATTCCCTTATAAACCTTAGGTACAATACCTTCCTAATAAAGTTAATTATTATACATAAAAATTAATAGCCAGACTAATAGGTCAAAAACACCATATAGAACATATAAGACAATTATACTAAATCAGGGAACACTTTTAGATACATTGTTTTTTCTGATTACAGTGACTTTTTCCTCTCTGTTTCCTATTGTCTGTCTTTTATTTTGTATATTATTTATACTCTGAGTTTCTCATATAAGAGAAACCATGGGATTTTTAATTTTTTGTGTCTGATTTACTCCACTAATCATCTCAAGGTGAATCCATTTCCCTACCAATGACCTGAGTTTGTCCTTCTTCAGGGATATGTGTTCTTGCCATGATGGCCTACCCCTTCCCAGGGATCCAAACTCAGGGTGCCCCCCAATCTTGAAGTCGAAATTCTAGAACTGTGAAAATAAACCTCTGTGTTTCAAAAGCAGCCAGCCACAGGCATTTTATTATAATAATGGAAAGCAGACTAATATAAAGTTTTAGATTTTGAAATCCACTTGGACTTCTGTGTAACAGGGTATTTTTAAAGTATACACACCAAGACATTTTGATATATATAGTGAAATGTATAATATCCTCCAAATTCTTCCATACTGTTGTAAACAGCAAGTCTCCTTTTAAAAGGCAGAGAATATCTGGTCATGCATGTAAATAATACCATAATTTCTTTTTCCATCCAACTGTCAACAGACCCTTTGGTTCTTCTATATTTTAAATCTGCTTGCAGTCAGCAGGCCCTGCAAAGTGGGAGTCAGGGTACACAAATAAAATCTTCTTCAGAGATTGTTATCTGCCCCCTTCACTTTATATCCACATGACTCCAAGCTCATCCAACTTCAAAGAGAGGAAGGAAGACTTGGTTGGAGATGAGGTCATACAATAGTAGCTTTTAGTTTTGCTTTCTCCATTGCAGAGTGGCGCTTCCTTTCCTCAAAGCCTCTGGAAGGCCTCTTTGTACCAAAGAGCCAGGCGAAGCTGCGGAGTCAGGCTGTTTTCACAGCTGCGCTGAACTCCAACCTCAGAGCTGTCCATCCTGCTCCTTCCACACGTGTGACTCTGGCAAAGAGAAAAAGGATGTAAATCCTCCCTCCCACATGTGCTCCAGGCTCATTTGTCTCTGAGCGTCACTCAGGGGCTCTTAAGTGCTGACTGTTAAGTAGTGAGCCAAAACTTTAGGGAAGGTGTCTGTTTGGCATAGCAGCAAGGCTACCCCGTGGGCGAATCCATGCTGGTGTTGCAGGTGTCTGGCTTCCTACAATACGGGCATTGACAGAGGCCTAGACTGATGAGACCACACACTGCTCGAGGTCATCACCTCGTCCTATGGGCGAAGAAACTGCTTTTCTCATAAGTTTGGTGAACTAGAGTATGCAAGGATTTCTCCAATTCTGACAGTCTGTGATTTTATGGAGATTTATAGATATCAGATTTTAACCAATACACTGTGGGGATAGAGTTCTTTCTGTGCTCCAGACAGTGCAAAGTGCTTTTCCTGTTCTCCTGTTTAGTCTTTAGAACAGCATCAAGTCAGGAATTCCTTGCCCACTTTGCAGATGCAGCTTCAAGAGGAAGCACTGGTTGCTAAAGATCTCACAGCTAGTCAGAAGCAGAACAGATTTTTTGGGGTAAAGTTCTTGGGATACAGGAAAACTCTTGTGGTGTCTACAACCCTGATATAAGGGAATGAAACTTTGGATCTACTATGTCTGCGAGTTGGCATTCTCTAAAATCGAAGCATGAATTTTAGGAATAACAGAGGTTAAGTGTAGAGTATGTTTATTGAGAGAAAGAAAGCTTCTGTCTGCAGATTGACAGAAGGGTCCTGAGCGGGTTGCCAAGGACTCTTGGCTTTTCCAGGGGCTTTTATAGAGCAAACTCACAGGGCAAGACAGGTTCAAGGTGGGGGAAGACTGGGAACTCACAAAGCAGATGGGCATAAGGTGGGACTATAGTTAGCCAATAAGATTAGTAGTTCAGGTAAAACTGATTACATTGGGGACAAATGGGAAAGTGAGTCAGGTAGAAAGTGGGCATGCTTAGAGAGCAGTGACTCTTCCCTAGGGGGATGGGATGGTGACTCCAGGCTTCCTCAGGGTGATAGACACCTATTTAGAACATTAATCCTCAGGATATGGGTGTATTTGTTTGTTTTTTTTTTTCTTGAGGCCTGGCCCACAGCAGGAGGTGTCTGTCTCCTCCACAGTTGCGTAGTATCCTGGCTTCTGCACCGGCTCCATGCAGAACCTAGCCCTGTCTCACTGCCTATAATATTTTTAACTAACTCAGCTGCCTGCAACAACCTCACTGTAGGCTGAGCTTTGGTCACCTCCAAGCACTAAGAAAAAACAACAAATGAGCAACGTGCTTCTTTCCATACTCATCACATGAGTACAGCGAACCAGCCTGCAGAGAACTTGTGTTTGTAGTATTTTTCTCTACAGGATCTATTTGTCTGGGTTCCACTAGGGCCTATAGGTTACCAGGGCCCAGGCCACCAAGAAATAATGGGTTAGAAGAGCTGCTGTGGTGGATAGCAGGGTAAAGTAGAAGACACTTTGTGGAAACTAGTAAAGTTAAGCTCCTTATGCTGGAGGAGGTGGAGGCTCCAGTTCTCAGGAATGTGTGCTGTTTCCAGGCCTTCCCTTGGGGGAATGTGTGGAACATGTTATCTTCCTTTTTCTTAGAAATCTGCAGGGCTCTTGCTGCATCTGCTGCTTGTTTTGTGAATGCAGCCCAAAGGGAGGCCCCACAAAGGCTCCTGGGCCTCTTCTCTTGTTTCCTTGAGAAGCCTTGTAAGCCTTGAAAGGCCTCAGTTATCCACCAGTATCTGCGTTGACTTTCCTTTTCCCTGGGCCATGTATGTGAGGACACTTCTGCAGATGGCAAATGCAACAACTCGCACATGTTCCAGTGATCTGGACAGAAGGTCCCAAAGTCAAATGCTTTCAGGAATTAGGAAGGCAAGCGTGAGTAAGGCCCACTGGGTAAGCACTGGATTATATTATTGAAATCTAGCCAGTCTGTTGCAAAATTTAAGCAAGAATCATGGGTCCTAGGAGAATTTACGAGAACTACCTTAATCCTTTGCAAGGGCAGGGGCCCAGTATTTTAAGAACTCCCAAACTAGGCTCCACCTCTTAAAGGCCCCGCAACCTCTTAACATTGCCATCTGGGAAACATGTTTCCAACACAAATCTTTGTGGGACAAGTCACATCCAAATCACAGCAGCAACTACTTAAAAATACCTTAGAGTACCACGAAAGGCAAGTTACATTCATTTCTATGAGCTAAAATCAGCCCACAGGTATCCAGAATCACTGAATTCTACACTTTGCTTATTGTGTTTTTTAAATGGATGTGGTGCTTTCCTTTGATATTTTTAGTGACCCAGTGCTTGCAAAACCCGCTGGCTGGCAACTTAAGACTTGTCACCTGATAAGAGCACTCAGGTTTCAGTCTTATTCTGTCATAGGCAGCAGTGCGGGCATGTTTGCCGGAGTCTCTTGGTTTAGTCTAAGCATCCTCAGCTACCAAATGAAGTCGTTGGTTAAGGAAACTTTAGGATCTCTTCTATGTCCATGGCTGTAATTTACATGGTTTAATTGGTATATTTTGGTTGTATCTAAACTATTTAGAGTAGGGATTTAGGGTTTAAGCTGCACTCTGGAAACAAATCTGATTTATGAGAGTGAAAGGACTTTTGAAATATGATATTTTCCAGGGGATTCCCTAGAAGAGGAAAAGTAAGGGTTCACTCTAAAATTAAATGCCATTGTTATCAGTAGCTCCTTTTAGAAATGGCTCGACAATTAACTGTTACCAGGTTTCTGGGGTGCTTACCTCTTAGTTCCAAGTCCTTCTCATCTCAAACAAAGAGAATTGAGCCAGACAAACTAAAAATGTTGCCAACATTTATTTGAAAAGCAGGAGAATGGGAAGTGAGGGGAAAACGTTCTGCACAGTGAACTTGGGCCGAACAAAAGAGAGGAAAGGTTAAAATCAGAACTAAAAGTCCACCTTGGGACTGGCAGACACAGGATGGGTACCATGAAGAGGCAGGACAGCTGGCCCTTCATGGGGCCTGAGACCTTTTATGCTGTCCACACCTCATGGGAACTGAGGACAGCTTCTCACATCCAGGGTCCCAAGAGGCTGTGCGGTATAGATCTGGGGTTCCTTTGGTGCTCCTCTTCCCAGCCATGTAAGCCACACCCTGTCTCCTATCTCATTTCCTCCTGAGAGCCATAAATTCTGTAACTCTTTCTGGGCTGCTGAGGGAGTAGAGGACTCTTGTCTTCTACAGCTTCTCTGAGCTGGAAGGGGCTGTAGATTCCACCTATCAGGATGATGTGTTCTCAGACTCCTTGGGGTGCTGCAGCTATTGATTTTCCAAGGACACTTCAGACCTGTCTCCGTGGTACACTTTACAGTGCATAACTATAACCTGTTTGGGAACATGGACTCCCTCTGGGAGTTGTAGAATTTCCTGCCTGCTCTTTATTGCTTCTTAGTCAATTAGATTCTTTCTTTGTGGATTGCTGCATGGATGTGTAACACCAGAAAGGCACATTTAGAGACTGTAAAGATTTTTAACTTTGCGCCTTTTCCTAACACCAATGGTCAAGTAAGAACTATTAATTCTGTTTTATGACAGAGGTTCCTAGAGGGAGAAGTTTAGCTTCAGTGGCCTACTGTAAGCTGAAAACTGTACAGCCCGTCTTTTGACATCTTTCCTGGACAAAGCTACTTCCATCAGCGAATCACACCTCCTTATGGTCTTGTAGGGACAGGTCACTGATGTCCTGTCTACTTAGCAGGACTTGCAGTCTAAGAGATTATTTGTTCATAATGGTGCCTAACTTCTAGGCAGAGAACAAGAAAAGGATCAATGATTAGGAGTCCCTGTGACACCAACTATGGCAGTAGATCCAGAGGAGCATTTTCTAGAGAAGGAAATCATGAATGAAGTAACTGAATTGGCTCACCCATGACATCTAGGCTACACAGGGTTCTCCAGAGCTCATGGTGATGTCTGCGGACAGGGGCACAACAGGTTCCCTGGCCTGCCGCAGTAAATCAAAGAGGTTTGCTGACCTAGCCTGTCTCTGGGAGTGGGGACAATCAAATCTCCAGTGCCAGGTAAGTATATCAGCTGCCTCAGGGCCCAGGCAGTGGCTTGGTGTAATCTTGTGCCTGGTGTCTGGTCTTTCTGCACTTGAAACAGGAACCTCCGTTGTCCCTGGGTTTTCTTGGCTGAGTATAAAGCACTATCATTTGCGACAGATATAATCTTAGCTTTTTTTTGGTCTCCTCTGGGCCCTGATTGTTGAACATAGAGAAGGCCATTCCTAATAATTGGACCATAGATATCTGGAGGCCCATCTGAAGTTGTAGCTTATGTTGAAATCTGGGGCTATAAACTAGAATATCGTCTCATTCAAAGGCAAACAAAAATTGAGAATTTAGATGTAGGGGAAAGAAGAAAAAGGTGTCACGAATCTAAGACTGAGAACCAATGAGTGTCCCCTGGAATTTAGGAGAGAACTGGATGCGGATCTGCCACTAGAGGATAGATTGGGATGATGTCAGTGAGGAGAGGTGCTGTGCCATTCCCCACTCTCTCTCTCAGTGTATTTGTAAGAGACGCAGCACACCTCTTTATTTCCTTGGTAAGAGCAGCTAGAAAATCAGACATCACTGTTAGTCCCCTGCCCCCAGGTTGGATGTGTTGAAGGAAGAGTAACCTTCCCAGGGTGGTTTCTTTCCCTTATAAAGCACATTGATCATTTGCATAGATTCCAGCCTTTTGTAGGATTCCTGGTCTCCCTGCTTTGCACTATTGGGCATCCATAGCTGAAAAAGGGGCCTGATTTGTTGACCTGGAGCTGTAAGTAGGAGGTAGGTAGAAGAAACATCCCAGTATCATCAGACAGACCAGAAAGACCCAGATCCCCCTGCAAGACAAGTGAGGGTTCTGGGACTGGGTATTCCTAGTTTTTGGGCATTTCCTGGAATAAAGAGTTACAAAAGCCTATACATAAGGGATTTAACTCTGCCTTTTGTGTCACAAGCAAAAATGTAGTAACTGGAGAATAGTCTCAGAGTTTAGAGCACTATCCCGTACTCATCCTTTACCACCTCCTGGTTCGTACTGGGCCCATACCATAGTGCAAGAGAGATAAGCTTTTCCTGTTTTAGATTTGTTAGATCAAACTTTTCCCGTATATCAAGAATTCAGCCTGGTAGTGAAGTCAGTGGAATCCTGTGGTGAACAGGTTTCCCATTTGCTTGACTTGGGCCTATAGATAGGAGAAAGATAAATCTTGACTCCTTAAATGGCATCCAGCCAGGCCTGTAATCTCAGCACTCCGGAGGCTGAGGCAGGAGGATCACTGTGAGTTCAAGGTCAGCCTCGGCCACATAATGAAACCCTGTCTCAAAAGAACAAAAACAAAACAAAAACACAAACAGGGATGGCATACTATGTAGAAAGAGAAGACCTAAAGGTCTTGTGAGACCCTAACACAGACTAGATGGACATCTCTGTATCAAGAACCTAAAAGCACAGGAGAAACCCCCCGGGGGCTTTTGCCACTATATTGAAATCCTTTAATGCCTGAGGAAGAAGGGGGCTAAATCCACTTGCTGGCCTTTCTCCCTTTAACTTACTGTCTTTAACTTCAGTAAAGTAAGGGTAGCACTTTCCCAAGCAGCCCAGTCCAGCCACTTGAATGGCTCTCTCAGAGTGTGACCCTCTGGGAAGAACGTCTCTTGCATTTTTTCCAATAGATTAAGAATGGGGATGGCTCTGATTTGGTACACTCACAGTCCTGTTAGTTAGGCTTTAAATGTTGTTAAACTCTGTTCTGGGCAGGCCCCCAGGTGTAGGTCTTGAACTTCTCTGCATTTAAACGGGAGAAATCTAGGCCACAAGGTCATAGGCTCAAGTGGATTCTTGGGCAGGTAGGGAGCCTTGCTGATTAGCTGTGAGTGCAGGCAGTGGCCTATGTGCATGGTCAGCTCTAGTATGTCTTGCATTGCCAGCACCAGTGACCCGAGAAGGGCATGCGATGGGACGCCCAGTAAAGTCAGCTGCATAGCACACAGGGGCCTTGTTGCTTGTGCCTGCAGCGCTGCTGTGGTGTCTGGCACTCTTGGCTCCTTGTGGATTTGACAAGGCCACAGGACCTTGGAGTCTTCGACCTCCAGGTGAGCCAAGCAGGTTTGGCTCACCCATGCTTAGCCCCGAGAGCTCAGGCTCCATGTACTCCCTGGTCTGGGCCCTCTCTACACTCGTGGGGCTGAGGCTGGCAGTGCTCCTTACCACAGACCAAAGGTGTGCACACTTGGGCACACTCTGCATACTACCAAGGGACCCAGCACCATAAGCTCTCTGTTCCAGCCTGCGCCAGCCCCATGGGGCCACCCATTGCCACTGAGGCCTGCCCATTTGGGGTAGGTGCCTCTGACATAAGCAAAATCATTTGGCCCTCTGCCCCACAAAGGCTGTTCAGCTTGCCCTGTGCCCAGGGTGAGCCTTGGAGTTTGAAACAGACAGTTTTCTCTTGTGTCTGAAACCACTGGCACCTCAGGAAGATGATCCTGCCCTGCTGGGCACAGGCCTCGGGCTCCGCAGAGTGCCGCTCACTTGTTCTCCTTGTTGCCCTGTTCACACTGTCCCAAGCCACAAGAGTCCTTAAGGTACCCACACATATTTTTCTCTTTCATGTGGGAATAAAGAAAGAGTTTTTTTTTTTCTCTTGTTCACAGGCCCACACATTGCCTAAAATCAGAGGTTTATCTCGTTAGGCCAGTTACTAAAAAATAAAACAAAGAAAAAAAGATGAGAGCCAGTGACAAGGCCCATGTAATAGTCATATGAAAACACACGATGATGCTACCACACCGCAAGGTAGCATGGTGACTGGCATGTGGTAAGGTAATGTGGTGACATCTGGACCAACATCAAACCCGAGAGAGAAAGCCAGAAAGGTTATCTATAAACGCGAGACCAGGCTACTTTCCAAAAAGAGAGCAAATGTGCGGCCAACAAGGCATACTCTACACGCAGAAGGAGTAAAAACTGCTAGAAAGAACAATTAATGACCTACATTCCTTTCCCTCACCTCTGTGGCAGGGCCAGGAAGCCCCCTGTCGGTGCCATGAGAAGAGGTGTCCCGGATTCCAAAGGGAGGGCATAGAGTGAGGGGAAGAAGGAGGGGAAAAGCCTGCATAGAGAGAAACACACACACACAAAAAATGTGCCCACCGTGGCCTTACCTTGCTCTCCTGGTACCTGAGCCCTGGCACATGGCTCTTTATTCCATACTATTCACTGATTTTATTTTTATGAAATGCTCAAACCATCTTGTCTTGAATTGAATGAGACAAGCTAAAGATGGTGCCAAAGTTTGTTTGAAAAGCTAGTGGGGAGGGAAAGGGAGATGTTGGCTCTGCAGGGTGAATTTGAGCCAAACAAAAGAGAGGAAAATTAAAAGCAGAAGTGAGAGTACAGCCCAGGGCTGGGAGACACAGGGTGGGCTACTGGGAAGAGGCTCCATTCCTTGTGGGTCTGAGTCCTTTTGTGCTGGCCACACCTCATGGGAACTGGCGAGAGCTTCTCACATCCAGGATCCCCAGAGGCCGTGCTGTGTAGATCCAGGGACCTCATTATGTCTCTCTTCCCAGCCAGTCTGAGCCATGTCCTATCTCCTATCCCAGTCTGCAGAAAGCAGTAGGAAATCTCAGGAAAGCCAACAAGGAGGGATGTGAGTATGTTAACAGTGAGCGGTAACAGGTAAGGTTACAGAGGAATCAGTACATTCATCCCTTGCTATTGGGAATGGAAAATGGCTCAGGCACTTTAGAAACAGTTTGTTGATGTGTTTTTGAATCATGAAGCACGGAGGGCTTGTTTGGCTGCACGTGTGCTGCAGTATGAAACACGCAGTTGCTGCATGAGTCAGCAATCGCCCTGTTTGGTAAAGATCCAGGCGAAGTAGACCCTTACGTATGTAAGTGTTCATCTCAGTGTTATTTGTACTAACTAAAAGTGGAGCCAACCTCGTCGACCCACTTGAGTAGATAAAATGTGCTGTATCTGTTTAATGAAGTATCCTATAATGAAAGCAGCGAAGTTCTGACACACGCTACATCATGAATCCTGAGAACATTAGGCTAAATAAAAGAAGCCATCACAGACGGTGTCATAGTCAATGATTTTATTTTTATGAAACGCTCAAAGAGATAGAAAACAGATTAGCAATTGCCTAATACTGGGAAGGAAAATAAGGAACTGTGCTAAAGGATATGACAAGTTTCTTGGTGGGAGGGAATGAAAATTGTCCTAAAATTGATTGTGATGATGATTGTGAAATTCTGTGAATATACTGGACTGTACACTTCAACTATGTGAATTTTAGGTTATGTAAACTATATTGAATAAAGCTGTCATAAAGAAATACTAAAAATACTAAAAAAGAATATTCAAGTGATGAGATAAATGAATAAAAAGTTAAGTTCAATGAGGTAAGGGGAAAGGAATGTTAGACTAGGTTAGCTTACTATTTTGTTTTAAGGATACTGATATTCTGAGAGGAGACTGCTTTTAGTGGGGATCAGAGAACATGACAGTTCACAGTAAGAAACAGTGATTTTCCTTCTGGATGTGGTCCTAAGCATTCAACTGTTTTCTGGGGTATTTTTACGCAGTGTTTTGAAGCACAACCAGTCCGTTGGTCTGTTTGTCGGCTCCATTTGTTTGTTTGGCTGTTTTGAGTTAGTAATGAGGATGCATTATGGCAAGAGACACTCCTGACATCAGTAGGAACAGAGTTGCCAAAACCCGGGGAGTTCTGCCAAGTCTCAGTAACTTGTCCCAAGCCTTGCAAAATCCACATTGCAAAGTAAGAAGAGTGGAGGACTTAGTAGGTGGTGCAAAGTTTGGGGGAATTCTATGTGTGAGTGCCAAAAGTAACAACAACTTGGCAAGAAATAGTTACTTTAATTGTAAGGGCAATTTCAGTGGAGTTGAAATCCAGGCCATGCTTTGTCAGGCTCTCTGGGAGGAGGAGCCACAAATGTCAACAGGAATCTGGCAGGTAAATCACAGGAGCCCACTCCTTACCTCCAAAGCTTTCTGTCCCTTGTCAGGAGTGGGTCGGGGTAGAGGGCTGTGGGGGTGGGGCATGGGGGGTTTCTATTCAGTGCGGGGTTGCTTGTTGCTGTATGGAAGGAAGGTTCACTGTTGCCAAATCTTCTGTTTTCCAAAGGAAGCTGATGATATGGGTTTTTAAATTGTGACGCTTTCTTTTTGAATTATTGCTGTCTAATTAGAAAAGAAAATGCAAAAACTCACAGAGTGGGGGAAATTAATTGCAAATCATATGTCTGGTAAGAGATTTTAATCTAAAATGTACAAAGAATCTTATAACCAAGTAAATAATAGTAATAATAATCAGCATGGATTTTAAAATAGGAAAGACATCTGAATAGACTTATTTTCCTATAAAATTCATAAATGACTCATAAGTGCATGAAAAGATACTCAACATTAGCATCAGAGAAATGCAAATCAACCTCATAATAAGATAATGGTAGATGCTGGTGAGGCTGTGAAGAAACTGAAACCTCCACATAGTGCTTGGGAGAATGTGAAATCGCTCAGCTACTGTGGACAACAGAACAGCAGTTCCTCGAAAGGATGAATATAGAGGTACCATGTGACTCAGCATGTATGCTCCTAGCTATCTACTTAATATAAACAAAAACATATTTCACACTGAAACTTATATACAAATGCTCACATCAGCATTCTTCGCAGTATCTCACAAAGTAAAAATATTTCAAATGTTCACTGACTCATGAAAGGATAATGCTATATTGCCTGGAATATTGTTTAACATATTTGACAATAAAACAGAATCAAGTACTGATACGTGCAACAGCATGGGTCAGCTTTGAAAATGCTATACTAAGTGAAAGAAGCCAATCAAAAAAACCTCCCATTTTTATATGGTACCATTTTTATGAACTGCCCAGAAGAGGCAAGCCTAAGAGACAAAAGAAGGGTGGTATATGTCTGGGGTATGGAGCATAGAAAACGAAAGTGGATGTAAAGGGTACTGGTTTTTTTTGGGGGTGAAGAAAATTTTCTAAAATTGTGGTGGTGGTTGCATATGCTGTGAATATACTAAAAAAATCACTCAGTTGCCCATTGAAAATGGGGTATTTGTATGTATTACAATTGTATTGCATGAAAATAATTGAATTATTTCCCAATACAACTGTACAAAATAGTACAGCGAGGGCCACCAAGGATAACTCTGCCAGGCTGCCACTTCAAGTCCTCTGTATAGGATTTGATCTGCCTATTTAATGGCAGAACCAGAGCCAGAACTTGGCTCTTGACCTCTAAACCATACTAACTCTATCCAAAACTTGGTTTAAACCATAAGTAGGAAAGGATTATGAGAAGTCAACATGCTGAACAGCTGGATACACTCTCTTCCCTTTCCCACATTTTGCAAATGTTTTCCAAAGGCTCCTTGGGGAAGGGATAAAATATGGTAAAAAGGGATACTCCTTAAAGGAAGAGACAGGCGTAATGCTTCCCTGAGCTCCCCCCACCCCCGCGGTGTGGGAGGGTCTGCATGTTCCAGAAAACACTTAACTCTGTATGTTTGTGATTCAGTTACACTTATCTCATCAGCATGCTGTTTGTGCAAGCATGATTCGATGTTCAAGAAACCCCATGGGCCTCTTAAAGGTTGAAAAAATTTTATTTTTTTGTTTGAACCACAAGACTGAACTTGCCAAGAGCAAATAGAACTCAGATATCAAAATGTCTGAGTTCAGTTTTCATTGAATACAAAGGGTGAACAGATTTTGAGCTGAGCCAAAAGCATTATCCTACCCCTAATTTACAGTACATTGTTCTGGCAGACTCTACAGTCCTGAAAGTTGGCTTTCTTCTCCCATTCCTCTCTAGGGTGTAACCACAAGCCTATCTTTTAGCTAGCTCTATGAAAAAATAAAGCCATATTATAACAATTTACGAGCACCTCACTCATCACTGTTCCTATAGCTATCAACTTTATTGGAACAAACTGAAATGCTTGAAAAGGTTAAGACTCTCCTCTGAAACTGTAATTGTGTCTGATCTCCTACACAAATTCCTCCTTTTTAGTCCTCTCAGGCAGGAGTTTATTGAAGGGTTGATGTCTCCCATCCCAGTAAACAGTCAGGTCATCAACCAGTTATCAAGTTGCATCCTAGAGAACCAAGATTGCAGCAGAATTCCTCTCTTTGCCTTCCAAGGAGAAAGCTCAGAGAAACAAATAGTACTTTTATCTTCTTCTTCTTCTTTTTTCTTTTTTCTTTTTTTTTACAAACAACAATCTCCTGGGTTTAATCCTCAATACCACACAAAATTATTTTTGGCTGGGGTTATAAAGCTCATTCTGCCACCTTATGAGAAGTATTGCTAAGATTTTGTGAATCACTTTCTTGTTCTAAAAAAGTTTATATGTATATCAGTACAGTTCTTTAAATGTGTAGCTTCAGTATTCTAAAAGTGGGCTATCATATTTTTTATAATGTACCTTTCCCACTTGTTATTCAGGAATATATTAATAGAATTATAATTACTTGTGCATAAATTCACTTGTGCAGATAATTATTTAAATTACTCATTGAGAACTCTTTTGATTGCAAGTGAGAGAACCCCATGTCAAACTGACTTAACCAGGAAAGGATAGTTTTTTGGCTGACCTCTGAAAGACAGTCCAGTGTGAAATCTGGTTTAAGGTGCGGCAGGATCCAGGACTCCAATAATGTTATGAAGTCTGTTTCCCTCCTCCTGCTGGGTCTTCTGCTGCTTTTGTGTTATTCCTGTGTTGTGGGTGGAGGACTGTGAGAATCTGTTCCATGCCCTTTTGTACCTTCAGGTGCACTGTTGGCCACCTTTGTGTTCTTGATTTGCAGATCTGTCATCTGATCCCTGCCTTTATGTTCATGTGTGAATGGTGAGTCCAAATTTCCTTTTATTTTTTTCTTGTAAAGACATTAGTCATATGGGAGTTGACACTTATCCTGCTCCAATATGACCTCATTTTAATTAGTTACATATGCAATTAAGACCACATTCTGAGGTACTGGGAGTCGGGGCTTGATGTTTGAGTACAATTCAACCCCCCCCCCATGTTTCCATGTTGCCATGAGTCTAATGTTTCTGTTTACTTCAAAGACCCATCTGTTCTGAGTTACACTGCTGACATCACCTGCCCCCCTCTTTCCATTGTGTAGGCTAGAAGGTAGGATAAGGCTGTCCTGTACCATCTAGGTAAACTAAAGTACATGGAGATAGGAATCCATCCTGCTGCTGGAGTCTGCATGGTAGTAGCACTACTTACGAGCTCAAGGACTTTTGCTGAGGGATTTGATCTCTGATAATCTCTGTCTCCTCATTCAGGACAGTTGTGCTCATTGGGATCGTAGCACTCAGCAAAGGTCACTGGTGGCTGTGCCACTTCTTCTGAAATGTGAGGACCGCAGAGTCAAGAGAAGAACTGGACTTAGCCCATATGTTCCCTCTTCCTTTGACACATTCAGTTCAGCTTCTCCCTAGGATTCTACCCAAAGAACTACAAGAGCAGGAAGCATTCTCTGTTACCCTGCGAACCAATCTTGTTTGGGGAACACCAAGTACTTCTTTTTCTCTTCTAAAGCCAGTGCCATAAATTCTGAGCCAACTCTTTTCCTTGGCAATGTGATTATGAAATACTTGTCCCTTTTAGGACTCCTTTATCTCTTTCTAGCATCTTAATTTTTTTCTCATACCACTTGATCTTTTTCACCATCTTTTGGATGTGGGGCTGGAGCCAGTCATTTTATTCAACCTCTGTCTTTTGGCTCAATAAATGTCAGGGAAACGGAACAGATGTTGTGCTAAACCGGATCTATAGTTCTTCATGGCTTATTGGATAAGTGCTTATCGGATACCAACTAGAATTTGAAGTTCTTGCAGATGAAGAAATTTGTTTTTTTGGTGCTCCTCGGGGTCAAATCCAGGGCTTCTGCGGTGAGCTGCATCCTCAGTCTGGTTTTACTTTTGAGACAGGGTCTCTCTAAGTTGCTAAATTACCCAGCTGGACTTGAACTTGCAATCCTTCGTACCTCAGCCTCCCAGACTGTTGGTATTATAGAGTTGCACACTACGATACCCAGCTGCAGAGCCTATTTGATATATTAGGCCTTTACCAAGGTCTGCACAGAAGGAGGCACAGACCACCTTTTAAACAGAGGTCATTTCATTTACTGCATGTGGGAGACAACTCCAGTGACTCCCCTGGAATGCAAAACAATTACTGCACCTCTGATTATTTGGAGACTTATTTCATTATACTGATATGTAGAGAGCTGGCTATGATATTTCCTTCTCTCTTTAATTGGTTCTAAGCATTGCAAAAGCTAGCCAGGTGCTGGTATGTAATCTATAAAGCCAACAATTGTCTCCTCACATAGTGTTTTCCATGTAAAGGATATGAGCGCAGTGGGATGTTAGAGCTAATAGCTCCGGCAATGTCAACTGGTTAGGAGTTTCAAAGTAAAGAGGCTGTAACTCCCCAGGGCACAAGAGTTTGCATATCAGAAACCAAAGCTGGACAACCTCCCAAAACAATTCAGTTGCTACCTTATTTAGATTATGTGAATTGATCCTTCTGCATATCTTTATCTCTGTAGTTTACAGAGGCGCCAATCTTGCACCTGGCCAGCCAGCTCAAGTTACTCACATAATTCCCACCATCCTCACTGTCACTCATCCCTGAAGCACCCCTTTTCTTCACAAGATAATAAATTGTGGGAGAGGCCTAGGATCAAGGACTTTGTCTATATGTCCTTACAGGAATTGGATTTAGGATGCCCTGGCTGCCCTTCACTTGGAACATGTCTTGGTGTCTTTACTCTCACTGTGGGTTGCATTGGTGGTAGTAGATTGGAATTCACTTGCTGGGATTCCAATAACATCTCAGTGGGATTACAAATATAACTTTGGATTGTGAGGAAAACTAGAAAGAGGATTATCATACTTGGATAACTGAATTCAATATTTGGGATTACAATAACTGCCATCTGTTATTCTAAGAACCAGGGACAGAACAATGAGCAAATAGCCACTGTCCACGCTCTTGAGGAGTACACTTTCGGGGGATATTCTTTCTCACAGAAAATGCATGAAAAATTACTAAATGTCAGATATCGCACATCATTTAATAATCTCTGCATCCTTGGTATGGTGTATGTGTGAGCGTGTGTGTGTGTGTGTGTGTGTGTGTGTGTGTGTGTTAGAAGAAGCTAGGTGCTATAGAAAAAAAAAATAGAGGAAGGTCAGGGGGTTTGAGTATATCAGAGGGATTTTAGGCTTTTAAATAGCCATCAGGGCAGCTCTTACTGACAGGGTGATACTTGCACCCAGAACGGGAGTCTGATATTTGGGAAAGAGCAATTCTAAATCCATGGAGCACGAACTTGTCCAGCATTTTCCAGGACCACAAGGTGAGGGGGAACAGCGAGTGAGATTAGGTGTAGATCAAGAAGACCTTTCAGGAGTGACACGGTGAAGGGCTGAAGAGTTGAGCACAGAAGTGATCTGATGTCACATTCAAAGGACTGGTCTGGCCGCTGGATTTCCGGGGTGCAGGTGACAGACTTAGGAGGTGTAGAAACACAGTAATAAAACAGCAGGTGGCTGGCTGGTGGAGGTGGTGAGCCGGGGTCCCATTGGAAGACAGGGCCCACAGGGATTTCAGGCCGTTCAGATATGGGGTGAAAAAGACAAGCGGCAGGGCAACCCCAGGATGTTTGGTTTTAAAGAATGGAGCAGCCATTGACAGCAAGCGATGAGAGCCCGGCACAGCACACCTTAGTTTTGTTTTTGGTGGACTGGACCTGGGGCTCGTTTGTATATGACGACTCCGAGGGGTCTATCAGCTATTCAAGTGGAACAAATAGCCAGATTCTGAAGATGGAGAAATAATTTGGAGCGCGTCTCCAAAGCCTTCGTGAGTGAAACCCTGTGGCAAAGCCTCCAAGGCCTGTCCAGAACTGGCATGGCCTCCTCCTCGCAGCCTTCCGAAGACGGAAACATCGCTAGGAGGCACACAGTCCTGTCATCTGGCAAAGCCCTTTCCCATCTGGGGACTGAACAGAGGATGACCCGCCGGGCACAGAATCCGGACCTAAGGCGCAGAGCCGAACCGCTTAGCGTGCTAGGTGGAAGCTGTGCTTGGAGGCTGCGGGCGAGGGGGCGTGGCCCACGAATGGGTGTGGACCGCGATTGGGCGTGGCCCCGGGCGGGCACGCCGCGTGTGGGCGTGGCCTGCCCGCCGAGCGCGCCGGCCCGCGCTCGCGCCCGCGCTCCCTGCGCTCCGCCGCGATCAGCTGGTCTGCGCGGCCCTGACGTGGCCGGCGCACGTCAGCGCCGAATGGCAGCCTCCAGGAAGGCCCCGCGAGTCAGGTGAGGGGCCGCTGCCGGGGAGCCGGCGTCCGGGCGGCGCGCTGCTGCCCTGTGCGGACGCGCGTGTTGCGCCCCGGAGGGCCAGGATGCGCGGGTAAGGACGGCGAGCCCGCGGCCGTTGGGCGAGGCCCCGAGTGGCCAGGGTGCCCCGCGGAGCCAGGACGGATCCCCGCCGCCGGCGCGTTTCCGGCGGGCCGCGGGCTCGGAGGGGCGGCCCGGGAACCACCGCGCCCACGCTGGGCCGGAGGGCTGGGGGCTGTCACCGCCCCGGCCCCGCGAGAAGGCGGGCTGCGGCTGGTAGGGGGTCCTTCTGGGGTCCTCCGGGATACGGGACCACAGCGAGCCCCGGCCCCCCGCCCACCCCGCAGCCCGGCAGCTTGAGCTCCACGTTACATCCGCAGCGGTTCTGACTCCTGCATTCTGCCTTTCTGAGCTGTCAGTGCCGCAGATAGGCAGCCGCGGGCACGGCCCTCCCGTACGTGTACCCTTTCAGGGGCGGTGTTGGGGGCACGGTTAGCATAATCTTCAGGGAAACTCCTGAGTACCCTGCTCTGCGCTCCTCTCGGCCGTAAGGAAGTGAGAAGGATAATCCCCGGCCGTAACTTAAACATGTTGTAAAGCATTTTCCCCCCAACAGCTGGGTACACCTTTCTGAGCGGCTAACAGTGGGACACCAGGAGAAATGAGCAAACTTCTGAATGTAGACTCCGAATTCTCCGGGATCCCCAGGAGGTCACCACCTGACCATTTGTGACTTGAGTGAACTCCTTTGGGTTACTTGCTGAATTCAGACCTTGGTTTGTACCCGTGTTTGTGAGTGGAGAAATGTGAAGCCCTCCTTGACTTGGATCTATGCCTCCTGCAACATGTTAGCTGTGAGCCGGCAGCCAGAAGCACGCTGTGGCCGGCGTGGTAAAAAACATCCACATAGCAAGAGCTTTCTGTAAGTTTAGTTCAGGGGACGGGAACAGGCAAATGTGTATTGTTAGGTTGTGGGCTGAAAGGAAATCCTTGTGGACCAAGATAGTCTGCTAGGTTTATAGACCCCTAATATTTTAGAGGCAGAAGAGACTTTACATCAGCTGATAGGTCGAGAGGGGATGTCATTTGTCCCAGGAGCCTGACCTAAGTGGGCCCTCCAATGTGAAGGTGAGGACATCTTTTAGTTTAAGGAGGGGGAACTGTACTTAGGTTGACTTGGGGAAGATGAGGTTGGGGTGGTTTCTAGGGTAGCTGAGTCCAGAAGGAGCAGTACTGGCATCGGACTGGGCTCTCCCGAATCGTTTGGCTCTGACTTAAGCACTGGCTTCATCTCGTGCCGACTTTCTTCTTCAGTGAGAGTGCAGGAAGACAGCACCAGCAGAAATATCTTCATTGCTAACAGTTGTAGCAGAAGCCCCAGATCTGATTCTCACTGAGCCGATTTGATTTTATCCATCCCCGAACCAATCATTATGGCTAGAGTGATGGATTGACCAGTACTGGGTTCCAGAACTCAGTGGTTAAGTGGGTGTCCAGCTGCTTTGGACTGAAATAGCAAGGGGACATTCTCAAAAGGAAAACAATGCTCATCAAAACAAGGAGGGATGGATTCTAGGCGATGGAGACAACATTGCCCACTTCCCCATCCTTAGGAACTTGTTCTAATTTACCTTGTCTCATCTGGCCAATGTGACCCAGAGTCTTGGTCCTTGTTTTGCCCTCTTGAGCATCGGGTAAGTATCATTTTTATCATGAACTGGGAGCAGGTTTGAGAGTAGGTACCTAGAATTCTGCTGGGATTTTTTGTTTTTAAAGAGAGGGAGCAGTTTTTGTAGGTGTGGCCATAGCCATCTTGTATGGAGATTGAACAGGAGGTGCTGTGCATGCTTTTTTCACTTCCCCATCTTGTGGCTCATCTTAACATGGTGTAATGTGAGGAAGGAAAAGGAAAGAAGCGCCCCAAGCTGGGAGTTGGGAAGCCTGGCTCTAGTTCCAGCTCTGTCACTGAAAGCTATAAGGCTTCGAATGAGTCCTCTGATCTGCTTCTCCGTTTTTCTGTCTGGACAACAGAGTTAATGTCTGTGAGGTGCATTCTATTAGCTCTAGTATTTAATCATAGTCCTGATCCAAGAGTTTGCACTTAGCAAAGTGAGTAAACTATGGAGGATCTTGAACACTCAGAGACCAAGTTCTGACAAGAGCAGGGCAGCTGTAGTGCTGAGATGCTGTGGCTCCTGAGGTCGTGACGGAGATATGGAGATGGAGGCTTTTTCCTAGAGAGCTTGAGCGGACTTAGCACTTGTTATCTTTTCTTGGCTTTGCAGGGTATAGGATCCATGGTCAGTTGTCCTTGTTCTTTCATAAAATCGAGCAGACTGACTCAGTTCTCCTTTCTCCCACTCCAGTTATTCTTTCCTTTGGAGCAGTTTCTTTCCCTTCCATGATATCTGTTGTACATTTTGGATCTTACTTACTCTTTCAGCTTCCTACACTAGGGAGACAATACAGTGTTTACACCTGCAAGTCTAATTTATTTCGCTTATGAATCTGGTCTAGAGTGGCATGTATTTACCTATAAAAGCCCCAAGGTTATCCTTCTTTATAGCTGAGTAGTACTCCATTGCATAAAAATACCACATCCCTTTTGTTCATTGATTGGTTGAAGGGTTTTTGGGAAGGAAGAGAAAATATATCTATATCTATCTCTATATAGAAACATATATTTACATACAAGATAGCTAAGATAATTATACTATTAATTTCTTTTAGTTCATTGAAAAAAATAGTTTGTCCTTACATTGTTTGATCAGTTTTACGTGTCTATGTTTTGTAATTTGAGCCACTACTTTGAAGATAACAATATACAATATATTAACCATCGTTAATTTCCTATATTCTTGATAAGAACTTTGTATCATTGTTTTACATTTTTTTCTCTTTAAAAGAAAGATACATGATACACAGATTCTCTGTAATGAATGTGATTATTATGTATACCTAAATTGTACCAAAAAATTAAAAAAAAACTGCCTCTGGACAACCTCTTTCCATCTATCCAGTCCTGTATCTGAACTAAGTATTGGAGCTAGGGAGAGGGAGGTGCCAGAGAGGGAGGAGAAGGGGTGAAGAAGAGCAGAGGAAGTGGGGGCGGGAGGAAGGGGGACCTTCCTTCACTCACTGTCACCTTGTATGTAGTAACAGGAAATTGTGGGAATAGGACTGTGTTTTTGTGGAATATTTATTTAGTCTTTTTGAGACAGGGTCTCTATGCAGTTCAGGCTGGATTTGAGTTCATTTTGTAGCCACGGCTGGTCTCAAACTTACAGTGGTCCTCCTACCTCAGCCTCAGCCTCCTGAGTGCTGGGATTACAGGTGTATGTCACCATGCCTTTTGTAGAAATTCATAGCAAATTTATTGATACAAGTTTATGAGTGTTTCATTTCATCTATTAAAAGTGTTCATTTCATTGAATCATACAGCCATTACCATAATCAATTTTAGGCATATTTTATCACCCCCAAAATAAATCTTGTACCCATTGATAATTTCATTTCATCTGCTCGCCAGGTAGGCACT
Organism: Cavia porcellus; assembly: GCF_034190915.1. Lineage (NCBI taxonomy): Eukaryota > Metazoa > Chordata > Mammalia > Rodentia > Caviidae > Cavia > Cavia porcellus. Next base: position 83,510,420 of record NW_026947485.1, on the reverse strand, counting down.
TATGCCACTGAGCTAAATCCCTGGCCCTGAATACTTGGGTACAAGTTCTTAATTTTTATTTAAAAGCTTTTTTGGCTCAAGGGATTGAACCCAGGGCATTGTGTGTACATTCTGGGTAAGCACTGTACCACTGAGCTACATGTCCAGCTCTGTATTTAAGGATAAGTGTTGTCAGTTTTGATCCCTGAGCATGATCCCTGCGAGTGGGATTATTTGGGTTGTATGCTGATTCTGTGGTTAAGTTTTTTGTGTTTATTATTTATTCTGAGACACGGTCTTGCTCTATAGCTCAGGCTGGTCTTAAAATCACTATATAGTCCAGGCTGGCCTGCAACTTGTGAGGCTCCTCCTATCTCAGCCTCCTGAGTGCCAGTATTACAGGTATGTGACACCACACCTGGCTTGTAGTTAATCTTTTAAGGAAGCATAAGACTGAATTCCAAAGCTGCACCCCCATTTTACATTTCTAACCAGCACTGTCTGAGGGTTCTTGTTTTGTACTTTATCACTCACACATTTTTTGACTTTTTGATTGTTACCTTCTTATCGAGTATTAAGTGGTTTCATTGTGGTTTTTATTTGCACTTGCCTAATGACTAATGATGCTGAGCATCTTTTCATGTGTTTTTTAGCCATTTCTCACTAGAGAAATATCTAGTCAGGAACTATTCCTGTTCCTATTTTAAAATTAGGTTATTTATCTTTTTATTGTTGAGTTGTAATAGTTCTTTATATGTGCTGCATGATAGACTCTTATTACCAGATTTGCAAATATTTTCTCTAATTTGTGAGTCTTCTATTTTCTTTATCTTTTCTTCATCTCTTGCAATGTAAAAACTTTTAATTTTGTTGAAGTCTGGAGTATCTGTATATTCTTCTCTTGCTTATATTTTTGCTGTTGTATTTTGAGAATTGTCATGCTTTATTGCGTTTTCTTTTAAGGGTTTTATTATTAAACTTTTGTATGTATATGGCTGATACTTTTTTTTAAATTGTTTTTTGAGAAAGGTTCTTGCTTTGTAGTTGAGGCTTGAACTCTGATCTCCATGCCTCAGCTTCCCAAGGGCTGGCATTACAGGCATTTGCCACCGTGCTAGGCAACAGATAGCATAGTGAAGAATCCTTTTTTTCTTTTTTTGCTCTTCCTTTATGTCCTTTATCCATGTTGGGGCACCATTATGGTTTTTGTTTGTTTTTATTTGTGAGATAGAGTCTTGCTGGGGAGCCCAGGCTGGCCTCAAGCCCATAGTGATCCTCCTGGCACAGTCTCCTAAGTCCTAGGATTATAAGCCTGTTCCACCATGCTTGCTTTCTGATACATTTTGAGTTAATTTTTGTACATGGTAACAGATGGGTCTAATTTAAATCTTTAGCAAATAAATAACCAGTTGATCCAGCACTGTTTGTTGAAGAGATGATTCTTTTTCTCATTGAGTAGTTTTGGCACCCTTGTCAAAAATCAATTGACAGTAAATTTAAGAATTTATACCTGGACTCTTCAGTTTTAAAATATCGAACGGTAAATATATCCTTATACAGTGCTACCACATTGTCTTGATTACTTGTAGTTTTGTCTTTTTGAAATTGTGGAGGGTAAGTTTTCTTTCAAAAATTTATTTTTTAAAGATAGTTTTGGCTATTCTAGGTCCCTTGTATTTCTATATTTTAGGATCTGCTTGTTAATTTCTCCTTAGAAACCAGCTAAAATTTTGATAGGGAACATTTGAATCTATAGATTAATTTAGGGTTTATTGACATTTTAATAATATTAGATCCTCCAAGTCATGAACATGGAATATCTATTTACTTAGGTCTTATTTGTTTCAGCAACCTTTTGTACCTTCTGCACCACTACTTTTTTTCTTAAATTTATTCTTAAATATTTTACTGTTTTTGATGTGATCATAAAGGGATTTAAAAACATTTCATTTTTAATTGATCATTGCAAGAATGTACAAATACAGTTGATTTTGTATCTAGCTTTTGTCTTTTTCCTTTTTATCGGTACCGGGGATCGAACTCACGACTGCCTGCTTGCAAGGCAGGTGCTTATGCTGCTGAGCTAAGTCCCCAACCCCCTTTTTTACTTTTTATTTTAAAGAATAAAACCAAGCAAAATAAAACAGAATAAAGGCAATCAAAACAAGACAGTGTAAGTAACACTGGACTTCAAAACAAGGTAATAGGAAGTTATTAAGGATTACCATAATGCCTCTTATTGTTTTCAAAATAGCTGCCCATATTATTAGACACAGGAAAATCAAACAAAACACAACAGAATAGAACCAATCAAAACAAAATAATAAACCCAATGTAAGACTTCAAAACACGATTATAGTAAATAAAACATAGCTACCATAATATATCTTATTATCTTGGAATAGTGCCCATGCCATCAGATATAATAAAATCAAACAAGACAAAACCAAACCAAACCAAACCAAACAATGAAAACAATACAGGACTTCAAAACAAGACAAAAGGGGGTTAACAATGGCTACCAGAAGGAGCTTTGGCTTACCAGAACAATGGCTTTCAGAAGGAGCTCCCCCATAGAAGCTATACTTCATATTGTTATTCTGTAAATAGATGATCAGATTACCAGCTTTAGGCCTACAAAGTCAATAAACACTAACCACTATAAGCATTAAGTTATATTTTACTTCAATAGCTATCATCTCAGCCTGTGTTTCTCCAGATCAGCCAGTTGCTCACAGGGGTTGGGGAAGAGGGATCTTGGCCCTTCTTGTCTCCCAGTCTGTACGCTGGAGGGGCTGGCATCTAGTTGTCTTCCCTGTGGCCTGCGCCTGTTTTGTTTTGAGAAAGGGTCTTACTAAGTTATCCTGGCTGGGCCTGAACTTGCAAACTTTCTGCTTCAGCCTCTTAGTATCTGGGATTACTGGCAAGTGCCACCATGCCTGGCTGTATCTTGCATTCTTGATGAACTAATTTATTCTATCTTTTTGGATGAATCTTTTATCTTTAAGACAGTGTCATTATCTAATTGCCATGGATATATATAGGCAGGTAAGTTAGTAAGAAATGTTACAGGCAGTCCGATGGGGTAAGCCCTTGAAAGGCTGAATCAGGACAGATATATTACAACTGTGGGTGGAGGCATATTCCTTAAAGACAATACCTTGGGCTAGTGCCTGCCTGGCAAGCACAAGGTGATGAATTTAATCCCTGTACCAAAATAAAAAAAATACCCCCAAAAGACAAGAACATACCATAAGATAAAAGAATGAGTATAGGGCCAGGCATATAGCTCAGTGACACAGTACCTGTGTGGCAAGCATGAGGTCCTGAATTTGATTTGTGGTCAAAGAAAGAAAAGAATGGCTATAGCTACTTACTTCCCCAAAGAATGAATGGCAGTAATTGAAATTTTAAATAGATATCCATGCCTTGGGTAGGAGACCAAAACCTCTTTTTCAGGAAAAGTCACTATTAATTCCATGTACACTTGCTAGTGATTCACTTCTCGTGATCCTCCACTAAAAGATTATACTTGTAATCTTACTGGTTGACCATAGTTCTGCCCCACTTCATGCCTACCTTGTGAATTCTCATTGAATCAGTGTTACCTAAGTGACTATACTTGTACTCTTATTAAGTGATTATAGTTTTTTCCACTTTAGACTTGCCTCACCTTGTGGTTTTGCTCTATAAAACACTCTTGAGAATTGAGGTCCTTGGTAATCCACTCAAGATCCCTTGTGTCCCTGTTAGTCTTTCTTTCTCTAATAAGTATTTTCTGCTCTTAACCTCTGTTATTCCTAGAATTCATTCTTTGATTTTAGAGAACACAAACTCAGTATATAGTTCCCCCATTTTATAGGATTATTTGGAGGTTCTGTATCATTCCTGTATCAGGTAGAACTTCTAGTACAGTGTTGAATAGCAGTGGCAAGAGTAGTTATCCTTTTTTTGTTTGTGATCACATGGGAAAGAAGTCAGTCTTTCAGCATTAGGGATGATGTTTACTTTGGATTTTGTAGTAGTAGTTGTCAAATTGAGAAATTTCTCATTTGTTGAGTATTTTTATCATGAAGAGAGTTGGATTACTTTACGTGTTTTTTCCATGTCATTTGAGATATCATGTAGTTTTTATTTTTTATGATATGTTACTTTAATTGATTTTCAAATGTTGAACCAACCTTGTATTCTTGGTGTAAGCCCACTTTGTAATGGCACATGCTAGTTTTTATGTTGTTACTTGATTCAATTTGCTGGTTTTTTGTTGAGGATTTTTTCACTTATATTTGTGAGAAATTAATACATGTTTTGTAAAAATAATGGGTGTCTAACTTTTGTTTTTTGGTGGTGCTGGGAATTCACCCTCGGTTGCTAGGCCAGTGGTCTACCACTGAGCTACGCTCCCTGTCTTTTTTTTTTTTATGAGAAAATACGTGGTTTCTGCATAGTTAATTACATCTTACTCTGTATGGTGCAACTGAGAAGTAGTTACATGACAGCAAGTGTGGAGTGATTGGTAACAATGTCTGATGTTCTGATTCTGGCTATGTGGTAGACTAAGCTAATATGGACTACTACCAACACATGAAAATATGGTTAAAATATAGTTAAATTATTGTTTAACTGCCTCTCTGACTTTTTCACCTACTCACTTACCTTTCTTTTTTCTAACAGATACTAGAGTGGCTGCTTTTTTAAGGTACACCAAGTATACTTCTGCCCCATGGCCACTGTATATGCCATTCTTTTTTCTGGAGTGCTCTTCTCCTTGAAAGTAACATGGCTTATTCCCTCACTTGCTTTAGGTCTCTGATAAAATGTCAATTGTTCTTAGGGAGACTTTCTTGACTAACTCATGTGAAATCACTTTCTTATCTTGCAGATATCCTCTTCTCCTTGCTCTGCTTTACTTTTTGTTTTTTAATAGAACATGTATCTGTTGCTTTATTTCCTCTATTCTCCCTCTTCCCTTGCCTCACCCCACTGAAATAAAGTGTGTTGTCCTTTTTGATTTTTGTGTCTGGAATAAGGTCTGCATTAGGGGAGAGTCTCAATGAATATTTGACTGAGTAAACTGGAAAGAAAAATACCAGACAGTAAGAGGAAACTTAAAGTCTGAAAGATGTACTAGTAAGCTGAGTCTTGGAAGGTTATCAGATGTAGATGAAGGCCTTTATGTCTGTGGTCCAGACAGGAAACTTGTGTGTAAATCTTCTAACTAGGAAATTAATGTGAAAATTATACTTGTAATACTTGTATGAACCAGGAAGTATGTCATTCACAAGTATATCTACTTGTAGATAGACTTGTAGATACAAGTAGATAGTCTTTACTGAAGATAAACTCTTAATAATAAACATATGTACGTAGTTGGATGAGCAGCCAACTAGGAGAGGAAGCAAATCTAGTGTTTCTGTCTTTTTTTCATCACCAGAATAAAATACCTGTTATCCATATGTTATGGTTTGTGTTCAGGTGGCCCCCCACAAGCCTCATGCAGTCATGAATGTGGCTAAGTCTAGCAGTTGGGATTAGTTTGTTGTCTAGTGCTGGGATTGGTGAAGTGAGTGCTGCACCACCCAGTGGTGGATCTGATATACAGTGTAAGGGTGGGAAGAAAGCATGTTTTTCCTTCTCTTTTGCTGTTTGCTCTAGTGGTTTGCAATGGCCACAAACAGCTGTCCTGCCATGCTATCCTGCCTTGGAGCCAACTAAGTATGGACTGAAATCTTGATAACTGTAAGAAATAAACCCTTCCTTCTTTAATGTTGGGTGGCAGTTATTTTGTCTCGACAACGAGAAAAAAGTAACCAAGACATCTTAACAAAGAAGCTTATTTGGCTCATAGTTTCAGGGGATTCAGCACATGGTTGGCTGGCTCCAAGACAGAAATGGCATGGAAGGGCATGGTGAAGGGGTGTGGTGAAGGAAAGCTGTTGGCTGTATGGCAGACAGGAAGCAAAGAAAGATAGAAGTGTATCTTACCTAAGTTGTGTGCCCAGTGCCCTGCTCCTTTCCAACAGGCTCCATCTTTGAATATGGGACTTGGGAGGGGCATTTTAGACTTAAACCATAACATTATTTTCCTGGTCCACAAAAGGCTTATGTGTATCTCATTATGCAAAATGCATTTAGCCCATTTCTAGGAGCTCCTAAATAAATTCTTAACAGATTTAACATTGCTGAAAAGTGCAAGTCTAAGACTCCTCTGAGACTCAAGACAAACTCTTAGTTGTGAATTCCTATAAAAATAAAAAAGAAAGTTAAATATTTCCAATAATCAATGGCACATGGTAGACATTACCATTCTAAAGAGAGAGAGAGAGAGAGAGAGAGAGAGACAGACAGACAGAGAGAGTAATAGGAAGATAGAAATGAATGGAAACAAAACAAAACTAAAGTCTAGCAGGGCAAACATTAAACCCATGACCAGCGTAGGGCAGATTGTGAAATCCCAAAGGGCTTGGGTAACCCTGACCCTATGGCTTTGCTTGTTGCAGCCCATGTGGCCTCTCTTTGGCTGGCTCCACTTGAAGTGGATGTTCCACATTCCTGGCAGATGTTTCGACTTCCTAGAATCCCTGTTGCCTGTTCGGCTTCATTGCCATAGCTTTAAGCATCACTCTATCAGGGGCTTCTTTTTTTTTTGGTACTGGGGATCAAACTCATGACCTCATGCTTGCCAGGCAGGCACTTACACCATTAAAGTAAATCCCCAGCCCTGTTGGAGCTTCTTGCAAGGACTATGACTATATCACATCTGACTTGCTGTTCCTTTCTTTGAAATCCTGGTGAAAGCTTCTGTGATCCCAGATCTTTTGTGTTTTACATGCCTGAAAACCAGTGCTGTCTATCTGGATGATGCCACAGTCTTCTGTTAGCTTGAGCTGGCTCACTAGCTCTCCTTGGGTCACAACTACAGTGGCTTGAGGATCTGGATGGCTAAACTTGGCAGTTTACTTCCTTAGAAGGCCCTGCGTGAGGAGTGCCATGGGGGCTTGCTTGTCAAAGCAGACTTTAAAATTCTTTTTTAATTTTAAAGGGAATAAAACAGAACCAAACAAGACAATGAGAACAATATTGGATTTTAAAAACAAGGTGGAACACAATCCCCTATTATTGCCATACTGCATATTGCTATCCTCTAAATAGATGTTCAGACTACCAGTTTTAGGCCTGCAAAGTCAATCAAACAATACAAGCATTGTTTTTTTACTTTAGTAGCTATTATCTCAGCCTGTGTTCCTCCCAATCAGCCAGTGGCTTACTGGGGAGAGTAAATTGGCTCTTGTCTTCCAGCCTGCCCCCTGGCTTGCTCACAGGAGGGTGTTGGTATCTTGAATTCTCCCAACCTGCATGGTTGCTGCTGGCTCATAGGAAGGGGTTGGAAAGCAAAGACTTTTAAAGGAGTTTACTTTTTGTTCTCTTGAGTTATGATGAGTGGGGTCTGTCCCTTTTGTGAGATACCTTCAAGGCATCTTTCGTATTGTGCTGATGCAAAGTGCTTGACTTTTTAAAAAATGCTAATGTTTTCTGCAGTCAAGCTCTCCTTTGCCTTAACTTTACAAGTTCCTTTCTGGCCAAGTTTCAAATTTTTCACATCATTTAGGTACACTTTTTATTCTGAGACTCACCATAGTGTTGGCTAAAAGCAGTCAATAGTACCTATCTCACGATCTAAATGTTGAGCTGGCTTGAAATTTCCTCTACCAGATTCATTAATCCATCATCTTTAAATTCAACTTCACAAGTCTTAGTAGTCAAAACATAGACAAATTCTTGGCCCAAATGAAATACTCATAGCCTCCAGTCAGTTTCCAATACAGTCCTCATTTCCATCTAAAATCTCTTTCGTCTGACTTTCACTGTCTGCATTCCTATCAGCATCCTGAGCTTTGACTAGAATTGATCATCAAGCTCTGCTTCTAGCATTTTAAGGCTTCTCCAGGAGAGCATTTCCAAATCTTTCTAAATTCCTCTTGCAAAACAGATTCTGAAGGATCAGGAGTTATAAGCCAGGTGTGGTCACAGCAATGACCCATATTTGATCTCATATTTGATCTAGCAAATATGAGAATTGCTATCCAAAGGGAAAGTTTGAAAAGAATTATTTAAAAAAAGACCTAAAAGGGAGATCCTGAAGATGGCGGCTTGCTAGGTAGCTAGGTAGAGAGCTTCTCTGGAAAAACAACTCAGACGCTGGAATTTGACATGGAGAGGGCCGGATGAGTGGAGAGGGACTCTCACAACCCCAAGAGGAAACTGAAGGAAAAAGAAAAATAGGAAGAGGAAGGAAAAATACAAGTGGAGGCCTGGAACTGGGCATGCTCACTGAGCCCCATTCCACACTGTGCTGGGAGGGCCATGGAGTCACATGATCCATGGTCGTGCTGAAGTTGTGGCTGCCGATAACGGGAGTTGGTGAGTCCCGAGCCCTTGGCAGGAGGACAAGGTGCAGTATGGAATGGAGCCATGGTGGAGAGCTGTATTAATTCTTGGGGAGTGCTGGAAATTGGGTCTTGCATTGGTTGAGGCCAGCTGGCAGACATTTGGAGTGGGGCAGAGTCTGGCACTGCGGAGGCAATCAGTCAGCCACTCTTAGCTCAGAGAGAACTGGTAGGATCAGCTTGGGCTGAGTCATGCTCCTAGTCGGGACCCAATAGCCAGGGATGGAACTGTCCTGACCCTGTGACTTCTGCCACAGCACAGCCTAAGTTGCTGAAGGCATGTGCCAGTTGACTGGCTCAGAGAAGAGCAGTTAGCTCACAGTCCCTGTGTGCACCTCAGATAACAGCAAACTGGAGAAGGCAGCAAGCCCCTAGCCAGCACGCTTCAGAAAAACTGTAAGCAATATGGAGAGGACCTGAGACCTCCACCACACCTGTCTGAAAGAAACCAGAAACATGACAAGAGAAAAAAATAAGAGAAAACCTCCAGCCGCTGACCCTAGGAAAATAAGCCCAGGAGAGGTAAATACAGAAGAGAACCAATGCAACAATCATGCAATATTAGCCACAACATCAGTGGACATAAATACCTTCGTGACCTCATAGACAAAATTAAAACTAAAATTCTAATCCAAGATATAAAAAGATTAATTAAAGAAATGTTAAGCCCCTCTCAGGAAAACACAGATGGAAGAATGGAGGAACCCAGAAAAGGAAGAGAATCCTTTGGTGAAGAATATAAACAAACTCTAGAATACATGAAACAGATCAAAGAGATTATCAGGAAACTAAAGACTCCATTGAAAGCTGGCAAAATCCTTGACAGAAACTAAAGCTAGCCTTTCAAAACTTGAAGAGAGATTTACAATGTGTGATCATGAAAGAAAAGACCTATTAAAAATAACAAGGAACCAGGAAGTAACAATTCAAAGGCTAGAAGATGACAAGAGGATCTATAACTTAAGAATAAAACACATGAACAAAGAAGCAGGAGTAACCACAAATGAATTACAAAGGCTATTCACAGAAATAATTAAAGGAAAACCTCCCAAGCATTGGAAAAAGAAATAACATCCAGATAAATGAGGCATACATAACTACAGTCAACTACAACCAAAACAGATCTACACCCAGACATATAATAAGATCCCAGAAATCCACCACAAGAACAGAATATTAAAAGCAACCAGAGAAAAGAAGCAGATCACCTATAAAGGAAAAATCATCAAAATAACGACAGACTTATCAACACAAACTATCAAGTCGAGAAGAGCCTGGGGGAAAATAGACCAAGTCCTGAAAGAAAATAACCTTCAACCCAGATTGATGTACCCTGAAAAACTCTCTCTCAAAATTAATGGTGAAATAGGATGTTTCCAAGACAAGGAGGAACTGTAGGAGTTCATGGCCACCAATCCAACCCTACAAAAAATACTGAAGGACATTCGAGAGAGAGAGAGAGAGAGAGAGAAAGATTCCAGCAACAGTGGCAGAGAGGCCTCAATGAACGGGGCAGATAGTGGAATGAAGGAGAAAAGTGGACAAATAATAGCAGAAAAATAGAATAGCAGAGATGAGGCAGAGATGGTAAGCTATAATCTTTAATATAGATAACCTTGATACGATAACAAAAAGAAACACAGGCAGAGTAGATGAGGAGGCAGGATCCATTGAGATGCTCTGAATAGGAAATATACTCAACCTGATAGAGGGTTAATAAATTGAAAGTCAAAGATGAGAAAACAATGCTGTATGTGACAGGAACCAGAGAGAAATATGGACAACTCATCCAGCAGCTGCAGATAGATTGGAAAGACATGACACATTTTTGTAGTGGAGAACTACTCAGCTATAATGAAGGAAAAATTGGAGGCTTTTGTAGGTAAAGGAATACAACTTAAGATCAGACCCAGGGGTACAAAGGTTCAGAACCACTTTGTTAAATACCATAATCTTAAAAACTAAAGGAGTTAGTGGGACCCAAAATGTACAAAGCACCCTTTGAAAGGGAAAGGGGAGGAATTGCCTAAAAAAGGAAGGCAGAGGAAATTGTTAATAGTGTATCAGGATTTCAAAGCCACATTAGTCTTATCACTCTGTTTAGTTTGATTTTATTCTGTTCTAGTGTGTCTACTTATACTAGATTCGAGGGCACAAACAGCTATCCCCAAAATAGCAGGATATACTATGGGAACTATGCTTAATTTCCTATTAACTTAAACTGAAGCCCTGTATTACTTACATTGTCTTACTATGACTGATCTTACTTGAATCTGGTTTGTTAGATCACTGATTTGTCTTGAATGATTTTATTCGAATTTAGTAAGCTTGACAGTATCAAGTCAAAGAGTAGAGGCAACCACTCTGAAGATGACAAGATGCAATAAGATACCCATTCTGGTTTGATTATTAACTACTTTTGAAGATCTGCAATGTCTCCAATGATGTGTTTTTATTAATATTGCTATGTAGTACTATGTTCAATTATATTATGCCTGATGATATAGACAATTCTATTGAAAATAATAAGAGACATCATAGTAACTTGTAGATAAACTAATATTGTGGTTTTATATGTCTTTTTCATTTCATGTTTTTCTAGGAATTTGTTTTGTTGCCCTGTTTTAATCTATTTTTCCCTATAATACAGAAAGGATAGGTATACTTGTAGAGATTCACACATGTATAGAATTTCTAAACAGTTTTAGAGAATAGATAATATAATGCCTGATGTAATGAACAAATACTCTGAAAAAGAAGAAACACTAAGATATCCAGTGCTAATTCTGTAGCATTATGATATAAAATCTAGCGATACTATTATTCTCTGTTCAGAGTGATATTAGTCTAGTTTCTTTTGTTTAATTTCAACATACATAAAGATATAGACAGTTATATTTCCAGTGGACTTGCTTTGAAATCCATGTTTCTTAAAATTGTTTCCTTATGATCTGTTTTGTAATGTTTAATCTTACCCTCTTTATAATAAAAAAATACCTAAAATGATTAAATTGCTGTGTGAAAAAACAGAAAACAGACTTAAAAGAATAGGGACATCATAAACAAAAATAGGCAAATGTGAAATAGAACCAAATAGAATTTATACAAGTGAAAAACAATCATTAAGAGTAAAGTCTTTTTAGTTCATTATATAGGAGAATAGATATGGTTGAAGAGAATTTGTGAAGTTGGAATAACAACTGAAATACTTGCCTGTCATAATAGCTTACTAGTGCATGTCTTATCTAAAACTTCTGTTTAGTCCATCACTGATACCGGGGTGAGAGTTCTTCTGACTCACTAAGAGAACTGCTAGTCAAGTTGATGTCTTCCTTGACTAAGCTTGTCTCATTTATTGTGATCAAAGTCTGCAACATTCTGTGCTTTCTGTTTTTAAGGACGAACCACCAGGATTTTCACCTGAAAAACTTAAGAATAATTGAGCCTAACGAAGTGATACACTCAAGAGACACAGGTGTGGAAGCAGGTAATAATAGTTTTTATAAATTATATAGAACATTTCAAAAGGATTTTAGATTTCCTGCCCCAACCCCAAGTTGAGTGAGAAGAGAAGGTAAAGAATCAGTAATGGATTATGTCTAGGGGTGAGGATCTGGAAATATAAACACATTTTGTCTTCTGCCTTCCTGATGCTTGGATACTGGATATTTACCACTTTCTTTTAGGTAGTAAGTCAGAGACTAGTTTTTGTTGGTGGATGGCTTTTATTTTTTATTTTTCCTAGGGATAGGTGGTAATTGTGGGTGGAGGTAGATTTCCATTGAAAATGTACTATTATAGTTCTTCTGATCTTATACTTCACCTCTGATACAGTTCCTTATTAATTATTTTAGAAATTAGCTTTTAACCTTTCATCAGATTCTGAAATGAGAAAAATACTTTGTTGTGCTTTATAAATTGAGTTTGCTTCTAGGGAAGTCTTTTTTGGGAATTATTTCCTGGGACTATCCATTCTCCCCAGAACTTAATTGTCTGATAAGTTGCTAGAAATCTGAATTCTGAAAAGTGGTGTATTATTGTATTTCTGTACTGGTAAGCCAGTGCTTTCTGTAGACTCCCCAGGAAAAACATAACATTTCCTTTCTGCTGACTGAAACATTGATCCCTTGAAGTGCTAAGAAATCATGACTGTCTAATCTTTATTTAGCATAGCAGTGCTATTAACACAGGCAATTTTAGTTCTTTTTTCTTTAGAAATATAGATACCCGACACATTTTGATTACAATAAGAAGTAAGAGAAGGAGGAGGAAGAAAAGTAAGATAAAGGAAAAATTAAAGAAAGTAAAAAGGGATTTAATCATTAAGATTTAGAGTTAGAAGATAAGTATTTAAAAATCATATATGAGGAAATAAGAGTTTCAGTAGTCCTAAGTTGTAGGTGCTAGCTGTAAACTAGGTCCCACATGTTTTGATTCTGCTGGTCTTAGAATTCTAAAAAAACTTTTAAGTCCCCCAGAGAGTATGGTGATAAGGGAGCATGGGCTTGAGAATTGGATTGACCTTGGGTCCTGGTTCCTGATGATCCAGATAACTTGGGTAGCTGCTTAACTCTGTTTGACTCCTGTTTCTTTATGTGTAAAATAGGAATAATGAAACCTTTCATTGGAGTATACTGTGAAAAATAACCATTAATATATGTAAAGTCCTCTGCCCTTCTTTAGCAATGAAACAGAAACAAATTGCAATCTCTAAAGCTAGAATATGCATGTTGGAAGAGCATGTGTGCATGTGTTAGGATGCTGAAATTGGAGTAAAACAGCCTCTTCTCTTCTTATAAAAAGATGTGTGGAAATCTCAGCTGTTGCTTCAGATCTAGATTCAAAAATTTATTTATTTATTTTTTATTTAAAGAAAAAAACATAAAAAGGGTAGAAACAATACAGAATTTCAGAAAAATAAACAGTAAGAAATCACCAGTCGATAAGTTGCATACTGCATCTTAGAAATAGTTGCTCGAGTTATAAAATTAAAGCATACAAAGTGATAGTCAAACAATGACACTGCAAATAGTTCTGCTCAATGATCCAACAAGAACTTAGTAATATGTTTATGAGTCCTACACACTTGTTTTCAAAAATGTATCTTAAAAGATTTTATTTTAAAGAGAATAAAACCAAACAAAATGAAACAGAATAAAGCCAATCAAAACAAAACAATGAAAGCAATACAGGACTTTAAAACAAAACAAGATAATAGGAAATTATCAAGGGTTACCATAATGCCTCTTGTTATCTTCAAGATCACTGCTCATACCATCTGACAATAAAATCAAACAAAACAGGACAGAATAAAACCAATCAAAAGAAATCAATGAAAGTGATATAGGACTTCAGAACAAGAAAATAGGAAATCAGAAATGGCTACCATAATATATCTTGTTATCTTCAAAATAACTGCCCATACCATCAGATGTAATAGGCTCAAACAAAGCAAAACAGAATAAAACCAAACCAAACGAAACAATGGAAATTATACAGGACTTTAAAACAAGTTAATAAGAAATTAATAATGCTTAGCATCTTCCCTTTTTATATGTTTCCTCCCCTTTCACTTTCACAATACCTGTTGTACATTTTGGATCCCATTAATTCCTTCAGTTTTTTTATTCTAGGGAGACAACACAATGTTTACCTGTGTGAATCTTAGTCATGTCACCCCTGAGCATGATGTCAGGTTGCATCCATTTACCTACAAGAGCCTCGAGATTATCCTTTTTATAGTTGAGTTGCTTTCCATTGTTAAAACCACCATTTCTTTCTTATCCATTCTGGGTCCCCCAGCTCTCCCTGCTTTTTTCTGGGTCCCCCTTGCGTGGAGCATTGTCTTGTCTCCTCCAGCCTTCATCCATGAATTATTTTTTGAGTCAAATGTGTTTCTTGTATACAGCATGTTGATGGGTCCTGTCTCCCGATCTGCTCTGTTTGTGTTTCTTTTTATTGGTGATTTGTGTCCCTCTGCGTTAATGGTTATGAACAACATACACTGGTTCATCTCTGCCATGCTAACCTTTTGCTGTTGGTCTCCTACTTTTCCCCTCTGTTCAGTTGCCTTCCCTACTCAGTGATCTCCCTCTGCTGCTGTTCCTGGATAAGTTCAAGTATTTTTTGAGCTCCTATAATGTAGTAGTTGTTGTGCATGGTACTTTCTCACACATTACTTCTTTAATTCTCTTGTCACCTAATGAGGTAAGTATGTTGTGCTGTAATGTGCAAACAGTGAAAAGCCTTGTTTGTGATAAAGACTAAAGGTTTAGGAACTTATTTCTAAAAGCAGATTCATATATGTAAGACATTTCAATGAGTCATTCTCTTTAGGGCATGACTTAAAAATACCTGGCAGTGTATAGTCTAATATTACATCATGGATTAGGCCTGTTGCTCTTGACTTTCTACTTCCCTACATAACTTTGCTTAGTTTCTGGCTGCTTTGGATGTTTCTGAAAAATATGAGGGTATGTAATGAGCACATATCATAATACAGCATCATCTAAGTTCTTAGCTTTCTTCATTTCCCATAAGATTTATTTTTTTGGGTCTGAAAACCAGGGACAAAAAGTTGTGACATTCAGTTATTTCCTTTTTTTTTTTTTTACATTTAGTTATTTCTAAGAGAGTGTAGGTATGTGTTAGGTGCCGGGCTAAATAAACAGTTATGGAAATGAGATGGCCCCTATTTTAGGCCCCATACACCGCTGTTATACCACTTAACCACACTGCATTTAAGATTGTTGTATTCTAATTCCAACCATTGCAAGTACTTGCATAACATTTATTATGTGCCAAGCACGCTAAGTGCTTCATAGAGAGTAACTAATTTTATCTTCATAAAATTACCCCACCAGCCATACCAGTCACAACTTTTACTTCCTCTATCTTTTGGGCTTTTTTTTAATGCTATTTTCTCCATGACTGACACTTACAGTCTTGCAGTCCTATCTTTCTTCACCTCAGGCTGCTCATCCATTCAGTCACTTGCAAGGCCTATTGTTTTTGTGGTTACAGCGTTCCAGCCACCTCTGGAAGTAGAAAGCCATTGTATGTGTCTCAGCAGTACACCGCATGACCTCAGCTATTGCCTGTTTCTGTCTTCACTACATTCACTGTTACTTCCCTGCCCCTTACCATATTCTGTTGGTTCAGCTATTGGGAGTTCTTTTGCCATGTCTGATGTAGGTGACAAAAATGTGGTTGTGGGCCAGGGATTTAGCTCAGTGGCGTAAGCGCTTGCCTGGTAAGTGTGAGATTGTGAGTTCAATCCCTGGTACCCCAGCCCCCCCATAAAAAAATGTTGCATTCGATTAGAGACAGCAGCTAAATGAGATGGGTTTGAAGATGAGAAGGAAAGAAGACAAGTGTTGAGAGCAGTAATGGGGGCAGGTGACATTGTGGAGGGAAGTAAATGCAGTAATAGTGTGGCTCATGAATGCTTTTGTTTGCAAACAGTTTGGTTCACAAAGCGTTTGGTAAAATTTTGTTTGTGTTCATAAACTCCTGGGTGACAACATGACCACAGACTCCTCTCCAAACCAAAGGTAGCATGTTCCCCGAAATAGTAAAAGAAAGTAAATTTCCTAAACTGAGGTACCATTGTCTTCCACTATAGTAGAGTGGTACTGATGGTGCTAATGACTGGAGATGAGATGAGATGGCCCAGGGTGTCAGACAAGAGGAAGAATGAATGAAGAGGCAGGAGGTGGTGAAGGGTGATGGGGTGTGGGGGGAAGGGAGCAGGTTAAGGTGGTAAGGAAGCAGAAGGTGTCTTTGGCTAGACTGACTGGGTTTTATGCTCATCATTGGTTAGCTTTATTGGTGAGATTAGTGGCAGTAATGATACATGTCAATAACCAACACTACAAACATTATAGTTGGTACCACCAATGTCTCTAAGTCAGAATATACATAAATTAGAAGCCAAATTCTATATATAATAATCTTAAGAGAAATTATATTGAACTCCATCAGGCAGTTGCTTTTTAGAAAGCCAGGTGCCCAGGCTGTGTTTCAGACCAGTTAAATCAGAAGTCCCCATAATTCAAATGTCCACCTAAGGTTAAACCACTATTCCAAAAGAAGTCTTCATTTTTGCTTTATTCTTTTAAAAATATGTTAACTTGCCTAGAAATATAGTTTGGAAGAATGACAGATCTATTTTGAATCTCTAGAGTAAAAGTTTTTAGATGCCCACAATCTTACAAGATTCTAGTAAGCTTCGCTTTGGATTGAGTGAAGGTGTGGCATATAAATGTAGATCAGACCAGGTACCTCTGACCTCTGTTTGATAGGTGAGGAGTTAGTTATAGGCTTAGTAGATTAGACAGAAGAAAAGGATGCCCTCTGAATGAATAGTGTGCAGAGGCATTTGTAAGGTAAGGAACATGGATATACTTGAATCATGAGTAGTTTTCAGTGATTCTTTGATTACTTTGGTCTTCTGAGACTTTTCAGTTGGAGCCTGTGGCCTCCTGCTATAGTTGTTCTTGTTGCAGGTGATGAATGGGGCACTTTTTCCATGAGTCCTCCAATCAGCATGGTACCTCCTAGAGGAATCTGTTGGAGTTGAAGAAAACAGCTGAGTTATAAAAACCTCAGGGGCTGGTGGTGAAGCAGAAGCAGCAAATGAAAATGTTAGAGAATCGAAAAGTCAGTAAGTAGAGTGTGAGCCAGAGCTAGTGAGGACATCAGTTTTTGAAAATAACCTGAGTATGGTTGCCTCCTTTATACATGGCATTGTACAATAGAATGATTTTGGTTAAGTACATTCTTTATCTGTTTAAAAATGACTCGGCAAAATCCAAAACACTGACGGTACCAGATGCTGGGAAAGATATGGAACAACCAGGACTCTTGTTAATTGCCAGTAGCAATGCAAAATAGCGCAGCCACTTTGGAACACAATCATCAGTTCGTTATAAAGCTAAATAAGCTTTTACCATCCAATTCAGCAGCGACATTTTTTGGTGTTTACCCCAGTGAGTTAAAAGTCACAAAACCTACTCATGCTTGATTATAGCAGCTTTATTTATAGTGACTAAAATTCGGAAACAACCAAAAAAACCTTTCAGTAGGTCAGCAGGTAGTCTGTAGTGCATCCAGACATTGTAGTATTATTCAGGACCAAAAAGAAATGAACTATCAAGCCATGGAAAGACATGAAGAAACCTCACATGGGTATTACTAAGTGAAAGAAGCTACCTACTGTATGATTCCAACTGTGTAACCATCGGAAAGGACAGAGGTATAGAGACAATAGGAAAGATCAGGTATTGCAGGGGGTGGGAGAGAGGGTGGAGTACAGAGATTTTAGGGCTGTGAAAATATTCCATATGATACTACAGTGGTGGATATGTCATTATACATTTATCAAAATCCATAGACTACAACAACGAGAATGAAATGAAAAGTAAGCTGTGGACGTTGGGTGGTAATGACATGTCTGTGTAGGTTTATTAATTGTACAAATGTACCACTCTGATGGGGGAAGTCAGTAGCAGGAGAAGCTGTGTGGTTGGGGGCTGGGGCTTATGGAAACTCTGCTCAGTTTTGTTGCAAGCCTATAATTACTCTTAAAGATAAAGTCTATTAAAAATGAGTGGTGAATCTCATCATTCTACTTCAATTCTAATCATACAGTTTTGTGCGGATAGTATATAGAGTTGTAAAATATGCATGATCCTTAGTCTATATTGGTTTTCTTTGATGTCACTTTGCTGTGTATCCATGAGACTATAGCTATGGTGTTTATTAGAACTATTAACTGATCTCAATATTTTTTGAGAAAAGGTCTTTTTGAAGAACCAAGTCAGCCTGTATTTCTGTGTCTTCTTCACATAGAAATAGTTTCTTATATTCACTAGGAGGCAGTGCACTTTGATTCTGACTACTGACATATTTGTAAAAGATTAAGACTTCCTGTAGGGACACATATAAAGTCCCTATCATTTCTTTTGACTTGTGTTTTTCTGTTCCTGTTTCATGTTTTGTAGTTCTGGTTTTACTGGGTCCCCTGGGACTGACTGGGTCATAGAATCCATGCCACATTTTAAAGAGGAAAATACTGAAGCCTTGGTCCCTTTTTCTCTGAGGTCACGCAACTAGGTGGTACCAAGTAGTCATGGGCTTAAGACTGAGCTTTCTTTTGTTTGGCTAATGAACAAATACTTTATAAAATATACTTATTTTAGAGCAGCTTAACTTAAGAGGCAGAAAAACGTCAGAAGATGAAGATAACGATCACTCCAATTTACTTATCCCAAAATAACCACTATTAAAACTTTGTGTGACTGTCTTTTTAGGAATTCCCCCCCTTTCTTTCTCTCTCTCTATATATACAATTTTGAATAAGTAAGAACCATCAGTATGTGTCCATCTATAGTCTGTTTCCCCACCAGTATTGTGTGGGCATCTTCACAAATCAAATAACAGCTCTATATAATATTTTCCTATGTCTGTGTAATTGTTAATAGTTGCTTAGTGTACTGTTTTAGGTAATATAGTTTATTTAACAAGTCATGTATTATTCTACTTGTTTTGCTACTATAAACAAAGGCCAACACCTGTATATTTATACACTTGCTTAATTATCTCCTTAGAATAAATTCCTGGAAGGAAAAGAGGTTAGGTAATAATCAATTTGGAAATGAGTATTAGTTGCTCCAGTTTTCTTGCCACATAATGACTGTTTGGAAGTAGTATTTGAGAAGTGTAAATATTAGTGTTTCTGGCAGTTTTGGACTTGATCTAGCATTGGGGTGTTGAGTTTGAAGGTCTAGCTTGGGTGGGGCAGAATGTGGAAGGCACCTAGCTTGCTTTAAGCTGGTCATTGAATTGCTGGAGTCAGGCTGGTTTTGGAACAAACTTTTCTGTTGTTGCAGACAGCAAAATGGCTCCAAAGGTGACTTCGGAGCTGCTCCGGCAGCTGAGACAAGCCATGAGGAACTCTGAGTACGTGACAGAACCAATCCAGGCCTATATCATCCCGTCGGGAGATGCCCACCAGGTACGGAGTGGAGCTGGGCTGAGGGTGGGACTGGTTAGCCTCCCTTCTCTTTTCAGTCTTCCTCCAGCTGTATCATGTTTGTAAAATTCTAATTGTTGGCCTATGGCCAAGAATGTCTTCCAGGGCTTGACACAGGGACACATATCCAGTAGGGTCCCACTGATTGCCTACTTCCTTGTTTCTAGTGAATTCAGGCAGCTACTGATAAATTGTGAAAAAATGGACAAATTAAGGGGCGGAAGTCTAGGATCTTTTTGTTACTGATACACTACATCACATTTTCTCTGCTCACCCTAGCGGGATTGACTTTCTTGCCTCCCTTTTGCCTATCCAGGTGGCCCTATTACTCTGCCATGGCTAGAAGGTATCTCTACCCTAGCAGTAATTAGGGGTGTTACTGAAAACTCTCACCCTCGCCACCACTTTTGATGATAGCAACTCAGTAAGTTCTTCTTCTGTTGAGAAGACTGTTGAAATAGGGGTGAGTTGCATTTAGAGAGACAGAGCCCTCGTGGAAGGCTGAAGGCCAGGAGGATGAAAGAACTCTAGGACCCACAGAAGGAATCGTGAAGTGTTCTAGTGCCTATGTGGTGGTGATGGTGCAGTAGGGTTACAAAGGTGAGTTTAAGATCAAATTCCTGCCCTCAATCTCTCTACAGTTTAGTGAGAAAGGAAATGATATACAAAGTGCTATTTTTCTTTTTCTTTTTTTTGTCTTTTTTTCATTTTTATCGGTACGGGGATCGAACTCAAGACTGCCTGCTTGTAAGGCAGGTACTTTTGCTGCTAAGCTAAATTCCCAGCCCCACAAAGTGCTATTTTTCTATAGATATCTATACACTTTTTCCAGCCTTCACTTATGCGCAAGGTGCTGCTTTAGGTACTGTGCATGATACAAAGATGAGAATTATTTTTGGTCTCAAGAAGCAAACAATTCACTAATAGAGTGTGATGTACATACACATAAGTATACTGCTGTGCAGAATGTGGTGCTTGTTGTGAAAAACTGACAGAGACCGTAGAGCTTCGAGGGTGCCAGGGCAGGGTGAGGGAAGGTTTCATAGAGCAGGGAGATATTTCAGCAGAACTTGGAAGATGGGTAAGTAGAGGACAGAGTAGAGAAGGATGGAAGGAATTCTAGGGAGGAGCAAAGTCAGAGAAGCTGGATGCTTCTTGTATGTTTTAGGAAAAGTGGTGGTGGGTTTCCCTTAGCAAGAGCCCAGGGAAATAAAAACCATCAGTAGGAAATAAGGTGGTGCTGTAGGATTCTTCATTTGTAGGTGACAGCAACAGTTTCCGATATCTTGAGCACAGAAAGTGCTGTGTGTGGCTGGGCAGAAGCATGGCACACGCACAGCTCCCTGTGCTGAGGGTGCCTTCTGGAGTGCTGCCTGTCAGCCCTTACCCTGGGAGTCTGGACCCTGAGGATGGGGTGCAGCTGGCCCAGGGAAGGACTGGGGTTCACTTTTGCCACATATCTGTTTCCCTTTTTCAGCCTGTAGGCTAGGTAGTGTATACCTGGTAAGTGTATGTTATGTCTCTTTCTCTCTGACTTTCAAGATCATTGAGAGCTGAAACCTTAATCTTCAATCGAGTCCCAAGTGAAAACCTGACTGGTATAAACCCTTGGTCCTGCTTGATGTGCTCCTGTGTGGGGTGTCACAAGGCACCCAGCATAGGGGTGTAGCCCTTATGTGTACCATAACGGAGGGTGTGGCAGATGAGACTGTGACCATAGGCTGAGCTAAGATCCAAAAAGCTCACCTACCTGGCTGCCCTCTTTTTGCCCCTTTCCAAAGGTCCTAGGCCACGGGCTTGTGGCAGTGTGAAGCCTGCGTTGCTTTAGACCAGCCTCAAGATTAGACCCTGGCCTGGAGACGTGAGGTCTCCTGGCCTCAGGAGCAAATAAAACACAAATAAACAAAGGGGTTGGAAGACTTGAGGCAATGGCTGTAAGTTTAGGATACATGGTGCTTAGAACAGTGTTCTTCAGACTTGTGTTTTGTGGTGTGCCTGTGGTGTCTTGTGAGATGTTCTGTAGAAAATGTATTCATTGGCCTGGAAAATAGTTGAAATGTGCTTAACAATTTTTAAAATTGTAAAAAAAAGTTGCATGAAACCTACCATTGTAACCACTTAAAACTCAATAGTACTGTGGTGGTAAAGGTGTGCTCTAGTAAAACATCTCTAGTGCTTTTTTTATCTTGCAAAACTGAAATTCTGTGCTCTTAGATATACCTGTAGTTGTTAAATAACAACTTCCTATTATCCCTTTTCCTTCCCCTGATAACTGCCATTCTACTTTTTAAGATTTTGACTGTTTTACCTATTTTCTATAACTGGATTCATGCATGATTTTTTTCCCTTAATACTGGGGATCAAACCCAGAGCTTTCGCTCTGAGCTACATTCCAGCCTTTTTTTTTTTCTTTATATTTTGAGCCAGGGTTTTGGTAAATTGCTAAGTTGCCCAGGCTGGGCTTGAACTAGTGAGCCTCTTATTTCAGCCTCCCAGAAGGCTGAGATTGTAGGTGTGTGGCAACACCTGAGGCATGGTTTGCTGTTTGTGATTGGTTTATCTCACTTAGCACAATATCCTCAAAGTTTAGCTGTGTGTGTATTCTGAAAATGAGACCAGGCCATATGTTAATTTTTGCTCCAAAAGATGTAGTAGGGCTTATTTTCGGGGGACATCTTGTTTTTTCATGTACTGTAGTTTGTATTTATTCGTCTATAAAGATTTACCTTTATTCATGTACATAAATCTGCATGTATTCAGATACAGTCATGCCATTATCTGGAATGTCGTTATAACTCTTCAAAGCCCAAATTTGACCTGAATGTCTTTTTTCTTTTTTAGGACAAAGTCTTGCTATGTAGGTCAGGCTAGCTTTGAAATCACTGTGTAGCCCAAGCTGACCTTGAACTCACAGTAATCCTCCTGCCTCAGCCTCTCAAGTGCTGGGATTTCAGCTGTGCACCAGCATGCCTGGCTTTGACCTGAATGTCTTGCGACTCCATTTCTTGTAGAACCATTGACCTCAATCTCTCCAATAGCTTTCCTTACATGACCACTTCTTATCCATGTGATCTGCTTGGAGTATGCTGGCAACTCAGCTGTCAGCAATTTTATCCCAGGGTGACTTCACCCAAGTCACGACCTCTTGCAGGCCCGGTTTCACAGTTTCCATTAAGTCAGATATTAATTGAAGACTTACAAGACAGGTAGTGGCAACAAAAATGATGGTAGTTAAGAATGATGGTTCACACAAAAGTGATGAAAAATTTCAGGCACCAAAATTTACAAAACACTTCTTTATGTCACATGAGTTTAAGTCCATCTATGGCAGCACATAGCAGATTGAATTATGAGGGTCCATGTCAGGCACCAGCACGCCCCTTCGTTATTTAGTATGCACATTGTCCTTGCGCCTACACTCTGGTTATTTGACAGTGGCTCGAGTTCATCTATTACACAAGCATTTTCCTCTTGTCCGAAGGTGCTTGCTTGGGTATTTACAAATACTTGATTATAATTTATGGTATCATTTATTTTAAGTTTTAATGTCAGTTATGTTTATATAAAATTATATATTAATATGTTATAATTCAGTACATCTGTCATGTGTTGCAACTGATGTACTAAATGTGTCTGACTGACAATCTTGACTGAGGCTTGTTTTTGGGTTGGGGCTTTACATGCTAGGGCTTATTTTCCAGTGAGGTCTTATTTTCTAGGAAATACAGTCTGACAGGTGTAAGGTGTAACTACTAAATTTATATTGGACAGTTACCTAACTGCAGGGCTTCTTAGGGCCTATGTGGATGTGTTTCACTCTCTAAAGAGGAACAAACAGTGTTCATTGTTTTGTAGCCTGTAACGTTTATGAAATTCTCATGTCACCTCAGGGGTGGAGTACAGACTGTATCTTTGTTGATTCATAATAGCACTTTTTGTACCAGAATGGGTTAGAACTCGCTCGTCAAGGAAGTGAGCAGAAGAAGAGGTCAGAGCATAGAGGGGAAGTGAGGAGGACATAAGCATCGGGTGGGCGAGGGCACATCCCCGGGCTGCATAGGGAAAAGCTAGAAAGAGGTTGGCAGTGCGGGAGGAAACCATGGTGGCGAGTGCACTCCTCCTGTGTGGTTTAGGAGGCAGTTGGGAGATGAGAGGAGACTGGCTGGATTTGAGGTTGCGTTTGCTCAGGGATCCTTTCACTCTTTGTTCATGAGAAGAATCAAGGTTCAGCAGCTTCATTGAAACCACATTTTCACCTTGACCAAGTCCTGGATGAGTAAAGAGGTAATCCGTATGCTTGGAACCAAGTCATGGCAGCATCATAGTTTCAAGGTGCTGGACTTCCTACTGTTTAATAGCCCAGCCCCAGGCCTTGCTTAGGGAAGTCCTTTTTTCTTCTCTTAGCTGCCTTTGATGAGCCCTTTGCTGCCTCCTGTCTGTCCCAGGCCTTAGCTTTTGTACTTAGGCTTTGTGTCTCAAAGACTGGGGTTCATCAGTGGTGTTTCTCTGTCTGTCTTTGAGACTCTGGGCAGGCTGATTTGAGTGCAGGCACTCTTATCTCAGGGTGGAGCCGGGTGGTGGTGCTTGTTACTGGAGTGCATTGTCTAGTGGTTTGTTCAGATTCTTCTGAATGTTCCTGGCACTGTCCTTGACTGAACAGTCCTTGTCTGAAGTTGGGGAAGTCCTCTGAAAGGAGCCTCACAGGCTGCCATGGGGCTCTAGCTAAAGACTCTGGGATAGCTCTGTTTGTGAACCTCAGCTTCGGGGGGTGGCCTCACTGACCAGAGGATGACCTTAGTGCTACTTGAAAGAAAAGGTGAAGGTTTCTGGCTAAGGTGTGCTTGAAGACTTTGTATTTCAGTTTTGTTTTTCTTTTACTTAGAGTTACAATTATGGTCTGTAAAATCTGTGTTTACGAGCAGGAAACGTTCTTGTGGGCCAGGCTAGGCCAAGTTGATCTGCTGCTCAGGAGCCTTTTTTTTGCACCATAATGCTGGTTTTTGGGATACTGTGAAGGCTTTTTTTTGTCGTTTTAAAACCAAAACATAGCATTTATACATCTTAAGGGGGAGCAGTATGGTAATTTGATACACATGTATGAGGGATAATTGAAAGATACAGTGAATATTTACATTTAAAAAAACCTCAGTAAAGGACACATTGCCAAGAATGATGGGGTAAGTCTGTTCAGAATGAGGTGGAGTATTTTGAATGTTTGAGAGGGATTAATGTCAAGGTGTCTTACTGTAAAAACTTTAAATTTAAACATTCACGGTGTTTTTTTTATCCCCTCTCATTGATGAAATGTTTACAGTGATTTATGTCCAAATAAAACTGGTAGAGTGTGTTGTCATCCATCTTACTTGCCAAATCTGGCATTGTGTGACTTCTGGGTCTCCCCCAAATCAAAGTGATTCTGAAAGGTGCATGTTTTGAAAATGGCAACCATGGTGGCCCCGCTAAAGACACTCATGAAGAGGACTTCCAGAACTGCTTCGGAAGGCTGTAAGGATGATGGATAAGTGTGTTTGCGAAGAGGAGGAGAGCTCTGAGGGGAATTCATAGCAAGGCATCTTTCACTGTGGTACATTTTTAAAAATGAAACATTCACTCTGTTTTTTGATCCTATTACATAAGCTGTGTAACAAGTCAGGGTCATAAGCCTTTTTTTAAAAAACCTCTTTAAACAACCATTTTGATGTGTTGGAAATTTCATAGTCCTCCAGTCATTTGAAATATATAATAGATTATTTTGCCCAGTAGTTACCCATTGTGCTTTAGGAAAACTAAAACTAAGTTCTCCTTTCTGTGTTTTCTACTCATTTCTGTCCTGCTGCCTTCCCTAGTCTCTAGTGACCGCTGTTCCATTCTGTCTGTGAGACTGACGTACTAGTTTCTACGGATGAGTGCAAGAATGTGGTATTTGTCTTTCGTGGCTGACTTATTTCCTTAACATAATTCCCTCCATTTCTGTTCATGTTGCTGTGTATGACTTGAGTCCTTTCTTTTTACAGCTGAATAATGTTCAGTTCTCTCTGTATACCATTCTCTTTAGCCATTTATCCACCAGTGGACATCTCGGTTAATTTTGTACTTTAGCTGTTGTGAGTAGTGCAGGAAACAGGACCCCAGCCTTCCTTTGGTGTAATGATGTCATCTCCTGTGGATACATACACTGAATCATTTGGTAGTGTACTTTTAGTTTTTTGAGGTACCCTTACTGCTTTCTGTTAATGGCTCTATTCATTTACACTGTCACCAACAATGTATAGGAGTTCCTCTTTTCTCCCCATCCTTGTCAGCATTTGTCATTTTTGCCTTTTTGATTACGGCTTTTCTAACTGGGTCGAGATGATATCTGTGGTTTTGGTTTACATTGCCTGTTAATTAGTGAAAATGAGCATGTTTTCTTATACTTACTATTTTTCTTTTGAGAGGTGTGTATTTAGTTCTTCAGCCCATTTAAATTTTGTTGGGAGTTTGAAATTTTTTCTCATTGACATTTAGACGTAGCCTAATATCTCCAAAGTATTTCCTTTTGAATTTGACAGTGAGGTTCTTCATCTCTTGTGCATGGTTTAGGAGTATAAGAATCAGAGGGCTACTCCCTAGGTGAGGAAACTCAGGCTCTCATCCTAGACTCATGGGTTTTTTCAGCAGTATCCTGAAGACATAGACTTGCTCTGTATTAGTTTTCACTTGTTACACTGTTTAGACTGTACATATTTCTATATTTGTACTCAATTGCTGTGCTGTCTTTACCATTCATTTTTAAAGAACTACGTCCTTTATAAGCGGGGGAAGTTGTGTTTTGTTTGGTGGCCTTTCCTGATGCCTGCTTAGGGAGAGGCCCTGACTGACACAAGTGGTTAGCCTGTAGGCCTGTGTGTAGGATCTGGAGACTTTATAGGTTTAGATCCCGGAGTTACCACATACTAGTTGTTTGACATTGAGCATGTTACTTCAGATTCTTAACTGTCAGTTAAACTCTCTGGGTCCCAATTTTTCTCTTTACGTCAAGGGGATAGTGCCTACCTGATAGGGCTGGTGTAATAGCTGCACATGTTGATGTCTGTCTGTCCCCTAATAAGTGTCATTGTATCAGCTACTATTATTGTTGTCAATTATGTTTATTACTATTATAGAAATGAGTGAGATGCTTCTTAAAGAGGTTCATAAGTAGATAAGTCACAGTCACAAGTGGTAATGTAAGTAAAAACTGCTAAACATCAAAACAAACAAGCAAACAAAAAAAACCTGCTAAACATCATAGTAAATGACCCAGTGAGTACTGACCAGAAGGAACAAGTGAGATGCACATGTGACTTTAAATCTTCTTATAGGCATATTGAAGTAAAAAAAAGCAGTGAAGTAAAGTTTAATAATACATTTATTTCTCCAGTACGTCTAAAATACTACTAACATACTAATGTGAAAATTTTAAACAGGTACTATACATTTCTTTTTTATACTGCACCTTTAAGTGAGGTGTGCACTGTACATTTACAAAGCATCTCAATTTGAGCATGCAGTAAGCATCAGAAATACTTGATCTATGTTGAGATTTCATTCCATTTACTGTTAAAAAATGAACTCGTACTGAAGTTTTAAGCATAGTTAAAAGTTTTCTAATAATTTAATCTTGAGTGTCAGTTAAAATTTAATTGAAGCAAAATGAAATAGAAGATTTTGTTTGTCCCTCGCATTGGCTTCATTTTCAGCGTTCCACGTGTTGCTGGTGGTGGCAAGTGGACATCACAGGCTTAGCAGTGAGGACTGCACTGCAAAGTGAGGGGAATATTGTAAGCTGGCAGGATCAAGGACTGCTTCGCAGAGTAAGTGGCATTTACATTTTAATGTGGACAGGTAGATTCAGATGCATGGACAAGGCACAGAAGATACAGAAAACATAAAATGTGCAAATCTATGGGAATAGGAGGAGATACGCAATGGTAAAAGAAAGAAATTCAGAGCCTGGGCAGGCTCATGAGCCTCCCACCCCTGGTCATGGGTGTCTACCTCTCCAGTGAATTTGGGCTGTTGTTTGTAGGCACTCCGGAGGGTCTTTGAATAAGAGCGCTGTCAGCAGGGAGAAGTGTTGAATGTGGACTAGAGAATTGAGAGACCTGTTTGGAGGCCTTTGCGGATCCCAGAGCCTGGGAAAGTGAGCCTAAACTTAGGCACTGGCATTGGGAGTGGAGAAGAGGAGAAGGATTGAGAAGAGGAGTGGCAGAACCTGGATTAGGTATAGAACTGGCAGACAGCTGGTAGAGGGAATTTGGAGGCTTGGGACCCCAGGGTGTTTGTGCTGTCAACAACAGAAAGAAATGGATTCCTTGTTTTAGTTCCTGTGGAGAGGAGAGGCTAGTTGGAGTGCTCTGTTAAGTGGGACGCTGGGTTCTCCCTGGGGTTTGAAAACAAGGAGGGAGAGTTGGCTGTTTGACCTGCTCCGCAGCCTTCTCCTGATAGAGAGGCTCTGTTCTCTGGCTCTTATTCTTGATTGTTTCATTTCAGGCCTGATTCAAGGTTCATGGAATTTCTCCTCAGGGTGGGGAAGGGAGGGTGTTGGAAACGTGAAGGGTAATCTTAAATTCTGTCCTTCGTGTACTTTCCAAAATACAAATACACCCACCCACACACTGTTTCCTGATAAAGAGAAAATCGACCCCAGTCGCATAATTACCAAGGACTTTGCACTCCAGTGCTCTCTGCTGTCTATTCACTGCTGTACTAAGGCTTTCTTCTTTTTAAACCCAGAACAGTAGTGGTGGTATTTGTTAGTGAATTTAGGCCTCAGGAGACTTTTGCAGTGAGGAATTGCCCATTCTCTCTATGTCTGGATGCTTCCATGTTCTGTGTAATCAGTGGGATTTTTAAGTGTCACTGACTCTAAACAGGAAAATCTTTGGGGCTGGAGTTGTACTAATACTTTCTTTTACATATCTTAGGTACTCATTTTCCTTATCCTCCCCCTATAAAAGGCCCCATGTTCTGTTCTTGAGCTCGGCTTAGACAAAGGTTTGTCGGGGTGACACCCCTAGTGTGAGTTTTTGGTTCTTCCTTTTGGAAGACATGAATCAGACTTTCCTAGTCTCTTTGAAACCTTTTCCATTCCTCTTGCAGTCAGCTTCCTGTTTTTTCGGGGCTGGGTTAGTGGTTTTTATGCACTGTATTAATAGAGTGTGGTAACCCATTGTACAATCTCAGTGGCTTGGTACTGTGAAGCCTCATATCTTGTTCAGGGGGTGAATGTTACAGGGAGGTGGCAGAGAGGATATTCTGGTTCATAGGGAATTTTACTCTCTCAGAAGGAAAAATTCTTCAAGAATCCAGCTATTCATCCCATGCTACCACCATTCCAGATGGAGAGGACATACCGACTTTTAAATGCCCAGCCTGGTCTTCACTTCCCTTCTACATTCTATTGGTAAAAACTAGTCATGTGATCCCATCTAGATGCAGGGGTCAGTGCAGGAAGATGCAGTCAGGAAGTGAAGTCCTGATTCAGTTTCCAGTTTCCAGTGACTCTTCTGCTTTAAGGAAGGAGAATTAGTATTGGGATAGCTGTATGTTTTCCCATGTACCATGACTCAGTTCATGGAAGAGAGAAAATGCCAGAGATGGGGCATTAGTGTAGTATTTGGGCACAAGGAGCCAAGTAGCCTGTCAATTCTTGCCTCTTGCTTTGGGCCCTCTCACATTGTTTCCTATGTCTAGTTTGTCTTCTTTCTCCTTATCTGTCCATAGTGTTCCAGTCCAAACCCTGGGGACCTCAAATTTGCACTGCATGTATAGTATAGTTTTTCTATTCATTAATGCTGCACTTTTAGGATGGCTGTTGTATTTTGCTGGCCAGATTGTCCCTCTGAGAAGACACTTTGTTATTTTTCCTGAAGAGTCTAGCTCGCTGTCTATGAACCAGTAGTAAGAGGTGCAGTCATTATTGGTGGGATGTGCTCACTGCTTTGTGTCACCTTTAGCTCTTTCCAGTGTGTCATTGTTACATCTTCTCCAGTTGAGAACGAGATGAGGTGGTGATTTTGTCAGCTGGGAAGGTGGGAAATGGGCTTGAGTGTAGGTTTGACTTGTAGGTGTACGACATGTCAGAGTGGTTTGTTGGGGTAGACATAAGTGCATAGCATACTTTGTATTCCTTGTTCCCTCAGAGTTTATAATCTGGTTGTACAGATCAGATGTACATGGTCTGATACAAAATTAGTAAAGGTTGCCTGTAATTCGCATCCAATAGCAGCTCTGGAAGGAAGCGTTTTTCCATCTGCACTTTTTTTTTAAAAAATGAAACTTGGAGACAAACATTGCTTACTTCCCCAAAGCACCCCCCTCCATTATAAATGGCCTGAAACACAAGGTCCGATTCAATCCTTAGCGCTGAAACAAAACAAAACAAATAAACAGGAAACAAAAGCAACCCAAAAGGATCCTATCTTTGATATGTTGCCAGGCAGCGTCTTCTAATTTTGTATCATATGATGTACAAATAATTGGCAAATAATTGATGTTTGACTGGATATCTTAGCCAATATTATTTGTGATCATTACCTTCCAAGGGAAGGTAAGGAAAATGACTAGGTGGCTGACCTTATAGAATTCAAGCAGGATGTGGTGGTGTACATCTGTAATCCTAGCTCTTAGAAGGCTGAGGCAGGAGGATTGCTGCGTATTTGAGGCCATGCTGGGCTACAAAGTGAGTTCAAGGCCAGCCTCAACTGCATACCAAAACCCTGGCTAAAAAAGGAAAAAAAAAGCTTCAGAACTGTGGGAGGGCTCTGAAAGTTAGAATGGATCACCAAGCGTTGTGAAGAGTTGTATTTAACCCAGATTTTGAGAAATGATTAAGGTTTGCTTCAGGTAGCTTACAAATGGACTTTATTTGGTTATGTTTTATTTGTATTATTTGAATTAGGTGCCAGCATTAAACAATTGAGTGACTTCTTGCTTCTGTTGAAGAACTGAAGGTTGGTAACATGTGGCCCATACCCTGGCAAGACGGGACTCAGAGTTGAAGACAAGAACCTTCCTTTGGAAAAAGTCCCCTTGTCCTGCATGATGCCTGTGGCTTGCCTGCCTGGGTACTGAGGAATTTGGAGTTTGAAACCCATTATAATCCCTTCAGATCTCTTTCCCATTGTTAGTTTCCTGACACTGCCATAACAAGTTATCCCCAAAGCAGTGCTTAAACCAACACAGATTTATCCCCTCACAGATACAAGGACTAAAATCCACAGAGGTTAGCAGGGTTGTGCTAATTCTGGAGCCTCCAGAGGAGGATCAGCTTTCTGGCCTTTGCTAGCTCTTGGTGTATGTGTGTGTGTGTGTGTGTGTGTGTGTGTGTGTATTTCTTAGTTGTAGCTCCTTTCTCCGTTATTACTGGTATGGTTAAGGATTAACTGAGCAGGGGGAAAGGATCCAACTCTTCTGCATCTTCATTTATTCTGCAAATGTTAGTTGAGGACATACTTCATCTCACCTGTGCTGTGTGTGTACAGGGACATCTGCCCTGTTTTTGTAGAACTTACATTCTAGGGAAGGAAAGAAGAACAATACAAGAAAAATGTAAAAGTTCACTAAAAAGAAAAAAAGATATAAAAAATCTTTTACATAAGAGAGTTCAAAGTTGCCAGGTGGCTATATTAGCTAGATAGTTCAGGCAGGCCACTCTGTGGAGGTGACATTCGATCTGAAATGTAATGATTAGGAGGAGTTAGCTGTATATTATAGTTCAAATTGAGAATATGCTCCAAGTGCCTCATGTGTTCACAGGTGGAGCTGGTGGAAGGCAGGGCTTGGCTAGAAAAGGTGAATCATTAGGAGTGTAGCTTGAAAGGGGGTATCTCCTTTCTGCACTTTTTGTTTTGCTCTTACTTTCTGGATGCTATGATGTGAACAGTTTTTCTGTCATACTGTTTCACTTTTGGAGCTGGCTGGTTTTGGACTGAAACATCAGCTGAAATAAACATGTCCTTATTTCAGTTGTAGGTACTGAGTATGCTTCAGGGACACAAAAGTGAGTAAGATAGATCTTGATACCAGAAGTGGGGTTGTTGATCTTCTTGGTTGCTTTTCTCTCCTTGCTGGGACAAAATACCTGACACTCAAAAGTAAGGAAGGAAAGTCTGCTTAGCTCACAGTTTGTGGAGTTTTCAGTCCCTAATCAGCTGGTTCCAAGGCAGGATGGCATGGCATGGGGCAACACTTCAAGGTGGGAGAATACACCAAAAGCAGCAAGATCCAATGGCGGGAAGCAAGCCTCTTTCCTTCCCTTATATTGTATTCAGGCTCCCTTCTCCCCTCAGGGCAGTTATAACATTCACCATCTCCATATACTCCTCTTACATAGGATGAGGATGTTTATGAAGTGAGGATGTTGGTCCCTTGCTGATCCCTTAGTTAAACTTCTAAATTTTTCATTTTGGCACAGTGCATCAAATGTGACCTTGTTCAATTTGTAGGTTTTGGGTATGTTGTTCCAGTGACAGAAAAAGTGATGAGGATAGATTCTGGTACCAGAAGTGGGGTTGTTGATATACTTGTACTTGACCATGTGGTTTGGATACCTTTGAAATTGGTTCTGTAGAGGAGTTTGGGAAGGTTTGGAGATATCAGCTGTAGAAGCAGCCCTAGAAGGCTAGAAGCTGAGTTTCTGGGAGATTTTTTTGAAAGTCAGAAGACCAGAATGCTGATAAAAAGGCAGACAGTGAAAACTAAGGTCAGGAGGTTTTGGCTGGGAACAAGGACTTCGTTAGCAATTGGATTTCAGGCTGTGTATGTTATGCTGTAGCAGAAAACTTGTCCAGATTTTCACTCATGTCCTGAGATTTTTCACTCATGTGGGAGACTGAGATTAAGGGTAGCCGACTAAAGAATCTGGTGGAAAAAATTTTAAGGCAGCTCAGTGTTCACATTGTGGCTCTGGCACTGCTGGGGGCTTTTAGCTACATTTATACTGAAAATCAGGAGCAAAAAATCCATTTTCAGAAGTTTCAGACCAGCAAAATTAGGGAAAAAGAGAGGTTTGTTAAAGATTAACACTGAAAAAAAGCCTAGTAGTTTACAATAGGACAGCAGGTAAGAACTAGTAAGTCTCTGCCTTTTGCCTGCAAAAGTGAAAGACTGCTTTGCATGCCTCCTAGGGAATTAGTTATCTGGCTACTACTTGAGTTGAGGGTAAACACTGGTGTTGTCCATCTGTTGATTTTATAGGCATGCAGAATGGAAGCTGTGTGGAGTCAGGAAGGCTTCCACCCAGATTTTGGAAGAGGACCTGGGAGGCCAGTCAGTGTGCACTTGAGAGGGCAATGCATGAAGCTGTGAGTGTGAAAATGGAAATATAGTGGAGACTCCAGAAAATTAGAGAAGCCAGGAATGTGGAATATTCAAGGAAAGCCACAAAGAATGAGCAAAGCCAGCCCAAGGGAATCCGTGAGGACTATAGTCAACAGCAATACCATAGGAGTAAAGCTGTAGACCGTTGGAACTGAGATCTCACAATAGCTTGGTCTGGGTACTGGACATGGAGGTACAGGATTTCATGTTTGTCCTGCTGGGTTTCAGTCTTGCTTTGGTCCCATTCATTTCTACCCCTCTACTTGTCTCTTTTGTATGCTGACAGTGTTTAACTTCCTTTTTGAGGTTTTTTTTTTTTTTTTTTTTTTGTACCAGGAATCAAACTGAGGACCTTGTGTTTGCCAGGCATGTGCCACTGACCTATATCCCTGGCCCTCTTTGATTTTTGTAAGGGCTCATAAGTAAGAGCTTGCTTGTATCTTAGAGGAGACTTTGGACTTTTCAGCAGTGTTGGAACTGTTCGAACTTTGGCACTTCTTTGAGGTAGACTGAATGTATTTTGCATAAAAAGATTTACACATGCCTTGGGGACTAGGGTGGAATGTTATGGTTTAGGTCTAGGATGCTCCCCAGGAGCCACAGGTGCTCCCAGGCAGAGCTTATGTGAAGTGGGGCCTGGTTGGAAGAGGCAGGTCACTGTGGGGTGTGACCTGGAAGGGTGTGTCTCACTCCCCCCTTGTTGCTTTGCCCTCTGCTTTTTCATTGTTCTGACTTGAGCTATTTCTTCTTTGGAGCCAGTGACAAAATACATCTCTTTGGGGTGGTGATTTAGCTCAGAGGCACAAGTGCTTGCCTGGCAAGTGTGAGGTTGTGAGTTCAATCCCTGGAACAACAACAACAAAAATCTCTCTTTAAGTTGTGGGTGTTAGGTATTTCCCCCAGCAACCACAAAAATGACAAAGATACCATGTTGTAATGGCAGTGGAAGAGGGCCCCTTAGATAAATAAGAAACAGTATGTGCAAAGACCCTAATGCATCAGTGAGTTTGGGATATGAAAACAGAACAGAGCTGGATATGGTTAGACCACTAAGAGTCTGCTTCCCAGAGCCTAGATCAGGGTGGTGCCTTGGAGTCTGGGCCAGGGCTTAGACTTTATCTTAAATGTGATAGGAAGCCATTGGAATGTTTTAAGGAAGATGCCAACACTTGTGAGTGTGATTTTTGAAATGCTTACTTTAGATGTGTGCAGAGAGTAGGGTGTAGGGAATGTGGTTCAGATGTGGACTGAGCCTGTTACTGTATGTGGGAAAGTATGGAGGAAAGGCCCTGGAGTGTTGATTCTCCGTGCTTTTTCCTAGCATGCTTACTGGAGAGCCTCTGTGAGAATGAGAGACATTGTGTCGCATAAGGCAGCCATATAGGGACTGAGGGTCAGGGGCCTGGAGCTGACTGACCAGGTTCAGTCCTGCCTGTGGCACTCACTTGAGGAAATCACTCAGCTCTCTGTGCCTTTCTGGCTGTTACCAGAAGTTGTACACAGTGGCCACAGGCCATTCACCCAGCCAGGAGAACCTCTACTTTCTTCTTTCCCTGCTCCTCCCTACCCCTTCCCACTCTGAGTTCTCAGGGGGAAGGACCTGGTTGTGGACATGGGTTGGCGGAGGTGTTTCTGCTCATTCCCTAACAGGAAGGACGGGCTGTGTGACAGAGACTGCCGTGGAGGGGATGCAGACACATTCTCAAACAAGCTCATGTCTAACGAGACATTGTCAGAGGCTCTTTGGTTTAAAACAGAAATTCAGTTTTATTTTTCAGAAAAATAACAGATGCCTAAATGTCAGAGGCAAAGGAGGAGGCAGGCAGCTGTTTTTTTTTTTCTGTCTTTTGCTTTTTTATTGATACCAGGGATCGAACTCATGACCACACACTTGCAAGGCAGGCGCTTATGCCGCTGAGCTAAATCCTCAGCCCCATAGCTGGTTGTTTTTTGAGTAAGATTTTATTAAGGAAAGAATTTTTTTTATCCATTTCTGTGTTTGCTTTGCTTTCCAGATGAGACAAAAAGGGACGACTTCTTTCAGCCCTTGTTGGTTAGTCTTCTACAGTGTGCAGTAGATTTTTTTAATCTTCAGTTTGCCTTTTTCAGCTGACTGTTGGCTCCTTGGAGAGAGTGTCAAGGATTCCCCACCTGGCCTAGGGCTGGGCATGTGGGAAGTGGCTCGTACCACTGACTGTGCGCCAACTCACCGTCAGTTTTGTTTTCCAGAGTGAATACATTGCTCCGTGTGACTGTCGGCGTGCCTTTGTCTCTGGATTTGATGGCTCTGCAGGTGAGCTGCTGAATTCTCCCTGTGTTCTTGCTGTACTGTTGTTCGTCTCCCAACGATAACGGAACCAAGTTTTACCCTGTGATATAGAACCAGTAAGAAAATCAAACCATACGTTCCCTGTTGAGCCCCTCGGAAAGGGGGGTGTTCTCAGGCTTTCTCAGCTCATCACTTATCTTTTGGCAACCCTTTGCTTTTTTCCTATGCCTCTGCTTTCATAGTTTAAAAACTTTTGTTTCAAAACAAATAGAAAATATTGTTAAACTGAATATGTCAGTGTAATTAACATGCCAAATAAGAAATGGGATTTAACAGCACTTCCAGACTCCTGCCTTAGCTTACTGGTTCTATGTGATTCTCTAGGTGGTTAACTTGGTTTCTCTGTTTTAACGTTGACCTAAATAGCAAAGAAAGCTGGGTGTGGTGGTGCATGCCTGTAATCCCAGCACTTGGGAGGCCAGCTGAGGCAGGAAGATCCTTGTGAGTTTGAGACCAGCCTGGGCTACAAAGTGAGCTCAAGGCCAGCCTGAACTGCATAGCCAGACTCTGGCTCAAAAAGACCAAAAAAAAAAAAAAAGCCAAAGATAATGTTGAGCTCCCTGCCTTAACTTTGCCCAACTGTTGTATCTGAGTTTTGGGGTGGATTTGCCCTTGGGCCCCCAACCCTTAAGCATAGCAGACAGAGTGGAAGCCCCTCCCTTTGCCAACGGTGAGCACATGGCTTCCTCTGGCGGATGTGCTTGTGTTGGTTGGCACATTTGGGTTGGTTTTGGCTGATGCTTCTTCCGAAAGTCCTGAGGTCTGCCAGGCCTGTGGGTACTGAGGGCAGGTGGACGTAGAGTCCCAGGCTCCCTGCAGTGACTGATGAGTCACTGTGAACACTCTCAAGACCCAGTTGGTCTGTCTCCAGGAAAGACGTAACAACTTCTTTGGGGTGTCTGGCGGAGCAAAGGAATGGCAGGCACCAGTCCTACTTCTGTCCTGTAGGTTATGAGGCCACTTTGGCCACAGACCTGTAGTCTCTTTTGGCTTTAAATTGTGCTGCACAAGTAGGGAATATCTGTGCAGAAACCGGTGACCAGGTAGCCAGGTCCCCATGACTGCTTCTTACAGAGCTGGAATTGCTGGTTCTTGGTGGTGGCGTTCTGTCACCTGGAGGTTTCCCTCATCTGTTCCAGTGGGAGCTGGTGTTTGTCATGCTTTTGTCACCTACTGCCATTTTGTGCAGCTTCTGGGTGATGGACAGAAACGTCTTATCTTTGCTCCTCTACTCCAGGTACAGCCATCATCACAGAAGAGCATGCAGCCATGTGGACAGATGGACGCTACTTTCTCCAGGCTGCCAAGCAGATGGACAGCAACTGGACACTCATGAAGATGGGTGGGTCAGATCATGGCCAGCCCTACCTCAGTTGGCCTTGTTAGTGCAGGAATCAGGGAGTGCCTTGGGGCTTTTGGATCTTAACCTTTTAAAGAAGTCAGCATGCCTTTCCCTACATTCAGTTTAGGGTGTTCGTTTTATAGAGGAAGGTGAGGGCTTCTGTCTCTGGGTCACAAGTCTCAAGCACTGTGGCCACAGGGTAGCAGGGGAGCAAACACTGTGTGTCTGTTAAAGCAGGAATGAGGTGTCTCCAGGGTGAGCAGTGTGTCATTCTCCCCGCCATAGCCCTTTCTAGTTTGCTGTTTGTCCCTAAATCTACCTTTCCTCAGATGTATCCCTGTACAGGGAAACTCTGGTGGGTTTCACAGGGTTTTGCAATAATCTACCAGCTAAGAAATAGTGTGACTGTCCTGCCAAAGTTATACTAGGGCCCCTAAGAAAACATCCTCAGTAAAGTGGCTTGTTTGGTGGTTTATTAAAAAAAAAAAAAAAAAAAAGGAAAATATGTAATAGCAAAACAAAACTCTAAGCTAGCTTCCAGACACTTCTTTAGAATTGGGATCCATGGGCTCATTTCTTTATAAATCTTTTAACTTCCCTTCTGTGTCTCTGTGGTTAGTTGATAATCCATAGAGAAAATAGTAAGTATGCTGTATAATGTATGAACTGTGAGCTTATAAATGTGCGTGTATCTTGTCAGGATGTGAATTTCTTAGGGAAAATGTCATTGATTAAAAAAAATACATCCCACTGACTGGCTAGCCAAAAAAGGTAGTGCCTTGATTAAAGAGAAGCTGAGCTGTAAAAGTAGGTGTCATTCCTTTTTGAAATCTGATAGCCTAACCTGGTGTTGCAGATGCTTGGAAGAAGGGCTGTGCCTGCTTGGGGCTGGGGAAGCCCAGGTGCCTTGCTGCCCACAGAAGTGGTGGCTCCTGGGTACCCCCCTTGTAATCTTTAGGAAGATTTTTCTTGCAGTCAAAACTTGTGCTTGGCTCTACAGTCAGAGGCTGGCCTTGAGGGTGATAGGAGGGCACTGAGGGCATGTTGTTCCCTTTCTGGGTATGTGACACGAGTGAGATTCCCATCCTTCACCAAGTCACTCCCCACTCCCCAAGTTCTTGTCATGTGATCAGTAGTGGGAAGGTAAACCACATGCTGGTGAGATCCTGTTTTCAAAGACTAGGTCTAATGACCCTAGAATGACCAGGGATGGATGACAACCATGCCTTTTGCCCTTCTGTCTGGACCTATCTTAGGCTTTCCTTATACACCATCTTACTCTTAGCTCCCTCTTTCTGTAGGCTTCTAGGATTAAGCAAGGTTTAGATTTTGCAAGTCTGGCCCCAGTCCAACTTAAAGAGAATGTTTAATGAAGGCCATGTTGTCATAGTGTTGAGAATTGCATTGATATGGGGATTTTTATGTGTTCTTCCCTCTGTAGGTCTGAAGGACACACCAACCCAGGAAGATTGGCTGGTGAGCGTGCTTCCTGAAGGATCCAGGGTGGGTGTGGACCCGCTGATCATCCCTACAGGTGAGTGAGTTTGTCCTCACCAGCTTGGGTAAGGTATGGGCTTCTAGGTTTGTCTAATCACCTTGTTTGCTTGGGTACGGGACATTTCGGGGCTCAGTGTAACTCAGTGTCGTGATAGAGCTCAAGGTGAAGAGAAGAGTGCCAGGACAGGGCCTGGGAAGGCCCTCAGTGACAGAGCCTTTTACAATTCACCCAGGGTTAGAAGATGATCGCCTTTCAGAAGGCTGTGTTCAGTTCTCAAATGGCTATGTATATTTCTCCTTAGATTACTGGAAGAAGATGGCCAAGGTCCTGAGAAGTGCTGGCCACCACCTCATTCCTGTGAAGGAGAACCTTGTTGACAAAATCTGGACAGATCGTCCTGAGCGCCCATGCAAGCCTCTCCTCACACTGGGCCTGGATTACACAGGTCACTGCCCTGTCTTTTGCCCTTGCATGCCCTTGCCCTGAAGTAGAGTCTCAGTAGATGGCCTTTGCCCAATCTTAGCCCAGTGGGTCATTTAGCAGAAGCAGGAACTTCATTGGTTTCCACTTTTGCCGCCTACTTGCCACTTAATCTGGCCCATTTCAGTTGTGCAAAGCTCTTATGGGTATTGTGGAAAAGACTGAGTTTTCTCCCCTTGGTTGCTAACAGCCACCTTGCTGTGTCTGATCCTGGAACTGCACCCAGAGGCTTCCAGGATCGACTTCTTTTCCTTAGGTTAATTTCACAGATTTACCTTCCAGGCCCGTCTCTATCCTGCTCCTGCTGTCTTCGTATCCCTTTGGGCTGTGTGAGAGTGATGGGTGCATGAAGTGTGCTGTGGACCATCTGTGGGAGGCAGAACGTGGATTTGTAAAAACAGTGCCTGGGCGGAGGGAGGTGGGGTAGAGAGAAAGGAGCCTTGCTGCTGTGCAAACAAAGGTGGATGGGGGATGTCTGGAATGCAGGCAGATTGCCCAGAGGGGTCCTGGGAAGAATGCATTACAGCCCAGACTCTCTGCCAAGTTTTCAGCAGCAGTAACAGCATTCCCGAGCTGATCTTCAAAGCAGCCCTTGGTTGTGGGTAGCTCACGGCTCGCTTTCCTGTGTGACACCCTTGCCAGAGGGTACTGTGTGTTGGGGAGGATGAGTTCAGTAAGTGATCTAGGTCACCTGAGGATTTTCTATCAACACGGTTTGAATTTTTTGGCTCAAGCAGAGGCAGTATTGGGCACTCTTATGGCTGTAAGAGAGGGGAAAGCAAATATTGCTGATACAGCTTTTTGTTCTGCAAACGTTTGTGTGCCTACTATGTGCAGGACGCTGTGCTAGGTGCCTTCCTTGTTCCCACTGAGTCCTGAATGCCACTGTGATGGGATGATGGGGTGAGTTCCGTTTGGGGAGCAGCAGCAAAGATTTGGCTGTGTGACAGAACAAGTATGATTTGAAAGTGGCACCAACATGAGTCAGGCCACAGAGAATTCCTTAGTCTTAGCCCTGCAAACAAGTCTTGTAGCCTAAGTGGTATAAAGTGATATTCTGACTTTTTGAGACTCGTGTGAGCTCTCTCTGCTGGGTAGTGTGTTCACATAGCTCCCTTTGCTTCTCTTACGGCCTCAGGCTTCAAACAGTTGGGTAATTAATTGCTGGTGTGTCTGTCTTCTTTTCTGGCTTATAAATCCCATGAGGAAGGGATTGGGTCTAGTCCAGAGCTGTGACTGCAGTGACCAAGATAGTCCATTACGGATACCTGCTCCTGATGAGGCTGGGTGCCTACCTAGGCATCGGTAGGGTGACTAGTAAATTTTGTGGATGAGGCAGTTAGGTAGGGCTCATGCCAGTCAGGTGGCTGTCTCATCTCGCCTAGGGCTTGAATCTTGGCCTCCTGCCTGTGTAAGCAGTGTAAGGCTTGGTGCTACAGAAGCATTTGTGGTGGGGTTTTTTCAGTTGGCTCTTGCTGCTTTCTTGCAGGCATCTCTTGGAAGGAGAAGGTGGCAGACATTCGGCTGAAAATGGCTGAGAGGAATGTTGCGTGGTTTGTGGTCACCGCCCTGGATGAGATTGCATGTGAGTGCTCTGGTTTTACGGGTTGAGAATCCATATGTCCCTGTCGTTCAGCTTTCTGAGTGGCCAGGGAGTAAGCAAAAGACCATGTCACCGAGTGGGTATAGGAGATGCGATTAGGAGGCAGGGGAAAGAGCTGATGGGAGTGGGGGAGGAAGCGTAGCCTTGCACAAAGCATTGCTAACAGCGGGGACTCAGGGTGGCCCATGGGTGATGTTTACCTCTGGCCTGTCTCTCAGGACTGGGGCTCTCCTAAAAAGTGTGTTTCTTTCAAAAATTTTCTGTCAGCCTCCCTACAGGTATAAAAGAGATTGTGG
The DNA here is from genome assembly GCF_034190915.1 of Cavia porcellus. Classification (NCBI taxonomy): domain Eukaryota; kingdom Metazoa; phylum Chordata; class Mammalia; order Rodentia; family Caviidae; genus Cavia; species Cavia porcellus. Next base: position 83,470,067 of record NW_026947485.1, on the reverse strand, counting down.
AAAGTATTTTTTTCCTATACTTTTCCAAAGTCTTCACAGTAAGAATGTTCTAGAATCACTTCTACCTCAGAAAACTCAGGAACTGAAAGTTCTTCTCTAAGTCCTTTGAGCAGTTTCTCAATCTTTAGATTTTAAACCATCCCCATGCAGATTGTTTAGACTGTATTATTTTCTGGAATCTGAAGGAATCTGGTTGACACTTCTTTTTCTGTCTCCCATTTTCTAATTGGATTTGGTCCAGAGCAACTGAGAAGAGGCACTATTTTATGCTTTGCCTTTCTCATGCTGAAAGAGATTCCTGCACAGTGTCTTGGCCCCTTAGTCCACATCTTCTCCATCCTCGAAACTTTGTCAGTGACAAATCAGTGATTTATATCCCTGATTAGCTTGGTAACTCAATGTTCTGCCTTTTAGTGTAAGAGAAACATATTCTCACTTTGGAAAATGTAGAGGAAGTATAAGGAATTAAAAATAACATCTATGGGGGCTGGAGATTTAGCTCAGTGGCATAAGCGCCTGCCTTGCAAGCAGGCAGTTGTGAGTTCGATCCCCGGTACCGATAAAAATGAAAAAGACAAAAAAACAAAAACAAAAACCAAAAAACAAACAAAAAAATCTATACTCTTTTTAGCCAGTGATGATATTTAGTGTTTCTATGCATGTATCATTTTGTAGCCTGATTTTTAAAACTCAGTGTATGAGTGTAATTTTAACTTAAATATTCGATCAACTGTTAACATCACAGTTTACTGAACTATTTATTTCCCTGTGTGTGCCCTTGGGTTATTTCTAGTCTTCTCATGGCATATTATAATGCTGTACCAAAATCTTGGTTCCTGAATCCATGTCTTAAGTTTCTGAAAATTTCTGTCTTCCTGCTTCTGGCTGGCTTTAAGGGTGGTGTTAGGGGTTGGAAAGTATGTGTGCCAGCCCGAGGTATGTTTTTTAAAATGCTGGTGTAGGAGGTTAAAAACATTGCCTCCCTGCTTTACATTGAGAAACATTCTTTTAAAAGAGGCAGCTCTTTGAGCTGGGCTTTTTAGCCTCTGATCCTCCTGAGAGCAGTCGCCTAGGAGCTGGGAGCTGGGACCAGAGCTGTTCTCGCTACTTGTTTCTCGGGTTTCTCAAATGTTAGTGACCTCACTGGACCCTGAGCACCGGGGCCTTCCATCCTGCTGGTGGAGGGGCGCGGACTGGCGGGCATAGGGTCCATTTTCACTCGGCCACAGCCTCATGACCCTTCTTTGATAGGGCTCCAAGGGGTTCTCATTTGGGATCCCTAGTGTGTGAGTCTGTTTTTCTGACCCAGGCTCGGTCCCCTCAGAAAGGAAAGGAGAGAGTGCGTGTCTCTCCTTTGTGTGGGAGTGTTAGAAGTATGCGTCAGCAAAGCCAGGCCTGGTGGGTCCTTGCTGGGCAGGTCATTTCGAGTCCTGGAGTCCTCGTTTGGGGTGGGGGCATTTCTCATGTTTCTAAGAATTCCGTTCCCTTGTGGAACAGTGATGTGGCGGTGTAAGAAACAGTTCTGGTGCCATCAGGTGGCGGACACCAGCAGTTGCAGCTCAGAAGTGAATGGCCGATAAGGTTCCTTGCTTATCTGAGAGGTGCCAGGAAATCCTTTGATAGTAGCTGGATTCCTAAGTGAAGCTGTTCCCTCCCCCAAAATTACCCCTTGAAACTTGACTCTAGAGCCAGTCAGATGACAGGATTTTTCTTTTTTTTTTTTTTTAGGGCTGTTCAATCTTCGAGGATCAGACGTGGAACACAACCCAGTGTTTTTCTCGTATGCAATCATAGGACTAGAGACGATCATGTGAGTGTTTACCTTGCCCCTCAAACTGGACTTCCTTTCCCACAGCCCTTTGGAGCCCCAGGCTCCCCTTTCTGTCCCTACTCAGCAGTCACTGCCTGGTGTTTCCCTGATGGACTTCCTTTTCCTGTCCTTCCTCCTGTTCCCTTCTGTCTGCCTTAATGGTAGATGTTTATTTTTATCTTGTCTCTCTTTTAACCCCTCAAATGACTATTTATAGTACCATGAAATTAAAGATAACTAAGCAAGGACATTCAGATAAAGCTCGAGTGATATTAGTTCACAAAATTCTGCTGCAAGGTCTTATTCAGGCCACGTATTTGGTTCCATGTTTTCTAGCAGATACATATATATATATATATATATATGTATGCGCTCATTTATGCAATTCTGGGTCTATAATGCAAATAAATCCTGTCCTTCTGAAGGTTAAATAATATATGGGGACATCTTCCACCCCCGCCCAACTGTGCTCTGTTGAATTCTTAGTGTATTTGTTCAAGGCATTGTTTGCAGCCTTCCTGTCTTTGTTCTTCTTTTGGATGGCTGTACTGAGTCTGACAACACATTTATTGTGTGTCTGGTCATGTGCTTGGGGGCCTGTATTAGGTGCGAGGGTGAATGACACAGAAGGAGGACTGGGCTAGAGTTGGGGACATAAGTATCTTCCTTTCCCAGTGGATTTGGGCACATAAGTGGGTACCAGCCATCAGGGAACTGGTACAGGGGCTGTGGGAGGGGCCTAACCTAGATTTGGGGCTTAGAGGAGACTCCTGGGGAAAGTAACACTGAAGCTAGGTTAGTGCTGGGGCGAGGAGGAGTGGCAGTGTGACCTGCACACAAGGAGGAACATTTGCAGAGGCTCTGGGCTGGAGAGAGCCATGTGTGGGGGATGTGGAGAGGTTCACTGTGGTCAGAGCCAAAGTGAAAGGCCAGAAGGTGAGCAGGTCACAGCTCACCTCGCCAGGCCTAGGAACTTGGGCTCTTATCCTAAGAATGGTGCAGAGCTACTGAGTAAACTGCTCAGAGGGGACCCACGGTCTGTCTTGTGAATTATAGAAGATGTTATGACTGAAAATAGGATAAATTGGGCAAGACTTGAAGGCTGAGAGGTGGTGTCTGCCCCTGCCTGGGTGGTGAATAAGTGGGGATGTGGACAGCGTGACAGATGGGATGGAGGTTTGGTTCCAGGTGCCAGGGTCTTGATGGGGGAGGGGAAAAGGGGCGTACGGGAGCAGTGCCCAGGTTTCTGGCTTGAGGGGTTTGATGGAGGATGACAACAAACATGGGCACAAGGAACACAGTTTGGAGGGCAGGATTTGGGAAGGCGTTGGAGGAGGGAGGCAGAGCTGCTCAGAACTGGTTCCCAGAGGCAGAGCCTGATGTGTAAGCCTGTGTGTCTGCTTTTTTTCTTGCTGCCCACTGCTGGTCCCTACAGGCTTTTCATTGATGGAGACCGCATAGATGCCCCCAGTGTGAAAGAGCACCTGCTTCTCGACTTGGGCCTGGAGGCTGAATATAGAATCCAGGTGCTCCCTTACAAGTCCATCCTGTGTGAGCTCAAGGCCCTATGTGCCTGTCTCTCCCCAAGAGAGAAGGTGTGGGTCAGCGACAAGGCCAGCTACGCTGTGAGCGAGGCCATCCCCAAGGTTGGTAATCTGCTCTGGCCTAAGCTCAGACAGCTCTTTCCTGTTCTAGCATTGTGCAACACTGTTTTGGGAGACTGAGGGACTGTGGGACATGGGCCTCTGGTGGCCAAATGGCCTTTGGGAAGTTGAGCAGTGCCCGTTTTGCCATCGAGCAGTGGACCGTCCTAGGAAGGACCTGGGCCTGGGTCTCTGGACCTGGGATGTCATTGTGTCTTTGGCACTGTCATACTGTGAGTGACCACTTTACTTCCGTAAAGCAAGTAGGGCTCACTCTGGCCTTCCCTGCTGCATGAAGTGCGTGTGAAAGCAGCTGGAGAAGCTCTACACGAGTACCCACTGCACTGAGCCCCCTGCCGTTAAACAGGCTGGAGTCTCACTTGTGTCTCCCCAGCCCTGGGGAATCAGTCCCTTAGCAGTAGCTGAGGCTTGATCACCGAAAGGGAAGGGAGAGAGCAGAACTCCCTCGTCAGGCCTCAGAGCCTCCTTTATGCCACAGGAGGGGGCCATTTTGGCCAGGTTCCCAGTGGCCTGTGGACTCTGACCACAGCCTCTGGAAAGCAATCCCAGAGGCCTTGTTTGAGGTGCTTACTGTTTTCAGTGAACTCAAGCCCCTTTCGTCATGGTTGGAGTCATCAGCTAAAAGGGGAAGTCTTCCAGGCCCTAGAGGGCAGTGTGTGGGTGCCAACTGGGAGCTCTTTATGATATTTGTTTTAGATGCATTTTGCTGGACAGAGAGGTGGCTGCTGTGGTCTGGGGTGGGTGGAGTGGCCTTGTTTCCCATTCTCCTGCCCTTTGCCCCCAGGATCATCGCTGCTGTATGCCTTACACCCCTATCTGCATTGCCAAAGCTGTGAAGAACTCGGCTGAGTCGGAAGGCATGAGGCGGGCTCATGTGAGTACAGTAGCCAGTATAGAAGGCAGGATGAAAGATGTCACGAGGTCCAGCTCCCTTACCTGCTACCTGACCTGTGCAGAGAAGAAGGCTGGGCTCTCCCTGAGCCTTGATCTTCCTGGCTTTCCAGAGTCAATGAGAGAATGAAAAAAAATATTTGATGGGGAGCTGAGGTGGCACATTACTGTAATTCTAGCTGTTTGAGAAGCTGAGGCAAGAGGATCCCAGCCTTGAGGCCAGCCTGGACAATGTAGTAAAATCCTGTCTCAAAAAGCAAAACAAAATTTAAAAAACCCAGAAAACAAGAACAAAAAACTTGATGGATTAGATCTTTACAAGTATATAGTGCGTAAGACAGAAAAAGACTGGTATAGAGCAGGAGCCTTAACCCCTAGAACACAGATTGGTGCTGGTCCATAGCCTGCTGGGAACCAGGCCACGTGTGAATGGCAGGCGAGCTTCATCGGTATCTGCAGCTGCTCTCATGCATGGCTCGTACTGCTGCCTGAGCTCTGCCTCCCATCGCATCAGCGCAGCGTTAGATTCTCACCGGAGCACACAAGGGGTCTGGGTTGTACTCTCCTTTGAATCATCCTGGAAACCATCCTTCCCTCCCAAACTCTGTCCACGGAAACACTCTTCCATGAAACCAGTCACAGGTGCCAAAAAGGCAGGGGACTGCTGATGCAGAAGACGAACATGGGGTGATGATGAAAACCAAGGGCCGGATTGTGTTTGCAGGCAAAGGATGAATCTAGAAAGACTGGGCCCAGCGACAGCTTCTGGCAGCAGCAGGTCTTTCCTGGTCTCTGTAGGGCAGGAGTTCAGCTCACCTTCTCCATGCTCCTGCCCTTCCTGACTGTGCCGCACCTGCTCAGGAGCAGACGAGCCCACTCTCTGACAATGGGAGTTATCACAAATCGGCTTCCAGGAAATGTCCTCAAGTAAAGCGCTGGTTGCTGGTGGCTCGTGCTACTGTACGTGCAGCCCTCTCAGGACTGGGCTTTGAAACTGGCCATGTAACTGTCAGTAATAACTTAAAAATGTCTCTGTTTTTTGTTTGTTTATTTGTGTGTTTGTTTGAGAAAGGGTCTGACTGTTAGTGCAGGATGGCCTTGAACGCGTGTCTCTTTTTTTGAGCAGGTTAAAGATGCTGTTGCCCTCTGTGAACTCTTCAACTGGCTGGAGAAAGAGGTTGGTTCTTAAGTCTTCATTGAACCCATTAATTCTTAAATATCTACATGTAATTGTAACTGTGGTCTCCTCCAGGCTCTGCTGACTGTGCAGTTCAATCCTTGATCTAACTTTAATGCTTTCTCATGGTAGCTCTTTCGGTAACTTTGGTGTGCCTACATATATTTAAAAATTCTTCAATTATAGAAAATACCATAGTAGTGAAGAAGAAGAAAGATATTCCTTAACAGTGAATCCTTTTGGGTAAGGAAGTCATGATGATGTGGAATTTTATTATAAAGAAAAATGACCCTTCTAACATTATTATAGGCAACCTGATTGTATTTGAAGTAAAGGACCTGTGAGTACATTTTGAACTTTAAGCTACAAAGCTTTTTATATATTAAATTGATTCTTGGCCCTTTATTTTTTGCCTCTTTATTCCTGTAGTTGACAAGAGAGTGGTTTCTTTGTGTGATTATTAAACAGTGTCATGTTCCCTTTAAGTATTTTATGCCTTCTTTCATTGGAAAGAGGAATTATCATCATTATTTCCACTGCTGTTAATTACTTTCTCACCATATTTCCTGCCATATTTGTTCACCCACATGAATCATTTTTCAAAACATAAATCATTTTTATATGTCTCTTGATATTTAGAATGATTTTGTATTTTATTTGTATAGGCTCATAATGTTAGCATTTTCCATGTGTTTTGAGGCCCTAAGAAAGGATTCAGTTGGCTAGACTGATTTACTTACCCATTTCTATTTTTGATTCTTGCAGTTTTTTAATTTGAAAATTTTTTTTATTATCAGTAATCCTGCAATGTATCTTTACATTTATCCTGGTTATTACTTTAGGAAAATTTTCTTAAGGATTTCCTAAGAAGTGAGAGTTTTGAATTTTTAAACTTAGATGCATTGTTTGGAAGGTTTGAGCATACAGTATTGTGACAAAATAGTAGAATGAAAAATTAAAAAATAAGAACTCTTCTATTTTAGGTATATTTGATGAGCCTTTGGAAGTTCCCTCCCAGTTAAAGAGGAGACATAAGGTGCCTCCCGTAGGCTGGGCAGTTGAGCTATGGGGCGTGGGGAGAAAGCAGGCTTTTAATGTATTCCTCTGTCATGTGTGAAACACATGTGCACTTATCTCACCAGATGATTTGCACGTGTTTTTCTTATAGGTTCCCAAAGGTGGTGTGACAGAGATCTCAGCGGCTGACAAAGCAGAGGAATACCGCAGGTAAGGAGTGGGTGTAGAGCCTGTGCACCTCCTGCAGGTTTCTCTGAGAATCAAAGCCGTCTGTAAGGGCCCTGGTTGCCAGAATGTTCAAGACCTTAACCGGTTCTGTTTACTGTGCGTCTGTTGCAGGCAGCAAGCTGACTTCGTGGACTTGAGCTTCCCCACCATTTCCAGCACAGGACCCAATGGCGCCATCATTCACTATGCGTAAGGCATGCGGAGGACCCGCGCCTGGCTTGGCTGCTGCTTCTGCATAGGAGCCTGAGCAGGGGAGAGACATTACTTTACCAGAGCCCTGTGCCCACTCTGTGTTTGTGAGACTAAAATTAGACCTCCCAGACCTGTTTTTTTCTTCTCTTTTCTTCTTTCTTTCTTCTTTTTTTTTTTGGTACTGGAGATCAACTCATGACCATGTGCTTGCCAGGTGCTATGCCACGGAGCTATATCCTTTGCCCCTTCTTTCCTTTTTGAGACAGTCACATTATGTAGTTCAGGCTGCTCTTGACCTCCTGGTGATCCTCCTGCCTCAGCCGCCATCACTGGCTTATCTGTTTTTTTCTGAATTCCCCAAGCCTCTGCTTGGGAGTTCCCACCTAGGCTTAGTGGGGCATTTTGCACAAATCAAATGCTTGTCTCTATTTTCTTTCTGAGGCTTCGGAAACTACCACTAGCCTTTGCATCTTGATAGCAGAATCTTTGAGTGTTTTTATTTTCTGGTAGTAGCAGTCACCTTGATGTACCAGTCCATGCATCTTCTGAGCTCTGTCACTTCCATTTCAAAAACATTTACCACTAGGTATGGGGTATCTGAGTTTTGGGTAGAGCTTCCTAGGCCTGGCAGGCAGATCTGCCTGTGGAGATACGGGAAGAGTAATGAGGTGTGGCCATTAGGCTTCAGCGTCAGCTTAGCCAGGCTCACCTGTTCCACTTTGCACTGGGAACCTGGGGCTCTGAGTCTCCCCATCTGTGGTGTGCACAGCCAGAGAAAGAATACTTTGTCTCTCTGAGCAGTATTTCCGCACAATTTCCCTCCTTTTACAATAAAATAATTGCTTTTAGAACTTTCAGTCTTAGGGCAGATTTTGTAGCTGAGTGTGGGACGTAGCCAGCATGTACAGTTCCCACACAATACCTCTGTTCCAACACGGGACTATCAGAGGGGCTTTACTGGAACTTAGATAATGCATTTCCTGGAGTCTTTCGTATGATTAAAGCATTAACAGTTTTCTAATCCAGGGACCAGAAATTTGCTTCTCCATTAGTGTTTCTTCCTTGCAGGCTGTTGAAACTAGAGCACTGGAGACTGGGCCTGTGTGTGGTTCTCTTTGTAGCTGTTCAGCTTGTGCGACCACTGGCTTATTTATATATTGCTGGAGAGAGGGTGGTACCTGCAGGGCAGAGATTTGATGCTGTCTTCCATGCCTTTGGATGTTTCACAGCACCCTGGTGATGTCTAGAAAGTGGAGAAACTGGGGAAAGTGGGTCACTTTTTAAAAATACATACGCTCATTTGAAAAGATGCTCCAGCATGAGAGTATCCTAATCCTGTCCATTTGCCCCTGTGTGTCCTGTGCCACTCCTGGCACCACATGGCAGGAGTAAGCGGTGAGGCATGTGAGGACTCTGACCGATGGAGGGGCTGGAAGCTGAGGCAGGGACAGGATCTCTGGAGACTGCATAGCAAGGCTGAGGTGACGCCGGCCTGCTCCTGTCTCCGTTCTGGAATTCGGCATTGGTCCTGTGCTTCAGTGGATGCTCATTTTCATGACTTTCACAGTTATTTCTTGAACACCCATTTTGTTCCAGGGACAGAGGTAGGTAGATATAAAGGGATGTGTTATTCTTTCTTCCTTTGAGTGCTTTATTTAGTTGAGGAGATAGGTTGACAGTCTCTGAATAGCAGATGTATAATGCTAAGTGGAACAATTAATTTCCTGGCTTTCACTTTTTTTTGGATACAATTTCAGATTTAAATAAGTTTCAGGAAGAGCCCAAGACTCTTGTATGCTTTCCTCTTGGATTCACTGAATGTGTATGTTTGTGGAATAATTAATTTTTAATTAACTCTCTTAGGCCGGTCCCTGAGACAAACAGGACCCTGTCCCTGGATGAAGTGTACCTCATCGACTCAGGCGCTCAGTACAAGTAAGTGGACCCGGCGCTGTGGGGCTGGACTCTGTGCTCCGGGCAGAGTGGGGACTCACTGGGAGTGACCTTGCTAATCACTGTCTGTGCTGGCCGCAGAGGGAGGGAGAACTGTTTCTTTCTCATCCTTCTTTGCACCCCTGTTGTCACTCTGTTCCCACAGAAGACTGATAGAATGTTTTCATCCTTGGCTGGCAGTTGTTAAAGTACTAAATAAATTCCCTGAAATAAAAAAAGCTTTGGGAACCTTTGGGAAGTGTTCTGTCCCAGCCCATAAAACTGCCTGCCAGCTCCCTGTGCTTGCGGCTGCCCCAGCTGTGTGCAGGGAGGGTTAATTCCTAACGAGTGACTGGAGTGAGGACTGCCCCTGAACCGAACTTCTGTCTGGTCTCGCTACTTCCACTGTCAGCTGCTCGTGCGCGTGCTGTCCCAGAGGCGAGCTGTCCGCCCCGAGGGAGTGGGCCAGGGCTTCGAGGGGCCCCTTCCTGCTGTGGTTGGCACCACAGCCAAGGCAGAGCCGGGTGTAGAGGGCTCAGCCAGTTACCAGTACACTTGGGTCGGAAGCACCCTAGGGCTGAGGGGTCCTGGTGTCCTGGGCACTGGGTACTGGCATTCTGGTATAAATGGCTAGAAGTTGCCATTTCTGTATCAGGAGTATGAGTGAGGGCGTGCTGGGAGATGCGCTTGGGTGTTTTTATTGTCTTTGTCCAGTAACCATCTTGCTTTCCTAATTATGAGAAACAGATGTTGGCCCTGTTCTTTTAGCCCGAGGCTTCTGTGTACTTTGTTCTCCCCCCTCTCCTTCACAACACAGTGGTGGTGTCTCTCCTGGAAGAGTCCTCGCTTCATTCCTGCTTTATCAAACCATTTTTGCATTCACATTTTGTCTCGTTTTAATAACATCTTTATTGAGATATAATTCATGTAGTATGTGATTCAGTCAAAATATAAATTAATAGTTTTGTGCATGCAGAGTTGTGAAACTACCACCGCAACTAGTTTTAGAAAATTGTCATCACCCTAGGACACTCATACTCAACAGCACTTAGTCCCCTTTTTCCTCTACCCTAGAGAACCGCTACTCTACTTTCTGTCTCTATGGATACACCTTTTCCAGATATCTCGTAGAAGTCGAATGATTCAATATAGGATGTTTTGCATCTGCCCTTTTTCACTTAGCTTAATGTTTTCTCTTTTTTTTTTGGTACCGGGGATCAAACTCACGACCTTGCACTTGCCAGGCAGGTGCTTATGCTGTTGAGCTAAATCCCTGGCCTAGCATAATGTTTTCCAAGTTCACGGTGGCATGTATCAGTACTTCATTCCTTTACATGGTTCAGTAATATTCCACTGTATGTTTATACCTCATTTTGTTTATCCATCCACGAGATTTCTCTGTGAATGTGGTGAACATTGATGTGTAAATTTGTTTTCATTTTTTGCCTCTCTTTAATGTTATTTATTTTTATCAAAATTATACTTGACTATAATTACTGCAGGTTCGCAGTGCAGCTTTCCATTCTCTTGGGTATAACCTAGGGTGGAATTGCTGGCTCACTAATTCTATATTTAACTTTGTAAGGCAGGTATGTAATGGGATTTCTCCACATAGTCTCCTGCCTCAGACTTGAGAAGAAACTTACTCTGAACCGTAATTTGTTCTTTTCTGTTTTTGAAAGGGATGGAACCACTGATGTGACACGAACCATGCATTTTGGGACCCCTACAGCCTATGAGAAGGTCAGAAGGCAAAACCTTAAGAGAGACTCAAGAGGTCCTCTTTGGTTTCTGAAGAAGAGCTTGGCTTTTCTGGAAAGGGATTGTGTGAACGAATGAACGTTACATGTGGGCTGGTAAAATCACTCATTTTGTGGTGTCAGGCTCATCTGTTTTCTGATTCAGTTATTGGAGGCAATGTTGGCTGGGCCTCTGTGTGGCATTGTCTGTCCGAGGGAGCTCCTTTGGAAAGGTTTCCTGGGAAGAGGGCCTTCAGGGTGCAGATCGCCATCCTGGTACCTGTGTGTCTGTTCGTAGGGACCAGCACAGCATAAGACTGGGCCTCAGGTCCAGTATCCCTTTAATGTGACTCTTCGCTATGGAAGGCACCCTGGAAAGACTGAGGAGAGTGGATTTGAGTCTGGCTTCTGCTCCTGAACCTCCCAAGGAGCACTTTTCTTGTCCAGGCAGTGGGGATGGTCCAGGAGGATGGCCTGGCAGTGGGGAGCCTGGCTCTGGGGTCAGATCCTGGCCCTAGGAATTGCGTGCCCTAGCCCTGCCTCTTGGCCCTCTGTGCATGTGGGTAGCAGTGGTGCCTCCCTCAGGAGCAGTGGGGTTGTTGTAGAGCACTTGGCACCATTACCGCCAGGCTCATTTGTGCTTTTACTGTATTTTCTGATCCCCTTGAGCCTCACATGACACAGAGTATGTCAGAATGTTATTGTGTAGTTAAGTCCTGTAGGGACATCTTTTTGTCATTGGTCTTTTACTAACTTTAAGCTTTTCTGGAAAATTGGTCCATGGTCAGACTTACTATCTTCAAGATTGTTTTTTCTCTTTACTCTGACTTTTTTTTTGTGGTAATGTTACAAACTTTAACAGGCAGAGTTTTCTGAAAACTACAGGATTAAAATCCGTTCCCTTGTGTAATGTGCCCCCTGGGTTTTCTTCGGCAGGAATGCTTCACATATGTCCTCAAAGGCCACATAGCTGTGAGTGCAGCCATTTTCCCGACTGGTACCAAAGGTAGGTGGTTCCTTCCATCACATGTTCAGGAGTTGAACATGTCTAAATATCAGTAGAACAGCATGGCCTTTCCTTGCTGGATAGCCCACTTCAGCCCCAGGAGTGTAGGAGCTGCATGAGTGAGTCTGCTGCACCCACTGACTGGGCTCAGAGGGCCCCACCCAGGAAGGCAGTTTTAGGATTGGGCCTGGGGTCAGCTATCACCCTTTTCACTATGTATGAATTGGGTGACACATGCAGGTGGCTTGCAGGAGTGGGCCAACCAAGCACGAAGCCTCAGGACCTGACTGGAAGTTGGGCTCGCCTCCTGCCTGCCTTTGGGCATGGAGCAGTGCCTCCTTTGCTGACCCTGGAGTAATTGAGGTCTGTCCTTCTCTCCTGGTGACTGGTGGATGGAGCATAGTCTGTGCGTGGTTGTGTGGCTGTGTGCTCATCCCCCTGCACCTCCTGGCTGCTGGTAGTTTGGTTTGAGTCTCAGGTCACACTGAAACTTTAGGGCCACAGAGATAGGAAAGGAATGTGTCGCCTTGTGCAGTCTTAACCAGCACGAGGGTTCTGTGCCTTTACCACCATCCAGGACAAATGACTCCTCCCCAGCTGCAGGCTGAGTTCTCCTTGGCTTCTTCTGATTGTTAGAAAGTTCTACCTGGTGCTAGGCTGAAGTCTGAACTCACTAGAAACTTTTACCCTGGTGTTTGTATTTCACCTCCTGAAGCCAAATGTGATAAATCTAATCTCTACAGTGCTACACAGAATTCTTCAGTGGCTCTTTGTGTGTCTTTCAGGCCATCTTCTAGACTCCTTTGCCCGTTCAGCTTTATGGGATTCTGGCCTGGATTACCTGCATGGAACAGGACACGGTGTTGGGTCTTTTCTAAATGTTCATGAGGGTCCTTGTGGCATCAGTTATAAAACGTTCTCTGATGAGCCTTTGGAGGCAGGCATGATTGTCACTGATGGTAGGTCACTGTCACATAGAGGGCCTAGGACACTTGTTGTTTCTTGTACTTAATGATTTTAAAGGAAATTGGCAACGATTTCTCCTTCCTGTCACCTTGAATTAATAATAAACTTTTTGATTTGTTTTTATCATTCAGATTGAACTGGACATATTGTATTCTGCTTTTTAAGTATATTACCTTTACCTTTGCCATTGCCAAATCACTGTAAATAAACTTAATGTCTGTCTACATCATTGTGCCCTGTGGATATATGGTGCAGTTTATTTAGCAGGTCCTCTGTTACTGTACTGCCTACACCATAGCTAGTTCTCAGGGTTTCAGAGCCTGTCCTTCTGAAGGCACCCCTAGTGCCTAAAAGAGTGGTGATGTGAGGGATGTGGTATTGCTGGGCTCTTACATTGGATAGGATGGGCCTTTCACCTGTTTTCTCTTCTTTGGGGGGGGGGTGCTCATTCCAGGAATCTGGCTGCTGCTTATTTTGGGGTTTGTTTGTTTTAGAGCCAGGGTATTATGAAGATGGAGCTTTTGGAATTCGCATTGAGAATGTTGTCCTGGTAGTTCCTGTGAAGACCAAGGTAAGTATTTATTTGCTTAAAAATAACTGTTCCTTATTGTGGGAAAGTGGGGGTTAAGAATGTGCCATCCTGGGTCCAAAATGAAGCTCTCTTTGCCAGGTACCAGGGCCTTTGCTGATACTCTTCTTCCCTGCATAGCTGGAGGGAAAATTCTTAGTGAACTGGGACCCAGACCTGGGACTCAGGGAATCTCAGAGTGGCCCTGCCTGGTGTCATTTGAACATCCGAGTTTATTGGAGGTGACTTACTGTCCTACAGTTCCCTCTGCTTGGTCAAGTGGCTAGTTCCCGTGCCCTGCCAGGCTCTGAATCAGGGCAGGGTCTTGCAAGGAGTAGTTTTATTACATTCCCCAGGTGATTTCTGTCAGGTAGCATTTGGGAATCCTGAGTTACATCATGGCTCAGGCTTCACAGGGCATACAAGAAAGGTGCTCTACCCTCTTTTCCAAAAGGCTGCCAAGTTTTCAGTACAAGATTTTTCCTAAAAGATCTGTTTGTTTCTTTCCTTTTGGTGATGTAATTACCAAAAGGGAAATAAATGCTTACAAGGAAGAATGCAAGGAAGTTACCCTCAGGGATTTGCTGTCTGCTCCTGGGAGTCACTGTGTTTCAACGTGGCCTACTGCCTCGCTTCTGAGGCTGCAGTGAACAGAGACCAGCTTGCTCTGGTGGTCTGGTGGACAATTGTTACCCCTTGATGGGCCTGGCTGAGTTAAGGCAGGCCATACAGATGACTTAAAATTAGATTTTTGGGGGCGTTAGCCCAGCAGTAAGAAATGCCTTGAGCACAGATGACCCATACCTTGCTCCTGCTTTGTCCGTTGCAGCAGACATTAATCTGCGGATTGGCTGCAAGGAGCCACTTAGCCCCTTGCTTGACTGTCCTTGATGGCACAGGGCTGGAAGTGGAGCTGTCTGTGTTTATGCCCTCCTGTGCCTGTTAAAAATGGTGACCGGCTGGCTCCTTTTTTGGCGCCTAGCTATGCCTGCCAGCGGGCACCACTCTGGCACCACTCTGGAGAGCCCTCACAGTGGTTCATCGTGCTGAGAGGAGTAACAGCTGCTGTTCTCTTCTTCTCCCGCAGTATAATTTCAGTAACCGAGGAAGCCTGACCTTTGAACCTCTAACTTTGGTTCCAATTCAGACCAAAATGATAGATGTGGACTCTCTTACAGACAAAGAGGTAATGGGGAAGTTTTGTTGGCAGAAGTGTTACTAAGGGTGTGAAGAGCACCCTTTTACCGAGGTCCAGGTCAGCTGAGTCTGGACGTCAGAGGTCACTTGGAGATCTAGGAGCTTTGTCTGTACTTTTGGGCCTCCCGACAGATGTGGTCCTTTCCCCCACCTTCTGGGGCGCTAGGGGTTGTGGGTAGGAATTGTGTGCCATTTGTGTTTCTGGCAGAAATAGCTGCCCTGTTCCTCCATAGTCGCGCTAGGGCATGTTTAGCAAACATGAGGCCATTTGTTTTCCCGACAAAGAGCCAGATGGACTGTGGGGCCTCTTGGCCACTGGACTTGCCAGATTGTTTGCTTATGTTGCATGAAACATTAAGGAAATTGGAAGCAAAATCTATTGTCTGCGCAGTTTTCACACAGACCAGGATAGAGGTAATACTGCTATAGTGGCTCTTAGGTCATGAAATCCTTTTCAAAGCCTGGACACAACAGTGGTTCTTACCACACTCAGAGGATTTCAGGTCTTAAATCTTAGATTAAGTCCCCAGGCTCAGGAGATAGGTGAGGTGGCAGGTCAGGTTACCTAGGGTAAGGGTTCAGGGATCAGGCAGGTGGTCAGGATTGAGAAAAAAACAGGTCAGAAACAGGGCAGGAACAGTTAGCACCGAACAGATGAAACCATTCTCAAACCAGGAAACCAAAAGCCAGGATGCAAATTCTAGAGAAAGGAAGGGGTCATAAGTCCTAACAAAATCAGATGATTGATGGGAGCTAAAGCAGAACTAGCACAGCAGGGTACTGTAGGGTAGGAAGGTGCTGCTGGCATTATCCTCGGACCCTTCCTGTGCCTCTTGAGGCAGGGCTGTATCCCCTGGGGGCCTAGTAGGGCCTCACTTCAGACACTAGAAGGAAGAGGAGCTCTGCTGCTGCTGTAGAGGCCTCCTTCATTTTCTCCTGTCCATAGATGAGTGACAGAGGCAGGCCATCTCCTTCCAGCTTAGGTTTTCTCTATGGTTGGTCACTTCTGCCTGCCATCTGTGCTCTTGGTTCAGCCCAGCATTCCTACTCAGAGAATGCTGACGGCCTGCTGGTGCCGTACAGATAGATCCTGTGCAGATTCACAGTCTGGTGACAGGTGTGCCTTTTCAGTGGGAAGAGTCCTATGAGTTCTTCTTCACCCCTGGTACAAAGGAACAAAAATGCTTACACATGCATGGAACCACAATCTTAGAAGTTCTGTGCCTCATGGAATGAGTGTCTTTTGTCATGATTCTTGGGCACACCTTCCACAGTCTTAGCAAGGGACTCTGCAGTAAGTCATTTGGTACTCTTGGCAGTCCAAGTACAGCTTCCTACCAAGTAGTTCTAGGTCATAGTCCCTTCTGTGCACATGCAGTGTATAAATCAAGAAGTATTTCTCCCATGACCACTTTACTGTAGTCAAGGAAATAGCACATGTGGATGGGTAGCTAGGCAGGAAGAAGAGTTTTGTTACCCTGAGATTCACAGTCCACCCCGTACATGGAAACAGACTAGTGGGATCTGTCTTATCCAGTGGCTCATTATTGTGCCTTGTGTAGCCAAGTCCCTGAGATATTTTAGCCAATAACTCTATAGGGCAGATAATAGCTTATCTTGAGAATCATAATTGAGTTTCCATAAATAATAGCAAGCAGCAGGATTTAACATACTAAACAGCACTGTACCACTTATTATCCTGTTTAGCATAAGGTCTCTTTCCTTTGTGACATTTAGTAAGTCTGGGCTTTATTCTGTTGAAGGCATAGTAATATCCCATGACAAGGTTCTGTCTGCGGGGCTGTAAATATGCCTGGCCATTGCTGATTACTCTCTCCCAGACTGTCCTTAGCAGCACTTCAGGGATTTTTTGGCTTGGGTCTGTATTCCATTGTGTCACTGGGTGGCAGCAGAGGACCTTGGTCAGATGTAATTTGGGCAGTTGCTGACTGTCAGGGCCTTGGGATGTTGTTCAGTGCCCACTGAGGTTTTCTGCACGTTCCCCCTCTCTTGCTGCCTCTATCCTAAAGGGCCTGAGGGGTCTCTGTGGCCCCAGAGGTAAATCAGATTGCCCGTGCCACCACCTTCACCACTGAGCTCCTTGGATGGCAGGTGGCTTTGTGGCTGAGACACAGCATTTCACTTTGGATGCTCCCCACCCCGCATCACCCATCAGGGTTAGGAAGGCTCTAACAGGTGTGGATCAGGGCCTCAGCTGTGTCAGAGCCAATTTCCCATCTTACCCTTGATGTCTGCCTTGGCTCCTTACGGGCTGTGGGTCCATCTTGACTCCGTAGCTGATCTTTGGTACCTGTTCAGATGATTCCCTGGAGCCAGCTGCTTTATAGTGCCACTGCCTCCACGATTGGCGTGTGGCTTGTCCATTACAGCCACGTCAGTGGCACTGTCATTCTTGTCGGCCTTGCTACAGCGAGGTGTGTAGTTAGGTCCATCTCATCAACAGTGGAAAAAGTGGCTTCTTGTCCTTTCAGCAAAACTGGCTTCATTCTAGACTGCGCCCTCTACCCACAGGAAGGAGGTCACCTTTCATCTGCCACAAAACTTGCCACCAAGGCTAGTGGATCAGCCCCTACCCAGGCACCAGGTTCCATCAGCACCTTCTTCCTTGTAATCTCTTCAGCCCTGCTCTGTATTTGACCTCCAAAGGTTTCAGATCATCTATCAGCTATGGTCACCAGACTCATCCGGGCTCTGGCAACCCTAGTTTATTCCACAGTGGCAGTGGACAGGAGGCAAGAAGCTTAGCATGTTGACTGGACAGCTTCAGTGCATTTCAGCTGGGATGCTCTCAGCTATCCAAGGTGTGGTGGATCTACCCTCGCTCCCAAGTGGAGCAAGTGTAAAAGACGAGTCTGTGTGGGTGGGTGCAGGAGCTGTGGGTTTAGTGACCCCTGCCCTGTCTCTTGTAATGGTCTGTGGGTATGGTGTCCAGAGGTCTCACCAGAGGAATGCCTAGTTCCAAGTTGCATTGCACTCAGGGAAGGCCAGAGCCATGGCTTGCCAACAGGAAAGTTTGGTTCTGTTTGTTGCCAGTCCACAGCCAGTAGACTTTTCTGGGAGGATTTTTGCCAATAGCAATGTAACCAGGTCTTACCTATTTTTGCAGGAATAGATATGGATATGGAGTATAGATGTAGATAAGGATACAGATAATAGATATAGATGCAGATGCAGATATAGATAAGGATAAAACCCCTTCCATCCCTTTTCCCCTGTCACAAATGAGGAGAGAGGATTTTACCCTTAGCATGGCCCCTTGCTGTTGGGGGTGCAGCTTTTTGGTAACAATGTGGTGGTGAATGTGGTGTCCTTTTCTCTCCCTGCAGCTTGACTGGCTCAACAGTTACCACACGACTTGCAGGGATGTGATTGGGAAGGAGCTACAGAGACAGGGCCGCCAGGAAGCTCTCGAGTGGCTCATCAGAGAGACGCAGCCCATCTTCAAGCAGCATTAACGCTTCCCTGGTTCTGTTTTTATATAACGCCCTGGGGAAAAGAAGAAGTGCGACAGACTGCTTCTGTCTTTCCCTTTCCTCTTCTTTCCCTAACTTCCTTTTTACTTTTAGACTCGAAGAAGAACTGAAAATCTTCTTATCCTCTTTGATATTTTCTTGTGAACATTCACTCTTTTAAGATTTTTTAATTGTTAAGAATGATCCAGGAATAAACTTACTACATCAGAAGGAAGACCCCCGCATAGCTGAAGACCCCGGGGAGGAGACCCTGCGGTCTTCTGCCCGTGACGGTGAACTGGGCTCCATGCAGTCATGATCCAGGTGCTAGCACATCTCTCACAATCACCTTGCTGTCCGAGACTATTTATGATCAGTGAATAAAAATGTCAAAACTCTGCTGTATCTCGGCTGTGTCTTTCCTCAGGACACTGTACTGCGGGTGTGTTGGCGAGCCCATCTCCAGGCTGCTGGCCTGGATGGCTGAGGTTCTCTGGGGCAGGCCCCTCTAGGAGAGAACCCTGGCTGCTCTGCATATTTCCCAGCTTAATTGTAAGCCCTTTAATTTTTTCAAGCAAATCTAGTGTTTTGGTGTTTTGATTTCAGGTTTTAAAAGAATTATTTAATTGATTCACGTTTATTAATACATGTTTGTAGTACATAATAGCACTCATCTTGTGGAGTTGTTACCTGTATATAACATGTCTTAGTTCTGTTTTACATCATCCCATCTCCTGATCTCTTTCCATTTGGCAAAGGACCTATTTTCTGTTATCCTTAGTCTGCCCTTTATACTTTGAGTTTCTCATAAAAAAGAGAAACCATGTGATTTTTAAGTTTGTGTGTCTCATTTATTTCATTCGACATTATGGGTTCAAGCTGCATCCATTTTCCTACACATTATTTAAGCTTTTCCTTCTTTATGACAGAGTAGTACTCCACCACATGGAAATACCATATTTCTTTGTCCATTCATCAATAGATATACTGGTCACTTCCAGAGTTTAGCTATTATGAATTATACCACTATAAATTCATGTAATATGATCTCTTTAACTCTTTTGGGGAGATACCTAGAAGGGAGATGGCTGGGTTGAATGTAATTTTTAGTTTTCTGAGAAAGGTGTATACTGATTTCCATAATGGTTGTACTAATTTACATTCCCACCAACAATGTAGAAGAGTTTCTTTTTCCCCACAGCTTTGCCAGAATTTGTTATTAATGGACTTATTGATGATAACCATTCTTTCTGGAGTAAGGAGAATTTGGGGTGTTTTAATTTGTACTACGCTAGTGGTCAGAGTTGAATAGTTTTTTCATAGACATTTGTACTTTTTCTGAGAAGTGTTCATTTCAGTTGCTCATTTTTTTTTGATTGAGTCTTTTACTGGGGAGTCTAATTTTGGGGGGTTTTAAAAAATTTTCTAGGATTAGTTTTCTGAGAAATAGCTGGTAATTTTTTTGGTCCCGTTTTGTAGGTTGTCTCATCCCTCTATTGGTTGTTCCTTTGCTGTGCAGAAGCTTATACTTGGTATGATTCCATTTGTTTATTTTTGTATTGTTTCTCACGCAATTGGGAAAGTCCTTGCCTATGCCTTTGTCTTCAAGAGTTTTACCTTTCTTGTCTCCTAGCAGATTGTTTCTTTTTGAACATTTAGATTCTTAATCCATGTTGGTTTTAGTTTAGTGCATGATGAAGGATAAGATTCAATTTTCTACATCTGGATTGCCAGTTTTCCCAGCACCATTTGTTAAAGAGCCTATCTTTCCTTCAGTGTATGTTTTTGGCCCCTTTGACAAAATGAGAAGGTTGGGTTATTGCATATTCTGTTCCATTGGTCCACATGTCTGTTTTTGTGCCAGTCTCATGATGCATTTAGCTTGTAGCTTAGTAATGTAACTTGAAGTGTGGGATTGTGATGCCTACTAGTTTCCTCCTGTTACCCAGGAATGCTGTTGCTCTTTTGGGTCTCCTCTGTTTCTCCATGAATTTTATGATTGTTTTCTCCAGTTCTGTGAGGAATGCTGTTGGTATTTTGATTGGAATTGAGTTAACTCTGTGTCAGTTTTGGAGGATGGCCGTTTTGACAGTACTGATTTTGCCTATCCAGGAGCAGGGGAAGTCTTTTCATTTTCTGATATCGTTTTCACTATCCTTTTTCAGAGTGCTGTAGGTTTTAATTCCTTGGTTAGGTTAATTCCTAACTAATTTTTCTTGATACTGTTGCAAATGGTATTGTTTTCCGGATTTGTTTGTTGGTGAATTCATTACTGTTGTAAGGACCACTATTGATGATTTTTTTTTTTTTGGTGTGAGTTTTGATTTTCTGTCCTACATCCCTGAATTTGGTTACTAATCCTAGGGAATGTTTCAGCATATTTTTGGGGGTCTTCTATGTAGGGAGAGGATCATGCCATCTGAGAATAATGATAATTTGATTTGGCTGTGATGTTTGAACTTTTTGATAATTTTATTGCATTCTGTTTGGTGGTATCTTGCTGAGAATTTTTCTATCTATATTCATTAAAAAGATCAGCCTGTTCTCTTTTTTGGTTAGGTCCTTTTTTGATTTTGGAATCAGGAAATGCTGGCTTCCAGGAATGAGTTTGAGAGTACCCCTACCCCTCACTTGCATTACAGAATTTGAAGAGTATGGTTTTAGATCTTTGATGAAATTCTTAGAGAATTCAGTGGTGAATCTATTGGATTCTGGGGTTTTCTTTCTTTTTTAATTACTGCTTCAATTTCATCACTTGTTATTGTATTATTCAGGTTTTTTATATCTTCTTGATTCAGTTTTGGTAATTCATGTATCTAGGAATTTATCCCTTTCTTCTGGAGTCTGTAATTTATTGGAGTACCAGTTTTCAAACTAGTTACTAATAATATTCTGAATCTTAGCATTGTCTTTGGTGATTTTACCTTTTTCATTCTACTTGTATAGATCTGTGTCTTTCCTTTTTTGGGTAAGATTGGCTAAGAATTTTTTATTTTGTTTTTTTCTTTTGAACAGCTACCTCTGATTCATTGATTTATTGTATTTTTTTAGTTTCAATTTCATTATTTTCTGCTCTGATCATAGTAAAACCTTGAATTATGAGTAACTTGCTCTGTGAGTGTTCTACAAGACAAGCAGAACATTTCTAATAAATCTTAACTTGATAAACGACTGATATCTTACAATACAATATGAATATTTTGTGATGCTGAATATCACATGATCATGACTGGGCGAATGGTTCTTCGTTCCCTTGATGTGGGGTTATGGGTGATCATCTCTCAACAGCAAGCGATTATAAAGAAGATATCATCTGCAAGGAGAAAAGGTGGAGGAATCCTTCACTTCAAGTGAGATTAGCAAGATGTATAAAATGTGGGAAACTGCAAAATTTTGTAGAAAAACACTACT
Organism: Cavia porcellus; assembly: GCF_034190915.1. Lineage (NCBI taxonomy): Eukaryota > Metazoa > Chordata > Mammalia > Rodentia > Caviidae > Cavia > Cavia porcellus. Next base: position 83,448,796 of record NW_026947485.1, on the reverse strand, counting down.
CGAATAAGCCAGTATGTGAGCAATAAATCTGCTTAGTGTCACTATAATGCCACATTTTTGTGAAATCCTCTAAAGGAAACAAAAACAAGTGGCATTGGATAGGTTCCTTGTTAAAGTTTGCACAAAAAGAAAAAGATTCAATTGGGCAACAGATAGTAGTGATCCTATTAGTGCTAGTGAGGTCCTCCTGCACAATAACTCTCCTCTCGACACCCTCACCAGCCATGAAGGTTTCCAAAGGTAAGTGCAAATTGTTTATTTTTCTTTACAATTGGTGTTTTGTTTACTGTTCTGTATTATATCATGGTATTATAATCATTTTTATATGAATATTTTTGAGTTGGACAAATCATCTAAGTTTCCATTATTTATTTATTTATTTTGCTACTGATGATCGAACTCATGACCTTGTTCTTGCCAGGCAGGCACTTATGCCACTGAGCTAAATCCCCAGCCCAGTTTCCATTATTTCTTGAGGGAAATTCACTTTGATATACAGTGCTTTAGATTACAAGCATGTTTCTGAATTGAATTATGGTTGCAAACTAAAATTTTACTTTTCTTCTCACTGGCTTTGGATTTGAATTGCTCCTGTTTCCAGGACCTTGTGTCACATTCCTTGGTTCATGAAAATTCTCTCCACATTCTGGTCACAAATTGAACTAGACGAGAGAACTGAATCAAATCTCCAAGGTCAACTTTGGACTCAACCATTGAATTTGATTTGGTTCATCCATTTGTTTTGTAACGAGAATTGTGGGAAGAATTGAGTTTGTGTGTTGAGGTATTTATTTGGGCTGTTTTTCTGATACGAATTTTTACAACAGTAATCTTCTCTCGGGATTGTGTAACCTCATAGTTTCTGGTATGTTGTATTGGCATTGTTGGAGTCTAGGAACTGATTTTATTTATTTATTTTTTGATTGATTATCTTTTTGTGATAGGGTTTCACTATGTGGTTCAAACTGGCCCTGAGTTCACTTTGTAGCCCATGTTGGCCTTGAAGTTGCAATTCTCCTACTGTCTTAACCTCCCGAGTACTGGGATTACAGGAATAGGCCGTCACACCTGAGTTAGGAACTGATTTCCTCCCTTTTTTTTCTGAAACCCAGTGATTCCTCAAGTGTGTATTGTTTAATTTCCATGCATTTGCATATTTTCTGTGGTTTTTGTTGCCATTGATTTCTAGTTTCATTGAGCTGTGGCTTGATAATATGCATGGAACAATTTTAATTCTTTTGCATTTTCTTGAGTGACAGTGAACCTTTTAGTTTCCAGCAATACAAACAGCTTACTGTGTCATGCATACCATAGGTTTGCTTTCACTGCTTTACGGGGCAGTGTGTGGTCTCTTTTGGAGCAAGTATCATGTGCTGATGAGAAGAAGATGCATTCTGTTCCCGTTGGGTGAAATACTCTGTAGCTATCTATAGTCCATTTTCTTGAAGATTTGCTTCAACTCTGATTATTTCTTTCTCTTTTTTCTTATCTTTTTGTACCAGTTGAGTATTGAGGTCCCTTACTATAATTGTGTTGATGTTTATTGTTTTTTTATGTACAGTAATGTTTATTTCATGAAAGTTGGGTGTGCTGCTGTTATCTCTGGTGACGTGTTCTCTTAGCCAATATATAGTGACCTCCTTTTTCTCTTAGGATCAGTTTTGGCTTGGAGTCCACTTTGTCTGAAAATATTTGTTGTCAGGTTCCTGTTGCATGGAATGTTGTTTTCCATCCTTTGATTATTAGTCTGTGAATTTGCTTTTTGTCTTAAATGCGTTTCTTGTAGATAGCATACTCTCAAGTTGCAGTTTTTATTCATTCTGTCAGTTTGTGTGTTTTGGTCAGAGAATTGAGACTGTTTACATGGTGAGTTGTTGCTAAGACGTATTGACTTATTCCTGCTGTTACATTATTTCCCATTTGCCGATTCCTTTTTCCCTCTTCTTAACTTTTCACCCTGTTTGGTGTATTCCATGGCTTTTTTGCATTGTTGACTCCATTTTCTCTTTCTAGAAATGTTTGAGAATTTTTTGGACTGTGGGTTTGGGTGGTCAAGAATTTCTTAAAAGTGTTCTCTTCATGGAAAGATCTGATTTCTCCATTGGTTTTGAAAGATAGTTTTGTAAGATATTTCAGTCTGAATTGGAAATTGTTTTGTTCTATGGCTTTAAATACTTCATTTGAATCTTTCCTGATCTTTGGTGTCTGTGCTGAGATGTCTACTGTAATTCTAGTGGGTTTACTTTGTAAGTGATCTGTTGCTTTTCTTTAACAGCTTGTAATGTTCTGTCCTTGTGTGGGACTTCTGGGGTCTTGACTATGACATGTGGTGGAAAAGTTATTTTCTTTTTCAATTATTTTTAAAAATTTATTTAAAGAAAAGGGGAAAAAGGCAAGACAAAACAGAAAAAAGGATAGAAGTAATACAGAATTTCAAAGAAAAATACCAACATTAAGAAATTACTAAGTGCTCCAAATGATATAACTATATAGATGTTCAAGAGTGTAGGAAAAGTTTCTGACTGTGGCCCCTTGAGATTCTGTATGCTTTATCTCTGTCAATTTCCTCATATTTGGAAAGATTTCTGCTATTATTGCTGTGAACAAGATTTTCATGCCATTTGTGCTGTCCTCTGACTTTTCACTTACTTTAATTACTCTTACGTAGTTTTCTTGTGTCATCTATCAGCTGCTGAACCTTGTTTCACGTTTTGTCATTTTTAAGGTCTCTTTGAAAGCACTGCTATCTTGTTCTTCTGATATTCTGACTTCACAGTGGTCATTTCTGCTGCTCATACTTTCAGTATAATTTTTAATATTTTGAATTTCTTCTTGAAATTTTTTCATGTACTCTAGTTCTTTGTTGGACTAGACATTTGTGTTTTGTATTGTTTTGTTTAGGTCAACCAACTTTTTATTATTGTCTTCTGCAAACAGAAGATTGTTTTGTTTATTACATCTTCTATCAGTTTTTAAAAAAATTTATATGTTGGTACCGAGATCAAACTCACAACCTCACGCTTGCCAGGCAGGCGCTTGTGGTGTTGAGCTAAATCCCCAGCCCTTCTATCTGTTTATTTATATCTTCTTGAGGGTTGCTGAGTACCTTTTTGATCTGTCTTTTTAAATCTCTTGTCATTTTGAATAATTGAGCTCTGTGATATTTTTCCCTCCCAGTTGATACCCATGGATTTGCGCTGGGGGAGTTGGGAGGTTTGGAGATAGATTGCTGTCTTGGCTTCTCATGTTTTTACTGTTTTGTATGTATGTGTTGAGGTTTGCAGGTTGATTGTAGTAGGATTACTTTCTTTTTGATGTGGAGATCTGTTCAGTTAGTGCCTGCTTTTCAGTGGTGCACTCAGTGTGGCTGTCTAAACGCCTTTGTCTCTGCCCCAAGATCCAGCAACTTCCATTCATTTGGGAGGGGAGGGTGCAGTATAATTGGCCTAGCATCCAGTTCTCTGAGAATGGACCCAGCACTGTTAATTGTACAAAGACAGTGTAGATATTGTGCAGAGAAAATCAATAGCAACAGAGGTGCCACCCTGGCAATAGCAGCAAAATAACAGGCAAACTGGATATTGACATACCATAAGAACCAATAATGTGCAAGTTCTACCCATAGAAAAGAAGACTCTAATCATAGTATAAATACAAAGACAAAGCAAATACTGACATACAGTAATATGTACAAAATGTGACAACACTACCTTTACTAACAGAGAATTCAATAATATAGTATAGAGTTAAATAACTTTGAAATGATTAATAAAGCTTTCAGGTTGTCATGATTTATGTTGGTGGCCCCCAGGCCTCATGCATTTGCATTGTACATTTGTGATTGGTTCATTGTCTAGCGCTTGGATTGGGGGTGTAAGTGCTACACCGGCCTCGGAGTGGAGCCAGGATGTGATGTAATGGCAGGAAGAAGTTATGTCTTGCTCTTTCTTGCCTGTTTCCCCCTTGCTGTTTGCAGCCGCCATGAACTGTAGCCCAGCCATGCCACCCTGCCTTGGAGCCAACTGAGCATGGACTGAAACCTCCAAAAACTGTAAGAAATAAACCTTTCCTTTCCCAACTTTGGGCATCAGGTATTTTGTCTCAGCGATGTGTAAAAAATAACTAAGACACAGGTCATACTAGTAAAAATGGGGTAAGGAACAATGAAAGAAGTAAAATTTGAAAAATAAAGATGAGAAAAATGAAATAAAGGATCCTACTAATGAATAAAAGGAAATTAATAGAATTAAACAGAAAAGAGTAAGAAGAAAATTGAAAAAAACACCAAAATAAAGAAAAAAAAAAAAAAGGATTGGAAAAAATCCCCGAGCTCCAAGGGGCCAGTGGAGGGGAAGATATAATGGGTAGAAATAAGATTCCTTTGTGTTTCTTAATGAGTGGTTTTTCCCTGGTGTGTGCAGCTCTGGAATCCAACAGATATGGGGGAAGAATAGTGAGCCGCTGCGTTTCTGCTCCCATGTTTTGGTGGTGCGTGCCGAATACGGCCCCATCCCTGCAGGTGCTCCACCAGCTTGAGCCCTCCTTGTTTCTCAGCGCACTCCAGGGCATGGTTTGTGCTTAACTCTGTCATCTGTGGGTTTATGAGGGACTGGAAAGTGGGAGTTGGTATGGTGACTGCAGTTGTAGGCAGACTTTGACCACACCTAGCAGAATAGCTGGGGCAGTGACCATCTCTTCAGATCTCGTTTCAGCTCTTCGCAGCACAGTTAGTGACCGAACTCATGCACGGATCATCTGCTGGGAGTGCAGTGCCCGCACGTTGCTCTCACCTTACAATACATGGGACCTTGACCTTTGGAGCCATTTTAGATCTAAACCATTACGCTTATTCATTATTTATAATAGTAGAGTTGAACTGAGAACCTATGCACCAAACTACATCTTCAGTCTTTTTATTTGTTTTTTATGTGTATTCTGAGAGAAAGTCTTGCTACTTTGTCCAGGCTGGGCTTGAACTTACAATCTTCCTGTTTCAGCTTTTCAGAATACTGGGATTACAGGCATGCCATGCCCAGCCATGTGTCATTGATACTTTTGTTTTAAATAAGTTATTTTAAAATGAGTCTTTTTAATCTACTTGTAGGAGTTGCCACAAGGAGTCTCACTCATGCTACCACTCTCATCATTCCGTGATTTGTAGACGAGATTCTGCAGCAGATGAGGAGGACTCCTGTGGCCTTTCCCTCACACATGTGGAGGGAGCCCCAAGGGCCCAGAGAGCTGGAGTTCCTGTGACCTCACACCAGCATGGCTGAAATGGCAGAGTTCCTCATCCTTTGGCTGGAACAGCAGAGAATTGTCTGACACTGTCTTCTGAATTTACCAGCTGCTCTCTGTGGAAACTTGCTCAGTAACAGACTCTGTTTTTGTTTTGTGCTTTTTGTTCTTTCTCATCTGTGTCTTGTTTTTCTTTACTTTTATCAGGGTACCCCAAGAAATCATTTACATCCAAATCCTTATCTTAGGGCCTGCTTAGGAATTTAAGAAAGACATTCTCTTTAGATACACCCAGTATTGGGCTGGGGATTTAGCTCAGCAGCATAAGCACCTGCCTTGCAAGCAGGCCGTCGTGAGTTTGATCCCCGGTACCGATAAAAAGTAAAAAAAAAAAAAAAATAGATACACTCAGTATTATATGCCACATATTTTTTCCAATTTATTTCTTTGTATTCAGCGTTCAACAAAATATTGAATTACTATGGGTATATATATGAGAATACATATATATGGTACACACATGAACATGTATATTATGTGAAAATACTGGATTATTCTATGCATGTTCAGTAAAAGCCTGGTTTGAGACAACTATTCATTACAGAAACATGCTTGTAATCCCAAGCACTTTATAAATATCTCAATATGATCATGCTTTATAACTGAGTAGTATTCCATTGATCCCAAGCACTTTATATCAGAGTGAATTTCTCCTCTAGAAATAATGGAAACTCAGATGATTCATTCCACAACTCAAAAATATTCATGTAAAAATAATTATAACACTAATAAAATACAAAATAGTAAATAATAAAATGTAAAGAAAACAAATTAACTTGCACTTACCTTTGGAAACCTTCATGGCTGGTGCGAGGGTGTTGAGAGAGGAGGGTTATTGTGCAGGAGGACCTCACTAGCGCTAATGGATCACTACTATCTATTGCCCAATGGAATCTTTTTCTTTTTATGCAACTGTAACAAGGAACCTATCCAGTGTCACTTGCTTTTGCCTCCTTTAGAGGATTTCACAGAAATGTGATATTACAGTGCCACTAAACAGATTTATTGCTTACACATTTATTGTTATAGCCTTACTTAGGTCCTTTTGGTTTTGTTTTTGAGACTCAAACTGGTGTCTCAGCCTGTAAGCCATCATGTGATTTCTTGAGACAATGCCTCTCTATGTAGCCCAGGCTGTCCTTGAACCTGTGCTGTTCCTCCTGTCTCAGCCTCCCACGTGCTGAGGTTAGAGGCATGCACTACCACACCTGGCTTGGGGCGGTGCTTTTCCATAAAAGTTTGCAGGGTTTCCCACATTTTACACATTTCTCTGATCTCACTTGCAGGGAAGGGCTCCTCTGCCTTTTTCTCTTCCTCCTCTGCAGATGAGATCTCTTGCTGTTGGGAGATGACCACCCAGAATCCCACAGCAAGAGAGAGAAGAACCATTGGCTCAGCTATGACCATTGATGTTCACCATCCTGTACTACTCGTACTTCAAGATACCAGCATTTATTGAGATTTATTAGAAATGTTTGTCCTATGGAACACTTGCGAACAGTTACTTGCAATCCAAGGTTTTACAGTCCTTTTTTTTTTTTTTTTTTGCAATATTGTGGAAGGAGTGCAGGACCTAGTTGTGTTAGGTAAGTACTGTATCACTCAGCTATATCTCTCATTCGAATGCTTTTTAAACTTGGAAAGATATCCAGGTTATTTTTTTCAGGCTTACATGTATAGATCTAATTGTTTTCAATGACTAAACTTTCATTATATGACTATGTTCTTTTAAAAAATAGTCTTATTACATTTAACAATAATAGCTTTTTGACTAATATTTAAAAAGGTATTAGTCTCAACATAAGAAACAAAAAGTAGACTACAAACTACTGTTATTACAGTAGCTTTTATAGTTACTGTGTGTTTACCTTTTTTGAGATCTTTAAAAAGTGTTTCATATGGGTGCAAGTTACTCATGTCCTTTGTTTGGACCTTTGTAGCCTACTTAGGCGTTTCTCTCAAGGTAAGCCTAGCGTTAATGTACTTCTTCAGCATTTATTTTCAGAATGTCTTACCCCCTCATTTTTGAGGAACAGTTTTGCTGGAAAAAGCACTTTGGCTTTTTTTTTTAGCCCAGCGTCTTCTGGCATCAAAAGTTCCTGATGAGAAATTTCCAGATAATCTTATTGACGATCTCTGCGAGTTACAAATCACTTCTTTCTTGCTGCCTCAAAGAATCTTTGTTTTGGACTTTTGAAAGCTTGATTAGATGCCTATGTGAGTCTCTAAGTTAACCTTTCTGGAGTTTATAGCGCTTCTTTGCAGATTTGTATTCATGTCTTTCATCTACTTTTGGAATTTCCCAATCACTGTCTCTTCACATGTTCCCTCAGCCACTGTTTCTCTCTTTTCCTGACGGGACAGTCACATGTGAACACTGATCTTCTTGATGGTATTCCAAACTTTCCCTACGCGCAGTTTAATTTTTGTTAGTCTTTACTTTTCTTTCCATTCTGCAGATTCAGTGATTTCATTGTTTTATCTTCAAGTTTGCCTTTGAATTCCTCAAGATTCTCTTTTTGGTTCCTTTTTAAATTTTCTATCTAAAGCCCATTTAGATTTCTGTGTTATTTGTATTAGTTAGCTTTTCTATTGCTGAGCAGAATACCTGACACCTACAATTTAAAGGAGGAAAGGTTTCATTTAGCTCACGGCTTCAGGAGGCTCAGTGATTGACGGGCATAAACCTCTTGGAAGAAGCGTGGTGTGGAGCGGACCTGCTTAGTAGCCCGGAAGAGAACAGTGCCAGATGGGAATGGTCTAGGTGCCACACGTAGTTCCCAAGGCCATGCCTCTGTGATCCACCCAGACACCCTCAGCGACTCACTGTACTAGCCTGCTAGGCATTTCTTAGTCTAATACAGTTGATGTATCAAGATTAGCAGCATATTGTTCAGATGCTATTTTCTGTTCAAATTTCATTTTCTTCATGCTGTCAGAACATCTTTAAGGACAGTTGTTTTAAATTCACTGCCTAAGGGTCAGGGATTTAGCTCAGCGGCATAAGCATCTACTCGGCAAATGCAAGATTGTGAGTTCGATCCCCGGCACAAAAATAAATAAGTAAAGTCACTGTCTAGTAGTTCTACCATTAACTTTTTTAGGGATAGTTTCTGTTGATTCACTTTTTTCACTGAAGGGGTCATACTTCCCTGTTTTTTTTTTTTGTATACTTTGTAACTTTTTGTTGAAAAATTGGACATTCAAACCAAATAAAATGTTAACTCCACAAATCAATTCCTCCCCTTTCCCCAGGATTGGCTTTCCTGTATTATGAAAGTCAGCTTGAGGCTGCTGAGATGTTTTCTAACCTGGGTCTTTTCCTGGGCATTTCCCCTGTATTTACAGCCTTTTTTTTTTTTTTTTTTTCTTTAGTCTAGTCTTAAACATCTGGCTGTCCAAAAGGGAAATATAGAAAAATGAAAGAGGGTTAAGGGTTACTGGTCCTTTAAATCTTCTCTAAGTCATTTGAACTGGAGGAAGAGAGGGGAATTTCCAACCAAGGAGGAATATGCAACAACTGTAGCTGCCCATCTCTGCATGTCCATGGTCAGGAGCAGCCATCAGCAGTCAGAGCACACGTCCTGAGTATTTGGAAGACAAAGTCTTTTTTGCCTACATCAGGTTCTGCAAACTCTGCAGGTTGCTTCAGGAATGCGTGTGTACAGTCTGCCAAGGGCCTGGGGGTGGGATGAGGGTAGCTGTTACTGTGCTTAGAGCTGGAATTGAACAAAATTAGCCTCACTTTACCTTCCACACCTTCTCCTGGGAGTTGCAAGCCTTCTGTAGACTCCAGAATCCCAAAATAGATGTGTGAGACAGATTCTGCTAGTGCAACTATTTACTTGGTTAAGACCCAGATTCTTGGTGCTTCTACTCTGTTGTCTTCCCAGAATCCTCTCTCATTAAACCCTAAATCGCATCTTATGAATAAACATGAGGACACTTTGGCCATTCGTGAGAGCATGGTTGACAGTGTTCATTATTTTTTCCAACTAGGGGAGCAGAAAATAAACCAATCTATACTTACCATTCAAAATCAAGGTGGCAGCAAAGAAAATTTTAACCAGCAGCGTAAACCTAAATTGACAGTACACCTAAAAATAAACTTGCCAACATATTTTGTTTTGTTTTTTGAACACAAGAATCTTTGTTATGTAAGAGGAAACAAGATACATTACTGCTTCCCAAATTTATTTGTTGTCAAGTCAGAAAAGCATAGAAGCAAGGCCTCTCCATAACAGGATGTATTTTTATTGCCTAACATCAATTCTTGAAAGTTTTTTTGTCCATACTTGTTCAAATTTCAAATATGTACCAAGGGTTGGACTTAAAAGAGACAACTCTTCCCAAAGGATAGGATGTATTAATCGGGTTTCTCCTCCATTAGCCTCTGAAGTCAGGAGGCCTCCCCTTTGGGCTCAGACCCCTTTGATCTCTGCTGATATCCTGAAAGCTTCCCGCTCCGAGGAAATGGGAGCCATGAATCGTAGTTGATTTGGAGTTGGACAAGACTATAACTCAAGTGTGACGGCAAGTCCACTGTTAGCTTACCAGATTGCTAAGCTCGTCACTTGTCAAAGTAGCCTCTGAGCAGTTTAACTTAATTGGCTCCAGCCTGAGAAGCAAAATTAATGGGCCAAGTGCTGGAGCTTTCTATCTGGTCTGCTCTGGCTCAGTATCACTAAGTCCAAGAGATGTAAACTATGCATAGTGGTTTCAGCAAGACTGAGGAGGAGAATAGAATCAGTGTCAGAGATCAGAGGGAAGATGGTGAGATAGAAATGTGGGTCAAAAGAATCATTCTTCTTCACTTTTAAATAAACTATAAAATAATATTGAGTGGGAAAATATATTATACTAAATTATAGAATAACTCTAAGGAGCCTGATCTTATTCCTGGCTTGCTCACTTTTTTCCCTGGGGAGGTTTTACCTACAGGCAGTGAGGATTCTAGGGAGGGAACAGATGCAGGGCCCCTGCATAGAACACCTGAGGAGCAGGCTTCTAGATGATTTGTCCACCCTCTTGTCCTTCTCTGGTGCTTGTACCAGGGGGAAGAGCTTGCCCCACTATCCCAGTTCTTGAGTTTCTTATGTCTGGGACCTGGCCTCACATCTGACTGCCTGCAGCAACCAGCAGTCACCAGACTGATTTGGCATTAGGAATGAGAGTTTGTGAATGGAACCCGGACTGTACTAACAAGCTGTGTGGGAGATGTTGCTCTTGGGTTTCCCAGAAGCTGGGGATTTACATGAGGGATGACACAGGGACTCAGTATGAAGTACCTAGTGCCCTTCAGTGCTCAAGCACTGCAGGGGTCTAGGGAAGATGGTAGGGATGCTGGGGCCTCTGGAGAGGACATGGGTGACTGACAATTTTAAAGTCACACTGTGACTGCAAGCAGCTCCCGTACACAGGTCAAGAAATTTACAGGGTCAGAGTGTAACAACTGAAATTCAGATTCTGGCAAATACGTGTCATAGTTTTGCATCACTTCAAACTACTCTACGAAAACATGGGAAATCCAGGATAACAAAACTGAAATGTGCGGGTAAGATTTACACCAAATATGGGTGCCATGCATCTTCACACACACTCAGCACCAGCTGGGAAAGCCTAACCAGTGTGCAGCGAGCATCTGTGTTGGAGGAAGCCAAGGAGGAGGCCGGAAACAGGAGAACCTCCAGAAACCCATCAGGAACTCAGTCTTGGTGAGGCAGTGGGGTAGAGTCATGGAAATGGGACAGAGCAGGGGCTGGAGTAGACTGCATCCCAGGACCTGCCAGGACAGGGCCCTCAGGAAGGAGGCTGTGATCACTGCAAGGATACTCATTAGAGTATTCAGCACCACAGGAGTAAAGTGTTGCTTTCGTAGTATCACACCATCGGAACTTACTGTGAACATGACTTTGTGGATGGATTTGACTTCAATTGACTGACCGAGGAGGTTTTTTTGCATTTCTCCATTGTAAATTACTCTTTTAAGCTACCATTCTGTATGCTACTCTTTGGAAGAAAGTCACAACGTGGAGCATGAGCTTAAGGAGCATAAAGTTATGCTCAGACTTTTTTTTCCCACCCACAAGGAAAGATGAATTCATTTTATTGTATCTGTCACTGAAACGAAATGTTTTCAGATGACCTGTTACATACTCAACCTCCTTAAGGGCTCACATAAATTCACATAAAATTTGGAATTCTTCCTTATGGGATTTTTCTCTCTCCCTGAATATGTTTTTCATGTTCATATTGACCTGTGAATATTTTATGATTTGGATGAGAGTAATCAAATTGTTCCAGCTTTGGCTACTGGTGTCTCTTTCATTTGGTTTCTGTGATGCACTCAGATCAGTGGTGTGTGTGTGTGTGTGTGTTAAACCCTTCTCTGATTTTGGCATCACAAGGTTTGTCTTGCCTATTTCCTGCCCTAGTTCTGGAATCAGCCGTTTCTCTAAGGAGCTCTAAGTAATTTTATGGAGAAAGGTATTAAAGGCAGGATCTGGCCAAGGTCAAACCAAGAACTAGATGGGTTCTTTGCTATTGGACTGCCATTACTTCTATCAGCTGAAGGTAGAGCACCTGTGTATATTAAGCCATGTACATATAGTTCTGTAACACTTTTGTAACTGTTGTTACTGACAGGTATCTATGTGTATATTAGGCTAAACAAGAATTCACACTGATGCCTCCAGCTCCATTCCTGATCATCTCCCCTTGCTTATCTCTGACTTCAGGGAGAAACCTGGCATCTTCCATGCCTTTAACATAATTGTTCAATTCTAATGTGCAGAGATAGCAATAGTGGCATTGTTATTTCCCCCTCTCCCGCTATGGGGAGGAGCTCTACCAACTCGAGGGCGGCATTATGTGTCCCGTTCTTTGGCCTTGCAGCTCCACTGATTTACTTTCCAAGCTGCTTAAGTTAGCACCCTTTGCCTCATCAGTGAGATCATTTCATATGTATTAACTGAGTTAGGTCGATATATTCTGCATCCCATCCCATGTATTTTTTTCATACATTAAAGTTCACTTTTCATGCTGTAAGATTCAATGGTTTATTTTAATTAATTAATTAATTAATTTCAGTGCTGCGGATTAACCTCAGGGTCTTTGCACTGAACTACAACTCAAGCAGTTTTAGTCAATAATTTAAAGGTTTTTGGCAGTACTGGAGCTTGAACTCCGGGTGTTTGTACTGAGCTACGGCTCCAGTCCATTTTTTATTTTGAGGTAGCGTCTCATTAAGGTGCCAACTTGCCTGGACTGGTCTCCTGTTTGTAATCTTCCTGCTTCAGCCTCCCAGAGTACTGGGATTACAGGCGTACACCTCTACATCTGGCTGTTGAATGTATCTTGATAGATCTGTACTGTCATCTATCTACAATTATGGTGTCATACAAAATAGTTTTACCACCTGAAAAATCCCCTGAGCAGCTAGTCAGGTCTCTGCTTTCCTACAAGTCCTTGACAGCCACTCATCTTTTTATTTTTTCCTATGATTCTATCTTTTCCAGATGTCATATGATTGGAATCATATAGTATATAGATTTTTTCAGATTGGCTTCCCTTACTTAGCTATATTAGATTTATCTATATCCTTTTTTTAGCTTGATAGCTTATATATTTTTATCACTGGATACTATTGTAGTGCATAGATAATACCAGTTTGTATATATATCCAGCTATTCAAAGATGCATTGGCTATTTCCTGTCATTATGTATGTGTATGAATTTCTGTTGCTGGGGATTGAAAATAGGATCTCCTGTGTGGTAGACAATTATGCTAATACTGTACTTGTTAGTCAAAGAAACAGACTGCTTTTCTCTTACAGGGGAGAGTTTGATCTTATGTCTCCATCACAGAAGTACTATGTAGCAGGAGGGCATCCCTGTGTGTAGGACCATGGATACTGGGGTAGGTGGGACTGTGTGCTAGCCGTTCATCTTTGGGAAATGCAGTGTCCTGAGCCCCACTCCTGCCTCTGTGGTGTGAGTTAGTGGCACCATCTCCCCTTGTTTTGTTGGGAGGACCCAAGGAGAAATCTGTAAATTGTGTCCTGGAATGCTCTTCTCGTGTAGTCCATGTCCTCCAACCCATTTCCAGGTTTCAAACACTTTTAAATTGCAGCTTTATTAAGATATAATTCATATACCCTACAGTTCACCTATTTTAAGTGAGACATTCATACTGGCACTTTTTTGGTCTTTTCAGAAGGTGGCAAAGGTTTACACACAGAGCCATCATGATCATCACCACATCCTTATTTCTGAATTCTTAAACTGTGAAATATACAACAAATCTCATTATAGAAAATCTGAACAAGCCTGCGTGGGTGCCTGGCAAGGTGTCATGATACCCAGTGAGGATCCCTTGGAGGATGGGCAAGCTGTGGAATGGCAGGTGTCTGGCTTTCTCGCCGTCCGATGTGATGCTCTCTCACCTGAGCCTTAGAAGAGCCTAAGATATGCTGAGGGTGTGTGTGTGGGGGTGGTAGAGAACCTTTCTCTCCTCTGTCTCTCTTTCTTCTTCTCTCTTTCTTTGCCTTTCTCCCTCCCTTCTTTTGATAGGATTTCACTCTGTAGTCCAGGCTGGCCTTGAACTTGTGATTCTCATGCCCCAGGCTCCTCGGTGTTGGAATTACAGGAATGCACCACCAAGAGGGCCCAAGAATACATGTTTCTGAACAAGAGAAAGATTTTTGAAGAAAAGGAAGTTGAGTCTATGGAGATGCCAAACATCCATAAAACCAGAGCCCAGGGTTCCTATAGCAGACAGTGCATTACCCTGGGAGTCAGACCTCGGGAGAGTCCTATCTCTTGTGTGTGTGTGTGTGTGTGTATCATCTATCAATGTATCTGTCTTTGTGGTGCTGAGGATTGAGCTCAGGGTCTTTACATGTGATAGCTAAGTACTGTGTCATTGAGCTACATCTCCAGCCCAATACATTATTTTAAGTCACAGAGACAGCGTTTTTGTTTTTTCGTTACTGAGGAAATTCGGTCTTTTTTTTTTTTTCCTGCAGGGCAGACACAACTGCGTCTGAGGCTTCCCGCGCATCCTGCCAGCAGATGGCAGTGTGGGTCTTCAGAGAGCGCTAGCCCGGGGAAAGGGCTGAGTTTCAGTAGGCAGGACCTGAGGAAGACCCTCCCGAACCTCTCTACTGATGGAGGCGCAAGCTGCCAGCTGGTGTTCTCTGAGGGGCCACTCACTGTACCCAGCCCATAGACTGCAGACAGAAACGTCGCTAGCATTCACTTGAGTGGACCGGACTGAAATGCCGGCTTGAATGGGGCCTCTCCTGGGCCTGATGAATTTAAGGGGCTGCCTACAGGGTGTGCTGCAGGGCTTGGTGTGGCTACACCCGGTGTGGCTACCTTTATGAGGTAAGGGGAACAGAAGCAGAGGCTTCTAGAGAGCCCCGCTGCATTCCCTGGTCGGGTCCCAGTGGCCTGTCGGACTCACTGGTGCAGCGTATGCCTGTCTCAGACTTCCTCCAGCATCATGTGAGGCCGTTTCCTCGGGGAGGAAGCTGCCCCTGGCTCTGTGTAAGACAGGTTTCCATGCTGGAGAGAGACTGTGGCTTTGCTCCTTAGCCTTTTAATCTTCACCACCAACAATGTCATCTCCCATTCCTTTCCTTCTGAGACTCTTTCTCTGTAGCGTTTGGTCTTAAGTGGGAAACTAACAGGGACTCCCTTTGCAGTAAGAAGAGAGAGACTTTGTCCTATGTTGCTTTTTTCCCTACTTAAACAAAGATTTCCTGCTGCAGTAGAATCCTACTTCCGCTGTGTCTCCACATAGGCTCTGTACTTGGGTCGCTGTTAGTTCAGTTGTTTGGCCTCAGCCCCAAAAAGGTCATAGCCCTTTGTGGGGACCTCAGACGACGACCCAGCAGATGTCCTTTGTCCCATGATCACGGCCAACACCCTTAACCTTCACTCCACTCTCACAACGTCCTCATTCCTCAGCCCCACAATGAATGCTTATTTCACACCTGCAGGACGAGCCCCGAGCCCCGTGTAGGCTGTAGGATCCTGTGAGTCCTCAGTCAGTGTATGAGCTGGGTTGCTTATGAATCCCCTTCTGCCAACCTGTTCTGCCCCATGTGCACTGGGAAGAAAGGGCCTGGATTTCCGAATTCTTTTCCCTGCCTGAGATCCAGTTTAGTTTCCTGCTCAGCTCTCAGGTAGTACCTGGAACTTGTGAAGGGCCTGGTGGGGTGGAGCTCACCGCCATCCACCCACAGGATGACCTTGATTTTGCTCATGAGTCCTCTAAACTACCCTATGTTCCTTTCATAGAGAGGGTGGGAGTACTTCACAGGGCTGCCTTCTATGTAGAACATAGATGTTGAGCCAGTTTCATTCTCTGTCTAACCCTATGTTTGCATTCCTTGGGCTTGGAGTATACTGCTTGACTATAGCAGCTGTTTGCTTGGATGTCTATGTTTTCCCAACCTGGTCTACAGAATCCTGCAATCCTGCATGCCTGGTGGGACACCTCCCTTTTAGCTGGGTTCCCCAGCAGTGTTACCAGCCTGGACTGCCAACTCTTACCCCCATCCGCTACCCATGGCTGTGTCACTGCATTTTGGTGTTGCTGCCTACTCCAGGAATGATGTTCATGTTTAGTTCTCTGATCTTGTTAGACCACTTCTTATCCTTTTCTTTCCAGGAGGTAAGGAGACACACAGCCTAGCTCTGCTGCAGGGCACTCTGCTAGCTAGAAGGGAGAGCATGGAGGACTCAGGGCAGCCTGTCACAGTCCTGGACACCTGGTTCCCAGAGCAGCTGAAAAGGGGTTCATTTGCACAAACCTAACCAAACCCAACCTAACCTAACCCAAATAAACCAAACGAAACTAAACCTAACTAAACCAAACTTGACCTAATCCAACCCAACCTAACCTAACCAAACCTAACCTAACCAAACCAAACCTAACCTAACCTAATCCAACCAAACCTAACCAAACCTAACCTAACCAAACCTAACCTAACCAAACCTAACCCAACTTAACCAAACATGACCTAACCTCACCAAACCTAACTAAGCTAAACCAAATCTAACCTAACCTAACCTAACCTAACCTAACCTAACCAAACCAAAAGCATTAGGAATATTTAAATCTATGAGGCTGCCATAGAGACTGATGAGAAAGTCTCCAAATAGTATATCAAAGACAGAATAATAGCATTTATTTTGCTGGCCAACTCCCAAGCTCCAGGTCCTCTTCCAAATTTGCTATACACACTGTTTCATTAACCCTTCCCCAAAGCCCCCGGATTAAGTGCTATTAATACTCCAGTTTATTCATAAAGAAGCTAAGGCTAAGAGAAATAAAATGACTTGTCTAAGGTCACATAACTAGGAAATGAAGGAGCTAGAAATTTCCCCTGGCAGTTAGACCTCAGGCACTGGGCGTCCATGCATGGTACCATCTCGTGTGGGTGGCAAGTGCAGACTCCTGCACATGTGGACTCTGACCTGACGCTAATGAGTAGAAATACTCCTCACTGTCTTTCAAAGCAAGGTTCATTAGTTAAGTCCTAATGTTCAGAGTGACTTTAAAATGAATAGCGAGTGCCTAATCTCTCATGAGGCAGACATCAAGTATAGTTTTTTTTATATAAAATGTTAACATATGGTGTTATTTAAAACCAAATGTACTGCAGGTGATTTTAAGGTACTTCTGTTTGGCTTCTTTTGGTAAATTTCATGCTGAATTCTCATACCTTGACTTATGGGTCATCTAATCCTCACCCAACTCTTTTGTTAAGCATCTATTTCACTGGTGGAACAGGGAGCCACCATAGGAAATGTGTCCCTATCGCTGAAGACCCTGCAGTCTATTGGAGGCACAGTTTACTGGACAGACACATGGACTCATTATATGTTGTAGAAACTGCCTGGTGTGTTCTCATTTTTAAGAATTGGAAAACTACTCTGCCCTCATTTTGGAATAAAGGTGGAAAGAGGAGGGATTTATGGAAAACTGTTGGTGTCACTGTTATGATGATACCACAAAAAGTTGGTGTTCAAATGCTGCCATCAGTGTGCTGATGCCCTTCCAATAATTCCCGACACAGCATCATTTGATCAAGGCTCCGCATTCCAAGAAGGAGCATCTGACTGGCCATGCCCGGGTTTCTGACCCAGTGCAGAGCTGGTGGAGAAGCAATGTGAGCCCTTGACTTACACTGGCAGAGCAGACAGGGCAAGGTGACAAGGATTAGCACCCATCTTCAAGGCCTTACAGGCTGGGAGAGTCTCCCCAACAGAAGGTGGAGGGGCCGACAGAAATGGAGCGCTGGGTGTTGAATGCCGGACAGCCCAAAATAACACAACCCAATACCTTATAGGAATAATGGCAGAATGACCAACTGTCGTAAGAGGTGGGCATTTGCCTTGATTTATTCAATATATAAAGGTTTTAAAAAGTTGTGTTCACATCCTAAGTCAAATGGACCAGGACACTACCTATTAAAAGAACCTCTTCGTGTATCTTTTTGCAAACTGGTAATACAAAACCTCGTCTCAGATGCATTTTGTTTTTGGTGGAATTGTCCTATCATGCTATTATGGTTGATACCTTGTGTCAACTTGAGAAGCTTAGAAGTTTTACTAAGAGACTCAGCAGGGTTCCAGGAGCCTCACTTGTAAGTATCCTCATTCTGTGCAAGACAAGGGGCACAGAGAATTTGTATGATACCCGCCCTGGGGTGGGGGTGTGGTGTGGGCTGCATACAGTGTAAGGGAGGAGAAAGGGCGTGTTTTCTCTCCTTTTTGCTCTGGCTGCTGCTTTGAAGTGCTGCCTCAGTGCCATGCCATCCTGCCTCAGAGCCAGCTGATTATAGAAACCTCCAAAACTGTAAGGTAAACAAACCTTTCCTGCCCTAAGGGGCTGTGGAAATTACTGTTTATGGTCACTGCATGGATAATATATGGGGGCTTTGGCTACAAGTCTCCCCTCCTTCTCTCTCCCCTCAAGAGAAGTCAAATTTTATTTCTGTGGTACCGGCAGCCAGGGATGGCAGTCTATGGGCTTTTACCTTTCACATCCTGCTGAGTAACAGAGAAGCTGAGTCTCAAAGGTTGGCTCAGGCACATATGTTACAGGGCCCAGGGGCCTACAGTCCTATCAGCCCAACGTGGGCCACATTTGGGTATTGTTCCACTCAGCCAGATTTCAGGACATTGAATGTAATTTAGAGATAGTTTATAGCAATAGAAAACTAATGCTAGTTAATATAGTGCATACTGTTGTCTTCAAAGTCATTGTTCAGACTGCAAGATTTAGGTATTAAAAAATGATCAAACAATGAAATCACAAACTGTTCTTTTTGATAAACTAATAGAGATTAATAATATAGTTATCTATCTCGTATCATTGTCTCTATTGTTTTTCATTTTTAAAATAAAAAAATAGAGAGATAAAATTTATTAAATAGGAATAAAACATCAACAACAAAGCACCAGCCAAAGTGCCAGTCTATAGGAAGATTTTAAAGAGAGGTGTTTTATTACAAAGAGATGGAAGAATATTATCTTATGATAAAGGACTGTCATTTAATTTAGATGTTGCCTTAGTTACTTTTCTCTTGCTGCAAAGACAAAATACCTGACGTCCACAATTAGGGAAGGAAAGGTTTACTTAGCTTACCATTTTTGGGGGTTTCAGTCCATACTCAGCTGGCTCCAAGGCAGGGCGGCATGGCACAGGGGCAGCCATTCATGGTGGCAACAGGTACCAAAAGCGTCAAGAGCAAAAAAGGCAAAAAGAAGCAGGAGGGAAAAGCGTACCTCCTTCATTCCCTTTCATTGCATGCTGGATTCCCCTGCCTGGGTGAGTGCAGCACTCACACTGCCAGTCTCCGTGCTAGAAAATGAACCAATCACAAACTCTAGATTCAGCACCTCTGTCACCACCTGAGGCTTTTGGGGAACACCCAGACATGAACCGTAACACACACATTTAACAGTGTTGTCTCTATTTTGGAGACTGTTTTATTGCAAACTTCATCATTGCACACAGCATCAAGACGTGCTGTGAGTGGAAGAAGCCAGGTGCAAAATAATATTCAGGATGAACACAAGTGAAAATAATCCATGTGGTCAGCAGTCAGGGAATAGTTACCTTGGCTAGGTGGTTAGTCACCAGAAGGCAGGAACAGAGGGCTTCTGAGCTACCTGTTATGTGGTTCTTTTATTGTATGTTGTTTTTGGCAATCCAGAGAACTTAAAATATGTGCCCCATTCTGCACTATATCTGACCTCTTAAAACACACACTCTGTTATGCAACCTGGGACACAGTGATACAGGGCTAGCTTCATATTTTATGGAAGAGGCTGCAAGCAGAAATCCCTTGTTCCAGGTCACAGAGCCAGTCAGAGGCTGAACTGGAAACAGATCTCTACCTCTCAGCTTAACTCAGAGACTTTGGACTGCTTGGGGCTTCCTTGTCCTTGGGTAACCATATGCCTAGGAGTGCTCAGTGTCCCTTCTGGCTGACTTGTTCAGTGGAAAAGTCTCCACACATATTTTTTTTTTTTTGGAAAATGTGGAGTGAATATCTCTTTTATCTTGTCCTTGACTGGCAGCTCACATTCTCTGCTCAAGAGCCATCTACTTCCAGCTTTTGGGATCCAGCCTAGCTTTGTGATGGTGAATGTGGGCTGTGGTGACAGGTGTCCAGGTTCAAAGCATTGTGGTGACAGTGGTTTCATCAGTTGAGTGAACTTGGACAACACATTTCACCTCTCGGTGCCTATGTTAAGCCTTCACAGGGAGCTTCTGAGGATTCCACCAGCCAGTCATGTGCCAGGGTCTCTGTGCAATGCCCGCATCTAGGAAACTCCCAACACCTTATGGCTACCCCAGCTTCCTGGTGTCCTGCACGGATTCCTTCCTCCCCGACATCACCTTCTGGAATTTTGTCCCTTCTGTCTCTGTGGGGTCCTCACAACCCTGCCCCCCCCAACACCTCTGCACTGTGGTTGCTTCTCATATTTGCTCCTTCCCTCAGCTCTGCCAAAATAGCATTGTACCAGTGTCCCTGCTACAAGTCTCTTTCCTTCTGGTCTGTTTTCTACATCAATAGCAGCTGTTTTCTGAAACACATGATGCAAACTGGTATCATGTCATCCCTTTCAGTAACACTGCCCATAGGATACAGGTCAAGTTCCTAGTTCTACCATTCAAGTGCCTCCATTTGGAACCCACCAATATAACTAGTTTCACTGTCCAGTTGCATTGACTCTGTACCCAATGTTCCAGCTAAGTGAACTCTTTCAAGTCCTCCCTGGGATTACCCACCCCAGGGGTTTTATCCCTGCTGCCCCAATGGGACACCTACCCCCCCCCATACTTAGCCTCTATCATTCTTCAATACTCAGAGGAAATGTCACCTTCTCCTGGAGCCTGTCCAGATTTTTCCTACATTCCCTACTAGCAGAATTCCTAGGAACTTCGTGTGGGCCTTTCCAATGACTGTTCCACTTTCGATCCTGCATTATATCTGGAGACCATTTATTCACAAATCGGCCACCCGTCACTTTTCTCACGGCAGCCCATCTCCCCCCCACTGTCATTCATCATGGCAGGCTTTCACACACAGTGCTTGATCGAATCACATGCTTCATTTCAAAGCAAAAATGTGGTTGCCTTTAATGGAAAATACTTGATAGCACTCCACTTAATTAATTGTCCTTTGTTGGGAGCCACGGCCGAGCCCGGTCGCCTTACTTGGCGGACGTGAGGCCTGTAGGAAAGAGCAAAGCCTGAGCTAGATTACCCCTCCCATCGAGTGAGCCAAGTTGGCGCCTGCTTCCTGCCCCCTGATTGCCCTGGCGACTTAAACAGCCCGCGCAATAGATTGGTCTACCTAGCAACCAATGACGATGACCAATCAGCTTGCATTGCTTGCTGTTGCCCTATTGGATGATGAGTCCATATATATATATATGTGACCCTCCCTGCGAAAGGATATAGAGGAAGTCCACCGGTGAGAAAGGACTGGTGGCAGAGCAGAGGCCTCGCGCGGCCCACGCGGAGACAAATAAAGACAAGGCTGCACACTGTCAGAATTTGTCATGTGTTCTTCCTGCCGGCCGGGAGCGACACCGACAGTCCTTCTTCTAAAAAGTGCTAAAGGATACTTACAAAAATAAGGTTAAAATCATGACTATTACACAAATCTTCAATGACTGGATCCAGTGTTCTGCTTAACTCATTTTGAATGAGGGTACCCCTGCTGTTGCTCTAAGGTCTACTTTTTTTTTTTGTCTTTTTCCTTTCTAAGGTCTACTTTTGTTCCATCAGTCATTCTGATTTTCTCCCGTGGGGCTTCCTTCCTATTACACAGGTGAAAAACATTTGTGTGGGTACAAAGTAGATGGTGTGTGTGTGTGTGTGTGTGTGTGTGTGTGGGCTTTAAGAAAATATTGTTCTATAGTTTTACTGTGTTTTCTTTTGCCAGTTGACTATTTAACAGCAAGCTCTAATTAAGAAGAAGGAGGGAGAAATTCACTTAGGGTGAATACTTTGAAGAAAACAGACAAAGCAGAAAGGGACAAAGGGGCAGATATGTTGTCATGGAAACCTTGCTGAGCCAGGCTGAGAGCCTACAGTCCTAAGAGAATCTTTCTGCTTCTTCATTAGCATTAACTGAGCACTTACTGCACGCTGTGATGCATCGTGCAGTACTAGGCAGTATGACGGGTACAGAAATGACCATGACTGTGACCCTGTACTTTGGATGGGAGATAAAGTCACCTGGAGCCAAGCTGCTGAGACATTTGTAGTTGGAGAAGACATATCAGCATGGTGTAGCAGCTTAGAAACTTGGCCTAGGAGAGCTGATTTAGCAGGAAGGCCAGGTAAACATACATCCAGACACTGTGCCATGTTCATACACCAGTGTCTGACACGTGGCATGTGGAAGGAGGTCAGACCCTACCACGTGGCTCTGAGGAGCAGAGCTGAGACTCGTCCCTTCATTCCATGGAAATTTGCTGGGTGATGCTTTGTGCTAGACTGTGACACAGGCCCTGGCACTGCACAGGTAACAAGATAATAATCCCTGCTGGCCTGGACTGACATTTTCCAACAGGAGAAGTTGCAGGGAGGACCAGCCAACAAGAATTGGCTGCAGCTAGAGCTGTTCCAAGATGGGATCTGAGTCCTTCAGGGGCAAAGAGGGCATAGAGATTGCTGGTTTGGTCGTTTCGTAGTGAAGATGTGGTTAAAATAAATTAAATTGACAAGTGATAGCTAAATGGTTTCCCAGTCGACCTTTTTTTCTTCTCACAGACACATTTTGGAAGACCTAGGCAGTGTACCTTCTTTCTGGATGGCTGAGAATGTTCTGGCACGGGATAGCCTGTCCATGGATGGAGTCCAGTTCTGGTGCTGGGCTTGGAGGGGCACCAAGCATGCTACTTTCTCCTGCTAGCTATTGTGACTGGACCCAGAAAAAAACAAAGCCATATTGCATTCCTTCTGTGCGCTCACTTCTGTGACACCTGGTGGAGGAATACTGGCAAGGGCCAGCCCTGGCCCAGAGAACAGGCACCTAGCTGAGAGGCAGACCCTCCTGTGAGGTGGGTGGGCTGTGATCATCCTCTGGCAGCGGATAGAAGCTGCCCAACCCACCGGCTCCACCAGAGATCCAGGCTATGTATGCTCTGTCTCCTGCAGTTATCCTTCCAGGTACTGTCAGGAAAGTGGTCATGTTGTTAGTAATGTGTATTTTGGCCATTGAGGCAAGGGATACCAGAAATCAGAAATGTGTGGGACTTCTAACCCTGAGGAGGCACAAGTTCTAGGTATCATAGACACAAAGAAAAAGCAGCCCCGATTCCTTGATCATGTAAATTTCCATTAGGAAAGTAAGCAACTGCTGACATAAATCATTTTTATACAGTAATTTATAAATCTGCTAACTTTATCAGAGTTGTGGATGTGACTTTGTTCCCTTTAGTGATTTACTTGGAATCCCAATTCTAGCAGCTATAAACCTTTCTCATTTGTTAACCTTGGATCCAAGCTTGCTATTATCTTGGCAGCAGCAACGCACAGCCCAGCTGATGGAAACAGCAGCATGAACATGAGAAATGTGCTTCCGAGGTCAGGCTGCAGACTGATGATATCTCCCACTTCCTTTCCTTCCAAAGGTAGGAGCTCGGAAAGCCCGGAGGCCAGAAGTTAGGGCTGCCAAGGAGCCACGTGGTGGTGATTCCAAATAGAGGCTTCCTCTCAAAGCAGATGTGTCAGTTTAGCCAGAGAGGGACACAGCAAGGCTCAGTAGTGTGAGCTGATTGTTACTAAACTTCAGGATCATACTTCCCTTCTCGCACTAGACAGTTCTGCAACCATCTGCTCCTTTTGCATCTGTAATTTTCACACTGGGTTTGAAACCCAAATCCAATTATGTCAGTCCTCTGCTTAAAATCCTCCAAGCTCCTGGCACACGGAGCGAGGAACCTTTCTCTGCAGACTTCTCTCTCATCAGCCTCTCCGGACTCTTTGCGGAGACCCTGGTCCCTCCTGGCCAACGGCACCTCTGGCTTCCTTCTCCCGGGCCTTCTGCACTGATGTGCTCATCTCTCATCTCCTCTCACTTCCCACTCAGGGTTCAGAACTCCGTGGAAGCATCGCTTTGTCAGGGAAGCGCCTAGTCTTCCTGACGGACAGAGCCTGACTGTGAATCCCTGTTTCTCCCAGCTTCCTCGTGGGCCTAAGCACATCTGCCAGTCTGCTTATGCTTGCTCATGTTGGACTGCCAATCTGTCTTCCCCACTAGACTTTAATGTCTCAGAAAGTCCCTGGATGTATTCTTCTTACCTTTTCATCTTTAGCAATAATCCTTAGCTCGTAGTAACAGTTTCCTGAACAGTTTGCTATTCACTCGAAAAACACTTATTGAGCAAATTTCACAAAGTGAAAAAGGAAAACAAACAAACAAACAATAAAGATAGTGGTGGGATCATCCAGGGAAGAGAAGTTGCAGAAGCCGTGTGATTTAAGGTGAAGCATGAATAACATATAGCAGTTAGAGAAACAGTTCCAGTAGCTAACGAAGAAAGGCTTTTGCTATGCTCCACTTTAACGCACATCTACTACCAAGTACTCGTGGCTTTCCTGCATTGCAGACTCACTGATGGAGCCAGCGCTTCCTCTGAGACATCAAAACAGCAGTAGGGAGCTATTCAGAACCCTGGGGAATCCAACTGAGATTTTTTATTTCATTTAGCAAATATGTACTTAGACGAAGTCTTTCAAGGGATACCTTTAAAATGCTAGGAGTAGCAGGAGCAGGCTCACCTGTTCAGAAGCGATTCAGCCACAAGGCAGAATGTACTTTGATGACTGTGAAAAGAGGTACAGCCTTGATTTATTTATGTCATCTGAGATATATCTAGAGAACATCAGCTTTCAGAATGGAAATCAACTCCAGGAGATGAAGAACTCTTTTCAAAGGGAAATTTGTTTGCACTGACATGATAATTTGAGGGCATCAATTTAAATCTTTGTATCCAGAATTTACTGAACTGCAGAATCAATACACTATACATCATCTCTCAGGCATTGTATTATAAATATTTCATGGCTTTAAATATGTGCCATGATAAGGCATGTGTTTTAGTGCCTAACTGGATAAAGGTTTAAAGCAACGAATTGAAAATATATTCTTTTGGTTCAGCATGTTTTCATCTGGGGGTTTTAAAAATACATCACAATGAAAACTTTATTTATCACAAAGAAAACTCTGTCTTCAAGATCAACAGTCTTCTGGTGATTTCAGAACTGAGAAATAGAATTGTGAGTCTTGGTCTTTAGTGTATCCCTTTGTTAGGAAGAAATTCCTCCAAAATCCCCCGAAATTCACACAAAAGTCTTCAATTTTCCCACATTTATTTTGGCATTAGACAATACTGCTCAAAACTGAATAAAGACTGGAAAAGTGTTTTACTGTACAAATGGCCTTGAAATCAAATGAATAAACAAATAATACAAATATTATCATGTACTATATAGTGAGCAGTTTATACCCAGTTTGAGATGCCAGGCAGGAGTTCCTGGCACCCTAGGGATCAATATGCCGTTGGTTAGAATCCTTAAATCCATGTCCTATGAAATTCCACATTCCTTTAGCTGTGTAAGGAACGAAGTATTTAAGAGGGGAGATAAGGCAAATTCAGCAATGGAGACAATATGGATGTAAACAACACAGAGGAGAAGCAGAACAGAGGGCCACACTTCTGTTAATCCCAGCACTCAGAGAGGCTGAGGTAGGAGGGTTACAAGTTTGAGCCTTGCCTGGGCCACCATCTCTAAAATAAAAATACAAGGGGCTAGGAGTGTAATTCAGTATGAAAGCCCTTGATTCAATTCTTTGTACTGTATGGGGGGGGTAGCGGGGATGGAGTGGGGAAGAATACAGAGGAGAAAGAGGAGGGAACACTTTCAGCTAGAAGAAGAAAGTGGTGTTTCTTGGAATCATGGAGATGTGTGGACATAAAGGAAGAAAACACAGCTATGGCCTGGGAAGACAGATTGATCAAAGACATGGCAGTGTGGACCTGGCCCTGGTGGAATGGTTCTTTGGCCAAACTGGAGCAGGGGATAAGAAAGAGGTGGTAAACATCACACTGGGTAAGCAAGAGAAGGCCAAATTATTGGGGGACTTTTAAAGTTAACGGAGTTATTTTGCTTATCTTCTCTAGTCCATGGAGTATTGACCCAGATGCTGTGCAACATAAAGGCTTGTTTTTACCCTTGACACCAATGGCATTCAGGTAAAGTGAATAATCCGGGTAAAGATATAAAGTGGTATTTCAGGACCTGTTTTTAATTCTTTTGCGTGTAAACTGTAGCTGAGAGCGGGAAGACTCTGTGACCTCAGGGGCAAGCCTGTATTCCACTTTTCCAATTTGACCCTAGGTCCAGTCCCCCCTGAAAAACTCAAAAGCACAATTCCCCCTGTGCTTCCCCAATGCTTCCTTAAAATGGATCAAATTCTCTGTGTTCACAGCTGTTGTGGGATAGAATAAAAGACACATGGTTAAAATCCAAAAGACACATATAACGTAGGATAGGATTTATGACTTGATTAGCTAATTATAACTTTACGTTTAGATAACACTCATTTTACTCAGGTGCACCCCTTTGACCTCTCAAAGTTGCCATTAGCGTGAAGACAACTGGTGTTTTGAAAAGCATTTTTGTAGTACTGATGCTTGATCCTGAGATTCACACCTTAATTTTTTAAGCTAGCAGGGGCTTCTAGGGATTATCTGTCACAAAATGCTGTCACCTCATCTGTGTTCTGACTCAGGGTCTGGGTCATCATCACAGGAGCCTCATCACAGGAGATCTTCCTCGTCTTGCCTTCATCCGTGGCAGTCAACAGCAAGCGCTGTACCCAGTGTGTCTGTGGGTAGATGACCTTGTGGCTTTGTTGAGTTCCTATCCCCAGTTCGGGAAGGGGTCAGTCTTGCTCAAGCCCCAGTGTGAATGCTTTTATTTGTATTCTTGTCAGTGCCACATTTAATGCACCGAAGTCTGCATTTAAAGCAATACCAGCTCGAAGTTTATAAAATAAAAGATTGGAATCAGCTTCATGAAATTCCGGCAAAAGCAGTATCTTTTCTATCTTTTGCTATGCCTTTAACTTCAGGAACTTTCAAAATACTCAATGATCACTAAAAATTAAATAACAACAATCATAATGACAATAAAAAGGAAATATCTTCCAAGAACCGCAATTTTGAGTAACGTCGATTTTAATTTTTTTCTTTTTCTTTTTTTGGTACCAGGGATCAAACTCATGACCTTGTGCTTACCAAGCAGGTGCTTGAACTACTGAGCTAAATCCCTGGCCCGATTTTAATTTCTTTCTTTCTTTTTTTTTTCTTTTTTTTTGTATGTTTTTCCTTTTTTATTGGTACCAGGGATCGAACTCATGACTGCCTGCTTGCAAGGCAGGCACTTATGCCACTGAGCTAAATCCCCAGCCCCTAGATTTTAATTTCTTGATTAATTTCATGACAACAGATTATACTTAACACTTTCTTCAGTTTCTAAGAATATTTTTTACTTTTAAAAGAAAGATTTATAACGTAGAGCATAAAAGTTAATGTTTTGTTTGTTACCTGTGTTTTTTATACATTGAGGGCCTGGGCAGCGGAAATGCGTGGTTACAGCTGGCCTAATTCTTATTAAGAAGAAAAAAATCAGGAGATGGGAGACACATTTGCTCTTATTGTAAAATAAAACATTTTGGAAAGTGAATCAGTTTCTGCTTGTTCCTTCAGAGCATATTTCATTTCATACGCTCTGCTGCTTATTGGCACAATCAGGTATCCATAGCCAGTCAGCAGAGAGCTTGAGATCTTTTTTGCAAATGCCTGCTGTGCGTATAGGATTTGTGGTCTATGATCCAGCATATTCTGGCCTCACGCTTTCTGTTCTCTATCTCACTTCTTCATTTTCCAAACCTGACAAGTTGGTCAAATTGGCCACTTGCTGCCCAGCCACAGTGGCACATGTTACAGGTAGCCACTTGGGAGACTGGGGTGGGAGGATCCCTTTCGCCTGTGTTTGAAAAGAGCCTGGATCACATAGCAGGACCTCATTTCAGAACTAAAAACCCAACAACAACAACAACGACAACAACATTCCTCAAAACAAAATGAACACCCCCCAAACAACACCAGCATAAAAAAATGAACACTTGCCTTAAATTTGGTTTGTGTTTATCCTGTTACTTGCCTTCTATTTTTATATCTGTGATCTGACGCTAAGGTCAGACCACATGTTATTTTCCCTTCTTTCCTGCATTCTTTAGGGCTAACTGAGATGATTTGGCTGTATTATTTTATCTCTGAGTGATTGTTTTAAAGCCTTTACCTCTAGCCCTCTTCCCTTTCATTTCAGTATCTGTTCCTACTGTCCTGTTTAAGAGTCACCTTTTTATACTTTTCCACATAACTGGTAAGTTTTGACTGCTCACCAGACACTACAGCGTTGATTATCTGGATTTCAGCGTCTTCCTTGGCAGAGTTTGGCAAACCATATTAGTGCCTCTTGGGTTAATCAGCTCCCATTCCAGGGAAGGGAAAAACTCCATCACCCTCTAACGGTGACAGAAGGGAAAAGGGAAATGAAGCATGAAAGGGAAAGTTAGAAAATAGTGACTGGGCCAAAGAGCAAAGCAAGCTCCTGAAGTTTCTCAAGTGATACCCAGCACGGGGGACCAGCTGGAAGAGATGCTGGGCCTGGTTCTGGCGTGTTCTGAATGTTGCACCTGGCAAAGACTAGGTTTCAGCTTGAAGCTTGTCTTTTGGCCTACTTTCTATTTCCTTTGTGCATTCACTCCTCATGTCAAAGAAAAAAAAAGTGCTCTAGACTTAAACAAATCCCAAACCCTTTTCAGGAGAAAAGCTCCAGTGGTGTTGTGAGACCTTGGGATGATGCCCCAAAAGATGCTTACATTTTAAACTTTGTTCTTAGAATAGGAATCTCTGTTTTGTTTAGCTTCACATATATCATAGCTCCCACTACAAGCCCAGGCATTTATAGCCATCCTGTAAACTCGCTCGGACTGCTCTGATTCCAGGATCATATATATACTATTTTGGTTTAGCTTTACTGAGCTGGGGCTACCTAGGCAGACGAGGACCCATGCAATTCACCAAGGCCAGGGTGAATTACAATATGGAAAGCTTCATTCTCTGTGAGTGTGGTGCCAGGCTTTGTCAGACAAGCAGGAGATAGTATTTCTTATTCTTCACCAAGAGTTAACTACCTGGATATCCACCTGTGATATCTTTGGGTAAGTGTGGCCTGCATAATTTGTACTTGTAGGGAACGTCTTTAACCTGTCAAACTGATGGCAAAGATAGCATCTTTAAAAACTCAGTAGCAGATAATCAGGATGGCCAACTCAGAGCTGGCCATGTTTTGACAAACCACACAATGGTATTGGAAGGCACAGCTGGATGCCCCTGGCAAGAGGAAAGGAGAGGAGAGGAGGGAGGGGGAGAGAGAAAGAGGGAGAGAGAGAGAGAGAGAGAGAGAGAGAGAGAGAGAGAGAGAAAGGAGAGAGAGACAGAGAGACAGACACAGAGAGACAGAGAGAGAGAGACAGAGAGAGAGAGAGAGAGAGAGAGAGAGAGAGAGAGAGAGAGAGAGAAAGACCTTTGAAAAGCAATTAATGCCAACTGTGGTGGTGCACTCCTGTAATCTCAGCACTTGAGATGTTGAGGCACGAGGATTGCTGCAAGTTTGAGGTCAGCCTGGGTTACATAGTGAGTTCAAGGCCATCCTGAACTGCATAGAGAAACTCAAACACACACAAAAATTAAGACATTCATACAGTCAGTGAATAACCATTTATTGAGCATCTATTACATGCCATGAATTAGATAAATGAATAACATAGTAAAGCAAAACATGGTACCCAAATACAGTGCTAAGGATTTCTTTACATGCAACTCTATTTTAAAAGTAATTATTCCTAGAGGTGGTCACTTACTGTTAATTAGGGATAAATAAAGTAATTAAAACTAAAAAGGAAGAGGCAACTAGAATTTCTCCCCAAACTTCAAGCAAACCTTATTTTTCGTTTTTTAAAATTTTAAAATGAAAAAAAATAAAAACAATGATACATAATTTAAAAACAATACAAGATTAATAATGGTTAATTTATTGTGTATTGTCATCTTCAAAACTGTTGCTCTGATTACAAGATATAGGCATGAGAAAAGATCAAATAAACAATGAACACAAACTGTTCTTTTTGATGAACTAACAGAGATTAGCAGTCTGATTATCTATCTTGTGTGTATATATATATATATTTTCTTCTTTCTTTCCTCCTTTTCTGTATCCCAGTTGTTCTTTACTTTTGTGCAATTTTTTCCCCTTTCACTTTTACAATATCTATTGTACATTTGAATCTTATTTACTCTCTCTGTTTTCTACGCTAAGGAGACAATACGATAGTTACACACGTGAGTCTGATTTATTTCACTTATGAGTATGGTCTCAAGTTGCATCCATTTATCTCTAAAAGTTTACCCTTCTTTATAGTTGAGTACTACTCCATTGCATAAAAATACCATATCTTTTTTATCCAATTCCTGGTTGATGGGCATTTGGGTTGTTCCCAAGATTTAGCTATTACACATTGTGCTGCTATAGACATGATTGCACCTGTATCCCTGTGGTACGATGTCTTCAGTTCTTCTGGGAACATACCTAGAAGGGGAATAGCTGGGTTGAATGGGATCTTCAATCCTAGTCTTTTGAGGAGACTCCAGACTGATTTCCACAGTGGTTGCACCAGTCTGTCCTCCCACCAACTCCCACCAACAGTGGAGAAGTGTTTTTTCATTATAGCCCTGCCAGTATTTGTTATTGGTCGATTTCTTGATCCTGGCCACTCTTTCTGGAGTGAGATGGGATCTCAGTGTTGTTTTAATTTGCATTTCTCAAATGATCAGTGATGTTGAACATTTTAAAATGTATTTATTTGCCATTTGTATTTTTTCATCTCAGAAGTATGTATTCATTTCAGATGCCCATTTTTGGACTGGTTCTTTGAATTTTGAGGGCCTGATTTTTTTCAATTTTTTGTATATTCTAGATAGAAGTCCTTTATCTGAAGGATAGTTGGCTAAAATTTCTCTCCATTCTATGGTTTTTCTTTTCATGGTATAGATGATTTCTTTAGACGTGCAAAAACTTTTTAATAAAATGAACTCCCTATTGTTGGTTCTTTGAAGTGTTTACCATGAAGTTTGTGTTTTGTTCATGATTATCTGACTACATCTATATTTTCAAGATTTCTATCTGTCTTCTAATAGTGTTTCTGTTTTAATATTTAGATCTTTGATCCATCTGACTTTTGTTTAGTGTATTGTGATAGACATAGGTCTAGTTTTAGTCTTCAGTATGTGGAAAGGCAATTTTTGCAGGGCCATTTATTAAGGAGTCTTTTTTCCAGTGAACATGCTTGGCTCTTTTGTCAAAGATAAGGTGGCTGAGTGTCTTTGTAGTTGTGTCTACATCTTGTAATTTGTTCCAGATCCTCAGGTCTGTTTTTTCTTTTGCCAGTACCATACTGATTTTGTCACTGTAACTTTTCAGTATAATTTTAAGTCAGGGATTGTGATGACTCCTGCCTTACCTTTGTTGCCCAGGATTGCCTTTGATATTCCAGGTCTCTTCTGTTTCCAAAAGAATTTTAGGAATGTTTTCTCTAGATCTTTGAAGTATTCTACTGATATTTTGAGCAGAATTGCACTAAATCTGTATAATCGTTATGGAAGTATGGTCATTTTCACAATGTTTGTTCTTTCTATTCAAGAGCAAGAGATATCTTTCCATTTTTTGATATCCTCTCAATCTCCTTTCTCAG
This sequence comes from Cavia porcellus, assembly GCF_034190915.1. Taxonomy (NCBI): domain Eukaryota; kingdom Metazoa; phylum Chordata; class Mammalia; order Rodentia; family Caviidae; genus Cavia; species Cavia porcellus. Next base: position 83,417,072 of record NW_026947485.1, on the reverse strand, counting down.
AGTACTATAATTTTCAATGTATAGATCCTTTACATCCTGTGTTAGACTGATTCCTAAGTATTTCATTTTTTGGATGTTATTGTGAAAGGTATTATTATCATAATTTATCTCAGTGAGTTGGTTATTTGTGTGCAATAATGCTATTGCTTTTTGAGTGCTGACTTTGTATCCAGCTACATTACTGAATTTGGTTATTACATCTAGAAGTCTTTCAATGGAGTTTTTTGAGTCTTCTATGTAGAGTATCATGTCACCTGCAAATAATGATAATTTAACTTCTTCCTTTTCTATTCTCATTTCTTTTATTTCTCTCTCTTGTCTAATTGTTCTGGTACCCATTCCCAGATTGAATAAGAATGGAGACAGTGGACAAGCTTTGTCTTGTTCCTGATTTTAGAGTGAATGCTTTCAGTTTTTGATCATTTAATATGTTGTTGGGTGTTGGTTCACCCTAGATGACTTTTATCAGATTGTAAAAGTAGAGATCATCTATTCCAATTTTCTGTAGGTTTTTTTTGTTTAAACCATGAATGAGTGTTGAACTTCCATCAAAAGTTTTTTCTGCCTCCATTGAGATCATGTGATTTTTGTTTTTGGCTCTTTTGGTTAGGTGTATTACTTTTATTGATCTGCATATGTTGAACCATCCCTGCATTCCTGGGGTGAATTCCACTTGGGCATGGTATGTAATCTTATTGATTATTTGCTGCATTCTACTTGCTAGTATTTTATTGAGAATTTTTGCATCTATGCTCATTAGGGAGATTGGCTTGTAGTTCTACTTTCTGGTTGGAACTGTCTCTGATTTGCTATCAGAGTAGTCCTTGCCTCCAAGAATCAGTTAGGGAGAACTATTTCCCTTTCGGTTTCCTTGAAGAGTTTAAGTAGTATTGGCATTAAATCTTCTCTAAAATTATTATAGAAATTTGGCCATGAATCCATCAGGACCTGAGGTTTTCTTTGTTGGTAAGTTTTTAATAACATTTTCAATTTTATTAACTCATATTGGATTACTCAAAATTTTTATAGCTTCTTGATTCAGCTTTGGTAATTCATGCATTTCTAGGATTCTGTCCATTTCTTCTGTGTTTTCCAGCCTAAGCGAGTAAAGATTTTCAAAGTAAATATTGGTAATCTTCCAAGTTTCCACAGGATTTGTAGTGATTTCATCCTTTTTATTTCTCATGAAATAAAATGAATGCTCATGAATCTGAGCTTTTTCTTTCCTTTTCTTGATAAGTTTGGCTAGGGGTTTATCAATTTTATTTATTCTGTCAAAGAACCATCTCTTTGATTCATTGATTCTCTGTATGGTCTTCTTAGTCTCAATTGCATTAATTTCTGCTCCGACCTTATGAGCTTTGGTCTTGGCTTGATCTTCTTTTTCTAGAAGTCTGAGGTGCAGCATTGTGTTGTTTATATATGCTCATTCTGTTTTCCTGATGTGAGAATTCACTGCTATATATATATATATATATATATATATATATATATATATCAGTGCTATATATTCACTGCAATTTATATATATTAGGGCTGCTTTCATTGTATCCCACAGGTTTCAGTATATTGTATCTGCATTTGCATTTGATTGTAGATATTTAATTTATTCTCTAATTTCATTTGTGACCCATTGGTTGTTCAGGAGGGTGTTATTTAATTTCCCTGTGTTTATGTAGTTTTTGAAGTTTCATTTTTCATTAATTTTCAATTTCATTGCACTATAGTCAGATAATATGCGTGGGATAATTTCAGTTCCTTTGCACTTACTTAAGCATGTTTTGTGGGTTAGAAAATGTCCCATGTGAAGCTGAGAAGAATGTGTATTCTGATGCTGTTGAGTGGAACATGTTTCACTCAAGTCTGTTATTTCTTTGATGATTTTTTGTGTATTGATCTATCTCTTTGTGACAATGGGGTATTAAGATTCCCTGTTTCAATTGTTTTATTTTATTTGATTTTTCATGTCTATTAATATTTATCTTACATAGTTAAATACTCCTGTATTTGGTACATACATATATATATATTTATGATTGTTATCTCTCCTTTTTGAAGTTTCCCCCTAACTAGAATGTAGTGATCTTCTTCATCTCTTTTGATTACTTTTGGTTTAAAGTTCACATTGGTTGCAAATAGAATAGCCACTCCTTCTTTTTCTGGTTTCCTATTGCATGGAGTATTGTTTTCAATCCTTTGTCTTTCTGTCTATGCATTTCTTTTTGAGTTAAATATGTTTCTTGTATACAGCACATTGTTGGATCTGTTTTCTCGACCCATTCTGCCAATGTTTCTTTCAGTGGTGAATTGAAGCCATTTACATTGGTGGTTATAATTGGTATGTATTGGCTTATCTTTGTGATGTTAATTTACTCTTGTTGGTTCACTGCTTTCCCCCTCTGTTTAGTTGCTTGCCCTGCCTGATGTTTTTTGTTGTTGTTGTTGTTCTGGGAATTGTGGTCATTCTTGTGTCTATCTAGAATATGTTTCAATATTGTTTCTAGTGTTGGTTTGGTGGACATGAATTCCTCCAGTTGTTCTTTATTGTGTAAGTATCTTATTTCTCCATTAATTTTGAAAGATAGTTTTGCAGGATATATCAATCTGGGTTGGAAGTTGTTTTCTGTCAGGACTTAAAATACTTCACTCTGAGCTCTTCTTGATTTGAGTGTTTGTGTTGAGAAGTTAGCTGTGATTCTAATGTGTTTTCCTTGATAGATGATCTGTTTCTTTTCTCAAACAGCTGTTAATATATTTTGTGCTGAATTTCTGGAATCTTGATTATTATGTATCTCAGTGTATATTTATTTTGATTATGGCTATGTGGAGTTTTATATGCCTCATTTATCTGTATGTCAGATTCTGTTTCATGCATGGGAAATTTGCTCCTATTACTTCTGTAAAAAAGTTTTTTAAAAATGTCATTTGTATTTGAAAGGGTTTTGGCCCAGACAGGACACTGTAGCCAGAAAAAGCCTCAACTGGAACCTCCCCCACCCCTAGAGATTTACCTGTGACTCTATCTCCTCCACCCTTAGGAATCTGCCCCTGGCGCCAAACGTGTGCCAATGAAATCCCTGTGCATTTCTAAAGGCCCTAGGGCACTACCCTAAGCTTAGGCTACTTGCATACCCCCCCACGCCACCTGTCCACCAGAGAGATCACTGGACTCCAGCAGCTGGGGGGGGGGTGGGCGGGGTGTCAGTTATCTCTTGCCGTGTTCTTAGAATAAAGGCCTCTTTTGTTTTATACTTCATATTTTTTGGAAATAATCCTATCAGTATTGACTAATACTTTTTCATCAACATCTATTGATCTTCTGGGTTTTTTTTTGAATTATCTTGGAGCTGGGGGGGTGGGCGGGGTGTCAGTTATCTCTTGCCGTGTTCTTAGAATAAAGGCCTCTTTTGTTTTATACTTCATATTTTTTGGAAATAATCCTATCAGTATTGACTAATACTTTTTCATCAACATCTATTGATCTTCTGGGTTTTTTTTTGAATTATCTTGGAGCTGCTGAATTGTTATTTCATGGTCCCTGGTTATGTTTAAGAGATCTTTCCATCTTTTAAAAATAACAAAAAATCAGGAAATAACAATTCAACACCTGCAATAACAATTCAACACCTGCAAGATGACGCAAAGAGGAACAACATAAGGTTGATAGGGATAAATGAAAAAGAAGGGGACAACATAAAGGATATCAAGAGGATATTTAGAGAAGTAATAGCTGAAAATTTCCCAAACATGAGATTGGAAACTGATATCAAGATCAGTGAAGCATATAGAACTCCAAATAGCCATAACCAAAATAAAACTATACCCAGACACATAATAATGGCCATCCCAGAAATTGAACAAAAGAATAGAATATTAAAAGCTGTCAGAGAGAAAAGACAGATCACCTATAAAGGAAAACCTATCAGAATTCACAGCAGACTTCTCAGCACAAACAATAAAGTCAAGAAGAGCATGGAGTGAAGTATTTCAGATCCTAAAGGAAAATGATTCCCAACCTAGACTGATGTACCCTGCAAAACTGTGGATGGAGAAATAAGATACTTCCATGACAAAGAGCAGCTGAAAAACTACTTGATCACCAAGCCAACCCTGCAAAGAATACTGAAAGACAGCCTAGATACATTTAGGAAAAAACCACTAAACAAAGCAGATAATGAAACAGAACCAAAAGATAAAGATGCAACAGCAGAAAGATAACATGTCAACAATAAACCAATATATAACAGTTATAACCATTAATGTAAATGGTCTCAATGCACCAATTAAAAAAAGTAGACTGGCAGAATGGATCAAGAAACAAAATCCAACATATGTTGTCTACAAGAAACCCATCTAACTCAGAAGGATACCCACAGACTGAAAGTTAAAGGATGGAAAACAATACTTCATGCAACAAGAACCCAAAAAAAAGTGGGGGTGGCTATTCTGTTTGCAGACAATGTGAACTTCAAGCCAATAATGATCAGAAGGGATAAAGAAGGTCACTATGTACTGGTTAGGGGAAAACTCCAAGAGGAAGAGATAACTATCTTAAATATATATGCACCAAATTCCAGAGCACCCAGTTATATAAAACAAGTACTAACAGAAATGAAAAACCAAGTTAATAGTAACACAATTCTAACAGGAGATCTTAACACACCATTGACACCAATGGACAGATCAACCAAACAGAAAATCAGCAAAGAAATAAAAGAACTGAATTGCACCTGTGAACAAATGGACTTAATAGACATAGAGTATTCCACCCAACAACAACAGAATGCACATTCTTCTCAGCAGTACATGGGTCATTCTCTAAAATAGACCATATGTAAACAAAACATATGTAAATAAATGCAGAAGGGTTGAAATTACCCCTTGCATGCTATTGGACCATAGCGCTATGAAATTAGAAATTGATGATAAAAGATACTACAAAATTCCCTCAAACACATGGAAACTGAATAACACACTCTTGAGTAATCAGTGGGTCACAGAGGAAATTAAAGAAGAAATTAAACACTACCTACAAGAAAATGAAAACACAAATACAACTTACCGGAATCTGTGGGATGCAATGAAAGCTGTCCTCAGAGGAAAATTTATTTCACTGAGTTCACACATCAGGAAAACAGAATGAAGACAAATAACCTGATGTTACACCTCAAACATCTAGAAAAAGAAGAGCAAGTCAACCCCAAAGCCAAAAGAAGAGAAGAAATTATAAAAATCAGAGCAGAAATCAATGCAATAGAGACTAAAAAAAAAAAAAAAAAATTCCAAAAAATCAATGAATCAAAGAGTTGGTTCTCTGAAAGAATAAATAAAATTGACAAACCCCCAGCCAACCTTATTAAAAAAAGAGAAGAAAAAGCTCAAATTCATGCAATAAGGAATGAAAGAGGAGAAATCACTATGGACCCTATAGAAATACAGAAAATCATCAACACCTATTTTGAAAACCTCTACTCTCAAAGATTTGATAACACACAGGAAATGGACAGATTCCTAGAAGCATATGAAGTACCAAAGCTAGGTCATGAAGATGTAAAATTACTGAATAACCCAATTTTATTAATGAAATAAAAAACATAATTAAATCCTTACCTACAAAGTAGAGCCCAGGCCCCAATGGATTCACTGCAGTGTTCTACAAGAAATACAAAGAAGACCTAATGCCAACACTCCTCAAACTCTTCAATGAAATTGAAAGGGAAGCAATCCTTCCTAAATCATTCCTAGAAGCAAATATTACTCTAGTACCAAAACCTGAAAAGGACCCAACTGAAAAAGAGAACTACAGACCAATTTCCCTCATGAACAGAGATGCAAAAATCCTCAATAAAATATTGGCAAATAGGATGCAGCAAATCATCAAGAAGATCATAAACCATGACCAAGTGGGATTCATCCCAGGCATGCAGGGATGGTTCAACATATGTAAATCAATAAATGTAATACACCATATCAATAGAGCCAAAAGTAAGAACCACATGATCATCTCTATAGATGCAGAAAAAGCTTTTGATAAGGTCCCACATTCATTTATGATAAGAACCTTGCAGAAAATTGGAATAAATGGTTTTTACTTCAATATAATAAAGGACACCTATGACAAACCAACAGCCAATATCATATTAAATGGCCAAAAATTGAAGGCCTTTACTTTAAAATCAGGCACAAGACAAGGATGTCCCTTATCACTGCTCCTATTTAATATAGTACTGGAAATACTAGCCAAAGCAATTAGACAAGAGAGAGAAATAAAAGGCATAAAGATAGGAAAAGAAGAAGTTAAGTTATCATTATTTGCAGATGACATGATACTCTATATAGAAGATCCCCCAAACTCCGTTGAAAGACTGCTAGATATAAATAAATTCAGTCATGTAGCTGGATATAAAATCAATACTCAAAAATCAATAGCATTCCTATACACTAACAACAAAGTCACAGAGAGAGAAATAAGACAAGCCATACCCTTCACACTAGCAACCAAAAAAATGAAATATCTAGGAATTACTCTCATGAAAGAAGTGAAAGACCTGTACAGGGAAAATTATAATACACTGAAAAAAGAAATTGAAGATGATCTCAGAAAATGGAAAAGCATCCCTTGCTCATGGATAGGAAGAATAAATATTGTGAAAATGGTCATTCTTCTAAAACTTCTATACAGATTGAATGCAATCCCGATAAAAATATCATCAACATACCTCATAGAATTCGAGAAATCACTCCTAAAATTCACCTGGAGTGAGAAGAGACCTAGAATAGCAAGGACAGTTCTAAGCAGCAAAGGCAAGGCACTATGGCTACTATTATTATGTTAGATTATCAGGTAGTGAAACACAGTGACGCTTGACTTGTTCAGTTCTGACCTGCGTTGTTCTGTTACGATATCCTCTCTTATCTCAATCTCCCCCCCTTTTAAAAATTAATCTATTTTCTCTCATTTTTTTAATTAAGGGAAAACTAAATTAAAAAATAGCGGGACATATTATAGTAACTTTCTTGGTTTTCCTATTAACCTGATTTGAACCCCAGTATTGCTCTCTCCATCTTGTTCTGTCTGATTATTGTATATTCTATTTTGTTTGATAGTATCAAGTTTGAGGGTATAGGCAACCACTTTGAAGGCAATAAGATATACTATGATGCCCATTATGGTTTGACTATTATCCTTTTTTTGAAGTCCTGTAAGGTCTCCAGTATAGGTTTTATTGGTCTTGTTCTGTACTGTTTTGATCAATTCTATTATACCTGATGATATAGGCAACTCAATTTAAAAATAGCAAGAGGCACAATGGTAACCACTTTTGATCACCTGGTATTCTATTTTAGCATCATGTACTATGTCCATCCTTCTGTTCTAACTGACCCTGTTTTGCTTAGTCACGTTTGGTTTTATTCTCTTCAAAAAAAAAAAAAAAAGTAATAAGAACCGTGGGAGTAATAAAACCCCAAAAGTCTAATTGTTATTGTAAAAAAGAGAGGAAAGGAAAGTGGACTAAGGGATATAACTGCAGATATGTTTGAGTGTGTAGGATGGAAAACCATATTACTGAGCTTTGTTGGATCACTGAACGGAACTGTCTACAATGTCACTCTATGAATGTCTACTTTATATGCTTTAATTTTGTAATTTGGACAATTGTTTTTGGGAAGATAATATGTAACCTATTAACTGGTGATTTCTTACTGTATATTTTTTTTCTTAAAATTCTCTATTACTTGTACACTTTTACTGCTTTGTTTTTTCATGTCCTTTCTTTTTTTCCTCTTTAAATAAAAAAAAATTTAAAAAAAAAGAGATCTTTCCTTTCCTGATCTCTAGGTGCAATCCTGTCTTAAAGGTCTGAAAGTCTATCCTCAGTTTTGTTCCAGCTTTCCCCCATCATTTGATGGAACTTTTAATTTCCTGGAGATCTCTTTGAATCTGTTTTATGCATTCTATTTTTTCCTATATTGTTCATTCAAGGTTTCCATCCTTTTCCTATGGTTATGTAGTTTTTAAAATCTGTGTCTGCTGTAGCTATGCTGAGCATTACTTCATTAAAGTTGTCATTTCTTTTTTTTTAAACACTAGAGATTGTTTCTGATCTCATTTCTTCTATAGCCTTGCAGATTTCTTTTCTTTACTTCGTATCTTTTCAGAAATTTTAGGTGAATGTCTTCCAATGTCTACCATGTTGATGTCTCTTGTACTTGTACTGGATGGGCTGGAGGTCTGGGATTGCATTTTGCTTTTTTACCTTGTCATTTTCACTTCTTGGTTTATATTTTGGTCTTTTCAATACTTCTAGTTTCACTTGTTCATTGAATGTGCGTGTTTATCTAACTACTGGACCCCACAGTATAGGGGAGGGGCCAGTCACCTAAATTCCTACCGTGGGACCAGTTGGGTGAGTCCTGGATTCTTCCTGTGTGGAGTAGCCTAGCAGTATTAATGTGAACCAACCCTTAACTCATATTGTTACTATGGCTTCAGATATTTCGAGGCTGCTAGACCCATCTGTCCATCGATGCACCCCAGCTGGCGCCCTACAGTGTCACTTGGGGTCTTGCAGGACCTTCTGGGTTCCTCCAGGTGGAGGAGGCCTCATCTATACTCTTGCAGGCATGCCTGATGTTTTCCAGATAGAGGGAGGGCTCGCCCATGCTCTCACTAGCCTGCAAAGCTTCTCTGGGTGGGGGTAGGACTCACCTTTGCCCTTGCCAGCCCACTAAGGTCCTCTGGGTGGGAAGAGTAGTCACTAAGGATCCTACCAGCCTGCTGAGCTCCTCCAGATAGGGGGAAGGGTTCCCTTCCCTTCCCTTCCCTTCCCTTCCCTTCCCTTCCCTTCCCTTCCCTTTCTTCCTTTGAGGCAGGGTCTCATGCAGTTCACCCTGGCCTTGGGCTAACTTATGTAGACCAGGTCAGTATAAAATTCATAGCAATTCTCCTGCCTCAGTATCCTGAGTGCAAAGCTTACAGTTCTTTCCCCAGGAGGTCCTGACCTATGAAGCCACAGTGTAGGCTGGTGCTTGCAGAAATAAACTGATCAGAGGTTTCAGCTTTACCAAACCCTTTTATGGTAAGGGGCTGTTGCACTGCCCACCAAGGTTAGACCATGTCTTTATAATTTCCCTGCTGTGACTCATTGGCTATCGACCCTTGTGACCTCTGTTTACCCCGCACAAAGAAGTACTCTTTATTTTCATGCTTCTCACATCTTTGGTTCTGGTGGGAAAATTACCACTGATATTTATATTGCAAATTTTAAAGTCCAGTAACTGTGAAGGCAGTTCATAGAATTTCTGCTTTCCTTTTCTAGGTCTCCTTTTGTAAAGATCACAAATAGAGAGTCGAGATATGAAAAAAGCAGGAATAATCTTCCTTTGAACATATATATATATATTTACATTTATATAGATGTATATATACACACATCTGTCTACATACATATATGTATATATATATATATATATAGCTATATATATTCAGTGAGATGGAAGGAGAGAGAGGGGAGGAGAGAGAGGGAGACAGAGAGAGAGAGAGAGAGAGAGAGAGAAGAGAGAGAGAGAGAGAGAGAGAGAGAGAGAGAGAGAGAGAGAGAGAGAGAAAGGATGTGGGCATCTGAGAGGACTATGGCTCATTTACTGTCATCAGTTTGACATGTAATTTTCTCTCTTTGTCTCTTTCTGTCTCCTGCAGGGTTGGAGATTGAACTCATGGGCTCATGCATGCTAAGAAGATACTCTGCCACTGAAGCTACATTCCCAGCCTTCATTCAGTTTGGTGATGTTGAGCCTGACCTCCTAGAAGATAGTGATGGTAAGGAGCCATCCCCGCTTCACCTTTTGTGTTTCAGTAAACAGCTTGCCTCAAAGAACCCTCTTCTCCCTTGCCGTTTTTTTTTTTTTTTTTTTTTTTTTTTTTAAACTCAGTGCCCATTGTTTTTCAGGATTTCCATAAGACTTGTGGATGGCGCCTTTATTTACCTGTGACAAGGACAAGGACAAGGACAAGGACAAGGATCTTTCCATGTTGACAGGGTTGCTCCAATTCCAATTTCTTGTTTTTTGTCTCATTGATTAGCTGAGGTTAGAATTGTTTATCCCCTTGAAATTAATTGACCACAGAAAAAAGCCTGTTTTAGCCTGATGACTGGGTGAGATGACTTTTGTGCCAAACCACCCCTAATATAAATCATATTATCCACAGCTTACTTACCTTTCTTCACCTCTTAGAAATATGGTCAAAGTAAAGCCACCCTGCTGAGACATTCTGGTCTTTGGAGATTTGTGATGTGGCAACATTCTGAATAACATCAGTCTTCTTACCCCTCTGTTTTTTGTTTCAACCCATTCTCCAGGTTTTTTTTCCCCCCTGTAATATATATGTGAGAGGCAGTGATAGATTAGGCACTTTCTTCTTTAAGAGCTCACCCTGTAGCTGGTGTGGCAGCTGTAATAACACATGCCTGTAATACCAGGACTTAGTGAGACACCAGGAGTTCCTTGAATTTGAGACCAGCATGGGCTACATAGTGAGTTCAAGGCCAGCCTGTACTACATAGTGAGACCCTGTCTCAAAGAAACAAACAAACAAACAAATGACTTCACCAAATAACGGAGCAAAGATACAGCAACATAAGGCTGTGGAAGGCTGTAAAAGGTGTTTAGATAGAGATGAAGGAAGAATGCTAAAACAACTCTAAAGGTGGAAAAAGGAATTTTATCTGAGGAATATGAGTTTTATTGTGGATTTGGAAGAACAAAGCAGTGGCTTCCAGGGCTTTGTCTCCAACCAGTGAGGAGTCATCAGGGAGAGTCTTAGTTGTACCAAGGTATCGAAAATAAACTTATAGCTGGATAAATCCAATGCCCCATGATAGGTTCCCCAAAATCTTTTGGCTCCACTTCTAACCACAGCGATTCTTTAGGAAAACTAGTGGCAGATATTGTCTCCTTTCAGAATCTGAAAGCTCCCAGAATAGTCAAAATGAGAGGAAGCGAGGTAGGAGAAGGGAATATGGTCTGTAGCTGGCCCTAGGAAACCAATAATGGGATGGAGGTGCTGATTGCTGCATGACAGGTCTTTATAATGTTCCAGTCTGTTCCTGTCAGTAAAAAGTGGACTGGATGGAATGATCCACACCAACAATTTATCATGATTTTATCCCTTGCTTACTTGGTCTAGGCTCAGATTGCAGCAGGTAGGTTGACTTCTCTGTCTTTCAAAATTGAAGATAAGGAAAAGGCACGATGACTTACAAACAAAATCAGATTGTAGGAGGGAATCTGTTATAGCTTCCCAGGGAATCATATGAGGCATAAACTTTATGATAAATCATAAATATGCATAAAGAGAAACGTATATTAATATGGCTGAAACCTTGCCTGAATTGGTACATTTTTGTTTCAATAGCATTCGATTATGTTTGGAATGCTGTTATGATGAGCATGATTACAATTTACCATTGTATCATAATGGCTTGCCCAAAGAGATGCACTTTGAAATCAAGAATAAAGAGATGATTTTCTGTGCTCTTTGGAGAGCAATGGGTCAGGCAACACTCCAGTCCACAAGCTCCGTGCATTAGGAAAACTTCCAATGGAGGGGAAAAACACTGTGGAAAGAGAACTATCCTTGATCTCACACATTACTGTTCCATAGCGTAGAACTTTGGAAAGTCACTTTCACCCACCCCTCATTGTGAAGTTCCATAAGCTCACTGGACTTTGAAAGAATGCTCCCAGATTTTCCATACCATGTTCTTCTTTGCAGAGAAAGCTCTGTGCTCCTTTTGTTAAAGATTTAATCAGTAAGTTGTCTGCCTTCAAGTTTCTGATAGAACATTGCTTCATTAGATTTTCCCTTGGTGTAACCATGTAGAGTAGATGATAAAATTTCTTGAATAAGACTAAGGACAACCCTAAATGTTTATTAATACAATACACAAAGAAAGAATAGGGATAGTAAGACTCACTTGTCAAATGATATTGTAATTATTTGCTACATGCTGCCTGTCCTATTTCACTGTAAGTCCCTTAAAAATAGAAGGTTCAACTTTCTGTTCAGAGCTCCATGATGGCGCTTGGCAGATGTTTAGTAAATAATATTTGAGGGCTCTCCCTTCTGCCATTGATCCAGGACCAGTTATGAATGGCAGGAAACAAATCCAATACCAGCTCCTGCTCCCTCCCTTCAGGGAATTTAGTGACCAACATCAGTGGGAAAACTAGTGACAGTAGGAACCTGGCTACAGTGCACATGAGGGACAGGCAGGACCAGTGGCATAGAAAAGTCTGAAGTAATGTTACAATATCAGCCAGCAGGTAATTCAGTGAACTAGTCCTCTACTTGTGGAGAAAGACACATAGAATAAAGGTGGGCTGGCAGGGTACTTTTTTGTTGTTTTCCTTCATTTTTCATCTTTTATTTATTTTTTCTTCTTTTTTTAAATGACTAAGAGAACTCCAGCCACAAAAAAATAACTCCACCTCCCAAATCCAGCAACAAAAATCAGAGTGAAACACAGCATAAATCCACCTGCAAACTTGGCTAGAGTACGCATTCTGGGATCAGACCTGGACATATGAAAGAACTGTAGACACTAGAGGAATCTCACTATTTTTATTTTTCTCTGTTTAATAGGTTTTCTCTTGGTGTTGGCTGGGCTAGTAGTTTATTTATGCATTTATTTATTGTCATTTGTTGTTCACTTTGTTTTTGTTTTTCTTCCTTTTCTTTCTGTTCTGTTTTGTCCTATTTGGATTTTATTTCTGTACATTTGGTTTTTTCTCGGTTTGGTTATTTTTGTTTCCTGTTTTTTTTCCTTTTTCCCCCTCTCTTTTCTCTTTTCTACCTTCTTTTCTCTCCCATTCACAATTTAGTCCTCTCAGCATTCCTTTTGTTTTAGTCTACTCATCCTCTTCCTCTTCCTCTTTTTAATCAACTATCTTCCTTGATTTTATGATACTTTTATGTGAGTAAATATTATCTCTTCTCTATCTGTTCATTTCAGTACTCCTAGGCTTTCTCTTGTGTAATTGTGTCCTACAATTACACAAAACTTGGATGATTATCCTGTGCCCTCCAACCTTGCTCCTACTATATTTAACCTAATGCACCTCTTCATCCTGCCCCCTATACTCTTTTAACACCCCCAATAGGGTAAAATCACTCTAATAAGAGGAAAAAGTATAAAAACTCTTGGTATGAGTTGGGTTATATTGTATAGCTGTAGAATGGGCTCTTACATTGAAGATATCAGGCTAGAAGTTACCACAATTTGTCAATAGCCAGACTGTGCTTGCTGTTATTGCTGACTGTACTGCTTTAACCAGGACATCATACCTGTTATAATGTTTTTCTCTCCTATATGGCAACCCTGTGACTGTGGGGGTCATAACCATCACTATAAGCCAACACCAAAGGAGTGGGCCTTGAGTCAAATAGCAACTCCACATTCTTAATACATTGGGAAGGTGGGTTCATGGGACAGACATAGAGAACAATAACCCCCACAAGACATCCTAGAGAATAGACATATTCTGGGAAAGCCTTGACACTAGGGATAAAACTAACATAAAAAATCTACAAGCATAAATACAATGAACAAAAAAAACAAAACAAAACAAAATAAAAAACAGACAATAGAAAATTACAAGAGGCAGAGACAAATTGTGACCTCTAATACCCAATCCACTTAGGACAAATCCAGAGCATGAAGAGATAGAAGAAATCAGAAACCAACCACTGGAAGTCTGTGAAATGATAGCAGCAGAAGTGAGAGAACAAATGGAAGAAAGCATAGAAGAAATAATACCTAAGGTACAAAAGGTAATGCCAATCACAATGAAAGACATTAAAGCAGACACAGATAAAAAAATAGAAGACCTTAGGAAAGTGATGAAAACCTGAGTGCCCAACATAAAGAAATGGAAATGATGAAACAGATCCAAACAGAATTATAAGAGATTAAAAGCTCCATCAAAAGTATACATAACAGACTGAATGAAGGTGAGGACAGACTATCAGACCCAGAAGACAAGAATGTGACTAGTGGCCAGAAAAAGAAAGCTAACTTTAAATATCAAGAGAAAACAAAAAATAAATCCAACAGCTACAAGGTGAAACAAAGAACAACAACATAATATGGATTGGAGTCAGTGAAAAAACTGGAGGCATTAAAAATTTCTTCACAAAAATATTGGCAGAAAACTTCCCAAACATGGGAAAGGAATTTGACATATAAATTAACAAAGCATATAGAACCTCATATACCCACGACCAATATAAATCTACACCAAGGCATATAATATAGATTCCAGAAATTCAGCACAATGACAAAATATTAAAAGCAGCTAGAAAAAAGAAATAAATCACCTAGAAAGGAAAGTCCATTGAAATCACAGAAAACTTCTCAACATAAATCCCTAAAACAAGGAGAGCCTGGAGTGAAGTATTTCAAACCCTAAAAGCAAATAATCTTCAACCTAGATTGAGATAACCCATAAAACCATCCTTCAAAATCAGTGGAGAAATAAGATACTTCTGTCACAAAGAACAATTGGAGAAATTCATGACCACCAAAGTAGCTCTACAGAATGCTCTGGAGGACATATTAGAAAGGAATAATAAAGATCACAAACATGCAAACACCAAAAGGGCAAGAAGCTAAAGGGAGGAGAAATGCAGGGAACCAACAATAGGGAAAAAGCATGAAAAAGATAAGCCAGTGCATATCCATTATAACCATTAATATAAATGGTCTCAATTCATCAATCAAAACAAATAGACTGACAGAATGAGTCAAGAAACAAAATCCAAAATGTACTGCATTAAAGAAATGCACTGAACCCAAAAAGAAATCCACTAAAATACATTAAAAGTCAAAGGATGAAAAACTATTCTCCATGCCATGGGAACCCAGAAAAAAGCAGGGGTAGCTATTCTATTTGAAGACAATGTAAACGTTAAGCAAAACTGATCAAAAGAGATGATAAAGATCACGGCATATTTGTTAAGGGAGATTCCAAAAAGAAGAGACAACAATCATAAATATATATGCACCAAACACAGTGTATCCAACTTTGTGAAACAAATACTAATGACATGAAAAACTAAATAAGCACTAAAAAATTGTAGTGGGAGACCTTAATACCTCACTTTCACAAATAGATAGATCTATGAAATAAAAGAATCAACAAAGAAATATCAGAATTAAACCAAGCCTGTGAACAAATGGGCTTGACAGATGTCTACAGAATTTCACCCCAAAACATCAGAATACACATTCTTTTTAGCTGTACATGGGATGTTATTCAAAATAGACAATATATTAGCCCACAATACATGTTTAAATAAATGCAGAGGAATTGAAATTATCCCATGCATAGTATCTGACCATAGCACAATGAAACTTGAAGTCACCCAGAAAACCCATAAAAACTTCATAAACACATGGAAATTAAACAACATACTTCTGAACAACTAAGGAAATTAAAGATGGATCACAGAGGATAAAAGATGAAATTAAAGAATTTATACCATTAAATGATAATGCCAGTAAAACATACTAAAACTTATGGGATGCAATGAAAGCAGTTCTACAAGAGAAATTTATAGTAAAGAACTTCTACCTAAGGAAAACAGAATGAGCTCAAATAACCAACCTAATGTTGAACCTCAAACCTCAATAAAAAGAATAAATCAAATCCAAGACTCATACGAGGGAAGATATTATAAATATAAGAACAGAAATTAATGAAATTGAGATTGAGGACAATACAAAGAATCAATGAATCACAAAGTTCATTCTTTGAAAGAATAAATAAAATTGGTAAGCCATTAGCCAACTGCACCAGAAAGAGGAAAGAAAAAACACAAATTCAAGAAGTTAGGAATGAAAAGGAGGAAATCACAACAGATCCCACAGAAATTCAAAGGTTCATTGATACTTACTATGAGAACCTACCTTTTAATAAGATGGAAAACACAGAAGAAATAAACCGATTCCTAAACACAATCAAATTACCAAACCTAAATCAAGAATCTATGAAAATTCTTAAAATCAACATGATACTGGCACAAAACAGACCTGAAGATCAATGGAACAGAACAGAAGATGCAGACACAACTACAAACACTCAGGCACAGTCTTTGAGAAAGGACTGTTCGCTGGAAGAAAGACCGCCTTTTTCATAAATGGTCTTAGAAAAATTGGCTTTCCACATGTCAAAAACTGAACCCTAGTCCAAATGGATCAAAGCTCTTAATTTTAAAGCAGAAATACTAAGTCTATGGGAAGAGAAAATAGGTAGAAATCTTGAAGACATACATGTAGGCAGACACTTCATGAACAAAACTTGACAACATGGGAATTACTACAAAGAATCAACAAATAGGATCTCACCTTATTAATAAGCTTTGACACAACAACCAAAAAATCATCAACAGAGTGAAAATACAACTCACAGACTGGGAATAAATTATAGCCAGTTGTCCCTCAGGCAAAAGATATATATAGAATATACAAAGAATTGAAAAAAACCAGACCCCCAAAATTCAAAGACCCAATCCAAAAATGGGCATCTGAGATGAATACACATCTCTCAGGTGAAGTCATACAAATGGCAAATAAATACACGAATAAACATTCAACATCACTCGTCATTCAAGAGATGCAAATTAAAACAACACTTAAATTCCATCTCACTCCAGAAAGGATGGCTATCATCAATAAATCAACAAATAACAAATGCTGGCAGGGCTGTGCAGAAAAAGGAGCTCTTTTCCACTGCTGGTGGGAATGTACACTGGTACAACCATTGTGGAAATCAGTGGGATGAGTCCTCAAAAGACTAGTATTAGAGGTCGGATTCAACCCACTATTTCCCTTTTAGGCATCTTCCCAGAAGAATCAGAAGCATACCACAGTAATATATGTGCTCCCATGTTTGTATCAGCACAATTTGTAATAGCTAAATTTTGGAAACAACCCAAATATCTATCAACTGAGGAATGGTTAAAAAAAATGTGGGTTTTTTTTTATACAATGGTATGCTGTTCAACTATAAAGGAGGACAAACTTGAGGCTTTTATAGGTAAATGGATGCACTTAAGACCATCTTCAAAAGTGAAATAAACCAGACTCACCTGTGTAAACATTATATTATCTCACTAGTGTGAGAACCTGAACCAGTAGATAAGGTCCAAAATGTTCAATAGATATTGGGAGTAGGGAAGGAACTATCCAAAAGAAAAGAAAAACTGTGATGGGAGAATGGGGAAAGGAAGGAAGAGAAAAGGGAAAAATTATATATATAGATGGCAGTTAAGATAGTTATACAGCTAATATCTCTTTGAAAAGAAAGGAAAGTGCTAATATTGTTTGGACAGCATTTCATGCCTACGCCTTGTGTACTGAACAATTATTATGAATATAAAATATGCAATGTATTGATTATTGTTACTCTCCTACTAGCCTGTTTTGAAACTCTTTTATTGTTATTTTTAATTTTTTCTCTTTAAAATAAAAATATTTCAGTAAGTTTTTCTTCCATATAAGAAGAAAAATTATCTATGAATTGTGACAGAGGTCAACAGAATCATAGATATAAAAGTACTTGGTGATGAATCATACGTATCAAAGTCTCATAATCTCCCAGAGATCAAAGAAAGTGGGTACAGAAAGTGTCACTGCTTATAAAGGTAGCTGGAGTCTCCACCCAGCTCTCAGAGGCCAAGTCTCCAACTTACAGAAAAAGAAATTCCCTTCCTTTTGTGAGTCAAAGGGGCAGTTGCCACTTATTTTTATAGCATGGAGAGATGTAATGAATTATAGGATGCAGTGATTCTTTGAAACACAATATACTTTTCAAAAATTTTATTTACAAACACTGATTTTTGCTGCCCCTTCACTTTCTGCAGCATGTTGGCCTCTGGAATTCAGTGTCTTCCTCTTTTTAGTTGTTCTGAGGAACTTGCCATGCAATGTTTTCTCCTTCACCATCAGGGAAATGCGGGTACCAGGAAGGCCAGAGAAGGTGTAGCTCGCGTAGGGAACCAGGAGGAGGAAGCTTCTTGGTGAGGACAGCCTGAGTCACCCTCTGTCCCTGCTGGTCAGGTTGGTTGCTTAGGTTAACCTCCATCCTGCCCTTCACAAGGACACAGGTGAAGGCAAAAGCAGGCACTTTGCAAGAAACAAGGGGCAAAAAAGCCTCAGAACACAAAAAGACACCCATGTCTTGGTCTTACCATCAAGACTTCCAAGTTTGCCTGAGGGTCACCACCAACAGGCAAATATTTTCCAAAATAACTCATTCTAAGAACTTTAGGTCTATTGTAGGAGGTGGAGTCAGATATGGGGAGGTTACTGGAGGACCAGGAACTGACCCCTCCAAACCCTGGGGGGATTCAGGGTTTGGTCAGGCTGAGCAGGTGGGGGCAGGCTGGGTCCCTCTCCAGCTTCTGTGTGGTAATCCCTGGTGCAGCACTCACCCTGCAGAGGGTCAGAAAGCACCCTGAAGGAGAAGAAAGTGGAGCCCAGTGCTGCCACTGCCCATGAGCATGGGCTGGCCTGGACAAGTCCCTTCCCTTTTCTTGGTCCTCTTTCACCTCACAGCGGGTGTTCACTCAGTGCTGCTGTGACATTTCCACTGCTGCCTGTGGGTTTGGAGTGAAACCTGAACAAAACCCACCAGCTTTAATTGCTTTGCTTGACTTTAAAGATCACTAATAAGGGAGGACACAGAGCTGAGCAATGTGTTATTAATCTCTCACTAGCTTCGCTGTAGATGATGATATAGTTACCTAGGTTACCATTCAGAGGCTGGAGGGCTGTTGTGGTTGAAACCACTAGTTCTTTACTTAGACCTGCGCAGTCGTCTGATGGGTGACTCCACCCTCAGATCAAGCTATTGCCACCATTTTCTGAACACGTATCCTAGGAAGAGCTATGGAGAATGATTCTGTGTGCACTGACCACTGATGACCTCAACTTCGGTTACTTTTTCTCATGCTGTAAGTCATTCTGCTTCTTTATTCCACAAATAGTGTATCCCTAAGCCCCATGATTGAGGACGCGGATTGAGAATCAGGTCTCCTGTAGCCTCCTGCTTCTGAGTAAACTCGAGTGAATGAGCTCTCTGGTGAATAAACTCCTTGCAAAGCTGCCTCATCGTCTAGCACCCTGTGCGGCCGGCGAATGGGGCAGCTGGCTTAGTCGCAGGTACAGAGCTGACAGCTACAAACAAGATGTCTTCTTGGACGTACTGAGGATTGAACCCAGGGCCTTTGCACTGAACTACATACATCTCCTGCCTTTCTGTTTTTCATTTTGAGGTAAGGTCTCCCTAAATCGCTAAACTGCCCAGCTAAGAAGGGACCAGGACCAGACATAGAGCCCAAGACCACACTTTCATGACCCACCCAGACATACCCAGGAGTATGCTCCACCAAGCCACCAGATGGCTCCCAAGGCCAGGCCAACCCTAACCAGTACCCCATCTCATTCCCTGAATGTTGGGCACCTCAGAGCTAGGTGATGCAGGGTCCCTTCTGGCTCAAAAACCTCATGAATTTTGAACAAATTTGAAGCCCCTAGCTGTGCCCCACTTCCAAAAAGACTCATATTGTCTTTTTTGGGGGATCAGGGATGTGAAGGTATAGTTTACCATGTTAGGAACCAAGTTAGATGACTGACCATGGGGCCATGGTCCCGGCGGTGTGTCTTGCCACAGGGACAGGAGAGTTTGCAAACAGCCCCATGCTCTCTGGTTGTGTTGGGACAGCTTGCATTCACAAGTCTCCTGAGATGAGATAATATCTGTCAAAGACCACAGACAAAATGCAGGTGTTCAGGTGTGGGAAGGCCCTTAACTTGTGCCCTTTGATAGGCTACAGCTGATCCCTGATTTATTAGGACAGTTCTCATAACAGTCGTTCCAAGGAAAGCACATTACCTGGAGTTTCTCACTCACTGACTTATAAAAATGGGCCAACCGTGAGATGAGCGAGCCAGTCCACTGGAGGCTGACTCCTGCCTGTCCCCCTTGAACCCTGAACCCTATTGTCAAGGTTCTTTCTTGTCTTTATTCCTCACCATTCCCCAACAGGTATCCTGGGGTCAGATCAGCCCCTGGCATTTTTTCTTTTTCCACAATAGTTCAGTCTGAGTGTTGTTCTTTGATGTAGTGAACTCATATGGAATTATTTAGTAAATCTTTGAGTTTAGTGTTAAACTTATTTCTTCCATCCCTCCTGCTTCCTAGCACCCTTCATAAATTCAGATATAAAACATTCAAGAAAAATTTCTTTCCAGATACGTCTTTTCTCTAAAAGCATGTCATAAATGCTCAGAGTGGACGCCTGGTAGGTTTTTTACTTTTTGCTAGCCAGTTAGTGAAAATACTTTAGGGAGAATACTTATTCACTACATCCTTTTTTTCCTTTTTGATCTTAATAACTGGTTTTATAATTGCTAATTGGCACAGTGAATAGCTGTTTGCCACCTTAGAGGCATGCCCGAGGTCTAGAGGATTAATTAATAGAGTTTGACAATAGGATAATGTTGGAACAATAATACAGAATTTGTCTGTGCTGCTGTGTGTATTTTGCTGATTTTTCTCATGGACCCCTAACTGACACAGGGGCTAGAGAGCAGCTCTCTCTCACGTGGCTACTGGTAGGAAACACAGATTATACTGACAAGGACAGTACTTAGTCTCGGAATCAGAATACCATCTTTGTCTTGGAAGCTGCCATCCTCCCACCCCCTTCTCCATAAGGACCTAAGGTCCTTTAGCTACCACCTCGAGGACTTGGCTTGGGCACTGCCTATGCCAGTTGCACGCTCCCAACAGCAGATGGCAGGCTGGGCACCCAGGCCAGTGAGTGCACACATGGCTCCGGAGGACCAATGACACAGGGAATTGGGAATCAAGGGGGGAAAGATATTGCTGCCCCTGCAGCTTACCTCCATTTATTTTTTAAAAAATCAGCTTCACTGAGGTTTTATTTATTTATAATGAAATGAAGTCATTTTAGCATGCAACTTAATACTTTAACAAATATACACACCCGTGGAGCTACTGGTGCAAGAAAGCCGCAGAACATTTCTGTCACAGTGCCTGTGGATTTCACGCTCCTTTGTCTTCCAGCTCCCAGCCCCAGCCTCAGGCAGCCACTGCTTTTTGTCACTATTGGTTAGTTGCTCCAATTTAGGAATGTCGAGCAAATGAATGATACGGTGTATGTTCTTTTATCTGAGACTCATCACGTTGGTGTGGGTATCAGTATTACTCTTTTTTGTCTCTGAGTAATGTCCCATCATATGAATGGGGCACAGCATTTTTATCCATTCATTTGGGTATCTGGCTATGTGAGTGAAGTTTCTGTGAACCTTTTTTTTGAGGTGTGTGTTTTCACTTCTCTTAGATAAATCCCTGGGAGTGGAGCTGCAGGGTCCTATGCTAAATGTAGGTTTGCATTATTGGCAAGCTGCTTGACTGAAATTACCAAGTAGTGTTCGAGCAATTTTCTGTCTTGTATTCTGCTAGCAATTCATGAGCGTTTAATTGCTCTGTAGCCCACCAGCACCTGGTATTGTCAGTCTTTTTGAGTTTAGCCCTTGTAGAGCATGGACAGTGATAGTGCATTTTAATTTTGCATTTCCCTAGTGATTAATAGTGTCAAGTGTGTTTTCCTTGCTTATCGGGCATTCACATGGGTGTGTGCACGTGCATGCATGCGTGTGCACGTAAAACGCCTGCCCAAGTACTTGGCCACTTTCCATTGTTTATATTGTTTGTTGTCTGGTACTAATTTTTTCACTTCTTTTAAAAACAGATACAACTCCTTTGTCAGATGTACGCAGCACATGTGTTTTCTTTCAGGTTTTCACTTGCGTTTTTCCATTTAATCAGCAGCAGTTTTAAATTTTAGTTAAGTACAATTTTCCTTTTTTCTTTTTATGATTCATGCCTTTTCCATCTTAGCTGAGAAAACATTGCCTCATCCAGTGTCTCAAAGATAGTTTGTTCTTTTTCTTTTTCTAAAACTTCCTGAGTTTAAACTTCATGGAGGCCTCAGATTTATTTTGTTATTTAACATTTAAAAAAAATTTTATTTGTACATGTTTGCAATTCACTCAGTTCATACTCATCTTGGAACATTTTACAGCTTTCTTCTTTTAACCCTCTTCCTTTTACCTCCTCCCCTCTTAAATGAATATTTAATACACGCCGTGACATAGGAGTGAAGACACTTTCTTCCATGTTTATATATTGGGGTTGTGTACCACCAATGTTGAAAAAAATGAGTATTTCTCACATTGGCAAAATTGTCAAAAATCAATTGACTCTTAAATGTGTGGTTCTATTTCTGCACTTTCTGTTCATGAATTTATATGTGCATTTCAATACCATATACTTCAGTTTCTATAGCTGTGGAGTAAGTTTTGAAATCAAGTAGTGTAGATGTTTTCTTTCAAAGTTTATTTAGGCTATTTTGGTTTTTTTTGGAAATTTTGGAATTGGCTTGTTTTAAAATACAACATTTTGGATTGGATTTTAATTAGGATTACTTTAAATTCATAGGTAGTATATGGATGTCTTCCATTTATTTAGTGGTTCTTTAACTTAATTTCTCTCAGCAATGTTTCATGGTTTTCATTTTATATATCTTGCAAATATGTTGAAATATTTGTCTCTAAGTATTTTGTTACCCTTGCAGGTAGTATTATTTTTATTTTACATTATTTTACTTTTTGCTGTACTGGGGATCAAACCTTGGACCTTTGCCCTGAGCTACATCTCCAGCATTTAAATTTTTTTTTTTTAATTTTGAGAAGATCTTTCTTTGCTTACTAAGTTGCCAGGCTGGACTCAAAGCTGGGATCCACTGTAATGCTGGGATTGCAAATGCATGCTGTCACACCTAACTTGCTTTATTATTTTGTTCATTACTTTGTTAGGCATAAAGTTGAATAATGTATGTTGACCTGATATTCTACAAATTTGTTAAGACTCACTTGTTGATAGTAATAGCTTATTGGAGGATCCCTTAAGATTTTCTGCATACACATCTCACTTGTGAATAAAGAGTTTTGCTTTTTTCCCCCGTCAGTATGCTTTTTGTTTCTCAGGCCTGGTGTATTTCATTAGGCAGGGCCTCTTGTAGAATGCTGGAGAATGATATAACTGGACACCCTTATTTTGTCCTCAGTCTCAGGAGGAAAGCACTCAAACTTTTATCTTTATTGTGATGCTAACAGTAGGATTTTCACGATGCTATTTAATCAGGTTGAGGAAATGCTCCTCTATTTCTAGTTTGCTGAATGTTATTATTGTGAATGAATGCCAAAAATGGTCACAAACCTTTTATGTGTCTAAGCAAATGATCATGTGATTTTTTCTCTTTTATTCTGTTAATAATGGAACAACAAAGCCTCAGTCTATGACTGATCATGTAGTCCGGGCTCCCTCAGGTAGTATTGCTTTCCTTTCCATTTCATTACTGAGTTTGAGGAGTAGTGGCATTAGAACTTCTCTAAATTTTTTATGGAGTTCAGCAGTGAATCTGTCAGGACCTGGCTTTTCTTTGTTAGTATTTTAATTACTTCTTCAATTTCCTTGAGTGATATTGAGTTATTTATAATTTTGTATCTTCTTGATTCAACTTTAGAAATTCATGTGCATCAAGGAATCTGTCCATTTCTTCTGTATTTTCCAACTTATTGGAGTACAAATTCTCAAAGTAGGTATTGATGATCTGAATTTCATCAAGATCAGTTGTAATTTCACCCTTTTCACTGTTTGTCACATGGATTTGAGTCTTCTTTCCTTTTTTTGATAAAGTTGGCTAAGGGTTTGTATATTTTATTTAATCTTTCAAAAAACCATCTCTCTGATTCATTACTTCTTTACATTCTTATTCTCACTTGCATTAATGTCTTCTCTGCTCTTTATAATTTCTTCCCTCATACATACTTTGGGATTAACTTGCTCTTTTTTATCTAGAAGCTTGAAGTTCAACATTAGGTTATTTTTTGAGCTTGCTCTGCTTTTGTGATGTGGGAATTCACTGGTATAAATTTCCTCCATAGGACTGTTTCCATTGCATCCCATAAGTTCTGGTATGTTGTACTGGTATAATAGTTTAATTATACAAACTGTCTAATTTCTTCTTGATTTGTATCTGTGATCTATTGCTTGTTAGGAGGTGTTATTTAATTTCCATGTTTATACAGTTTTTGTGATTTCTTTTGCCATTGATTTCTAATTTTATTGTACTATGACACGATAATATGCATGAGATAATTTCAATTTTTTTTTGTATTTACTTAGTCATGTTCTATGGTCTATTTTGGAGAAAGTCTGAGAAGAATGTGTATTCTGTTGTTTTGGGGTGGAACTCTCTGAAGATATCTACTAAATCTATTTGCTCAAAGGTTTGGTTCAGTTCTGATATTTCTTTATTGATTTTTTTGTCTAGTTGATCTGTCTATTTGTAACAGGGGGGTATTGAGGTCCCTCAGGCCAATTATGTTGGTGGCTATTTGATTTTTCATGTTCACTAATATTTGTCTCATATAGTTGTGCACACTGGTATTTGACGCATATATATTAACGATTATTATGTCTTTCTCTTGGATTGTTCCCTTAACAAGTATGTAGTGACCTTCTTTGTCTCTTATGGTCCATGTTGACTTGAAATCTACTTATTCTGCAAACAGTGCCAGAACCTCTGTGTTTTTCCTGGTTCCTGTCACCTAGAGTATTGTTTTCCAACCTTTGACTGTCAGTCGGTGCATTTATTTTTGAGTTAAATATGCTTCTTGTATGCAGCATATCATTAGATCTTCTTTCTTGATACATTCTGACAATCTGTTTCTTTTGATTGATGAATTGAGACCATTTACATTGATGGTTATAATTGATATCTATTGAGTTATGTTGACATATTATTTTCCTATTGGTTTCCTTTCTTCTCCTTTGCTTAATTGCTTGCCTTTCCTGGTGGATTAATTAAATTAGAATTCACAGAATTGTGAATATCCTTTAGATCTTTTTGGAGTGCTGGTTTGGTGGTTATGAATTTCTCCAGGTGTTCTTTAGCATGAGAGTATCTTATTTCTCCATTAATTTTGGAACATAATTTTGTGGGGGTACATCAATCTGAGTTGGAGGATATTTTCTTTTAGGACTTGAAATACTTCACTTTAAGCTCTTCTTGCCTCCTTGGATTGAGATTTTGGCTGTGATTTTGATGATATTTCCTCTATAGGTGATTTATTTTCTCTACAGCTTTTGATATTGTGTTCTTGTCTTTCATTTCTTGAATCTTGATTGTTATATGCCTTGGTGTAGTTTTTTTTCTGATCATGGCTAATTGGAGTTCCACATGTCTCACTTATCTGTATGTCAAATTCTTTTTCCATGCTTGGGAAGTTTTCTGCCAATACGTCTATGAACAGGTTTTTAATATCCTTTGTACTATCTTCTGATTTTTCATTGATTCCTATCAATCTTATGTTATTCTTGTTTCTTATCTAGCAGATGATGAGTTGAGTTTTCATGTTCCCTGGCTATTCTTAAGAAGATTTTCATTTGATGATCACTAACCAGAACTGGTCATGTAGATCTGATGTTCTGTCCTCACACTGGTTGGTTTTACTTTCTATACTTTTATTTTTATTCTTTGTAGGTACTTTTAAGAAAATTTTTAGTCTAGATATCTGTTTGAATCTGTTTCATGGAATTCAGTTCATGTTGCACATTCATGGTTTCCATTACTTTCCTAAGCTCTTATTTTAAAAATCTTTATCTAGTTTAGATTCACTATGTGATAGTGATATGGTAGTGACCAAGACTAAGTATCTTCTTAGTTATCTGTGAAATTATCTCTGATTTTTTTCTATAGCGTCACTTGTCACTTTGTTGCTTTTACTGCTACCACTTTCAGGAGGTTCACCTGGTAGCTTTTGATTTTTTCCAACTCAGTACCCCCTGGACTGACCTTGGCTGAACTACAGCTCTGGTGCTGAATCTGGCTTCTGTATTTCCTCATTTTTTATTTAAATTTTTTTCTGTGCTGATGCTTCTAGATTGTTTATAGTGTATATCTTTGTTACTAGTATCAAGACCTCTTTTTCAGAGGTGTTGCCTGGGCATAACTGGCTTTTGGGTTTTGTGTCTGTTCCAAGATTCTGCCTCTTTGATTTGTTAGAGATTGGAAGTTGCTGCCTATTTGGCCTAACACACAGTTCTTTGGTGCTGAACAGTGGTACTGTGTATGAGCCATATGCAATTTCAGTACCAGTATACAAGGAAGAACAACTGATAACAACTGGGTCACCTTGCTTACAGTAGTACAATCAGTGATTACAGTAGCATCAGGTACAGTCTAGAAAGTGACAAACTGTGGTAACTATTAATTGACTACCTTAAACTGTTGGTACAAGCTTTATAGTTGTATAACAAAATCTAAGACAAATCAGAAAACTATACACAGTAAATATTTCTTCAATAAAGTGATTTTGTCCTTAGGGGAACAATTTGTTTATTTTTTATTTTTTTGATACTGGGTATGGAACTCACAACCTCATGCTTGCCAGGCAGGTGCTGTGCCACTGAGCTATCCTGGGGGGATAAGAGAACAAAATAGAGAAATAAGAGAAGAGAAAGAAATGAGGAGAATGGCTGAAGAAACAAAAGATTACACAAGTCTGGGAAACTGATAAAGAACATGGCAGAGTAAGGAAAAAAGAAAAAGCCAAAAACAAGATCTAAAGAAAAGAGAACACCCCACAAAAACAATGTTCACACTCAGGAAGAAAAGAAAACTGAAACAAATAATCAGGAGACTAAAAAAGAAGGAAAGAGAAAAAAAACAAGGAAAGAAAAGAAAAAGAAAAGTGATTTCTTTTTAAAAAAATTTTATTTAAAGAAAGACTAAACAAAACAGAAAATGGGCATAAATAATGCATATTTTCAAAGAAAAACATAAACAGTAAGAAATTACTAGTTGATAATTACAGATTGTCCTCTTACAAATAGTTATTCAAGATACTAAAGTGGAGCATATAAAGTGGGGATTCAAACAGTGAGACTGCAACCAGTTCTGTTCAACTATCCAACAAAAACTTAGAAATATGGTTATCAATCCTATACACTTAAACATACATGCAGTTATCCATATCTTCAGTTATGTTGAGATTGAACAAACTCAAGCAGGCTAATATCGCTCTGAACAAAGAATAATACTATTGCTGGGTGTCACATTATGACACTCCAGGATCAGCACTGGGTACTTTAGTGTCTCTTTTTCTTCAAAGTATCTGTTCATAGATCTACACCCAGACATATAATAATCAAGATCCCAGAAATCCACCATAAGAACAGAATACTAAAAGCAGCCAGAGAAAAGAAGCAGATTACCTACAAAGGAAAAAATTATCAAAATAACCACAGACTTATCAACACAAACTCTCAATTTGAGAAGAGCCTGGAGGGAAATAGTCCAAGCGCTGAAAGAAAATAACCTTCAACCAAGATGATGTACCCGGAAAAACTCAAAATTAGTGGAGAAACAAGATATTCCTAAGAGGAACTGTGGGAGTTCATGACCACCAACCCAACCCTACAAAAATACTGAAGGATATACCAGAGGGGGGGGGGAATACCAGGATTCCAGCAACAGTGGCAGAGAGGCCTCAATGAATGGGGCAGACAATGGAATGAAGGGGTAAAGTGGACAAATAATAGCAGAAGAATAGAATAGCAGAGATGAGACAGAGATGGTAAGCTATAATCTTTAATACAGATAGCCTTGATACACTAACAAAAAAGAAACACAGGCAGAGTAGATTAGGAGGCAGGATCCATCGAGATGCTCTGAATAGGAAATATACTCAACCTGAAAGAAGATTAATAAACTAAGAGTCAAAGATGAGAAAACAATGCTATATGTGACAGGAAACTAGAGAGAAATAGGGACAACTCATCCAGCAGCCGCAGATAGGTTGGAAAGCTATGATATTTTTGTGCAGTGTAGAACTACACAGCTGAAAGAAAGGAAAACCTTGTGACATTAGTAAGTAAAGGAGTACAGCTCAAGATCAAGCTCAGGTGTAAAAAGGTTCAGCAACACTCAGATACATAACAGGTTGACTCTCTAGTCTAAAAACTAAAGGAGCTAGTGGGACCCAAAACATACAAAGCACCCTGAGAAAGGGAAAGGGGAGGAACTGTCTAAAAAAACAAGGCAGAGGACATTGTTAATAGTGTATCAGGATTTAAAGGTCACAGTAGTCTTATCGCTCTGTTTAGTTTGATTTTATTTTGTTCTGGTTTGTCTACTCATATTTGAGGACACAGATAGCTAACCCAAAAATAGCAGGTTATACCACGGTAACTATCCTTAATTTCCTATTAACTGAAACTGAAGCCCTGTGTTACTTACATTGTCTTACTATGATCTTATTTGAAGCTGGTTTTTTAGGCCATTGTTTTACCTTGACTAATTTTATTCAAATTTGGTATGCTTGATAGTATCAAGCCTAAGAGTAGAGGCAACTACTCCGAAGATGACAAGATGTAAAAGATATCCTTCCACTTTTGATTATTAACTGCTTTCAAGTTCTACAATGTCTTCAAAGTTGTGTTTTTATAAAAATAGCTATGTAATGCTATGCTTAACTATATAATGCCTGATGATGTGGACATTTCTATTGAAAATAATAAGAGAAAGCATAGTAACTACTGTAGATCACCTAATATTGTGGTCTTATATTTATTGTTCATTTCATGTTTTTCTAGGAATTTGTTTTATTGTCTTGTTTTGATCTGTTTTTCCCTATAATACAGAAATGATAGATATACATGTAGAGATTCACAAATGGGAACAATTTCTAAGCTATTTATGGGAACAGATTATATAATACATGATGTAATGAACAGATACTCTGAAGAAGAAGAGACACTAAGAAACCCAATGCTAATTCTGTAGCATTATGATATAAAATCTAGCAATACTATTATTCACTGTTCAGAGTGATATTAATCTAGTCTCTTATGTTCAATTTCAGCATACGTAAAGATAAGAACGGCTACTATGAAGAGAATGAGAGACATCATGGTAGACATTATTGACTTCCCCAAAGTCAGGTCTTGAAGACTTAAAAAGCCTTCATCATCCTCTAATGATTTGATTAGTTCTATAATGTTCAGTATATTTTCAATGTGTGTGAAGATGGGGACCACTATTTGGAAGAAAACTAGAGACAAGACAGTGAAGATCTCCAGTGGACTTGCTTTGAAATCTATGTTTCTTTAAATTGTTTTCTTATGAACTGTTTTGTTCTGTTTAATCTTACCCTCTTTAAGATAAAAAACAAGTGTGTAGGACTGATAACCATATTACTAAGTTTTTGTTGGATCATTGAGCAGAACTGTTTGCAGTGTCATTATTTGAATGTCACTTTGTATGCTTTAAATTTGTAACTTGAACATTTATTTCTAAGATGACAATATGTTACTTATCAACTAGTTATTTCTTACTGTTTATTTTTCTGAAATTCTGTATTATTTCTACCCTTTTTCTGTTTTTTTCTTTAATTAAAAAAAGAAAAAAGTATCTGTTCATTTCATCATGTGTCATAAGATCAGTTCTCATGAACTGTGGATTCTACACATGCATGAGTCTTAACATGTATTTCTATCCTTTCTATATTAGAGAGAGAAAGAAAACAAAACAAGACAAAACAAAACATATTCCTATAAACACATGAAATGAAAAAGACATATAAGACCATTCATTGTACAAGGAGTTCTACCATAGTTCCTGTGTTGTCTCTTGTTATCTCCAATAGAATTGGCTATATCATCAGACATAGTATAATTGAATATATCAGTACATAACAGTTTTAATAAAAACACAACTTTGTATATAGTATAAATCTTCAAAAGCAGGCAGTTATCAAGCCAGAATGTGTATTTCAGAGTCTTGTCATCTTCAATGTAGTTGCCTATACTCTCAGACTTGATACTATCAATCATATCAGTTTTGAATTAAATCTGTCGATACTAAACAGCAATCTAACACACCAGATTTAACTAAGATCAGTCATGATAAAACAGTATAAGTCACACAGAGCTCCAGATTAAGATAATAGGAAATTAAAGATGATTACTGTGTTATATCCTGATGTTTTTGGAATAGCTGCCGGTGCCCTCAAATCTAATGCAAGTAGACAAACTGGTACAGAGTAAAATCTATCAAAAAAAGAATAAAATCTATCTAAGCAGAGTGGTGCAAGTAATGTGGGTTTTAAATCCTGATACACTATTAGCAATATCTTCTGCCATCTTTTTTAAGACTCTCCCTCCCCCTTCACTTCCCCTGGGTGCACTGGGCATTTTTGGGTCTGACCAAGACTTTGGTTTTAAATTTGGGGGGGGGGGAACAACCTGCTATTTATATAAGTAGTTCCATACCTTCTCTCTCCTGGACTTGATCTCTAATTGTATTCCTTTACCTATTAAAACCTGTCTTTCCAACCTACCCACAAATACTGGTCTAGTTGCCCCTATTACTCTCTGGTTCTCTGTCACATAGAGCA
The DNA here is from genome assembly GCF_034190915.1 of Cavia porcellus. NCBI lineage: Eukaryota > Metazoa > Chordata > Mammalia > Rodentia > Caviidae > Cavia > Cavia porcellus. Next base: position 83,386,455 of record NW_026947485.1, on the reverse strand, counting down.
TTGTTTTCTCATATTTGATTTTCAGTCTGTGTACTCTGTTTCATGTTAATTATATTTCCTATGAATAGCATCTCAGTGGACCCTGCCTCCTGATCTACTCCATGTGTGGCTCTTTTTTTTTTTTAAATTTAGTGTATCAAGGCCATCTATATTAGAGATTATAACCAACCTTCTCTGCCTCATTTCTGTTATGCTCTTTTCTTAGCAATCAATTGTCTGCTTATCTTCATTCTGTTTTCTGCTCCACTCATTGAGGCCTCTCTGCCACTGTTCCTGGAATCCTAGTACTTTTCTCTCTCTGTAGAATGCCCTGCAGTGTTCTCCGTAGAGTTGGATTGGTTGTTGCAAATTTCCCAAATTCCTCAGAATATCATTTTCTTTTCCTATGTTTGGGAAGTTTTCCTTAATTATTTCTGTGAATAGCCTTTGTTGTTCCTTTGTTTGTACCCCTGCTTCTTCATTCACTTTATTTATTCTCAAGTTATAGATCCTCTTGTCATCTTCTAGTATTGTTATTGCTTTTGTTTTCTTGTTATTTTTAAAAAGTTTTTCCTTTCATAATCCCACATTGCAAAACTGTTCTCCAGTTTGGATAATATATCCTTACTTTCTTTCAAGCTGATTTTCCATCTTTCCATAGAGTTTTTAATTTCCTGGTAATCTCTTTGAATCTGCTTCATGCATTCTATATTTTCTTTATATTCTTGATCAAATGGTTCTTTCCTTTGTTTGAGTTCCTCCCTCCTTCCATCTGTGTCTGCTTGAGGGGTGCTTAGCATCTCTTTTATTAATCTTATATCTTGCTTTACTTAACTTAATATTTCACTTTTGAACTCATCTATGAGGTCCTGAAGATATCTCTTTATGTCTGCTGGTGATGTGTCTGATATTGCATGTTTGCTGTTCTCATTCTCCTTTGTATTTACCTGTCCTGGGTCAGTGTTCTCAGGGTTGGGACCTGGGGACTTTTTGTTGTTGCTTCCTCTTCTCATCTTTTTTATTTCTTCCAGGAGGCCCCAGTTTCTTTCTTTGTTGGTTACAATTCTTCTGAAGCATGCTGGTTATGTGACCCTTCCCACTGCAGTGCACTAGTGAGTTGCAAACAGGGGCAGTGTATGCTTGCCCCTCTGCTCTGGATCAGTCAACCTGCTGAGGCCTGCACTGTATTACTATATGCCGCCTTCCCTCCGGGTTAGTCAAACTTCTGAGGCTTCACTGTGTTAGTATGCACCACTGCCATAGAGAATTGATTTTGGATAAGTATTGGATTTCATCCAGGTCATGTGACCCAGGCCTAGCTCACTCCACCAATCCCATTCGGGAAGGGAACAACTGACTGAAGTCACTGCTGCCCCTTGTATTTGTCAGTCCTGCTTGGTCCCAGACTGTTGTACGTGAGAGCCCCCCTTTCTGTAGAATGGCTCCACTCCCATCATTTACCACAGGTCAATGCAGGCTCCCCGCCAGCTCAGCTTTCTGTTCGCCTGGCTGACCCCCGACTTCAGTGTGACTGCCCCTCCATTGAGTCAAAGTGGTGAGACCTCAGACGGCTCAGCAAGTCACTCGCTGCAGCGGGAGCACTGAACCTTCAGCTGTTCCAGTAGTAGCACCAGGACTGTATGTTTGATTAGTTCTTCTCAACTTAGTTTATTCTTGGGATGAGGTAATTCATCTCCCTCTATTTGGGGCTCTCCATGCTGTATTATGCTGAATTCTAAGTTGACTTTTCAGGGAGCCTCTTTAGCCAGCTGTTATCTATCCGCCATCTTTGCTCCATTTCTTTGTGATTTCAAGCCAGTGATATTCTTCTGGGATCTACAGTTTTGTGGCAGGGTCAAATTCAGGGCATATCCCTGGTGTCTGTATCAGACAAATGAGGCAGAGAGAGCTCAGATCTGTGCTGGAGGACCCCAGCAAGCTTGTCACCTGGATGGTAGATAGGATGAGGAAGGATGGATCTGCTTCTGTGTCTTTGGAGGAGCCCAGTCTCTGCCTTCACCTTGGACATCATCTGGATTCCAGTGAGACTGACTCTCCAGCTTCCTGGTGCAGATCCTTCAGCCCTCTGGTGTAGACTCCTCAGCCTTCTGACATAGATTCTCTAGCCTCCCACTTGAAGCCCCAGGGGTGTACTGATATGGACACCTGCTCTGTGCTCCTCCACATCTGACTGTCAGTGGCATTGCCATCCAGTTTTCTAAATTCTTATATATTGGAATATTTTGTGTTATATCTGTTTCTCTAGCAAACACTGAAAGCTACAATGTTTCAGTAAAATGCATTAAGTCAAGCGGACTATTGGGTAAGAGGTAGGGTAAGCTATAGCTATTTTATTATGACTGGAAATAAAACTATCTTCATTTACATTTGACAGTCATGCTGTAATTAAAACAGATTGAAGAGGTCCCCATGTCAGCTTGAATAAAATGTAACACTAATGTATATTTAGAGATTCTTTTCTGACCCAGTGTTTCCAATTGATTCCTTGCTAGAAACAATGATTTCTATGTATCAGCATATTTTCTTTTGGCCAATGACAGCAAGTAAAACAGGAGATCCAAACTGCTAACTCTGATTCTAATATCATGTAGAATGGTTATGTTTAAAAATCACCCGAGAAAAATCAACAACTTAAAGATAATGTCATTTTTGTAGATACAGAATTTAATTTTATTCATGTCTAAAATAAAATCATTATTCAGTATGTTACACAGAAATTTGAAAATTAGTCAAGAGAAGGATTTTCCTTTACAGTCCAGAACCTTATTAAAAGTAATGAAATTATCTTTAAAATCTGCTAATTAAATTTGAATGTTGACCAAATTAATTAGCTGAGTGAAAAATACTCTGCATCAAATGCCAATGATAATACTGGCTGAGAAAAGGAAGAAGCAAGAGAGAGCATGAAAATGATTCATCTTTTTTGAAGGAGAGCAGAAAGAAATGATAATAGTGGCCTTTGTAGGTAGCAGTCCCATATAAATTCTGTGAAATGGCTCATGAAATCCTTTAGAATTAAACATTTCATTAAAGTATTGCATACGTAAGTATATACCAAAGTGCATGTTAGTGTCAGAGTGATGAATATTTGTACCCTGGAACATCTGTGTAGCAAAATTCCGGATTAGAAACAGCACTGCCAACATGCAGGAGGCCTCTTGCCTCTCTGTCCAAGCATCACCTCTCTTTTGAGAAAAAAATTCACTATCCTAACTTTAAAAGAATATATTATTTGTCTCTTTGTACTTTATATTAAGAGAAGCATGTAGCTTGTACTCTTGCATTTGGCTTCCTTTATTTACTGTTATGTTTTTGATGAATTTACCCATAGTGCATGGTTTCAGGTATGTAATTCTTACTGTGTATGGGATTCATTATATGAATATGAGAAACTGATTCATCTGTTCTACTATCGGCCAATATTTGTTCAGTTTGAATGAATTTTTTAAAAAAATGTCTTATAGAATCTTTTAAATTCAAGGGTTAAAAATTCATGTTATATACAAATGCATCTATTATATCCATCCAGACATACACACATTTCATATTCTTTGGAGAAAAGTTGTAGAGAATATATCATAATGTTACTCTTTAATACTACATATGACTTTAAAATTTTTGTTTCTTCTGTTTGTACTTTCTAGTTTTCTCTAATTAATATTTATTAATTCACTACTCAAAACAAAATGAAACCCCATAAAATAAAAGACATAAGCCTTGCCATGCTCACTCAGCCATAAATCACTGGCTCCTCCAGGTACAGGATGGCTCCCCGAGCCAAGCCCACGGTGCAGAGGAGATCTCATGACATAAGCCGGGAAACACGTGACTCATGGAACTGAACGTTTCCTGATTAGTGAGTTGAATTTGCCAAAGAAAGCAGGCCGCCAGTCCTCACATTTTCCCATCTATCTTTTACAAAAAGGAAAATCTGTTATTCACTTATCATAATGCAGCATATGGAGACAGAGCAGAGGCCCACCAAACAAACGGCAGATCAAAGCTGAGCTCTGTTCCACTGCTGACAGTGACTTTGCTTTCTTTTTTTTTTTGATTTTATTACTCCTTAGTGCTTATTACTTTCTTTGGGGGGGGGAAGAATACAGTCAAATATGGCAAAACAAAGCTGTCAGTCAATACCAAGGATAGACGTAGCACATGGTGTAGAACAGAGTACAAGTTTATCAACAATGGTTATCAACGTTGTCCCTTGTTTCCTTAAAAAGAATTGTCTATCTTATTAAATATTATAAAGTTGGACAAAACAGTAGAGAACAAGACCAATAAAACTTAGGCATTGTAAACATTACAGGACTTCCAAAGAAGACAATAGTCAAACCAGAATGGGTATCTTAGTGAATCTTATTGTCTTCAAAGTAGTTGCCTATGTCTTCAAACTTGATACTATCATATAGAATGGAACAGAGTCTAATCAGTCAAAACAAGATCGTGGGAGTACTACAGGACTTCAAAACAAGTTAATAGGAAATCGAAAAGAGTTACTATTTATATATCCTAATTTTTTTGAATTTTTTCTTTAATTAAGACAAACATAAGAAATGACTAAATAATTTTTTTTGAAACAATAAGGGGGAGATTGAGACAAAACAGGACATAACAATATAACAATAGAGGTCACAGCATGACTGTTTCAATAACCTAGTACTTCACCACCTTATAACCTGACTTAATAGTAGTTACCATAGTGTCTTTTTCCTTGAAATAGACTTTGCTTTCTCCAGATATCATTCTCATGTAACTGATTTGTCTCAAAATAGTAGCAGAAATTTATATGGCTTAAATCCCCAAGCATCTTTTTAAAAGTGAACAGAAGATTACAAAAGATCACAATATTTGTTTGTCACTTATCTGTCATATGTACCATTTCCCACCTTCTCTTTACGCCAGTGTTGTCTGTTAATTTTTTTTTCTGAAATTTGAGCTTGTGGACTATGTCCACAAAGTGGAGATATACATTTTATGAACCTTTTCTTCTTATGAACATGAGGCTTTAAAAAAATCTATTCCAAGAATCCCCAGTTGTTTCCCCAAAACAGTGTAGACAGTGTTCCCAAGTCTGTTTTGGGAGAAAAATTTTTGCAGTCCAATATATTTGATAGATACTATGTTAAAACAATTTGAATAGGTCTCTTTTTAAAAATTTAATTTAATTTTTTTTAAAGAAAAAATCAGAAAAGGGTGGAAATAATACATAATTTCAAAAAAATATAAACAGTAAGAAATCACTAGTTGATAATTACATATTGTCCTCTTACGAATAGTTGTTCAAGTTACAAAAGTGAAGCATACAGAGTGGATGTTCAGACAACGAGACTGCAAACAGTTCTGTTCAACTATCCAACAAAAACTTAGTAATATGGTTATTAATCCTATACGATTAAACATACTTGCAGTTATATCCTTTAGAGCACTTCCTTTTCCCTCCTTTTTACAATAGCAATTACACATTTTGAGTTTTATTACTCCTACATTTCTTATTACTTTTTACACTAGAGACACAATGTGATATTTATGAATATGATTATTTATTTCACTAATGAGGATAGCCTCAAGTTGTCTCCATTTGCCTATGAAGGCCTCAAGATCATCCTTTTTTATAGCTGAGTTATTACTCATTGTATAAAAATACTACATCTTTTTCATCCACTCTGCAGTTGATGGGCATCTTGGTTGTTTCCAAGATTTAGTTATCACAAATTGTGCTGCTGTGAACATGGGTGCAAATATATCGTGATATAACATTTTCAGTTTTCTGGGAAAATACTCAGGAGGGGAATAGCTGGATTGAATGGAACTTCCAATTCTGGTCTTGTGAGAAATCTTCATTCTGATTTCCATAGTGGTTGCACCAGTTTACATTCCCACCAACAATGGAGCAGTGTTCCTTTTTCCCTGCAGCCTCACCAACATTTGTTATTAGTTGGTTTCGTGATGGCAGCCGTTGAATAGGTTTCTAAATCTATAAGTGAATTGTAATGCTCGAGGTACCTGAGGATTTATTATAGAGAATTTTTCAGTGTATATTATGGCTGAAGAGACACTGTGTGTTTGTGTCCATTTGTGTGCACATGCACACATAAATGTGTATGACCACATGTTTGTGTAGAAAGGAAATATGAACTTTAAGAATATCTTTTAAGGGTTGATTTGTGTTCCAAGGCTCGAGAGCCAACAAGGAAGGTTTGGACAATAGTCTAAGGAGTAGTGTATGTAACACAAGGGGAAGCTGAGTCCTTCTGAGCGGTTGGACACTGCACAGCTCCAGCCAGCGCTGACATGCAGCTTAGGACTGTCAGATCTTCTGATTTGTCAGAAAAACGAGAGAAAAATATGTAGATTTTTTAAAAAATAGAAAATATTCCAAGTTTTAGGTGTTGGAAAATAATTCAAATGTTTAAAAAACACTGTTTAAAAAACACAAAATACACTTGCAGACTAGATTCAGCCCACAGACACAATTTGCAAACTTCGAAGGTCACAGATTCATTGTCTAGCACACAGTGTTTTGTGCTGTCCAATATATTTCAGGGTACTATATATAATATTTATTTTTCTTTTTTTGGGGTAACAGGGATTGAACTCTTGCCAGGCAGGTCCTTTTGCTGCTGAGCTAAATCCCTGCCCCTATGTATAATTTTTAAAACATATATTATATCCTATTGCCTGTCATGTACACAATAATAACATTAATGAATTCACTGGATAATACTAATCAGACAGCATAGAGCACTCAAACCTGAGGTATTTAGCCATAAAATAATCTGTAACATAAGTATGTTAGACTAGAAACTTGATGGTTTCTTTTCTAGCACTGAAAAGCCTATAGCTGATAGAGCTATGTTTTGGTGGTGATCAACCTGGGAAACTAGACTTTTAATCTCAATTTTCTGGTGCGAGTGTATTAGGACAATTCCTAACTGCCTATGCAAATCCTCATTATTATAGTCGGTCTTGAAGTAAGGCATCCTCAGCAAAGAGACTTCAAACCAGGGACATTTGTTTTCTACCAAGTTCTGTGAAACAAGACATAATGGTATACGTGCAAATACATTTGGAATCATAAAATCAGAGCAGTTAAGATGAGTTACAGCACAATTGCTTTAGTTCAAGGCATAAAGCATGTGCTCAAATGTATTTGGAATCTTGGAATCACAGAATAGAAAGTGAGTTACAGCAAAATGGATTTAGTTCACCTTTTAACTCGTACAACTGTCAAATATTGTGTATCCATTGACTGATCTCAGATACTGGGCAGTTTTTCTTCCTACTCTGTGAGGTAGATTGGGAAGTATGACTTTGAGATACGTCTAGAACAGTTAACTACTTAACGTGGAGAGATTTAAATTAAAAGTGAAGGTGAGGAAAGAATCCTGAGAAATGCCCATGATTAGTCCTGGTCCCCTTACTCCACGACCACTGATCATTGGTTATGCGCAGGAACAGAGAGAGAAGTGCAGGTAGGGAGGACTGCTGGGAGAGTGCTGTCATTGCTGGCAGTTAGCGTGGTGCGTTACAGGAGGCTCAAGTCCTTCCTAGGCATGGTGGTTTCAGATCCTAAGATCTGCCTTTTGCAAGATTATGTGATACTTCAGTGCTGTGAAATGTAACAGCAGGAGAACTGTCAGACCCTTTTGCCTCTTCAGAACTTTTGAGTCTGTGTACTCAATAAGGACAGAAACCCGTATGCACCCAGATATTACCTAACTAGGGTGCTGCCACTTAACAATTATCTGGCAATGCGTAGAAGAGTCTTGCCATAAAGATAATAAAAATTGGTAAAATGATAATGGCTAAATGACAGTACTTAAAGTTAATGAAAATTGATAAATTAATATGTTTAAAATGCAGTACTTGTCAATATTTCAGGAAGTTTGGGTTGTGCGTCACTTGTGCTGGATACATCTCAAGGTGACCCCCAATAGGTCACGCTTGTCCACTCCTGCCTCTCATGTGTGTGCACACCCATAATTTGTTTCTAGCCAATGGAGTATGGCAAAACAGAGATTTTTGAAGATATAATTAACATCCCAGATCAGTTGATTTTGAGTTTCTCAAAGGGAAATTATTCTGACTGGGCTTGAATTCATCAGGTGTAAGCACTTAAGAGAGCCTAACGGTATTCCCAGAAGATAGAAGTCCTGTCTTTCACTTGCCTTGAAGAAACATAACCTCAGGACTTCTACAGTGGCAAAACAGTGAATTCTCCCAACAACCTGAAGGTTTGCGAACGTCCTACCACGGACAGCTCTTTGTTGTAGGCTTGTGAGATGCTCTAGAGGACCCACACAGCCATGGCTGGACTCTGCTCCACTCAAACGGCAAGATAATAACTAGGTGTTTTGAAGTTAGAGCCATTTGTTAAACAGCACCAGAAGAGGAAGCATCGCCTGCGCCCGTGGAGATGATGGCTTTTATTTTACTATGGATTTGGGGGAGGGATGGGGGTCGCGCCAGCGCTTTCCAGGATTTTCACATGTCTGGCGTGTGTCTGAGGCAGCTGAGTCAGAGACCATTCCACGTAAGCTTGGTTAACAAAGGAATTACTTGGATCTCTGATGATTATTGACCTTTGGGTGTATAACTGCCTTGAAATCTAAAGGAAAGAAGAAAAGAAATGTGTTGATCTATACATACTGTATCATTTGAATCTGTGAACCATGCTGTAAGGTAAATATTATTATCCACATTCAGTGTTACAATAGCCAAGATACAGAGAGGCAAGGCCACTAACCCAGGGTCACTTATCTGTTAAGAAAAATTAAAACACGGCTGAGTGCCCTTACAGTGTCTAAATGATCCACTCAGGTGTTAGGTAACTCTCTAGGTGAATGCACTTTTGCATGATGTATTCATTTCTGTTGCTGTGTAGACATAATCTACTTTCCTGTGCTTGTAGGACTGGGGACCCAGCTTCTTTTTGGCTACTGGTTAGAGGTCACACTTGGTGACCAGAGGCTGCCAGTGGCTCCTAAGATTCGCTCAAATTCCCAGAGACTGCTTACAGTTTCTTACCACGTGTGCTTTCATAACACGGCTGCCAACATCATCAGGCAGCCTGGAGCATCCACTGTAAGGATGGAGCCTCTTAAAATGTAAGCTAACCAGTGGGGATGTCTCAGCACCTGTGTGTCTCCTATTGGGTGGAAGCACAGATCAGCAGAGCTCTGATCTGTGATGTTCACAGTGTTGCTTCTTTTACTCCTTGTCATTCTTCTTTTTTTTTTTTTAATTTAAAAGGAATTGGGCTGGGGATTTAGCTCAGCAGCATGAGTGCCTGCCTGGCAAGTGCAAGATTGTGAGTTCAATCCCTGGCCAGCCCCCCCGCCCACACCAATTTAAAGGGAATAAAGCAAGAACAATAAAATGAAATACAAAATGAGAACAATATTGGATTTAAAAAAAAGACAGAAGGAAATTCCCCTTAGTTCTCCTTGTCATTCTTAGAGTCAATTTTCTTTGCAGATTTTGAGGTTCTTTGGAATCAGAAAAGAGAATCAGTCAGCTGCAGAGGAGAGAGCCCCTCTCAAGAATTTGGGAGGGCTCACTTGCTTGATCTTCCAGTTAAGTTTAATTAACAGTAAGTTATTAGTTTACCAGTGCATTGCATTCTCAAAGTTCAGAGAAGCAGACTTGGGCTCCCAGTCTGGTAGAGATGGGGGTCAGATAAGGAGACTAGGGGAAGAGAATTTTGCAGGAAGGGTTAGAGTAGGAAGGATGGCTCAAGATTTGGGTGATCAGGTAAAGGCTTCTTTCAACCCATGCAGTCCAAAGTAACTTGCAGGATTGCTTCTTTGGGAAGGAAAAATGCTTGAAATTAGACAGGTAACTGTTGCATTTGGGCTATTGATTGAATACACTTTATTAATACATTATCTCTGAGTGTAGAGGTTTTTTTTTTTGCCTCACATGTATATAGGAAATATTCCATATTTAAAACTCATAATCTGCATTTTTTTAAAAAGTGAGGCTCCCAAAAGTCCTGAAAAATGAGGAATTGGAAGGATAAGAAGAAGCCAGAGTTTTGAAGATGGACCTAGGATTTTTTCCAGCCAATTCTGTGTCATTGAGAAAATTACTCTCCCTTCTTTGAACTTTATTCAGACTCTTCATTGGAATCATACTCAAAATGAACATCAAAAGAGGAGATAGCAGCGAAAAATCTGACAAGACACAGTGGCCTATGGATGAAGTGCTGCTGGATAATCAAATCCTGATAGATTTTTGGCTAAGATGTTTGGGTAAGCCCAGGGATACTTTTATCTGACAATGTCAATATAGAATGCCACCAGGTTTTTCCATACATGAGGCTGCTAGGCTGTAGGACGTTGATTTTCTCCAATGCAGTAATGCTTATGTTTCACAAATTTTGAGTTTGATAAGATTTCTATGATGCTCTGCAAGGCCACGTACAGAATTTAATAGGTATACCTCTGACAAATTGCCAGAATCTTGTAACAGGAAAACAGGAGCTGCTTGAGGTATAAAACTTGATTGGTTGGTGGACAAAAATTATGTGCAGTTACTAGCAGGGATCTGTGTAGAGTGTGACCGAGCTCACCATGGAATGTTAGTGGAACCCTTCCTCCCATTGTTAGAGAAGTCTCACTCTGACCACAGAGCAAAGAGCTGGCCTAGAAAAGAAGCTGAAAGCTCTGCACTGATTTTCTCCCACAGGGCCAGGGTGCTTCTCAAGAGTTGAGAAGTGATTCTATAATAACCCGCTTTGTCCTTTTCTACTTTTTCATGAACTTGGCCACAGGAAAGCAGTGAATCATTCTTTCTTTGCATACAGCTGACTTTAGCACAAGTTAAAGAATTTAGTACAGAGGAAAAGTGAGATGAGGGAAGGAAATCTTATTAGGGTCATTTTCTTTGTTTCCGTATGTCCGGGCTGGGGCTTTCCTGCCAGCACAGCCTTGGTGACTTTCCTCGATCAGCTTTTAAATAACTTAAACGACTGTCCCTATTTCTCTTAGAATTCATTCTACCATGTAATGGAGCTGACTCTTAGGATGTTCTCCTTGAGATAACGATATTATGGTGTGGGATTTCTTCATAGACTCTTCATAGATTATTCAATTTTACTTCCATGAAGAAATCAATAAGAATAGAGAAGGGAAGGAAGTGGGGAGCTGGACAGGCAGGGAGGAGTGGGCTGTTCCGTGGAGGAGGAGGAAGGGGCTGGGCTGCATAAGCTGTAATGCAGACTGGCTGAGGGCAGCGGTGCTCCAAAGGCTCTGCGGAGGCGGCAGCTGCTAAGATGGGCAGTGAATTTCCTTCCTTATTCAGAACTCTCTGAAGTGGTTTCAAGAAATTGACTTCAGGAATCTCTACGCTTTTGGTCAATGCTCAGAGGTCTCTAACTTCAAACTAATATTTGAAATCCATCTCCAAGCTCTGCAGCGAGCAGGGTGGGCCTGTATAACCCGCGTCAGAACATCAGTCCTGGCGGGGACAGCGGTGAGGGAGTGGTGTCACCGTCCTTCCCACTGCACCTTAGCCATCGCTTCCCAGAGACCCACCTATTTCTGCCTCCCGGGCTCATATTCCATGGCGCTTTTACAAAGTCAGGAGTTCCCGAAGGAAACACAAGAGGGCAGAAGCATAGCACACTGTGTTGATACATTAAAACACTCCAAATTGGAGAGCTAATTAAAAACTATTTCTTTTATACCAACCAAAGGAATACAATTTTAAACATTTGAACCTTCCTCTACTCTTCATTGTTAGTATGTCCCAAAGCCAGTGGTTTAAAATTTCTTGGTGATTTGTTATTAATCTTGGAATACAATTCAAAATTGTCCACATGAGCCATAGCCCCTGGGTGATGTGAGGTATCCTTGGCTCTCTCCATGCCTGACCAGTCGTATTTGCATTCTGGCCACAGTGACTATTGCCCATTTCCCACATGTGCCATCCTCTCTGTCCTTCGGGCTTTCCAGATCCTGCAGATCTTTTCCCACTGTCCTTTCTCTAAGCCCTAGTGATCACTGCTTAATAGATTCACCACCAGAGAAATCACCTCTGACCGCCCTGCTCTCAGACTAGGTCAGGGCCCTGTCATCACAGGACTTTGCCTGCAGAGTAGGTATAAATAGACACATAGCCAGAGCGAACCTGGGGAAGGACAGCCACTCTGCTGCACTGTAAGTGCCACTAGCACAGAGACCTCGTCTGCTGTATTTCCCATGGCTTCCCAGGGCCAGTCCATGTGCACACTGGAAGTGAATCCCTTTCTGCAGGGCAAAATGATCCTGTAGGTTGCACCTAGCTCAGAAGCAGGCCTGTTTATAGCAGGGTGTGAGCCCTTTTGGAAAAGTCAGACAGGAGCCAGGGTGCAGAGGTCTGTGGTGGTCATTCCAAGTAATTAGAACACTCAACAGCTGCCGTATAAACTGAGTTAAGAAAGCCAGAGACTGGCTTATTGCTAGTTTGGGTCTTCAAAGCAACCCTGCAAAGGTCTCACAGGTCCCTCCTGGTGGGTTCCTGGGTTTATAAACATATGATGAAAGCCACATACCCCTCCATGCAGTTAAAATTCCCTAATAAATTAATTCCTATCTCCTGGGTGTTTTGCTTGCCCTAACTTCTTAAAACACATATGTATATATATTTCTCCTTTCCCCCTTATTTAAATTTTTAAGTCACTGAGAAATAATCACATTTTTGTTTCTTTGCAGCAAATACTGTTGAATAATGCTTATAGTAATACTTAAGGGCAACATCCATAGCAATTGTCTTGGGAAAATTAAGAAGCTCTTAGAGAATCTGATTTTTCTTATGCAGTAGGGAGCTCACTGGGATACTTAAGTTCAAGGTGAACACGGGTAGGAGGAGTGAAATGCCACAGCGATGTTTTATGGATGAACTCACATCATTGATTATCCAGAAGCTGAATCATGCAAAGACATAAGTAAAGGGAACTGGAAACAGAAAGCCTGCTGGTTGCTCGAGTCACTGTGAGAAACAAGAATACACTGGAAATTTTGGGACGCAGGAGGCTTTTTTAGGGAGAGCATGAAGGTGTGGAGAAAAGGGACTGAATGGTGTCAAAGGCTCTAAAAAGAAGACATGGGTCCCAGAACATAGCTATGCAGGACTGGGATTCCACCCCCTCTGTATGGTGTTAGGATTGGGTGGGTAGGAGCTCCCGTGAGGCTGTGACTGGTACCAGGCACACAAGGAAGTGGCACGAAGTAGCCAACATCCCCAACTTTTTAATAAGAGTAGGAACCAGAGGGAACACTGTTGAACAGTAGTGGGTGACATTCTAATGGCCCAAGTGGAACTCGTGTGCAGGTACTGTGTCCAACAGGAGGAAAGGCAGAGTGCTAGACCCTCAGCTTTGAAGCAAAGGACTCTTGGTTTTATTGTTTCACTTAGCAGGCACTGTGCTTTTGTGTTTATGGTGGATAGTCTCAAAGTGAATATTTAAAGAAAGCGTGGTGTTTATACATGATGGAGTACACAAAGAAAACAAACTGGAGTTGTCAGTAGGCAAATGGATGCACCTTGAGCACAAATATCACATAGTTAGGGATTTTCATATCACAGAGACTATTTAGAGACACCTTTATAGCCCTGGAGAGCCAGAAGAGACCTTAGAGACAATCTGGCCCAGCATCAGACTACCCAGGGCCAGGCTGCTAAATCTCGATGGGACTGATGCATGACTTTGGAAACCTCATGTTCTTCTGAGTTGGTTAGTAGGATTTGATTTTAGGTAGCAGGAAATGAATCAGGCTAATGTAGAGAGGAAAATGGAAATTTGCCATAAAGATGTGGGAGGAAGAGTCACCGAGGCCAAGGAAGGCAGTAGAAACTCACGAAGGAATTAGGATTCAAAAGGGGCAGAGTCTGGAATCCAGGGAAGCTCCTCTGCACCCTCACATGACTGCTTTATTCTGCTTCTCTGCTTCTGTGGTCAACCTGTTCCCACTGGCAGCCTGTGCAGAGGGTCACAGGGCAAAAATGGTTGTAACCCAGCCATGTGGATCAGATCCAGAGAGGCAGATTCTACCCTCCATTCCTGTGCAAAGGATTTTCAGTAGCCCAGCTTGGGTCATGAACACTGTTATCATGATATTGATCCCAGTTTTTTGCTACCCTTTTAAAGAATTTTACATTCACAATCTTTTTATGACCTCTTGATGGACAGATGGACAGATGTTACAGGATGCTGGGAGAATGGGAATTCATTTGATGTACTGGAAAACTAGTGTCTGTCGGGTCTGGAAAGCAGAAAGCATTCTGGGTGAACTTGAGCATCAAGTTAGTCAGCTTTTGAGCAGAATCCCAAAATGTGAGCTAGTTGCTACTAGTCACCTTTGATACAGTAGGTTTAAAAAAAGAAAAAGAGATTGGCTTCAGAAAAAAGGGTTTACAAACAATTTCAGGTGCACTCAGCTCCTTGCTTGTTCTAATTAAATACGATCTGTTCAAATACAGATCAGTCAGCCAACCGGCTAGCAGAGTTAGGAGTTCTGCTGAGGATCTCATTCCTCCTGCAGCCCTAAAGACCGTGACACATGTCTCATTCACTGTGCACCCATTTAGGGGGTTTTGGGGTCTAGGCACAGACCCCAACAGCTTGGTGCCTGAACAAGGGCTCTACCGTGGAGGCGTGTGCTGGGAGGGTGACTTATCTTCGTTGTGTTCCTGGGGGTGAAACTAGGCTGTGACATGCTTCTATTTCATCTTACCTCATTTTCTTCGGAAAATCCCTTCATTGGTAAGTCATGGGGAGTTCTCTGTCTGCAGTGCAGCAGACCCACAAAGCAGAACTGCTTTTCTTTCTCAGGAAGGCGGGCCATATTACCTCTGAGGATGGTGTGGTGCAACTTTTGTTGGAAACTCATAATCAGTGCCCTTGGTATCTTGAGGAAGGTCTGCTCATTGTGGAGGATTGGGACAAGATAGGTAAACTGCTGCATGAGGATCCTCGAGCTCCTAGCTCTGTCTTGCACACCTGGGATATTAGCTGGGATGTTGTGACAACATTTGGCAGGCGGGCAGATGGAGCACCACATGGTTGGCCTCCCAGTTTTCCTGGGGTGCTGCTTCTGCTTCTTCTATTTCTTCCTAAGGTGCTGCTGCCCCCTCGCTGTTGCCACTGCAAGATACAAGCCCTGTAAAACCTCTGGGCAACTCCCCGCTGGTTCCAGCTCCCATGCAAAAGCTGGCCCAAGAAGCTAAACAAGATGGGGAATTAATTGCTTGTCCTACTTTGGGTCAACAAAGACAAGAGCACCGCTTTGAAAGCTTGCAATACTGTGTTTAAAGAGTTAAAAAAGGCTGTTAAGGAATACAGACTTAAAAGTGCTTTTGTAATTGGCATTACTGGGGGTATGGGTCACAGCTATGTGATGATCCCTTTCTACTGGAAAGCCTTAGTGCGTACTATTGTTACTCCAACCCAATATCAGGTGTGGCTCCAAGAATGTAATGATGTTGTGGACACGCAAGAAAATTTAGATCATAATATTCCTATAGGAGCTACTGCATTACGGGGTAAGGGTTTTTTTTTCCCCAGATATTCGCCAACAAGTTTGCTGCCACCCCCAAGCTCATCCTCAAGTGGCTCAAACTGCTTTAAAAGCTTGGAAGAGAATCCCTGAAGCAGCAGACACACAAGCTTCCTTTAGTGCTATTAAACAGGAGGCCCCTGAATCTCTTCTCACCTTTATAGATAGATTAAATCAAGCTATTGAATGCCAGGTGGACAATAGAGCAGCAGCCTCTGTCTTGGTAAAGCAATTAGCTTATGAGAATGCAAACCAAGACTGCAAAAATGCTTTAAAAGATATTTATACAAAACCTGCTACTGTCTTGGAAATGCCCAGTATGGTTTATAAAGTTCTTGCTACTTTTTATGATCCTTTCCCTCTTGGGACAGCTGGCCTAGTTCTTCCCTCTTTCCATGCCTTCTCCTCCCCCAAAAGGAGGCATTTTTGTGATTCCCGGTGTCATTGATGCTGATTATACTGGAATGTTGTTGCTTCAGTTGTGGTCTCTCTTACTCATTTAACTAAATGTTTCTGAATCTGTAGCTCAATTACTTGTGTTGCCTTATGTCTTCTCTAAAGCTCACGATGGTACTCATAGAAACCAAGAATCTTATTTATTTTTTATTTTAAATAGATTAAGACAAAACAGGACATAACAGAGCAGATCAGAACAGAACAATGTAAGTAAAACAGTATTTCACCAGAAGACAACCCATAATTAACAGTAACTACCACGATGTCTCTTTCTTTGAAATAGTTGAGTATAACTTCATATACAATAGTATCAAACATAACAAAATAGTATAAAAACATTCAAGAGAATGAAAGTATTACAGCGTTTTCAGAACTAAATAACAGAAAACAAACAATGGCTACTATATTATCTCATTTTCCATAGGAAATTTGTTTATACTTTCACATATAATATAATCCAAAAAGGTACAACATGATTAGAGCCAATGGAAACAAAAGAGCAAGAGCATGGTAGGGCTTCAGAATAAGATGATATTATCAGTACTGGCTATTATAATGACTTGTTTCCCTCAAATTAGCTGTTCATACCAACACAGATAATAAAATTAAAAAAACCAGCACAAACACATTATAACTGCGATCATTATAAGGTTTTAAGACAATGTAATGGGAAATCATGATTACTCTAAACTCTTATGTATTCTTACTATTTCTTAGACTAGGGAGACTATACGGTATTTATACATGTGAGTTTGATTTATTTTGCTTGTGTGTATGGTCTCAAGTTGCATCCATTTATTAGTAAATATCTCAATGTGAACATTCTTTATAGCTGAGTAGTACTCCATTGTATAAAAATACCATATCTTTTTTATCCATTCCTCAGTTGATGGACACTTAGGTTGTTTCCAAGATCTGGCTATTACAAATTGTGCTGCTATAAATATGGGTGCACATATATCACTGTGGCATGATGTTTTCAGTTCTTCTGGGAATATGTCCAGAAGTGAAATAGGTGGGTCGAATGGGACCTCCAATCCCAGATTTTTGAGGAATCTCCAGACTGACCTCCATAGTGGTTGCACCAGTCTACACTCCCACCAATAGTGCAGGAGAGTTCCTTTTTCTCCATAGCGTCTCCAGCATTTGTTGTTGGTAGTTTTCTTGATCCTGGCCATTCTTTCTGGAGTGAGATGGAATCTCAGTGTTGTTTTAATTCGCATTTCTCTAATGATTAACGATGATGAACATTTTTTCCATGTATTTGCCATTTGTATTTCTTCATCTGAGAACTGTGTATTCATCGCAGATGCCCACTTTTGGATTGGGTCCTTGAGTTTCGGGCATTTGATTTTTTAAAATTTTTTATATGTTTTAGACAGAAGTCCTTTGTCTGAGGGATAGTTCACTAAGATTTTTCCCAGCTTGTGGGTTTTCTTTTCACTATGCTGGATATTTCTTTTGACATGCAGAAAGTTTTTAATAAGATGTGATCTCAGTTATTGGTTCTGGGAAGTAGTTCCCATACGGTTTGATTCCTATTCATGAATTCTCTACCTACCCTATCTCTTCAAGATGTTTACTGACTTGGTCTTCCAACAGATTTAGTGTTTCTGTTTTAATATTCAGATCTTTGAATAGAGTAAAATCATTCAAAACAAGATGGTGAGAGCAATACAAGGGTTCAAATCAGGTTAATAGGAAAACAGAAAAGTTGATATTATATATCCCACTATTTTTAAATTTATTTTTCCCTTAATTAAAAAATAATTTAAAAAATAAATTAATTTTTTTTAAAAAGGGAAAAAAAGGGGGGATTGAGATAAAAGAGGACATAACAACAAAACAAGACAGGTCAGAACAGAACAATTTAGGCAACATAATGTTTCACCACCAGATAACCTGACACAATAGTAGTTACCATAGTGTCTCTTTCCTTGAAATATTTGAGTATAACTTCATATACTATAGCATCAAACATATCAAGGCAGTGTGAAACCATTCAAGAGAATGAAAGTATTACAGGGTATTTAGAACCACCTAACAGAAAACGAACAACGGTTTCTATACTATCTCTTTGCCTATAAAAATTTTTGTTTATACTATCACATATATTAAAATCCAGTAAGATACAACATGATAAAACCAATGGAGACAGAAGAACAACAGCTTGATGGGACTTCAAAACAAGATAATATTAAATCAGCCCTAGCTATTATGATGTCTTATTTTCTTCAAAATAGCTGTTCATACTATCACAGACAATAAAATCAAACAACATAGAATAAAACCATTCCAATTAATGAGTGAAAACAATGGCTTCAAACCAATATAATGGGGAATCATGATTACCACATAATTTTATGTATTCTTATCATTTCTTACACTAGGGAAACTATTCAGTATTTATATATGTGAGTTTGATTTATTTCACTTGTGAGTATGGTCTCAAGTTGTGCCCATTTATTTATAAATATTTCAATGTGAACATTCTTTATAGCTGAGTAGTACTCCATTGTATAAAAATACCACAACTTTTTTATCCATTCCTCAATTGATGGACACTTTTTTCCAAGATCTGGCTATTACAAATTGTGCTGCTATAAATATGGGTGCACGTATATCTCTGTGGTACGATGCTTTCAGTTCTTCTGGGAATATACGTGGAAGTGGAGTAGCTGGAACAAATAGGACTTATATTCCCAGCTTTTTGAAAAATCTCCAGACTGACCTCCCCGTGGTTGTACCAGTCTACACTCCCATCAACAGTGCAGGAGAGTTCCTTTTGCCCCAAAGCCTCTCCAGCATTTGTTGTTGGTGGTTTTCTGGATCCTGGACATTTTTCAGGAGTGAGATGAAATCTCAGTTGATTTTAATTTGCATTTCTCTAATGACTAATGATGATGAACATTTTTCATGTATTTATTTGCCATTTGTATTTCATCATCTGAGAAGTGTGTATTCATCTCAGATGCCCATTTTTTGGATTGGATCTGTGAATTTGTGGGGGGGTCTAACTTCTTTTAATTCTTTATGTGTTTTAGACAGAAGTCCTTTGTCTGAGGGACAGTTCACTAAGATTGCTTTCCCAGTGTGTGGGTTTTCTTTTCACTATGCTGGAGATTTCTTTTGACATGCAGAAACATTTTAATAAGAGGTGATCCCAGTTATTGATTCTGGGAGGTATTTCCCATGCAGTTTGAGTCCTGTTCATGAATTCTCTATCTATTCCTGTGACTTCAAGGTTTTTACCCAATTTGTCTTCCAATAGATTTAGTGTTTCTGTTTTAATACTTAGATCTTTGATCCATTTAGATTTTATTTTAGTACATGGAGATAGGCATGGGTCTAGTTTTAGTTTTTGGCATATGGAGAGCCAGTTTTTCCAGCACCATTTATTAAAGAGACTGTCGTTCTTCCAGTGAACCTGTTTGGCCTCTTTATCAAAGATAAGGTGGATGAGTGTGTTTGTAATTGTAATACATAATTTCAAAGAAAAAATAGTAAGAAATCACTAGTTGATGATTACATATTGTCTTCTTACAAATAGTTATTCCCCATACTAAAGTGGAGCATATAAAGTGGGGATTCAAACAGTGAGATTGCAACCAATTCTGTTCAACTATTCAGCAAAAACTTAGAAATATGGTTATCAATCTTATACTCTTAAAAATACATGCAGTTATCCATATCTTCAATTATGTTGATATTGAACAAACCCAAGCAGCCTAATATCACTCTGAACAAAGAATAATACTATTGCTGGGTTTCACATTATGACACTCCAGGATCAGCACTGGGTATTTTAGTGTCTTTTTTTTCTTCAAAGTATCTGATCATTTCATCATGTGTCATAAGATCAGTTCTCATAAGCTGTTTATAGATTGTACACATGCATGGGTCTTAACTGTATTTCTACCCTTTCTATATTAGAGGGAGAAGCAAAACAAAGCAAGACAAACAAAACATATTCCTATAAACACATGAAATGAAAAAAAACATATAAGACTGTTATACAGAGTTCTACCATGGTTTCTGTGTTGTCTCTTGTTATCTCCAATAGAATTGGCTAAATCATCAGACATAGTATAATTAAATTTATCAGTACATAACAGTATTAATAAAAACACAACTTTGTATGTAGTTTAGAGCTTAAAAAACTAGTAGTTGTCACACTGGAATGTGTATCATAGAGTCTTGTCATCTTCTGTGTAGTTGCGTATAGTCTCTGACCTGATACTATCAATCATATTAGTTTTGAATAAAATCTTCTCTGCCTCATTTCTGTTATGCTCTTTTTTGCCATCACTTGTCTGCTTATCTTCCTCATTCTGTTTTCTGCTCCATTTATTGAGGCCTCTCTGCCACTGTTCCTGGAATCCTAGTACTTTTCTCTCTCTCTAGAATGACTTGCAGTATTCTCTGTAGAGTTGGATTGGTTGTTGCAAATTTCCCAAGTTCCTCTTTGTCTTGGAAGCATCTTGTTTCTCCATTAATTTCTAGAGACAGTTTATCAGGGTATATCAATCTGGGATGAAGGGTATTTTCTTTCAGGGCTTGGAATATTTCACTCCAGGTTCTTCTTGACTTGATGGTTGTGTCAAGAAGTCTGCCATTATTATGATGGGCCTTCCTTTATAGGTTATCTGTTTCTTGTCTCTAACAGCTTTTAATATTCTGTTCTTATATTGAATTTCTGGGATCTTGATTATTATATGCCTGTGTGTGGCTCTGTTTTGGTTGTAGTTGGCTGGAGTTCTGTATGCCTCTTATGTCAGAATATCATTTCCTTTTCCTGTGTTTGGGAAGTTTTCCTTAATTATTTCTGTGAATAACCTTTTTAGTTCCTTTGTTTGTACCCCTGTCCTTTTCAGGTTTTAGCTCCTCTGTTTTATGCTTTACCAGGTCACACACCCTGCTGATGTGGCCTCTGACTCTCCTTCTGTACCGCAGGCCCTTCAGAGCACTGCTCACACACTCACCGCAGCTGTGGTGGAACCAGGCCCAAAGGACTGCCTGCTCTCCTTGCTCATTTTTTGCTCAGCCCCTTTGTCCATGGGGGCTCTAGTTGCCATCCAGAGAAGCAAGGTATTTATTGTTGAATGATTACATTTACTCCACTTGCCTGGAGGTATCTTAAATGAAAGTTGGTTGGTTATGCTGGCCAGGCGGCAGCCTTTTTGCTGACCCTTGGTGTACAGGTCCCTTTATTTTCTATTTACTTGCAGATCCCCTGCAGTCCTTTCCAAGATCCTTTTAGACGAGACCTCTGCTAACTGGCCTATAACAAATCCAACTGGTTGATGTATATTTGTAAATTCTAAATTTGCAAGAAGTCATTGCAACTCAGTTTGATTAAGGATACGCTTGAGTGCCCTCTGATTTTGTAAGAAGTCTGCCTGTGTATTGGTTGGTTGTCCAATCTGTGAGAAGTTGTTAGGAGTTGCTGAGCTAGTGATCATTCACATGTGTGGAGCAAGAAGCACAAGTGTCCATATGAGTGCCCAGGTGGCATGGAACACAGGGGAAACACCCTGCGAGCACAGGGTGTACGAGGTAAGCTAATTTAGCAAAGTGGCGTGGTACGAGAACAGAAGCAGGGTTCTCACAGACCCTGACAAGCTGTGTGCTTGTTTCTTTGTTTGTTTGAATCTGTACAGATCATCTGTCAATGTTTGTCCATTTGTCTGCTCTGTGGACAGCTGTTCCTTTTATTTTGAACTCAATTTTTCTCTTTTTCATTTTTGGATCATCTGATCAAAAATTCATTTGGGTTATGAATTTACAAAGCATGCTTTCACCTTGGTTGCTGGCTGGTCCAAATGACACAAAAATTGGGTATATAAATGTAATATGTTATTTATCATGAGCTTGAATATAATTTAGAAAAGGGAAATATTAGAATAAATAACAAAGTCCCTTGGGGTTGGGTTGTTGGACAGGACTCTGACTGATAAATAGGACAACAGCTGCCTAGTAATATTTTTAGCCAATTCTTGTTTGTTGATTAGAGACCCCAATAATTTCCATGACCTTGTAAAAGGCACTCCAACTAAAAGTTATAAAATGTATTGTTATATATTCACATTAGTCATTATCCAAAGTAAATAATACAATAAGGTTTTAGTTTGAAAATGTCTATGCACAGGTTTTTTATGGCTCTGACAGTTGATTGCTGTCAACTTCATGATGTGTTGGATATATTCATGGTTCTGGATGCATAAGTCTCCCAGGTTGTAAAACAGGGGTTACTTAAGGTAATAGGCTTCTGTTTCCTGATCAGACCTCTGCTGGTAACCAAAGACTTGTGAGATTCATATTTCACTAAAGGTCAGGAAGTTGTATAGAAACTTCTTGTGTGTTAGATAAGGGTGATTGGCTAAAAGGGATATTTTATGTCAAAATGGAAATTCAGATTATTGTAAGAATATCATGACTGTCACAATACAATAATGTGTACAGTTTTAATTCCTGATTTACTATGTAAAACATGTGACTGTTATCACTATAGGTATTCAAATGTAAAAATCTCCATGGAGAGTAGACAATAGGCTTCATTTAATGCTCTAAGTTACTTCATGTTTAGATAAGATAGTAATGTTAAGCTTACTGCCTCCAATATACTGTATGGTTATCAATATTTTCTTCTGGATGTTCAACAGCTGAGGTTTAGAGCCCAAAAGTTAGAGGAACAGATGGGCTAAGAGGATAGCCAATATTTTGGCTCCAGCCCTTCAGGGTCAGTGGGGATCCAGGCCATAAAAGAACCTCTGTTTGCATCATCCTAAGATACTCAGCGAGTCCCTGGTCTTCTGATCAAGAAGATTTTGAGACCACAGAGGAAAGTGATCTTCAATGGAAGGTGTTCCTAAGGAGAGTCAACCAAGAGAAAAATCTCCCAAGTTTTCATACAAAGCAACTTGGTCAAGCAATGGCCGTGACTCATCCAGATGGCTGACACTGACAGAAAAGCCAAGAGGTGCTATGTATGGTTCTAAGATAACTCCTGAAAAGACCTAACTGACCTTGACAGGAAGTAAGAGCCTGATTTTATTTAATGCAGATCTCACCTTGGCTTGGTCTCAAACCTCCTGCAGAAAAGTGCGGCCTCCGAAGGTATAATGCCATGTAAAATGCTGGGTATAGGGGAAGCTCAGATCACTAACACCCTCTGACAATCGCTAGCTGTGCTGCTAACTGACTACTGTTATGAATTGATGGACTATGTGGAGTTTAGGTTGTGAGTTCTCCTAACACAGCTTCTCTAGCTTCAGCTGGCCACCCATCCTGCATATCAATAAAACAAAACAGAAGGATGTTTGGAGAGCATTGAAGCTGAATACACATGCAGGGCTGTGGCGTGGCCCAGGAATGAGTGAACTGAGAATGAGGAGACACCTCAGATGGCAAGCTAGGCCACAGCTGAGGCCACCTGGAGACTTTCTGGATGGTTTTCCTTAATTAGCATCCTCTATTGCTCTGAGGGGTCCTTGAGCCCCTTCCAAGATCCTGCTCAGGTTTCCCGCCCTGTCCACTCAGCTCCTTGCTTGTTCTGATTAAATACGGGCCGCCCAGCATCAGTCAGCCAGCCGGCTAGCAGAGTTAGGGGCTCTGCTGAGGATCTCACTCCTCCTGCAGCCCTAAAGACCATGCCGTGCGTCTCATTCCTTTGAGCCTTTGCCATGCACTCATTTGGGAGACTAGGGGTCTAGGAACAGATCCCAACAGATTTCAAAATTAGATTCAGCCAGAAGAGTTGTACATGAGAGCCTAAAGCAGCTCTTAAATTTAAATGGTCAGGGAAATATGCAAAAGTGGTTCTGCTGTATGTGTTTACTGAATAGAGAAAATCCCAGGAAGAGAGCCACAGCACCCAAGTAACTTTACTCCAGGGGATGCACATAAAAACAACACTCAGTTGCAAGCATCAGACTTTCTCACCACTCCTGGACACTTTTGCTGAAGTCTGAAGGAGAAGAGAAGGGCCAGATATTGCATTATCCAGCAGATTTGGTACGCAGCCGGCTCACAAAGCCTCAGTGAATGTAACAAAGGGAACTGATAAGAATAGCAAGAGAGGGGCGTCATTACTGCCCAAAATACCTTACTGGGTGAATGTGGCTGACCTTCAGAGGCAGAGCCCAGGAAACCGTAAAAGGGGCTGCCGCCTCTTGGGAAAGCGTGCAGCCCTGTTCCACAGAGGTAGAGGCTCTTTTTTTTTTTCAGTTCTGATAGTACTGCAGCTGCCATGGCTGCATAACTGTCTTCTCCCAGGAACAATGGACATGGAGAAAAGTGCTTGTTTCCAGGAGCTGCCCGAACAAGGACTGTCCAGCACCCTCTCAGGGTGGCCGTAGTAATGCAGCCATCCAGCCCTTTCTGTTATGAAGCGCCCTCCAGACTGGCACCGTCTTCATGCGTATCTTGGTTCACTGTCATGAATACACTCTACCAAACAGTCTTTTCTGTGGTCATTCTCCAGTTTCAGAGAAACCTAATTCAGTCCTCTGAGTGAAGCAAAATGACCCCTCCTCTCATGGATTGTTCTATATACACTTACAGCTTTTTTTAAAAAATAGGTTTTGTACTGCAAAAGGAAAGTCTAAAATTCCTTCATATTTTGCAAAGTCCTAAATAATTTGTGTTGGCTTCCTTTTCACACAGCATTTCATGTCCTTTCAAAACTAACGAGAAAAACTCCTTCCTAACACAAAGCCCCACAGCGTGTAGAAGCTGCCAGGAAGATGAGCCCAGGTGCACCTGATACCCTCCTACGTCCCTTGCCACCCTGGCTTTTTTCTCTTCCTGTGAAACACAGAACTCCCAGCGCCTTTCTGTCCCATTCTCTCAGCCTAGAATAAGTGGCTTCCTATTCTTTTTCTACTCATTGTTCTGATGACTTAACAACACCTAGCTGCAGTCAGAGTGGTTGGTCTGGGGGCTTCATAGGCAAAGCGACTGAGTTTGCACCTGCCTTTGGGAAGCCGCTGTGTGTGACGTGGGAACCTGGCTTAACCTCCCGAGGCTTTGGTTTCTTCATTGACGCAGTAGTAGTATAAACTTCAGAGGGTTCTTCAAAGGCTTAAACAGATGCATGGTTGGGGGAGGAGAAAGGGTGTCATGAAAACGGAGGCATAGGTTTTGAATTCCTCCCACCACTCCAATAAAATAAACCGAACCATTGGATAAAACATTTCCAAGTCTACAGCAAACATTTACATTAAAGCTAATTAACAAACTAACCTCAAAAACTCTAAATATAAGTAAAGGAGGAAACCCTGCCAACACTTCTAGTCCTGAGTTTTCTCAGCAGAGGACTGGGGCATGAAGTAAAGCCGAAGGGCAATGTAGTCAGTCCCCGACAGCTGGGCCAGTGCTCAGGGCAAACTTGGAAAGCCAGCCTGACCCTTGGAGGGTGTGCGCCTGTTGCGGGGTCTGAAAGGGCACCACATACCTTCAAAACTAGCCAGACGCGGCTCCCTTTTAAGACAGAGCCCCACAGTGAGCAGAAACTGCTTGGAAGATGAACCAAAGTGAGAAGCATAAGGTCAACAGAGACAAAGGAAAAAGAAAGCTCCCGTGAAAGTAGGAGAGGACGCAGGAGTTAAGGAACATACAGTGAACATTCCACAGAATGAGCAGAAGAGGGCGCTCCAGAGCCATGAAAGGAAGATAATATATATATATATATACACACACACACACATTTATATATGTAAAAGATTAAGATGAGATTCCACAAAAGATGTTAGAAATGCAAAGAAATAAGGAGCACAGTAACATTTCTCCAAACAATTAAAGCAAGGACAATGTTACAAAGCTGATGAGAACATGATCTCAGGAGCAGAGAGCCACGGGACGGGGGCTCACTGGTGCACAGAAGTGTCTGCTGGAGAGGACTGCGGGCGCCTCTGGAGGGGAATCCTGCAGGAGGCTGCAGGCGTTTCTAATCCACCCTACACGAGAAGCAAGTGGGACGGGCTAACGGGCCACGGGCCAGAGGTTTAGTCCCAAGGAACCAACCGATGCAGCAAGGAGCGTGCACGGAGCTGGCAGGATGTTGCATGGAGGATGAAGCCAACACTCTAGACAAGAGCAAAGAATGTATGACCCAGGAAGAGGGCAAGTCAGAAAACAAGCATAGCCACCGCAAACAGGAAGTGCTTTGTGATGGGGTTCACAGAGGTTCTGGAGCCCTTCGTGTGCTCCTTTAACGACCAGTACATGCACAGTAAGCTGGTCTAAAGACAGAGTGACAGGGTTCACAGGTATCCAATAGCAGGGAAGATATGTGGAGCAGAGTAACACCGCGAGTGTAGCAAAGATGGATTTGGAACATGTAAGCCGACCCAGCGCGGGGGATCCGCCGTGCAGGTCTCTGACCCCAGCCCCGGCCCCCTCCAGGCCTCACATCTCAGCAGCTGCACATCCTCAGTGTGACTTAGTCCTCTACTATGTTGTTTTCTCCTTTTCTCACTGCTCCCTGGTCCTTCTTTTGCAGTTCTTTATGATCACTCGTTTGCAAATTCCCTTCCTTCATAGTATTCAAGTAGTACCCCGGAATCTGACTGCTCTAACTCTAGATTAATGTATTTTCCCAGCTCTGATTTTTCCTAACAGTTCTACCCACTTTCCTGACATTGCCTCTTGAGTAGCTGAGAGACATCTCAGATTTAACTTAGTAAAACGACATTGACTCCTTCTCCTTCCCCTTCCATGCTCCCGTCAGCGTTCTTCGGTAGACCATGCTAAATTTATCAATTAGCCAAGTCAAAAATTAGTTCTCTTTTGCTCAGACACCACAGTGAATCTGCCAGTATATTGTGCAGCATCTTCCTTGTGACATACTATTGTGTCCATTGACTTCTCTGCACCTCCACTAAACACCTCGGATACAAGCCTCTATCCTTGTACAACAAATTTATTCTAATTCCAGTGTTGCTCTCTGGCTCAGTCTATTTCTGCTGAGTAGCTGGAGTAATCATTTTACTACATGGATCAATACAGATCATGTCACCCCACTGCTTAAAACCCTCTGGTATTTTCTAATTGCGCTTAGGATAAACTCCTAAGTTAAGCTTTCATGGGCGTGGGTTCTCTGGTTTCTTTGCCTTTAACGCCTACCTCTCCCTCCTTCCCATTATACCCTAGCCCCACTGGTTCTCTTTGGGTAGCTGGAAACCGTCAAGGGAATTTGGACAAAGAAGGCTTGAATCGAGGGTACTGTTGAAGAGTTGTGCTTGGAGCTGGTGACTCTCTTATAAGGAGGCCTGGCTTACTTGTCTGGGAGACAAGGAGGCTGAGCTGTAGAGGAGAAGCCAGACTGTTGCCTATACAGAGAGCTGCAAAAGAGCAGACTAGGGAGACAGAGAAGCAAGTGCAAAGGCCCTGTGTCTGATGAGATGGTAGTATGTTTGTGGAAAGAAATGAGCATCATAAACAGTGAAATGTAAGCCAGAAATTGGGGCAGGAAGTGAGATCGTTTAAGGTGTTGAAGGCCACATCAAGAGTGATTTCACTGACCTTACTCGTGTGACTGGCTTTTCAACACTTAACAACTCATACTTTCAGATTTCATACTTTTATCAGAATTAAAATGTGCCAACAAAGGAGGAAATTCTACTGATATCTTGGTATAAATGATGTCTCTGTGAACAGGTTGTACCTGGTGTATGCATGCGTGTGTGTGTGTGTGTGTGTGTGTGTGATGCTTTCTCTTAGAAGAATCCTGATTGAACAAAACAACACTGGAGGCCTACTTCTCACAGGGACCCACCCAGCATTGCCTCATGGGATCAGAAGAGTCAAATATCTCCTGCTTGTGCCTCCTGGGCAAGCCCTGGAAGGCAAGGAACTTATCGATGTGACTCTTGAGCCAGGGAACAGCCTGCTCTGGTCAGAAGAGCCAGTGTGACAGAGCATGTGTGAGTTTTCCCATTTCTACAACTTGCAGGAGATGAGACAGGAGACTGACATTTCTCAGAGCTCCTGAAACAATTGAAAAATCAGAAAGACATCAGATTTGGGCCAAGTAGCGACTCTGCTAAGAAATTAGCACATCACCATTGTAGGATTCCGCTTCCTCTGCCTCCTCCCACGGAGACGCTTTCCTTTCCCGCTTCCCCTTTGGTAGCTCCTCTCCCTCACAGGCTCCCTTTTCCTTCAGTCTGGCCCCTCCCTTCCCTCTTATTCTGCAGACAGAATAGCTAAGCCATTGCTCACAGCCTATGTCTGCATTTCCAGCTTGACCACCAGGGTTTGATCTCCAAATGTGATTTCTGGCTACAGATTCAGGCATCCTTTCTCGTCACCTGCAGGAATAACAGGAAGCTTCTATCTTTCAGACAGACCTGGAGCAGTATGAATTTCTCTTCCCTTCCTGTTTTCCCCATATTCTTATTTCTCCCAACCCAGCATTTTTGTTTTTTTCAAATAGGGCTTTGAAACTCTAAGATAAAGTTCCTATCTGTGATCTGAAAACCAGTGGCAGAGTCTGTTCCAAATACCCTTGGTCTAGACTTTTTGGTGCGGAGGGATAGGCTGACAGGGGGCCAATGGCCCACTTTCATGGGTAGGACATATTTTCTAATGATTGATTACTTCACCCATAAATTATCCATATGCATCTCTACTGAGGCCAATGACTTATCAAGAAGCTCTTTAAGTAGCAAATCTCTTCTTTTATCATTTTCTGGGCAGTATTGACATTACTCAGAGCTGCGCTTTGTAGGGATGGCACTTTCCTAGAAAGCAAAATTTCACTTGTTAAATCCCAAGCGGGGAAGACTTTGGGGGGAAGATTTGCAGCTTCTGTCCAGGAAGCCTCACTTCTCTTAGGTGTCATTTAGCATGGAGGGCTGGCTGGGGTTAGAACAGGCTTGGATTAGAAAGAATTGCACACGTTATGCATGTCTGTGGGTTTGTGGGTGCTATTCTTTGTCAAAAGATTTTTGGACTGATATAAAACAGAGCGAGAGAGGAAAAGGCAGAGAGGAGGGGGGGAGGAGAAGAGAGGACAGAGAAAAGAGAGGGGAGAAATAAAGCCTCACATCTCTCTAGGTCTGGCTGTGGTCCTTGGGGAACTAGGGAGACAATGGGGGAGCTGACTGGATGGGGGTTCAGGGTGATTATAGCTCAACCCGTTTCCCTGGTGACCCAGGAGAGTAAACATGTGAATTGGGAGCGGGTCATTTGCCACACTTCTGCAGGGAACTCCTCCAGAGTTCTACTCCTACTCTGGCAGTGGAGTTAGACATAGGCATTTTCATGTGTGCAGGACATAAAGAGACAGAGACTGGGACAGATGTGCTAGTTACTGCTTAGGACACCTTCGCTCTCATTCTGGGGCATTCAGTGCAGTACAGATGACTTGATGGCAACAGGCAGCTGGTGAGATTCTAGAGGCTGAGTCCAGGGTCTGATATCTGGGTTCCGGGCTCCCTTTAAGTCCATAGGTGAGTCTGTATAAGTCCTTTTTGTGTTCTAGTTTATCTTTCTTCAGGCAAGGCATCTGGGGCTGAGGGACCTTTTGGATTCTTTCCGAGCCTAGTAAGTTCTTTCATGTTTAATTCATAATTTGAGATTATGTTAAAATGTAAGGAGCATGATTTGAGATAAGGCTTTTCCCTTGATTAAAACTCCTGTCTTGATTCCTACCTCAGAGGAGTACTTGCAGTCATCTCCAAATTCTAGAAGTCCTCACAATCTTGTCCTTGCCCTGCCCCTACTCCCATCTGTCCATCCATCCATCCATCCATCCATCCATCTATCCTACCATCCATCTACTCTTCCATCCATCCATCCTTCTATCTATCTGTCCATCTATCCATCCATCCATCTGTCCACCCATCCAGCCATCCAACCATGCATCCATCTGTCCATCCATGCATCTGTCTGTCCACGCATCCATCCATCTATCCATCCATCCATGAGGTCCCCATGATCCAGGTCCTTTCATGTGCTGAGCTCACACTCACCTCCAGGCCTATGCTCATATTGATCCCTTAGCCTGGAAGGACGGAGATAACATCTTCACAAAGACAGATTCTTATCCGAGAAGACTTGCCTCGCAGCCACCTTCTCAGGTTCCTCATTCTTTGGCACATACAATGCCACCCCCACCCAGATATTCTCCATCTCGCCCCTTTGTCTTATGGTCCCCGTGAGCTTTGTAATGATCTCTGATAAGCTCAATATTTCTATGGGGTACATTCTATATTAGGATCTTCATTTGTTTTACTCAACACTATTTTCAGATGTGTATAAGTTTAGTTTACAGGGACAGCACCAGAGCTTTAGTGAAGCATAAGAAGTCCAGGCTTTGATGAGAATTTGTACAAGGAGATTGAAGTTTAGATCAGCTTTAGGAGCAGTATTTACTTTTTTTTTTAATCTGAGTTTTGAGATCTGCATTTCAGCTAAAACCAAATAACAATCAATATAACAATTAGTAAAAATAAGACAAAGAGAAGTTACTCATATCAATTATGTGTTGCCAGGTATGCCAGGTAATTTAGGATGTACACTTAATTACTTTCTGTAACTCTATAATACAGGTACAGTCACCTCCAGTTTGCAAGTGAAGAAACTTGAGCTCAGTGGCATTCAGTCACTTGCCTGCAGTTGCACTCCTAGAAATTATTGGGTTGAAGATTAAAGTTAGAAAGATGGAGTGCAAAAGTCCATTTTACCTCATTGGTTCTGTAATGGGTGTCCTGAGAACACTCAGGTTTGATTACTCTTGGAAGGAAATCTCTTCTACTCTTGGTCATGGTTTATTAGAGTGGCAGTGTGTAGTTTACAATCATCAAAGGCAAAAAATACATAGGACTGAGTCCAGGAGGGGTGAGGCTTAAGCTTCCCATAGTCCTTTCCCTGTGGATTGCATGGATAGCATTTCCTTCCCCATGATGGCATGCAGCCACACATGGGAAATATTGCCTCTCCAGGAAACTCACCTGAGCCTTGCTGTCTAGGAGTTTTGTTGAGGGTCAGCCACTCAGGTGTCCAGGACCTTGTGACAGTCCCCAGTCAAAAGTAGACACCAAGCTGTAATAAGGATGCACCAGCTTGGAAACCAGAAGACATTCATTCACACATAACTAGAATTTGGGGAGGCTGGGCTGGGCACTAGTCTGACTTGGCATCTGGGACCAGCATGAAGGAGACTGACAAGGTCTTCATGAGCACGGAGATAGGATTATTGAGAAGTAGAAGTGGGGGACACTGAACTTGGCCTTTGCTCTTTCAGTTTTTCTTGGTGTCCCTCAGCAGGGAGGTGAAAACTCTATTGCAAAGAGCATACGGTTTTGTTAAGAATAATAACTCTGGCTGTCTTGAGCATATTTATTTGTCTTAGCAACTGCAATTTGGCAACTGCCAAAAAGGAGACTAAGAATATCAGTTGTAGAGGGACAGGAACAGTGAATCTGACCATTAATAATGTGAAGTCATTTATCATAATATTGTTGTTGACTTCATTTGGTGGCAGGGTACTCATACGTGTCACAGTGTCCCCTAGATTTTTTATCACCATTTTGTATTAACAGCGACTTTGCACAAAGTTTAAGATGAACCATTATTCCAAATTTTCTATGTGGGTTTAAATAGAAATAAACTGGAGCCTAAATTGTACATTTTATAAAATTTTGCTAATGGAGGAAAGGGTAATTGTCTTAATGGTTGGAGGTCTGATTTGCTTTGTTGAATGGTAAGTGAGCCTTGCTTTCCTGGGAAAGTTTTTCAGTGGCAAACCACTTATAGAGAATCAGATAGGTACTTAGAGAT
This sequence comes from Cavia porcellus, assembly GCF_034190915.1. Lineage (NCBI taxonomy): Eukaryota > Metazoa > Chordata > Mammalia > Rodentia > Caviidae > Cavia > Cavia porcellus. Next base: position 83,354,668 of record NW_026947485.1, on the reverse strand, counting down.
TTGAGCAGTGTAAGTTTGTACCAAGAATTTATTTTGAGGTTTAAAGACCTGGGAAGGAAGCAAGCATCTTTTCTTCATGTAACATCAGGTTGTGTTCCTCAAACACATTAAAATTTGCATTTTGCTGAATTATTGGGCAGAAATAATTGCACACAATGCACAGGCTGACCAATGTGGCTTTCCCTCAGAAATGAATAAATGTATCCTCATGTTTATAAGCTAACATGTTCTGAGCATGATTGCATTTATTTTTCCTTGCATCTTTTGGCCGTGTCAATTAACCCACAGCCAGCATCCTATGGGAGGAGCACAAATACTTCAGCTGCCAATTTGATAGAGGAGGATGGGTGGCATTTCCGGATTTTCAATATACGAATACAGGAGATTCATTTATTTTTGCAAAGTTCATTGCTTTTACCCATTGTTATTAGAATTTTATTCTCTCATCAGCCTTGCCTCTTCAGCTTATCTATCATCCCTAACTTAGCCTCTTAAGTCAAGTAGAAGACACATAGCACAAGAGGAGGTCAGATTTTCACGGATCTTAAAGGTCTTCATGTCTCCATTTTGCAGGCTGGAAATGCTATTTTGGACTGGCTGTGCAAGAGATTGGCAAACTTGTGCCCTCAGGCCAAAGGCAGCCTGCCACTTGTTTTCATGAATAAAGTTTAATGGAACACAGCTGTTCATTAATGGATCGCCACGTACGGCTGCTTTTACATCACCACAGCAGAGGTGAGAAGTTGTGTGGCTGCATAGTTGGGACAGAGACCATGTGGCCCTACAAGTGCCTACTTCTGGGATAAAGTATTCAGTAACTTTCGAGATAAATGTATGGGACTGGCGTGTGCAATGTGGGAGGAACAAAAGTGTGCAGCATCTAGACTGTGCTAGCTGTAAAAGCGTGCGTGGGAAGTGACCGTTCTCCTCTTCGTACCTCCTTCACCATCTGAGACGACAGAGAAGAACCCCGGACTCTTCTGAGTCCCTTCCACAACAGATGCTTGTTCTAGGAGGGACACAGGCACCTGAGATTGTTGGCGAGGAAGGTTCTTCAAGTGCTTCACTGACAGCAGGATATCAGTAACCGTTCTGACTATGGCGAGAGGGCTCTGCTACCCAAATAACGTTTTTTTCTTGTTTCCTTTCTCTGCTTTGTATGGGTCTTAGAGTTGGGACTGGAGGCCATAAATGATGTCATGCACATTTATGTCAAACTAATTTGGTGTGTATGGCTTTGGGTGCATCCATTTTTGTCGGTATAATTACTTTTCTTTTTAAATCAGGAAAGAAGCGCTGGGGATGTGGCCTGGTGGTAGAACGCTTGCCTAGTGTGTGCAAGGCCTTGGATTTGATCTCCTGCACCACACCCCTACACACACAAACACACATTCATACCGGAAGGTGGGAAAACCACTGATGATTTTGAAAAAGGGTTATAAAGCCTCCTTCTGCAAAATGCTAGCTCATCTTTTGGAGGGCTTTGGATTGCATGATGGTAGGAAAGGCAGAGGGAGCTGATCAAGGTGCTCAGGAAACTGTGGGAAACCTCTGTGAGAACAGGACCCTGGCCGGGCTGGGCTTGTGTGCCTGACTTCCCTTCACAACCTACCTTTTGCTCCTGCTCTCTCTTCCCAGTCCTCTCTGTCCCACCAGACCCTTCCTGTCTTTCTCAGGCCACTCTCACGGGGAGCTGGGCTAGCTGGGTGTCCGCTCTGGAGCCCACTCCCCCAATCAATGCCATGTCACCGATTTCTGTGTCTGGACATCCACAAGAGGCTTTATCAGGACAGACTATAACTTTTCCTACTCTTTTATTTATTTATTTTTTGATTTTTTTGTCTTTTTGATGCAGGGTTTGCCATGCAGTCCAGGCTGGCCTTGAACTCACTATGTAGACCAGGCTGCCCTTGAACTTGCAATTGTTCCTCCTGCCTCAGCCTCCCAAGTGCCGGAATAACAGCCATGGGCCAACAAGCCGGCTCCTATTCCTTTTAGACACAGCCCTTTGTGAACATTTCATCCCTGAAACAACTTTATTTAGGAAGTACATTAGGTTCCTTTCATAGAGATAAGGTAGGTTAAGAAATTCTTACAAAAATGAGAAAATGGGAGGTAAAATTGAGCAGAGTTACCTGGCTCTAACTCCAGGGATATTTCTCCTAAAACAAGCTTGCATCAGAAGAGATGGAGATGTGAATGAATGCATGTGTATCTGTCTTTTATAAAAGTTTGTGCCACAGCAGGTGATGTGGAAGTGTCACTTGTGGTGGTGTGGCCTCATGATAAAGAGTGAGTCAATTTAGATGGAAGTGGTTGTGTATCTTGGGCAGAGCTCTTAGTTCCTCCACAAACACAGAATAATGCCAGCAGCTAACTTGTAGGCTATTTTGAAAAGTCCATGAGGCACAGAACTAGGACAGAGCCTGGCATACCATTACCACTTAACAAATTAAGCTGTTTTAAAAAGTTATTAGAGTACAAAGATTGGGTGTATTTGTGCACTTAGCAGTCATTAGACATTAGCATTTACTTAGGCCCCACGTACAGAGCCTTTTATACACAGGACATGTTCCATACAGCCTTGACATGTTTTGGAAGGAAGAATTTTTGCAAATAAGGTTACTACAAACCAATAAGTAAGAACCACTCAGTCAACAGAATGGCAACTTCCCTTATATTTCTAAGATTCTGTGATTTTAACAGATTATTGGAGGTTTAGATAAGACATTGTAGATAAAACATTCTCAATAGGGGTGATATATCAAGGGGCAGAAATTGTTTGTTTGGGGGTGTTACAGCTCCCCTTTTCCTCTCCTCCCTCTTTTTCTCCCCTTCCCTTCTCCTCCCTCTTCGCTCCCTCTCTTCCCCTCCCCTTTGCCTCTCCTTCCCTCTCTTCCTTCTCCTCTCTCTGTCCACTCGGAAACCTACAAGCACGCACATGCACACACACACACACACACACACACACACACACACACACACACACACGGAATACCTGAAAGATTACAATGTCATGGAGGATGGCAGGTAGCAAAAAGCCTTTTAGAACTCCTTATGGGTTGACAATGGGAAAAAATGAAGGAACCCTACTGTACACTAGGGGATTTGAGCCTACCCTTAAATAGTTATTTTACTCAACTGACACATATCAATGCTGCCTTCGAGGCGTAACCAGGGAGTTAACCCTGCAGTCTAGAGACACAAGGAAGGAAGCCTTTGGTTTGAAGATAATCTGTGAGCAATGATTTACAGTAGACATTTCTGATATCCAAACTGTTTTTTTTTTCTTTTTGTCTTGTTTATCTCTGTTAAGTCTTTTTCTCTTTTGTCCTATCTGGCTGCCATATGTGTGGCCTAGAAAATAGTACTGGACACAGGAGGTAAAAGAGTTTTCACAACCAGGGAGAGTCGCATTTCTTCTGGGACCAGGTTGTAGTTTTCAGAAGTAGGCTGCCGGGAAATGGCATAAACGATGTGGGAAAGGCTCATTAATCAACACTCAATTGCCAGTTTCTCAAACCGCTCAGTGACAATTTGGTTGGAATTTTCTATTTCTGCCAAAGTCTCTTACAGTAAGCACCTTGAATGAGACTTTATGGGTGTTTCTTCTGGAGATTTATTGCATTACCTGCAAGAATATCCGCCTGCTTGAATGCTGGCCAGAGGGAGCTCACACGGTGAAGCAGGTGTGTCTGCTCGCTGGGGACCGTGGCAAAGGCAGAGGCAAAGGCCAGATGTGTTCATCTCTGGAAATTCTTCCTGCAAGAATACACTTCATGTCAGAGCATCAACTTTATTAATTAATTAATTTTTTTGAGATAGGGTCTCCCGATGCAGTTCAGGCTGGCCTTGAACTCACTTTGTAGCCCAGGCTGGTCTCAAGCTCATAATGATCCTTCTGCCTCAACCTCCCAAATGCTGGGATTATTAGCATGGGCTACCATGCCCAGCAGCACACCAAATTTAAATGTTCACACTGTGAGTATTTGTTTTAGGAAGAATGATTGTGGTAACTCCCAGAATACATATATACATAATAGACACATAACATTGACTAAAACATTGAAGTATTTTTTGAAGTTTTGAAAGCAATCTGATATTTAAAAAATTGCTTAAGTAAATAGTAATGCACTCTTCTTATGAGATACTAAGCAATCATTAATATTATTTATGTGAATATTTAAAAGTGTAATAGGAAAATGTTGCCAAGATATGTTAGCTAAAAAGGCCACACACATTATGAAACTATAACAAACTGTATATTTTCATTAAAAAGCAGTTGACTAGGTAAAAAATGTTCCTAATTATACTATCTTGATATATTTGCATATATGATTTACATAAAAATGTATTTTTTTTACAAGATTGTGTTCATTTTTACTTCCATCCCAATGTTTTCCCCGTGTACTTTTCTAAGCATTATGCTCTAGATATCTATTACCTTGCTAGTCATAATCAAGTAATGAAAAGTATTAAACATAAAAACATAGTACTTTCAAGTCATGTTTTTCTACCCCACATTTCCCAATGTTAGTTTCTTAAAGGCAGCAAGTAATATTAAATGCTTCTTAATTTTTATTTAACTTAAAAAAATAAAACTCATTCCAAACCCACCACCCAGAGATGTGAACTATAGATATTCTGATGAATATTGCTTTATGTCACGTGTGCATACTGTGTTAAAAGGAGAAATAATTTTCTAATATTAATGTTGTAAGATGACATTTATTTTAAAACCAAATATACCTTGAAATGAGATAGATCAATAATGGTAACTGTCTATCACAGAAGGCTAAGTAAGCTGCATAGAAAATATTTATGTGAATACTTAAAAGGTACAGGAAAATTTCTTAATATTTACTTGGTGAAACACTCTACATGAAATTATAGAACAGAATAAACTGCCTATTTTTGATAAAATGGTCTTTATTTCATGAGTCATAATAGAGACAGTACACACATACACCCACGCACACACACACTCATGCACACACACACACACACACCCACACACACACACTCGTGCCCACGTAAATCACAGCACTTGGCTCACGTGACTATGGAGGCAGAGAAGCCCCATGATCTGCCAGCTGAAGGCCAGAGGACTGAGAGCTGGTGGCATAATTCATTCTAAAAGTGAAGGCCTGAGACTCCAGGGAGCTTCTGGCATAAATCCTGGGGTCCAAGATGTCTGAGAACCAGGAGCTCTGGTGTCTATGGGGAGAAGAACGGCTGTATCAGCTCAGAAAAAGAGAGAAAACCTGTCTTTTGTCTTTTCATCCTTCTTGGGCTCTCAGCTGATTGAATGATGCCCACTCATGTGGGTGAGGGAACGAACTCACTTTGCTTGTCTCCTGATTCAAATGCTAGCTGCCTCCTAGAACGCCCTTCAGGACACACCCAGAAATGATGTTTGGCCAACTATTTAGGCATCCCTTAACCCAGTCCATTCGAATCATAAAATTAACTATCGTACCATCTAAAATGTATTTATTGTTATATAGCATAGAGCAAAATGTATTTATGATACATGATTACAACCCAAGAGACACATCAGTGGTCAGATAAGAAGTAGGTCTTATTGGTCTCTAGAAAGAGGGCTCCTAGAGAAGGACACTACAGAAACCAGGAGAGGAGAGTGCGGCACGGGAGGAGGAGGGAAAGCATCCGATGCCGCTACACTGTCAAATAAAAGTGAGCACGGTGATCTGTATACTGGTTTTGGCAACAAGAAATGAGGGAAGACATACTGTGCTATCAGCTGCATTTAACCCTCACTGTTTAAAATTATTGAAGCCAGGCAGCTCCTGAGAATAAAGGAACTTCTTCCTCTCTTCAACAGAAGGACTTTGTTCCCGAGACAGGTCTTCCAATAATATTCCCGAGACAGGTCTTCCAATAATAAAACACATTTATTAATTAATCTGACAATGGAGAAAGCAGAGGTGCTGTATAATGCTGAGTGGTACAAAGTTTTATTCCTTCCTATGGATCTAATGATGTAATTTTAAAATCAATTTGTTACAACATACAAATAAAGAACTGCTATGCCCAATCTCCTAGTTTATATAACTACATATTAATTAAAGCTTTAAAAAACAGCCAACATTTACCAAACTACATGCTTATAAAAGGTAAGTTCTTTACTTGTTTAACAAAGATGAGCACCTAGCTATGTCTTTTGCACATTGTCCTACTAGCTTTCAGCATTTTGTTAGTTTTTAATGTCTTCTGAGTTATCTGTGAAGATTGTAAGAGTGGTTGGGTGATGTACTCAAAATAGCAAACTTAACTGATATCAGATGAAGCCGAGGTAACTCCCAGCTCTTGTGTCACAGGTGAATCAGAGAAGACCTTAAAACAGATGCCACAATTCCCTGAGAATCTGTGTGGAGTACTCTCTGTGACTCCTAACATGTGCAAGCCAGAAAAGCAACGTGCTGATGGTGCTCCTAAAATGGACGAGCCAACCACAATCCCTGCTTCTAGTAAAATTGTTTGGTTCCACTCACCTCTGATTTTCCATCCATGTGCAAGTGGTCCATGGAGATGTCTCAGACCATATTCCATTCTCAGGAGAGAGTTGAATGGCTCAGCAGGTGCTAGATAGTAAGAAAAACAAGGTGGGCAAAAGGTAAGATTCTGAACACACTTGGCGCTGATCATTCTGGATGGTAAAATCTCAGTGTGATGTTTATAGATCCCACATAGAATTTTGTCTCATATTGAACTTTAACCTCATACAGAAGAGAGAGGAAGAAGTGATCTAAAGGATTCAAACTAAGAGCAGCATCAGCAATTGGAGCAGAAATGGAATTAGCAGATCTGCCTCCTAATTCACAGCCAAGGAATTACAAGTGGCCAGACACTAACTTCTCCAGGGGAGCCAGCAAACCCAGAAAGGAAGCTGAAGCTGCTTATGGCCCTGTAATGGAATCTGGATAAAGCTTTAGAATGTCTTCTGGTGTTTTTTTTTTTTTCCTGTATGGGACAATAGAGCCATTTTTATCTTCATTGTGGCTTTCTGTGTCCCAAGAAATAGCCTTGCAATTGTGCATTTCAGGCCATCTTTTCATCTGTGCATTCCTGGCCAGCTGCAATGGGGTATGTCAAGGGAGGAGAGGTTGAAACACCAGTCCTAAGAATGACTTGTGCTTCTAAGTTTAATTTCCAGCTCTGTGTTTTTCCCACATAAATCATACTGTTCCAGGGAGAGAACAAGTCATATACCTTTTTCAAAGATGTTTTCCTAACTAATGATCCTGTGTGACTTAAAATTATACTGACAGAAAAACAACTGCAGTAACTTTTAAACAAATGATAAAATCCCTGAGATAATATCCTCTAACAGCTCAGAGATGTAAAAGAATGAATCATGTATCACTGCAGAAAGCCATTCCTCAATGGATTCTACCTGATGGAATCTCATCAAGTTTAAATTGGGGAAACGCTTTCAATGAAACAAGATAAACTGGCTCTAGAGCCTAACTCATAACCCGAGGGAAGATGGCTGGGAGGATATTTAGAATTTCCACTTTCTAGGATCTCTGGTGATCCAAGTATCTCTTTTCTATGCACAAAAATTATTTTGTGAAGCAATACAATGACAGTAATGCCTTTCAACATTTCTTTCTAAGTTCCTCTTAATTTGGGTTGACTTTTTCTAATGAGTTGACATCATACAATGTCTCAACAATATTCCTTTACACTTTTATTTCTTTCTCATTTACATGATGTCTCAAACATACATTATGGAATCAAAGATCTTAATAAACCAAAAGGCAGCTCCTGGGATTTTCTAGAATGTAAGAAGTTGCATCAGATAGATTTTTAAAATAATGTAAAGCCTTTTATCGTTTCTTCTAGTTCTGTGACTCTGATACTTGTGGGGAATGTGTGTGTGTGTATGTATGTATGTGTGTGTAATGGATATACTTTTTCTCCCAAACGGGAGCAGGTCTTAAGTAGGCAATTCTATTGTCTTTGTTTGCCCATATGTCAAGGAATTTATTTAACCTGTTTCTAACTTTTTTCTAGGAAAGAAATAGCTACAACAATCTTCTATGAGTAAGCTGAAACTTATGAAAGAGAAATGATTTAACAAAACCAGGTACCCTGTCCACAGGGATTGATTATATCACACCTTCTAATGCTTCTTATTTATACATGAAATATAAAATAAACCTGGTCACATGTTGTTTTTATTGTCAGTTACACTTGTCCCTCCAAGGACACTACAGTACCGTCCCCTATATAGGAAGGTCAAGCCAACCATAATCCTTTGCTTCTAGTAAACTTGTTTGATTTTGCCTGCCAGAGTGGCTGAACACACTAATAAATGATATTTGAGGTAATGTAGAATATCATTGCTTGATCAAGATTTATAATAGATGTAAAATGTTATAAGTGACATAGTTGCTTTGGACATCTGATCCAGATTTAGAGCAAATGAAAGACTTTACCTATATTTTAGAACAGCTTAGGGTGGGAAACATAAAATAAGGACTCTTAGCCTTTCCCTGCCAGTTAGTGGTTAGATGATCTTCATGACCTTACCTAATGATTGTGGATGGTCCTAGTTCAGATGCCACGTGTGGCTGTTACAAAGGTGCAAGAGATGAGAACTAAAAATGTTGGTGTCCCATAAATATCCTAGTGTCATCACTGGCTGTAAGCTGTGGTGCTTGTGGGGACCTTTGAACAACCTCAGAGATAGATAGGTGATGCAGAAGAAAAAAGAAGAGACAGTAAAGGCAGGAGCAGGTAAAAAGGTTGGTTGGCACCAGTTTTTCTTCAAATATAAAGAGTTAAAAAAGCTCAGTTAAACAGGCCATGTCTACAAACACTTATTTGGCAACTGTTGCAGTCCAGGAATTTCATCCTGTATTAATCATGATAATGATAACTATCATTAGATGAAAGACTCTCAAGCCATCTCAAGCAATGTATTGGGTATGATCATCACTAGACATGGATGATAGTAGTATTCTCATTTTACAAATGAAGAAATTAAGAAAGAAAGAAGTTGAGTAACTGCCCTAAATTTAGCAGGCAATGAGAAGCTGGAAGGACATATACCTAGAGGGCATGGGCCTGGAATCAGCTCTTGGGTCACTTATACATTGTCTGTCTTCCTATTCTCTGGCTTCATGTTCTGTGAGACCAGAGCACAATAAACTTTACAGCAGGTGGCCCCTTGGGCACCAGTTTAGAGATCCTTCAGTTGATGCTGTTAGTATGCATTAGATCAGAGCAAGGTAAGCCCTTCAGCTAGTTTTCTTGCAGTTGTATGGCCGGTAATAGGGCTAATCCTTGGTAAAACACATGGAAAGTATCACACATATAATCCTAAGAGTGTATAAATAATGGAAGTAAGGCATCTGGGTCCAGGGAGCCAAAACCAGCAAAGAAAGATGGCACAAGAGCTCTTAGAGATCCAAACAGGACCCAGTTTCTGGTGATTTGTGTTCTAGGAAAACCAGAATTTCTCATCAATAGAGGCACTTAGGTAAACCCCAATGTATCTGAGAGCCTATTTAGGTTGTCCTATGACTTCTGCCTGCTCTGTAGAATCATCTGGTCTTAGAGCCAGCCAGAGCACTTGGGGGACCCTGACCCCTGACTGGGACAAGGATAGACCCCAAAGGCTCTCACGTGGAGAACAGCTTGGGTTAGCTCTGCAGATAGCTGGTGGTTCTATAACTGACTGAAAGTCTCTTGGATTCCAGAGAGGTGTGCACTCCAAAGCAATCCAGACATAGTACTAAGGCTTGGGCTTTAAGCATACTGTGAACTGACAAACAGCCTTTTTCCAAGGTGGGTGATAAGATGCAGGAGTATTCATGGTGATGCCAAGCCTGGCTATAGAACCGTGGCCCAGGACTGGGGAAGAGCAAGCTTATATTTTCTCTTTCCCTGCAGCTAAAAGCATGCAAGCAAGCAAGCAAGCAAGCAAGCAAGCAAGCAAGCAAGCAAGAAAGCAAGCAAAGAAACGCACACTCCAGTGCTCCGTTCCACTGTCCGTACCCTGTACGTACCCTGAGAAGTTCAATCCCGCCCTTTCATTCTGAGCTTGACAACTGCACATTTCTTGCATTCACTGACATGACTGTGTGCTACTGATGACCCTTGACAGAGGGTAGGCATGGTCTCTATAAAGAACTCCTAAATTATGTCCCTGACTGACACAGCTGACTGCTGTTCCACAGGGTTGGGGGAAACATCTTTATGCTATCAAGCCTTACTGAACAGGGCCCCTCGCGGTCTGGGAATGAACATTTAGCTTATTTCAAAATCATCCCTAAGTTTCTAACCTAAATGGGAGTCTAAGAGCCATTGCCTCTCTGAGTCATTGCCAAGGACAAGCCATGTTACACTCACAGAAGACTGGAGGCTTTGCTGGAGAAGGAGCAGTTCTCTTACAAATGTGTAGACTTTTTTGTTTTAACCATCTGGGTCTCAGATAGCTCATCCGTACAATATGAGGGTTAGATTTAATCCTCCTGTACAAGCTGTGAAACTATTAACATATAAATCCATGCATTTGTACATAGCATGAAAGCATTTTGAATTATGAATGTAACAATAGAAACGTTTAGCTGCTATTATTTTTTGTTCCAGATGTCTAAAATATGCATTTAATGCATGAGTGATATTATTTTTACCATAAATTACTTCTGGACTTCTTGTGTGTCACTTGGCCATGATGGACATCTTTGGAATAGTGCATATGTCATTCTTTATTAGTATATTGATTGCTGCTGTCTAGGATCATACAGACTGTAAAAAATATTTTAGGTTATTCCCTCCCCCTAGGAGTGTCAGAATTCAGGAAATTTCCCCATTTGACTCTTGTGCAATTTTTGTATCATGCAGTGACCAGTGGCATCTCCCTCCAGCCCTCCACAAATAATCGTCAGCAAGACTAACTGAACCCTCCTGTAATACTCTGTGATTCTTTTGTGAGGGAAAGCACAGACTCTCATCTGCTGCTACATTAAACACTCTGGGGGAAAATAGCTACAAAGTGCTCTTCAAACCCAAGACATTAGAATGACTGATTAATATAGCCTCATAACGGTGACACCCCCAAGAGAAGAATTGTGACATTTATACTGAAAAAGAAGTACAACACAGAACTGTGCAGATTTTAGCCACTGTGGAATGTGTCTGAAGCATGGTCCAGGATGAGTGGAAGTGCTTGTCATGTTAATCGATTACAATACATGCTGGAGAGAAGAATTCAAGATCTCCTGCGGGCCTTATGCCTGTGTTTTGTGGAGCTGGGTTTGCCTCCTCCTCTAAGCTCTCCTCTTTATTAAGCCGTGTGTGTAGGAGACAGATTGTGTGTGTGCTTTTGGCTTAAACTATCTTCCTTTTAGCAACAGATTCCTTCACTGCTGCACGCTTATACTGTTGTCTACAGTTTTGTTTCTTTACTCCGAGTAGACTATAAACCTTTGTGATCACTGATTACCTTTATGCCTCACATATTTCTTTAGCTCTAAGAAGGGCACTGAGCATAAAGTAGATGCTCATAAATATTTATGGAATAAATTAACATATTGATTCTAATTTTATTTTTTAAATGAAACTTTTAAGATTCTATGACATATCATATATAAAAAGGTATAAAGATCAACATGATGAATTACTACAAACTCATGATAAGTGCTTTGGGCCCTGCAGATACCTCTTCTTTTTTCTCAGGAAATTCACTAAACTAAGCTTGATGTTCAACGCTTCTGTCTTTACTTGGTACATTGCTCTTATCATCTTTGTGACATATATTTGTAACCTTTAGCAAAAGCTACAATACTATTTTTGCCTGTTTAAAAAATGTACAAAATATCATACTATATTCTTTTGAAACTTGCACTTATAATCAAAAGCACACTCGTGAGATAAATGCATATTGCTATGTATCATTCTAGTTAGCATCTTCTCTGCCAGATGGTATTTAATTATATGAATATGTTATTATTTATCCATTCTTGTCTGATGGAATTACACACAATGCTGCTAGGAATACTCTTAATTCTGTAGGGGGGCATATCCTGGGGAGCCAAATTACTGGGTTTCAAGGATACATATTCTTAACTTTCCTAGGATACCTAGTAGAGTGATCCATTGCAATTCTACTAATTTACACTCCCATCAACCTGTATTTATAAAGCTTCTGTTCTCTAATGTTAGTGCCCACCTTGGTAGGTACTGACTTGTGTAAGAGAGTAGTTTTTGGTACCAAGGCCTTCTGGAATGAGCTAGGATCTGTTCAAGGGCTAGGGCTCTGAATGCCCTGAGCAGACTCTTCTTTCTCCACTGTCACTGTACATGCTGAAGCCGCTGTGTGTCCTCAGTGCCTGAAATATGGAAGTTCTATTTCTTAAGCCTCATTTGTCTGTGGGCCATTCATGTAAACACATGTTCCACCAAAATAGAAGGCTGCCTTCAATGGCAAAGCTTACCTTCCTCTAGACCTGGTCTGTGTTAGCAGGCTGACTGTGGTCCTTTTCAAAAGCTTCTGATCTCCTTGTGTTTGATATCCCATTCCAGTCATCACAGGGAGGGCTATTCTTACTTGTGTATTTCTGTCTTTCTATTGATGATACTCACTGGTGCTTGGCAGGATTTGGTCACATTCTTTTGGTCAACTAAGGGAACACCTGTTTCAATATAGCCAGCTCTGTGTACCTCAATGAATAGGGCTGAAGGAAGGGTCAGAGAATAATTGAGGCAAGGGGCTTTGTTTCTTAGGAGAGCACAGCTTGGTGGGCTCCCACAGGCCAAGTCAAGCACCCCACTTGGCTGTGACTCTGTCAGTCACAAGCTATGAGCTTCCCATAATCCTAGGACCCTAAGAGACCCAGTACTTGCCTTAAGGGGACCCTGAGATCTTCTCACTGCTGTGGTCTGCCCCCAACTCTCATTTCTATCTCTCTTGTTATTCTTTTTAAAACAAAGCTTACCCTCGTCACTTCTTTTGAGTGTCCTGCTCAATTCGTTGTTCAGACACTGAAACCTGAAAATGACTCCCCCCGAAGTCCCCACTGGTAATAATATTAGGTGTGCAACCAAAGGTTTTAAAACTCTTCAGGTCTCTCCTGGAATTTGGTCACATTTAGTGCATACTGAATTTCTGCATCCAGGTAGAAAACTTTCATGGCAACTGTTCCTGAGTACTGGAATTAAGATTCCACCTGCCTTGAGAAACTGAAAGAGAAGATAAGTTTTAAGATGTACAATAGAGATTATGAAACAGGAAGAAATTATTCAAAGGGAAAAAGGAATTAAGATTGGTGAAAGATGAAAGGGCCATAAGGGTAAAAATGCAAGTCACTATGTCTTTTAGTTTATTAAAAAGGAAGGTTTGTGCTAATATCAACTGGATAAATTTTTATGCCCATATCTTGTACCCTGAGCAACTACTTTAAGACAACAACATGCAATGTATTAACTATTGTCGTTCTCCTATTATTTTGTTATGAAATTTTGTTTTAACTCTTTCTCATTAAAAAACATTCTAGAGTGGTGTGGTACCGTAGACTTGAAATCTCAGGTTGGATAAACAAAATTACTTTCCCACTCTTCCTGTGTATGAATGCTGTGGCCATTGCTTCTCAGCCTTGGGGCTAAGATCAAGTGTGGAGCACTGAGGTCTTGTTTCTCATTTGTAAAATGGAGGAATTAGGTTTCTATCAGCCTTTGTGATATTATACAAATCAATAGCTAAGAGCCAGTGTTCTTCATTGATCTTCTAGTCTATGATGATATTGTCATAAATAATTATTGGTGATAAGAATCCTTCAGAAATCTATGGCAATGACTATTTGTCACATTCAGGAGTTATTTAGCTGAGCTTTCATAATAAGGAAAAATATGCATATTTTTACCCCTGGAAATAGCACCTTTCCTCAGTCAGATATTAGTAGATATTCTGGGGAGGGTTTGGACATATTTAGCTCCAGGGATTAAAGATTGTAATTTATTTTTTCTGATCTTAAGGGTCAATATGCATAATTCAACTAATAGGATAATTAAAATATTGAAATGAGAACTTGTGATAAAGCTAGGACAGGATACTGTCTTTCAGCAGGGAAGATGCTCAGATGTCTCTGTGTGTTCCCCAGGGATGCCCTGGAGCTCCTCGGTTCAGGTTTTTGATTCTAAGACTGCTTCTGGCAAAGCTCTCTTTGCCCTGGGACCTCTTCTCACATGGAGAATAGAGCATATTTGGTAATCTCATTTCCACTGAGTCACCAATAGCTGAAGAAAGTATCCTATGCCTCCTGCCTACAGATTTGGCTTCAAAACATGCATTTCGGGTGCTGTTTTAGAGATATAGAGCAGGATCCTCCAGTGGGAGGGGAGGGCGTTCACTGGTGCAGGTCGTATTTCAGTATCTACTCACTGAGATTGAAAATGGGCTGCCTGTTCAAATTTTCCTCCTTGTATGATAATTCATGAGTGTACACATGCATGCTCACACACATGCATAGAATACACACACACACACACACACACACACACACACAGGAAACCAGAGGCTTGAAGGTAGTAATAGTAGAAAAGTTTTAGCACCAGGTCTTTAGCCGTACAGGGTCATTTATCCAGCCTCATTTAATAGTGACAAATTCTGCTAGATTTGTCAGGGACATTAGATTTAAAATTACACCCCAAAGCTTTTCAACCTTACTCATTTTCTGTCCAACTCCTACATAATGAGAGAAAATGATAATATACGTCAGGTAAATAGTTTTTTTCCTAGGCAATTCTCAGAATTAAGCATTACTACACCAGTAATTTTAAGGAAATAACTGTGGAATTAGAGAAAGATTTGCACTAGTCAGTAATTAGTTAAAACACATAAATTGATTTTAAAAGAAATAAAGCAATGGTTATTGAGAGTTTTACTGGATCAAATGAAGTTCCAGGTTTTGTTGGCAAGGTATAAAGAGACACTAGTAGGAATTACTTTTATGGCTCTGCATGGCCATTTCCAGTGAGAGCAGATAAAGAATTATGGGGAAAAAGATTTGGCTGGATTCTCAGCCACACCCAGGTGTGGCCTTAAGTTGGCCTTGAACTGCTTTTTTGACAACAAGCAGGTGACTTGTATTCACAGTGAAGTTTGAAAGTACTGGGCTTAACAGATTTTGTTATTCTTTAAACCATAAGAGCTTTTCCCATGCTTTTCCTGGTAGCTGTTAGTGGCTCCCAGCTATTCCTGCCTAAGAAGTCCTACAAGCTACCTAACAATAAGAAAAAAGAGAAAATTGTACTGTGTCCCTCATCCTTAGTAAAGCCTTCTCTGATTTATCACCCCCTTTCTCTGAAGCATGTATCCACGAAGCATTTGGGTACCAGGGACCCAAGAGTGTAACTATGGCAGCATCTGTCATATCCCAGTACCACAGAAGAGTTAGTAACATGTAATTGTTAGTGTTACGAACTGTACAGCAGACTGCAGGCACAAATCCCACACCTTCGCTCATTTGTTAGAGTGCAAGTTGCTTAACCTCTGTGGGCTTAGTTTCCTCATATTAAAGCAGCAAAGGTAAAAATGGCTCCTATCTCTTAGGCTGCTATGAAGAGCCATTGACTATCAATGAATACGAACAACTATGCCCAGCATAGAACAACACTTGAAAAATGGCACTTTGGTGTTATTGAGGGAGGGAAGCATTTTAGTCCCTTTAAAATTCTACCAATGCCTGATATAGTACTTGGCACACAGAAAGTGCTAAGTTACTGAAATGAATGATTATGACTGCAGTAAGGCAGCCCATCAGCCACCGAATTTCATCTTTTATCTCCAACAATGAACAAAACTGCCTGTTCTGCAGGTCTCATTCTGCTCCATCCTTAGCTGGGACTTGTTGTTGGGTGTTTGTCTTAAGAAATTTCCTATTACTACACTTCAGATGTCATTTTATATAGGAAAAAAACCCCCCAAAACAACAGCAACCAAAGTGCCATGGTGCATTTAGTTTCTGCATTTGGGAGCCAAACTTTTAAAACTTTTAATTGTGAACACATCAGTCCAGCAAAGTCTGTGCAAAGCCATTCAATGCTCTGACTCTTTAAATAATACCCAGTTAGTGATCAACTTAAAATGCCTGCAAGGGAAATAATCTGTGCATTTGAGTTATCTTTTCATCTATGGGGATTATAATTATAGTTAATATCTTAATTTTGACATGGTAAATTCCTTCAGAAAGAGATGATACAATTTTACTCCTCTGTCCTCTGGGAAACACTACTTTCCCATCTAGTGAGCAGCAGACCACAAAGATCAGGAGGCCTGCTTTGAGGCCTTTTAGTGGAAAATGTTCATTGATTTTCCTACAGATCATATGAAGTCCCCAAGCAACAGACTCTCTCTCTCTCTCTCTCTCTCTCTCTCTCTCTCAAATTGAGACAAACAAGTGTATAGAGATGAGTGAAAAGCACTGATTCTTTGCTTGAGAGTTCTGAGTATTCATATGGACAAAGTTCTGTTTGTACTCAACTTTTTAAAATTATTACTATTAGACGTGTTTAATTTAGATAAAATTATTAGACTAGTATCTGGCACAAGATGAGAACTTGACTGTGACATAGCTTCTTTCTACATTATATAGTCATCTGATGCCTCATTATTTTAAAATATTATGTGGTCACAATAGCTCTTATTTTACCTTTTTCTCAACATCCTTCATAATGATAAAAAGGGATTGGCTTAATGTATTGAAGGAGAACACTTAAACCCAAATGGCTAGTCAGTGGATCTTTGTAAAACAGAAACTGCCTTTTGACTCAAGGCCAATACACTGCACTGTAAAACCTCTCTCTAGAGGGCTGGAGGGGTAGGCCCTGGGTACACCCAGTGATTTATTTTAACCACTCCCTTGCGATAGCATTGTAGGTGACACCTATAGGGGGAGTTAGTTCATGGGGGCCCCCACCCTCATGAATGTCCTGATATCTTTATTTCAGAAGTAGGTTTGCCCCCTCTTGCTCTCCATTTATTTATTTATTGTTTTCACTCTTTTTCTGTGTGTTGTATTGCATTATGTTATGATACAGCAAGAAGGCCCTTTCTGAGTGTTTGACGTTAGGCTTCCTAGCTTCCAGAACTGTGATCCAGTAGGTTTCTTTTCACTATGAATTACCTAGTGTGATGAACTAACTAATAGTCAACTGGTAACACCCAGTTGAACTGTATCAGTGTGGTGCTGGGTGTGAAAGGCCCACCTGAGGATTGTTGCCAACAGCATAACAATAGAATTGGAGGGGAAGATGGTGTGGTGTTTATCCTCTTGGAGAAGCTTGTCTTTTTTTTTTTTTTTTAATTTTTTTTATTGTTACTGGTACCAGGGATTGAACTCACGACCACAGGCTTGCAAGGCAGGTGCTTATGCCACTGAGCTTAATCCCCAGCCCCCGGAGAAGCTTGTCATGCTCGTTTTCCTGATATGAGCTCAGCTGTTCTCATGGTCAGAGGAGCTCAGGTCCTTGCTGTTGCTGAGGATGGCTGTGGTTCCTTATGAGGAGCTCTGGTTCTTACCTCCAGCATTGCTTCCTGGCTCCAGTGCAGAACCCTCAGCCTGCTTGCACAGATCCTTCACCCCAAAGGCACAGAATTTCTAGCTTCTTCCCAGTGCAGATCCTTGATACAGACTTGCATGTGACATTATCATGGGCTCTAGGCTTCCAATTAGACTGGTGGAGGCCGCTGCCAAGGCTCTAGGTCTTCAGCTGGACTTGTGTAATACATTGCATCTTGGGCCTGGATTCTTTGAGTCTATAGTGTGCATCTAGATCTTCACTCTTTTGCATTTGACTCTTTTGGTGAATATTATAAAATAATCCTGTAAATTATGTGTCCTATATTGAAACTTTTCTTTTGTAAACCCTAATACAATGCCTAGACTGGCCATTTGTCATAGCTGTGCAAAATTTAGTGCAAAGATAACATACCAGGAGTGTGTTTATGCAGGGGACAGTTGGAGGCACAGACTTCCCTCTCAAATATGCTAATGTGAATACTCTACCAATAACAATGCTAATAGTAACAGTAAATCCAATGCCCTAGACAATAAGTCTAACCATGTAAGACAGGTTGTACCAGAGTCATTCTCTCAAGTGTGTGTTGCTTGGCTTGGAGCCCACCTGCAGCTCACAAGGGAGCCTTTGAGGTGGGCATTCTCGTGAAGGAAGTAGTGGTAGATGCCCCCTGTGGATCATCTTCTGATTTTTGGCAGCGTTTGTTTGTATTTTGTACATGAACCTTTGTGTTAATTATTTCTAGAGCACTTCAGAACATTTTCAAAAGTACTGCCTTTTCAAAAGTACTTCAGAACATTTAAGGGAAAAAAGTTCTGATGGGCTCAGTTGAAGCCTATTTTTCATGATTTATCATGGCCTTTGCTACTCTACTATTCTCAGTAACAGTGATCTCAGTGATATCTGTGAGTGAGTGGGGGAACTGTCCAACTTGAAAGTGCCTTTGTCTGACTGGAGTCTTCTATTCAGTTTATATAACAATGTTGCAGGACTTCTGGGAGAACATGGCAGATAGATAGCAGCAGCTATGGAGGCTCTCTGAGATACCCCGCTTAGAATCGAGGAATAGTGCAGTGTGAGGAGTCCCAAGCAAGGGGAGATATACTTTGCTGACCCAGGAATGAACTAAGCTAAGAGAAACCAACTGAAAATGCAATCCTGGTGCTATAACAGGAACAGATAAAATCTCAGCATGGAAGCTGGAACCCGTGCCAATGGAAGCCACGATTTGAATTTTCTGCTGCTGCTGCTGCGTCCAAATTGGCATGGCAGGGAGAGAGACGCATGAAAGCTCTGAGAGTGGGAATCTGCAAATGGAGTTGAGAGCGGGACCAGCAGGGAGCCCTGCATCAACCTGCAGTGAGTGAGTGGAATGGGGACCCTTCTATGGAGTAGGAGGCTCCAGCAAAGGACATACTGGGACCAGGCAGACTTGCCGGAACAGGACGCTGCAGTGACTTTAGTCACATATTTCCCTTTCAAGCGGGATTGGTGGGGAGTGCCTGGCCTGGGTGATGATGCTGACTACAACCCAGTAGGTTAGCCCAAACCAGGTCCCAGTCCCTGGAGGTACACCCTAGTGGTGAAGCCTTTGGTAGGTTGACCTGGAGGGGTGGGCCCAGCAGAAGTTGCCCAGGTCTGTGTCTCCCTAGTACACTGCAGTGGGTGGGAACACCTAGCTGGCACAATTCAAACAAACTGTAACAGACAAAGAGAAAAAAACTGGGCCTCCTATATTCACTTGTATGGAAGAAACAAAAAGTATGGGAAGAGGGAGCAGCAAGAAAGGGTCCTCAGTCCCCAATCCTGAGAACACTGATCCAGGAAAGGGAAATGCAAAGGAGGACAGAAAACATGCAATATTAGACACGGCACCAATAGACATAAAGCAATATCTCCGGAGCCTCATAGACAAGTTTAAAAATGAAGTATTTAATGAAATAAAGCAAGATGTAAGTAGAATAGAGAAATGCTAAGCACCCCCAAGAAAAATCAGATGATGGAATGGAAGAACAAAAAAAAAAAAAAAAAGGGGAGAATTGTTTGATGGAGAAAATAGAGAAAACATAGAATACATGAAGCAGGTTCAAAGAGACTACCAGGAAACTAAAAGCTCTATTGTAAGCTGGCATAAGAGCTTGAAAGAAACTAAGGATAGATTATCTGAACTGGAGGGCAGATTTGTAATGTGGGAGCATGAAATGAAAAACTTCTTAAAAATAACAAGAAAACAAACAGCAACAATACAAAAACTAAAAGATGATAAGAGGATCTATAACTTAAGACTTAAGAACATAAAAGAAGTAGGGACACAAACAAATGGACTACAAAAACTATTCACAGAAATAATCCAAGAGAATTTCCCTAATTTAGCAAAAGGTAAAGATACTCAGATGTATGAGGCATACAGGACCCCAGCCACCTACAACCCAAACAGAGCAACACACAGGCATATAATAATCAAAATTCCAGAAATCCAATATAAGAACAGAATATTAAAAGCCATCAGAGACAAGAAACAGATCACTTACAAGGGAACACCCATCAGAATTACAGCAGACTTCTCGGCACAAACCATCAATCACGAAGAGCATGGAGGGAAATAATTCAAGCTTTGAAAGATAAAAACCTCCGGCCAAAATTGATATATCCTGCACAACTATCCCTAGAAATTGATGGAAAAACAAAGTGCTTCCACGATAAAAAAGAACTAGGGGAATTTACAACCACCAATTCAACTCTACAGAGAATACTGCAGGATATTCAGAAAAGGAAAATACCAAGATTCCAGAAACAGTGGCAGAGAGGCCACAATGAATGGAGCAGAAAGCAAAATGAAGAAGAGAAACTGACAACAAATGACAGAAAAAGAGCTCAACAGAAATGAGGCAGAGAAGATTGGATGGGAGGAACAGTTATTTTGGAGAAAATAAGACATCATAATAGCTAGTGCTGATTTAGTATCATCTTCTTTTGAAGTCCCGTCAAGCTTTTATTCTTCTGTCTCCATTGGTCTTAACAGGTTGTATCTTATTGGATTTTATTATATGCGATAATATAAACAAAAACTTTTATAGACAAGGAGATTATACAGAAACCATTGTTAATTTTCTGATAGTTGGTTCTAAATACCCAGTAATACTTAGATTCTTTTGAATAGTTTTACATTGTCTTGATATGTTTGGTGCTACAGTATACGAAGTTATACTCAAAGATTTCAAGGTAAGAGACACTATGGTAACTACTTTTATGTCAGGATATCTTGTGATGAAACACTATTTTGCTTAAATTGTTATGCTTTGACCTGCGCTGTTTTGTTGTTATGCCCTTTTTAATCTCAATCTCTTTTTTAAAAGTATTTACTTTTTTATTTTTATCTTTTTAATTAAGGGAAAAATAAAAAATAGCAGGATACATTATAGTAACCCACTTTGATTTCCTATTAACTTGATTTGAAACCCTGTATTGCCCTCACCATCTTGTTTTGACTGATTTTCCTCTATTCTGCTTTGCTTGATAGTACCAAGTTTGAAAGTATAGGCAACAACTCTAAAGACAATAAGATTCATTATGACGCCCATTCTGGTTGACTATTATCTTCTTTTAAAGTCCTATAATGTCTCCAATGTTTTGGTTTTATTCTTTACTGTGTTGTTCAATTTTATTATAACTGATGATATAGGCAATTCTTTTTAAGATAGCAAGAGGCAGTATGGTAACCATTGTTGATCACTTAGTATTTTGTTTTTACATTATCTATTATGTCCATCCTTTTGATTTGACTGACTCTGTTCTGTTATGTCACATTTGGCTTTAGTCTCTTCAAAAAAAAAGTAATAAGAACTGTGGGAGTAATAAAACCCAAAATGTGTAATTGTCATTGTACAAAAGAAAGGAAAAGAAAGTGCTCTAAGGGATATAACTGCATATATATTTAAGTGTATAAGATCAATAACCATATTTCTGAGTTTTGTTGGATCATTGAACTAAACTGTTTGCAGTCTCACTGTTTGAAGGTCCACTTTACATGCTTTAATCTTGTAACTTGAACAATTATTTCTAAGATAACAATGTGTAATCTATTAGCTGGTGATTTCCTACTGCATATTTTTCTGAAATTCTGTATAACTTGTACCCTTTTTCTGTTTTTTTCTTTTTCTCCTTAAATAAAATTTAAAAAAAAACCAATGTTATGTGTTAGACATCCTTCTCCCCTGCCACCTTGCAGTTGTTGGCACTGAGGTTGGTAGGAATAAATGACTTGATTGCACAATAGTTTGGTATAAAAGCAAGGGCTTCTGGTATGTTTTTTTCTCCACAGAACCCTGATTACCCAAAGGCAGTGACAGTGGAATAGTGTGGTTCCATGCCAGTGTCAGGAAGAACCTATCTTTGCAAGATTTGATGTGAACATCTTGGTTCCTGTCTCGATTACTTTCTTCTTGTTGCTGAGACAAAAATACCTGGCACTCAAGGTTAAAGGACAAAAGGTTTACTAACTTATAGTTTATAGAGGTTTCAGTCCACAATGGCTGGTTCCAAGGAATGGGGGCATATGGCAGACGGGCAACAGTTCAGGGTGGCAGAAGACTGCAAAAGCAACAAGAGAGAAGAGACAAGCCTCTTTCTGTCCCTTATATTGTACACAGGCTACCCACTCTAGGGCGGGTGTAGCAATCACTCCTTTAATCCTAGCATTGGACCATGAATCAAGCACAAACTCTAGATTCAGCCACTCCTGAAAGCCTGCCCCCTATGACTGCATGAGACTTTGGGGAGGGCATCTGGACACAAACCATAACATGCTACCCTGACCCCCCAAAGACTTACATTCCTTCATGCAAAAGGCATTTAGCCCATGTCTAAGAGTTGCCAGAGTCCTAACAGTTTCAGCACTGCTGAAAAGTCCAAGTCCCAAGTCTTCTTTGAGATTTAAGGCAAATTCTTAGCTATGAGCCTTTGTACAAATTAAAAGTTAAAAACGTCCAATAGTCAATGGTACAAGATAAACATTCTCTTTCCAAATACAGGGGAATACAAAGGAATGGGATCAAAGCAAATCCAAAATCCAGCAGGGCAAACATTAAGTCCTGTATTTTCATCTGAGGCAATCTGTGGCAAGATGAGATCTCGAAAGGACTTGGCTGGCTCCATCCCTATGGCACTTTTGGTGGTTTTAAACTCCCAGTTTCTCTCTTGGTCTCGCTCTGCATGCTCTTTGAAATTTTCCTCAGATATTCCATATTCCTGGCTTCTCCAAACTTGTGGATTCTCCACTGCACCTTTGGATTCTCATAGTTTCACACTGCCTTGTCAGAGGCACACTGCCTGGCCTTCCAAAATCTGGATGGAAGCCTTCCTGACCCTCTAATCTTCCTTTCTGTATGAAGATAGAACCAATGCCACATGGATAATGTCAAGGTCTGTGGCCAGTAGGAGCAGTAGTCAGGCTTCCCTGTCTCTTGATTGTAGGGGTTGAGTGCCTGAATTGCCGAGCATTCTGAACCCAATACTGAGGAACAGATTCTCTGTGCTGCTGCTATTCTGGAACATGGTGCTCTGGGCTTTCTTCTCAAAGCAGAATCTTTTGCTTTTGCAACACTGAGACTGCAAAGGGTGGAGGCCTGCTGTTTCTTTGGATGCCCTCAGGCATTGCTGATGCCCTCTCAACAATCAAGATCTCCTCTGCTCTATCTTTGCACTCCACAGCTCTATGGGAGCTTCCTTTCTGGCCAAACTTATGATGTTTTAAATCATTCTTCTGTGCTCTTTGCTCTTGATTGTTAATATAATCTGGCTAAAAGGCTGTAATAGTAGCCATGCCAGCACTTAAACATTAGATTGCTTGAAATTTCTTCTTTCATATTTATTAGTCTGCTGCCCTTCACTGCAGTCACAGGAAAAGTCTCTGGACATGAGAGAAATGCAAATAAACTTTCTGCCAAGCCATAATGCACATCATCTGGAGTCCAACTACCAATGCAGCCTTTCTTCCCAGCAGGAACTTCTAGAGCCTGATATTTATGAGAAGGAGTTCTACAACCTTCTGGTCTTCTGATCTCTGACCAGAATATCCCATAGAGAACAGCCTAAGACAATCTAGCTCTACTTTTTCAGCTGACATCTATGAATCATTCCAAACTCTTCCCACAGGCCATACTCAATGATTAGTTTTATTTATTTATTTATTTTTTTGAGGCAGGGTCTCTCTATGCAGTTCAGGCTGGCATTGAGCTCACTTTGTAGCCTAGGCTCGTCTTGAACTTGCAATTATCTTCCTGCCTCAGCCTCCCAAGTGCTAGGATTACAGGCATGAGCCACCATGCCTGGTTAATGATTAGTTTTATATAATCAGGTATAGTCAAAGCAACAACTCCTGGTACCAAAGTCTGACTTAGTTACTTTTCTCATTGCTGAGACAAAACACTTGTCACCCAAAGCCAAAGTGGGAAAGATCCATTCATCACATAGTCTGTACAGGTTTCAGGCTACAATCAGTTGGATCCAAGGCATAATGACACATGCAGAGGGGCAGCAATTCATAGCCCTTGTCTGTCCCTTATATTGTTTGCAGGCTCCCTGCCCTAGGGTAAGTGTAGCACTCATATCCTTAATCCTAGCATTCTACTATGAATCAGTCATAAACTATAGGTTCAGTTACCTCTGACAAGCCTGCTACCATGACCATATGAGGCTTTGGTGGGACATTTAGACACAAACCATAACATTTCCAGACTGACATGTTTCTGCTATGGTATCTTAAGTCATTTCATTCCCTGGATTTCAGGTTAACTCCATGAGAAGAGATGAGGTTGGATAGAAGATTGGTAGGTTTCTCTCTTGACTTACTTTCTAAGTTGCATGGGGAAAAAGCCATAGAAAGTATTAGGGACTGCCTCCTCCTTCTTCTAGCCAGTTATAACACAGATTTAGAAAGTAGAAGAATGGGAAAAAGCTAGAGCTTCCAGTGAAATCACTCCAATGATTCAATTTTATTTGCCTTCCACACCAGACACATTTCTCAGGAATTTTGATGTATCTGTTCCATTCAACATGTCATTCTGTTGTAGTTCACAAATAAACAGAATTCTAGGATTTAGAATACTTTCATTCTAAAGTAAGGATGGGAGATGGATGGGAAACCTGAGGTTCAAAGGACCAGGGATTTTCCTGAGGTCATGGAAAGAAACAGACACAAGATGAGGGGACTTGTTCATTCTAGGAATATTATCACAGACAAATCTGGATTATTTAGTGGGTACATCTTGATGAATTTTCAGATAAGTATATTTACCTGTGAAATCATCACTACTATTTAAACCATTATAAATCCATCATCTCCAAAAGTTCCTGCTTGCCCTCTTTAACTATTATTATTGAGATAATAATGCTTATCCTAAGATCTATCCTTTTAACACATTTTATAGTATACCACATTGTACTGTTACAGACACCATGCTATGCAGTAGATTTCTAATACTGACTCACCTTCTGTAACCAGAATTTTGCCCTTTGACTAAAGCATCTTTGCTTTCCTCTCCCGAAGTTCTTGTAACCATAATTTAATTCTTTGCTTATGTGAGTCTGACTATGTCAGATTTTCCATGTAAGTCTTTGCTGGGTTTTATCCACATGAAAGTAAGATCTAGTATGTTTCACTCACTCTTATTTTCAGTCTCTAGCAAAAGGCCTGTACTCAGGAAATAGTTGTTGAAGAGTTGAATAAGTGAATGAAGCAATTAGAAAATGGGTTGCAGAAGAATGTGTGATGTAGGTTATTATTCTCAGTTCCATAGCCAGAAAGCCTTCACTTTACCCTTGTCCAGTCAGATCACACAGATTTAACCTAAAATAAGCCAGGCAAAGGAGGATGGATGTGTCTTTACAATCCATTCTTGTTCCTGAAAAAAAAATCCTACAAGCTAGTGTGTGTCCTACATTATCAGAGCTTTCTCATCTTCATAAAAATCAAATTCCAGGACAGTGCATTGGGGAAGACAGACTGAAAAAGCCTATCCAAATGGCAGAAACCAAGCCCAGTTTCAGTCCAAATTTGGAAAGGAGTTAGGGTTGGCTTCTACAGTGTTGTGAAACTGGAAATATTTGGTCTTTGATTATGCTGGCAATAGGGTGAAATGTCAGCTTGGTTGGCTTTGGAATCTCTTCCAGAGGATTGTGGAACACACTCCTGGGCGTGTCTTGGAGAGTCATGGAAGTGTGACTTTGGGGTCTGGGCTGTCATGAACTCAGCAGCTCTGCTCCATCACACACTTCCTCAGTGATGTTTCTGCCTTAAAGCCAGTTGACCATGGGCTAAATCTCTCTAAAATGTGAGTCAAATAAACCTTTTTTCTTAAATTGTTTGTATCTGATATTGTGACAAAGAGTAAGAAAGCTGACTTGAAACAGTTACTATTCTATCAACCATCAGCACAGTAATGCACAGTGCTTTACATACTTCCATGAGGTGCCTGGAGGGGCCGTGTCTCTAAATGTTGATTTTAGTATCTTTCATCAAAACTACCATGGGGTTAGTGCTTTATTCTCAGCTATT
Source organism: Cavia porcellus (assembly GCF_034190915.1). NCBI lineage: Eukaryota > Metazoa > Chordata > Mammalia > Rodentia > Caviidae > Cavia > Cavia porcellus. The sequence continues at coordinate 83,328,564 of NW_026947485.1, read as the reverse complement.
GGAGAAAATAAAAGATCAACGTATACAGTAGATTCTCGGTGAGTCATTTACAGCTGATCAGTTTACTATTTTACACCTTTGAGAAATATTTGTTCTTAATTTTTAGGGATCTAACTTGAGATTTTAGAAGAATATTTTAGTGATGGGAATAGGAGAGGATTCATGACACACAGACCCTTGTCTTTCACGTATGTACACACATGACACACAGATCAAAGTGTGCACAGGTAAGGAAAGGCAGCCAATGCATCAGGGAAGATAGGAACCTCAGCTACAGAGCATAGTAAACCCTGTCTGCTATCATAGTGGTCAGTTCTGTGACCTTTGTGTCAAGATCAAGTCTCTTGTCTAACTCTGGTAAATAAAATTTCTTTCTTGGGCAGACCTTAGACTTTCAGCTGACAATATACAATAAAGTAATTATTTTATTAGGAATACATTTGTCACTACCAAATAATTGTTATATTTCAACCATGTAAAATAGTTTTTGAAAGAGGAAATTAAGAAGATATTGCTATGAATCTTACTGGAGCTAGTGAAAACTTTAGGTTTTACTGGAGGGGAATAAAGGGCCCTAATTAGAAGTGGTTTTTATGGACCTCAAAGTCCATTTTAAAGAAGGGCAGGCAATAAATTTGAGGGAAAAGCTGATGTGGTTGGATTCTTACTAACTTCCCTGGTGCAGTACAAAGTTAGATTTGGATTAAAACAAGCCAATACCTGTCGTCTATCATTCCATGTCCTTCTAAATGTCAGACTGGCACTACTGGTTTGCTTACCCCCTTCTCTACGTCCATCCTGGTCAGAGTCACCCGTGGCTCATGCATGGAGTAGTCCAGCAGCCTCCTAGTGACTTCTCTCATCAACACTTACATCACAAGCCATTCTGCACGCTGTGGTTTAGAGGAAGATCCCTTAGTGACTTTCTGTGTTCTTGCAGACACAACCCCAGGCCACCTCTGGTTTGTGTGTGCCCACACCACAGCAAGTTGTCAGCCCTGCCCATCCATGTCTGCTCATCTCACACAGCCTCTCTGGACACCAACACCATAATGTGTTTGAGGCAAGAAACTGCAAGAGACTTTGGTGTCTGCAAGAGGCTTAGTTTTTCCTTTGCACGGCCTTTGCTGCTTTGTGTACTTTATGTCTCCTGTTCTCACTGCCTTCTATTAAATGGTTGCTTTCTTCTCACTCATGGGGCAGATCTTCACTCAGTAATCACTTCTCATACAAGCTTTCTCCGAGGTCCTGCCCAGATTATAGTTCTTTCTCTGTGTCCTCATAGCACATGTGCTGGTTTTTATAGCACAAAGCCACAAAAATTTCCACTTATATCCCTGCTTTGCACTTTTTAACCAATGGTGAAAGAGCTATTAAGAATGTACTTCAGTATAAAAATAATATCCTGAAAGAAAATGGGAAGGAGTGAAAGGTTATATAGATATAAACTGATAGCTGGAGGAGGGAGCTGGGCCAAGCTGCAGGACCACACTCTGGCCTTGCTGACTGCCTTCTCTCACCTGGAGGGCACACGGCAGCTGCCCTGCCTAGAGGAGGGAGCTGGGCCAACCCACTGGAAATTGCTCCAGCCCTGCCTGTGACCTTCTTTCGGCCTGGAGAGCACCAGTCCTACTGCTACTACCTGGAGGAGGGAGCAGCCCTGCTGAGGAGGTGTGAGGCCTACTTAGGCCATAGGGGGACCTTCTATCAGCCTGGGGAACTTTGCCATCCAAGGAGGTGGATGGCTACACAACACCCAATCTCTGGGAGAGTATGAGATCTTTGCTCTAGAGGGTTGGGGACCTGCTGGGCTTGCAGCCACACTAGATTGGGCTTAGCAGGATTTGGGCCTTCCTGGACTACACCTGGTGGCCTTCTTTCCATCAGGGGAGCTTTGCTGCCAGAGGGGGGAGCTGTGTAGCTTGAGGAGGCTTTAGGTCTACCTGAGAGGAGCCTGGCAACCTTCTTGTAATCTGGCAGCCTCGCTGCCCAAGGAGGGAGCTATGCTACCAGAGGAGTCCCAGGAACCCAGGACATAGGAGACAATTTCCAACACGCCCAGGGGAAGCTTTGGAACAACACTTGAAACACAGAAATATAGGAAAATGACAAAATGAAAGACCAAAATGCAATCTCAAACATCCAGCCCATCCCAAGAAAGCCTAGGAGCCAAGTACATGGAAGAAAATACATGCCATATGCTGAAATACCTGAAATAATAGTAGCTGAAAAAAAGAAGCAACTTTACGAAGCTTTAAAGGAATTCAAACTAGAAATAACCTTCCAGGTAAAAGAAGAAATGATAAAAGAAGTGAAGGAGAGGCTGAACATATGTAAAGAAGACACAGTTAAAAAATTGGAGGAACTAAACAAAAAGATAGAATTACTGGATGAACAATATAAGAAACAAACAGAATACATAAAGCAGATGCAAAGAGATATACAGGAAATCAAAAATTACATTGAAAGTTGTAAAAACCACCTCAGTGAATGTGAAGACAGAATTTCAGACATTGAAGACAAGTTTGCAGCCAGTGAATAGGAAAGGAAAGGTCTTTTAAAAATAACAAGAAAGCAGGAAATAAAAATTCAACAACTGCAAATGACGCAAAGAAAAACAACATAAGGTTGATAGGAATAAATGAAAAAGAAGGGGACAACATAATGGATGTCAAGAGGATATTTAGAGAAGTAATAGCTGAAAATTTCCCAAACATGAGATTGGAAACTGATATCAGGATCAGTGAAGCATATAGAACTCCCAATAGCCATAACCAAAATAAAACTACACCCAGACATATAATAATCACCATCCCAGAAATCCAACAAAAGAATAGAATATTAAAAGCTGTCAGAGAGAAAAGACAGATCACCTATAAAGGAAAACCTATCAGAATTCACAGCAGACTTCTCAGCACAAACAATAAAGTCAAGAAGAGCATGGAGTGAAGTATTTCAGATCCAAAGGAAAATGATTTCCATCCTAGACTGATGTACCCTGAAAAACTGTCCTTCAAAATGGATGGAGAAATAAGATACTTCCATGACAAAGAGCAGCTGAAAAACTACATGATCACCAAGACAACCCTGCAAAGAATACTGAAAGATAGCCTATATACATTTAGGAAAAAAAAACACTAAACAAAGCAGACAATTAAACAGAACCAAAAGATAAAGATTCAACAGCAGAAAGATAACACGTCAACAATAAAACAACATATAACAGTTATACCCATTAATGTAAATGGTCGCAATGCACCAATTAAAAGAAACAGACTGGCAGAATGGATCAAGAAACAAAATCCAACCATATGCTGTCTACAAGAAACCCATCTAACCCAAAAGAATACTCACAGACTGAAAGTCAAAGGATGGAAAACAATACTTCATGCAACAGGACCCCTCTTGTAGTCAGGGGTTGTACACAGAGAACAACTAGGATTAGGACATGGAGTTCATAATATTTTTATAATGGCCACTGGAAGTTAAAACAAGAAAATGCAGGAAATCTATCTGCAACACCAAAGACATAGATTATTTAGTCAAGAGCCTAAACCCCAAGGCAATGTGCCACATGAGTCCAGATAAAAACCCAGAGCTCAGGATAATGCCTCCCATGAGTCCACCTGGAAGTCCAGAGTCCACAAGAAGGGCTCATGCCAGTCTCTTTTATAGATATGTGTCAGGAATACCCAAGGGTCAGCGGTGGAAGCCAGAAAGTCTATGCCAGCAGGATGAAGGAGCTGTGCTAGTGGGATGAGGGTTCTATGCTGGAGCCAAGAAGTCACACTCACAACAAAGACCAGCGCTGTCCTAAAAGGCACCACAGCTGTCCTCAGCGACAGGGAGGCCCCGAGCTCCTCCTCTGACAAGCACAGTTGTGTACGTGCCAGGAGCAGCATGACGAGTTCATCCTGGAGACCAAGCAGCACGTGTCTTCCCCTCCCGAGCCAGGAAGTGATGCTCGATGTGAGGACCAAAGCTTCTCCAGAACCAAAGGTTCAGACAGCAACTCGTAGGAGAACTCACAATGCCTCCTTAAAATCTCAACCCCTCAATGCCTCAAACCCTCAACACCTTCCTTCTTCTCCACCTATTTATCCTGTCAACTTTCCTCAGGTGGAGCATCTTCACTCAATGCCAGGCTGATGTAATCCAGCTGGCGTTAAGTTGACCACCAGTTCTCAATCCATAACAACCCCTCCCCACAAAAAAAGTGCAGGGGTAGCTATTCTGTTTTCAGACAATGTGAACTTCAAACCAATAATGATCAGAAGAAATAAAGAAGGTCACTACTTACTGGTTAGGGGAAAATTTTAAGAGGAAGAGATAACTACCTTAAATATATATGCACCAAATTCCAGAGCACCCAGTTATATAAAGCAAGTATTAACAGAAATGAAAAACCAAATTAGCAGTAATACAATTATAACAGGAGATCTTAACACATCATTGACACCAATGGACAGGTCAACCAGACAGAAAATCAGCAAAGAAATAACAGAACTGAATCACACCTGTGAACAAAAGAACTTGATAGACATATACAGAGTATTCCACCCAACAAAAACAGAACACACATTCTTCTTAGCAGTACATGGGTCATTCTCTAAAATAGGCAATATATTATTGAACACATTTAAATAAATGCAAAAGGGTTGAAATTATCACTTGCATGTTATCAGATTATAGCACCATGAAATTAGAAATTAATGATAAAAGATACTGCAAAAATCCCACAAACTCATGGAAACTGAGTAACACACTCTTGAGTAATCAGTGGGTCACAGAAGAAATTAAAGAAGAAATTAAACAATACCTACAAGCAAATGAAAACACAAATACAACTTACCAGAATCTGTGGGATGCAATGAAAGCTGTCCTCAGAGGAAAATTTATTGCACTGAGTTCCCACATCAGGAAAACAGAACAAATACAAATAAATAATCTGATGTTACAATTCAAACAGCTAGAAAAAGAAGAGCAAGTGAAGCCCAAAGCCAAAAGGATAGAGGAAATTATAAAAAATCAGAGCAAAAATCAATGCAATAGAGACTAAGAAAATAATCCAAAGAATCCATGAATCAAAGACTTGGTTCTTTGAAATAATAAGTAAAATTGATAAGCCCCTATCCAGCCTTATTAAAAAAAAGGAAGAAAAAGCTCAAATTCATGTTATAAGGAATGAAAAAGGCAAAATCACTACAAACCGTATAGAAATACAGAAGATCATCAACATCTATTTCGAAAACCTCTACCTTCAAAGGTTTGATAACACAAAAGAAATAGATTTGTAGAAGCATATGAAGTAACAAAGTAAGGTCAAGAAGATGTAAAACTGCTGAATAACTCAATTTCTATTAATGAAATTGAAAATGCAATTAAGTCCTTACCTACAAAGAAGAGCCCAGGCCCAGACAGATTCACTGCAGAATTCTACAAGAAATACAAAGAAGACCTAATGCTGACACTCCTCAAACTCTTCAATGAAATCAAAAGGGAAGCAATCCTTTCTAAGTCATTTCTGGAAGCAAATATTACTCTAGTACCAAAACCTTAGAAAGACCCAACTGAAAAAGAGAACTACAGACCAATCTCCCTAATGAACAGGGATGCAAAAATCCTCAATAAAATATTGGCAAATAGGATGCAGCAAATCATCAAGAAGATTATACCCCACGACCAAGTGGGATTCATCCCAGGCATGCAAGGATGGTTCAACATACATAAATCAATAAATGTAATCCACCACATCAATAAAGCCAAAAGCAAGAATTATATAATGATTTCTATAGATGCAGAAAAAGCTTTTGATAAGGCCCAACTTTCATTTATGATAAGAACCTTGCAGAAAATTGGAATAGATATTCTTTACCTCAATATAATAAAGGCCATCTATGACAAACCAATAGCCAGTATCATACTAAATGGCCAAAAATTGAAGGCCTTTACTTTAAAATCGGGCACAAGACAAGGATGTCCCTTATCACGGCTCCTGGAAATACTAGCCAGAGCAATTAGACAAGAGAGAGAAATAAAAGGGTTAAAAACAGGGAAAGAAGAAGTTAAATTATCATTATTTGCAGATGACCTGATACTCTACATAGAAGACCCCCAAAACTCCATTGAAAGACTCCTAGATATAATAAATAAATTCAGCACTCTGGTTGGATACAAAATCAATACTCAAAAATCAATAGCATTCCTCTACACTAACAAGAAAATCACAGAAAGAAATAAGAGAAGCCACATCCTTCACACTAGCAACCAAACAAATGAAATATATAGGAATTACTCTCATGAAAGAAGTGAAAGACCTATACAGGGAAAATAATAATACACTGAAAAAAGAAATTGAAGATGATCTCAGAAAATGGAAAGACACCTCTTGCTCATGGATAGGAAGAATAAATATTGTGAAAATGGCCATTCTCCCACAACTGTTATACAGATTCAATGCAATCCTGATAAAAGTAACATCAACATACCTCATAGATCTCGAGAAATTATTCCTAAAATTCATCTGGAGTGAGAAGAGACCTAGAATAGTAAAGACAGTTCTAAGCAGCAAAGGCAAGGCAGGAGGCATCACAATCCCTGACTTGAAGTTATACTACAAAGCAACCATGGTAAAATCAACATGGTACTGGAACCAAAACAGAGCCGAATATCCATGGAATAGATTAGAAGATACAACCACAACTACAAACACACTCAACCACCTTATCTTTGATAAAGGGGCCAAACAGGTTCACTGGAAGTACGACAGTCTCTTTAATAAATGGTGTTTGAAAAACTGGCTCTCCATATGCCGAAAACTAAAACTAGACCCAGGCCTATCACCATGTACTAAAATAAAATCTAAATGGGTCAAAGATCTGAATATTAAAACATAAACACTAAATCTATTGGAAGACAAATTGGGTAAAAACCTTGAAGATATAGGGGTAGGTAGAGAATTCATGAACAGGACTCAAACCTCACGGGAAATACTTCCCAGAATCAATAACTGGGATCACCCCTTATTAAAATGTTTCTGCATGTCAAAAGAAATCTCCAGTATAGTGAAAAGAATAGCCACAAACTGGGAAAAAGTCTTAGTTAACTGTCCCTCAGACAAAGTACTTCTGTCTAAAACATATAAAGAATTTAAAAAAGTCAGTTGCTTGTTCTTTTTTTTTCCTCTGTTGGCCCCCAAAATTCACAGATCCAATCCAAAAATCGGCCTCTGACACGAATACACACTTCTCAGATGAAGAAATACAAATGGCAAATAAATACATGAAAAAATGTTCGTCATCATTAGTCATTCGAGAAATGCAAATTAAAACTACATTGAGATTTCATCTCACTCCTGAAAAAATGGCCAGGATCAAGAAAACCATCAACAACAAATGCTGGAGAGGCTGTGGGCAAAAAGGAACTCTCCTGCACTGTTGGTGGGAGTGTAGACTGGTGCAACCATTGGGAGGTCAGTCTGGAGATTTTTCAAAAAGCTGGGATTGAAAGTCCCATTTGTTCCAGCTATTCCACTCTTATACCTATTCTCAGAAGAACTGAAAGCATCATACCACAGTGATATATGTGCATCCATGTTTATAGCAGCACAATTTGTAATACCCAGATCTTGAAAAAAAGTGTCCATCAACTGAGGAATGGATAAAAAAGTTGTATTTTTATACACTGGAGTACTATTCAGCTATAAAGAAGGATCGTATTGAAATATTTATAAATAAATGGGCACAGCTTGACACCATACTCATAAGTGAAATAAATCAAACTCACATGTATAAATACTGAATAGTTTCCCTAGTGTAAGAAATGACAAGAATACATAAAAGTATGTGGTAATCATAATTCCCCATTATATTGGTTTGAAGCCATATAGTGTTTTCATTCATTAATTGGAATGGTTTTATTCTGCGTTGTATGATTTTATTGTCTGTGATAGTATGATAATATTTTGGAGAAAACAAGACATCATAATAGCTAGTGCTCATTTAATATCATCTTGTTTTGAAGTCCCATCAAACTGTGGTTCTTCTGTCTCCATTGGTTTTATCATGTTGTATCTTATTGGATTTTAATATATGTGATAGTATAAAGAAATTTTTTTACAGGCAAAGAAATAATATAGAAACCATTGTTTGTTTTTTGTTAGCTGGTTCTAAATACCCTGTAATACTTTCATTCTCTTGAATGGTTTCATACTGTCTTGATATGTTTGATGCTGCAGTATACAAAGTTATACTGAAATATTTTAAGGAAAGACACACTATGGTAACTACTATTATGTCAGGTTATCTATGTTGCTTAAATTGTTCTGTTCTGACCTGTGTTGTTTTGTTATCATGTCTTCTTTTATCTCAATCTCCCCTTTTTTAAAAAATTAATTTTTTAAATAATTTTTTTAGTTAAGGGAAAAATAAATTAAAAAATAGTGGGATATATTATAGTGCCTTTTTTGTTTTCCTATTAACCTGATTTGAACCCCCATATTTCACTCACCATCTTGTTTTGACTGATTTTACTCTATTCTGTTTTGTTTGATAGTATCAAGTTTGAGAGTATAGGAAACCACTTTGAAGGCAATAAGATTCACTATAATGCCCATTATGGTTTGACTGTTATCTCCTTTTGAAGTCCTGTAAGGTCTCCAATGTTTAGGTTTTATTAGTTTTGTTTTGTACTGTTTTGTTCAATTCTATTATACCCGATGATATAGGCCACTCTTTTTAAGGTAGCAAGAGGCATTATGGTAACCATTGTTGGTCACCTGGTATTCTGTTTTTGTATCATGTACTATGTCCATCCTTCTGTTCTAAGTGACTATGTTTTGTTTTGTCACATTTGGTTTTATTCTCTTCAAAAAAAGTAGTAAGAACTGTGGGAGTAATAAAACCCAAAATGTGTAATTGTTATTGTAAAAAAGAGAAGAAAAGAAAGTGCTCTAAAGGATATAACTGCATGTATATTTAAGTGTGTAAGATAGAAAACCGTATTACTAAGTTTTTGTTGGATCATTGAACACAACTGTTTGCAGTCTCACTGTTTGAATGTTCACTTTGTATGCTTTAATTTTGTAATTTGAACAAATATTTCTAAGATGACAATATGTAACCTATTAACTAGTGATTTCTTAGTGTTTATTTTTTTGAAATTCTGTATTACTTGTACCCTTTTACTGTTTTGTTTTTTTTCTTTTTAAATAAAAAAATTTAAAAAATATATAAACTGATAATGATATAGATGTTTGTGTTGAATATAACCACAATATTCACTATGGCTACTATTAGCCACATATAGAAGATTTTAGAAAAGTTAATTTTAGAATACCAGGCATCAATAAAATGGGAATGCTGGAGCATAATTTTAGGGTTAGCCTTTTAAGGTCCTTATTTTGTTAGGAGGTAAGTGATTAGCATTTAGCTTCCCAAAGGCAATGGGGAAATTTGAATATTAATTCAATGTTAGATGATAATGGGAAATATTAATTTTTCTTAAGAGAGACAATATCGTATTTTTAGGTAGTAGTGAATGTCTTCTAATTTAAAATACGGTTTAAGGAAATGAATTCTGAAACATTTTAAAATGCCATAGTGTCTGTGCCTTGCCTGGAACAGATGGCCATGCCAATTAAAGGAGGAGATGTAAGGCCAAAGGACCTCATATACAGTGTAGGTGGCAGGCAACACTATGTTATTATCCTTTGCTTGAAGACAGTTGGGCTTATGCTATTCCCTTTAGCTGCGATGGCCGGCAGCTACTGTGGTCTTTGAGATCCTACAATGATACCTAACAATAAGGAAAAAGCAAATTATGACCCTCCTCCTCAATGAAGCCTTCTCTGTCAACCATCTCCCTTTTCTACAGCATTTATTTGTAAACAATTTGAGTACTATGGTTCGGAGTATAACCACGTCTTCACCTGTCATACCCCTGACTGCAGGATTGGGGTTAAAGTAAGCAGTTGGTATTCTGAACCCCAGAGTAGATGGTCAGGCTTTGAATTCCAGCACCTCCTCTCCTCTCTGAGCAGTGACCTTGAACACGTTACTTCATTTCTCTGTGCCTCAGTGTTCTCATTTGTAAAATAGCGATTATGACAGTGTGATATATTTCGTGTGATACGTAGATTCCTCAAGGAATTCATGAAAGGATTTACAACAGTGCTTTTAAAATTTTTTACAAAGAGAATGTTAGAACGCTCTCTGAAATACAGTGAACTCTGCACATTGTAACTCATTTTAAACATAATACATTTTGCAATTATATAGAGCTTCAGGCTTTAAAAACATTTGTGCTTATTATCACTTTTATTATTTCACTTTTTACTTACTTCACTTAATACTTGTGAGTAAGGCATGACATCTATTAGATACCTATTTCCTGAGAAAACTTACCCTGGTTATCCATTCAGGAATTGCTAAAAGGGAATTGATCTTCTTTTGATTCCTGGGCCCTTTTTTTCTGGTCCAATTGTGGGACTGCAGTAAATTGGTCATGGCTGATGATTAATTTTCTCACTTTTCTAAGGACTGTTTTTCTTGGCTAATGTTATTCTCAGACTGCATGTTAAGTCAAAACCACTGAAATCACTAACATTCTACTCAAAAGTGCCAATGGAAAATTTTAATCCATTTAGAACAACAGAACTAAACCTCAAAGGCTGGCTTGTGTCAGTCTGTGTGTTTCTTGGTTCCATTGCACAGTAGTTACAGATTCTTACAGCAGAGGATGGTGACTCTTTAGTGAGCCAGACTAGGGATGAGAGTGAAGGCAGATGCTGCTGCTTCTGCAAACACTCTTTTTATACATGAATGGTATAACTATTTCTGGAATATTTCTGAAATCTGAAGATATCACTTGGTTCTGTAAAAACACATTACTGTGAACAACTGGAAAGCAATTTCAAATCAAGCAATGTTGCCACTTACATTGTCACTACTAAACAAAGAAAATTTTAGTTGCCCTTGTTGCAATTATTTTTCTTGACCTATTACTGCTGTTATTATAATTATTGCTATCAAAATAGTGATTTTGTCAAATAAGGGTATAGTACTTTTCAGTTAGAATTTTTGCATTAACTATTGAACAATATTAGATGCATGCAACCATACTATATACAGATTTGATCAGATGAAAATAACTTTTTTTCTGCAAAGGGCTAAGTATTAAATGTTTTGGCCTTTCAGGTCATATGGCCTCTATGTTAACTGTTCATTTCTCCATCTTTGTTGTAAAGAAGCCACAGGCAATTGTTAAATGAATAAATGTGCCAAATAAAGCTTTATTTATAACAGTGTTCAACACTAAATTTGGCTGGGTTGCAGTTTGTAAAATCTAATTTGATTATGCAGGCTTTATCATCATTGCCTTGGAAGCTGTGGACTCTGAGGCCAGGGCTTAAGTGATTTTCTCAAGGGCATAGAGTGAGCTAGTGAAAGAATGAGGACTTGGGCCATGTCAGCTAACTCCAGGTCAGGTCTTCTCTACATCCCGAGGAGCAAAGGAATGAATCAGAAAAGGCACAACTCTACCCCATCTAGACTGGCCTTAAACAAGTCACTTTAACCCCCTTATCCATCTGTAGAATGAGGAAGCTGGATGAGGAGTCTTTAAGATCACTTCTGGCTCCAAAATGCTGTGTCCTTAGGGTCAGGAATGGGAAAGGATACTTTATTATGAAAATCTCAATTTAGTCATTACAAATACATTTATTTACAAAGAAATTATCATGAGCCAATCAGAAAATGTTTACTGAGCTTTACCATGCTGTGAAAAAATGAAAGAAGGCATCCCAGGGTTAACAGGGATAGACATGAAGACCTATGCATGGAAGTTGCTCATGTGTATTACAGCAGGTCAGTAAGTTTGATTAGCTTAGATGGTATGTGTTGGGAAATGTGGGAGATATTGATTTTGCATTGCATCCAGGTTAGTGAACATAAAGCATGAAAATCTTCAGCGTTGCCATGTGTTAGGCAGGGTTGTGTTCCCATCAGTGCCCACCAGTGAGATCCATCAGGGTTTAATCTCATTTTGGGCCTTGCAAGGAAGCATCTCTCTTGAAGCAGTTGAATGATCATGAGTTGTTCACTCAGGTCTCTTCTAGCAAGTTCCCCAGAAGAAAACTAGGCAGTTCTTACCCCAGAACTTCACTAATTCCCTTCCCAAAGATCCTAAAGTAAGAAGTAGTTTTCTTCAACACTTACTCATTTTTTCAAACAGATAGGCAAAGTAGAAAGGGGTATTTTGATAATCAAAGCTAGTTCTCATCAGTCAGCATAAGTACTTATCTGCACCACTGGAGTGTCCAGTGGATTAAACTATATGCCTTACCATTATAGTTCTGCAGTTTGGGTGTCCTTTAACTGTCCCCATGAGGCCTTTCCTCAGTCAGTCAGTTTGAAGACATAATTGGGGCATTACTCTATGAAAGGTGCTATCAGCATCCATACAAGGAAGGTGTTGGGAACCACTGAGGCCAAAGGCTGGGACCCATCCATTTAATCAATACCTGTTATTGCTCGCGGGATGCCAAGTAGCTCCCTCATGGTAAGCACAACACTTATTGAACATCTGCTAGTCAAGCAATGTCATATGCTTTGTTATCTTATCCAATCCTTCCAATGCTCATGATTTCTATTCTCATTGCACATATGAGAGGGAGGGAGGGTCTTACTGAGTCCAAGTTGCCCAAGTTCTTATATGGCAAGGTGTACATCAAGGATTCGAAATGCGGTGTGATTCCTGGCGCTTTCTCATTCATTACTACACAAATTCAAATGGGCTGGAAGCCATCATGTTTTAACAAAGAATGAGGTTAATGATTTTCTCTCTAAAACAGGTAGAAAAGCAGAAACACATATCCTCATAGCTGCATTCTCTGGTTGCCATGGAGATAATGCCAAGGGTGAGTATCGCATTTCAGGAGAGAGACAAGTCATACCACAGAATTATCTCTCTGAGGCTCAGAAAGCAAAGGCTTTACTCACTGTGCGTGGTGTGCAATTCTTCCTCTCTCTACTGTGCAGCTGTGACATGGTCAATCAGAGGCACCGCGGAAAAGCTGGATGCTTAGGGAAATCTTCATCACTAGTGCACCCTCAGTCAGCCTCAGTGCCTGCCGGTGGAGTGTCTCATGGCAAAGATGTGTGTCTCTTCTTAAATAAGTATGGTTAACATTTGGAAGATCATATGTAGCTGGTGTCCCGAGGACAGAAGGCTTAACCAAAGCCACACCAGGTTTTCTAGCTCTAAAGGCTCTGTATTCTGAGACGAGTTGGGAATGAAGTGCCATTGAGAGACAGGAAAAGTTTGATCTCCAAAAAATGGTCAAAATTAAATCTTTCTGTACACTGAGACATATTTCAGTATAAAGTTAAAAATTAGGTAATGGAGCAGTATGTTTTGATGAAATTATTTCTATTATCCTTGGTTGTCTTAGATATAAAGCAAAAAGACAAAGATCTGCCTCACTTTTTTCGTGAGAATCAAATGAGAAAATACTTCCTATGAAGTTCATTGGCATGGACTGAGTTGGTAGCTGTTGCTAGGAAGCAGTAAATTGTAGTTGCTATGGTAGCTGTGATCGTTACTAGGTGTGTGACCTTAGTGAAGTCACTCTGTACCTTAGCATTCACATCTGTAAAATGGGGACATTATAACTTACATTTTGATGTCCCTCAAGGCCATATTTGCTCATAGGTTGGGCTTCTGGGAGATGACTAGCCCATGGATATGACACTAGATCAGTATGATGGGTTTATAACTGGGTGTGATATTGTGAGGTGAAGTCCGGTGGGAAGAGGGGGGACATGGCCACGAACAGGTCATATCCCTCCTCCTCCATAAGTCCCTGCTGTGCCCTGTATGCCACGTCATGAACTCTTTCTCCTTGGCCATGCTGCCTTGCGTTAGAGCCAGCTGATGATGGAGCGAACATTCTACAAACTGAGCTCAAATAATCTTTCCTCCTCTAAACTGCGGGTGTCGTGGGATGTATCTCAGCAGCTAGAAAGTAACTAAGATGGGGGAAATGGTGTTACTCATCCCATGTGATACACAGTGGAATCAAAGTGGGGAGCGTGCGCGGGAACACCTGGGACCGTGCACCCTACGCAGTGCTTTCAGCTCCACTCCATCGTCATCAGCATCATCGTCATCACCACTATTACCATCATTTCATCCAAAAAAATCATTCTCTTTTGTCAGTGGACTTTGAGTTTTTAAAATGTTTAAATGTGAAAGTCTGTTGCTGGACAGGAAGGGTCTTAAGCAAGGTTCCACATTCTAATCATTTCCAATGCTGCTGCTGACTCTCTGGCCTCCGGATTACTGGCAGGGCTTTTAGTTGTATTTTATCTTCTCTAATATCCCACTTGGAAACTGAAGCAATCACACAAAAAGTACCGGAGGGGAGGAGCTTTTAGTTTTTTAGAATGTATAAAACATCTAAAGTATTCACTGTTTTCAAAGTGATATTTGAGGACAAACATAATATCTGTGTGAAGTATTGAGTTTAAAGAAAAGAGTTGAATAAGTTGACAGTGTTAAAATTATGCTGTCAAGAATTCATTTCTCAGAGCCATCTCTAGCCTTTGGTTTCAATTGCACATGCTGTCATTAAGATGGGGAGATTTATTTTTCCTCTAATTGCAACCTGACAACCAGTTTTAAAGAAATATAGCAGAGGTGCCTACTGTTTAAAAGGGTGCAAAATTGTGGCATTACTTACATGTACACATCATAAAGATGATGGCATGCAACAAAGAAACCAGGGAAAATCAGGCTATGTGGATCCCTGTGGTGCTATTCAGGTGTTTGAAAATATATAACAACCAGTAATTCCTCTATTGAGGGAAGACAGAGAAGCACCCCCTCTTTCAGAGAATGGGAGTTTATCCTCTTTTGTGAAATTTTCTGCTTTTTGCATCCTCATGTATTAAATATAGAGCATGTAACATTTATCTCTTACAGCTTTTTCAAGCTCTGCGTATGGTTCCCCCTTTTAACCTTGGAAATTTCACATGTAATTGATTAGACAAGTGATGATCCAGTGATTAGGATAAGGGCATAGAATCAGTCCATGACTTCTTTCCTCATTCTGCCTCTTGTGTACTGTAAGGCATGTATCTATTCTGTCTCTACTTGGAGTCCTTAATTTTTTATTTGTGTCCATTGCATTTTCCTCAATGATCTCAGAAGGTACTTGTTTGTTGCTAGGTTTTGAGACTATACTCAGGAAACATGAGCTATATCACAGCATACCTTAGATGAGCACTGGAAAATTAAGCCTTCTACTATGAAAACTTAGAAGACAAAACATGAGGGAATGAATGGATTACAATTAGCTGCATTAGGGAGTAGTCAGTAGAGCCAAAATATTCTGAATGGAGGCTTAAGCTCCAGTTCTTTGGCTCTTTAGGCTTGAATCCCAGTTGCCCTATGACCTCTGTAGACAAGGGAGATGATCCAAGAGCAGCAAAACCGGTCTGGTAAGACAGGGAAAGATTCAACAGAAAGTGGTGTTTTGGATGAAACATCACTACCAAAGAAGATGCAGTGATAGAAAAGAAGACTGTGAAAAGATTCTCAGTATTATTAGTTATTAGGGAAATGTATATTAAAACCACAATAAAATGCTGAGTATTATAATTGCTGAAATTTTAAAAAATCAATGATCATCTCAAGCGTTGCTGAAGATATGGGGGAATGAAATTCTCATGGATGGCTGTCGGTAAGGTACAGTGATGCACATGTCAGAAAACACTTGGCAGTTCCTTAAAACAAACTGTCATAATCATGTAATGGAATAATCAGCAATGAAGATTTCCAGTAAGTGGAGTGGTGAGCAGCAGAGAAAAGAGCCTCTTTTAAGATTTGGTGTCCAGACACTGTAATACAGGGACATGAAGAAGAGGAGAAAGAGGGAAGTGAGTCCCTTAGATCCAGGAAGGATCTGAAGTGATGGTTGAAGCCCATGGGACACAAACTTCAATGAAGAAGGAGGAAGCAGGCTTCTTCTCCCTGAGCCTGGATTCTCTGTGTGAGAGGGGCAACTCAACCTGCCGGTACACTGTGACTCCTGGCAACCTCAGGGGCCTCTATGGAGAAACGCACCAGTGGAGTAAAGCAGTAGATGCATGGACTGCACCTGCTGGTGAATTATTCAGTTCAGTGTCCTGCAAGAGAGGGCGATTGGTCAGGAGCTACCCTGGAGAGACGCCAACAGAGCAACTGCTGGCTCCACTTAGCAGCTCCAAGCCAAGTTCAAGCCGGTAGGAGGTGCACTGACTGCTGCAGGGTGAAGGAGTTTGGTTCCAGTCTCGTGGTCAGAAACCAGCCTGAACTTCAGTGGGAATAAAGGTGCAGACTTGCTGGGATTATCCACTACCCCATTGTAATGCTACAGAAGAAATTAGTTTATACAATTAAACAACAATGCCAATACAACATGCTGAAATTTATGAGACAGTGAAAGCATTCCAATGAGGGAAATTTATAGCAGTGAATACCCATATGAAGGGAGAGATCAAATAAACAACTTAATGCTGAAGCTCAAGCTTCTAGAAAAAAAAGAACAAGCCAAACCTAAAGCTTGTTTAAGGGAGGAAATTACAAAAATCAGAGTAGAATTTAATGCAATCGAGACTAAAAAGAAGTACAAGGAATTAATAAATCAAAGAGTTGGTTCTTTGAAAGCTTAAATAAAACCAACAAACTCTTAGCCAAACTTATTTTTTAAAAGTAAAGAATTAAATCCATGCAATTAGGAAAGAAAAAGGTGAAATCACAATAGACCCTGCAGAAATCCAGATCATCTATTCCTACTTCAAGAACTTGTATTCCAATAAGTTAGAAAATGCAGAAGAAATGAATGGATTCCTGGGTACATATATTTAGGCTGAATCAAAAAGATATGAAAATTCTAAATAATGTTATATCATTTAGTGAAATTGAAGATGTAATTTTAATTTAAAACCTACCAACAGAGAGAAGCCCCAATAGATTCACTGCTGAATGCAACAAGTTTAGGGAAGACTTAATGCCACTATTTCTCGAACCCTTTAATGAAATTGAGAGTCACTGTTGTAGTCAGGGATTGCAAGGAGAATAAGACAATACAGGACACATGATGCATGGTATTACTTTGTGATGATCACCCAGAGTCAAATACAAGAAGTGCAGGAAATCTGTCCACACACTAAGACCCAGAGAATCCAGCTGAAAGCTTAAATCCCATAGCAATGTTCTGCATGAGTCCAGCTGACAATGCCTCTCACAAGTCCAACTGGAGGTCTAGAGTTCTTTTTTAAAAATTTTACTTAAAGAAAGACTAAACAAAACAGAAAATAGGTAGAAATAATACATAGGTTCAGAGAAAATAATGAACAGTAAGAAATCACTAGTCAAAGTTTACATATTGTTGTTTTACAAATAGTTGTTCAAGATACAAAAATGGAATATGTAAAGTGGGAATTCGAACAGCGAGACTGCAAACAGTGCTGTTCAACTGTCCAACAAAAACTTAGTAACATGGTTGTCAATCCTATACACTTAAACATACATGCAATTATGCATATCTTCATTTACGTTTAGATTAAATTAAAGCAGGTTAAAATCATTCTGAACAAAGAATAATAGTATTGCTGGATTTCACATCATGACACTCCATGATCAGCACTGAGTACTGTAGTGTCTTTTTTAAAAATTTTAATTTAAAGAAAGACTAAACAAAATGGAAAATGGGTAGAAATAATACATACTTTCAAAGAAAAAAATAAGCAGTAAGAAATCACTAGTTCATGTTTACAGATTGTCTTCTTACAAATAGTTATTCAAGATGCTAAAGTGGAGCATATAAAGTGGGGATTCAAATAGTGAGATTGCAACCAGTTTTGTTCAACGCTCCAACAAAAACTTAGAAATCTAGTTATCAATCCTATACACTTAAACATACATGCAGTTATCCATATCTTCAGTTATGTTGAGATTGAATAAACCTAAGCAGGCTAATATCACTCTGAACAAAGAATAACACTATTGCTGGGTTTCACATTATGACACTCCAGGATCAGCACTGAGTATTTTACTCTTTTTCTTCAAAGTATCTGTTCATTTCATCATGTGTCATGAGATCAGTTCTCATAAATTGTTTATGGATTCTACACATGCATGAGTCTTAACATGTATTTCTATTCTTTTTATATTAGGGAGAGAAACAAGACAAAGCAAGACAAAGCAAAACATATTCTTATAAACACATGAAACAAAAAAAAAACATATAAGACCATTGTACAAAGAGTTCTACCATGGTTCCTGTGTTGTCTATTGTTATCTCCAATAGAATTGACTATATCATCAGACATAGTATAATTGAATGTATCAGTACATAACAGTATTAATAAAAACACAACTTTATATATAGTATAAAGCTTCAAAAACTGGCAGTTATCAAACCAGAATGTGTATCATAGAGTCTTGTCATCTTCAGTGTAGTTGCCTATACTCTCAGACTTGATACTATCAATCATATCTCTTTTGAATAAAATCTTCTCTGCCTCATTTCTATTATGCTCTTTTTTTTTGCCATAGTTGCCTTCTTATCTTCTTCATTCTGTTTTCTGCTCCTTTCATTGAGGCCTCTCTGCCACTGTTCCTGGAATCCTAGTACTTTTGTCTCTCTCTAGAATGCCCTGCAGTATTCTCTGTAGAGTTGGATTGGTGGTTGCAATTTCCCAAGTTCCTCTTTGTCATGGAAGCATCTTGTTTCTCCATTAATTTCTAGAGACAGTTTAGCAGGGTAGATCAATCTGGGTTGGAGGTTATTTTCTTTCAGAGCTTGGAATATTTCTCTCCAAGCTCTTCTTGACTTGATGGTTTGTGTTGAGAAGTCTGGCATTATTCTGATGGGCCTTCCTTTATAGTTGATTTTTTTCTTGTCTTTAACAGCTTTTAATATTCTGTTCTTATATTGAATTTCTGGGATCTTGATTATTATAGGCTTGGGTGTAGCTCTGTTTTTGGTTGTAGGTGGCTGGAGTTCTGTATGGCTCATATATCAGAACACCATTTCCTTTTTCTATGTTTGGGAAGTTTTCCTTAATTATTTCTGTGAATAACCTTTGTAGTTTCTTTGTTTGTATCCCTGCTTCTTCATTCACATTCTTTATTCTCAAGTTATAGATCCTCTTGTCGTCTTCTAGCCTTTTTATTGTTACTTCTTGTTTCCTTGTTATTTTAAAAAAGTTTTCCCTTTCATCATCCCACATTGCAAAATTGTCCTCCAGTTTGGATAATCTATCCTTAGTTTCTTTCAAGCTGATTTGTCATATTTCTATAGAGTTTTTAATTTCCTGGTGATCTCTTTGAATCTGCTTTATGTATTCTATATTTTGTTTATATTCTTCATCAAATGGTTCTCTCCTTTGTTTGAGTTCCTCCCTTCTTCCATCTGTGTCTGCTTGAGGGGTGCTTAGTATCTCCTTTATTAATCTTCTTATATCTTGCTTTACTTGGCTAAATATTTCACTTATGAACTCATTTAGGATTCCCGAGTATATCTCTTTATGTCCACTGGTGCTGTGTCTGATATTGCATGTTTGCTGTTCTCATTCTCCTTTGTATTTACCTGTCCTGTGTCAGTGTTTTCAGGGTTGGGACCTGGGGACTCTTTGTTGTTGCTTCCTGTTCCCATCTTTTTTGCTTCTTCCAGGAGGCCCCAGTTTCTTTCTTTCTTGGTTACAATTCTTCTGACCCACGCTGGCTAGATGACCCTTCCCACTGCCATGTGCTAGTGAGTTGCAGACAGGGACAGCGTATGCTGGCCCCTCCCCTCTGGATCAGTCAGTTGTGGCCTGCTCTACATTACTATGCACCGCCTCCCCTCCAGGTTAGTCAAACTTCTGTGACCTGCTCTGTATTACTTTGTGCCACCTTCCCTCAGGTCAGTCAAACTTCTGAGGCTTCACTGGGCCGGTGTGGTTATTGTGTGCCACTGCTGAAGGGATTTGATTTTGGATAACTTATTGGGTCTCAGCCAGGTCACCTGACCCAGGCCTAGGTCACTCCACCAATCCTGTTCGAGAAGGGAACAACTGATTGAGTCACTGCTGGCCCTTGTACTTGCCAGTCCTGCCTGGTCCCAGAATGTTGTCCACCAGAGCCCCCCTTTCTATGGAATGGCTCCACTTCCATCACTCACTACAGGTCGATGTAGGTACTCTTCCAACTCACCTCTCTGTTTGGCTCATGGACCCCTGACCTCAATGTAACTGCACCTCCAGTGATTTGAAGCGGTGGGGCCTCAGAAAGCTCAGCAAGTCACGGCAGGACCTCGGCAAGTTGGGGTGGGACCTCGGATGGTCAGCAAGTCCTCAGCTGTGGCAGAAACACTGAACCCTTAGCTGTTCCAATAATAGCACTAGGACTGTATGTTTGGTTGGCTCTCCTCACCTTAATTTCTTCTTGGGATGAGAGAATTCATCTCCCTCTGTTTGGGGCTCCCCATGCTGTATTATGTTGAATTCTAAGTTGACTATCTTAGGGAGCCTCTGTAGCCAGCTGTTATCTATCCACCATCTTTGAAAACTCTGTTCTAGAGCTCTTGACAATGTCTCTTTTAAATCTGTTTTGCAGATCTGCACTGAAAAGGCCCAAAGCTCAGTGGTAGAAGCTAGAAAATCTGTGCCAGTGGGGTGAAGGAGCTGTGGCAGCAGGTTGAAGGTGCTGCACTGTAGTCAAGAAGCAAGGCTCAAAAAGGGCTGCCCTCTGAAAGTATCACAGCCATCCTGAGTGACAGTGAGGTCCTGAGCTCCTCTAGTGATGAGAACAGCTGACTCTATATCAGGAAACCAGCATAACAAGTCCCCCCACGCCTCACCCCTCTTGAGCCAGGAAGCAATGCTTAAAGTAAGGACCAGAGCTCCCCCAAAATGAATCACAGCCATTCTCAGTGACAACATCCTGAGCTCCTCTGATGATAACAGCTGAGTTCATATCAGGAAAGCCAGCATGATGAGCTCCTCCCAGAGAAGCAACAGTTCCAAAAGAACCAACAGCTCCAAACAACACCACCATTTAGGAAAACCTGCCATCCACACTCAGCACCATGTTGATTCAGTTCAGCTGGTGTTTAAATTGACTATCCATTTTCAATGCACAATAGTCACAATACTCTCAATTTCATTCCTGGAAGCAAGTGTTAGCTTGATACTCAAACCAGGCAAGGATTCAGCCAAACAAAACAAAACAAAACAAAACAAAACAAAACAAAACAAAACTGTAGGCCAGTCTTCCTAGTGATCATAGATGTAAAATTTCTCTGTAAGATACTGGCAAGCAGAATGCAGAAGCTTTCTAGAAGATTATTCACCATGACCAAATAGGATTCATCCTAGGAATGCAGGGATGGTTCAACACATAACAATCAATAAATGTAATATATCGTATTAACAGAGCCAAAAAACCCCACATATATGATCAACTGAATAGACTAAGAAAAAGCATTTGATAAAATCCAGCATTCACTTATGATGAAACTGGAATAGAGGTCTTTATCTCAATCCGATAAAAACCATCTGTGACTAACAAACTCCTAACATGATGCTAAATGGGCAAAAAGTGAAAACTTTCATTCTAAAATCAGGAACAAGACAAGGATGTCCACTGTCCTTACTCTATTCAATGTAATTCTGGGAAAATTAGTCAGAACAATTAAACAATAGAAAGAAATAAAAGGAATAAGGATAGGAAAAGAAGTTAAATTATCATTATTTGCAGATGACATGATACTCTACATAGAAGACTCTCAAAACTCGACCAAAAGACTTCTAGATTTTATTTATTTAAATTTCTATTAAAATTTTTTTAAATTTTTTTGTACCAGGGATTGAACTCATGACGTAGCACTTGCCAGATAGGCACTTAGACTACTGAGCCAAATCTCCAAAGATGATGGCTGGAATTTTTTTTTTTTTTGTACTGGGTATTAATTCATGACCATGTGTTTGCAAGATAGACACTTAGGCTGCTGAGCTAAATCCCTGGCCTTAGGTTTTATTTAAAAAATTAAGTAGAACAGTTGGATGCAAAGTCAACACTCAAAAATCAATAGCCTACCTGTACATAAACAACAAACTCACTGAGAAAGAAATTAGAGAAACAACACTTTTCACAATAGCATTCAAAAATGAGATACCTAGGTATCAATCTAATGAAGGAAGAAAACAACCTATACATTAAAAACTAAATACACTGAAAAAGGAGATTATCCTCTGAAGTGGACATCAGAAAATGGAAATATATCCCATGTTCTTGAATTGGCAGAACCAATATAATCAAAATGCTATATTTCAAAAACTGTTGTATAGATTTAATGTAATCTTGATCAAAGTACCAATAGCATACCTTATAAAACTAGAGAAATCCTAAAATTCATTTGGAACCAGAAGAGACCTGGCATAACAAAGGAAATTCTGGGCATCAAAGGCTAGACAGGGAGCATCACAATCCCTTATTTAAAATGATCACAAAGCTAGTGTTATAAAAATAGCACGGTGTTTGCGAAAAACAGACTCCAGGATCAATGGAGCAGATTAGAAGACACAGAAGCAGCTTCAGACACACTTAGCTATCTTATCTTTGAGAAACACTTACCAAACACATGCCAAACATATTCACTGGAAGAAAGATAGACTCTTTACTAAATGGTGTTGGAAAAATGGCTTTCCCACGCCAAAGATTAAAAATAGACCCATGTCTTTTACCATGCACCAAACTAAAATAAAAATGGATTGAATTATCTAAATTTTAAACAGAAACATTAAATCTTCTGGAAGATAAGATAAACAGAACTCTTGAAAATGCTGTTGCAGGCAAAGACTTTATGAACAAAACCCCAATGGCACAGGAACTATCACAAAGAATTGACAACTGGGAACTCATCTTATTAAATAGTTTCTGCACAGCGAGAGAAACCAGCAACAGAGTGATGAGACAAACCACAGTGTGGGAATAAACTTTTTCCAGGGGCCCCCGACTCAGACTATCTAGAATATGAAAAGAAATTCAAACTGACTCCCCAAATTTAAAGACCCAATCCAACCCTGGAGATCAATAGAGTGACAGATGTTACTGCCAGATGGACCCCACTTCCTATAGACCCAAACCAAAAATGGCCATCTGGAATAAATAGAGCTTCTGCTGAAGAAGTAGGGATGGCAAATAAATGTATGAGAAAATTGTCAATATCATTGGTCATTTGAGAAATGTGAAGTAAAACAACACTGAGATTCCATCCCACCCCAGAAAGAGGGGCTATTATCAAGAAATCAACCAATAACAAATGCTGGTAGGGTTGTAAGGGAAAAGGAACACATTTTCACTGTTGGTAAGAGTGTAGACTGGTACAAACTGTGTGGAAATTAAAGTGGAGATTCCTCAAAAACTAGGATTAGAGGTTCCATTGGATCTAACTATTCCCCTTCTTGATATCTTCCCAAAAGAATTAAAAGCATCCTGCCATAGCAGTACATTCACCCCCATGTTTATAGCAGCACCATTTATAGGAGCTAAATCTTAGAAATGAGCAAAATGTCCACAAAACTGATGATGTGATTTTGTATACAGTGGAGTATCACTCCGCTAAAAAGAAGGAAAACCTTGAGACATTTCTAGATAAATATCTTGAGACCACCTTGAGACCATACTCGTAAGTGAAATAAATTGGATACACATGTGTAAATACCACATCATTTCTCTGGTGTGAGAAACCCAAAATTAAGGGTGAAAATGTATAATGCATCCTATTGTTTTTCTTTTCCTGATTACACAGCTCCTGTTCTTTCTTGACATCTACACTCCTGCTTTAGAACACTGGTTCAGAGTTACCTGGACCCAAGTATCTCAAATTGAAATTCCTAAGATCTCAGATAAAGCCCTTTTATTTTGTGATTTCTGAAGCTGAATGAATTAGGGTTATTTTGGTGAGAATTCTCCCATACTGTTCTCTATAGTAGCTGTAGTAATTTACATTCCCACTAACAGTGTTGCAGAGTTCATTTTTCTCTATATCCTAACACTTACTTAACACTTTCTGATCATAGCCATTCTAACAGGTATGCGGTAGCATCACACTGCCTTCATTTGCATTTCTCTGGTGATTAGCGTTGTAAACATTTAAAAAATATACCAGTTGGCCATTTGTATTTCTTGTTTTTGAGAAATACCTATTTAGGGTTTTGTTCATATTAAATCACATTATTTTTGCTTTCTTGCTATTGAGTATCATTTCCTATTTAATAGATTGTTTCTTTACTTTGTTCATTCTTTCTGTTGCTGTGTAAAAGCTTTTTAGCTTGAGATAATCTTTCTTTCCTTTTTTCTTTTGTTATCTGTACTTTTTGGGCCCATTAATATAATTTTTGTTTATAGATTTATGAACTGCAGTTTATAAATTAAATAAGTTCATTTATAAAGTTCACAGGAGTTGAGTTTCCTGAATAACTTCTGGGATCACTGTAATGATCAAATGAGATTATACTGCAGTCCATGCAACCACTGTACATAGCACTTGATAAATGGTGGCTACTATTGCTAAAATGATTATTGTTTTATTCCATGGTATCTGCCATCTTTAGTCTATTCTCCATCTGTTCATAACCTGCCCTTAAAGGTTTTCCTTGTCTTTCCTTCTCAATTCACCTGTTAGTCTCCTATCTCACCTCTGAGCAGCAAAAGCTTCCTTTCTGAAATCTCTCCACTTGTGCCTCCAGCATTATTAACTGAGCTTCTGTACACACTTCCAGGGAAGTGTGTGAATTTTGCTCATTAGATGCTAAACTACTGCTACCAAAAAGTGACAAATGACAGTCTGCAACCTTTTACTATCATAAAACTCAGGCGATAAAGCACAAAGGAGCTATAGAGAAGCAAGGTTGTGGGATCATAAGGAATATGTGTCTGCTGCAGGCAGTTTCTTGAAGTGGCAGGTTCAGTAAGTTAATGTTTAAGGATGTAGACAGCTTCACTTAATGAAATGAAGTATTTAGGAACACAGATCTGTCACCATGGCTTGTCATGTGAAACAGTGCATTTACTGCTTGTGAATGCGATTGCATTACCCAAAGCATTTGTTCATATTGGAATGTTACCCAGGGCAGCGATTTTGTTAATAAAATGCTGACAATGAAATGTTTTCTCCCATCCTTGGGACCCTTCCAAACAACTTCCTGAATGTGGGTCATGGCCTTCCTGTAAACTTATTCCCTGAAATGATTTGACAAAGGCAATGTAGTCACTTGTGTTTCAGTGCTGCTCTGATATAAGCACCAGAGTTTTCTGTATGATAATGTGAAGTCTGTGTTCATGTGCTTTTTGCAAAGCAGGGAATATAGAGGTAGAAATCATAGCATGTCAGAGCTGAAGCAAAGCTGGACATTGTAGCAGGAAAATGACCCAACAACTCCTCACCCCCATACTCCACTAGTCATCTTTCCCTTCTTCTTCAGGACCAAAAGTCTTGGAGAGTGTTCCACATTACCATATCATCTCTCTAATCTTTCTAGCAAACAGAATCAGTGCTCTATAAATCCTGGGAACAATAGTAGCTTTCGGACCTATTCTAGACTGACCTATCAGCAGAATTTTCCAATGTGGTACCCACCAGTTACTGATGTTCTTGGTTTCTGTGGTCCCATATATTCATAGTTTTCCTTTTATTCCTCTTTGGACTCCTTTTCAGGTTCATTTTCCTCTAATCTCAGCTGTTAAATGTTGGCTGTTCTTCGAAGGCCAATCTGAGGCCTGATCTCTCAAACATTGTACTTTACTTAAAGAATTCCATCTGATGAAAAGGGAAAAATCACTATGGACCCTGTGGAAATACAGAAAATCATCAGTACTTATTTTGAAAACCTTTACTCTCATAGGTTTGATGTCACAGAAGAAATGGACAGATTCCTAGAAACATAAACTGCCAAAGATGGATGAAAAAGACGTAAAATTGCTGAGAAACCCAATTTCCCTTAATGAAATTGAAAATGTAATTAGAATCTTACCAACAAGGAGAAATCCAGGTCCTGATGGATTCACAGCTGGATTCTATAAGAAATTCATGGCAGATTTAATGGCAACACTCCTCAAACTCTTTAATGAAATTGAAAGGGAAGCAATTTTCCCTAACTCATTCTTGGAAGCAAGTATTAACCTGATACCAAAACCAGAGAAAGACCTAACCAAAAAAGAGAACTACAGGCCAATGTTTCTAATGAGCATAGATGCAAAAATACTCAATAAAATACTGGCAAACAGAACATAGCCAAGTGTTATGGATTAAGAACTGGTGGTCAACTTAATGCCAGCTGGATTACATCAGCATGGACTGATCATAGATGCTCCACCTGAGGAAAGTTGCCAGCATAAAAAGACAGGTGGAGAAGGAGAAGGAAGGTGTTAATGCATTGTTGTGTTGTTGCACTGAGGCATTGTGGGTACTCCTATGAGTTGCAGTTTGAACCACTGGTTTGCCTGGAAAAGCTTTGGTCCTCACATTGAGCATTGCTTCCTGGATCCGGAGGGGAAGATGTGTGCTGCTCGGTCTCCAGGATGAACTTGTCACTCTAATTTCCTGGCATGTACCTGACTGTGCTTGTTGGAGGAGGAGCTTGAGGCCTCCATGTCACTGAGGAGGGCTGTGGTGTTTTCAGGACAGCCCTGGTCTTTGTTATGAGTGTGACTTCTCAGCTTCAATGCAGAACACTCATCCCACCAGCACAGTTCCTTGACCCCACCGACATGGACTTTCTGACTTCCATCACTGACCTTTGGGCCTTCCTTTTATGGCATGGATCCATAAAAGTCACTGGGTGAGTTCTCTTGTGGGCTCTGGACCTCCAGCTGGACTCATAGGAGGCATTGTCATGAGCTCTGGGTCTTCATCTGGACTCATGTGAGACACTGCTGTGGGATTTGGGCCTTGACTAAATATTCTATGTTTTTGTGGATAGATTTTGTGGATAGATTTCCTCCATTTTCTTGTGTTAACTTCTGGTGACCATTATAAAAACAATATTATAAAATCCATGTCCTGATTCTAATTGTTCTCTGCACAACCCTTAACTACAACAGCAAGTCATCAAGAAGGTTATATACCATGACCAGGTGGAATTCACCCCAGGAAAGCAGGGATGGTTCAACATATGCAAATCAATAAGCATAATATACCATATCCAATAGAGCCAAAGATAAGAATCACACAATCATCTCAATAGATGCAGAAAAAGCTTTTGACAAAGTCTAACACTCAACATTCTAGAACCCTACAGAAAATTGGAATAGATGGTCTTTACCTCAATCTAATAAAAGCTATCTGATAAACCAACAGCCAGCATCATATTAAATGATCAAAACCTGAAAGCTTTTGGGGACTTGTAAGAACATGGCAGATAGATAACAGCAGCTACGGAGGCTCTCTGAGGTAGCCAGCTTAGAATCTGGCAATGATGTGGTGTGGGGAGTCCTAAGCAGGGGGAGATACTCCCTGCCAACCCAGGAACAAACTAAGCTGAGAGAAACCAACTGAAAATGCAATCCTGGTGCTATGGCTGGAACAGATAAAGTCTCAGTGCTGAAGCTGGAACCTGTGCCTCTGGAAACCAGATTTAAATTTCCTGCCTCTGTTGCATCTGAATTGGCACAGTAGGAATAGAGATGTAAAAGCTCTGAGAGTGGGGATAGGCAAACTGAATTGAGAGCAGAATTGGTGGGAAGCTATGCATCGGCCTGTGGTGAGTGAGAGGAATGGGGACTCCTCCATAGATAAGGAGGCTCCAACAGAGGACATTCTGGGACTGGGCAGACTAGCTGGAACAGGATGCTGCAGTGACTTCAGTCACATATTCCCCTCTCCAGTGGGATTGGTGGGGAGCACCTGACCTAGGTGATGCCATGGACTAAGACCCAATAGGCTAGCTCAAACCAGGTCCCTGCGCCTGGTGGTGTATCCTAGCAGTGAAGCCTTCAGTAGGTTGACCTGGAGAGGCAGGCCCAACATACACTTCCCTGTCTATGTCTCCCTAGTACACTGCAGTGGGTGGGAACATCTAGCTGGTGTAATTCAAACAAACTGTAACCCACAAAGAAAGAAACTGGGCCTCCTATATACACCTGTATGTATGGAAGGAACAAAAAATATGAGAAGAGGAGACAACAAGAAAGGGTCCTCGGTTCCCAATCCTGAGAAGACTGAACCAGGAAAGGTAAATGCAAAGGAGAATGAGGACAGAAAACATGGAATATCAAACACGGCACCAATAGACATAAAGCAGTATCTCCGGAGCCTCATAGATGAGTTCAAAAGGGAAGTATTTAACCAAGTAAAGCAAGATATAAGTAGAATAGTTAAAGAAATGCTAAGCACCTCCCAAGAAAAAATAGATGGTAGAATGGAAGAACAAAAAAAAAAGGGGGGGGGAGAATCATTTGATGGAGAAAATAGAGAAAACATAGAATACATGAAGCAGGTTCAAAGAGATTACCAGGAAACTAAAACTCTATTGAAAGCTGGCATAACAGCTTGAAAAAAACTAAGGATAGATTATCTGAACTGGAGGACAGTTTTGTAATGTGGGAACATGAAAGGAAAAACTTCTTAAAAATAACAAGGAAACAAGCAGTAACAATACAAAGGCTAGAAGATGACAAAAGCATCTATTACTTAAGAATAAAGAATGTGAATTGAAGAAGCAGGGGTACAAAGAAAGGAACTGCAATAATACAAAGGCTAGAAGATGATAAGAGGATCTATAACTTAAGAATTAAGAACTTATAGGAAGAAGTAGGGACACAAACAAATGAACTACAAAGGCTATTCACAGAAATAATCCAGGAGAATTTCCCTAATTTAGGAAAATGTAAAGATTCTCAGATGTATGAGGCATACAGGACCCCAGCCACCTACAACTCAAACAGAACTACACCCAGGCATATAATAATCAAAATTCCAGAAATCCAATATAAGAACAGAACATTAAAATCTGTCAGAGACAAGAAACAGATCACTTACAAGGGAACACTCATCAGAATTACAGCAGACTTCTCGGCACAAACCATCCAATCATGAAGAGCATGGGGTGAAATAATTCAAGCTTTGAAAGACAATAACCTCCAGCCAAGATTGATATATCCTGCCCAACTGTCCCTAGAAATTAATGGAGAAACAAGATAGTTCCAGGATAAAGAGGAACTAGGGGAATTTGCAACCACCAATTCAACTCTACAGAGACTACTGCAGGACATTCTAAAGGAGAAAAATAGCAAGATTCCTAAAACAGTAGCCGAAAGGCCACAATGAATGGAGCAGAAAGCGAAATGAAGAAAACAAACAGACAACTAATGACAGAAAAAGAGCTCAACAGAAATGAGGCAGAGAAGGTTGGATATAATTTCTTTTTTTTTTTCTTTTCTTTTCTTTTTTTTTTTTATTTAAGAAGAAAAAGAGAAAAACACAAAACAAACCAAAGCGGCGTAAGGGTACACGCAATACAGAACTACAAAACAAAACAAAACAAAACAAAACAAAACAAAACAAAACAAAACAAAAAACATAACAGTAAGAAATTACCTGCTAGTAGATTACACACTATCTTCTTGAAAATAGTTCCTCAAATCACAGTATCAAAGAACACAAGGTGGACATTCAAACAGGGAGACTGCAAACAGCTGTGTTCAATGTTCCAAAAACATTGATAAAGTCAGCTATTTAACACCCCCAAACACACTTGCTGTTATATCCGTTAGAGCTCTTTTTCTTTTTTTTTTTTTCCCTCTCTTTTTTTACAACAAAATTTACACATCTTGGATTTTATTACTCCTTAGTGCTTATTACTCTCTTTGGGGGGGGGAGAATACAGTCAAATATGGCAAAACAAAGCTGTCAGTCAATACCAAGGATAGACATAGCACGTGGTATAGAACAGAGTACAAGTTTATCAACAATGGTTATCAACGTTGTCCCTTGTTTCCTTAAAAAGAATTGTCTATCTTATTAGATATTATAAAGTTGGACAAAACAGTAGAGAACAAGACCAATAAAACTTAGGCATTGTAAACATTACAGGACTTCCAAAGAAGACAATAGTCAAACCAGAATGGGTATCTTAGTGAATCTTATTGTCTTCAAAGTAGTTGCCTATGTCTTCAAACTTGATACTATCATATAGAATGGAACAGAGTCTAATCAGTCAAAACAAGATCGTGGGAGTACTACAGGACTTCAAAACAAGTTAACAGGAAATCGAAAAGAGTTACTATTTATATATCCTAATTTTTTTGAATTTTTTCTTTAATTAAGACAAACATAAGAAATGACTAAATAATTTTTTTTGAAACAATAAGGGGGAGATTGAGATAAAACAGGACATAACAATATAACAATAGAGGTCACAGCATGACTGTTTCAACAACCTAGTACTTCACCACCTTATAACCTGACTTAATAGTAGTTACCATAGTGTCTTTTTCCTTGGAATATTTGGATAAAACTTCATATACTCTAGCTTCAAATATTTTCATATCAAGAAGCCCAGAATAAAGCCTTTCTAATTAATGAGTGAAAACTTTATAAGGCTTCAAGGCCACCTAATGGGGAATCATGATTACCACATATTTTTATATATTTGAATCATTATTTACATTAGGGAAACTATTCGGTATTCACACATGTGAGATTGATTTATTTCACTAATGAGTATGGTCTCAAGCTGCGCCCATTTATTGATAAATATCTCAATGTGATCCTTCTTTATAGCTGAATAATACTCCATTGTATAGAAATACCACAACTTTTTTATCCATTCCTCAGTTGATGGGCACTTGGGTTGTTTCCAAGATCTGGCGATTACAAATTGTGCTGCTATAAACATAGGTGCACATATATCACTGTGGTATGATGCTTTCAGTTCTTCTGGGAATATGCCTAGAAGTGGAATAGCTGGAATAAATGGGATTTCCAGTCCCAACTTTTTGAGAAATCTCCAGACAGATCTCCACAAAGGCTGTACCAGTCTACACTCCCACCAGCAGTGCAGGAGAGTTCCTTTTTCCCCACAGCCTCTCCAGCATTTGTTGTCGGTTTTCTTGATCCTGGCCATTCTTTCAGGGGTGAGATGGTATCTCAGTGTGGTTTTAATTTGCATTTCTCTAATGACCAATGATGATGAGCATTTTTTCATGTATTTATTTGCCATTTGCATTTCTTCATCTGAGAATTGCATATTCATCTCAGATGCCCATTTTTGGATTGGATCTTTGAATTTTGGAGGTCTGAGTTTCTTTAATTCTTTATATGTTTTAGACAAGAGGCCCTTGTCTGAGAGAGAGTTCACTAAAATCTTTTCCCAGTTTGTGGGTTTTCTTTTCACTATGCTGGAGATTTCTTTTGACATGCAGAAACTTTTTAATAAGAAGTGGTCCCAGTTATTGATTCTGGGAAGTATTTCCCGTGCGGTTTGAGTCCTGTTCATGAATTCTTAATTACTCCTATGTCTCCAAGGTTTCTACCTATTTTGTCTTCCAACAGATTTAGTGTTTCTGTTTTAATATTCAGATCTTTGACCCATTTAGATTTTAATTTAGTACATGGTGATAGACATGGGTCTAGCTTTAGTTTTCGGCAAATGGAGAGCCAGTTTTTCCAGCACCATTTATTAAAGAGACTGTCGTTCTTCCAGTGAACCTGCTTGGCTCCTTTATCAAAAATAAGGTGGTTGAGTGTGTTCATAGTTGTGGTTGTATCTTCTAATCTATTCCACTGATCTTCAGCTCTGTTTTGATTCCAATACCATGTTGATTTTACTACTGTTGCTTTGTAGTATAACTTCAAGTCAGGGACTGTGATGCCTCCTGCTTTGTCTTTGCTGCTTAGAATTGCCTTTGCGATTCTAGGTCTCTTCTGGTTCCAGATGAAATTTAGGAGTGATTTCTCTAGATCTATAAGGTATGTTGATGGTATTTCTATTGGGATTGCATTGAATCTGTATAAGAGTTTTGGGAGAATGGCCATTTTCACAATGTTTGTTCTTCCTATCCATGAGCAAGGGATGTCTTTCCATTTTTTGAGATCATCTTCAATTTCCTTTTTCAGTGTATTATAATTTTCACTGTATAAGTCTTTCACTTCTTTCGTAAGAGTAATTCCTAAATATTTCATTTTTTTGCTTGCTAATGTGAATAGTCCAGTTTCTCTTATTTCCCTCTCTGTAATTTTGTTGTTCGTGTATAGGAATGCTATTGATTTCTGAGTATTGATTTTGTATCCAGCCACATTACTGAATTTATTTATTGTATCTAAGAGTATTTCAATGGAGTTTAGGGGGTCTTCTATGTAGAGTATCATGTCATCTGCAAACAATGATAATTTAACTTCTTCTTTTCCTATCTTTACCCCTTTTATTTCTCTTTCTTGCCTAATTGCTCTGGCTAGTACTTCCAGTACTATATTAAATAGGAGAGGTGATAAAGGACATCCTTGTCTTGTACCCGATTTTAAAGTAAAGGCTTTCAATTTTTGGCCATTTAGTATGATGCTGGCTGTTGGTTTGTCATAAATGGCCTTTATTATATTGAGGTAAAGACCATTTATTCCAATTTTCTGTAAAGTTCTTATCATGAATAAGTGTTGGACCTTATCGAAGGCTTTTTCTACATCTATAGAGATGATCATGTGATTCTTATTTTTGGCTTTATTGATATGATGGATTACATTTATTGATTTGCGTATGTTGAACCATCCTTGCATTCCTGGGATGAATCCCACTTGGTCATGGTGTATAATCTTCTTGATGATTTGCTGGATCCTATTTGCCAATATTTTATTGAGGATTTTTGCATCTGTGTTCATTAGGGAGATCGGTCTATAGTTCTCTTTTATAGTTGGGTCTTTCTCAGGTTTTGGTACTAGAGTAATATTTGCTTTCAGGAATGACTTAGGAAGGATTGCTTCCCTTTCAATTTCATTGAATAGTTTGAGGAGTGTCGGCATTAGGTCTTCTTTATATTTCTTGTAGAATTCTGCAGTGAATCCATCTGGACCTGGGCTCTTCTTGGTGGGCAAGGACCCAATTACATTCTCAATTTCATTAGCAGAGATTGGGTTATTCAACAGTTTTATATCCTCTTGATCTAGCTTTGGTACTTCATATGCTTCTAAGAATCTGTCTATTTCTTCTGTGTTATCAAACTTTTGAGAGTAGAGGTTTTCGAAATAGGTGTTGATGATCCTCTGTATTTCTATTGGGTCTGTAGTGATTTCTCCTTTTTCATTTATTATTGCATGAATTTGAGCTTTTTCTTTCCTTTTTTAAATAAGGTTGGCTAGGGGCTTATCGATTTTATTTATTCTTTCAAAGAACCAACTCTTTGATTCGTTGATTCTTTGGATTGTTTTCTTAGTCTCTATTGCATTGATTTCTGCTCTGATTTTTATAATTTCCTCTCTTCTTTTGGCTTTGGGCTTGACTTGCTCTTCTTTTTCTAGCTGTTTGAGGTGTAGCATCAAGTTATTTATTTGTATTCGTTCTGTTTTCCTGATGTGGGAACTCAGTGCAATAAATTTTCCTCTCAGAATGGCTTTCATTGCATCCCACAGATTCTGGTAAGTTGTATCTGCATTTTCATTTTCTTTTAGGTATTGTTTAATTTCTTCTTTAATTTCTTCTGTGACCCACTGATTACTCAAGAGTGTGTTATTTAGTTTCCATGTGTTTGCAGAATTTTTGCAGTATCCTTTGTCATTAATTTCTAATTTCAGAGCGCTATGATCCGATAATATGCAAGGGATGATTTCAACTCTTTTGCATTTGCTTAAATATGTTCTGTGAGCTAATATATGGTCTATTTTAGAAAATGATCCATGTACTGCTGAGAAGAATGTGTATTCTGATGTTGTTGGGTGGAACATTCTGTATATGTCTATCAAACCCATTTGTTCACAGGTGTGATTCAGTTCTGTTATTTCTTTGCTCATTTTCTGTCTGGTTGATCTGTCCCTTGGTGTCAGTGGTGTATTAAGGTCTCCTGTTACAATTGTGTTACTGATAATTTGAGTTTTCATTTCTGTTAATAATTGTTTTATATAACTGGGTGCTCTGGAGTTTGGTGCGTATATATTTAAGATAGTTATCTCTTCCTCTTGGAGTTTTCCCCTTACGAGTATGTAGTGACCTTCTTTGTCCTTTATGGTCATTGTTGGTTTAAAGTTCACGTTGTCTGCAAACAGAATGGCTACTCCTGCCTTTTTTTGGATTCCTGCTGCATGAAGAATTGTTTTCCATCCTTTGACTTTCAGTCTGTGAGTATCTTTCTGGGTTAGATGGGTTTCCTGTAAACAGCATATGGTTGGATTTTGTTTCTTGATCCATTCTGCTAGTCTGTTTCTTTTGATTGGTGCATTGAGACCATTTACATTAATGGTTATTACTGTTAAATGCTGGTTAATTGTAGGAATGTTATCTCTCTGCTGTTGCATCTTTATCTTTCGGTTCTGTTTAATTATTTGCTTTGCTTAGTGGTTTTTTCCTTTGTGTATCTAAACTGTCTTTCAATATTTTTTGCAGGGTCGGTTTGGTGTTCATGAAGTTCTTCAGCTGTTCTTTGTCATGGAAGTATCGTATTGCACCATCTATTTTGAATGATAGTTTTGCAGGATATATCAGTCTTGGTTGGAAATCATTTTGCTTTAGGATCTGGAATACTTCACTCCATGCTCTTCTTAACTTTATCGTTTGTGCTGAGAAGTCTGCTGTGATTCTGATAGGTTTTCCTTTATAAGTGATTTGTCTTTTCTCTTTGACAGCTTTTAATAATCTATTCTTGTGTTGGATTTCTGGGATGGTGATTATTATATGTCTGGGTGTAGTTTTATTTTGGTTATGACTGTTTGGAGTTCTATATGCTTCACTGATCCTGATGTCAGTTTCTGATCTCATGCTTGGGAAATTTTCAGCTATTACTTCTCTAAATATTCTCCTGACATCCTTCATGTTGTCTCCCTCTCTTTCATTAATCCCTATCATTCTTATGTTATTCTTCTTTGCATCGTCTTGCAGTTGTTGAATTGTTGTTTCCTGGTTCCTTGTTATTTTCAAAAGATCTTTCCTTTCCTGTTCACTAGCTGCAATCCTGTCTTCAAGGTCTGAAATTCTATCTTCACTTTCATTAAGGCGGTTTTTACAACTTTCAGTGGAGTTTTTTATTTCCTGTATATCTCTGTGCATCTGCATTATGTATTCTGTTTGTTTCTTATATTGCTCGTCTAGGGATTCTATCTTTTTGTTTAGTTCCTCCAATTTTTTATCTGTGTTTTCTTTAGATATATTTAGAATCTCTTTCATTTCTTTTATCATTTCTTCTTTTATCTGGGAGATTATTTCGAGTTTGAATTTCTTTAAAGCTTCCTGGAGTTGCTTGTCAATTTCAGTGGCTATTGTGTCCGATATATGAGGTGGATGGGATATATTTTCTTCTATATACATCGCTCCTAGGGTTTCCTGAGATGGGCTGGAGGTTTGAGGTTGTAATTTGGTCTTTCGTTTTGTCATTTTCCTATATTTCTGTGCTTCAAGTGTTATTTGAAAGCTTCCTCAGGATCTGTTGAAAATCCCCTTCTATGTTTGGAGCTACTGAGACTCTGGCGCCGCGCTACCCCAAGCCATTAGGCCTACAGAACCAGTGGCCCTCCTCTGCCTGCTCAGAACTCCGCAGTTCCAGACAAGATGGGCCTCAGGGACACTGTGCGCCCACCTGCCCCTTGGAAGCTCCACAGTTCTTCAATCGCAGCCGGGTTAGGGTACTCACCACAGGCCGCGGTGCTTCAGGAACCTGTGGACCCTCCCTGGTTGCAGAGATATCCACAGTCCTCCAGACACGTGGAGAGGCCGATGCAGGCACCCCAAATCTGCCCAGCTCCTCCTCTGCAGACCAATGGCCAGGCGCGGCAGCTAAACAGGTTGGGCTAGGCTGGTAGTGTGGGCCAGCCCACCTATGGGGAGCTCAGCAGGTCTCCAAATGAAGCCGGGAATGGGGAGGCTGATGTGGAAGCCTCCAACCCACCTCTCTCTTTCACTGCACCTGGAAGCCTGAGGGAACTCTAGCAGTCTGGGCGCAGATATCCAGAGTCCTCCAGACACGCAGAGAGGCCAGTGAGGGCACCCCAGATCTGCCCAGCTCCTCCTCTGCAGACCTATGGCCAGGCGCGGCAGCTAAACAGGCTGGGCTAGGCTGGTAGTGTGGGCCAGCCCACCTATCGGGAGCTCAGCAGGTCTCCAAATGAAGCCGGGAATGGGGAGGCTGATGTGGAAGCCTCAAACCTACCTCTCTCCCCTCACTGCACCTGGAAGCCTGAGGGAACTCCAGCAGTCTGGGCGCAGATATCCAGAGTCCTCCAGACACGCAGAGAGGCCAGTGAGGACACCCCAGATCTGCCCAGCTCCTCCTCTGCAGACCTATGGCCAGGCGCAGCAGCTAAACAGGCTGGGCTAGGCTGGTAGTGTGGGCCAGCCCACCTATCAGGAGCTCAGCAGGTCTCCAAATGAAGCCGGGAATGGGGAGGCTGAAGTGGAAGCCTCCAACCCACCTCTCTCCTTCACTGCACCTGGAAGCCTGAGGGAACTCCAGCAGTCTGGGCGCAGATATCCAGAGTCCTCCAGACACGCAGAGAGGCCAGTGAGGGCACCCCAGATCTGCCCAGCTCCTCCTCTGCAGACCTATGGCCAGGCGCGGCAGCTAAACAGGCTGGGCTAGGCTGGTAGTGTGGGCCAGCCCACCTATTGGGAGCTCAGCAGGTCTCCAAATGAAGCCGGGAATGGGGAGGCTGATGTGGAAGCCTCAAACCCACCTCTCTCCTTCACTGCACCTGGAAGCCTGAGGGAACTCCAGCAGTCTGGGCGCAGATATCCAGAGTCCTCCAGACACGCAGAGAGGCCAGTGAGGGCACCTCCAGATCTGCCCAGCTCCTCCTCTGCAGACCTATGGCCAGGCGTGGCAGCTAAACAGGCTGGGCTAGGCTGGTAGTGTGGGCCAGCCCACCTATTGGGAGCTCAGCAGGTCTCCAAATGAAGCCGGGAATGGGGAGGCTGATGTGGAAGCCTCAAACCCACCTCTCTCCTTCACTGCACCTGGAAGCCTGAGTGAACTCCAGCAGTCTGGGCGCAGATATCCAGAGTCCTCCAGACACGCAGAGAGGCCAGTGAGGGCACCTCCAGATCTGCCCAGCTCCTCCTCTGCAGACCTATGGCCAGGCGCGGCAGCTAAACAGGCTGGGCTAGGCTGGTAGTGTGGGCCAGCCCACCTATCGGGAGCTCAGCAGGTCTCCAAATGAAGCCGGGAATGGGGAGGCTGATGTGGAAGCCTCAAACCCACCTCTCTCCTTCACTGCACCTGGAAGCCTGAGGGAACTCCAGCAGTCTGGGCGCAGATATCCAGAGTCCTCCAGACACGCAGAGAGGCCAGTGAGGGCACCCCAGATCTGCCCAGCTCCTCCTCTGCAGACCTATGGCCAGGCGCGGCAGCTAAACAGACTGGGCTAGGCTGGTAGTGTGGGCCAGCCCACCTATTGGGAGCTCAGCAGGTCTGCAAATGAAGCCAGGAATGGGGAGGCTGATGTGGAAGCCTCCAACCCACCTCTCTCCTTCACTGCACCTGGAAGCCTGAGGGAACTCCAGCAGTCTGGGCGCAGATATCCAGAGTCCTCCAGACACGCAGAGAGGCCAGTGAGGGCACCCCAGATCTCGGATATAATTTCTAATATAGATGGCCTAGATACACTAACTTAAGGGAAAAAATAGAGAATAGCAGGCAGAGTTGATCAAGAGATAGCGTCCACTGAGAGTCTCTTTAGAGCAAATATAATTAGCCTGAAGAAGATTGTATGGACCAAAATCAAACATGAGAAAACGGAACTCGATGTGATAGGGAACCATAGAGTAATAGGGTAACCAGACCAGTATTTATGGATAGGTTGAAAAGACAGGCTTTTTTTTTATTTAAAGAGAGAAGAAAAAAAAAAAAAAAAAAGAAAGGACTTAAAAAACAATGCAGTAAAAGGGTACAAATAATACAGTATTTCTAGAAAAAAAAATATGTACAGTACAAAATCACCAGTTAACAGGCTACACATTATCTTCCCATAAGCAGTTGTCCATATCACTAAATTAAAGCATATAAAGTGCTTTAATAAATGAAGAAGTATAGCTAGAAATCCAGCCTAGGAGTGAGAAAGTTCAGAAACACTTAGGTAAATAGCAGGTTACCCCCAATACAAAACCGTGAGTGTTGGGGAGACCCAAAAATACACAGTTCATTCTGAGGGAGTAAAAGGGAGGAATAGTCCTCAAACAAAAACCCAAAAGATATAGCTAATAGTGTATTAGGAATTAAAATCCCTATTACTTGCACTACTCTGCTTGGTTGGAACTTGTTCTGTTCTAGTTTGTATACAAGCAATGGATCTGAGGGGCACGGATGGCTCTCCATAGCATAGGGGACATCTTTAACTCCCTATTAACTCAATCAGGATCCATGTATGACTTATTCTGTTATATTATGACTGATCTTAGTTAAATCTGACTTGTTTGATTGCTGCTTATTATTGACGGATTTTATTCAAAACCTGTAAGGTTGATGGCAACAAGTTGAGGAGTACAGACAACTATACTGAAAATGACAATGATTCACTATGATATCCATTCTCATTTGATTACTACCTGTTTTTGTAGCTCTACACTATCTATAAAGTTGTATTGATGTTAATTTTGTTATGTACTGATATGCTCAATTATACTTTATCTGATGATATAGCCAATTCTGTTGATGATAACAAGAAACATCACAGTGACCAGGATAGAACCCTTATACAGCAGATTTATATGTCTTTTTAGTTTTATATGTCTATAGGAAAAAGTTTAGTTCTGTCCTGCTTTGTTATGTTTTTCCTTCTAACATAGAAAGGATAGAAATACATGTTAAGACTCAAGCTTACGTAAAACCTATAAACAGTTTAGGAGCACTGATCTGATGACACATGATAAAATCAACAAAAACTTTGAAAGAAAGAAAGTGGCACTGCAGTACCCAATCCTGATTCCGGAGTGTTAATAAACCAGCAATATTATTAATCTTTGTTCAGAAGGATTTTAATCTAATATGCTGTGTTAGGTCTCAACATAAATGAAGTTATGGATAAACGCGTGCATGCTTAAGTGTATAGGATTGATAGCCATAATACTTAGTTTTTGTTGGAGAGTTGAACAGAATTGTTTGCAGTCTTCATGGTTGAAATCCCATTTATATGTTCTACTTGTGTACCTTGACCGTCTATTTATAGGGGGATAATATGTATACATCAACTAGTGATTTATTACTGTCTATTTCTTTTCTTTGAAAGTATGTACTATTTCTGCCCATTTTCTATTTTGTTTTGTCTTTCTTTAAATAAAAATAAAAACTGAAAGATTTCACTCTAAAATAAGGCACAAGACAAGGATGTCTACTGTCACCACTCCTATTCAATATAGTGCTGGAAACATTAGCCAGAGTAATTACACAAGAGAGAGAAATAAAGGGATTAAAGATGGGAAAGGAAGTTATCATTTTTCACAGATGATATGATACTCTACAGAGAAGACCCCAAAAACCTATTGAAAGATTTCTAAGTATAATAACCAAATTCAATAATATAGCTAAATAGAAAGTCAACACTCAAAAATCAATAGCATTCCTGGATACAGACAACAAACCCACTGAACAAGAAGCCATATCCTTCACAATAGCATCCAAAAAATTGAAATAGGAATCAATCTAACAAAGGAAATCAAAGTTCTATGGGGTGAAAATTATAGTTCTTTGAAAAAAGAAATCGGAGAGGGTTTCAGAAAATGGAAAGACATTCCTTGTCATGGGTAGGAAGAACAAACACTGTAACAATGGCCATTCTCCAAAAATTGTTCTAAAGATTTAATGTAATTCTGATCAAAATGCCATTAGTGTATCTCACAGATCTAGAGAAATCACTCCTAAAATTCATCTGGAACCAGAAAAGGCATAGAATAGCAAATGCAATTCTGGGCAACAAAGGCAAGGCAGGAGGCATCACAATCCTTGACTTTAAGTTATACTATAAATCATATATACTATGATTAAATCAGCATGGTATTAGAATAAAAACAGACCTGAAGATCAATGGAATAGAGTAGAAAATACAGCCACAACTATAAACACACTCAGCCACCTCATCTTTGACAAAGTGGCCAAACATGCTCACTGGAAGAAGGACAGCCTCTTTAATAAGTGGTGCTAGAAAAACTGGTTTTCCATATACTGAAAAGTAAAATGAGTCCCATGCCTATCACCACACACTGAATTAAAGTTAAAATGTATCAAAGATCTAAATATTAAAATGGAAACACTAAATCTTCTGGAAGACAAAGTAGGTAGAAACTTTGAAGACATAGGAGTAGGCAGATAGTTCATGAACAAAAGTCAAACTGCATGGGAAATACTTCCCTGAACCAACAACTGGAATCTCATCTTATTAAAAACTTTTTGCATGTCAAAGGAGATCTCCAACAGAGTGAAATGAAAACCCATGAATTGGGAAAAATTGTTAGTCAACTGTCCCTCAGATTTCTATCTCAAACATAAAGAATTTAAAAAGTCAGGCCCCCCAAATTCAAAGACCCAATCTAAAAATGAGTATCTGAGATGAATACTCACTTCTCAGATGAAGAAATACAAATGGCAAATAAATATGTGAAAAAATGTTCAACATCAATGGTCATTTGGGAAATGCAAATTAAAATAACACTGAGATTCCATCTCACTCCAGAAAGAATGGCTAGGATTAAGAAATCAACCAGTAGCAAATGCTGAAGGCCCTGTGGAGAAAAAGGAACTCTTCTTCACTGTTGGTGAGAGTGTAGGCTGTGCAACCACAGTCAGTGTGGAGGTTTCTAAAAAAGCTAGGATTAAAAGTCCCATTTGACTCAGCTATCCTGCTTCTGGGCATATTCCTAGAAGAACTGAAAACATATACCACATTGGTACATGTGTACTCATGTTTATAGCAGCACAATTTGTAATAGCCAAATCTTGGAAGTAACCTCCTTGGAAGTGCTCATCAACTGAGTAATGGTTAAAAACAATGTGATACTTTTATACAATGGAGTACTACTTAACTATAAAGAAGGATTGCATCAAGGCTTTTATAGATAAATGGTTGTGATTTGAGAACATACTCATAAGTGAAATAAATCGGATTCAAATGTTTACATACTATAGTCTCCCTGGTTAAGAAACTGAAAGCATAAATAAGATCCAAAATATTCAATAAATATTGTGAAAGGATAAGAAACTGCCCAAAGAAGAGAAGTAACTTGGATAAGGAAAAGGAAAAAAAGTAGGGAAAAATAAAAAAGATGTAAGTTTGTATATATACACTTAAGATTGCTAAAGTGGGGCCTCTGCCTGCTGGGCATTGCCCCTGGAAGGTCCTTTCCCCCTTGTCCCCAGCATGGGCTGAGAGAATCAGATTGGCCTCTGCCTGCTGGGCCCTACCACCAGAAGTCCCCTTCTTCCATGTGCCCAGTGTGAGTTGAGGGAGACAGACAGATCCATCTCTGCCTGCTGCATGCCATCACCAAAAGAACATGTCCTACAGGTGGCCAGTGTGGGCAGAGACAACCAGCAGATCCACCTTCACCTTCAAGGAGCTAGCACCAGAAGGCTCCTTCCTGCAGGCAGCCAGCAGAAGCAGGGACACACAGCCAGGTAAGTCCTGCGCATCCATAGGCCAACATTGGAGGCCGTTGGTTCCCTTAGGCAGCCATCGCCCACTAGCAGAATCAGACAAACACACTCCTGTGTGTCTGCCACCATTGTGGGAGTTCCAGTGTAGTCATATAGGCTGAGAGAAGCAGCCCCACTTCCATGCACCAGCAAAGCCACAGTGTAGCTGCATAGGTCTAGAGAAGTCTGCTGCATGCCCTGCTATCTCCCTGAAATCTGGAATTAGAGGAACCCAGGTGCCTCTCTTATCCCCCTACACTGCCTAGGGGCAGCCAACATGGGAAGTGCCTCGGGCCCCACAACCAGCTTGTTGGGAGGAACCCAGGAGAACATCAAGACGAAGGAGCAAAAGGCAAACTCAGATCTCTAGTCCAGACAGAATAAGTCTGGGAGATACAGTCAGGGAAGAAATTGAAAGTCACACACTTAAAATCTCTGAAAGGATAGCAACTGAAGTAAGGAGACAACTTCATGAGATTGTAAAAGCAGTCAAATCAGAAATAATGTCTCAGCTAAAAGAAGAAATCACAGACATACTGAAAGAATTGTTCAGCAGGTCTAAAGAA
This sequence comes from Cavia porcellus, assembly GCF_034190915.1. Lineage (NCBI taxonomy): Eukaryota > Metazoa > Chordata > Mammalia > Rodentia > Caviidae > Cavia > Cavia porcellus. The sequence continues at coordinate 83,286,157 of NW_026947485.1, read as the reverse complement.
GACAGACAATAAAGAGGAGCATAGGAAAATGATGGAAACCTTGAATGAATGTAGAAAGGAATTACAATGCATGAAACAGAGTCAAAGAGAGATTCAGGAAATTAAAAATTCAATCAAAAGCTAGCAAAACCACTTGAAACAAACTGAATCCAGACTTTCAAACCTTGAATTAGGATTGCAGCTAGTGATCGTGAAAAGAAATATCTCTTAAAAATTATACAGAATCAGGAAATAATCCAATGGAAGCATAATTTAAGAGTGATAGGTGTAGGTGAAGAAGCAGGGGTCAACACAAATGAAATTAAAAGGATATTCACAGCAGTAATAGAAGAAAACTTCCCAAACATGGGAAATGGATCTGGCATGCAGATAAGTGAGGCATATAGGACTCCAACTAGCCATAACCAAAGTAAATCTATACCCAGACATAATAATCAAGATCCCAGAAATTCAGCACAAGAATAGAATATTAAAAGCTGTTAGAGAAAAGAGACAGATTACTTATAAAGGAAAATCAATCCAAATCACAGCAGCCTTATCAGCATAAACCATCAAATCAAGAAGAGTTTGGAGTGAAGTTTCAAACCGTGAAAGAAAACAACTTCCAACCCAGATTGATCTACCCTGTAAAACTATCTTTCAAAATCGATGGAAAATAAGATACTTCCATGATAAAGAACAACTGATGGATTAATGACTCCCAAGCCAAACCTACAGAGAGTGCTAAAGGGTATTCTAGAGAGACATAAAGCTGACCATGATTCCAAGAACAGCAGCAGAAGGAGGATCACCAAACAAGACAGGCAATTGAATGAAGGGGAAAAGTGGAGAGCCAACAACAGGAGGACAGCAGGGCAGAGACAAAACAATGTATGTTGGTTGTAACCCTTAATGTAGATAACCTCAAGGTCAATAATAAAAAGAAACACAAAGTGGATCAAGAAATAAGATCCGTCAATATACTGTACACAGGAAACACTTTTAACTGGAAAGGAAATTCACAGACTGAAAATCAAAGGAGAGGGAACAATTGTTCCATGTGACAGGAGACCAAAAAAAAAAAAAAAAAAAAAAAAAAAAAAGCAAGAGTAACTTGCCCGTCAACCATGGAAAGATACTGTATTTTCATGCAGTAGAAAGCTACCCAGCTATAAAGTAAAATAATCTCAAGGCTCGTATAGGTAAATGGATGCAGCTGGAGATTATTTTCATGGGTGGAATAGTTCAAACTCCTATGTGTGAATCCTAGCCTAAGAAACAGAAGGAGTTAATGGGATCCAAAAACAAAATAGTTAATGTAAGACTGAAGGAGAGGAAGTACCTGGGAGGGAAAGGTGGAAACTACTGTTAATTTCTTATTGTCTTGTCTTGAACTCTTACATTATTTACACAGTTTTTTAGGTTTGGCTTTATTTTGTCTTGTTTAGTTAGATTTTATGCTGTCAGATGGCAGGGGCAGCTGTTTTGAATATCATGGGATATATTATGGTAATCATGGTTTCCTATCTGTCTAATAATGCTTTCATTCATTTGTTTGATTGGTTTTATTCTATTTTGTTCGATTTTATTATGTGTGATGATATGAATAGCTATTTTGAAGAAAATGAGGCATTATGATAGCCATCGCTGATTTACTGTCATCTTGTTTTGAAGTCCTACCATACTTTTGTTCTTCTGTTTGATTGATTCTATCCTGTTGTGCTTTATTGATTTTATTATGTATGACGGTACAGACAAATATTTTGAGGAAAATGAAATATTATAGTAGTCATTGTTCATTTCCTGTTATTTGGTTCTGAAGTCCTATAATGGTTTAATTGTTTTGAATAGTTTTATATTATATTGTTATGTTTGATATTAACATGTATGAAGGTATGCTCAACTATTTCAAAGAAAAGAGACATTATGGTAGCTACTGTTGATGTCTGGTTGTCTGGTTGTGAAGTGCTGTGTTGCTTACATTGTTCTGTTCTGATTTGCTTTATTTTGTTCTTTTTTGTTTTATCTAAAATTAAAAATTAAAAAAGATTGCTAAAATGATTGTACTACCAATTCTATTAATCATTGGAACAAAACAGTTAACTTTTATAGGATTGCGTCAATTCTGCATGTCTATGTCTAGTAATCTGAGAAACTTTTTTGAAGATAACTGCAAAATAACAACCTTTGTTAAGTTCCTATCACCTTGTTTTGAAAGCCTATCTTGTTATTGTTTTGGGTTTTCTGTTATCCTTGTTTATTTGTCTTTTTTGTTTCTTGATTTTCTTGTATTTTTTGTTTTGTTTTTTCCTCTTTAAAATAAAAGATTAAATCAAAAGAAAAAATAATCTCATCTGGAGCTTCATCTGCCATCTTTGGGCAGGTTATCCACACACTTCCTCTCTGAGCTGTGGATTCCCCTGCTGGCCCTTCAAGAGGTCTCAAGAGGTCCTCAAGGGGTCTGAGTCCTTAGGGACACAAAATGTTCAGATCCAATGTTCAGTCTTCGTCCCCAAACACACTTTTCTGCTCTATTAGCCATTCTATTTGATGAGTCAGAGATTTAGAAATCATTCTCAGCGTTTCCCTCTGGCATTTCACATTCAGTTCGTTACTAGTCCATGTTTATCTTATTTATTTATCTTTTTACCTTTGTCTTTTTGCAGCCCATAGCATCGAACCTGGCATACAGAGGAACTCAATAAATGCTTAATGAGTGGTGGCATCTCCAGGTAACCACCTAGGTTCGTCCATTATAGGCTCTGGCCAGAACAGCTGTCAGACTCTCTGAATGTAGATTGGAAAAATCCAAGCCAAACAGCTGTCTATATTATAACCAAAGAGATTTACCCAAACATGTAAATCTGATAACATCATCCTCTCTTCCCATTTGAAAGCATTTCAGTGGTTTCTTATTGCACCTAAAAAAATGAAAAGTTTTAACATGACTTACAAGGGCCTGCATAGTTTTCCTGTTTCTCCAGCTTCTTCTTGCACCATGCTGCACTTGCTTCATGTACCCCAACACATCACTGTGCTGTGCCCACCTCACACATTCCCCTGCTCTCCCACCTCCTGTCTGGATACTCTCTGAGACAGTTGAGGACCTTCCAAGAAGAAATAGGATGATCAAATGCTGGGAAGGGAGACTCATGGGATATGACTGATTTGTATTTTCATGGCAGACACAAACATGGATATAAATGGGTTCCAGAACTCACACCTAGCTCTGGAGTTAAAAATACAATAGCTGCAAACACTTACTGACACTGATGCAAGCACGGCTTGGCCTTTGGAACACGGTTTCACCCTAGTAGTAAAGGCTGACCAGTGAGTCTGCAACTGAGCTCAGGCACTGACCACGGGTCCACGACTAGACCTTCCCTAGAGCTTGGTTCACTTATTTGCATGGAGAACCTGGGTAGGAACATCGGGTGGCATCTTTTTCTGGGTCAACCATCCCTTTCCTTTGTTTTGGGAGCTGCTGACCTGATCTGCCTTTGATGGTTAGAGCAGATGCCCTGATGAAAAAGCCTTGCCTGGCAGAGGAGGAGCTGGGCGGATCCGGAGTCCCTGCAGAAGCCTGTTCCTTTGTCTGAAGGACTGAATACTTCTGCAAGCAGAGAGGCATCGCAGCTTCCTGAGGCACCTCAGCCTGTGGTGAGTGCCCAGCACAGTCTGCCCAAATCTCAGACTGTTCCGGACCCCCCAGGCTTCTGGGTGCAGAGAAGTGGAACAGTGGGTTAGAGGCCACTACAGCTGCCTCCCCATCCCCCCCGGCTACACTTGGAAGTCTGCTGAGCTCCTGACGGATGGGCGGGCCTACACTAACCCCGGAGCCCAGCCGCACCTAGCCATCTCCTGCAGAGGAGGAGCTGGGCAGATCCGGAGTCCCTGCAGAAGCCCGTTCCTTTGTCTGAAGGACTGAATACTTCTGCAAGCAGAGAGGCATCGCAGCTTCCTGAGGCACCTCAGCCTGTGGTGAGTGCCCAGCACAGTCTGCCCAAATCTCAGACTGTTCCGGACCCCCCAGGCTTCTGGGTGCAGTGAAGTGGAGCAGTGGGTTAGAGGCCACTACAGCTGCCTCCCCATCTCCCCCCCCCCCTCCCCCGCTACACTTGGAAGTCTGCTGAGCTCCTGATGGATGGGCGGGCCTACACTAACCCCCGAGCCCAGCCGCGCCTAGCCATCTGCCTGCAGAGGAGGAGCTGGGCGGATCTGGAGTGCCTGCAGAAGTACCTTCCTTTGCCTAGAGGACTGTGGATATCTCTGCAAGCAGGGAGGGATCACAGGCTCCTGAGGCACTGTGGCCTGTGGAGAGCACCCTAACCCGGCTGCAATTGAAGAGCTGTGGATCTTCCAAGGGGCAGGTGGGCGCACAGTGTCCCTGAGGCCCAGCTTGTCTGGAACTGCGGAGTTCTGAGCAGGCAGAGGAGGGACACTGGTTCTGCAGGCCCAATGGCTTGGGGTAGTGCGGTGTCAGAGGCTCAGTAGCTCCAAGCATAGAAGGGGATTTTCAACAGATCCTGAGGAAGCTTTCAAATAATACTTGAAACACAGAAATATACAAAATGACAAAACGAAAGACCAAATTACAACCTCAAACCTCCAGCCCATCTCAGGAAACCCTAGGAGCAATGTATATAGAAGAAAATATATCCCATCCACCTCATATATCGGACATAATAGCTACTGAAGTTGACAAACAACTCCAGGAAGCTTTAAAGAAATTCAAACTCGAAATAATCTCCCAGATAAAAGAAGAAATGATAAAAGAAATGAAAGAGATTCTAAATATATCTAAAGAAAACACAGATAAAAAATTGGAGGAACTAAACAAAAAGATAGAATCCCTAGACGAGCAATATAAGAAACAAACAGAATACATAATGCAGATGCACAGAGATATACAGGAAATAAAAAACTCCACTGAAAGTTGTAAAAACCGCCTTAATGAAAGTGAAGATAAAATTTCAGACCTTGAAGACATGATTGCAGCTAGTGAACAGGAAAGGAAAGATCTTTTGAAAATAACAAGGAATCAGGAAACAACAATTCAACAACTGCAAGACGATGCAAAGAAGAATAACATAAGAATGATAGGGATTAATGAAAGAGAGGGAGACAACATAAAGGATGTCAAGCGGATATTTAGAGAAGTAATAGCTGAAAATTTCCCAAGCATGAGATCAGAAACTGACATCAAGATCAGTGAAGCATATAGAACTCCAAACACTCATAAGCAAAATAAAACTACACCCAGACATATAATAATCACCATCCCAGAAATCCAACACAAGAATAGATTACTAAAAGCTGTCAGAGAGAAAAGACAGATCACTTATAAAGGAAAACCTATCAGAATCACAGCAGACTTCTCAGCACAAACGATAAAGTCAAGAAGAGCATGGAGTGAAATATTCCAGATCCTAAAGCAAAATGATTTCCAACCAAGACTGATATATCCTGCAAAACTATCATTCAAAATAGATGGTGCAATACGATACTTCCATGACAAAGAACAGCTGAAGAACTTCATGAACACCAAACCGACCCTGCAAAAAATATTGAAAGACAGTTTAGATACACAAAGGAAAAACCCACTAAGCAAAGCAATTAATTAAACAGAACAGAAAGATAAAGATGCAACAGCAGAGAGATAACATTCCTACAATTAACCAGCATTTAACAGTAATAACCATTAATGTAAATGGTCTCAATGCACCAATCAAAAGAAACAGACTAGCAGAATGGATCAAGAAACAAAATCCAACCATATGCTGTTTACAGGAAACCCATCTAACCCAGAAGGATACTCACAGACTGAAAGTCAAAGGATGGAAAACAATTCTTCATGCAGCAGGAATCCAGAAAAAGGCAGGAGTAGCCATTCTGTTTGCAGACAACGTGAACTTTAAACCAACAATGACCATAAAGGACAAAGAAGGTCACTACATACTTGTAAGGGGAAAACTCCAAGAGGAAGAGATAACTATCTTAAATATATACGCACCAAACTCCAGAGCACCAAGTTATATAAAACAATTATTAACAGAAATGAAAACTCAAATTATCAGTAACACAATTGTAACAGGAGACCTTAATACGCCATTGACACCAAGGGACAGATCAACCAGACAGAAAATGAGCAAAGAAATAACAGAACTGAATCATACCTGTGAACAAATGGGTTTGATAGACATATACAGGATGTTCCACCCAACAACATCAGAATACACATTCTTCTCAGCAGTACATGGATCATTTTCTAAAATAGACCATATATTAGCTCACAGAACATATTTAAACAAGTGCAAAAGAGCTGAAATCATCCCTTGCATGTTATCGGATCATAGCGCTCTGAAATTAGAAATTAATGATAAAAGATTCTGCAAAAATCCCACAAACACATGGAAACTGAATAACACACTCTTGAGTAATCAGTGGGTCACAGAGGAAATTAAAGAAGAAATCAAACAATACCTAAAAGAAAATGAAAATACAGATACAACTTACCGGAACCTGTGGGATGCAATGAAAGCCGTCCTGAGAGGAAAATTTATTGCACTGAGTTCCCACATCAGGAAAACAGAACGAATACAAATAAATAACTTGATGCTACACCTCAAACAGCTAGAAAAAGAAGAGCAAGTCAAGCCCAAAGCCAAAAGAAGAGAGGAAATTATAAAAATCAGAGCAGAAATCAATGCAATAGAGACTAAGAAAACAATCCAAAGAATCAACAAATCAAAGAGTTGGTTCTTTGAAAGAATAAATAAAATCGATAAGCCCCTAGCCAACCTTATTAAAAAAAGGGAAGAAAAAGCTCAAATTCATGCAATAAGAAATGAAAAAGGAGAAATCACTACAGACCCAATAGAAATACAGAAGATCATCAACACCTACTTCGAAAACCTCTACTCTCAAAAGTTTGATAACACAGAAGAAATAGACAGATTCTTAGAAGCATATGAAGTGCCAAAGCTAGATCAAGAGGATGTAAAACTGTTGAATAACCCAATCTCTGTTGCTGAAATTGAAAATGTAATTAAGTCCTTACCCACCAAGAAGAGCCCAGGCCCAGATGGATTCACTGCAGAATTCTACAAGAAATACAAAGAAGACCTAATGCCGACACTCCTCAAACTGTTCAATGAAATTGAAAGGGAAGCAATCCTTCCTAAGTCGTTCCTGGAAGCAAATATTACTCTAGTACCAAAACCTGAGAAAGACCCAACTAAAAAAGAGAACTATAGACCGATCTCCCTAATGAACACAGATGCAAAAATCCTCAATAAAATATTGGCAAATAGGATCCAGCAAATCATCAAGAAGATTATACACCATGACCAAGTGGGATTCATCCCAGGAATGCAAGGATGGTTCAACATACGCAAATCAATAAATGTAATCCACCATATCAATAAAGCCAAAAATAAGAATCACATGATCATTTCTATAGATGCAGAAAAAGCCTTCGATAAGGTCCAACATTTATTCATGATAAGAACTTTACAGAAAATTGGAATAGATGGTCTTTACCTCAATATAATAAAGGCCATTTATGACAAACCAACAGCCAGCATCATTCTAAATGGCCAAAAATTGAAAGCCTTTACTTTAAAATCAGGCACAAGACAAGGATGTCCTTTATCACCACTCCTATTTAATATAGTACTGGAAGTACTAGCCAGAACAATTAGGCAAGAAAGAGAAATAAAAGGGGTAAAGATAGGAAAAGAAGAAGTTAAGTTATCATTGTTTGCAGATGACATGATACTCTACATAGAAGACCCCCTAAACTCCATTGAAATACTCTTAGATACAATAAATAAATTCAGTAATGTGGCTGGATACAAAATCAATACTCAGAAATCAATAGCATTCCTATACACGAACAACAAAATTACAGAGAGGGAAATAAGAGAAACTGGACTATTCACATTAGCAAGCAAAAAAATGAAATATTTAGGAATTACTCTTACGAAAGAAGTGAAAGACTTATACAGTGAAAACTATAATACACTGAAAAAGGAAATTGAAGATGATCTCAGAAAATGGAAAGACATCCCTTGCTCATGGATAGGAAGAACAAACATTGTGAAGATGGCCATTCTCCCAAAACTCTTATACAGATTCAATGCAATCCCAATAGAAATACCATCAACATACCTTATAGATCTAGAGAAATCACTCCTAAATTTCATCTGGAACCAGAAGAGACCTAGAATCGCAAAGGCAATTCTAAGCAGCAAAGGCAAAGCAGGAGGCATCACAATCCCTGACTTGAAATTATACTACAAAGCAACAGTAGTAAAATCAACATGGTATTGGAATCAAAACAGAGGCGAAGATCAATGGAATAGATTAGAAGATACAACCACAACTACAAACACACTCAACCACCTTATCTTTGATAAAGGAGCCAAGCAGGTTCACTGGAAAAACAATAGTCTCTTTAATAAATGGTGCTGGAAAAACTGGCTCTCCATTTGCCGAAAACTAAAGCTAGACCCATGTCTATCACCATGTACTAAATTAAAATCTAAATGGGTCAAAGATCTGAATATTAAAACAGAAACACTAAATCTATTGGAAGACAAAGTGGGTAGAAACCTTGGAGACATAGGAGTAGGTAGAGAATTCATGAACAGGACTCAAACCGCACGGGAAACACTTCCCAGAATCAATAACTGGGACCACATCTTATTAAAAAGTTTCTGCATGTCAAAAGAAATCTCCAGCATAGTGAAAAGAAAACCCACAAACTGGGAAAAGATTTTAGTGAACTCTCTCTCAGACAAGGGCCTCTTGTCTAAAACATATAAAGAATTAAAAAAACTCAGACCTCCAAAATTCAAAGATCCAATCCAAAAATGGGCATCTGAGATGAATACGCAATTCTCAGATGAAGAAATGCAAATGGCAAATAAATATATGAAAACATGCTCATCATCATTGGTCATCAGAGAAATGCAAATTAAAACCACACTGAGATTCCATCTCACTCCTGAAAGAATGGCCAGGATCAAGAAAACCAACAACAACAAATGCTGGAGAGGATGTGGGGAAAAAGGAACTCTCCTGCACTGTTGGTGGGAGTGTAGACTGGTACAGCCTTTGTGGAGGTCTGTCTGGAGGTTTCTCAAAAAGTTGGGATTGGAAATCCCATTTATTCCAGCTATTCCACTTCTAGGCATATTCCCAGAAGAACTGAAAGCATCATACCACAGTGATTTATGTGCACCTATGTTTATAGCAGCACAATTTGTAATCGCCAGATCTTGGAAACAACCCAAGTGTCCATCAACTGAGGAATGGATAAAAAAGTTGTGGTATTTCTATACAATGGAATATTATTCAGCTATAAAGAAGGATCACATTGAGATATTTATCAATAAATGGGCGCAGCTTGAGACCATACTCATAAGTGAAATAAATCAATCTCGCATGTATGAATACCGAATAGTTTCCCTAATGTAAGTAATGATTCAAATATATGAAAATATGTGGCAATCATGATTCCCCATTATGTGGCCTTGAAGCCTTATAAAATTTTCACTTATTAATTAGAAAGGCTTTATTCCGGGCTTCTTGATATGGAAATATTTGAAGCTATAGTATATGAAGTTTTATCCAAATATCTCAAGGAAAAAGACAGACACTATGGTAACTATTATTCTTTAAAAAAATTATTTAGTTATTTCTTATGTTTATTTTAATTAAGGGAAAAATTTAAAAAATTAGGATATATAATAGTAACTCTTTTCGATTTCCTATTAACTTGTTTTGAAGTCCTGTAATGCTCCCACGATCTTGTTTTGACTGATTAGACTCTGTTCCATTCTGTGGGATAGTATCAGGTCCGAGGGTATAGGCAACTACTTTGAAGGCAGTAAGATTCACTAAGATGCCCATTCTGGTTTGACTATTGTCTCCTTTGGAAGTCCTGTAATGTTTACAATGTCTAAGTTTTATTGGTCTTGTTCTCTACTGTTTTGTCCAACTTTATAATATCTAATGAGATAGACAAATCTTTTTAAGGAAACGAGACAACGTTGATAACTATTGTTAATAACCGTATACTCTGTTCTACATCATGTGCTAAGTCTATCCTTGGTTTTCACTGACAGCTTTGTTCTGCCATATTTGACTTTATTCTCCTCCCCCCAAAAAGTAATAAGAACTAAGGAGTAATAAAATCTAAAATGTGTAAATGTTGTTGTAAAAAGAGAGGAAGGGGAAAAAAGAGCTCTAACGGATATAACAGCAAGTGTGTATTAGGGATGTTGAATAGCTGACTATATTAATGTTTTTGGATCATTGAACACAGCTGTTTGTAGTCTCTCTGTTTGAATGTCTACTTTGTATTCTTTGATACTGTGATTTGAGCAACTATTTCCAAGATGATAATATGTAATCTATTAACAGGTGATTTCTTACTGTTATGCTTTTTTTTGTAGTTCTGTATTATATGTAACCTTACACTGCTTTGTTTTGTTTTGTGTTTTTCTCTTTTTCCTCTTAAATTAAAAAAAAAAAAAAAAAAAAAAAAAAAGCCTTGCCTGTGCCATGTTTTATCTGCATCTCATCAGATTTCTCTAGTTTCTGGCCTTCTGAGAACCCAGGTGCAGGAATACTTGTGCCACAGCCATTTATGTTGCCTTTCCCAATCTCCTCCTGGTACTCATTCTCCTGATTCTGACTTCTCACAATACTGTATGCCTTTGAGAGTACTAATTTTAATTTTAAAAATGTGTATATTTGAATAATGTCTGTACCCTCCCAGGTATTAACTCTCTGATACCAGGGAAAATCTGACTCTGTTTTATGTTACAGTCTTAGAACTTAGCATAGTTGGTGCTTGACACCTTTTGGTAAATACGATATTTAACATATTTAGTTGGAGGCTAGTCTTGGCTTTGCTGAGAATGACAGCATAACTTCAGCAATAAAGAACTGTTCCTTGGATCAAGGAAATTCTGCCCTTCATTATTGAAATTTATGTGAGCTATTCAAAAATCTTGGCCACTGATGTATCTGATCTATTTGCTGATAGGTTCTTTAAGTGGAAACCTCAGTTTTCAGAAGTTTGGATCCAGGCAGTTAGCAGCCCTCAGCTGTCTCAATCTATTTCCCAAATTTCTGCCATTAGCTGCAATAAATGCCCCAGGGTTAGATTTTACCTGATTCAGCTTTGTATTTGGAGCCCATTTAGATAGACGCCTGTGTTCCTCTGGGGCTGCAGAGTTACAGAAAGTGCACAGCTGATGGCACTCTGCATGCCCCAAGCAGGCATGCATAAGGGCACAATGACATGAAACCTGCTCTGTTACCTTCCTACGTCCTGCTGTTCCGCTACTGGGTCTTCCCTTGCCTTTGTTTCAAAGACTACATCAAGACACAAGGTCGACATTTTTTCAGCGTGGCCTGAGGGATCAAGTGAGGAAGCAGAGAGAGAAATGCTTTTAGGCCAGGCCCACTGTGACCTACTTCCTTTGATCAGGCCTCTGACCAGGATTTGTTTCTCAAGATCACATTTTGCTGTAAACTCATCAGTGGCCTGGTTCACTGATGACGATCACGTCCACACAGTCTAATCACCCTCAGAAGCTCTGACTATGAGTGCATGGGGCTTTCGGGGGGCATCTACATATAAACCAACTATGCAGAATTCCATCTTCACTAAATCATACTGATATAGGAAATGGCACAGGATCTTCAAATGATGTAGGGGAAATAGAACTTTCAACCTGCTAGATGTCTGATATGCTAAGTTTGTACTCCCTAAAATTGAAGAATTAATTCTGAGTAACAAAGGAGGTTAAAAGTAGGACATATTTATTGACAGGGGAAAGGTACAGCTCCTGAGAGGCATGAGGGGACCCCAGTGGGTTGCCAAGGACCTGACTTCTTAGGGAAAATTTTATAGAGCACAATCATATAGGTATAATGTGAGTTACAGCTATGGTCTAACAATAAGATTATAAATATGGCTTAGGTAATATTGATCCAAAAGGGAAGCAAGTCACAGAGAAGTGTACATGGAAAGAACAAAGTATTTTTCATGAACGGTTGAGTCTGAGGGTCTTGGTCACCCACAGAGATGACTGATATTTATCTGGACTTCATTAGACCAGGTGTGGCCAGTTATCATTTCATGTTTATCTTGAGGCCTGGCCTCCAACAGATGAGCCTCCAGCCACAGTTTTGAGTTTTCATCTGTGCCTGACTCTCTGGAGGCCCAGCCCTCTCTGACTGGCTGTAGTGTTTCTACTTAACTCACTTGTCGGTGTTAACACTGGCAGTAGTTTTCGCTGGGAAGTCGGAAAGGAGACATTTTGTTGACACGGCTGAAGCTGAGACTCTCAGTCCCCTGGTTCTCTGCACCTCCCTTGCTGGAAGACGCAGCTTTCTTTTCTGTCTTGCAACTCTGGCTTCCCCTTACTTGAAGACTGTAGTAACTTACTCATTTATTCAGTCAAACTTACTCTGTCCAAATAGGTTGTGATTTTTAGTTCCACAACATAATAGTGATTGACACATTGTTCTAAAATATTGTTTTATTCTCCTCAAAACTACTTTCTGGGTTGGAAAAACCGATAATAATAATTATCCATTAGTCTGCATACCTTTTGAGTTTTATAGCTACCTTATTTCCTACCAGATTCTGGTCTAAGAGTTTTAGAATTCACAGTTTAAAAAGATCTTGGTATATTAAGATTTTCCATTAAAATTCCTTAGGTAGGGACAATATTTAAATGTTAAAATGATATCTTCTTGAAAGTAGCTTATTGATGTTGTAACAACATCTCCTGCCATTTCTTATTTATTTTCTCCTTTGATTTGCAGTAGATATAGCATCTATCAGCAAAGCAGACTTGTGAAAAACCAAGTTTTGGGCTCTACCTACCTCCTTGAACCCAAGGTTTCTTTTTTGTCTTTGGCTGTTTTTGTTACAGCCATATACACTCCAAACTTCAAATCATCTTTGGCTTCTTTATCTGATGAGCTACCAAACAGCAATGGGTGTAGCAAAGGTTTGCTGTGCAGAGACTGTCACCATGACTCCAGATTCTGCTAGAGGGCTGAGCAGGCCAGCGAGCTTCCAGACACATCTGATTTCCTTTTTTGATATTTTTTGATCTGTTGAATACAAAACAATTAAGAAAGCAGAACTGGATAACAGAGTTGATCTTCATGGTGCTTACATAAGGCCTATTTTATCTAGTTTTTGTAGTATATAGCGAAGTGGAATATATTTACTATATTCTCACTTAAAAATATATATGCATTGGTAGAAGCTATACTTGGCTCTAGCTTTAACTGTTTATGTTTTTGGTACAGCAGAGCATGACTTACTGGGCTCTGCTGATGATATCTTCAAGTATTTGTCTGCTAAAAGACCTAGAAACAACTATACTGGTGTTGATTTTTCTTTTTTTCTTTTTTTTATGAAGAAAAAGATCCAAGGCTAGACTGACCTTTACTCATCCTGAGCCCATTTTACTTTAGCAAAATTCAATCTGCTTGGAATGAAAAGAAAATTGACTTCCTCCTTTCTATTGTCCTATCCTGGAGGGAAAATAAACGATAAAGAGGTGAACAGAACTGCCTGATCATCACAAAGGACTGGTTCTGCCTTTCTGCCTCCCGGGAATCATTGGAAATTGAAATTTACAGCACTATAGGCACCATCTTGCCTCTGAAACAGGTCACCCTGAGTGTGTTTATACTATTTGTTTGCTTTACATATGCACCATATTCTTGACCAGCCCATTCCTTACAGAAAACTCTGTGGGGTTCTGAGATCAGTATTTCATTAAACATGGATGGAAGCCCAGGGCAGTAATCAGATAAATATCACTCCACTTGGCAAAGAATTTTTTTGGTTTCTTTTCTCACCTGCTTCTCCTTCCTTTTAGCTCTGTCCTTTGAATTAATTGCACTCTCGACACAGAAAGCACCCTGCAGACCAAGAACAAGGCAGGAGACTGCCAATCACAACTTTTCTCCTTAGGACTTTATATGAGCTAGTGGTTAGACACCTGGAATGGATTCCATTTTCCTCCTGGGAGCAGCTTCATTATGGTGTGGATTTGAAATGTCCTCAAAACCCATATGCTAATGGTGTGGCTGCCAGCTGATGAACTCTCTGGAATGTGACTGGATCAGAAGGGCTCTAACTGCATCAGCAGATGAATCTATTGGCAAGATCACAACTTGCTGGTACTCTTGGGAGGCGATGGAAACCAGGACGTGAGGCTTCCTGGAAGGGAACAGACATTAAGGTGTGGTGTTGGGGGATGTGTCTGGTCTGCAGCCCCAGACTCTCCGGCTGTCTTTCTGCTCTCCCTGCTTCCTTACTGCTCCGTGAGCAGCTTTCATCTGCCATGATGTTCTGTATGATTACAGCTCTGAAAGCCAGGAGGCCTGTTGGACATGGACAGAACCGCAAAGTAGGAGCCAAACTAGATCTTTCTCCCTCTGAGTTGATTACCTCAGGTTACTTGTCACAGTGGCAAAAACTGACAAACACAATCTCTCTCTTCTATTCCCAGAACTTCAAGTCCTAAGAACAGACTTTATGTATGAGCAAAAAACAGCCTGTGAACAGAACATGTACTTGTTAAGGGCTTTGGAGTACAATTCATTTTGAGTTCAGAGTTCTGCTTTGTCACTCACCAGCTACATGACCTGTGAAAGCCTCACATTCCTCCAGTGGGAATTCACATACACTCCAAAAGGATGTGAGCATATAATGAGACAAGTAACCTGAAGGCCACTACTGACCGCTTACAGACAGGTGGCTACCGTCACATCACATGGGACGGCTTGCTAAAATTCCTATCCCCAGGTTCTCTATGGACCCAGTGAACCAGGATCTGTGCATAGCCCGTGGGAAGTGAATGCCCTGGGTGATTTTGATTCCAGTCGGACTAGGCATCTGGAATGCTGGGGGTCATGAATTATAAGTTGAATCTAGAGGATGTCCAAAGCATGTCCTTGTTTTGCCCTTTGGGCCAGACTGAAATGTGGAAACTCTCCACTCTTTTCTGGTCACAGCTGGAAGCCCTAGGGTGCCTGCTGTGGCACTCACCTGCTAAGAAGGGTAAGACCCCTGGAGAAACTGCAGTTTCCTCAGTGTCCCCTGTTTTGTCCTTGTTCTTGCAAGAATTCTTTGTTCTTTTTACCAGCCCACTGTAGTTGTCATTAGTGTCCCTGGAAACACCAGTTACCCTTCATGCATTGACCTTGACTTAGATGCAATACATAAGCACCAAGATTCTGGGGTCCTCCTGGCCTTTTATTCCTAAGAAATAGCTGGTCACCCCAGATCCCTGCCTGTACCTCTATTTCATCTCTTTCTCTTTCTTCTCCCTGTGTGCCATAACACCGGTGGGAGACTGGGCACTCACTGCAGGGGTCCCTGATAACTGGGACCATGGAAAGAGTCTCTAATAGATGAGGGCAAAGGTCATGAACTTTTATCCTTCTCATTTGTCACAATTTCTAGTCCCCAAATCCTTTCTGCCACAACTTCAGTAAATGTACTTGTAGCATCTGTTTAAATGCCTCTGGAGACAGCAAACTCATTACTGTTTGGAATAACCGTGTTCATATTTGGCAGCTTTTAGAATGTTTCTGATAGTCAACCCAAAAGCTATTTCTAGTATTGTTTTCCACACTAATGATAATTTTACTTCTGGGGACATATAGAACCATTTTAATCCATCTTCCCGTTTGATGGCCTTCAGATACTTGAAAGCATTTCGGCGTTTCCTAGGACATCCTCTTTTTAAAGCTCAAACATCTTGCACCAAAGAATTAGTCCTCAAATTTTGACTTCAGCTTATTTTACTCTTGCTAAATGCATATTCACATCTGGAGTTCCAGTGGTCATACCTATTGTTTTCCTGAATAGGCAACTCACCTTTGGAGTTCCACATTTCTCTCATAATAACTCTTTCCCTTTGTGAGGACAAAAGACACTCTTGTCTATAAGATGCATCAAGCAGAATCTTACATTTTCATCTAAGTGATTTCTGTCTCTTCAAACAGAATGTCAACAGCACAAAATCAAGTCCATGAGTTGTTTCATGATTGTACAAGACTTTTAGTTATAGGAAGAAGATGTGTTTTAGGAAGCTTGAGACAAAACCTGGCCAAAACTTTTTCTCATCAGGCCCGTTTTATTGATTAGAAACAGAAGCACAAGAGGCTTCACTGAATTGTCCAAAAAGACAGGATCTACCCCCATTTCATCATAAAAGGCATCCCTTTAAGGCTCTTTAAGACTTTCTACTTATACCTGCATATGTCCAAAGTCAGAATCTTTCAGACTTGTTTGATTGATCTGCAAAACCGTTTTTCAAAAAATAGGAGGACCAATATTCAAGACGTCAAAATAATTCAAATAAAACTGTGGGTTTATGGGTTTTCTTGAAGTACTGGAAATCTTGCCCATCATGTGCTGCTTTACTACATAGCACCAATGGGATTGAGCCCTTAAAAGTGAATATTGCCATTTTTACATGGCACATCACCTGCCTAGTATTTATAGGCATTTACATTTGCACAATATCATTCACCTAGTGTCAGGTCCTTTAAAGCACTTGCATATCTACCCATCCACTTGAATCTTGAGGTTAACCCAATGCAATAGACAGATTTGACATAAGCCTGTACAGACACCTCAGAGGTATGATGAGGTGAAACCTGATGCTTACTGTGCATCAGGCTGGGAAATAGTACAGCGCTTCCTGCACCTCTGGAATCAAATTCCTTGGCTTTGAATCTAAGTTTTGCCACTTAAATTATAACATTAGGCAAGGCATATAACACTTCTGAGATGATTGATTTATTTTTAAAATGATTCAATTAAAACATATAAGAAAACCTTTGGTATCATGTTTAACAAATGCTAATTGTTTATATTTCTTGCAATTTAGCAAGATTGAAGCCTCCTAACATTGGGTGAAAGGTGTCTCATACTCCAGTGGTGCATTACACTGCACGCACACACTCTAGTTCTGTGCTTTCCTGATCCCTAGGTCCCAAAGGTTTTCTGTAGGCCCCAATAAAGACTGTCTCACGGGAACTGATGAACACTAGATGAGCCACTCAACTGTCTCAAGTTCTGCCCAATCACATGGAAGTAATCACATTTCTTGCTTTACTAGCTAAATGAATGTCATTGGGATTCCAGTTGATGTACCTTTTGTATCATGCTGAGAGACTTTCACAATTGATTTGCCACCCAAATGTGTGCCTCTATCTCTGTTGAGTTATTAAAGTATGACAATCAATCAGCCCCCAGATACAGAGGTGGCCAGGAGTTGCAAACTTTGTGTTTTCACATATCTGTCTTTTTTTTCCTACTATGTTTCTTATGACAAACTTTTTGAGGCTGTGTGGGATAGCGAAAAACAATTAAACTGGAAGGCAGTTGGACTTCCTTTCTTTGAGATGGTACTTTCTGATAGCTGAGGAGCCCTGTGGATATGATTGGAAGCATCTTTGGAAACAAGATTCAGAGTTTAGTCCTGGGCTTACCTGTCTCCGAGTCACTGGGGACAATTGTTTACCAAGATGATTTCTAAGGCCAGCAGAGATCTACTGAAACACAGAGCCTTTTAACAAGTGCCCTTGATGGCACAAAGTTTGAGGGTTACTGAACAAATGCATCAGTTCCTGGAGAGGTATGACAACTTGGGAACTGTTGCAAATTGAGAGACAAGAGGGGTAACTATGGTAATAGTCAGCATTATGAACCAGGTATCTTGGGGACTATAAAATTGTGGAGCATTTAGGACCTAAATAAATGAAAAGACAAGAAACATATAGCAAAATAACAAGTTACCCAAGTAAGATTATCATGGGTAATCCTGGTGGTAAGTATCATAGGATTTTAGGAATGGAACAACAGGGATAGAAAAGAACAATCTAGGAAGGAGATAATATAATGAGAAAGAAGATATATCATGAGGATTTAGACTTGTGAATTGGAGAAGAAGGAATTTTCCAGGTTTGGAGCAATATTGTAAAATGTGAAGAGTTAGTAACAAAATGATTTTTAGATGAAGAAGAATGAATAGTTGGATTAGGCTTAAAATTTTAAATTTTGAACTTCTGGGAAAAAGGCAGAGTGGTGAACAGCAGAGAAAGAACCTCTCCAAGTTTTGGTGTCCAGACCCTGGAATAAAGCAACATGAGGAAGAGAAGGAGAAGCGGGGAGAGTCTCATGGACACAGGAAGGATCTGACTGAGACTTGAAGCCCATGGAGGGAGACAATTCAGGAATCCAGCAAAAATAAGAAAACCAGGGACAGTGTCCCTGCTGGAAGAGGCAAAGCAGCAGGGAAGCCAGCAGTACCCCCATGTGCTGGTGAAGGCCCTGCTGCCTGGGAGGAGCAGCGGAGGTGACATGCAGCACTCTGCTGTGTTCCGGCAGAGACCCTGCTGGCCAGGAAGAACCTGCAAAGAAGCCGTCTGCACCCTCTTGTCCCCCCAGCTGTAAGCAACTGGATGTGACACAGGCTGAGATGATAATAACCGAAGTAGGGAGGCAACCTGACATTTGTGTTGTTTGACTGACTTTGCACGCTTGAGGCTGGTAGTCTGAGCAACTATTTACAGGATAACAATATGCAATATAGTAATGATTGTGGATTTCCTACTGTCCTGTCACTGTTTTGTGATTTTATTTTATTCTTCTGTTTTATTCCCTTCAAAAAAACTTTTTAAAATTTGTG
The DNA here is from genome assembly GCF_034190915.1 of Cavia porcellus. NCBI lineage: Eukaryota > Metazoa > Chordata > Mammalia > Rodentia > Caviidae > Cavia > Cavia porcellus. The sequence continues at coordinate 83,267,423 of NW_026947485.1, read as the reverse complement.
CTGATGCTTCTAAGAAGAGCTGAAGTTTGCAAGATTGCATTGTGGAGACTTTGAAGAAACTTTAAAAAATCCACTTTTACTAAAGTCATTTTAGAATAGTATAGTTTGGTGGGATGTTTGACACTCAGAATCTTTTCTCCCCTTCACAGACATTGGGCTGGAAGTGTGTGGCAGAACTCTAATTTAGGCAGAAGAAGATGATAAACTGAGTTTGGAGAGAGAGTAGGAAGAAGTGAGAAGGAGAGAAGCATGACAGAGTCAGTGTGTTGGTCAGGGCTTACTGAAGACATAGATTTATTGCAAAGTATACAAGTGTGTAAGAATTTACAAGATCAGCTTATAAGAACCACCCACAGGTCAGCTGTAGAAGAGTGCGGAGGGTCTGTTTGTGCACCGAGGACCCAAATGATCCCGTTGAAGGAGCTCACTGTAGTGTCCTCTGTGCATCTGTATCAGGAGGCCAAAGGGTCTGCACTGGACGGCTGAAGGTTTTGTGCTGGAGGCTGAAGGATCTGTTTAGAAACCAGGAGATGATGTCCAAGGTGAAGGCGAAGGCAGGAGCTCCCCTGAAGAAACAGAAGTGATCCTTCCTCCTTTGCTCCCCCTTTATGCCACTCAGGCAGCAAGCCCATTGCTTGCAGTCACTTATGCCCAGGAAATTCCAGCATGTCTTCAGTAGATCCTCTCAGCTACACCCAGAACTGTGCTGATCCAGTTTAACTGGGCTTTTCTTACTCGAGTTCACACAATCAGTTCACTGTCACAGGCAGAGATCTACCTTCATCTACTGGTCTTCCGAGGCTGGTTTCAATGGGTCACTTCCTTTGGGAGACTCAGATGTGCATCTCCAGTTATCCACAGAATTAATGCTGTTTAGCTCTCCAAAATACTGTTGTTGGATTGCAAACTGGAGATTGCATTAATTTAAAATAAAACTAAACCATGTAATTGTGTTCTTTTTTCCCATTTGTATTGCATTATTGAATTGAGTTATTCTTATGTTAAATCCTAGATCATTTGAAAAAGTCACATAAGGTGAACTTTTGTCCTTATCCTCCATCTTGGGAAATTGGAAAATAAAGGTTTTGCTTTTCCTATTTCCATATCCTAAGTAGGTTAGCATTGATTTTTTGTGCTGCTCAGCAGTAGTATTGGGTAATGAAGTCTTAGATAGGTTTGTGTGTCCAATCATATTTGACCTGTGAAGAATCAATTTGAGGTAATTAGTAGATGATGACATGGCAGTGGAAACCTTTGGTGCATGAGAGAGGCTCTTGGGGGCTACAGGAAGTGAGGCTGACTTTCCACTGCTAGTGGAACACATGGAATCATCTCTCCTGGGTGACGCTATAAGAAAACTGCTTTACACCAAAACTGAAATGCAAAAAGCTTGTATGCACTGAGCAAAGTGAGTATTTGTCATTTTTAAAGTTACCCAACATTTTCCTCCCCCTCTTTTTTTGGTACCTGAAATGGAACTCAAGACCTCATGCTTGCCAGGCAGCCACTGCTATTTTCTCTTCTTTTGGTTAAAAAAAAATCCATTTCCTTCTGGAGATTCACAGTTGTCCTAGTCTCAGACAGTGTGGTTCGGATGGTGCTGATTCCATCTGCTACTCCAGAGGTGGATGTGCAATTACAGGCCTGAGACGGTCGGCACATTCCATTACTTTGGCTGCAAAAAATGGGTCTGGGAGAGCCCCAGAACTAATTTGAATGAATGAGAACTAATCTCAGAATTGGCAAGAGGTGTGCAGTTTCTCTTCTCTTGAATTTAGCAGATGTTGCCTGCATTTCCTTGTCACACAGTCAGAAAGGAGCAAACAGAGAGAAGACTGAGAGGATGATATCATTTGGCCTCCAGTCAAGCCATATGTGGAGATAAAATTACCCTTGGACTTGGTATTTCCATATGAGAAAATCTTATGCTTAAGCCATTTATGGTGGGATTATGTGCTGAATTTTCATAAGTCAGATCACTTACTTCTGATGATAATCAACCACTTTAGAAATACTACCTCTTTGTTTTATAATGAATCTCAGTGGATCAATATAATTACATTTTAGTTCTAAGCTCTTTTAAACTCCCCTCACTTCTATTCTAGCTATTAATAAACACTTAGAGATACGGGAAAAACTGCCCACACTTAAAACTCATTGTAAATTAAGGCATCCTCTTGTAAGTTGTGAGTCAGTCTGCAATGTGACAGCTTTGCAGATTCTATTACTCATTTGCTTAAGGAGGTACCATATCTACCCTCCATCTGGGAACTCTGGGTAATGATATCCTTGGTCTCCCAGCCATCAATCACTCTCTGCAGGAGGAAATAAGCATTGCTATTTACTTATTGGGACATATAACACCAATTTACTCAGTGTTCAGTACTTGCATAGTTTTAACATTTATATTTCAGATGAGTTTCATGTCGAATCATGTTAAAAAGGCTTTACATTTTGGTACCTCAAGGCCGTGGCTATAAGACAGAGAGATACACCTTGAGACCATAATGTTAAGTGAATTAAATCAGACATATGAGCTTAAATAACATATGGTTTCTCTTATATGAGAAATTCAAAGTATAAATAAAGAGGTTTGTGCTAATATTATTTGGACAGGATACCACCACTATATCTTGTACTCTTAATAACTACTATGACACAATGTGTTAATGATTGTAACTCTCCCACTAATCTATTTTAAGACTCTGTTTTACTGTTATTTTTATTCTTTCTTTTTAAAATAAATAAATAAATAAATAAATAAATCGTGAGCAAAATAAAAGACAAGGAAGCAGCTCTTTCTCAAATGGGAAGGGAATCAAGAGTTACAGGGAGGGAGGAGGAAGGGGACAGGGGATGAAAAAAGGAGTTATGGTTCAGAGGTGTGACCAGATACAATAAAATTGTAAGGTGCCCTCAGAATTTGGCTAACTGGAGGGGATGACCAGCCTCTCAGAGCGTGGGTTCATGATTTGGGTGAGGCTTGGTTGTAAATTGGTGAGAAGATCAATATGGATGCCTCATAAAATTTTGTTAGGAGGAGAGAAGCCAGGAGGTGTCAAGAGAAAGCTGTAGAAGAAATCTGTGCAGAATATTTTATTTTGATTTTAATTTCTGAATGGAAGTAGTGTGAACTTATTTATGGGCTAAATAAAAAAGGTACCTGAAAGTAGATTGTGGGAAGAGAAAGGAAAAATAAAGTGCAGGCAAAGATAAGAGATAATAACTACAGGAAGACTCAAGGTAGGATGGGAGGGGTGGGACAGTTTACGAGGAGTTTGCACTGAATGGACTCAAGAGAGGGCAGGAGGCCATGAAACATAGATCTTAGGGACACCTGGGATGTGAGCAACCATCAGGAGACTCAGTGAGAGAGTGAAAGCAAAAGGAACAAAATAAAAATAGATAAATAAAACCTAATAATAAAAGGGAACCTGGAAAAATAACCTGTATGTGGTGGTTAGGGAGGGTTTCCACTTGCTTGGTTTTCTGATCTACCATGGGGATTGGGAGAGCACGTGCATAGATGTATCGGGATGGGCCATGGAGGCCTCTGGGCCCTGGGGTCTATGCCTTTTCCCTTGCTCCTCCCACTTTGATTTTCTCTGCTTCCCAGTCTTGGAGCTTTGTTCTGCACTCAGTCATGGACTGAGGCCGTGAGTAAATGGAACTCCTTAAGCTGTGAGTGTTGGGTATTACATCTCAGCTGACGAATACATTACACAAAGGGAGAAATATTGCAAATTCAACATCAAAAAAGGTCTAGATATTCCAGAATTTATATTTTACAACTAATCACCAAAAATTAAGAACTCAATTTAAAGATGATCCAAGAACTTGAATAAATATTTGTCTAAAGAAGATATATGATAATGCAAAGCACAAGGAAAAGTACTCTACATCATTAATATCATCAGTGATGCTCTACATCCTTCATATTATCAGTCATTAGTCATCAGGAAAATGCAACTAAAATTATCTCTATGCCCATTAGTTTGCCATAATTATCATAATTGTAAAATGGAAAGTAAGCTTTGATGAGGATATGGAGAAAGTAGAACCCCTGTACACTGCTTATGGGAATGTAGAATGGTGTAACCACTGACCAAAGCAACTTGGAATTTTATCAATAGTTAAACATAGAGTTAGCATAATTTAGCAGCTCCCTACCTAGATGCATACCAAAAGGAATAAAAAGATAGGTATTCAAACAGATATTTATTCATGAATATTTATAGCAGCACTAGTAACAATAGCCAAAGGTAGAAATAATTTAAATTTTCATCAGTAAATCTATGGACAAAGAAATGTAGCATATATCTACCGTGTAATATTATTTAGCCATAACAAGGCACTGGGGTGAGTGGTGTAGGTCAATGGTAGAGCACGTATTTAGTATGTGCAGGGACCGTGGGGTCCATCCTTAGGGTGAGCAAACGAAGAGCAGCAGCAGCAGCAGCAGCATCCAGGAAAAAAAAGTCATGAAATACTGATATATTCTACCTTGGGGTAAATCCTGAAAACATCATTTTCAGTGATGAAAGACCCTCAGAAATCATGCACCCACCAAGGGATTCCATTTAAGTGAAAAATGCATAACACAGAAAGCCAGGTGGTGGTTGCCAGGGACTGATTGTGGGGAAGACAAAATGGGGTGTGACTGCTTAATGGGTACAAGATTTCTCTGCGTATGATGGAACATTTTGGAAGTAGCTTGTGGAGGTAGTGATGCTATATTTTGAACACACTACATGCCCCTGAGTTGTTCCCTTTAAAACAATGAAGTTTTAATTAATTACTTTTTAATTTCACTATAAAAAGAAGACCCCCCCATAATTTTAAGACAAGATAATAGGAGAGTAACAATAATTAATATGTATTGTTGTCTTCAGACTAGTGATTCAGGCTACAAGATTTAGGCATGAGATATTGTCCAAATAATATTAGCACAAATCTTTCTTTTCAATGAACTGAGAGAAACTAACAGTATGTCTTAACTAATATGTATTTCCTTTTCCCTTTCTTCATTTCCCCTTTCCCCATTGCAGTTTCTCTTTTCTTTTGAATGGTTTCTCCCTAATTCACAATATCTATTGTATATTTTGGGTTCTATTTACTACTTCAGCTTCTCACACAAGTGAGACAATATGATGTTCACACATTTGAGTCTGATCTATTTCACTTATGAGTGTGGTCTTGAGTTGCACCCATTTACCTATAAAAGCTTCCAGTTTGTTCTTCTTTATGCTGAGTAGTACTCCATTATACAAAAACTATCTCTTTTTGTCTATTCCTCAGGTAATGGACATTTGGATCATTTCCAAAATTTAGCTATTAAACTGTGCTTCTATAAACATGAGTGTGAATATATCACTGTGGCATGATGTTTTTAATTATTCTGGGAAGATACCCAGAAGGGGAATGACTGGGTCAAATGAGACCACTAATCCTAGTTTATTGAGGAATCTCCACAATGATTTCCACACTGGTTGCACCAGTCTACACACCCACCGACAGTGGAGAAAGGTTCCTTTTTCCCTATAGCCCCTCCAGCATTTGTTATTAATTGATTTCTTGATAATAGCCAGGCTTTCTAGAGTGAGAAGGAATCTCAGTGTCTTAATTTGCATTTTTGGATGATCAATGCTGCTGGGTATTTTTTTTTCATGTATTTACTTTCGATTTGTATTTCTTCATCTGAGAAGTATGTGTTCATCTCAGATGTCCATTTTTGGGTTGCGTCTTTGAATTTGGGATGGGAGTCTGATTTTTAAAAATTCTTTTTATGTTCTATATATACGCTCTTTGTCTGAGACAACTATTTATAATTTTTTTCCATTCTGTGGGTTTTCTTTTCACTCTGTTGGTGATTTCTTTTGTGGTGTAAAAACTTTTTAGTAAGGTGAGATCTCATTTGTAGTATTTCCAATGCAGTTTGGGTTTTGTTCATGAAGTCTGCTTACACTCAAGTCTTCAAGATTTTTGACTATTTTCTCTTCCAGTAGATTTAGTGTTTCTATAAAACAGTGAATTTTATGTTATGTGATTTTGCCTTAAAAAAAGAACAAGGCTTGGTGTGGTCGGGGTTCTAGGCCCCTTGTCTCCTACGGTTCATCACCTTTAGAGATGAAAATGTCAGGTAGAGCTCCATCCCCTAGTTGCAGTTCTTTGGCTGAGTGATGGTCACCTTCGATCCCATCCCTATGTCTTCTATCTTTTTAGACTTCCAGGAGATTGCTCATCCATGGAAGTCTTCCTTTTCTTATATTCAAGAATTACAGTTTAAAATATAATCTGGGAATGTTTAGGGACTTACAATAAGAAAAGGAGGTTTGCTTGCCCTTTTCTAAGGATGTGACTTTTCCTTCAGTTATTGTTGGTCTCTAAAGTGACTTAACAGCTTCCTCGTAAAGTATTTAGAGGACAGTATCTCAGTGATTTCCTCCACTGCTGGAGAGAGGCTCTCATATTTTTATTATGTCCAGTGTCCTGATTAACCAGCTCCTTCAGATTGGGGTTCCCAAGGAATATAGTTTAAAACAAACTAGATATATCTGGCAGACAAAAATGAGATATGCAATTAATCATGAGTAGAAATAAGTTATATGAAATAGTTACCTGCAGTAGGTGAGTTTTGATGCTACCCAAGCATAATGAAACAAGTTTAACTCACTATTACATTTAGATTTCCTTTAGCATAAAATTCATATTTTTGCATTTTTGTTGAAAGATTTCAGCACAGGAAATGAATGTGGGCCTACACATGTTTTTTTCTATTCATCTCTAGTATGTTGTCCTCTATGTTCTGATCTAAATACAGTGGTAAGAGTTATTTGATACTCTTAATCCGTTGGAGTTTATGTCTATAATAGTCACAGTTTAAACCACATTTTTCAGCTCTGAAGGTGTATATTTAGGATATCCACAGTAATTCCTTGGAACTTTTTGGAGTTTATCTAGACAATGCATGGAAAATGCCTAGCAAGGATCAGATCAAGGTAGCTACGGGTTGGGCAGAAGGGGTACATTATGCAGGTGATGTCCTGCACCCCAGTGCTCATTCTCCCTCTCTATGCTGTGGCTACCCTTCAGACAATGGTTGAAGGTGCTGGGCTCAGGCTACCTGGCCTAGATTCCCAGCTTAACCACTCCATGGGTCTGTGTGACATGTCAGTAGATCGTCAACTGGGGAGCATTCCAGGGGATTGGTAAAGAACACTTACTGATGCCCGTGCCTCTGTGTGTCTGGGAGGAAAAGTTAGCAGTATAGATCTGGGTGGGTCAGGGAGGAGTGACGTTGGTGACTATCTGGTCTCTGGCCCTTTTCTTTCTAGTACTGCTCTCTGCTTCTCAGCTGCACGACCTGAGCAGGTCTATTCTGTTACGTTCTTTCGTCATGATCTTTATGACTTGGAGCCAGCCATGGACTGATCTTTTCAAATCTTGAGCTGAAAGAAACCTCCCCTACTTTATCCTGCAGATGTTTGGCTATTTTGTTCAGCAATAGGAAAGCTGACAAGAAACCATGTCACTTTACTTCTTCTTCTTTTTTTTTTTCTGTAAAAGGGAGATAATAATAGTGCTTAATTTATAGGACTTGTGAAAATTAAAAAAGAATAATACATGTAAAACACCTGGAATTCCTGAATGTTTCATAAACACTAAGGATTATTTCTAAAATTGTGGATTTTCACAACTCTATAATTATATCCCACAAGAATGTCAAAGTTAAATTATGTTTCACATAATTTATGCTGGAGTAGTAGCAAAGAACAAGATACTAGGATCTACAATACTTGATCTATATTGTGGGTGACAAAATTCCATTTTCCCGTGATGTCTTTTGAACAATATGTGGATAAGAAATATGTTGCACATATGCTAGTACTTTTCCCTTTTAATTCCAATGGGAGTATCAGTAACCAGTCCCAGTACTTTCGCCAGCTGACCCAAGACAGAGTCTCAGAATTCTGCATAACACGGAATCTGAATAATATTTTTAATTAGGGTCAACTCATGAGTGGAACTTGTTTGCATCTTTATTCCAGAAACTCAGACTTTTAGTATTATCACAGTTCCTGGAAGAATGTGAAAGGAGGAGGATAAACAAGCAGAGGGAGGACAAAAGGTCTGACGTGCTCTGTAACACTGCTAAGCCACTGCTGGTCATGAGCACTCAGTCTTCATTACCCTTCATTACTGCACTGTGGTGCTTCACAAGAACATAAAATGAGATAGTCTTAGAAATTCGTTTATACCAAATCTGAAACAATAAAATATCCAGATTTATGCAAGACATACTGTAAAACTGACAGCAGAATTTATCTATGCAACTGCGCAGGGTGGGTCCTGCAAAGATTGTCAGCCAGCAGTTGGCTTTAATGTATGGGGAAATTTTCTTACATTCATTGTTTTAATTATGGGGAGAAAGATAAACTCTTACCATACACATTATAGAGAAAGAGGCTTATTAAATGTATTGTTTTCATGCTTCATTTTTACAGGATTGTAATTTAATTGGATTCCTAATCTAGTTAAAATTTGAATGCTTTAAAATATGAAATGAAAATTTGGGTGAGTGTTGGAAGAGCTCTACTGAGCTAATGGCTGGTGGGACACAGTCCCAGGTACTGTCCCTCTTCTGACTATTCCTAGCTTAGCCTTCCTGCATCCAGCTCTGCCACTTTGGCCCATTTTACCTGAAGTGTGGGCATTTGTGGGAGGCACTGGTGATTCTTTAGAAGAAACATTGGTGGCCTGCTCTAATGTATGGCTGGATTTGTAGTTTCTTGTTTCACTGACTTTTTTATTTTAAAAACAAAACAGAACAAAACAAAACAAGAAATGATACATAATTTAAAAAAAAAGTAGGAAATTAACACTAGTTAATATATTGCCTAATTACTTTAGAAGTAGTTCAGGTGACAAGATTTAGGCATGAAAAAATGATCAAACAATGAAAGTACAAACTGTTCCTTTAGATGAATTTATAGATATTAGTAGTATAGTTATGTATCATATATATATATATATATATATATATATATGATACCCACAATGTATAATTTTTCCTTTTTTTTCCTCTATCCTAGTTGTTATTTCCTTTTGAACACTTCCTTTCACTTTCATTTTCACAATATCTATCTATAGTACATTTTGGACCTTATTACTCTTTCAGATTTTTTTACACTAGCGAGACAATGTGACATTTACACATGTGGGTTTGATTTATTTCACTTATGAGTGTGGTCCCAAATTGCATCCATTTACTTATAAAACCTTAAGTTTATGCTTCTTTATAACTGCATTATACTCCATTGTATAAAAATACCATTTTTTTTATCATTCTGTGGTTGATGGGCATTTGGATTGTTTCCAAGATTTAGCCATTACAAATTGTGCTGTTATAAACATGGCTTCTCAGCTAGGGATTTAGCTCAGTGGCTTAACATGCCTGCCTGACAGGCATGAGGTCATTAGTTCAATCCCCAGTACCAACAAAAACAAATTAAAAAAATTTTTCTCTGTGTCATGGATTTAGCTTAGTGGCATAAACTCCTGCCTAGCAAGCACAAGGTCATGAGTTTGATTCCTGGTAACAAAAACCAAAAACAAACAAAACAAAAAAAGTAAACATGGGTTTATTTATATTGCTGTGGCATGATGTTTTCAATGCTTGTGGGAAAATACCCTGGATGAAATGGAACCTCAAATCCTAGCTTTGTGAGGGGTCTCTAGACTGATTTCTATAGTGGTTGCATCGGTCTGCACTCCCACAGACAGAGGAAAAGCATTTGTTTTTCCCCACAGCCCTGCCAACATTTGTTCATTTCTTGATGGCAGTCATTCTTTCTGGATGAGATGGAATCTCAATTTTGATTTAATTTGCATTTCTCAAATAACTAGTGCTGTTGAATATTTTTTCATGTATTTATTTGCCATTTGTGCTTTTTAATCTGGTAAGAGTGTGTTCATCTCAGACGTCCACTTTTGGGTTGGGTCTTTGACATAGAGGGGCCTGATATTTTTCAGTCTTTTATATGAACTAGATAGAAGTCCTTCATCTGAGGGACAGTTGACTAAAACTTTTCCCCATTCTGTGGGTTTTGTTTTCACTCTGTTGGAGATTTCTTTTGAAGTGCAAAAAGTTTTTAATAAAATGAGATCCCAGTTGTTGATTCTTTGAAGCATTTCCCATGTGGTTTGTGTTTTGTTCATGAACTTTTTGCCTTCATATATGTCTTCAAGATTTCTGCCTACCTTGTTTTCCAGTAGATTTAGTGTTTCAATTTTACTATTTAGACCTTTGATTCATTTTGACTTTAGTGCTGGGTGATAGATATTGGTCTAGTTTTAGTCTTCAGCATGCAGAAAGCCAATTTCTCTAGCACGCACAGTGCTGGGTGCCGGGATAGATATTGGTCTAGTTTTAGTCTTCAGCATTCAGAAAGCCAATTTCTCTAGCACCATTTATTAAAGAGGCCATCTTTCTTCCAGTGAACATATTTGGCCCCTCAGTTAAAGATAAGGTAGCTGAGAGTTTTTGTAGATGTCCTGTATCTTCTAATGTGTTCCATAGATCCTCAGGTTTTTATGCTGAATTTTTTTTCATCTTGATTATTATATTGTTTGGGTGTAGATTTTGGCTATGGCTGTTTGGAATTCTGTATGCCTCACTTAGCTGTATATCAGATTCTTTTCCCATGCTTGGGAAATTCTCCGCTATTACTCCTGCAAGTAGTTTTTTAAAATGTCTTTTTCATTGACTCCTGCATTTTCACTGATACCTTTATTGTTTTTCTTTGCATCATCTTAGAGCTGTTGAATTGTTATTTCATGGTCCCTTATTATTTTTAAGAGTTCTTTCCTTTCATGACTGTTAATCTAACAGTCCTATCTTCAAGGTCTGAAAATGATCTTCAGTTTTGCTTAAGTGGTTTTACCAGTTTTCAGTAGAATTTTAATTTCCTAGGGATCTGTCTGAATTTGTTTCATGCATTCTTTTTCTTTCCTATATTGTTTCAAGTTTCCATCATTTCCCATGTTCTTGTACTCTTTTATTTATGTCTTCTCTATCTATGTTGAGCAACTCCTTTAATAAGGTTGTCATTTCTTTCTTTACCTGAGAGATTATTTTTAATCTGATTTGCTGTATAACCTCATGGAATTATTTCTTTATTTCACTTGTTATCTTTTGAGAAATGTCAGTTGTGTGATTTCTAATGTCCTGTATTTATATTTCTCCTGTTCTTGCCCTGGATGGCCTATATGTTTCAGATTGCATTTTGCTCTTTTGTTTTGTAATTTTCACCTCTTGGGTTAATATTTCAGTTTTTTCAATCCCACTAGTCCGACTGCCCATGGTGTATATCTTAGGGTCCTGTGTGTGGCTAACTTTAACTCAGTTTCTGAGTCCTACAATATGAAGGAGGTGTCAGTCACTGACTAGTGGGCCAGTAGTATGAGTCCTCTATTCTTCCTAGGATAACCAGGCTAGGAGAATTGATGTGAATCAGCCCTTAGCTCCTATTCTTGTTCCAGGCTGAAGAGTAACAATAGGAGCTAAGGGTTGATTCATATCATCTGTCTATAGTGTACACCCAGCCAGACCCTACGGCATCACTAGGGATCTCACAGGCCTAGTCAAGTTTCTCTGGGTTAGGAGAGGCCTCTTGGTGCTCTAGCCAGCTCACCCAGTGTTCTCTGTGTGGAAGAAGGACCCATCCACACTCTAGCTGGCTTGCCAACACCCTCTGAGTGGCAGGAGGGTTTGCTGAGGCTCCTAATCACCCACCAAGGCCCTCTACTTGGTGAAGAACTTATGGTGCTCTTGCTGGCCCATGGAGTTCTCTGGGTGGGGGGAGGGGTTGCCAAGGCTCCAGGAAGCCAACTGAAGCACTGCAGGTGGTGGATGGGGTCACTGATGGTCCTAAGGGCTGCTGAGGACTTCTGGGTGTGGGAGACAGGTGGGCAAAGCTCCTGTTGGCTGCTGAGGTCATTCAGGTGTTGGGGAGGGGAAGCTGATGATCCTACTTGCTGCTGAGGTCTTCATTTTACTGGTTTTTGTTGGTTTTTCTTAGAGATGTTGTTTCCCTGATTTAGAGGAGGGACAGGCAACAATGTTTGTGACCCTAACCCCTGGTCACAGAAAACTTTATGCCACTTTACTTAAGTGGTAGATGTTTCCCTCTGGGATCAATGTGCCATTATCTTGATCTTTTCTTCTAAAGTCAAGAGGTAGTAGAGTGCTTTTCACTAGCTTTCTTCCAAAATCCATTTCACTTTCAAATAATCCTTTTCTCCCACAGAATCCAATGACAAACTCTTTAAAAATGCTAAAATAATTGTTATTTACTCAGGGAAAATTATGGAATACGATGACCACAGGGAAAATGTTGGAGCTGAAATTTTAGCACAGTATTGTCCGACTCGAAAATCCAAAGCCCAGCCACCCTTGCCTCTTTGCTTCCTTCTACCCAGTGAAGTTTATTTCTTACACTCTGGGGAAAATTGCTCCTTTAACTCATGCTGGTGACTACAGTCATAGTTTCTTTCCTACATTTTCAGCTTTTAGTGTAGTGTAGTGACTTGTGATGGGGTGCCTTGGTTTTGTGATGCTCTGGAGAACAGGTAGTGAGATACACTGATTAGTGAAAGGACAAAGAAAGGAAGGTAACACTTCCAAGTGGTGCTGAACAGATACAGGATTTATACAATCGTCCAATGACCCCCAGCTCCCCAGAAGGGCCTCTGATTTTAGAGTGGGCTATATGAGAGGTTGCCTTGGAATGAAACTGATGCCCTCAACTTCCACACACACCTGTCTCCAGGCTACACGTTGATACTCTGTGGAGCCTTCTTCTCTCCACTTTTACCTTTACATCTGTAGATGTACATTTCAACCTGATTTCACTGGACCTGCCCTTGCTCTGGAGGGAGGTAAGTGTGCACACGTCCTCGATGCCTTTCTGTTGCCCAGCATCTTCCAGCCTGTCACACTTCATTCTGGTCTGCTCATTCCTGTTTACAGTAGCCTTATTACTGCCCTTCTTCTTATGCGTTATACTTAGGAGAAGAAAATTGTACCTTCCACTTTGGGCCTTTCTCTAAAACATAATTACAGAGTCTGTATCTGTGAAGAGACAAAATCACTTTGCACTCAATGGAGGAAATTTCATCTCAAATAAGAATCTTTTAGAGAGGACTTTTGGCATTCTCTCTAAAATTTCATTTGTTCAGGCCTTGTGAGGGAACAGCTCAGATCTCAGGAGACAGCAGGAACAGCAGACTACCACTTTTCCTTCACGAATCATTCACATTTCATTTCTACCTTTTGTGCTCCTATCTTGACTCTTGAGCTGGTCTAGATGGTCCTGGTGTCTGTGAAGTTTCTCAGGGATCCACTCTGATTGTGATTTACACATTTCTAGGCACACATGAGAGTTCCACTGGCAGGTTGTCCTCCTAATTTTTCCTACCTGAGTGACTTTTGAAATGGCTCTTTAACAAAGTCTATGAGGGCATTTTGTGTTCATTCCAGATCTCTGACCAGGAGTCGTATTTATGTTTTTATTGCTTTTGAAGCTCTTTTTAAATTACTGCCTACAGAGAGGTCAGGATTTGTCACAAGTAATAAGGGATTGTTCTCATTACTGCCTTAAACTTACTTGCTTTTCACTCAATACATTAACTTTTATTACTTTAAGTTATAGAAGCCAGACCTAAAGAATAAAGCTTGCTTTCCTATAAGATGCAGAGTTAGGAAACTTACTGTGTTCTGTGCCAGTATGGATGAGGAAAGGGGTGTGTGTCACTTGGTGGGTACCTAAGCATTGCATTATATTCCTTTTAGAAGACAAGTATCTAGGATCCACTTGCCTAGTTCAGCTAGAAATTTTTTCTGAGGTGACAAGTGGGGGGAAGGATAAGAGACAGAAGGAAAAGATGGGTTTGCTGACAGAGAGATGAAGGAAGTGATGAAGCAGCAGAAGATGTGAGGGGACTGCAGACAGAAAGATAATAGTTCTGTGGAAAAGCAGCAGGATGGGAAGTCTCATAGGAAGGAAATCATAAAACAGGCCATGCAAGTTAAATGAATCATATTTGGTTATTGAAAAATGCATTTCTTCCTAGATTATGACATGGTTTAATGTTTCTGTATAAGAATAAGTGTTTCTACTCTGCACAGAGGGCAGGATGGACACAAAATGCATCTTTAACTTTGACCAACTAGAATGGTGTCATGGGTTCCTGAAAAATAGGTTAAGTTTTGAGACTTGATGTTTTGTCATAAATTTAAAAAGAAAGGTTCTGTGTTAGATGTATTCAATAACTTGTTCTTACTTTCTCAACTTAGCATTTCCTCCATTAACTACGTATGTTGTTCATTTAGTTCTGTGATGGGTTTACTAGTCAAAATCCTAAAGCTTGTTAATTATGACGACTTCCTGATATTAGACAGCATACATTATTCACATTCATATTTAATGTGATAGTTGATATATTTGAGTTAAAATCTATTGTAATGTTATTTTATATTTGTTTCATTAGTTTTTTGAACCATTTTTGATTTTTCTCCTTCTTGTCATTTAATTAAGCGGTTTTTATGACCCCAATTTATCTTCGTTATTAACTTCTTATTCATATATCTTTAAAAAAGTTTCAGTGGTTGCCCTAGAGTTTTCTGGATGAACTTAAATATAATCTGAGTCTAAACTAAAGTAACATGCAATTCTCCATGTACAATGTGCTTAGAGGAATTCTGAGTACTTATCTGTATAGGATTTCAATGACTGATTATGGTGAATGGAAAGTGTCAGTGCTTATAATGTAATCTGACAATAAGAAGGGGAATATTCAAGTACAAAAAACCATGTTATAATTAAACTTCCAGAACTTCAACAAAAAAAGAGAGGATACTAAAAACTGTTAAGAGAAAAACAGTGGATTACCCGTAAAGGCAAATCCATCAAAATAATTGTGGATTTTTCAGTTCAAACCTTAAAAGTTCTGGAGAGCTTCAATATACGTTTTTCAAGATCTAAGAAAAAACAATTGGTAACCAAGACTTTTATGTTCTGGAAAACTAACTTTCAAAGTTGAGAGAAGTAAAAAGACTTTTCATGACAAAGAAAGCCTAAAGAAGCATATGGCAACTGAACTAGGATTGTAGAAAATATTAAGGGAGTCTTAGACAGAGATGGGAAGTCACCACCACCAAAGTGTCTATCAGAAAGTATGTATCTAACTGCGAGAATAGTTAAATAAAAGGAAAAAACAAAGGCATCAGCACGGGAAAAATAATGCAATGACAGGATTCAATAAATACCTTATAATGGTAACTTTCAATGTCAGTGGTCTCAACTCTCCAGTCAAAAGATATAGACAGGTAGGTTGGATCAACAACAACAACAACAAAAAACAATCTTACATTGTCTATTGAAGCTATACCTTATCCCAAAGGAAATAAATAAACTGAAAGTGAAAGGGTGGAAAATGATAGTCTATCTGACAGAGCCCTGGGAAACAAGCTGGAGTAACTATCTTACTTTTTTTTATGATTTAAAGAAAGACAAAACAAAATAGAAAACGGTTAGAAATAGTACATACTTTCAAAGAAAATAAATAAACAGTAATAAATCACTAGTTGATGTATACATATTGTCCCCCCACAAATAGTTGTTCAAGATACAAAAGTGGAACATATAGATGGGAATTCAACACTGCAAACAGTTCTGTTCAATATTCAACAAAAACTAAGTAATTTGAGTATCTTTTATATACACTTAGACATGTATGCACTTATCCATACCTTCATTTATGTTGAGATGTAACAAAACTTATTAGATTAAAATCCTTCTGAACAAAGATTAATAATATTGCTGGATTTCACATCATAACACTTTGGAATCAGCACTGGGTACTGCAGTGCTTCTTTCTTTCCTTCAAAGTATTTGTTCATTTCATCATGCGTCATAAGATTAGTTCTCATAAACTGCTTATAGGTTTTACACAAACATGTATTTACATCCTTTCTATATTAGAGGGAGAACTCACAGTTTTATATTGGGGGGGGACCTGCTATTGACCTAAGTGTTTCCAAACTTTCTCACTCTTAGTTATATTTCTTCATTTATTAAAGCCTGTCTGTTCAACCTATCCATAAATACTGGTCTAATTACTCCTATTACTCTCTGGTTCCCTGTCACATTGAGTTCCATTTTCTCATGTTTGATTTTGGTTCATATAACCTTCTTCAGGCTAATTATATTTCTTATAAAGAGCCTCTCAGTGGACCCTACCTCTTGATCCACTCTACCTGCAATTCTCTCTTTTTTCCCTTAAGTTAGTGTATCTAGGCCATCTATATTAGAAATTATATCCAACCTTCTCGGCCTCATTTCTGTTGAGCTCCTTTTCTGTCATTAGTTGTCAGTTTGTCTTCTTCATTTCACTTTCTGCTCCATTCATTGTGGCCTCTCTGCCACTGTTTCTGGAATCTTGGTACTATTCTCTGTCTTTAAAATGTCCTGCAGTATTCTCTGTAGAGTTGAATTGGTGGTTGTAAATTCCCCCAATTCTTCTTTATCTTGGAAGCACCTTTTTTCTCGGGATTAATTTCTAGGGATAGTTGTGTAGGATATATCAATCTTGGCTGGAGATTATTGTCTTTCAAAGCTTGGATTATTATGTCCCATGCTTTTTGAGATTTGATGGTTTGTGCCGAGAAGTTTGCTGTAATTCTGATAGGTGTTCCCTTGTAAGTGATCTGTTTCTTGTCTCTGACAGCTTTTAATATTCTGTTGTTATATTGGATTTCTGGAATCTTGATTATTATATGCCTGGGTGTAGTTCTGTTTTGATTGTAGTTGGCTGGAGTTCTGTATGCCTCATATATCTGAGCATCTTTCCCTTTTCCTATGTTTGGGAAGTTTTCCTTCATTATTTCTGTGAATAGCCTTTGCAGTTCCTTTCTTTGTACCCCTGCTTCTTCATTCACATTCTTTATTCTTAAGTTATCAATCTTTTTGTCATCTTCTAGCCTTTGTATTGTTACTGCTTGTTTCCTTGTTATTTTTAAGAAGTTTTTCCTTTCATGTTCCCACATTACAAATCTGTCCTCCAGTTCAGGTAATCTATCCTTAGTTTCTTTCAACTGTTATGCCAGCTTTCAATCGAGTTTTTAGTTTCCTGGTAATCTCTTTGAACCTGCTTCATGTATTCTATGTTTTCTCTATTTTCTCCATCAAACAATTCTCCCCTTTTTTTTGGTTCCTCCACTTTACCTTCTGTTTTTTCTTGGGAAGTACTTGGCATTTCTTTAACTATTCTACTTATATCTTGCTTTATTTGGTGAAATACTTCACTTTTGGACTTGTTTAAGAAGTCCCGAAGATATCGCTTTATGTCTATTGGTGCCATGCCTGATATTGCATGTTTTCTGTCCTTATTCTCCTTTGCATTTACTTTTCCTGGATCAGGGTTCTCAGGATTGGGGACTGAGGACCCTTTCTTGTTGCTTCCTTTTCTCATATTTTTTGTTCCTTCCATACAGGTGTATATAGGAGGTCCAGTTTCTTTCTTTGTTGGTTTCAGTTTGTCTGAAGTGTGCTGACTATGTGGTCCTGCCCACTGAAGTGTACTAGGAGGTACAGACCTGGGTAGCCTATTCTGGGCCCACCCCTCCAGGTCAACCTACTGAAGGCTTCACTGCCTTAGGATGCACTGCCAGTCACGTGGACTTGATTTGGGCTCCTATTTGGCCTCAGTCTGTGTTGTTACCCAGGTCAAGCACTACCCACCAGTCCTATTTGAGAAGGGAATATGTGACTGAAGTCCCTGCCATGCCCAGTTCTGGCCAGTCTGCCAGGTCCCAGAATGTTTTCTGTTGGAGCCTCTTTGTCTTGGAAAGATCTTTATTCCTCTCATTCACTGCAGGTTGATGCAAGGTTCCCTGCCAGCTGTGTTTTCAATTCAGTTTGCTGATTCTGCTCTCAGAGTGTTTACGTCTCTATCCTGGCTGTGCCAATTCAGGCATGGCAGCGGCAGCGAGTTCAATCCATGAGTTCTAGCAGCAGCACCAAGACATTAGCTGTTCCAATTGTAGCACCGGGATTGCATTTCCAATTGGTTTCTCTCAGTTTAGTTCATTCCTGGTTTGGCAGGGTATATCTCCCTCTGCTTAGGGCTCCCCACACCATTCCATTCCTGGAATCTAAGCTGGCTATCTCAGAGAGCCTTTGTAACTGCTTTTATCTCTCCACCATCTTTTCTTGATCTCCTGTAATTAGCTTATTTTTAGACACAAAAGATTTCAAGCCAATGGTGACAAAAATGCAAAAATGGCCAATATATACTGGTAAAGAAAACAATTCAAAAGGAAGAGATAACCATTATAAATATCTATGCATCAAACACTAGCACTCCCAAGTTCATAAAACAAAATCTACTGAACTCAAAAGGACAGATAAACACCAATACAATTATAATGAGGGGCTTCAATGCCTTTCTCATGTAAGTAGACAGTCAATGTTAGACAAAAATGAATGAACCAACATCAGAGTTTATGCCATTGGACAAATGGATTTAAGAGATAGGCACAGAGGTTTCATACAATCACAGAATGCACATTTTCACAGCAGCACACAGAACTTCCTCCAAAATAGACCATATCTTTGGCCATAAAGCATATTTAAATAAATACAAAAGAATTGAAAAAATCTCTTACATACAATGTAATAAAGCTAGAAATCATAGCAAGAGAAGCCACAGACACTATACCAACATTCTAAGATTAAATGGTATGTCACTAAGTAATCAACAGATCACAGAAAAAATCAGGGAAAGGGACAAAGAGATGGAGGGAAGAAACACAGAGAAGAGGATGAAAAAGGAATTAAGATATGTTATGCACATTACCAACTCATCATGAGAAATCTAATCCTTTTTTTTTTACTGAGAACATGTACTAATAAAAATATTAAAACTGAAAAAAATTTCCTAGAATCAAGTGCCAAAGCATAACATACAAAAACCAATGGGATGTATTGAGAGTAGTTCCAAGATATGAGTTTATAGCTGTGAATAACCACATAAAAAGAATGGAGTGATCCCAGATAAACAATGTAAGGATTTATCTCGAGGTCCTTGGAGAATGAGAACAATCCAAATTTCAGAGTAATAGAACAAAAGACACTAGAAAGCCCAGAGCAGAAATTCGTGAAAGTAGTCTCAACTATGAAAACATTCCAAAGGCTCAACGAATCAAAAGTTTCAGTCTTTGAAAGGAGGGGCAGGGTATCTGGGGAGGGAGAGCGATGGGAAGGAAGAGCAGTAAAAAGGATCAAGATGCAATATATTTATAGATAAATTCCCTCATAGTAAATGTATTGACTGTGTATCTCAAACATATATTAATAAAAAGGGAAATAAATATAGAATAAACTCTTAAAGAGAAAATTAGGTGCTTCATAGTGGATTAAAAATTATGCTTTCTTTTGCCCATGCACTTTTAGGAGCTTGTGGAGTTTTAGGCTTTTCCAGCATGAGACATTAGTTTTCTTTCTTTTATTTGTATCAGAAGCAACAATTTCTGCATCATTAGAATGTTTTAAAGCTTTTATTAATGAACACATCATAAAGCAGTTTGTGCTTTTTTATACTCATTTCGACCACTCATTGTAGCTTATTTTGGAAAGGAAAGCAGCTGTCTTTTGCCAATTAAAATTTAACTTAAGGTTAGTAAATCCATTAAGGTTAGTAGACCCATTAAGATCAATGAGCTATGGTGATTATTGTGGTGAGGTTCAGAGAGGGAGGTTGCTGTTGTCACCATCTCTTCCTTGGTGTGATTAAGATTATTGTCTCCCCCAGCAGGGAACATGTGAATACATCAAAGACTTTGAGTATCAGCCATTGGCACAATCATGGACTCCATGAGGAGTCTCTGGGGTAATTACTCCAGCTACTGCTCCTTTCAACAGTGCAGGCCCATTGCCAAGCAAGTGAGCTAGGTTCTCTGGTAGCTGCTTTATATTGACCATTTATTTTTTCTCAAAATTCAACTATTGAAATCCTAATCATCAATGTGAAGATATGCAATGAGGCGTGAGGGAGGTGATTAGTAAGGAAAGAATGCTAATAAATGTGATTAGTGTCTTTGTCCCTTTTCCATCATGTAAAGATGCAGGTGAGAAGATGGCCATTTGGGAAAGGAAGATGGTCCTCAAAGATGTGCCAGGACCTTGAAGGTGGACTCCCTAAACCTCAGAACTGTGAGATGTACCTTTGTGTTGTTTATAAACCACCCACTGTGTGGCATTTCTGCTGCAGCATCCTGAGAGGACTAAAATGTCAGCTTGAAGTAACAGTAGATAAAGTTTTAGTCATTTTTCTTCCTAAGCATTGCCAAGCTGTCCATTTCATTGGTTTCCTAAGCACTGACATAATGTGTGATCTTTTTTCTATGCAGAACTCATGAATTCATATTCAAAATGTGGCAGATCAAGGACAGAGACATTTCCCATATGTTAGGATTGACTGTTGATAGAGATTGGTGTGGGACAGGGAGAGCCTTAATCATCAGATGATTTTCTAGGTATGGTGCTGCAGGAAAGGTGCGGAGGATGGAGTACTGGACAGTGGTGAGCAGGACGGGCAAGCTTGGCTCAAATGACTGAGAATTGCACCCGTGCTAGGAGAAAACTTGCACTTTCAGTGCCGTGGTGCCAGCCAGCAAGTTTGGGAATAGTAAGCTCCAGCTTTCCTTGAAATGGATGGGATTCTAATGTTAAGGACCCAGGCTGAAAACTTGAAAGAGAAAAGAGGCAAAACTATCACAGGAGTAAAGCAAATCTGACAGGGAAAGAAAACTATGCAGTCCTCTCATCTTCCACCCTTAGAAGACATTACCAGGTCTTGCACTGTCTTCCCTGAAGAGTCCAAAACTGTTAGTCACTCTGTCTGGAAGATTATCCCACATTTTCAGAAGAAATCAATGTGCTATCCTTGATTTAATACCATATCAGGTGTCATTATAAACATCCCATGTATGAGATGTCTTAACTCTTAGGAAGTTAAGAACTTTTAGAAAGGAATTGCACAAACTATCAAGAGTCTTTTTCTTCATATCTATTGCATTTTGACTATTCCTACTTTTTAATGGAATAATAATTTAGATGAATATATTTTATTACTTACAAAATACTCTTGAATATTAAAGCATTTGTTGGTAATGCAACTGTAAGACATGCGCTCATTACCATTCTAAGATTAAAAAAGAGAATGTATATGAGTTCTTAATTTCATGTATTTAGTCACGAGAGAGAATGAGAGCTCAGAGCTTCAAACAGGATGGGTAGAGTTTGTGTTATATATAGAAGAATCTCTCCAAGAGTAATTTTAATAAAGCTAGTTGGGAAAAGAGCGGTCTAGGAACCATAAGCACAAACTACATCTAAAGTGTTTTAAAGCCTGGCATTGAGAGATTTCTGACCAAGGTGAGAGAGAGACTTATCAGTTTTGCTGAAGTCTTGTATGTGCCTTATTTGGAGTTAAGGTTGCAGTTCTTTCCTGGAATTAACAATATCTCAAAACTCCTGCACTGGAGGCAACCAGGAAATTGCACAATAATGTACCATGGGAGAGGAGATTGCTTTCAGATCCTCCAGGCATTTGTTTTATGTGCTGACACAAGAACATTTGATTACTCTGTTAGCTGTCTTCTGGGGAATGGCTGTAAGTGCTAATATGCAACAGGGAATTACCTGGCATTACCCTAACTGCAGGAACAAATCCCATGACATAATGACCTGCAGGTGTGTATTTTATATTACTAAAACATATCACACTTTTGCTGGTCACACTGTTAGGGTCCTGGTCTTATGAAGAAACTGGGGTCAAAATTCATGAATTGTGTTTCGTCTTCATTAGTCACAGTTTACTCACAATTGTGTGCTCACTTTCTTGGCAGAATGAAACAACAATAAATACATTTCTTACAGGAAGAAAAGTATTTCAGCAGAAAAAAGTTGCCAATTTTAACCTGAGAATGAACAAAGGAAATTACACATTGAGTTTTTTGGTGATTGAGTCCTTGTCATGGTAGAAACAGTCATGGTGAGATAGATATGTGCTTACCAAACCTTCCCTGTGACTTGGTTGTTCAACAAATGTTTTTTGAGCACTTGTTGTATGCCTGGTACTCTCCTGGACATTTTGTACCTGTCACATGAATGCTCTGTGACAGAGCTGCTTTGGTGACTCATCTGGGGACCATTTTGTGATATGGCTCAGGAGCTGGAGGAGAGCAGAGGCAGTCTATGAGTAGGGGGAGGCAGACGTTAGCGCTCAGAGCTGTGAAAGGGTCAGAATGGGTAAAGAAGGGCAGATTTCTTCCCACCAACCTTTCACAAAGGTGAGGGCAGACCAGGCAGATCTTCTCAGAGCAACTGTGTGTCTAGAGCACCCATGGAGCTTCCTAGTAGGGCCTGAGTGAGGAGAGGCCTTCATCACCTGGGTGGCCCCTGCCAAAGACAAAGTGAAGCCTTCTCTTAATAGCAAGCTGGCTGCCATAAAGTGACAAAAGTGAGGCTGGGGCAGGAGCTGGTGGAGGGCAAGGCTGAAAGTTGCAAGGGGGACAGTGTGATTTTGGAAGTGGAAATAAGGGCCAGTGTTGGCTCAGGCTGTAGAATTAGATGGTAATGTTTTTATCTTTGTAAAAACTACAGTGAGGTTGCCTTCCTAAAGGAAAGCACAAATGCTTCCATGCATATGTGGGTACATTTATAGAGGCATAACTGAATAGATACATAGACACTTATTTAAACATGCCTTTGGGGGAGGTTGCACTCACACTCAGGTGTGGGATGACGCTAATCTTAGCACTGCACCATGAATCAATCCCAGGAGCACGTTCTTAATCCCAGCATTACTTACTTTAAACCCAGCCACCTGTGAAAAGCCTCCGCTATGGTCAGATGATGCTTTGGAGGAACATCTAGATATACACCAGAACACCAGTGATTGTCTGGGTTAGGACTAAGTAATCCACATTTCACAACATATTCTAGGTGGTTCTTATGCCTGATAAAGCAAAAGAACAACCAACCCAGCTGAGTTGAATGATCAAATCCTGATCCTGTTTTGTTACCGACATAACAGCCAGAAATTCACACCGGAAAGTCACAGAAAAGCAGGCTCTCCTGACTCAAATCATAGACACTTTTTTGAAAAGAGCACTGTGGCCACAAACTACTGGCAACTTATCCCTTAATTGATGAACAAAAAAGAAGTTATGTATTCTAGGACTGAAAGTGCAGATTCTGGGGCTGAGCTCTGTTTCTCACCAGAGCTTTGGGCGCCTTCTGCAGTATTTTCCTCCTTTGTAAAACAGGGTGTGTTCATTGATTATGACACAACAACTTGTTGGAGTAAAAACTGCTCAAACTGTTGAGTATTAACACAGCTCTGGTGTGTCTGGATGATTGACAGGTAGGGCACAAATGGGAAGAGAAGAATCACCCCCTGTGAGAGTGTCACAACCAATAGCCTTGCAGCCTAGACAGAATGAAAAGGGAAAGAAAACAGGGAAATGTTTTTTTGTGGAGGAGACCAGGTCTTTGCCTTTGGTGAAGTTTCTCAGTTCATTCCGGTTTCCAGCACAGACTCTTCAGCCTTCCAATGCAGAGCCTTTGGCTTTCCCATGTGGACTGGCACCAGACTCTGCAGACTTTCCACTGAGCTCTAGGCCTTTGACTTTTAATCGGATCATCTGGCTCCTGGTATAGTGGGCCTTTTTGCATTATTTCACCTCCAATTCCACTGGAGGCCACTGTAAGCCTACCTATTAAGTCCTTTATATGATCATATTTATGTATTATATATATATATATGATTTTCTATTGAATATGTTTCTCTAGCGAACTTTAACTGATACACAGGGTGCTAAGATTCACCGTGTGGGATGACTGTAAGGGCCAATGTGTAGGGCTGTAAGAAGAGCCTCTGGAACCCTCCCTCTAGGCTTGATCTGGGCTCACTCACCCTGTGAGGTCAGTTGCCATCAGTTCCAGTCTCTTTCCCAATAGATAAATTCCCTTCTGTCTTTTCTGAGGACATACAGAGTTGTGAGTTTCCTCCTAAAGGAGAGGGAACTAACCTTCATCAGAGGAAGCCTGCAGTGAAACATTATTTCCTGGAGTTCCTTCTTTGCTTTACATAGTGTGGTGGGCAGAATATGGTTCCCAATGGTGCATATACCCTAAATCCCCTCACTTGTGAACACGTTATTTCTTATGGCAAAGGGATTTTGCAGGTGGGATTGGAACTTTGAGATGGAGAGAGTATTGTGGAATATCTATGTGGGCCCAATCATCTGAGTTCTTAAAAGTGGGGAGCCTTTGCCAGCTCAGGTCAAACTGTGATCAGCCTTGCCTGTTAGAACATGGGGAAAGGGGATAGGAGCCAAGCAATGCAGGCAGCATCTAGAAACTGGAAAGGACATGGGAAGTGCCACTTCAAGGACTTCGGGAAGGAAATAAGGCCTTACCAAGGCCTTGAGTTTAGAGGAATGAATGAAATCCCCATCGGAATTCTGACTTGTAAACTTCAAGGTAAAATACTCTTTAACTCACTGAGTTTGTGGTACTTTGTTCCAGTAGCAATAAAAAACTAATATCCATAATCTTATGGGCATCTGTTTTTTTTTTTTTCTCTTTGCACCAAAAATGTAATTCCTTCTCATTTCAGTAGCATGTCTCCTGGTCTGTCAAAATGAAATCATTGGAAGTGAGAATTTTCCTTGAATGTAAGCATTTGAAGGCTGATATTTAATTCTAGCAGATTATCTTTCCTCCAGTGTGCTGTGTATAAATCAGAATCTTCTACTCTTTTCCACGTGATACCTCTGACTTCTTTGTGTTTAATTATACTTACTTCCCATAATCACTAGAAGTTTATTGCTACAGAATTTTCACCACATGATATCTTAAAGTCTTTTGTTCATGTTAAACCCCATGCTATTTCATAGATTCTTCTGATCATGTCCTGGAAAAAGGCCCAGGTAAGTTGCAATCACATCACATTGCTCCACTTCCCTGAATCTCCATAAAATTATAGCATAGCGAAATGAACCTAGAGGAACTAATGCAAGTGGGATATTTAAAGACCCTAAGAGTTCTGCATGTATTTTAAAAATACTGGACACCATTATTCTAAATATTACTTACTTAGTAAAGATAATTTTTAAAGTTATGATTAAATATATTTAAATTAAGATGTATTTAAAATGTAGAAAAGTCACTTATAAAATCTCACTGTCTCAAAAATCCTAGTGGAAGTAAATGGCTTCTGCACACTTAAACATGGTTTATGACATCTGTGTTGTACTGGGACAATAATAGGGAAGCATTCAGCTCGGTACTTGGCAATTTATTGAAGTTGTTTTTCATTGGAGCATATCTTTATGACAGCTACCATCTGTAAGTAAGAACTTAATTTTCTAATTTAGTTAAGCATTCTCAGAGCTATTTGCGCTTTCTTCCAAGGAAATTTCCCAGTAGTTTGTATTGGCTGCAACATTTTATCCTTTGGGAGAGTTTGAAGTAACTGAAATTGTCTATCCTGGAGGTGAAAGGGTTACAGATAATTTCAAGTGAAAGGCAGTAAGTCCACATGGGAATTTTCCTTGTGATATTATTACCAGAAATGTTGATAGCCTTTTAAGAAGAATTATGTACATTCTCTACTTTATTTCTTGGTTGCTATTCTGATCACAACTAGAGCATTGCTCGTAAGCCTTCCTTGGCATGAGGCTGAGATATATCAAAGTGTACTTGGAGAACAGGGACCTTGATCTCTCTGTAGCATCCATGTTAGGAACAACTGAAGACATCAGGCTACTTCACCAGGGAAAGAAGACCTGGTGGACAAGAAAATAAGAAAAAGGAAGGGTTTTTCTTGCAGGTCCTGGAGAAGAACCGATCCACTGCTTTGGTTCTTAACTCACACAACCTGGCACTGCCGTTTTTCTTTTGAAATATTTTTTGCTTCCCCCCAAGTTGGGTTAGAAGCTCCTGAGGGCTGGAATTCCACTTTCCATTTCTCCTGTTCCAAGCTTGCTTGTTACCTTGAATTTGTAGATTCTCTCTGAACTGGAACTGTAAGGTATGAGGCAAATGGGGAAGAATGTAGCTTCTTTAATGAATTCTGATTCATGCAGCAAAAAGCCTGGTCTCTTGGCCATTGTAAATCAACGGAAAAGAAGGTTGGTTTTCTCACATATTTCAGGAAAGACAGTTACAAAGTGATAAATGGTTTTCTTTATTTGTGTTACAAATTACACTTTGCAAACAAAACGTATTCCAAGAGGAGACAGTCCCCCTTCTTGACAAGCCAAGAAGCAAGATTTTGATTTCACTGTCACAAAGACTAACAAATTTGAAAAAATCCATTAGATTAATAATTTATCAAAAATAAGTTGCATTTTTCTTTTCCAGCTAGGCACTAGCAATGTATTACTTGAAAACCAATTTTGACCTTTTTTTATATTACTACTTCTTGGTCCAAAACAATACTGATTTTCTTTTTATGTGAACCATGAGCAGTAATCATGAAAAAGGCCATTTCTGAAACATTAAAAAAATCAGTACTAATAAAAACATAGTATCCTGTTACACTTAGTTTAAGGTTATTGTCCACATGGAAAATTTTTATCTGTTTTTATAGCCCACTCAGTTTCATTATACAGAAGAATCTTTTGTACAATAAGTATTATGAAATGCAAGCTAAAAAGAAGAAACTATTATTTCTTGACAAGTAGATTTTGCTTAACTAATACACAGTGGTAGCTCTTGGGTAAGGAATTCCTAGTCATCTTTTGATAGAAAAATTTAGACTAAGATGGGATGAATCTCTGGGAACAATTGTAACATTTTTCTTCTGTATCTTTTATAGAAGTTCCTGTATCATATTTATTTTTAAATAAAATTTCAAGATAAATAAATTTTACTTATGCCCAGTGAACTTTAGAACCTTAAGACTGTTCCACATAGAACACAGCAATAGGTTGATATACTGCATATAACATTAAGTCGGTTTTCATCAAACATTTATTATTTATTATTATTATATAGTATTTATTATTATGTGCCAGTGTTAGTCACTAAGGTCATATATACTTTTGTAATGTTCCATTTAAAGCCAAATTAAAGTCAAATTAATTTCCTAACAAAGCTATAGATACTTTTAAATAGTAGTTTAATAAAAAGAAGCTCATATTGTTTTAGATGTTGAATTTTGAAACTTTATGATACATTTTTAAATAGTATGACTTTCACTCTTGTACATAAATTCTGAAATATAATGGAAAATATGACCTACAGACACTAAGTAAAATGTGACATCTTTTGTTCTCAACATTAGAAAGTAAATGAGTAATCAATACCTAAATAAGATCAATATTCTGGGTCTATATTGTATGATTTATTTCATTTATTTACATTTGACTATATATCTCTTTTATAATAACTATCACAATACAGTAGCATTTATGCATTACTTCTGGGGATTATTTTCTTGTATCAAAATTGTATAAGTTAATTTACATAATTCAAGATTTGCCTTTATTTGGATTTCATCTCCTCTTCTTCTGTATGGACTCAGAGTACATGGGTAGTGTGTGTGTGTGTGTGTGTGTGTGTGTGTGTGTGTGCGTGTGTGAAATGGAATATGTTTACACGTGTCTCTGTGATGTGCATGTATGTGATGCAGTGTGTATAAATGTGATTTGTGCAAATAGGAGCATGCAGTTGTCAGAGTTATGAGTGTGGGATAAGGCAGTCCTGTGCTTGAATCCGTCACTGCTAGAAGGTGACTGATATCCAGCCAATTCCCAAACATCATTGGACCTCACCTTTCATAGAACATGCCCAAGAAAATCTACTTTATGTGATTGTGGACTAAAAACAATACAGTTTAAGTACTTCTTACATAATTGACTTTTAATAAATAGTGTTTTTCCTTCAGGTAGAGATGTTTGTGTTGGATATCAGCCACATGATAGAATGAATTTTCTTCCATAGCCACACCAAATGAGTAGCTACATGTGGATCAGTTTCCTTTTAAATTAATCTGTAAACCAGTTGATAGACAGCTGAAAAATAGCCACATCCAAATGAGTATGAAAGACAGAAATCCTTAGTAGACCAATAAAAGTCAGTAAAATAGCGGCAGTAATAAAAATCCTACCAACTAAGAAAAGATCAGGACCTGATAGTGTTACCACTGTATTTTACCAAAACTTCAGGAAATACCTAATACCAACACTCCTCAGATTTCCCCATGATATTGAAAGGGAAGAAGCACTGACAAACTCATTCCTGAAACCAGCATTATCCTTATAGCAAAGCTGACAAGAACTCAGCAAAAAAGAAAACTATGGGCTGATTTCCTTAATGAACACAGATGTAAAAAATCTCATCAAGATACTTGAAAACAGAAAACAAGTCATTAAAAGACCATACACAATGACGAAGTTGGATTTATCCCAGAGATTCAAGGATTATTCAACATATATGCAAATCAGTAAATGTAATACATCACGAAAACAGAAGAACAAATTCACATGATCATCCCTACAGATGCAGAAAAACCCTTGGACCCAATCTGACATCCTTTCATGACAAAGAGCCTGATGAACATATAGGTATGGAAGGACCTTATCTCTAGCTGATAAACGGCATTGTGACAGACACACTGCCAGAGTCATGCCAAATGCTGTAAAAACTGAAAGTGTTTTCTATTAAAATCAAGAATAAGAAAAATCGTCACTCTTGCTCAGTATAGTGCTTGAAATTCTAGCCAAAACAGTTAGGCAAGAGAGAGAAACAAAGGAGGTACAAACAGGAAAGGAAGAAGTCAAACTATCTTTGTTTGCAGATGACATGATCAACAAACAAAAACCAAAGCGAAACAAAACCAGAAACAACAACAACAACAAAAACTCCACCAGAAGAGTTTTAGAACTAATAAATTCAGCAAAGTGGCAGTATAAAGAAATGAACAGGAAAAACTCAGACATATAATAAGCTTCATTCTGGCCACAACTCATTGAAAACAGGCAGGAATTCTCCTTTTTCAGCTTCTCCCTGACATGATGCTCAGAGGTTTATGGTTTCCCACTCAAGGATTTGACTCCCAAATCACCTAACTCTGCAAGCTGACAGGACTATGCATTTTAAACTCCCTCACATCATGGAAAACAAAAGATGGTCTTAAGTGGTGGCATAAACACTTTTGGCAGTTGTCTCTCACTAGTCTTAGTACAAAGCAAACAGATGCAAACTTTCACTTCCCTGTTTATCTCTAGAAGCACTTTGAACATGCACCTTGCATCTTAATTTTCCAAGTGGCTGCCTGTGGCTTACGGTTTTAACCTGCATCTTGGAGTACATGGCCCTTCCTGCAGGGCCTCTGGCTCATTCCAATGACAGAACAAAATAGGAGAATAAGACCTGGAAGATATCCCTAGCACTTGAACTTGCAAATAACAATTGCATCTGGAGTTACTGGCTTCTATCTTGCCTGTCTTGAGATTTGACACACTGTAATCTCCTATTAGGACAACTAAGGACAGAGAGAGTATGTTGGACAAACACATAGATTTGAAAGAACCCAGAATCTGTGATCAAGCTGATAGGTGACAATCATTTCCTACATGGGACTGGGCTCACAAGACAAAAGAGGTGGCAGTCTTATGTAGTGCACAGAGGCAAACGCAGAGGGTCAAGGCATTCCACTACTCCCATACCAGGAAATATAAATCTCCAGAAACTTGCTCTGATAAAATGGCGCTGTATGATTTACTTCAAGGACTAAAAGAACTGAACATAAATATAACGCAGAATGACAGGAAAGCAACACACGAGTAAAAGGGGCATTTCAATGAAGACATAATGTAAAAAGATACCCAACAGATAAAATAGAGCCAGAGAATACGGTAACAGAACTAAAGTGCTAATCAGGGCAGTTTAGCATCAAAACAGAGCAAATGGAAGAAATGATCAGTGAACTCGAAGACAGTCTGTTGAGGATCTTTGAATCAGCGGAGCAAAAAGGAAAGAAAAAGGAAAAGAATGAAGAGACCTTAGGCAACTTACAAGACACCACTGAGTCGACCAATTCATACATTGCATCAAATTTCAAGGAGAAGACAGAGTGGAACAGAAATCACATTCAAAGCAATAATGGCATGTCTTTGTTAATTAAGAGGAAGATATTTTTAAGGAGTTAGTCATTTTCTAAGTCTGAGTGTACCATCACCTGTGACAGGACTGCCAGTGAGACCAGCACTCAGCCAGAGGGACACTGAGGCATCTTGGAGTAGATCCATTGGCATGCCTCGTGGCTTTGTCTCTAATTTGTCCAGGTTCTCACAGAAAAATATCCCTTAAATTATTAAAATAATAACATTTTTCTAGAGAAAATAATATTTTTTTCTTGAAAAGTTAGCAATTAAATGGTCCTAACTACGTGTCTCAAAATGTGCCTAGTAACATCTTATCTAAGAGATTCATAAAAATATGAGATGAGTAATGGGGGTAAAGGATATTCATAAATGAGGAAATAAAACCCCACATTCTCCCATAAACTGAACGTCTGCTCATGGTGAGACATGACAAACTAGTGGATCAATTTAAAAGACAGAGCTCTTATGCAGCAACGTGTCATTATGTCATGTCAGCTAAACATTTATTTTGAGGAGGAAAACTTTAATAGAGTTTTAAAACCAGGGCATAATATTTGTTTATATTTATAACTTATGGAGTGATAATTTGATATATGTGTACATTGTGTAGTGATCAAATCAGGGATAATAACTGCCTCCATTTCCTCAAAGAGTAATAATTTCTGTGTTAGGAAATTTAATGCTGTTACTTTGAGATAGAGATTTTTATGGACATTAATTACCTTACTGTGCTAAGGAGAGCCAGAACTACTTTTTTCCTATGTAACACTCCTTTGGTGAACTTTAATCTTCTTTTCTCCATCTCCTCTATCTTTCCTAGTCTCTATTGACCATTATTTTAATCCATTTTTCAGTGAGGCCAACTGTTTAGATTCCATAAATGAATGAGAACACGTGGTATTTGTCATTCAGTGTCTGGCTTTATTTCACTTAACACAGTATCTTCTAGTTCCATCCATGCTGCTGAGAATGATAGAATTTCATTCTTTTTATGACTAAATAATATTCCACTGTGCATATATACCATATTTCCTCATGCATTCATTCATTCATTCACTGATGAACATCTTGAATTTCTTATCTTGGCTATTGTCTTAATTACTTTTCTTATTGTTGGGACAAAATACAAACACTGACCTCTTAAAGAAGAGGGATTTTTTCACTCTGCAGAAGTTTCAATCCTTGTGTGGTCAGTGGCAAGGTGAAAAGACTGGGTGGAATTCAGCTGCTCTCGTAATGGTGGCTTGAAAACAGAATGAGAGGGGCTGGGGATTTAGCTCAGCGGCATAAGAGCCTGCCTTGCAAGCGCGTGGTCGTGAGTTCAATCCCTGATGCCAGTAAAAAACAAACAAACAAACAAACAACAACAACAAAAAAAAAAACGCAGAATGAGAGGAGGACCAGGGGAAGGAGATCTGTTCTTCCAGGCAGTAACCCAGTGACTGCCTCTTCCAGTTAGACCTCACCTTCCAGTGGCACATGCAGCAATAGTACTGCCATGTTCCAATCACCTTCCACGACCCCATCTGTCAGTGTGGGGCTCTTTGGGAGACACCCAGGTGGAAAACACAATGGCTATTGTGAACAGTGTGGCAATAAACACCGGCTTGCTGACTGGTATCCAATGGAAATAATGATTTTGTTTCCTTTGACTATACAACAAGGAATGGAACTGTTAAGGTATGTGGTAGTTCTATTTTTAAGGAATTTCCATGCTGTTTTCTATGCTGGCTGCACTAATGAGGCACCATCACTAGTCCTGCTTCTTCTTGGTGGCATGATGCTGAGCAAGGAAATTCACCCATCTGAGACTTCATTTGTCAAATGTGAATAAAAGCAGGACCTGTGTTACAGAGTAGTTATAAAACGAAACCTCCAGGGCATGAAATTTTGTAGGTTCTTAAATATATTTGTTATTATTAGTGCCAGGATCTCATTTCAAGGATATGCAGGCAGCCTTTTGGGGTCACTCAACTCAGAAACTTAAAAGGCATTAGGGAGGCATGGTTCCTGTATAAAAAATAATTTTTATTTCATCTCACTTTGCTGCTTACTAGTCGTGTTCCTTTCAGCAAGCCGTCTAACCTGTCTGTGCTTTAGTTTCTGCAACTTTAAAGTGCAGATTATAAACCATCCACTTTACACAAGGTTGGATGAATTTATAATCATAAAGCACTTCATGCAGGACATAAGCATTATTTTTATTCATTGTGGAAGTCAGGTGTGCTAGTTAATTTTGATTGCCAGTTTGATGGGATTAAGACATTCCTGAACTGGATTTTAGAGAACTAGCCTCTCCAATGGGTTAACCTACTGTTCAGTTCATAACTAAACGGGCTACTAGAAAGTGAGGTCTAGTGAGAGGAAGTGACTCATGGGAGCAGGACCTTGGGAACTGTATCTAGTTTCTGGCCACTTCCTATTTGATTTTCTCCAACTTGGTCTGCCTCCTGGCTGTCATAATTTGAGCAGCTTTTCTCTTCCACATCCTTCCACCAGGATGTCTCTGTCTTGGATCCAAATAACTAAAACCTGAAACCTTGGAGACTGTGAACCAAAATAAGTCCTTCTTCCTTTAAGTTTCAGGTGTCAGGTATTTTGTCCTCGCCATGAGAAACTGACTAATATGCCAGATCACTTTTTTTAAATTACAGAATGGACATTCTGAATATGGATTTATAAGATAGAGAAAGTCCTTTGTTCTACAGTCTCTCTTCATTCTGTCCTCTTTGCATTGTGTAAAAACTCACATTATGTGTTAGGATATTAACTCAGAAACATGTTGGCTGAGAGGTTCCCTGCTTGACTCTTCTTGAAGCTCTCAGCCCCTCATAGCTCTCGGCCCATGAGCCTGTAAGATCAGAGTTGGGCTCTAGTTCTTTCCTGAATTGAAGTTTATGTTCTTCAGACTTAGAACCATTACCTACACACTGACGAAATACACATTCACTAGAGAAATGCAAAACAGTCTAATAAAAAGAAAATGCAGACAATTATTGAATGACTAATTTTAAGAGATGAGGAAAGCTAGAGGATTTTGTAACAGGGCTCAGAGAAATAGTTAGTGTGACTTGGATTCTCCCTACACCGGGGAGTGGCCACTGGCTGGCAGGTTTTCTCCAAGATCAGGTCGGAACATTGCTGAATGGTAAATTGCATGAGACCAAAATAATGCCTGGAAACCACAGACAGTAGTAGATCTGCCTAGCGTTCTTCTGAGGACACTGATATTTTCCAGCAAACTCTACTGTTTCCATATCCAGGTCAATTTGATGTGTTTTAATTCTTACAGTTTCAGAATGCTGACTATATGATAAATAATTTAATTTTCTTAGACTTTAGTAATGACTTAAAGCATAGTAGGAAAAAGTGCATGTCCTTTGGTTTAGAAAGTCCCTTACATATATATTCAGCTGGCCATATGTGAAGACAAATATATAGTCACAGAAATGTTCACTGCAGTGCTGTTTATAGTAGCAAGAAAAAGAAGGAAAATAATCTTTATGATATTTAAAAGAGGCCAAAAAGACCCATGTAGGAAAGCCAGAAAGCAAAAGCTAAATTATGCTGCGTCAAAATGCCAAGTGCTGTGCTCTCTGTAAGGTGAACATTTGATCCTCACAGAACTCCTATAAAGTAGGTGCCATTTGTTTTTTTAAAAACAAGTTTACAGATAAATATATAGGTATGGAAAGGTGATTTGCCAAAGTTAAGTGGCTTAATAGAAGAAGGGAAGCTAGATTTGCATGCCAGTCAGCCAGACAGAGTTAACATCTCCATAGGAGCTTAACCAAATAGAAGCACGCTTTATTGTCCCTCCAACAACTGCCAACTTCCTAAGTGCAGAAGCACCAATGAAAGTTACCTTAAAAGAATCAAAATTTATAACCCTTACACTATAGCCAAGAGTTGCAAAGAGATAAATAGGAAATAGGGCCGGATGTGAAAATCTGTCTAATGGCCAGTGTAACAGATGATTCAGAAAATAATAATTCATTGGTTAAGAATAGGAAGTCTAGGAAGAAAAAAGTGAATCTGTGCTTGAGACAGATGTGTTCTTGAGAGGAACACATTTCAGAGGAAGTAGAACTTGAGGACCTTTGAGTCTAGAGACTGGTTCCTATCTTTTAGACACTGCTCTCCAGAGAAAGCAAAGTGCATTCTGGAGCTATCAAAGAGAAACCCAGTGTGTTTATTCTTTTCAAAAATGAAGATTCAATGAAAACCATGAAGAAACATTATTACTAAGAATTCTACCACCCTTCATAGTTTTGGCACACTCTCACATGTAGATATATTAACAGTTAGAAAAATAGTCTTTATGAGAGCACGTGCTCCACTTTTGATTGGCAAATATACCATATAGCCATGGTTTTTAGTGCTGTTAGTCAAAGAATCAAAATTCACATGAAGCTTTCCCAATCACTCAAATCCACAATTAGCATTCACTCAGTGCTCTATATACATTACCTGACAGAAACTTCAGGGATCCCTCACAATAATCATGATTACAAACGTTCTGATAATATGTTGATTTTATTTGGAAATGTTTGCTTTGCTGTATGATAATAATCATGTTCTATACATTCCATTGAGCAATTCTCAGATAACCATAAGAAATGGCCAATTTATCACCACAAGACACTTGCTTAGGAGGTTAAATAAATTGCACAAGTAAACCAGCAAGTCAAAAGCTGAGCAGAGAATCAAACCCTAATTGTCTGATTTGGAAGCCCTGCTCTGAGTGTGATTCTGTAGTTTTTCCTCAAGCTGTCCATAGAGCAAGGAGAAACATTTATAAATATATGGTGGTAATACCGAAGTCCAAGAGCCAAAGAAAAGTAAAGCAAAGCAAGCCCTACCATTAGTCTTTAAGTGGCTGGCTATCTTATCTTTTAAAGAGGAATTTCTGACACTGTCAAGTTTTGATCTGTTCTCTAGGAAGCAGAATAGACAACAGTGGTTGTGTCTGAGCCCAGAAAACACCAGCTATACTCTAGCAGATGACAGCAAACTGCCATAAACTAAATCAGTAATTGCCCCAGTTGTAGCTGTCATAGCAGATTCAGAACCTTCATTAGAGTAAACCCACATGTGCTCATCAGAGTAGTGAGTTGATTGTGTCTGGAGATACTAGGAAGGACCACGTATTCCTTATGACTTCAAAGATAGGTGTTCCTCTTTGATGCACTATTTTAACTGGGGTAGCATTTAAGAGGGATTTCCCTGGTGTCCCTTGCTATCTAAAGCTGGCGTTCTTATGATCAAATCCTGTGCCTGATTCTTTGCTTTTCAGTACTCTGATTAAGGAGATGAGAATTTTGCTTTCTATGATGCTAAGATGTCCTGGTTTTCACACTTCCTCTTTTCTTTAATTGCTTTCCCCAACACATTCATAGTTCCCATTAACAGCTATTTAAATCCAGTCCCTACAGTCAGTCTCTATTTCGCTGTGAAACGAGGGAAATAGTGCAATCTCAGTGTATTCCTGTCCAATCTGATCTCATCCATCTCTGATGCAAGCTTCACAAGGACACTGCACCTGCAGGCCAGGGGTTCACACTGCTCTACTGACCCCTAATGGTGGGGGTCTTTATGATGCCTGCTCTAGTAATCCAACACTGTTATTTCACTTCAGTTTGCTGCCTTGGATCATTTCTGATTTCTACAGTTTTAGGTTAAGTAAGCCAGAATTTAAACTTCAAAGTCTAACTTCTCTGCTTTTCATACAGTAATATTTCTGGGGAATACTTCCAGGAACAACAGTTGGCAGAAGTGGAAGAAGTAGGATCGGGCAGAAGAAGTTGAACTGTGATGCAATTACAATGAAATAATGAGTGGTTCCTGTAAGGATCTTTGCTAGTAACTCTTTTTTAGGCAAGGAGACAGGGACCCTCCTTCTCCTAAGGAGGGCAATTGGTGTGAGGCCTCTCAGTTACCAACACAAAATAATTTTAGCAAATCCTGGATGCACTTCCTAATAACAAGTGCTCAAACTTTATGATGATCACTTTTTTTTTCTCCTAAAGATCTGCCCAATTCCAACAGATGGAGTTTACCAGGTCATTGGATAAGGATGACTGGGGTGGTGAATGGTATGGACCCTGGGTTGAAATAACTGCAATTATATCTCACTCATGTTCTTTGCATCTGTGATTACAGAAAATACACCACAGAAGGCTGAACCCTCTTGAGCCTTTCTTCACAGCACAAGGTGTTCTTTGTCCGGGCCCAGCTGAACTTGAAATTGAATAGAATCTACCAACATGCAGAATAAAGCAGTATGCTTTCAATAAAGATTTCCTCTTGTTTGGAATTAAATCCACACCACAGAATTTTTGACTTATTAATAGATGGCTAACACTGTATCTGAGTGAAGACTGGTCACTTTCAGTCTAGTGATGGAAGGTCATGGTCCTTCTTTATTTTCATGAATGAACATCATGAATGTCCCAGATAAGAACAAATTCAGGTGCAGATGGATGGCATCCTTGTCTCTTCAAAACAAAATGTTCCCAAGAATGAATCATTGACCTCCACTTACAACTGATATTTTAAAATTGTTGCAATACATAGGTAAGAGAAATATCTGTCATTATTGGACTTGCTAAGGTGATGGTGATGCTCTACAGGTTTATAAAATATAAGTTTTTTTGCAAAGAACTGGAGGGAAGTTCTCAAGATTCAGATTCTGGGATTTTTATTTGGTCTTTTCTAAAGAGAGCCTACTGGTCTCTTTAATTAATCAGCACATGTAAAGTCCTTTGCTGATTTTCCAGTTTCTGCCCTGTAAGTGTAAATCAATTCAGTGTAAAGCAATGACATTTTTACACGGTGCCTAAAAAATTGGGTATTATGAAATCCAGTCTCCATAAACCCCATGGGTCTTTCTTTCTCTAGGAATAATATTAAAGTGAATAAGAGCATTTGAAGTGAAACAGATTGAATGTTCTTTCATGTTGGGGACACAGAAAGATTTATAAGCATGTATCTGAGCTTCTTCACAGGCCTTATAATTTAGTCTTTCACGTTTTGCCTTTCCAAAAGGATTTTTGAGGTTTTCCTTGGCTTAAGTGAAGACAACATATTTGCGTACGAAATTTTACAGAGATGGAGGCCAACAAGATATAGCTTTGGAAATGCCCATTATACAGATGGTATTGTTTTAAAGATATAAATCTTTGTAAAGGTTAAGATAAATTAAGAAGACAAACATAGGCCCTGATAAGACAGACATATATGCAATAAAGTGATGATAGTAACACAAGGTAAAGATGTGCTTGGGTAAAGCTGTGGTTTGATTCGGTCTGAACAATCTCAGACTGAATCCTCATCTTTCTGAGATGAGGAATTCCAAATTCTACACAGAATGTGTGTCCTCTGAAGCACATGCAGGAGACTGCCTGTGTCTGCAATTGAACTTCTGGGAACTGCAGTGCAATCTGGGTTTATAGTGCACCTGTTTTATAAAAGGTGTCTTGACCAGTTTATGTGCAGTTAAGAGGTCAGAAATACTACCAGAAGTGCAGAACAAAAACAGTTCCTTTTGGAAAAAGTGCAGTTGATCGGTACCAACCCACAGAAAGCTGCCATGCAGTGGAGACTATGATGATGTGGGATGAGAAAAGGTGGGGCCAAAGAGATGGAATGTCAAGGTTTATGTCTGTGGCCCCCAGGCCTCATGAGTTTGCATTGTGCATTTGCATTGTCTAGTGCTTGGATTGATGGTGTCAGTGCTACACCCATCTAGGGGTGGAGCTAGGATGTAATGTAAGGGCAGGAAGAAGGTGTGTCTTGCTCTTTGCTGGTTCCTGCTTGCTGTTTGCAGCCACCATGAACTGTGGTCCAGCCATGCCCGCCTGCCTTGGAGCCAACTGAGTGTGGACTGAAACCTCTAAAAACTGTAAGAAATAAACCTTTCTTTTCCCAACTTTGGGCTTCAGGTATTTTGTCTCAGCGATGAGTAAAAAGTAACTAAGACATGGAACCTTCAAAATAACCCAGTGTTCCCTTCTGAGACCCGACCCTGCACTCAGCTTCAGAGTTTTCCTGTCCCTGCACTTTTACTTACTGCTGCGTCTGACTCCTGATTGTGTGGGCTCACCAGGGGAAAGGCAATGATGCTTTCTTCCCTGTCTCCGTTGGGGGGATCTCACTAGTTCTGAACAGTGATAGATTTGCTGACCAAGTTAGATGGGCATTCACAGGCACACAGCCAAAGCTTCCTTGAAGGCTGTCAGACCTGATGTGGTTTCTCTACTCCCCATGTTATAGAAATAAATTAAAGATCAGAACCCGGTCGTATGACCTGGAACAGACTGAGACTTTTGAAGGGGCTTTTAATAAAAACATGGACTTGCTCTTACTTCCTTCTGCAGTGATTGATTGATTCACATTAAAAAGTACCTAAATCCCTTTGGTTCACCATTCTCCAATTACAGACATGAAGGTCCTGTTCTATTGCTGGTTTATTGTCGTGACATTGTATTCTTTCATTTAAAAAATTCACAGTCCGTATAACTAACAAGTATATCAAACAATTCCATGGATTTTTTTCCCACTCTCAGTAATGTTCTTTCTTGCAAGGGCTTGGCCTTGGCAATCACCTACCCAGAGACTAGAATGAATGAATAAATATGTCCTTTAAAGAGAAAGCAATGCTTGAAGAAAACTATAAACTAGAGCACTACTTGCAAACATAAGCATATATCACCTGCTTGTATATTTCTTTTTGGCCTACATTTAATAAAATTGATGTAAAGCAAATTCATGAGAAAGTTAAACTCTAAATCTAAGGTACTTTGAGCCTAGAACTTCCAGACTGGAGGTCTGAGAACTGTAGAGTGTGCTGTCGCTGCATGTTGTTTGGGAAGAAACAAAAGCATCCTAGTGCACGACACAGACAGAGGTGGAGACTGGTACTACTCATCTCTTAGGTGTGCTTGTAAGCGAACCAACTCTTTTCAGGGTTTTTGTCTTTGTCTGAAAGCTCATCAAACACTACACAGGGCTCAAGCACTTAACTGAGTGAATGCAAGGAAAGAAATGAAAATAAAATGTTACGAGAGCCCTTGACCAGTAGAACTTAGGTTATGACTTTGAACATGGGCCTCCCCTAGAAAATACACACACACGTGTTTATAAGCTCCTCTGGCTTATGGGAGTCTAATGTCCTCTTCAGTATTTGTGGAGATACAGAGGAAACTATGGTGTCTTGGCTCCTCTGCCCTTGCCTCAGGCCCCAGATTCCTCTTTCAGAGTTCCTGCTGTCCTCTACACTGACTCAGACTTCAAATTCAGTCCCTTCCTTGATTTCTCAGCAACATCCCACCTGTATGCTTAGCAAGGTGACTTCATAGGGCAGATGTGACCTCACACACCATAGTGCCAAGCAGAGGCTGACCTTTCCTCTCCAACCTCACCATTCAGAACCCAGCCCAAATGTGTTTTGCTTTCTAATTGTTCCATTTTATTTCTCATCCATGTTTTCCTCGCCCAAAGCCACAAGGGACTTGAGTATTTCTTTAAAGTCTTTAGTGCCACCTAATGCCTAGGTCCTTGGGTCCTATCCTGCATGAAATACTTGCTTTTCAACATATAAATTTCCCTGTCTAAACACAACCCTGGTGCCTGATGTTAGATAATAATGGGTGTCTCCTATTTTTGCACCAGCACTGCTGCAGAG
Source organism: Cavia porcellus (assembly GCF_034190915.1). Classification (NCBI taxonomy): domain Eukaryota; kingdom Metazoa; phylum Chordata; class Mammalia; order Rodentia; family Caviidae; genus Cavia; species Cavia porcellus. Next base: position 83,227,494 of record NW_026947485.1, on the reverse strand, counting down.
TGGTTTCAAAGCCATTTTACAACTCTCATGATAATTCCAACCTCACTTTTCACCTTGCCTTTTTCCCAGTTGAAGGAAGGAGTCATCACAGCAACAGGGACCTGATCTAGCTTCAGGTGAATTATCCTGCAGAGTGACATAAATCAGTGGCAGCACCAGCCTTCCATTCAAGGGCTACCAGTGTCACTTGTAAATGATCACACATAGCTATGACTGCTACTTCTCTTCACACACTGAGATACAGGGGACATTTGACTATAGGGCAGACTGAGAGTAGCACAGAGATTTCCCAGAGTAGACTCGAGTGAACACAAAGCCACTTAACTCCTGAAACCCAGAGATTTGGGTTCTCAATCATCTTACCAAGGTTTGGCCTCATGTTCCGATCAGTGGATTCCTTGTTAGGTGGCCTTGGGTACATGGTACCCTCCCTTTGCTTGCTTATATAAGGAGGCCACGGTTACCCCTTCCACATGCACTAGAAGCATTTAATTGCATACAATTTCATTAACTTTGGACTTGCCACAAAGTTTTTGAATCTAAGAGACTATTGGACAGATAGTGAAGAATGCAAATGCCAAGGTAAGAAGTATGGTCCTCGGTAGATCTTGTCAGCATGGGATACTTATGGATAAAATGAATTCTTAGAACTGAGGCAGAAAATAGTTGGCACTCAACAGTATATGCAATTTGGCAAACTGATTCACTTGTCCATCTTTGATACTCTAACAAGGGAACTTCTGAGACTATGTAACAGCTTAGTTACTTACTTGATAACAAAGAGCACTCTTATGATACCACTCTGAATAAAGCATCTATCTATCTATCTATCTATCTATCTATCTATCAATCATCTATCTATCATCTATCTGTTCTCTATGATACTGGGCATTAAACCTAGGGCTTACCCACGCTAAGCAAGCACTGTACCACTGAGCTATAGCCTTGCTTTTAAAAATTTTTTTGTTTGGAGAAAAGATCTTGCTAGGTTGACCAGGCTGGCCGTGCACTTGTAATCCCTCTGCTTCAGTCTCTTGGGTACATCTGTAATTACAGGCGTGTGTCACTATACTCTGTGAAGTTTAAAGCCTTAAATATGCAGAGCAGGACAATACAGACACACACACACACACACACACACACACACAACACACAAGTACATGTAAAACTGGAGAAATCTGAAAAAGATCAACCATTAAGTAACTGAATAGTATCAGTGCTGATATCTTGGTTGTGATATTGTACTACAGATTTGCACAATGTCCCCACTGGGGAAAATGAGACAAAGCATACAAGGATCTCTCTGCATTGTTCATATAATGACAACATGGGAAGGTATAATGATGTCAATAAAAGTGTAATTTCCAATGAAAACATTAATTACAACAATGCAGGTTGGCTTGGCTCTCTCCAGCTGCATGGCACTGTGAGTGGCGTATTATGACATGGGATATAATAAACTTCACTGTACATCTGCAATGTGGATGGCAGTTTTCCTTATGCACTTGTTGCTGGGAAGCATAGATTTCTAGATCTGGTTTCATCCTGGGACAGAAACCCTCCCACCATGAGTAGCTCCCATTGAGAGGTGATTGTCTTTTGCTGTGCCCACCTCCTGGCACCTGAAGCTCCACCCACACAAGTTAAAGTCTCAGAGACATAGGATCCAGCCAACCTTCATTCTTTGTAGGCTTACACTGTGTGCACATTGTGCATAATTGTGTTTTAATTTTTTTGGTTGCTATACAAATGCTCCTCTCATGAAATAATGTATTGTTTATGATAAGAAAAATGGATGTGAAATGGAAGAATGGATGATGTGCAGATTTTGGTATCCAATGTGCTGCCTGTAATTGAAAAATAATTAGAAGATCCACCTGCTTTCGGTCACGCACCCCTCTATTTTCTTCACTATCCATGGTGCTTAAGAATAGTCGGCATATTTTAGTACTAACTGCTCACTGACAAAAACTCTGTAGAGACGTTCAGTGGCCCTGCAATGCAATTTTGTCAATATTTAATATACCATTGCTCTTTTTAATGTTTAAGTCTGATTATGATGAACTTTCTTCTTATTAATAGCTTTAATTTTATCATGCCAATATTATGCAAATTCCTCTGGTGAAAATAATTTGTCATGTAACAGTTGGAACAATCACCCAATGTACTTTCTCTATAAGAGTTCCAGTTGAGAAGACAAAAAATTCACACACAGGTTACATCTCTGTGCTAATCTCATTCAGAGATAAAGGCTGAAACAGACAATAACCTTTAGAACCATTAAATATGATTTTACCAACTCCCCCCCGCCATGACTTGTTATAATTATGCTGCCATGAAACAGAGCATGTCACCACAGAGGAAAGTGGATTGTTTTCATTTTGGAATAATTTTTATTTTAACTCTTTCCTGCCCAGGACTTTATCGCTTTTCTGGATATCCTTGATTTCAGATAATAATCTCAGCACTCTGAGAGGAAGGAGGATAGCTTTCACAATGTCTTTATTGATCATGTTTTTAAAACTTCGATCACATAAGAAATATATTTTTTATTGTTAAAAATATGTTATAGATTTTAAAAAAATCACTACACTCTTGTTACATAGAGATACACATCGCTAACATCATTGTTTTACTTGCAGACTTCTAGAAATAGACATTGCACAGTTTAAACTAAAACAGCACCCATGATATCATTAATTTTTTACCTAATATATGCTCAATTGAAAATATGTAGACTAAGCATCTCTCCTTGGCAATCAATGTAGATTATCATTCGTTCTAATTTCAACATACCCATTTGTTGTTATGTGTGAGAGTTCATACTGTGGGCCTCCAAAGTTCACAAGATTCATACTTGGCTTATTTCTGATTGCTTCCCTGAATCCTAGAGGGCAGATATGGTGTGAGCAGGTTGTTCTTACTTTTAATAGACTTCTGTGATAGAAGGATTTTCTTCACTATTAGAGATTGCTTTGATTTATTACAGGAAGAAAGAAGAAAAAGTCCAAGATTTTGCTAAGGGTTTTGATTTCCTGACTTGAGCGTGTTTTCATTTTCTCTTTCTCTTTCTTGCTCTCCTCCTTTCTCTTTGCATTTGCCATTGCTGCACTTGCAGACATCTGGGCCAAGCTTGGTCCTGAAGCCCCTGACCCACAGGACACTGTGAAGCAACTCTCCCATTTTCACTCTGCACCTTCTGATATTTGTTGCTGACATAGAAGTTGGTAGGAAGTTTTATATTCTCTATTACTTCATGGCTTGGGGGGTAAAACAGACAAACCTGTACAACAGGAAGAATTCCATTTTCTTGAGTATATGATGGAAAATCACAGTGGAAATGTAAATATCTCATCTCTGTTATTTTCCTCTCTCTTCCATCACTATGCTTGCAAAGGAAAAACAGACAGAACTAGGTGATGTGATTAAATTTCCCCACTTAGTGTGGTCATCTGGTAGTCAAAGGGCCAAGCACACATTCCCAAAGCCTTGTATGATCCTTGCATAAAGGCTCCCACTGTCCCACTAAGGATGCTCTGGGCTTCACAGTTCTTTCAAGCTCTCTGTCACTGCTTAATTGGTATCATGTCCAGCTTCTAGGACCAACACTGGCATTCTTCAGAAGGAGCTAGAAAGACTTAAACTTAATACATGTACATAGGGCTGACCATCCACATTGGCACAGAGCTTTCTTTTCTGGATTACAGACTTGTCTGTGTTTCAATTACACCTTTACTTAGAGCTTAATTCTGAGAATGTGCTCTCTGGAAATTTGGCAGGGACCACAAGAGTGAGTCCCTTATTTTGCTTATCCGATCTTTTCCTGGACCACCAGGCTGTCTCTACTGCTGTTCTGTTCTCAATACTTGTACTTAAATCTTCACGTCTTTTCTCTGAATTTCCTGGAAACTGTGCAGTCTCTTCTCCCAAGGTTTTATCCACAAATTATGGAGCCAAAAATAAAACAGAAACATCAAGCCTTGTTTGTGAACCACATATGTCTAAGACCCTCTCCTCTAATGGGATCCATCTGGGATTTGTGTAAGTTCAGAACTTCGCTTCATCAGCTCGTCCTTGACTCTGTATTGCTTTCCCTCATCTTCCCATTGACTCCTGGAATTGCCCCTCACAATGAACTCCTCATGTCTGCTTTGGGAAATAGTAGAAAAGACAACTCTGAGACTCAAGTGCATTTTGGTCTCCCTTTTTTGTGGAGGGAGCTCTGAACTTCTTATGTTTCACAGTCCCTTGGGAACAATGCTGTCAGTCACTGCTGCTCTGCTCAGGTGGCCCCTGTTACAGGTCAGCTGAGTCCTACTGGCCTCCATTCAGGCTGTCTGTGGGATCAGCTCTGCAGGTCAAGCTTTTATCCTTGCCTAAAATCCCTGTAGCAGAGATTTGGGAGCGTAGGATCCAGAGGCAGAAAATAACAAGAGAAAAAACCCACCGAGAAATACATTTTACTTAAAGGAAGTAAAACTTATTAGTACTGCAGAAGTTAAACAATACTTCAGTCTCATCTGCCCATCTCAATTAAAGTGCAAGATTCCAGTGTGGAGCTTCACCATCATGCAAGAGAAATAAGACAGGGTTTTGTTTTGCACTTCAAACAATGGAGATGCAAATCTCTAAGCCAGAGTACCTTTGCCACTTCTGTAGGAGGTTTATGAAATACCTAGCAGCTCAAAGGAATTCAGATTCTCACATGGAAGAGCTTTTGTTGTGCAAACACTTGTCTTTCTCAAATTCCTTCTCTGTTCCAGAGTGAAGGCTATGTTCAGGGCATGCATACAAAAAATCATGCTAAGAGACTAGCTTGGAAAGGCTCCCGTGGAAAGTTCTGCTGTGAGATTGAAGAGATGCTGCTCATGCAACCTCAAGGGCCTCGATGCTGTGTGCAAACCACTGCCAGTTCCTGGTGGTGTTTTGAAAGCAAAAATTAGGATGACTTTGTCACTGCAGAAACAGAGCACGATTACAATTCCCTCTCACTCCTGCTTTTGCTTTCTCTTCTCTATTTCTGGGAACACATTCCTGAGTCCCTGGATCAGTCAGTCAGTCAATTGACACAGGATGCTTTCAAGACTTATTGTGTTCCCAGAATCTCTGAGGTAAGAGTGGCAGGCTGGCAGACCACTTCTCAGGTTTACATTTCCCAAGGCACATGCATGACGCTCACTTGCAGCTCACTTTGTTGCTGCAAGGCCATCAGAAGAGGGCAGGATACTGTGTGCAAGCCTTAAATCAGACTGAGCAGGTTCCTTCATCTTAGGCTGGATCAAAACAGACAGGAAAGCGAAGGTTCACAGGCAAGGGCTGCGGACTGAAAATGGTCAGCTATGGGAGGCAGCAGGAGGGCGCTGAGAGAGACTGGATTTACCCAGGGAATTTTTCTTTGTGTTTTTGAACTGGAAAAGTAACGTAAATTTGTTGTTGTTGTAGAAAACTTGAAAAATGTAAAAAAAGAAAACATTTACAACCCTTCAGAAGTTCCTGTAAATGTTCCTTTTTTATTTTATCAAAGAGGCCTTAGGTCAAGAAGGAGGGCTGAGAATAAACGGCCAGACAGTCAGGGAGTCAAAGCAAACAGGTTTCTTAAAATAAAAATCTTGCTTAGGATTGGTCAAGGCCCTATTTTGTGCATGATAGAAAAATAAGGAAAAATGTCATTCTTAGAGACTTAGTTGTTCATTTTGGGAGGGATTTAAGCATTATCTATTCTATTCTTTCTCTTTCAACTCACAAATGGGAGACAAGAGCAAGGAGGCCTAAGATTTTCCTGAAACTGAAGCCTGGGACAAAATCCCTAGCTACTTCTAATTGCTACTATATATATAATTCAAAAAAATTAAACCACCTAACATTAAAGACATAGTCAATGGAGTAGAGAAAACAGACAATGCACAGAAGAAGAAATAGAAATGGCTCAACAAATATATGAAAAAATGTTTGACAGGTCTCCTGTCCAACAGAGAAATGCAAATTAAAACAACACACACACACACACACACTCACACACACACACTAACAAACAACAAAAACAACAAAAAAGCCCGCTAAGATTTTATCTTCCTCTAGAAAGAATGGCAATCATTAGGAAATCAAATGATGACAAATGCTGGTATGGTTGTGATGAAAAAGGAACCCTCCTACATTGTTGGTGGAAATGTGAAGTATTACAGCTATTATGCAAATTAGTATGGAGATTTTTCAAAGAATTGAAATTAGAAATTTTGTAAGTATCTTGGTTACTTTTTTCTCCTCACTGAGACAAAATATCTGACCCTCACATGAAGCAAGGAAAGGTTTATTTAGCTTAAAGTTTGTGGAGGTTTCAGTCCATAATCAGCTGGCTCCAAAGCAGGGTGGCATGGCACAGGGCAACACACTAAAGGAAGCAGACAGAGCAAAAAAGGGGCAGAACAAATCTCTTATATTGTACACAGGCCACTCCATCTGCAGGGTAGGTGTAGCACTCACAGACTCTCTGTGCCCTTCTCCTGCACAGGATGAGGATATTTACAAAGTGAGGGTCCCAGCTCTCTGCTAAGTCTCTCAGTTAAACTTCTCAAGTTGACACAATGTATCAGCCGTAACAATAAGACTCAGTTACTCCTTCACCCCAGGTATCATCCTCAAAGAGCTTAAGTCATCATGCTACAGTGATACACGCATACCAGTGTTTATAACAGCAGAGTTCATGATAGTTAAGTCCTGGAAACAGCTTGTCTACCCATCAACAGATGATTGAATAAACAAAATGTGGTATTTATATATAGTGGAATACTTCTTGGCTATACAAATGACAACTTTGAGGCAGTTTTAGGAATGCACCTGGAAAATACAATACTGAGTGACATACCTTAGACACACAAGCTTGAATACTGTATGATATCCCATATTTGAGTGACATGAAGTACAATCAAAGAAAACGATCAAAAATGGATAGAAAGGGACAAGGATCACATGATTTTGAGACCAGCCTGGGCTACATGAGACCCTGCTTTAAAAAAATGCTGGAGAAAGCTTACCAATAGATTATTTTCAAATTTCAATAACATTTAGAAATGCAAGTTATTTTTACAGACAAAAAATAAAAGTTACCAAATCTACTCCTTCAATTAATACACTGCAACTAAAACATCCCTCTAGACAAATACATTTTCCAGGAAAGATGCAATCAGGTTGCTTTTTCTTTGTCTCTGCTTCTGGGCCTGTCTGTATGCCTTTCCCATCTTTTTCCTAGAATAATAATCTGTAGACATGTGGATTTTGAAACAGTAAAATTTAAAAAGCAATTGTTTCAGGACTCTGTACAACTCTATACAACTGCCAGCTTTTCTGTTGTGGTTTTATGTGTATATGCATAATAAACATATTATACATATTTATTATACTATAATTTCTTATATGTATTATATGTAAATATATTTCCATCTATTCTTAGTATCAGCTGAAATATGAGTTTTAATATGTGACTCTTTAAGTTCAATTGACACAGTGTTTACAACACAGGCACAGAAAGAAGTGAAATGTGTCTAGCTCTTACAACTATTTTCTTGAGAACAGGGAAAAAAGAAAGAAGAAGAAGAAAAATAAAAGAATAATCCATTACCAAAAATGTAAGAAAGACATTATTTCAGAAATCCTAACGTTATCTTTATGAAAATCTCACCTTGATTAAGCATTGCCAGCTTGTCTCTCCCTAACTGATTTATCCACTATGCAATAAAGCCCATTAAAAAGTAATTCTCCCAGGGAGTGGAGAGAAGATGGTGGATAGATAACAGCAGCTACAGAGGCTCTCTGAGATAGCCAGCTTAGATTCCAGGAATGGTGTGGCATGGGGAGTCCTAAGCAGAGGTAGATATACCCTGCCAACCCAGGAATGAACTAAGCTGAGAGAAAACAATTAGAAATGCAATCCCAGTGCTATGATTGGAACAGCTAAAGTCTTAGTGCCACTGCTGGAACCCGTGGCTTGAATACCCTGCTGCTGCCGTGCCTGAATTGGCACAGCCGGGATAGAGACTCGAATGCTCTGAGACCGGGAATCTGAGAACCGGATTGAGAGCAGAGCTGGCGGGGAAAAGGATACTCCAACAGAGGACATTCTGGGACTGGGAAGACTGGCCAGAACAGGGTGCAGCAGTGACTTCAGTCACATATGCCCCTCTCAAGCGAGATTAGTGGGAAGAGCCTGACCTGGGTGATGCTATGGTCTGAGGCCCAATAGGCTAGCCCAAACCAGGTCCCTGTGCCAGGCAGTGCACCCTAAGGCAGTGAAGCCTTCAGTAGATTGACCTGGAGGGGCGGGCCCAGCATAGGCTGCATGGGTCTGTACCTCTTAGTACACTGCAGTGGGCAGAACCACCTAGTCAGTGCACCTTAGACAAACTGAAACCAACAAAGAAAGAAACTGGGCCTCCTTTATACACCTATATGGAAGGAACAAAAAATATGAGAAGAGGAGGCAATAAGAAAGGATCCTCAGTCCCCAATCCTGAGAACACTGATCCAGGAAAGGGAAATGCAAAAGAGAATGAGGACAGAAAACATGCAATATCAGGCATGGCACCTATAGACATAAAGATATCTTTGGAACCTCATAGATGAGTTCAAAAGTGAAGTATTTAACCAAGTAAAGCAAGATGTAAGTAGAATAAAGAAATGCTAAGCACTTCCCAAGAAAAAACAGAAGGTAGAATGGAAGAACAAAAAAAAAGGGGAGAATTGTTTGATGGAGAAAATAGAGAAAACGTAGAATACATGAAGCAGATTCAAAGAGATTACCAGGAAACTAAAAACTCTATTAAAAGCTGGCATAACAGCTTGAAAGAAACTAAGGATAGATTATCTGAACTGGAGAAGAGATTTGTAATGTGGGAACATGAAAGGAAAATCTTCTTGAAATAACAAGAAAACAAGTAGTAACATTACAAAGGCTAGAAGATGACAAGAGAATCTATAACTTAAGAATAAAGAATGTGAGAGAAGAAGCAGGGGTACAAACAAAGGAGATGCAAAGGCTATTCACAGAAATAATCAAGGAAAACTTCCCAAACATAGGAAAAGGGAAAGATGCTCAGATGTATGAGGCATACAGAACTCCATCCACCTACAATCAAAACAAAACTACACCCAGACATATAATAATCAAGATTCCAGAAATCCAGTGTAAGAGCAGAATATAAAAGCCGTCAGAGACAAGAAACAGATCACTTACAAGGGAACATCCATCAGAATTACAGCAGACTTCTCAGCACAAACCATCAAATCTCAAATAGCATGGGGCAAAATAATCCAAGCCTTGAGAGACAATAACCTCCAGCCAAGATTGATATATCCTGCACAATTGTCCCTAGAAATTAATGGAGAAACAAGGTGCTTCCAAGATATAGAGGAACTGGGAGTATTTGCAACCACCAATCCAACTCTACAGAGAATACTGCAGGACATTGTAAAGAGAGAGAAAAGTACCAGGATACCAGAAACAATGGCAGAGAGGCCACAATGAATGGAACAGAAAACGAAATGAAAAAGACAAACAGACAACTAATGACAGAAAAAGAGCACAATGGAAATGAGGCAAAGAAGGTTGGATATAATTTCTAATGTAGATGGCCTAAATACACTAGCTTAAGGGAAAAAAGAGAGAATCACAGGCAGAGTGGATCAAGAGATAGGGTCAACCGAGAGACTATAGGAAATATAATTAGCCTGAAGAAGTTTATATAGACCAAAATCAAATATGAGAAAACAGAATTCGATGTGATAGGGAACCAGAGAGTAATAGGGGTAAAATGGACCAGTATTTATGGATAGGTTGAACAGACAGGCTTTAATAATTGAAGAAATATAACTAGAAATCCATCCTAGGAGTAAGAAAGTTCAGAAATACTTAGGTAAATAGCAGGTTGACCAACCCTCCCGCCAATATAAAGCTGTGAGTGATGGGGAGACCCGAAAATACACAGTTCATTCTGGGGGAGTGAAGGGGAGGAATAGTCTTAAAAAAAACCAGCAGAAGATATAGCTAATAATGCATAAGGAATTAAAACCCTTATTACTTGCACCACTCTGCTTGGTTGGAACTTGTTCCATCCTGGTTTGTATACAAGCACTGGATCTGAGGGCACAGACAGCTGTCCCAACGATATTAGGACATAGCACAGTGGTCATCTTTAATTTCCCATTAACTCAATCAGGATCCCTGTATGACTTATACTGTTGTATCATGACTGATCTTAGTTGAATCTGACTTGTTTGAATACTGCTTATTATTGACAGATTTTATTCAAAACTGTTAGGTTGCTTGTATCAAGTTGAGGAGTATAGACAACTATGTTGAAAATGACAATGATTCACCACAATATCCATTCTGATTTGATTACTACCTGTTTTTGTAGCTCTACACTATCTACAAAATTGTATTTCTGTTAATTCTGCTATGTACTGATACGTTCAATTATACTTTATCTGATGATATAGCCAATTCTGTTGATGATAACAAGAAACAACACAGTGACCACGTTACAACTCCTTATACAGCAGTTTTATATGTCTTTTTAGTTTCATGTGTCTATAGGAATATGTTTAGTTCTGTCCTGCTTTGTTCTGTTTCCCCAATATAGAAAGGATAGAAATACATGTTAAGACTCATGCTTGTGTAAAAGCTATAAACAGTTTATGAGAATTGATCTTATGACACATGATGAAATGAACAAATACTTTGAAGGAAAGAAAGGAGCACTGTAGTACCCCATGCTGATTCTAGTGTAACGATGTGAAATCCAGCAATATTATTAATCTTTGTTCAGAAGGATTTTAATCTCATGCTTTGTTAGGTCTCAACATAAATGAAGATATGGATAAATGCATACAAGTCTAAGTGTACAGGATTGATACTCATATTACTTAAGTTTTTGTCGAATAGTTGAACAGAACTGTTTGCAGTCTCCCTGGTTGAATTCCCATCTATATGTTCCACTTTTGTATCTTGAACAACTATTTGTAGGAGGACAATATGTATACATCAACTAATGATTTATTACTGTTTATTTCCTTTCTTTGAAAGTATGTACTATCTCTGCCCATTTTCCATTCTGTTTTATCTTTCTTTAAATTAAAAAAAAAGAAAATCTCACCTCTTCTGTTTTCCTTATGCCATCGCATCCCCGTGAGTCTTTGTCCAAGGTTTCCTCTACCTGAGGGTCTGGCTGAAGGCTTTGGCAAATAGAATCTTGTAATTCACAAATATCCTTAATTTTTAGATATTTTAGGTTAAGAGCATAAGCATCTCAGTCACTTTAAGGATGCGTACTATTAATTTAGTGAATGACCTGTAAATATATTTACAAAATACCTCAGTTTTTATCATCTCAGCTGTTCTAAGGCCTTCATGGAGTTTGGAGAGTAGGAGAGTCCTTCAATTCAAGGAAATTCATTAACACAGAGTCCAGGACCTTCAGGGACTTGGGAATCCCTAAAGGAACCACAAATCTCTGCTTCCCTGCTAATCGGTCCACTTTCCCTATATCTTGGTTGGAAAGGCTTTCCAAAAGTTCTTATTTGTATAACTGGCAAAGACTTAGCAAAGCCATGATTTCAGCTCAGTCACTAAGTTATGATATTATCTGTTCACATCAAGTGACTGAGGAAGACATTTGACTCATCAGTACCTCAGGTTCTTTCCTTGTCAAATCAGGATAATTTAACTCCTGGTTAACATACTTTAAAGAGATGACTGTCATGTGACGTAGTGTCTATGTTTCCTCCCCTTCACCTCCCTGAGGGAGCCTGTGCATTTTGTCTGCAGTTCCAGGAGAGCCAGTCCCATTACAGGTTTTCTTCTGAGTCTTGTATTTCCTCTTTTGCAGATATTTACCATCCTATACTCACTATTTCCTGCAAATTGTTGATTCTGCTTGCTCCCAAAAGCCAAAAAAAAAAAAATTAAATTAAGAATAAATGAAAACAGTAAATACTGCTTTTCCACAGATCAACATGCAGATAGGCGATGAAGTGAATAGGTGAACACACAAAGGGACCTATAAATTCCTTCCAGGTAGATTAAAAACTTGAGCAGGAATTGTTTTAAATCACCACCCGTGGCAAGACAGACAATGCTCAGCAGCTGCCCTGGGAATGTCTCTCAATACCAAGAGTAAGTGTTCTTAGTAAGAAAGAGAAATCCCACTGGTGTGATTTTACCTCTCAGCAGGACCCATCAGGCACTGCTGAGGCTGCTGCCCTTTTTAATTTTCTCTGGACTTTGCTGACCCATGTGCAGAGCGGCACACACATGCAACTACACAGCCTCCAGCACTCTGATGGCGTCTAGGAGCAACGCCCGGGCACATCCCAAGACGTGCGTCTCCTGCCTGCTGCCTAACTTCCATGGTGAGTTTCTCCCAGCAGCCTCCTTTTAGGGAAACTGTTATCTTCCCAGGGAATGAGGCATTCGTTACTGGCCTAGACAACCTGTGCCTTCTGAAAGAGTGTGGGGTTATGGCGATGAGTGAAGAGAGCACCAGAGAGAGCCATCAGGCATCTTTGAAACCTTAAAAGGCTTCACAGTGCTTTCCATGCTCACCATGGAACTATGACTCCTTCAGGAATGTTTTGCACAACTGGGAAAGGGGAAAGGAGAGAAGGAAAAAGAGAAAAGTCTATATGTATACAGGTATACATATATGATGTATGTATGTATATATGAGATAGATAGCTAGATAGCTGTACTACTAATCTCTGGCATTTGAAGACAATGATCACGTTGCCTTTTTTTTTTTTTTTTTTAAACCAGGGATCAAACTCACGACTTTGTGCTTGCCAAGCAGGAACTTATGCCGCTGAGCTAAATCCCCAGCCCTTCACATTGCCTTTTAAAAATTAAAAATACTCATCCTCCCTCCCTCTTTCCATCTTTCAGTGTAAATTATGTAAACCCTCAATAGTTAGGGTGAGACAAACTTTGCCCTCAAGGTCGGCATTGCCAGAGTTTTATAAATTCTATCTTTTGTTTTCCCTTTTCCTCCTGAAAGTAAAGGCAAAGTAGGTGTTTTTTTCTTGCATAAAATTTAATATTTTTCCTAGTTTGATTAGAAAATTGGCACTGTCTTCTACACCTCTTGTCAACCACTGAGACATTTATTATACATACTTTTCATATCCTCCAACTTCCCAATAAGAAACAGAAAACCTACCAAAGAAACCTAAACAAATTAAATGGGACCTTTATTTCCACATAAAAAATAGATTTCAAGTTTGCCTTAAGGAGGTCTTATGTTTCATTATTATTAAAAATGTCAGAAATATTTTGCCTTCTGGGAGCACAGATTTTCTTCCTATTTTTCAATTTTACTCAAAATCCCTTATTGCATATTTCATGAGCTATAGCAAGTCTTAGTTGTTATTTCTAAAATTGCAAACTCCAGAGCTGATGGTGATATTCTGCTAAATTGTCTGTTTACATGTAGTAGTGCTGAGCATGTACACAGAGAAATTTAATAAGAGAAATGCTTGTGCAATACTTGTATGATCTTTAGAAGTAGAAACAGAGGTTTATCAAAGGAGCAGGTTGAGTTTCTCCACATACCAATTTTATGAGTCTTGCTTTTATCCTGGGTGGCACAGACTCTAGATCACTTTAGCAATGTTTCATTTCTCTCTCTTTGCCAATTGTAGAACAGCTACACCTAGAGTATCTAAGTGAAATTGGATTGAGTGCTTATAAGCCTTCTGTATCCTTTGTTTCCTTCCAGTGCTCTATGGGCTTCTGAAACCTATGTGTTGTGTATGCCATGTGAACTCTCCCTTTGGCAGTTGGAAAGAATTTCAGATGTTCACAGGAAAATGTAATAAGGCAATTATGAAACCTAGTTAAGAATTATTGAGACTTTGGAAGTGCATTTTGTTTATGAGCTGGTTTTGTGGAATTCCTTTCCAGAAAAACTAAAGAGGGTAAATTATGAGAATTAAATTGGATAATATCTGGGAAGTGCTTAGCACAGAGCCTACTACCTTGAAATCACTTAGTGTATGTTTATTATTGAATGGTATTAGTAGCAAAGAGCCCTTGGCATGGCTCGGTCTAGGATCCAAGACTCATGCAGAGGCCCTGGAACCAAAATGGGGGCTGAAGGTAAGCTGATATAGTAAAAAGGAATGTGAGTTAGATGAAGATTTGATCAATTTCCTTTCTTCTGTATCAGGACTTTCTTGTGCAAAACTGAACTGTGGAATAGATAGTGTCAATAAGCCTGATCACCTCTCCAAAGTCACTTGATTGTTGGCCTCTCCAAAATAGATTACCATAGGGAAACTGATGCAGCTCTGAGGCTCACATTAATGGACCCGCAGGGTCAGAGGCAGTGAGAGCCACACTCAGTCTCCAGGGTGTCAGCCTCTTCTTTTCCTTACTTCTAAAGAGCACAGCATAGTTCCGTGCCCTTTCTGAGTCGAGGGACTTGTTTTGCCTTCTGCTCCTTCTCACAGTGATCCAGGTCTTTTCTAGAGAAACTGAAATAGGGGAACTTTTGCTCTCACCTCGCCTTTCTCTTCTTTCACCTCAACACTTCCTAAGTCTTCATTCTTCCTTTTCCTTCTTCCCGCAGCACTTCCTGAGTCTTTCTGCCTGCTCAGAGCCTACCGCTATGGGGAGCTACTTGGGCACAGCCTGACTCAACTGCTGAACTGTGTTTTATTCTTTCAGCCAAGGCAATGTCACCCTAAATTCTAGAGTTAAAGTTAATTTTGCTTACTAGAAAGGCATACAAATTAATAACAATAAACATAAAAGCAAATAGTCAATGAGGCTTTGTGTCCCACACATGGTTCTAGATAGTTCGTGTATGACCATTTTATTTAATCCTCTTACAAACACAAACATTTCCATTCTTAGCCTTTACTTAACACTATACCCTATCACTGGAAAAACTGACTTGTTATCAGTTAGATATCAGTTTAGTTTTCAGCCTTCTTTCAGCCAGAGTCAAAAAAGAGCAAGCTGCTTTACTGGTCTAGAATACACTTGTACTATTTGCTTTCTCCTCCAATTTTTTCCCTGAAATTTATGGAGTCTTTAAAGAAGGAAATGTGGTTTTCTGACTCACTGGATTTCTATCTAAACAGCCAAAGAATGAGCAGCAGGCGGAGGAGAAGTAATGCTTGATAGACACCCTCTCATCTCTATTACGAAGCCAAAGCTGGAGATAAATGAGAGATTGAAGCAATAGCTCTGGCAGTGGAGTGAGAGCTGGGCTTACCAGGAGCCCAAATGTTGACGTTTGTTACAATAACAGCCCCTTTAGCGGTGCCTCTAGCACCAGAGAATGATAGAGGGGCAGGTGAGTGCCTGGAGGCAGTAGCACGGGAAGGGTCATCTTCAAACATAAATCAGTGATTAATGATCACAAGTGAATGTCATAGCTGGAGACCAGAGCCTCTCTTAAATCATGAGCTGAGAGGAGTAATGAGCAAATTCATTAACCGCATTTTTCTCTGTCAAAGCCAGCCCTTTAATTCTAGGAAGATGATGTGCCTTAATTAAAGCTATAAGTGTCCATTATTAAATTAAAATTTGTGGGTGCTCCCAAAGGTGTGTATTAACCTTATTTTTTTGTCAATTCACAGCAGGAGTCCACTTAGATTACATTTCTGCAATTAATCCGAACATAAAATTAATAAATTACCCTTCACGGAGTCAAAGCATTAATTATTCAATAATTTACTCAATATTTTCCCATTTTCAGTTTACCAGTTTATCGAATGTCCTCATCTTGTGTGGCTGTCAGTCACTGTGTTATCTCTAGATGCAACCTTTTGTCAATCTCAGCTCCATGTTGAATGGAACACAAGTAACTCAAGCTGTCCACCTATAAAATAGAAAAGCAAAAGCAGAGGGCAACATCTTTCTAGTTTTTTTTTATTAAGTATCACTTTAGTGCACCAGGAAATATACATAGCCAAGCAAACTGGTGCTTCTTTTTTTTGGTCTCAGGAACTCACGACCTTGCGCTTACCAGACAAGCACTTGAGCCTCTGAGCTAAATCCCCAACTGCAAGCTGGTACTTTTTCCCAGTGCTTATTCAAGAGCGAAGGTTCCCATCACACTACTGAGGGTCTCCTCCGAAGCACAGCCACCGCGTCCACCGTTTCCTGAACAGCACAGTCCCTCTCACCTCCACTCTTTCTGGAGATGTATTTCTTTTTAGGGGAAAAAAAGTAATTTTCCTTCAATTTAAGTGTTAGCAGGAGTGAACGTGCAGAGAGCACAGAGATCTTGGTAAGTAGAAAACATCATTCCTGAGACCCTGCGGAGAAGCCCCTGGCTAGTTTGGCTTTCCTTGTGTCAACGACGGCTCATCTGCCTTTATTCTCATCAACAAGCTACTGTCTGGGTGTAATGCTGGTAGTTACAGTTTGGTTCGTGAGAGTCATGGAGGAGCCAATGCCACTGGACAACGAGGGCTTGCTGAGAATGTCTTCAGCCGTCATCTTAAGGCCTCTGAACCCCGCCTCGCAGAGCTCTTTACTTAGAGAACCCTCACTGCTTTGCATGTGAGTACTGCACTGTTTGCGTGAGACAGAAATCCCAGGAAGAGTTCATGAAGTTCCTGTCTGTCTATAAAACTTTTCCACAAGCTGTACAAAAGTATGTACGAAGATATTTCTATCTCCTTGTTTTGTCATGTTAGAGATGAAGTTTATATTCAACACCAGGCTGAGAGGAAAATCTTCCAGGACCAAGAAAAATATTGCCTCTTTCTTCTTTTCTTTATATCCTAGCCTCACGGCATACATAAAACTTAAGCCCTAGGTTACAACACAATTGGCCTACTTTTATTGCTCTTATAATAATTTCTCAATATTTATACTTCTTAATATACTGAGGTGATAGCACGCTCCCTTGATAGATCTCAGCCTAGCATTCCGAGGCGATGAGATGTTTGCTCACTGCTTTAATTTTCGGAAATGCCTGCAGTTCATTTTCATGGCCGCGTCCTTATAATGTACTTATGGTCCAAATATCCAGCTTCCAAAGTCATATTTTCAGTGTATCATTGAAATTGCCTTGGGTTACCCAGAAGAACTGCTGGATTAGTGCAAGCGTGGAATCCCAGCTCTCACAGCTCCCTCTGAATTTCCTCAGATTTTGCTTCATCTTATGCAGAGCCTGCCTGAGAGTTCAACATGAGCTGAGAAGATGGGCTGGAATTTGAAGCTAGTTGTTTTAGTAGAACGTACGAGATTGTTCACAATTTTACCATGAATCAGGTTTAGAACATTTTAATGACCCCATTAAGAGTGTCAGTGTACATGTATGACAGCCTTTGGTTATGTAAACACCAATGAACCTTTTTTCCCTGTAGCTTTGACTTTCCTGAGCATCCCACAGAAATGCAGTTCTACAATATATATAGTCGTGGGCTTGCTTTTCTTTTCTTTCTTTTTTTTTTTAAACAGTATAATGTTCTGAGTGTCATTCATGTTGTAACAAGTATTTTAATTCATTTATTCTTGTCACTGAATAGTATTCTATCATGTGAATGTGTCTGTCTATTCATCCACCTATTCACCAGCTGAACATTTAAATACTGTCAACACCGCATAAAGGGTTACATATTTATCCACCTATCAAACCATCACTGCATTTATGACAACAGATTATCACCGTCACCCCTAAACACTTTCTCTGGCTCTTCTGAAATCCTCTGGGATATTCTCCACACTGCCCTGCATCCTCAAACAACCCCTGCTTCGTTTCCCTTCACGTTAGATTATTTTTTCAGCTTTCAGCTTTTATATCAGTTGACTTATAGAACACGTCTGTTTTTGTCTCTTCTTTCACTCAACATGAGTATTTCATACTTCATCTATGTTGTAGTGTATGGCAATAGCACATTCTTTTTGTTTGTGTGTGTGAAATTGTGAATCAAACCAGGGGTGTTTTGCCACTGAGCTATACTTGCGGTTATTTTTTATTTTGAGATAGGGTCTTGGTAAGTTGCCCAGCCTGGACTCAAATTTGAAATCCTCCAGCCTTAGCTTCCCAAGTAGTTGGAATCACAGGCATATGCCACTGCACTCTTCAGCACTTTAATCTTCTGTTGTTGAGTAATATTTCATCACCTGTGCATACCTCAGTTTTTGTCCACTTATCCATTGATGAATATTTAATTGTTTCCAACCTTGGATATTGCCAGTGAAGCTGCTTTGAACGTTCATATTTGTATGAACATATATAATTTTCTCCAAAATAAATTCTCAGAAATAAGATGCCTGGATTATATGGCAAGCATATGTTTAGATTTGTAAAAAATTGCCAAATTATTTTTCAGAGCAGTTGTCCAGTCTATGTTTATTAGCTGCAAAGGAATGTTTATTTTCTCCCAGGTCCTTGTTATCTCATTCAGATAAGTCTTTATTATTTTACTCAGTGTATTGTGAGGTGTGCAGCGAGATGGCATGTGGTTTTACTTTGCATTTCCCTCATGACAATGAACGTTGGGTATTTTTTATGTATGTAGTTGCCACCTGTTTAGCTTTTTGGTAAACTAATCTGTTCAAAAATTTCACTTACTTTAAAATTAGAATGTTTAACTGGGTGTGGTGGTACACTCAGGAGGCTGAGGCAGGAGGATTGTTGTAAGTTGGACACCAGTCTGAGCTGCAAAGTGAGCCCAAGGCCAGCCTGAACTACATAGTGAGACCCTGTATCAAAAAGACTAGAAAATTAGGCTGTCTGCATTCCATTAAAAATTAAGAATTTTATTTAAAAATTTCTACTGTGAATCACTTTCAGATATGTGCTTTGCACATATTTTCTTCCAGTTTATGATTTTTCATTGCATGGGTCAAAAGAAAATTGAGGTATCTGTATTGGTATCAGGCAATAGATTTTAGAACACAGAATATTACTAAGGATGGGAGAATTCCTTTCATAATGTCGATGGGATCAACTTATCAAGAAAACATACTGATTGTAAACATTTATGTAGCTAATAATAAAGATTCAAAATACATGAAGCCAAAACTGTTAGAACTGTAAGGGCAAAGAGTAGTCAAATCTATAATTATAGTTAGGGATTTTAATTAATTTCTCTCAATGATTCTTAGAAAATGTAGGTTCACACATCAGCAAGAATTCAGAGACTTCCACAACACTGTCAGCCTACTTTATGCAATTAATAGAGAATAAATGTACCTCAACAATATATAACAGAGGACATATTCATCTCATGTCTGCAGAATATTTGTCTTATCTTTTCAATGAGATTTTATAATCAAATGTTAAAAATTTCAAATATTTGAATTATGCACATTTTTCTTTTTCCCTTCACTATTGTGCTTGTGTGAAGCATGGCTTAGAATAACCATCTGCCCTTAGAACTCCTGTCTTCTGTGCATGTGGTGTGTATGTGTGGTGCCCATCTCATAGGAAAGTCACAGGCATGTAGCCACAACATTCCTGGGCACCCAGACCACACCCAGCTCAAGCCACCCTTAAGAAATGATGACATCCGGAAGCCTCCACAGCCTGAGTTGTGCACTGAGGTCCTGACTAATAGGAACCTGTGAGGTTCTAATAGAAACATGGGTTTCAGGAGTTGAGGAGAATCTGACCTGCCTCTTTTTTTCTGTAGGTACCAAACAAAGGAAAAATATGGAGAATTCCCAAAGGAGTTAGAATATCATGACATATTTTAGATGATACCCTGTAACAACTGATACATTTAACATAAATGGCTAATAAAGGTGATATTTAATAGTATGCTACGGGTCATGTAGTTTATAAAGGTAAAGTTATTTGTCAAATATCTTTCATTTATTTTAAAAGATCTGTGTAAAAATGCATCAGTTCAGGACTTTTTGCCAAAAATGAATCTGAGTCCTTCTAAAGTTGTTTTCTGTTTGTGATAGGTTTGGGTCATGCCTTCTGAATTCATGTAAGAAATTTCTGCTACCACCGTGGTTGTTGCCCTATCTGGGCCCATATCCCCAGCTAATTTTGTCTTAACTCTTTATTAACCTAAGTATATTAATACCAACTTATCCTGAGCTACTGCCCACATTATAAGACATTAATATCACTTTCAATAAGCAATATAAAGTACTATGTAAAACCACAGGTTTTTTTTTTTTTGTTTGTTTTGTTTTGTTTTGACTTGGAAAGACTGGATAATCTTACTGCTTCCATGACAAAATGGTGATACAGAATCTGGGATGGACCAAAGAACCTTGAATTCCTACTAGGATAATGCAGAATCATGATTCAGTGGTGATTTCTGCAGCCTCTGACATACTGGAGAAAAGATTGTAAAGAATGAAGAAGGAGAGGCTTACAGATCAGCCAACCTGAATTCTGTTAAAACTCTATACCTTAGCATTCCATTTTGAAATAGAAATGGCTTACCTCTTGTTAATGGTTTTATTTTAAGATGTGTATGGCAGAAAATGCCAACTTATAATAAGCTATGCACTCAATAAGTAGTAGCTACTGTAGTCAAATGTTGATTTTCACATGTATGTTACTAATAGTAAATAATGTTAAGAGACATTACATTTTTAATCATGATACACTTATGCATGTGTGCAAATGAATCATTTACAGACTTCTAGAGAACTTCATTTGAAACATGGAATCATTCAACTCCAAGCTGACACTTGTAACTTTTTTTTTTTATTTAAGAGGAAAAAGAGAAAAACACAAAACAAACCAAAGCGGCGTAAGGGTACACGCAATACAGAACTACAAAACAAAACAAAACAAAACAAAACAAAAAAACATAACAGTAAGAAATTACCTGCTAGTAGATTACACACTATCTTCTTGAAAATAGTTCCTCAAATCACAGTATCAAAGAACACAAGGTGGACATTCAAACAGGGAGACTGCAAACAGCTGTGTTCAATGTTCCAAAAACATTGATAAAGTCAGCTATTTAACACCCCCAAACACACTTGCTGTTATATCCGTTAGAGCTCTTTTTCTTTTTTTTTTCCCTCTCTTTTTTACAACACAATTTACACATCTTGGATTTTATTACTCCTTAGTGCTTATTACTTTCTTTGGCGGGGGGGAAGAATACAGTCAAATATGGCAAAACAAAGCTGTCAGTCAATACCAAGGATAGACATAGCACATGGTGTAGAACAGAGTACAAGTTTATCAACAATGGTTATCAACGTTGTCCCTTGTTTCCTTAAAAAGAATTGTCTATCTTATTAGATATTATAAAGTTGGACAAAACAGTAGAGAACAAGACCAATAAAACTTAGGCATTGTAAACATTACAGGACTTCCAAAGAAGACAATAGTCAAACCAGAATGGGTATCTTAGTGAATCTTATTGTCTTCAAAGTAGTTGCCTATGTCTTCAAACTTGATACTATCATATAGAATGGAACAGAGTCTAATCAGTCAAAACAAGATCGTGGGAGTACTACAGGACTTCAAAACAAGTTAATAGGAAATCGAAAAGAGTTACTATTTATATATCCTAATTTTTTTGAATTTTTTCTTTAATTAAGACAAACATAAGAAATGACTAAATAATTTTTTTTTGAAACAATAAGGGGGAGATTGAGATAAAACAGGACATAACAATATAACAATAGAGGTCACAGCATGACTGTTTCAACAACCTAGTACTTCACCACCTTATAACCTGACTTAATAGTAGTTACCATAGTGTCATTTTCCTTGAAATATTTGGATAAAACTTCATATACTCTAGCTTCAAATATTTTCATATCAAGAAGCCCAGAATAAAGCCTTTCTAATTAATGAGTGAAAACTTTATAAGGCTTCAAGGCCACCTAATGGGGAATCATGATTACCATATATTTTTATATATTTGAATCATTATTTACATTAGGGAAACTATTCGGTATTCACACATGCGAGATTGATTTATTTCACTAATGAGTATGGTCTCAAGCTGCGCCCATTTATTGATAAATATCTCAATGTGATCCTTCTTTATAGCTGAATAATACTCCATTGTATAGAAATACCACAACTTTTTTATCCATTCCTCAGTTGATGGGCACTTGGGTTGTTTCCAAGATCTGGCGATTACAAATTGTGCTGCTATAAACATAGGTGCACATATATCACTGTGGTATGATGCTTTCAGTTCTTCGGGAATATGCCTAGAAGTGGAATAGCTGGAATAAATGGGATTTCCAACCCCAACTTTTTGAGAAATCTCCAGACAGATCTCCACAAAGGCTGTACCAGTCTACACTCCCACCAGCAGTGCAGGAGAGTTCCTTTTTCCCCACAGCCTCTCCAGCATTTGTTGTCGGTTTTCTTGATCCTGGCCATTCTTTCAGGAGTGAGATGGTATCTCAGTGTGGTTTTAATTTGCATTTCTCTAATGACCAATGATGATGAGCATTTTTTCATGTATTTATTTGCCATTTGCATTTCTTCATCTGAGAATTGCATATTCATCTCAGACGCCCATTTTTGGATTGGATCTTTGAATTTCGGAGGTCTGAGTTTCTTTAATTCTTTATATGTTTTAGACAAGAGGCCCTTGTCTGAGAGAGAGTTCACTAAAATCTTTTCCCAGTTTGTGGGTTTTCTTTTCACTATGCTGGAGATTTCTTTTGACATGCAGAAACTTTTTAATAAGATGTGGTCCCAGTTATTGATTCTGGGAAGTATTTTCCGTGCGGTTTGAGTCCTGTTCATGAATTCTTTACCTACTCCTATGTCTCCAAGGTTTCTACCTATTTTGTCTTCCAATAGATTTAGTGTTTCTGTTTTAATATTCAGATCTTTGACCCATTTAGATTTTAATTTAGTACATGGTGATAGACATGGGTCTAGCTTTAGTTTTCGGCAAATGGAGAGCCAGTTTTTCCAGCACCATTTATTAAAGAGACTGTCGTTCTTCCAGTGAACCTGCTTGGCTCCTTTATCAAAAATAAGGTGGTTGAGTGTGTTCGTAGTTGTGGTTGTATCTTCTAATCTATTCCACTGATCTTCAGCTCTGTTTTGATTCCAATACCATGTTGATTTTACTACTGTTGCTTTGTAGTATAACTTCAAGTCAGGGATTGTGATGCCTCCTGCTTTGTCTTTGCTGCTTAGAATTGCCTTTGCGATTCTAGGTCTCTTCTGGTTCCAGATGAAATTTAGGAGTGATTTCTCTAGATCTATAAGGTATGTTGATGGTATTTCTATTGGGATTGCATTGAATCTGTATAACAGTTTTGGGAGAATCGCCATTTTCACAATGTTTGTTCTTCCTATCCATGAGCAAGGGATGTCTTTCCATTTTCTGAGATCATCTTCAATTTCCTTTTTCAGTGTATTATAATTTTCACTGTATAAGTCTTTCACTTCTTTCGTAAGAGTAATTCCTAAATATTTCATTTTTTTGCTTGCTAATGTGAATAGTCCAGTTTCTCTTATTTCCCTCTCTGTAATTTTGTTGTTCGTGTATAGGAATGCTATTGATTTCTGAGTATTGATTTTGTATTCAGCCACATTACTGAATTTATTTATTGTATCTAAGAGTATTTCAATGGAGTTTAGGGGGTCTTCTATGTAGAGTATCATGTCATCTGCAAACAATGATAATTTAACTTCTTCTTTTCCTATCTTTACCCCTTTTATTTCTCTTTCTTGCCTAATTGCTCTGGCTAGTACTTCCAGTACTATATTAAATAGGAGTGGTGATAAAGGACATCCTTGTCTTGTACCCGATTTTAAAGTAAAGGCTTTCAATTTTTGGCCATTTAGTATGATGCTGGCTGTTGGTTTGTCATAAATGGCCTTTATTATATTGAGGTAAAGACCATTTATTCCAATTTTCTGTAAAGTTCTTATCATGAATAAGTGTTGGACCTTATCGAAGGCTTTTTCTGCATCTATAGAGATGATCATGTGCTTCTTATTTTTGGCTTTATTGATATGGTGGATTACATTTATTGATTTGCGTATGTTGAACCATCCTTGCATTCCTGGGATGAATCCCACTTGGTCATGGTGTATAATCTTCTTGATGATTCGCTGGATCCTATTTGCCAATATTTTATTGAGGATTTTTGCATCTGTGTTCATTAGGGAGATCGGTCTATAGTTCTCTTTTATAGTTGGGTCTTTCTCAGGTTTTGGTACTAGAGTAATATTTGCTTCCAGGAATGACTTAGGAAGGATTGCTTCCCTTTCAATTTCATTGAATAGTTTGAGGAGTGTCGGCATTAGGTCTTCTTTATATTTCTTGTAGAATTCTGTAGTGAATCCATCTGGGCCTGGGCTCTTCTTGGTGGGCAAGGACCCAATTACATTCTCAATTTCATTAGCAGAGATTGGGTTATTCAACAGTTTTATATCCTCTTGATCTAGCTTTGGTACTTCATATGCTTCTAAGAATCTGTCTATTTCTTCTGTGTTATCAAACTTTTGAGAGTAGAGGTTTTCGAAATAGGTGTTGATGATCCTCTGTATTTCTATTGGGTCTGTAGTGATTTCTCCTTTTTCATTTCTTATTGCATGAATTTGAGCTTTTTCTTTCCTTTTTTTAATAAGGTTGGCTAGGGGCTTATCGATTTTATTTATTCTTTCAAAGAACCAACTCTTTGATTCGTTGATTCTTTGGATTGTTTTCTTAGTCTCTATTGCATTGATTTCTGCTCTGATTTTTATAATTTCCTCTCTTCTTTTGGCTTTGGGCTTGACTTGCTCTTCTTTTTCTAGCTGTTTGAGGTGTAGCATCAAATTATTTATTTGTATTCGTTCTGTTTTCCTGATGTGGGAACTCAGTGCAATAAATTTTCCTCTCAGAACGGCTTTCATTGCATCCCACAGATTCCGGTAAGTTGTATCTGCATTTTCATTTTCTTTTAGGTATTGTTTAATTTCTTCTTTAATTTCTTCTGTGACCCACTGATTACTCAAGATTGTGTTATTTAGTTTCCATGTGTTTGCAGAATTTTTGCAGTATCCTTTGTCATTAATTTCTAATTTCAGAGCGCTATGATCCGATAATATGCAAGGGATGATTTCAACTCTTTTGCATTTGCTTAAATATGTTCTGTGAGCTAATATATGGTCTATTTTAGAAAATGATCCATGTACTGCTGAGAAGAATGTGTATTCTGATGTTGTTGGGTGGAACATTCTGTATATGTCTATCAAACCCATTTGTTCACAGGTGTGATTCAGTTCTGTTATTTCTTTGCTCATTTTCTGTCTGGTTGATCTGTCCCTTGGTGTCAGTGGTGTATTAAGGTCTCCTGTTACAATTGTGTTACTGATAATTTGAGTTTTCATTTCTGTTAATAATTGTTTTATATAACTGGGTGCTCTGGGGTTTGGTGCGTATATATTTAAGATAGTTATCTCTTCCTCTTGGAGTTTTCCCCTTACGAGTATGTAGTGACCTTCTTTGTCCTTTATGGTCATTGTTGGTTTAAAGTTCACGTTGTCTGCAAACAGAATGGCTACTCCTGCCTTTTTTTGGATTCCTGCTGCATGAAGAATTGTTTTCCATCCTTTGACTTTCAGTCTGTGAGTATCTTTCTGGGTTAGATGGGTTTCCTGTAAACAGCATATGGTTGGATTTTGTTTCTTGATCCATTCTGCTAGTCTGTTTCTTTTGATTGGTGCATTGAGACCATTTACATTAATGGTTATTACTGTTAAATGCTGGTTAATTGTAGGAATGTTATCTCTCTGCTGTTGCATCTTTATCTTTCGGTTCTGTTTAATTATTTGCTTTGCTTAGTGGTTTTTTCCTTTGTGTATCTAAACTGTCTTTCAATATTTTTTGCAGGGTCGGTTTGGTGTTCATGAAGTTCTTCAGCTGTTCTTTGTCATGGAAGTATCGTATTGCACCATCTATTTTGAATGATAGTTTTGCAGGATATATCAGTCTTGGTTGGAAATCATTTTGCTTTAGGATCTGGAATACTTCACTCCATGCTCTTCTTGACTTTATCGTTTGTGCTGAGAAGTCTGCTGTGATTCTGATAGGTTTTCCTTTATAAGTGATTTGTCTTTTCTCTCTGACAGCTTTTAATAATCTATTCTTGTGTTGGATTTCTGGGATGGTGATTATTATATGTCTGGGTGTAGTTTTATTTTGGTTATGACTGTTTGGAGTTCTATATGCTTCACTGATCCTGATGTCAGTTTCTGATCTCATGCTTGGGAAATTTTCAGCTATTACTTCTCTAAATATCCTCTTGACATCCTTTATGTTGTCTCCTTCTTTTTCATTAATCCCTATCATTCTTATGTTATTCTTCTTTGCATCGTCTTGCAGTTGTTGAATTGTTGTTTCCTGGTTCATTGTTATTTTCAAAAGATCTTTCCTTTCCTGTTCACTAGCTGCAATCCTGTCTTCAAGGTCTGAAATTCTATCTTCACTTTCATTAAGGCGGTTTTTACAACTTTCAGTGGAGTTTTTTATTTCCTGTATATCTCTGTGCATCTGCATTATGTATTCTGTTTGTTTCTTATATTGCTCGTCTAGGGATTCTATCTTTTTGTTTAGTTCCTCCAATTTTTTATCTGTGTTTTCTTTAGATATATTTAGAATCTCTTTCATTTCTTTTATCATTTCTTCTTTTATCTGGGAGATTATTTCGAGTTTGAATTTCTTTAAAGTTTCCTGGAGTTGCTTGTCAATTTCAGTGGCTATTGTGTCCGATATATGAGGTGGATGGGATATATTTTCTTCTATATACATCGCTCCTAGGGTTTCTTGAGATGGGCTGGAGGTTTGAGGTTGTAATTTGGTCTTTCGTTTTGTCATTTTCCTATATTTCTGTGTTTCAAGTGTTATTTGAAAGCTTCCTCAGGATCTGTTGAAAATCCCCTTCTATGTTTGGAGCTACTGAGACTCTGGCGCCGCGCTACCCCAAGCCATTAGGCCTACAGAACCAGTGGCCCTCCTCTGCCTGCTCAGAACTCCGCAGTTCCAGACAAGCTGGGCCTCAGGGACACTGTGTGCCCACCTGCCCCTTGGAAGCTCCACAGTTCTTCAATCGCAGCCGGGTTAGGGTACTCACCACAGGCCGCAGTGCTTCAGGAACCTGTGGACCCTCCCTGGTTGCAGAGATATCCACAGTCCTCCAGACACATGGAGAGGCCGATGCAGGCACCCCAAATATGCCCAGCTCCTCCTCTGCAGAGCAATGGCCAGGCGCGGCAGCTAAACAGGCTGGGCTAGGCTGGTAGTGTGGGCCAGCCCACCTATCGGGAGCTCAGCAGGTCTCCAAATGAAGCCGGGAATGGGGAGGCTGATGTGGAAGCCTCAAACCCACCTCTCTCCTTCACTGCACCTGGAAGCCTGAGGGAACTCCAGCAGTCTGGGTGCAGATATCCAGAGTCCTCCAGACACGCAGAGAGGCCGGTGAGGGCACCCCAGATCTGCCCAGCTCCTCCTCTGCAGGCCTATGGCCAGGCGCGGCAGCTAAACAGGCTGGGCTATGCTGGTAGTGTGGGCCAGCCCACCTATGGGGAGCTCAGCAGGTCTCCAAGTGAAGCCGGGAATGGGGAGGCTGATGTGGAAGCCTCAAACCCACCTCTCTCCTTCACTGCACCTGGAAGCCTGAGGGAACTCCAGCAGTCTGGGCGCAGATATCCAGAGTCCTCCAGACACGCAGAGAGGCCAGTGAGGGCACCCCAGATCTGCCCAGCTCCTCCTCTGCAGACCTATGGCCATGCGCGGCAGCTAAACAGGCTGGGCTAGGCTGGTAGTGTGGGCCAGCCCACCTATGGGGAGCTCAGCAGGTCTCCAAATGAAGCCGGGAATGGGGAGGCTGATGTGGAAGCCTCAAACCCACCTCTCTCCTTCACTGCACCTGGAAGCCTGAGGGAACTCCAGCAGTCTGGGCGCAGATATCCAGAGTCCTCCAGACACGCAGAGAGGCCAGTGAGGGCACTCCAGATCTGCCCAGCTCCTCCTCTGCAGACCTATCGACACTTGTAACTTTTAGCACATGCAGGCTGTGCATGTGGGGAAAAATGTACAAGGAAATCACATAGTCTAATAGGCCAGAAAAAATACACAGTTTTAGAATATTGTTTTAGATACAGTTTTAATGATGACACTGTGGCATCATTCAGAGACTCCACATACAGCTTGGAGACCAAGTATCTGCTCCATAAATATGAGACATTCCTTGTTCCTTAGGCTGACCTCAGAATTATAGTTTTCTTCTGGAAAGTGTATAAACGTTTATAAAAGTGGACATTATTTTTGTTTAATGTCTTCTTCCTCATCACTCCTAGGAGAAAATGCCTGACATTTCTCCAACCCTGAGGTGAAAACAGCTCCTTATTTTGGACAATTTTCTAGTCACCTGTATTGAGTCATAATTATTCTGTCTTGTGCCTCTGGACACCTGTGGCCGGCCTTGGGGAGTCATTGTCTATTTGTACAAGCCTCATAACTCTGTCAGACCTGTCCAGGCATAACTTTCACTGCAGCTTCATTCTGATTGCATAATGACCTCCTCTCTGTCTCTAATATAACTTGTAAATACCAATTTGCAGTACCCCTTGGCAACCAAGTCTAGTGTAATCAAAAACCGTGTTCACAACTCAGTCACCAGCTTAACTTTTCTTGCTTTAATGATTTTCCATAAACAAACAACTTGTGCTTCTTAGCCCTATTTTACTCCTCCAGCATTCCCACACCCAACATCGCCCCACCTGGCAGAAGTTTCTCTCATGGTGGATTATTGTAGAGGTCAGAAGGGACAGCTTCCATTTGTGAGCACCTCAGGATGCTCCAGGCTGTGACAAACTACAGCTAAAAGATGATATCTGAGACAGGATCGAAGAGAAGCGCTGTGCTAAGAGAGGGTGTGTACCTTGGATTAAGGATCCATGTTCTTTTTAATAGGATTCCTATGTAGCCTGTGTTTCGTATTGTGAAGGGCATTTAGCGGAGCCTGAGAGCTCTGTTCTTTCCAGGCCATGAGACAATGATAAGGCTGCGTTAGGTTAAAGCCAGTGTCCTAATTTAGCCACCATATACCTAACAAAGGCTCTAAACCCTGGGACCCAATTCTCATTACAGCAGCAAATTTGCTAAAATATGCCTATGACCCCTTGAATTGCAGATGAAAGCAAAACATTTCAAACTATCTTAAGCAGAAGGGAAATCATTTAAAGAAAATACTAGGTATCTGGATAGGGATTTGAGTTATATAGGAGTATACATTTATCAAAACTCATTGAATGCTACCCTTAAACTTTGTGTTCTTCACTATATGTGAGTTATAATTGAAAATGATTTAATGATATGTATGCCATGATGTGCAGGGGTGCCCTATATTGATGTTTGCTGCTCAAGCCAAATTGCATAAAAAATAAAGATGACTTTATGGGAAAGGGAGAATAAATAGACATGTGGTAAAACTCATGTTAATTGTAGGATGCAAGTGGTAGTTGTGAGTGTTCACAAGTACAATTCTTTCAATGTTTATATAGATTTGAGCATTTGCATCAGAGAATGATGGACTAAGGACTGAAGAATAGGAGGACCAGGAGATCAGGATGACATGTTCCCTTTATCTCTCTGTGTCTTGCCAGGGTCCTTTCTCTCTTGCCCAGAGTAGCTTTCTCCATGTGGCCAGTAATACAACGGCCAAGAACTCAGTAGTTTTACATCTGTGTTCCAATCAAATGTGGGCTGGAAGAGAAAATATAAATTCTGTCTGTCTAGAAAACACAAGATAAATAATCAAGTTGAAGGTTTATGTAGAAAATAGGCTTTGAAGATAGAAATACCTTTGCTTACAAAGGTAACTGAGTCAGGTGCGGTGACACTGTAATCCCAGCACTTCTTGAGGCAAGAAGCCAGCTGTAATTTTTAGGCCAGCCTGGGCTACAGAGTGAGTCAAGTCCGTCCATCACAGACTGAGTCAAGTCCATTACATAGCAAGACTATGTTTTTAAAAAAGATAGTCTGACATTGATCAAAAATTATGTGTATTTTATAACTACATAAAACCAGGAGGTTCCGTATAGTTCATATAATTGAGTTTGTCTCTAAACAAAGAAAAAATAAAAAAGAGTAGCAGATTACAAATACTCAGTGTTATCAACAAACAACAGAATTGCTTCCTGTAGTTACTCCTCTCTGTCCCAAATTGAGCAGTGCTCTGTGTTTCATTCTATTTAAATCCTGCTCACCTCCTAGGCCTTACTTCTGGTGTCTTTACTTTTCTGGAGTGTTATCCTCCCACGAATCCTCTGCTTTCTCCCACGGCATTCCCTGATCACATATTGTCATTCATTCATTAGTAGTTTTTCACATAAATCTCATTTCCCCTTTTAGATTGCAAGCTCCAAAATTATCCTTATAGTAATTACTATTGTTAGCATGATAATTGACAATGAGCTTTCTTCTAATCCTGCTAAAACTTCTAGCAATAACATTTTTTTGGAAGAGATATTGGAAAAATGAGGTTTCATATTCCCTATACCAAGTGTGTTGAATATTTGCAAGGAGAGAACATGAATGACAGGTTTGTTGATATTGTCTTGATACATAAATGGATTCCAGACTTTGAGAAATATTCTACTGAAAGATCTCAAGATGAGTGCATGAACATAAAATGTTTACAAAATATAAAACAGTGATTTTTGCTTTTAAAAGCACTGAACTAAGAACATGGACACAGTTACTCTATTTCATCTACTTCTGAGGAACATCTTAAAACAAAATTTCAAAGCTGTAGAGAGAAGGAAATAATTTTAAATGGTAAAGAAGTCTGTGCCTAACACAGACTTCCAAATCTGGGGCTTGCCAATTAAATATTATTAACTTACACTTCATGGTGATCAATTTAAATTTGTAAAGATTATAAATTAAGTAGTTTGTGAACTTATGCAACTTGTGTGTAATTTAAAAGCAAAACACCGATTTGTTAACAAAGTGTTATCAGAACATGCTTCCAAGCAAGTACCTTCTTTAGTGAACAGATCTTGAAACTTTCCACATAGGACATAAACAATTCTTCCAGAGTGACTGAAACAACTTGTTAGTTATGAGAAACATTTCCTTCTTTTCTACTATGTATATGTCTGTGTTAGTGCTCAACTGATTCCAGACAACTTTCTAGCATTTTTTTTTGCTACTGCAAAAACTGTAGTTTACAGTTTCAAAGTCCATTCTTATGTAACAATGGCTTGACATCCTGAGGAAAACAGGTTTCAAGCCTGGTTCTTACTGGGAGTGCACTGAAGAGCGGTGCAATCAGAAATCAACACACTTCATTTTCAAATGCCAGGCAGCTTCTAACCACTGAACTGAATTGGGCCAGTTTTAAATCACTAGATTTGAAGGATTCTGTTCTGTTTTAGATGTAGATATGACCATGTGGCGAAGATCACAAGACAGAAAATCCTTGCTAGAGAATTTAGGCTCTTCAGGATAATGTTCAAGGAGGATCAGTGGCAGGAAAAACAAGAAATACCATTCTGGTTATTTTGGATGGGTGTAATGTAAAATTTATGGCTGCATAACTTCTTACTATGTTAATTGAAAAGGTATATACATACTTAAATGTTTTAAAGTAATGTATTCTCAGCCATTTATGGACTGTGGAGGGAGAGAACCAAGCATCAGGAGGTGATCCCCACCTGGAAACCATACCATTTTCATTACTTTTTTTAGGTTGGATTTTATTCTTCTTTGTTTTGTTTGATTATGTTAAATCTGATGGCATGAGCAGTTATAGTTAAAAGCTAGTAAGACATATTATGGTAGCCATTTTGGATTTACTATTGGCTTGTTTTGAAGTCCTTTATTGTGTTCATTGTTTTGATTTTATTGTTTCTACTCTATTCTGTTCTGTTTGACTTTTACTATATTCAATGGTATCTGCAGCTATTTTGAAGACAACAAAAGGCATTATGGTAACTATTGCTAATTTTGTAAGGTTATAAAGTCCTATATCACTTATACTGGTTTAGTTTGACTGATTTTATTCTGTTTTATTTTCCTTGGTTTTATCCACTTTAAAATAAAAAATTCTCCTTTGTTTATCTGACAGTAGCAGATAAGTGGAACTGAATTGATCTTTTGAAGTTCTTTCCAGAATCTTCTCTTGTTCCTCCGTCAGTACTGTACCCATAGAAGATTGATTTGGAGGTAATTAAGTTCACTGTATGTTTATGTGGAATGTTTAGCTGGTGGCTGTGTACGTCCAGTGAACTCCTCTAACAATATGGTGGAAAAGAGTTTATTCTTCCAGCCAAGTAGGCTCCTTTCACTTGGATAGTGGCTCTTGTAAAGTTACTGTTATGGTTGATACACTGTGTCAATTTGAGGAGTTTAGAAATTTAACTAAGAGACTCAGCAGGGACCCAGTATCCTTACTTTGTAAGTATCCTCAGCCTATGCAAGAGGAGGACACAGAGCTGGTATGAATGCTACACTCACCCTGGGGGAGGGGTGACCTGCTTACAGTATAAGGGAGGAGAAGAGGCTTCTTCTACCTGTTTTGCTCTGGCTGCTTTTGCTGGCTGCTGTCTTGAAGTGTTGCCCCTGTGCCACGCTCCCCTGCCTTGGAGCTAGCTGATTATGGACTAAAACCGCCACAATCAGTGAGCTAAATAAACCTGTCCTTCCTTCATGTTAGATATAGGGATGTCCCAGAAACAAGAGAAAAGTAACTAACACAGTTACTTAAGATTAATAAAATGTAGATACCAAAATATATATCTTAGAAGCAGAAATCTGGAGGAGAAATAGCAGAAACATGGGAGCACATAGAATTTTGAAGGAATCTTATTGTTATGTTTGCCAATGTTATTACATATGAAATAGAGTGGTATTAATGGTTCATGATATGGTGAAATTGAAGCAACACAGCACTGGGAACTAACAGCC
This sequence comes from Cavia porcellus, assembly GCF_034190915.1. Lineage (NCBI taxonomy): Eukaryota > Metazoa > Chordata > Mammalia > Rodentia > Caviidae > Cavia > Cavia porcellus. Next base: position 83,194,617 of record NW_026947485.1, on the reverse strand, counting down.
CAGGGTCTTAAGTCAGTACAAAGGCTGGTGAATTATAACCTCTCTGGACTTACTTCCTAATCAGCATGGTGGAAATGATAATCCAAATATCCTGGCACTCAATGATGTACTAAATATGAGATGCTTCAAAAAACATAAATCCTAAGTTAGTGATTATGTAATAAAGTTGGAACTCTAATTAATCTTTCTGAAAGTGTTTTCAAATACACAAAGAAATATTGTCTTGATTAAATCAAAGGTTCCTAAGCAGAAATTTTATAAACAAAATTCAAGTTTCATTGAACTGGAGATATACAATATTTCTTCCTTGTGTGTGTTTTTGTTTTTCCTGGGTTCAGTTACCTTTGGTTGAACTTAGTCAAAAAGTAACAAATGAAAATTTACATAAATGAATCATTCATAAATTTTAAATGATTTATATTACAATGTATTATTATAATTGTTCTATTTTACTTTAGTAGTTCTTGTTAAGCTCTTAGTGTGTCTAGTTCAGAAATTAAATTTTATTGATTCTTCTTAGGCTCTTACTGTGTTTAATTTATAAATTAAAATTTATTGTATGTATATATATGTTTTAGTAACTTTTCTCTCATTGCTGAGAGAAAATTTCCAACATGCAAAGTTAAAGGGAAGAAAGATTTATTTGGCTCACTGATTGTAGATCTTTCAGTTCGTAATGGGCTAGCTCTAAGGCAGAGTGGCTTGGTAGAGGTGCATCACAGGGGAGAACCAATTCATCATGGTGGAAGACAGCAAAAGCAAGCCAGGGAAGAAGAGAAAAACCTCTTTCTATTTCTTATATTGTATCCAGTCTATTGGGATTGGGATGATGCCAATCCAATCAGTGGAGTGATCTAGTAATCATCCACCCTTAATCCCAGCACCCTTAATTCTAGCCTTGCACCATGAATCAATCACACACTCTAGATTCAGCCTCCTCCAAAAAAGGCCTGTGACCTTATGAGGCTTGAGGGGAGGACATCTAGATACAAACCAGGATAGTGTATACAGGAAAAATTCAGTGTATTTAGAGTTTGGCAATTCCTGTGGTTCCAAGTGTCCACAGGATATTTCAGATCATATCCCTTAGAGATAATAGGGGACTATTAGATAATTGTTCTTTTCCCATCCCTGATCTAATTATAAGTACAAATGGAGTTTATAACAAAAGCAAACCAAAATTATTTCTGCCAAAGCAATGTTTCTCATGGTGATCATCAGCGCATGGAGGATCATCAATGCATGCAGGATCATCAGCGCGTGGAGAACAGGCTGCTTAAGAAAACTGCAGCCCAAATGAAGAAAGTCTCTCTGCAGAAGATCCTGTGATCTAGTAACTTTGAAGACTGTGAGGAAGCAAGGAGCGCCAGCTCTTGGCCAACAGTCCAAGTGCCAACAATGGCATTAGACAAACCTCCCAGGATATTTGGAAGTAGACGTTACTCTCCACAATTCACATATTTGGGAACAGAATTTTAGAAAGATTGTAATATATGTTTAAAGACACACTGCTGTCCTTGGAGACATTGGCAGGAATTTGGCAGCACTAACTAAACTAAAGTCAGCATGCTAGAGTAGCCATCGTGGCCAGAGGACCACGGCTGGATTTCAGCTCTTCCCTCATCTGGGGTGTTTTGTGGCAATGCACAACCAAAATAAGCCATTTGGAAGCCCCAAAGAGGCAGAATTCTGTAAGTGAAAAATTACTTGCGTGTCTGGTCACGTTTTATAGGAACACAGCATAGATACATACAAAGAACTTTTGGCTTACATAATTTATTCCCAGGGGAAGTTTTTATAACTAAGAGGTTGTGTAATATAAAAGAAAGTTTCACCTAGGTTCTCAACTTAGATGGGAAAATCAATGTAATATAAATAGTTTCCAATAACAGCTATTATATCTCTTTTGGGTTAACTGAAAATTGTCTGACTGACCTATTTTTTTTTTTAACTTCACACCCCATTGTGTGCCACCTCAAGCTTTAAATCAGAAACAGGTGGTTGAAACAAAAAGAAAAACCATCCTTACCTTCCAGAAGCCTGGTTGTAAGCCAGGAAGAAGCTTCTCTGTCTGCAATGTAGAGCACATAATTTAAAATGATGCTGGAGCATCAGGGGAATCTTGCCTATTTTACATACCTGGGCAGTAAAGTTTGCTGACAGATGCATGAGCTTCAACCTGTTAAAGTCCCTTCATTGATTCTTTTTATTCCTTTGTCTTTATAGAGAGACAAATCAGTTCATCATCAGGACTTTTAGATGGTCTTTCCCTAAGAGCTGATGGACTTTAAAATCTGCCAGAGGAAAATCAATTAGATCTGACTCTATGTAATAAACAGTAGTCCAAGGCCCCGAAAAATGTCACAGACCACTCCAAGTGGTGTTTTGCATGAAGGATGCAGGGCAATGGTGATTACCACATCTTCCTTAGGAATTGGTGAAGACATAGGTAATAGCCTCTCTGCTTGGAGGGCACTTACTATACTGGCATTGAGTGATGAAAAGCTCCAGGCTACTGTTTTTTTTTTGTCTTTTTCCTTTTTATTGGTACCGGGAATGGAACTCACAACTGCCTGCTTCCAAGGCAGGCGCTTATGCCGCTGAGCTAAATCCCCAGCCCCTGCTCTAGGCTACTGCGACAACTGCTCAACCCGTAGTATTTCTTTTTAACCTTTCAACAGAGGTGGAAATGAAGGAATTCAGAATCATGTGGTCTCTCATCTCTTGAGCCTGGATCACAGTGACATCTAAAGACAAGGGAAATGTTGAAAATTAAAGACAGTTATCCAAGAGAAAAGTAGAAGCAACATTTAGCCTGGAGATGGAGATGGAGATGGAGATGGAGATGGAGATGGAGATGGAGATGGAGATGGAGGTGGAGGTGGAGGTGGAGGTGGAGGTGGAGGTGGAGATGGAGATGGAGATGGAGATGGAGATGGAGATGGAGGTGGAGGTGGAGGTGGAGGTGGAGGTGGAGGTGGAGATGGAGATGGAGATGGAGATAGAGATAGAGATAGAGATAGAGATAGAGATAGAGATAGAGAGAAAGAGATAGCAATAGAGACAGGGATAGAGACCAGATAGAGATAGAGATAGACCTAAGGATAGGGACAGCGATAAAGATAGAAATAGATTTACTGTTAAGGAAGTAACTCATTGATTGTGGGGGCTGTACAGTGTACTGGGAACTCAGACAGGAGTTAGTGTTGCAGTTTGAAGCAGAATCTCTCCTCTGGGAAACATCACTTTTGTGCTGAAGGGCTTCAATGGATTCGATGAGGCCCACCTACATTAATAAGAGTTATTTCTTTACTTAAAGTCAACTGATTGTAAATCTTCAAAACTTCCCCAGAGCAACACCTACTGGTGTTTGACTAACCAACTGGGTATTCCAGCAGTGCAAACTAGAGACATCTAATGCCCTCTCCTGTAAAATAAAGATGACGTAAACACCATAGAGCCAAGCTAGACAAGTTCTCTTTTATTGACCAGTTGTCAGCTCTCCACAAAACAGTGTTTAGTCTATAGGTCCTTTTGAGGAAACAGGAATGAAATCTCCCTGAGTGTTTTAATGTATATTTAGGTGTCACCCTAAAACCTCAGGGGATCATAGGAGGAGCCTTTGGAAGGTGATTGGATTGTGGCAGTTTAGACCCGATTTGTTGTTAAGGGGTGGGGTCTGGTTGGAAGAGGATGGTCACTAGAGACATGACCTGGGAGGATTTGTCTCCTTTCTCCCATCCTCCCTTCAAACTCCCTGTTTCCTGCCAAGATGCTTTGAGCAATCCTCTGCCATGCCACTCTGCCATGTTTTCCTGCCAACTATGAACTGAAGTGAGTCAAAATAAACCTCATTCTTTTAAGGCGTGGGAATCAGACATTTCAACCCCACGATGAAGAGCTTGATAAAGACACTGAGATTAATCTAAAAGAGCCTTGCACAGAGTGTTCATCCAGAAGGTGGTCAATAAGGGGTCTCCCTCATTCCAGATGCAGAATCCTCACTTGTCTCCTATTGGCATGGAAGAAGGAAAGAAATAGATGCTGTACAAAAGAGAAATGGGTCTGGGGCTTCCAAGGGTTGACCTCCAGGTCACAGGAAAGATTCAGGAGTCATCATCATTGTCACTCTCAGTTGTGTTATATGTTCCCACTACAAATAGGAAGGAAACATTGTCCTGGGAAGAAGGGGAGATGTGACTAATCTTTGTCAGTCTCAGTCTGTGTGCAGACAGAGTGGGTGGCTCCTGGAAGACTCTCCCACCCATGCCTGTGCCATGTGCCCAGATCGACAGCAGAGATCAGGTAAGGTTTGGAATGAAACAGTTCGGCCTGTGAACTCACTTCCCTCATTTACCTGTTGTGTCCCATGAGTCAACTCACTTGCCATGCCTCCATTAGTAGAATGGATCTGTGTATCTGTGGTGTAAGGTTATATTTAAATGAGGTAAAATGAAAAGCATTTGGTGTGGTACCTAGAACTGAGTAGGACATGATACCTGTGAGCCTAAAATTCTGCCACCTAAGAAACATTCCTTTACCTTACGCACTCCACACACAGTCACTGATTGTAGTGACCTGATGGAGATAGCACATTACAAACACCCAGTGTGAATCAATGTCCCAGGTCATTTTCCTACAGGAAAGAAGAAAGCTGGGGTGCTGGGAGGCCAGAGGGGAGGATGATAGAGGAATTGCAAGGAAGCTTTCTTAATATTTTGCAGAATTTCTCAAGCCTCAGAGGAGTTTACGTTTCCTAAGGAGAAAACCTGGGGCTCCTACCCAGAGACTGTGTGTCACCATCACCGTGTGGTCCAGGAGCCATTTCCAGAGCTTCTGCCCCTACTAAAATGAAGGGGAGAAGGAGATAGATTTCCATATGAAGAAAATTGAATTCTATTCTAAAAAAGAAGGTCATGAAACGGAGGCTCAGGTCATTTTTCTAGAAGGGAAAACCAGATAAAGCAAAGGCAATAGAAAGATAGAGGAGCAGGAGGGCTAAGACTGATTCTCTAATTTTTACCTTTGTGCATCAAGACAATTCAGGTTCACAGAGGTTTGTTAAACGGAACACACCATGGGTAAATTTAATCTATAGTATACAGGTCCATTTAAAAAATCAGCCCCAAAGTCCCTTAGGTTGTAACGCATAAAGATATGAAACAATTGCAGACTGCACAGTGGTTCCAAGGGCATGGCACGGAGTCAGTTGGCCTGGTGTGAACGCCAAGTGGAGCTCTGGATATCTGTGTGACCTAGGTCTCAGCTCCTGCCACTGTACGATTGGAGTGGTCATAATGCCTACCTCACAGGGATCTTGTGAGGAATGGGACTGTGCAAGTGAAGTATTTAAGTGATTGACACCTAAGTACTCAATAAAGTAGTTTCATTATCATCATCGTTCAACTCACAAACAGAAGATAACAGTTTCAGAAATGGATTTGCAATGGAAAGTGCTGGATAATACCATCGGCAGCATGTCAGAGTTCACTTTGCATCACTCCAGATGTATCTGCAGTCAGGGTTTGATGAATTAAAGTTCAGGTATCTTAAAACTAAGCTTGTCTTAAAGTCATTGAGTACCTGTGGAAATAAAGGTAAAGAGAAGAATGTGCAGCCAGAAACAGAGGAGCTGCCTCAAGCAGAATGTGGTGGTCAAGGAGACTTGGTTTTAGGATACTCAGTAAGAAAGGCAAATATTTAATGAGTAAAAGAAGCACCAAACCATACAGAGCAGGCAGCTGCTAGCTTTCATGAACATTAATTTACTTAGTGTCACAAATACTTAAATTCTGAAAATACATATAAACATAACAAATAGAAGAGCACAGAAAGACCAGTAGGGTTATATCGTATGTACAGGAAAGCTACCAAACACTCTCTACAAATAAAGATCATATAAATACTGAACAATTCTACCTCTTATTACCACTAATAATGTGTCATATGGCCAAAGCATTTCTTTAAATGCTTTATGTTCTTTGCTGGAATCAAGTCATCCCATTCATATAGCTAAAGGGGAAGGTCTGAGCCCCAATTAGGTTCCTGAGAAGATGTATAAGAATTAGGGAATGGGGAGATCCTTTGTTTCCCCCCGAGGACATAATGTTGATTTTCTGTCTAACACATTTTCTTTCCAAACGCTACTTTGAATTCTAAATAATACCTAGGAAAGAAGTGGCTATTACAGCCATTACTGTTTTGTGTTAGACAGCTCGTACATTGCCAAGACCTCAAAATAACCATGGCCCGTTAATTAACCTTCTGTATGACTTTCACTTTGTAACCAACCCAAGAAGTTGGAGTTTGCTGTGTGCCACTGACACTGAAGAGGGAGGGAGAGAGAGAGAGAGAGAGAGAGAGAGAGAGAGAGAGAGAGAGAGAGAGAGAGAGAGAAGAGAAAGCGATGGCTGGGAGGTGGCTTCCAGGCACAGACAGACCTGTTGTGTAACCCAGCTGGCCAGTGAGTTATTATTTGGATGAGATCCAGAATACCTTTCAGACCAAGTTGCCTTCTCTTTAAAATAAATATTAAGCCTTTAAAACTGGTATATACTAATGCTAGTCACTTTTAGGTCTCTTAGGGGAATTCTTTGTTTTAGAAAAGAAAGGAAGGATGGAAGATAGATGCAGATGGAGGATGCCCTGAAGAGTAACTGCTTTACTACCAAAGTCAGCCCTTCTTGTGAACCTGGATAGAGCAGCACCCTCCTAGGAACAGTTCTGGCCCTTCGAGCAGCAGTGACACCTGACCTCATTTTTGATGGAAATAGAAGGATGCCTGTATGAGAAGGTTTAAAGACTACAGAGAGGGAGATGTGAGCCTGTGTGGTGGGGACACTCTCAACAGAAGATGTCTTGGTTGAACCAATTTGTCCTTGATTTGAAATTACAGGCCTAATTAGATGTGGCCTAGTTATAGCAAATGCTCCTAATGCAGATTAAAAGATTGTCAGTCATTTGGTTACATTTAAAGAAATGTGATTAAATTTGGAACAAATATATGAAGGCGCCATCAGCCTTTGGTTTGTTTCAAGCAAATGAAAGAATTTCAGTGGAGCTCATGTCACAGAACACGCCTTTTTGTATTGAAGGAGATCTAAACAAATTGATAAGTTATTCAATATGTGTTCTATCTAAGGAATTTTGCTTATTCTTGGGAGTTTCATGGCAAGACAAGGTCATTTTCATCGATAACATCTTGTTGTGGTTACTTTTCTATCATCGTTGAGACAAAATATCTGACACCCAAAATGAAGGAAGGAAAGGTTTGTTTAGCTTATAGTTTTTGGAGGTTTCAGTCCAGACTCAGCTGGCTCTAAGGCAGGGTGGCATGGCTGAGGGGCAGCCATTCATAGTGGCAGTAAGCGACAAGAGCTGAAGGGCAAAAGGGGGAAGGTACACCTCCTTCCCTCCCTTATATTGTATGCGGGCTACCTGCGCTTGGGCGGGTGCAGCACTCACACCTCCAATCCCAGTGCTAGACAATGAACCAATCACAAATGCTGGCATCAGCCGCCTCCAGGACTGCCTGAGGTTTTTGGGAGACGTTCAAACAAGCCATAACACAGTTCCACATTTATTGTACTCTTTCTATATGTCAGGTGCAGCTAATACTTCAAAAATATTTTTTTCTTTTATTTTTAAAAAAGAATATAATTTTTTAGGGGAAATTGGGTTAGATATATCTGATAACCTTTTGAGGCCAGGTCACTGATAAGTCCCAAACTGGGATTTACACTTTTATTTAGCTTATTATAATTTCTGTATTTAAAAAATTTTGTGATTCACTTTATTTCAGAAGCAAGCAAACAAGCAAGCAAGCACACATGCATGCATGCACACACAAACACACACACACAAACACACACACAGGCACACACACACACACACACACACACACACACACACACCCTCTTAGGTAAGAAAGTTGAGTGGCAAAAAAGACAGGCATGGAGAATGTCTACAAAAGTTGAAGGAGGCAATTCCTGTTGTTGATAGTGACATTAGTGACAGGTGTCACTGTCTTACCAGGAAAATACTTCATAAAAGTGAGTTATTTATTGGAAAGTTGAAGTTCTTGCTCTGCATGTAGATGACCACTGGACTTTGGGAGCTGGCTAGAGCTGGACTATGTGTGGTGTCTCTCTCTCCCTTGGAGGTTGGGTTTAAGGGACAAGACATCCCGCTGATGGAACCCTTTCTAATTCACCCTCCCAAAGCCTCTATGCACATTCTACTTCTGCTGCTGGAGAAGAATTGACTGGGAGGGTAGGAATTATCCCCTCCCAGATGAACTGGAGTGATGTGCTGTCCAGCTGCCATGGGCTGTGTGGGAGCTCAGTGTCCTCAGTGCCCTCCTGTAGAGTTTGTTGAACTGCAAATCAGAGTCCAGCCTTGTAAATGACTGACACATCTGCTTAGTGTGTTCTGCTGGATGATGTTCTACAAAATACTTATGTAGTACCCTCACATATTTAGAATGTAATCGAGGATTAGAATAAAAAGATTCATCCCTATTGAATCTTTCCCTTCCCTGAAGTTTATGTCTTCATTTAGATAACTACTTTTTAGTAATGTTTTATGTATCCCATTTGTTTTGCATTGAAAGAACACAGTGGTAACTTCCAGTGGTTATTGATATAGAGTCTTTCTCTATTGCCAAGGTCTACCTTCTTGAAGACCTTAAACAATGATGGAGCTGTGTGAAAACTGTACAGCTCCATTTTACTTCCCTTTGCAAAGTACTTCACAGGAGGCTTTAGTGAGGGCCAACTGGAAATGGATAGTGTGTGGATTCATCTCAGAAAGTACTGCCTCAAAGCTACTTCCTGTTGCTGACTTATTTCATTTCTCCTTAGCACTCCTCCAGCTTGCAGAGTATTCAATGCGCTGCTACAATTTCTAAACCCAGATGAAAAATGAAGATGGGCCTAAATGCAGCTTTTCAAGCTCCTATTTGCACAGAGAAAAGGACTCAAACCTGGAGTTTACTTTATTAGGCATGTGAACTAAATTCCAGCTGTGGCTTTGCAGTTTTGCAGGGAGGTGGTAATCAGACTCCTTTGCTCCTTCATCACTGTCCTCAAAATGTGGTCCAAACATCTGGGTGATTCTGATGCTGATCAAATTTGGCAAATCTTGATCTAATTTCAGGAGGCGATTGATGAGCAAGCTAGGAAAGGGACTGAAATCAGTATTTATGACCTCCAAATCCTCACCCACCCCTCAGGCAGTTACCCTGAATTACATTGAATTGTGTGAGTTTCATCAGTCATTTGTGCTAGAAAAACCAACCCCAGTAAATCTCCTTGACCTACAAATTATATCAACCAGGGATGCTTAATCAGAAGTCTATGGTTGTCTCATAAAGTTTCTGTTAAACACTCAGTTAAATTGTGTATTTGTGGTACCAGCCAGGATTCTCTCTGCTGAAAGTATGAGAAAATACAACTTTGTCTGTTTTAAATTTAATAATGATGTTTATCTAACTTCATAAATGGAAATTTTGAAATCTAGGCATAGCTTCCTCTAGAGGCTCTGCTGGCTCTGTTTTCCTGACTGTCCTGTGACAGATCTTGGTTCCAGATTCTGCTTCACATTCGGGAGGAGAGGGCTTCCTTCCGAGAAGCTGTGGGCCAGCTGGGGGTGGTTGTTCACTCCCAAATTAGACACTCTGGCCAAACCCAGGTTATTCTGTACACACACACACATGCACACACACACACAATGCACCCCTCCCACACATAATAAACACATGTCACACACACACTACACACACAATACCTGCACACCACATACACATGATAACTACATGCAAGTCAAGCAAAGGAGAAATTCTTTGGCCACGAACAAAAGTAGAAACACATATGCAGGGACACGTTTCACCATAATTCATGTGTTTAAGAAAAAGCAATTTAATTAATAACCAAGATGAGACAGTGGAAATTTATATAATTTAAATGTAATTATAAAATGACTAGAGTCCTGAATTTAGAATCAGTGGCTCAGATTCTTTCTTTCTATACATCATTTTAAAGCCTCTTGGGGTATTTAGTTTTCTTATGTGCAAAGCAGAAGTAATGCCTGCCCCAAAGCCCTCTTCCAAAGCAGACTTTTCATTTGTGATTTTAGATTTAATATTTGCCTTTCCCTGGAGAGCAAGACCCGGGGATGGAGCCTATGCCTGTCTTATCCAATGCTGTCTCCTCAGTGCTCCATGCAGAAATTGGTACACAGTGGATGTTTAATAAATATTTGGAAAACAAACGAGTTAATTCATGGTATAAATGCAATTGGAGGAAAATATACTAGAATGCTATTGACTCTGATCTCAGGATTCATACTGATAAAAATCAGATTACATATTGAAGAGGATGTCAGGAAACCTGAATTCCAACTCCAGTATGGTCATTAATTAGAGTTAAGACCTTATATAATCATCAGAGCTGTTTGAACCTCATTTTTCTTCTTCTGTAAAATATGTAAGGTAAATTGAGTGAGTCCTAAAATCCCTTCACTAAAACTAAATTCTGTGAATTAACTGGTAAGGTAAGCTGCAATGTGATCTCTAAAATATGTTTATATATAAAATAACCTTTAAAATGTAGATAGTAAACATCAATTTTAACATTTTGTTACATTAAAATATACTATAATTTAATATAATAATCAGTTACATTAAATAAAAATAAAAATTTAACAATTTGCAAAAAAAATATTAGTAACATAATTACTCTAGATGAGACTCAAAGGCCAGGAGTAAGAATCCTGACATACTCATCCTGACAGTGAAGACCACAAGTTTTATCATTTTTTTCTTTCAATTTTTTGGATTCTTTCAAGCAATTATTAAGCATTTTCTCTGGCTTCTTGCTGACTAAAAGTTAATATCATTAATCTATCTGAGTCCCTTGATTAGAGACAACCCACTTTGGCCCTGTTGGTTCTAACTTTGATTACAATCAAAGTCCAGCGATTGGGGATATACATGTATATTTTCAGAAAAATGATTATGGGAAGTTTGTTCTGACCTTAATGTACTATGAACATTAAGGAAATTAATCTTTTCTGAAGCATAATCTTCTGAAGATAGAACTGTGGTATCAAAATACAGCCAAGTCCCCAATGGAGAGGGACTTTTCTATGTCACCCTCCTCTACTTTGTGACTTTCTTTTCCCAAGATGGATTCATTGGATTGCGCTTAGTTTCCCCAAACACTTTCTGTCCTTAACCATAAATCAATGTCACATTGCTAAATCAACTTCCTTTATAATACTTTTGGAAAGAAAACAACAAATCTTCAGACAAGATGTTTTATAACTTCCTTTCTTCTCTTTCATATTAGATGTTAAGGTACAGTAGCTTTCATATGTTTGTTTATTAGTTCAATCCATTAAGAGAATGGAAAGAAAAGGAGAACAGTGATCAAATATAAATACCTCTGGCAGAAACATGAAAGGGGCAGAAAATACATGACTGTTCGCATTCATTTGTAATACAATAAATAGCATTCCAATAGAGTGTAAAATTTTGACCTGCTTAAGGTCCTTTTGCTTAAAAAGGAAGTTGATGACTTTAATAGACTTCTTGACAAACATTTCTTTTGTGCTTCAAAACTGCTATATTTAAAAAATTATTTCTAGCTCGCCTATAATTGCTTTGCAACACATAGCCTAAAGTCTCAAAGCCAGTGTCCACTTGGGTGATGCTGGATTCATGGTGAGGGCACCTACAGCTGGTGACAAGCCAGGGTTCCAGGGATGGAATGAAGAAGAGCATGCTGTATCCCTCTTCACGTCTTCACAAAACCTCCATCCTACATGTGCAGAATGCACTGCTTTGGGTTCAGCTCTCTGTGAACTGAAATTAATAATCTTCAGACATAGTGGAAGAAGGGACTTTTAGTTATACAGAAACCCTTCCATAGACGTGAAACGTGGGCCACTTAATTTCTCTAATCTTTTTCTTCTTCTGTAGATTGTGAGTGGCAGGGGTACCCATTTCAGAGGGTGACGCTGAATATCAAATGACATCAGCCTGTTGAATGACCCTCTTCGTAAATGGTGGGAACAGATGTGTGCATACCTGTGTTCAGGTTCTTCTCCTCACTCCTCCCTCTTGTTACTGCATGTTATGATTTCGATTTGGAATGTTCCCCCATTGGAAGGTGATTGGATGGTGGGCTGCTACAGCTAACTTGCTGTTAGGAGGTGGAGTCTGATTGGAGGTGGGTCCCTGTGGGTGTGCCCCGAAGGGTGTACTTGCATTCTTAGATCCTCCTTCCTCTCTCTTCTTCCTGGTTGCCCTCCAGTAGGCAGTTGTCCTCTGCTAGGCCTTTCCACCGTGTCCTTTATGCTTTGGAGCTCGCAGACCACCGACTGAAAACATGAGTCAAAATCAACCCTTCCTCTTAATTTTTGGGCGTTGGGAATTTTGTCACAAGGAGGAAGTGACTAATACACTGTGCAAGCAAACAAATGCCATCGGCTCTCCAGTGAAAATAGGCTAAAGGCTGAGGAACTGCTGATCAACAAATGATTAGACCTGCAACAATTTCTACCCCTTCCCCAACCAGCCTATGTCACAACCAATCTCTTGATGTTCCTGCCATCAGATTTCTGAGCTTGCTTTCTTAACTTTCAAATTAACCTGTCTTTGTAAACTTTTGATATTCTTTCAAGCCTCAGAAAATAATGTTCTTTAAATATTCCTTGCCTCTCAGAAACTGTGAAGGCTGAGACACACAAAGGAAATTTGAACCCATCAAATAAGAAATATTGACCTCTTTGCCAAGATGAAAGGAAAAAAATCCTCACACTCTTCAAATGACTAATGGGCTAAAAATGGAAAACAACAAAGACTTTGTTTCTGTGACAAAGAAATGAGGAACTATTAAGGAAACCGAATCATACTGTTATTGTGTAGCTTGTTTCTAAAAGTGGCTTGCCAATTAAATGTTATAGGGTTTTGGGTTTTTTATTTCTTCTTTTATAGTTAGATTCCAGGTTTCTCTTGTCTTGAACAAAGAATTGAAAAGAACAAGTAAAAGGCAGTGACACTATTTATCTGAAAAAGTAAAAGTGAAGAGGTCCAACCTGGGAGCCAGCACCCTGCATGGGCTGCTGCTGGGTTGGAAGAGACAGACCCTAGTCCCTCTGGCACAGGCTGGCAAAGAAGTGCAAACTCACTCCATCCCCCAACCCTGATTGGTGATGATAGCTATGGAGGTGAAATGCAATTGGAGGCCTGTGGTGCTTGGTGTTTCACTAGATTGCAGGTCTGTGGCCAGTGGTCTAATCACAGATTCAGAGGATAGCAGTACACAGTGTGGCATCTGGAGGGATCTCCTTCTGAGGACTGTAGCCATTGTTGATTCCCCAGGGTCTTGTTTTGATAGTCCTGTATCATTTCTATTGTTTTATGGGGTTGGGTTTTATTTTCTTTTGTTTTGTATGATTATGTCAAATCTGATGGCAAGAGCAGCTGTTTCAAAGATAGCAAGACATGTTATGTTTGCCATTTTGGATTTTCTATTGGTATGTTTTGAAGTCCTTTATTGCATTCATTGTTTTGTTTTTATTATTTCTATTCTATAATGTTGTTTGATTTTTATTATGTCTGAAGTTATCTGCAGCTATTTTGAAGGCATGAACAGCCATTATGGTGCTTTCACAATGTCTTGAAGTCCTGTAGCTCCTACAGTGGTATGTCTTGATTGGTTTTATTTTGTTTTATCCTCTTTAAAATAAAAAAAAGTAAAAGTGAAAAATGAGGAACCAACTGGCTCTGTAGAGTGAATAAAGGCCAAGTAAAAGAGGAAAAAAGATCAAAGAACAGCCTGGAGAAAGCCTGGTGGGCTGCCGTGAGGAAAGCCACAGTAAGCAAACCCTTCTTGGTATGTTCGTTTTTTTACGCTGTCCAAATCTGGGGGAAACACATAAAGACTTCCACATACAAGTCCTCAGAGGGATCCCATGGCTTAGGCCAGTGTGAGATTTGGGCCATCCTATTGTGAACCCACTGGAACTCTATTTTCTTAGATAACCCCAATCTTCTGTGCTAACATGATGTATATTACTAGTTCTATAGATGTACAAATATTTGACTAAATATAAGCTAGTGTGTGTTATGGGTTCTGTAAACTAATGCACATAAAATCAACTTCCTCTGATTTTATTGGGAAATAACTTATGTATGCCACTTAAAATATTGAGCACCGTATCATACTTAATGGTGGTATAAAATCATATTTCAAAAATCATAGTGGATAATCTGGAGAGTTCAATGAATCTATGTGACTATCTTTACACTTGATAGCCCAAAGCATTCCAAGAGTAATCAGAACCTTTGAAAGTTAATGCAAACACAGTTTGCCCTGGCCTCCTTTCAGTCACTGTCTTTCACCATGTCAACAACAACTGGTTTTCCTGCTTCTGTAGCTTCATTCTGATATCAGGTCTTCTTCACTTACAGGTTACCATGGAGATGCTACAGCTGTTATGCCTGTCAGGCACAGAAATTTGCTTGGTCTCAATCAGACCTTCTTATTCTCTAGGAAGAACTTTGTCCCCCAAGTTCTGTTATAATTTTGGAAGGCATAATCTGAATGCCAAATGCTGAAATCTTAAAACATTAAACTTCCAAAATCTTCAGTGTTAAAGGTTTTAATCCTGAAAGCCCACAGCATGAAAACTCCAGTTCCCAATGGGAAAACAACAATGGCACTAAGTAAGAAGGATCCAAATACAAATTCTGGGCAGAGGATTAGTGTGTTTTCAGATGTATGCAGAATTGCCTGAGTTTGAACAAATATCAAGAAAAACCAAGTGAAGTATATTCAAGTGTGTCTGCATAGGTGCTTCCATGGGGAGTTAGCACACAAGTGTGAGTAGAAGAGGTGGGGAAGCTCTGTCTTCCAAGTGGGTGGATCCTATTCCAATCTGATGGAGCTCTGAGAGCAAATATGGAAGGTGAACTGGTCTGAACTGGAACAGAGTTTTCTTCTGTTGCATTGGACATCCAGCCTTTGGAGTCCAGGACTTATATCAGTGGTTGCCTGGCTTTGTTGGTTCTGAGCATTCTGGAATATGACAGATGTATGCTACTGGGCTAAGAGGGGATCATGCTACTGGAATCCTCTGGACTAGGACAAGTCATATTATTGTGTAAATACTGTGCAGATATGTAAAAATGCTGAAATGTTCCTGATAAATGAAGAAATGATCTTTTATGCTTCTGCATTTGTTAAAGATAATTTTTTTCTGCAGTCTCAGAACTGCATGTGTACTAGTGACCCACTGCAGTTTTTGACTGATTTCATCAATAACTGTAGATTACTGCAGTTATAAAGCTGAGCTCACACAATTATCAACCATTTTGATATGCACTTATATTTATTTTTTTACTTGTTTCTTTCTGAATACAGTTTGTCCACTAATAATGATTCAATTTGTGCAATTATTGCTAGCATAGCTGAGTGTTTATACTTAAAACAATATGTGTGTGATTATTGCCTTGTTTCTTATATAAATTAGTGTACAAAGTATTCCGTTGCATTTTTATTTATTTCTTAATGAATTGTCCTTAAAATATAAACAAATATCTTTTAAAGAAATTATCAAAATTATTTTGCCAGAATTTTATTTTAGGGGTTTTGATTTTTCAGGATTTTATATTTCAGTTTTTTAAGGCTTTAAGAATTTTGAAGTTTCAGGATTTCAACCTTTGGGATTTATAGTGATGAGGATAGTATCTTTCAGGATTATGATATAAACCTTCTTTCTATCCAAAAGTCATTTTCTTTGTCTTTTTTTTTAATTTTGAAAAGAACAAAACCAAATGAGAAAGAAAACAAAATGGGGTCATTCAAAACAAAAGGATGGACATAGTGCATGATTTAAAACCACAGTACAAGGTTATCTACAATGGTTATTATGATGTCTCTTGTTATCTTCAATAGAACTGCCTATATCATCAGGCACAGTAAAATTGAACATAGTAGTACAGAAACAAATCAATAAAAACAAAGCTTTAGAGACATTATAGGACTTCAAAAGTGGGTAATAGTCAAACCAGAATGGGTATCCTAGTAAATCTTGCTGTCTTCATAATAGTTGCCTATACTCTCAGACTTGATACTGTCAAATATAACAGGTTTGAACAAAATCAGTCATGATAAGACAGTGATCTAACAGACTAGATTCAAATAAATTCACTCATAATGAGACAGTGTAAGTAATATAGAGCTTCAGATTAAGTTAATAGGAAATTAAAAATGGTTACCATAGTATCCTGCTATTTTTGGAATAGCTGTCTGTGCCCTCAAACCTAGTACAAGTAGACAAACTAGAACAGAATATAGCCAATCCAAACAGAGTGATGACAACAATGTGGATTTCAAATCATGATACAAGATTAACAATGTCCTCAGCCTTCCCTTTTAGACAATTCCAGTACATTTTGCATCTCACTAACTCCTTTAGTTTTAGATTAGGGAGGCAGCCTGCTATTTACCCAATTGGTTCTGAACCTTTTCACTCCTGAGCCTGATCTCAGGTTATATTCCTTACAAGAGCCTCAAGGTTTTCCTTCCTTATAGCTGAGTAGTCCTCCATTTTATAAAAGTGTTATGTCTTTCCAACCTATTGGCAGCTGCTGGGTGAGCTACCCCCATTTTTTTCCAGGTTCCCTGTCACATAGAGCATTATTGTCTCATCTTTGACTTTCAGTCCATAAACCCTCTTTCAGGTTAATTATATTTCTTATATAAAGCATCTTGATACCCTATCTCCTGATCTACTCTACTCGTGTTCCTTTTTGTTAGTGTATTGAGGCCATCCATGTTAGTAATTATAGCCAACCTTCTCTGCCTCATCTCTGTCTGCTACTTTTCTGCTGTTGGTTGTCTACTTTTCCCCTTCATTCACTGTCTGTCCCATTACTGAGGCCTCTCCCCCACTGTTCCTGAAACCATGTTTTTTTTCTCTCTCTCTAGAATGTCTTTCAGTATTTTTTGTAAGGTTAGATTGGTAGTCACAAACTTCCCCAGTTCCTCTTTGTCATGGAAATATCTTGTTTACCTATTAATTTTGAGAAATAGTTTTGCAGGGCACATCAATCTGAGTTTGAGGTTATTTTCTTTCAGGGCTTAGAATACTTCACTCCACGCTCTTCTTGATTTGATTGTTTGTGTCAAGAAATCTGTCTTGATTCTGATGGGTTTTCCATTACAGGTGATCTGTTTTTTTTTTTCCTCTGACAGCTTTTAATATTCTGTTTTTGTGTTGAATTTCTGGGATCTTGATTATTATATGTCTGAGTATAGATGTATTTTGGTTATAGCTGGCTGGAATTCTGTATGACTGATATATCTGAATATCATTTCCTTTTCCTATGCTTGGGCAATTTTCCTTAGTCATTTTGTGAGTAGCTGTTGTATTTCATTTGTGTTTACCCCTGCTTCTTCACTCACATTTTTTATTCTTAAGTTATAGATACTCGTGTCATCTTCTAGCCTTTGTATTATTACTTTCTGATTCTTTGTAATTTTTAAGAGATCTTTCCTTTTGTGATGACACATTGTAAACCTGGCTTCTAGTTTTGATAGTCTAACTTTAGTTTCTGCCAAGCTTTCAGTGAAATTTTTAATTCCCTGGTATTCTCTTTGAACTGATTCATGTATTCTAGATTTTTAAAATATTCTTTATTGAAGGTTTCCCTCCTTTTTCTATGCTTCTGCATTCATCCATCTGTGTCTTCTTGAGAGGTGCTTAGCATTTCTTTTATTAATCTTCCTTTACTGTGTTAGTATTTCTATTTTGAGTTATTCTATAATGTCATGAAGATATTTCTTGATGTCAGATGATATTGTTTCTGATACTACAGATGTGCTGCTCCTGATCTCTTCTGTGTTTACCTCTCCTGGGCCAGTATTGTTTGGGTTGGAGGCTCAAGACTTCTGTTTGTTTCTTTCTCTTATCATGTTTCTTCCAGATGTATAGTAGAGATCCCAGGCACTTTCTGTATTGGTTACGATTACTCTGAAGCATACTGGCTAGGAGTTGCTGCCCTCCCCAGTCTGCTGTTGACCACTGAGGTACAAGCAGGGGTGGTGCAGGTTGGCCCCTCCCTTCTGAGCTGGTCAACCACTGTGAGTCTTCACCAGGTTAGTGTGTGCCACGTGGATGGAACTGGTTTGGCATAGCTTCAGGAGAAACTTCGTCCTTGATTACTGGATCTCACACAGGCAGGACTCAGTTGAAGCAGTTCTCACCAATCTGTTCTGCATTAGAAGTGGCTGACTGAAGCTGCTGCAGTTTTGGATCTGGGGTTGCTTGCCTGAATCCAAAATGTTGCCCAGCCAATCACCCGCTCCCACGGGAGGACTAAATTCCATGCACTGACCTCGGGACCGGGTGCAAATCTCCCCCCTGGCTCTGTTCTCCACTCTGCTGATTCCCTTTATGACTGCATCCTCCCAACAAGGCCCTCGGACTCGCCAATCCCCAAGCTCACCATGATTGCACGTCCTTCGGCTTCCAGCAGTTCCTTGCATGCAGTGGGATCGGCTCCGGTGAGAGAGTGTCTGGCTACAGCCTTCCATCCATGCCTCTCCTTTCCTTTTTTTTTCTGTTTCTCTCTCCTTCTTTCTTTTTCCGCACTTTAGTTTCTCCCTGCACCGAGAGGATCCATCTCTTTTCATATGGTCCTCTCCATGATGTCAGACTCCAGTATCTTAGCATTTCTCCCAGCGAGGCTCTTTATTTTGCTACTTATTGACCCGCCATCTTCTCAGCTTCCCTCCTTTTTTGTCTTTTTGAGACAAGGTCTCACTATGCAGTTCAGGCTGGCCTTGAGCTTATTTTGTAGCCCAGATTGATCTCAAACTAGCCAGATTTTCCTACCTCAGCCTCCTGAGTGCTGGGATCACAGGTATGCACCATCACACCTGGCTCCACAAGTAATTTAAAAAATTCAACCAAAAATTGTTGATATTGGTTTTATACTAAAACGGCCATGGAACCATAGGATCTGTGAGAAGTCAAAAACGTGGATACACACTTTCATTCCTCCTTCCTACATGTGTCAATTACAGCTTCAGAGTCAGATTTGAAGCACCTGCTGTCTTTATATCTTTCTTCTTGCATAAGTCACAGTCTTCACTATCATTTTTGCATCTTCATTCGCATATTATGGTTTTCAGGCTGATATTCTAGCAGGCAGTGTGGTGAAAAGGGAAATCTGGCTTCCTCTTTCACTGCTTGGGTTAGAAGTGAGAGTCTTGGTTACATTGTTCCCAAGGTACCTTATTCAAAAAGCTCTCTAGCCTATGTTTCCTTCTTCTTGGGGAGGCCAGTGCAGTTATAGTAATTGAAAAGAATTGAACATAGATGCTTTTATGCTAAGTTAAAATATCACCTTTGACCTCTGGAGATTAGAGTACACAAACAGGCTATGGCCAGTGTTCTGGGCAGCTGTCACGGTGAAGGAAGCACATTTATAAATCAGAGCTCACAGGAGGAGGAGATTGGGCTGGGAACACTGAGCAGAATGATAATGACAATGTCCTTCCAGCCCAGTCTTCCACACATCACTTGATTATGTCAGGCTCAGAGTTAGGTAAGTGGCTATCCCTGCAATCCTATAGGTTGATTATAGTTTGACCCACCTTGTACCCACTTTGTGACTTTGCTGCATAAATTACTCCTTATGCTGTGAACAAGAATATTTACCCATAAGGGTTTTAAACTGTAAGTTATAAAATGTTTTACTTTAATGTATGAGAGGCTAGTCTTTCAAGATTTGAAAAAGGATAATCTAGGTGGCTATTGGAGGTAAAAGTCATATTCTTCCATGTCCACAAGAAAGTGTGGTGAACATTTTTATCTACCCTGTCCCCAAGGCAAGTCAGGGACAATGCTGCTCTGCTTTCACATCAAGCAGCTCTGGTATGAATACACCTGAAGGGATGGAGGACACTGTGGCCTCCGGGACTTGTTAGTGTATTCGCGGATTAGTTTTCAGCAGCATGGCACTAATAATTTCCACATGCAGGGAGGAAGTTTTAGTCTCAGTTCCATTCATCAGACCTATCTTTCCTCTTTACAAGCTTACACACAAAAGAACCGTCTTAGAGGCAGGGATCAGGTTTCCATTGTGTCCTCACGCACACACACTGTTGTCTCTCATGTGTGTTTGGATTTCAGAAGACAGAGCTTGGAAAGGCTGCCACCACCGTCTTCCTAGCTCCAGTGCTAGGGCTCCCTGACTCCCTGCAACCTTCTTTACCTCCAATCAAATTGGCTGCTTGCTCTGGGAGAACGTTTCCCCAAGATTTGTAAAGCCTTCTCACCTGGAATTACTTTTCACTCCTGGTTTTAACTTCCTAGAAATCATCTGAAAATGTTACCTTCTCTGTGGACCTGTTTTTGTCTAACTTCTCTTGAAATAAAATGTAGACTTTAAATTTTTGTCCACTATGTCATATTGCTTCTTATCTTTTATAGCTTTCTGCTAGTCTAAAGTGCTTTAAAGAAGAGGACTTAAATCTGAAATGTTTTGGCATGACTTCTGGTGTGAGGTAGAGTACTTGACACACACACACACACACACACACTATATATATATATATATATATATATATATAGGGCAATAAAAATATATTTTATATTTATTTATATATATTTATTATATATAAATAAATATTATATATATGGCAATAAAAACGTTGCATTCCAGTAGGGACACAAGTATATATGAAATTCAACGTATGTTCTTGTGGCCCCTGAAATCACATTATAATAGGCAGCCCTCAGGGAAGTCAGCATGAAAAAATAAAGATGTCAAGCTGGGCATGATAGTGCATGCCTGTAACCCCAGTACTTGGGAGGGTGAGGCAGAAGGATTGCCATGAGTTTGAGGTCAGTCTGTGCTATATAGTGAGTTCAAGGCCAGCCTAGATTACAAAGCAAGGCCCTGTCTCAAAATCGATCAGTCAATCAATCAATCAAGATTGTGGCTGGATGTGCAAGTTGGAGACACAGTGGCTAGGCCTGCATGTCTCCCTAAGGTATTAACAGCAAGTTGAGATTATACTGTAGTTGGTATCACCTGGTCCAGTAAGTCCAGAGTGGCATCAGATACTTACCTGTGTGACAAGAGCATCTGAACCCATCTCATCTCTAAACGCCTTTGATCTTTTTTTTTTTTTTTTGTCTTTTTTGTTTTTATCGGTACCAGGGATCGAACTCACGACTGCCTGCTTGCAAGGCAGGCACTTATGCCGTTGAGCTAAATCCCCAGCCCCACGCCTTTGATCTTTTTATGGACCTTTGTTATGTGACTCATTTTCTTATTGGATCAATGTTAGGTATGTGGCCACCCTTGCAATCCTATAGGCTGATTATGGTTTGGCCCACGTTGTACCTACTTTGTGACTTTGCTGTATAAGTTACTCTTTATAAAGGGCCCTGGTGGCCACACATTCAGGACCCTTTCTGAAAGTCCAGGAGCTACTCTTCTTCCCCTTATATTTCCAATATAACTCTTCTAACCTCCTTGTTTGGTTTACGGCTTTATTCTTTGATATTGAGAGATCACAAATTTAGCACATTTGACATTTAACATGTCAGGTGGTATATTTTTCCTGTATCAGTCTGATGGGTAAAACTTAAATAGATATTCAGGATTGCATGTATACTCAGGAAATATATATATATATATATATATCATATATGTACATACATGATGGAAGTTATGTCACAATTTTGGGAACAAAGGTTCTCCAAGAACAGTCATAATATTTTGTCAAGGAGTAATCAAGCAGAGAAGGTGTGTGTGTGTGTGTGTGTGTGTGTGTGTGTGTGTGTTTGTGTTAAGTGAGAATTTAGCTTGTAAATACAAATTTCTATCTGGAGGAAAGTAGAACTGAATTCATGTCTCATGCCAGAATATATTCTAAATGACACATATATTAAATATATTTAAAAATACTGAATCAATGAGATTGCTAGACTGAATAATTAGAAAATAGTCATACATACACAGAAAGAGAGAGAGAGAGATAGACAGAGTCAGAGACAGAGACAGAGACAGAGACAGAAAGACAGACACAGAAACAAAAAGAGAGAAACTCTTGAACTGGAACAAGATATCTCCATATAAATTTTACTTAGCATTGTAAAAATACTGTAGTCAAAATCATAATACAAATGACAACTAAAAATAAATCACAACTCCTATTAGAAAGAATTGATTGTCATTATATGAATAATGCCTGAACCAATAAAATTGTGAAAAGATCAGAAATAATTTATAGGAAGTAATATACTGGTAATTTTTATTTATATGATAAGATGATCAGTCACACATATAAGAATATTATATTTCACATGGCAAGTTGGCAAGTATCAAAAGTTATACATACGTTTTGCCAATAGATCAGTGAAACAAATGCTTCCACATTACAGATACATGTTTTCAAAGGAGAAAAATATGTAATATTTATCATAATTATAACTTCATATACCTTATGACAGAGCAATTTTGATCCTAGAACTTTAGCTCATAAATACTTTCCTATATGTGTGCAATGTTTGAAGCACTATTTTTCACAGCAAATCACAAAAATAAACTGAATGTTTGCCTTAGGATGTAGGCTAAATTATGACAGACTCTTAGTTCAGTGCATTTTAAAAAAGACTGAGAAAACTATCTTTTCAGATTAGAAGTGTTTTCTAAAATATAGAAAATGAGCTCTAAACTACATCGTTAACTCAATAAATCAAAGTAAAAACAAAGCCTTATGTGTCTAAAAATAAGTATAAGAAAGTGTACACAAACAAGTTTAACTTTATATAAAATATTTTTGGAAGGACACAGAAGAAAATGGTCACTGCTTCTGAGAAGAGTAGGTGATTGGGTTACTGAGAATAGAAGAGAAATTTTTATCCAAGGGCATACACTTCTGTGCTTTTTGAGATTTGAACTACAGTGGTTCATGAACACATCTGTTTGCGAATAATTTGGTTGTCAAACAAAAGATTTATTTTATTTTAAGAGGATAAAATTAAACATAACAAAACACAAAAAAAGAGATTATAAGAAAACTATTTAAGAAATACAGATTTCAAAGCAAGACCACAGGAGATCTTCACTATCGTATTGTCTCTTGTTTTCTCCCAAATAGTTGCCCATATCATCACACACAGCAAATTCATACTCAACAAAACAGTATTAAACTGATCAGAACAGGATAATGAAGGCAATTTAGGTATTCAAGAGCAGACAATAGGGAAGTCAACAACGGCTGTCATAATGTCTCCTGTTCTCTTCAAAATAGTTGTTTATAACTTCACATATGTTGAAATTAAACAAAACAAAACAGACTAATATCACTCTGAATAAAGAAAAATAGTATTGCTAGCTTTTGTACTATGATGCTAATGATGCTACAGAATTATTACTGGGTACCTTAGTGTCTCTATTTCTTCAAAGTATCTGTTCATTTCATCATGCATTATATTATCAATTCTTGTAAACTGTTTAGAAGTTCTATGCATACATGAGTCCACATGTATGCCTATCCTTTCTTTATTAGAGGGAAAAACAAAACAAAACAAATTCCTAGAAAAACAAAAAAGACATATAAAACTACAGTACTAGGTGATCTACAGTAGTTACTATGCTGTCTCTTGTTATTTTCAATAGAATTATCTATATCACCAGGCACAGTATAATTAAACATAGCAGTACATAGCAATATTAATAAAAAAAACATTGGAGACATTATAGGAATTCAAAAGAAGTTAACAATCAAACAAATGGATATCCTATTGAATCTTGCCATCTTCAGAGTAGTTGCTTCTACTCTGATACTTGATACTATCAAGCATACCAGATTCGAATAAAATCAGTCAAGACAAAACAGCAATCTAACTAACCAGATTCAAATAAGATTAGTCATAGTAAGACAGTGTAAGTAATACAGGGTTTCAGGCTAAGTTAATAGGAAATTAAGGATAGTTACCCTAATACATCCTGCTATTTTGGGGATAGCTGTTTGTGACCTCAAATCTAGTACAAGTACACAGACTGGAACAGAATAAAATCAAACTAAACAAAGTGATAACAATAATGTGGATTTTAAATCCAGATACACTATTAACAATGTTTTCTGCCTTCCTTATTTTTTAGACAGTTTCTCCCCTTTCACTTTCATAGGGAGCTTTGTATATTTTGGGTCCCACTAACTACTTTAGTTTTTAGAGTAGGGGGCATCACAGTATTTACCTAAGTGGTTCTGAACCTTTTTACCCATGAGCTTGATCTTGAGCTGTATTCCTTTCCCTTTAAACACCTCAAGATTTTCCTTCCTTTTAGCTGAGTAGTTCTCCACTGCAAAAGTGTCATGTCTTTCTAACCTATCTGTAGCTGCTGGACAAGCTACCCCTATTTCTTTCTAGTTCCCTGTCACATAGAGCACTGTTTTCTCATCTTTGATTTTTGGTTCATAAATCCCCTTTTGGGTTGATTATAATTCCTATACAAAGCATCTCAATGGATACTACCTCCTGATGTACTCTGCTTGTATTTCTTTTTGTTAGTGTATCAAAGCCATCTGTGTTAGAGATTATAGCCAATCTTCTCTGTCTCATCTCTGCTATGCTATTTTTCTGCCATTGGTTGTCTACTTACTCCTTTATTTCACTGTGTGCCCTGTTCATTGAGGTCTCTCTGCCATTGTTCCTGGAATCCTAGTGATTTTTTTCTTTCTCCCTAGAATGATCTTCAGTAGTTTTTATAGAGTTGGATTGGTGGTCACGAAATCCCCCAGTTCCTCTTTGTCATGGAAGCATCTTGTTTATCCATTAATTTTGAGAGATATTTTTTTCAGGATACATCAATCTGGGTTGGAGGTTATTTTCTTTCAGGGCTTGGAATACTTTGCTCCAAGCTCTTCTTGATTTGATGGTTTGTGTTGAGAAGTTTGCCATGATTTTGATGGGTTTTCCTTTATAGGTGATCTGTTTCTTTTCCCTGACAGCTTTTAATATTCTGTCTTTGCAATGAATTCCTGGGATCTTGGTTATTATATGACTGGGTGTAGATCTATTTTGGTTGTAGCTGGCTAGAGTTCTGTATGCCTCATATATCTCAATATCGTTTCTTTTTCCTATGCTTGGGAAATTTTCCTTAGTCATTTCTGTGAATAACCTTTGTATTTCATTTGCATTTACCCTGCTTTTTCACTCATATTTTTTGTTCTTAAATTATAGATCCTCTTGTCATCTTCTAGCCTTTGTATTGTTACTGCCTGTTTCCTTGTTATTTTTAGGAGATCTTTCCTTTTGCAATCACACATTGCAAACCTATCTTGAAGTTTTGAAAGTTTAACTTTAGTTTCTGCAAGAAATTTTGCCAGCTTTCAATGGAGTTTTTAATTTCCTGGTAAACTCTTTGAATCTGTTTCATGTATTCTAGATTTTTAAAAATATTTTTCATCAAAGGTTTCTCTCCTTTTTCTGGGTTCCTTCATTCTTCCATCTGCATCTTCTTGAGAGATGCTTAGCATTTCTTTCATTAGTCTTTTTATATCTTTCTTTACCCTAATTAGAATTTCAGTTTTGAGCTCATCTATGATGTCATGAAGATATTTATTTATGTTGGCTGATACCATGTCCAATATTGCGTGTTTGTTGCCCTTGATCTCTTCCATAAATCCTCTCCTGGATTTATAATCCCTAGGTTGGCTGCTGGAAGCTTTTTCCAGTTTCTTTCTCTTGCCATGTTTTTGATTTTTTTTCAGACAGGTGTATGGTGGAAGTCTCAGGCCCTTTCTGTGTTGCTTATGGTTTTTCTGAAGCATGCTGGCTAGGGGATTGCTGCCCTCTCCAGTTTGCTGTTGATCAATGAAATGCATGCAGGGGTAGTATGGGCTGGCCCCTCTGCTCTGAGCCAGTCAACCAGCTAGTGCCTTCACCATGTTATTCTGTGCCATGTGGACATCACCAATTCAGAACAATTTCGTCCCTGGACATTGGGTCCCAACCAAGGGGATAATGCAGCCCAAACAGATCCCACCAGCCTGCTTTGGGCCAGGAGTGGCTGACTGACATCACTGCAGTTCTGGGTTCAGTTCTGTCATGCCCAGCTCCAATATGTTGTCCGGCTGGTCCCCTCCTCTGTGGGACCAAATTCCGAGCCCTCACCACAGGTTAGTGCAGCTCTCCACACTGGCTCCATTCTCTGTTGCAGCTCATCCTCCCACCAAGAGCTTTGGGTTCACCAATCCCCAATTTCAGCATGACCTTTACTTTACTGTGACCATGAGTCATCTTATGCCAAGGTGCCCAGTATAACATGGGATCAGCTCTGGTATGAGCGTGTCTAGTTCCAGCTTTTTGTCCATCTTTTTTCTTTCTTTCTTTCTTTCTTTCTTTCTTTCTTTCTTTCTTTCTTTCTTTTTCTTTTTTCCTTAGTTTTTTCCTGGGTTGTGAGAATCCCTCTCCTTTTGTCTGGTCTTCTCTGAGATGTTAAATTCTAGCATCTGAGTTGTTTCTCTGAGAGAGGCTCTCTACCCTGCTACCTATCAATCTGCCATCTTCCAAACAAAAGCTTTTGACAAAATTTTGCTTCTGTTTACAAACTCCACATCAGGTGACAAACACAACAGATGCCTCCTTCCCTACACAAACACAAATGCTGATGTCTTCCCCCAAATCCTAAAACAAATTAAATTGTGAACTGGGTTTTCTACCTACCCATATGTCTTCAAGATTTTTACCTAATTTGTCTTCCAACAGATTTAGTGTTTCTGTTTTAACATTCAGATCTTTGATCCATTTAGGTTTTAGTTTAGTATACGGTGATAGGCATGTGTCTAGTTTTAGTTTTTGGCATGTGGAGACCCAGTTTTTCCAGCACAATTTATTAAAGAGACTGTCATTCTTCCAGTGAACATGTTTGGCTCCCAAAGATAAGGTGGTTGAGTGTGTTGGTAGTTGTGGTTCTATCTTCTAATCTCATGAATGGAATCAAACCACATGGGAACTACTTCCTAGAATCAATAGCTAGGATCATGCCTTATTAATTTTCTGCATGTCAAAAGAAATCTCCAGCATAGTGAAAAGAAAACCCACAAACTGTCCCTCAGACAAAGGACTTCTGTCTAAAACATATAAAGAATTAAAAAAAAATCAGACCCCCAAAATTCAAAGACCCAATCCAAAAATGGGCATCTGAGATGAATACACAGTTCTCAGATGAAGAAATACAAGTGGCAAATAAATACATGAAAAAATGTTCATCATCATTGGTCATTAGAGAAATGCAAATTAAAAGCACACTGAGATATCATCTCACTCCTGAAAGAATGGCCAGGATCAAGAAAACTACCAACAAAAAATGCTGGAGAGGCTGTGGGGATAAGGAACTCTCCTGCACTGTTGGTGGGAGTGTAGACTGGTGCAACCACCATGGAGGTCAGTCTGGAGACTGCTTATAAAGCTGGGATTGGAAGTCCCATTCGACCCAGTTATTCCACTTCTAGGCATATTACCAGAAGAACTGACAGCATCATACCACAGTGATATATGTGCACCCATATAGAAACACGATTTGTAATAACCAGATTTTGGAAACAACCTAGGTGTCCATCAACTGAAGAATGGATAAAAAGTTGTGGTATTTTTATACAATGGAGTACTACTCAGCTATAAAGAATGACCACATTGAGATATCTATAAATAAATGGACACAACTTGAGACCACACTCATAAGTGAAATAAATCAAACTCACATGTATAAATATCATATAGTCTTCCTAGTGTAAGAAATAGTAAGAGTACATAAGAGTTTATGGTTATCATGATTACCCATTGCATTGCTTTGAAGCCTTATATTGTTTGCATTCATTAGTTGGAATGGTTTTATCCTGGTTTGTTTGATTTTATTATCTGTGATGGCAGGAACAGCTATTTTGAAGAAAACCAGACATTGTGATGGCCAGTGCTGATTTAATATCATCTTACTCTGAAGTCTTACCATGCTTTTGTTCTTTTGTTTCCATTGTTTCTATCATATTATATCTTATTGGATTTTATTATGTGTGATAGTATAAACAAATTTTCTAAGGAAAATGAGATAATATAGTAGCCATTGTTCATTCTCTGTTATTTGGTTCTGAATGCCCTATAATGCTTTCATCCTTTTGAATGGTTTTATACTGTTTTGTTATCTTTGATACTACTGTATATGAAGTTAGGCTTACCTATTTCAAAGAAAGAAACATTATGGTAGTTACTGTTAATTATGGGTTGCCTTGTGGTAAAATGCTGTGTTGCTTGAATTGTTCTGATCCGAAAAAAAAAAATTGTGAACTGAGATACCAGTGTACTAACCTGAAATACAGTGGTACATGGGTTCACTCTGTGACTTTGGGGAGATGGGCACCTTCGTATTTGTCATCTGATGCAGAGTTTACGAATGGAAGCAAAATTTTACTGAAAGCTTCTGTTTGTGAATTGAATTCTTCTTGAATAGAAGCATTGGTGGACTGAGATATCTTTGCAGTCATTTTTAAAAATATATTTAAATAGACACTTTTTTCATCTTTGTAGAATAAATGCTTCTGTAAGTGAGACCTAGCAGAATAGCTCAAGTGAGGCAGTTAAACTGCAAAAGTAGAAGATACCACTGTTATGCCTGGTCAATTCAGGCATCCTGGTCAAGGAAGAATGGGGCTTACTCTTGGAATCTCTGGAGTTTGCACCCAGGAATATCTACTCTACTCAGGGTACATCTACTTCTTTCAGGAAGCTCCTGGGAGGAGAAGCTTCAGAAACCATCCCCAAGAGAGCTCATCACTAACAAATGGCCCGGGTTGCCCACTTCTTTACCATGTGTGCTGCTGCCTCTGCCAAGATCATCAGGCAAGATGTTTTCTGTTTGTGTCATGAGTTAATAGAGCAGTCTGGAGAGATTGAAGGCTTATCCCTGAGATGGAGAAACCATCATTCTTAATCTTTGTCTTGGTGTGGATCTGGAGAAACGACCTTCCGTGGGTTCCTCTCCTTGTAGGAAGCTCAGTAGCACTAACTCTGCTATTCTTATCTGAGAAAGCCTGAAATAAGCTGGTGTAAATTTAACAGGCTTGCAGTAAGTGGAGATCAGAAGGAACCTTGTTGGTAAAAAAGAAAAATAATTTGCATCAACCACAAGGTTAATTACATTGACTTTATACTCCCTCCTGCACTTTTAAAAAAAACTAGAAGTATTTCTAAGGAGGGATACATACACAGTGACTGCTGCCATCCATTTTAAGAATGCCTAAAAAAAAAAGAAAACTCCTTTTTGGAGTTTGCCCAAATAAGTTTTAATAAAAGCATAAATGAAGAGGTTTATCAGTATGTAGGCACAGTACTATCAATGTTATTTGATAAGTAGTTTTGATTGTTAAAAAGAGATAGTATTTTATTAATTTAGAGCCTTGAGATTTATTAATATCAAGTAAATTGAAGTAGAGGGGTATGGAGAAGAAAAAAGTTGAAAATTATGGCAAGGCTTTAAAAATACAAGGAAAACATCATTCATCAGTTTTAATTGTGGAGACTGACAAAATTTGGATTTCTAAAAGCTGTGAGAGGGTGGTGCCCAGATTTTGGCTACAAGATGTTTTTAAACTCCCTAACTTCATTTACCAACAAGGAAGTGTTTTCTCACAAGAATAAATCCATAGTAGATGCAAAGGGTTTAGTATGGAGATGATAATTTTTGAGTGGGTAATTAAACATATACTTTAGCAAACTCTCTATTTTAAATCCTTGAATTCCTGGGGCCACTTAAGAAGACTCACTTTATTCCTGGCCTAACATTTTCAGGGCAGTTGCAGCTATTGTGTTTATGTCATCTACAGTAAGTCTAGTTTTGAACTATCACAGGTATGAATGGACCTCAGATCACTAACCTTCGTAAATGCAAAGAAATCATGGAAATACTGTGTCAGTATTTTAAGGTAACTGTAAAAACAAAAATAGTTTATTCATAGTGTGTGTGTGTGTGTGTGTGTGTGTGTGTGTGTGTGTTGGGTTTTTTATGCTTTGTATTGTATATTTGTATCAAAGGTGTATAAGACTCACTTTGTCAGACTTACAAATGTTTCTGATTTACAAATGTTCTTCTACAGTGGAACTCATTGGTAAATCAGGGACTTACTATAATCTCTGTCATCTTACTATAAACTCTACTGAGACTATAGAATTGGAGCAATGTGAGTTTAAGTCTAGATCCCACATCATTTGATCAAACCTGTAGGTGTGATGGGGAGCATGGCAGTATTCAAATAGTTAACCCTAAATAACTGCAGTAACATTTATTAATTGTTCAATAGGGCTGGGAGTTTAGCCCAGCAGCATTAGTGCCTGCTTGGCAAATGTGAGGTCATAAATTCAATCCCTGACACCAAAAAACAAAAACAAAACAAAACACAAAACAGAAATTAAGTGCTCAATATATGTCAAGTACAGTGCTATGTATTGGGTACTATACATTGAATGGTTTAGATCATCCCTAGTGCTCTAATAAATAATGTTAATTTTATCACTAAAAACATCCTTATTTTCGCTAGAAAAGAAACACTCAAATCCCTAGTCCTTCTAAAAAATATCTTCATCAAAAACAGACAAGTCCTTCCAGGAAGCTGCCCCCAGGCAACTGCCAGAAATATCTGATCCAAAGCTTTTCATCCTCAGCCTGAAAAAGAGTGAAAATGTACCATTTCACTGCAGAGGGACCTGGTCTCCACATGGCTGCAGCCTGTCTTTCTGAACATTTATGCCTGACATTGTATCCAGTCAAGGAGCTCCTACTCTGTGGGAGGAGGGTTGTGTATCACAGATATAATGTTTCCTGGCTTTTCCTGGAGACAGTGGTCAGGACAATATGTCTACTGTCTGCTGCATCCACAGTCCTTTACAAGTAGCAGGCTCCTTCATATTATGCTCTTCAATGAACAAGAAGAACTAGACCCAGGATATAAAATATATTTCCAGGCAAGACCCTTCCACTTCTTTCCCATCTCATATGCTGCCCCTGAGCTCTCCTCTCTGTTTTTTTTTAAATAGTGAACATTGTTAACTTGTGTTTTGAACTTTATTCTTGGTTTCCGCTGCTTAATTAACTGCAAATAATACATTGTACATAAGCAAAAAGTGAAAAGAGCTGCAGTAACCAAAGGGTGTCAGTTTAAGGACAGTAGAGATGCAGATTTGTATCAGTTCTATAAACAAAGAATAGATAGATGTTTTGCAAAAGGGAAGGGGACCAAGGGATGGATGGAGAGGGGAGGAAGAGAAGGGAAGAAGAACTGAGATGTATACATACCACTAGAAATGTGATCATTATGTACTGCAAATGTGCTAATAAATATAAAAATTTAAGAAGAAGTTCTAATGTAACAGCAGTTCTCTGTAATTCTTAAAGTTTTATCTTCTTCAGAAGTTGACTTAATTCAGTATACCTCATTCTCAGAACTCTCCATAAAATTCACTACTAAGTCTGAAACTTCATTTTCCTTCTCCTCCTCATCTCCAGGAGCAACTGATGCTTTTCCATGCATAGATTAGGCAGAGCTTAAGCCAGTCTCTGAAGCAGAATGCCCACATCAAGCTAGTTAAATTGTTGGATAGACAGTGTGGTGCAGACAACGTGACCCATAATGATGAAGATGGATTACAGTGGATTTTGGTTGCTCTGTAAACATACTCACCTCTTCAGTACCAGAGATGCTGCTGTTGATTAAATTCTTTGAGGAGAAGGGAAATTACTTATCACTTGCGGTCACTTTTCTATGAACCGTCATTTTTCTGTGAGCATTTTCTTCCCCACTGGTGCCCACTTGTATTCTCCTGGCTCATGACAGTTGCTTTGATTTTGTTGGGATGGAAAGGGCTACAGGATGTGTTAGGCCTTGTCATGGTTTATGTCAGTGATCTCCAAGCCTCCTGCAATTATGGACTTGACCAAATCTAGCATTTGTGATTGGTTCGTTGCCTAGCGCTCGGACTGGTGGTGTGAGAGTGTCATTTACCCAGGGGTGGAGCCAGGATATATTGTGGGAAGAAAGTGTGTGTGTCTCTCTCTTTTGCTGGTTTGAGCCTTGCTGTTTGCAGCCAGCTGTGAACTGTGCCCAGCCATGCCACCCTGCTGCTTGGAGCCAGCTGAGTATGGACTGCAGCCTCTAAGAACTGTAAGAAATAAACCCTTCCTTAGCTAACTTTGGGAATCAGGTGTTTTGTCTCAGTAACAAGAGAAAAGTAGCTAAGACAGATTTTGGTACTAGGGGAGTGGGGTGTTGTGACTAAACCTGAACATGTGATTCAAAAACCTTTGGAAATGGTTTGTGGGAAGAGTTTGGAAAGGTTCCGAGATGTCACCTGAATGCACAGAGCTGGAACAGCTCAGGCTGTTCTGTAGGGGAGATTCTGCTCAGAGCTCAGAAGACCAGAGGGCTGATGAAAAGCCTGCTGGTAAAGACCAGGCTCAGGAAGTTTCTGCTGGAAAGAAGGACTGCATTGCTTGTTGGATTCCACACACAATGTGTGTTATGGCTTGACAGAAAGTTTGCATTTTGCTCATGTCCAGAGACTGCCTGAGACTAAGGGCAGTGGACTGATTAATCTGGCAAAAGAAATCTGAAGGCAGTCAAATGTCAAGTCAGTGGCATACCTATTGTTGGGGGCTTTTAGTAAGATTTATGTTGCGAATCAAGAGCAAAGAGCCCAGCAGGATGATTTAAAATGCTGTGAATTTGGTCAGAAGGAAAACTCCAGGAAAGCTGCGGTCTATAAAGATAGAGCTGAAACCTCCATTTCTGAGAAGGAACAAAGAAATAAAAAACATGGCTTGGGGCCCTCCTGGGAAGTAGCAGGTCTCCACCTTTGGAAGCCTGGAACCAGCAAAAGTGAAAGAATTTGCTCGGAGGAGAAAGCTGCAGTGGGTCTTGGTGATGGAGGCCACAGGAGGTCCCAAAATGGCAGTGGCCACACCAGATTCCAGAATAGTGGTGGCATAGAGAAGAAAACCTGGCTACTGCTCCAGCTGGCAGCAAACCTTGGTGGCATCCATATGGCACTGATTTTAGGTGCAAGGAAAATGCACCAATTGACAGCTTCCACCCTGAATGCAAAAGGCCTGGGAGGCCAGGCAGTGTGCCCCCGAGAGGGCAATATGTAAAGATGTAAGGGTGAAGCCAAAGATGCGATTGAGACCCCAGAAGTTTGGAAAAGCCAGGAGCTTGGAAGCTCCAAGGGAAGCTGCAAAAACTGAGCAGAGGGGGCTAAAGAGAAGCTTTAGCAGTTGAAATCCCTGGAATTGCTGTGGGAGTGGAATCACCCAAGCCTTTTGGAGCTTGCAACCAGACTGCTTCAGATGCTGAGCATGGAACTCTAGGACTTAATGTTCACCCTGCTGGATGTTAGACTTGCTTTGTTTCCAATGCTTTGTAGTCTCCTGTTTGTAACTTTTGGAATGGTAATGTTTATCTTGTGTCTTTGCATTTTGGAAATGTTTAACCTTGTTCCATTTGTACAGAGGGTTACAGTTGAGAGTTTGCCATAGATCTCGGAGGAGACTTGGGACTTGAACTTTTCAGCAATGCTGAAACTGTTAGGACTGTGGAAACTCTTGGAGATGGACTAAATGTCTTTTGTATAAAGGACGTGCACAAGTCTTTGGGAGCCAGGGGTGGAATGTCATGGTTTATGTCAGTGGCCCCAAGGCACCTACAATTATGGACTGGACCAAATCTAGCATTTGTGATCAGTTTTCTGTCTAGCGCTTGGATTGGTGGTGTGAGTGTTTCACCCATCTGGGGGTGGAGCCAACATATGGTATAATGGCGGGAAGGTGTGTGTGTCTCTCTCTTGCTGTTTTGCACCTTGCTATTTGCAGCCAGCCATGAATGGCAGCGTGCCATGCCACCTTGCTGCTTGGAGCCAGCTGAGTATGGATTGCAACTTCCAAGAACTGTAAGAAATAAACTTTTCCTTCCCTAACTTTGGGCATCAGGTATTTTGTCTCAGCAATGAGAGAAAAGTAACTAAGACAGGCCTTGACATTGGAATTTCAGGCAAAACAGCCGAGATTGGCAGACTTACCCAGCTACACAAAAGTGCAGCTAGTGGTCTCTGTTTTTCTGTTTCTGCAGCTCACATCCTCAGAGGACGGCCATTGAATTTTAGTGACACTACTGGGCTTATTTCCATAGCTCTCAGCTCATATTTCTATCCTGTTGCCAAGATTGTACATTTCTCCAGTGATCTCAGGATGGCGGACTATAATACAGCATGGTGACTACAGCAAATGATGGCATTGCATTCTTCAGGAGTGCTAGGAAAGTGGATATTAGCTGTTCTAACCACAAAAATGATAATTATTTGAGGTGGTATGTCCATTAATTAGCTAGGTTTAATCATTCTACAATGTACCTGTGTATGTGTTTCAAAGAATCATATTGCATAGGATAAATATGCACAATTAAATCTGTCAACTGCAAAAGTATAAATAAATAAATTTTAGGCAAAATGCTGACAGACTGAGCCAATGATCCTACTTTCCTTCTCATGCCCAAGTCCATGAAATAAATGACAAAAGAAATTATTTTTCAAAAATATTCAATGATGCTGTAATATAAAAGAACTTTACTAGTGAGTTTAAAGTGAAATAATTTCTGAAAATTAGAAATCACATAAAATAAGGTCTAGCTGAATCCCAGGCCTGCCATCAGAAAAAGAGAAATATGCAAAAGAGAACTGTTCTGGAATTGACCAGATAATCAGGAATCACCAATTGTGAAGGAAAGCTAGAACCAAGAAAGAAGAACAAGCAACAAAAAATAGGATTACTCTTCAGGGAAAGAAATTTAACTGAGTTGTCTTAGTAATATTCTTGTTGTGGAGACACAACACCCCAAACTCACAAGTCAAATGACAAAGCTTCATTTGGCTTACAGTTTGTAGAGGTTTCAGTGCATAGTTGTATGGCTCCTAGGCAGGGCAGCATGGCAGAAAAGTGACAGCTCATGACATGGCTATATATATATATATATATATATATATATATATATATATAGACAGAGAGAGAGAGAGAGAGAGAGAGAGAGAGAGAGATCAAGGGAAGAAGGAGATAGATCTTTCTACGCCATGCTGTGCCCAAGGACTAATCCACTGGATGCACATTACATCTCCATGGTAGTCATCTTCCAAAAATCCCACTTAGGAGTGTGCAAGATTTTTGGGACATATGCATATAAACTATAACATGAATCCATGGAGAAGTCTCTAAAAAATAAAATTACTGTGTCAAAAATACAGTTAACTGGCTAATGATTGCATTATGCAAAACCAAGGAGACATCTTTGTTCCCACAATTCTGATTGTCAAAAACAGTAAGGAAATTCACGAAAAGAGTGCAAAATTTTGAAACAAAATAAACCAAAGCCTGTGGTAATATTTATATTGATTTTAAAAACACATTAAGAATATTACATTAGTGCTTGGATTGACTGCATATTGTACTTAAGGATGACTGGAAGCTAAAGTGAAGACGAAAAATATGAGCTATAGTTATGAAAGAAAAATATTATGTTCAAGAGAAACAGAAGCAATGCTCATAGTGAAACTAGAGATAAGTTTGTAGAAGGGATTTTAATAAAGCAAATACGTTTAAGGAATATTTCACAGTTCTTACAACTTTGTTAGGACTCATTATTTTCCTCAATAGCAAACATTATTGTAGTTTTTCCTTTTTCTATTTGGATATGACACATGTAAATTTCAAAAAAGCACCCTAATCTTAAAGGTGTGTATGGCTTATATCTAGATGTTCCCTCAAAGCCTCGTGAGCTCACCTCGATCATTTTTGTGAGATACTTGATTATGGGTATGTGACACTGGATTAATCCACCGATTGGTTTTGCATAGTTCTGAGTGAGCCTGTTCTAAGTCAGCAGCCTCAATTGAAATACTATTCTGCTATCAATCATTTATTTTGCTTTTTCTTAATCTTCAAATAAACGAAATCAGAATATATACTCTTGGTGCATTAGCTTTTTTCTGCATAATAACATCTGTAAGTTTTTATTCATATTGTTGCTTATAACAGTAGTTCATTTTATTGCTAGCTAGTATCCTATTTATGGACATGCCTCAGTGTATTTATTCATTCTTTTAGTGACATACATTGATCGTTTCCAGTTGAGGATATCATGAATCAAGCTTGTGTGTGTCTCCTGGTGAACATATGCACTCCTTTCTCCTGGTTATGTCCAGGAAATCCTGTGTCACAGGGTGTGGTGGATTAACTAATGATCAATTTAAATGGGAGTGTCAGTTATTCTGGGGGCGGAAGATCTACCTGAGAATTTTTGCCAGTGGCATAAAAGGAGAACAGGAGGGGAAGATTGTGTGCTGATTTCCCAGGAGAAGCTTTGTTGTAGCTGGTTTTCCCGATATTAAACTCAGCTGTTGTCATCAGAGCTCAGGTCCTCACTGTTGCTGGGGTTGGCTCTTCTCTTTGGGAGAGCTCTCCTCCTTACCATCTTACCTTGAGTATCACTTCCTGGCTCTAGTGCAGATCTCTTACCCTGGTGGCAGAGATCCTTCACCCACTGATGCAGAGTTTCTAGCTTCTACTTCTTCCTTTCAGGGCAGATCCTTGATACAGACTTGTATGAGATATTGTCATGAAGGTTCAAGGCCTTCAACTAGACTCATTGAGGACATTGCCATGGGATCCAGAACCTTGTCTGGATTCTTTGGGTCTCTAGCGTGTGGACAGATCTCCTGTACTCTTCTAAATTTGACTTTTGGGATGAATATTATAAAATAATCCTATAAATTTTGGGTCCTGTATTCAATCTATTTCCTTAAATCACCTACTACAATATAGGATAAGGACACATGCACTGTTGGTAGACACTGCCAAACTGTTTTCCAAATTAGCTGTACCTGCTGATATTCTCACCAGTAGTGCATAGAGCTTTTGCATTTTTTCCATACTCAACAATGGTGGTTATTATCATGTGTAGGAATTCTAGACATGATTGCTTAGTAAGATATATGTGCTATGGTTTTTTTTTTCCCTGTGAATTCAGGACTCTTCTGACCTTTTTTTAAAAAGGGCTTCTCCTTTTGCTGTTTCTTGGTTTCTGTAGTTGATTAGAGGAGGATCGCTTTGATTTATGAGTCATCATTGGCTCTCAAGATAGGTCATAAACTATTATTCCTTTCCTTGGCGTCCTTTACAAAGTGTATCACTCCTTTAAACTATCACTATAGACATTTGATTTTAGATAATGCCCTTCCCCATCCAAAGTTATCTGCAGTTCCCTTTCATCTTGTAAAGCTGAGAAAAGGATATTGCAGTTTTTCAGCAATACTAGCAGATCTCTTTTCCTCAGAGTAAATGGATAATACATATATTGCTTAAAATGCTGTGTTATAATGACTCTTTTATTATTATTTTGCCTCCTACTCCACTTTTTTGAAAACAGGAAGAAAGTAAAAAAAGGAAAGATATAAACTTGGAATGTTTTGTTGTGTTAGCAGCTTTCAAAATTACATAATAAAATATTGGCATCTGACATTCTCACTGCTAGTGATTCTAGGGCCCCCTAAAATGCAGAAAACCAAACAGAAAGACATGTTGGATTTTTATTTTGAGACAGCTTATTGTATTTTTGTGTATCTCTGAAAGTTGAGTTTTATAGATGTCAATCTCTTTTGTATTCCAATCTCTCAAAGCATTCGTGGCCACAGAAATATTTAACATCTTTTATTAATTCAATTCCTACCCGTGGCTCAACTAAATGCATGGTGGAGACTCAGTCTCTGATCCAGGGTGGGAGAAAAAATTTCATTTATTGTAAGGAAACTGAACAGGCTAATGGGCTGAATACTGCACAGCTAGTATCCTACCATAGTGGTTCTAGCACAGGGCTCTGCTGGTGTTCTATTTTTCTGGGACCAAATATTTGGCTAGTCAGATCAAAGTGCACATATATATAGTGACACTAGGTGGCTATGAAGCAAAGTATGCTAATTTTGTTTGACAGAAGAATCCTGGTTCCATATAATTTTCCATTTCTGACAAATGCTTGTATTTGTTGAATACAATAATAATACTCACTTCTGCAGGATAAAGTGATAGCAAAGGCAGTGTAGAATGTTAAAGTTCATCCAAGAAGGTCAATGCTAGTGCAGCTAAAATATCAATAGTTAACCCTTGGTCAGTGCAGGGCAGGCAAGCCAAAATGCAAATGATCAGTTGTAAAGACTGAATCTTCATGGTAGGAAGCAGAAATTTTACAAAGGATACTTTCATGGCCAGTTTCAAAATTCTATGCAAAAATATGGGCACAAATGATTCCAAATTAATGGTAGTCAGATGTATTCACTACCTTAGTGAGTAAGCTAAAACCATTGACTCAAAGTACTGTACAGGTGAGGCCAGCATAAGGAATAAGCAGCACAGGTCCTGAGGTGGGGAGATAAGTCCCAGTGAATCTGGTTGAGGTGAATATGGCCTGAGACAGTGTTTTGCCTGACTACATGTATTGAGTTGGTAAAGCAATAGCAGCCTAGCTAACCTGGATCCAATTCATTGTTATTCAGTGTTTGCACTCTGTCTTTCTTACTTCTATCCTTGCTGAGACAGTATCTGCCACCCAAATTAAAGGGCCAAAGCTGGCTGACTCCAAGGCAGACTGGCACATGGCACAGGGATATATCATAGAGAAGAAACAATTCAGGGCATGCAGAAGATGGCAGAAGCAACAGGGACATTTACAGCATCTTTCTGCTCCTTTTATTTTATCCAGACTGCTTAGCACAGGAAGCACTCATACCCTTAATCCTAGTGTCCTTCATCCCAGCACTGCACTATGATTCAAATCCCGGCATCACACGCTCTAGACACAGCCACCCCTGAAGAAGCTCCACCTATGACTGCATGAAATGTTGGAGGGACATCTAGACACAAGCCATAACATACTCTCTCAGACATATCAGTTTTCTGACTTGGATTTCCTCCCCCATCCTGTGACATGTATGTTGTTACTAAGAAGAAGAAACTAAAGCAGAGAAGGTGGATGATGAGGGTTTAAGACTCTCAATTTGGCTCAGAATGTGCCTACCTGTCTGATATGCACACTTTCCCCTCTATTTGTTGGGACAACTTTGAAAGGCACAGAGCAAAGAACTAATTATTCATGCTTCTGGAACCAGTGAAAGTTCATTCCTATACCTACTTACTATGAACAAACTTGAACAAGATTTTTCTCCATAAACATTTTGGAAATATAATTCATATATCATGCAGCTCATCCATTGAAAGTGTACAGTAAGTTGTAGTCACAGATTTGTGGGATTATCTTCAGTTGTAGTCAGTTGTAGAACATTTTCACTCTATATCCTTTTAAAGAATCTATATCCTTTTAAAGACTCTATATCCTTTTAAAAAAGGCTCTATATCCTTTAAAATTTTTTTTTTATTTTAAAGAGATTAAGATAGAAGAGGACATAACAAAGCAGGTCAGAACAGAAAAAAATTAAGCAACACAATATTTCACCATAAGACAACATGATAAAACAGTAGCTACCATAATGTCTCTTTCCTTGAAATAGTTGAGCATACCTTCATACAATAGTATGAAGTTTGATACAATAGTATCAAACAAAACAAAATAATATAAAACCATTCAAGAGAATGAAAGTATTACAGGATTTTCAGAACCAAATAATAGAAAATGAATAATGGTTACTATATTATCTCATTGTCCATAAAAATTTTGTTTATACTACCACATATAGTAAAATATAATAAGATGCTACATGATAGAACAAATGGAAACAGAAATACCAAAATATGGTAGGACTTCAAAACAAGATGATATTAAAGCAGCACTGGCTATTATAATGTCTTGTTTTCTTCAAAATAGCTGTTCATACATTCACAGATAATAAAATCAAACAATCCAGGATAAAGCCATTCCAACTAGTGAATGGAAATATTATAAGGCTTCAAAGCAATGTAATGGGAGATCATGATTACCATAAACTTTTATGTACTCTTACCATTTCTTATACTAGGGAGACTATATGGTATTTATACATGTGAGTTTGATTTATTATGCTTATGAGTATGGTCTCAAGTTGTGTTCATTTATTTATAAATATCTCAATGTGATTGTCCTTTATAGCTGAGTAGTACTCCATTATATAAAAATACCACAACTTTTTTTATCCATTCCTCAGTTATTGGACACTTAGGTTGTTTTCAAGATCTGACTATTACAATTTGTGCTGCTATAAACATGGGTGCACATATATCACTGTGGTATGATGTTTTCAGTTCTTCTGGGAATATGCCTAGAAGTGGAATAACTGGATCAAATGGGACTTCCAGTCCCAGACTTTTGAGAAATCTCCAGACTGATCTCCACAGTGGTTGCACCAGTCTACACTCCCACCAACAGTGTAAGAGAGTTCCTTTTTCCCCGCAGCCTCTCCAGCATTTGTTGTTGTTGGTTTTCTTGATCCTGGCCATTCTTTCTGGAGTGAGATGGGATCTCAGTGTTGTTTTAATTTGCATTTCTCTAATGACCAATGACGATGAATGTTTTTCATGTGTTTATTTGCATTTGTATTTTTTCATGTATGCATCTCAGATGCCCATTTTTGGATTGGGTCTTTGAATTTCGGGGGTTTGATTTTTTAAAATTCTTTATATGTTTTAGACAGAAGTCCTTTGTCTGAGGGACAGTTCACTAAGATTTTTTTCCCCAGTTTGTGGGTTTTCTTTTCACTATGCTGGAGATTTCTTTTGACATTCAGAAACTTTTTAATAAGACATGATCCCAGTTATTGATTCTGGGAAGTATTTCTTGTGTGGATTGATTCCTGTTCATGAATTCTCTACCTCCCCCTAGGACTTCAACTTTTACCCAATTTGTCTTCCAACAGATTTAGTGTTTCTGTTTTAATATTTAGATCTTTGATCCATTTCAATTTTATTTTAGTACATGGTGATAGGCATGGGTCTAGTTTTAATTTTCGGCATATGGAGAGCCAGTTTTTCCAACACCATTTATTAAAAAGACTGTCATTCTTCCACTGTACATGTTTGGCCACTTTATTAAAGATAAGGTGGTTGAGTGTGTTTGTAGTTGTGGTTGGATCTTCTAATCTATTCCACTGATCTTCAGATTTGTTTTTATTCCAGTACCATGTTAACTTTATTACAGTTGCTTTATAATACAACTTCAATTAGGGATTGTGATGCCTACTGACTTGCCTTTGCTGCTTAGAATTGTCTTTGCTATTCTAGGTCTCTTCTGGTTCAAGATGAATTTTAGGAGTGATTTCTCTAGATCTATGAGGCATGTTGATTGTGTTTTCATTGGGATTGCATTGAATCTGTATAAGAGTTTTGGGAGAATGGCCATTTCCACAATATTTATTCTTCCTATCCACGAACAAGAAATGTCTTTCCATTTCCTGAGATCCTCTTTGATTTTTTTCAGGGTATTATAGTTTTCCCTGTACAGATCTTTTACTTATTTCATGAAATTAATTCCTAAGTATTTCATTTTCTTGGATGCTAATGTGAAGGGCATGGATTCCCTTATTACTCTTTCGGTGATTATGTTGTTAGTGTACAAGAATTGATTGATTTTTGAGTATTGATTTTGTATCCAGCTACATTGCTGAATTTATTTATTGTATCTAGGAATCTTTCAATGGAGTTTTGGAGGTCTTATATATAGTGTATCATGGCATCTGCAAATAATGATAATTTAACTTTCTCTTTTCCTATCTTTACCCCTTTTATTTCTCTCTCTTGTCTAATTGCTCTGGCTAGTATTTCCAGTGCTATGTTGAATAGGAGCAGTAGTAAGGGACATGCTTGACTTGTAGCTCATTTTAAGGTAACAATATGCAGTTTTTGGCCCTTTAATATAATGCTGCCTGTTGGTTTGTCGTAGATCGCCTTTATGTTTTCTTTTAACTATGTATTTTCAGCTCAACAATGCTTCATATTTTTCAGTGATGTAATTTGTTCTACAAAAGTTAATATGAAAAATTGGTCGTCATATTTTAAATTTTGGTTGTGGTCTGCTTTGAGTGCAAATGAAATAAAAAATTCTGTCATTCATCACCTGCTGAGTTTGAAACTCAGTTGGTAACCTTTAGTATAATAGAATGTAAGGAATCCCCATCCAGACACCAGCGTCATGCATGGGCTGCTGCTGGCATGCGCAGAGCCAGACCCCACCCTCACTCTGAGTCTGTGCCATTTGCGGCGCAGCGGAGGTAGAGAACCATGACCCACAGGGAGGAAATCCCCCCTCTTGGAAATCATATCATTTTCATTTTGGGGGAGGGGTGTTCTCTTTTGTTTTGCTTATGTTAACTCTGATGGAATGAGCAGCTATCGGAAAGATAGCAAGACATGTTATAGAAGCTATTATGTTTTTACTACTGGCTTGTTTTGAGGTTCTTTTTTGCATTCATATTATTTTGTTTTTTATTCATATGTTTGATCCATTTAGATTTTAATTTAGTACATGGTGATAGGCATGGGTCTAGTTTTAGTTTTTGGCATATGGAGAGCCAGTTTTTCCAACATCATTTATTAAAGAGACTGTCTTTCTCGCAGTGAACATGTTTGACCCCTTTATCAAAGATAAGGTGGTTGAGTGTGTTTGTAGTTGTGGTTGTATCTTCTAATCTATTCCAC
Source organism: Cavia porcellus (assembly GCF_034190915.1). Classification (NCBI taxonomy): domain Eukaryota; kingdom Metazoa; phylum Chordata; class Mammalia; order Rodentia; family Caviidae; genus Cavia; species Cavia porcellus. The sequence continues at coordinate 83,151,821 of NW_026947485.1, read as the reverse complement.
TGATATTTGACTCTGTTTTGGTTCCAGTATCATGTTGATTTTACTACAGTTGCTTTGTAGTGTAACTTCAAGTCAGGGATTGTGATGCCTCCTGCCTTGCCTTTGCTGCTTAGAACTGTCTTTCCTATTCTAGGTCTCTTCTCACTCCAGATGAATTTTAGGAGTGATTTCTTGAGAACTATGAGGCATGTTGATGGTATATTTATTGGGATTGCATTGAATCTGTATAAGAGTTTTGGGAGAATGGCCATTTTCACAATATTTATTCTTCCTATTCATGAGCAAGTGATGTCTTTCCATTTTCTGAGATCATCATCCATTTGATTTTTCAGTGTATTATAATTTTCCCTGTATAGGTCTTTCACTTTTTTCATGACAGTAATTCCTAAATATTTGATTTTTTTTGGTTGCTAGTGTGAAGGGTGTGGCTTCTCTTATTTCTCTCTCTGTGATTTTCTTGTTAGTGTAGAGGAATGCTGTTGATTTTTGAGTATTGATTTTGTATCTAGCTACATTGCTGAATTTATTTATTATATCTAGAAGGCTTTCAATGGAATTTTGGGGGTTTTGTAGGTAGAGTATCATGCCATCTGCAAATAATGATAATTTAACTTCTTTTCCTGTCTTTGTTCCTTTTATTTCTCTCTCTTGTCTAATTGCTCTGGCTAGTATTTCCAGTACTATACTGAATAGGAGCTGTGTTAAGAGAGATTCTTGTCTTATGCCTGAGTTTAAGGTAAGCCTTCAGTTTTGGCCATTTAGTATAATACTGGCTGTTGGTTTGTCATAGATGGCCTTTATTATATTGAGGTAACGACCATTTATTCCAATTTTCTGCAAGGTTCTTATCATAAATGAATGTTGGACCTTATCAAAGCTTTTTCTGCATCTATAGAAATGATCATGTGATTCTTACTTTTGGTTTTATTGATATGATGGATTACATTTATTGATTTACATAAGTTGAACTACCCCTGCATGCCTGGGATGAATCCCACTTCGTCATGGTGTATAATCTTCTTGATGATTTGCTGCATCCTATTTGCCAATATTTTATTGAAGACTTTTGCATCCGTGTTCATTAGGGAGATTGGTCTGTAGTTCTCTTTTTCAGTTGGGTCCTTCTCAGGTTTTGGTACCAGAGTAATATTTGCTTCCAGGAATGGCTTAGGAAGGATTGCTTCCCTTTCAATTTCATTGAAGAGTTTGAGGAGTATCAGCATTAGGTCTTCTTTGTATTTCTTGTAGAATTCTGCAGTGAATCCGTCTGGACCTGGGCTCTTCTTTGTAGATAAAGACAATTAAATTTTCAATTTCATTAATACAAATTATGTTATTCAGCAGTTTTACATCTTCTTAACCTAGCTTTGGTACTTCATATGCTTTTAGGAATCTGTCTATTTCTTCTGTGTTATCAAACCTTTGAGATTAGAGATTTTCAAAATAGGGGTTGATGATCTTCTGTATTTCTATAGGGTCTTTAGTGATTTCACCTTTTTCATTCCTTATTGCATGAATTTGAGCTTTTTCTTCCCTTTTTTTCAATAAGGTTGGCTAGGGGCTTATTGATTTTATTTATTCTTTCAAAGAACCAACTCTTTGATTCATTGATTTTTTGGATTGTTTTCTTAGTCTCTATTGCATTGATTTCTGTTCTGATTTTTGTAATTTCCTCCCTTCTTTTGGATTTGGGCTTGACTTGCTCTTCTTTCTCTAGATGTTTAGGTGTAACATCAGGTTATTTATTTGTATTCATTCCGTTTTCCTGATGTGGGAACTCAGTGCAATAAATTTTATTCTGATGACAGCTTTCATTGCATCCCACAGATTCCAGTAAGTTGTATTTGTGTTTTCATTTGTTTGTAGCTATTTAATTTCTTCTTTAGTTTCCTCTGTGACCCACTGATTACTCAAGAGTTTGTTATTCAGTTTCCATGTGTTTGTGGGATTTTTGCAGTATGTTTTATCATTAATTTCTAATTTCATAGCAGTATGGTCCGATAACATGCAAGAGATAATTTCAACTCTTTTGTATTTGTTTAAATATGTTCTGTGAGCTAATATATCACCTATTATTTCTTTGCTGACTTTCTTTCTGGTTGATCTGTCCCTTGGTGTCAATGGTGTGTTAAGATCTCTTGTTATAATTGTATTATTGCTAATTTGGTTTTTCATTTTTGTTAATACTTGCTTTATATAACTGGGTGCTCTGGAATTTGGTGCATATATATTTAAGAGAGTTATCTCTTCTTCTTGAAGTTTTCCCCTAACCAGTATGTAGTGACCTTCTTTATCTCTTCTGATCATTATTGGTTTGAAGTTCACATTGTCTGCAAACAGAATAGCTACCCCTGCTTTTCTGGGGGAGGGGGGATCCTGTTGCATGAAGAATTGTTTTCCATCCTTTGACTGTCAGTCTGTGAGTATCCTTTTGAGTTATATGGGTTTCTTGTAGACAGCATGTGGTTGGATTTTGTTTCTTGATCCATTCTGCCAGTCTGTCTGTTTCTTTTAATTGGTGCATTGAGACCATTTACATTAATGGTTACATTAATGGTTATTGTTGACATGTTATCTTTCTGCTGTGGCATCATTATCTTTTTCCATTCTGTTTAATTGTCTGCCTTGCTTAGTGGTTTTTTCCTATGTGTATCTAGACTGTCTTTCACTATTCTTTTCAGGGATGGCTTGGTGATTATGAAGTTCTTCAGCTGTTCTTTGTCATGAATGTATCTTATTTCTCCATCCATTTTGAAGGACAATTTTTCAGGTACATCAGTCTAGGCTGAAAACAATTTTCTTTTAGGATCTGGAATAGTTCACTCCATGCTCTTCTTGACTTCATTGTTTGAGAAGTCTGCTGTGATTCTGATAGGTTTTCCTTTATAGGTTATCTGTCTTTTCTCTTTAACAACTTTTAACATTCTATTTTTATGTTGGATTTCTGGGATGGTGATTATATGTGTGGGTGTAGTTTTAATTTGATTATGGCTATTTGGAGTTCTGTATGCTTCACTAATCCAAATTTCAGCTTCCATTCTCATGTTTGGGAAATTTTCAGCTATTACTTCTCTAAATAACCTCTTGATATCATTTGTGTTTTCCCCTTCTTTTTCATTTATCCCTGTCAATCTTATGTTGTTTTTCTTTGCATCATCTTGCAGCTCTTGAATTGTTATTTCCCAATTCCTTGTTATTTTTAAAAGATCTTTCCTTTTCTGTTCACTAGCTAAAATCTTGTCTTTGAGGTCTGAATTCTATCTTCACTTTTGTTGAGGCGGTTCTTACAACTTTCAATGGAATTTTTGATTTCCTGTATATCTCTCTGAATCTGCTTCATGTATTCTGTTTGTTTCTTACATTGTTCATCCAGAGATTCTATCTTTTTGTTTTGTTCCTCTAATTTTTTAAACTGTGTCTTCTTTAGATGAGTTCAGCATCTCTTTCATTTCTTCTTTTACCTGGGATGTTATTTCTAGTTTGAATTTCTTTTAATCTTCCTGGAGTTGCTTCTTTATTTCATTTGCTATTATTTTCAGTATTTCAGGTGTATGGAATGTATTTTCTTCTATGGACATGGCTTCTAGGCTTTCTTGGAATGGGCTGGAGGTTTGAGGTTGCAGTTTCATCTTTAGTTTTGTCATTTTCTTATATTTACGTGTTTCAAGTGTTGTTCCAAGTCTCCCCTGTGCATGTTCGAAATTGTCTCCCTTGCCCTCAGTACCTGGGAGTGAATTTAGGTTGCTGAGCATGGTCCAGTCAGGCCCTTAAGCCCTTCCGTGCCACCTCCAGTGTTTCAGCAAGCTGCACGGGAACCTAGTCACTCTGGATGATGGTCCAAAGCTCTCCCCGGGTAAGGACCAATGCGCTGGAACTCATTTCACATGTCCTCAACTCCTCTGATTGAAGAAGGTCATTTGGCGTAATCTAGAGTGGCCGCAAAACCTTCCAAGCCTAGTCTAGTGTAACTGAAAACTGGGCATCTCCTTGAGCACTGGGAGCGATGATCTTATACTCTTCCGGGCCTAGGAATGGTGCGCAGGAACTCACCCCAGCTGGCAGCTGAGTTCCCTGATTGCAAGAAGGAGAGACTCTATATCCTTTAGCTGTTGTCACACAGTTTCTCCATCCTGTACTCATCCCCAAGCAAACACTAATTTACTCTGTGTCTATTAATTTGTCTATTTAGGTTTCCATGTCATTTGCTTATTTGTTTGTTTGTTAATATAGAATTTCACTATATAGTTCAGGTTGGCCTTGAGGTTACTGTGACCCAGGATCAGCCTTCAACTCACGGCAATCCTCCTGCCTCAGGCCCCTCAAGTTTTCGGATTACAAGTGTAGAGTGTACTGTATCAGTACATCATTCCTTTTTGTAGCTGAATATTACTACTCAATCGAATGGATGCATTACATATTTATTTATTGTTTGTTTGTTATTACTTCTGTTTATAGGCATTTGGATTTTTTCTCCTTTTGGGTATCATAAGTAGTGCTTCTATGAATATTCATGTACCAACCTTTTTTTTTTTTTTGTATCAGGAATCAAACTCATAACCTCATGCTTGCCTCAGGCACTGTGCTGCTGAGCCATATTCCTGGCCCTGATGTACCAGTTTGTTTTCATAGACAAATATTCTCATTTTTCTTATATGCATATGTTAGTGTGAAATTCTGAGTTAGTTGGTAACTTCATTTTTAATTATTTGAAGAGCTGCCAGACCTTTTCACAGTGGCTCTACCATTTTAAATTCCACTAGCACTGTATGAGTGCTTCGATTTCCATATGAACTCACCAGGTTTTCTTACTACCTATTCTTTTGATTCTGGCTGTCCTGGGAGATGTGAAATGTTTTGTTATGGATTTGATTTCCATTTCTCTAGTGACTACTGAGTTTGCAAATAGTTTCTCATTATAGTCATTAGGGAATAAATATTCAGAACCATTGCCCATTTTTGAATTGCTACCTTTTATTATTATTGTATTGTATTTATGTATTTATTTATAGACAATAAATCATATTTATTATTTGTCAATGTTTTCCACATTTGTTAGTTGTCTTCTTATTTTCTTGAGATGCCTTTTGCAGCACAAAACTATTTAATTTTCATGAAATCTCAGTAATATTTTTTGGCTCCTTTTATGCAGTCTCTAAACTTTTTTTTTTTTTTTGCCAAACTCAAGGTCATGAAAATTTATTCCTATGTCCTTTTCTAAGGATTTTATTGTTTTAGCTCCCATGTGTATGACATTAACCAATTCTGAGTAGATTTCTGCATACAAGGCAGGTTACTGTTCCTGAGTTCATAGTGGGTTACCTGAAGTTTGATAAGCAATGGGTACTATATTTTTCTTTGACCATTGGAGCAATGGGTTACATTCTGATCCCTTAGATATAGGAGTTCAACTAGGATCTCAAGAAAAACCAAATGTTATTGCATGGTAGTATGCATCACGGAAAACTGGTTTCCCTTCATCCCTATGGCAGCTTACAGGGTGATGGGGATAGAGAGTAACAAGCAGTTTGAAATCAAGAGCAGTTTATCCATGACCCGTCTATCTGTATATCTTTAACACCTTTATTTTTAATTATTCTGAAGTAGCTTGCAATGGCTTGACTACTGAATTCAGCATAACAGAGGCATGTGATATGGTGAAGGGCTATAATTACATTTTTTCCCAACATAAACAAGCCAGAGCTGCATAAATTATTCAGTAAGAACTCGATAACTTATCCAGCACTTATGTACCTAAACTGAATTGGATACAAATAAATAAAGCTTTTTGACAAATGATTTCTGTCTGCATGATTTATCAATTCAGTGTGGAACAGCTCTGTAGTGGCAAGGTACTGGTCTTGTTCACATTTTTTTTTACTTCCACTGTAGGGTGAGAGAATGATGGAAGGGTCTATTTTATTTACAAGAGAATATAGGAAAAAGAGTTACTTTAAATCAACAGTATAGATTAAAAAAGCAAAGTAGCAAATATAAAAAGCAATAAAGAAAAAATTTTACTTGGAACTACAGTTGTGGAAATTATCTCTGTGCAGTGAAGAACTAAGAGAAACTCTTTGGAGTTAACTGAGTTTATTAAACTATGAACTATATAATGACTCCTCACATTATAAATTCATTCCCAAGGGGAGCAGAGTGTGCTTGAAGTTAAGGGCATATTTAAAGACTGATTTAAATTGTTAGAAAACAGAAAGTATTATGGCTGAAAACTATGATGAACCATGTATCCGAATACATAAACAAGTAACATTTAAATAGTGCTTGTGCCATGGTGACCCGGAAGCGCAGAAAGAGAAGGGAAAAGGGAGGATGAGAATGCTCCCTTCCAGATCATGTTCCCAGGGCCCTGCCCATTATGACCAGGCACCACCTCCAAACATGAAATTCTGAAGGACATTTTTTATTTAAATCATAACAAGGGGTCAGAGGTGACAGGCAGGTTCAAGACTCTTTCCTAAAATATGAGGAAAGATCTGCGGTATAGACAGGTTTGAATGCTTATGTGCCCCCAAATTTATACGTAGAAAACCTAACCACCAGTGCAATGGTATTAGGAATTCATCCTTTGGGAGGTTATTAGATATATATGAGGGCTAGGAATTAGAACATGTTAGGGTTTGTATCTAGCTGTCCCCTCAAAGCGTCATGCACTCATAAGTGGAGCTTTCTGGGTTTGTTTGGATCTAGGGCATGAGAATACAGATTAAGGTTGTAACTGAATTGCTCCTCTGGTTTAGCAGGGTTCTGGGTGTGACTGAATGGATTAACCAAAACTAGAAGTCTCACTCTGGGTGTGAGTGGCACTAACCAATAGGTTTGTAGTCTGAATGGAATACAAAAGGAAAGGAGACTTGCTGTTGCCGCCTCCTGTCTGCCATGCCATGTATTGTTTTTCTCTGCCATGTTGTCCTGCCTCGGAACCAGTCAACCATGGACTAAAGCCTCTACAAACTGTGAGCTAAAATAAATGTTTCCTCCTTTAACTTGTAGGTGTCAAGTATTGTGTCTCAGCAATGACTAAAGTAACTAACACAGTGCACATATAAAAGTGGTCCAAGAGAGCTTGCCGCCTTCTCCCTTATGCCATGTGAGGGAGAAGGCATGAAGACATGATAAGCATGAAGACATCATTTGTGAGAAAGAAGGTAGATTTTCCCCAGTTTCTGAATCTGCCAGCACCTTCATCTTGGATTCTTTCACCTCTAGAAGTGTGAGAAACAAATTACTATTGTTTTAAAATTACTTACAGTATAGTATTTTGTTATAGCAGCCTGAGCAGACTGAGATACCCTCTTTTGGGGAAGATGACCATGACTTATTTCTCAGATTGAGATCTGATATGCACTTGAAACAGCTAAGAAAGAAATACTTGAGGAATATCAATCTAGAAATGGGAACAAGATTTGGGATTGAGGATGTAAATCTAGAGGTCTCATCATGAAGATCAAATTACTGATGGAAAACGAGCAAGGTTTCAGGCTTGAAATAGTTGAAGTCTTTAAAGCATAGTTGGAAAAAGAACTAAAGAAGACTTAGGAAGAGTAGCCAACAAGGTAGAAAAAAATTCAAATAGAAACAGAGAGATGAGAAGACATGAAAGAGAGAGAGAAGCAAGAAAATGGAACATACTGTTTGTGGAGAGAAGTTAAAAATAGAGGAGGGGAGAGTCTCAGCAACTTTTAAGGGAAGTAATGATGTGATTCAGAGTACTGAGTGGGGGAGGAGTGTTTTGCAATGGTAATAGTCCTTTCATGGAGGGAAGAAATAGTGTTTGGGGCAGAAAGGAAGCATGGCATTTTAGGTTTGCAAATACAGTAGGGGGTATTCTAAATAGAAAACTAGATGTAAGTGCCTGACATTATCGATGGCTCATTGAAGCTTAGTGATAAGAGTTTTATTGTGTTTTCAATCTGCCTGGTTGGGTGATTTTCCCTAGCAATGATCTACATCTTAAGTGCATGCATAGGGAAGGCAGAAAGACAAGCTCAGCGTGAATAAGATATGGCAAGGAATTCAAGGGAGTCCAAAGATTAATGTTTTTTCTTTTAATATCACAAAGTATATTTTGACCTAACTTTATGCTAAAGGTACTAAGTGAATGGGCTTTCTAGGATTTGCTTTTTGTTGTCACTTTGAACCAGATTTTAGCTCTAATATGCCTCGTAAGCTAGCACAAAAACAGTCATTGATTCTGTTTTATGGAGAATATTGCCATATAATTACTAGTAATTATGACCACTATTTTCAATGATAGCTTTTTCTATACCAGACTTGATGAAAGCATTATGGAGTTTTCTATAAATTTCTTAAAAGCAACATTGCGATTATTTCTAACCTAGAGTTTAAGACATTTATAAAGAGTTAAATGACTTTTTAAGGTGGGAGAATTTACTTTTGGATATGCACCTCTGTGATACCAATACCCACTATGCATCCACTATAAGTTTTCATGAGCTCTGTTTATCAATTCTTCTAGAACCCCCTAATTTTTTTCCCACATAGTATGCTCCATCTCACTTAGTCATTGCCTAGACATTTTAGAATTCCTTGACCTTGGAAAGCAAGGTTTATCTGTTGTACTTCATCAGAAGGGCAATTTGGATCGTATCATTTATATTTTTAGAAATATCTTCTTAGGTATTTTCTACAAGTTCATTCTTACTCAGAATTTCTCTTTTTGTTAGTATCACTATAAAAAGATGATTTTTCCAATTTATTTTAATATTAATTTAATGATATTTTTGTTAATTAATATATTTGACACAAAACTGAAAAGAATATGGAAAAAAACTATTTTTCTCTCCTCTCTCATAGTCACCCAGTCCCATTGTTTGAAGACCATCACTATGTACCACTCTTGTCTGTACTTTCTGCACTGGTTTAAGCATTTATATTCACATATTTCATGAATTACAAACTAATAATTGTTTGTTGATTAAAGTTTCTATGTTTGGGATAATTTGATGCACAACAATAGATGAAGAAAGTAGTTTTTTGTTTGTTTTGCATAAAATGGAGTGTGGCCATAGAAGTATCACAAAACATGTGGGTAGCTTTGAAACTGGGCAATAGAAGAGTCTGGGAGATTTTGAGGTTTGTGCTGCAGAAAATTTAAATTGCTTGAATGGGCTTTTAGTAACCCCATGTTATTTGAAACTGCAAGACTGGCGGGTTGTTCTTAGGGTATACTGGCAGAAAATTCAGCAACACCATCCCTTGTGGTGCCATGGAAATTAGAAAATGGGCCTGTGAAATGGATTATTTTGCTAAGGGAATTTCTAAAATGTTGAACGCATTGCCTGCTTTCTACTTATGCTTATAATGAAGAGGAGACATAGAAAATCTGGGGGAATTGTGAGTAAAAATAACAGCCAGAAATTCATGTTTTTTGAAATTCTGTCTCTACTGATATCAAATGATGCTAAAATTAAGAAATGGCTTCTCGGCAAAAGTTGATCTGGGTCACTGCCAGAAAAATAAAAGTGTGATCTAGAATTGAGTGTGATTGTGTAAGCTTTTGTCATACATTTCCAAAAGATCAAAGGGGATTCTTCAGAGCACTATTTAGCACTGAAAAGATCCTTTAAAGAGATTAAAGGTGTAACTCTCTCTCAAGAAAAACAGGACTTCTAGAGTTTAAGGGTTTACATTGAAGAGATTTATGAGCATGATTTTAACCTAATGACATGGAATCTGATGAGATTCACAGCGAAGTAAAGTTTTTTTTGCCTTATCATATGCAAGGCCAACATAAATATTTCTGAAATCTAAAGATTGTACTATACAATGGGCTGTTTTAAAATTGTGACATTTCATTTGGAATTTCTGTTTTGCTCTTGTGTATAGTTCATGCACTGTTCAAGTTGTGCTCTGTTGGCAAATGTAGCATCAATGGAACCTGGTAACCAGCTGTTGGATGTCACATTCTGCTAAGTTTGGGAGATGGGAGCAATAAGTCTGCTCACAACATCGTTAGGTTTATTTCTATATGAATAAGGACCCAATGGTTGAGTTTCAGGATAAATATCTAAATCAAAAGCATAAACCTTCTCATCTATAAGAGAGTAATTTTTTATGCTATATTTTGACCTAATACTCTTCCATAAGGCTTTTACATTCTTGCAATTTCCATAAGAAATCCTTGATGAGTACAGCAGACCTATGAATGCCTTTCAGTTCAGTTATAATAAATACATTTTGAATATGGCTTTTGGTGCCTATACATACAGACTCTTTTACTTGTATCTCAGTCTTTGTGTGGTTCACAGCATCTTGTAGCACTTCATTTGTTGTAATTTCCAAAGTTGAATGGCAGTTCTGGCATTCTGTCCAATATGTTTCACCCCATCAAAATCCTCATTATATTTTTGGATCCAATTCTGACACTGGATTGTTCTATTTGGTTGTGTGACCATTTTGCAGCATTTTAAATTGCAAATCTGTATTTTTTTTTGTATGCTATTATGTTGAACTGGACTACTTCCACTATAAAAATCAGGAAAGCTTTTAAAAAACAAATTCTAGAGTAGTGTGGGTGTATTATACCCTTTGTGATGTCTATGTAAACATACACAAGAATTGTTCCATGGAGCATCACATGGGTGTAAATTCTGGCTTCACACTTTTGCACATGTGCATACATCTTTCCTTTTATCATACCAAGTGGGTAAGCACAAAGATCATTTCATGCATCGCATCCCTCAGGGAAAGGTACTTAGACACACAGCCAGCTACTATTATGCTAAAGTAACAATAGATAGCAGAAAAGTAAGGGATGGTCTTGTGGAATGCAGCATTATGCTCAAAGAAGATGTGACACACGAGACCACCGAAACTCTACTTGACAGGAAACAAGCTGAGAGAACTAATCAGTAGAAGATGGAAAGGACAAGTTCTCAAATGGTGGAGTCAAGAGCACAGAGAGTACAACCAAAGTCGTGGGAGATTATGCTTGGCTTTGGAATACTAAAGGAGAAAAGCCAAAGAGCTGTTTCATTGGATTTCAGAGTCATTACAAACCAGTGACTGTGCTTTCACTTCTATTTTCTTTCATTTTGTACAGTGTGTCTATAGAAGAAATACTGTGCCATCCAGCACTGCATGGAGGATTGTTGGGGAACAAATAATCTACCTATTGTTTCTAGTCTATTTGGAGGAATGTCTCTTGAGGATCTATCTCAGTTATACCTAAAGAGCCTCATTCATATCTAATCTTAGATGGTGGAATCCTGCACTTTGTGTTAATGGGGTAAGGATTTTGAGAACATTGGAAGGGGATGAATGCATTTTACATACTGGAGGGACATGATTCAGTGGGCACCAGAGTGAACTGTAGCAGGTGGTGCCTCACACGGCTTCAGTGATGCTGGTATTCACAGCTTTGCGTAATTAACACTTTTTGGTTTGTCTATTAGTGCTTGTTTTGTGAAGTTGGGTGCACTGTAGTTTGGTGCATATGTTTTTAATTGTTATCTCTTCTTGTTTAATAGTTCTCTTAACCAATGTGCCTCTTTGCTTTTTTTGATTCACTTCAAGTTCACTTTGTCTGAAAATAGGATAGCTATTCTTGCTAGTTTTCTGGTTCCTGTTGCATAGAATATTGTCTTCCATCCTTTTATTATTAGTCTACAAGATTCTTTTTGTGTTGAATATTTCTTGTGTACAGCATGCTGTTGGATTTTGGTTTTGATTCATTTTATTAATCTGTGTCTTTGGTGATTTGACTCCATTCACACTGATACTTATAATTGAGAGGTATTGATCTATTCTGTTGCCACATTATTTACCTTTTGCTGTTTTGCTTTCTTTCCCTTCTACTTAGTTGCTATCCCTATCTGCTGCATTCATTCTGGTGGATCTTTGGACATTGTTAGATTATTTTCCCCTTTCACGGTCACACTTGGGTGTTGGTTTTGTGGCCCTGACTTTTTTAAGGTGCTCTTTATCTTTCATCACTTTTGAAAGACAGTTTTATGGGCTATATCAGTCTGGGTTGGAAGTTGTTTTCTTTTTAAGGGTTAAGACACTTCATTTGAAGCTCTCCTTGTCTTCAAAGTTTGTGCTGAGAAACCTGTATAAATTCTGATGGGTTTTCCTTTATAAGTGGCTCATTGCTTTTGTCTAGCAGCTTTTAAGATTCTGTTCTTAAGTCAGATTTCTGATATTTTAATTGTGATATATCATGGAGTAGTTTTCTCTGATCATGGCTATTCAGTGTTCTATATACTTATCTAAATGTTGAGCTCTTTTTTCACATCTTGAAAGTTTTCTGCTATTACTTCTGCAGACAGGGAATTTTTGGTAGCCTTTGTGCTGTCTTTTGATTTCTCATTTATTCCAATTACTCTTCTTATATTAGTCTTTTTTATTTTTGAGTTATCTAACAGCCACTTTTTCTCTTTTTTTGTTTGTTTTTGGTACTGGGAACTGAACTCAGGACGTTGGGCTTTCCAGGAATCTCTTTTTGTTTGTAAAGTATTTCTCATTAGTTGATCACTAACTACAGGCCTATCTTCTAAGTGTGACACCCTGCTGCCCATGTTTTTAATCTCCTGGGTTTCTATTTGGAGCTTTTTAATGGATTTCATTCTTTTCTGTGCTGGACATTCATGTTTTGCATCTCAGCTCTACAGTGTTTATGCCCTGTCTTGTCTAGAATTACTGATCACTTGTTTTATGACACTCATTATCTATTTGGCCGTATCTGCTTTGAATTTACCTAAAATTTTTTGAAATTCTTTTGTTATCTCTCTTGATACTCTCATAGACATTTCTGCTGGGTGGCTTGTTTTCCTTCCCTTGATTCTTCCTGGATCAACTTTGGGAGTGTTGAGAATTTTTGGAGGGATTTTGCTGCATTGTTTTCTCATGTGTCTGTTTTTGTTTGTTTATTTTATGTGATGGGTTTTTCAGGCTCTTTGGCGCAGTGCCCAGTTCTTCAGGCATGAATTCCAATACTATTTTTTAAAAATTTTATTTAAAGAAAGAACTAAACAAAACAGAAAGTAGGTAGAAATAATACATACATTCAGAGAAAAAATTAAACAGTCAGAAATCACTAGTTGATATTTACATATTATTGTTTTACAAATAGTTGTTCAAGATACAAAAATGGAACATGTAAAATGGGAATTCAAACAGCAAGAGCACAAACAGTTCTGTTCAACTGTCCAACAAAAACTTAGTAACATGCTTGTCAATCCTATACACTTAAACATACATGCAGTTATACATATATTCAGTTATGTTTAGATTAAACAAACACAAGCAGCTTAAAATCATTCTGAACAAAGAATAAAGTTTTGCTGGATTTCACATCATGACACTCCGGGATCAGCACTGGGTACGGTAGTGTCTTTTTTTTTTTTTTGTCTTTTTCATCAGTACTGGAGATCGAATTCACAACCACCTGCTTGCAAGGCACGTGCTTATGCCACTGAGCTAAATCCCCAGCCCCTATTTCCTTTTTTTTTTGGGTAGTGTCTTTTTTAAAAAAAATTAATTTAAAGAAAGACTAAACAAAACAGAAAATGGGTAGAAATAATACATACATTCAAAGAAAAAAATAAACAGTAAGAAATCACTAGTTGATGATTACAGATTGTCCTCTTACAAATAGTTATTCAGGATACTAAAGTGGAGCATATCAAGTGGGAATTCAAACAGTGAGACTGCAACCAGTTCTGTTCAACTCTCCAACAAAAACTTAGAAATCTGGTTATTAATCCTATACACTTAAACATACACACAGTTATCCATATCTTCAATTATGTTGAGATTGAACAAACCCAAGCAGGCTAATATCACTCTGAACAAAGAATAATACTATTGCTGGATTTCACATTATGACACTCCAGGATCAGCACTGGGTATTTTAGTGTCTCTTTTTCTTCAAAGTATCTGTTCATTTCATCATGTGACATAAGATCAGTCTCATAAATGACAGTTTGTCATAAATGACCAGTTCTCATAAACTCATGGATTCTACACATGCATGAGTCTTAACATGTATTTCTATCCTTTCTATATTAGAGGGAGAAACAAAACAAAGCAAGACAAAATAAAACATATTCCTATAAACACATGAAATGAAAAAGACATATAAGATCATTGTACAAAGAATTCTACCATGGCTCATGTTGTCTCTTGCTATCTTCAATAGAATTGGCTATATCATCAGACATAGTATAATTGAATATATCAGTACATAACAGTATTAATAAAAATACAACTTTGTATATAGCATAGAACTTCAAAAAAAGGCAGTTATCAAACCAGAATTTGTACTGTAGAGTTTTGTCATCTTCAATATATTTGCCTATATTCTCAGACTTGATACTATCAATCATATGTTTTGAATAAAATCTGTTGATATCAAATAGCAATCAAACAAATGAGATTTAAGTAAGAACAGTCATGATAAAACAGTATAAGTCATACCGGGCTCCAGATTAAGATAATAGGAAATTAAAGATGATTACTGTGCTATATCCTGATGTTTTTTTGGGATACCTGTCTGTGCCCTCAAATCTAATGCAAGTAGACAAACTGGGACAGAATAAAATCTATCAGAAAAAAATACAATAAAATCTAAGCAGAGTGGTGGGAGTAATGTGGGTTTTAAATCCTGATACACTATTAACAATATCTTCTGCCATCTTTTTAAAAGACTTTTCCTCCTCTTTCACTTCCCCAGGGTACACCATGAAATTTTGGGTCTGACCAAGACCCTTGGTTTTAAAATGGGGGGTGGGGGTGGGCGGCAACCTGCTATTTACTTAAGTGGTTCCGAACCTTCTCTTGCCTGGACTTGATCTCTAATTGTATTCCTTTACCTATTAAAGCCTGTCTTTCCAACCTACCCACAAATACTGGTCTAGTTGCCTCTATTACTGTCTGGTTCTCTGTCACATAGAGCATTGTTTTCTCACATTTGATTTTCAGTCCATGTACTCTTTTACATGTTAATTGTATTTCCTATAAAGAGCAGCTCAGTGGACTCTGCCCACTGATCTACTCCACATGTGGTTCTTTTTTTAAAATATACTGTATCAAAGCCATATATATTAGAGATTATAATCAATCTTCTCTGTCTCATTTCTGTTATGCTCTTTTTTTGGCCATCAGTTGTCTGCTTATCTTCTATATTCTGTTTTCTGCTCCATTCATTGAGGCCTCTCTGCCACTGTTTCTGGAATCCTAGTACTTTTCTCTCTCTCTCTAGAATGCCCTACAGTATTCTCTGTAGAGTTGGGGTGGTGGTTGCAAATTTCCCAAGTTCTTCTTTGTCTTGGAAGCATCTTGTTTCTCCATTAATTTCTAGAGACAGTTTAACAGGGTATATCAATCTGGAAAGGAGGCTATTTTCTTTCAGGGCTTGGAATATTTCACTCCAGGCTCTTCTTGACTTGATGGTTTGTGTCAAGAAGTCTGCTGTTATTCTGATGGGACTTCCTTTAACGGTTATCTGTTTCTTGTCTCTATCAGCTTTTAATATTCTGTTATTATATTGAATTTCTGGGATCTTGATTATTATATGCTTGGGTGTAGCTCTGTTTTGATTGTAGGTGGCTGGACTTGTGTATGCCTCATACATCAGAATATCATTTCCTTTTCCTATGTTTGGAAAGTTTTCCTTAATTATTTCTGTGAATAGCCTTTGTAGTTCCTTTGTTTGTACCCCTGCGTCTTCATTCACATTCTTTATTCTCAAATTATAGATCCTTTTGTCATCTTCTAGCCTTTTGTTTGTTACTTCTTGTTTCCTTGTTATTTTAAAAAAGTTTTCCCTTTTATAATCCCACATTGCAAAATTGTCCTCCAGTTTGGATAATCTATCCTTAGTTTCTTTCAAGTTGATTTGCCATCTTTCCATAGAGTTTTTAATTTCCTGGTAATCTCTTTGGATCTGCTTCATGTATTCTATATTTTTTTAATATTCTTCATCAAATGGTTCTCTCCTTTGAGTTCCTCCCTTCTTCTGTCTGTGTCTGCTTGAGAGGTGCTTAGTATCTCTTTTATTAATCTTTTTATATCTTGCTTTACTTGGCTAAATATTTCAGTTTTGAACTCGTCTATGAGGTCCCGAATATATCTCTTTATGTCCACTGGTGCCATGTCTGATATTGCATGCTTGCTGTTCTCATCCTCCTTTGTATTTACCTGTCCTGTGTCAATGCTCTCAGGTTTGGGACCTGGGAACTTTTTGTTGTTGCTTCTTCTTCCCATCTTTTTTGCTTCTTCCAGGAGGCCCCAGTTTCTTTCTTTGTTGGTTACAATTCTTCTGAAGGGCGCTGGCTAGATTACCCTTCATGCTGCTATGTGCCAGTGAGTTACAGACAGGGACAGCATATGCTGGCCCCTCCCCTCTGGATCAGTCAAGCTGCTGTGGCCTGCACTGTTTTCTTTGTGCCATCTCCCATCCGGGTCAGTCAAACTTCTGAGGCTTCACTGGGTTAGTGTGCGCCACTGTACAGGCACTTGATTTCAGATGTCCTATAGGGTCTCAGCCAGGTCATGTGACCCAGGCCTACCTCACTCCACTAATTCCATTCAGGAAGGGAATAGCTGACTGAAATCACTGCTGCCTCTTGTACTTGCCAGTCCTGCCTGGTTCCAGAATGCTGTCTGCTGGAGGCCCCCTTTCTGTGGAATGGCTCCACTCCTATTACTTACCACAGGTTGATGCGGCACCCTGCCAACTCAGCTCTCTGTTTGGCTGGCTGACTCCCGATCTCAGTGTAACTGTGCCTCGATTGAATCGAAGCAGTGGGACCTCTGACAGCTTGGCAAGTCATGGCGGGACCTCAAACGGCTCGGCAAGTTTTGGCGAGACCTCAGACAGCTTGGCAAGTTGCCTGCTGTGGTGGCAACACTGAACCTTTAGCTGTTCCAATAATAGCACTGGGACTGTATGTTTGGTTGGTTCTTCTCACCTTAATTTCTTCTTGGGATGAGAGAATTCATCTCCCTCTGTTTGGGGCTCCCCACTCTGTATTATATTGAATTCTAAGTTGATTATCTCAGGGAGCCTCTGTAGCCAGTTGTTATCTATCCGCCATCTTTCCTCTCCCGCACAATACTATTTATAACCCTCAGGTCATCCAGATATTGTCAATCAGTGAAAACCAACTGAGAACAACAACAATGTCATCTTAGTTACAGTAGTGTCAAATATAAACTGATATAAACTGGATATTGACAACCTGAGAATCACTCATGAAACTGAAGGAAATTATTTTGTGATTTTAGTATAGACAGATAGATAACCCAGCTATTGACATCATGTATCAGACTGCTAGTTTCTGTGGATGTAGACAGTACTATAAGAGCTCAAGCAGGCCACTGGATGAAATATTTCCTCCTTCATATCTAAAAGTTCTACCCACCAGCCTCCCAGCCACTGGATACAGGACCTGGTCTGATCTTGAGCTTCTCAGGTGATCTTAGGAGATCTCTGTCTGGCTTTCTCCCTCTGCAGGCCTTTTTCCCAAGGCTGTCACTCATCTGATATCTGCAGAAGGGTCACATGTCAGTCCTGGAGTGAAATTGTTCTCCTGACCATTGGTCTCATCCTTAAGGTTGGTCTATTCTTAAGATTGTCAATTCTGCCCTGTGCTGGGAACCAAGGCACAGATACAGCTAGGATTTTGTAGTTTGGTCACTCTCCTCCTCTCCTGCTTGCAATACTTGAATTGGTGGTGGCAGAGTGGGGTCTCTCTTTTCTTCTCCCATGTAGATTGCAGCATAAACCATTAGGTGGTGGTGACAGTGGCATGGCCAGGGGAGCTGGGCCTCTTCTATCATCTTCTGCTGCATGGACTGAGGCATGAGGCAACTGATGTCAGTGTTGGTGTGGGCTGCAAGGGGCCTCCCCCATCACTACTTTCGGTGTGGACAGAACTTATGGGTTGAAGTTTAATAAAACAGGACAAATATGATGGGCTGTCATATCTTAGATTAAGGTAGAAAAGGATTGTGACATCTTGTTTTTGTTTACATTTTCCTGCCTCCTCTCTTCACTCTACTCTACCATTCCCTCTCTCATTCATTCCCCCCACCCTCCCTTTTCCTTTAGCAAATTAGGCTGACATGCTGCAGGTTGTCTAATGGAAAGATCCATGCAAAAAGCATTTTCTGTCTCTGGTCAGAGACTAATGGGATCTAACTAAACAGAACTAATGCAATGGCAAACAGAAACACTGAAAATGTCACCTAGGATTCAGAGGCAGATTTTTTTTTATGTTGATGGGCACTGATCAGGATCATTCCTAAAATATCAGACCCTGAACAATGATGAGTAGCATTTTTATAGGGTCTATAAACAGGAACTACAGAGACAGACTACTTGGCTCTCTTCTGTTGGCTCTTACAATATGCATCACAGTGACCAGCTGTTTCTAAGAAATGGAAGTAACAGAAATGGGGCAAATAACAGAAACTGAAGCATACTGACTGGAGGGGCATTTTCTGCTACACCGAGACCCATCCATAGTTGTGTGTGACTGAGCTTGGAAGCTCTACCTCACTTAAGTCCTGAGATGATGCACAGTTTTGACTGTCAGAAACCATGGGCTTATTGGCCTCAGTTGGACTACAACCACATTCTCACCCATGGGAAGTGAGAAAGAGCATGTGTTTGTTGTTTTATAATGGGTTGTGTTTATTGTTTTATAGTGGAGCAATTTTTATGCACATATATAAGTAATATATTTAGAAATTGTTGAATAAGGAAGGAGTAATTAGAGAAATAGGGCTTGTTCATGATGAAACAGTGCAGATAAACCTATTGTTATCAAATGCTAGCAATGAATGAAAGACACTGACTCCTTTGCGTTCTCGCATCCTTGCAGGTAGTTACATACTAAGCAATTACTGATGTCATAAGGGAATTTAGCAAGCTGAATTCTTGTTATTGCAGGGTTTCTCCAGTCTGCTTATACATTAACTCAGTGTAGGAATCTACCCTGGAATTTCTTTGTTGGGTGATAAGATGTTCTAAAATTGATTATAGTGATGAGAGCAAACTCTGTGAACAAATTTAAGAACCACTGAAATGCACTTTCAAATAGGTGAATTGTATGACATGTATTTTTATTAAGAAAAAAGCACAAAATTAATGTCAAGAATCCACCACCAATCATATTTCAGTCATATATTAGCCTTTTCTAAAATTTCTTGATTAACAGCCAATGTTGTGCATTTAGAAAAGAACCATAGAGCTAGTCAGCTATTGCCTAGCTTTACTCAGGAAATGTATGAATCCATTTCTTTGATCTTAGAAGAAACTGTAGTAATGCCTAGTTTTTTTTTTTTTTTTTTTTTTTGTCTTTTTCATTTTTATCGGTACCGGGGATCGAACTCACGACCGCCTGCTTGCAAGGCAGGTGCTTATGCCGCTGAGCTAAACCCCCAGCCCCGTAATGCCTAGTTTTTGACGATCAGCTTGTGCTCGTTATTATAATTCATTTGTATGATGGTCTCTAGTTCCAGCACCATCATTACTAAGGATGAGACATTTAACAAGCAATTCGAATTCTTGGGCCTCAGTATTATTACTAATAAAATGAATGTATAAATTGAATGATTTCTTAAGGCCTTTTCTGTGTTAGCTTTTTGTGCTGTCATGTAAGTTTTCAAATTTATGGCTAGGAAGAACTCAAATTTATTATTAGGAACATCCAGAGGTCCGAAGTCTGGTACAGCTGTCACCTGGCTAAGATCAGGGTGTTGGCAGGGCTGAGTTCCATTCAATAAGCCATAAGGAAGGATCTACTATTTTGGACATTCTAGTGTTGACTAGATTTAGTTCTATGCTGCTGTAGGCCTAAGATTTCTGTCTTTTTGCTAGATGTCAGGTTCTCTAGCCCCTGGACATATCAGTTTACATCTAGGAAATTTCAAAGAGATGCGGGGTCTCTTTTACACTTCCTCTTCAGACTCTCTTCTACTTCATTTTAGAATCTCTCTAAGTATGGCTGGGAAAGTTTCCCTACTTTTAGTGATATGCATGATTAGATTGGGCTCACGTGGTAGTTCAGGAAAACTGCCCATCCTAAGGTCTTTAATCCTAATCATGCTGCAAATTTTCTTTTGCTATGTAATGTATTCAGATTCTGAGGACTAGGGTGTGGATATTTTGGGGACCATTATTTTGCCTTTTACACTTTCCATTCCTATCTGATCCCTAACTACAGGATAGTTGCATCTTGTAGGGCAGGGTACCAGGATCAATCACTTTCACCTGGGAAATTCTTTTCACTGCTATAACCTACACTTCTGGAAATCCTAATGTTGGAAATAAGCCTCCAGACTCAAGTTGTCTGTGCTGCAAAGAATGCACTCAGATATAAGGCAAAAAGTCTCAACAAATCGTTTTTGTTTTTTTTTAACTTTTGCAAAAGTATGCAAACATGAGGCAGAAAGGGCACAGGGCAGAAAAGGTTACTCCTTTTATCTCTAATGCAGGAGAAACAACTATCCTTTAAATTCATTGGCTGAGTTGTCTGAATCCAAAGGTTTGTAATCTATTATAGCTGACTAACTACAGGGGTGAGAGGGAGGGTGATGGTGCACTGCTGATACATTAGAGAGAGGGGACTTGGGGTTTAGAATGGAAAGTCTTTGGTTCTTATGTTGGAAACAGGCTGTGTTCTGGGGAAAATTACATAGCCACCATTTCTTGGAGTTGAAAATATTAACAGAGGGGAGGTGGGTAGGGAGAAGATGGCCAGGTTATTTAAATTCAAAATGGAGTTGGTTTGGCTGTATGCTTTGAAAGAAAAGACAAAGCCTATTTCTAAAAAATTCCCCCTCCTCAAATCTGTGTATTTTATTTCCTTAAACTTTGCAAGCAGAAGTTTACTCTCTGTGTCATGTTCCTCTATGAGAAGTGTGTTGGCCAGATACAATGGGAGAGACTGGTAAAGGGAGTCTCTAGGCAAGAATAAATGAACCTTAAGGCATGTAGGTCAGAGCATGAGTACTGGAATGGAAAAGCAGGTGGGGAAGAAGACAAATCTAGATACTGTTTTAAAGAAATCAGAATAGGTGTGACCAGTTGGCTCTTAGACCTGTTTACAGGTATAGCCAGAAACTGTCAACAGGGGTTAGAGACTGGAGTGCCTTTGTGATGTTTTGTCTATCTTATTATTACTTTAATATGTCTTTGGTTATACTTTTTGTTGGGTGTCCAAGACCAAGCTAAAGTGAGACTAGTATTAATCAAAATTAACTTTTTTTGGCCAAATATCAAGGGCTATTTGTGGTACCAAGCATAGAGCCTCTCAGTCCTTGTGTCAGTCTTAACTGCCAGGATGGGTCATGGCTTTGCTTGACCAGCTTCCTACAGAAGCATAGATGACATTTTTCTCTTTGCTAACCCTCTTATTTTTTTCATACTGTGCATTGGTTGACTCCTATCCTCTGGGTCCAACTATCTCTTTGGTCAGAGCACTGGAGGACTCATCCAAATTGTAGGATCCTATAGAAAATATACTCTTATGCCTTGGGTCATTGTTGATCTTGGAGGCCCAGGGTCTCTTAGCCCAGTTACCTTTTCAGCTTTGGTACCTATACGTCAGTTATTGAACACCCTGGGGATCAGTTAAACCAGTACGGTAGTGGGAGCAATACCTTCAATGATGATCTTATATCAAGCACCTTGAGCTATACAGTATGACCAGGGAACTATTACTTCTTACCAATAATGGCTGTTTTAGATGTTAAATCTCTGCAGATCAAAGAGCAAGTTAACCCTGTAATTGTAGTTTAAGAATTTACAATGCACAAGGAATGCTTTAAAAATATTAATTAAAAATACCAAATTGAATTTGAAGCCAAAGGGAAATTTATCAATTAGCTATGGTTTGCAATTCAATTTCTCCCTCACCCAGGGGAACTTTCCTCAAGGGAAAGAGGGATGAAGTCTCTTTTGGTCCTCTTTTTAGTCACTGAGGAAACAGAAGACTCTGAACATCTTTTTGGGACCTTTTTAATTTGCTCCTGAACTGAAGATAAAGTCAATCTTCCCTTGTGTAGCTGCAGCTATTGTGCCAGGGACCAGGTCTTCCTCAGCTGGCGCTGGCATCTGTGGAGGTAGAGCTCCTGGTCTGGGGTCTTGGGGATTACAGGCTGGGGCAGAGACTCCATAGGTTCCCATGTAGAGGAGGGGACTGAAGGTGTATCTTTTTGATTCCCTTCAAGTTCTTGAGTTTTTAGGGAAAAGAGGACAGTTGTTCCTTGCTGTCTCCTCTTCCTGATACCTCAGTTTTTACCACTAACAAATTTAATCAACAATTGATATACCCAGTTCTCCTTTGATCTGAACTTTGGACAAAAGGTGAGAGGGGCAAGGATGGGAGTTCGTGGCAAAATGACACAATATATTTTATCATTTCATTGCTCTTTTGTTTTATGTCTGTGGGTTGTCATTCCAAATCCTAAACATCAGTCCAAAGGGACTACCAGGGGGCATTTTGTTCCCTAAGCTCCTTGATTTCCTAACCCATCTTGACTTGCAGGCACATTTATTATTATTATTATAACTATTATTATTCTGTTTGTCTCAGAGCTTGAAGCTCAATCTCTGGCATGCGGCAAGATCTCTTGCCATGGATTACTGTCAAATTCACCCATAAGTGCTGGACTCACCCCAAATCAACCTAATGTCATCTGAGATCATCTATATCTCTCACCTGAAGTTATACACAATTTTGGAAACACAGAAGCAAATAAAGTTATAATAAAAATGCTGAGTTTATGAAGTTCAAATTAAGATATCCCAAATCTTGCACAAATCCTTCCCTGCAACCTACCCTAATCAGGCTCATTTTTGTACTGGTTATAGTCAGTGACAAGGAGAACCATGCTATGCTATGTCAGAATACAATTCTTAAGGGTGGGATGCTGGCATACTTTGTGGTAGAACCAGGTTCTGATCATTTCATCAAACTTAAAACTTCCCATGCTATGAAGAAAAGCTGAATTAAGGAACAAAAAAGAGTTAGGTGTTATACAGTAGCTTATGGTTCTGGCAAGATTCACAGACTGCAAAAATTGGGGGACAAAACCGCCGTGTCTCTGCTGTCTTTAGTCCTTGCTGTAATCTTAACATGTTTGTAAGGCGCTAACCATCAAGTACGTCAGAGGCTCATTTCATAGCAGGAGATATTGTGGTTTGGAGAACACTGTGGCAAAAGCAACGCTAAGCATTTCTTGTCAGCCCTTCTTCTGGGCACCCAGGAGGACTATGTTTCCCAACTATCTTATAGTCAGGTTGTGGCCAATGTGGCCAAATGGCTGAGCTCTGACAAGGATAAGATGGACAAGAGGAATAAAACCACTTCAAGACCTGGCTGTCGAAAATAACTGCTCAAGCTCTCTGATCCGCTTGTCACAGCACCTTAGTGACCTTAGGGGTCAGAAGGAAAAGTTACAACACAGAGGAAGGCTGTACAAACTGAACTGGACATTCTATGAACCAGAAGTTCACAAACAAAGCCTGATTCTATTAAACCCCTGAGTCATCCAAGTTGATTTCTGAGTTTGGTTGAGCTGCTTAATCCATTCACATTTGATATTATCATTGATATGGTTGCATAGAAGTCATTTGCTTTTTGTTTATTTTTTATTCTTCCAATTTCTCCAGATTAATATTAACACTACTTTCCCAATTTCCGTAAGGCCAACACCCAGTGTACTAATTTGACTTCTGTAGCCATCTTTGGGATAATTTTAGTAAAGCTAATCATGGGATGGGAAGAAGATGTGAAGAAGAACCACTACCCATATGTCTGAGACATGAGTAAACAGAAATTGCTCTACGTTTTTCAAAGGTCGTTACTGCTCCAATGGCTGATTTCCTGGATTACTGGTAGAATACATGCACACAAGTCTCCCCAAATTCCCAATATTAGTTGTTCTGAAAACAGAAATTTAGTCACTTTCAATAAAATTTCATTGAAAATATTAAATTCTAGCAACTAAATTTTATCAGTCTGATAAAATTTTATCAGTCTGAAGAATTCTAAAATTTTTCTCTAACAATTTCTTCTATTCATAGTTTTTACAAAACAGTATCATATTTTTATTCTTTCAATAAGCTTGTCATCCATTTCTTTTCTTTTTTAAAAATTAAATTGATTGGTACAATTTAGATATACATAATGATCACATTTATCATGGGGAATTTGTACCTGTATGTGATGTATCTTAGTTCTTTTTATTCTGTATTCTCCTGGCCTCTATTTAACCCTCCTTCCCCTTCTTATTTACAAAGCTTTGTTTCTATTTTATCCCTTTTTCTTTCCCTTCTTTCACTTTTCCTCTTGGACAATTACTTCCTATTTCACAATATCTACTACATATTTTGGTTCTTATTTACAGTTTCAGTTTCTCCAAAAAGACATGCTCCTTTCATATCTAGGAATTCATTCTACTCATTGTAGTGTATTTATTTAAGTATAAGAGATTTTTTGGGGGGAGTACTGGGGATCGAACTCACGACCTTGCACTTGCCAGGTAGGTGCTTACACCACTGAGCTAAGTCCCTGGCAGTATAAGAGAATTTTAAGTAAATTTTTTTATTTTTCAACAATCTGTTGAAAAATCTGTTTTGTATTAAATATTAATAAATTTACCTTAGAGAAATTTTTATTTACATTTTTTTCTTCATAAATGCTGAAGAAGTGGAAAGTTAAACAATAGAGATTATGATTACTATTGTACTTCTTATCTACACTAATCTCATCCTGGGACCAATTTTCATTATAGAAAATTTTCCTTTTTCTGAAGAAATAGGGCAGGGAATGTTAGCATCCTGAAATCATAAGAAAATGCCAGTCTTCATGCTACAGATTTTATAATGCAAATAGAGATATCTTTAATGTCTTAAATTTTCTCTTATGAATTTTAGATCTCTCTGGAACATTCTAGTTCTGCAATTGGACAAAATATAAAGGCAAATATTTGTTTTCTATCATTATAGTTGTTCTTGCTGCCAGTTACATATTTTAGACTTTAAATGTTAGGATGTGGGCATTTTATTAGTGCTGTAAAGAATTAAAAACATAAACACAAAAACATATATTTTGTGCAGAATCAAATGCCCATATAAGCAGTATAGGCAATGAAGTAATATGGAAATTTTCAGACTACTAGGAGTTTGAAAACAAATACAGTGGATGCCTGTACACTCCTTACATAGTTTCTCCAGTCTTAGGTTTCTACAATATCTGTCTCTATTTCTCTGTTCATGTACATGTGCATGAGCATATACTTATTTATATTCATATATACACATGTATGAATATATATTTTTACTTATGTATGAATATATATACTTAAATATATCACCACATACACACATGAATATATAGAATATATTTTCATATGTGTATCTATTATATATTACTTATATACTATAGATTACTTACATAATATATATTATATTATATGTTATATATAATTTTACAATTATATATTGCTATATAATATACATTATACATACACATGAATATATGAATACAATATAAATACATGTGTATATATATGTGTACACATGAGTATATGTATGTATATATGCTCATACCTCCTTTTCCAAATCTTATGACAATATCATGAATACACCTCAAAATTTCTTTATTAAATGCTTCACTATGCATAATCCAAGAACAAGAACATTTTTCCTATATAGATTCAATACTATTGTCAAAATCAATATATTAACATATAAACATCCTCCAATTTGCAGTTCATACATAAATTTTCACTATTGTCCCTCAAATGGACTTTATATTTTTATGTTATTTTTAAAAAGTACCCTTCTACAGTATCTATACATCTGTAGATATATGATAGATATAGATACAATTTGATGCTGGGTTATGAGCTGTGACCTGAAATGTTCTTTTTAAAATGTTATTGTATTATTTGACACATTCTGTCTGTGTCTGGAAATACTACAGAATGTTCCACCTTCTAAATTTGTCTGCTAGATTTTGCTTAAATTTGAAGGACATATTTCTGGAAAAACGCCACAAAAATGATGTGTATTCCATAGTGGTCATATCAGAAGACACCAAATGTCAGGAAATCCTGGTGGAAAGAGATTGACCTTTTGGTTAAGGTTGTGTTGCTATTGTAATTCTCCATTTTATAATTTTACCTTTGTAAATACTATCGCCTGTTTAGTGATATGTCGAGATGATGTGAATTTGTTGTCCAGTGTCTTGACCTGTAGTAACTTTTTTTTAGTTTAAATCTTACTTTGTCTGATATTAGCCCTTTTTGTTGTTTACGTTACACATCTGTTTCTGTCCTTTTACTTCCAACGTGTTTATTTTCATCTAAAACAACATACACTTAGATTTTATTTTATTTAAATCCAAGATCATGATTCTTGCCTTTTGATTGAGTTGCTGAATCCTTTCACATTTAATGTTATTGTCATGGTTAGATTTACAACTACCATTTTGCTTTTTATTTTTTATTCTCTGAATTCCTCCTTTGTTGCCTTTTGTTTTATTAAGTGGATTTTGATTAAGTGGATATATTAATTGTAACATTGTTTTCCCTTAGAATGTTAATTATATGGTTTATTTTCATAGTGGCTGCTTTAGAGCTTAAAACTCTTTATTTCAACCTTTGGTGACAGAAGCACTCTTCCACTGTAGATTTATAGGCAAAACTATATTTTAGAATGTGAGTGGATATTTGATAATATAAGGATTAAAGAAAACTACTGTTGTAGTTTCTCATCCTATATATTGAAATGAAAATTCATTTTCACTTTGTTAGAGTTATCTAACTGTTTTAATCATGTTATTTACACCTTTGATCGTTTTTTAAGCCATCAATAAAAGCATCTCTGAAAGATTTTTCTCAGCAGGAAAGAAAGAGAAAGCAGTATATTTATAATTATAGGAAGATATACTTTTTATTTTTGATACTCAGAAGATGAATGCTTTCATAACAAGTGATAAGAGAAATGCAAGCACAATCATTTATCTCTCATTAATACTTGCTGTTTATGAGAAAGATGCAGTAACTTGTCTGGAGATTATTCTTTCAGGAACTATATTAAAAGAAGTTGTGTGCAAATAAGGGTCAAGATGTAGAATAGATATTGGAATTGAGGAGAAAATGTTCCAGTGGCAGGAGGAACAGAGGAGATGGGAGGCGGAATGTAAGGAAGGGACAAGAAAAAAGAAAATAGAAGGAAAAATGGAAGTAAAGCTTTTGTAAATAAGGAGATGAAAGAGATAGAGGGAAGGCGAATGGGGAAAAAAGAATAATCAAAATGTATCATGTGTAGGGACAAATTTCCTAGGATGAAAGCTATCATTATGTATATCCAAGATGTACCAATAAAATAAAAAATAAAAACAGTTATGTAGTTACTGTTGAAGTCTAGATGTACTAGAAGCTTATTTAGACAGATTTTTCTGTCATGATATACTTTTAGGAGTAAAGGTAAAAGATTCATTACCTCCGTTCATACAGATCACCTGATTGAGTCCCAGAAAGTCAGAATAATTGTTCCTCAGAATAGTGCTATAGGATTTTAACAGAACCTTGTCCTGAAGAGTCTGAACTGTATCCTTCAGAAAATATAGACTCAGGGCTGGGGATTTAGCTCAGTGGCATAAGCAACTGCCTTGCAAGCAGGTAGTTGTGAGTTTGATCCCCAGTACCAGTAAAAAGAAAGAAAGAAAGAAAGAAGAAAGAAAGAAAGAAAGAAAGAAACAAAGAAAGAAAGAAACAAAGAAAGAAAGAAAGAAAGAAAGAAAATATAGTCTCGTCTATTTTAATGTTAGCTTGAAACAATTTCATAATGGTAGTAGTAGCCAATAAATAATACATAAAAATGACAAAGGAAATTTGAGAGTAACATGCATAGTGAGAGGCTGGCTTTAGAGTATCTAAGAATGTATACAACAAAACAAAACACAAACTTGAATCCTATCTTTGTTACAGGAAATTCAATTACAGATGGATCATTCATTTAAAGATTGATACTAGAAGTGTAATACTTTTAAGAAAGTAGTAGGATAGTGTGATGAAGTAAACAACTATTCAAATAAATGACATTGTCATTAATCAATCTCAAAATAATTCCCTTCACTTTGAATACACTTATTCCATTATTCTTGCCATTTTCTGAGGCCATTCTGAAAGTCCTCTTTTGTGAGTATCTTTTTATGGTTTCCTTGGTGTTCTGAATCCATGCAATATATTTATGGCAATTTTTATCAAGTGAAAACATGATGAGTCCTCTTCTATCTTATTCCCTGGGTCTGGCACTGTGAAAATTTTGATTCTTCCCCAAGTCAAAATGATCGTGAAGGGTGAACATATTGAACTGGTTCAAGACATGGAGGCAGCCATGACAACACATGTAAGGACACCTGTAAAAGAGCGTTCCAAGACTGTGGGTCCAGAGAGATTTTCTTCTAGCTTCTTGGTGTTCTAAACAAGGAATTGGACAAGACACACAGAAAAGACAATGAAAATGTGCATTTATTGAGGGCAGCAAGAGGTATGCTTTACAGAGCATGCATAGGCTGATAAACAGATTCACAATGGTCCCGAGGATTAGGGAAAGGGATCATTTGTATCCAAAATTTCTAGATCGCCTTTTCCCCATCATCCTATCAAAAATGCTCTCAGCCTGGTGCTGTACTTCAGCTTCCTACTGAAAGACTCTCTTGGTTTCCCACTAGATATAAATGAGAATTGAACATAGCACTTGTTTGGGTTGTCCTACAAACAGCACCAGAGTCAAATGAAGTACTGAAAATACCATTTTCTGGTTGGTTCTGTGTACAGTGCTCAGAGGTTCTGGAGTCATTTTGGGTTCTGTGTCCTATCCATGTCTTCTGGGTTTTGATGACATTTTGCTATGCCAAGCAGAAGCACCAAACTGATACCTAGGACTTGGAGGTAGTCTAGGGCTCTCTGGTGGTCTCTAGTGGTCTAGGGCTTACACAGGATAAGCAAGCAGGAAGTATAGAAGCAAAATGTTTTGTCAATTGGGGGTTGAGTCCTATGATGTGCATAATAGTGACCAGCTAGTGACCAGCTATGGATCATAGTGACCAGCCATTTCTAGGAAACAAAAAAAACCAAAAACTATATCTAGAACTATTACCTAGACAACTAACAAACTGAAGTACACTGGATGGGAGGGCCATTTTCTGTTATACATTGAGACATTCTGCCCAGTTTGTCTGATTTTCCCCACCTCTAAGCTCCTACCACAAGACGACTTTCAAAACTACTTCAGCAAAATTGAAAGCATAGGCATGTTTAAAGTGAGGCGAATATTTTGAGGAGGATTAATGGCAATGCATTCTTTACTGTAATACATTTTAAAAATATTTAAACATTTACAACTTTGTGGATCACACCTTGTATATTAAAATACTGACTTCTATCTTATAGATATACTACTTTGGACAAGTTTCTGAACTTCAATAACAAAGAAGATATCTATCAAACTAATGGGTACAAACCAATTTGACCAATTTGGTACTTAGTGATGACTTAATAAACACTGTATATTTACAGTAATAACAGTCATATTTTACTTTATTGTTATGAACTACCGTATAATATTGAAGAGATTTTATTTCACCCAATTTTTCCCCAAGTTTTGTCTTTCTTGCTTACATATATATTAGGCTATTCCACACCAGTCATTATTTAAATGGTTTATTTTAATTTTCCTCACAAAAATAAATTAATGTGTTGAAAATTAGCATTCATATTATAGCTTCATTTCACTTGCTGAGCAGTCTATTAATTACTATTTTCTCTACATCATAATTTACTCATACATTTAAACAATCAATGTCATTGTTACATCCTAAGTCAAAAATGACAAGATAAAAATTATTTGATGGATTATCGAGTAGTATTTCAGTTCTACAATGTGTGTTCAACAATTTAAAACAGTGTTCCTCAGTGTTTATGTTTATGAACTACAAGAGAAATAAGAAAACTTCAAGGTTCTATTTGCCTAGAGATCAGTACAGTGCTAATAAACAAGGGAAAATAATTTCAGGCCGCAATTACTAGGAACTGCATATGGGCTGTGTGATGGAAGGATCTGATGGTACAATTAGCAAAAGCACTTAGAGCCTTACAATACAAAATGTTCTTCATTCAGCCACATTGGACTTTTCTGCAAGTTTGGTAAAAATGTAAATTCTCTGGTCCTATCCTATAACTGCTTAGCTAGAATCTTCATTTTGTGAAGATTCCCCAGGTGATTAAAGTTTGAAAAGCACTGATGTAGTTTCAAAAATATGCAGAATTGTTCAGAACTACTTTGTTTTAAAGTGTTTTGCTTCCAACACACACTCTTATGTCAAACAATTTAAAGAATATTTAATCAAGGTCATAGACAAAACTAAAAGATCACAATCTTATCATCTTGCAAATTCACTCCATCCATGGAAATAAGTGTATGATTTCAAACAAATATTGCCCATGCTGTTTTGTAATATGCATTTTTCCTCCCAAACAATGCTTTATCATGTCATCTTTCTAGAACAATAAATACAGCTATGTGTCATCTTTTTAAATGGCTGGGTAAGATTTGGGAGTTTTGCACACTTCTCTTGTTTATCAAATGTCCATTGATTGAAAGTAAGGATTTTTCAATTTCATGCTATTATAATCTCTAAATGCAATGTCTTTGTGATACATCCCTTTGCTTGTGTGTATTTATCTCCTTATTTCAAGAATATTCATCATTTGTCATAAGTTGACAAACGTTTTTGCAGAGAAAGTGCTGGAGAAAAAAATCAAAAGATGTAGATTCTATGAATTTCTCCACTGTCATCTCAGCCTGTGTATTCATGAGAAGTTTGAAAATTATTTTTAAGGTATTTCATAGTTTTAAATGTTCAGTAGAAACAGTAAAAAGTTTATGGAATTTGACACTGTTATGCTTTTTGCAGAAATTTTTTTGTTTTTGTTCTTGTTAGTAATTAACTCTTATTGAGAATAATATAAAGCTGTATTTGCATTTCTTGAGTTTATATCAGTATGGTAGTGGGAAAAGACAGCCTCAGGAGATTCTCAGATACCTGAGAGAGTTTAACCTGGCATTATATGTGTTTTTGAATTTGAGAAGTTATACTGTAATGACTTAAATCAGCCACACATTCCAAGCCATTCAAAGCATGCACTAAGTAGCATCATAAAATCGGTATTTGAGGGCCAAGTCTGTTGTTTACCAGCTATGAGAATTTAAGCAGATTTATGGAAAATTCTTTTAGACTTAATTTATCTATCCAAAAAAGTATAGTCACCTACAAAAGCTGTCAGATCTCTCTGTCACATTTGAAGATAATGCCTGTGGAGTTCTTAGTGAAATGCTTGGCATATGGGAAGTCCTCACTAATTTTTCAGCAGTTATTTCAATTTTTCTGGAATTGCAAACTTTTTCCCACTTTGGAAGCTTTCAAGACTAAGAGGCAAATTAAAATGGTGAAGTGCTACTTTGAAGTAATAGGATGAAGATGTAAAAGGCATTGAGGCCTAAGAGGATTTTGATCATTCACTTGGTTATTCTAAATTCATCTTGCAGATACAGAGTACAGTAGTTAGATTAGAATAGGATTATCCTATTCCAGAATATAAGATTATGCAGAATATAGGATTTAGATTCTTCATATTCAGATAAGAAATACAGGGCTCAGAGAAGAATTATCTGCCTGTATTACATAGTAAACCTCTGTCAGAATTGCTGATTTCTGTTCATGCTCCATTCTCTCCACCAGCATCGTTGGAGTCCTATCTGTGTGCTGCAGTCCAGTGACAAAACAAGTGCTCTGTGGAGCATGAATGGGCAGCTTAGAAAATGTCCAAATGGGCAAATTATATGGTCATACTCATTAGTAATCAGAAGAAGAATATATTAAGTGCTGCTTTTAATCTATTGAATTTCCATTTTTAAAAACGCTAATACACAGCTTGGTATTCTGAAAATACTCATTTGACAGTCAGTATATAAAGCTAAAAATGTTCATCTTCTTTTACACAGTATTTCTTCTTATAGAGATTTATCCTAAAAATAGCCATAGATGCACATGAATATGTACAAACAAGGATGATAATAGGAAGCCACATAAAATTCAATAGTAAGACATCAACTGGACAAATTGCAGAAATAATGCAGATGTGGAAAATCACATTTTAAAAGGAAAAATCAAAAGACATAGATTCTATGAAATTCCCCATTGTCATCTCAGTCTGTATATTCATGAGAAGTGTGCAATTATTTTTAAGGCATTTCATAGTTTTAAACGTTCAGTGAAAACAGTGATGTGAAAAGTTTATAGTATTTGACACTATTATGCATTTTGCAAGAAATTTCTGGTTTTTTCAGTCAATAATTAACTCTCATTGAGAATAATATAAAACTTCATTTGCATTTCATGAGTTCATATCAGTAAGATACTGGGAAAAAATAGCCTAAGGAGGTCCCAGATGCCACAAGGAATTCAACCTGACATGTAAATGTCAATGTGTTAAGTAAGGAATCAGGTTATGAAATATTTGATATAGTAAAAGTCAAATTTTATATAGCTAAACAAACAGAATTACCTAAGAATTACAGGAGTTTACAATATAATGCTGATCTGTCGTTGGAAAGAGAAATTTATAAGCCATTTTTTTGCTCTATTTTTCCTTTTCTGTATTAGTCAAATATCTTCATTGATTTACCTTACCATGATCACTCTTCACAAAATAGAAGTTTATTCTTGTTCAACCATTTCAAACCAAGTGTTTTCATAACCTGGAGTTGTAATAAAAGAAATTTCCCTTCTGAGTCATTCCTTCATGGACCTTCAGACGTAGAATGCTGATTGATTTGTGACTTTCTCCAAGCTGCAGTGGCATCAGATGACAGAAACGGCAGTGTGGGTCACATGATGTTTGGTCCCTATCTGTACAATCTTGGCTAAAGTTTGTGAGAGGGCTAGCAGGTCTGGAATACTTTCCCTGGTGCAGGCTCAGTGCAAGACTCTTACCGCCAACTAAAATCTACCTCTTTGCTACTATTTTCTTCTTCTACTCAAGCAGAACTTTTCCCACACATTTCTAAACATGAGCAAATTGAAATTTCGCTCTATCAAATGTGGGCTGTGAAAGTCCCTGTGTACTATATACACGTAGGGCTTTTCATGATACCGTTACTTTCAGAGGGCGAGATCCTTAAGAGTCACCGAGCATTGTAAGTCAGAACCCAAGTCTGTTTTGTACTACCCTTTGTGTGCCTCCAGTAGAAGAATTCTGCCCCATTTCTTTCTGTAATGCCTGATTTTTCCATAGGAACTTGGTATTGTGTGCAATTGTTTCTATATTTATTAAAATCACTAATTTGCTTTTTTACTCACCAAACTTGAAACTTTGGTCTTTTAAAAGTACAATATATTCTTTATTGATGGATGTTGCCCCAATTTTGTGTGCTGGGCAACATTGTTCTCATGACATTTATTCCACAACTTGACTAATTTTCCCTTTCTCTCCATTGAATAAGCCATCCTGATCATCAAACAAAGAGGAAATCTTTGCCCTCAACAACTATCTCCCAAAGGGCTACATAAAATAAATCTTGATTTAAATGTAACTTTCACTATTACTTTTTCCCTACACACAGGCATGTTGGATAAAATTGTGACTTAGTACATTTTGAAGAATATGAAGATTCTTCACTTTGTCTGACCGTGTAAGTGACAGACTAAAAATATCCAGCTTAGCTCAAAACTTGAACTCCATCTTCTATGACCATTCTTTGGGGAATTTAAGAGGAGGTATTTTGGTGTATTTAAGAAAAATCTTCAGGTGGGATTAGACGATGGAATTTCAGTATTTAAGGGGTTTTCACCTGTGCTGGAGTGAAAGTTGAAACCACCTAAACATTTTTTCTGCTTTAGTATAAGTAGACTTTTGTGTAACTATAGATTAAACCAAGATAGATGAGGACTAATTCTTCACTTATATTAGAAAAAAATTTATAGTCAAGCTTTCTCAAAGATATAACAAATCCATTCAAATTCAGAAATATTTACTAAGAGAAGAGTGAGAATCTATCAGAGATAATTCAAGAGACATTGCATAAAAGTTGCATTAATGATCCACACATTCTATTCCACGTTGCACACCTAGGGACATTTCAGTGAAAAGTTTTTCTCTGATTGTTTTTTAAAGCTAATGGGTGTGGCAGAGATTGTCAATAAAGGAAAAAAATCAAGAATGAGCTTGCCTATTTTCTTGAAGGCCATTGCTTTGCAGTTTGATTATTCAATGCTTTTTAAGGAGTGTACGTGTATTCAGAGACAGTGTGGTGGTGGAATAATAGAATAAGACTTCTGGTTAGAAATCCTCTGTTCTACTATCAGAGGCCAGTTTGACCTTGAGATATTACATCATTTCTCAGTAATATATTCCCCGTGGTTAGTTATACACATAAACTTTAAAAGCTATAACATGTTTAAATTATTTTAATTATGCAAATTTCTTAGAACTTATCTCAAAAGTAATATTTTGTAGTTCTTAAGCTCATTTCCAAAATCCTAGATTCTGACAAGCAGCAAGAACATCATCGCATCGTATTTGATTGGCAGGTACCTCCTGTAGCCCCAGAAATGCTTTGCTCTTTTCCCATGATTCCTGCAGTTAACACACTACACATATTTTTCACCCTGTAAATAATCAAGTGGAATAGCTCCCTTTTATCAGATGCACTTCTTGATTGATGGCTTGCATCTTTATGTTTCTGTGCTACTGCAGCAGTAATGAAACAGTTGTATAAATCACCTGCAATTAGAGCAGGATGCATACACACTTAGTAAGTGACATGTCATAGATGGCACATAGGGTGATAGTAGTAATAGTCCAGTATCTTTAAGGGAAGGGGAAATGATCCTTTAGGTATATAAAGGAACTATGAGTGTTCAGTACAAGAAACAGCAGAGAAGTTACAATGCAATTCACTGCTCCAACAGGCTGAGCATCCATCTCCATTGCGTGCCTAAGTACAAGCCTTAGGCCTCTAGTCATCCATCACAGAAAGCAGTTAGACCTAATGGACTGAGAGGGCAGTATTGGGCTGTTAATTCATTTACTCAGAGACCTCAGGCAAGACACTTTTGCCCTTAGAACACAGGACTCATTCATAAAAAATGAAGAAGTCTTCTCCATTTTTAAAAAACTGTCAACCTGTCTCAAAGTCACAGTGTAGATTAATTAATCTTTCTGTTGTCGACTTACCTAGATTAAGAGACTTCTTGAAAGTGGTTTGTGTCTCCATGTTTCCCCCTAAAGCCTCCTGTGTTCATAGGTGGGGATTTTTCAGAGCTGGCTGAATCTGGTGTGTGTAACGTTGGGATTAAGTGTTTGGGGTTACTAATCAGTCTATTATCCTAAGCCTGGTAGCCTAGATGGAGTATAAGTAGATGACAAAGGAGCTGCTAAAGTCCCTTGCTTGCTTTGCTACTTTCTGGCCACTATGAACTGTTTCTCCTCTGCAGCGCCTGTCTTCCATACCACCCTGCCTTGGAGCCAGCCGACTATGAACTGAAACCTCTACAAATTGTGAGACAAATACTCTTTTACCTTTGTGTGTTGGATATTTTGTCTCAGGAATAAGAAAAGTAACTCATAGAGACAAGAGGTTATTTGATCAAAGGATTAATCTATTGACATTCATAGCTTAATGGGCTGTCAGATGGTGGGGGCCCAGCAGGAGGAGGTGGATCATTGACAGTGTGTCTTAAGAGTGTATGTCTCACTAGTCTATCCTTCCTTCCTTCCATTGTTCCTTCCTTTTTTCCTTCCAACCTTTCCTTCCTTCCTCCCTCTGTCCTTCCCTTCCCTGCTTCTTTTCTTCCTTCCTTCCTTCCTTCCTTCCTTCCTTCCTTCCTTCCTTCCTTCCTTCCTTCCTTCCCTCCTTCCTTCCCTCCTTCTTTTCCTTCATTCCTTCTTTCCTTCTTTTCTTTTTGAGAGACAGGATCTCATTAAACTTCTCAGACTGGGCTCAAACTTGTGATCTTGCAGCCTGTCTCTTGGGGTGCTGAGGTTATAGGTGTGCACTACCGCACCGGGCTTCATTGGTGTTCTGTGCTCTGCTTTTATGCCTTTGTGAAGCGAGCATCTTTGTCCTGCCAGGTTCTTTCACTATATTATTCTGCCTCGTAGAAATGGAATCAGACAGTCAATCAGAGACTGAAATCTCAGAACTGTGAGCCAAAGAAGCGGTTTGTGCGCACGTGTGCACGCGAGTGTGTGTGTGTGTGTAAGTTGTGTGTGTGAGGCATTTTAGTCCTGGCAATGGAAAGCTGACTCATGCACAGTGAGAGTGGTGGAAGACAGCAAGTGGAGGGTAGCAAAGAAAGTCGAACAAAAATCTTCAACCCAGAATCTGTTTTAGGACTTCTGCATTGTTTTGGATCAATAGGAAACAGTAGCATTTGGTGAATGGTAATTTTGGCATTAGAATGCCTGGCTTGGATTTTAAATCTACAATTTCACAGCTGCTCAATATTGGAAATTATTTAACTTCTTTGGACTTGGTCTTTTCATCCATGAAGTAAGGTGATTGCTATAGAAGAAACATATGCTTTTTTGGGGGGTACTTATTAAGTGAAATGATTAAGTTTTTTATTTAAAGAGAAAAAAAGAAAGGACATGAAAAAACAAAGCAGTAAAAGGGTACAAGTAATAGAGAATTTCAAGAAAAAAATATACAGTAAGAAATCTCCAGTTAACAGGTTACATATTATCTTCCCGGAAACAGTTTTCCAAATTACAAAATTAAAGCATATAAAGTGGACATTTATACAGTGACATTGTAGACAGTTCTGTTCAGTGATCCAACAAAAGCTCAGTAATATGGTTTTCAATCCTACACACTCGAACATATCTGCGGTTATATCCTTTAGTCCATCTTCCTTTCCTCTCTTTTTTACAACAACAATTAGACTTTTTGGGTTTTATTACTCCCACGGTTCTTATTACTTTTTTTTTTTTGAAGCGAATAAAACCAAACGTGACTAAGCAAAACAGAGTCAGTTAGGACAGAAGGATGGACATAGTACATGATGCAAAACTAGAATACCAAGTGATCAAAAGTAGTTACCATTGTACCTCTTGCTATTTTTAAATTGAGTTGCGTATATCATCAGGTATAATAGAATTGATCAAAACAGTACAGAACAAGACCAATAAAACCTACACTGGAGACCTTACAGGACTTCAAAAAAAGGATAATAGTCAAACCACAATGGGCATCATAGTATATCTTATTGCCTTCAAAGTGGTTGCCTATACCCTCAAACAAAATAGAATATAGAATAATCAGACAGAACTAGATGGGGAGAGCAATACTGGGGTTCAAATCAGGTTAATAGGAAAACCAAGAAAGTTACTATAATATGTCCCGCTATTTTTTAATTTTGTTTTCCCTTAATTAAAAAAAATGAGAGAAAATAGATTAATTTAAAAAATGGGGGGAGATTGAGATAAGAGAGGACATTGTAACAGAACAATGCAGGTCAGAACCGAACAATTCAAGCATCATTGTGTTTTACCACCTGATAATCTAATATAATAGTAGTTGCCATAGTGCCTCTTTCCTTGAATTATTTGAGTGTAACTTCGTATGCTATAACATCAAGCATATCAAGGCAGTGTGAAGCCATTCAAGAGAATGTAAGAATTACAGGGTATTTAGAACCAGCTAATAGAAAATGAACAATGGATCCCCAGAGCCCAGCCTGTTTCGCTGCAGCACCTAGCCATCGGTGTGCAGAGGAGGGGCTGGGCGGATCTGGGGTGCCTGCATCGGTCTCTCCTTGTGTTTGGAGGATTGTGGCTATCTCTGCAGGCAGGGAGGGATCGCAAGTTCCTGAGGCACCGCGGCCTGTGGTGAGTGCTCAGCACACTCTGCCCAAATCTCAGACTGTTTCGGACCCTGCAGGCTTCTGGGTGCAGTGAAGTGGAGTAGTGGGTTTGAGACCTCTACATCCGCCTCCCCATCCCGGCTGCACTTGGAGAACTGCTGAGCTTCCGACGGGCGGGCAGGCCCACACTATCCCTGGAGCCCAGCCTGTTTCGCTGCCGCGCCTAGCCATCGGTGTGCAGAGGAGGGGCTGGGCGGGTCTGCGGTGCCTGCATTGGCCTCTCCGTGTGTCTGGAGGACTGTGGATATCTCTGCAAGCAGGGAGGGATCGCGGGTTCCTGAGGCACCGCGGCCAGGGGTGAGTACCCTAATCCGGCTGTGATTGGAGAGCTGTGGAGCTTCCAACGGGCAGGTAGGCGCACAGTGTCCCTGAGGCCCAGCTTGTCTGGAACTGTGGAGTTCTGAGCAGGCAGAGGAGGGCCATTGGTTCTGTAGGCCCAGTGGCTTGGGGTAGCGTGGTGCCAGAGTCTCAGTAGCTGCAAACATAGAAGGGGATTTTCAACAGATCCTGAGGAAGCTTTCAAATAACATATGAAACACAGAAATATAGAAAAATGACAAAACGAAAGACCAAATTACAACCTCAAACCTCCAGCCCATCTCAAGAAACCCTAGGAGCAATGTATATAGAAGAAAATATATGCCATCCACCTCAAATATCAGACAGAATAGCTACTGAAATTGACAAGCAACTCCAGGAAGCTTTAAAGAAATTCAAACTCAAAATAATCTCCCAGATAAAAGAAGAAATGATAAAAGAAATGAAAGAGATTCTGAATATATCTAAAGAAAACACAGATAAAAAATTGGAGGAACTAAACAAAAAGATAGAATCCCTAGACGAGCAATATAAGAAACAAACAGAATACATAATGCAGATGCACAGAGATAAACAGGAAATAAAAAACTCCACGGAAAGTTGTAAAAACTGCCTTAATGAAAGTGAAGATAGAATTTCAGACCTTGAAAACAGGATTGCAGCTAGTGAACAGGAAAAGAAAGATCTTTTAAAAATAACAAGGAATCAGGAAACAACAATTCAACAACTGCAAGACGATGCAAAGAAGAATAACATAAGAATGATAGGGATTAATGAAAAAGAAGGAGACAACATAAAGGATGTCAAGAGGATATTTAGAGAAGTAATAGCTGAAAATTTCCCAAGCATGAAATCAGAAACTGACATCAGGATCAGTGAAACACATAGAACTCCAAATAGTCATAACCAGACATATAATAATCACCATCCCAGAAATCCAGCACAAGAATAGATTATTAAAAGCTGTCAGGGAGAAAAGACAGATCACTTGTAAAGGAAAACCTATCAGAATCACAGCAGACTTCTCATCACAAACAATAAAGTCAAGAAGAGCATGGAGTGAAGTATTCCAGATCCTAAAGCAAAATGATTTCCAACCTAGACTGATATATCCTGCAAAACTATCATTCAAAATTGATGGTGAAATACGATACTTCCATGACAAAGAACAGCTGAAGAACTTCACAAACACCAAACCAACCCTGAAAAAAATATTGAAAGACAGTTTAGATACACAAAGGAAAAAACCACTAAGCAAAGCAGATAATTAAACAGAACAGAAAGATAAAGATGCAACAGCAGAGAGATAACATTCCTACAATTAACCAGCATTTAACAGTAATAACCATTAATGTAAATGGTCTCAGTGCACCAATCAAAAGAAACAGACTAGCAGAATGGATCAAGAAACAAAATCCAACCATATGCTGTTTACAGGAAACCCATCTAACCCAGAAGGATACTCACAGACTGAAAGTCAAAGGATGGAAAACAATTCTTCATGCAGCAGGAATCCAAAAAAAGGCAGGAGTAGCCATTCTGTTTGCAGACAATGTGAACTTACCAACAATGACCATAAAGGACAAAGAAGGTCACTACATACTCATAAGGGGAAAACTCCAAGAGGAAGAGATAACTATTTAAATATATTTGCACCAAACTACAGAGCACCCAGTTATATAAAACAATTATTAACAGAAATGAAAACTCAAATTATCAGTAACACAATTGTAACAGGAGACCTTAATATGCCATTGACACCAAGAGACAGATCAACCAGACAGAAAATGAGCAAAGAAATAACAGAACTGAATCACACCTGTGAACAAATCGGTTTGATAGACATATACACAATGTTCCACCCAACAACATCAGAATACACATTCTTCTCATCAGTACATGGATCATTCTCTAAAATAGACAATATATTAGCTCACAGAACATATTTAAACAAATGCAAAAGAGTTGAAATCATCCCTTGCATGTTATCAGATCATAGCGCTCTGAAATTAGAAATTAATGATAAAAGATATGGCAAAAATCCCGCAAACACATGGAAACTGAATAACACACTCTTGAGTAATCAGTGGGTCACAGAAGAAATTAAAGAAGAAATTAAACAATACCTAAAAGAACATGAAAATGCAGATACAACTTACCGGAATCTGTGGGATGCAATGAAAGCCATCCTGAGAGGAAAATTTATTGCACTGAGTTCCCACATCAGGAAAAATGAATGAAAACAAATAAATAACTTGATGCTACACCTCAAACAGCTAGAAAAAGAAGAGCAAGTCAAGCCCAAAGCCAAAAGAAGGGAGGAAATTACAAAAATCAGAGCAGAAATCAATGCAATAGAGACTAAGAAAACAATCCAAAGAATCAACGAATCAAAGAGTTGGTTCTTTGAAAGAATAAATAAAATCGATAAGCCCCTAGCCAACCTTATTAAAAAAAAGGGAAGAAAAAGCTCAAATTCATGCAATAAGAAATGGAAAAGGTGAAATCACTACAGACCCAATAGAAATACTGAAGATCATCAACACCTATTTCGAAAATCTCTACTCTCAAAAGTTTGATAACACAGAAGAAATAGACAGATTCTTAGAAGCATATGCAGTACCAAAGCTAGATCAAGAGGATGTAAAACTGTTGAATAACCCAATCTCTGTTAATGAAATTGAAAATGTAATTAAGTCCTTACCCACCAAGAAGAGCCCAGGCCCAGATGGATTCACTGCAGAAGTCTACAAGAAATACAAAGAAGACCTAATGCTTATACTCCTCAAACTTTTCAATGAAATTGAAAGGGAAGCAATCCTTCCTAAGTCATTCCTGGAAGCAAATATTACTCTAGTACCAAAACCTGAGAAAGACCCAACTAAAAAGAGAACTATAGACTGATCTCCCTAATGAACACAGATGCAAAAGTCCTCAATAAAATATTGGCAAATAGGATGCAGCAAATCATCAGGAAGATTATACACCATGACCAAGTGGGATTCATCCCAGGAATGCAAGGATGGTTCAACATATGCAAATCAATAAATGTAATCCACAATATCAATAAAGCCAAAAACAAGAATCACATGATCATTTCTATAGATGCAGAAAAAGCCTTTGATAAGGTCCAACATTTATTCATGATAAGAACTTTACAGAAAATTGGAATAGATGGTCTTTACCTCAATATAATAAAGGCCATTTATGACAAACCAACAGCCAGCATCATACTAAATGGCCAAAAATTGAAAGCCTTTACTTTAAAATCGGGAACAAGACAAGGATGTCCTTTATTACCACTTCTATTTAATATAGTACTGGAAGTACTAGCCAGAGCAATTAGGCAAGAAAGAGAAATAAAAGGGGTAAAGATAGGAAAAGAAGAAGTTAAATTATCATTGTTTGCAGATGACATGATACTCTACATAGAAGACCCCCTAAACTCCATTGAAAGACTCTTAGATACAATAAATAAATTCAGTAATGTGGCTGGATACAAAATCAATACTCAGAAATCAATAGCATTCCTATACACAAACAACAAAATCACAGAGAGGGAAATAAGGGAAACTGGACTATTCACATTAGCAAGCAAAAAAATGAAATATTTAGGAATTACTCTTACGAAAGAAGTGAAAGACTTATACAGTGAAAACTATAATACACTGAAAAAGGAAATTGAAGA
This sequence comes from Cavia porcellus, assembly GCF_034190915.1. Classification (NCBI taxonomy): domain Eukaryota; kingdom Metazoa; phylum Chordata; class Mammalia; order Rodentia; family Caviidae; genus Cavia; species Cavia porcellus. The sequence continues at coordinate 83,109,821 of NW_026947485.1, read as the reverse complement.
TGATCTCAGAAAATGGAAAGACATCCCTTTCTCATGGATAGGAAGAACAAACATTGTGAAGATGGCCATTCTCCCAAAACTGTTATACAGATTCAATGCAATCCCAATAGAAATACCATCAGCATACCTTATAGATCTAGAGAAATCACTCCTAAATTTCATCTGGAACCAGAAGAGACCTAGAATCGCAAAGGCAATTCTAAGCAGCAAAGACAAAACAGGAGGCATCAGAATCCCTGACTTGAAGTTATACTACAAAGCAACAGTAGTAAAATCAACATGGTATTGGAATCAAAACAGAGCCAAAGATTAATGGAATAGATTAGAAGATACAACCACAACTACAAACACACTCAACCACCTTATCTTTGATAAAGGAGCCAAGCAGGTTCATTGGAAGAATGACAGTCTCTTTAATAAATGGTGCTGGAAAAACTGGCTCTCCATTTGCCGAAAACTAAAGCTAGACCCATGTCTATCACCATGTACTAAATTAAAATTTAAATGGGTCAAAGATCTGAATATTAAAACAGAAACACTAAATCTATTGGAAGACAAATTGGGTAGAAACCTTGGAGACATCGGAGTAGGTAGAGAATTCATGAACAGGACTCAAACTGCACAGGAAATACTTCCCAGAATCAATAAGTGGGACCCCTTCTTATTAAAAAGTTTCTGCATGTCAAAAGAAATCTCCAGCATAGTGAAAAGGAAACCCACAAACTGGGAAAAGATTTTAGTGAACTCTTTCTCAGACAAGGGACAGTTGTCTAAAACATATAAAGAATTAAAAAAACTCAGACCTTCAAAATTCAAAGATCCAATCCAAAAATGGGCATCTGAGATGAATACGCACTTCTCAGTTGAAGAAATGCAAGTGGCAAATAAATACATGAAAAAATGTTCATTATCATTGGTCATTAGAGAAATGCAAATTAAAACCACACTGAGATACCATCTCACTCCTGAAAGAATGACTAGGATCAAGAAAACCGACAACAAATGCTGGAGAGGCTGTGGGGAAAAAAGGAACTCTCCTGCACTGTTGGTGGGAGTGTAGACTGGTACAGCCTTTGTGGAGGTCAGTCTGGAGATTTCTCAAAAAGTTGGGATTGGAAATCCCATTTATTCCAGCTATTCCACTTCTAGGCATATTCCCAGAAGAACTGAAAGCATCATACCACAGTGATATATGTGCACCTATGTTTATAGCAGCACAATTTGTAATCGCCAGATCTTGGAAACAACCCACGTGTCAATCAACTGAGGAATGGATAAAAAAGTTGTGGTATTTCTATACAATGGAGTATTATTCAGCTATAAAGAAGGATCACATTGAGATATTTATCAATAAATGGGCACAGCTTGAGACCATACTCATAAGTGAAATAAATCAATCTCGCATGTGCGAATACCGAATAGTTTCCCTAATGTAAGTAATGATTCAAATATATAAAAATTTGTGGTAATCATGATTCACCATTATGTGGCCTTGAAGCCTTATAAAGTTTTCACTTATTAATTGGAAAGGCTTTATTCTGGGCTTCTTGATATGGAAATATTTGAAGCTATAGTATATGAAGTTTCATCCAAATATTTCAAGGAAAAAGACAGATACTATGGTAACTACTATTAAGTCGGGTTATTTGGTGGTGAAGCACTAGATTGCTGAAACAGTCATGCTTTGACCTGTATTTTTATATTGTTATGTCCTGTTTTATCTCAATCTCTCCCTTATTCTTTAAAAAATTATTTAGTTATTTCTTATGTTTGTTTTAATTAAGGGGAAAAATTAAAAAATTAGCAGGATATATAATAGTAACTCTTTTTGATTTCCTATTAACTTGTTTTGAAGTCCTGTAAAACTCCCACGATCTTGTTTTGACTGATTAGACTCTGTTCGATTCTGTATGATAGTATCAAGTTTGAGGGTATAGGCAACTACTTTGAAGGCAATAAGATTCACTAAGATGCCCATTCTGGTTTGACTATTGTCTCCTTTGGAAGTCCTGTAATGTTTACAATGCCTAAGTTTTATTAGTCTTGTTTTCTACTGTTTTGTCCAACTTTCTAATATCTAATGAGATAGACAATTCTTTTTAAGGAAACAAGATACATCGTTGATAACCATTGTTGAGAACCTTGTACTCTGTTTTACATCATGAGCTATGTCTAGCCTTGGTTTTGACTGATAGCTTTGTTATGCCATATTTGACTTTATTCTCCCCCCCCAAAAGTAATAAGAACTAAGGAGTAATAAAATCCAAAATTTGTAAATTTTGTTGTAAAAAAGAGAGGGGAAAAAAAAGAGCTCTAACGGATATAACAGCAAGTGTGTTTAGGGGTGTTAAATAGCTGACTATATTAATGTTTTTGGATCATTGAACACAGCTGTTTGCAGTCTCTCTGTTTGAATGTCCACTTTGTAATCTTTGATACTGTGATTTGAGCAACTGTTTCTAAGATGATAATATGTAATCCAATAACAGGTGATTTCTTACTGTTTTTTTTTGTAGTTCTGTATTACGTGTACCCTTACACTGCTTTGTTTTGTTTTGTGTTTTTCTCTTTTTCCTTTTAAATAAAATTTAAAAATAAAAAGAAAATGAACAATGGTTTCTATATTATCTCTTTGCCTATAATGAATTTTGTTTATACTATAGCATATAGTGAAATATAGTAAGATACATCATGTTAAAACCAGTGGAAACAGATGTACCACCACTTGATGGGACTTCAAAACAAGATGCTATTAAATAAGCACTAGCTTTTATGTTGTGTTGTTTTCTTCAAAATAGCTATTCATACTATCATAGATACTAAAATCGAACAACCCAGGTAAAAACCGTTGCAATTAATGAGGGAAAACATTATATGGCTTCAAACCAATATGATTGGGAATCATGATTACCACATAATTTTATGTATTCTTATCATTTCTTAACACTAGGGAAACTATTCGGTTTTTAAACATGTGAGTTTGATTTATTTCACTTATAAGTATGGTCTCAAGCTGCATTCATTTATTTATAAATGTCTCAATGTGATCATTATTTATAGCTGAGTAGTACTCCATTGTATAAAAATACCACAACTTTTTTATGCATTCTTCAGTTAAGGGATACTTAGGTTGTTTCCAAGATCTGGCTATTACAAATTGTGCTGCTATAAACATGCATATATATCACCGTGTTATGATGCTTTCAGTTCTTCTGGGAATATGCCTAGAAGTGGTATAGCTCGGTCAAATGGGGCTTCCAGTCCCAATTTTCTGAGAATCTCCAGACTGACCTCCACAATGGTTGCACTCGCCTATACTCCCACCAACAGTGCGAGAGAGTTCCTTTTTCCCCACAGCCTCTCCAGCACTTGTTGTTGTTGGTTTTCTTGATCTTGGCCATTCTTTCAGGAGTGAGATGGTATCTCAGTGTGGTTTTAATTTGCATTTCTCTAATGGCCAATGATGATGAACATTTTTTCATATATTTATTTGCCATGTCTATGAAATGATTCCTTTTACATGGTTTGTAAGTAAATATTTAACCAGCAGCTTGTAGGTTGGATGAAGTCAACATTTGCTTACTTCCGTGGTAGAACTGTTTTCTACCATGGCCAAGCCAAGCTGGAAAGTATGCCTATCAGAAGATTCTAAGCACAGCATGTACCATAAATATAAATCACCTACTTCAGAGACTAACAATAACAGAGAGCTCAATTACAATTAGCTACTATTATGCATTTTTGTCATTTTAAAATGGATTTTGTGGGCTGGGGATTTAGCTCAGCAGCATAAGTGCTTGCCTTGCAAGTGTGAGGTTGTGAGTTTGATCCCCAATACTGATTAAAATTGCTATTGAAATTCAAGAAACAAAAATTTCCTTTTCCTTTTTCTTAATATTCTTTCTCCAAAATGTAACAGAAGTGGAAAAATTATTAATTTTGGAAAAATATACTGACAACTAAAACATAAGACACAACCAAACAAAAATCTCATTTAAATTTTTGTTACTTAGGAGGAAAATCTAGGAAACTAGAGGGCATTTCTCTTGCATCTTGTTTGTTGTTCAGTTGGCCTGGGTAACTCCACTGACTTAGCCTCTCTGTTTCTTCACTAGTAAAGTGTAAAATAACTATGTCTGCTTACTTTCCTGGAAATTTTGAGTGTTAAAATCTAAAGCTTAGGAGGAAATTCTTTGTATACTTCACTAGTCTTGTTTTACATTCATAATCACCGATTCAGTAATCTAATATATGGAATTTATACTAAGGAAATAATTAGAAAGAAGTAAGTGGGTTTTAAAAGTATCAGACAATTGGGAAGAACTGAAATGTGCATGGTCATATTTTGGTTTAGATAATGTAGCTTGAGTAAATGCAATAGAATATTATGTTAGTGTAAATGAATATTATGCCAATATCTATGAAAATATGCTAATGTTATATTAATGTTAACATAACATAAACTACTATAGAAAAATATCTTCATGAATATAAAGATGGCATTTTTCATGGGAAAAAGTTTTATTGACATTTTATGGCAAAAAGTTATTATCTGCATCATATTACAAATACTCGTAAAACTGGAAAAATACAAAAAGGATTAAAACTGTAGTTTTAGTCATGGATTTTATATTATAAAATTCATGAATAAAAATCAAATTTTAAGGATGCATTATGAAAATAGTTACAGGGTAATAAGATATTAATGGAAATCTAGTAAGTTGGAAGACATCATGCCTGGAAAATTATTTCTTTCCAAAAGATCTCCATATTGTTTTCCAGGTCAGTTCTAATTAATTCACTAGTTACTGGAGCCTAGGAATGGAAACAGTGTCAGTTTTATGAAACTAGAAACATTTAAAATCTGAGCTGGTGAGGGCCTTTTCTTCTATACATAACCAACTTGCTACTCCCGTGACCCTGTGCTTAGGGTCCTCCCTAAGCTGGCAGAGTGAGCAGAGACTCCTCACAGAGGCAGCCTGTCTTCTAATTCTGGCCAGTATCTTCATTTCCAGCTGACTAGAGCTTCAATTTGACTTTAGGACCTTAGTCTTCCTGGATATCCATTTGGGCTTTTATAAACCTTTATCTTGCTTTACTGAGTTCTGGGCCATGAGTGTTTTACTTCTTAAGAGAGTATGGTCTGAAAACTCCCTAGACCCCTAGCCTCATGCCCTCTCATGGCACATAGCCCAACACTATTGGGCGCCCTGTAACTATCAATGAGTCCCAAAGAACCAACTGTTTTCATTCACTCATCTGGGCTGCATCACACTATGTTTGGGGGTAGCAGCCTTAACAGCAGATCGAAGTTTGGGGTGTCCGATAAAGCCAAGAGCAGCTCCTGTGCCGTGGTGGGCCTCTGTGACTGGAAACAGTTTTGAATTCAGAATTAGCAAACTCAAAAATCACACAGCATTAGTCAGATAGTACAGAAGATGTGAAACTGCTAAGTCATGTTATGATAAGAGGAAAACTCTTTGCTTGCACTGTGCATTGTGCAAATAAATACTATGTGCATTAAATACATTGATCATAGAGTGCACGGCAGGCGGCTGATCTGCTCTAACTCAGCCTGCTGCCTTGCAGAGGGTGAAGAGAAGTGAGGATTGTGCTGAGGTGTGGCTGAGAAACAGTGCTGCCTTTCTGCCTTGTTTTCTCTTCCTTTGCAACACCTGCCCCCATAGATTGCTCTGATCCTCTTTTAAGACCCATCTGGGCTTGAACCAAAGGATGTGAGTATACAGCTCCTCGCTGCCGTGACACAGTAATGAACACCTTTCGGTTCCTTTCCTGGTCTCCATTGTCACTGTTCAGTCTTCCTTTGTGAGTTGATTGAGCTCCTAAGTTCATGCCTTGGTTCACCCAAACTACTTGGCTCCTCTCCAGTAGCCTTGGTCTGACAGCATCACACCTGCATCCTTAGTCCTTTCAGAAATGAAAACCAGGCTGCACGTTTACAATATATGAACAGTTTCATTTCTATGTCCTGTATCAAATGAAATGCCTCAGGCAAACATTAAAGTTCTCTAAATGCTGTATCTAAGCTGCTGGCTGAGAGTTTGATTATAGAAAATGTTTTCCATAGCTTAGATGCAGATGGACAAATTTAAAAGCTGCTGTGAACTTTCTGCAATGTACTTTGGTTTTTCAAAATATACTTAATAGAACATAAAATTTCTGTTAATAAACCCATCAAAAATAGAGGTGTTGGGTAGTCACTTACTGTATTGAGCATGGTGCTGAGAGCTGTAGGAGCTTCAGGGAAAACTTAAACCACAGTCTCTGTTCTTGAGGAATTTCTAATGCAGTTGTGAGCATGCATGTGCGTATAATCTCAAACCTATAGTCACAGTAAGGAAACAAGAATACATATATTTATTCATATGAAATAGTTAACATCTATTGAACCCCTTTTTGGTTGGATGGTTTATGTAAGTGATCTCATAACCAGCTTTGAAAGTTGTTAATTCTCCCTTCCCATTTTATAATTATAAACTGAAATAGAGAGACTGGGCCAAGGTCACATGCATCAGGAGAATGGTAGAGTCAAGAGTGCCTGGCTCCAAAGCTAGTGCCTTTTCCTTTGAGTGGTTTCCATTTATCACTGTTCTTTTGTGTTAGTTAATGCACTTGAACAAGATACAGCTACCTGGGCCATGTCATCAGAGTTCTGTTCATTTGAGACCTAGTCCTTTGCATATTTAAAGAGCTTCACATAAATCTAATGAATCACCGAGGTGAAGGACCACTGTGCCAAATACTACTGTACTGCCACTGTGCAATGAAATGCTGAAAACAAATATGTTTATTATGAGTACAGAATTTGGTGTGTAAAAAATTACAGTGGTGAGCCAATATGAAACAATTTAATCCTAATAATGAATGCAGGAAGCCACCCATTCTTGCAGGTTAAGCATTTTGCTCCAGAGTTGGAACAATCAGTCATCTTGATGCCAGCAGACCCTGGTATGTAAAGAAAAGATAAACGGATGAAATTTGTAACGTGTGTTACTTTTCATTGCTGACTGCACTACGTGTTGCCCTTATGATTTAAGTATCACAGAAACTTGGCTTGTGGATAGTCAGGTAATTATTTCCCAGAGAGGACACCAAGATTCAGAGTGATGAAGTGACTTGCCGAGCGTCATTTAGCTAGTTAGTGACCCCATCCATCGCTCATTTCATCGCATCATGTGGACTACGCTGCTCCCAGAGCATTGGAAATTTCCTGGCACTGCTGCAAATTGAATGATGAGATCAATAATTGAAGAAGCTACTAATTGAATGAGGTGAAGGATATGGCTATATTAAAAACAATCACTGTTCTTGCAAGCACTCTGTAAGCTCCAAAGACAGATGCAGCTCAGGCTGTATTATCATAATCATCCTTCTAAATAAATTATTCAAATTAGGCCATGCATGTTCATGAGCTTGTGAAATGCAGATAAACACATTTTTTTCCCCCAAGCCACTTACTAGGGCATTAATATGCATTCCTTCCTCTCTTTTTTTCCCTAAATATGTTGGGCTGAAATACTTTAGATTATGACCAGGTGATGACACAGGGATGTTCATTCAAGCACAGGCAAACACTGAATTAGTAGTCTTCAGGAAAGTTACCTTATTTGGCCTGTGCTTCCAGAAATCAAGTTGTTATAGAATAATTAATTTTGGGGAAGCAATTATGAGAGGCTTCTATAGCAGAGACAGGAGGTGAAATAACAGATGTTGTTATCAACGAACAGCAGATGTTTGCCAGTGAGCCTGGATCTGTGGTTTTAATTCCCAAAGTAAAATGATTTTCTAAAATAGAGTAGAGCCTGGTGTTATGAGCTCCCTCTGCAGAGCTGTTGCATACCATGATACTCACTGGGCAGGAAGATGCAAGTCACTCTGGTGAGGTTGCAGACAGCAGCCCGCATGGCCACTTCAGGGCCTGTGATGGGTCATTTTACCTTTATGGAAAAACCTTAAGAAAAATGGGGGCTGTGGTCCAGCACACTAAAAAAACTGTTGGAAATTGAAAAATAAAGAAAGAAGACAATGTTTCTAAATGATTGACGTATAGCATCAATTAAACAAAATAGTAATCACATTAAAGACAACTAAAAAGATACAGTGAAGAAGTAAAAGCCATCTATGGATGTATTTAATTCTTCAAAAAGAGTAACTAGTGCTAGCATGTCCTGAAGAATTTTTATCATTATTTTCACTTACATGTCCTTTATACAATAGCATGGAGAGCGCCTGTCCTGAAGCCTTCAATCTGAGTTTAAATTTTACAGCCAGAGGTAGACACTGGGTTATTTCGCTTTTATGTAACAAACACTCAGTGAATTGAAAAGGAAATGACTTATCCAAAAAAAGATTAAATAACTGGGTCTTGAAAAGCAGGCAAGACCCTCTCAATTTTCAGAAAGAACTGAAGGTCACTGAGATACAACTTGGAAAATCTTATTAAATATCACATCATTTCTCTCATATGAGAAACCAAGATTAAATAAAGAGCAAGATGAAAGGTAAGTAATAATAAAGGGAGGAACAAAAGGGAAGGTGACTAAGAGAAGAGGACATAAAAAAGGATGAAGATATGTTATGTACATGTACCAATTCCCCACGAGAAATGTGTAATTGTTGTGTATCGCAAACATGTCAGGACAAGGAAATAAAAACTGAAAACAGCAGACAGAAACCATGGTGTGGGAGATAGCCCCGTGGTGCAGCGCTTGCCCAGGGTATATGAGGCTGTGGTGTGAGTCCCAGCACAGCAGGGAACATAACACAAAGTGAAAATGGGACCCACATAAAACGCACCGACAAGAGACCAGCGAGCAGCACATGAGTGCCATCACCCAACTACATGACGCACCCCTAGCGAACCTTCAGTGCTCCCTTACTTCTCAGGTGTGACAGAGGAGCGTGTGGCTTTATGGTTTCTCTGCTCTCCGTATCTCTCATCCACAATGAGGACTTGTGTGGAATTCTTTCTGTGACATGTGAGGATTTCCCTTAACTTTTGGATAAGAGAGAAGACAGAGATAAAATGCTGGGAGCAAGCTGATTCTTCCCTTTGGTTCACAAACGTGCTGTCTTTATACCCACAGGGGGAACTCGTGACTGAGAAGCCACCTCTGCCAACTTCTCACACATGTTTTCAAAGTGGCAAACACTGATTGCATGTAGAAAGTATTGGGGAAATATAACAAAAATAGCAACGTTCCCAACCCAGACATCCTTTCTACTAAAGGAGCAGAGAAAGAGAGTAGTTAATCACCAAACAAGCAATAAAGTAGAGGGGGATGCAAGTCACAGACAACGATTAAGAGGCTGCAAGGACAGCAGGAGATTTCAGCCCTTTCCATAAGCACGCACACGCCATTCACGGCACGCACCTTCCCCATGTAGACATCAACTCCTCTTCTAGTCACCGGCTTGGCAGTGTCTGTGTTTCTCAGGGTTCATCCTAGATTCCCCTGACAGTTGTCATCTTGTGTTAGTAAATTTACTCAGAGGAGAAACAAATTATTATATTTTCATAACGAGAAGTGGTTTTGCACCTCGGGGAAGGTGCCCACCTAACTGAGGCCACGGCCTTCCCACAGAAAATGAGTGCTGGCTTCTCTGTCCCCCTCATGACTACACTTCAAAGGTGGCTCTTAGGTCCTTGAGAAAGATATTATAAGGCCGTAAAGCTGACAAAAATCCTATCTAGTTCTCAAGAGGATCTATATGCATTTCAGAGAGAGGAGCGAGTGCTTCTGATTGGCAACTTTTCTAAAGTAAATGCCCTAAGAAAGTGGAGCAAAGGAGAATATCTTATTTTACACAGAGGCAATCCAACTTCTTAGCTTCAGTATTTGTTTTCAGAAAAACTGACCTTCATTTTCATTATTGCGGAGCATTTGACTTGACAAAAATCTTGTAGCTTTTTGCCTCCAGAAAGATATTATAAGGCCGTAAAGCTGACAAAAATCCTATCTAGTTCTCAAGAGGATCTATATGCATTTCAGAGAGAGGAGCGGGGAGGAAAAGCAGGGAAGGAAAGAGAAAGGAACAGCAAAAATAAAAGCAGGACTTGAAAAATTTTAAAAATTTGTATTGGTGCACATTTGCAGGAATAATGATTACATTCCTCATGACGAGTTAGTACATGTACATAATGTCTGTCAATTCTTTTTAAATTTCCCTCTCCTTCCTCCTCTTTTCCCTTTTGCAAAAGATCTATCTGTAAGAAGACAAAACTAATACATATCATCATAGAGCTTGGTGGCCCACACAAAGGTTCACATCTAGTTAAACAGTAGGAGCATCAGCCCTCATGACCCCTTCCGCTCATTCAATGATGTCTTTTATTATAGCATTCTGACTGTCTGTCTGCTGATTGATTTGACTGACAAACCCTGGTCCCTGGGTTGGGTGAAAGGTTACAGAGAAAATTATTCAAAGTGATGTAACTGCCCTGGCTGAACTGAGCTGGGCAGATGCTGATTTGCCAGAGACAGCGAGAGTGTCATGAAGGAAACAGGATTCCACATGTGGAGTCACCAGAAAATCATCTATACCAGAGACAATGCCATTGCTAACTGTGGGTGCTGCAGGATTCTCCAACAATGTACCAGAGGGATAAATAATGGCTAAAAGTGCTTCAAGCTGGTCTTGAGAGATGGAAAATGTTCATCAAGTGAGAGGTAATACAGGAGGGCAAGAGAATAGCACCATGTTCAAAGGAACCTAGAAGTCAGTTTGCAATTCTGCTTCCCTCCAGGTTTCACCCTCAGGGCCTTCTGTGGGGCTGGAGGAAAAGCATATGCCAGCCACCCCCTCCAGAGGCATCCATGTGTTAGGCAGCCACCCACCCAGCATCGCTGTGTGCTGCATCTGCCTCTTGAAACTGAACCTCGGGAGGCTGTGTGGGTGCCAAGGGTCGAGCCATGAAGATCTCTCAGTCATCAAGGTCTACTTGCGTGTGTTCTGCCCAGGGACCTGACGGCTTACTGTCATCCAGAAGGAAGACCTTTAAAAGGGCTGTTTTAACACAGTTCTCACTTTCACAGTTCTGAGCCAGTGAGTCCATAACCTTATTAACACTGACCTCCCGCCGTTTGCCCTGAATATTGCAGCCAGAGAGTTGCAACTGCATCAGGTGAACAGGCGGACTGAGGATGAGAGACAGGCAGAAGTTCTGGAAGAGCATGCGAGTCATGGAGACAGCTGCTATTCAGATTGGCTCAGGGCTGTAGGAAGAAGAGCCTAAGGTCAGATGGTTATTTTTAAAAAGAGACTGGGAGTTTGATTATTTTAACCTGAAGTTTTCTGATAGTATGTTAGTGAATAATTTATAAGAATGTTGCATGGACCAAATAAAATATATATTTGCTGCAAATCCAACTCTGGGACTGTCATGAGCCATACGCCCATGAGGACAGATGTCTTATTCCTGCCTTTCGTTACCTATGATGCGCACTGCAGTGCCGGCCGATGTTAGGCTTCAGTAGAGATTCACCAGCTCAGGGGCTGGCATCTCCCTTCTGGCAAGGTCAAAGTGGTCAGCATGGTTGGTTCCTGTGTTTACGAGGGCTTTCCTGACCTACCCCCTTTACCCCCACTGGAGATCTGAAAGTTGAGATCTATCCGGATGCATCTCTCTTCCTCTCTTCCTATCTCTCCCAACTTTTAACTGTTTGTCCAGACTCAGAATAAAAAGGCCTGTAAATCTTGGCCTTTCCAGAAGTGTTAGCCCTTCCTCAGCTGGCCTATGTCAGACTGGTAGACAGTCTGAAAATAATAAATCGTAATAAGGAAGAGAAGTAAAGATAGGCCTAACCTTATTCTGAATTTGCCAATTCAAGTCTTTTTCACTCATGCTTTTGAAGCATTAGTAAAAGGGCCTAAGAAAATATGTGCATTTAATTTTTGACTAGGATCTCATAATTCTCTGATATTCAGGAATAGGTAGAGGTGTTTTGGATATCCAGTGGGCTTCAGAATACTCCTGTGGTGATTCCAGGGTTACAATGATAATCATGCAAGCGTCAAAGACTGGGGCTTCAGAAATTACACATGACACTCCAGGGGTGTGCATAGTCAGCCTATTAGCACAGAGTGTAACTTATGTCCATTTAAACCAACAGATTTTGTCTCCAAACAAGATCCATCTAGACTAGATAGGGATCCAGTTTCGGGCAGTAGGGGGCCTTTGTGTCTGTGGAACTATTCTAGCATCTTGGGATGTGGGGTGAATTCAGAAAAGGAAGGCAGAGCCCATGATTTTGCATGTGCTCACTGCTGACATGCTCATGTCCAGCTCTGCTGGGGCACTCTCAAGGAGAGAGCAAATCTGTACACTACCCGGGACAGGTGGTCTCACCTCCATAGGACCCTAACATCTTTTCTCTGCAGGCTACTCAGAGTTGCTGGACACTCTCTCCTTCTTCTGCCCAGAGGTCTGGAGCTTTCTTTTTTTTTTTTTCATAAAAACCCATCCTTAAACCTCTTTCAAACTTTCCTGTTTCCTGGAAACAGGGATAACTGTGTTTCATGCAGACATTAAACCTATTCAAATTTACATCTGCAAATATATACATTTATACTTGCTTTTTGTTTTTTTGCAAGTGAAGATGATTTATTATTTAAAACAGTTAAGCCATTGGATTAGGCCACAAAAGATAAATACTGTTTAGAACACATATATGCATTTTGTGTGCTGTATATATGTGTCCGTCTGGTTTCTTAAAAGCTGGATAGAATTCAATCTTAAGGGCCCCACCCTAACGATCTAATCTTTTCCCAATCACTCTGGAAAGTACTCGTCTCTAAATAACACAGCTGAATTAAATAAATTTCCACTCTTTCCCCATCACACAATGGGGATTAGATTCAACACAGAAACAGAGGAACTCACACAAACTATAGCTGTGGTGCTTTTGCTTGCAGGTGAGAACTACTCAGCTCGATTCTTTTGTTTTTTGATATAATGAGAGAAGAGAAGAATTCACTGGGTCTAACATGAAATTTTAGGATAGATGAGTCTAGGGCTCACTTTATGTTCACCAGTACACTCTGTCTTTGTTTCTGTGTATGTGTGCATGTGTGTGTGTGTGTGCATGTGTGTGTGCTTGTACATGCATGCACATGCTCTTGATTGCTCCATGCTCTGGCAGGCTCTGCTTTTTATGTAAAAGAGAAAGATCTTCATTGCACAGTTATTTTAGCTTGCGATGTTCTGAAGAAAGAGACTTTTCCTCATCCAGCCTCCATACAAATGGCCCCTGCTTGGTCTTGCTGTGTTACCTTCCTGCCCTGTGGAGAGGCTGCACCTCTTGACTGACAACTTCCTTCCTGGGCCACAGAGTGTATGGGAAGGCTGACCTGAAAGGAAGCTTACAGGGAAAGAGGCAACAGGCTGTGACCATGCCTAACATGCTGGCTTTACTCTCAGGGAGTGATTTTGACAGCTTCCGGCAAACAGGTATGGACAAGGCTTCTTTTTTACTCATGGTCTTTACCTAAAATTATGTTGATGAAGCTCAGCTTCTGAAAATGCAATTCAAGTCCACGTACCTGGGTGACATGTTCTTGTACTAGAAGATTAGAGAATCAGCATAGAATGACAACACAGATGCAGTTATTGGAAATTGTAATTAATTATTGTGATTAAGGAGTACTTAACCTATGGTTTAATTACATCTCTCAGATTTTTTTTTTCAGATTATCATCTGTGCCTCAGGTCTAACCAGAGATATAAGACTTAAATACAACATTCCTTGGATTTATGTTAGAGCTCTCACCCCAAATACACACATCCTTAAAATACCTTGAACATTCATACTGAGTAATTTCATGTAGGAATCTCTTGTGGGAACATCTTTGGGCTTTAAATGAATATGATTATGAGCTGCTCCCAACACTATCCAGTCACAGCACCCTCTTGACAAAAGTGAAATCAAATTGCTCCTTCCTCCATAGATAGAATGCCCAAAGACTGCATTAGATCTCACTATTCTGAGCCTAAATTGAGATTCTCCTGAATTGACAATGACAAAGAATGAAAATAGTGGTGACAAAATTTAGGGTAGTGGAAAATATGGTCAGGAACATGTGCTCCATACAAAGCACTAAAGTCTGGCATCCAGTCTTAGCCCACAGATCTTCCTACAGTCTTAGGCATCCAACTTTTTTTTGTCATCAGTTAGAATATGTATTTTATACAGGTCATAATTCTTATAGTAGAAAACCCATAATGTACCATAACCCATGCCGATTCAACTTGAATCTTCAGTATAAACAAATTCAACAAAGTCTTTTAAATGCAATTTCTTTTGGGTTTACTGCAATACTCTTTGTTATAGTGTATGTCTTGTAGATTCCAAGAAATCTCAAACATATTATTTCCAAGATAAACTATTATGAGCTGGGCATATTTTGTTTGCTCATAGATATAAAATGCAACAATAGACATATTTTTAAAATAGAGGGCTGCATTAATCTTATCCATGAAGTAGAGAGGTGTAGGTTTGTAATTGTGAAGAACAAACACCAAAACCAGTGAACTAAGTGTTTTTTCTCCTTTTGATAGGCTGCAGGTCTTATTCCAATTTTTCTTACATGGTCTAACACAGAACATGAGTCCTTCAGAGCAAGGATCCCAGCTGTTTACCAGATTCAGCTCATCATTCCCTCCCAAAGTAAGCATAAAAGTAATTGTCCTTTAATTTACTTGTTATTATATAAAACCCAGCCAAGAATTCATTAAGCCTTTGTTTTCGAAGATCTTCATAAAAATTATCTAAAATTATCTCTTTCAGAAGTAATATTATCCAATTCTCAAACCTGCTGCAAATGTAATTCTTCTCTCATTTTATATTTTGCAATGGTACTAAGATTTGGTTTCATGATAGTGGGATTCCCAAAGTGCAATTTTATTGGTTATAGAATCCGGATTCTTTATTATTTCAAGATCTTCTGGGCTTACAAAAGTAGCCTCTTCAACTGGATTGTCCTCTCTAGGATGCAGTGATATCTTTGGAATCTTTTTTTCACCAATATTTTATTTTAGAATTATGCTCAGCAATGTGCCCATTTACATATTCAAGTTTCAGCTTAATACTAAGCACATCTTTTTGATCTTGAATGGCTTTTAGGTCTTAAAGCAGATGACAGTGTTCCTTCTGGGTCTCTGGGGAAAATCTCTGCAGCATTTGTATTTTTTATGATGTCTATTGCTTTGTCCTTAAGATTTCTTTGTTTTGCTGTTAAGTCATTTATTTCCTTCTCAGTATCCTTTCTTTCTTTCTCCATGTGAAACCCAGAGCCCTGTGCCTTTTTAAGACCTCTGTTGGGCACCCAGATTTTTGAGCAGCTTTTAGTTGGTGTCTTCTATGTATACACACCTGTACTAGAGGCTTTGTGAGATGAAAAATCACAGGAGACATCATTTGCTCCATTTGCGTCTTGTCATTGCCATCACTGCAGTATGTGCTGGGCACAGGCTTAAGTGCCTTTTACCTTTTGCCTCATTTAATTCTTATCCCAAGTCTACACGTAGTCCATTAGCTGCGACTCTCAATCACAGACCAGAGAAGCCCAATTCAAGCTTCAACCAGAGCAGCAGCAGCAGCAGCAAGAGCCTTGCCTTCACCACGGCCTTGTTTCTGGGACAATATACTGGTGAAATCCTAACTTACAGGAGAAAAGGTTTATTTTGGTTTATACTTTTTAGAGATTTCAGTCCATCTTTGGCTGGCTTCAAGGCAGAAACAGCATGGCAGAGGGGCATGGTCGGCGAAAAGAGGCTCATGTTGTGGTTGCCAGAGAAAGAGGCAGGAGCCCCCTTTCCCAGGTTGTGCCCTGAGGGATTTGCTCTTC
The DNA here is from genome assembly GCF_034190915.1 of Cavia porcellus. Taxonomy (NCBI): domain Eukaryota; kingdom Metazoa; phylum Chordata; class Mammalia; order Rodentia; family Caviidae; genus Cavia; species Cavia porcellus. Next base: position 83,093,954 of record NW_026947485.1, on the reverse strand, counting down.
TGACCAGGCCCCGCCCCCTAAGAGTGCACTCAGCTGCTATACTCACTAGGGGATGAATCCACGGATGAGTAAGCACCTCCATGATCAAACCATCCTCCAGAAGCCCTACCCTGGGTGCCTGAGACTTCTGGGGAACACTCCAGAAGTAAACCATAACAAGCTTCAAAAATACAGACAGGTAGGTCTAGATGATTCTGAATAGTTCTAGTGAGCATGCTTTCCGCTTACAACAGAACTGATTGATGCCTGCAGCCCTAGCAGCAATAAAAGACTCTTACTTCTCTGGGAAACCCAGGGAAGGACACCTAGTAACCTAATGTAGCTCATTTGTTTGTCCTCTAAGTAATTACTGGAGCCAGGGAGATGGAATGTTCTTCTTGGCCAATTCTGTCCATAATATCCAAAGTAATGTCTCAGGTACCAAATCCTATGATTAGCACCCTGCTAGAAATTTTCATTGTGTTGCAGAAGGGGCAAACAAACAAAAAACAGATACCCACAACAGTGTCATTGATAATTTAACAATGACAATCTTGAAATTTACATTATCCAGGAAGAAGCGGCCAAATTATATTTGATTCCACCTTTTAGCAATTTTAAAGCCAACATTTTAAACTATTGAGCTGCATTGCCTTCTTACATCCTATCTTACAGAAAGCTGCTATAGTTTATAGTGACTAAAATTACCATACAAAAATCCAGATAGTTGATAAAAAAAGAGTATATAATTAGATAATGGAAAACCAGGTTCTTCATTTAAATTCTGTGAGCATATCAAGTAAAGAACACTAGGTGGTATAATGAATTGTAAAATAGGTATTAGAGGAAAAATATTTTAAGTAGACTAGCTAATTAGAAAGCAGAGGGGGAAACACCATCTTTCTTAGTTATGTTTAACTATATTTAACTATATTTTCCATTTTCTGCCAGAAGTTTATCTTTAGTCAGTAGTGTAAACTTAGATCTGAGGGGAAGTGGTTCTACTCCAGCCCAGCTGCTGACTCCTATTTGACTTAGACACATTCATATCCTAGTTTGTTTCCTTGTCTATAAAATACTGGCATTGACACTATATCCACCATTTTCACAAAATTCTCATGGGTTTTAAACAGAAGCATGTAGTGGTTAATTTTAGGTGTTACCTTGACAAGATTAAGAAATACCTATTGAGCTGCTAATGCTTTATTTCTTTGTATGTCTGTGAGGGTGTTTGCAGGGGACCTGGCATATGAGTCTGCTTGGACTCCAGGGAAGATCTGCCCTGTTGGTGAGCCGGCATCATCCAACTGGCTGGGGGCTGAGACAACAGAAAGACAGAGGAAAGCCAAAGTACCCTCTTTTCTTCTTGGAGCTGAGATACCTTCCTTTCCTGCCGTTGGGTAACAGAACACCAGGCTCCCCAGCCTTTGATTGCTAAAACCAGTGAATTCCTTAGCTCTCATCTGGGTTCGTGTGTGTGTGTGTGTGTGTGTGTGTGTGTGTGTGTGTGTGTGACACCACTGGCATCCCACGTCCATCTTTCAGATGGAGTGCCTTGGGACTTGCAACTTCTATGGTCACACGGGTGAATTCCCCTAATAACTCCTTTCTTATATTTCTGTATATGTATCCTGTCTCTGCACTGTCTCTGGAGAACCCTGACTTTTACAGAGAACAAATATGAAAGTGTATTAAAAAGCCAAACTCACTGTCTAAGTGGATGACAGCACTGTTATTTCTTTTTTTTTTTTCTTTTTTTTTTTTTTTTGTCTTTTTCTTTTTTATCGGTACCGGGGATCGAACTCATGATTGCCTGCTTGCAAGGCAGGCACTTATGCTGCTGAGCTAAATCCCCAGCCCTGGCACTGTTATTTCTTATTACACATTTCCTCCTGGGCATAAAGCAGAGCATAGCTTTTCCTCAGTCTGATACTTTCTGAAATTAGATGGAAAGTGAAACCATACAACAACTGCAGTTTTATAAACAGATGCATGCAAGTAAAAATTATACCCCAAAATTTATCTCTATTTTTATCCTGTCCCAAACTGAAGCTATTCAACTCAGTGTTCTCATTTCCAGTTAATCCATAAGGAAAGTTATAAAGTAAATTCTGTGCCTCAGAATAATTTGCTAGTAACAAATTCAACATATTTTTCTTATGTTTACATGTGTTTGATAAGCAGGTTGATTCATTTTTCTTTTGTCAACTTGATAAGATTGAGAAGAGCACAGGACGTTGGTAACCCACAGGACACTGGACACACTTTTGGGCATGTCACTGAGGGCGTTTCCAGAAATAATGGCATATGGGACAGCAAATGGAGGTGAGGAGACCTGCTTTGAATATAAATGCCATCAATCGCCCAATAGGCTGAGGCCTCAGAGGGAACAAAAAACATGAGGAGGAAGCCAGTCAATGCTTTCTCTTTCTCTCTCTCTCTCATTCTCTCTCTCTCTCTGTCTGTCTCTGTCTCTCTCTCATTGCTTGCAACACATGAGCAGTTCTGCTTCACTATACCCTCTCTATCATGATGTTTTATGTCACCACCGGCCCAGGGACTGAAACCTCTGCAAATCTGAGCAACTCTGCAGTTGATTTACTCTGTTACTTTCCTTGTCAGTGAAGACACCAGAAGTATCTCATTGGATGCCTCTTTCCTGATGATTAGAATAGATTCATCTATCTCACCTGCATCTTCCCCAAAAAACTCTTTGAATCTTCCTCCAGTCTCTTAGTAACTTCAGTCGGTATGAGGAATCAATTTAAACTAAATCATCAGCCAGTACTCTAAGCAAACAAGGGGAATCCTGCATTTTGTAAATAATTGGATAAAAGAATAAATCTAGAATGTGGTGGGTAAAAGCAATGAAGTTAATATTTAGTAAGTCCTGTAATGAATGTTCACATAGCTAGGAAAGTGGTGGGCAGGATGTTGGCAAAAGGGAAAGACAGTCCTTGTCAAAGTTAGTCACTGCCAAGCTAAGAATTAAATTTTGCCTGAATCATCTGTCATGGCTCACACCTGTAATCCTACCACTCAGGAGATGAAGGCAGGAAGATCGCTGTGAGTTTGAAGCTACCCTGGGCTACATAGCAAGCTGGTCAGCCTCACCTACATAGTGAGACTCTGTTACAAACAAACAAACAAACAAACAATCAAGCAACAACAACAAATTTTGCCTGAGGCAAGTACTAAGCTGTTCAGGTGTTTTTACAAGTTTTTGTCATGCAGAGTACTGTGAATATTTTTCAGATCTCACTTTGTAATGAAACAAATGACCAACCCTCCGAAAACACTACTTGTGAGATCCTGTGGTGTCAAGGGCAGAAGGCTGAGTTTGGCCTCAGGGTTGTACTCTCTGGGCGGGGACATTGACCTCTGGGCTCCCAAAGGGCAGGCAGAAGGATTCTTGCTTTCCTTTCACTGTGCCCTTTCTTTGGATGCCAGGCTAGGAATAAAATAATTAAAAGAATTCTGAAAAGAGGACTGACAATACATACAGCAAAAAGACCATGGGTATACATGCATACACGTGTAAACTAAAAACAGGACTAAAACTGTTACCAGTGGAATTTCAGAAGAGGAAGGTTTAGATACGAAGCCTCTGCTTTTCATCACAAACACATCTTGGACTTTTACTTCACCATAAGCATATGTTACTTTATTATAAATACTCTGATACAAATTGAGGGAAATAACATAAATATAGCATAGACTAAAATGCCAAAAATTGACATCAAAAGTGAACTAAATATGCAAACACTGGTTTGGAGTATATGAATCTACATTTTACAAAAATCCCCAGAAAACCTCATTATTCTTTCAGATTTTTATTTATTATTTTCCTAAATATGCAATACATGTTGTAATAATGAAAAGAAAGAAAGTACTCAAAAGGATAGAACAACTAGGGTGGAGGAAAGGAAAAAGGAAGAAAGGAAAAGATTACATGTACGTTGGTAAACACATATAAATGTACGTATGTATATGTATGCTAGATTGTTAACTATACTACGAATGTCTGTTAATTCATCAAAAAGAACAGTTTATGCTGTCACTGTTAGACTGATCACTTTTGTACCTAGGTTTTGTGGCCTGAACAACTTCTAAGACAACAATATGCAATATATTAACTAGTGTTAATTTCCTACTTTTGTTTTGAAATTCTGTAAGGATAAACTGATAGGTTTTAAATTTAAAAAATTAAAATATGAATTTAAACAAATAATTTTTTTCTTCTGCCCTCAATGGTGCTGGTGCTTTTGGGTATACCTTGAATGTGAATTTTGAAATGAAGACATGGGAAAGAAGAATCTGAGAAGCAGGGAGAGTGGTGTGGACAGTGCTGAGCTGGTGTGATGAGGGGTGGAAAGAGGGAAGATACTTTTCATACTCAGAGTCTTCTTTGGACTTCTTGTAGTAACTACTCCTGTCTGGTTTCTGACATCAGCTTTCTCTCTCCTACCCACTGGACAGATTTACCTTTCAGTATTCCATCAGTGAAATGTTTTGGAAGACTTTAAGAGGATACTGGATTGGAAACCACTTGAAATAGATCAATCTATTTCTTTCTCTGATTAGGCTATTTCCTTGGCTGTTCTCTGTGAAGGCATAGTGTTAGGAGAGTTAGTAGCATTACAAAACTCTGCCTGTTGTCAGAGTACAGCAGAGAGTAGAGTTTTATGAATTAAAATGTAACGTTGAAAACAACAATTAACTAACTAACCAACCTTCTGGCCATAATTCAGATAGGTGGAATTACACTTCTGGCAATCTTCTTCAAATAGAAATAAAAATTAGAGCAGTAAAAAGGATGATGCCTCTTTCAATTCCACTCAGAGACATTTCTATCCAAGGGAATGATTAGGGGAAGTCCTGCAGAAACAGTAAAGGCATCAGCAGTGTCCTTCCAGAAATACCTTCTTGTGGCTGCTGGCTAATGGCTTTTCTTAGGAAATCTGGTTGCATGTTTTTCCACAAAAAATGACACCCACGATGGGTAAAGTTCTAGATAGGGGACAAGACAGACTCCCTTACCCTAAATGGATAGTGCTTTGTGGTTTTGTGTGAATTTCTGTGCTGCTGACTTCTTGCTCTGATTTTCCACATGCGTATTTGTCCAGGGTGGAAGAGACATTAGTAGGGCATGGAGAGTGGACATTAATTAAACAGACAGTCCTGTTAAGCTCTGAAGACATTCTAAAGACAGGGAAGTGGTTGGTCTGGAGTTCACAAAAGCATTCTTAGATTGGGATGAATCTCTTCTCTTCTTTTCTACCTAGAGGGTACACCCCATAGGATGGCCTTACATTTATGGGAGAATAGATATCACAAACTATGTGTCTAATATGTGAAGAAAATGTGGTATATATACTATATATATAAATAGGTATATTATGATAACTGTATATAATGAAATATATATATGTATAGTGGAATACTCATAAGGCTTTAAAAAGAAGGAAATCTGCTATCATGACAACAGGGATGTTATGGCTTGTGTTTAGAAGTCTCCCCAAAGCCTCATATGATCATAAGTGGACTTTTTCAGAAGTAGCTGGTTCTAGAGTGTGTGATTGATTCTTGATGCAATGCTGGGGTTAAGGTTGTATGATTACTAAATCAGTTCACTGAGTGGTTTGGCATCACCTTAATCCTAGTAGCCCAGAAGGAATACAAAAGGGACAGAATGCTCTTCTGTTGTACAGAAAATTAATATTAGATAAGTTTGCCCAGGATGTCCGCTAAGACTAAGGAGACATATTCAACAGGCCAGAAAACAGAATACTTCTTTCTTTATCTAAATCTCTGTCTTTGTTGCCCTTGTGTAATTGATGGCCTTAGATATCACAAACTATGTGTCTAATATGTGAACTTAAAATGTAACTTAAAGTGGAACAGGACACTTTTCTTTTGTATAAGCCATGCTTTGTATAACTGATAGCCTTATTTTTCAATGACATTTTCCCCTTTATTTATAACTTAAATTCATTATTTCTTAATCTATTGTTTTTCATTTTAAAAACAAACAAAGGATAATGTGATAGAGAATTTTAAAAAAAGAAATAGGGAATTACCATTATTTAATATATTTCATATTGTTATCTTGAAAGTAGTTATTCAGATTATAAGATTTAGGCATGAAAAAAGTGATCAAACAATCAGACAATGAAAACACAAACTGTTTTTTCTGATTAACAGAGATTAGTAGTATAGTTATCTATTTTGTATGTGTTTGCATACACACATATGTATACATATGCGTGTGTATATGTATATATGATCTTTCCCCTTCTTTCTTTTTCCTTTCCTCTATCCCAATTGTTCTTTCCTTTGAGCATTTTCTTATTCTTTCATTTTCACAAAATCAATTGTGAATTTTGGATCTTATTTGGCACCTGAAGTATTTAGACTACCCTAACAACCCACGATAGCACCCAGCCCTCCAGTCGCATGCCCCAAATCTGCTTTTGTACCTCCCTGCTTACTTTCCCTTTAAAAGTCCTGAAGCCCTGTCTAGTGGGGCTCTGGTTCTAGAAGAAATCTTAATCAGAAGCCCACTGGAGTAATAAGCTACCTCTTTTTTATTTTTTTAAAATTTTATTTAAAGAAAGACTAAGCAAAACAGAAAATGGGTAGAAATAATACATATGTTCAGAGAAAAAATAAAAAGTAAGAAATCACTAGTTCATGTTTACATACTGTCCTTTTACAAATAGTTGTTCAAGATGCAAAAGTGGAACATATAAAGTGGGAAATCAAACAGCGAGACTGCAAACAGTTCTGTTCAACTATCCATCAAAAACTTAGAAATATGGTTATTAATAAGATACACTTACATACATGCAGTTATCCATATCTTCATTTATGTTGAGATTGAACAAACCCAAACAGGCTAATATCACTCTGAACAAAGGATAATGCTATTCCTGGGTTTCACATTATGACACTCCAGGATCAGCACTGGGTAGTTTAGTGTCTCTTTTTCTTCAAAGTATCTGTTCATCTCATCATGTGACATAAGATCAATTCTCATAAACTGTTTATGGATTCTACACATGCATGAGTCTTAACATGTATTTCTATCCTTTCTATGTTAGAGGGAGAAACAAAACAAAGCAAGACAAAACAAAGCATATTCCTATAAATACATGAAACTAAAAAGATATATAAGACCATTGTACAAGGAGTTCTATCATAGTTCCTGTGTTGTGTCTTGTTATCTTCAATAGAATTGGCTATATCATCAGACATAGTATAATTGAATATATCAGTACATAACAGTATTAATAAAAACACAACTTTGTATATTGTATAAAACTTCAAAAGCAGGTAGTTATCAAAACAGAATGTGTATTGTAGAGTCTTGTCATCTTCAGTGTAGTTGCCTATACTCTCAGACATGGTACTATCAATCATATCAGTTTTGAATAAAATCTGCGGATACCAAATAGCAATCAAACAAACCTGATTTAACTAAGATCAGTCATGAAAAAACAGTATAAGTCACACAGGGCTCCAGATTAAGAAAATAGGAAATTAAAGATGAAAATCTATCTAAGCAGAGTGGTGGGAGTAATGTGGGTTTTAAATCCTGATACACTATTAACAATATCTTCTGCCATCTTTTTTAAGACTCTCCCTCCTCTTTCACTTTCCCAGGGTGCACTGTGCATTTTTGGGTCTGACCAAGACCCTTGGTTTTAAATCGGGGTGGAAGGAAACCTGAGTGGTTGTGAACCTTCTTTCTCCTGGACTTGATCTCTAATTGTATTCCTTTATCTATTAAAGCCTGTCTTTCCAACCTACCCACAAATACTGGTCTAGTTGCCCCTATTACTCTCTAGTTCTCTGTCACATAGGGCATTGTTTTCTCATATTTGATTTTCAGTCCATGAACTCTTTTTCATGTTAATTATATTTCCTAAAAATAGCATCTCGGTGGACCCTGCCTCCTGGTCTAGTCTATCTGTGGTTCTTTCTTTTATAGTGTATCAAGGCCATTTATATTAGAGATTATAATCAACCTTCTCTGCCTCATTTTTGTTATGCTCTTTTTTTTGCCATCAGTTGTTTGCTTATCTTCTTCATTCTGTTTTCTGCTCCATTCACTGAGGCTTCTCTGCCACTGTTCCTGGAATCCTAGTACTTTTGTGTCTCTCTATAATGCCCTGCAATGTTCTCTGTATAGTTGAATTGGTGGTCGCAAATTTCCCAAGTGGATACTTCTCCAGGGTGGCCTGGGGCTCTTTTCTTCTTTGTCTTGGAATCATGTTGTTTCTCCATTAATTTCTGGAGACAGAATAAATTACCTCTTAACCTCCTTGATGCTGTTGCTTCCTGTTTTTGGTCTTTTTTTTTTTTTTTTTTTCCGGTACTGAGGATCAAACTCACAAAATTGCACTTGCCAGGCAGGCACTTGTGGCACTGAGGTAAATCCCCAGGCCCCTGGTCTGTTTTTCATAACAGTTGCTTTGCTACTTTCTGGGGCCCATGAACTATTTTCTTCTCATTGCTTTTGCTGTATTCTGCCTGCCATGACCTCTCCTTTTCTGGAGTCCCCTTTGCCAAGCCACCTTGCTTTGGATCCAGCCGATTATGGACTGAAACTTCTACAAACTGTGGGATAAACAAACCTTTCCTCCTTTACCTTGGAGTGTTAGGTATTTTGTCTCAGCAAGAAAAGAAAAGTAACTAACCCAGGGTATAAAGGTAGCAGACACTGTGCTATGTGAAATCTAAAAAATCAGTGGTGATATCCCTGGCCAGCAGTGGTCCAAGGATGCAGTGCTTCAGTTGGGATGATAGAGTTAGAGATCTATTGCACAGCAGGTGACAACAGTAAATAATGATGTCTTCTTGCATATTGCTACAGGAGTAAACATGAAATGTTCTCACCACAAAACATTAGTGGAATAATGTGCACATGAGTTTGATTTGATCATTTCACAGTGTTTCCAAATATATTGTACTCCACAATTACACATAATTTTTGTCAATTGCACCTTAAAGTGTGTGTGTGTGTGTGTGAGTTTTAGTGTTTTAAGAAATTGAATTCTTTCAACTGAAAATATTTTAAGTTTGATCTACCATGGATCTTCATTTGAACTTTTGAAGAATTGGTACAGGTTCAGGGCAGTCAGGATCACACAGTACAGAATTTTAGGTACTAAACTGGGTGTGATGGTGAACACCTGTGGTTCCACTGCCTGCTGAGAAGGATGGCAAGTTTGAGCCCAGCTTGGACAACATAGCAGTTTAGCCAGACTCTGTCCCAAAACCAGAGCCAAAGCCAACGCCAAACCAAAGGAGAGGGCTTTGTCATTTAATCACTTTTAAATTCAGATAGCAAACAAGTCCCTAGAGTAATATCCTCTACACAGAGATGTCAGTGTCCAATATTGGCCCTGAAGCTGGCTAACATTATTTAACTTTATTCCAAGACATTATAAGGCATGTGTTGCCAGATCTTGGTCATTCAGGTGAAGGCAAAATCAGTGCTGGTGGATACTTCTCCAGAGTGGCCTGGGCTCCTTTCTAGGTACCAGGGCTACAAAGATAAAAGTCAGTATTGTGCTTTGTGTCCAGCAACTCTGTCTTCAAGAAGTTTGTGGTTCTTTGAAGAAGCCCAAATACATGCCCACAAATATTTAAAGGGTGGTTTTGAAGAATTAAAGGAAAATGCTTTACAATGGGGCAAGGCATAGAGTGAGAAGGGTATTTTAGGAAATCAAGAAAGCCAGCTCACACAGGATGGATTATCCACATTAATTTTTGTGCAAGCCAAGGCAAATTTGCTCTCTAGGTCAGGTCAAGGTCTCAACAGCCAGAGAGCCCAGGGAATCACTGTCCTAGGATGCCCTGGAAGCTGTTGGGTCCCAGAGTCTGCTTGCTAGAGGAGCTGAGGGTCTGCAGTCCGCAGGGGCGCAGAGTGGTGCGGACAGCGGGGTGCACACTGGATCCTCAGCCTGGAGCCAGTGCCCAGGCTAGGCCTGCTGCAGCGAGGGCCCCCAGCTTCCAGCTGCAGCCTGCGAGGTGGCGCCTCCATCTGAGCAGGTGGTCTCCATCTCCCACATTGGCCCAGCTTTTATGAAGTCGGGGTGCTGAGCGCTTCCCTGCCTCCAACCAGAAGTCCCGCGCCACTCTCCAGTTAGGATCTTCTTTTTTCCTCTTTCCAGGATGGAAGTAGAGCAGCGCGAGGAGCTGGGTCCTCTGTGCCCTGTTGTCTTTGGGAGCGCCTGAGCTCCAAGGGCTGGCCAGCCCTCCAGCGGTCACCAGGCGGGGCTTCTGCCCCTCCCCCGCCCCCCGCCCCTCCCCCCCCGTCCCTGCGGCCCCCCCCTTCGATTTTCTTTCTTTTCTTTTTTCTTTTTTCTTTTTTTTTTTTTTTTTGAAATTTTATTTAAAAGGAAAAAGAGAAAACAAAACAAAACAAAATAGTGTAAGGGTACAAGTAATACAGAACTACAAAAAAAAAAAAAAAAAAAAAAAAAAAAAAAAAAAAAAACCAACCAACCAAACAAACAAACAAAAAACAAACCCAGTAAGAAATCACCAGTTAATAGATTACACATTATCATCTTAGAGATACTTGTTCAAGTCCCAGCTTCGCTTTTCTATGCTCCTTTCCTGTACACACCTCGCCTGGGCGTGGACCTAATTTAGGACTTTCGAGAGTATCTGGGGCTTAGGAGCAGAACCCAGGCAAATCCACCTGCTTGGAGCTGCAGGCGCTGAGGCCAATCAGCATGTGTGCAGATGGGTGACCCATGCATACTTAGCCTTAAACCACCCCTCCGCCCAGGACAGCAGCCTGAGGTGAGGTGAAGGTCTGGAGTCAGAGGAGTAAAGGAAAGGCAGAGAACATGGGTGCCTCTGGCTTGGGGCCAGCAGCAGGCTGTGTTCTAGAGCCTGGGCTCTTTTTCCGCAGATACATTTCCTTCTGCAGACCTCCCACCATCCCACTCAAACCCACGCCTGTAACTGAAGACCAGCATCAGGGTCACAGAGATGAAAGGGTTAAAAGGGTTACATTCCAGAGAGCCTGACATTTCTTCTGGAAACTTTCCCTTTTCTTGTTAAACTCTGTAGGGGGCTCGAATTAGACCCAGAAAGTGCTCTATGTAAGGTAATTTGGATCGCAAGCTCCTGGCATTGTCCCTTTTTCCCTGACAGGGGAGGAGGCATTCTATGGACCTGTCAATGTCCCTGGAAAACCCTGTTTCCAGAGGGAAGAACGGGGTCACCTCTTAGGACACAGGGCTTGGGATCAGAATTGCTGCGTTCCAGCTGGTGGCATTGTTCTCTGGTATGATCTGTTCCAGGAAGTTCTATGCCCTCCTGAGAGCAACTTGTCCCTTGTTTGTTTTGCCTGACCTCCTCTAGGAAGAGAAGAGCAGGACTTCAGCTCAGCTCCTAGCCCTTTCTGGGGGTGGGTGGGTCAGGACTCCTGGGCTACAGGAGGCTGAGACTGGGGAGAGTAGTTGTCAGTGGACTACAGCTAGACAAAGAGCAGGAAGGAAGGTTGGCTTTTTCAGGGAAAAGCTTTAGGTTTTTGAAAAATTATCCATCTTTTAAATCAGAGAGATCTATTGTAATGTAAGCTGGTCCAGGATATGTTAATTTCTTGGGGAATAAAACGGTCCTCTTGGATGCCAGATAGCTGAGGTCCTTTACACAGGGCTCAGCAAATAATAGGAACATTGGCATTTAGGAAGGATGCTTTCCATAGTATTTCCATTGTCATGGAACAGCCAGACATATTCCCAGAGTGATGTCACTTTTAATTGTGTTTATAGTCAGCTTATTTATTTTTTGATGAACTTTAAAAATTAGTGTTTTGTTTTTTTAGATCCTTCCAGTGCCCCTGGAGAGGGGCATTAATTCAAATCATGACAATAGCAGTTCTAACGTCACCAGTTAACTGTGCCTGGATTTGAACTTCTTGTAAATGTGTAGTAGTTTGGATCTGACATCTTTTGCTTAAGATTGTATTGTGAAATTGATCTATGACTTTCCTTTTAATAAACAGGTACGTGTGGAAAAAAGTTACATCATTTTGCAAATATCTTTGTTTTAAACTAACTAGTGTTCTACATATTAGTCTCTTGTCTGAGGGGCAACTGATGTTTTCCCACTCTGTCAGTTGTCTTTTCAGTCTATTGGTAATTTCTTTTACTGTGCAATAGTTTTCATAGGAAGAGGTTCCAGTTTTTGATTGTTTGTATTATTTTCCATAAGACCAGGATTTTGTTCACAAAACTCTTGCCTTTACCTATGTTTTTAAGAGTTGCCCCTATTCTCTCTTCTGGTAGATTGTGTTCCTCTTTTAAAGTTTCTGGTAGATTGTGTTTTTCTTTAAATAGATCTTTGATCCATTTTGATTTTACTTTAGTGCATGGTGAGAGACATGGCCTAGTTTTAGTCTTGGGGCATCTGGGAAGCCAGTTTTTCCAGTGCCATTTATTAAAGAGACAATATTTTTTCCAGTATTTGACCCTTTTGTCAAACATAAGGTGGCTGAGTGAGTTTAGAGTTGTTTCTGTGTTTTAATCTGTTCCGTTGATTCTCAAGTCTGTTTTTTGTTTTTTTTTTTTTTTACTGAACCATGCTATTTTTATCACTGTAGCTTTGTAGTATTATTTCAAATCAGGGATTTTGATGCCCCCTGACTTGCTGTTGTCACCTAGAATTGTTTGTGCTATTCTAGGGCTTCTCTGGTTCCAAATGAATTTGAGGAATGTTTTCTCTAGTTCTGTGAGGTATGCTAAAGACTCAATCCCAAAATGGGCATCTGAGATGAATATGCATGTCTCAGAGGGAGAACTCCAAATGGCAAACAAATATATGAGAAAATGTTCAGCATCATTGGTCATTTGAGAGATGCAAATTAAAACAGTCCTAAGATTCCACCACACCCCAGAAGGATGGGCCCTTATCAAGAAATCAGCCAATAACAAATGCTGGAGGGACTGTGGATAAGAGGAACCCTTCTCCATTATTGATGGGAATGTGGACTGGTATAACCACTGTAGAAATCAGTGTGGAGATTCCTTAAAAATGGAGAATTAGAGGTGCCATTTGACCCAGCTGTTTTCCTTCTGGGTGTCTTCCTGGAAGAATAAAAACATATCATAGTGATATTGGTGTACCCATGCTTACAGCAGCACAGTTTTTAATAGCTAAATCTTGGAATCAACTCAAATGCCCATCAGTTAAGGAATAAAGATAAAATATGTGGGTTTTTCTTGTTCATACACTGGAGTGCTAGTCAGCCATAAAAAGGGTGAACTTGAAACATTTCTAGGTCAATAGATGCACCTCAAGACCATACTCTTAAGTGAAATAAATTAGTCACATGTGTAAATGTTGCATTGTTTCTCTGGTGTGAAAAGCTGAAAGTGAAAATAAGGACCAAAGTGTATAATAGGTATTGTGAAATATGAAGAATTATTTGGAAGAAAGGGAAACTAGAGAGAGGGGAGGTGGAAAGGAAGGAAGGGGAAAGAAAAAATAATAAAAGGATCAAATGAGAACACATATTTATAAATAAGGAGGAGAAGAAGGGTTAAACAGAGGGGAGAGGTTTGGGAAAAAAGATCAAGATATATTGTACACAAGTACAAATTGTCTATGATGATTATGATCATTATGTATATCTAAATTGTACCAATAAACTTAATAATAACAAAACTAATTAGTGAGGTATACCAAAAATAAAATGTCACATATATTTTGTCAGACTCCTCTCATACACCCAGTCTGTAGGTTGGACATTGGAGAAACAGGTGGCAGAGCTAGGGGAGGGTGTTTCCCCAGGTTCTCAGCTTAAGTGAATATTTTATTAACTGTAAACCATGATGTTGTAATAAATGTTGCAGAATGTGTTCAAGTGACAAGAACAGAGAATGTTGGGGCTCACATTTTCCAGGGCATTCTCACTTAGGAGGTAAATATGTACTGGTTCTCAAAGGGTGAGTAACATCTCACCATGTTGGAATTTGAGATGGAAACATGGAGGGTGTTACAGGAATCCTGTGCTTAGGTTGTCTCTGTTGGAGATGTGGTCTCTGAATTAGGGAAATATCTGTCCTAGGGGAATTTTCAGTACCACCCTCCAGCCCAGGACTTTAGTGAGGTCTATGGAAAAGACTTCATGAGGCTTAGCTTCTGCTGACCTTGCAGCCTGAAGGTTACTGTTATCAGGAACCCCAAACAGATCCACCAGTTCTTATTGAACATGGCCCAGGGGCCAGGAACTTCTTGCATCTGGCACCAAAAGGGGAAGACGTAACTCTGCCTTCATGTGTTTTCTACAGCTGCAGTGAAGGCCTGGTAGTTTGTGTGAGGAGAAGCTGAGGGAGAATGTGAGGAAGCATTAGGAGGGGATGGGAGTGTAGAGCACAGTATCTCTGACCAGGTCAACGTACATATGTCTGCTGAGGGAGAAGAGGGAAGTCTGTACAACTAAACAGATAAAACAGAGGGGTTTAGAGGCTATATGGGCTTTAGGACAGGTTGAACTTGACTTTAATTCCAGTTCTAAAGCTATCGAACAGGCTAGCATTGTTGGTAAAGTCAGTTTCTCTAAGCTTCTAAAATGGGGACTTGCAGTTATTAATTGAGCAATGCTTGGGAATCTGTTGATACTCTCTTCTAGTAGGCCAGTTAATAGACAGGCCTTAGATCTACATTCTGTGCTGAGGGCTGCAGGAGCTGTGATAATGAAGGAAAAGGGCACTGATTTCACAGAGAATCTCTTATAGGGCCAGGAAGTCAGGTAAAATGAACTTAGGGCTCCTTAGTTATAAGGCCTGATCCACAGACATATCATGCAAAGAAAGATGTTGAAAAGATGAAATGAGGTGATACCGGACTGATGAGAAATTAAATACAGATCAAGACCTGTCCATTTGCTCAGTGTTCTATAAATATAAAATCCTTGATGACCATTTTGAAGATGTTTTAAATTCTCATGTTAACTAAAATAGAGATGGTAGCCCTAGAAAATATACACATTGAGGATCTGAGGGTCTTTATAACTTGTGATTGAAAGTGAGATCTTGTACTGGCATATCCAGGGAGCTGCCTTTCAGGGAAGGGATTGTACTTTATTTTGAGATGATATTTCCTGTCACTGGCACTGTCTACAAAGCAACTTAGTTAAGAAGCTGTCCTGAGTTTGTCTAGCAAAGATGTGCCAGTGATGGAAAAGTATCAGTTTTCAGTGAGGCAGAGACAATAGCTCATAAATTTGATGGGCTTTTAGTCCTATTTTATATTGATCCTGTGCTTAAAGCTTGTTGGAAATTGGAATTTGAAACTGCCAGTGGAGCCTCTCCTTGGCCTGCTCTAGAAAGTGACTTTATTTTTCAAGGCCTTCCTCAGCCTTGGTCAGTGAACATCCCTTCTTTCATCAACATCCTAGTGATTTTTTTTGAAATGAGGAGACTGTGAGAGTGCAGGACTTCATTAATCAGGCTTTGTTCTGTGCTCTATGTGCTTCCTGGAGGCTCCAGTGCTGAAGACATTTAAAGATGTAAGCTCTGAGCTACAATCATCTGAGTTAGTATCACAGATCACTTTCTTCTGGGGAAGTCCCAGGTGAGCCAGTGTTATGGTTTGTGTTTGGATGCCCCCGCCCTCCAGCCTCACGCAATCATGGACATGGCTGAGTCTGGCGTTTGTGATTTGTTTGCTGTCTGGTGCTGGGATTGGTGGTGTGCTTACCCTCCCATGGCTGGAGCCAGCATACAGGGTAAGAGCAGGAAGAAGGCATTTTTTTTTTGTTTCTCTTTTGTTCTGTTTGCAGTGGCCATGAACTTTTGCTCTGCTATGCTATCCTACCTTGGAGCCAGCTGAGTATGGACTGAAACCCCCAAAACTGTAAGAAATAAACCTTCCCTTGCTTCACTTTGGGCATCAGGTATTTTGTCTCAACAACAAGAGAAAAGTAACTAACACAGCCAGTGAAGAATACAGGTAGAATTTGCAGTTAGAAGAAAAGAACCTGTGTTCACATCCATCTCTTCTACCTTCCAGTGGCCAGGATTTCTCAGTCAAACTCTTTCACCCCAGTGAGGAGACAGAAGTGTCAACAGGAGCTTTGTGGAAGAGTCAGATGTTGATCAAGGTGCACGTGAGTGTCCAGAGTGAGAAAGAGGGTATTTCAGGTGAAGGGAGAGTTTTCAAATGTGGTGGATGGACTTGGTTGGGCTGAATTCTCTCAAATAAATAGGGGGGCAAGCATTTGGCAATAAGAACTGAACTCTATGTTTTTCTATATTTGCTTTCCTGATATGTTTCCACTGGACATCCTCTAGATTCTGGGAGCTTCAGCCCTATGTGATTGTTTAGTTGACCCACAGAGCCCTCCTCAAGCTGAAAGAGATGATCAAGGAGGAAAAAGAAGAAAAGTGCTTTGGAGTGATCACTTGGAATTAGAAGTCACTAAAGGAAAGAGATGGGTGTGTACTTTTCCATGGGGCTCACTAGTGAACCTTGATATTCAGCTTTGCAGAAACAGGTGTCTAAACTAAGGGATGGACTGACATTGGTCAGGATTTCTTAATTTGTTGGAAAAAGTTGTCAGCCTTGGTAAAGTGTCATAACATTTCAGTGGGCATAGAGTGATTCCTGTGCCTCTCACAGAATTATCACAGCGTGAGGAGATCACTGTGTGAGGCTGATGTTGAGAAAACCCTCAAGACACTTGGAAGTTTTACAATGATGACTTCTGAGACCAGTGTCTACCTATGGATTTGTCATGATTTTGATCTCTCTCTCCATGTCAATAAGCAACAGCAGTGTGAAAATGTTTGCAATAGAGTGTAGTTTTTGTCCATTAGCTTGCCAAGCCACCCAGGTTGGGATCAGTATTATTGACCAATCTGACAATATGCCAGTCCAGCTTGTTTCATACGCCAGATCCAGTAGGACATTGTCTGATGAGATCAAGGGGGGAGGAAGCAGAAATAAGGAGGGTGGCAAAGATATAGCTCCTATGACTCCATGATCTCTTTCCTTGAAAACCACTGGAATTTGGACAAGAGTCTTATTTAACATCAATTAAGTGAAAGCTTTCATTCAAATATTCATATTGGCTTTCATGACTTTTCAGTCTCTAAATCTCACCAAGTAATTGCATTTTTTGTTATAACTCAAAATGCCCATGGCTTTATTTTCAGTTTGCATTCTATAAGGTTAAATTCTTTATTCTTGATAATCGGATAGTCTTGAAATTTCTTGCTATCTGCTGCCTAATTCAAACCTTGGTTTGTGTCAGAAAAAGATAAAAGAAAGAAAAAAAATTATAATTGAAGGAGCAGCTGTTACTAGTGAGATGAGCTGTCAGTGGCAAAATAGATGTTTTCTTAGAAAATAATAAGTAAAAACCCATAATTTTGTCCATTTCCATGGTAATGAAGAATAGAAAAAGTGATTTCTCAATCATTTCCAACATACATCTTATGGGATATTAGTAGACATTATGCAAAACAATATACTTTTTTGTTGTGGTGGATATTATTAGTTTAAACAGTAATTTACTGCATTACTTACCACAGCCTTTAGTACTCTAAGAGTTACCAATTCTATATAAAAATGTAAATCTCTCCACTCATTAAGGACAGATTAAGGGACAGATTTAAGTGTAAATGTCCTATGGAAAATATTTTAATTTCCAGCTGGCTAACAGTCTATGTCCCTGGCTTTGTTCATGGGTGGGAATGGAGTACGAGTAATAACTTTTATGTGCTTTGCCAGATGTGTATGCTCCCAGACTTTCTTTTGGATAACAGTGGCTTCTTCCCTAGTAATCAATGAGGAAAAAGAAGAAATCTTCTGGGATGTATTTGAAGCGTAGAGAGAAAGAACACAATAATTTTCTGGAAAAGATTTGAAAAACTTCCTTGATAATTTACAGGTGCGGAGGGATTATCCCACACTTGATCTGTGAGACTAGAGACATTTGCTTAGTTTTACCATTTAAAGATCTTATTAGAAGAAATCCTTCCTTTTGCCTTGAGTGTACTTGATATCCTTTAGCTGCTATCTTTTGATGGTGAAGGCATAGATCTAAGAATGAAAAGCCAATATTCAATAGCAGAATAGAAGGACCAAAGAACTCAGATTTTTGAAGGACCAAAGAACTCAGATTTTTGAAGATGTACTGAATTGCCTGTCTTTGGATTCTTTGTTAAATAAATGAACGTCTTTGTGATTTAAACCCTTAGTAAGCTTTATAAAATCTTAACTTGATGTTGAATACATCCTAAATGCTGTGCTTTTTATTCCTGATGTGTGTGTTTCTCTTCTTTTCTAATATCCACTCTTGAGACTCCAAGTAGCTTAGGGTAAACATGGATTTTTTCCTAGTATGTTTTGAACAGTGCCTGAGCATCCTGCTGATATTTTATTGATTGTGAAACTAACGTGTTGGTCTATTTTGAATTACTTTTGCATTCTGTTGATTTTGTGCAGCAGGACAGGGTCTTTAGCAACTGTGTCCCCACATTCCTCAGGGGCCCCTGAGGTAAACTTGCATTTACTACTAATTAAGTTCATGCACTGTTCATGCATAGTTAATAAATTAATACTGTTATTCACTGTGCGAAGCTGGTTACTGTTGGCCTGAACTGTGAGCTTCCTGGAAGCATCTCAAATAGGATTTTAATAGCCTTTGAGGAAGTCATCATTTGAGGTGACCAAGAGCTTCCCTCACTTCTCTTTAGTGCTGAGCCCCTACAGGGCAGCTGATGTGGCAGGAGAGTTCTCAGAGGTAGATCCCAGGTTCCCTGGGAACTAAGAGGGTCTTTGAGGAATGAAAGGTCCCACAGTCTGACAGGCAATTAAGGATTCTGAAGGGGCAGAATGGGAATGTGCTGTGTGGACAGGATATGCTATTTTAAATGTCTTCAATTTATAGACTATTAATACCCAGCTGTTAGTTCTCTCTTTTCTGCCTTTTAATAATCTAGTTTGTGCTCAGACTCACAAGCCACATCCTGCTCTATGATAGCTCCTTCTGCTTTGCATTTTTCTCAGGCTACCGTGGTCTAGGAATTTAGGAAATACAGAATATGGAAAATGGGAAAATGCAAACTATCCACAGGTAAATTTTATGCCCTTACCTACCTCACTTATCTAACCTACAGACTTACCTACTTTTCTACAGTGCTTGCTTTTTCCGTGATGTACTCAATAGTTCTAAACTACTTGGGTTAATGTGCTTTCTTACCATGTTTACCCACTTACCTGTCTTTTCAAAACATAAAGAATATCTATCAATAAAATGAAATTTTTCTCCATTTTATGGCTTTGCTTGATGTTTGACCTTGAGCTGAAGCGTTTTGGTTCATACGCACATAATATTTTAATTTTATTATGGGAAAGGTACTAGGAATTGAACTCAGGACCTCACCCTGGCCAGGCAGGGGCTATGCCACTGACCTAAATCCACAGCCCGTTTTAATTTTATTACTGTGGTGCTATTTATGGAACAAACTTACTGTTACACTTATGAAAAGGATAGCAAATATAATTTTATCAGTTTCCTTGATGGCAACGATGATGATGTTGAAATGAATTAGGAAGAGGCTAATAAATTGTTTTGGCTAAATGGGAGATTTTAACAGCTCTACCTTGAACAGCTTCTTAATTCATCAACAGGAAGCTAGAAGGTGAACTTTCAGAGACAGGCAAGAGCATCAGGGCAGGGACAAGGAGATGAGGGGAGAGCAGGGTTGAAGCTGTGTATGTACCAGTAAGCCACAGAAACTTTATCGTTCTGTGATACTAATATGCACTGATAAAAAGTAGTTACCCACCTATTTTTTTTTTTTTTTTTTTTTTTGTCTTTTTCCTTTTTATCGGTACCGGGGATCGAACTCACGACCACCTGCTTACAAGGCAGGGGCTTATGCCGCTGAGCTAAACCCCCAGCCCCCCCCCCCCACCTATTTTTAATACATGCAATTTTCTTTCAATTTCTGATATTTCCTTCTATTTATGAGTCTGTTTTCCTTAGGATATTTTTTCAATCCTGGGGATTGAACTCATAGCCTTCTGTGTGCTAGCAGGAACTCTAGACAGGTGAACTATACCCCTAACCCTACCACTGAGCCTTATGCTAGGTGACATAACAAGAGGCACATTTGGATTCTAAAGAAATATAAGCCAGTTCGTGACAGTGGGTGCTGCCTTTTCCTGTCAACAAAAGAAAGAAACTCCGAAAACACTGTACTGGGTTAGTATTTCCCTATACTTCTTGTGCACTTGGAACTTGCAAATAGGGCCCTTGTGATGTGATTGAATTAAGATATATCAGAGATAGGGGCTTGAAGGTTTAGCTTAGCAGGGTAAGCCCCTGCTGCTGGCAAGCATGAGGTCCTGAGTTTGATCCCAGGTACAAAACAAACAAAACAAAAAACCCAAACAAACAAACAATAATAGCAAAGAGATGTGCCATATGGTAGAACTGCAAGCCAAGGGAAGATTTCTGGAAATCACTGGCATCCAGGAAGAGGCAGCGAAGGACCCTTCCTCCTCATCTTCAGATGGACTGCACTACAGAAGGCCATCACCTTGATTTCAGACTTCTGGCCTTCAGAAGTGGAAGTTTTGTTTAAACAGCACAGTCTGCGGTAATTTGTTATAGTATTCCTAGGATATGAACACAAATGGTTGCATTTTTATAGGACATTTAGTTCAGAAATACAGAATGTTGGGGGGATTATAAACCTCTATGTGTGAATTAAGTTTCCTTCAAATCTTCCTTAATATAAATATTTTTTACTGGTTTTAATCTTGGGAACTATTTTTTTCCCCTTGCTTACTTTTTGTGGAAATGTATTATTTTTTAGCAGTCAGTATTTTAATCTTTTTTGATAAAGTCTTTGGAAGATTTTCACACACACACACACACACACACACACACACACACACACACACACAGAGCTACATTGAGTTTTTCCCTAGTAAATAGAAAAGACTGGAAATTCCAGCAAGTAAATGAAACAAGAGAGCAATGATGTTATTCTGTGTAGTAATCCGAGAAGGGCAAATTAAAACATCAAGACAGTTTTTTTTTTTTTAAACTCAGAAAAATACCTATAAAGTGTGGGCTGAGTTTCTTGGCAAGATTACACGTTCAAAATCCCTGGGCCTATTCATCAGCCAGGACTGTTGATGTTTGTTAGACTGTGTGTGTGTGTGTGTGTGTGTGTGTGTGTGTGTGTGTGTGTTCATTTTCATGCGCTATGGCTACCATAGGCTTTCAACCCTCAGAGTTTATTCTCCGTGGGCAAAGGAAATATGGAAGCTTGCTGTGGCAGCAAGTCTGAATTTAGAGAGGAAGCGTTGCCATGAAAAAGCTCTCTGCCTTTGTGCTCTCATTTCTTTTCTTACATATTTTCTCACTTTCACCCTAGGGGGCTAAATCTCAATAGCCTTTCTCTAATGGTCACTTTCTGATTAGCACCTTTAAGTACTAAGTTTTAACCTGACCTTTTCTTTGCTTCATTCATCTCAAGGGTCTTAAAAGCCAATCTGTGGTTTCTCCAAGCTGATTTTTCACCAGTGGACGATTTCCAGGGGGGCAGCCAGCCTGTTGCTTACCGGAGGGCAGCTAGATGCATTTGTATATAGGGGCAAGGTAAGGTACGGTGTGTCAGAGATAACTGGATTTCAGGGACAGGGGAAAAAACCAATTGGAGTTGTCTTGATATCAGGGCCAATCTCGTAGTTTGACTGAACAAGTTTGAATGAAGCTCGTTTTAAAAACATCTATTGCATAAGTCTTCTATTCCATCCCATGGAAGGAAATTTTTGCTTAATGTATATTACTTTCTGCTTCCAAACTGTCATGTAACAATTTAATTTCATCAGAATATATGGGCAACAGGAAGTAGCCTGTCACCTTGAGTCAAAGGATAAATAAAAATGGGATGGTTTAAAGCTTTTCTTGTCGTGTTCACATAAAACTCTAAGCCATTTTTCTCATGTTTTTGTGGAGCTAACAGACCAGAGTCCTTCGTTCCTACAGCCAAAAATATTTCTATTAAAAAAAAAAAGCAACTCAAGTGACTAAAGAAACAGAACTATACGCTGACTAGTGAGATCAACTTGCTTACTTTTGCAACTCCATGAGGCTTTCTTTGCTCAACCATTCTAAGGGAAGTAAAGCAGCCCCACAGTGAGAAGAGCTACAGATAAGGAGTAGCTGATCTGGGATTTCAATTGCAAGAGCTCCTGGACTGTGTTATTGCTCTTGTCTGGATGTTCCCCACAGTCTTTTGCAGTCATAGGTGGAGGTTTTTCAGAAGTGACTGGATTTAGAGTGCATGATGCTGGGATCAAGGATGCAATGCTAGAGTGGATGAGTGCTACCCACTGGTGGGGAGCCTGGATAAGATTCAAGGGAGACAAAGAG
The DNA here is from genome assembly GCF_034190915.1 of Cavia porcellus. NCBI lineage: Eukaryota > Metazoa > Chordata > Mammalia > Rodentia > Caviidae > Cavia > Cavia porcellus. The sequence goes on along the minus strand of NW_026947485.1, from coordinate 83,071,546 downwards.
GCTTGTTGCTCACTGCTTTTGTTGCCTTCTGCCTGCACTTAGTGTTTCTCCTCTGTGATGCCTCTCTGCCTTTACACCCTGCTTGGAACCAGCTGACTATGAATTAAAACCTCTAAAAATTAAGCCAAGTAATCCCTGTCTTCTTTAACTTTAGGTGCTGGGTATTTTGTCTCGCCAATGAAAAAAATAGCTAAGACTGGGCAGATTGCTTCATGGGCCTGGGTATGAGTTTCCACCTGGATTGAGAGTGCTGAATTGGACAGATTTTCAGGATCAATTTCTGCTGTAAAATTTAGTGTGTCTTCCATCATTCCTGTCTGAATCTTCTCCAGATAATCTAATCCAATATTTTTAAAAAGTCAATATTTTCTTAATATTGTGAGCTCAGGATATATAGTGTGTTGTATATTTGCTTTCACATTTCTTTACTGGAGTGAACATCAACATATCTTTCACCTCAAATTTTTTCTATGAGTATTTTGGTGCATAGGATGTGTCCCCTAGTGAGACACTGATCAGCAAGAATATTGCTGCAATACGTTTTGTTTTCTTTAATTGGTTGAAAGGGGCCTTTGACATGTCTGCTTAAGAACATCACAATGCCTAAAATCAATACTTCTAATGCAATTAAAAGTTAACCAATCACTCATTGAATGAATATTTGATGAAAGCATACTAAAGCCCAGGTAGACTGCTAGGTGCAGCAGTGCTTCCCAAGGGCTACTGGAGGATCTTCCTTTTCTCTCTAATTGCGAGTATGTCCACGTGCATGAATGCATGTTCATGGTGGAAGGTCCTCCAAATCTTGGGTAGTTATCTACCCTAGAAACAGGAGTTACAATTAGGGAAATTTTTTTGTCTGTTGCTTTCCAGAAACTTCCCAGCAGGGATCCTATTGGCATTTATTCAAATTGTTAACCCTAAAAGCATGTGGCCTGAAGGTGAGAGGGGTTAAATCCTGGGAAAGGAATGTCTTTCCTAATTTCCACAGTGGCATCTTACAGGACGGGATGACCCTGTGTTTCCAGGTCTAGGTGTCTGAGGATTTATTTCTTTCCTTTCTTCTTCTTGGATTTTCTCTCATATTCATCTTTAAATCTTCATTTCCACAAATAAGAGATTTTGTTCTGTTTTGGACATTTTCTCTGTTAATTATTTTCCTTGGTAAAGAATGCTTAAAATGCATTCAATTTTTTATGAAGCACTTGGTTTATTATACCAATAAATCCTTTTTTAAGTTTGCCAAGCACTTACAGTAAATGTGATGAGTTTATATGGAGATTAAAGTAGCACTCCATCTTTTTAATAAGACAGATGTATATGTAAAAGGAAACAGATGTCAGCTGGAAAGAAAGAAGGGCTGTGTGTGGAAGAGAGTTTGCCTCTGATCTCACAGGTTAATTTGGAATTAGCAGGGGACCTCCTTTCACCTCAGCAATAAAGCACAGGGGTGTGTCCTTTCCCATATTGAATAATTTATTCAAAATTCTCACACTGTCCAGCTGACATTATTGATGTTACAGGCAAAGGAAATAGTCCATAGCTTTCCAGGGAGAATGGTGAGGTCTCTCAACTGAGGCTTCCCACTACAACTGTCTGTGATGTTTTACAAATCTTTCATACCTGCATTCAAAACCAAAGCAATAAATGGCAATAATATACCTGAAAGTGAAGATTGACTTTGTATCCAGCTATGTTACTGAATTTCTTTCTTTCTTTTTTGTCTTTTTCATTTTTATTGGTACCGGGGATCGAACTCACGACTGCCTGCTTGCAAGGCAGGTGCTTATGCCGCTGAGCTAAATCCCCAGCCCTGTTACTGAATTTCTTTATTAACTCTAGTAGTCTTTTGATAGAGTTTTTGGGGTCTTCTATGTAGAGTATCATGTCATCTGCAAATAATGATAGTTTAACTTATTCCTTTCTGATCCTTATTCCTTTTTTTCTTTCTCTTCTCTAAATGCTCTGGCTGATATTTCCAGAACTACACTGAATAGGAGTGGTGATAGTGGACATCCTTGCCTTGTTCCTCATTTTACAGTGAAAGATTTCAGTTTTTGTCCAATTAGTATATTGTTGGTTTGTCACAAATGGCTTTCATCAGAGTGCGATAAAGACCATAAATTCCAATTTTCTGTAGGGTTTTTATAATGAACAAGTGTTGGACTTTATTAAAAGCTTTTTATTCATCTATTGAGATGATCATGTGATTTTTGTCTTTGGCTCTGTTGATGTGGTGTATACATTTATTGATTTGCATATGTTGAATCCTCCCTGCTTTCCTGGGATAAATTCCACTTGGTCGTGATGTACATAATCTTCTTGATGATCTGTTGCATTCTGTTTGCTAATATTTTATTGAGAAATTTTGCATCAGTGTTTATTAGGAAGATTGGCCTAGAGTTCTCCCTTTTGGTTGGATCTTTCTCTGGTTTTGATATCAGAGTAATACTTGCCTCCAGGAATGAGTTAGGGACAACTGCTCCCTTTTCATTTCATTAAAGAATTTGAGGACTATTGGTGTTAAATCTTGTCTAAATTTCTTGAAGAATTCAGCTGTTAATCCATCAGGACCTGGGTTTTTCTTTGTACATTTTTAATGATATTTTCAGTCACATTAACCAATATTGAGTTATTCAAAATTTTATGCCTTCTGGAGTCAGCTTTGATAATTCATACATTTCTAAGAATTTGTACATTTCCTCTGTGTTTTCCAGTCCATGCAAGCAAATATTTTCAAAGTAGGTGTTGTTAATATTCTGAATTTCCACAGAATCTGTAAATTTCACCCCTTTTGCACTTACTTAAGCATATTTTATGTGTTAATATATGATCTATGTTAGAGAACGTCCCATGTGTAGCTTGTAAACATCTAGTAAGTCAATTTGTTCAGAGATTTGATTCAGTTCTTTCTTTGTTGACTTTTTGTCTAGTTGATCTATCTCTTTGTGACAATGGTATATAAAATCCCCTATTACAGCTGTGTCATTGCATATTTGATTTCTCATGTCTATTAGCATTTGTATTATATGGGTGCTCTTGTATTTTGTGCATATATATTTATGATTATTATGTTTTCCTCTTGAATTTTTCTCCTAACAAGTATATAGTGACCTTTTTTGTCTCTCTTGATCATTTTTGATTTGAAGTTCACATTGTCTGCAAACAGAATAGCTACTCCTGCTTTTTTTCTGGGTTCCTATCATAAGGAATATTATTTTCCTTAGCTTGACTTTCCAACTAGGTTAATGTCAGATACACAGTAAGACATTAAGACCCACGTGACGGACAGTCAAGACTAGCAGGATTGAAAAGATCAAAATATTAACCCAAAAGGTGAAAGCAACTCAATTCCTATAACTCAGGAGCCAGTCTGAAGAGGTTTCTATTAGCCAAATCTGAGCTATTTGAGCATCTGGATAATTAGTATGAACACTAGCTATGAGACATTTAAAAAATAGGAAATCTGAGTTCCACCTTGGTAGTAGACAGGTTGTTTAAAAAGTAAAAAGATTATTATCATAGAATGATGACAATTGTTCAATAATTGTGGAGGGTAAAGTTACGGTAGCATTTTATAACCTACGTACTAATCCTTGTACCAGAAAAGTATCACCAATGGATGTGAAATATAGGGGACAATTTTGATGGTGGGCAAGATATTTACATGTTTTGTTTATCCATTCATCTGTGAATTTCTTTTTGAGTTAAATGTGTTTCTTGTGTACAGCATATTGTTGGATCCTGTTTCTTGATCCATTCTGGCAATCTATTTCTTTGGAATGGTGAATTGTTACATTGATGGTTATAATATGTATTGGTTTAACTTTGTCATGTTATTTTCCTGTGTTGGTTCCCTGCTTTACTCCCTTGTTTAATTTCTTGGCCTGCCTGGCGGTTTCTTTCTGTTGTTCTGAGACTTGTGGTCAGTTTTATCTTTATCTAGATGTCATTTAGTACTCTTTCTAGTATTGGTTTGGTGAACACACATTTCTTCAGGTCATAAAAGTATCTTATTTCCCCATTAATTTTGAAAGAAGGTTTTGCAGGGTATGTCAAGTTAGGTTAGAATATGTTTTCTTTCAGGACTTGAAATATTTCACTCCAAGCTCTTATTGACTTGAGTGTGTTGAGTAGTCAGCCATGATTCTAATCAGTGTGTCTTGACATGTGAACTGCTTCTTTTCTCTACCAGCTTTTAGTATTCTGCTTTTATGTTAAATTTCTGGGATCTTGATTATTATATGTCTGGGTGTAGATTTATTTTGGTTATGGCATTTTGGAGTTTTATATGCTTCACTTATCTGTATATCGAATTATTTTCTCATGTTTGGGAAATTCCCCACTATTAGTTTTGCAAATAGTTTTTTTAAATGTCATTTCAAAAATTGACCTCTGCATTTTCATTCATACCGATCAGTCTTTGCAGACTGCTTTTCTTTGCACCATGTTGGAGTTGTTGAATTGCTATTTCATTATCTCTTGTTATTTTTAAGAGTTCTTTCCTTTTTTGATTGCTAGCTGTGATACCGTCTTCAAGGTCTGAGAGTCTAATCTTTCATTTTTTTGAACGTTTTGACAGCTTTTAGTGGAAGATTTTATTTCCTAGATATTTCTTTGAATTTGTTTCATGCATTCTATTTCTTTCCTATATTGTTCATTCAAAGTTTCTATCATTTTCTCATGCTCCTGTACCTTTTTATGTCTTTTATAGCTATGCTGAGCAACTCCTTTATTATCATTTCATTCCTTATCTGAAGGATTATTTCTAACTGATTTCCTCTATAGCCTCATGGATTTTTTTTTATTTCACTCGCTGTGTTTTCAGAAGTTTCAAGTGTGCAACTTCTAGTGACCTGGATTTTGATGTCTCTGGTACTTATTCTGGATGGGCTGGACATTTGAGGTTGCATTTTGCTCTTTTGTTTTGTTGCTTTCACCTTTTGGGTTAATTTTTTGACCTTTTCAATCCTGTTAGTCTTGACTGTCCATTACGTGTGTCTTAATGTCTTACTGTGTGGCTGACATTAACCTAGTTGCCGAATCCTACTGTGTAGAGGAGGAGCCAGTCACCTGAATTTCTCCTGCGGACTAGTTGTGTGAGTCCTATATTCTTGCTAGGTTGATCAGCCTAGGAGTATTGATGTGAGCCATCCCCTAGCTCCTTTTGTTACTGCAGCTTCAGGATGTTTCAGGCCGCCATATTCACACATCTATTAGTGTGCACCCTAGCTGGGACCCTACTGTGTCAATGGAGGTCTCATAGGCCCAGTCAGGTTTCTCTGGGTTGGAAGAGAGCCTGGGGTTCTCGGTATGGAAGAAGGACTTATCCATAATCTCACCATACTGCCAAAGTCTTCCCAGTGGGAGGAGGGTTCACTGAGGCTCCTGTTGACCCACTGAGGTCCTCTGTTTGGAGGGTATTCACTGGACTCTTGCCAACCCACTGAGTGCTGCAGGTGGCAGAGGGGGTCGCTGATGCTCCTGTTGGCTGCAGAGTTCATCAGGATGCAGGGGAAGGGTGGCCGAGTCTCCCCTCAGCTGCTGAGATCTTATGTGTGTGGCGGAGGTGGCTGAGGCTCCCCTCAGCTGTTGAGGTCCTCCAAGAGTAGAGGAGGGGTGCAATGATTCTGTGAGCCGATTTTGTGTGGGTGTGGGGCAGGTGTGGCCACAGATCAAGAATATAAATAACCAATGTTCTACTATGTGGTGTGTTACTAAAGCATTATATTCAGTAGGTTAGTTGTATTAAAAGTCTTTCAGTTTATATTCTCAATTTATAAAGAGCTTCTTGCCTGCAAACCCATCGTAAGTCAAGGAAGCTCTGTTTGCTTCCTGATCCAAGCCTCTGTTTTGTAGAAAGATGGACCTTTCGTCATTCCTTGACTTTGATATGAACCACATAGTGCAAAGTGGGGCCTACTAACTCTGAGAATAAGAACCCATAAATATAAAAACACATCAGTCATGCCATGGCTGTCCTCAGAGTCAGTATTTTGTGTTCCTGGAAGGCAAAGAGGTTGAAGGCCTCCTCTACTTCTCTATTGCTCTGTTTGTGTGTTGGGCATTTACTGCAGTGTAACTCAGACCACTGGGACTTAAAAACTCTGGAAATTGCATGAGGCCTGCATCTGAATCCTAGGCAGAGGTGATTTAAGCTCTGGCAGGATGTATTTTTCAAGGTTTGAATCTCCCTTGGATCACCAAAATCTCTGAGCAGCCCTTAGTGACAGCTGCTCCTCCCAGTGGAATCTGGTCAGTCCTCTCTTCCGACCTGACTCCACTGTACTGTGGCTCAGAATATACTGTGTCCTGTTAATCCAGTCAACTGGAGATTAACTGAGTGCATATTATAAGCATTCCCTCAGATGGATTCTGATGTGGTTGCAAAACTAGTGTTCCTGTGTTCAAGAAGCTTATGACTTGATTAGAGATTAAAGGCATAACGGCTGAATTTGATCAGCAAGTAATCGCTCTTCCTCCAACACAGTGCTTTATAAATATTTTTAAATCGGTTGAAAGTATTAACGCATCAGTGTTTCACAAATAATTTTGGGTTCTTTGATTTTCTTGAAAATACTAGCTCTGATGACTTGGCGTGTGCCACATAATCATCTGAGCCCCTGAAACAAGGCATCTGCTACTCCACTTCTTGCATTTCCTGTAGTCTTGATTCAGATTTTTAGTTCACGATCAAGCAAAGGAAGAACTTATAAAAATCAGAGATAAAAGTCTCGGAGGATAAGAAAGAAAGTCATTCAGGGCAGGAATAGGGAAAAGCTAAGCTGAGCAGTAAAATGTCAGGGTTTAGATAAGGGGGTGGGGTGTTGTGTGCTTGTGTGGAGGGTACATAGGAAGAAGGACAAAAGGTGTATACATAGTTAATTTTGAATACATTAAAGGCCAAGTGAAGTGCAACCTTTTAAAATGTTTGGAAGAAAATATGGAACGTTATTCTATCAGAACTCTGAAAATTTTATTTTAATGACAGAAGTGTAAACTGTAAAGTCAAACATTTGGAAGTTGTCTCTACCAAATTAAAAGCTAACATCCTTGGTTTATCTAAAAATGGAAGAAACAAGTCAAAAGGCCTGTTGAAGATAGGGAACTGCAATGTATAAACAGAGGAGTAGTGTCTAGAGTTCATTATATAAAAACTTCAGAAAAAGATAAGCAACTAGATAGAAATATGCATAAAACATCTGAACATCCCAGTGATGCAGAGGAAATACAATGGTTTGTAAATGAAAAGGTCCTTGTTCTTAAAATTTTCATCTGGGCATGCAAAGAAATCATAATTTACTTTTTCATACTTATAGTGGCACAAATTTTAAAATGTGGCAACTCTAAGAATATTGATGGGAACATACGTATGCTGTTTTAGAGATTTTATATTACACACAAAATCATATAATATTTGAAGGTAAGCTCGGATAAAATATGCATAGGGCATTCACTAACAGAATATAATGGTGCTATAGCTAATCAACCAAAAGTAGAGCTTGAATAAAATATAAAAATATTGTACATATTTATTTGAAGATGGAAGGGAAAAGAGGGACAAAGAAAAGACAATATGCACAAATTATGGAAGAAAGAAGATTTAAAAATAATAACATTGATAATTGAATGATCTAAACACATAATTATGAAGCAGAGATTATAAAATTGCATTTAAGAAGATTCAGTTATGTTCAGTTTAAGAGAAATGCATTTTAAACAAAGACGCAGGTAAAGTTAAGGAAAGCAGTAAAAAATCTTAATATGAAGACTAATCAAATGAATACTGGGGTGGCTGTGTACTATCAAAGAAAATTCCTCTTTAAAGCAATGAACATCTCTGAAGATGAACAGGAAAAATTCATAATCACAGAGGCAATAATTTATTGGTCAGCTTAAAACAATGCTAAACTTGTATGTACAATAAGAAAATTTTCAAAATGGAAAAACTGACATTACTGGAAGGAAAATAAATAAATCCATAATTTACGACTGAAGATTTCAAAACATCAGTGTTTGGTAGGGTAATTTTCACAGGGTAAGAATGATAGCATAGAAAATTTGAATAGCATTATCTATTGATTTGGCCTAAATGATAGTTATAAAGCGCAACACTCAGTAAAAATAGAAAACATTGATTTTTAATACACACAAAATCTTAAGGTGGAACATATGATGAAGTGTAAACTTTTAGGAAATTAAAGTTTGAAGTCATGTAGAATATATTCTGTACACACAGAGATAAATTAGAAACGAATAACTAAAAACTGTCTTAAATATCCATGAAAATTGTATTTACATATTTTTAAACAATTAATGAGTTCAGGAATAAATCAACAGAATATATTTTCAATTGTATAGAAATATGTTTTGCGTGAAAGCAAAACATAAAATCTTGTTGCATATAACTAAAACAGTGATGGGGTAGATTTTTAGTTTTAAATGTCTGTGTTGTAAAAGAACAAATACCTACAAATAATTATTGAAATTTGAATCTTAGGAAGCTAAGAAATGAAGATTAACTTAAACCTGACATATTAAGAAAGAGGAATTAATGCAGATAAAAGCTGAAATCAATGGAATGTAAAAATAGAGAACAATAGAGTTATAAACACTACAAATATGACCTTGAAAATTACTATAACTCAGGAGCCAGTCTGAAGAGGTTTCTATTAGCCAAATCTGAGCTATCTGAGCATCTGGATAATTAGTATGAACACTAGCTATGAGACATTTAAAAAATAGGAAATCTGAGTTCCACCTTGTTAGTAGACAGGTTGTTTAAAAAGTAAAAAGATTATTATCATAGAATGATGACAATGGTTCAATAATTGTGGAGGGTAAAGTTACGGTAGCATTTTATAACCTACGTACTAATCCTTGTACCAGAAAAGTATCACCAATGGATGTGAAATATAGGGGACAATTTTGATGGTGGGCAAGATATTTACATGTTTTGTTTATCCATTCATCTGTTGATGGACATGTAGGCTGCTTCCAAAATATAGCTGTCATGACTTACACTGCTATAAGCATGGGTAACATCTTGTGCCCACCACACCTGTGTGTAGTGCAGTTTCCTGATAGGGTCCCTCTTAGGCTAAAAGACTTCTACTGTGGGGTTCTGCTGAGTCACGGTACTGGTGGATTCATGTATATATGCAGACAAGAGGGTATGGTTTCTCCATTTTTGTCCATTAGAAAATAAATGTACTTTCATAATCCATGTTTATAGCAGCACAATTCACAATAGCTAACTGTTGGAAGTGCCCTATATAAGTCCATCCATAACTGAATGCATAAAGAAGATATGAGTTTTTATACACAATGGAGTACTACTTTTCTGTATAGAAAGATAAAATTGAGTCATTTATAGGTAAATGGATGCACCTGGAGACAATATTAGGTGAAATAAATCAGACACACAAGTTTAAATAGTGCATGGTTTCTCTTATATGAGAAACTCAAGAGAAAAATAAAAGAGATATATAAAAGAGGGAGATGTTTCTTAACTGGGAAGAGAATCAAAAGATGGAGAGTTTGAAGTGTGGGGAATGAAAAAGAAATTAAGGTGTGTTATGTACAGGTATCAACTTCATAAAAGGAGTATAAATGCTATATATTATAAGCATGTACTAATAAAAATGTACTCAAAAAGTATTTACAGAGCATTAAAGTATCATCCCAGAGTCTTGTATTAGTTATAAAGAGAAAATATAACAACGATTGAAGAGTGGAGAAATTTGGCAGTCGTTTGGATGTCACAAATTGACATCAGTAATGCAGGACAGAAGGGACCATGCAATGCCCTGAGGAGGACACTACTTCACTCATTCAATATTCTCAACGAAAAGTGGAGTTAAATACCTTAAGTCATAAACACATGAATGCAAAACATGTTTTTGAGAAATGTGCTCTCAAATGTGTGTCTAAAGCATTAGTGTAATAAAAGACAAAGAGTGTGGGTGTTGTTGATTACAGAAGACTACAACAGTCTCCCCTTAATCCACATGGTGAAACTTTACTCTCCTAGGGTGATCGTGGTAGGAGATAGGGGCCTTTGGAGGGTGGGAATTGGCGAGGTCTTGGAGGACAGGTTCCTCACAAACAGGTTTAGTGTCCTTGTGAGTCCCCAGAGAGCTGCTTTCTCCTCCTCTCCTTGTGAGGACATTGCCAGAGGCCACATGTGTACAAAGTAGGCCTTCACTAGAATTAGGATGTGCTGGCAACATGAGTGTGGACTTCATGGATTCCAGAACTGTGAGACATGGATATACCTTGTGAAGCCACCCAGTTTAGGGAATTTTGCTACAGCAGTCAAGCTAAGGCAAAATTACTAATGGCAATGGGGCTTTGTTATAACAAATACCCAAGAACATGGAAGAGGCTTTAGTGAGGGATACAGGGTGCTCAAAGAAATTGACATTCACTGACACTTGTTTTAAAAAATAAAAGCCATTTGTATACTTTCCCCCATATTCATGTCTGGTTGATTTAATTGCTTTTTCTCTGTTTTCTCAGATCACATAATGTATAGTTTATTTTTAAGTTTAAAGAGCAGACAGTTTAATGACTTAGGAATTTTCTTATCTGCTTCTTCTCTCCTCATCACATATTTTTTGTTTGCTGTGGGTTTAAAATCTTTCTTGAGTGCTCTTGACAAGATGCAATTTTCAGCTGGTGTGATAAGATGGAAATATGGATTGCATGAGAGGAAACACATGTGTGAGTTCTACTCTTTTTTTGCCTCACAAGGAATGGCGTTATTTACTTCCACAGAATAAAGGGGCTCTGCAGAAGTGATGAGCAAAAATGGGCTTTTATCCATTCAGGAAATCATTTCTCTTTGGAAATCCAAACCACAAATCCCAGCTGACCTATAACATCTGCTGTTCATTGATAGCTTGTCAGTTGCTGTTCCCAGCTCTGCAATGTTGTGAAAGCATCTCTGTATAGTAACTTTCCTGAAATTTCTTTTTCCAAAATGACGTACTAGAAGCATAGGACAAATAGAGTACTTTTGCTGAAAGCTATAGGTTAATTTGATGGTTTCCATGATCTTGAATGAATTTTTCCTGGTGCCTTCATCTTGTCCTGGTCTGGAATATATCAGTGCATTATATTCAGGAAAAAGATGTATTAATGTGCTCCAATTAAAAAAAAAAAACATGTTTATTCTATTTCACCAAAGTCTGATTGACATATATTTCCTAAACTGATAATTTATTTAGAAGAGGGTGATACGATCATACAGGCTGGATTGTATTGTCACAGGTACTTTTGGAAGTGCTTCTTGCAGAGGGTTTTAATCCTTCCCTACCCTTTATGTTGTTTAATTAGAAGTGCCTTGAGTTATTGATCTTGCAGTTTAATCTGAAGCGGTGTCAATGGGGTCAGCTTTATAGTCCTGTGACCCATGCAGCTAGCTAGTTTAATCCTCTACAGTTGCTGATTTGGAATTCTTTCTACATTTTGAACTAGGAGCTCTGAATTTTACCTTTTCACTGAACTCCACCCAGTGAAACTATGTAGCCATTTTGTTTTAGTTCAATTCTTCATTCGAACAACTAGAAAACAGGAAAGACCAGACTTCAAATCATAAGAATCTCAAGTGGAAGCGAGAATTTTGCTTCTTGCTCTTTGGTGGAAAGAGCGTTAGATTTGGAGTCGGGTGGACTTGGCTTTGTCCATTTTGCTAACTGTGATTCTGAAACTCAATCTGATAAGTGTAATAAAAACTAAGAACTTCCAGAGTTCTGAGGCCAAAAAAAAAAAAAAATAATTGTGTTTAAGAAGGGTCTACTACTACAGAGGCTCAATAGGTGGCAAATAATTCTCTTTTTTCACATGCAGTGTTCAAAACCAGAGTTCTGTTATGACTTGTATCTAGGTGGTCCCCAAAGCCTCATGCCATCATACTTGGCCACTCACAAGTTAAAGGAGCAAAGGCTTATGTCAACTCACAGTTTGTAGAGGTTTCAGTCAATAGTTGGCTGACTCCAAGGCAAGGTGGTATGGCAGAGGGGCACCACACGGGCTAAACAGTTCATGGTGAGACAGACAGCAGGCAGCAAATCACCAGTAGCAGCAAGCTTGTTTTCCCATTCTCTTTTTATATTCTATCCAGGTTGTGAACTATTGATCAATGCCACCTACACTCAGGGTGGGGCTTCTATTATCAGTGCCATTAACTTCAATATCATACCCTTAATCCACATTCCTTCACCCTAATCCAACCACCTGTGAGACTCCCGGGAATAATGACATGAGGCTTTGGGAGGCCACCTAGATACAAGTCATAACAGAATTCTGGTTTTTGAGCATTTCATGTATGTGTATGTCTATATATGTGTCAATTTGTCCATTTGTGCACAACTGGATCAGAAGTCTTTGGCAGACTGTGATTTATTTTTCTTTTTATTTCTCTACAGCTTCTAGAGCAGTGCAGAGTGTTTAACAAATGGGTTCATGAAAACTATTTCTTGATTGATTTTTTTGACAGGAATAAAATTAAAAGTCAGTTCAGCTCTGTCAAATGTATTTAAAAACTCTAAAATTGCATCCTTGAGGACTCATCACAGATTTCAATAAGATCCTAAGAGCATTTGCTCATCTGTGTGTAGGCTGCAGACACATTTTGTAATAATCAGCCTGTGGGACTCATCAATTTGGAAATTCCATTTAGGGGACTGATGCATTAGTTTTAAATCATTCCATGCTACACTGGACTCTGAGGAGAAAATGGCATTAATTGAAGGACAGTGCCTGGGTTTCATTTCTGAAAGAACAAATGCAGGTATTATATTCTATAAACTAGGAGTACTCAGGAGTGCGTAGTGAAAAGTACTCCTGTTGAGGGAGAGCTGTGTCTGAGGATGGAGAACAGCACTAGAACCTAGGAAGGAACATGGAATCCTTTGATCATATCAAAGTAACAAGGAGGGTGCCAACGGTCAGAAACCATCAATAAGGATGCCCTGGCTTTTGTTAAAATTCACTAGCTTCAGAGAGGAGAACAAGTTGAAGAATAAAAATGTAAAGGATTTTTCTGTGTAAGCCTGGGTTTGTTGTGGAAGTAGAGCAAAACTGAACACATAGCTGGTGACCAGCAGGCCCAGAGATGACAAGCAAGACTAAAATTTTCTCTCCACCATGTGTGCTGTGTCCCTGTGTGAGAGATTCACTGATATCTACACTGTCAGGGGAAGCAGGGAAAGGTCCATCAGACTGGAGGCTCACGTGTATGTATGTGTGTTCATTTTTTTTTTTTTTGCTGAAGCATTTGTAGTACATGTAGTTTACAGTCACCTTGGAGGTTAGGTTCATGTGCACAACAACTTATTTCTTTTTTAATTCTCTTCCTTCCCACTTCCCTTTCTGCTGTTAATTCCCCTTCTCCATTTTTGTTCTTATTGATATGATTAATCTTATATCATGTGTACATTCTTTGGGGTTATTAGGTTTCTGAACAAAACATATCTTTATTCTACTTATTTCTCCTTCCTCTTTCCTTTTACTCTTGATCTCCTGGACCCTTCCCATCTATAAGAAATCTATCCCCTTGTCCCTTTCTATCCATCCCTCATTGTGCTCTTTGTCCTTAAAAAAATAGCATACACAGTATTCATGCCAGATAGTCTTAAGGCAGCTTCCATGATTTCTACCCCCCGGTATTCACACGCTCCCTGATCCTTTCATTCTGATGGGGATGGAAATTGTGATGTGCTTATAACCAATAGGTGATGTCGAAGGAAAAGGATATTTTTGGGTATAACTAAGATCCCAAAGTTATTTGATTTTTTATATTGATCTGCTGTGTAGACTTGATTTCATCAGGTCAATGGCCTTACAAGAAGGACTCGGTCACTGGTGGTGAACTAATGGCACCCAGGCTGCAATAGGCAGTCAGAGCCCTTTTTCTTGGCGTGTGATCCAAGTTACCCCAGCAGCCAGGCGTCCGGTAACAGTTGTTTTTTCTAACTAAAACTTTCATATTCAGAATTAAGTGTAGTGTTGGATCTTTGCAATAAATAAGTGGGTTTTGGGTTGAAATTATCATATTCAGTCTTTACAAGATTCCCTATCACTGGACCAGGCCTTTCCTGAGGGCTCAATGAAGTGACATGCTGAGAGATCACGTGGCATGGAAGTATTGGCAGATCCGTGTGTGTTTGAGGTCAGCTTCCAGCCAACAGCAGGTAAAATAACTGGGTCCTCTAACCATCTGGTTATAAGAAAACGAGCATTCTGGAAGTCTCCGTGGTGTATTCATCCGTGCGAGATTCACATATTCACAATTCACAGATTCACAATTCCAGAATTTCTGGAGACCACAGGTAAGGAAAACAAATAAGCCATGTCCACCCTACCAATTCACAGATATAGAGAGATGCATATTATTATGATAAATTTGTTTCATAGCCAGATAAAGTAAAGTAGTGTTTCAAAAGGCAAAGCAACCCAGCAGGAGTTACCACAGGTCTTATCACCAGGATGACAGAGACATTGCCTTCCTTTCTACCGCTGTTTTTGTGTCCCATATGCATACACCTTTATAAACTCTTACTTGAGGATTTCAGATGGGTACAGGGACTCCCTGTTCTTTTTGAGGCATTAAAATGGTCTCATTTTGGTGTACATTTTATGATTCACCTGTGCTTCATGCTCTTTCTCATTGTGTTCTACATTCTTTTTTTGTTTTTCAGATTTCATTTGCAGAAGTAACGAGAAGTCAGAGTTAAAGAAAAAGGTTGTCTTCATCTTCCGAATCATCATTCACTCTAAGGCTCCAAGGTAGCCTTGACTCGTGTGCCTTCAGAGTACTTGGTTCTTGGGGAGGCAAGGAGTTAGGGGAAAGCAAATAATTGTGGGAAGTCAAAGCAAATTCATCTAGCACTCAGGCAAATCAGGCAACTGGAAGCTTTGAGCAGTTCAAATCAGAGGTCAAGAAAAACAAAAGCTCCAAATTCTTGGCGGTCAATAAATCAAGCCGAAGCATCAACCATATCATCTCCAGTATGAGCACTATTTGAAAGAAAGGTCTCTCTCGACTGACCAAGAAACTCTGAGGTAGAGCTCGCTCTTCTCAGCAGACCAGCAGAAGCCTTGCTCAGAAGACTGCTGAGCCATGGCTTTGACAGCTGATTGTTCTTGACTCAGTAAGCCTGTTAACACTTCAAATTTTACCATATTACTAGCTTCTAGCTCAGAAAGTTTTTTCTCTTTCTTGCTTACAAATCTCAGCAGCATCACCTTTGCTAAGTATATAACAGAATAACAATATGATAATATAGGGATACAGATGAAGAAGATTCATCAAGAAAGGAATATCACATAACAGTATCTTGCTATTTATTGAAATACAGTGTAGTCAATGCCCATAAATATTTTACTAGTATATAGCAAGCTACCATGTTAAAAATATATATTGAACACTTTGTTTTGTCTGTTATGGTTTTTACAGCAAACATTCTCATCGCCTTAAATAACTTTTTTATTTCTTTATCATTTTTGTTCAAATACACCAAATAGAATATCTTGTATTTTTCTTTACTTATTATTTTGTCATCAACATTTCTCATAGAGAAATATAATCTGCATGACATAATGGCATCTAACATCCTAATATTTATGGAAACTAGTAATATTTAATTGTATAGGCTTAGTATAAATTACTTTAAAAAGGTTAAACAAAATAAAAGGCATATTAATGCTTTCTTATTATTTGATGTGAAGAAAGCTATTTCTTTCTCCCCTTCTCTCCTTTTCTCTCTTCCCTTCTTTCCTTCTCTATCCTTTCCTTTCCTCCCTCCCTCCTTCCCTCTCTCCCTCCTTCCCTCCTTCCCTTCCTCTCTCCCTTCCTTCTTTCTTTCCTTCCCTCCCTCTCTCCATCCTTCCCTCCCTTCCTTCCTTCATTTCTTCTTTCCTTCCTTCCTTGTACTGTCTTGGATCTGAACTGTTCTTGTTTTTCTAGGACCTTGACATTCATCATTAACTTCTTTCTTTGGACTTGTTTTATTTTTCTTATGTGGATATTCACAGCACACAACTTTTCACTCAGGATTGATTTTCTTGTATCTGACAGGTCCTGGTTTGTTTCTCTGAAATCATTGGTTGATTATAGGAGCTGTTTAATTTCTTTCTGATCTATTTTGTGACTCACCATTTAATCAAAAGTATATTATTCAATCACTGTTTTTAAAATTTCCTTTTGTAGTTTCCTTTGAAATTGATTTTTTCATTGAACTTTTGTCTGATAACATGCCCAGGAAAATTTTGATTTGTTTTTGTATTTAAGGAACATTTGTGAATTATTAAATGGTTTATTTTGGAGAACTACTGTGTGCTTATGAGAAGAATGTATGTTCCTTTGTTGTGGGGTGGGACACTTGGTAGATATCCATTAAGTCCACTTGTTCAAAGTGCTTCAACTCTATTTTGATTTTGAATTGCTGTCTAGTTTATCTGTCTATGTGAGGCAGTAGCTCTCTGTGGCCCCCATTATGATTGTATTGATGTTTACCTGCTTGTTTATGTCCTCTAATGTTTATTTCATGAAGGTGAGTGTTCTCTTATTGGGGCACATACATTTACAACAGTTACTCTTCCTACTGAATCATTCCCTTAGCTTAGATGTAGTGATCTTTTTTGCCTGTGCTGATCAATGTTTAGCTTCAAGTCCACTTTGTCTGAAATTAGGATGGCTACTCCTGATTGTTTTCAACCTATGGTTGCATGAGATACTGTTTTATATCATTTCATTTTTAGTCTATGAATTATTATTATTTTTGCATTACTTATTCCTCTTTTATAAAACATAGTGTTGGGTTTTGTCTTTTGGTATGTGTCTTTTGATTGGGAAGTTAGGATCATTTCATATGTGAAAGTTATTGATTTATTTCTGTCATCGTGTTTTTCTCTGGTGCTGATTCCTTTATTTTTCCTTTTGCTTAACTGCTACCCTCCAAAGGCACTTAATGCTGTTAGACTTTGGTATCTTTGACTTCATTTTCTCTGTCTAGGATATTCTTGAGAATTTTTTGTAGTGTTGGCTTGGTGGTCATAAATTTCTTAAAATGCCCTTTGCCATGAAATGTCCTTAATCTTCAACAATTTTGAAAAGTGGTTTTGTAAGATATATTAGCTGGGGTTGGATGTTGTTTTCTTTTAGAGATTGATATGCTCTACTCTAAGCTCTCCTGGCTTTGAAGATTTGTGTTGAGATATCTGCTGTAATTCTAATGGGTTTACCTTTGTAAGCTATTTATTGCTTTTTGGGAACAGGTTTTAAAATTTTGTTCTTGTGTTAGACTTCTGAAATTTTGGCTATGAAGTGTCATGAAGAAATGCTTTCATAGTTATTGGTATTTCAGTTTTATATGTGTCACTATCTATGCATTGAATTGTTTCTAGATACTTGCAAGATTTCCTGCAGATTCTGTAAATAGATGTTATGTCATTTATGCTTCTTCTGATTTGTCTCTAATACCAGTTAGTCCTTGACTAATCTTCCATGTATCACTAAACATACGCTGTAGCATTTTCCTTGTATTTTTTGTTCTTTTAAAGGTATTTTGAGTACATAGTCTCATGCACCAGATCTGTTTCCCCTTCACAATAGTCATTTTTGCTACCAAACTTTCACATAAATTCTTTGTCTGTTGAGTTTATGTTTGGCAGCTTTTCATGAACTCTAATTCTTTGCAAAATTTACCATTCATGCTTTGAATCATTTTGGTTAGCTCTTCTATTTTTTTATTTGAATCTTCTTTAAGCTCATTGATTAATTTGTTTATCTTATTTCTTTGCTTATATCATCTCTGAACTTTCTGAGTATGCCCTTTGGATAGCTTTGGGTGAGTCAAGAGTTTTGGAGTGTATTGTGGAGCTTTTTATTTTTATTTATTTATTTTTTCTGAGGATTAAGGATTGAGTAGCATGGACCAACTCTGTGGCTAGTATGTGAATGTCTTTGGTTAATGTCTTCTTCCCAGTTATGTGCTTTAGGTTGCTTTGGTTTGCTTTTTGTTGTTTATCTACTTTATCTTCTTTTTCAGCTAAATCGGATCAGCCCTGTTCACTGTTTCATAACGAAAATTACCTCTATCAACTTTATCAGATCCATTTATACATTTCTCATGCACATTAAAACTTTAAAAAAATTTCATTCTTTTATTAATGACTCATACAGGTTACAGTACACTATTACCAACAGGTGAGCTGGAATGTGGTGAGTAGAGGAAAGGAATAAAGAAGAGAAAAGGAAGAGGACCAATCATCTAGAAAAGAAGGAACAGTGAGAAATGACAATAGGGGAAAAGAAAGTAGATTCATCTTTGTTGATAGTACTTTTTGCCTTTTGAGTAGAAGGCTGCTGTGGAGGAAATTTGAGACAATGTTTTTGAGAATGGGAAGAGGGCTGCAGAGAGAGGGCAATATAATTGGAGATTTGTGTTGTCTAAAGCTTATGGTATTCAAGCACGCTCTGTTTAGGGGCAAGAGACTTAGAACCTGTGAGAAGTTCTGATTTGAGCCCCCTAATATGCTCACAGCTAGATTGTGTTTAGATCCTCTACACTATCGTGGTAAGCATTACCTTGATTTACCCATGAGAAGTGCTATTTAGATTAGAGCACTGATTAATTCTCATTATCCTTTCTCAACATACTGATGCACACTGTATCTGTCTCTGCATCTACATCTGCACCTGCATCTGCATCTATATCTATATCTGTGTCTGTCTCATCTATATCTGCAGCTGTACTGTACTTGTGAATGTGTCTGTTTCTATATGACCCCAGTTGAGCCTCTGTATCTTGTCCTTCTGGTCTTCTTCTCTGCCCTCTGTAAAACCTTCCCACAATCTCTGTGGCCTCTAGGGCTCTCGGGTGCTCTGTAGCCCTTTAGTGAGTAAGGGGGAATTCCCTTGTCAGTGCTAAACTTTGGGTGGTGGGCAGAATTTCCAGAGGACACAATATTTCCCATGACATGCGAGATTAAAGGGGAATGCCTCCTTTGGGCTGGCTCTGCAGTATCTCTTTCTCCCCATCTTACAAGGTACAATCAATGGCTCCCTCCCTGTGAGTTCTGTCATGCTTAGGGCTCCTAGTGCTCAGAAGTGGCCTTCTGACACACTGCAACTGCCCTGTCTGGAGGAGGGAGCTGGGCTGAGCTGTGGGAACCTGCTCCAGCCTTGCTGACCACCTACTATCTGCCCAGAGGGCATGCCGCAGCTGCCCCGCTAGGAGGAGGGAGCTGAGCCGAGCTAAAGGAACCTGCTCCAGCCTTGCCTGTGACCTTCTTTGGGCCTGGAGAGCACCAGCACTACTGCCACTGCCTGGAGGAGGAAGCAGCCCTGCTGAGGAGGTTTGAAGCCTACCTAGGCCATAGGGGTGACTTTCTATCAGCCTGAGGAGCTTTGCCATCCAAGGAGGTGGATGGTTACACAACATCCAATCCGTGGGAGAGTATGAGATCCTTGCTGTAGGGGGTTGGGGGCCCACTGGGCTTGCAACCACACTAGATTGGGCTTAGCAGGATTTGGGCCTGCCTGGACCATGCCAGTTGGCCTTTTTTCCATCAGGGGAGCTTTGCTGCCAGAGTGGGGAGCTGTGCAGCTTCAGGAGGCTTTAGGCCTACTTGAGAGGAGCCTGGCAACCTTCTTTTAATCCGAGGGCCTTGTTGCCCAAGGAGGGAGCTACACTACCCGAGGAGTCCCAGAAGCCCAGGACATAGGAGACAATTTCCAACACACCCAGGGGAAGCTTTGGAGCAACACTTGAAACACAGAAATATAGGAAAATGGCAAGATGAAAGACCAAAATGCAACCTCAAACATCCAGCCCATCTGAATAAAGCCTAGGAGCCATGTACATAATAGAAAATACATGCCATATGCCTGAAATACCTGAAATAATAGTAACTGAAATAAATAAGTAACTCCAGGAAGCTTTAAAGGAATTCAAACTAGAAATAACCTCCCAGGTAAAAGAAGAAATGATAAAAGAAATTAAGGACATGCTGAACATATCTAAGGAAGACACAGTTAAAAAATTGGAGGAACTAAACAAAAAGATAGAATCCCTGGATGAACAATATAAGAAACAAACAGAATACATAAAACAAATGCAAAGAGATATACAGGAAATCAAAAATTCCATTGAAAGTTGTAAAAACTGCCTCAATGAATGTGAAGATAGAATCTCAGACCTTGAAGACAAGAGTGCAGCCAGTGAACAGGAAAGGAAAGATCTTTAAAAAATAACAAGAAATCAGGAAATAATAATTTAACACCTGCAAGATGATGCAAAGATGAACAACATAAGGTTGATAGGGATAAATGAAAAAGAAAGGGACAACACAAAGGATGTCAAGAGGATATTTAGAGAAGTAATAGTTGAAAATTTCCCAAACATGAGATTGGCAACTGATATCAGGATCAATGAAGCATATAGAACTCCAAATAGTCATAACCAAAGTAAAACTACACCCAGATATATAATAATCACCATCCCAAAAATCCAACAAAAGAATAGAATATTAAAAGCTGTCAGAGAGAAAAAACAGATCACTTTATAAAGTAAAACCTATCAGAACCACAGCAGACTTCTCAGCACAAAGAATAAAATCAAGAAGAGCATGGAGTGAAGTATTCCAGATCTTAAAGGATAATGATTTCCAACCTAGACTGATGTACCATGAAAAGCTGCCTTCAAAATTGATGGAGAAATAAGATACTTCCATGACAAAGAACAGCGGAAGAATTTTATGATCACCAAGCCAACCCTGCAAAGAATACTGAAAGACAGTTTAGATACACTAAAAAACCACTAAACAAAGCAGACAGTTAAACAGAACAGAAAGATAAAGATGCAACAGCAGAAAGATAACATGTTAAAAATAAACCAACATATAACAGTTATAACCATTAATGTAAATGGTCTCAATGTACCAATTAAAAGAAACAGACTGGCAGAATGGATCAAGAAACAAAATCCAACTATATGCTGTCTAGAAGAAACCCATCTAACCCAAAAGGATACTCACAGACTGAAAGTCAAAGGATGGAAAACAATACTTCATGCAACAGGAACCAAAAAAAAAAAAAAAAAAAAAAAAAAGCGGGGGTAGCTATTCTGTTTGCAGACACAGACAATGTGCACTTCGAACCAATAATGATCAGAAGAGATAAAGAAGGTCACTACATACTGGTTAGGGGAAAACTTCAAGAGGAAGAGATAACTATCTTAAATATATATGCACCAAATTCCAGAGCACCCAGTTATATAAAACAAGTATTAACAGAAATGAAAAACCTAATTAGCAGTAACACAATTCTAACAGGAGATCTTAACACACCATTTACACCAAGGAACAGATCAACCAGACAGAAAATCAGGACAGAAGTGGCCTTCTCTGTGCAGGGGAGGGGTTTCCTTTCAAGAGCTGATGGTGGCTGGTAGGGAGGATGTCACGCTGATGCCTAACTCTCCAGTATTGAGAGAGAAATAAGAGAGATCTTTGTCTATACTGGGGCCTCTAGCTATCTCTCTCTCTGTCTTTGTCTGTCTCTGTCTCTGTCTCTGTCTCTCTCTCTCATCTCTTTGGTTGTGGCCCTCAGCTCCACACCTACAGGTTCTGTGGCACCTAGGGCTGCTGTGTAGGGCTCCAAGCACTCAGAAACTATCCACTCTGGGAAGAGGAGTGCCTTTGTCAGTGGTGGTGGGTTACACTGATACTCAACAGTCCGGTATTTGGAAGAACAACAGGAGAGTGCCTGCTCTGGACTGGCTCTGTTGTCTCTCCCTCTTGCCCCAGTGTCTCATGGGATATAGGATATGGCTCCCCACCTGTGAGTTCTGTGTTGTCTAAAGCTCTTGGTATTGAAGCATGCTCTGTTTAGGGGCAAGAGAATGCTGAGTGGTGGGCAATGGGCAGGACGCTGCAGGGCCACAGAGACCACAGATGTTTGGGAGATCGATGGGTGGAGGCATGGATGGATTGCCTGGTTTTCCCTAATGTTTCAGCAGTTGCAGTCTGTCCCTTTATGGGTCTCTATTTGAAGTTATCTCCCAAGCTGAAATTCCTCTTCCAGAGGGCAGGGAGAGTGTAGAGAGACTGCCCACTGCAGCACTCTTTCCTTCCCTTGGGCTGTTAGAATGCCTCCCAAGATGAGGCATTCACTGGTAAACCATGCTTGTTTCTGTTTCTCAACCACCCTGGTAATGGGTTGGATTGAGTGAATTTTTCTTTCAATTCAAATTTTCGTTCAATTCTCTAGATTCAAGTATGTTTCCCTCCTCCATTTGGATTACTTGCATTATCTGGTGCTCACCTCTGATTTCCCTTAAGCGTCTCTCCATCTCTAGTTTTCATGATGTGTTCTCCAGGTTGTGAGTTTTTGTGAATCTCCCTGTACTTAATTTCAGCTCCCTGATGATTCCTTGGAACCAACATCTTGTCTTTATCATCCTGGCTGTGGTCTTGTGGTTTGGGTTTGTGTAAAATTCCCTTTTCTCTCAATGAGCTTGGTATCCCAAGGGCATCAGTATCTTGCTCCAAGTCATGAGGTAGAATGACTCCACTTAGTCTGCTAAGATGGGCTGCTTTCCAGGAGAATGGGCTAAGGGTGTGACGCATTTTGTGGTTCATGAAATTAAAAGGGATGCAGGTACAGACTTTGTAAGCTATGGATCACTGCTGCACACTCTTGCAGCGATAATGAGTAATTGTGACTCACATAGGACAGCTCTTTTATCTCTCTCTGGAATGAAAGTGAGTTTATTGATATCATTAATCTTCTCTGCACCATCCTTTTTTTTGCGCGGGGCGGGGAGAATTATTTTGGAAAGATTTTTGTTTTAAATGTTTATTCCCTTTTGCTTTTGTGGACATGGATTCCAAAATTGGTGCTGCTGTTATCAGCTGTATTACCTAGCTTTCCATTGCAGTGACAGAATACTGACATGTGCAATTTAAATGGAGCGTGAATTTATTTTGTCTCACTGACTCAAAAGTTTCAGCACCTGGTCAACTGGCTCCCTTGCTTTGTGCCTGAGATGAAGTAGAAAATCATGGCAGGGAAATGCTGCTCACCTCACAGCAGCCTGGAAGTAAAGAGAGAAATTAGGAAAGAGCCAGAAAGAATAGGGGATAGGAACCAAGTGTACCCTTCAAAGCCATAGCTGCTGTTATCTGCTTCATCCAATTAGGCCCGCCTCCTATGAAAGCCACTGAGCCATGCACTCAGCAATGATTGGTCTACTGATGAAATTAAAGCCCTCATGAACCAATCACTTCCCCATACCCTGCCTCTGAATATTTTTACATTAGAAATGAAGCTCCCACTACATTTTTGGGAGACACTTTAGATCCAATACCTAACACCAATGACAGAAAGAAACTGTGATACAAAGCCATCGTTAGGTCATAGTGGAGAATGAAAAGGCATTTCTCACTTCATAACTGAATTCTTAAAGATCAGGTATGTCACCTGTGGATCCTGTAGAACATACTCATGTTGTAGAGGTAGGAATTAAATGTCTCTCATGTGACAAGGATGTGGTCATTGTTGTCCCTTGAGAGACAGGGACTTTGGAAATGAAGGTAATAACCATGAACCTACATTCACCTTGAAATAATTCCCAGAAACTATAATCATTTGTTATAAAAAATATTAGACTATGGCAGTTTCTGCTGTGTTTATTGTGTTATTTTCCTAAAATAGAATTAAAAATTATCATAAGTTGAAATATAATAGATATGTCTAAACTTTTTTTCACTTACATAAAGTATCTCTCATGCTAATAAATCTGTTCTACTATTTCTTTTTTCAAATATTTCCCTCCCAATTTTATTGAGCAAAAATGTACATATTTAAAGTGTACAGTGTTGGGATTTTATATATACATTATATTGTGTAATGATTACCACAAATTAATCAGTGCATACATCAACACACATTTCAAAGTAAACAGTACAGTATTAACTGTGATTACTGTGAACTTAATTGTCTTATAACTGGATGTTAGTGTCTTTACCTGGTATTTTTCTATTTCCTCAAAGCTTAAGTACTGTTTAAGTGGGTGTTACTGTATTTGTGTGGTTCCATGTGATTTTCCCCTGCTTCAGCCTTACTCTTGCTCCTGTTAACCAGTACCCTACTTGTGCTTCTGAGTTTGATTTTTTCAGATTCCACATTTAATGGAGATTGTGTAGTAGTAATCTCCCTGTTTCTGGCTTATTTCACTTAGTGTAATGTCCTGCAGGTTCATCCATGTTTTCACAAATGACAGAAGTTCTTGTTTATGGCCGAATAGTATTGCATTGTGTATGTGCACCTGTGTATAAATATTATATTTTCCTGTCAAAGGCCATTCTCAGCATTTCCTGCCTATCTCAACCATGTTGAATAATCTGCAATGAATAAAAGAGTTTCTTTGCAGATGTTTCTTTGACATATTGACTTTATTTTGATAAACACCCAGAGATAGGTCTTTGTGATACTTCTACATTTAATTTTTTAAAGGATCCACTATGCTGTTTTCCTTAACGAGTATGCCATGTGTATCCCCGCTAAGACTATATGAAGTTTCTCTTTTCTCTATGTCCTTACCAACAGTTTCTCCTTGACTCTTGGATAAGCAAAGTCTCACTGTGGTATTGAGTTACATTCCCTTGATGACTGAACACTTTTCCACATACTTGTTGGCAGTTTGTCTGTCTGCCTTGAGCAAAGGTCTGTTGTCTACTTTTTATTGAGTTATGTGGGTTGTTTGTATTTCTTGTTAAGCTGTATGAATTCCTTACATATTTTAGATAGTAACATCGTATCAGATGTATAATTTGCAAATATTTTCTCCCATCCCATAGGCTGCTTTTGCATTTTATCAATTATTTCCTCTGAAATAAGCAGTCAGAAAACCTTTGACAAGCTACCTCTTAATCTCAGTTACTAGGGAAGTTGAGTCTGTAGGATCAGAAGTTATAAAGCAGGCTGAGAAACTTAGAAATGCTTTGTTTCAAAAAATAAAAATAAAAGCCTGGGATATAGCTCAGCAGCACAGCCCCTTCCTGGCAAGTGCAAGGTCCTAAGTTTGATTCCTGGTGTGAAAATCAATAAAAACAAAATAAAACAAAACAAAAATAAGACTAAAAAACCAGATGTAGCTCAGTAATAGGACACATGCCTAGTACTTGTGAGATCCTGGGTTCAATTCTCAGTACTGAACAGAAATTGCACAGTGGGAAAGTAATAGTCTCTTTAATAAATGGTGCTGAAAAAGCTGGGTATCTAAAAATAAAATATGCAAAAATTAACATGAAGTAAAGATTTGAAAGGAAGATTGAAGGTATAAAAGCCTCTTGACATTTGCAATGATATTTTGTCATGACCTTCAATGCACAGGAAATATAAGCAAAAACATAAAGTGAGACCATCAAACAAAGGAAACAACAAGATGAAAAGAAATACAATTAACTAAATTTTTAATTATGTGTGGCCAATATTATTAATGTTCTGAGAGTATATTCTGTTTTAGAAACTACTGGAATTTTTCATATATCTCCCTAAGCCTTCTGTCATCATAGTAAGTTGAATTAACTTCATTTTGTAGATAAGGAAGCAGGATTCACAGAAGTTGTTCTTGCTCAGGCCACCTACTGAATAAGTAATAAAAATTGATTAAATGGTCTGTCTCATCCCATGGCTTATTTTTAATTTTGTTATGATATCACTAGCAGAAAATAAATGAGCCTATATCATATTTAAAATAACTCAAATTATCCTTGATTTCTAACTGGAAAATAGTATAGAAATTTTAATAAATAAATTTGAATAAAGGCTAAGACATGGCAAATGGCCAGACTGAATTCCAGGTGGGAATATAGCTCAGTGGTGGTATATTGTCCTTGTATGCATGAAGCCCTGGGTTCCATACTCAGCATTTTAAAAACAAAACCAAAAACAAAAACTAAAATGTACAGCTTGAATTCAGTCTCCAGATACATAGCATAAAGCAATATATCTATAAGACTACAACTTCCTGCAGCTTATCTAGAGGGAAGAACTGCACTATTAATTTCTGTTTCAATTGTTTTTTCTTTCAAGAAATCTCATGATTCTTGGCTTCTGCTTTTGCCTTGACCTCATGTGTCATTCATGTGGGACAGTTTCCCACTTTGCCATAGGTGACCAGGTAGCACCTGGATTATTCCTACTTTTATGTTCACAGATCCTTGAGTGCAGGGATGGTGGGATGTTTCATTTTTCCCATTTCCTTCCTCCACCCTTCATCTGTATCTTTATCCTCTTCCTTTTGGGTATATGTTTATGATACATAACATTTGAATTCCTTGTGTGGCACTGATACAAATATATAAAACATCTCCATTCTTCTCCTCATTCCCATTTCCTTTTCTCTTCTCCCTTCCCCTGCATCTCTTGATCTCCTCCCTTTTGAGGAAGATCTATCTCCCTACTTCTTATCACTTATCTTATATTTTGCTTTTTATTTATACTTTGGGTTTCTCATATAGGAGAAGCCACATAATATTTATACTTGTGTGTCTGATTTATTTCATTTAAAATTATGGTCCCAAGGTATGCGCATCCATTTACCTACAAATGATTTATTTGTGAATTTGGTACTTAGCATAGTGCTTAAAAACTCAGTTGATAATTCTGAAGGTGTGCTGAATAAATGCCCAGGATTTCTGCACATCTAGGAACTTTCAACTCTTAGTGACGAGCTTGCCTTTCTTTTCTCTACTTTCCGGCAGATCCCACAACCTCTTGCCTGATGTCACCAATGGTCTACTCTTTCTTTCTTGTAATATTTGCTTATCTACTTCCAAGAATTTATGAAACTTGTACAGACAGGCATTTTAGGATGTTTCCTCTAAATTTTAGGAAGTGCTCTTGTATCTCTGGCCTATATTAATTGTTGATCTTAATCATGTCTGACTTTTATTCTACTATTTGCTTTTCTCTACTTAATGTTGGTAGTGTGGGAGTATACTTTATTTCAGAATGTTCAATCTTCCTTCTCTTGTCTTCTCAATATTTGAGTCATTGGACTCTTCTCTTCCCAAGTCTTCTGAGTAGGCTTGAGACATTGCAGGAACTTAGGGTGCTCCGAAATTAATATTTGCCTCTGGAACTTTAGCTGAGACATACCCACACTAGACAGTGTCCCTGCAATATTTTATTCCTTGTACAATCTGTGCTCTTATTCATATTTCAGCAGCAAGTAGCAACATCAAAATAACACCGAGGATTTGGAGGCAGATTTATTTATGTTGATGGACTCTGATTGGGGTCATTCCCAATCTCTGGTGGTCTAGGGCTTTTATATGGTACACAAGCAGGAGGAGGTTCAAAAGTGAGACACATCAGCCTGGCAGTTCTGATTGGCTAGCAGCATGAGATCATCAGTTACAAGGGTAAATTAATGATCATGTTTATAAAGTTTAATACAATGGTACAGCCAGGCATTCTGTATGTTTGATTATGCTCTTATGGTTACAGGGGTCAAGAAAGTAATTACAAAAGCTTGAAGCAGTTACAGAGCTAAGCAGTTTCAAAATAACAAAGTTTTAAAAAGAGCAATTTCTCTCTTACAGGTTTTCCTTTTCAACAAAGTCTGCCATGTGAAGATTACTTTCATTCCCTTCGATCCTCACCCAAACCTAGCTTTATTTTATAAAGTAAATTTTAAAAACTCATATAAATATGAACATTTCACCCTAAAACTATACTTTTTCCACCAACTTATTTCCATTCTCTGCATTTTCCTAAGGGAACAACTTTTTGCATGGATATGTTCTGAGTCTATTGTCATTGTTACCTTTAGGGGGAGGAGGGTGAGAATATTTTCTGCTGATAAGACAGTGACTTTGAGAAGATGATTTGCCACCAAGGACTTCCTAACATTTCATCTTGGCTTTGGAGATTTACTGAATATTGTCACAGCCTCTGCTCTGATTTCTGCCCATAAAATAAAAATCACATTGTTATCAGCTGCATAAAATGATACATATGTGAGGATCTCAGAAGGCCTTGAAGGGGAACAGCCTTTAAAGAAAGGGACAAAGTCATTTTGAATTAATATGGAGTATTAAGTATATCGGTGCTGAATGTGGAAGAAGAAAATTATTTTAGCCAAAGACATGGAAGGAAGTATGTTTAAGAAGGCGAATCACGTATTATACTGCAAGCTCCCTGCTAACAAGGTTAGTGTTAATAGATTATTGATCCACTTAATGTTTAGCAGTGAGCTAATTTTTTTTCATCAGCTATGCAACTGAGCATTTATCTGTTTTACAGGACAATCCAATAAACATCCTTCATCTGGTATTACTTTCTAACGTTGGGGAACACATGACTTGCTTATGTGCACCAGACTGTTTCTTGCTAGAGAGATGCTGTGGTGCTGGTGTACTTGACATGGTGAGCCCTCTCTTTCTGAGCTTTGCTGTCTTTTGTCCCTTAGGGGACCGGTAAATTCTTTTCAGTGCAGAAAGCTCCTGACTTGCAGAGGGGAGATAAGGCAGAGTCTGATTGTACCATCCTCTGCTAACACCTGTTCCACTTGACTCTGGCTCCTAGCTGGGGTTTTATTGAGTGTTGTGATGAGAAAACTGAAATAGCACCTAACTATCTGATGTCCAAGAAATTTGATCTTTGAATAACAACAAAATAAATCTTGTAATAGCACTTAAGCCTTGAAATCACTGAATTTTGAAGAGAAATATACTAGATTCAGAAAGAACAGACACCAAACTCCCAAAGCCATGGTGGTGCCTTGTGTGTACATTGTATGTTCCAGACTTTAAAGGAATTGAGGCCATTGGATTTCTTAATTTATATTGTTAAAGAATTGAAAAGTATTTATTAAACAGAATAAAGGTAGTTAATTGTCTTTGCCTCCTGCAGAAATAGAACCTACTTTTATGAGGCGACATTGTGCTGAGATTAAGAACAGAAACTTACTGTCAGAGGAAGCTGAGTTGAGGGGAGCAGTGGGGAGCAGGAGATGATAAAATCAGATTCCACCTTAACTCCACATCAGAAGTTCTCAGCTTTCTTCCCTGGAATGATTTTCCAGCTCTGAAGGACAAAGAAAAGTAAATCTCAGAAACAAACAAAAGTGCCATGGGTTCAAAACTAATGTCCACCACTGACTATGAAACTTTGGGTAAGACAATCAGATGACTCTGGCTCTGTTCTTTTCTGGAAAATATGGAAAAGCTAGTATCTCTCTAACAGAGATTTTAGCACATTATTTGAATATGTGTGCACATGTATGCCTGTGTGTACTGCTTGAGCAGGCCTTGGATATAAACCTGGAGAAAATATCTGTCTGTTTCTGGTGGTCCATGTTTTCCTTGCTTCTGGCCTTCTTTTCAGTAGAACTCCTCTGACATGATTTCATATTTTAATTCTAATCTTGTTTTCTTTGCTGAGTTCAGTGAGTGGAACAGAATGGGTAAGTTTTACTCATACCATGGTTATCAGAGAGGAATGAAGACACAGTTATAAATATATATTGTCACTCCGCTTAGTCTCTATTATTAGATTTCATTGTTACTAGGTGTATATATTTCATATTCAGTTTAATACTAAGTTCTTCACTTAACTAACATTTAATGTAATCCTTTACTTCTGTGCTGAATGCTACTTGAGGCTTAGGAATACACAGGTGACTCATTCAACCCTGACTTCTGAGCATTAAATTCAAGGTGTTTATAAGCTAATTTGAAAAATAACAACAAATACATTGTCATTGACAAGAGGCATTGGGGACAAATGGCATCACGTTAGTTTGGGGCTGAGGTGCTAGTGAAACTAATAGTCACTTGCTTGTTAGCGCTCAGCCTTCACTTCCTGACCCTAAGCATCTCTTCATTTATTTCAGACTCCAAAGTATATGATACCGCGCATTTCTGTACTTAAGCCTGCCCTCCCCACTTAATGAGAGCTTTCATGCCATGCTTTCTTGTTTCTCCCAAACAACTTACACACTCAGAATGTCAGTGCAAATGGATGTAAACAGTGATGCTTGCCTGGAACAGATACTGTCAAACCTGCTTACCGCAAGGACCCCTCAGCTTTCTCTTCTCCCCAATTTGTTATTTTCCGTGTCTGCTGTAATGCTGAAGAAGGCAATCTGTCATCTTATATGGAGGATGGTGGCTCCTTAAGCTTTGAGGAAAGAATGAAACAGAGAGTCCACAGGATTAAAGGAGCCCAGATAACCTTCCCCAGGGATGGTAGCACCAAGTGAACAATATAAAAGATTGAAGGTGACTCCCTTGACCACGGCTGGCACCAGCACTGTCCTGTTAGATTGGTATAAGGCTGGTGTATTTTTACATGGTGCCATTTGAGTTTTCATTTTTCCCTGTAACTTAATTATTCATGTAGTAGTGGAGCACTTAGGATATGATTTATGACACTGAATTGCAGACTGATTAATGTGACATTGGGGAGCCACGGTGCAGAACATAAAAAGAAGATGTCTATTTCCTGGCCAGGAAGCAACTGCCCCCTCTACAGATGAGACTCACAAGAGGCACAGATCTCTGTAAGTCCAAGATACTTTCATCATAGCCCATCAGGATTTTTGTGAAATAAATTATTCTAGCAGACACTGGATGAGTTAGAGACTAAGGAGCACTAGATACAAACTCAGCTAGCACCTTCCTGTCACTCAAGACGTGAGTGGCCTTCCTCTATTCCTGGTGTTTGCAACATACTTCTTTTTTACATCACCAATTGAAGATGAATGGGTAGGCAGCCTAGTCATTTCTGGTATTAGGAAAGAAGATTTTGAGCCTAAAGCAGGAAGGTTATTAGAACTGCTTTGTAATGGGTATCTGTTTCAGAATAGTTTTGTTAAGCCCTGCAGACATTAGTATATGGAACGATTTCACATTATCTCTGGGGCTGGATTGGGTGACCTGTCTGTAATGGGTCCTTTTCCCTTCTGCACTCACTTCAAAAATCCTATTGTGATGGAAATGGCCTGGCTAAATCTCTTACAAATGAGTCTAGACTTCAAAACTAATTTCATAACTGCTTTTAATGTAGCTATTTAAAAGTAATAACCTCCACACATATTTCTCCTTTCTCCCTGTCTCATAGAACCAGCAATTATTAATAAGAAAGAGACAATTATTTCAATGTATCCCTCATTACATGGCACTATGGGACCACGCCGGCTTGACCATGGGCGTTTCAATTCCACTCTGCAAATTTCCATTATTATACATGCACTCCTGCTTCTTTTCTTTTTTTGCTAAGAAAAAATAAATCTCCGGAAAGTACTTATTGATGTCTGATAATCAAATGTGCAAATAATATGCCTAGAGAACATTAAAATAGCTTTAGTAGTGGGGTAGTTCATTTACTTTCCAATGCATATGATGGAAAACCTCAAAAGTTTTCCTCAGTGATTTTGCTATGAGGAATAAATTTCTATGCTGATGCAATTCTAAAAAATAATACTTTCTGTACATTTTGTAGTAAGGTTGGACTGGGCAGTGGTTCTGTGGGAGACGCCTGGGCTCAAATGTCAGGGACTAGACCATCAGCTTCTTTATGCCTCTTTTTTTTTTTTTTTTTTTTACTTTTTGAATTGGCAGGAAACCAAGATCCTCTCCTGAAAGTAACAAATACCCTGTTTCTGTAAAATAATGAATGCCTTTCAAAAAATTGTTCATCTACTATGGCCATTGAAAGGACTGTCAGACTCTTGATCTAAGATGAAGCAATATCTCTTTGAACATCTGGGTCACCATGTCAAAATTCGAATGGCCTAGTAATGTGTTCAGCCAGATAATGAGTTCTCAGGGGTTTCCGAGGCAATAGGCTTGGCTGTAGCTATTTCTCAGCTGGATGTGAGCTGCCAGGGTTAGTAGTGTACAGACTAGTCCCAGTAGAGTAGTGCAGAGTCCTTCCTTGAAGCAGTAGAAGTTAATATTCTACAACACACTGGGGATAGGGCAAAATAACATTGAGATTTTGATGGGCAAAAAGAAACCCAGAGGCTGTTTAAAAATTCCTCATCACATTTATTCTTGAAACTGTATTTATTTTTTGCACCAAGAGTTGAGTTCATGACCTTGCACTTGTCAGGCAAGTATTGTGCCACTGAACTAGATCCCTGGCTACTGTATTTTGATTATATCTACCATGTAAACTTACATGAGAATTCTGTTACTCTATGAAATATTGCTACTTAAAATAGATAAAAGGCCCTCCCCTCCATTAAAAAGTTCTGTAGGGTCCAGGTCTGTAATTTTATAGTTTAATCTTACATCAAATGTGTATCATAGTGAGGACTTGTTCATTACATTTTCCAGTGGCCCTCTGAATGAATGTCCCTAAGAAATTAGGGTCTAGTTAATTATTGTGATTTTTGTGTTAGCATAATACCTTTTATCCCCGAGAGTTTCTAAGGTTAGTGAAAACTTCAGCCCTATCAGTGTTTATGACTCTCGTTACTTATTAAGTGAGAATGCACCCTGAGATAAATTACCCTGGGCAATTTTAATCAAGGGCTTAATTTTAATGATCACCTGCTATACAAATAAAATAAGAAAAGCAATGAAAATGTCATTATCAAGGTGAGTCATATGTGTCTCTGAGGGAGGTTATTTTTAGCAATGTTCATCAACAATTTCTGTAAACTCTGAATGTAATAACAGGGTGGTAGAACAAAGCTACAAATATAGCATAAATATGTAATTAAGAAGAGGAAGCATCTTATTTTGCTCTTCATGATTGCTTTGGGACTCTCCTTTAGCTGCTTAATGTGTGTTCATGTCTAGGTCTACAATCAAGTTATCAGGCAATGTTCACTCTGTGTCAAGACTTTGAATGTTTACATTATGTATTAGGACCTAAAACATGCTCAAAACCATCTCTTCTTTAACTGAACATTCAAGAAAATAGAAGGGCAAAATTATCTGGGGTGGGTGTGAAGATTCAGAAACAAATGTGAGATTTGTAACTCATCGATCCAATCCTCAAACTCTTATTTTGTTTTTCCCACATAAGCATGAGGGAAGTGTAACCTGGTGTTTTTTAGGAATAAGGAAATAATACACTTCAAAATCTGTATCCATGTGTCTCACTAGTTTTGGTAGATGTCAGCTTGTGAGTTTTCTGGTAATGCTATTAATACATAATAAATGACATTCAATTGCCAGCTGTGGTCTGGTACAAAACCTAGACATCTTCATAACCTCTATATAGTCCCTTAAAGATATCAGAGAGAAAGAGACATGACAAAAAAATATTTCCATATAGGTGCACAATAGGAATGTCCACATGGGAGTACAGAAATATGAATAGGCAATATATAAATAGCTTTCAGGGCCTTCATTGTTAAATATCAGTGAGTGTAGCACGTTGGTATTCTCATTTTATTAGGAAGAACAATGAGTTCTGTTTGGATCACAGTGGATATAATGGGAGTAAGAGGATACATATAGGCCCCTTGTCTGGGGCAGTGATAAAGCTACAGAACCCAGGCTCAGTGAGGCTTCTCTGCCAGGTAGGGTCATTCACCACAAGCAGCTCAGTATTTCCACTTTGGTCTGTTTCTTGGTGAAGAATTTTCCAGGTCTCCAAAGGTGTCTTACAGACCAGAGTCTTCAGTGTGCATCTCAGCACAGTGCATCTGCTTGCCTAATGAACTTTGAATTCCACTACTGTCCTCAGTAGTTCCTTCAGCTTGGAATATAAGCAGAATCAGATATAAGAGGTGATACAGTGACTATTTAAAAAAAAATTGTATTACTGTAAGAGTCTCTGCTGGCTCTGAAGCTGAGATCTCCTGGGGGCAGAGCATAGCAGAGCAAAGCTGTTTACCTTATAGCAGCTTGGAAGCAGAGCAAAGGGGAAGCTTGCCAGCAGCCCCTGTGCCCTCTAACAGCACATCCCTAGGGACTCACGTCCTGTGACTGGGCCCCATTCCTAATAGTACGGTGAGCTGTGAACCTCAGCGGATGGATCCAGTGTGAACATGGCACTCCAACGATCTGTCACCTCTCCAGGAGTTTCTGCATCCAGTGAGCTGTCTGTATTTCCCCCAGGGATTTATGCAGGACACACATATGAGTGAAATCAGATACCTGATCTCAAGGAACTTAAAATACCTATAGGTATTTATCAAGCATTCAGCGAGTCTGTCACAAATCAAAATTTTACAAGACTATACTTCAAACTGGGGCATTTTGTATTATAGTACAGGATCTTGCAAGACTATAAAATGGAAGGATGTTTGTAAGAAGTTTTGCATATTAGCTCTGCAACTTAGCAGCGATAAGACAATAGGCAGTTTAACATCCCTAAAGCTTGGTTTTTCATATGGAGTATAAGAATAATACAGTACACCCTCGAGAAGTTATTATGAGATGATGAGATTAAATATGCCAAACGTTTGTCACAGTGCCTGGTCCAGTGGATATTCATTCACTGAATGATACATATATTTCGAGAAAAATAATTGACAATTGGTAAATATAGCAGGAGTTTTTACAAGAACTCTGTTTTTCAAGATTATGCAGTGAAAGGGTAAAATGCTAACATAAAACTTTCAAATATTTGTGAGAATAGTCTCAGTTTTGAAGCTTGTCTAATGACCATTAATTTTGAAAATATGTGTCTATGTTAATGTCTGCATGGCCTTTTTACCCAATATCTACCCTTCATTGTGGTCTTTGAGATTAAAGTTAAACTGAGGAATAAAAACTACTTGTTTTTTAACGTATTTTCATATAGCTCTTATTTCTACAATCTTAATTTAGTTTTTTAAGAAATAAAAAAATGTAATTGTTGAAAATGACAGAAGACAATCTGGTGGTGAAACAAATGACCCTTGAATTGTTCGGTTCTGACCTGTGTTGTTCTGTTACAATGTCCTCTCTTATCTCAATCTCCCCCCCCCTCCCCTTTTTAAAATTTAATCTATTTTCTCTCATTTTTTTAATTAAGGGAAAACTAAATTAAAAAATATCAGGACATATTATAGTAACTTTCTTGGTTTTCCTATTAATCTGATTTGAACCCCAGTATTGCTCTCCCCATCTAGTTCTGTCTGATTATTCTATATTCTATTTTGTTTTATGGTATCAAGTTTGAGGGTATAGGCAACCACTTTGAAGGCAATAAGGTATACTATGATGCCCATTATGGTTTGACTATTATCCTTTTTTTGAAGTCCTGTAAGGCCTCCAGTGTAGGTTTTATTGGTCTTGTTCTGTACTGTTTTGATCAATTCTATTATATCTGATGATATAGGCAACTCAATTTAAAAATAGCAAGAGGCACAATGGTAACCACTTTTGATCATCTGGTATTCTATTTTTGCATCATGTACTATGCTCACCCTTCTGTTCTAACTGATTCTGTTTTGCTTAGTCACGTTTGGTT
The DNA here is from genome assembly GCF_034190915.1 of Cavia porcellus. Taxonomy (NCBI): domain Eukaryota; kingdom Metazoa; phylum Chordata; class Mammalia; order Rodentia; family Caviidae; genus Cavia; species Cavia porcellus. The sequence goes on along the minus strand of NW_026947485.1, from coordinate 83,036,106 downwards.
TTATTCTCTTCAAAAAAAGTAATAAGAACCGTGGGAGTAATGAAACCCAAAAAGTCTAATTGTTATTGTAAAAAAGAGAGGAAAGGAAGATGGACTAAGGGATATAACCGCAGGTATGTTCAAGTGTGTAGGATGGAAAACCATATTACTGAGATTTTGTTGGATCATTGAACGGAACTGTCTACAATGTCACTGTATGAATGTCCACTTTATATGCTTTAATTTTGTAATTTGGACACTGTTTCTGGGAAGATAATGTGTAACCTATTAACTGGTGATTTCTTACTGTATTTTTTTTCTTGAAATTCTCTATTACTTGTACCCTTTTACTGCTTTGTTTTTTCAAGTCCTTTCTTTTTTTCTCGTTAAATAAAAAAATGACAGAAGATTGAATAAATTTTTCATACTTTGTTACCATTATCTAAGTAGTAAATAATAATAAGATCATAAAATCAATAATAAAGGGTACTATCCCTCATGATCATATAAACTTAGAATAAGATCATGATTCTTCTGCTCACCTCTAAAACCACCATAAATATCCAGCTAGTCTATTGGAAGATTTCCTTTTCTCAACATAAACTCTGCTTCAGTTGCTAAAGTGTTAAACACTGTCACCCCTTGTGAAGGTTACTGCCGCATGATTAAGTGCTCAAGGGTACACCAGGCTAATTATGTTGTTGGTTTTATGCCAAAAAATGACTTATTCTTGCAACTTATTATAAGTATATTGGCTTGCTAAATCAAGAATGTATTAAAACAAATTGCGATTTTCTTTAGCTTTGCCAAAGCGTTGGGGTTATAGAATAAGGAGCTTAAGGTCATTAAAGGTTAAAAATTCATAAGCTTTAGCCTTATTAAGCAAAGCTAATTTGGTTTAAAAGTAGCAAGTATTCAATTTGCACTTGGAGCTCTTACCAAATTATCTTTCATTCTGTATGAAAAGACATCCTGGGTTTTGAATTTGAGTGAGACAATGGGAAATGTGACATAATAATTGTGTGTTCAAATGGCTTTTAAATATAGGTTCTTGTTTTATAGACCTTAGCCCTTAAAATTCAGTTGTCCTTAGCATTATCTTTTATGGAAAGCATTTTTATTTTTGTTCCCCATGAGTTTACCCTGACCCAAATACTTTCTGCAAAACAAATAACAAACAGCAGAATCTCAAATAGTTTGATCTTGAAATGTTAAAGTGTCCTTTCCATTATTTCGAAGACTACCACTATCCTTACTTATCTAGATTTTATGCACAACTAAAGACCCTCTTCAGTTCCCTTGGCTTCAATAACATTTCATGGCTATAGTACTAAATTTCTGTTGATTTCTGCTTTGGATTTAACTGTGTCCCCATGATTCATCCATTGAAGCCCAATGTAATGATGTTTGGAGACAGAGTCTTTGAGATATAGTTATGTCGTGAGGGTGGAGTCCTCATGTTGAGATTTGTTATGGTTGATTGTGTCAACTTGAGAAATTTAGAAGTTTAATCTCTGGCCTCAGTAGGTGGTGGCAGTTCTCAATTTGTAAACATCCTCCACCTATGCAAGAAGAGGGAAGGGAGAAAGTGTGAGAGCTACACCCACCTAGGCAGGTGGATAGCCTGCAAACAACATGAGGGAGAAAAAGAGGTTTGTTCTCTACTCTTTTTGCTCTTGTTGCTTTTGTGACTTCTGCCACTTTGAACTGTTGCTCCTCTGCCAAGACACCTTGCTTTGGAGCTAGCTGATTACAGACTGAAACCTCCACAAACAGTGAACTAAATAAACCTTTTCTTTCTTCATTTTGTCTATTGGCTATTTTGTCCCAGAAATGAGAGGAAATAACCAAGATAGGATTAATACTCTTATAAAAAAGGGTGCCCGAGTGTACTCCTCACGTCACCTCCCACCATCATATTAAAGACACAATGGGAAGGAGTCTAGAAACACAGACCCCATTAGGAGTTAAACTATCTGGTATCTTGATCTTGGCTTTCTCATCCTCCAGAAAGTGATCAATAAATGTATTTTTAAGCCCTTCAATTGATGATATTTTATGATATTAGCCCAGCAGACTCATATAATTGCAAGCAGTATCTAATAAAACATTTGTTTCTGTGCTATATCCCAGGGTGCATGCTTCTTATTTCTTGAGTAAACATCTTTCTTTCTTTTTTGTTTCCTTTTATTTTTTATTATTTTTTAAATTTTATTTTAAAAAGAGTAAAATTAAACATAAAACAGAACAAAATAGAATATAAGAAAACAATGTAAGAGACACAGATTTCAAAGCAAGACAACCAGAGATATTCACTATCAATCATATTGTCTCTTGTTTTCTTCCAAATAGTTGTAGATATCTTCATGTACAGTGAATTTATACAAAACAACATAGTATAAAACTGATCAAACAGGATTCTGAAGGCATTTTAGGTCTTCAAGACCAGACAATAAGGAAATCAACAATGGCTTTCATACTGTCTCTCATTCTCTTCAAAATAGCTGTCCAAACCTTCACGTATGTTGAAATTAAACAAAACAAAACAGACTAAAATCATTCTGAACAAAGAAAAATAGTATTGCTGGTTTCACATCATGGCACTGCAGACACTGGGTACCTTAGTGTCTCTTTTTCTTCAAAGTAGTTGTTCATTTCATTGTGTATTATATAATCAGTTCTCATAAACTGTTTATAAGTTCTACACATTTTTAAGTCTCTACTTGTATATCTATCCTCTCTGTATTAGAAGGAAAAACAAAACAAAACAAAACAAGACAAGACAAAGCAAATTCCAAGAAAAACACAAAATGAAAAATACATATAAAACCACAATATAAGATGATCTACAATGATTATTATTATGTCTCTTATTATCTTCAATAGAATTGTCTATATCATCAGGCATAGTTAAATTGAACATAGCAGTACATAACAATATTATTAAAAACAAAACATTGGAGACATTATAAGACTTAAAAAGCAGCTAACAGTCAAACCGGAGTGGTTATCCTAGTTATCCTAGTAAATCTCGTTGTCTTCAGAGTATTTGCCTATACTCTCAGACTTCATACTGTCAATCATAACAGATTCAAATAAAATCAGTCAAGATAAAACAGCGATCTAAAAAAACAGATTCAAATAATATGTCATAATAGTTATATAAGTTATATAGGGCTTCAGATTAAGTTAATAGGAAATTTAGGATGGTTACCATAGTATATCCTGCTATTTTTGGAATAGCTGTCTGTGCCCTCAAATCTAGTACAAGTAGACAGACTGGAACAGAATAGAATCAGACTAAATAGAGTGATGAGAATAATGTGGATTTTAAATCCTGATACACTTAACAATTTCCTCTGCCTTCATTTTTAAGACAATTCCTCCCCTTTTACTTTCACAGGGTACATTGTACATTTTGAGTCCCACTAACTCCTTCAGTTTTTAGATTATAGGGGCAACCTGCTATTTGCCAAAGTGGTTCTGAACCTTTGTACCCCTGAATTTGATCTTAAGGTGTATTCCTTTACCTACAAAAGCCTCCAAGTTTTCCTTCATTATAGCTAAGTAGTTCTCCACTACACAAAAGGGTAATACCTTTCCAATTTATGTGCAGCTGCTGGACAAGCTGTCCCTATTTCTCTCTGGTTCCCTGTCACATGCAGCATTGTTTTCTCATGTTTGACTTTCAGTTTAGTAACTTTCTTTCAAGTTGATTATATTTCCTATACAGAGCATCTCAATGGATCCTATCTCCTGATCTACTCTGCCTCTGTTTCTTTTCATTAGTGTATCGAGGCTATCTATGTTAGAGGTTATAGCCAACTTTCTCTGCCTCATTTCTGCTATGTTGTTTTTCTGCCATTGGTTGTCTAATTTTCTCCTTCACTCCACTGTCTGCCCCTTTCATTGAGGCCTCTCTGCTACTGTTCTTGAAATCCTGTTTTTTTTTTTTTTTCTCACTTTCTAGAATGTCCTTCAGTATTTTTTTTTGTAGGGTTGAGTTGGTGGTCACAAACTCCCCCAGTTCCTTTTTGTCATGGAAGCATCTTTTTTTCTCCATTAATTTTGAGAGAGAGTTTTTCAGGGTACATCAATCTGGGTTGGAAGTTATTTTCTTTCAGAGCTTGGAATATTTCACTCCAAGCTCTTCTTGATTATCAAACCATCAGTTTTGTGTTGAGAAGTCAGTCATGATTCTGATGGGTTTTCCTTTATAGGTGTTCTGTTTCTTTTCTCTGACAGCTTTTAAGATTCTGTTTTTGTGATGAATTTCTGGGATTTTGATTATATGTCTGGGTATAGATCTGTTTTGGTTGCAGCTGGCTGGAGTTCTGCATGCATCATACATCTGAATATCATTTCCTTTTCCTATACTTAATTATTTCTGTGAATAGCCTTTGTATTTCATTTGTGTTTACCCCTGCTTCTTCACTCACAATTTTTATTCTTAAATTATTGATCAACTTGTCATCTTCTAGCCTTTATATTGTTACTGCCTGTTTCCTTGTTATTTTTAAGAGGTCTTTCCTTTCATGATCACACAATGCAAATCTATCTTCAGGTTTTGTTAATCTGTCTTTAGTTTCTTTCAGGCAATTTTTGCCAGTATTCAAAGGAGTTTTTAATTTCCTGGTAATCTCTTTGAATCTGTTTCATGTATTCTCATTTTAAAAAATATTCTTCATTGAAGTTTTCTCTTTTTTTTCTGTTTTCTTCTTTTCTTCCATCTTCTTTCTAAAGAAGTGCTCCTTTGTCTTCTTGAGAGGTGCTTAGCATTTCTTTTATTAATCTGCTTATATGTTGCTTTACTTGTATTAGAATTTCAGTTTTGAGTTTGTCTATAATGTCATGAACATATTTTTTTATGTTAGCTGATGCTGTGTCTGATATTGCATGTTTATTGCCCTTGATCTCTTCTGTATTTACCTCTTGGACCCATTTTCTCTGGTTTGGGTGCTGGAGGCTTTTTAAAAATTTCTTTCTCCTTCCATGTTTCTGGTTTCTTCCATACAGGTGTATGGGGGAGGGTCTCAGCCCCCTTCTGTATTGGTTATGGTTCTTCTCAAGCACACTGTCTAGGGATTTCTGCCCTCTCCAGTTTGCTGTTGATCACTGAGATGCAAGCAGGGGCAGTATAGGATGCCCCCTCCCCTCCAATCCAGTCAACCAGTGGGGCCTTCACCACATTAGTGTGTGCCATGCAGACAGAACTGGTTTGGGACAACTTTGGGGACAATTCATCCCTGGTTATAGGGTCCCAGCCAGGGACATGACCCAGTCCGAGCAGATCCCACCAATCTGCTCTGGGCAGAGAGCAGCCAGCTGAAGTCACTGCTGTTCTTTGTTCCAGCCCATTTGCCCAATTTCAATATGTTGTCCAGTTGGTCATCCCTGCTCCCAGGAGGACCAAATTCTGAGCACTCACTGTGGGTTAGTGCAGGTCTCTATGTTGGATTTGTTCTCTATTGGGCTCACCAACCCCTGACTTTAGCGTGACTGTGGCTTTGGCAAAAGAGCTGCAACTGAAAGGCTGAGTGGCTCTGGTGAGAGCACCATGACCATGACTGCGAGTCAGACTTGCTCTGGCCAGAGCGCATCTGGCTCCAGCCTTGCATCCACGTTTTTCTTTTCTTTCCCCCCCTTCTTTATGGATTGTGAGAATCCTTCTCTTTTTGTCTTGTCTTCTCCATGGTGGTAAACCCCAGTGTCTGAGCTGTTTCTCTCAGAGTTGTTCCCTACCTTGCTACTTATTGATTCAGCATCTTCACATCTTTCTTTCTAAAGGAAGTTCAAACTCTTCATAGCCAGAGATGTCATTGCCTCCAAATGTCTAAATTATGTTTCTGTGATGAGCAGCTATTCTTAGGACTTTGCAAAGAACCACTCCTTTTTCTGGGGCCCTTTCTATTTTTAGGACATTTTGTTAGATGGTGGCTGGGTTAATCATCTGGCCTAGGCATTGGGGCCATCAACCAGACAAAGCTGAACCATTTGACACATTTAAGCCTCATTCATATCTCATGCTAATTAGATGATCTAACTGGCTCTAAAATTAAAATAGCAAAGACAGAATCAATGAAGGAATAGCAGTAAGGAAAATACAATTGCTGTGTAATTACATGCTTGGTTATGAGAGATACTAGAAACAGCAGAGAGCCAGAGGATTGAGTAAGCTCATTAGGAAGTGGAATTTATGTGGAACTTCCCAAGAATTTATTAGCATTCAAATATATGTGAAGTAGATCCTGGGAGAGAACCCAGTTTAAGGGAAGAATGGCCTGGTGATGAAGAAAGCCTTCATTGTTGGAGCTGAGTGACAATGATAAATTCAGAATGGAGTTTCTTGTGCTTTGTCTCTTGAGCCAGTATGTAAAGTAGTCATTATAAAATCAGTGTAGAAGAGTGTAAGTGGAAACAAGCTCCAATAGACTTTGTGCATAAGAACATCTTTGAGTGGCCAAAGATTTAACATAGCATGATCCAAGAGAAGACAGAAATTTTTTCATCAAGCCCCTAGGGTATCCACTGTAGTATAGCACAGTGGCAATAGTACTTTTACTTCTACAGTGTATTGCAAGGAAAAAGGGCCTTCTTTTGACTGTCCAATTATCTTTTGAAACATATCATAATTACTATCATATACTGGATTCTCTCTTTTATATTTCTTTTTGATCACTCAAGATCACTATAAATTCAAGGACATTGTGGTTCATTGTTCTCTCAAATTATTACAAAACAAAGACTGAAATTTTAGGCAAACTCAGAGAGTTAGCAAGGGAAATGTAAATAGAATGTGAGTAATAAATGTGTTTTTGTTCTCAAACAAAAGTTTCGAACTAACTTCTTGTCTTTAAGGATCTCGATGAAGTGGCAGGCATCTCAGTTCTTTTTCTCAGGAACATATATTCCCTAGTTAAAGTAGAACTGGGTTACCATGGGACCATCCTTAGTTTACTCCAACAGAGGTTAACCATCTCTAAGAGAAGTGGGATTTATAAAATAATATGAATTGGTACATTGAGATGAACCACGTTATATAAGTGTGGCATTCTGAACTCCTATATATAAAATAAGTTGTTCTCTTATAAGAAGCTGCCTCTGGTGGAAAGGAGGTGTTTATTTTGTTGTCAATACTAACAGAGAAGGGAATGAAGACAGTGGATCACTGAAATGTTTGAATGAGTGTGAAACATTGTTTCTCAACAGATTTATTCATTGTAAAGCTAAAAAAATTAGCATTATCTTACAGTCAAACATGGAAATGATTTTGGAATCAAAATGAAGACCATGCATATTAAAGAGCTGAGAGATTCATGCATTTTCAGAGTGGCACATTTTTTCCTCTAGCAAAAGAAAAGCCACACTAAAACTTGGAGTTGGATGGATAATCATGCAAGATGTTGGCAGGGATATCTAGGTGATGCAGCTGAGGAAATGAACTGGTCCTGGAGAAGGGCATGTGTTGGTTGGGCGGGATTTTGAGCAATATGTATGTGGGTGACCAGAAGGAGTTCAGGTAAAGGCAGTCACAGAGCAAAAACAGGATTCCTTAGATGCTCATTATGGGTTTTGAGTGACCCTCAGGGAAGTTTTCCACAAAGGAACACATGTATGGAGGGGGCAGGAGGTATAGTACTGAGTATCTTGCATTGGATATCACTGTCTCTATTCTGGGAATTGGGGTAGAAATTTCTACAGAATCTTAAATTCAAAATGACAGAGAGCATATGCTTTAAAATATTTTTATTTCACTTATAAAGCAGATTTTTCTGTTCACCTTAGGATTCTTCTTATTCTAATTACTTATGGAAAAAGGATTTTCTGTACCAAAAATTGATCCCCCCAATGGGATTAATGCCAGTAGCTCCAAACAAAACCAATCTCAATCCATGAAGTTTAACTTTATAATTCTATAATAGTTTCATGAAAAAAATTAGTAGAGCACAAGTTTGGCAATATTTTACAGTTATGGATCATTGAAAGGGACATTACAGGACCATGGGATGTGTAGTGAAACCAACTGTTTTTATTTTCTTTTTTTCTACATTTTGTTATATTTCACCTTACTATCTTCATAGACTGAATGTTGGTGTGTCTATTTGGGTGTTCAAGATTGGTTTATTGTTTCAGTGGTATCTCTTTGTCATGGTCCAAAATTTCTAGGAGTTAGTGAAGTTGCTTCCTGGTGCTTTATCTGCTAGATGAGGAGAGTTAAGAAGAAAATAAATAGAAATGAGTTATCTTATTACAAGCAATTTTAATATTTTTGGCATGCCTCCTAGAATGATATTTCAAAGGAATTTCTAATATACATTAAATTTGAATCTTGTAATAAATGAAAATGGAGACCTATGGATCAATACAAATAGGAGAAAAATGGACTCAAAATTACTTTTATTGTTGGACCTTACTGTACTCTATGGTTCAGCATAATTTTATTGATATTTCTATAATCTTTATGAAGTTTTATCATTAGCTACCTTTTTAAATTTTACAATGAAAAAAGTAAAAGAAGTATAAATTATGATACATAATTTCAAAACACAATATTAGAGGATTAACAATTATTAATGTGCTGTTTGTTGTTTTCAAAGAATTTGTTCAGCTTACCAGATATACATATGAAAAAATGATCAAAATGAAAGCACTAACTCTGTTAGTCTCACAGAATTTAGTAGTATAATTATCTATCTTGTATATATATAATATGTTTCCTTTTTCTTTCTTTTCTCCTTTCTCCTACCCCAGTTGTTTCTTCCCTTTTTTAGCCATTTCATCTTCTTTCACTTTCACAATATCTGTTGTACATTTTAGATTCCACTAACTCTTTCGGTTTTTTATACTAGGAAGATAACACAATGTTCAATTTTGTGAGTCTAAAGTATTTCACTCATAAGCATGATCTCGAGCTACATCATTTACTTACAAAGGCCTTGAGATTATCATTTATATCTGGGTAGCTTTCCATTGTATAAATATGCCATATGTTTCTTATCCATTCCATGGTTGATGAGCAACTTACCATTCCTTTTTTCTGGGTCCTTGGTGCATGAAACATTGTTGGGAGCAGGAACCAGGGGTCCGGCAGTGAACGGGTGTAGAAAACCACGCACTGAAGCTGGACCTCAACCAGTTCCTTATCCTGCAGTAACCTCAGCCTTCTAGACAAAGCATCGCGCTGATATTAACCTGGGAATAGCTTCATAACATAAGCAAAGAAGTTTCTCATGTGCCCAGGAACATGTTTACCTCCTGGGCTGCACAACAAAAAAGTTTCTCATGGGCCCAAGAACATGTATACCTTTGCTGCATGCACAAAAAAGTGTCCTAAAGTGACTTATACTGCTCTTTGTTTGAAACACTATAAAAACTCTGGAGTCCTTTAATAAATTGCCTTTTGCCTCCTGAGCAATTGTTCTCCCTGCGTCTTCAGTCTCTCGCCTGACTCCTTCCCCACACTGGCCGCGGCAGAACATTGTTTGCTCTCCTTTGAATTTCAGTGTGTGAATTTTCTTTTGAGTTAAATGTGTGTCTTATATAAAGCATATTGATGAATCTTGTTTCTTGATTCACTCTGTGTTTCTTTTTACTGGTGAGTTGAGGACATCTACATTAATGGTTACTGCCAACATGCACTGATTTATCTCTTCTATGTTTTTTTCCTACCATTGGCTCTCTACTTTTCCCCTCCATTCAATTGCCTGACCTGCTCAGTGATCCAAATTTGCTGCTGTTCTTGGTAACTTGGACATTTCTATTTCTCTCTAGAATGTCCTTCAGTACACTTTAAAGGGTTGGTTTGGTGGTCATAAATTTCTTTGGTTATTCTCTGTAATGGAAATATCTTATTTCTTCATCAATTTTGAAAGATAGCTTTACAAGGTACATCAATATGGGTTGGAAGTGCTTTTCTTTCAGGACTTGAAATATTTCACTCCAAGCTCTTCTTGATTTGATGGTTTGTGTTGAGATATCTGTCAAGATTCTGATGAGTTTTCCCTTATAGATGATCTGTTTCCTTTCTCTAACAGCTTTTAATATCTTGAATTTATGGGATCTTGATTATTAAGTCTAGATATACATTTATTTTGGTTATGTCTAATTGGAGTTCTATATGCCTCACTTATCTGAATGTCAGATCCTTTCCCTCTGCTTGGAAAGTTTTCTGCTATTACTTCTGTAAGTAGTCCTTTTGTGTCATTTATGTTGACTCCTGTTTTTTCACTGACACCTATCATTCTTAAATTATTTTTCTTTACATCATCCTGAAGTCATTACTTCCTGGTTCTCTGTTATTTTTAAGAGGTCTTTCCTTTAACAATCACTAGCTACAATCCTGTCTTTAAAGTGTGAATATCTATTTTCAGTTGTGGTCAACTGGTTTTGCCATCTTTCAGTGTAATTTTTAATCTCCTGGAATTTGAATCTGTTTCATGCATTCTAATTGTTTCCTATAGTTTTCATTCAAGGTTCCTATCATTTTTTATGCTCCTCTTTTTTTTTAAAGACCTATGTCTTCTTTAGATATGCTCAGCAATTCCTTCATTATGGTTTCATTTTTCTTTTATCTGAGATAGTATTTCTGATCTGTTTTCTTTTACAGTCTCTTGAAATTATTTTTTGACTTTGCTATTATTTCAGAAATTTCAGATGCATGACTTCCATTTTCTACTATGCTATGTCTCTTGGACTTGTTCTGTGTGGGCTAGAAGTCTGAAATTGAATTTTGTTCCTTCATCTTGACATTTACCTGGCTTCCTCTGGACAAGCCAGTTGTGGGATCACAGGTGCTTCTTGTATTGGCTGCCCATCCAATGTGTAGGGGAATGGGTCAGGAACCTGGGTTTCTCCAAACCTAGTTTCCTGGGGAGGTGATGGGGTGTGGGGTGGGCCTATCCAGATCTGAACAGCTACCCTGAAGCTTCCCTGATGACCATGAATATGTGGGGTTCAGGCTTCTTTTTCTCTTGGCCCATGCTGGTTACCAGTGGGAAGGTCTCTGGTCATCACTGGTGGGCATGGAGAAGTGTGACTGACTCTCAATAGATGCCCTGACAGTAAGAAAAAGAGTCAAAGGAATATCTCTCTCCTGCTGAGTCTTCATGGTACCCTCCTGTAGGCTGTGTTAGTCAGGTTTTCCATTGCTGGGACATATACTTGATACACATAATTTAGAGGCGAGAGATTTATTTTGGTTTGGGGTTGCAGAGGTTCCTATCTGCTGGCTCTGAGGCAGAAACATCATGGTGGAAGGGTATGGAAGAGAAAACTGTTCAACTGATGGCATCTGGGAAGCAGAGATAAACAGAAGAATAGTACATCCTTCAAAGGCATGCCCACAGTACCCTACATCCTCTGGGTCCCACTGCTCACATCACATTCAGCTATGAATTCATCAGTGGATCAATTGCTTGATAAGATTAGTGCCTTATGATTTAATTATGCTCCAAAACCCTCATTCCTGAACATATGAGCCTTTGGGGGAAGGTTTGCCATCTAAATCACACATCATCCCCCCACCCCTTTCTCAACTATTCATGTCAGTTTCATTGTGCAAAATGCATTTGACCCATCTCTAAGAGTTGCTAAAATAGCAACAGTTTCAACATTTTTCAAAAGTATGAATCTAAGTATCTTTTAAGACTCAAGGTAATGCTTACCTGTCTAGTTCCCCTCTGATCTCCTTTAGCAAGTCTAATTACATAGCTATTAACTTCTGAGTGCTTTTCCTAAGAACTCATACCTACAGCTTTCCTTAAAGGTCTGCCTTTGAGTATTAGAGCCTTTTAGCAGAGAGGCTTAGTAATTTATAGTCTCCTGCATATGGCCCCAAACCAAGGGCAGCCTGGAGAGCAGTATGAAAGCTGCCACTTGTCTCTCAACTTGAGGTGACTCTAAACTGCCATAAACAATAGTGAAGCTGATCTACAGAGCTCTGTGTGGAATTAATCCCAGACTGGCACTGCATCCTACCTGGTTTTTCCCTCTCTTTTACCCATACCTTCCAATTCTTTACCCATTGTTTTGCTAATTATTGTTATTAAATCGTTTTGTATCATTTTGGTTTCTCCTCTGGGGGAATCTGAATTGAAAAATATGGTTTGCTCTTACTTCAACCATGACCTTGGAAAAGAAACAATTTTCCACATAAGGATTACAAAATAACAGTTGTCATTGGTTGATTTCTTGATCTTGCCCAATCTTTCTGGAGTGACATGAAATATTAGCTTTGTTTTAATTTGCATTTCTCTAATAACCCATCATGATAAATTTTTTTTCATATATTTATTTTCCATTTCCAGGATCAAGAAATCAACCATTAGCAAGTGCTAGAGGGGCTGTAGGGAAAAAGGAAGTCTTCTCTGCTGTTGGTGAGAGTGTAGACTGGTGTAACCACTGTTGAAAGAAGTGTGGACATTCTTTAAAAAGCTAGGATTAGAGATTTCATTTGACCCAGCTTTCCTGCTTCTGGCCATATTCCCAGAAGAACTGAAAATATTATAACACAGAGGTATATGTGCATACATTTATACAGCACAATTTGTAACAGCCAAATATTGGAAACAACACAGATAACCATCAGCTGAGGAATGGATAAAAAAGATGTGGTATTTTTATACAATGGAATACTGCTCAGCTATAAATGATTGCCTTAAGGCTTTCATAGATAAATGGTTGTCATTTGAGACAATACTTACAAATGAAAAAGACCAGACTCACATGTGTAAATACTATATTGTCTCCCTGGTGTAAGAAACTGAAAAAGAAAATAAGATCCAAAATTTTCTTTTTTATTTTAATTTTATTTAAAGAATGACTAAACAAAACAGAAAACAAGTAGAAATAATACGTACTTTTAAAGAAAAAAATACACAATAAGAAATCACTAGTTGATGATTACAGATTGTCCTCTTACAAATAGTTATTCAACTCAGCAGCATAAGCGCCTGCCTTGCAAGTGTGCAGTCGTGAGTTCAGTCCCTGGCACCGATAAAAAACAAAAAGACAAAAAAAATTAATCAAATACAAATAGTTATTCAAGATACTAAATGGAGCATATAAAGTGGGGATTCAAACAGTGAGACTACAAGCAGTTGTGTTCAACTATCCATCAAAAACTTAGAAATATGGTTATCAATACTATACACTTACATAAATGCAGTTATCCATATCTTCAGTTATGTTGAGACTGAACAAACCCAAGCAGTCTAATGTCACTCTGAACAAAGAATAGTACCATTGCTGGGTTTCACATTATGACCCTCCAGAGTCAGCACTGAGTACTTTAGTGTCTCTTTTCCTTCAAAGTATCTGTTCATTTCATCATGTGTCATATGATCAGTTTTCATAAACTGTTTATAGATTCTACACATGCATGAGTCTTAACATGTATTTCTATCCTTTCTATGTTAGAGGAAGAAACAAAGCAAGACAAACAAAACATATTCCTATAAACACATGAAATGAAAAAGATATATAAGACCATTGTACAAGGAGTTCTACCACAGTTCCTGTATTGTCTCTTGTTATCTTCAATAGCATTAGCTATATCATCAGACATAGTATAATTGAGTATATCAGTACATAACAGTATTAATAAAAACATAACTTTGGATATAGTATAAAACTTCAAAAACAGGCAGTAATCAAACCAGAATGTGTATCATAGTGAGTCTTGTCATCTTCAGTGTAGTTGCCTGTACTCTCAGACTTGATACTATCAATCATATCAATTTTGAATAAAATCTGTTGATATCAAACAGCAATAAAACAAACCAGATTTAACTAAAATCAGTCATGATAAAACAGTATAAGTCATCTAGGGCTCCAGATTAAGTTAATAGGAAAGTAAAGATGTTTACTGTGCTATATCCCAATGTTTTTTGAGATAGCTATCTGTGCCCTCACATCTCATGAAAGTAGACAATTGGGACAGAATAAAATCTATCAAAAAAAAATCTATCTAAGCAGAATGGTGCAAGTAATGTGGGTTTTAAATCCCGATACACTATTAACAATATCTTCTGCCATCTTTTTTAAGACTCTCCCTCCCCTTTCACTTCCCCTGGGTGCACTGGGCATTTTTGGGTCTCACCAAGACCCTTGGCTTTAAATTGGTGGTGGTGGGGCAACCTGCTATTTACCTAAGTGGTTCTGAACCTTGTCTCTCCTGGACTTGATCTCTGATTATATTCCTTTACCTATTAAAGCCCTTCTTTCCAACCTCTCCACAAATACTGGTCTAGTTGCCTCTATTACTCTCTGGTTCTCTGTCACATAGAGCATTGTTTTCTCATATTTGATTTTCAGTCCATGTATTCTTTCTTGTTAATTATATTTCCTATTAGTAGCATCTCAGTGGACCCTGCCTCCTGATCTACTCCACGTGTGATTCTTTCGGGCTATTTATATTAGAGATTATAACGAACCTTCTCTGCCTCATTTCTGTTATGATCTTTTTTTGCCATCAGTTTTCTGCTTATCTTCTTCATCCTGTTTTATGCTCCATTCATTGAGGCCTCTCTGCCACTGTTCCTGGAATCCTAGTACTTTTCTCTCTCTCCAGAATGCCCTGCAGTATTCTCTGTAGAGTTGGATTGGTGGTTGTGATTGGTGGTTGTGATTGGTGGTTGATTGGTGGTTCCTCTTTGTCTTGAAAGCATCTTGTTTCTCCATTAATTTCTAGAGATAGTTTAGCAGGGTGTATCAAACTGGATTGGAGGTTATTTTCTTTCACGACATGGAATATTTCACTTCTGGCTCTTCTTGACTTGATGGTTTGTGTTGAGAAGTCTGCCGTTATTCTGATGGGCCTTCCTTTACAGGTGATCTGTTTGTTGTCTCTAACAGCTTTTAATATCCCATTCTTATATTGAATTTCTGAGATCTTGATTATTATATGCCTGTGTGTGGCTCTGTTTTGGTTGTAGTTGGCTGGAGTTCTGTATGCTTCCTATATCAGAATATCATTTGTTTTTCCTATGTTTGAGATGTTTTCCTTAATTATTTCTGTGAGTATCCTTTGTAGGTCCATTGATACCCCTGCTTCTTTATTCACATTCTTTATTCTCAATTTGTAGATCATCTTGTTGTCTTCTAGCTTTTGTATTATTACTGCTTTTTTCCTTGTTATTTTAAAAAGGTTTTCCCCTTCATAATCCCACATTGTAAAGCTGTCTTGCAATTTGGATAATCTAGTCTTAGTTTCTTTCAAGCAGATGTTCCATCTTTCCATAGCATTTTTAGTTTCCTGGTAATCTCTTTGAATCTGCTATATGTATTCTATATTTTCTTTACATTCTTCATCAAATGTTTCTCTCCTTTGAGTTCTTCCCTTCTTCCGTCTGTGTCTGCTTGAGAGGTGCTTAGTATCTTTTTTATTAATCGTCTTATATCTTGCTTTATTAGACTAAGTATTTCACTTTTGAACTCATCTATGAGGTCCTGAAGATATCTCTTTATGTCCACTAATGCCATGTCTGATATTACATGTTTGCTGTTCTCATTCTGCTTTGTATATTCCTGTCCTGGGTCAATGCTCTCAGGGTTGGGACCTGGGGACTTTTTGTTGTTGCTTCCTCTTCTCATCTTTTTTGTTTCTTCCAGAAGTCCCCAGTTTCTTTCTTTGTTGGTTACAATTTTTCTGAAGTACCACTGCAGTGTGCTAGTGAGTTGCAGACAGGGACAGTGTTTGCTGGCCCCTCCCCTTCGGATCAGTCAAGCTGCTGAGGCCTGCACTGAAACAGTATGCACTGCCTCCCCTCTGGATCAGACAAATTTCTGAGGTTTCACTGTGTTAGTGTGGTTAGTGTGTGCTGCCAGGTAGGAAATTGATTTCGGATACCCTATTGGGCCTCAGCCAGGTCATGTGTCCCAGGCCTAGCTCACTCCACCAATCCCATTTGGGAAGGGAACAATTGCCTGAAGTCACTGCTGCCCTTTGTACTTGCCAGTCCTGCCCAGTCCCAGAAATAACAATGATTATTTAAGCCATGTTGGATGCCTTTGCCATATCCACTTGATCTAATTAGGCTTGTAATTTTGTAGTGAAGACAAAGTGGTTCTGCAGAGATACTCTCTGTAGAAAACATAACAACAAGTCAGACTTGGCATCACTGTCCCTGTGTCCTTAAAGCACACTCATGGGACATGTTCATGACTGTGTAAAAGCTCTTCTTGCTGTACTCACGGTGCCTCGGGGTCTGGCTGCAGAAGAGTCTGCTGATCTACTCAGGTCTGACCCTCTCAGAAACAGAACAAAGGCAGTTCTGTTGCAGGAGATCCTGGGTTTTT
Source organism: Cavia porcellus (assembly GCF_034190915.1). Taxonomy (NCBI): domain Eukaryota; kingdom Metazoa; phylum Chordata; class Mammalia; order Rodentia; family Caviidae; genus Cavia; species Cavia porcellus. The sequence goes on along the minus strand of NW_026947485.1, from coordinate 83,019,831 downwards.
ACTGATTTGATGAGTGAAGCAGTAATGCCATAGGATATCTCCTGTCTTTGCCTTTCAGTCCATCTCTCCACTTTCTCCATTTCCTCCTCTTTCCTCCTGTCACTTAGTTAGTAAAACTCATGAATAATTATCCAAATAATCCCACATGTCCTTCTTCCTTCACTACCAACTTTAAAGACAAGGAAGCTAGCCTGAAGTGTGTTAACTGAGCCAGAAAAGGCAGTGCTGGTAGAGCTTGAATGTCTCCTGGTTCTGCTGCTCACTAGAATATATGATTACTATATGCTGGTATGTCTCCTGAAGGAGAGGACCACAGGCTAAAGATGTATCAGTGGGGGTGAATGTGGCATGGCTCAGCAGGTTCATGCTCTAGTTCTCGGTCACACTGTAGATGCTGACTCAGTTTTCACGGACTGATTGGAGCAGGGATGCTTTAGGAGAGACTGTGTGGTCCTAGCAACGAGTGGTTTGACCAACTTAAAGTTTCTGTTGATGTAAGGCTATTAAGTATTTCCTCTTTTGTAGGCATGCTCAGTATTCAAAGTAAAGTTCAGGGTCAAAAAGTGCTATTTAGCAAAGCAATGTCTTATAGCTGTCATGAAAAACAATTATATCCCTTTGTTATTAATTCCAGCACTTTTCTTCAGGACCTTAATTTGAGCTCAGAGCTTCCCTATTAACTATATAAGTGGGATTAATGATTTGATTCCAGCAGAGAACATAAAGCACTTAAGGGACTGTTTCTGCCAGATGACACATTATTATTATCAGCAAGAGGTAGGAATATTAGCATTTATATAGGCCTTTACTTGCAGAGACTATTCTGATGACTTATTCACCTACATATTATAATCCTAGTGATTGCTCCATACTCCCCCATTTTTCATGCTTGTATATGTTTGCAGCATTAAAAAATGTGTAATACTCAGGAAAAATAATGTCCATAGAAGCCTGCATAGATGTCTGATGCATACAACACTAGCTCCCTACTGCTTACCTGTCCAAGTTGCCCAAGGCTTCCTTAGGTATTCTGGGCTCAGAGAGCCTACACTATTGTCTCTTAGTGGGGAGTTTAATGAGATGCAGCTCTAACTTACTCAGGCATCTTCTATATGGAGTGTTTCCCTGTTGGGTAATGGAAGATGGAGGGGTTGGAGAGGCAGTGACCTTTATTTACAGCTAGAAATTTAAAAGTTTTTTGTCTCTTCTATTTGCATAGACTACTGACATAATGCATTGCTAGGCTTACTGATTTTTTTAAGTTGTTTGATCTTTAATGGAACCCCACAGCCATGCTAATTTAGTGTGAGGGAGGTAGATGCTGGTTTGCTGGTATGCCCACGCTTGCCATTGTGTGTCATTTCTAAGATCTTTATTTCTTCCCTACTGGGCTAAGGGTTGTTCATGACCATAATAATAAAACAAAAATAAAGTTATTATTAGACATCATGGGCTAAGTACTGAAAATTCATGATCACATTCACTTCTCACAATAGTACAATGAAATAAATTCAATTGCTATTCCTATTTCACAGAGAATAGGGCTGAGACATGGAACATAAATGATTTACCCACTTAATTCAACATGACCTTCCAACCAAGCTGGCTGTCTTCCCTAATAGCTATACTGTACCTTGAACTCATTGACTCTCACATGCTGTGGAAGATTTTGAGATGGTTTTCAAAAACAGTTACATGCAAGTTAATTTAATGTATGGGGTTTTGTTAGCATCTTTGAATTCTACCCCCACCATTCTCAGTCTTGACATGTTTATTCCCATTTGACTGTAAGCAGTAACTAACACGGAGAACTGTTTACATGTTAAGCTTTCGTTAACCATTAACTTGTTTAGTATTTGTGTGACATGATGTTTTATTTTTACAGATGTTAAAATAAAGTATAAAAATAACTTGCCACAGCTAGCACAGCTATTAAGTGCCCAAGGTAGAATACAATCTATAGGCCTGTTAATTCCTGTCTTGCTGCATGTATGTCAGCAACAAAGGACTCAGCACTTTCTCTGTGTAGTAGCTACTATTTTTCTAGTTGTGATGTACTTTTAAGATTGGTCTCCCCGCAACCCAGGGCTGTCTACCCCAGGGTATCCATCTCTTCTGCTTCAGCTCTGACCTAGTTAGAAATACAATGGCAGTTCTGAGGTGTTATTCCATTGTTCTTCAGTTCTCAGTCACTTCCTAGATCAGCTGTACTTTGTTACCCCTCCTCTTACTCTGCTTCAGTTTGGTTTCCAGGAAACAACAACAAAAAAAGCATCTTTGGCCTCTGTACTCTAACTCCTAAATTTTAATTGACAACAATAGTGAATATCATCTACCTATCATTCTGAAGCAATTAACTTTGCTGTATGCAAATGTAATAACATGGTCCTAGATTTTTTCTGAAAATCCCTTAGCATGATGAATTTGGTAATAATAAAAATATAACTGGCTTGGCCGCTGTCTGTATTCCTGTACCAACTCTCTAGCCCCTACCTCTGACCAAAGCAGCATGGAATGTTAGAAAATAGGGTGTCTTTCCTCTGCCGATCGTGAAATCTGATGCATTAAATTTCATCGTGAGGAAAAAGCCTTCAAAAGCCAGATCATGATGGTTTTCACTGATTTATTCAGATGAACTCCCCTTGCTTTCTGTCTGTGTTTCTCCTTTTTAAATCAGGTCATTTTGTTCTACAGCTTCCAAGGGCAGATGACATGGTAACAGTAAAGATGGCTACGCCACATTATGAATGCCTGCATCTTGTGTTCCAAAACCCATTTACTGTGACCTGGGTCACATAGCTATGTGTGCACATGCACAGTGAGTGTGTCTTTCTGGACATCCCCAGAATTTCCTTGTTTGTCTTTTGTGACACCTGAGTGTAGGAAGCAAATGGCTCCAGCAGAAAGAGGCCACAATTCTTAGCTTCCTCCAACATGCTTCCTGGTTCTCTAACCTATGACAGAAAAAACATTTGGGATGAAAGGTACAGGTGTTGAACCTGACTTATCTAATTACTTTTTGACCTCAGTTTATTTCCCGTTAATGCAGTTTCTTTGTTGTAGTATGAACACAATAACACCAGCTCTTCTTTTCCAAGTTATCTCAAAAGACTTTTAAGTCTGTATCAAATATATGGGCATTTTTGTACCAGAAAGTTCTTTGTATTCTTGTGCATATCAGATGGTGTTTAATAAAAACCCCTGATAAACTTACAATGATAGGTTAATGTAATGATTCAAAACACATGCTAGGTAAGAAACATGGGCAACGGACTTGGACAAACCTATTTTCTAGCACCATGGCTATCTGACCTTGAAGCAATAATTTTACCACTGTAGACCTCAGTTCTTACACCTATAAAAGGATTGTAGTAGAAAAATTATATCCACCTCACAAAGCTGTTATGAGAATTAAGAATAGCACTTAATACTGTACTTGATCCATATGTATGTACCTGAAAGTGTAGTTATTATAATACCTCTACCACTATAATTAAATTTGAACTAAAATTGTTATAGAAAAGTTCTAGGCACAGAATTTCCAGATGAGCACTCCCTGGGTTCTGGAGTTAATAGAGTCAGTCTGGATGAGTTTCCCAGAAGGAGTTTCATGCTCAGTGAGTCGAGCTGTGAACGGGAATTGAGACTGCATAGGTGGCCAGCTGGATGAGCAGTGGTGAATCTGACCACACGTGGCTCAGTCAGCCTGCCTTTGCAGCAGTGCTGCCTGTCTGAGATTTTCCAACACAGCCCACTCTTTCTGTCTTCCTCAAACAACAGCTTACCCTAGATGAAAAAATTGAAGAACATCTTTGAAATCTACCATTTTAGTACAATAAAACTTAATAGGAAGTGCCTGAACTTGCTAATGATGTCCAGAACTTTCTTTTGCAGCGAGCTAATTTTTTTCTGAACTTTGAAGGCCACTGTTAAAATAAGATGAACATCTTTTCATATATCTAAAGCACTGTGCCACAATTAATCAAAGCAGGCAGATAGTGACATCTCAAGAGCTAACCTGTTAAATAAAGACTTCTATTGACAATCTGCAATGAGAAGCAACTGCAGAGCTCATGGCTCATGGTGTGAACCCACATCTTTCCACCCTCCTCACGCTGACTGTCTTACTAAGAATGGCTACTAAAGAAACAATATTCTTTTCGATAAATGGCCCTGAATATCCACACAAAGAATAATTAAACTGGATTCTCATCTCTTACCAGTTACATACATCAAGAAAAATGGATTAAAGGCTTAAATATAAGACCTAAAGTTATGTAAATACTAGAAGAAAAGAAAAAATGAACTGTTTCAGGATATTGGAATGAGCCTGTTTGGTCAGGATCCCAAAGCACAGAAAAAAAGGAAAGATAGACAAATGGGATTGCATCAAACTAAGAAACTTATGAATATCAAAGAAGTGTGATCTTGAGAGGGCAGATAATTTATAGGATGGGAGAATCTAGTTGTAAAATGTATACCTGACAAAGAGTTAACATCCAAAGTATGTAAAAAACTCAAAAATAGCAAAACCCATAAACAAATAGCTGTTTAAAATTGTACATAAACCTATGTAAACATTTCTCAAAAGGGTATGGCCATTAGGTAAATAGAAAATTCTCAGCAATATTAATCAGGAAAATGCAAATCAAAACCACAGTGAGACAACACTGCACTCTAGTAAGAATGCCATTGTGTGACAGGATGACCGTAGATAATAATATGTGGTCTGTATCCCAGAAGAATTTTGAATGTTCTGTCCTAAGGAAATGATCAGTTTTGAAGAGGTACATTTGTCTTGAGTGAAACATTATCCAATACAAACACACATCAAAATATCGTACATTATTCCACTAATATACACAATTTTATGGTTTTATATATAAATTAAAGATAAATGTAATTTAAGTTTTTTTTTTAAAAGAATGAATAGGGAAGGTGATGGTTGCAGTCAGGGTTTACAGGGAAATAAATTTAATATAGGACATATAATTTATAAGATTTTAAAAATAACATCCACCCAAAGAGTCAAATGTGAAAAGTGCGGGGGATCTTTCCATACACTAGAGAAACAAAGAATCCAGGCGAAGGTCTAGATTTCATGGCAGTATCCTGCATGAGTCCAGCTGAAGCCGTAGAGCCCAGGGCAAGGTTCTGAACAAGACCAACTGGGTGCAGAGAGCCCATGATAATGTCTCAAGGAAGTCTGTATTAAGAATCTGCACTGGGAAGACCCAAAGGTCAGTGGTGAAAGCTAGAAAATCTGTGCCAGTGAGATGAAGGATCTGTACCAGAAGGCTGAGGTGTCTGTACTGGAACCAGGAAGTGATGCTTGAAGTAAGGACCAGAGCATCCTCAAAAGAACTGCAGCCATGCTCCATGACAGTGAGGACCCGAGCTCCTCTGATGAGAACAGTTGAGTTCATATCAGGAAAACCAGTGTGACAAGCTTCTCCAGGAGAATCAATAGCACCAGCATCTTCCCATCCACTTCTTTTTATGCTGTTGGCAACAATCTCCATGTGTGCCATCCCAGAACCACCAGGCTGTTTCAGCTTATGTGGGTGTTACAGGTTGACCCCTGGTTTCTGCACCACAGTGAAGATAGTCTACTTGCAGCTGGAAGCTGGGGAAAGATAAGAGATTTTTTTTTTTATTTAAGAGGAAAAAGAGAAAAACACAAAACAAAACAAAGCAGTGTAAGGTTACACATAATACATAACTACAAAAAAAAACATAACAGTAAGAAATCACCTGTTAATAGATTACATAATATCATCTTGGAAATAGTTGCTCAAATCACAGTATCAAAGAATACAAAGTAGACATTCAAACGGAGAGACTGCAAACAGCTGTGTTCAATGATCCAAAAACATTAATATAGTCAGCTATTTAACATCCCTAAACACACTTGTTGTTATATCCGTTAGAGCTCTTTTTTTTTTTCCCCTCCCTCTCTTTTTTATAACAAAATTTATACATTTTGGATTTTATTACTCCTCAGTTCTCATTACTCTCTTGGGGGGGAGAGAATAAAGTCAAATATGGCAAAACAAAGCTGTAAGTCCAAACCAAGGATAGACATAGCACATGATGTAGAACAGAGTACAAGGTCATCAACAATGGTTATCAACATTGTCTCTTGTTTCCTTAAAAGGAATTGTCCATCTCATTAGATATTATAAAGCCGGACAAAACAGTGGAGAACAAGACCAATAAAACTTAGGCATTGTGAACATTACAGGACTTCCAAAGGAGACAATAGTCAAACCAGAATGGGCATCTTTGTGAATCTTATTGCCTTCAAATTAGTTGCCTATACCTTCAAACTTGCTACTATCGCACAGAATGGAACAGAGTCTAATCAGTCAAAACAAGATCTTGGGAGTATTACAGGACTTCAAACCAAGTTAATAGGAGATCAAAAAGAGTTACTACTATATATCCTAATTTTTTAAGTTTTTCCCTTAATTAAAATAAACATAAGAAATAGCTAAATGATTTTTTTTTAAAGAATAGTAGTTACCATAGTGTCTGTCTTTTTCCTTAAAATATTTGGATAAAACTTCATATACTATAGCTTCAAATATTTCCATATCAAAAAGCCCAGAGTAAAGCCTTTCTAATTAATAAGTGAAAATTTTATAAGGCTTCAAGGCCACATAATGGGGAATCATGATTATCACATATTTTTATATATTTGAATCATTACTTACATTAGGGAAACTATTCGGTATTCATACATGTGAGATTGATTTATTTCACTTATGAGTATGGTCTCAAGCTGCGCCCATTTATTGATAAATATCTCAATGCGATCCTTCTTTATAGCTGAATAATACTCCATTGTATAGAAATACCACAACTTTTTTATCCATTCCTCAGTTGATGGACACTTGGGTTGTTTCCAAGATCTGGCGATTACAAATTGTGCTGCTATAAACATAGGTGCACATATATCCCTGTGGTATGATGCTTTCAGTTCTTCTGGGAATATGCCTAGAAGTGGAATAGCTGGAATAAATGGGATTTCCAATCCCAACTTTTTGAGAAACCTCCAGACAGATCTCCACAAAGGCTGTACCAGTCTACACTCCCACCAACAGTGCAGGAGAGTTCCTTTTTCCCCACAGCCTCTCCAGCATTTGTTGTTGTTGGTTTTCTTGATCCTGGCCATTCTTTCAGGAGTGAGATGGTATCTCAGTGTGGTTTTAATTTGCATTTCTCTAATGACCAATGATGATGAGCATTTTTTCATGTATTTATTTGCCATTTGCATTTCTTCATCTGAGAATTGCGTATTCATCTCAGATGCCCATTTTTGGATTGGATCTTTGAATTTTGAAGGTCTGAGTTTTTTTAATTCTTTATATGTTTTAGACAAGAGTCCCTTGTCTGAGAGAGAGTTCACTAAAATCTTTTCCCAGTTTGTGGGTTTTCTTTTCACTATGCTGGAGATTTCTTTTGACATGCAAAAACTTTTTAATAAGAAGTGGTCCCAGTTATTGATTCTGGGAAGTATTTCCCGTGCAGTTTGAGTCCTATTCATGAATTCTCTACCTACTCCTATGTCTCCAAGGTTTCTACCCAATTTGTCTTCCAATAGATTTAGCGTTTCTGTTTTAATATTCAGATCTTTGACCCATTTAGATTTTAATTTAGTACATGGTGATAGACATGGGTCTAGCTTTAGTTTTTGGCAAATGGAGAGCCAGTTTTTCCAGCACCATTTATTAAAGAGACTGTCGTTCTTCCAGTGAACCTGCTTGGCTCCTTTATCGAAGATAAGGTGGTTGAGTGTGTTTGTAGTTGTGGTTGTATCTTCTAATCTATTCCATTGATCTTCAGCTCTGTTTTGATTCCAATACCATGTTGATTTTACTACTGTTGCTTTGTAGTATAATTTCAAGTCAGGGATTGTGATGCCTCCTGCTTTGTCTTTGCTGCTTAGAATTGCTTTTGTGATTCTAGGTCTCTTCTGGTTCCAGATGAAATTTAGGAGTGATTTCTCTAGATCTATAAGGTATGTTGATGGTATTTCTATTGGGATTGCATTGAATCTGTATAAGAGTTTTGGGAGAATGGCCATCTTCACAATGTTTGTTCTTCCTATCCATGAGCAAGGGATGTCTTTCCATTTTCTGAGATCATCTTCAATTTCCTTTTTCAGTGTAATATAGTTTTCACTGTATAAGTCTTTCACTTCTTTCGTAAGAGTAATTCCTAAATATTTCATTTTTTTGCTTGCTAATGTGAATATTCCAGTTTCCCTTATTTCCCTCTCTGTGGTTTTGTTGTTTGTGTATAGGAATGCTATTGATTTCTGAGTATTGATTTTGTATCCAGCCACATTACTGAATTTATTTATTGTATCTAAGAGTCTTTCAATGGAGCTTAGGGGGTCTTCTATGTAGAGTATCATGTCATCTGCAAATAATGACAACTTAACTTCTTCTTTTCCTATCTTTACCCCTTTTATTTCTCTTTCTTGCCTAATTGCTCTGGCTAGTACTTCCAGTACTATATTAAATAGGAGTGGTGATAAAGGACATCCTTGTCTTGTGCCTGATTTTAAAGTAAAGGCTTTCAATTTTTGGCCATTTAGTATGATGCTGGCTGTTGGTTTGTCATAAATGGCCTTTATTATATTGAGGTAAAGACCATCTATTCCAATTTTCTGTAGAGTTTTTATCATGAATAAATGTTGGACCTTATCGAAGGCTTTTTCTGCATCTATAGAAATGATCATGTGATTCTTATTTTTGGCTTTATTGATATGGTGAATTACATTTATTGATTTGCGTATATTGAACCATCCTTGCATTCCTGGGATGAATCCCACTTGGTCATGGTGTATAATCTTCTTGATGATTTGCTGGATCCTATTTGCCAATATTTTATTGAGGATTTTTGCATCTGTGTTCATTAGGGAGATCGGTCTATAGTTCTCTTTTTTAGTTGGGTCTTTCTCAGGTTTTGGTACTAGAGTGATATTTGCTTCCAGGAATGACTTAGGCAGGATTGCTTCCCTTTCAATTTCATTGAATAGTTTGAGGAGTGTCGGCATTAGGTCTTCTTTGTATTTCTTGTAGAATTCTGCAGTGAATCCATCTGGGCCTGGGCTCTTCTTGGTGGGTAAGGACTTAATTACATTTTCAATTTCAGTAACCGAGATTGGGTTATTCAACAGTTTTACATCCTCTTGATCTAGCTTTGGCACTTCATATGCTTCTAAGAAACTGTCTATTTCTTCTGTGTTATCAAACTTTTGAGAGTAGAGGTTTTCAAAATAGGTGTTGATGATCTTCTGTATTTCTATTGGGTCTGTAGTGACTTCTCCTTTTTCATTTCTTATTGCATGAATTTGAGCTTTTTCTTCCCTTTTTTTAATAAGGTTGGCTAGGGGCTTATCGATTTTATTTATTCTTTCAAAGAACCAACTCTTTGATTTGTTGATCCTTTGGATTGTTTTCTTAGTCTCTATTGCATTGATTTCTGCTCTGATTTTTATAATTTCCTCTCTTCTTTTGGCTTTGGGCTTGACTTGCTCTTCCTTTTCTAGCTGTTTGAGGTGTAGCATCAAGTTATTTATTTGTATTCGTTCTGTTTTCCTGATGTGGGAACTCAGTGCAATAAATTTTCCTCTCAGAACGGCTTTCATTGTATCCCACAGATTCCGGTAAGTTGTATCTGCATTTTCATTTTCTTTTAGGTATTGTTTGATTTCTTCTTTAATTTCTTCTGTGACCCACTGATTACTCAAGAGTGTGTTATTCAGTTTCCATGTGTTTGTGGGATTTTTGCAGTATCTTTTATCATTAATTTCTAATTTCAGAGCGCTGTGATCCGATAACATGCAAGGGATGATTTCAGCTCTTTTGCACTTGTTTAAATATGTTCTATGAGCTAATATATGGTCTATTTTAGAAAATGATCCATGTACTGCTGAGAAGAATGTGTATTCTGATGTTGTTGGGTGGAACATTCTGTATATGTCTATCAAACCCATTTGTTCACAGGTATGATTCAGTTCTGTTATTTCTTTACTCATTTTCTGTCTGGTCGATCTGTCCCTTGGTGTCAATGGCGTATTAAGGTCTCCCGTTACAATTGTGTTACTGATAATTTGAGTTTTCATTTCTGTTAATAATTGTTTTATATAACTGGGCGCTCTGGAGTTTGGTGCGTATATATTTAAGATAGTTATCTCTTCCTCAATAAGAGATTTTTTTGTAGTAGTTATAAATTTAAGATATACAACTGCAGTGCTAGATAGAATGTGGAATTTTAAAGCTTTAAATGCTACCTCTGCTGCAATGGCAAATTTTTGCAATGGCAAATTCTCCTGACTCATATAGTTTTGGGAACCATTTAATATTATGGCTTTCACATCACTGAGAAACCATTAGAAGTTATGAAGTATTCTGGTATGTTCAATAACTTCCGTAGATTTTTCTTTGAATCAAATTAAACCAAGAAATTTCTCTCCATAAACATCTTACTACTTTTGGAGCGAGCATGTAACTGGAACTTCCGTTCAATGATTGATAGTAATAGCATTGGTTACAATACATAACTAAATCCTGCTGTACATATCAATACTCATCATTTCGTTAGCTGTCCCCCATTGAAACCACTGAATAGGGGTAGTGTCTCTAGTACACAGTATGATTTGTAAATGTGCTGCAACAGATTCTGCTGCTTTTAATGTGGGCAAGAATGTTTAAGTGCAGATTTTAAATCTCTCTTGGGATCCATTGAGGCACGCTCTCCGTGGTGTGTGGGTTTGGACTGAAAATCTCCATTCTTAACAAGCTTTATAGGTGATTCTCCTGGGTTTTGTGTGATGATGGAGGATTGGGGTGATTCTTTTCCTGGGCAGAGGACTGACTCACCTACTGTAGCTCTGGCTTTGATTCACACTTTTCTGGCTCCAGCTCAACAGATGTACAATAATTTGTCTCATCGGTAAATTTTCGGAGTTACCTGGGAGTGTGTAAGCGATCTCTTTTCCTTCACTCCCAGAGAGATAAGTACCTTCAGAGCGGAGACTCTTTACTGTGTTCAAACTATAGTGACAGCTACCCTGTAGCCCCTCCACCTTCATTCATTCTGGCTGGAGAAAAACTGTGTTTTGAAATGTTCTCCTTTTGTCTCAGTGATTAAAAAAAAGGACACGTTTTTAATGTTCTTTTAGGATGGTAAATTCTCCTTTTTCTGTCAATCTTTCTGCCTATTCTTTAAAAATTTTGTGACAGGCACAAGTGCCTGCCTGGCAAACATGGGGTATGAGTTTGATCCCTGGTACCAGAAATAAATAAAGATAAAATAAAATAAAAATTTTGTGACCTCCTCAAAGTTAATTATATTTTCTACCAGACATAAATGTATATTTTAAGCATATTGAATGCTTCCTTTTGTTTCTAAACCTTAGTTTCAAAAAAACATTAATTAATTCATTCTGTTTAATAGTTACCATAGTTAGAATCACTGGATTTTGACATATTATATATGTCCTTGTTTTTCTAATATATACAACTTTCTTTCCATAAATGAGCAGATAGTAATCTTTGAATAGCCACCTTTGAATATAAATAAACTTTATAATTACAAACACTTATGTGAAGGTGAATTTTAAGGTGGATTCTGGAGGACATGGTTATGCTGGATGGAGCAGTATGTGCAGTGCTGAGCCGTGTGTGAATCTGCTTGAGAGTATGCTTGGGGTTGAGATCAGCTTGTACATAGGGATCTTCGTTGGCCCAGGTTGCTCCTTCTCTTAATCACACAAAGTCATGCTCTGACTCAAAGTCCTATGCTCGTAGAAGAGGGCACTTCTGCCTAAGCAGTAGAGAGGCTTTGTCCAGGTCAGCTCGGCCTGTGGCTTGGGTCTTAGGATAAGGCAGTTGCGATCTGAGTCCTTGCTTGCTTTCCAGATGCTTTTTGGAAGGAACGAAGCCTAACTTTAGAGACCTATCTGTAGAGGGCCTGGTGAACAGAGATGTCAGTCTGTGTAGGGAGATTGGCAGGTTTTAAAATTGGTCCCAAAGAACCGGTGCAGTCTTAGCTTTCTTTATGTTCTCCTGTGCTCTTCCGACACCCCATACAGATGCACTCCCTCCTCCATTCTCTACTTTCTCATCTCACTGCTATCAACCACGCCAATGTCCACTCAGCTCTCCTCATCCTTCAAGATTTGACTCATCATCTTATTGAAACACAGAACCTTGGATCATTACTCCAATATTGAACAACTCTTGGTGTGTAACTTTCTCTTTCATTATTCTACCTTTCATTCTTTGAGGATATAGCATGTTTTGGCATTCTAACACACTGTAATGAAGTACCCAGGCTCTAAACACTGGTTGGACTTGAAAGCTGACCATATGTCTTAAGCAAAAGTTTCTCAATTACACTGTGTCTAATTTTTCTTTCCTGTAAAGTAGATTTATACTGTGTACTTTGGGTTGTTATGGAAAACAACAAATTGATATGTGCTTCAGAGAAAAAGCTTCCAAATAGCTATTTTTGTTCTCTACATGAGTTAGTTTGTTTTGTCAACTGTATTGTAAATGGTTGGAATAGGAAATTATATGTATATTTTCTTGCAATCTCAGAGGACTTTATACATAGAAAGTAATTATGCATTGTTTTTACTTTGGAGGCCAAAAAAAATTAAATCCAGAAAAGCTATGACTCAGTGGCAGTAGATAAGGCAGTGGGAGGGCACCTACACATTCCCAACTCTGTTCCTTAACCTTTTCCCATTTGTCTGATGTTAATCATATCATTTTATATAGTAAAGTACTAGTATCATGATATTTATAGTAAAATGTCCTTAAAGAATATGTAATTTTATTAATGCAAATAAGTGTCCCTCTACACTTACATATAAATGAGAGCTTATACATTTCATATTACAATTTACTCATCTTTCTTCTTTTCTCCCCTGAGCTTCTTTTCTGGTCTATGAAATATGGTTCTGCACTTTGATTTTGACCTCACAAGAGGTTAAAAAAGGGAGTGTTCAATCAATCCCATCCTAATTGGCTACCAACATGACTGTTACCTCATTTTAGCCACATTGTTAGCACAGTTAATTGGACCTTCACAGTCACCATCTAAATGCATTGGTTTATGCACATAGTGAATCTAATTCCCTCTAAAAACATTCCTTTGCTGGTGCAACTGCAGGAGATAGGAAGGTGAAGGTTTTGGGTAAAACTTGAAAAAATCAGGTTGGTTTCAATTATCTGCTACTGCTATTACACTCTATATATGCTATTTTATCAAATAAAATGGCATATTTACACATCTAACTGAAAGAGCAAATACAATAAAAAAAATAACAGACTTCACATAGCAATTGACCTAAGAATCAGCAGGAATGGAATTTCCCTTTTCCGTCTCCAAATCCTTCATAAATATCATCTTTAAGAATTTAGGAAGTTAATCCAGAAGTGAAAAATTTTCACAATTTTTCTTCTTTCTAATCTTTGCCTAAGGTATATGCATGCCTCTTAAGGAAAAACTAAAGTAAAATTCTATTTATTTGCATTTCGCTGACTTAGAATTTGTGCAATTCTAATTAATTACCTCATCTTTTGGCAAGCTACAGAAGATTTTAAAACTTTACTTTTTCACTGTGAAGGAATGAAAAGTCATAAACATTAGATGAGAAAGTGCTGATAAACTGTACCATATTCTACAGAAGTGAGAAAACTGTAATCATTAAGTTCAAGAAACATTTTATATAAATATGAAAATAATTTTCCCTTTCAAAATAAAGCAATAGTTTCTGTCATACTGGGAACATTTTCTGCAATCTAAAGATAAATACATTAATGCAAAAATCTTTATGATGAGTTCACCAAATAAGGTGTTGTTCTCTATGGAATATTTTAGCATGAGTTAGTCAGATTCTAGTTATTGTGCCTTTAAAATATGCTTCAGAATTGTTACTTTTCACAAAGTCAAAGTGATCATCATTTCAGTTAACGCAAATTTTTCACACTTTAGTTGACACATCTCAGATTTGCAAATCTGGGCTGAATCACAAACTTCTATTGTCTTATTGAAGAATATTTTTTTCCTGTAAATCTCCTGAACTTCCTCTTGTTTTAATTTTTTTCAGAGTTCTTTAAACAGAGGAAAACAAGGTGAAGCAATTATTTTATAGGACATCAAGTGCTGAAATATTTTAAAAACACTTGAGATCTTTCCTTCACGTATTATTTTAGTACACTGAGAAATTTTGTTAGCATGTTATTCAGTGCAAATGCCAGAAACTATCAGCAACCTTGACACTTACTTGATCCGCGTGGTTTGGAACTATTTTTGTGCTTTGTGTAAGTGATGCTAAGGCTCGTCTTCCTAAGAAGATGCACCCAAATATGATTATTAACACTATAAACAGCCTTGTCTTATAAGTTGCACAGAATAGAAGAAAAGTAATCTTTAATTATTCGTGCTGTGAGCCACTATTATTAGTTATTTAAGGAGCTTAAAATTTGGGACGTGAGGTGAAACATATTCATAAAATAATAAAAGCAAAAGACAAAATATATGAATAAAGCTGCAGAGAGAGGCAAAAAGCCAGTAAGTGAAGTTCATGACAGTTGGAGAAAGATTCTTGAGTGAGAGAACTGCATTTCATGGGGTTTCTAGGAAACAAACAGCGCTGCATTAGGGGAAAAAGCTGATTGGAACAGAGGGGTTTCAGATATGGAAATAAAGGAACAAAATTATTGGTGTTTTTAGCTGTTAATGAGATACAATTTTTCCTTTTTTGCTTAGTTTTTTAAGGGGGTGGATTCAATTATGTGCAATTAATTGGACCTTTCCTTTGTTTAAAAATTTAACAGGCAGTTATTTAGTCTGCCAAAAGAAAAGGCAATGCTGTTTTTTAGGAAGCCTTTCTATCCCCACACTCCTAGCTAGTTCATTTATATGGTTTCAAAATAATTATCCTTTTATTCAAATGACTTTTTCCATCTTGACTGCATCTGGTTGGTTCAGGAATGGGTACCATGATTCAAGCCTGGACTAGTAAACCTGTTGTCCAAGAATTTGGACTTGAAAGTAAAATTTGAACTTTCTGTGAATCATCCTCTGGCGCCAAACTTGTAAGATGTAAACTTGATGGTATTTTTATTGGGACTGCTTTGAATCAGTTTTGGAAGGATAGCCATTTTGATAATATTGATTTTGCCTATCTAGGAACAGGGGACATATTTCCATTTTCTGATGTCTTCTTCAATTCCCCTTTCAAAGTACAGTAATTTTCTTTGTAGACGTCTTTCACTTCTTTGGTTCTGCTCTCTTCCTACAGGTGCTATCTATCTCAATGTTTCGAGCTGCCTTAGACACTGCGCGTCTCGTGGCCCTGCCCAAACTTTTCTTTACAATTCAGTTCCACTCAAGAGAGGCTATTTTTTTCTTACAATTTTTCTACCATTTATTCACTATTACTGGCCACCTGATAATTTTACCAACCTGCCTGCTTTATAATCTTAAATGCCAATATTAAGCTCCTACATACTTACTTAATTCTACAGATAACTTTTACTATAGTCCAGATCTCAAACAACAAGGCAAAACTTGACCTTCAAGCTCCACAGAGACCTTGCTATGGTTGTTCATATTTTAAATAACACAATTCTGAGACAGACAAATCTACACAAGGTGAAGCTACCTGCCCCCCCGCCATGGGCCGCACTCACTTCATCAGAAGACATCAGACAAAATCCCCCATCCTGGCATTCTTTGAGACCTTACTCCAGGGCTGTTTAGGCTATCCTGGCCACCAGAGAGTGGCCTGGCCATCCTACCTGGTAGCCCTCATAGGTCACTGCCAAAAGACCTTATTCCACAGCTGTTGGGTTATCTTGGCCACCAGAGAGTGGCCTGGCCACCCTAGCTTGTCACCCTCAAAGATCACAGGGGCCAATCACCTTGGTGGATGTCTGTCTCAGAATCCAAATCACATTAAAACTCTCAAGGTAAGACATTCTCTACCTTCGTGGACATAAGAGACCACATATACAGAGTTCTTACTGAGTTGTTAGGCTAATAAATCCTCAATGTCTCATGCCAGTTACAAACAGGGCCCATTTTTATACAGGTCCCAGTCCTAAATCCTAAAATGCTTTTATTCCCTTTTAAACTGCCATCCTGGTTTCACATCACTCAGGCCCTAGATCTAACCATCCTTTTGATACTCATCTCTGCTTTATGACTCACAGGTTGTCATGTTTTGTTGTCCAGTTTGATTCTTAATTTCTTACATTCTATTAATGATCATTTCTACAGCAGGACTCTCTAACAGGATTGCCTACAGACTCCAGCGTCATATATACCAGAGACAAGCCTTACCTACCTACCTTTTAACTTTTATGCTTTCATATGGGGGAGTAAACACCTCTCATAACTTCACTCCTCCTAATCCCACGTTTAATTTTTCAGAATTCTGCCTTGCCACCTCAACGTCAGCCTGATAGTATAACAGGTCTAAATCAAAGACACCTTTCCCTCTACCTCACTTGGGTCCATAAATATGACAGTGCCATGTCTCCTCATAACATCTTGTTTCTTTGTTTTTTCCAGTCTAACATACGTACATTTACCAGTGAGGTTGTCCTAACTAAAACACCTAACATCAGCGTCTACCTGGGCATCAACCTTCATCCCGTCGACTCCCCTAGACCCCAATACAGCGCTCTCAGCCAGCAGGAAGTAGTTACAGAGAGAAATCTTCACCCCTTTTCCTAATAATCATAAGACAGGATATGAAAGAGTTGCTGGCCCAGACCGGACACTTTAACCAGGAAAAGCCTCAGCCAAGTTAGGGGGCTCCTGCCTCCCCCGCCCCTATAGATTTGCCTGTAACCCTATACCCCCATCCCTGTAACGCTGGCACCAAACGCATGCCAATGAAATACCTGTGCATCCCTAATGCCCCTTGGGGTCCGCCCCAGACAGAGGCTACTTATGGGCCTAACTCCATGTGTTAAGAAGAAGAAGAAGAAAAAGAAAGAGAGAGTGTGTTCCAGAGAGAGAACCCCGGCCCCGGGGTGGAGATGCTGTGCTCGGGGCCGGGGGGGGGGTCTCTCCCCGCCTTCCCGAAATAAAGGTTACTTATATTTTATATTTCTTATCTTTGCAGCCACTGCCGCCCACTACTTTCATGGCCATCCACTCCACTTTCCCCGGACCTCTTTCCCTTCCTTCCTCTTCTTCCCCCTCTTCTCAGACCTAACAAGCATATCTAAGAAAAACATCATGATCTCTTTCACATGTGCTGAAAAATCTTTCAACAGAATGCAATTAATTTTTCTGATTAAAAAAAAAAACTAAGGAAACTAAGAATCGGATACTTTCTTAGCATTATAAATACATTCATCTTAATCCTAAAACCAGTATGCTAAGATCTAGCAGATACACAGAGACATTTTTACTGAGATGAGGAACCAGATAAGGATGACCATTATCCATCCTTCATATCATTGATTTGGAAATACTAACTAATTCTGATAAGCACAGGATTAAGTGAGGAGGTTGAAGAGTAGTCAAAGAAAGGGGGGAAAGATTAACAAACAGCTGTGTAAGTGGAGGAATGTACCATTTTCATGAACTAGAAGATTAATATTAAGATGTGCATTCTTCCTGAATTGACCTTACTATTCAGTACAGTCCCAGTAAAAGACACAGAATATTTTTGCTGAAATTAATTCATTTTTCTTAAAATTTATATAAAAAAGCACAATATTTTGGTTAATAATTTTGTATAACAAGAAAATGAAAGGAACTACACTGCTTGATTTGTAGCCTTACTGTAAAGCCAGTTAACAAGTTTATGCTATTGGTTTAGATATAAATACCTAAAGCCCTGGAACTAAAGAGTATAGAAGTAGATACTCAAACATATGGGCATTTAAAAATTATTGAAGTGATTTTTGAAAGATTGTACTGAAACAATTTTACTGGATATCCATGTGCAAAATATACTACTTAAATCCCTCACACAGTAAGAAAGTTAACTCATAAGAAAACAGATCTAATATAGGCAAAAATGCAAAAATTTTGGAAAATAAATAAAAATCTTGGTGACCATTTTTGGGACTGTCTTACTTTTCTCTGATTGCTAATAAAAAATACCGGACATCCAACGTTAAGGAGGAAAGCTTTACAGTTTGTAGAGGTTTTAGTCTATAATCGACTGGTTAAAAGGCAGGATGGTACATAGGAGAGGAGCAACAGCTCATAGTCACAGAAGACAACAAAAGCAGCAGAGATAGAGGGACAAGCCTCTTTCTGTCCCTTATAATGTATGCAAGCTACCTACTGGGGTAGATGTAGCATCACATTCTTAATCCCAGCACTGGGCCATGAAGCAATCACAAACTTTAGATTCAGCCACCTTTGAAAACCCCAGCCCCCATGACTTCAAGAGGCTTTGGGGGAAACATTGAAACATAAACCACAACAGGAATAAACAAAGTTTCATAAATATGACTATAAATATAATTAGATTCAGCAGAAGTAAACAATTGTTCATTGATTCTGACTGTAATCACGTTCATCAAAGATCTTTTTGAGAAAAGTCTCATATATAGACTATATGTTCAATCCATTAATAAGGAACCAAATAACAATAAAAATGTGCAAAAGATTTGCAAACATTTTGCTAAGAAGGAATAAAATTAACAAGCATTTTAATGAAAACATTTAGGTCATTTTTCATTAGAAAAATGCAAATTCAAATTGCAATATGATACTACTACACACTTAGTAGAATGGCTAAAATTAAAAACCTGACTATATCAGGAAATGCGGCACAAATAAAATCCTCATACATAGTTGGTAGGGCTATAAAAAAGGGGATAGGCATATTGCAGAACAATTTGGGACTTTTAAGAAAGGTTTTACATACATTTATATGTCTTCCATATTCCCCATGTATGTTCCTAATAGCAATGAAAGCATAAATCTATACATACATGCACAAGAAACATAAAAGCTTATTAAGGGAAATAGTAAATGGGTTAAACTAGTAATTGGATGAAAAGGTTCATCGACTGGTAAATAGAAAAAAATTGATTGTTACACAAAATGTAATACTATACACGGTAACATGTATGAATTCCGAAAGCATGCTAAGGGTAGGAAGATACAAAAGACTGCAGACTCTAGCACTATGAGAAAATGTGCAGTAAATCTGTGATTTGGATTTGTATTGAGGAAAGTTATTGACTGCAAGAGAAAATGTTTGCAAAAAAATGTTTATATCATTATGATAATGGAGATTACATAGCTACATTGGTCCAGTTTCATCAAAACTTACCCTTAAAAAGAGTGATTTTTATTGGACATAAAGTGTATATAAAAAAACTGACTAATAATAACATTGTTTTTACTTCTAAAGACAAAATAGTATGCAGTAAAAAGAAAAAGACCAGGCAGAAATCCATTTTATGGCCAAATAAAATGCCAGTCACTCTACAAGTGTGGGATTTTATCATTTTAGGAAAGCAGGAAGAAGGTGTGATATTACAAGAAGTGCATGATGTAGGATACACACGTGCTACCTCCTATAGACCGCTCACGTGTGTTCTTCTTATCCTGACTGGGGGAGGCAATGGCCAATGAGGAAGGTATATTTTCCTTCAAATAATTCTGTTTCTTATTTTACATTGTTATGCTGGGAAGAAAGCAAATATATTGCTGAGAATCCACAGCAAAGAGGGCCATGTGAGATCTATAATGGAAGACCCACTGGGTGTGAAAGTGAGGCAGCACCTAGCAATTAGCTAATGAGAAGCGGCTATTGTCACCAGCACCAGCTCAGGAAGGCAAGGTGCTTAGGGAGGTGTGTGTTAGCACCTGCACCTCAGCCCACCCGTAGTGCCTGCTGAATTCAAATGGCAACCAACAGTGTTTCAGGAACTTTACAGGTATTCTCACAATAGCTCTATGAGATAGCTATTATTGTCTTCTTTATATAAAATGGTAACAAAAAGGCTCAGAAGAAGATGGAAAAGTTGCTTATTTCCATCTAGAATTTTACCCAAAAGTAATTGAAACTGTTATTTTTTCTAATGAGCTTGCCACTTTTACTGTACTGAGCCAAAAGAAATAAAATATAAAAATAGGAGGCCAGCTGTGTCTCTGTATATTTACGTTGTTGTATCTAACCACTTTCCTCTTGATCTTGCCCTGTTGTTCTTGCTCTTCCCCTTATTTTGCTATTTATCTGCAACCAAATACAAAAGATCTCATGCTCTCATTAACTTTATTAGAAAACATTGTGTTATGGATTAAGAACTGGTGGTCAACTTTCGCTAGCTGGATTTCATCAGCATGGCACTGACCAAAGATGCTCCACCTGAGGAAAGTTGCCAGCAAAAATAGGTGGAGAAGGAGAAGGAGAAGGAGAAGGAGAAGGAGGTGTTAATACATTAATTGAGGTGCATTAGTTGAGGTGTTGAGATGTTGAGGTGTTGAGGTGTTGAGGTGTTGAGGCATTGTGGGTTCTCCTATGAGTTGCTGTTTTGCTGTCTGAGCCATTGGTTCTCCTGGAGAAGCTTTGGTCCTCACATCGATCATTTGCTTCCTGGCTCCGGAGGGGAAGACGACACTTGTCACACTGGCTTCCTGGCATATACCTGACTGTGCTTGTCGGAGGAGGAGCTTGGGACCTCCGTGTCACTGAGGATGGCTGTGGTGTTTTTCAGGACAACCCTGATCTTTGTTGTGAGTGTGACTTCTTGGCTCTAGCATAGAATCCTCATCTCACCAGCACAGCTCCTTTACCCTACTGGCATGGACTTTCTGGCTTCCACCGCTGACCTATGGGCCTTCCCAGCATGGATTCATAAAAGAGACTGGCATGTGTCCTTCTTGTGGGCTCTGGACCTCCAGTTGGACTTGGAGGCATTGTCAAGAGCTCTGGGTCTTTATCTGTACTTATGTGGGGCATTGCTGTGGGATTCAGGCCTTTGACTAAATATTCTATGTCTTTGGTGTTGCAGATAGATTTCCTGCATTTTCTTGTGTTAACTCCTGGTGACCATTATAAAAATAATATTATGATTCCATGTCCTGATTCTAATTGTTCTTTGCACAACCCCTAACTACAACACATTGAGCATAGTTTTGGGGAATAACCCAATCCTTGTGAAGGGAATACATTTATATCTGATTTAACTTTAAATGAGTCAGTGTTCTCCAAATATGCTTTTCTTTCTTATCTATGCAGAGGCCTGTACTGTGAATGATGGGAAAGCAGTGTCTCTCTAAGTGGGCACTGTCTATATTTTCCCACCCCTCTCTGGCCTTCCCATTGTGGTATAAGCTGTGTGACCTTCCAGTTACCAATACCAGCATCTTTGCTTGATGTTATTTGAGAAGACTAGGCATGGATCACTGAAGGCTTCACAGAATTCAGAAACTTGTCTATGCAATAATCAATGAATGTATTAATTACCAAGCAGTCTCCTGGCTCCCTCATCACCAAGCGGGTGGGCAGGATAAATGCTGGGGAATATTTTTTCTTAGCTCCAGAGCTTTCCTTACTTAAAAAGTCCCATTTTATCAGTTTCTTTCTCTTCCCTGCCTCATTTTAACTCTTTTGTCATCTGTGTTTTCGGTGTCACTTCCCATACAAACCATATTTACTACAGCTCTCTTCTCAAGGTGTGCTAATGGGGAAACCCAAACTGGGACTGCACCTGAGATGAGCCTGTGGCTTTTAAGATGAGAGGAGCTCTGTGGGAGCTGCAAGGAGAGAAGAGCTGCTGGGTCCTCTGGGTGTGCCGGCATCGGGGGAGGTTTACACTGCTTCTGAAGTTGCCTTCAAGTTGCTTCAGAAAGCAGCACAGCCAGCTTTGCATCTTGGAAAGGCACAGAATTTGCTTGGAAAGCTGGTAAAGCCTGGACTCTGGGAAGACAGGCAGAGCTGGAGACCTGGGCCTCCGGGGAAGGGGCAGTATCCTGTTTCTGTTTTTTTCCTCCCAGGACACAGAGCCACTGAGCAGAACCCCGGGGGCATGGCCCTCTCACTGTTTGAGCACTATGTCTGATCTTCCTGCCCCGTGGTCACCCCAAGTTTTTATGTGATTATGATTTGAAAACGAGGATCAGATGAACTCATACCCCACATTTGATGCTTAGCTGTCACATGGATTAGGCTTGCATTTGGATTATGATTTATTTGCCACTTAGTCAAACTAGGTAAACCCTCTAAGCCTCTATTTACTCGTATATGGGAAGGCAGTACTGTTAGTAAACACCTGATGTATTTGTTGTAAGAACTGGAATAATAGACAGAGCCTGGCACTTGTCAGGCATCTTCTGATATTTCCCCTCTAGTGATGTCTTCTCCCCACTGCCAGGTAGTTCCCCTTCCTGATATCACCTTGCTGTTGGTTTCTGTTATTTACTTCAGTACAAAGGCTTAAGGGTTGGCAGGATGTGTGATGAATAATTTTCTTTATCTTGATCACTGACTGTGTCTCATTGACTTGATCCAGCATCAATATGTTGAGATCTTAAGTTAAGTATCTATGGACTGTGCTAGGATCTACTTTACAGTTGGAAATATTTTCTTCTAAACTACAAACTAATGTTAAAAGAAAAACAAGTGGCAGGAGAAATGAGAGTTGAGAGAACAGTGGTGCTTACCAGAGATGTGAGAGGGAAGAGAAAAGGTGGCCCTGGGAAAGATTGATAGATGGGTCATGTGTAGGAAGGAGTAAGAAGTTCCGTTGTGCTGTTCCATGGTAGATTGACTGTAGATAAGAGTACTGTACTATATGTACTATTGTTCAAAAGCTAGGATGTTTTCCAAAATAAATAATCAATGATGTATTTACCCTGTTCTGCACATTGCTCAGTGAATATGCACATGGCTCTCCTTAAATAGTACAATTTTTATGTATCATTTACAGTATATTTAATTTTTAAAAACTGTTGGGCAATGCAGAGAACTTTTGCTTTCCCAGGATTCAGTCTTTCTCTTGGCGCAGTTTTCCTCAGGTAAGATTTAATTTTCTGTTGTCCCTAAAAGAGAAGTACTTTGCCAGAAGGAGTGGAGATGACAATAGCTATGCAGGAAATAGGTACTGATAACTCTGCTATGGCGACTGAGCCAGCAGAGGCCAGGAGCATTGACTTTTAAACTACACCAAAATAGGCACTGGTTTGGGCCTACATATGTAGACTGTCTGAAACACTAAAAATGCTCTTACTAAAGACAAAAAAATGGATTCAAGCTTTGCAACTAGATCTACCTTTTAAAACATATTTCAGAACCAGCGGCTACCCAAGACTTGGAGATGTTGGGACTTCGGCGGCTGCACAAAAAAAGCAATTTGCCCGCCCTCTTGGTAAGCGCCCTGGTATCAGTGGGGAGGAGAACCAGTCAGCTGTCCCTGGTCAGCAACTGAGGATAGAGTTCTGAGCATCTCTCTGGAAGATGATCAGATGCAATATAGCAAATAAGGGGGATTTCCTTCTATGTTCTGTTTGAAGGCAAAGGTTATTTTCACTGGTATGTTTTGTAATGATTGTTTTGCTATATTCAATATTCTCCCTCAACTGGTTTTACAATGTTTTGTTATAGGTTTGATCGAGATACACTATAACACCTATTACTACTATCCCAGTATCTTGCTGTGAAGTTCTGTACCAATGTCACTACATTGTCTCAGTTGGCTTTGTTCTGTCTTGTTCTGTTGTATTTTTACTACAGTCTGACCGGCACAGCCCCCCAATGAGACAGAGGACGCTCTTGTGGGTAACAGGTAACTGCCGCTTTATTGACGCGGGCTCTGGCTTATATATTCAGCCATGACCAATCACAGGCTGCCACAAGGAGGCAGGGTTGGAATGAGACACGGGCTCTGGCTAATATACCCAGCTGTGGTCAATCAGGGGTTGCCACAGAGTCAGCACGGGGCGAATACGGAGTGAGCATGAGGTGCGCATGGGGTGGCTAATTTGGAGAGGGACGTAGCGCATTGCGGAAGCTGACATGGTCCTTAGTCCCGGGCGGGGTGTGTTGAGCGCCTGTGCCCGACACAGTCAAAATAAAATTAAAAAAAGCAAAATGCAGAAGTAGCTCATAGACCTTGAAGCATGTCCTTATAATCAATGAGTCCATTACATTTCTCAGTTTTCTACGACTTGAAGTGCTCTGATGGACATTATTTTTTACTATGGAATGATTTGCATATATCATCATGTCTGATTAGTGGAAATGGCAGGAGGAAAAATAAATAAACACTATAAGCAAAGTTAATTTAAAGGCCAACTACTCATCACCAATCTGTGTTTGACATTACAATATCTCACATTCTCCTTTTTCTGAAGAGCAGCTTGTCTCCCCCAGTGGCTTGGCTTGCTCATACCCTTATGATATCTGCATGCTCCAGTCTGGGCTCCTCACCAGTATCTTGGCCCAGGAAAAGTTCATAGAAGGAGGAAGGAGTGGAAACATGATGAAAGCAAGGGGATTTTCATAGAGGGCTTACTGCTGAGTGCTTAGAGGTGTCCGACAGGGACACTGACTTGTTTTACCCTGTTCTGGTTGCCATGACACAATCCTGAAGACTGAGAAACTCAAACAACAGACATTTATTTTTCAAGCTTCTCCAGCCTGGGAAGTCCAGAACTAGAGCCAGTGAGTGGGCTTCACTCTGAGGGCTCTTCTCAGCTTACAGGCAGCAGCCACCTCCCTGCGTTCTGCCATGAACCCTGTGCGTGGGCACCAGGAAAGAGAGAGAAAGGCCTCTGGTGCCTTAGAAGAGCAATGGCCTGTCATGGGTGCCTCATCTTTATGACCTCACGTAAGTCTAATTACTTGCAAAGGTTCCAGTCTCCAAATATATCATATGAGGCTCTAGGGCTTCAATTTAAAAATGTTGGAAGACATAAGTCCTTTGTCTATAGCACTGCTGTTTTCTAAGGAACCATTCACAGGCAACTATGGGGCCTTGGGTTAAGGTCTTCCCTTAAGATTCCATGACTCAGACAGGGTGGAGATGAGAAGCAGTAAGTGGACTTTTGTTATTGAAGTGACTAAGGTATCAATAATAGAGTCATTTCAACTCTTTTTACTCATTTGTAAATCTGATCAGTCTTGTATGTGGAATTAAGGAGAAAATCAGATTCCAATTAGAAAAGGTTAATAACTCGCTCTGCCTTGAAGAATAAAGAACTTACAAATAACTCGTGGAAGACGTCATTATCTGCTGGTGCAGACAGAGGCTGGCACAGTTTAATTGCTTCATTTGTCTCCTGTGTCGTGTCTCCTCTCCCTTGTCTGTACTCTGTCCCACTCCTCCCATGCCTCCTAATTTGTCTTCCCATGACCCTTTCTCAGCTTATTTCCTGGAATGCTCCCCTTATTCCTTGATTCTGGTTGGAATTACAGACCATTCGGAAACTCCTCCTGGTATTCCTAACTGCTGCTGCCCAGCCTCAGCGAAACTCCTCAGCCCCTGGCTCCGTAGGGCACAGGGCTCTCTCCCTTGCCTCTCCTCAGGCATTCATGATTCCAAGAAACATTACTTTCTCCTCTGCCTTCCTCATCTGGAGCTTTTCTTCTCAGTGTCACCTTTGCTCAACTTTTGCATCTCAGTGCTCATCAAATCATATTAACTAATTATTTTCTTTTCAAATTTAGTACATGTTTGCAGTGCATATTAGTTGTATTCCTCATGGGAACTTGGACATGTACAAAACACATCTTAGTTCTTTTTTTAATAATTTTTTATTTTGGTCTTGAGGCCTTCATAGGCAAATGGAGACAATTTGAGAAAATCCTCATAAGTGAAATAAATAAGAATCATATTTGTAAATATCGTATTGTGTCTCTAGTATAAAAAGAAACAAGAACTGTAAAAGTAATAAAACCCAAAATGTGCAATTTCTATTGTAAAAAAGAGAGGAAAAGAAAATACTCTAAAGGATATAATTTTATGTACGTTTAAGTGTGTAAGATAGATACCCATATGACTAAGTTTTTCTTGGATCATTGAAAGAACTGTTTGCAGTCTTACTATTTGAATGGCTGCTTTGTATGCTTTAATTTTGTAACTTGAACAACTATTTTTAAGAGGACAATATATAATTTATTAACCAGTGATTTCTTACTGTTTATTGTTTTGGAATTATGCATTATTTCTACCCCTTTTCTATTTTGCTTTTTTCTATTTAAATAAAAATTTTAAAAAAGAATAAAACCAAATCAAATAGAATAAAGTCAATCAAAACAAAACAATGAAAGTGACACAGGACTTCAAAACCAGATAATCAGAAATCAACAATGGCTGCCATAATGCCTTTTTTATCTTCAAAATTATGATAACCATTGTAGGTTTCCTATTATCTTAATTCCTTTTTCATCCACTTCCTTTCCTCTATTTCATCTCTGGTCTCTTTGATTTACAAAACAATTTCCTATTTCTTATTATCCATCTTTTATTTTGCTCTTTACATATAGTTTGAATTTCTCATGTTAGAGAAATCATACATAAATCTGTTAGCTTAGATATTCATGATTCTCTGACCCTTATCAGACAACTCTGTTCTCATCCACTTTTTACATTTTTTGTTTTAATTTTATTTAAAGAAGAAAATTAAAGAATAAAAAATAGAAAAAAAATGAAAAAAGTAGGATACAGAATTAAAAAAGATTAACATCACAAAATCACTAGTTGATACATTACATATTGTGATCTTAATAATAGTTGTTAAAGTTACAAAATCAAAGCATAAAAAGTGGTTTGACGCTCAAACATTGGCAGTGTAAACCCTTCTGTTCAATGATTTCAGAGAAATTTAGTAATATGAACATCTAACTTACACACTATACTTACTGTTATATCCTTTAGAGTGATTTCCTTCCCTTTCACTTTCACAATGTTTATTCTATCTATTACATTTTTACATCTACTATACTTTTATACCTATTATAGTTTTTGGATACCATTGTTCTGCCAGTTCTTATTATTTTTTACACTAAAGAGACAATGTGTTATTTACTAATGTGAGTTGCTAATGAGGATATTCTCAAGTTGCCTCCATTTACCTATAAAGACCTCAAGATCATCCTTTTTTATAGCTGAGCAGTATTCCACTGTATAAAGATATCACAATTTTTTCATCTACTCTGCAGTTGATGGGCATTTTGGTTGTTTCCAAGGTTTAGATATCACAAATTGTGCTGCTATGAGCATGGGTGCACATATATCACTGTGACATGACCTTTTCAGTTTTTCTGGGAAAATACCCAGGAGCAGAATAGCTGAGTTGAATGGAATTTCCAATCCTAAGTTTTTGAAGAATCTCTATATTGAGTTCCACCAGTATGCACTCCCATCAGTAGTGGAGAAGTGTTCCTTTTTCTCTGCAGCCTCGCCAACCATCCCTGCATTCCTGGAATAAATCTCACTTGGTTGTAGTGTATAATCTTCCTGATGACTTGCTGCATTATGTTTACCAATATCTTGTGGAGAATCTTTGGATCAATATTCATTAGTGAGATTGGTCTATAGTTCTCCTTTTTGGTTGGGTCTTACTTTGGTTTTGGTATCAGAGTGATACTTCCCTCCAAGAATTAGTTAGGGAGGACTGCTTCTCTTTCAATTTCATTGAAGAGTTTAAGGTATGTTGGCATGAAATCTTCTCTATTTTCTTTTATAGAATTCAGCTGTGAATACATCAGGGCCTGGGACTTTCTTTGTTGGTAAGTTTTTAATCACGTTTTAGATTTCAGTAGCTGATACTGAGTTATTCAAAATTGTTAAATCTTTTTGATTGAGCATTGGTAGCCCATATATTCCTAGAAATCTGTCTATTTGTTCTGTTTTCCACCCTATGTGAGTAGAGATTTTCAAAGTAGGTGTACATGATTTTTTGAATTTCCATGGGATCTGTAGTAAGTTCTTTCTTTTCAGTCCTTATTGCATGGATTTGATTTTTTTCTTTATTTTTCTTGATAAGTTTGGCCAGAGGTTTATCAATTTTGTTTATTCTTTCAAAAAACCAGCTCTTTGACTCATTAATTTTGTTTTTTTAGCTTCAATTGCATTAATTTCTGTTCTAATCTTTATAATTTCCTCTCTTCTATGAGCTTTGTTGTGACTTGCTCTTTCTTTTCTAGAAGCTTGAGATGTAGCGTTAGGTTATTTATTTGTGCTCATTTAGTTTGCTTGATGTGACTATTTATTGCTATATATCCCTCTTAGGACTGCTTTCATTTTGTCCCATAGGTTATGGTATTTTGTATCTGTATTTTCATTGTATTGTATTATTTCTTCTTTAATTTCATCTGTAACCCACTGGTTGTTCAGAAGATTGTTATTTAATTTCCATGTATTTATGCAAATTTTGCAGGGTTTTTTTTGCCATTGATTTCCAATTTTGGTGTGCTATGATCAGATATTTTGCATGGGATAATTTTGCTCCTTTTGCACTTAGTTAAGAATGCATTATGGTTTAATATATGGCCTATTTTGGAGAATTTCCCATGTACAGCTGAGAAGAATATATATTCTGTTGTGGTTGGGTGGAACACTCTGTAAACATCCACTAAGTCTATTTGCTCACAGGTATGATTCAGTTCTGTTATTTCTTTGCTGACTTTTGATCTAGTTTATCTATCTCTTTATGACAGTGGGGTCTAAGGCCTCCTATTACAATTGTGTTCTTGTGTATTTGGTTTTTCATGTCCATTAGTATTTGTCTTACATAGTTGGGTGCTCCTGTATTTGGTGCATGTATATTAATAATTGTTAGTTCTTTCTCTTATAGTTTTCCACTTACAAGTATGTAGTGCCCTTCTTTATCTCTTTTAATCGTTTTAGGTTTGAAATTCACTTTGTCTGCCAAAAAAATAGCTACCCTCGCTTTTTTTTTCCTGGGTTCTTGTGACATGGAATACTGTTTTCTATCCTTTAACTTTTAATCTCTGAGTTTGTTTTTGAGTCAGATGTGTTTCTTGTATACAGTATATTGTGGAATCCTGTTTCTTGATCCATTCTGTCAACCTGTTTCTTTTAATAGGTGAATTGAGCCCATTTACATTTATGAATATCATTAATATGTACTTGCTTGACTTTGCCATGTTCTGTTCCTATTGTTGGTTTCCTGTTTTTCTCCCTTGTTTAATTTCTTGTTCAGCCTGGTGGTTTCCTTTTGTGGTTGTTCTGGAGATTGTGGTAATTTTTATCTCTATCTAGCATGTCTTTTAGTACTCTTTCTAGGGTTGGTTTGGTGGACATGAATTTCTTCAGTTGTTCTTTGTCATAGAAGTATCTTGTTTCTCCATTAAATTTGAAAGACAGTTTTTCTGGATACATCACTCTGGGTTGAAAGTTGTTTTCTTTTAGGGCTTGAAATACTTCACTCCAAGCTCATCTTAACCTGAAGGTTTGTGATGAGAAGTCTGCCATGATTCTAATAGGCTTTCCTTGATAGGCAAGTTGGGACTTTTCTCTAATAGCTTTTAGTATTCTGTTTTTATGCTGTATGTCTGAGACCTGAATTATTGTATGTCTGGGTATAGATTTATGTTGGTTGTGACTGTCTGGTGTTCTGTATGCCTCACTTATTTGTATATCAGATTTTTCCCCCATGTTTGAGAAAATTTCTGCTATTCCTTCTGTGAATAGTTTAGTTATATCATTTGCCTTGACTCCTGCATTTTCACTGATGCCTGTTAGTATTATATTGTTTCTCTTGGCATCATCTTGAAGCTGCTGCATTGTCACTTCATGCTACTTTGTTGTTATTATAAATTCTAGCCTTTCATGGTTGCTATCTGTGATCCTGTTCTCAAAGTCTGAAATTTTATCCTCAGCTTCATTTAAATGGTTTGACAGCTTTCAATACAATTTTTTGTTTCTTGGATATCTCTGAATTTTGTTTCTTGAATTCTGCTTGTTTTCTGCATTGTTCATTCAAAATTTCAATCAATTTCCCATGTTCTTGTATTTTTAAAATCTATTTCTTCTCTCACTATGTTGAGCAACTTATTCACTAAGGTTGTTATTTCTGTCTTTATATAAGTCATTATTTCTAATTTGATTTGCTCTATAGCCTAATGGATTTGCTTCTTTATTTCATTTGAGATCTTGTCAGAGATTTCTGGTGTATGACTTTTAAAGTTCTCTATTTTGATGTCACCTGTACTTGCTCCTGATGGACTAGATGTTTGAGATTGCATTTTGCCTTTTCACTTTGTCATTTTCACCTTTTGGGTAAATATTTGGTCTTTTAATCCAAACAGTCTCAACTGTCAGTAGTATGAGATTTAGGATCCTACTGTGTAGTTGATGTTTGTCCAATTACTGGATACCACAATGAAGAGGAGATCCAGTTACCTGAATTCTTCCTACTGGGCCTGTTGGGTGAGTCCTATATTCTTTCTGGGTTAACTAGCCTAGAAGTGTTGATGTAGGTCAACTCTTAGTTCCTACTTTTGCTATATCCTCAGGTTATCTCAGGTCACCACATCTCCCAGTCTATAGTGTTTGTGTCAGCTGAGGCCCTACTATGTCACTGAGAGTCTCCTAGGCATTTTAATTTCCTCCAAGTTGGGGGGTGCTTTATTGGTGCACTCCTCAACCTGTTTGATGTTCTCTGGGTGGAGGAGGAGATTACCCACTCTCTTGCCAGGTTCACCAAGGTCTTAGAGTTGGAGGAGTTTCATTTCTGCTCCTATTTACCCACTGCAGACCTCTATTTTAGGGCTAACTCACCACACTGACTGGAGTCTGCTGAGGTCTTCTGCTTGGGTGAGGGGTTCCTGAATGTCATGGTTTATGTTGGTGGCCCCCAGGCCTCATGCATTTGCATTGCGCATCTGTGATTTGTTCATTATATAGAGCTTGGATTGATGGTGTCAGTGCTACACCCACATAGGGGTGGAGCCAGGATGTAATGTAATGGCAGGAAGAAGGTGTGTCTTACTCTCTTGCTGGTTTCAGCTTGCTGTTTACAACCACCATGAACTGCAGCCCTGCCATGCCACCTTGTCTTGGAACCAACTGAGTATGGACAGGAACCTCCAAAAAACTGTAAGAAATAAACCTTTCCTTTCACAACTTGGTGCATCAGGTGTTTTGTTTCAGTGATGAGTAAAAAGTAACTAAGAACTGAGTCTCCCATCCAGCTAATATGATAATCCACTGTAGTTTAAGTTTCTGGGGTAGGGGGTTGGATCCAAGGATCAACTGCAGTACTAGGTCCATAAGGTGGGTGGGTTCCCCAGGGGGCAGACCTGCAGTGGAGGTACGAGGCCACCCATTTGGGCTGGAGGCTTGCTGGGTGTTCTCTCCATCCACTTTTAAATTCCCGTCTTCTATTAGGATTATGCCTGTGATTTCCCAGCTGGTCTCCCTGCCTCTAACCCTGTTTATTTCCAATCCATCTTGGACAATTTTAGTGTGATCTTGCTAAAATTCACCTGTAATGATATATCTTCTTTTAGAAATATTCTTTAGTAGTATTTAAATTTTGGATTCAGATACAATAATTATATATCTTTAGAAGGTACAATGCAACTTTTGTTTTCTACTCTTGCTGGATAAATTTCCAACCTCCTGATCTGACACAGTACCCACAGCAGCCCCTGTCTGCTTTTGGCTTGGTGTTGTCACATGGGTATCGTGTTCACAGATGTAATCTTTGCTTCATCAAGGACAGCAGCTTACATTCTTCTAGAGCATTTCACTTCTGCAAGTGCTGTGTTTTGCATGTGTGGTTCCCTCTGCCTGGCATGCTGTCTTCTCATTTCAGCAAAGTCACACTGACACCTTAGGACCAGGGTGATTCCTTGACTCCTTGTGGAGCTGATTCCCCTGGACCATCTCCTTCTTTTTCTTTCTCCTCATCTCCATGATGAGTTAATTACCCTTCTCCTGTGCTCCTTTTTCACTATGCACCATGCTGCTTTCTAATCTGGAATTTTCTTGCTGTTTCCTAAAGGCTCTGAGATTGCTGATGACAGGAAGTAATTTTTCCTTTTTCCTTTTGGGGACCAGATCAGCATCTAGCACCTAGGCAGTGATAAAACATGTATATTAAATAAGGGAATAGATGAATTGTGAGTTAAAATGAAAACATCTCCTATTTACATCACATGCTATTGAATTATCAAAGTTTTTAAAATTTTTAGCTATTCATGCACATATATTCCATAACCTGTAGCTCCCATTAATTTGATGAGCTTTATCATTGAAAAACTTTCAGAAATCAGCAATTATCTTTCCCCTCACAGAAACAAAAGGGCAGAAAACAGTTAAGTGCTAAAGTAAAAGATCAGAATCACGGGTCTAAAACTGGCTTTAGTGTTTTTCTATTTTAAGTAATAGCCTCATGTCCCACTTTCTTTTCAGAAAAAAAAGTAATCTAAAAGGACAGGAACCCACCTGTGCAGCTGGTTCTCACCTGGCTTTGAAATTCAATCTCCTCCATTTACAAGCTTTTTCTGATTGTGAAAGGAGTTTTAATGTTTATGCTTATGTAATTAGTGTGTGCTCTTTGGAATAATTTGAGTATTGAATAGAAATGTAAGAATGATCCAAGCATTTCTATTGAAAGCCTACCACCGTGATCCATTAATTACTTACCAATATTTTTACATCCATTATGGACACATATACCTATCTATGAATATTGTTTGACAGAAATGAGATTATTTCAGGCATATTTTATTTTTTTGGTGAATCTTTTCAAACATTTTAGTCATTCATTATCTTTATTTTCTATCTTTTTTTTACTTAGTTTTTTTTAAATTTTAAAAACACAAAACAGAAAAAAAGAAATGATGTGGAACTTCAAAAATAGTAGGAAAATAACACTAGTTAATATATCGTATATTGTTATGTTAGAAATAGTTGTTCAGATTATAAGATTTAGTAATAAAAATGATGTCACACAATGGCAGCACAAACTTGTTTTTGATGAACTCACAGAGATTAGTAGTGTAGTTATCTATCTTGCATACATACACATATACATACTTATATATACTTACATATATGTAATATATATATACATATTGTTTATATATATATATTTATATCTACACACATATAATCTTTTTCTTCCTTCTATTTCTCTTTTCCCCTATCCCAGTTGTTCTTTCCTTTTGAGCACTTTATTTTCTTTTCATTCTTGCAATATCTATTGTACATTTTGGATTTATTACTTTCATATTTTTATTTTTATTATTAAGAAAAATTTTACAGTAGAGTGACAATACTATATTTATAAATGTGAGTTTGTCTCCATTTCCCTGCAAGGTCTTTTATCTACCTCAATCCTGCTCTCCATTCCAGTTAACCCATGAGAATCACCTTGTGCATCAAGAGCTGGGCTGGAGTATAGAAAGGCAGGGGTGAATAAGTAAATATTCAAATAAATATGTATTGTTATTGTTTTCATGGCTAATGTATTCTAGAATGCTGTCCTTGCTTCCTGACACAGATATAATTCTTCCTTTTATTAGTTTAGTCTCTACTGCTTTGTTGTGTTTTGCTTGTTTATTCCTTTCGATTTTGATTGTACATTGGTGGGATACTTGGAACAAGTCTGCCATGGGTGTCACTGAATGTATGACTATTTCCATTTCCACAAATGACTCCTTTCGCTTCTATGAGAAAGGTGCCAAGAAAGGATACAAAGTGAGAGAATATGCTTGTTTCCTTACATCAAAGCTTGTATAAAGTGGGTTAAGTAAAAGGTCACTGGATTCCAGTGTAGAGCAGGTGTTGAAAAGGCTTGGGGGAAAGGCATCAAGTAAGGTAAGTGCTGTGGAACCCGGACTCAAACACACCCAGATGTGAGAGATAGACCTTAAGACAAGTCTTCTAGACCAAACCAAGCAACTGGGGTGCTGCAAAAGGAAAGCAGCAGCACAGTTCTTCCCACACCCTTTACTGAGCAACACAGCATCAAAGTTGAGTATAGTTGGAGCTCTAGGGGAGCCGTGGGCTGCAGCTGGAGGAAGGGGTGCCAGTAGCATGAAAACAAGCACACCCCCCCATCCTCCCAAACACCAGAGGGCATTAGCTCCCTATAGTACCCTGACCACCGCCTACTATTATAAAGGAAGACCCCCCCCCCTCCAGCAGACAGAGGCTGAAAACCAGGAACTGTAGGTGGTGTAGAGTGCACTGGCAGGGACCCATGAATCTTAGCTCTGGAGACACGAGATTTGGGGACAGACCTAGGGGAACTGGATAAGAATGGGCATGATCTGAGACAGTGAGAGATCCCACTCACTATCCACCATGCCATGCAAGCAAGGAAGCTACTGTGAACCCGGGGATTTGGCTAAATTCCATGGAAAGTGGAGGTTAGGGACAGAAAGGCTGAGAAACAGAAAGTGGCACCTGGGGTAGAAGACTTCTAGAGCTAGGTTGCGCAAGAGGGCCCTGGCGGGGGCCAGCAGAGTGGACGGTGAGATTTTCCCTGAAGTGAGGGAAGCAGGAGCAGGGTCACTGGCAGAAGGTGGTGGAGAAAGGGATGTGACATGGACCAGGACCACACTACCTCCTCTTCCCAAGTTAATTAAATAACACTCCCTTTCTTTACATTCACATTCCTTTCCTGAGCTCTGGCAGCAATTATGCTATTCTCAATGTCTAATATCATTATTTCAAGTGTTTTTTAGAGAGACATGATAGGTATCCTTTTTTGATTGCTTTATTCACTCAGTAAAACCCCCTGGAGATCCATCCAGGTTGATGTTTGTATGAAAACTGTTCCTTCATAACGCTGCACAGCGTCTATGGTATGGATGTATTAAAGTACTAGTATTCTAGGGTATGGGCAAACCAGAATCGGCTTTTGCCTGCTGAAGGACCCCTGGGTTATCTCCAGGTTTTGGATCTGATGAATGAGGTTGCTATGAATATCTGTGAGCAGGATTTTGTGGGAAATGAAGTCTTCGCTTCCCTGGGGAAATTCTCAGAAGGAACATTGCTAGTTTGCATGATGTAAATTGCCAAATTGCTTTCTGAAGTATGGCTGTGCCATTTTACAATCCCATAGCCATGTGTGAACGGTCCAGTTGTTATGCATCTTTATGATGTAAAACAGATCCTCGATGGCTCTATTACTATTTTTCTTGGAGCCATTTTGGCAGGTGTGCAGTAATATATAACCATAGTTTTAGTTTTCATCTTCCTAATGGCTCATGACGTTAGCTCTCTTTCCATCTGGATACTTTCCACCTGTATATCTTCTTCTGTAAATGTATCTTTTTTTGCCCATCTTCTAATTGGATGGTTTGTTTTACTACTGTTGGGAACTTTTTGCACATGCTAGATGTGAATCTTCTGTTCAGTATGCAGCATGCACGTATTTGCTTCTCATCTGTAGTTTGTGTTCTATCCTCTAAACAATGACTTTCATCTCACAAAATCTCAACTGCAGTGCAGTCCAACTTGTCAATTTCACATTTTATATGCTGTGCTTTTGTGTCGAGTTCCCATTTTTTTTTGTGTGTTCTCTCTCCTTATTCTTTCTTTTTTCCTGTCTTTTTTTGCCTTTTAGATTATTTGGATATATTTTTGGAGTTTCATCTTAATTTAGTTATGTTTATTGGCATACTTGTGTATTTTTCAGTGGCTTCCTAGGGATGATCTTGCTTCTGTGTCCTTTATTTTATTCTATTATTTATTATTTTTTGTCTTTCTGAGACAGGATCTCATTGTGTAGTTCAAGCTGGCCTTGAACTTACAATGTAGCCCAGGCTGGCCTTGAACTTGCAGTGATACTCCTGACTCAGCCTCCCAAATGCTGGGATTATAGGCATGCCTCATCACACCTGACTTTATATCCTTTAACAGATTTAGAATTAATATTTTTATACTACCTATTGGGTCCTGACCTAGATCCCTGATCTCCCAAATGAGTGGAGTGTACGGTGAAGGCTTAAATAAAATGAGACAAGTGGTATGACTTTAGGGCTCCAAGAGGGCACAAACATTTAAGTGAGCTCGAGACTCTGAGGACTAAGACAAAGCCTTCTCTGGACCACCCATATTTATTAGGTCCAAAACAAAGGGTGGATAAACTGAGGAAAGCACAGGCAATGAACAAGACCCTTGGAGTCATTTCAAAGACTTCTCCAAGCAGCAAATTAAGCCAGTTTAGGAGAACCATCTTATGTTCAAGATAACATTTATGGTAGGAGTGAGACTGCAGGAGTGAGATGCCTGCAGCTGCAGTCTCTACTTAATTAGTGTTGGAGCCAAGGTACCTTCAGCTGTGGCGTTGTCTTGCCCTTTGAGGTATCTCTGGCCTCACAGGCCACTACAGGCCTCTGCCAGGACCAGTGATTCATAGAGGTTCACTTACTATGAATCAACTCCCTTCGCAAGGGGCTGAGGCCTAGGACAGACTCACAGGTAATCATAGAAAGCCAATTTAAATCCTGCTCAGGGCCGTTTCATAGTGGTCTTCAACAACTACCTATGATTTTTACCCTGTGAAAGGTTTGGCACTTCCACTTAACATGCTTTTTGTCTTCTTTTGTTGAATAACTGTCAAAATATTACAAAGGATATAAGCAAAGAGCATATAATCTTTGCTTTAAACAGTCATATTCGCTTTGAAGAAATTAATACCATATTAGTAAGATATTTATGGTTTGAAATATTTTTCTTTTCTTCCTGAAGATTTGAGTGTCACTCTAGTATTATTTTTCTTCAGTTTGAAAGGATTTATTTAGCATTTCTCACAGGGTAGATTTACCAGAATTCAACTTGCTTAATTCTATTTATCTGAAATCAGCTTTGTGTCTCATTTTGCTTTTATTCATTGACGGTCACCTTTACTGAGTCTGGCGTTTTCTGGGTGATCTTTCACTTCTCATTCTGTAAATTGAACATGTACTTCTGCTGTTCTCTCTTTTTTATGATTTGCTTTTCTGCTTATGTAACATCTTTTATTTCTGTCTGTCTTCAACAATTTCTTGTTATGTTTGGCTGTCAACAGTCTGTATGTAATTTTTCTAGATTCAATGTTCTTTGTATTCATCCTATTGGAGATTCTGTTAAATCTGCAAATTTACCTTCTTTGTTGAATATGACTAATTCTGACATTAGTTCCTTAAAGTTTCTTTGTGTCTACATTCACTTTTGTCCTTCACAGATTCTAGTAACAAATATACTAGGCACTTTGATACTATTTCTTCTTGGAGTCTCTGTTAGTTTGAAAATCTTTCTTTTCTTCAGTTTGGACATTTTTTGCAAGTGTATTTTCAAGAGGAAAATCTTTACTTAGATTCTCAAGGGGATTTTTTTTTTGTTTCAGATATTGTATTTTAAAATTCTAATGTTGCATTTAAAATACTATTTTTCTACATCTATGCTAAAGCTTGTTGGTTTTTCATTTTTGTTATGATAATATTTTCTTTACCCTACTGACCATAGTTAGGAAATCTGCTTTAAAGTTTATCTTATTCTGATGACTAGAATATCTCAGGGCTAAATTGTTTCAACTGTCTTTTCATTTAAGAATAGGTAGCACTTCCCTTATTCTTTTTCAGTTAATTTTATCAGTATATGTTTGAATTACATACCTTACAGGGATTTGGTAGAAGTATATAACACATCTTAACTTTTAAAGTCCCTTTCCCTCCCTTTCCCCCCTTTTTCTATCTCTTGATCTCCTTCCCATATGAAAAAGTTCTGTCTCCCTATTTCCTGTAGTTAATCTTTTTTTTGTTTTCCTGTTTATCCATTAAGTAATTTTAGACTGAATCTTGAATGTCAAAAATAATGTTTTGGAAATTCTTCATTCCATTATTTTTTGCAAAAAAATTGGTAATATTTTTCTTTTAAGTAGGCATTTATCCTAATTATACTCCCACTGGAAACTCTTGAGTAGACTGAATCGTGGAAATAGCCTGGACTCAAATTCTCCTTGGAGTTTATTTTGTGCAGGAATAATTTAGTGGACAGAGATTTGGCCACGGATTGAATGTGTATTTGGGTTTTGCATTGGCTGGTGTTCTCCTGTCCCATGGTCCTTATTGCTTAAAACATTTTCCTCTGGGCAGAAAGATGGCAAACTTAGCAGAGAGTTTAGTCCCCTGTCCCACACCACAGAGCGAAGTCCTTTACTTGGTTCTCTCCACTTCTTTCTCATTCTGACTCCTTAACAACTTGCTTTAATTCACTCTATGGAGTTTGTAGGCAATTACCTGCAGTATTCTGTTCAGAATT
Organism: Cavia porcellus; assembly: GCF_034190915.1. NCBI lineage: Eukaryota > Metazoa > Chordata > Mammalia > Rodentia > Caviidae > Cavia > Cavia porcellus. The sequence goes on along the minus strand of NW_026947485.1, from coordinate 82,981,585 downwards.
TGTAGCATTACCTGTGAGAAAAGAATTCTGCATTTTGTTAGCATACTTAAATTATAGCTACATTTAGTTCTTTTAAAAATGATGCTGATTTGCCAATTTATAATGGCAGTTTATAACCCAGATTGTTCCAAGTGGTTAACCTAAAGGTTACAGAGAAATTTACTTAGGTTTATTTCTTTTAAAATCTCCAGGAAATATGGAAATATCACACTGAGTCCAAATAATATGTACAATTAGTGTTGGTAAAATATATTAAAAAGAAATAAAATCTCCAGGTGATTCAGTCTGTATCAGAGAGGAAGATGTGATAGTTTTATGGCTAATAGATCATATTTTCATCTCAAACACTCTGAGTTTAAAACTTTGCTTTATTTCTTTCTTTTTAAATTTTATGTTAAAAGAAAAAAACCCTACAAAATTTCAAAAGACTGAGTACCAATGATTAATATATTGAATATTGTTATCTTTAAATTTGTTATTCAGAGTACAATATATAGGTATTTAATTGTCCCAACATATTAGCACAAAACTTTCTTTTCAGTGAATTGAAAGAAATTAGTAGTATATCTTAACTTCTCATGTTTGCTTTTCCCTTCCCTCTTATCTCTTTTCCCCATCCCAGTTTCTTCCTATTTCACAATATCTATTGTACATTTTGGATCTTATTTATTCTTTCATGTTTTCACCCTAGGGAGACAGTGCAATGTTTACACACATGAATCTGATTTACTTCACTTCAGTATGGTCTCAAATTGCATCCATTTACCTATAAAAGTTTTCAGTCTATCCTTCTTCATGCCTGAGTAGTACTTCATTGTATAAAAAGACCACATCATTTTTTTATCCATTTGTTGATAGATGGGCATTTGCGATATTTCCAAGATATGGCTATTACAAACTGTGCTACTGTAAACATGGGTGCACATATATCACTGTGGTATGATGTTTTAAATGTTCTGGGAAAGATACCCAGAAGAGGAATAGCTAGGTCAAATTGGATTTCTAATCCTAGTTTTTTGAGAAATCTCCAAACTGATTTCTACAGTGGTTGCACCAGTCTGCATTACCACCAACAGTGGTGATGGGTTCCTTTTACCCCTCCAGCATTCGTTATTGCTTGATTTCTTGATAATAGCCATTCTTTCCAGGATGAGGTGAAATCTCAATGTTGTTTTAATTTACATCTCTTGAATGACCAGTGATGTTGAACATATTTCATATGTTTATTTACTATCTGTATTTCTTCATTTGAGAAATGTGTATTCATCTCAGATGCTCATTTTTGGATTGGATCTTTAAATTTGGGAGGTCTGATTTTTTTTCAGCAGTTTACATTTTTTTTTTCTTTTGGTACCAGGGAATCTAACTCACAGCCTCACACTTGCCAGGCAGGCATTTGTGCCTCTGAGCTAGACCCCCAGCTCAGTCTATATGTTCTTGGCAGTAATCCTCTGAGGAACAGCTGACAAACATTGTTTCCCACCTTGTGGGATGGCTCTTCACTCTGTTAGTGGTTTCTTTTGCTATGCATAAGTTTTTAAATAAGATGAGGTCCCAGTTGTTTCTTTGTGATAACCTGTATAATCAGGTTCATAAAGTCTTACTCTGTCATAATGTCTTTAAGAGTTTTTACCCATTCTGTCCTCCATTAGATTTAATATTTCTGTTTTAATATTTAGATATTTGATCCACTTAGAATTTAGTGCATGGTGAAAGATGTGGATTCAATTTTAATCTTGGACATGTGTGAAACCTGTTTTCCCAGTACCATTTATTAAAGAGATTGTCTTTCTTCCAGTGAATGTGTTTGTCACCTTCGTCAAAAATAAGGTGGCTGAATATGTTGGAGTTATTTCTGCACCTTCTAATCTGTTTCATTGATCCTTGGGTCTTTTTGTTTGTTTGTTTGCCAGAATCATGCTGTTTCATCACAGTAGTTTTGCAGCATAATTTAAAATCAGAGATGTGACTACTTTCTTACCTACTGACCTTGGGCCATATGTTTCATCCTTATCACCTCATATTGTCTTTTATAAAATGGGTATAAAATCAGTATCTTATCGAATTATTGAGTGAATCATAAAGCAAATAAACTGTGTACAGGACATGATATATTCAATGAATATTTGCTTTATTATTTGTTATTTTATACTTGTATCACCTAAAGCCTCCTATTTCAGAATTTTGGGGAATGGTCTCTTCAGTAAAGACACATTATAGTTCAGAAGTAAAAAGGGAAGAGAAAAGCAGGTGCTACTGGGTACAGAGACTGAGTGGGAAGAAATCCAAGTGATGCCCTCAAATGCTGGGAACACACAGGAACTGGAGTCAAACCCCAGGGAGCCGCTCTATCAGGAACCAGATGGCAGTGGAAGGAACAAAGATTGAGCATGAAAGGAAAGATTATTCCACTGCAGTTTTGCAAAGGTCTGAAACTGGCTGGTGGAATAGCTTTTTTTTCTGTGGAAAGAAGGAATTTCTTTTTCAAAGGGTATAACATAGCTGGAATGTGGTCTTGAGGCATGAGGGGAGAGAGAATCCAGAAACTTGAGGGACTTCATTGTGACTCTTGCTATTTAGGACCCTGAAAACCAAGAAGCTTACAGAGAGACACCCATTTTTCTCAGATGGTGCGTGTGAAGCCAGAATTGTTTTGGCAGCATCCAGAAGTGTATTGACTCCATTTACAATGTAGCACCATGGGAGCAATACTTTCTCAAGATATCCCAGAGAGGCATAGTGAAATCTTCAAATTGACATTTCTGTTGTACTGCTCAGTGTCATTGTGGTCATCACTTTTAATCTTTTGATATTACTATTTGTCTCGTGGGTCTGGATAAGATTTTCTGCCTTGTAAAATTGCTGTTTAAGTTAAAATCTTCCCTAAAGAATTTGCATCTCAATCCCTTTTGAGTAATTCATGATGCTTCCTACAAAAGAGGAAGAGACAGGTCCCTTAATGGTTAGTATTTACCGAGTGTCTGCTAGGTGCTGGGCCCTATGGTATAGTAATTCACATGTCTTACCAAATTAAATTCATGACCCCTCTTTCAAATCACTCTGAGTATGTATTGGGCAAAGCCTAGATATTATACATAGATTCAAAATATCCAGCCTCCAAATTCAAGTGCTCTCTGCCTTCCCATAACTATTTTATTTTTCTCAATATAACTCCTCAATTCTTTTCAAATTCAAGAGGAACCCCAACTCTCATCTCATAACTTTTTCTGCATTAGGACTACTGATGAATCTGAAAATTAGAGGTGGGTAAAAGAGAAAAAGAAGAGAATGATAAAATAGTTTTAGACTATGTTTTTCAGGGTGAAAGAGCATAGAGTTAATAGAAGCAGCAGAAACTTTACTTTCTGGATAATAATTTTTATTTCTACATTTGAATGTCACTCACAAGAGAAAAATCATCCCAAGAATGTTTTTTAATTGCATTTTTATTTTTTGTGTGTGAATTTTCAACAACTCTATATGCATGAAATCTATGTAGTGAATGACACCTTGGATTTCAGAGTGTATAATATTGAAAAGACCGCGTATGACCCATAAGTATGCATTAAGGGGTTTTGAATAAGATGGAAAAGTAGGAGCGGAAATTTGTACTCTTCACAAGTGAAATATTGCTGGAATTTTTAATAATAATGACATATAAGACTTCCTTGGGGCAAAATTGAAATTTATTGCGCAGTGAAAGAATAGATCCATTTAATTTGTTTAGTCTTCTTGGTTCATTTTGTGTTTCTCATTAAATCTGTCCAAGGTTATGAATAGTACCACTAATGTCTGGGGGAATGTTACATAGCTGACTTATTTATACAGTCAAATTTTAGAGACTAACTTGCTCATGTAAAGAGAGACTTGTCCTGTGAATCGAGAATATAGTTTCACTGAATTTTCAAAGGTCAAAAGAAAAATGTCTCTCTTTTATATCATCCTTGTACATTTGGCTTAGTATAAATTGAAAGTACAGCTCTGCCTCTCACATTAGTATCTTAGGCCTATTTAATTGTCCACATTTCTCGCCTTTCCTCAGACAAGATGTCAGGACAGCTCCTAGATGTTTTAACACTTTGTGATATCATAGCCCATTATTGCAATGTTGCCAGGTCCAGAAATATGTATTTCTTAAAATCTACATGTAATTTTTACTGTAGCTGTGTTCCATGCAATATGTATGGCATTCTTACAGTAAAAAGTACTCGCTGTTTACTTGGGATTCAAGCTTAACTGAGTGTCATCTTTTCTTTCACTATATCTTGCTCTCCTGGTTGCTGGTTGCTCTTGGGCAGAAAGGGTGAGACAGGACTGCATTTGTGGTGAAATCAGGCTCTACAGGATGAGCTTTAAAGATGCGGAAACACATTATTACTTGAACTTGCATTGGCATGAAAAGATGTAATTTTAATGGTGCTTTCAAAAGTCCTTAAAAATCCAATTGAAAAATTGCATGGTATGCATATGTAGTTCTTCAAGGACACAAAGGTGGAGCTGGAAGTGAAGGATGATGATACAGTGTACTCTGCTGGGCTCCAGACTTGCATTTGATAAAAGTTATTCTTGAAAGTCTGGTAGGAATGGATAAAAGGGCATAATTTGAATTTCTCTTTCTCGATTAAGAAATAATTTTACTAAAGTATTCCCTAGGCTGCTAATTGGTACTGTATGCTTCCATATAAATGCTGCCATGATTTCGAGAAAACTTGCTGGAGTGCTGTAATCTTCTTGGAAGTTTGTCATTTATTCCTTGCATATTTGCTGATTGACTTCACGAGCAACCCTATCTTGATGCACAGTATTTGCTGTTTTCATGCATGCTTGATTTAAAGTTTTATTGCCTTTTGGGAACAAAAAGAAGCAATAATTTTCATGAAAGAATTAGCCTAAAATGATAAAATATCTATATAGAGGGGAATTTATGCAAACTATGGAAGGAGAGTCCATCAAAGACAGAGCAAATGAATAGCAATGAAAAGTACCCTAAAAACCGCCCATTGTAAGTATTACAAGCTCTTTCTCACAAAAGGGGACATGGGGAACAGATAATTGTAAAAGCTTATTCATATGTACTTATATTTAGTTTGCATGCTTTGAAAGAACATCAGGTAGGATCTATGCTATTTCATTTTGGTATTTGGGAAAATTAACACACACTGTAGTTAAGTGCCTTGCTTAACTTATTGCTAAGTTAGAGACTGAGTCAGGAGTTTGATTCTTAAATTAGTAGAAACAATTAAATTCTTTCATAAGTTGCATATCTTTTTCCAAGAGGGCAAGGAGAGTATTGAATAAACTAGCACATGTTTGTATTTCTTTCCAGAGCTTACTCAGATGCTAGAAGCCCGTGGACTCTATTAATGACCCTTCTGCACCAGAAAGTTATATTCCAAACTTTTAGCTTTCTGTCAAACTTGATGGAGCAGTAGTTGCAGAACCTACTTCTGCACTGTTAAAATTATGAGGAGGAAAAAAAGAGGATTAAGTTCAGGCATTAGGAATAGGTGTTTTAAAAGTCATTAGGATTAGAAACCCTGTTTTAACAGAGGCTGCACATGGCCATGCTCTTGATGTCCAGTGTCTGGGGAATAAGTCTCTGATAAGGATGGACAACTTCTCTGTTAGTGAGGTCTTGGTGGCTGGGGCTTCTTGAACACATCATGGTAGGCAACAACAGCTTCCACAAAGTTCTTCCTAGTATCTGGTGGACTGATAAAAATAGAGGCAAGCAAATTCCTCACAAAATACCATTAGGATCTGCCTAATGTGAAATTTTGTCTTTCCAGTGTTTATCTTTCTCTTTTTCCTTTCTTCTCTTAATCCTCTCCCTTCTCTCCTTGTTTCTTCCTTTCTCCCCTCCTCCATCTTTTTCTCTCCTCTGTTTCCTTCCTCTTTGCCCTTCTACGCTCCTGTTTGTCTCTGTTGAAATAAATAGGTATTTCTTTAGAATGAGATATTGAAGAGAAAGACAAGGCTGTTTTAGGAAGGCTGTTCTGTGGCAGGTTTAGAGTCTGGCTTTATCACTTAAGGAATGATTGTATTATTACATTCTTTAAATTTCAGGTTCCTCTTATGTTGTCAACATGATAACACTATCTACTTTATAAGGCTGTTTTGCAGGTAAAAAATTAACATATTTAAAATACCTAGAAAATGTTTGGAATCTATTAAGTTTCCAGTAAAGACTGTCTAATAATTACATTGATTATATATGAATATATTTATATATTAAAAAAGAATATACATATATACATATATGTATCCTTTATTTGAAAACCTTAGATACCCAGATTGTTAATTTTATTAGATATGCTATTGTGCATAAGCTTAAGTACTGTTATTATTTTATTATGTTAAAGGAATAAAAGAAGTAAAACCAGAAAAACAAAAATAGAAGAACTTGGAGGAGGAGATAAAAATGATCTGGTAATAATAAATAATCCCCAGAAATAAACCCTTTGCTTAAATATTGATCCTGGGATAGGCAAGGGCAATTTTATTCTCACTGGAGTTCAGGTATAGTTCACTTGGTGTCAGTTTTCTGTCCCCACTAGAATGCCAGCTTTTTGAAAACTGTGATCCACGCTGCTTGGTTCACACCTGGCATACGGAGCAGTGCATGGGACAGAACAGACATAAACATTCTTATGAATGGGAAGTTAATGAATCAAACAAAAAGATTAAGTTCCAAATGCTTTGGTGTGGATTTGCATCCATCTTTTAAGATCTCTGTCTTCCCCTACTACTATGTTTCCCCAAAGAACTTGCTCTGTGAGGAAAAGCCTCTACTCCAGTCAGGGGAAAGCCCTCCTTTGCTGGCCTGTGTTGTAGGCAGCTGTACAGAAGATGCAGCTGTGACCTGGGGCCGCTCAGGATTTCCTGTTTCCTCCCATCTCTTCCTAGGATTTTAGCTTCCAGGGTGACCTAACTGAATAATTCACTGCCCGTAAGCAACCAATTACAATTGATTTTAATGTTTGGCAGCTACCAATTGTAAGATTAAAAAATGTCTGCTTTTATTCAAGTGGAGATGAAAGTTTCCCTTGGTTGAATAAATAATGGTGATATGAGACACACAGCTCTTGGCTGTGGTTTAAAAAGCTGTAGTTTTGAAAAGGAGAACACCAACTTCACTTCAAGGACTAACCCACCTCTTAGCTGGAGGCATGCTGGGTAGGCAGAGGTTAGATTTCTTTTGCTATCATGAAAGAAAATCTGGAGTCTTAAGGCGTTCACTCAGGCAATGGGAAACATTTAAATCCTACGATTCAGACAACAGTGACAGGCACGTTTACTCTAAACATCCAAATCATTGCAGGGAAGACAGAGACTCTCAGAATTGCTAACATTGTTCACAACCCAACATTTAAGCAAGATTTAAAATTTCATAAGAGAGGAAGAGCAGTGAATGTTTAATATGTGTTGCAGGTGCCAAAGCAACAGTAAGTCATGACATTCAAGGCACTCCATCCATGCTGTTGTTCAGGCTAAGATTTAATGAGTACCTGCTATGTGACAGACCACATGTCAGCCACATTCAGGAGCATCACCTTGACAGCCTTGTGGAGCAAGACTTATAACTTCCCCTTCTCTGTTTTTAAAAAGCAAGTTAGAGAAGGCCAAGTCAATGCTCCTGTCATGGGGTTTATAAGTGACTAGAGTGGGAATGACACAAGGTTCTGCTGCTGAACCAGCATCCTCCAGATTTCACGCATGCCTTATCCAAACCCTTATTGGTAGCTGCAAGAAGAAACCTTGAGTATAATCAAAATAAACTGTGAGCATTTACATCTCTCAAAAATGGAAAACTAGAGGGGAAAAGGAGCAGGGTGATGACACGGGGAGGAAATGATCAAAGTAAATTATATACAACCATGAACCTGACAGAATGAAACCCAGTCACATTAATAATATAAATAGTAAAAAGGGTGTAAAATAAACAACAACAAAAAATTCTTCAGGGTAGCATACAGGAAAATGGCTGCTTAATGGTTAATGCCCATAATCCCAGGACTCAGGAGGCTGAGACAAGAGGATTGTGGCAAGTTTGAGGCTATCCTGGGCCAAGTACTGAGTTCAAGACCTGCCTGAACTGCATAGTGAGACGCAGCCACAAAACAACAACAAAAAGGTGAATAAATAAATTGGTCTACAGGAGCACAATTCATCCTCTATCATTTATGAAGAAATGACCATAGTATTACACTGTGTAAATAAACCATAATTTGTTATCCACTCACTTTATGTCAGGAGTTTCTCTGGTTATTATGAAGAGGCTACTATAAACACTCTTATCTAAACACTCTTGTCTAAATCTTTAGAACTGTCAAATTGTCTTTATAAAACAACAGTATAGAAGATGTGCACTCACATACATGATCTTTGACAAAGAGGTCAAATTCATACACTGCAGGAAAGATGTGTCTTTAATAAACTATGTTGGGAAAACTGGTCGTCCACATGCAGACGATTGAACCTAGACCCATATTTCTCACCATGTGCTAAACTAAAATCAAAATAGATCAAATAATTAAATGTTAAGACAGAAGTATTTAACCTGCTGAAAAACAAAATAGGCAAATCTCTTTAAGTCATTGGGATAGACAAAGAATTTCTGAAAAGAACCCCAGTTGCACAGGAAACAGTACCAAGGATCAACAAATGGGGTCACTTAAAACTAAAAAGCTTCTGTACAGCAAAAGAAACAAATAGCCAGTAGAATGAAAAGGTGACCTACAGAATGGGAAATTGTTTTTACCAGTGATTCCTTAGACAGAGAACTGATATCCAGAATATACAAATAACTTTGAAAAGCCTGACTCCTCCAAATAAAAGGTCCAATAAAAAGGGTAATTGAGCTGAATAGAGTTCACAGAAGAAGCACAAATGTCCAATAGCATTTGAAGAAATTTTGAATATTGCTGATCACTAGAGAGATGCAAATTAAACCAACACAGAGATTCTATGCTCCAGAAAGAATGACCATCACCAAGATATCAAAAAAGAACAAATACTGGTGAACCTGCAGGGAGAAAAGGAGCCTTCTAGATTGTTGATGGGAATGTGAACTAGTACAGCCACAATGGAAATCAGTATGGAATTCCTCACAAACTAAACCAGAAATTCCATTTGACTCACATGTTCTCTTTCTAGTATATCTACCTGAGAAAGGGAAAGCCCTTTTATTACAGTGATGTATGCATACCCATGTTTGTAGCAGCATGATCCATAATGGTACAAATTAGAAGCAGCCTGAGTGCTAATCAACAGATGAAAGGATAAAAAATGTAGTCTTGCTCATACTGGAGTAAAAAAAGGTCAGTTTGAGTTATTTGTAAGAAGATGGATGTATTTTGGGGCCACAATATTAAGTGAAATAAATCTGACATAGTCCCATATTACAGAGTTTATCCTTTAAGGGAAAGCCACATTATAAATAGAGTGCAAAATATAAGATAGATAATAGGAAGTGGGGAGATGGAGCTTTATTAAATGGGAATGGAATCAAGAGATAAAGGGAACAGGGGAGATTTAAAAAAAAGATGGTGGCTTGCTAGGTAGCTGGGTAGAGAGCCTCTCTGGGAAAAACAGTTCAGATGCTGGAGTTTGACAACATGGAGAGGGCCGGATGAGTGGAGAGGGAGTCTCACAACCCCAGGAGGAAACTGAAGGATAAAGGAAAATAGGAAGAGGAAGGAAAAATGTGGATGGGGGGCTGGAGCTGAACCTGCTCGTTGAGACCCATCCTGCGCTGTGCTGGGCGTGCCATGGAGTTGGATGGTTCAAGGTCATGCCGAAGCCATGGCTGCCTAAAACAGGAGTTGGTGAGTCCTGGGCCCTTGGTGGGAGGATGCAGCCCAGCATGGAGTGGAGCCAATTTGGAGAGCTGCATCAGTTCTTGGTGAGTGCTGGAAATTGGGTCCCATGGTGAATGTTGCTGGCCGGAGGACATCTTGGAGTGGGGCAAAGCCCAGCACCACAGTGGCATCAGTCAGCCACCCATAGCCCAGAGAGGACTGGTGGGATCAGCTTGGGCTGAGTGACGCCCCTGGTCAGGACCCAATAGCCAGTGATGAAACTGTCCTGACCCTGTGACATCAGCCACAGCACAGCCTAAGTTGCTGAAGGCACTTGCCAGTTGACTGGCTCAGAGAAGAGTGGTTAGCCCATAGTCCCTGCATGCACCTCAGATAACAGCAAGCTGGAAAGGGCAGCAAGCCCCCAGCCAGCATGCTTCAGAAAAACCCTAAGTAATAAAGAGAGGGCCTGAGACCTTCACCACACACCTGTATGAAAGAAACCAGAAACATGACAAAAGAAACAAGAAAAAACCTCCAACCACTGACCCTGGGAAAATACATCCAGGAGAAATAAATACAGAAGAGAACCAGTGCAGCAATCATGCAATATTGGCCACAACAAGAGCAGACATAAAGAAATACCTTCGTAAACTTAAACTGAAATTCTAATCCAAAGTGAGGTAAGATATAAAAAGATTAATAAAAGAAATGCTAAGCCCCTCTCAAGAAGGCACATATGGAAGAATGGAGGAACCCAGAAAAGGGAGAGAAGCTTTTGGTGAAGAATATAAACAAAATCTATGAAACAGATCCAAAGAGATTACCAGGAAATTAAAAACTTCATTGAAAGCTGGGAAAATGCTTTGACAGAAACTAAAGTTAGCCTTTCAAAACTTGAAGAGAGGTTTATGATGTGTGATCATGAGAGAAAAGACCTATTAAAAATAACAAGGAACCAAGAAGTAACAATTCAAAGGCTAGAAGATGACAAGAGGATCTATAACTTAAGAATAAAAAATGTGAGCAAAGAAGAAGGAGTAACCACAAATAAATTACAAAGGCTATTCATAGAAATAATTAAGAAAAGCTTCCCAAGCATAGGAAAAAGAAATGATATCCAGATAAATGAAGCATACAGAACTACAACCAACTACAACCAAAACAGATCCATACCCAGACATATAATAATCAAGATCCCAGAAATCCACCACAAGAACAGAATATTGAAAGTGGTCAGAGAAAAGAAACAGATCACCTACAAAGGGAAAATCATCAAAATAACGATAGACTTATCAACACAAACTATCAAATCAAGAAGAGTCTGGGGGGAAATAGCCCAAGCCCTGAAAGAAAACCTCCAACCCAGACTATGTACCCTGAAAAACTCTCTCAAAATTAATGGAGAAATAAGATGTTTCCAAGACAAGGAGGAACTGTGGGAGTTCATGGCCACCAATCCAACCCTACAAAAGATACTGAAGGACATTCTAGAGACAGACTGAAAAAAATACCAGGATTCCAGCAACAGTGGCAGAGAGGCCTCAATGAATGGGGTGCACAGTGGAATGAAGGAAAAGAGTGGACAAATAATAGCAGAAAAATAGAATAGCAGAGATGAGGAATAGAAGGTGGGCCAAAATCTCTAATATAGATAGCCTTGATACACTAACAAAAAGACAGGCAGAGTAGATGAGGAGGCAGATTCTATTGAGATGCTCTGAATAGGAAATATACTCTACCTGAAAAAAGGTTAGCATGCTGACCACCTACTCTCCACCTGGAGGGCACCCTGCAGCTGTCCCTCCTGAAGAAGGGAGCTTGGCTGAGCCTTGGGAACCTACTCCAGTCTTGCCTGTGACCTTCTTTCAGGCTGGAGAGCATCAGGACTGCTGCCACCACCTGGAGGAGGGAGAAGGCCTGTGGAGGAGGTTTGAGGCCTATCTAGGCCATACGAGTGACCTTCTATCAGCCCGGGGAGCTTTGTCACCCAAGGAGGTGGATGGTTACACAACATCTAGATTTGGCTTAGTGGGATTTGGGCCTGCCTGGACCATGCCAGGTAGCTTCTTTCAGCCTGAGGAGGTTTGCTGCCAGAGGGGGGAGCTGTGCAACTTGAGCAGGCTTTAGGCCTACCTGAGAGAAGCCTGGCAACCTTCTTTGAATCCAAGGGCCTCACTGCTCAAGGAGGGAGCTACGATCCTGGGAGGAGTCCCAGGATTCCAGGACATAGGAGACAATTTCCAACACAGCCAGGGGAAGTTTTGGAACAACACCTGAAACATGGAAATATAGGAAAATGACAAAATGAAAGACCAAAATGCAATCTCAAACATCCAGCCCAACCCAAGAAAGCCTAGGAGCCATGTACATAGAAAAAAATACATGCCATCTACCTGAAATAACTGAAAAAACAGTAACTAAAATAAAGAGCAACTCCAGGAAGTGTTAAAGGAATTCAAACTAGAAATAGTCTCCAAGGTAAAAGAAGAAATGATAAAAGAAGTGAGGGAGATGCTGAATATATCTAAAGAAGACACAGTTAAAAAATCAGAGGAACTAAACAAAAAGATAGAATCTCTGGATGATTAATATAAGAAACAAACAGAATACATGAAGCAGATACAAAGAGATATACATGAAATTAAAAATTCCATAAACTGCATCAATAAAAGTGAAGATAGAATTTAAGGCCTTGAAGACAAGATTGCAGCCAATGAACAGGAAAGGAAAGATCTTATCAAACTAAAAAGAAATAAAAAAAATAATTCAACAACTGCAAGATGACTCAAAGAAAAACAACATAATATTGATAGGGATAAATGAAAAAGAAAGGGACAACATAAAGGATGTCAAGAGAATATTTCAAGAGGTAATAGCTGAAAATTTCCCAAACATGAGATTGGACACTGACATCAGGATTAGTGAAGCATATAGAACTTGAAATATTCATAACCAAAATAAAACTACATCCACACATATAATAATCACCATCCCAGAAATCCAACAAAAGAATAGAGTATTAAAAGCTGTCAGAGAGAAAAGACAGATCATCTATAAAGGAAAACCTATCAGAATCACATCACAGCACACTTCTCAGCACAAACAATAAAGTCAAGAAGAGCATGGGGTAAAGTATATCTGATCCTAAAGGAAAATGATTTCTAATCTAGACTGATGTACCCTGCAAAATTGTCCTTCAAAATCAATGGAGAAATAAGATACTTTCATGACAAGGAATAGCTGGAGAAATTTATGATCACCAAGCCAACCCTGCAAAGAATACTGAAAGACAGTTTAGATATACCTAGGAAAAAACCACTAAACAAAGCAGACAATTAAACAGAACAAAAAGATAAAGATGCAAGAGCAGAAAGATAACATGTCAGCAATAAACCAACATATAACATTAATGTAAATGGTCTCAATCCATCACTTAAAAGAAACAGATTGGCAGAATGGATCAAGAAACAAAATCCAACCATATGCTGTCTACAAGAAACCCATGTAACCCAAAAGGATACTCACAGACTGAAAGTCAAGCATTGAAAACAATACTTCATGCAACAGGACCTCCAAAAAAGAGGGGGTAGCTATTTTGTTTGCAGACAAAGTGAACTTCAAGCCAATAATGATCAGAAGGGATAAGGAAGGTCACTACATACTGGTTAGGGGAAAACTTCAAGAGGAAGAGATAACTATCTTAAATATATATGCACCAAATTCCAGAGCACCCAATTATATAAAATAAGTATTAACAGAAATGAAAAACCAAATTTGCAGTAACACAATTATAACAGGTGATTTTTACACACCATTGACACAAAGGGACAGATCAACCAGACAGAAAATCAGCAAAGAAATAACAGAACTGAATCACACCTGTGAACAACTGGACTTGATAGACATATACAGAGTGTTCTATCCAACAACATCAGAATACACATTCTTCTCAGCAGCACATGAGCATTCTCTAAAATAGACCATATATTAGCTCACAGAACATATTTAAATATATGCGAAACAGCTGAAATTATCCCTTGCATGTTATCGGATCATAGTGCTATGAAATTAGAAATTAATGATAAAAGATACTGCAAAAATCCCACAAACACATGGAAACTGAGTCACACACTTTTGAGTAATCAATGGGTCACAGGGAAATTAAAAAAGAAATTAAGCAATATTTACAAGCAAACGAACATACAAATACAACTTACCGGAATCAGTGGGATGCAATGAAAGCTGTCTTCAGAGGAAAATTTATTGCACTGAGTTTCCACATCAGGAAAACTAAACGAATACAAATAAATAACCTGATGTTTCACCTCAAACATCTAGAAAAAGAAGAGCAAGTCAAGCCCAACGCCAAAAGAACAGAAGAAAGTATAAAAATCAGAGCAGAAATCAATGCAATAGAGACAAAACAATCCAAAGAATCAATGAATCAACATGATGGTTCTTTGAAATAATAAATAAAATTGATAAGCCCCTAGCCAACCTTATTAACAAAAGGGAAGAAAAAGCTCAAATTCATGCAATAAGGAATGAAAAAGGCAAAATCACTATAGACTCTATAGAAATGCAGAAGTTCATCAACACCTATTTTGAAAAACTCTACTCTCAAAAGTTTGATACCACAGAAGAAATAGACAGATTCCTAGAAGCATATGAAGTACCAAAGCTAGGTCAAGAAGATGTAAAACTGCTGAATAACCCAGTTTCTATTAATGAAATTGAATGTGTAATTAAGTCTTTAAGTACAAAGAAGAGCCCAGGCCCAGACAGATTCAGTGCAGAATTCTACAAGAAATACAAAGAAGACTTAATGCCAACACTCCTCAAACTCTTTAATGAAATTGAAAGGGAAACAATCTTTTCCTAAGTCATTCCTGCAAGCAAATATTACTCTAGTACCAAAACCTGAGAAAGATCCAACTAATAAAAGATAACTACAGACCAATTGCCTAATGAACAAAGATGCAAAAATCCTCAATAAAATATTAGCAAATAAGATGCAGCAAGTCATCAAGAAGATTATACACCATGATCAAGTGGGATTCATCCCCGGCATGCAGGGATGGTTCAACATATGTAAATCAATAAATGTAATCCATCACATCAGTAAAGCCAAAGTAAGGATCACTTGATCATTTCTATAGATGAAGAAAAAGCTTTGGATAAGGTTCAACATTCATTTATGATAAGAACCTTACAGAAAATTGGAATAGATGGTCTTTACCTCAATATAATAAAGGACATCTATGACAAACCAACAGCCAGTAACATACTAAATGGCCAAAAATTGAAGGCCTTTACTTTAAAATGAGGCTCAAGACAAGGATGTCCCTTATCACCACTCCTATTCAATATAGTACTGGAAATACTAGCCAGAGCAATTAGACAAGAGAGAGAAATAAAAGGGGTAAAAATAGGAAAAGAAGAATTCCGGGAGAACATGGCAGACAAATAGCAGCAGCTATGGAGGCTTTCTGAGAGACCCAGCTTAGAATCCAGGAATGGTGCGGAGTGAGGAATCCTAAGCAAGAGGAGATACACCTTGCTGACCCAAGAACAAACTGGGCTGAGAAAAACCAACTGGGAATGCAATCCTGGTGCTATACCAGGAACAGATAAAGCCTCAGTGTGGAAGCTGGAGCCCGCACCATTGGAAGCCACGATTTGGGTTTCCTGCCACCACTGCTGCGTCTGAATCTGCTCGGCAGGGAGAGAAACGCACGAAAGCTTTGAGAACGGGAATCGGTGCACAGAGTTGAGAATGGATGGGCAGGGAGCCATGCATCGACCTGTGGTGAGTGAGGGAAACTGGGACTCTTCCACGGTCTAGGAGGCTCCAACAAAGGACATTCTGGGACTGGGCAGACTTGCCGGAATAGGACGCTGTAGTGACTTCAGTCACATATCCCCCTCTCAAGTGGGATTGGTGAGCAGTGCCTAGCCTATGTGATGCTGCTGGCTGAAACCCAGTAGGCTAGCACAACCCAGGTCCCAGCGCCTGGAGGTGCACCCTAGCGGTGAAGCCTTTGGTAGGTTGACCTGGAGGGTAAGGCCCCGCGTAGGCTGCCTGGTCCGTAACTCCCTGCTGTGCTGTAGTGGGCGGGAACACCTAGCTCGCACAATTCAAACAGACTGTGGCCAACAGGGAAGGAAGCTGGGCCTCCTATAGTCACTTGTATATAAGGAACAAAGAATATGGAAAGAGGGAGCAATAAGAAAGGCTCCTTAGCCTCCAATCCTGAGAAACAGGCAATAGCAGACACGGCACCAATAGACATAAAGCGCTATCTCCAGAGCCTCATAGACGAATTCAGGAATGAAGTTATTAATGACCTGAAGCAAGACATAAGCAGAATAGTTAGAGAAATGCTAAGCACCACCCAAGAAAAAACAGATGGTGGAATGGAAGAACAGAAAAAAAGGGGAGAATTGTATAAGGGAGAAAATAGAGAAAACATAGAATATGTGAAGCAGGTTCAAACAGATTACCAGGAAACTAAAAACTCTATCGAAAACTGGCATAACAGCTTGAAAGAAACTAAGGATAGATTATCTGAACTGGAGGGCAGATTTGTAATATGGGAGCATGAAATTAAAAACTTCTTAAAAATAACAAAGATACAACCAGCAATAATACAAAGACTAGAAAATGATAAGAGGATCTATAACTTAAGAATTAAGAACATAAAAGAAGAGGTAGGGACACAAACAAATGAACTACAAAAGCTACTCACAGAAATAATCCAGGAGAATTTTCCTAATTTAGCAAAAGGTAAAGATACTCAGATGTATGAAGCATACAGGACCCCAGCCACCTACAACCCAAATAGAGCAACACCCAGGCATATAATAATCAAAATTCCAGAAATCCAATATAAGAACAGAATATTAAAAGCTGTCAGAGACAAGAAACAGATCATTTACAAGGGAACACCCATCCGAATTACAGCAGACTTCTTGGCACAAACCATCAAATCATGAAGAGCATGGGGGGAAATAATTTGAAAGATAATAACCTCCAGGGAAGATTGGTATATCCTGCACAACTATTCCTGGAAATTGATGGAAAAACAAGGTGCTTCCAGGATAAAGAGGAACTAGGGGAATATGCAACCACCAATTCAACTCTACAGAGAATACTGCAGGATATTCTAAAAAAGAAAAATACGAAGAATCCAAAAATAGTGGCAGAGAGGCCACATTGAATGGAGCAGAAAACAAAATGATGAAGACAAACTGACAACTAATGACAGAAAAAGAGCTCAACAGAAACAAGGCAGAGAAGATTGGATTATAGGAATAGCTATTTTGGAGAAAATGACATCATAATAAGTTATGCTGATTTAATACCATCTTGTTTTGAAGTCCCATGAAGCTGTTGTTCTTCTGTCTCCATAGGTCTTAACATGTATCTTATTGGATTTTATTATATGTGATAGAATAACCAAAAACTTTTATAGACAAGGAGATTATACAGAAACCATTGTTCATTTTCTGTTAGTTGATTCTAAATACCCTGTAATACTGTCATTCTCTTGAATGGTTTTACATTGTTTTGATATATTTGATGCTACAGTATATGAAGTTATACTCAAAGATTTCAAGGAAAGAGACAATATGGTAACTACTTTTATGTCAGGATTATCTTGTGGTGAAACATTATTTTGCTTAAATGGTTATGTTTTAATCTGCACTGTTTTGTTGTTATGCCCTCTTTTGTCTCAACCTCCATTTTATTATTTATTTTTTATTTTTATCCTTTTAATTAAGGGAAAAATAAAAAATTAGCAGGATATGTTATAGTAACCCACTTTGATCTTCTATTAACTTGATTTGAAGCCCTGTATTGCTCTCACCATCTTGTTTTGACTGATGTTCCTCTATTCTGTTTTGCTTGATAGTACCAGGTTCAAAAGTTTAGGCAACAGCTGTGAACATAGTGGGATTCATTATGATGCCCATTCTGGTTCACTATTATCTACTTTTGAAGTCCTGTAATGCCTCCAGTGTTTTAGTTTTGTTGGTTTCGTTCTTTACTGTTTTGTTCAATTTTATTATAACTGATGATATAGGCAATTCTATTTGAGATAGCGGGAGGCATTATGGTAGCCATTGTTGATCACCTTGTATTATGTTTTTACATTATCTATTATGTCCACCCTTTTGATTTGACCGACTCTATTCTGTTATGTCACATTTAGTTTTACTCTCTTCCAAAAGAGTAATAAGAACTGTGGGAGTAATAAAACCCAAAATGTGTAATGGTCATTGTATAAAAGAGAGGAAAAGAAAGCACTCTAAATGATGTAACTGCATGTATATTTAAGTGTATAAGATAGACAATATTACTGAGTTTTGTTGGATCATTGAACAGAACTGTTTGCAGTTTCACTGTTTGAATGTCCACTTTATATTCTTTAATTTTGTAACTTGAACAAATATTTCTAAGATGACAATATGTAATCCATTAACTAGTGATTTCCTACTGTGTATTTTTTTCTGAAAGTCTGTATAACTTGTACCCTTTTTGTGCTTTTTTTCTTTTTCTCCTTAAATAAAATTAAAAAAAATCTAAAAAAAAGTAGGAAAGAAGAAAAATGATCATTATTTGCTCATGACATGATACTCGACATGGAAGACTCCCAAAACTCCATTGAAAGACTCTTAGATATAATAAATACATTCAGCAATGTAGCTGGATACAAAATCAATACTCAAAAATCAATAGCATTCCTATACACTAATAAGAAAATCACAAAGAAATAAATAAGAGAAGCCACACCATTTTTACTAACAACAAAAATATGAAATATTTAGGAATTACTCTCACAAAAGAAGTGAAAGACCTATACAGGAAAAACTATAATACAATGAAAAAAGAAATTGAAGGTGATCTCAGGAAATGGGAAGATCCCTTGCTCATGGATAGGAAGAATAAATATTGCAAAAATGGCCATTCTCACAAAACTGTTATACAGATTCAATGCAATCCCAGTAAAAATACCATCAACATACCACACAGATCTTGAGAAATCAATCCTAAAATTCATCTGGAGTGAGAAGAGACCTAGAATAGCAAAGACAGTTTTAAACAGCAAAGGCAAGACAGGAGGCATCACAATCCCTGACTTGAAGTTATACTACAAAGCAACTGTAGTAAAATCAACATGGTACTGGAACCAAAACAGAGCTGAAGATGAATAAAATAGATTAGAAGATACAACCACAACTACAAATACACTCAACTACCTTATCTTTGATAAAGGGGCCAAACATGTTCACAGGAAGAATGACAGTCTCTTTAATAAATAGTGTTGGAAAAACTGGCTCTCCATATGCCAAAAACTAAAACTAGACACATGCATATCACCATGTACTAAAATAAAATCTAAATGGGTCAAAGATCTGAATATTAAAACAGAAACACTAAATCTGTTGGAAGACAATTTGGGTAAAAATCTTGAAGATATAGGAGTAGAGAATTCATGAACAGGAATTAAACTGCACAGGAAATACTTCCTAGAATCAATAACTGGGATCACCTCTTATTAAAAATTTCTGCATGTCAAAAGAAATTTCCAGTATAGTGAAAAGAAAACCCACAAATTGGAAAAAAATCTTTTAGTAAACTGTCTGTCAGACAAAGGACTTCTGTCAAAAATATAGCAAGAATTTAAAAAAAATCAGACCCCCAAAATTCAAAGATCCATTCCAAAAATGGGCATCTGAGATGAATACACAGTTCTTCGATGAAGAAATACAAATGGCAAATAAACACTGAAAATATGTTCATAATCGTTATTCATTAGAGAAATGCAAATTAAAACCACACTGAGATTCCCTCTCACTCCTGAAAGAATGCCCAGGATCAAGAAAACCATCAACAACAAATGCTAGAGACGCTGTGGGGATAAAGGAACTCTCCTGCACTGTTAGTGGGAGTGTAGACTGGTGCAGTCATTGTGGAAGTCAGTCTGGGGATTTCTCAAAAAGCTGCAATTGGAAGTCCCATTTGTTCCAGATATTCCACTTCTAGGCATAGTCCCAGAAGAACTGAAAGCATCATACCACAGTGATATATGTTCCCCATGTTTATAGCAACACAATTTGTATTAGCCAGATCTTGGAAACAACCTAAGTGGCTTCAACTTAGGGATGAATAAAAAAGCTGTATTTTTATACAATGGAGTACTACTCAGCTATAAAGAATGGTCACATTGAGACGTTTATAAATAAATGGGTGCAGCTTGAGAGTACTCATAAGTGAAATAAATCAAACTCACATGAATGAATACCAAATAGTTTCCTTAGTGTAAGAAAGTGTATGAATACTTAAAAGTATGTGGTAATCATGATTCCCCATTATATTGCTTTGAAGTCTTATAATGTTTTCACTCATTAATTGGAATGGCTTTATTCTGGGTTATTTGATTTTATTGTCTGTGATGATATGAACAGCTATTTTGAAGAAAACAAAACATCATAATCACTAGTGCTGATTTAATATCCTCTTGTTTTGAAGTTCCATCAAGCTTTTGTTCTTCTGCCTCCATTGGTTTTATCATGTTGTATCTTATTGAATTTTATTACATGTGATAGTATAAACAACATTTTTATAGGCAAAGAGATAATATAAAAACCATTGTTCGTTTTCTGTTAGCTGGTTCTAAATACCCTGTAATACTTTCATTCTCTTGAATGGTTTCACACTGTCTTGATATGTTGGTGCTATAGTATACGAAGATACAAGGTGATCAAAAATGGTTAACATTGTGCTTCTTGCTATTTTTAAAAAGAGTTGCCTATATCATCAGGTATAATAGAATTGATCAAAACAGTACAGAACAAAACCAATAAAATCTACACTGGAGACCTTACAGGTCTTCAAAAGAAGATAATAGTCAAACCATAAGGGGCATCATAGTAAATTTTATTGCCTTCAAAGTGGTTGCTTATACCCTCAAACTTGATACTATCAAACAAAACAGAATATAGTAAAATCAGACATAACAATATGGGGAGAGCAATACTCGGGTTCAAATCAGGTTAATAAGAAAACAAAAAAAATACTATAATATATCCTGCTATTTTTTAAATTAGTTTTCCTTTAATTGAAAAAAATAAGAAAAAATAGATTAATTTTTAAAAAAGGGTAGAGACTGAGATAAAAGAGGACATTGTAATAGAACAACACAAGTCAGAATCAAACAATTTAAGCATCATTGTGTTTCACCACCACATAATCTAACATAATAATAGTCACCATAGTGCCTCTTTCCTTGAATTATTTGAGTATAACTTCGTATACTATAGCATCAAGCATATCAAGACAGTGTGAAGCCATTCAAGAGAATGAAAGAATTACAGGGTATTTGGAACCAGTTAACAGAAAATGAACAATGGTTTCTATATTATCTCTTTGCCTATAAAAATTTTTGTTTATACTATTGCATATAGTAAAATAAAGTAAGATACAACATGTTAAAACCAGTGGAAACAAATGTACAACAGCTTGATGGGACTTCAAAACAAGATGATATTAAATCAGCACTAGCTTTTATGATGTGTTGTTTTCTTCAAAATAGCTATTCATACTATCACCGATACTAAAAATCGAACAACCCAGGTTAAAACCATTGCAATTAATGAGTGAAAACATTATATGGCTTCAAACCAATATGATTGGGAATCATGATTATCACATACTTTTATGTTCTTACCATTTCTTACACTAGGGAAAATATTCAGTATTTATTATACATGTGAGTTTGATTTATTTCACTTGAGTATGGTCTCAAGCTGCATCCATTTATTTATAAATATCTCAATATGATCATTATTTATAGCTGAGTAGTACTCCATTGTGTAAAAATACCACAACTTTTTTATCTATTTCTCAGTTAATGGACACTTAGGTTGTTTCCAAGATCTGGCTATTACAAATTGTACTGCTATAAACACAGGTGAAAATATATCAGTGTGGTATGGTGCTTTCAGTTCAGTTGGTATGCCTAGAAGTGGAATAGCTGGGTCAAATGGTGCTTCCAGTCCCAGGTCTGAGAAATCTCCAGACTGACCTCCACAATGGTTGCACTAGTCTACACTCCCACCAATAGTGTAGGAGAGTTCCTTTTTCCCCACAGCCTCTCTAGCATTTGTTGTTGTTGGTTTTCTTGATCGTGGCCATTCTTTCAGGCGTGAGATGAAATATCAGCATGGTTTTAATTTGCATTTCTCTTATGACCAGTAATGGTGAACATTTTTTCATGTATTTATTTGCCATTTGTATTTCTTCATCTGAAAATTTTGTATTCATCTCAGATGCCCATTTTGGATTGGGACTTTGAATTTTGGGGGTCTGATTTTTTTTAATTCTTTACATGTTTTAGACAGAAGTCCTTTGTCTGAGGGGCAGTTCACTAAGATTTTTTTCCCAGTTTGTGGGTTTTCTTTTCACTATGCTGGAGATTTCTTTTGACATGCAGAAACTTTTTAATAAGAGGCGATCTCAGTTATTGACTCTGGTAAGTATTTCCCGTGCGGTTTGAGTCCTGTTCATGAATTCTCTACCTACTCCTATATCTTCAAGTTTTTACCCTATTTGTCTTCCAATAGATTTAGTGGTTTTTTTTTTTTTTTAAATCTTTTTCCTTTTGATAGGTACCGGGGATCGAACTCACGACTGCCTGCTTTACAAGGCAGGCGCTTATGCCGCTGAGCTAAATCCCCAGCCCCTAGTGTTTCTGTTTTAATATTCAAATATTTGATCCATTTAGATTTTATTTTAGTACATGGTGATAGGCATGGGTCTAGTTTTAGTTTTTGGCATATGGACAGCCAGTTTTTCCAACACGATTTATTAAAGAGACCGTCATTCTTCCAGTGAACATGTTTGGCCCCTTTATCAAAGATAAGGTGGTTGAGTGTGTTTATAGTTGGGGTTGTATCCTCTAATCTATTCCACTGATCTTCGGCTGTGTTTTGGTTCCAGTACCATGTTGATTTTACTACAGTTGCTTTGTAGTATAACTTCAAGTCAGGGATTGTGATGCCTCCTGCCTTGCCTTTGCTTCTTAGAACTGTCCTTGGTATTCTAGGTCTCTTCTTGTCCAGATGAATTTTCAGAGTACTTCTTGAGTTCTATGAGGTATGTTGATGGTATTTTTATCGGGATTGCAGTGAATCTGTATAAAAGTTTTGTGAGAATGGCCATTTTCACAATATTTATTCTTCCTATCCATGAGCAAAGGATGTTTTCCCATTTTCTGACATCCTCTTCAATTTCTTTTTTCATTGTATTATAATCTTTCCTGTATAGGTCTTTCACTTCTTTTGTGAGAGTAATTTCTAAGTATTTCATTTTTTTTGTTGTTAGTGCGAACAGTGTGGCTTTTCTTATTTATCTCTCTGTGATTATCTTGTTAGTGTATAGGAATGCTATTGATTTTTGAGTATTGATTTTGTATCCAGCTACATTACTGAATTTATTTATTATATCTAGGAGTCTTTCAATGGAGTTTTGGGGATCTTCTATATATAGTATCATGTCATCTGCCAATAATGATAATTTAACTTCTTCTTTTCCTATCTTTACACCTTTTATTTCTTTCTCTTGTCTAATTGCTCTGGCCAGTATTTCCAGTACTATATTAAATAGGAGCAGTTATAGGGGACATCCTTGTCTTGTGCCTGATTTTAAAGTAAAAACCTTCAATTTTTGGCCATTTCGTATGATATTGGCTGTTGGTTTGTCATAGATGGCCTTAATTATATTGAGGTAAAGACCATCTATTCCAATTTTTCTGCAAGGTTCTTATCAAAAATCAATGTTGTACCTTATAAAAAGCTTTTTCTGCATCTATATAAATGATCATGTGATTCTTACCTTTGGTTCTATTGATATGGTGTATTACATTTATTGATTTACATAAATTAAGCCATCCCTGCATGCCTAGGATGAATCCCACTTGGGCATGGTGTATGATCTTCTAGATGATTTGCTGCATCCTGTTTGCCAATATTTTATTAAGGATTTTTGCATCTGTGTTTATTAGGGAGATTGGTCTGTAGTTCTCTTTTTCAGTTGGGTCTTTCTCAGGTTTTGGTACTAGAGTAATATTTGCTTCCAGGAATGACTTAGAAATGATTGCTTCCCTTTCAATTTCACTGAAGAGTTTGAGGAGTGTTGGCATTAGGTCTTTTTTGTATTTCTTGTACAACTCTGCAGTGAGTCCGTCTGGGCCTGGACTCTTCTTTGTGGGTAAAGATTTAATTATGTTTTTAATTTCATTAATAGAAATTGGGTTATTCAGTAGTTTTACATCTTCATGACCTAGCTTTGGTACTTTGTATGCTTTTAGGAATCTGTCTATTTACTCTGTGTTATCAACCCTTTGAGATTAGAGGTTTTCAAAATAGGTGTTGATCTTCTGTATTTCTATAGGGTCTGTAGTAATTTTGCCTCTTTCATTCCTTATTGCATGAATTTGAGCTTTTTCTTCCCCTTTAAAAATAAGATTGGCTAGGGGCTTGTCGATTTTATTTAATCTTTCAAAGAACCAACTCTTTGATTCATTGATTTTTTGGATTTTTTTTTTTAGTCTCTATTGCATTAATTTATGCTCTCACTTTTGTAATTTCTTCTCTTCTTTTGGCTTTGGAGTTGACTTGCTCTTCTTTTTCTAGATGTTTGATGTGTAACATCAAGTTATTTATTTGTATTCGTTCTGTTTTCATAATGTGAGAACTCAGTGCAATAAATTTTCCTCTGAGGACAGCTTTCATTGCATTCTACAGATTCTGGTAAGTTGTATTTGTGTTTTCATTTGTTTGTAGGTATTGTTTAATTTCTTCTTTAATTTCCTCTGTGACCCACTGATTACTGAAGAGTGTGTTATTCAGTTTCTATGTGTTTGTGGGATTTTTGCAGTATCTTTTATCATTAATTTCTAATTTCATAGCGCTATGGACTGATAGCATGCAAGGGATAATTTCAGCCCTTTTGCATTTATTTAAATGTGTCTGTGAATTAATATATTGCCTATTTTTAGAGAATGACCATGTACTGCTGAGAAGAATGTGTATTCTGTTGTTGTTGGGTGGAATACTCTGTATATGTCTATTACGTCCATTTGTTCATGGGTGCAATTCAGTTCTTTTATTTCTTTGCTGATTTTCTATCTGGTTGATCTGTCCATTGGTGTCAATGGTGTGTTAGGATCTCCTGGTAGAATTGTGTTACTGCTAATTTGGTTTTTTATTTCTGTTAGCACTTGTTTTATATAACTGGGTGCTCTGGAACTTAGTGCATATATATTTAAGATAGTTATCTCTTCCTTTTGGAGTTTTCCCCTAACCAGTATGTAGTGACCTTCTTTATCCCTTCTGATCACTATTGGCTTGAAGTTCACTTTGTCTGCAAACAGAATAGCTACTCCCACTTTTTTGGGGGTCCTGTTGCATGAAGAATTGTTTTCCATTCTTTGACTTTTAGTCTGTGAGTATTCTTTTGGGTTAGATGGGTTTCTTGTAGACAGCATATGGTTGGATTTTGTTTCTTGATCCATTCTGCCAGTCTGTTTCTTTTCATTGGTGCATTGAGACCATTTACATTAATGGTTATAACTGTTATCTATTGGTTTATTGTTGACATGTGATCTTTTTGCTATTGCATCTTTATCTTTCTGCTCTGTTTAATTGTCTGCTTTCTTTAGTGTTTTTTTCCTAAATGCTTCTAGCCTGTCTTTCAGTATTCTTTGCAGGGCTGGCTTGGTGTTCATGAAGTTTTTCAGCTGTTCTTTGTCATGGAAGTATCTTATTTCTCCCTTGATTTTGAAGCCGAGTTTTGCAGGGTACATCAGCCTAGGTTGGAAATAATTTTCCTTTAGGATCTGAAATACTTTACTCCATGCTCTTCTTGACTTTATTGTTTGTGCTGAGAAGTGTTCTGTGATTCTGATAGGTTTTCCTTTATAGGTGATGTCTTTTTTCTCTGACAGCTTTTAATATTCTATTCATTTGTTGGATTTCTGGTATGGTCATTATTATATTTCTGGGTGTAGATTTATTTTGGTTATGACTATTTCGAGTTCTATATGCTTCGTTGATCCTGATATCAGTTTCAAATCTCATGTTTGGGAAATTACTTCAGCTATTACTTTTCTAAATATTCTCTTGATATCCTTTATGTTGTCCCTTTCTTTTTCATTTATCCCTATTTTTGCGTCATCTTTCAGGTGTTGAATTGTTATTTCCTGATTTTTTGTTATTTTTAAAAGATTTTTCCTTTCCTTTTCATTGGCTTCAATCTTGTCTTCGAGGTCTGAGATTCTATCTTCACATTCATTGAGGCGGTTTTTACAACTTTCAATGGAGTTTTTGATTTCCTGTATATGTCTTTGCATCTGCTTTATGTATTCTCTTTGTTTCTTTTCTTTTTTTTTTTTTTTTTTTTTTTTTTGTCTTTTTCCTTTTTACTGGTACCAGGGATCGAACCCATGACCACCTGCTTGCAAGGCAGGTGCTTATGCCGCTGAGCTAAATCCCCAGCCCCTCTCTTTGTTTCTTATATTGTTCATCCAGGGATTCTGTCTTTTTATTTAGTTCCTCCAATTTTTTAACTGTGTCTTCCTTAGATATGTTCAGCATCTCCTTCATTTCTTTTATCATATTTTCTTTTACCTGAGAGATTATTTCTAGTTTGAATTCATTTATTGCCTTCCAGAATTGCTTCTTTATTTCAGTTATTATTATTTCAAGTATTTCAGGTATGTGGCATGTGTTTTCTTCTATGCACATGGCTCCTAGTCTTTCTTGGGATGGGCTGGATGTTTGAGATTGCATTTTGGTCTTTCATTTTGTCATTTCCCTATATTTTCGAGCTTCAAGTGTTGTTCCAAATGAGGAAGAGAGTTCCGCCAGACTGGGATGGGGTTCCGTGCCGTGGCCCCACTCACTGGACCAGGCAGGGAACTGTGGCCTGGGCCCCTGGTGAGGAAGAGAGTTCCTCCAGATTGGGATGGGATTCATTGCCTTGGTCAGACTCGCTGGTTCCAGCAGGAAACTGCGGCCTGGCCCCCAGGCGATGAAGAGAGTTCCCCCAGACTGGGATGGGATTCCGTTCCTCGGTCTGACTACACTGGTCCTGGCAGGAGATCCCGGGCAGTACCCAGGCAAGGAAGAGAGTTCCCCCAGACTGAGATGGGATTCTGTGCCTTGGTCCTACTCGCTGGTCCTGGCAGGAAAACCCCATCTTTTTGTTTTGACTGACTCCATTTTGTTTTGTCACATTTGGTTTTATTCTCTTCAAAAAAAGTAATAAGAACCGTGAGAGTAATAAAACCCAAAATGTGCAGTGTAATTGTTATTGTAAAAAAGAGAGGAAAAGAAAGTGTTCTAAAGGAGATAACTGCATGTATATTTAAGTGTGTAATATAGAGAACTGCATTACTAAGTTATTGTTGGATCATTGAACGGAACTGTTTGCAGTCTCACTGTTTGAATGTCCACTTCATATGCTTTAATTTTATAACCTGAACACCTATTTCTAAGGTGACAATATGTAATCTATTAACTAATGTTTTCTTACTGTTTATTTTTTTTGAAAATCTGTATTACTTGTACCCTTTTACTGTTTTGTTTTGTTTTTTTCTCTTTAAATAAAATTAAAAAGAGAAAGAAGGTTAACAAAATGATAGTCAAAGATGAGAAAATGATGCTCTAGGTCTCAGGGAACCAGAGAGAAATAGGGACAACTTGTCCAGCAGCCGCAGATAGGTTGGAAAGTTATGACACTTGTGCAGTGTAGAACTACACAGTTGGAAGAAAGAAAAACCTTGTGGCTTTAATAAGTAAAGGAACACACATCAAGGTCAAACTCTGGGGTAAAAAGGTTCAGAACCACTCAGCTAGATAATGCATTGAACCCCCTAATCTAAAAACTAAAAGAATTAGTGGGACCCAAAATATACAAAGCATCCTGAGAAAGGGAAAGGTGAGGAATTGCCTAAAAAAGGAAGGCAGAGAACAGTGTTAATAGTGTATCAGGATTTTAAAGCCACAGTAGTCTTATCACTCTGTTAAGTTTGATTTCATTTTGTTCCAGTCTGTCTACTCATACTAGATTTGAGGGCACAGACAGCTATCCCAAAAATAGCAGGTACCACGGTAACCTTAATTTCCTATTAACTTAAACTGAAACCCTGAATTACTTACATTGTCTTACTATGACTGATCCTATTTGAAGCTGGTTTGTTAGACCACTGTGTTGCCTTGACTGATTTTATTCGAACTTGGTATGTTTGATAGTATCAAGTCTAAGAGTAGAGGAAACTACTCTAAAGATGACAAGATGTAATAAGATATCCATTCTGGTTTGATTATTAACTGCTTTTCAAGTCCTAAAATGTCTCCAAAGTTGTGTTTTTATTAAAATAGCTATGTAATGCTATGTTCAATAATATTATGTCTGATGATGTGGACAATTCTATTGAAAATAATAAGAGAAAGCATAGTAACTACTGTAGATCACCTAATATTGTGTTTTTATATACCTTTTTATTTCATGTTCTTCTAGGAATTTGTTTTGTTGTCTTGTTTTGATATATTTTTTCCTATGATTCAGAAAGGATAGATATACATGTAGAGATTTATACATGGGGAGAATTTCTAAACAGTTTATGGCAACAGATTATATAATGCATGATGCAATGAACAGATACTCTGAAGAAGAAAAGACACTAAGATACCTAGTGCTAATTCTGTAGCATTATGATATATAATCTAGCAATACTATTATTCACTGTTCAGAGTTATATTAGTCTAGTCTCTTATGTTCAATTTCAGCACATGTAAAGATAAGGACAGTTAGTTTGAAGAGAATGAGAGACATTATGGCAGTCATTATTGACTTCCCTAATGTCAGGTTTGAAGACCTAAAAAGCCTTTATAATCTTGTTATGGTTAGGTTAGTTCCATAATGTTCAGTATGTATTCAATGTGTGTGAAGATGGGGACAACTATTTGGAAGAAAAATAAACACAATAAGATAGGCAGTGAAGATCTCCAGTAGACTTGCTGTGAAATCCTTGTTTCTTAAAATTGTTTCCTTATGATCTGTTTTGTTCTGTTAAATCTTATCCTCTTTAAAATAAAAAAAAGACTCATGCATGTGTGGAACCTATAAACAGTTTATGAGAACTGATCTTATAACGCATGATGAAATGAACAAATACTTTGAAGAAAAAGAGACACTACATTATCCAGTGCTGATCCTGTAGTGTCATGATATGAAATCCAACAATACTATTATTTTTTATTCAGAGTGATTTTAGCCTGCTATGGTTTGTTTAATCTCAACATAAATGAAGATATGGATAACTGCATGTATGTTTAAGTATATAGGATTGATAACCATATTACTAAGTTTTTGTTGGATAGTTGAACAGAACAATTTGCAGTCTCGCTGTTTGAATACCCACTTTGTATGTTTCACTTTTGTATCTTGAACAACTATTTCTAAGAGGACAATATGTAATCATCAACTAGTGATTTCTTACTGTTTATTTTCTCTTTGAAAGTATGTATTTACTTCTATCCATTTTATGTTTTGTGTAGTCTTTCTTTAAATAAAAGGGAACAGGGGAAAAGGGGATGAAATTAGAACTAAAATGTGCTATGCACATGCACCCACTCACCACCAGGAATGTGCACATGTAACATAGATACGCATTTATAAAAGTAAAAAAAAAAAGTTAGTGATTGTATCTTTTACATTCCATCAGCAATGTATGAAAGTGGCAAATGTGATGAGTAGTTGGGAAGAGGGTGAGGATATCTTTGGTAGGCAGGGTTGGAGTTTGAATTTCTTATCTGCCAAATGAGGACCCCGGATTTCCTGCGAGTTCTTCAGATGTGGGACATAAGCAAAGGAAGTCTGACTTTAAAGTTGTCAGCTGTGTGGTACAGAGAAAGTAGAGTTGGATGATTCACTGCTCTCAATTTCTGATATTTGGTGACTGCCATGTGTCACTTAGCTGACTTTGAATTTAAGTAAGCTGGTGTGATGTTCCATGAAGGCTGCAATCAGAAACCTTCAAGGAGGGCAAATAATTTCCTTGACTTCTTTACTCAATGGTGTTGGAGACCCTGACATGGGAAATGAGTATTTAAGTCATTCTGATGATATCAAGAACTCTGAAGAGGATAATGATTGTTTTGGTGAGAGCTTATATTGTGGATTTATCATATATAAGTTATATGTGGTCTTGATTTATATTTTGCTGTCTCTGAGACAAGAGATTCCTAGGGATTTATTTATTTATTTATTTATTTATTTATTTATTTTAATTCCAAAAGCAGAAACTTTGGCCTTTGGTCAGAACAAACAGCAAACTTAAGAGCAAGGGCTCAAGAGTTTGTAAAAGAAAATGTGTAGATAGGATAATTTTTTGTAGCTCATCAATAAGATGATTTCCTGAAATTTGGCCAATTTTGTTTCTATTTGAGTATCATTCTTTACCAGAAATGCCATGATTATACAATTGACCAAATTACTTTCTCACTGCTGGGACAAAAATACCTTACACCCACAAGTTAAAGGGAAAGAGGTGTTTTGGTTCACAGTTTGTAGAGGTTTCAGTTGACAGTTGCCTGGCTCTGTAGCAGGTCAGTATGGCAGAAGGGCAGTGTAGAGGAGAAAGAGCTCATGGCATGGCAAGAGGAAGCCACAGCCATCAAGGGAGGAGGAAGAATGTACACCCTTAGACCACAACAACAGTGCCCCATGTCTTTCCACCAGGCCTCACCTCCCAATATCAGACCGAGCTATAAACCTGTCATGGACTAAACCAGCCACTAAATCACATGATTTAGTCTGTGACCCACTGGACCCATGATCCAGTTACCTCCCAAAAGACCCACCTAAAAGCATGTGAGGCTTTGGGGGTTGTCATGCATATGAATCATAGTAGTGATTAAAGTTAGTAGTATTTCACTGAGCTCCATCCTGTCAATGGTAGTGAGTCCATTTTTAATGGTATGAGTTCCTATTGCTGTTGACCATCTAAGTTGACCTTCCAGGGTTCCACTAGGCAGTCCAGGGGCCCAGGAGATGGGTGATCTCATCCAACACCAAGTCATTGTTGACAGACTAGAGGCAAGAAACAGTTAATTGCTCCTAGGTGGCCTAGAGCCCAGGTTTGGTTCTGTCCTGTAGGGAGGAAACTCCAGTGGCTGTCTCAAGCTTTTATGATGCTGATTACATTACCCAAGGCAGACTAACTAGATACTGAACTAAACCTTTATATACAGTCCACTGAAGGGCTTCAGGAATAGGAAATTAAGATTATGGGTCATCATAATGGACATTAAGAGCTGGTAACGTGAGCTTGACTCTTCTGGTGATGGAGAGCCTTGAAAGGCATTTGGGCCAGGGTTTAAGGTGCATTGTCATTGAAGAGGATGTGGACATCTGAGTGAAGTCTGGCTGGCTGTGGGGCTGAAAGGGGAGTAAAATAGAGATGAGGATACTATTTATAAAATAGTGCAATAAAGATAGTGAGAACAGTGTATCCTCACAGAGATCCAAAATAAAGCAGACATGCTTACCTTCTTGTGTTTCAGGTATAAGATGGATTTTGTTCTGCTTGTTGTTGGAGAGTACCCTGTCCACAACCCAGCTGTGCTAGGACAGAGGAGAATGTTTAGGATTCTGGTTTAGGAGAGTGACAGAAAATACCGGGACATGGCTTGTGAGACATCGGATTTATTAAGACTTGATAGTAGGTACTAACAAGAAAGGATAGGACTAACTGACTAACAAGGGTAGCCCGTGAGAAACACGTGTGAGTCCAAGAGCACCACTTCGCTCTGCAAGTCCATGAAATGTGCATGCTCAACAACCGCATTGCTGGGGAGGTCCAGTGGTGATGGGGTGGACAGTTATTTACCAGAAGGTATTCAGAGGGCCCAGTGGTGGCTGGCTGGATTACACTACTCAGTGGTGATCTCTTCCATACCCAGTTACTCTAAGAGGGGGATTTTATAGATTAGGCTACACAGTCTTAGCTTACTTCATCTCTTGTATAACCAGAGTCCCAATTAGCAGCTGAATGAGAAGATAGGAAGGAAGGCAGTTTCTGAAGATAGCATTAGTTTCCCCAGTTCCCAGGGTCCTTCATTCATGTCTGAACACCCTTGACTGCTTACTATATCCCATTGACCTGGTCACATCTTGAGAATGCAAAAGATATCTCTGGGACCTGGTGCTAAGTGCCCTGCATTTTCTCAGGGATGATACAATGAGTGAAACTGTGAGGAGAAGTGGTTTGAGCAGAACAGTCAGACAGGAATGAAATCCAGAGGATCTGGTGGCGTTTTCCCAATTAACACATTTAAGTGGTGAATCAGGTCCTCTTTCTGCCTCCAAACACTTTAAAAGATTTTTAAAAATTCCTACATGGATGAGCCAAGAATTACAAAAATCTGGAAGGTTCTAGGACAAGAAAGGAATAAAAATAAAACCATCTGGAAACTTAGATGATTATAATTTTTCTCTGTGGTAACTTATGCTGTGCAATTTTCATGACAATGTATTAGTGAACATAAAGAGACACAGTTACTTTTTATTTTGGAATGAGTCTCATGTCTGTTGCTTATGTTAGTCTTCACTCCGCAATGAAACCAGCAGGGAGAACTAATCTCCTGGTACAATTTACCTGAGATAGCTTCTTCTCTTCCACCTACCCCAATCTTGAAGTCACCACTGAAACATGAATCTGGTAATGTTTCTCTTGTTATATGATATATTATTTCCATCATTTCCTACAATATTCTAATAAAGAAATCTTATTAGTATTGATACAATAGCCCAAAAATTGTTAACAAGTCAAAATGAGTCTTTGCTGTCATTAGACTTAAGTGTATCGGAGACCCACAGTTTGTTAAATGTTGGCAAAATGGTATTACAAGATCAATCAGTTTCTATGTGGAGGTTTTTTCTTTAGTGAGTAATTAGTCAAAGTAATGCTGACTGTTTTTGAATACTGTGGGTGCAAAAGAAAATAGATGATGGGAGGCAGATGGATCTTTTAATTTATTTCTCAATTTACTGACACTCTCAGTAAAGAAATCTGCCTGCAATCTATTTTTTATAGTTTGTTTATTGTTTTAATAAATAATTGCATTATCTTGTTAGGAGAGCAGTTTTATGAAAATGGGAAAAATGTTACACCTATCCACACAAATATCCCCCAAATAGACTGGCAAGAAATGGGTTTTTAAATCCAAAGAAGCTGAAAGTCAAGCTTTGTGAGGTGGAAACTGCAGAAGCATGAAGTGGTCACAGCAAATAAAAGTAAAAATAAAAATAAATGGTGCGTTACCTTTTATGAAGGGGCTGGTAGTGTTGCACAGCTTTTTTGTTATGTTTTGTGTTCTCTTGTTTGCCCTAGTCCTTCTAATGATGAAAGTATTCAGAAATGTGTGGCTGTTTAGCAGGAAGGGTATATAGCAAACTACCATCCAGACTGCGGGTAGATAATCAACTTTATTGCATCCACTTTAGACTACCTACAACTCGCAGTGCCAGAGAGGCTGAGGTGGTGAAATCTTAATCAGTCACTGCAACTGTAGATAAAATTCTAAAACCCTCCATGTTTGGATTAGGAAAGAGTGGTCTGTATTCTTCAAATGATGTCTATTTTATTCCAAAACAGCAAAATCATTAGCAGTGTTGGTTGTAGATACCAATCAGATCAATCACCAATTAGCATGGATTTATGAGACCCCAATGCTTTTCTCCTGTCTGAGCTGGAAACTCTTCTCTCATTCCTCATGCTGATGGGAACTCATAGAGATATCAGTTACTGAGCAAAAACCTTGGAAATCACACAACCAGGCAATACATTATTGATCTCCCTATAGTTTTGCTGTAGGTGACATCTCTGGCTGAAGCCACCTAGTAGGTTAAAACTATTCTTTAGCCAGTGTCATCTCCCACATCCTTGTATGAGAAAATTCATTTTTTTTTTCATTTCCTCTGGTCCTCGGAGGAGAACAGTCAGGCAGGAATGGAATCCAAGAGGATCTGGTGGAAAGGGAAAGGAGGATCAAGGGAAAAATGGGTCTGGATTCTGAGTGTTATTGCCAAAATGTTCCTTGGAAAGGAGAAGTAGACCCCTTTGTTGTCTCTTATATCTTAGTAATTAGCTGCAGAATTAGTATTTCCAGAGAAAGGAATTAAAAATACATGGATCATAGGACTTTTTAATTTGTAAATTTTTTGTTTAGATTTGTAGAACCCAAAACATCTGATGACCCACAAGTAGCAGCAGCCTCTGCATCAGAAAAGCAGGTAATCCAGTTACCCTAGAATCTGTAGCTGTCCTCACAGCTTGCCTGCACCATTTGTTGGCTCAACATACACCTTTCTGCCTGCAGCCAACCTGTGAATAAGGTAATCTTTGGTGGCAATAGCCTCTGTCTTCTGCAACTTGCCAGGTTTCCAAACAAATATTTTTCTTTGCCCCAAAAACTTTCCTTAGAGCTACTGGCCTTTCCAAGTGATAAGCAATGTATGTGGGTTCACAGTTTCACTGTTAAAGTACACGAAAGCATGCCTCATTTCATGTAAACATTTAACTCAACTTTGAGTCCGATAGCACTGTCTGCCACCTTTACTTACCTTGGCTCATATATCCTTTACTGTCTGTCCATTGGGTCCCTTTTTATTTAGTATTTTTGTCTTGACATAACCAGAGAAGCCTGATTTTTAATCACTTCTTGGGCTTAGTCTCCAGAATAGGATTCAAATTCCAGTCCATTAGTTGTATAGTACTGGTGAAAGATTGGGAAAGATGTTTCAAAGGTGACAGGGGAAAAAATGTCATTGGCCATATATAACACGCTGAGAATAAAAGATCCGAGCCTTTTCTATTCTATTTTAAAAGTGTTTCAAAGAAGAAAGCAAGAAGATATACTTTTGTCAAATGATCGCCCATGCGTGCTAGGTTTAAAATTCTTTTGCTCTTAAGTGGGCTACCATGGGTGAAGGCAAGGTTGCAGAAAGGGTTGAAATTATGCACAGGCTCATTTACCATGTGCTGTGTTTTTGCAAAAACCTACAAGTTACTGAATACTTACTAAATGCTTTTTATTATTTTCCACCTATGAAATAAGGAGCAATCTCATTGCATAAACAAAAAAGGAAACTTAAGCCCTGAAGGATTGTTAGTACGAATAATTGGAAATTATTAATATGAATGCTTAGAAATTGGACCCAAATATGTTTAACTCTAAAACTTGTGGGACATTTTACTATTTGAGTGAATTAAACACTGTATATAAATGATTTGAATATGGCTTCCAATCATGATTCTGCTCTAGGAATTTCTACTTTGTGTTTCTCTTTCTGTGTTTGGCTTATTTTCACACATACTCATCTATTGGAATTCAAAGAAAAGAAGCCAATCAGAATAATGCTGTGTGGCTAAATGGTGCTGGTGGGTCTTTGGGAGCAAACTGCTACCATGGATTTGTGAAACTCTGAAGTTGTGATTCATCTGGGGGTGATCCTGTCCCTGATGGGCAGTGACAAGGTGAGTGGCAACCAGGGAGTCACTGTGCCTGTACTTCCACGAGTCCTTCGTCCACTCAAGGGGAGGGTAGGTGGCAATCCAGATGGAATTATCATGGGAATTATCACATAGCTCCTACTTCTCTGAAGTAGTGCCGATGTGGAAGCAGATGTGGGTGTACATTATCATCTAACAAAAGGCACAGAATAACATTTAAAAGGGAAATGTACATTTGGAAAATAGTGTTTGGTGCAGAGAAAGGCACCAGACTTTGTGCTGTGCAGAGACAAGTTGTTGGCTCAAAAGGCCCATGTGGGGAGAAATGGGTGACAGTAGAGGGAAAAATGGGTCTGGATTCTGAGTGTTATTGCCAAAATGTTCCTTGGAAAGGAGAAGTAGACCCCTTTGTGGTCTCTGTGATACAGCAGGCGACCCCTACTCTATGAAGTTACACATATTTTATGTGAGTTGGGAGTTCAGGTGGGAGCTTGATGAGAAATTAAAGGATTCAATTTTAGTTTGTATCAATGTTATAAACAGAAACTCTCAGTGGGAGTCTAGCACCCAAGAAGAAGAGGAGGCACAAGAACACAGCTGACTGGGTATTCCAGAAGTAGTGAGGAAGGCTTTGAACTCTGAGTGATGAAATTACACACACATAAATATACACACATATACACTCATGCACATATACATGCACTCATATACAGACACCCAGTGTTACAAGTCATTTGACTAAGACCTTGACAGCTGACATTTTAGCTAACATTCCATTTATACTTTTTTCCTCCAAACATCTAACCCTGAGTGACTAGAGCTTAATAATCCATGTAGTTAAAAGTATGGGCTTTCTAGATAGAGATACAGAACTCTGAAAGAGGATGGTTGGTTTGCTTTCAAGGGACAGATAGAAAATTCCATGATACCAATCACCTCTGACAGTGTCATTCCAAATGATGTCTTTGTTCCTTGCCAAGTGATGGGCAGAGAGAACCACTGTTCCTTAGAAGAGTCTCAGAAACACAGTATACCTTATACTTCTCTGCACTCAGAGCTCCCTTACAGGTGCCTAGTCCACTGCTACCTTGATCTCTGTTTAGCAGGGATACTGGGTAAGGGAGAGTGGCATCAGGGGAAAGTTAAGGACACACTGCTCTCCTACAAGACATGGAATGCTTGCTTTGAAATTAATCACAGCTGGGTAGGGATTTATGGATTCCTCTAAAGATGCCCAGTCAGTTGCAATATGCAGAATAAATGAGGATATAATTTTACGAATTTGCATTCCAAGTCAAAGCCACAGTTTGGGAAAAGGCCATGGGGTTGGGGCTAATTACACCCTTTGACGTTCCTGTCTCTGTGACCCGTCCTGGATTCCAGACATGACTTAGTGTTTACCCTGCTGACTTTCAGTTTTACTTTGTATTCCTTTCATTCCTCTATTCCTTTTTGGAATGAGAATATTTACCTTGTGCCTTGTATCTTATGACTATATAAATTGCTTTTTTATTTTTATATGGGCTCAGAAAAGGCTTTGCATTCAGCCTTTTAAGCAGTGCTGAGAGTATTTGAACTTTGGGGAAGGAAGTAGTGTGTCTTCATTTGTAGGCAGGATAGTTACATCATGCTAGGTATAATTATAACCCTGCTTTAGGTTCTATTTTGAAGTTAAGCATAGTTTAAGAAATGTGTTTGCATGTCAAGCTGACAAGGAAGTGATTTATAATGGTTAACCTTGATTGGCTTGAGAGACATATAGGAGATTAACACTGAGAGTTAGGGTTACAGACTCATGACCTTGGAGATTATAGGTGTCCTAATCCTTTTTTCTCTAGTTTTTACTTGTTCTCCCTGATTCTAGCCATCATGAAGCTAGGAACTTTTCTCTTCCAGGGCCCTTTGCCATGATTTTTATGCCTTGTGGCCAGCTGATCATGGATTGAAACTTCCCAGTCCATGAGACAAAATGAGTCCTTTCTCTATTAAGTTGTGTATGTCAGGCATTTTGTTCCAGAGACAAAACAATGACTAACACACAGTGTGATAGCTTACAAAAGTTTGACTACAGTCTACACAATCCATAACCACAACTGAACTTCATTTTTCTTGACACAATGCTGTGAAGACATCCAGCACCAAGAGGACAGTTGACCAAAAACTAAGATTAGGACAGATAATTTCTATGTTTTGTTCCAACACCCTTTTTGCCAACTTTACATTGTGTCTCTTGTAAAGACAGACTTGGCACTGAATCTGAGAATGATTTTAAAGACCCAGCCATGAACCTATTAGACTTACCTCTTACAATGGTTATGAAAAACAACTATTTTAGAATTTTCTCTTTAAATGGTTACTTCTTCCTTGTAAAGTGGTGGTAAAGCACCCTAATTTATTCTTCTCAGGGGATCCTGAGTCATTAAATACTGGTTTAGAGACAAAAATTGAAAGTTTACTACTGGATCTCCTAATTGTGTATTTATTTGTCTGTCTCTAGGTCAAGCAATTTTTTTGATGTTGTGGGTGCCAGTTGGGTCAGTTTTGCATGTAACAGAAGGTGTGAGGGTAGGCACTCCAATTTCTCCAGGAGGAATTAGACTCCCACCTTTCCCTGTTACTTGACATACAGCTGCAGGCCTTAACTTATAAGGCAGCTGCTTTTCTTCATTCTCCCATGACCCATCCAAGGAAAAAGCAGGCAACGAGGACAGAGTGGATGACGCCTGGAGAAACAAATCTTCACGAAAGTCCCTTGCAGACCTTTTCTTGTATTTCATTAGTATAGGCTATAGACGTTTGTCTCAGATGTAAAAGAGCCTGGTGAGTTTAATGTTAAATTTGGCAGTTATTGCACACAGTGTTTTCAAATCGAGGAATGAGGGTTTGGAAAAGAACACATTAAGAGATAGATTGGTAGAATCTCAGACGCAGGAGTGGTCAGGGAACGGTTAACTTTTAACCTGACAAATATTACTTACTTTGCTTACGTTCCTTTCATCTGTGTGTTCACTGTTGCAAACTGTCATTGATTTGTTAGTGTTGATTTAAAATTGGATCTGGTGATTACCATTTTCTATGGCTAAAGAACAATATTGTTTTCTTGTGCTGATAGCAACTTTTAATTTGCTTTGTCCAAAACAAAAATAAGGTGATTTTACTCAGGAAGAAATGGAGCATGGGTGTGAGGTGGCAAATAGGTACATCCTCCATCTCTGCTATTGCCTCATGCTGGTGAGACTCTGCTTTGGAAAAACTCATATCTGTGAAAAAATGTGTTTATAAATATACCTTGGTTAAGTATTTCTGACAGTGGTGCTGATATTATAAAGTAATTAATTTGCAGGTAAATGAAAGCACTCACTTCCAAGGTAGAGAGACAGCGGGTGGCCATGTGTAACAGCGAGACAGGTGATACAAATCCGCCCAGGGAGCAGTAGGAGAGCAGGAAGGAGCAGGAGGTACTAGCTTTGAGCACTGGGCAAGACTTGTCAGAGAGAGAGGCTGGTGAGATGATTTTTGTGGAGATGACTTCAGGTGCTTTGTTAGGGTAGATGTGTTACTCCTTGACTGTGCTATTTTTGGCAAAATGAAATGGCTAATGTAGGACTACATGAGCTAACATCTGACGTGAAACAAAAGTCAATAGAAGTTGATCGAATGAATTCCTACATACAGAGACACATGGCTTTGCAGGTGAAGATCCAGAGACTCAGGACAGCTGAAACCTGCTAGAAACACCCTGTGCATAAAGTAATAGGCT
The DNA here is from genome assembly GCF_034190915.1 of Cavia porcellus. Taxonomy (NCBI): domain Eukaryota; kingdom Metazoa; phylum Chordata; class Mammalia; order Rodentia; family Caviidae; genus Cavia; species Cavia porcellus. Next base: position 82,942,436 of record NW_026947485.1, on the reverse strand, counting down.
GGGTATCTAACTTCAGTCACCTGCTCACAAAGCTCACTTGCCTCATGCTTTGATTCCAGCTTTTGGATAAAATTTGCAAGTAGTACTAAGCTGATTCTATGAATAAGTACAGCGATACACCTGGAAATCATTCAGGTAGATGAAATCAGCTTTCTCTTTTACCTGCTGTGTAAATGACTAAGCAGTGTAAGTACTCATTTCTAGTAATCATAGACTGAGTGACAGCTGCAGAAGATACCACTCTGGGTCTCATGGTATCATTCACAAAAATGAATTACACATAGTAGTGTCACTTGAGCCACATATTACCACATATTTTATTCTTGTGCATGTTTTGAGCTCATTAATTAATGTCTAGAAATAGTTTTAACAATTAATGTACTTAGTAAAAACTTTCTTGAAGAGTTGGAAACAGCATATAATATGCAGATATTAAAATAAAAGCTCAAAAGACTCAAATGATCTGATAAAGCTTATATGCTACAGTGCTTCCTGACTGATAAAGAAAATTAAAGTTTTAACTGTGTTCCTTATTGTAGTTATATGAACTACTCAGATGCACAAGTGAGCACAGGCTTATTAAAAATATAGAAGCTCTACACACAAGCATCTATATTTTCTCACTCAAAGACCTCCCAAAATTTTTAAAAATATATTCTATGATATAAACATCTAAGATCTACTGGAGATAGAAATTTTGAACAATTCAAAATGCAGAGGAAGAGATATTGTTCCTCAAATCTGAATAGCTGAAATAATTTGAAGGGAAATAGGGCAAGACAAATGTAGTCCTGAACCCCATGAAGTATGCAGACACGCTTAGAAAATAGATATTGAATAAGTGTTTAAGTGAGTAGTGACAACAGCTCAGAGGTGATCTGAGATTCTGTGGATGTGTACACATGAGGGAGCTCACTATCCCGGATGTTTGAACTAAGAATGAATATGGGCAAAGGTTCTGGCATGTGAGTGAAGAAGACAGCCAAAGGGAAGCATGTGAGGTAGAGTGTGTGTGTGTGTGTGTGTGTGTGTGTGTGTGTGTCTCTGTGTGTGTGTTAACAAGAGAGAAACTGGAAGATGATGTGAGAATCAAGAAACACAATGCACATAAAGGACTTATTAGAATTTCTTGATAACAGTGAATATTAAATGAATTAGTAAGACCATTTTGGTATTCTGTAGATGATTAAAATGTTCATTATATTAAAGACTTTCCTTCCATTGACTGTTTTGAAGAAGGAGCAGCTGAGTGGTTCGAGCTGAGATGGAGCCTGGTGCAGGTTTCTTAGAGGGCTCTGTGTTCTGGAGCTGTGCCAGCCCCACCTGAAGTTTTTTGAATTGTTGGGTGCTGAGGAGAAGCTATCACCATTCACCAAGGAGGAGGCCAGCTATCCAGGCTTTGTCAATACTGTTGTTTTCAAAGATCCTTACTTAGCTTTCCTTGAGAGACAAAGTTTGTTTGATGCCAGGTTTATAAGAATAAAGAATACATAAGCTTCTAATATATGGTCAGAATTGTTTGACCATATATTGCTTTGTTTTATAGCTTTTCTTGAAAGTTTTGCTATTTGTAAAAAATACATATTTATTTTTCATATTCTTTTGTTCATGATTATCAAGTTCAAGACCTATGTAAGGAAGAATATTCTTGCGACTGGAACAACAAGTGAGGAAATCTTGCATTTGAAATATAAGTAGCATGTTTTCTCAATGAAGCACTGAGATCCCACATGAAAAAAATAACCATGGAAAATTATATCATTGGAAAAGAGTAAACAAAGGAAGTTTAACAGGGATTTTTTTGTGTATCTGTGGCCCTATTTCCCTTCAAATTATTTCAGCTATTCAGATTTGAGGAAAAATATCCCTTCCTCTGCATTTTGAATTGTTCAAAATTTCTATCTCCAGTAGATCTTAGATGTTTATATCATAGAATATTTTTAAAAAAAAATTTTGGGAGGTCTTTGAGTGAGAAAATATAGATGCTTATGTGTAGAGGGAAAGTTAAAAGAGTTTCTGTCTTTATTATTATTATTATTATTATTATTATTATTATTGTCTTTTTCCTTTTTATCAGTACCGGGGATCGAACCCACGACTGCCTGCTTGCAAGGCAGGCGCTTATGCCACTGAGCTAAATCCCCAGCCCCCTAAAGTTTCTGTCTTTAGTAAAACAACTACAAATTCATTCTCAGTGCTGGGCAGAACCTGGTTCTGGTGCCTGATGTGTGTTCTAATGGCTCCCCAGGTAGTGCAGGTTACAATTTGCCTGCCTGGTTAAATTGCTCAGCACATCCATGACACTATTCACAGGTATTGGGAAATTTCTGGGGAGCATGCAGGAGTGGGATGGGGACACTTTGAGGCAGAATGATAGCCTTTTGCCCTTTAGAGGTTATATAATTGAGAATCTAATGGCATCTCCTTTCAACCAGAAAGGACCAAAGGAAGAAAATACTTTGTGCTTGACAGGAAAGCTGGAAACTCGTAGATAACTTTGAATCAGTATCTGTCATGATTTATGTCAATGGCCCCCAAGTCTCATGAATTATGAACTTAACCAAATCTAGTATTTGTGATTGGTTCATTGACTAGCGCTGAGATTTTGGTGTGAGTGCTACACCCAAGTGGGAGTGGAGCCAGGATATGATGTAATGATGGGAAGAAGGTGTGTGTCTCTCTTTCTTGCCAGTTTCCACCTTGCTTTTGTGGCTGACATGAACTGCAGCCCTGCCATGCCACCTTGCCTTGAAGCCAACTGAGTATAGATTGAAACCTCCAAGAACAGTAAGAAATAAACCTTTCCTTCCTTAATTTTGGTGTCGGGTATTTTGTCCCAGCAAGGAGTAAAAAGTAACTAAGTTAGTATCAGCTCTCCTGTTTTGAGCTACCAGCTATCCACTATCAGGAACTGCCGCATATCCTCCATCATTTGTCAAAAGAACAATGATTATTTCATATCACTACACATGAATTAGACCAAAAGACATACCTTCTGAATCTATGCATCAGGTGCTTTGTAAATTAAGGTTGCAATACAATACAGCAACTACAGATGGCTTCTCAGAGATTTATTTCCAAGTTACTTGCTCTTCAGGTAACATTTTCTCTACATGGAAATAGCTGAAAACTGTGATTTTCCCCCTTGTCTTATGTGCTTGAGAACTAACCAAGAGAAATATTTTTCTACCATACCTCACATTAACTTTTATATTAGTTTCCCATCACTGCAACAAAATGCCCATCATAGGCAGAATCATCATGACAGAAGGGTGTGGAGGAATAAATCTATTCATTTCATGGTGGCTGGGAAACAGAGGAGGGGAATAGTGCCAGGGGAAAGAGGCCAGGGAGTAGGTGCAATATCCAAGGTCACACTTCCATGACCCACTCAGACACACCCAGAAGTATAATTTAGAAGCAGACAATGCAGCCCCTGTGTGTTGCCACCATCAGTACTCACCCATAGGTGACCATCAAAGGCAAGGAGAGGCAACCAGCCCAGCTATGGTGTGCACACTGGCTGCCATTGAAATTCTCTGGTGGGAAGCCAGTATGAGCCAGGAGAACCAGGCAGTCATGCCTTGGAGAAGCTGCAAGTGTTTAGAGAAGCCCATCCTGCACTCCAGCACCTCCTGGAGAATCTGGGTTAGGAGAAACCTAGGGGCCTGACACATTCCCCTGTATTGTGGATGGGTAGCCAATGTGGGAAGTGTCTGAGACCCCACAATCTGCTCATCTGAGGAACCCAGACAAATGTCAAGACGAAGGCGCAAAAGGCAATCTCAGGTGTCCAGCTCAAACAGAACAAATCCAGGAGACATAGACATGGAATAAAGCAGAAGTCACAAACCTGAAATTTCTGGGATGATAACAACTGAAGTAAAGAAACTATTTCATGAGGTTGTAACAGAAATCAGATGAGAAATAATATCTCAGGTAAGAGACAAAATAACAATATAATGAAAGAGCTGTTGAGCACATCTAAAGAAGACATAGGTAAAAAAGGGTAACATAAATCAGGGAAACATTGAGTGAACAATATAGAGAATTGGAAAGCATGAAACAGACTCAAAGAGATATCTAAGAAATTAAAAACTCCATTGAAAGCTGGCAAAAATTCCTGAAAGAAACTCAAGATGGACTTTCAGATCTTGAAGAAAGGATGGCAGCTAGCAATTATTAAAGGAAAGATCTCTTAAAAATAACAAGAAATCAGGGATAACAATTCAGTGACTACAAGATGATGCAAAGAAAAATAATTTAAGAGTGATAGGTGTCAGTGAAAAACAAGTCAACACAAATTACTTAAAGAGGTTATTTATAGAAGTAATAGCTGAGAACTTCCCAAGCATGGGTAAAGAAACTGGCATACAGATAGTTGAGGTACATAGAACTCCAACTAGACATAACAAAAATAAATCTACACCCACACTTATAATAATCAATTATTATACTCCAGAAATTCAGCATAAAAAGAGATATTAAAGGCTTTTAGATAAAAGAAACAAATCACCACAAAGGAAAACCCATCAAAATCATGACAGACTTCTCAACACAAACCATAAAGTCAAGAAGAGCTTGTAGTGAAGTGTTCCAAGACCTGAAAGAGAACAGCTTTCAACCCAGATTAATGTACCCTGTAAAGCTATCTTTCAAAATTGATGGAGAAATAAGATACTTCCATGACAAACAACTACTGAAGGAATTCATGATTATTAAACCAACCCTACAAAGAGTATTGAAGACATTCTAGAGAGAAAGATAAAAATTGCCATTGTCCAGGAACAGCAGCAAAGTGGAATCACTGAGAGGGGCAAGCAGTTGAATGGAGGGGAAATGTTGGCCATAACTATTAATGTAGATGGCCTCAACTCACCAATAAAAAGAAACACAGGCAGGGTGGATCAAGAAAGAAGATCCATCAATATGTGGCATACAAGAAACACATTAACTTGAAAGGAAATTCATAGATTGAAAGTCAAAGGAGACAAAATAATGCTCTATGTGACAAGGAACCAGAAAGAATCAGGGGTATGTTGTCTATCAACTATGGAATGGATAAAAACAACATAGTACTTTTATACAGCGGAAAGCTACTCAGTCATAAAGAAGGATAATTATGAGATTCTTGTAGGGAAATGCATGCAACTTCTGATCATGTTCTTGGGTGAAATGATTTTCACTCACACAGGTGAACATCATTTTGTCTCCCTAGTATAAAAAACTAAAGGACTTAATGGGATCCAAAATGTACAATAGATATTGTGAAAGTGAAAGGGGATGAAACATCTGAAAAAGGCGGTAGCCCATTGTTAATTACCTATTATTTTGTTTTAAAGTCCTGTATCATTTTAATTATTTTGTCTTGATTGGTCTTATTCTGTTTTGTTTGGTTTGATCTTATTACATCTGATGACATGGGTAGTTATTTTGAAGATAATGAGATACATTATGGTAGCTATTTTTCATTTTATATTTACCTCATTTTGAAATCTTGTATCACTTTCACTGTTTTGTTTTGATTGATTTTCCTCTGTTTCCTTTGGTTTGATTTTAATACATCTGATGGTTTGGATAGCTATTGAAGCTATTGAAGCTATTGAAGCTATTGAAGATAACAAGAGGCATTATGGCAGCCATTTTGAAGTCCTGTATTGCTTTCACTGTTTTGTGTTGGTAGGCTTTATTCTGTTTTCTTTTGTTTGCTTTTATTCTTTTAAAAGTAAAAAATAAAAATTGAAAAGAAGTGTATTTTACCAGTCTTCTGGGCTTCTCACAAGCCAATCAGATTGACAATACTACTTAAGTGTCACAATTTTTATTAACATTATTTCATGGACTTTATTTTATTTTGTTTGTGCATGTGTGAATAGTTTTCTCAAAATGTAACCTTTAAGAATGCAGTCTTCAAAATAACTGCATATGCACAATGTTTTTCATTTCTAGGTCCATATCATTTTATTTGCATCTTTACGGTGAATCAAGGTGGCTCCTCACTGTAAAGGTGTGTCCTTCTTAGAGATGAAGTAGTCGAAGCTCAAATGGGGAACATAGTAAAGTACATAGTAGGTCATATCTCAGATCTTCTGAGATGGAATCTTCCAAATGTACTGATTTGCTTTTTTATTTCTATTTTTGAGTAAGCAACAGGACTGGCTTATCTATAAAGTCATTAAATATTTTTGATTGAGAATATTATAAATGTTTATATGGCTCAAGATTTATGAATCTAGTTTTGATGTAAACCTTTCAGTTTAAATTTCAGTTTAAGTTTCTCAGGCTGGGATTAAAAGAACAAATGAAATTCTTGCCAGGTAAGTAGCCCAAATTAAGAAATAGAGCACTATGAGAACATACAGTAATCCCATAGCCTGTTTTCAGTAATTTTCCGTGTGCTGATGGTAACTGCTATTATGCCTTCTAATGATATGTATCAATTTTGTCTGGTTTTGAATTTTGTTTTGCAAAATTGCAATCATACAGCACCTACTATTTTGTGGCTCATGGTCTTCGCTTCACATTGTTTGTGAGATTCTTCTGTGTTGTTATGTCCAAAAAAGGACAGAGGAAGAGAGAATACTTTGAAATTCATATGGGGAGGTAGAAAGTGGCAGGTAACTGTGAATCAAATTTAAGATTCTTACCTCCAGCTCCCAGCAGGCCACTGTCAGAACTAGCTGTGGTCACGGTTCCCTTATTCTCACTGATGTGCAGCTTTTTAAAGTGTGCTTTCAGTTGCTTTTAATTTGGGTGACTATTAGACCTAATGCTCCAAATGTTCTTATTCATAACTATCTGTTGGTGAACATTTATATGCATTTCTTCTCAGTATAAATGGTAATATGAATTTTTAGGGTCAGGTATATGCACATTTCAGCTCTAGGAAGTACTGCCAAACAATTTTCAAATGTGATTGCACAAATATATGTTCTTAATAACAATGTATAAGGGTTTGCATTATTACATTGTATTGACAAATTTTTGAAATTTCTTTCTTTAAAAAATTGTTGCCAGCACAAATTTGTAGTACATAATGATTATATTCACTATGGAGGATTTGTACATGTACATAGCAATGAGTTATTTCTTAAAATCAGCTTTCTACTGAGTTGTTTTTAAAAAATAATTTAAACATTCTAATGAGTATATAGTAATACTTTACTTATATAGATATTTTAATTTATACTTCCCAGATAACAAATAATGATTTTGTCACCTGAATATCTTCTTATAAACATATGTTCAATCTTTTACTTTAAAAAATTTATTACCTGATTATTCCTTGATATTTTTGAAGTTTTACGGTTTATTAGTATTCTACATGGAGTATTTTGTTAGATACATGTTTTACAAATATACACTATTATTCCACAGTTGACCTTTTCATTTTATTTATGGTTTAACCTGATAAGTAATCTATTCTAATTTTGATGTACTACAAAGTATGATCCTATTAATGTACTTCATGTTTTTATTTCTTTATTTAACTAAATCTCATGAGGCTATTATCCTATGTTTTAGATGACTATTATCTTCTTTTACAGTCCTGTAATGTCTCCGATGCTTTGGTTTTATTCTTTACTGTTTTGTTCAATTTTATTATAATTGGCAATTCTTCTTAAAATAGCAAGAGGCAGTATGGTAACCATTGTTGATCACCTTGTATTTTGTTTTTACATTATCTATTATGTCCATCTTTTGGATTTGACTGACTCTGTTCTGATATGTCGCATTTGGTTTTACTCTCTTGAAAAAAAAAGTAATAAGAAATGTGGGAGTAATAAAACCCAAAATGTGTAATTGTCATTGTACAAAAGAAAAGAAAAGAAAGTGCTCTAAAGGTTATAACTGCATATATGTTTAAGTGTATAAGATAGATAACCATATTACTGAGATTTTTTGGATCATTGAACAAAACTGCACTCTCACTGCTTGAAAGTCCACTTTATATGCTTCAATTTTGTAACTTGAACAACTATTTCTAAGATGAGAATATGTAATCTATTAACTAGTGATTTCTTACTGTTTATTCTTTAAATTTTATATTACTTGTACCCTTCTTCTGTTTTTTTCTTTTGCTCCTTAAATAAAAAAAAAAAGATTTACTGTTTTATACTTTGCATTCAGAACTACATTACAGATGAGATTGATTTCCACATAAGTCATGGAGTCACCTCACATTCACATTCCAAATGGATCCTTAACTAACTCATTGCTATTTGTGGAAAAGCCTGGTGTTTTTGTGCCTCAGCATTATTGCCTCCATTATCAAGTAGGTGACCATGTATGAGTCAGTTTCCGGACCCCTTACGTTCCTTTGGGTGATTTCTAAGTCCATCCTTGTGATACTGTGAATATATTGATCACTGTAAACTTATGGAAGCTCTTGATTCAGCAGAAACAAAGATTTTCTAATCAATTAATCTGGCCACACATAGAACATGATGATTCAGATGCAAGAAACAGGATGATTTGAACAACAATAGGCTACTTTTCATTAGATGCATTTTGCCAAGAAGTGTCAAGAAAGTAATTTCAAGAGACAAAGATACACTTAGGATTACTTCCTGAGCATCTATTCAACTCATATGCTCCCTATTGTATTGAACCTCCCAGCACAAGGCAAGTGTTTAAAGTGTAATAAAACGTGCAGTAGAAACCTTGTTAGTCTTATGCTTTATTTCTCACTATGTTTTCTTGAACTATTTCCATTCTTGGTCTGAATGAGCACCAATAAGGATTTTAAACTAAATGTTCTCCCAATAAGGCTTTCTCTTGGGGAAAGCCAACAAATTAAGCCATCTGGAGATGAATCTTGAGTAAATTTAGTATTCCTTGCCTTGTACTACTTCAAATACGCAATAGAAATTTAAATGTTGAGGTAGAACAATAAACATGGAGAGATAATTGGACCAGTCTTGTACTGGGAGATGTATCTTTCAAGGGAGAAGGTTTCTATGATCAGTCACTTCGCTATGTCTCTCATTTTCCTGTTGGTTTTAAAAACACAACTCCTCTACACCACTTCTCAGTCCATGTCCTGTTCTTCAGAGGAAATGTATATCTAATTTATTAGGTTATTTTATTGTTTATGTCCCATTTCTAAATAATATGATTATAATCACATTGGTTGAATATTAGGTATTTAAAATTTAGACATTCCTGGTCATTTCCTTTTATGAGGAGTTTCCATTTTTATATTATTCCAATATTGAAACATCACAGAATAATTAAATAGGTCTCTTTTATAACTATATGCACATTATTTTCTCATAACAAGTTCACTGTTCTCTTTTAATATTTCAAGGAATATTCGTATACTTCATAGTAATTCTAATATGTTTACCCAAAACCAATGATATGATTTTAAGGCTTATTTATTTTCTTTTTTTGGAATATTTAAGATATATAGTTATTAATCTTATCCCTTTCACTTGATGATATTTCAATAAATTCAAACAGGTGAGTATATTAGTCTCCCATTTTTTTTTATGTAGTCTTTTGGCTTTGATTGTCACTGTCACTTTTTTCATTAAATGAGTATGATTATTATAAACAGAAGTTATGGATTTTGAGATGAGACTAAATCTAGCATATTCATTGCATTGGAACAAAATCAGTGATTAGCTACCCTTTGGGGATTGGCATGAACCAGAGTTTCCTTGTAGTCACCCTTCCTAGTGGCTGAGCTAGGTTAGTGACACATAGAGTTATTGTTGTTTTGAGCAACTATAAAATTGCTAAATTTTAATTATAAAACGCTATTTTCTACCAAGGAATTGTCTTCTCAGCTACCACTTCTAGCTTTGCCTATAAAAATTCTCATATTTGCTCAGTTTTCTATTCCCATTCATATATGTGATCCATAGCTTTTAGCAAAGGCCAGAAATGCAGGAAGTTGAAAAAAGTGCATCAATATAATCCACACCTAGAAGGGGGGACTTATCAGTGCTTAAAAATGTGGTATCTCATGCAGGAGCTGGAGTTTATAAAGAGGAGGTGTATTGGCTTTATAACTAGAATAAATATATTCTCTGTGATTCATGGGTCTTTGCCATTTTTTTTACATCAGGAGTTGCTATCTTTGCTAAACTAAGAAGTGCTGTAAGCACTAAACAAAAGGAGAGGAGGAATTCACAGATTATTCCTCCTATTGTCTACAGGTACACTTTAAAACCAGTTTACAAATCCAAGCATATTATTCATCGTGCTGATTCCATTTACACTTAATTTGCTGACTTTTCAAGGGTTTTCTGAGGTAGGAAAGTGGCATGTAGACATTCTAGCTTAAGGGGCTACAGATAACTGCATGCACAAACGTTTTCTTAGAGAGGACACTGGACTGATTCAGGAGACACTGTAAGTGGCCAACACATAAGAGACGCTTACTAAGCCAAGAAGCATGATAACTAAGTGGGGTTTATTTTCTTCTAGAGTATAGACGAAAAGCCTGAGAAGGTAGAAAGTAGTGAATTATGGGTAAGGATAAGGGAAAGGAGAAGTTAGAAAGTGAAGAAAATGACAGAAAACTATACCACATACTACAAGTGGTCCTTATGATAATGTTTTTCTGAATGACTATATTCTTTGATAGAATTTAAAAAAAATTTATTTTAAAGAGGGTAAAATTAAACATAACAAAACATCATAAGAAAACAATTAAGAAACACAGATTTCAAAACAAGGCCACCAGAGATCTTCACTGTCTATCATATTGTCTCTTGTTTTCTTCCAAATAGTTGTCCATATCTTCACACATAGTGAATACATACAGAACAATGTAGTACTAAACTGATCAGGATGAACAGGATCATGAAAGCATTTTAGATCTTCGAGACCAGACAATAGGGGAGTCAATAATGACTGCCAAAATGTCTCTTGTTCTCTTTGAAATAACTGTCTATATCTTTATGTATGTTGAAATTAAACAAAAGAAACTAGACTAATATCACTCTGAACAGAGAATAATAGTATCGCTAGATTTTATATTATGATACAGAATTAGCAGTGGGTATCTTAGTGTTTCTTCTTTTTCAGAGTATTTGTTCATTACATCAGGCATTATATAATCTGTTCTCTAAAACTGTTTAGAAATTCTATACATGTGTGAATCTCTACAAGTATACCTATCCTTTCTGTATTATATAGGGAAAAATAGATTAAAACAGGGCAACAAAACAAATTCCTAGAAAAACATGAAATGAAAAAGACACATAAAACCACAATATTAGTTTATCTACAATAGTTACTATGATGTCTCTTATTATTTTCAATAGAATTGTCTATATCATTAGGCATAATATAATTGAACATAGCACTACATAGCAATATTGATAAAAACACATCATTGGAGACATTGTAGGTCTTCAAAAGTCGTTAATAATCAAACCAGAATGGGTATCTTATTGCATCTTGTCATCTTCAGAGTAGTTGCCTCTACTCTTTGACTTGATACTGTCAAGCTTACTAAATTTGAATAAAATTATTCAAGACAAATCAGTGATCTAACAAACCAGATTCAACTAAGATCAGTCATAGTAAGACAATGTAAGTAATACAGGGCTTCAGTTTAAGTTAATAGGAAATTAAGCATAGTTCCCATAGTATATCCTGCTATTTGGGGGATAGCTGTTTGTGCCCTCGAATCTAGTATAAGTAGACAGACTGAAACAGAATAAAATCAAACTAAACAGAATGATAAGATTAATGTGGCTTTGGAATCCTGATACACTATTAACAATTTCCTCTGCCTTCCTTTTTTAGGCAATTCCTCCCCTTTCCCTTTCAAAGGGTGCTTTGTACATTTTGGGTCCCACTAACTCCTTTAGTTTTTAGATTATGGGGACAACCTGCTATTTAACAAAGTGGTTCTGAACCTTTGTACCCCTGGGTCTGATCTTAAGTTATATTCCTTTACCTACAAAAGCCTCCAAAGTTTTCCTTCATTATAGCTGAGTAGTTCTCCACTACAAAAAAGTGTCACGTGTTTCCAATCTATCGGCAGCTGCTGGACGAGCTGTCCTTATTTCTCTCTGGTTCCCTGTCACATGCAGCATTGTTTTCTCATCTTTGACTTTCAGTTTATTCACATTCTTTCAGGTTGATTGTATTTCCTATACAGAGCATCTCAATGGACCCTATCTCTTGATCTACTCTGCCTGTGTTTCTTTTCATTAGTGTATCGAGGCCATCTATGTTAGAGGTTATAGCCAATCTTCTCTGCCTCATTTCTGCTATGCTATTTTCCTGCCATTGGTTGTCTACTTTTCTCCTTCATTCCACTGTATGCCCGTTCATTGAGGCCTCTGTGTCACTGTTCCTGAAATCCTGTTTTTTTTTTTCTCTCTCTCTCTTTCTAGAATGTCCTTCAGTGTTTTTTGTAGGGTTGGATTGGTGGTCATGGAGTCCTCCAGTTCCTCTTTGTCATGGAAACATCTTGTTTCTCCATTCATTTTGAGAGAAAGTTTTTTAGGGTACATCAATCTGGGTTGGAGGTTATTTTCGTTCAGGGCTTGGAGTACTTCACTCCAAGCTCTTCTTGATTGATAGTTTGTGTTGAGAAGTCTGTTGTGATTTTAATGGGTTTTCATATATAGGTGATCTCTTTCTTTTCTCTGACAGCTTTTAATATTTTCTTCTTGTGATGAATTTCTGAAATCTTGCTTATTATATGTCTGGGTGTAGATCTCTTTTGATTGTAGTTGGCTGGAGTTCTGTATGCCTCATTTATCTGGATATCATTCCTTTTTCCTATGCTTGGGAAGTTTTCCTTAGTTATTTCTGTGAATAGCCTTTGTAATTTATTTGTGTTTACTCCTGTTTCTTTGCTCATGCTTTTTATTTAAGTTATAGATCCTCCTTTCATCTTGTAAACTTTGCATTGTTACTTCCTGGTTCCTTGTTATTTTTAAGAGATCTTTTCTTTCACGATCACACATTGCAAATCTCTCTTCATGTTTTGAAACTCTAACGTTAGTTTCTGTCAAGGAATTTTTCCACCTTTTAATGGAGTTTTTAATTTCCTGGTAATCTCTTTGGATCTGTTTCATTTATTCTAGATGTTGTTTATGTTCTTCATGAAAATAAACAACATCTAGTTTCGCTTCTTCTTCTGCATTCCTCCATTCTTCCATCCATGTCTTCTTGAGAAGGGCTTAACATTTATTTCATTAATCTTTTTATATCTTACCTCACTTGAATTAGAATTTCAGTTTTAATTTCGTCTATGAGGCCACAAATGTATTTATTTATTTTTTTGTGTACCAGAGATTGAACTCATGATCCTTTGCTTGCCAGGAAGGTGCGTAAGCCACTGAGCTAAATCCCCAGCCCTTGAAGGTATTTCTTGATGTCCACTGATGCTGTGCCTGATACTGCATGATTGCTGTCCTAGATCTCTTTTATATTTACCTCTTCTGGACTTATTTTCCCTGGAAAATAAGCAGCAGCTGGAAGCTTTTTCTTGTTTCTCTCTCTTGTTATATTTCTGGTTTCTTTCAGACAGGTATATGGTGGAGGTCTCAGGCCCTTTCCATGTTGCTTATGGTTTTTCTGAAGTGTGCTGGCTGGGGGCTTGCTGACTTCACCAGTTTACTGTTATCTGAGGTGCATGCAGGGAGGATGTGGCCTGGCCCCTCTCCTCTGAGCCAGTCAACCAGCGAGTGTCTTCAGCATGTTAGTCTGTGCTTTGTGGACATCACAGTTTTGTGACAGTTTCATCCCTGGCTATTGGGTCCCAACGAGGTGCATAACCCAGCCCAAGTAGGTCCCACCAGTCCTCGTTGGGCCAGGAGTGGCTGACTGTTGCCACTACAGCTCCAGGTTCAGGCCTGTCCTTCCCGACTTCAGTATGTCCTCCAGCCAGTCACCCCCTCTGCGAGAACCAATTCCTAGCACTCACCATGGGTTAGTGCAGTTCTCTACATCAGTTCCAATCTCCGTTGCACTGCATCCTCCTACTAAGGCCCTGGACTCGACTCACCAACTCTTGATTTCGGCAGCTCCGACTTCAGCATGACCACAAGTCATCCGGCTCCAAGGTGTGCCCAGCACAGCGTGGATGGCTCTGGTGAGAGTGTCTGGTTCCAGTCTTTCATTCACATTTTTCCTTTCTTTCTTTCTTTTTTTTTTTTTTTTTTTTGTTTTGTTTTTCCTCCGTTTCTTCCTGGGTTGTGAAAATCTAGTGTCTGAGTTGTTTTTCTCTACCCTGCTACCTACCAAGCTTTTGGAAAAGTTCTTGTGATTTTGAATGATTTTGCTAATGAATAAATATTAAGCCAGAATGCGAGACTCATCACAGGTAAACACTAAGATATTGTAAAGATAGAAAAGAAACTATCTTTCTACATGTTCAAATGAATAAACCCTTTGCATATGTGGTCTAAGATAAACAATTCATCCTCAGATTATGGGACTCAAAATTATTTCCTACTTTAAGAGTTTATAAGTCTTCTAATTAAATACTCTAAGGAAAAGACCACAATAGTCTTTCCCCTTATTCTCATCAGGGAGAACTAAATCTCTTCTTTTTTCATTTGTGTTAACCCTCAAAATATCAACTCTGAGTTTAAAAAAAGATAACAGTGAATGTTATGGAGGGAAATGGAGATGGAAGATAGAAACTAAAGTTCAACATTCTCATTTGATGGGCTAGTGGTAGAGTTTCAAGGACAGTTCACAGGGAGCTCAAACAGTGTTTTCCTGGGCTCTGGGGGCATCCACATTAAGGAAGACAGTTTGTAGTTCCATGTGATGGAAGGTAGTTCATAGCCCTGTGCAATGTGGTATAAAATACTGAATCCCAATCCATTGGCGTTATGGACAGTTAGAATCAAAGGGCATCACCTTTTTCAGGAAAAGTACATACTTAGAGAACAGAAGCTCTTTTCAGAGACAAGAAAAATGTAAAGAGGTATGCACCTTCTGCATAGATGGGGAGATTAGTCAGGAATCTTTTCAGTTATAAAAAATAAAGTAAGACAGGGTTAAATGACAATAACAACAGCAGTCTTTAAACAACAAAAATGCTAAGAACAACAACAACAAAAAACCCTCACCAATATAAAAATCAAAAGAGTTCATTGGTTTACATACTGAAAAACTGAGTTGGTAGTTCCGGCTCTAGACAAAGCTAGAAAAAAGTATATGTCCTTAATAATCTTATACCATGTGTTTCTTAGCCCTGGAAGGTGCTGACCTAATTTTTAAGAAGATGCATCTTCCATCTTATGGAAGAAGTGCTTATAACAAAGGTCTAATCTTAGCTCCATGAAATATGGAACTCTAAGAAAGACAAAAGCCTGATTTTTTTTTTTTTTTTTTTGCCACAGGTTAAGCTTGAGTGCCTACCTGTAAATGGTTAACACTGCTCAGCTTGAAACAAATGGCCATCAAGGACCAAATAATGATAAAAAAGGTCAGGTGCTCTGGTTTGCAAACTTTGGTTCACATAGTCATCTATAATAGGCAGTGTTGGACTATTTTGGATCTTTGGCAAACAATCAATGTAGTGATTTGGGGAAAGGCAGTTGTGCAAAGGAGAATCAGGTATCTTCGATCAGAATAATAGGGAAAATGTCAACAAAACAATAACCCTTGCAGCCAGTGGGTAGCAGAAAGAAAGGGGTGCTAGGTTCGTTGTTCATGTGTTCAATATTTTTGCTTCATTTTGAGTTAAGAGTGGTGTCTAGTCAGTATGGGGTATAGATGGTGAGCATATTGTTTCAGGACCTTGGAGAGGACTTCTCTTTGTATCTTAGGTTGTTTCTGTATGTTCATGTTGCTTAATTTTAACCCTCCTTTAAAAACGCACTTACTAGGTTACACTGCAGAGTGAATCAAAGACTTGTCAGGCATAGAACTTTTATTCCTTTCTCTGGGAGCATGTGATCACTAACAATAAATGATCACTCTGGATGTCCAGTGTCCAAAACATCCTGTTGACAGATTGTACTTTCTGCTTCCGTTAAAAGATTTACCTAAAATTGTATGCTTTGGTTTTCTTCATGTCTTCCTTTCTATTATGGATATTTATCTCAACCCACTCAGTTTAATAAAGACCTCTTGTATGCTGGCATATGTTAAATGTCAGAGGTCAGCACTTTAGTTTGTAGACTTTTAAAATTTCATATAATTTCCCAACCATCATTTTTTTAAATATTTGAAATACTATTCAAACTAAGTGGGACCCAGAATGTTCTTACTTCTTAGAGTCACAGAGTTTCTAATGTAGGTATATTATCAAAGTTAAATGGCCGGCCAGTAATTCAAGAGTTTTGTCCGGAGCCGCTTCCGTCCCGCGGAATGGAGCACACGAACACTCAGCCTCTGCAAGCACCTTTATTGACTGGGCAGCAACCTCAATACATGTCCGTCCTCGATGGCTTCTTCCGTGTTGTGCGTCGGGCACTTCCTATACTTGGGCTTATATAGCTAATGTTATCCAATCATGGGATTACACGTGGGGACAGGCGATTGGGCGGCAACAAGGAAGCAATCAATCATTACCATATATGGCGGGGACAGTAAGCCGAGCAAGAACCAGGAAGCAGGATGTGTGCGCCATCTTGGGCACACGATGGGCGGGGGAGCAGCGAGGCGGTAGGCGGACGCCATCTTGTGGCTATATTCTCATGGGTAATACGGCAGGCTCCCAACATCTCCCCCTTTCTTATTTACAAGGAAGGACAGCGAGACCTTCCAAGTGACTACAGAGGTCTGTACCCCGCTGTGCATGGCTCTGAGGTCATCCCCCGGCACAGGTTGGCCACCCCCGCATTGGAAGGGACCTCCAAGCCTCATCCTTTTGCGCAGGGCTAGGGTAATTCGGATGAAACCTAGATGCATACAGACATATAGCCTGATATCTCTCTTCAAAAACCCCAAGAGTAGAATGTCATGCAGTACCATCTGGTCTCGCACCTTGGTACCTCTCGCTGTCTTAATGGAACGGGGCCTGTCTTAGGTTGAGCAAGGTGGGGTACCTTGATCTTACCCATCTTCGGCTCGCCCATTCAGCATCCTTATAACTGATGCTCTGCAACATGAAGGAGATATGCAGCCGCCCGACCACCAGATGGGCCAGCCTCCGCCAGCTGCATAGCCGCCATGGCTGTGAACTTGACCTGCTGCTGGGTTTGCATCAAGCGGTCTAGCAAGCATTTGACGACCACCAACCCCACCAGTATGGCAACAACAATCAGAATTCACGTAGTCAAATTGGGCCAAGAGAACCAGGAAGTGACATGGTCCCACAAACCTTTTAGGACGTCCCTCAGGGTAGACAAATCAAACCTAACTGGGTTTAATTGAACCTTTTCTATCTCGTTTAACTCGTGATTAACAATCACAGACAGATTATGAAATTTTGGCAGATAAGTGTCCTGTAACCACGCGGTCATAGTTTTGTGGTTTCAGTCAAGTTGGTGCGAACGGGAGTGACACACACCCGGAAGGACAGCCACCTCTGGTCGCAAAGTTGAGTGGCGACCTGCCACAGGGCATCGATCTCTTGTCCGATGAGTTGGATTTCTTCTTGTAGCCGGAGTATTGCTTGGCTGTTTAGCTCTATCTGTTGCCTTTGAGCCTTGATGGTCTCTCGTGTGGCGTTGCTCAGCCGATTGACTGCATCCATGGTGAGCGCGAGCTGCTCGGAGCCTGCAAAACAGCCTGTCCCACTGCAGGGACAAACAGAGAAGAGACCACCCCCGCTGCCTGCCACAACCAATCTTTTATCCCTCCTTTTGTTCTGGTTGGCAACGAGGAGAGTGTCCTGGGCTTGGACGGGAACCCAAAGATCAGGGAGAGAACAGCATAGGCTGCTCATTTTTTTTTTTTTTTTTTGTCTTTTTCGTTTTTATCAATACCAGGGATCAAACTCACGACTCCCTGCTTGCAAGGCAGGCGCTTATGCCACTGAGCTAAATCCCCAGCCCCTTCCTGTCCCTCTTAGTGAGGGTGGGCACAGGAGAGGTATTTCCTTGCAATTTGATGCCCAAGCCTTTGCCAGGAGTATAGCCCATCCGTTTCATCATGTTTTGAGCCACCTCGGAACATCCCGTATTGGCCACACTCAAAACATTTTTTACTCTTTCGCATGTGCTGTTGTGTTGCTGGAGGGCGGGAGCCGAGGGCCGCATTAATTGAAGCGCCCACCAGGGCTGCAAGACCTGAATTAGAGAGTGGTCCCCCCACTTCTCTACATAATTTGGTCCAGGTTTCTAAACTCTTGTTTTTATGTGGTGTAATGACTGCACGGCAGTCCTTAGTACACTGCTCAAAGACTAGCTGCTTTACCAGGGGCTGCGCCACACTGAGGTCGGGGAAGACCTTGCCAGCGGCATCTAGCATCCTGGCCACAAAATCAGAAAAAGGCTCTGTCATCCCTTGCACAATCTTAGTAAGACAGGCAGTATGTTCGCCTGCCTTGGCAAGTTGTTTCCAAGCGGCGATGGCACACTTAGTAATCTGATCATAAACTGCCTGAGGATGTCGAATTTGATCCTGCGCATGGGCTCCCTGGCCTAATAACATATCTTTGTTCCACCTGACATTGCGCTCTCTAGCGTTTTTCTCAGCCTGCTCTCCGCAATACTCATCATTCCATGCCTTCCAGTCCATAAATTGGCCTGGGGACAAACACGCCCTTGCGAGTTGTGCCCAATCCGAGGGTGTCAGAGGGGTGGCTCCTATGTTTTCCAAAAGAGCCTGCGTAAAGGGGGCGTTGGGGCCGTAAGTGGAGACTGCCTCTTTTAACCCCTTAACCACTTTCATGTCCAGGGGCTGATAATAAGGCGCGCCGGCCTGGTCCTGGAGGACCGGGTAGAAGCTGGGAGCGTCATACGAGGCAAGGCCCCTACACAAGACGTCCCATAAACGGCCATGAAATGAGCGGCGCCCGGAGAACGGAAGTGTGGCAGGGAAGGGAGGAGGCGGCCCCCAACCACCAGGGGCACTCATTCCCTGGGGTGGTTCCCAGGGAGGGGCCGACGGGACTAACCCTGCCTCGCCGGGGGTGCGCATTTCCTGCAGATCACTCTCCACCCTCTCGAGCTCCTCCCCTAGGCTCTCCATCATCCCTTCACACAAGGCTCCAGCAGGTTTATGAACTTTCTGCCCTGTATTGCGATGTGGGCCTATCTTACTGTCAGTTTCCTCCTTTGGGCCCAGCTTAGGGTCTTCCCCCTCTGAATCTGAATGGCTCGGTGAGCCAACCTCTGAGGCCTCCCTGGAGCTCTCCGAGCGCGCCTGCTCGAAAACGTGGCATGCCTCTTTGAGTCCCTGGGCTGCGCCTACCATACTTTCGGTTCTGAGACATGCACGAACCATCTCCCATATGGGGCGGACCATAGGGTCGACACCCATCCCTTGTTCCTCAGCAAACTGAATATCACATCCTAACTTCTCCCAGGAGGGTAAAGTGAGGGATCCGGTGGGCAGAAACCATGGGGCCAAACCATCGATACATTCGAAAAACTGCAGCACCGTTTGCTTATCTATCCTAATCCCTCGCGCCTTAAGCAACAACCACAGCGATAAGGCGAGGGGGCCGCAGTTAACATTGCCCATCTTAACAAAATTAAAGAGCCCCGAGGCGCAATAGCCAACAGAGGCCTGCCCTTCTTTTTCGGGCAATGTCGATCCCCGCAAGGGGTCGACCAGTAGATCCCTTAAAGTGCGTCCACCAAGGGCTGGGTTAAGCCGCCGCTCACCCGCAGGTACGTACCATTTTTCAACACAGTCACAGGAGCCGCAGAAGGCACGGGAATGGTTTCGAGTCCCCGTAAGGGCCACCAGCTGTCCGGAGCTGCTTCCGTCCCGCGGAATGGAGCACACGAACACTCAGCCTCTGCAAGCACCTTTATTGACTGGGCAGCAACTTCAATACATGTCCGTCCTCGACGGCTTCTTCCGTGTTGTGCGTCGGGCACTTCCTATACTTGGGCTTATATAGCTAATGTTATCCAATCATGGGATTACACGTGGGGACAGGCGATTGGGTGGCAACAAGGAAGCAATCAATCATTACCATATATGGCGGGGACAGTAAGCCGAGCAAGAACCAGGAAGCAGGATGTGTGCGCCATCTTGGGCACACGATGGGCGGGGGAGCAGCGAGGCGGTAGGCGGACGCCATCTTGTGGCTATATTCTCATGGGTAATACGGCAGGCTCCCAACAGAGTTTAACCTGCATTATAGAATTTGAGAATAAATGCATTTATATTTACTGTCGCTCAAGTGAGTCAGGGAGCTTGAGCGTGTACCACCCCTTCAAAGTACTTAGTGACAGGGAATTGTACAAACATGAATGAAATAATTTTCACTAGAGAAACTCAAAGATTGTTATGGAATAAATACATGAAAACAGATGCTCTAAATTTACTTTGTCCAAAAGAGAAATTCATTTGCCCTCACTAATCCTATTTTGTTCACTTTATTTCTTTTTGATGTTGTTGTTCTGTCATGTTTTACAACAAGCATATCAAAACATTTGAAGTGGCTTTTAATACATTCTCTCTTTTACTATCTTGCACTTGAATTGGTCATGAAAATTTAATTACTTGAATTACAGCATATCTTGTATACTAGACCTTTATTCTAGGTTATTGCTACTATCCCATATTTGGTTCTCATGTTCTCTTAAAATTTTTTCTAGTCTACTTATTTTTGATTACCTCCTCAAAACCAAGTCTGGTAATGGTCTTATCTAACCTAAAACTCTTTATCAGCTCCCCAGTTTTGTAGAATTAGTTCTGCTCCTCCTTCCTCTTATCCATATCTCCAAGCTCATTTGCGTCCACTATTTTCATGCCCCTGTACTATAAGCTCAGGGAAATTATGTTAGCAGGGGAAAATGCCTAAGACACAAGCCTAAGACTATTTGCTTATCAGAAAGTGGGAGCTGTGATTTGATGCACTGGAAAGAGCTGTGGCATCTGGAGTCTGAATGTCACTGGGTAATATTCCATTACTGCTACTTACCAGCTGTTTGGCGTTTGGCTCATTACATAGCTTTTAAAAGCCTTAATGTACTAACCTGTTATGGTTTATATGGAGAATGTCCCCAGAAGTCCTCATTGGCCCATAGACAGGGCTTTTGGAAAAGAATTGGACCATGGGGGCACCAGAGTTGATTAACTGTTAGGAGATATAGCCTAGTATCAGGAGGCAGGTCACAGTGGGTGTGACCAGGAAGGGTGTATTTTCCTCCTATCTCGTCCTTTCTCTTTCTTTTCCTTGGCTACCATGACACAAGCTCTTTTCCTACAAAATGCCCCTGTGCCAAGTCTTCCTGCCTTGGAGCCAGCCTAGTATGGACTGAAAACATGCATTAAAATAATAAACCTCTCCTCGTTTTAGTTGTGAATGTCTGCTATTGTGTCTCTGATGAGAAAATTGACTAAGATACCTGCTTTAAAACAGAAATTCTAATGCTTGCTCTGTGGCTGTTACATGATTTATTCATAATACTCAGGAAACAGGGACATAGTCAACAAAAAGAATGGATTATAGGAAACAAGTGATTGCAGAAGAGAAATGCACTTGCTCAGTTTGCGCCTTTTCTTGACTTTGGCAGTAAAGGCATGCTGATGCGGGAGGGGAATATCATCACATGAATTAATGCCAAATGTGCCTGGATCAGTGAACCAGTGACAACAGGAAGGAAAACGAACACTACACACAGCACCAGAAGCCGCTGTAAGTCTACCAACATTCCCCTGTGCAAAATACTGCTAGCTGCTTTCATCAGTGTTTCTACTTACTGTTTTAGGTCTAATGAAAGGGACACGTCTGCTTCCAAGGGTGTCTGGGAAGATCTTGTTTAATCAATTCTCATGCAATTGTATCAATATCATTACATCTTCTAACATTTATATGCAGATATCTTAAGATAATATTGTTATACAATTGCATCATTACATGGTGATTACTCTGAAGTTTTGTGGCCAGTAAATATAGAAATATTTTTAAAAAAGAAACAAGACAGCCTCTAGACATGCGGTGGTACTCCCTTTTTTCAAGTTTTTGACCATAAAGTCTTTTTCCCCCCATCATCAAGTCTTTAGAGTATGTGAATTTCACAGTTTTTAATTCTACAACTCACACAATTGAAATCTAGGTGTGATTTTCAGTGAGATAGAAGATTGTTTAGGGATTTGTGAAAGAACTGTTGTTATTTGTTGATTGAGCCAAGAGTTTAAAGCTCAGAGTTTGGCTTCTCCTCCTCCTCCTCCTCCTCCTCTTCTTCTCCTTCTTCTTCTTTGCATGCCACCTAGTTCAGTGGAAGGAAGGTATTCTATCCCATTTGCATTGAAGGTATTTTGTCCCTCAATGGTTTTGGATACTTCGTCACAATCAATCTGCATGGAAATTTAATAAATCAGAATACACAATAAGTCTAGCATTACTGGATTCTAACTGCCATTGGCAAGAAGTTTAGAACATGTTTTAGGACCAAGGATCCAACTAAAGCAGACCATTAATCTCGTTTCTGAGACTTGGTTTCTTGGGACGGTATTTGGTACTAATGTGGTATCAGAATTGGGTTAGTACCAGACAGAGTGTGATTAGTAATGAAGAAAGCATGTATGGCATGTATAACAACAGAGAGTATTTAGTGTTTTAAACTTCATGTAGCAGTGTCATGGTTGAAAGGTCAAAACAGAACATTAAGGTACAATAGAGTTACATTCCTGAGGCTTGAGGCATAAAGGGAAGAAGTGACAGTTTTGGGGAAATTTAGAAGCGCTGCCCTGTGGAAGAGATTTACTGTAAGAAGTTGCCAAGAAACTGCAACAAATAATCAGGTGCTTTGAGAAAAGACTTGGCAGAGGGAAGCTCTCAACTTGGAAGGGGAAGCCCTTTCTGTCTACTTTTGGCACTGCAGGAGGTGAGGGTTTGAACATCAGAAGAATTTGGGTCCGGATCTCTGCTGATGGGCACTCTCATTGCAGAGTGCTGGAACAGAGAGCTGTTGATTGGAGAACTGAATAATTAGAGACAGGGATGAGCTGCTAATGCCTGGCCAGGGTCCACTCTTGGGGTGAGGCCAACATGAAGCACAGATGAAGGGGAAGCAGCAAATCCCCCTCTTCCACGGTGCAGCTTGGTGGAAATTTCACAGAAAACCCTCTGAAAAAGTGAAGAATTCTGTTTTCAGAATTGTAAGACCACAGTCATAGAATCTAAATATGGATTGGAGATTAGCAGTGATAGCTTAAAACAAGCTTTGTAGATTTAAAATGAGTTGCATGTAAAGCTGAGGTAGAATCAATCAGGTAAAGCTCAGGGAAGTGTGTAAGGAATGAAGAGTTCTGAGATGTGAGGAAGCACAAGTGACCATAAAATATTAATATATGTGTACTTGAGAAAGAGGCCAAAGCGGTGTATTATAAATACTTAATATTCTGTGAATTTCATTAATGTAAATCTTCAGGGGAACGAGGGGTGTGTGTTTTTGATTGTGTTTAGGCTTTTACTTCTTCCAATAATTAAAATTTGAGTTTAAAAGGAGAATTCAACTTATATTTACCTTAACTTACATCCTTGAAGTTTTGAAGATGGCTTTTATTGAGGTAAGTGTAATACACTGTAATACAGCAAATCATCATAAAAGAAGAATTGAATCCAACATAAATGTAAAACTAAGACTACAAGGAAATGAGAGCTTATGGAGAAACCTCTATGACACTCATTTCTTTTTCTAAGAAGCTCCATTATTTATAATAAGGCAGCATATTAGATATCAAATGTAATAAGCCATTCAATCTATCTTTGCAAAAATAAAAGAAGAAATAGCTTAAAATTTCCAACAGTGCATTTTGTACATAGAGCAGAGGATCATAAAAAATGTCTGGGTAATAGTAAAACCTTTTTGCATAAACAGTGGTTCTTTTCTCCCTCTACATAAAGCTAAAATAAAACTAAGCTAGAGGGACCAGCTTGCATGAAATGTTATATGTAACCTATGTCTCTGGAATGAAGGCAAGGTAAGAGGAAGTCATTCAGGGTGTGATTTGAGGAAGCTTAATGAAATTGAGAATAAGGAGAAGTTAGGCTTTCAGAACTTATAGAAATAATTAGGAATGTTGCTTAAACTTTTCTGTCAATGGATATTTTCACTAGTTATTAGAAACAATCTTAAGAGTTAAAATTGGACATTGAAGTCTGTTTAAGTAAAGTACTTTGTCAGTCATCCTCGGTTGATGGAAAAATTCTGAGTAAACACTTGGCGTTCATGCATGTTTTTCAAAATTTAGCAACTCGGGAAAATTTTCAAATATGATCAAGTTCAGGGGACCCTAGTAAGAAATAATAGTAAAGAAAACAAGCTTCTCTGTAAGAGAAGCTGAATGGTGGATGTCCAAATATTCTTCAGAGTTAAATAGCATATTCCTGGGGCTGGGGATTTAGCTTAGCTGCATGAGCACCTGCCTTGCAAGTAGGTGGTTGTGAGTTCAATCTGTGGTACCGATTAAAAAAATAAAAAAAGTTTAAAAAATAGCATATTCCTTTTTAAAAGGGCATTTTATTAATATTTTAAAAATAGCACTGAGCAATTAAACATACTTGTGGGGTATAGTGTGGAATCACACTACGTGTGCAATGTGTCATGGCCAGATCACGATAATTGGCATTGTCCATCACCTTAGAAATATGTCATATCTTTGTTTCTTCTCTATTAGAAGTTTGGAGGAGTCAGGTCATTATTGTAGAGCAGTTATCCTAATGTGAAATAAAAATTCCTACTTCTAGAAATAGTGATCTTTTCACTAGTTGTAGTGTGATAAATACAGTGAGACCAACCCCATCTTTGTGCTCATCACTCTTGGAAAGGTGGAAAAAATGTCATATTTTTAAAAATGGGAGAAGTCATTCACTTTTTTACCTTGATTTGCCCTAAATGACAGCTTTTTCACATCAAGATTTATTATTGTTTATAAACAAATCAGTGGTTGGAACTTTTCTCCTCCTGGATGCCTCAAAAAGGGATGAATGAGGAACCACATAAAGACGCTGGAATCAAAGTCAGCGGCTTTGGTATGGTGTGGCATTTTGCTGCCACACAATCACACTGATCCATAGTTCTCAGTGAGAGGCAGCTTTCTGAACTCTTATGTAGATAAACTCTCAGTTGCCAGAATAAACTTCCAGCGACTGATACGGAAGCCAAATGAGTAACAGACCTGCATCACTACTAAAGACACCAAATGGTCTGGAAATTTCCTTGCCTATGGCTTCCGGCATTAATTTCTTCTACAGCTGGGCATTTACCACTGGGGATTCATGTGTGCCGACTGAGAGACAGTCACAGGAAAGATGGTGGCACTGAAGATGCAGGGACGAATAAAGCACAGCTCCTGTGCTCAAGATGCTTGTAGTCTTCTGAGAGGAGACAGTGTGAGGAGGAAAGAAAGAGCTATAAGAAGTTTTCCAGGTTAGGATGGGGGCATAGTGGAAGGATGAGTGAGACAGAAGAAGTCAGAGAATATCTTAGAGAAGTGTGGTCTAAGTCCTGAAGTATGAATAGGGGCTTGTGAGACAGACAGAGGAGGAGGAATACTGTTCATACCCTGAGCTGGCATGCACCCGTGCCCACTATGTGCCAGGAACCTGATAAGCCATCTGTGGGCAGTGTCAGCCCCACTTAATACTCTCAACTGTGCTATAAGACAAACATTATTCTGACCTTAATTCTATGTATAAATAAATGGAATCTCAGGGTGGCTAAATGGTGATGGAGATGACACTCGGAGCAAAAAAACACTCTAAGAAAATAAATTTTAACGTTTTTGAAATTTACAAATGTGCTTGTATATATACACGGAGTTCTTGTGTGTCATTACACACAAGTATTTTTGTACTCCATATTAATTTTCCCAGGTTTGGTCTGATAACTGCAGAGAAAGAAAGTCATTTTTACTCTCTCTGAAAAGAAGCCTTTTTCTGGGACCTGTATTATCACTTAGCAAGCGCATTACCACTCACAACTGTGTGGCTATTGTTTGCTCCCAGATTCAGGTTTCACATCTGAGCCGCCCCAGAGAGTGCCCACTTGGTCAATGAAATATGCAGGGTTCTAGAGTGACTTCCCAGACCCCTTCACAGTCTAGGAAGTTTATATTTGTAATCCCATGGAAAAACTATTGGAATTCTAGAGAGCTCATTCCAGTCTACTACTACCAGTCCGACTCACAGCAAGAAGAAAAGCACTAAAGCATATTCATAATTGTGAGGAGTAAAGGGGGTCCTAAGTCCAACTACGTGATGATTAATCAGAACAAAGGCCTTGACCCCGGACCAAACTCTGGTTTTACTAATTCACGAAGAGGGGAGTGGCTGAAGGATGAGAGGGTGTGAGAGTGGTAGGAAGTATGTGAGCTGGGCTAGGAAAGAGCCCTGAAATCACCTCTGTAATATGCAGAGAGAGGGATATGCAGAAAGAGCAATCTGCACAACAAAATTCAGGGTAAGTAGCTCATGTTTTGGGGTCTGTGTTTCATCTCTAATGTGTAATTTTTTATGATCTGGGAAGTCACAGCCTCTTATCTCTAGTTGCACACAGCATAGAGCATTGATCTCCTTCCCGGCCCACCTCACACGTGCATGGGAGCTACAGAATTGAGTAATACCGACCTGTTCTGTTGCCTTAACTGCAAAGACTATACATCAGCACCTCAGCTAGATGGATTAGCTTTGCTTAAAGCCAGAGGAAGGGATAAGGAAAAGTCCAATCTGTACATATCAGTACATGGGAGTAGGGCCACATTAAGTCAAAATGCAGATGATTGCTCTTCTTTCAAGGACAGTCGTCCAAGTGGTCCTCCATACAATGGTCCCTCAGTACTGAGTTAGAACCCAGTAATGAAGGTTGAATGAACCCATTACCCAGGGCCCTGCATGTGTATACTAACAGCCATTATTTGTGTAGTGCAAAGGGGAAGTTCAAGGTATGATAAAAGCTGGTACAGTGAGGATTTTGCCTCGGATGAGGAGTAAAATCCTATTTTCACAATCACCCCAAGAAACAGCGACAACTGCAGTAGAGCCAGTCAGTAACCATCTGTTCAAGGAAAACCGCTTTCTTTGAGCCCGCAGAGTTCCCTTGCAGCTGTGGATGTACATTGTGCCCGAGGGAGGCACCGTGGCA
The DNA here is from genome assembly GCF_034190915.1 of Cavia porcellus. Taxonomy (NCBI): domain Eukaryota; kingdom Metazoa; phylum Chordata; class Mammalia; order Rodentia; family Caviidae; genus Cavia; species Cavia porcellus. The sequence continues at coordinate 82,915,284 of NW_026947485.1, read as the reverse complement.
GGGATTCGTGCAGACAGCTCCAACCACAACTACTTACCCTTCTCGTCCGTGTGCAGCTTTGGTAGAAATTTATTAGATGTTTAGGACAGAAAATATATCATCCCATACATTAGTTTTTGGAGGAAGGCAGTATTTTAAGTTTTGCTTAGGCTACAATGACTAATGGGAACCTTCAGCTCTTCAAAACAAAAACTGAAGAAAATTCCTATTACATGAGTGGAATGCGGGAACTCTCCCATTACTAAGGTTACTTTATGTTTTTCATAACAGGCTCTTCATTTTACTCAAAGTGAGCTGCAGATAAGTGAAGCTCATTTTAGTACTGATGCTATCTGTAGGGCAGTAAAGTAAAATCTGTATGTTCTAAGGTAAAAATTGTAGAAAGAAATGTTTTCTCTTTTTGAAATTTATTCAACAAATACACTTGGATTTTACATGCTTGTACAACAAATCAGAGCAGTTTATGATGTGTGATAAATCGGAACAAGTCAGAAATGGTCACAAATGTTTCATAATGCCTGTTACTCTTCCATGGTATGGACTAAGCTGTGTACTCCAAATCCGAATGTTGAACATCGCTCTTCTGCATGAAGTGGATGTGAATCTTTTGCATAAAAGCGTTGTTTGTGCTTTGCTTCCAGCTTGTGGCACAACTTGGTGGTAATTGGTTGTATTTATCCCTTCACTTGCTCTGGACATGACATAGCATAGGAATACTGGCTGTATTTAATAATTAATATTATATTAGTAGAAATACCATCCCTACAGAACTACACTGCAGCAAAGAAACATATTGACCACAAACAAAACTAAAGTTCACTTTACAAAATGACAAAATGCAGGCATAAGAAGGAGCACAACTACTCTGGAAAAGAGCAAAATGATCTCCAGTTTCATATGAAAACCTAAATTTAGCCTCGTTGGGTCACATCTTTTTGAGACCTATGGCTAAGGCTAGAAGAGGGAATGTGGGTTTCTAGAGGATTTTATAAATTTCCCTCAGGCTTACCTCAAACAAATTGCCCTATATTAAAAGGACACTTATGCAATGTAAGCAAGCCATCCTTGAGTTCCCAGAAATGCCTCCGGTAACTGCTAGGAACAGCGAGGGCTCACACTGTGACAATCCGGTCGACAGCTACTGGCTTTGAAGCTGGGTTCTATCTGGAACGGCTCTGGAAACTGATGAAATCTGTGAGCACAACAAACACAATGAGGGTGCTTCTCAGGTCTAGGAATGTCCCACACTGTCAAGAATCCAGATCGAGTGTGGTGTAATCAATCGTCACCTCAAGACTGGTTCTGTGAGGTGGCTCTGGAGGTGCACTTAGGACTTGCGGGGCAGCCTCGTTCCCATGAGATGGTTGCTCCTAGGCGTGCGAGTCCTGGGGTGGTTCATGAGACTGATTTTCCTACACTCCCAAGTGACTGCAGGTTTAGAGACTGGAGACTTTTAGGCCTTACTGTCCGAAAGAGGATGGGCATTGTGAAACTTGCTAATTGCATGTTCCTGATAACATTGAAGATAAATTGGTTACTGTTATTTTGGGGTCCTCATAGGTTAACATAGGTTAGGTAAATGTAGAGGTAGTACACCTTATATGCTCCACTTTTAGACATTTCTTAAGTGATCACCATGTTATGTCCACTACTGAGCAGGTATCTGACACAGAGTTTTAGAGTAATAAAAAAGAATGATACAAAAATGAAGACAGAAGACAAACTTTATCCTGCTTTTAGTTACCCCATTGGGCATCTAAGTCTCCAATATGATTTAATTTTTATTAGTGTGAAATAAGTACCCCAAAAATTTCCTTTTGTGTTTCCAGAAAAGTCTGGTCTTACTTATCACTAAGATTTTGAAAAGCAGGCCTTGACCTTTCTGCTTTATTAGCAATGTCTCCAACTCCATCTGACATATTTATTTTGGGCCGCTGTGTACTGATCTTAAAGGGAATACAGCACATTAGGGTTCTTTTCAGTCCAGGAATTGCTGACCTTGTTCTGGCTTCATTGATACCTGTGAGCTCAGGGCAGAGCAAGCTTGCTGGAAATGCACAGCTCCCCAATGTCTCTCCCTAAGAAGGTGGGTCCTGCCATTGAGTTTAATGTTCTGAAATTACTTTTATAAAAATTTTAGTGTCTTTGGCCATGTCTTAGAAGTCAAATTTGGAGACTGTGTAATTCTTAGCAACTCTCAATTTAACAAAAGAACCTATATGGTTCTGAAGGCAAGTATCTCCACACTGATTTCCACAGTGGTTGCACCTGTCTACACTTCTACCAACAGTGCAGAAGGGTTTCTTTTTCCCCACAGCTCCTCCAGCATTAGTTATCAGCTGATTTCTTAATAACAGCCATTCTTTCCAGGATGAGATGGACTCTCAGTGTTTTAATTTGCATCTCTCAAATGACCAGCAATGTTGAACATTTATTTTCAATTTTTGATATTGAACATTTCTTCATGTATTTATTTGTCATTTGTATTTCTTCATCTGAGAAGTGCATCTCAGATGCTCAATTTTGGACTGCGTCTTTGAATTTGGGTTGGTCTGATTGTTTTTAATTCTCTGTATGTTCTAGATATAAGTTCTTTATCTGAGGGACAACTCGAAATAATATTTTCCTATTCTGTGGATTCTCTTTTCACTCTGTTGGTGATTTCTTTTATTGTACAAAAGCTTTTTAATGAGATCCCATTTGTTGATTTTTTGGTAATATTTGCCTTGTAGTCTGGGTTTTGTTGCTGAGGTCTCTGCCTACATCTATGCCTTTGAGATTTCTAGCTACTTTCTCTTCCAGTAAGTTTAGTGTTTCCATTTTAGTATTTGGATCTTTAATCCATTTTGACTTTAGTTTAGTACATGGTGATAGAAATGAGTCTAGTTTTAGTCATCAGCATGTGTAAAGTCAGTTTTTTCCAGCATCTTTTATTAAAAAGAATATCTTTGTCCCAGTGAACATGTTTTACTCCTTTGTCAGTGTGTCCCTTGGAAAACTAGGAGTAGAGGTCCCATTTGATCCATCTGGGGCCCTTCTTGGTATCTTCCCAGAAGAATTAAAAACATTACATCCCCAATATATATGCACCCATGTTTATAAGAACACAAATTGTAATAGCTAAATCTTGGAAACAACTCAAATGCCTATCAACTGAAGAATGTGTAAAAAAGATGCATGTTTTTAAAATATATAATGGGGTACTACTCAGTTATAAAGAAGGACAGACTGGAGACTTTTATGAGTAAATGTTTTCAACTTGAAACCATACTCATAAGTGAAATAAATCAGATCCACACGTGTCAGCGTGGTACTATCTCACTATGAGATACTGAGAAACTGAATGAGTAAATAACACCCAAAATGTAAAATAGATATTGTGAATTGGCAAGAAACTGTTCAAAAGAGAACACAGCCTGTGATGGGGAAAAGGGGAAAGAAAGAAAGGGAAAAAGAAAAAATATATTTATACAGAAGATAGTTCAGATAATTATACAGCTGATTCTCATTAGTTCATTGAAAAGCAAGATTTGTGCTAATATTGCTTGGATAAGCTATCGTGCCTGTGGCTTGTACTCTAAATAACTATGATGAAGACAACAATACTCAATGTGTTAATTATTGTAACTCTCTTACTTATTTTGAAACTCTGTTTTATTGGTATTTTTCCCTTTAAAAAAAAAGGATGCAAATGCAGTTAACAGCAATAGATTCAGTAGAGAAAATTGATAGAGTTGAAATTCAGGTAGCTACTAGCCAAGGATGCACTGTCTTCTCTCATAGTTTTCCTATTTCCTACATTGAATGATTTCCTTCAAGTTTTCCAAATCTAGAGCAACACGGTCAAGCCCTAAGCCTCCTCAAAGGAAAATCAACCATGAACTTTTCTACATTCATCCAATCCCCAGGAAGATGCAGGCATCTGTCCCTATCAAAACAGTCATAAAGCTTAGTTATGGGACCATACCCCTCAGGGCATTTGCAGAGACGAGGGAGGAAACTTGGGAGTAAGAAGAAATATGAAAGTGTTATCAGTTTGCACTTCCCAAGCATCTTGAATGCATGGCTGAAGAACTGATCAGCAAGTAGACTTTGTAAGTGTATTGATATACAGGGACAGGGATTTCTTAGATCCAAACAGCAGCCCTTTATGTTCAAGTTTGTGAAGTCAATAAATGTGAAACTAAGACCGGGGACACAATTATTTGACACAATCTTCAAGAATGTTCTGTGATTATTCACCATGCTAATTTGAAATGCCCTTGCCATCAGAGGATGTCCACCCTGAGAGGAAACTCACACCAAATGAATACAGTGGATTGGGTGGGGTTCTACAGCAGGAGAAAGGAAAAAGAGTATCAAGCAGAACTCCTATGCTTACAGCAGTGAGAGGAGGTAAATCACTGTGTAGAATGTGGCTGAGAACATGAGCTGTGCTTGCGTTACTCAGGCTACTGTGAAGGGCTGTGCCACTGTTTCCACCAAAGAACAAAAAGAAACCATTGAGGAATTTGATTTTGGCTGGAAAAACGGAGATAGCATGTCAGATTTGATTTTTTCTTTTAGAACTCTTTTGTTTTAATGTGAATGGGGTCATGTGAATGTGAAATTTCCTGGAGGATCAGGTGGAAAAGCCAGTGGGACAGCTAGTGAAAGGCCACCACTCAGATGAGGAATGTGAGGACTGGATGGCAGGTGAGGCTCTCAGTGTGGTACAATCCTTCAGGGAGGGTGCAGAGTGTGAGCACAGAGCCTCTGGCTGGCTTTCATTAGCAATTAGTGGTTGAGTGTAGACAAAGATGAATCTAAAAAGAAATAAAGAGGGCAAAATGAAGAAAAGAAAGCTGTTTTCTCTTCCAACAGATTCAAAGTGTTTCTATTTCAACATTTAGATCTTGATCCATTTTTATTTTAGTTTAGTACATGGTGAGAGGCATGAGTCTTGTTTCAATCATGTGCTTGTGGATGGCTAGTTTTCTCAGCACTAGGCATTAATGAAGCTATCTTTTCTCTAGTATAAGATTTTGGCCTCTGTCAAGGATCAGATAGCTGCATGTGCCTGTGGTTGTATTGATAAAAAAAAAACATTAAAAATAAGAAAAAGAAGGAATAGCTAGTGTAATGTGGCTCATTGAAACTGTGGTAATTAATCTTGTTAACTTGATTGACTTGAGAGATCCCTAGGAGATTAATAAAGCACACGTTTGGGTTGTCTGGGTCATGGTGGGGATGGAACCTTGAGGACTATTTCTGTATCTTGTTTCTGGTCACTTTCTTCTTGGGCTTTCCCAGTGCTCCCCTTTCCAGAAGCCATGAGTTAAGCAGCTTCCTTGTGCCACATCCCTCTGCTATGATGTTTCTGTTTTGAAGATAGCTAACCATAATTAAAACCTCTCAAACCATGAGCCAAATAAAGCTTCTCCTTTATAAATTATAGGTATTCTATATTTGGTTCGGACTACTGGTAATGTGATCAATACAAAAACCAAAGGAAAAAATGTACCAAAAAGTAGAGCATGGAGCAATCTTTCTGTGCACACTTTTAAGGAACATGTAATATTAGGGAATGGTTAGGGTGATTAAGATATGAGATACAGAGAATTTTCCTAAAGCTTTGTCTATGAGAGATGGAATAAGAGAAAGAGAAGTAAGTACATTTCCCACTAAAACAAACAGTTTCTAGCTCATGATATTGTAAGTTTCTTCTATCTACCTTGCCTCATAAAAGCACAGAAGATTAGGCTTCTGATCATTACTGAAATGTCTTGGGGTTTAGCTCAAAACATCATTTCTGGTTATAAAATGCCAGTGCAGTCCCACATAAGCAAACTGTCTCATGAATTAGCCCCTCATACCCTTCTGTGCCTTAGTCAGGTTGCTACTGAAAGAATTTCAGAGATGAAAAGATAACATTCTACACCCACCTGCAGGCTTTGGTTTATAATCAAAGACTCAGCTTGGGGAACATCTTAATATGGACAAATTACGTTAATGAAATTATATTGAAAAATAATAGATTCACTTTTTTATGTAAATGATGATAACTATTTTATTTTTCTAATGGCCTATTCCTCTAACTAAAACTGTTTATTTCTTAACACTGATTCACTTATCTTAACACTATGATGCACACAGACTGCCTGAAATATATATTTATTTAGGATTTCTCCATTTCCTCCTTCTCTAAGTCCCCTTTTATATTTACAGAGTCATTGTTATGCTGGTGAAATATCCTAGTCACTTTATTTCTGGGAGTGATAATTTAGCATCTAATGAATGACCAGTCAGGGTGCTGAGAAGAGCAATCAGCGGTACCTGGTGCTTCCGTAAAGATGGACTCAGGATCAGGCTGAGAAGAGACCCTGGAGAGTATATGGAGAAGATAATAAAGATAATGAGTTTTCAAGGAAGATATCAGTGGATGTTAGACATACTTAAAGGAGACACTTGTCATGATAGTGTATTTAATTTGATAAATAATCATAAATGCACTTAAGGCTCTTGTTTATAGTGTCATATTCATTTATGGGCACAGACAATACTATAGTTTTGCAATCTTTTTTCATTTAATCACTGGAGGAACTATGTGAATTGTGCAAATTCCTTAACCTCCCTGAACTTTGGTTTGCAAATTGGTAGCATATGCCATGTTTATAAGGCCTGTAAAAGACTACAAAAACAGATTTCAAAACTAAGCCTGACTTCTGCTTCCAGATAAAATAGACAAACAAGAGCCCTGCTTATTTGCCAATATTAAATGACCAAGAAACATATGTGAATGACTAGTTTTCAAGAGACTGGTTGGATAACCAGCTAAGGTTTATTATGGAATAAAAGTATTATTTTTTACAAATAATACTGGAAATATTAGATATTTACATGTAAAAATGTTGACCCATTTTAAATTCATTTTATGTAGATAAAAGTGAATTAAAAATAGCCATAGATCTAAATAAAAAACCTAAAAAGTATAAACTAGAAGAAAAAGTATAAATTAGAAGAAATTAGAAGAAAAGTATAAATTAGAAGAAAATGTAGGAGAAAAGTTTTGTGACACAGTGAAACAATTTTTACCTCTAGCATAAAATATTATTTACCAAATGTTAAATTATAAGAAAAATTTTTAAATTAAAACTTTAAAAAGTATATATACTTCTTGTATTAAAAAGACACTAGTAAGAAAATGAAAAGGTACATGGAATGATTGCCATCATTATATACTGAGATGACCTACACATCTATTATAATCACTGAAATTAAAAAGACTAATCATACCAATTATTGGCAAGTGTATGGAGGAGCTGAAACTCTCGTACTGTGCTGATGGGGCTGTAATTAACTGTCACAACCATTCTGGCACACGACATACAGTTTCCTCAGAAGTTCACCATTCGTTTCCTAGGTACATTCTCTTTTTTTTCCTTTTCTTTTTTTTGGGGGGGAAGTGGTACCAGGGATCAAACTCATGACCCCTTGCCCTTGCCAGGCAGGCACTTATGTCACTGAGCTAAATCCCTGGCCCTATATCCTCAAGAATAAAGGAAACATATCCATCTCCTTTCATAGAAAAAAAGGGTATCTGTTTTATTTGTAACACTTAAAAATAGAGAGCTACCTGATTATCTATCAGGGCATGAATGCATAAAAAGTCTGTGGTATTCCCATTCAATGGACTAAGCACTCAGCAATGAGTTAACTGGAGATACATTCAACAACAGGAACACGTCTACAAATAATTATGGTGAGTAAAGATGCCAAAATAAAAAGGGACATCTCCTGTGTGATTTGATTTGGAAGACCTCTCAGAAATGCAAAATAATCCACATGCAGCTGATGAGTGCTTGCCAAGGGAGAAGAGATATGGACAGGAAAGAGGGCTGAACTGAGCAGGCACAGATGACTTTGGATCGATGCCGATGCCAACTGTGTTGATTGTGGTGATGGTTTTATGAGTGTCTGCATATGTGAAATCACCAAGTTGTGCACAAAAAGGCTGTGTGATTTATTGAATGCTAAATAAACCTCAGAAGGCTGCTAAGAATAGAAAGAAAAGTAGATGGCATTTGTAACCCTAAGACATTTTAAATATGGCTTCTCAAAGCAGTTATGGTGAGGATGTGAGAGGACAGAGAGTGTTTAACGTTGTGCTTCCCAAGCATAACTGGCAGAAAAAGATTTTCTACAGTAGATGTCACACTTCAAGGAAAACCAGTGATTCCTTGTTTTGAATCCTGGGAATGCTGTGTTCCAATGTCAGTGGGAAAAACCTTCCTCTTACTTAAGAAGAAGGAGCAATGCTGGAGGCTGAACAGGGAAATCCACCTAAGAGCCATATCTGTGAGGAGAATTCTCTTGGAAATATGAGGAAGAGAAGAACATATTTGTGGTGTCATACACCAGTTCATTTTCATTGTCTTTGGAGAAATATAAACAGTCACAACCCTAACAACCTCAAGCCATGACTATGAACCAGAGCAAAGTCATATTAGCTCTGGTTGGGAAAAACAAGAATACTTGCAGATTGCAAGACCAAAGCAACATAATACAACCTTAATATGTAATTAGAGAATTTTTAAAATAAAACAAAAAATATTAAAAACCACAATATGTCATAAAAATTAATCCAGATTGATCAATGCCAAAATCACATTCTAAAAAAAGTTTCTAGAATGTAAATATTAATCACATTTCTGTGAAATTAGACTAAAACATAAATCTCTTATATAAGAAAGAAAAATCAGTCTTCTCCAGACTCCTCCACAACTAGAATTCATACTAGAAGATAAAGTGATGCTGAAAGTCCACAGAGAAAGAGAAAATGTAGCCAGAATGCTATTTATGGTCCCTGTGTCATCCCTATGTCACTCCAGTTATAAAAGCAATGCATATCTCTACATCTCCAACAACTCCAGGACTCTAAACCCAGTGGGTCCAGGGTGTATCTTTGTAGGAGATTCTATGGAGAAAACTTCAGTGGATGAAGAGGTGAATGGAGCAAAGCTGGCAAATTTATTTGACTTAGAAGCATGACCAAAATAAGTGTAGGGAATATAGCTCTAGAATAGCATGCAAATAACCTGTAATCCTGAAAAAGTAGAAATAGATTAAGTTAGGGTGAAAAAATAGGAGGCAGTGTAGAAAGTTGTATATTTGGAAATGAAAAGCTTTTAAGGCAGATTTTGTGGTACAGCTATAAGGAAGCTTAAATGTTTAAGGTTAACCCCTTTAAAAATTGTATAATCCAATAACACCAGGTAATGAGTATGGAGGGAAAACAGTGGAGACATAATGGGAAAAAACCAACAATTTCATTATTGTTTTCAGAATAGAATTTTAGCCTAGTAGTAGCTAAAAACTAGGAGGGTAAATAAAAAGATATAGCCAGTCCAGACACTTGTAATATTTTTTATTGCAGCATCTTTATAAAAACAGAAGATTAGAAATACAGTGGAACCTCAGTTCATGATTCTTTTCATGAGCCTGATGATAGAATTTATTCCACAATTTGGACTGAGTTCCCATACTGTAGCCCAAATATCTGGACATTAGAAGTTCAAAATCACGTAATGAAATTATTGGAAGGCTGAAGCAGCTCTATGTACTTACATGAAATGATCTGTAAGTAACAGAAGCAAGAAAAAATAGCATGTATGGAATGCTACCAACTGGATAAGAAAATTAATCATACACACACACACACACACACACACACACACACACACACTCACTGTACCTGAAAGACAGAGCTCAGGTAGGTGTCTGTGGGGAGGAAACAGTGACCAGGAATCCGGAGTAGGGTGTGTACCTTTTCAGCTGTTTTGACATCTGACTGTCTGCACATTTATTACTTTACAAGACCACAACTAATTTTAAGTTTGTCTTTAGCGAGATGACATTTGGCTAACATAAAAAGAACAGTGATATGGCATGCAATTCAGAGACACCTAGTGCTGTGCCCCCACACTCTCGGTCTAGTTACAAAATATTTTCATCACCCCCAAAGGATCTCTTGCAACCATTGGAAAGTCAGTCTTCATTAGTAATTAGCTCTTAAAGAAAGAGAGAAAAAAGAGGCTCTGATTATAGCCTTTAAAGCTCTTCACAGTCTGTGCAGCCTTGAGATCTTTGCAGCCTCCATGAAACCGCAATCTTACATCCTCTGTTGAGTCACCATGTGTGTCTCCTCATCCTCGTCTTTGCACTTGCTACTTTCTTTGCTTGTAACCCTGTGCGCTCTGTCTTTGGCTCATCTCACTCTTGGCTCATCTTGAAGTTTCCCTAACACCCAACCCAGAGCTGCTGTCCAGAGTAGGCAGTTCTCCCATAGCTACTGAGATCACGCAGCTGGTTAGTGGTGTGACTGGGACTGAGACCCAGAAAGTTCACAGTGAAGGCTGTGTTTTCAGTAACTCAGTCTGCTGGCCAATAGACTAACATCTAAATTTTAGTCAGCCCACACCTACAGTAATAGAAGAAATGCTTCGTAAATACAGAGTTAGTTCTCCAACATACACACTGAAGAACACACCAGTGTGACTGAAAAATAGTGTGATGCTTACCTTTTTAAAAACTATTGCTGTCAGAGACAATTTGCCATGAATCTTCCTTTCTTTGTTTTTTTTTTTATTTTAAAGAGATTAAGACAAAACAGAACATAACAAATCAGATCAGAACAGTACAATGTAAGCAACACGGAATTTCACTGGAAGACAACCGGTAATTAACAGTAATTACCACAATGTCTCTTTCTTTGAAATAGTTGAGTTAACTTCATATACAATAGTATCAAACATAATAAAATAGTATAAAAACATTCAAAAGAATGAGAGTATCACAGGGCATTGAGAACCAAATAACAGAAAACAAAATGGCTACTATATTATCTCATTTTCCACAGAAAATTCATTTATACTTTCACACGTAATACAATCCAATAAGGTACAACATGATAGAGCCAATGGAAACAGAAGAGCAAAAGCATGGTAGGATTTCATAGTAAGATGATATTACACCTTTAATGGCTATTATGATGACTTGTTTTCCTCAAATTAGCAGTTCATACCATCACAGTTCGTAAAATCAAACAAACAAGGGCAAACCCATTACAACTAACTAATGCGATCATTATAAGATTTCAAAACAATGTAATGGGGAATCATGATTACCCTAAACTCTCACTATTTCTTAAACTAGGGAGACTATATGGTATTTATACATGTGAGTTTCATTTATTTCGCTTATAAGTATGGTCTCAAGTTGCACCCATTTATTAGTAAATATCTCAATGTGATCATTCTTTATAGCTAAGAAGTACACCATTGTATAAAAAATACCACAACTTTTTTATCCATTCCTCAGTTGATGTACACTTAGGTTGTTTCCAAGATCTGGCTATTACAAATTGTGCTGCTATAAACATGGGTGCATATATATCACTGTGGTATGATGTTTTCAGTTCTTCTGGGAATACTCCCAGAACTGGAATAGCTGGGTAAAACGGGACCTCCAACCCTAGATTTTGAGGAATCTCCAGACTGACTTCCAAAGTGGTTGCACCAGTCTACAATCCCACCAACAGTGCAGGAGAGTTCTTTTTTCCCCACAGCCTCTCCAGCATTTGTTGTTGGTAGTTTTCTTGATCCTGGCCATTCTTTCTGGAGTGAGATGGAATCTCAGTGTTGTTTTAATTTACATTTCTCTAATGACTAATGATGATGAACATTTTTTCATGTATTTATTTGCCATTTGTATTTCTTCATCTGAGAACTGTGTATTCATCTCAGGTGCCCATTTTTGGATTGCCCCTTTGAATTTCGGGGATATGTTTGTTTTTTTTTAAATTCTTTATATGTTTTAGACAGAAGTCCTTTGTCTGAGGGAGAGTTCACTAAGATTTTTTTCCCATTTTGTAGGTTTTCTTTTCACTATGTTGGAGATTTCTTTTGACATGTAGAAACTTTTTAATAAGAGGTTACTTCCCAGTTATTGATTCTGGGAAGTATTTCCCGTGCAGCTTGATTCTTGTTCATGAATTCTGTACCTACCCCAATGTCTTCAAGATTTTTATCTACTTTGTCTTCCAACAGATTTAGTATTTCAGTTTTAATATTCAGATCTTTGATCCAATTTTAGTTTAGTACATGGTGATAGGCATGGGTCTAGTTTTAGTTTTTGGCATATGGAGAGACATTTTTTCCAGCACCATATATTAAAGAGACTGTCATTTTTCCAGTGAACATGTTTGGCCTCTTTATGAAATATAAGGTGGATGAGTGTGTTGGTAGTTGTGGTTGTATCTTCTAATGTATTCCATTGATCTTCAGGTCTGTGTTTATTCCAGTACCATGCTGATTTTATTACAGTAGTCTGTAGTATAATTTCAAGTCAGAGATTGTTATGCCTCCTGCCTTGCCTTTGCTGCCTATTGCTATTCTAGGTCTCTTCTGGTTCCAGATGAATTTTAAGAGTTATTTCTCTAGGTCTATGAAGTATATTGATGGTATTTTCATTGAAATTGCATTGAATCTGTACAACAGTTTTGGGAGAATGGCCATTTTCACAATATTTATTCTCCCTATACATGAACAAGGGATGTCTTTCCGTTATCTGAGATTATCTTCGATTTCTTTTTCAGGGTATTATAGTTTTCCCTGTATAGATCTTTTACTCCTTTTGTAAGATTAATTCCTAAGTGTTTCATTTTTTTGGATACTAGTGTGAAGACTGTGGCTTCTCTTATTTCTCTTTCCATGTTGTTAGTGCATAGAAATGCTATTGATTTTTGAACATTGAATTTGTATCCAGCCAACATTGCTGAATTTATTATACCTTGGAGTCTTTCAATGGAATTTTGGGGGTCTTCTATGAACAGTAACATGTCATCTGCAAATAATAATATTTAACTTCCTCTTTTACCATCTTTACTCATTTTATTTCTCTGTCTTGTCTAATTGCTCTGGCTAGTATTTCCAGGAGTATATTGAATAAGAGTGGTGATAAGGGACATCCTTTTCTTGTACCTGATTTTAAGGTAAAGGCTTTTAGTTTTTGGCCAGTATGATACTGGCTGTTGGTTTGTCATAGATGGCCTTTATTATATTGAGGAAAAGACCATCTATTCCAATTTTCTGTAAGGTTCTTATCATAAATGAGTGTTGGAACTTATCAAAAGCTTTTTCTGCATATATTGAGATGATCATGTGATTCTTACTTTTGGCTTTATTGATATGTTGGATTAAATTTATTGATTTATGTATGTTGAACCATCCTAGCATGCCTGGGATGAATCCCACTTGGTCATGATGTATAATCTTCTTGATGATTTGCTGCATCCTATTTGCCAATATTTTATTGAGGATTTCTGCATCTCTGTTCATTAGGGACAATGGCCTGTAGGTTAGTTGGGTCTTTCTCACGTTTTGGTACTAGAGTTATATTTGCTTCCAGGAATGACTTAGAAAGAATTGCTTCTCTTTCAATTTCATTGAAGAGTTTGAGAAATGTCAGAATTAAGTCTTCTTTGTATTTCTTATAAAATTCCACAGTGAATCCATCTAGGCCTGGGCTCTTCCTTGTAGATAAGGGCTTAGTTGCATTTTCAATTTCCTTAATAGAAATTGGGTTATTCAGGAGTTTTACATCTTCTTGACCCAGCTTTGATACTTTATGTGTGTCTTGGAATCTGTCCATTTCTTCTGTGTTATTGGACCTATAGGAGTAGAGGTTTTTGAAATAGGTGTTGATGATCTTCTATATTTCTACAGTCTGTAGTGATTTCACCTTTTTCATCCCTTATTGCATGAATTTGAGCTTTTTATTTCCTTTTTTTAGTTAGGTTGGCTAGTGGCTTACTAATTTTATTTATTGTTTCAAAGAACAAAATCTTTGATTCATTGATTCTTTGGATTGTTTTGTTAGTATCTATTGCATTAATTTCTGCTCTGATTTTTATAATTTCCTCTTTTCTTTTGGCTTTGGACTTGACTTGCTTTTCTTTTTCTGGATGTTTGAGGTGTAGCATCAGATTATTAATTTGTATTTGTTCTGTTTACCTGATGTGAGAACTCAGTGCAATAAATTTTCCCTGAGGACTGCTTTCATTGCATCCCACAAGTTCCAGTAAGTTATATTTGTATTTTCATTTCTTTGTAGATATTGTTTAATTTCTTCTTTAATTTCCCCTGTGACTCACCAATTGCTCAAAAGTGTATTATTCAATTTCCGTGTGTTTGAGGGGTTTACCCAGTTACTTTTATCATTAATTTCTAGTTTCATGGGAGTATGATAAGATAACATGCATGCGATAATTTGAACTCTTTTACGTGTATTTAAATATGTTCTCTGAACTAATATATGGTCTATTTTAGAGAATATCCCATGTACCGCTGAGAAGAATGTATATTCTGATGTTGTTGGATGGAACACTCTGTGTATGTCTATCAAGTCCATTTGTTCACAAGTGTGATTTAGTTCTGTTATTTCTTTGCTGATTTTCTGTCTGGTTGATCTGTCCCTTGGTGTTAATGGTGTGTTAAGGTCTCCTGTTATAACTGTGGTATTGTTTATACGATTTTTTTCATTTCTATTAATACTTGCTTTGTATAACTGGGCACTCTGGAATTTGGTGCATATATATTTAAGATTGTTATGTCTTCCTGTTGAAGTTTTTCCCTAACCAGTATGTAATGACCTTCTTTATCTCTTAGGATCATTCTTGGTTTGAAGTTCACATTTTCTGCAAACAGAATATCTACCCCTGCTTTTTTGGGTGGAGGGGGTTCCTGTTGCATGTAGTATTGTTTTCCATCCTATGACTATCAGTCTGTGAGTTTCCTTTTGGGTTAGATGGGTTTCTTGTAGACAGTATATGGTTGGATGTTGTTTCTTGATCCATTCTGCCAGTCTGTTTCTTTTAATTGGTGTATTGATACCATTTACATTAATGTTTATAACTGTTATATATTGGTTTATTGCTGACATGTTATGTTTTTGCTGTTGCATCTTTATCTTTCCATTCTTTCTAATTGTCTGCCTTGTTTAGTGGTATTTTCCTATGTGTATCTAAATGTCTTTCATTATTCTTTGCAGGGTTGGCTTGGTGATCATGAAGTTCTTTGGCTGTTCCTTGTCATGGAAGTATCTTATTTCTCGATCATTCTGAAGGACAGTTTTTCAGGGTATGCCAGTCTAGGTTGGAAATCATTTTCCTTTAGGATCTGAAATACTTCACTTCATGCTCTTCTTGACTTCATTGTTTGTGTTGAGAAGTCTGATGTAATTCTGATAGACTTTCCTTTATAGGTGATCTGTCTCTTCTCTCTAACAGCTTTTAATATTCTATTTTTATGCTGGATTTCTGGGATGGTGATTATTATATGTTTGGGTGCAGTTTTGTTTTGCTTATGGCTATTTGGAATTCTATATGCTTCACTAATCCCAATGTCAGTTTCCGTTCTCATTTTTGGAAAATTTTCACTTATTACTTCTGTGAATAGCCTCTTGATATTATTTGTGTTGTCCCCTTCTTTTCGTTTATCCCTATCAATATTATGTTGTTTTTCTTTGCATCATCTTGCAGCTGTTGGACTGTTATTTCCTGATTCCTTGTTATTTTTAAGATATCTTTCCTGTTCACTAGATGTAATCTTGTCTTTGAGATCTGAAATTCTATCTTCACTTTCGTTGAAGCAGTTTTGACAACTGTCAATGGAATTTATGATTTCCTGTATATCTCTTTGAATCTGTGTTATGTATTCTGTTTGTTTCATATATTGTTCATCCAGGGACTCTATCTCTTTGTATTTTGTATTTTTCCTCTAATTTTTTAACTGCATTTTTCTTTAGATGTGTTCAGCATCTCTTTCATTATTTTTGTCATTTCTTCTTTTACCTGGGAGATTATTTCTAGTTTGAATTCCTTTATAGCTTCTTGGAGTTGCTTCTTTATTTCAGTTACTATTATTTCAGGTGTATGGCATATATTTTCTTCTATGTACATGGCTCCTAGGCTTTCTTTCGATGGGCTGGCTGTTTGAGATTGCATTTTGGTCTTTCATTTTGTCATTTTTCTGTATTTCTATGTTTCAAGTGTTGTTCCAAGGCTTCACCTGGGGGTGTTGGAAATTGTTTCCTATGTCCTGGGCTCCTGAGTCTCCTCTGGTAGCTTATCTCCCTCCTTGTGCAGCAATGCCCCCAGATTAAAAGAAGGTTACCAGGGGAGGCTGAGGCAGGCTTAAAGCCTCGTCAAGCCACGGACCTTCTAGCAGCAAAGCTCCCCGGACTGCAAGAAGGCCACCAGACAAAGTCCAGGCAGGCCAGAATCCTGCGAAGCCCAGTCTAATATGGTCACAAGCTGGTTGGGTCCCTGATCACCCAGAGCAAGGATTTCAAACTCTCCCTGGGATTGGTTGTTGTGCTGGCATCCAGCTCCTTGGTGGCAAAGCTCCCCGGGGTGAAAGAATGTCACCTGCATGGCCTAGATAGGCCTCAAACCTTCTCCACAGCACAGCTCCCTCCTCCAGACAGAAGCAGCGGCTACGGTGCTCCCTGGATCCAGAGAAGGTCGCTGGCAAGGCCTGAACAGACCTCCACAAGGCAGCTCCCTCCTTCCAAGGCTGGCTGGGGCAGTGGCACTCCATGGACCGAGACATGCTCATTGGTAAGACCCGAGCACGCTTCTACAGGGCAGCTCCTTCCTCCTGAGCTAATCTTCCTCTCTTTGAACATGCTTATCCCATGTTCAAAGAGCCATTTTCTGAAGGAATTCTGGAAATTCTCTTTTGTGACTGTTTTTAGTTCTTTTGTTTGGCTGTATTGATGCCCTGAATCAATTCAGATTATCTCCCTTTCATGGCCATTTTGCCTGGAGTTACACAGTGCCGGCTCTGGTGAGTAAATGGGTTGAGGACATAGTGTCCTGTTTTTATTTGCTAGGAATTGCTAAAAATGGCTGATCAACAAACTGTGATCACAAAATATTGCAGCTGTTTAAGTTAAAAAAAAACTACAGTAAAAGACACTCTAATTTATCTCTTTCACACTGCTTCAGATGCACACTTTAGCTTTGAACATATTTATTTCATCATTCTTGGAATATGTCTTTTTCAGGATTAAGTTTTAAAAATATTTATCATCCCCTATATTTTTTGATTACTCTTTGTATAATGTTCTTTATACTTCGAAGCATCAGGTACTACTACCCCAAAAGAAGCCTTCACACCAGGTGAATAAGCCTGAGCATAAATGAGCATTTGGGAAATTAAAGTGAAAACTAACCAGCCAGTCCTATGATGTGGCAAATGAAAGGGCAGAACACAGACCTCCTACAAATTATGTGTGTAACTGGGAGAATTTTAAGAGATGCTACATACAGATCTCGAAGCAGTCATAAGATGTTGTTTAATATATGCTCCACAGTTTGGTGCATGAGAAAGTAAAAAACAGAAAATTGCACAAATAAGCCAAACTTATAGTGTTGGTGGGAAGTTTCTTTGGTATTGTGGTCATGAACAAATCATTTCAGATTTTATGCCTGTGAGTTGCATTCCAGGTGTTTAAAAAGACTTTGATGAGGGCAGAAGATCTGGTTTCACTGGCACTGAAGCTTTCTGTTAGTTGGGTGTGTAAGCTCTCACATAAGCAATGCCATGGACTTTGTGCCTTTTAGAAAGCGGAGTCCATGGCTACTTTTCCTATAAAACAGGCTGTCATGGTGCAATTAGTGGAGATGTAGATTTTACCCTCTTTATGACAGCTTGTGCCATTGAAATGAAGAGACAGCAATGACTGCAAAAATAGGATGTCTTTGGTAGTCTGATTATTACACTCTGTCAACTTATGAATTTTTTCCCACAAGATTGTTTGCTATACTTCATGTAGATATTAATATTGCCATCAAATATCCCTTAGAGGGAATTTAAGAAGGTTTATATTAACATAGCTAAATGGATATTTCAGTGAATTCATGAGCTGCCAAAACTGCGCAGCCATTTAATTGAGAGTTTTGTGTGATGGCTTCAGTTTCAGTGTAGCACATTAGAGTTAACAAAGAGATCCAGCTTACAAGGCAGTGTCTGGGACTTGGGAGCCAGGAGTCGACAGCAGCATCAGAAATGGTTTAAGAGAGCACTGTGACTTTTACTTTAAAGGCACATTTTTTTCTCTTGGTAACAGCTTTAATTTCTACTTTATGTCATGTTAAGCTTCAATCAAAAGTCTTTTTTGCTATGAAGAATTTAGTATTTAGCTGAAATTTATTGGTAAGGGAAAAATTATCTTTTGTTTAGTTACTGTTATGGGTTAGACCTAGACTGTCCCCTAAAAGTTGGCCAGTTCAGAGCTGGGAGCTGGGGAGGTGATTGGCTGATGGTGGGGGGATATCGATCTTGGGTTGACCTATTGATGAGTTCATTCCTGAATATACTCTTAGGAGGTGCAGCCTTGTTGGAAGAAGTGTGTCATGTGGGTGTCCCTTTGGAGGGTGAATCTTCCTCCCTGGCTCTTTCCTTCATTCTCTACTTCCTGGCTGCCATGAGAAGGGTTGGTTTCCTCCACTTTCCCTTCTTACCACTCTAGTTCTGCCTTACAGCCTGGACTAAATCCCCCAAATCGTGAGTCAAGTTAAACTTCTCCTTCTTTGGATTGTGGGAGCCAGGCACTGTGTCCTAGCCATGGGAATGCTAATATGGTAATGATGATGATGACAATGACTGCTATTTATTAAGTAGTCACCATACCCTAGACACCATTCTGGTGCTTTACCTGTGCTACTTGGTTTTCACTGTCCTTACCACCTTATGAGTAATATCACTATGCCTTTTTTATAGATGTGTTCTTTAAATTAAGTTAAAGCACTTGGTTAAGGTCCCACAACTAATAAGGCATATAATCATTGTATCCACTACATTTATTCACTTTCCGATTACAGAATACTTGCCTCGAATCCTAGGAAAGTATTATTTTCATTTGACTTTCACAGTAAATGAAGTTAGTCTCATTACTTTATTAAGGTAACTGAGGTTTATAGAAATTAAACAAGTTGCTCATAGTCACTTGATAAACTTACCTAATTTTAAACACAATAAGGAAATTCAAATATCAACAGATTAAAGAATGTTTAACTTTGGTTATTTTCCGAATGTCAAAATTTTTTATTTATTCTTATAACATTGACTTCATGAATCAGCTCAGCTACCATGATGCTCATTAGATGGACTTGGGTCCTGTTAAAGAGTTTTCTCATCTTTAGGGTTAGATAATAATTGTTACTTTAGAGAAATTTTGCTATCCTGATTTATCTACACCATGAAAAGAACATTATGTCCTGAATTTAATAGCATGAACTTGTATGTGAAATGCAATTTTTTATGTGATTCATCTTCAAGTTGTTTTTGAAAAGTGTATGTCTTTGTTTCAATAATAAAACAGTAAGTTTTGATGTTATATTACTTACAAGGATGTTTTGTCCTGATTGCTGTGGAATTGGAAGATTTTTTTTCTGAGAGAAATTTCTATAGGGAAGATTTTATTGCATATTTCCAGTAGTCTTGTAGTAATAATAAAGTACTTGACTTTCATTCTTTAATGAGCTATTTAACTATCTAACCCTCACTGTAATCAGGGAATAGATATTATATATAATTTATTAATGCACAGAAACTGAGGAGCAATTTGGAAGTCAGAAGTTCCCAGACATAATTGTCTAAAGTTATATAGTGAGCAAGTGACCTACACACAGCATTCTGGACACAGCGATTAAACGAGCAGCACTCAAATGATAAGAGAGAGGGCTACTCAGTGCTAGAAGTGGAAGCATGGCTGGAAGACTGAGGGTTTGTAGTTGTCATATGAGGACATGATGGAAAATAAACATCATGTAGTGTTATGTATGTGGCACATGTGTGCATGCGTGCATGCATGTGTGCATGAACAGATGAAAGGGTTCTCTTTCTGCCTTATGAAGAGAAGTGCTGAGAGAGAATATAAAACACGGAAGGGAAAGCTTTAGAAGATAGGAAATATTCCTCTTTATAATGGAAGCTATCAGAATCACAGTTGCCTCTCTTACCAGCACTGACCATGGAGTGCACATTTCTTCAGCAGGGATGAGAACTGTGATGCTCAGGATGTGATATGTGTATGTACCAGTTGCTCATGAGGGGTGTAATCACTATGCACTGCAAATGTATACCAGTAAAGATTTTTTAAAAGGGCATGATAATTTTATTCTTCTAGTGTCACTGTGAGTTGTTGATGATAAAATATGGGCAAAATTCTCAGAGAGTATTCATGAAGCTCTTGCATTATCCTGTTGCTCTTTTTTATTTTAGAAACAATACAGCAACCAAAAAAGGATAGAAATGATAATAGAGAATTTCAAACAAAATAATAGGAAAGTAACACTAATTAACAAATTAATTAACAAATTAATTGCAAATTGTTATCTGCAAAGTAGTTGTTCAGATTACAAAATTCATGCATAAAAATGATCAAACAATGAAAGCACAGACTATTACTTTGATGAACTAACGGAGATTAGTAATATGCTGCTATTCTAAGCAAAAAAAATTAAGAGAACAGCATTGTCGTCAGATAGTCATTGCTCAATGAGCTAATGAGGTAGATAAATTAAATACATTATTTTGAGATATTGGCAAATTTTTAAAAATTGACAATGTCAATCTGAACTGGCTGGAAGGGTCACTTTTCCTCAAGAGTTTATGGTTTTGGTCAGGGGACATACTTAAAGGTATTGGTGTCACTTGGAAAGTATTAAGATTTGAGCATTAGATCAACATTAGTTTAGGTAAATTGTAAGATTCTTTATAACTCCCAGGGTCTGTGATTACCCAACTGTGTGACCTCCAAAATTAGGTATTTTAAAAATCACTAAAATTAAGTGAAGTTATAGTCTTCATACAGATTTTATCTTAGTTACAATAAAAGCAAAAATCACTACTCAGTAAAAACAAATTTTTCCATTGATTACCCATGGGCCCAGGGCCACCTTCTTTCAGAAAAATGTGTGGCAAATAAAAGAAAATCTTATTTTATAGAGTATTTGGAAATAATGTCTTATCACAAATATTTGGGAGGGTGTTTGTGGAAACTTACAAAAGTTGTCAGCTTTAGAGATGATACAAGTGGAACATACATATAAATTAAATATGAGAATTAGCAAAAACCTAAAGGTTGTCATATTGCAATTCCATATTTGCTTGTATGATTCCCTTCCCAAAGAATGCAAATGCTTTCTGTCAAGATCCAGAGAGTAAATGCTTACTTCAGGCTCTGTGGCACGCATGTTCTTGGTATCCATGAGTCTGCTGCATGGTTGCAGCTTTAAGGCAGCCACAAATAACACACCAATGATGGAGCACAGTGGTATCCCAGTAGAACTTTTAAGGCAGTGACTGGGTTTAGAGGGCAGGCCAAACATTATTTCCCTACCTTGCACCACAAAAAAAAGTAGACCTGATGGATCATTGACTTAAAAGTGTGTGGTAGAAAATCCCAAAACTCTTAAGACAAAATACAGGGGCAGATTGGCAGTATTTTGCTTTGCTACAGATTCTTACATTTAACATAAGAAACAACAGCGATAATCATAACAAACCTTAGATGCATTGATGGAGATTTCAAGAAAGTAAAAAGTTAACTGACACATGAGATAGCATATTTGCAAATCATTTGTGTTAGGGGTTATATCCATAAAGAGATTTTGCAAATAGTACGAGAGAGTAGGTAAAATATTGACAAAGTTATCTCTCTAAAGAAGATATACAAATGGACAATGTGTACTTTAAAGGATGCTCAGTATGATCAGTCATTAGCGAAATGCAAATCAAAACTATAACACCTCATTTCCTGTGCACTAAAATGGTCACAACTATGTTGAAGAGCATTGAAGCTGAACACATGTGCAGGGTTGTGGCATGGCCTGGCATAGCTGAACTGAGAATGAGGAGATACCTCAGGTGGCAAAATAGGCCTCAGCTGAGGCTACCTGGAGCATTTCTGGATAGTTTTCCTTAATTAGCATTGTCTGTTGCTCTGAGGGGTCCTTGAACCGCTCCTAACCCCTGTTTAGGTTTCCTCCATTGTCCACTCAACTCCTTGTTTGTTCTGATTAAATCACTTTCCTCTGTAGTCTCACATTCTACTTGATCAGAAGACCAGGGACTCATTGAGTATCTTAGGATGATGCAAGAAGAGGTTCTTTTATGTCCTGGGTCCCCACTGACCTTGAAGGGCTGGGGCCAAAATATTGGCTATCCTTTTAGCCCATCTCTCTCTCTAACTTTTGGTCTCTAAATGTCAGCTCTTGAACAACCAAAAGAAAAGACTGATAACAATACATTATATTAGAGGCAGTATTACTATTTTATCTAAACATGAAGCGCATTAGAACATTAAATGATATCTATTTCCTACTATCTAGGTATATTTTAAGATTTGAATACATATAGTATTAATAGTTACATATTTTACATAGCAAATCAGGAATTAAAACCATACATAATATTGTATCATGACAGTCATAACACTGTCATGGTAATCAGAATTCCCGTTTTGACATAGAATATCCTTTTTAGTCAATCATCTAATACACCAGAAGTTTCTATCCAACTCATTGACTTTAGTGGAATGTGAATCTCACAAGTCTTTGGTATTAGCAGAAGTCTGAACAGGAAACAGAAGCCTATTACTCTAAGTAATCCCTGTTTTACAACCTGGGAGACCTACACATCCAGAACCATGAATATATCCAACACATCACGAAGCTGACAGCAATCAACTCTCAGTGCCATAGGAAATCTTTGCACAGGCATTTTCAAGCCAAAAACGTTTTATATTATTTCTTTTGGATAATTATCAATGTGAATATATAACAAACATTTTATAACTTTTAGTTGGGGCATCTCTTACAAAGCCATTGGGGTTTCTGACCAATAAACAAGAAGTGGTTAAAAACATTACCAGGCAGTTGCTTTCTTATTTATCGATCAGAGTCCTGTCCAACAATACCCACCCCAAGGAGTTTTGTTACTCATCCTAACAATATTATTGTCCTTTTCTAAATAATGAGACTTTCAAATTCATGATAAATAACACATTACGCTTATATACCCAATGTTTGTGTCATTTGGACCAGCTGGCAACCAAGGTTGCCATGCCAAGAAGACATGATTTGTAATCTATAACCCAGATTTTTGATCAAATGACCCAAAAATGGAAAAAGAGAAAAATTATTAAGTTCAAAATTAAAGAAACAGCTGTTCACAGAGCAGACAAATGGATAAACATAGACACACAATCTGTACATATTCAAACAAACCTAGAAACAAGCGCACATCTTGTCAGGGTCTGTGAGAACCCTGGTTATATACTCATACCACGCCCCTTTGCTAACCTAGCTCATCTCCTACTGCTCTCAGGGCATTTCTCAAGTGTTCCATGCCACTTGGGCACTCTTATATGGATACTTGAGCTTCTTGCTCCACACGTGTGAATGATCACTAGCTCAGCAACTCCTAGGAACTGCTTACAGACTGGACAAACAGATAACAGATACACAGATAGACTGACAAACATCTTACAAAATCAGAGTGCACTCCTCAAGCATATCCTTAACCAAACTGAATTACAATAGCTTCTTGCAAATTTAGAATTTACAACTATAAATTGGGCAGTCGGGTTTGTGCTAGGCTAATTAACAGAGATCTCATATAAAAGGGTCCAAGGTGGCCAGGCTTGTTTCAGGAAGTGGCGAAACTGTGGAATTAGAGTGTGCAGCCTGTGGTGCCAACTCATTCTGGTCAGGGCTCACACAAAGAGCAGGAATCCACACAGGGCCTGTTGGGGATAAGATGGAGCTATACCCTCTTCCCCAGGTCAGCAGGGGCGCTGGACCCTGCCAGCCAGGCTCTGTGGGCATTTTATAAAATACAAAGGACTTTGGCAGGGGTTCTTCTCAGTGAAAATGCACTTGAACCGGTGAAGAAGAAAGCCTTGTTGGGGAAGACAGTGATTCAAAGTCAGTAGCATCATGGGAGAATAGAAGAAACCTGTAAAGCAGGTTTAATCGCTTAAATCGCTTAAAAAGAAGAGTTTTGAGTGTATGATGAGCTTGTTCAATGATAGCTTGACCAGTGGGAATAAGGGGATCCCAGTTACATGATGAATTTGCCATGTGGAACAAAAGGAAGTAAAGCCTGTGATGTATGGGCTGGACCATTGTCATTTTAAGGGAGAAAAGTACACCCATGACCGCAAACATGGCTAGGAGATGTTGAATTACATGTCGAGTAGATTTGCCACACAGGGACGAAGCCCAAATGAAGCCAGAAAAGGGACCAATAAAAACATAAAGAAATGAAAAAGGTTTTAAGGAGGAACAGTGTGTGATGTCTGTTTGCCAAAGGTCATTGAAGAAGCGTCCATGAGGGTTGAAGCATCCAAGGGAAAAGAGTGAGGTGTGGCCGCACAGCGTGAACAGGCAGAAATAGCTTTAGCTTCAGGAAGGAGAATAAGAAACAATGCAAGGAATGAGCAGATTGGTGAAAAAGATGCAGCGTTCTTTAGCGTTATCAAAAAGAAGATAAAGAATACACAGTGCTTGATAAGCAATAGCATTACCTTTTAAAAAGCTGGGCGGGGCTGATGACTAGTGATGTGTAAAAGAAAAAGAGGGGCATGAGGAGCAGAAAGAGGAGCATGTAAATGTAAGAAAAATGAGACCTTAAGTGTGGATCTATTGCCATAGGAGAGATAACAGCAGAAGATAGTTGTAGGACAACATTATGTACATATAGAGTCAATAACCAAGCTAAGACCTTGGGATGAAAAATCTTGCAAAGCAAGGATAACAGCGGACTGCTCACTACATTGAACAGAGGTTTGTTGTAGAGAATACAGACGTTTCCAAGTATTTTCAACAAAGTGTGTTGCAACTCTACAATGCAGGGGACCCATCAGTGAAGACAGGGAGGGCACCTTTTAAAGGGGTACAAACCAAAGGAGTTTGAAAAGAGAAGTGGGGTAAACAGTGACAAACGAGGATCACGGGGCATATGGAAAAAAAAATGGAACCAATATAGACCACCAAGGTGACCTGCAGAGAAACAGTAGAGGACAGCAAAAAGGAAGAGTCAGCCTTGGTAGTGGTGAAGACAGTATCAATTAAATCAAGTCCAGGGAGTAAGGGTACTCCAGCACCTCCGGGAGACAAGAGAGGAAACAACACTGACAATGGGCATAAAGCATTGCCAAGTGAGTGGGGTAAATGCAGCCATTCAACAATAAATGCCTTGCTGCTCTGGATGGCAACTAGAGCCCCCATGGGCAAAGGGGCTGAGTGAAAAATGAGCAAGGAGAGCAGACAGTCCTTCGGGACTGGATCCACCACAGCTGCGGTGAGTGTGTGAGCGGTGCTCTGAAGGGCCTGCTGTAGACATGGAGAGTCAGAGGCCACATCAGCAGGGTGTGTGACCCCGTAAGCATCCTACAGAGGTAATTGTTGAATGGTCGAAGGAAAACAGGCCCTTGTCCAATTAAGGTGGCCTAGAAATTGTTGTAGTTTAGAAAGGGAAGCTGGGAAGCTAATGCACAAGGTAGGCAAGGCAAGCAAGATAGGCCACAGCTGAGGCCACCTGGAGACTTTCTGGGTAGTTTTCCTTAATTAACATCCTCTGTGGCTCTCAAGGGTCCTTGAACCCCTCCCAAGATCCTGTTCAATTTTCCTCCATTGTCCACTCAGCTCCTTGTTTGTTCTGATTAAATACTGTCTGCCCAGCATCATTCAGCTGTCCATCTAGCAGAGTTAGGAGCTCCGCTGAGGTCTGAAGGATCATGTCTTGTGTTTCATTTCTTTGAGTCTTCACTGTGCACTCATTTGGGGGACTGGGGTTCTAGACACAGACTCCAAAAGCTTGGCACTTGTACAGGGACTCTGCAGTGGAGACATCTGCTGTGGAGGATAACTTACCTTTGCTGTATTCCTGGGGTGGAACATGGCTGAGACATGCTTCTATTTCATCTTACCTCATTTTCTTCTGAAAATCCCTTCATTAGGTAAGTCATGGGGAGTTCTCTGTCTGCAGTGCAGCAGACCCACAAAGCAGAACTGCTTTTCCTTCTCCGAAAGGTGGGCCATGTTACCTCTGAGGATGGTGTGGTGAAACTTTAGTTGGAAACTCATGATCAGTGCCCTTGGTATCCTGAGGGAGGTCTGCTCATTGTGGAGGATTGAGACGAGACAGATACACTGCTACATGAGGAGCCTGGAGCTCCTAGCTCTGTCTTGTGCACCTGAGATATTAACTGGGATGTTGTGACAACATTTGGCAGGCAGGCAGATGGAACACCGCATGGTTGGCCTCCTGGTTATCCTGGGGGCACCGCTTCTGCAGCTTCTGTACTTCCCTCATGTGCTTTTGTCCCCTCACTGCTGCCACTGCAAGATATAATCCCTGTAAAACCTCTGGGCAACTCTCCACTGGTTCTATTTCCCATGCAAAAGCTGGCCCAAAAAACTTAACAACATGGGGAATTAATTGCTTGTCCTGCTTCAAAAGCTTGCAATACTGTGTTTAAAGAGTTAAAAAAAAAAAAGCTGTTAAAGAATACAGACTTAAAAGTACTTTTGTAATTGGCATTACTGAGGGTATCAATCACAGTTATGTAATGGCCCCTTTCAATTGGAAAGCTTTAGTGTGTACTATTGTTACTCTAACCCAATACCAGGTGTGACTCCAAGAATATAATGATGCTGAGGACACACAAACTATAGATAATTTAGATCATAATATTCCATGTAGGAACTACAGCATTACGGGGTAAGGGTTTTTTTTTTTTTTTTTTTTTTCCGGATATTCGCCAACAAGTTTGCTGCCACCCCCAAGCTCATCCTCAAATGGCTCAAATTGCTTTAAAAGCTTGGAAGAGAATCCCTGAAGCAGCGGTCTCACAAGCTTCCTTTAGTACTATTAAACAAGAGGCTTCTGAATCTCTTCTCACCTTTATAGATAGATTAGATCAAGCTATTGAATGCCAGGTGGACAATATAGCAGCAGCCTCTATCTTGGTAAAGCAATTAGCGTATGAGAATGCAAACCAAGACTGCAAAAATGCTTTAAAAGCTTTTATACAAAACCTGCTACTGCCTTGGCTCAAATGATTTTGGTTTACCAAAACATGGGAACTCAAATACATAAAACGCAAATGTTGGCTGCTGCCTTACGGCCCCCTATTACTTGTTTTAAATGTGTAGAAGCCTGAAGGTAACAGACTGGATACCCCGTGTCCTATTTGCAAAATGGGATACCAATGGGCCAGCCAATATAATCGAAATCCTAAAAATAAAAATAAAAATAAACAAGTTTCAATTATCAGGAAACTCTATGGTGGGTGTGTTCCCAGCCCAGGAACAACAGGAAACTCCCTTCGTGTCATTCCTTCCAACATGATTATGCATAAATGAGGCAAAATCCAGAAAATTACAAGTGTAATAAGAAGTGGAAACTAGGACCCTTACCCACTAATGGTAAGTGTGTGAAATAGTACAGTGTCTGTCAGAAGAAAATTGGTGCTTCCTCCAAAAAGTGAAACACAGAAACACTACATTACTCAACAGTTTTGTTGCTATGCCTGTAAACAAAAGAACTGAACACAGACACATTACTCAAACACATTTACAAAAATGTTTCTAGAAGCACTAGTGATAATATTTAAACACAAGCTCTTGGAACTGAAATTCCATCAACAGAGAAATGGATAAACAAAATGCAAGGAACACGAATAACTTGGAGTGCTAGGGTGAAGTTAAACCTTAAAAATATGCTCAATGAGGTCAGAAACAAGAATGTCAGGTACAGCATTGTCTTCTTTCATTTATGCACAATAGCTAGAGTAGGTCAATATGTAGAGAAAATGGACTGGTGGTTGCCAGGAGATAGAAGGAGGAAGGAAGGAGGGCGGATGTGGGTGGGATGAAAATGTGCTGGAAAGTGCTACATGATATAGGGAGTGGTTGTGCATGCGTAAATGTCACCAAATTTTACACTTAACATGGGGAAGGGAAAGTAAAAAGATTTGGGATGTGTTTAGTGCATGTGCTAGTTCTCCACAAGGAATGTAATCATTATGGGCTGCAAACATGTACACATAAAAGTGCAGAAATAAAAGGGTTAATTTTACCTCATGTGAATTTCATCGCCATGCAAAGCAAAGCATGTAAAAAGTACAGGGGATCTGACTGAGAGGTGGTGGAGTAATTTGAGGAAGAGATAAGCAGAGATAAGCATATTCGTTAGCAGGGTGGGGACAGAGATCAGAAGATGCAAACCATCTGCCTGAGTCTGGTGCAGGGGTTGAGGCAGAGGGAGGAGGAGAACCTGGCGAGGAGGGACACTGACTTTGGTTTGGCTCAAGGCCAGGTGACACTGAAAAGGGATATTAATGGGAATCCAACCAGATTAAGGTTTCTCTTGAATTCATTATCTGAGCCTATTTATAAAGCACTTCCAAGACTGTAAAAGCAATTCTGGTTGAGGTCATTTATTTCTTTCCAATAAAACTTGAAATTTTCATTTGATCCATTAAAACTCTTAATGCCATCTTTTTATTTCTCTCTTTAAAAAGCCATTTTTTCATGTTCTAAGCATAATAATTACCTACTTGACAAATGTATTCCTAATTACACAATTACTTTGTTATATAGTATAAGCTTTAAAATGCCTGAAGTCTGAGATCTTCTGGGAAAGAAATTATTTTATTTAATGTATAATGTAATTTCCACTCAAAAAGTTATTTAGGGAGTGAAGGAGAAAATGAGTTAGGCTGAAAAGCTCTAATGTATAAATTTAGAACTGATACTCCTGACAGAAACCAAGCAGAATCGATTAATTATTACAAAATCAGGCAGGATTGACGAGTTCATGCCGGGGCTTCTGTTTACCCTGATGCAAGAATGTACCTCTTTGTGTATACACATTTACAGGTGCGTTTGGTGTACACCTATGCGTATGAATGAGTGAATGTGTGCTCAGTCCAGTAAGAGTGGCTTTGTCTTGAGTCAAAGTGGTAAGAAATTGAAAATAAGTGTTTATCTATGTGATACAAGTAGCATGCCCTCTCTAGCTGTGGGATAATTCCACAGCCTTCTAACTGTGACTGCAGTCCCTATAGGCAAACACGGAGAAGTGAGATAGGACCCCTTGATCAACTGCTGGAAACCCAGTAGAGAGGAGAATAATTACCATATCTTTTAAATTTTCCAATGACTGAGAATGCACTATAGGGTTAAAAGAACTACAGATGGAAGGATTGTTCAAACCATTAGTTGGAGGCTTAAGGCACTTCTGACACACACAGAAGGTCATATATTTGGGGAATGGTCATCAAAGAAAATGTTTTTCTGATTTGATAGATTTGAGGAGATTATTCTTGACTTTTGATGATTTTTGCGTCTATGAAAAATCTCCAATGCTTATCTTAGCTTTGCCAACTGCCCTAGAGATTTTCTATCTGTTGTCAGAAATGTGGCTAAGTTCCAGGCAGTTTTCCTGATTATGAACACATTTGTCACCCTTTAGATGATTTTCAGCAACTTTCAAGTCCTGATAATCCTCTTGAGGACATTATCTTCAAATACCCCACTACTTTCCTTAAACTACTAGGGTTGCCCTGAGGGAGCCTGAGCAAGCCCTGCTGTTCCGTTGACATTTATACCCCAAATTCACTTTCTTGCTCTTACCCTCAGAACTACTTTCAAGAGAAAGTAAACACAAAAATCCCCTCAGTTTATTTCTCACCTTACCTGCCTCCTATGGTACTTACTTTTCAGGTTCAATATTAATGTCATTTCTTGTGGAAAGTCAGCTGATCTCACCTCCCTGAAGTCCCCTGCACTCCAGAACCCACTGCAACATTCTATACTCTCACAGCATCATGAGGTACAATTGGGCCTCTTAGATCCAGCTAATCCCTCCCTAGGCTACCAACTAATACCAGCGGGGATCCTCCTGGCATTTTCAGGTGAGGAGGGAAGGGTTGGGGGAGCTGTTCCTGACCCTCGAGCAGCAGAAGATGATGTGGCGGGGGGCTAATCACCTTGCAGGAGGCAGACTCAATGCAGAACTCATGTCAGGGCTCGGTTTCAACAAGATATCAACAGAAACAGTGTCCCATCACAAGCACCCATGTCATACAAAGTATCACTAGAGATTTGCTCGGGAGCGTGGGTCATAGAAAAGCCCCGTTGTGGTTCCTTCCATCTTCTGCTGGTGCTTATTGTCCTCTTATTTCTTCTTATTTCCCTCCTTCAAGCCTGCTCACACAATTCCAGTTATTTTTCCCAGTTGTGTTCACAGCAGTGTTTTCTGGCTGAGTCCTTAACATCAGTTGTCTGG
This sequence comes from Cavia porcellus, assembly GCF_034190915.1. NCBI lineage: Eukaryota > Metazoa > Chordata > Mammalia > Rodentia > Caviidae > Cavia > Cavia porcellus. Next base: position 82,884,877 of record NW_026947485.1, on the reverse strand, counting down.
GACACTTGCCTGTTTTTCACAAGGCGCAGGCTACACAAGAGCAGGGAATGCATCTCTTTTCTTCATCTATTTATTCCCAGTGCATCACTTTGGAAGGAACTTAAACAATAAGTAAATGTGTAAAATGGTAGAATGAAGAATACCACTTATCAGTGAAAATGACCATAACCTGCAGCACCCTTAAGATTTTGGTCAACACAACACCTAGGTTTTACTCTGAGTAATAGTAATAACCTTGTGCTGTTCTCACCTCCTGGGGAGTTTGCTAGAAGCTCAAAATGTCACTGTCCTCCTAAAGTAGACAGTGAAGATCAAATAGTGACACCTGAAATGATTAGCTGATGCATAAGTGCTAGCCCAGGTGAATGGAAAATACCTTTCAGAGGAAGAAGCTAGTATGGATTGGGGGCTCTGGAGAGAGTTTTACACATGAGGATAACCCTGAGGAGAGGCAGACATTGGATTGGTTGAAGAGAGACTGAGAGACTGTCCTGTTGGGGCAGAGCCGAAGGAAGCTTGTACCTAGGAGAGTGGCTGTGCACCAGGCAGGAGAGACATATATATGTGAGATGCCAGGGACCACCAGGAAGAAGAATTGGGCCAGTGTGAGTTTCCTGAGCTCTTATTACCTACTAGATATTACCATGTACTTCAATTATATGGGGTCTTTCTCTCAGAGTTACAGGTGCCCTGGAGAAGCTGAACATGTTTCCCTTCTACACAGACAGTAAGGGGCAGAGCTGGGGTTCTCATCCCATGTGTGACATCTTGTGACCCTACTTCTCGAAGAGAGATCTACTTTTGACAATAGGGTGTGGGGAAATTCAACTCTAGACAGGGTGATGGGGACTTCCGGAAGTCAGTGTCTTTTTGGAAGGGTGGGAAATGATGGGGCAGAGAGCCGTTCGCTGTGGGCAAAATCTCTGCACAGTACACCCTGAGATGTCCCTGTGCTCTGCCTTCTCTTCCACAGCTGCAGCCAGCTGAGGGAGAGAAGTCTGCAAGGACTGCATGGCTCTTCCAGTGTTCCCTTTTCTGGGTGGCAGATTGTGTCGTCGCGAAGCCTCTGCAGGGTGGCCACAGTGGAATGCGAGCCAATGCCAGCTCATCATGCTACTCAATCCCTGATAATTCCTAGAAAGTGATGTGAGTTCAAACACTGTGCCATCCTGATGCCAGAATTTCACATTCTTTTTACTGTGCAACACTATGCTGAAGCTGGACTTAGGCAGAATATTTAGGAACTAGTGTCATGGAGAGGGTTTTGATTTGGATGTTGTGGTGGGTTCGCAACTGGTGGTCACCTTGTAACCCCCAGCTGAGCTGAATCAGCATGGTTTGGGTGTGGAAGTCCGGCATAGGATTGTTGCCAAAGGCATGAAAAGCAGAGCTGGAGAGGAAGAGGTGGTGCTGTTGGTTCTACTAGAGGAGCTTTTTTTAAAATATGAACTTGGTGGTTTTCATCATCAGAGGAGCTCAGGACCTTACTGTCCCTGAGGATGGCTGCTGTGGTATTTTATGGGGGAGGTCTGGTTCTTCCTTTAAGCATTGCTTTCTGATTTCAGTGCCTGCTGGCACAGATCCTTCATTCTACTGGCACAGACTTTCTAACTTCCACCACTGACCTTTGAGTCTTCCCAGTCAGATCTGTGAAACAGACTTGCATGAGACATTGTTGTTGGCTCTTGTCCTCCAGTTGGATTTGTTGGGGGCACTGTCATGGGTTCTGGGTCTTATCTTATCTAGGTCTTATCTGCAATACATTGCCACAAAATCCAGGCCCTCAGCTGGATTTTTTGGGTCTCTAGTGTGGGGACAGATCCCCGGAAACTTTTGCATTTCACTCTGTGAGTGACTATTATAAAATATATTTCCTTTATTAAATTATTCCCCTTGAAAATCCTGACTACAATAGATGTAGATTGTGTAGGTACATTGTAATTACCCCAATACCTTTAGCACATATTCTGAGAGTTTCTGAACTTAAGATTACATAGATCCTGATTTTTAATGCTATAAGCTTGACTTTTACAGAATATCTTCTCTTCAGACTGAAGACTTATAAATAAAACGTCTAAGTGGGTGCTGCTACCAGATGAATTGTGGCTCAAATGTTCTCATATTTTCTTTTTACCTAGGGAAGGTCATAAATCTATGTGTGTGTGTGTGTGTGTGTGTGTGTGTGTGTGTGTGTGTGTGTGCACATGCTAGAGAAAAATATAGTTTTACACGAGTAAAGGACACCAGATTCCAGAATTCCAGAAGTCAAGTGGTACTTCAGTAGAAGGGAACCAGCCCTAGGTTACAAAACCCAAGCTGGAGAGTCCCAAAATAATGGTGAGAAATGTGACATCGATGAGAATATGGAGATTCAATGACTCACTGAATCTCTGGCTGTTTTTCAATGGAAGCAAAGGTATGGATAATGGTAGCTTGCATACACAGAATGAGAAATGGATGGGGCATAAGAGGCCTGAGTTACAGTCCTACTTCATGTACACTGTCTGACCTCGAGTGACTCATGTGAAAAGCAGTAGTTTTGTGGAGATGGTACATTAAACCATCTAGCTAAAAGCATACCCACAGATAGTGGTCATCCCGTGGTGTGCCCCAAAAAAGCACAGAACAGTTTCTGTGTGGTTCAAGCAATTCTTTCCTCTCTATGTCTCTGTAATCTCTGTGTCTATTTCTGTCTCTGCCTCTGCCTCTCTGTCTCTGTCTCTGTCTCTGTCTCTGTCTCTCTCTCTCCCTGTATCTCTCTATCTCTCTGTCTTACTTCTTTCTCTTTCTTACTTTCTCTTGGTTCTCCATTTCCAGCCCTTTTAAAGTTTGAGTCAGAATCTTTCTCAGTTGCCCAAGCTGGCCTTAAACTTGGGATCTGCCTGGCTTAGCCTCCTGAATAGCTGAAATTTACAGGTATGCACCATTGTGCCCAGTGCAGTGACCTATTTCTTGATCCATATGGTGCTGATGGACTAATTTTACATACAGTTTCATTAGTGTACTTTTAGAAATGTAGTTTTTTATCTTTGTAAATGCAAATCAAAAATATTATAATTACCTCAAATAAATTTTTTAGCAAAAAATTTAAGAATAAAACATTTCAAAACCACACAAGCTGGGCATGGTGGCACTCACCTGTAATCCCAGCACTCAGGAGGGAGAAGCAGGAAGATTGCTGTGAGTTTGAAGCCACCTGTACCCATACTGAGCTCATGTCCAAACACACACACACACACACACACACACACACACACACACACACACACATCCTCAAACCTCCTAAGGACTTGTAGTTTTCAACACAGATCAAAGATAAATAGATGAGAAAAAAGAAAACACCAGTACTAATATAATATGGCAACAAGCCAGGATGAACTACTCTGGACAGCAAAACTTTATAATGGAAAAAATCATCTACCACAAGGTCCCATTGACTCTGACCCTGCAGGTTTAATAACTGAATTAAACTGAAGCCACACACATTTAACCAGTTTTCAAGAGGGGGCAGTAGATTGAAAGTGAGGGTGAATCTCAGCAGTCATGCTTATACCTGGGGGTGCTATGATCCCACAGTGTGATGTAATGGATGTTAACATTATTAGGACACAGAAAGATCAGAAGCGTATGTATGGGATTGCAGTCAGTTCTGCTAACACAGATTTCACCTGGATAAATGTTTCTTTCTTTTCAATTTCAGATAGTATTCCATCATGTTGGGAATTTGTGTTTAAAATGAAAAGGATCTAACACTTAAGCGTTAGAAGTAAAAACCCTATGCCTCACATACTAAGTCAACACACTGATGGGTTCATGCAGTTGTGGGAAGGAATTCCTCTGTACTGTGCTGGGCTGGAGCTCTTCCAACTGAATAGACCAATGTTCAAATGGCCAGGAATGGGTATCATTATAAAATGAATAGTTATGGGAGAATGATTATCATATTCATTTTGCAGCTCTGTCCAGTGATCGCCAGTAGAATAGACAGTATCTATTCTCTCTGGGCCTGCAAGTCCACTCGGAGGGATGCATTCCATAAAAATTCATTCACTTGTGCATTCAGAGACACAGACAAGAATGTGCACAACTGCTTTGTATGTAAAAAAAATTTCAGAAGTACCCAGTTTCCATCCACATATGAAGGAGAAATAATTGTGGTATATGAAATACAATTCATTGAACTAGAATGATGCACTTTGCTATAGTCTGGATCTTAAGTGTCCCCAAAGGCCATTGTGTTTGAAATCTTATTTTTCAGTTTGCTCCTTTTGGAAGTTGGTAGAAAAGTTAGGAGTTAGGGCCCAGTGAGAGGGCTTAGTTCTTTGAGGGTCACTGGGAATGTATCCATGAAAAGGACAGTAGGACTCTGGTCTCCTCCGCTTTCTCTCTTACATTTGCTGTCGCTAAAGTAAGTGACTTTGCTGTATATTCACCCCCCATTATGATGTGCTTCCTTGACACAGACTCAACAGCAATGGAGCTCACCCATCCTGCAATGAAATCTCTAAAATTATGAGCCCAAATTTCTTATCTTTATGAATGAATGATCTCAGGTATTGTTATATTAACACAATGTTGAATAACACATTTATTTTTAAAAATTTTTATTTAAAGAGAAAAAAGCAAAACAGATAAAGGGCAGAACTAATGCAGAATTTCAAAAAAATACACTGTAAGAAATCACTAGTTGATACATTACATATTGTCATCTTAGAAATAGTCATTCAAGTTACAAAATTAAAACATACAAAGTGGAAATTCAAACGGTGAGACTGCAAACAGGTCTGTTCAATGATCCAACAAAACTTAGTAATATGGTCATCTATCTTACACACTTAAACATATATGCAGTTATATGCTTTAGAGCACTTTCGTTTCCTCTCTTTTTTACAATAACAGTTACACATTTGGGGTTTTATTACTCCTACAGTTCTTATTACTTTTTACACTAGAGACAAAATGTGATATTTATAAATGTGATTCTTATTTATTTCACTTATAAGGATAGTCTCAAGTTGTCTCCATTTACCTATAAAGGCCTCAAGATCATCCTTTTTTAGCTGAGTAATATTCCATTTGTATAAAAATACCGCATCTTTTTCACCCACTCTGTAATTGATGGGCATTTTGGTTGTTTCCAAGATTGAGCTATCACAAATTATGCTGCTGTGAATGTGGGTGCACATATATCAATGTGACATGACCTTTTCAGGTTTTCTGGCAAAATATCCAGGGGGGAAATAGCTGGTTTGGATAGAACCTCCAATCCTAGTTTTTTGAGGAATCTCCATAGTGGTTGCACCAGTCTACACTGCCACCAATAGGGGAGCAGTGTTCCTTTTTTCCCCTGCAGCCTCACCAACATTTGTTATCAGTTGCTTTCTTGATGCCAGCTTGAATAACACATTTATCAACATTAACTTCCCTCTGGGTAGTCTTAATTATAAATGTTATTGTAGAAGAACACATATAATGATGTCTTATAACATTCATCAACGTGCAAAAATAATATTGTAAGCTCTTAGGGATATATGTAATTAGTAAAGAAAGGAAGAGTGGCATGGGAATGACAAGCAATATATCACAGTGGTTTCATCTCTGGGAAGGTGTAACAGGGATATAAACTGGAGAGGTGTGAAAATGTCAAGTGTGCAAGTCTTTGCAATGGTGTCACAGTCACTGCTCATTTTAATCACTATACTTTTGGCCTTATATTAGGCATCATGCTTTTGTGTGCTGAAACCATTTATGACACATTTACAATTTGATCTATAAATAAAATTGTGACTAATCTTCTCATCTATGGGTTAACCTAGCTTTCATTCAATAGATGTGTCTATGTGTGGACAAAAGTTCACTATGTGAACTTCTTTATGTGGGTTCTCTTCAGAGTCACCAGAGATACAAGAGAAAGATAAAAATCTAAGTCTCTCCAGCGCTAGAAGTTGAGCTGGAAAACAAAACACAGGGAAACGTAGGCAATGGGATGGCAAAAGAGGACTCTAAAAGGACAACAGAGGTCGAAGAAATGGGACATAAATTGCTTGAGTCCCAGGTAGCATAAGACCACAGGTGTTGTGGATATGAGAAAAAGTGATTCATGGAACCCAAACACCCTCTTGGATTTCTAGATCTTCTTTCTAGGGTTCAGTGGAATCTGTTGCCTTGAGAAGTGCTCCCACTCAGAGCTGGTTCATTTAAACTCTTATTATAATGGCTGAGGTTCTGCCCCAAGGGAGATGTTACTTCCACTATGTACTTTATTAGTGTGACTGTCACAGTTCTCCTCATCGTGTTGGTGATAATGGCAGAGAGTATTTATTAATCATTAGCATTTATTAATCATGCCTTAGTCTTTCAGCACTCTTAGGACTCTGCTTCACTCACAGAAAGGCTGTGTCGTTTGGAATCTCCTCCTCATGTCCTGCTTCAGCTTCAAAAGCTGTGAATCTTGTGGCAGTGGGTACCTCTGGACTCTCTTTTATAATTTCGTTTCCCAGTTACTGGGCTAGATTGTCCATCATGTTATTGCTTTGGTAAATTATCTTCACCTGTCTGAAGGCTGCCTGTTTTGAAATTTGAAGTAGACCTCCCATTTCTAGTATTTCATAAATTAAAGCAAGCTAAGTTGGCCTCATCCAGACCTCATACTTTTTTACAGTCTTTTATGTAGTTCTTCACTTTTCTAAGGTGAGAAATTATTAACTTTCTGAAAGTATTGGCATCTATATTTTTGTACATTATTTTATTAAAATTGTATAACGTATCTATAAAAAGGGCAGATCCTTGTGTGGTGGGTGTTTTAGGGGAATTAAATTATGTATTCGGTCAGTTCAATTTTATTCTTTGATGGGATGTTTTTTAGGGAGAACACCAGATTCAAAATTTATGAATTCTGAGCCATGAATTAAGAAGTTTCACGCTGTATCTTTACCATGCTTTAAATCCATGTAAACATGGATTTGATCAAATTTAATAAAATATTTAAGTTCAAAAGTCTTTTAGAGAGAACATGAGGTTTGATATTTGTTCACAGAATATCTATATTGTACAGGTGTAGCTTATGAGATAGAGGCCTAACTGGACTTTATTTCCCCAGAGCAGAAATAAAGGCCTTGACATGTGGGAGAAATTTATCAAAGTCTACAAATGATCAGTGCTGAAATGGAGCAGGATGAGGGAAAGAGGCGGGTAACTGCATCGCATTGTCCTCAAGGGGTGTGGGTAGCATGCAGCACATATTTATACTCTGTAATATGCTAATGACAGAGATGTTCTTACAGTCAAGCTGAAGCGAGTAATGCCACTGTGCATACTGTTTGAGGTCTGGAGCCCGTGATGTCACTCATCAGTAAAACCATACTGAAATCCAGAAATGAGTTATGGCACCAACAGTATTGTATTTGTATTAAATAGTTATTATCACATCCCGGATAGCAATGAGAAAAGGCTGCTTGAGATTACTAACCTCCCTATCCACATACATAAATGTCTTATTAATATATGTTTATATGCATTAAAAATGTTCATTATCATTAATAATTTGAGAAATGCAAATTAAAAGCACACTAAGATTCCATCTACCTCCTGAAAGAATGGCCAGGATCAAGAAAACCAACAACAAATGCTGGAGAGGCTGTGGGGAAAAAGGAACTCTCCTGCACTGTTGGTGGGAGTGTAGACTGGTGCAACCATTGTGGAGGTCCCTCTGGAGATTGCTCAAAAAGCTGAGATTGGAAGTCCCATTTGATCCAGCTGTTCCACTTCTAGGCATATTCTCAGATGAACTGACAACATCATACCACAGTGATATATGTACACCCATGTTTATAGCAGCACAATTTGTAATAGCCAGATCTTGGAAACAACCTAAGTGTACATCAACTGAGGAATGGATAAAAAAAGCTGTGGTATTTTTATACAATGGAGTACTACTCATCTATAAAGAAGGATCACATTGAGATGTTTATAAATAAATGGGCGCAGCTTGAGACCATACCCATAAGTGAAATAAATTCACATGTATGAATATCATATTGTCTCCCTAGTGTAAGAAATAGTAAGAGTACATAAGAGTTTATAGTAATCATGATTCCCTATTACATTGCTCTGAAGGCTTATAATGTCTGCATTCATTAGTTGGAATGGTTTCATCCTAGTTTGTTTGATTGTATTATCTGTGATAGTATAAACAGCTATTTTAAAGAAAACAAGACATTAGAATAGCCAGTGATGATTTAGTATCATCTTATTTTGAAGTCCTACTCTGCTTTTGTTTTTCTGTTTCCTTTGGTTCTATCCTGTTACATCTTATTGGATATTATTATGTGTGATAGTATAAACAAATTTTCTATGAAAAATGAGATAATATAGTAGCCATTGTTCATTCTCTGTTATTTGGTTCTGAAAGCCCTGTAATGTTTTCATTCTCTTTAAAGAATTTTTACTGTTTTGTTACATTTGATACTATTGTATATGAAGCTATGCTCAACTATTTCAAAGAAAGAGACATTATGGTAGTTATTGTTAATTATGTGTTGTGCATTGTTTTGATCTGATCTGTTTTGTTATGTCCTCTTTCATCTTAATGTCTTTAAAATAAAAAAAAAAATATATGTGTATATGATAATATATTTTATAGATTCATATATATTAAAAGAGGATGGAAATTAATGATTATGTTTAACCTTGTTTGATTTTAAGATAATGGGGATGCAGTCAAATAGATAAAATATATGGTTTTCCATATTTTCATAGCATGATGCTCTCAGACACTTTAAAGTTATGGGAAATGGCTTGAGTACCTTTATGCTTATTGAAATTTTCATCTGTTTTTGTAAGATGCATTATAATTATGAAATAAAATGACTTGCTTTTCAATCACCATGTCCCTTGTTCATTTAAGCCAAAGAATCAGGATAGCTATTTACCTGTGAGAGGAGCAAACAGGACTACTTTGTTGCCTGTGGGATTCCCTAGTTGTGAGTACATTTGTTTAGAGACATTCCTTGTCTGGTCATTTTCAGGGAGAGGGTTGCTTCTCACACGTAAGTTCTGCCTGTGTTGTAAAGCTTACATGAGAGTGATAAGCAACTAGCACACCCAAGTCGTGTAGATCAGAAGGGCAACAGCATTTCCTCATGGAAGCATTTTCTCTGCATGACACAGACACCAAGTATTTTCTCTTACACTTTACATTACTATATAAATAATTGTAATAGTTGCTTGTAAGTCTACAGTAGGAATTATTTACATGACTTGTCTACACTATACAGTTGCTTAAAATATAAATAATGTTCTTATGATCATTTTCATAAACAACTTTAAGTGTATTTACAGCAACATCCCCAGAGTCTTAGAGGAGGCATTGTGAAGTGATATGCGTATTTTTAAGGCAAAGGACACTTTTCAACAAACTACTTTTCAGAAAAATTATACCCATACATAGAAATGTGGTTATAAACATATACTGTGTTATCACTAGAAAATAATTTTTAAGACTATCAGTTTTGATAATTTGTTACATTTTAATCTTTGAATGTATGTACATTATGAACTTGACATTCACATGTATGCATATACCTTTTAAACATTTATTGTATATGCATCAATTGTTCAATTTTATTGATACATAGAAACTGTGTTTTGATGCTAGTGTATTCTGTGTCATCTATTAAAATTTTCAGTTTATTATTTCCACTTTGCTTAAAGGTTGTCTTTCTTGTGCTTTTTCAGGGTTAGAATTTAAAAGTTAGAAACATTTTTCTAAAATAGTAAGGTACAACATAGGAAACAGTAAAGCTTGTATGTTAAGATAAATCATAATACGAAATGGGTTTCTGCAGAATAGCACATCTGTCCTTTGAGTCATTGTATTAGCTCTCTTTCTGGACAAGCAGCACACCTAATTCACAACCTGTGCTCTCTCTGCCCAACATTTAGGGAGATTGATGCTCCTGTATGTAAACAACAAATCTACAGGGAAACTGCCCATAAAGTCCCTTTCAAGATGCTTAGTAGTATAGACCTTGGCAGAAGAGAAAATTCCAGCTATATTGTTTCAGAATTCTTTCAGAAATCAGAAGTTGAGATTTGATGGATGGGCAATTCTCACATCATTTGTGCTCACATCTCTGCAATTTTCTTTGGAAAACTCTAATACATCTTCCCAGAGGAAATATACAAAGTGCTTTTCCAAGTTATGAGACATTTTTGCCTTGTGTGTCCAATGCAGACATAAAATAGAAGGGAAAAATGATAAAAAGGCATATCAGGCACAGACAGGAACAAAAAGGGAAAACACATGATCTTAAAATTAAAACAAACAGAGATACTTTGGTTTTTATCCCACAGTAATCTTTAAATGTCCTTAACTAGTTTTTTTTTTTTTTGTATCCTAGTGTATCAGGTGGTTCTCTCTCTCTCTCTCTCTCTCTCTCTCTCTCTCTCTCTCTCTCTCTCTTTCTTTCTTTCTTTTTTTCTTTCTTTCCCTTTCCATTCAAAGTAGAGTATCATCAACAGGAATTGGCAAAAAAATAGAATTCTTTCTGGGATCAGATAGAAGTTTTGTGTCATAATGCAAGAGTAAGGTTGAATCCATTCTTGCATAAAATGTTCCCTCGCTGTGATGTAATAATAGAATCTCAGAAATACAAAGGATGTAGTGGTCTTCTAATTAAGTGGTTCCTGCATGTGCACAGGTGCTGCTGTCCACCCCAAGTGAATGAAAATTTTCTTATCTTGTCTTCCTTCACATATGGGGCCCTTAGCTTGCTTTAGCAAAGAAAATTCATTTGCCACAACTGCAGTTGGGGCTGTCATTGGATTGTGTTTATATTAGTCCACACTCATCTTCTAGGTTCCAGCTGATTTTTGTAGTTACAGACTCATAAGTTGAGTGGAGATATGAGGAGAAGCAGCCTTTCTTTCATCATGGAGGTCAGTGAAGGAACATAACAGCGCTGTATCTGTGCTTTTCACATGGGTTTCTCCACTACGATAGCTTTTACTCTATCAGACAAGGAATTACTCTGGGAGCTCTACCAACCAGCAGGTTTGCCTTCCAATGATAAATTTGTAGGCCAGGAATAAACCTCAGTATATCTTTGGTCTTTGTATAAGACCTCAGTGTATCAACGGATTAGCTTTGAGCTGGGTCTAGGTCATGACCCCATGTGTTGACTAGGTGCTTATGTTACTGGGTGAGACATTCCCCCACTTCTTGGGTATCCAATATTCATGTTAATTTTAAGCATATGTCCAATAGTTTGGGAGTTGTGCGGGTATTCCTCTTTCCTGGTGTATGATTACTCAATTAAATGGCCATAGATCCCTTTGAGGAAAAATGAGGGGGTACTATCATTTACATTTACTGTGTGATTTCTTTTGGAATTAGGCCTCCCCTTCAGTTATTTGTTCTAGGTTTGAAAACTAACTCAGATTCAGAAGCTGAGGAAGAGGTTGTAACTTTATTAAGAGCATGTTCCTTATCCTCTTGGTTATTAATGCTTGATTTCTTCAGGTCTTATAGATTCCCTGGAGATGATGATTTATGTGAGTCATGCACAAAACCCTCTGTAAGTCAAGCCCCATGGCTGCTGTTCTCCACTGACCACCCAGGTCATTATATCGTCTCCACTTTGATTCAATAGTTTTGACTTTAACATATTCCCATTTCCCCCTTCTACTTAAGAGCATGCATTCAATATTTGTTGGAATATCATTAGATTTCTTTTAATTTCATAGTAACTTTATATGGAATTTCTCATCAGTCATTTTCTGTCACTCAACTTTACAAAACTTCCCATCTCACATTGTGGTTTTGAGTGCTCTTTCTCCTGTTATTTTTATTTTCACTATATGTTGTTTTCCCATCATACCCTAACTGTAGTTCCCATTTTCTCTTTTATTCAGAATCTTCCTTCCTTTTGTCTTTATATACCTGTACTGCTCTATTCTGCATTCTATATATTTTTTGCATTCTATATATATATATATATATATATATAGTGCAGAGGGATTTATTAAATAGGCCCACTGGGTTAGAAACATGGGAATTCACATTCACTAGGGGATGCTTGTTGACTCTTTTCCTGACATTCCATAACTGAAGTATTGTAATGTAGACTAAAGTACCCATATTAAGTCAATTAGTGTTATGCTACAAAGAAAGAAAGAAAAGATATCTGCTTAACACATGTGTGCTATTACTGGAAGGCCACAGTGTTTTTTGGGGGGGGCTTTCTGGTGTCAGTGCTAATGCCCATCAGTCCCTGGGATGTCTGATCAGTTTCTTCTCTCCAGTTCTGTGGTTTCCCTGGAAAATTGCTGTAACTGCCTTTGGGGAAGGATGGTGGGATATTAACCGTGAGACTTCTTGGGTCCTCAGAACCTGGCCTCCTTTCTATTCAAGGGAGTGTAAGTCTGTAGAGTGAATCTCAAGTCTGGGAATTAGTTGAGGAGTTACGATTCTCTATTGCTAAGATTTGAGATACATTTTTGTTCATTTGCTCTGAAAATCTTCTGCTTATATAAATCCATAAAAATTTATTTTACTTATGGGAACACCAGGATTAAGTATCCAAAGCCTTAGTTCTATGCTGGTCAGACCACTCTGACCACTGAGTTCCCCTGATGTCCATTGTGATAAGTGTGCTCGCCTCGTCTTTGGTAGCTGAGCACTGTTCCATGGCCCAATCCATTTGGAATCTAATTTTTCTCATCACATGAATTTTCTTAACTGACTGATGGCAGTCACCACTATGAGGTCTGGTGTACAGAGAAAAGCAATGGCAGATCTTTTAAAAGATGCTGGTGCTCCCCTCACCAACTTGTTTTTTAAGATATTGGTAAAGAGTATGTTTTTCTGGACCCTTTCTGTGTGGGGAGATAGGCTTACTCAACAAACCCCCTCCAGCCTTGCTGTCTCTTTGAGCCACTGAGCAGCTTACTCAACAGTGACCATGGAATATCAGACATCTCTAGCTCATTCACAATGGGCCCTCTTTGAGCCATAATTCAGTTAACCAAACAGCACTTACCATATTCTTTTTTTTGTCTTTTTGAGACAGGGTCTCGCTATGCAGTTCAGGCTGGCCTTGAGCTCACTTTGTAGTCCAGGCTGGTCTCAAATTCTCAACAATCCTCCTGCCTCAGCTTCCCGAGTGCTGGGATTACAGGCGTGAGCCACCACACTCAGCTTGGATGCACCATATTAAGAAATTCATCCTGATCCAGGTTTATATTCCTTCTATAATTACTTCACACCTTTAAAATCCATCTCATACCTATCTCTTGGACCTCTGCTTATAATAATTGGAAAACTGAAGAATTTCTCTTGGAGTGCAGCATGCTTCTCAAGGGTGATGCTGTGTATATTTCCTGTTGGTGTGTTCTGACATTGGAGCCTTGTCTAGGCCTAGGGGAAAAAGGGGGTGATAAGTTTGGCTCCTGAAGAGCCTCAGACTTGTCTTGTTTGGAAGCTGCATCAGGGAAAGGCGTTATTGCTTCTGTAGGCAGCACAGGTTTGCTTTGCTCAGGCAGGGGAGGAGGCACTGACACTGTCCCAGGGCTTGGGGCTGGTAATGCTTCTGATGCTGACTGCAGAGACATTTCCTTTGGCAGGACAATTGCATCAGAATTCAGAAGTTCCAGATGAAATTTAGGAGTGATTTCTCTAGATCTATAAGGTATGTTGATGGTATTTCTATTGGGATTGCATTGAATCTGTATAACAGTTTTGGGAGAATGGCCATTTTCACAATGTTTGTTCTTCCTATCCATGAGCAAGGGATGTCTTTCCATTTTCTGAGATCATCTTCAATTTCCTTTTTCAGTGTATTATAATTTTCACTGTATAAGTCTTTCACTTCTTTCGTAAGAGTAATTCCTAAATATTGCATTTTTTTGGTTGCTAATGTGAATAGTCCAGTTTCTCTTATTTCCCTCTCTGTGATTTTGTTGTTCGTGTATAGGAATGCTATTGATTTCTGAGTATTGATTTTGTATCCAGCCACATTACTGAATTTATATATTGTATCTAAGAGTCTTTCAATGGAGTTTAGGGGGTCTTCTATGTAGAGTATCATGTCATCTGCAAACAATGATAATTTAACTTCTTCTTTTCCTATCTTTACCCCTTTTATTTCTCTTTCTTGCCTAATTGCTCTGGCTAGTACTTCCAGTACTATATTAAATAGGAGTGGTGATAAAGGACATCCTTGTCTTGTGCCCGATTTTAAAGTAAAGGCTTTCAATTTTTGGCCATTTAGTATGATGCTGGCTGTTGGTTTGTCATAAATTTCATCTGGAACCAGAAGAGACCTAGAATCGCAAAGGCAATTCTAAGCAGCAAAGATAAAGCAGGAGGCATCACAATCCCTGACTTGAAGTTATACTACAAAGCAACAGTAGTAAAATCAACATAGTATTGGAATCAAAACAGAACCGAAGATCAATGGAATAGATTAGAAGATACAACCACAACTGCAAACACACTCAACCATCTTATCTTTGATAAAGGAGCCAAGCAGGTTCACTGGAAGAACGACAGTCTCTTTAATAAATGGTGCTGGAAAAACTGGCTCTCCATTTGCCGAAAACTAAAGCTAGACCCATGTCTATCACCATGTACTAAATTAAAATCTAAATGGGTCAAAGATCTGAATATTAAAACAGAAACACTAAATCTATTGGAAGACAAATTAGGTAGAAACCTTGGAGACATAGGAGTAGGTAGAGAATTCATGAACAGGACTCAAACCGCACGGGAAATACTTCCCAGAATCAATAACTGGGACCACTTCTTATTAAAAAGTTTCTGCATGTCAAAAGAAATCTCCAGCATAGTGAAAACAAAACCCACAAACTGGGAAAAGATTTTAGTGAACTCTCTCTCAGACAAGGGACTCTTGTCTAAAACATATAAAGAATTAAAAAAACTCAGACCTCCAAAATTCAAAGATCCAATCCAAAAATGGGCATCTGAGATGAATACACAATTCTCAGATGAAGAAATGCAAATGGCAAATAAATACATGAAAAAATGCTCATCATCATTGGTCATTAGAGAAATGCAAATTAAAACCACACTGAGATACCATCTCACTCCTGAAAGAATGGCCAGGATCAAGAAAACCAACAACAAATGCTGGAGAGGCTGTGGGGAAAAAGGAACTCTCCTGCACTGTTGGTGGGAGTGTAGACTGGTACAGCCTTTGTGGAGCTCTGTCTGGAGATTTCTCAAAAAGTTGGGATTGGAAATCCCATTTATTCCAGCTATTCCACTTCTAGGCATATTCCCAGAAGAACTGAAAGCATCATACCACAGTGATATATGTGCATCTATGTTTATAGCAGCACAATTTGTAATCGCCAGATCTTGGAAACAACCCAAGTGTCCATCAACTGAGGAATGGATAAAAAAGTTGTGGTATTTCTATACAATGGAGTATTATTCAGCTATAAAGAAGGATCACATTGCGATATTTATCAATAAATGGGCGCAGCTTGAGACCATACTCATAAGTGAAATAAATCAATCTCGCATGTGTGAATACCAAATAGTTTCCCTAATGTAAGTAATGATTCAAATATATAAAAATATGTGGTAATCATGATTCCCCATTATGTGGCCTTGAAGCCTTATAAAGTTTTCACTCATTAATTAGAAAGGCTTTATTCTGGGCTTCTTGATGTGGAAATAGTTGAAGCTAGAGTATATGAAGTTTTATCCAAATATTTCAAGGAAAAAGACAGACACTATGGTAACTACTATTAAGTCGGGTTATATGGTGGTGAAGTACTAGGTTGCTGAAACAGTCATGCTCTGACCTCTATTGTTATATTGTTATGTCCTGTTTTATCTCAATCTCCCCCTTATTCTTTAAAAAAATTATTTAGTTATTTCTTATGTTTGTCTTAATTAAGGGAAAAAAACTTAAAAAATTAGGATATATAATAGTAACTCTTTTTGATTTCCTATTAACTTGTTTTGAAGTCCTGTAATACTCCCACGATCTTCTTTTGACTGATTAGACTCGGTTCCATTCTGTATGATAGTATCAAGTTTGAGGATATAGGCAACTACTTTGAAGGCAATAAGATTCACTAAGATGCCCATTCTGGTTTGACTACTGTCTTCTTTGGAAGTCCTGTAATGTTTACAATGCCTCAGTTTTATTGGTCTTGTTCTCTACTGTTTTGTCCAACTTTATAATATCTAATGAGATAGACAATTCTTTTTAAGGAAACAAAAGACAACGTTGATAACCATTGTTGATAACCTTGTACTCTGTTCTACACCATGTGCTATGTCTATTCTTGGTTTTGACTGACAGCTTTGTTATGCCATATTTGACTGTATTCTCTCCCCCCCAAAAAAGTAATAAGAAATAAGGAGTAATAAAATCCAAAATGTGTAAATTTTGTTGTAAAAAAGAGAGGGGAAAAAAAGAGCTCTAACGGATATAACAGCAAGTGTGTTTAGGGGTGTTAAATAGCTGACTATATCAATGTTTTTGTATCATTGAACACAGCTGTTTGCAGTCTCCCTGTTTGAATGTCCACTTTGTATTCTTTGATACTGTGATTTGAGCAACAATTTTCAAGATGATAATATGTAATCTATTATCAGGTGATTTCTTACTGTTATGTTTTTTTTTCTTTTTTTGTAGTTCTGTATTACGTGTACCCTTACACCGCTTTGTTTTGTTTTGTGTTTTTCTCTTTTTCCTCTTAAATTAAAAAAAAAAAAAGAATTCAGAAGTTCAGTGTCCCCAGCCTCAGCAGGTTTCTTTCAAACATCTCTATCCCAATTTTGGGATCTCATTATTTTATGATCAGTGCTCTCTTTAGCTGCAAACAGACTTTGAGGCTGAGAATTCAACTTGTGCTGTAATTTAGCTAATTGCATGATGTGAGCTTATGTTTGGTGTTTTGCAACATCAGTCCCACGGCTACAGGAGAGAATGTTCTCAGGTAGGATGTGCCTAGAATGCTGCGGGTTCTTTATTCACGTCTGGAACTAGGAAATTGAATCTTTGAGCTTATTCTTTGCTTTTATTACTTTGTCCAGAGATGCCAAAAATAACCAGCCAGCATTATTATATTTCTTAGTATTTCAAAAATGTTCAAAAGTATTGTATATAGGGTCACTAAAGTCCTTGCATCTCATAAGTGATTAATTAAGATAACCACAGGGATCTGCATTGAGTATTTATTTTAATAGCTCTCGCAAAAAGTTATCAGGACTCTACATCATGAGAAGGAGAGATTATGGTAACATTAAGTCTCATCAAATTAGAGAGCCAACTCCAGGGAACACTAAACTGATTATAGAGATATTCATCCTTATAATTCTGTTTCTTTAGAACCACTGCCAGTACCAAAGTATGTACTGGTTAGGTTTTCTGAGGAAAAGAATTGATAGACTCTGTTCTACCTGTCTGTCTCTCTGTCTGTCTAGCTAGCTATCATACTTTATTTGCTTATCTATGCGATTTCATTAGGTAGCTTTAAGCTTACACGGTCACAGCTGGAAAAATTGATACTAGCCATCTGCACGTCAGAAAGCTGGAGGACCCAGAATCTGGGAGACACAGAACAAGAGGAATCAAAGATACAGCAGAAGCCTGAAACCAAAGCCTGGAAGCTCCCTGAAGAATCACTGGTATTAGTGTACATTGGAAGGCTGAAAAATTTGGAGTCTGATGTTCACAAGCAACAGATGCCCTCTAAACACCTATTGGTGGAGAATGGAACACCTTAAGTGTACATCAATGTTCTCTTTCATTGCTTTTTATTCCATCCAGGTTGGATGGTGCAACCCACAATCAAGGTAGGTATTTCCCCTTGGTTTGCTGGCCTACATACCAGTATTTGGCACTTCTTCATTCAGTCAAGTTGATAGATGATTAATGGTCACACTTGAGAACTATATCCTTCAAGAGAACTTCCAACTCAATCCAGATCTTTGAGAAGTTATAAGGCTTAAGAAATCCAGCCCTTCATGTCTTTTTATTTGTAATTTTCTGCTATTGGAGTGTTCAAATCTTCTCATCTCAAGGTGGTCCTCTGAGGTTTTCAGTGAATATTAATTTACCACTTTAGAGACATCCCTTTAATTAAATGATCCATTGCTATTTGCTTTCTCTAGCAGATTTGCTAACGCCATTGGCATTTATCAGACTTGCTTGTATTTTGGCACTCATGAGGATACCTTGTCACTTAATGAGATTTTGATGTTATCTAATTGCTCTAATTTTACCAGAGTTTATGGAGAGATTTAAATGTGATTTAATTGCTACCTTCTCAGATTTATTGATTATCAAATTTAATGCACATAACAACCCTTCAAAATATTCACCTTTATTGTTGCTATTTTATAGTGAGGTTGATTATGTTTCCCCAAAGAAGAAACTTGTAAGCATGGGAATCAGACATTAATTCAGCTATTTGCCCTTCAGAGAACATACTATAAACCATCTTGCTGTGCTGCCCCTACATGTCTTTATGCTTCTATCATAAGACCGAGGAGATATTCTACAATTTAGAATAGGAACTACTTCTACAGTCAGATTGAAAAAACTGAATAAAAGCTCTTAGGGCTGGTACTTTTGAGACACAGAAAAAATACAAGGTGGCTCATGAACCAATGATAGGACTGGGATTCATGAAATGAAGCATGAAAGTAGGCAGGGCAGGAGATTCAGGGAGGCCCTGTAGGCAATGGTTAGAGCTATGGATTCAATTGCATGTACGAAAAGTAGTAACTAGAGCATCTGAAGATGTGTCCACAATTATAGGGCATCTAAGAATAGATACCAATGCATTCTTAAGAGAACTTCATCTTTGAAGAATTACTTGACAAACAAGGACAAAAGAGTGGGCAGTACGGGAAGCGACAGGAAGGTTTTGAAGTCTAGAATAAATAGGGTAAGGAAGTGAGGCTGAAGAGTTGAATCAGTGAGACAGAGTGAGGAAGGTTTTGAAGAGGCACCCAGGAAAAATGGGGCAAAACAACTGTCTTCCATATCACTTGCCAGCAAGCAGGTGCTATAAAGTCACACAATCAGAAGGGAAAAGGAGCTACTGTTTTAAGTGGAACAGAACAGCACACTTACTGCACGAGTTTTTAAGATTCTAGGATCTCAAGTCAGAAGATGATTCAGGCTGATTGAAGAAGTAAAGACTCTACTCTCTTGCTACTTGTATTAGCTCAGCTTTTACGTGAGCTGCAAAGGTCCTGTGAGCTGGCTTTGTGATGAGTCTTGAATACAGCGTAACTTCTGGCACTTTTTGTGTTTTATGCAACCTAGAACAAATACATCAGGGAAAACAGAAGAAAGGGTGATGTCTGGGACTTTCATATTATTTTTATCTATGTCAGATGAAGTAAAGCTGAGTACATGCATGTGGTATTGTTTTAAAAGGTTTTAATAGGTGTCATTTAAGAAATAAGTCACAGTCATCTGTATATTACCATCTGCCTTCTAGAAGGTTTTGGCCTCCCATTGTGAGGTCTGATTTGTCTTCAAAGTTGTGAATTATTGGAAATTGTTTTGCAAGGTCAGCATATGATGCAATACAGGTCAGAGGAAATTATTGTCTTAAGGTAAATACATATTTAGTAAGCTATTTACTCAGAGAACGAGAAGAGCAGAATCTTTCCTCATAATAGCAATGCTTCCAGGAGGACAGCAATTGCTTTGGTGCATTGCTGGGCTCCTCTCTATGTGTCCAGTGGAAAATAGTGAAGCCCTATAATAACTCACTGAAAAACCCGTAACACCCTTGGTGTCACTGCCAACAAATGTCCTTGATGTTGGAAGCATAAAGGTAAAAAAGATCAAATCTCTATAACCATTGTCTTATATATCTGAGATTTTTATCCTCCTCTCTTCTTTATTAGTACACTTTTTTTAGGACATACTGTTTACATTCCTCATGGAGAGCTGGTACAAGTACACAGTACATCTTCCCCTCCCCTGCTTTCCTCTTCCCTCCATCTTTTGGTCCCCTTTCCATTTGCAGAAGTTTTATCTCTTTATATCTCATTCTCTTTTATCTTGCTCTTTACATTTTGTGTAAGCAGCCTCAAATTCTGTCCTGAAAGTGGGTAAGATGTAAGGAACTTTTCACAATTACAGATGTTTGTGACACAAATATATTACTTTTACTAAAATTTTTTCAAATATACTGATAGACCTTGTTAAACTTTGCATCTTTTCAGAGGTCTATAATAAAATATTCATTGTTAAGAGAAATATTGTGAAGTCAATGCATGCGTACACAAAAAGGTAACTACTATTATGAATGATATGTAAAAGTTAAATATACTAACAAGTAACCACAAACAGTTATTGAATTGAATTTTAGGGATTAAATATCAAACACCCTATAGTCTGTTTCCTTACATATTTTTCAGATACACATCAACTGAAAAATATACCCTAGCCCATGCATAATTAAATGTGTGATGTGAGATAATAGGAAGCACATTTCGAGGAAAGATATGGATTGCAGATTGGTCTTTGGGCAGGTATCTTGGAATTATTTAATTAATGTCTTGGGAGGTGACAACTACAGCAACAGGATGAAATAAATGTGAATTGATAGTCATAGAACAAGTGACACACGTGGAGTCTGCAGCAGGTACTTGCTTTGAATTTAGTCATAGTACTAGATCCTTATTCAGAATAAAACACCACGAGAAAGGTATGCTCCCAGCATTAATAATCATGGCACCTCCTGGACATTTAAAAGCCATCTTTCCCTTGCCTCATCTTGTAAGCTAAAATAGATTAGTTTTGCCTCCAGATTTCTATCTCCATGAACTGTTTCTCCTCTGGGATGCCTCCTTTGGAAAGATATCATCTGCAGTATTCCACACCACCAATATGCTTGACCACTGTCTTAGTTACTTTACTCTCACTGCTGAAATAAACCCCCCAATGTCCAAAGTTAAGGGAGGAAGGGTGTAATTAGCTCACAGGTTTTAGAGGTTTAGTGTGTAATTGGCTGGGTACAAGGCAGTGTGGCCTGGACAAAGGGCATCCCAGAGGAGAAACATTATGGTGATAGAAGGCAGCAAAAGAAGCAAGAAAAGGAGGAGACGAGACTCTTTCTGTCTCTTATATTGTACCCAGTCTACTGGAATTAGGTCGATGCCAATCCAATCAGTGGGCTGACCCAGCAATCATTCAGCATTAATCCCAGCCTTGCACCACCAATCAATCAGACATCCTAGGTTTAACCACCACCACAAAAGTTCTATCTAAAACTACATGAGACTTTGGTGGGGGGGGGGCATGTAGACATAAACCATAATATCCATTATTCCTATACTGCTTCCATTGTTTTCTTTTTATTGGTTTTATTCTACATTATTTTGCTTGATCTTATTATGCCTGATGGTATGGCCAGTTCTTTTGAAGATAACAAGAGGCATTATGGTAGCCATTATTGATTTCCTTGTATTTTGTTTTGAAGTCATGTACCATGTTCATTGTTTTGTTTTGATTGACTCTATTCTATTTATTTTGGTTTTGATCTCTTCAAAATAAAAAAAGAATCTTTTGAAGAGTAACTTGAATCATTTGTAGTAAATATTTACCAGAGTTTTGAAGTTTTTATCGCTTTTGTTCATTTTACTGGCTTTGTTTTGGTCAAAAAGCAGTAGAACCAGGGAATCAAAAAGTTTTGGATTTAATCTATGGAGGTTCATAGTTACCACTCATATTACCATGGACAATTTACCTCTCTAAGCCTCAGTTCTCAACTATAAATGAAGATAATAATATCTGTAATGAAGGAGTTATTGGGAATTATCGTAAGAAAATATGTACAAAGTAGTTAAAACTACCTATTTTTACTATGGGAAGTAAGTACTTTGATTATTTTTTAATCTCTCTTGCTATTTTCTCTTTTCTTTGCCACCTGTAATTGCACTGAATGTGGGGCTTCATGCACTAGAATCCAATTCATTGCAGGAGAGGAAGGACATCACCACTGGCTTTGGAATTCCTCGTGAGTCTGGTATTAGTCATTCCTGAATCTTCCACTGTATTAGAGCATTACATTTCTCTCTAAGCCCTTATTATTTGTGCTCTTCACAGGAAAGCCTGTTAGATGGTTCACTTTGTGCATTTCCCTCATTTTATAAAAGACATTGTGTCCTTGAAAGGTGAGATGAATGTTTAAGGTCATTAGTAACAGAGCAAAAAATAATGAATTTATTATAGCTCATCACCACTCTGTTATTATCCCACCCCGTAGCTGAAATTAGAGATGTCAGAATTTTTCAGTGGGTGCCTTCTTGATAAATTTTTAATAAAAGAAATGAAAATGGACCTTTTTGTTTTCCATTTCATCTTGGTATAAAATTGTGCACCAAATTTTAAATAATCGGAGAGCCAGAAAGCTCGAATTGTATATGTATTTCATAGAGGAGCAAGAATCACACAAGCCCACATGACTCAAACATGTTTTCTTTTAAATATTTACTTGGTACCAGGAATCGAACTCAAAACCTCACACTTGCCAGGAAGGCACTATACCACTAAGCTATATCCCCAGCCATCAAGCTTTTTTTGAAAAAAAAATCCTTCCTTAAAGTGTCTACCTAAGTTTCAGCAGGGAAACACAGACAAACCACATATCTCAGTATGTAGGTACACAGGTCAGGATGCCAACAACATGACCCAGAAACAAGGCTAATTAAAGCATATGGCAGCGAATGACTGGGGCTGCCTGTATTGCTAATGTACAGTGGTCAAACCAAAGGAAAGCAAAAGGTGAGAAAATTCTACTGTTGCAGTTGTTTTCAAAGGAAGCATGCTGTGGCCTCTTTCATGTTCCAAGAGGTCATGTAACAGAACCAGCTAGGTCTGAAAATGTGGAACTGTAATGGTCAGTTTGCAGTAAAGAAACATCGGGGCTGGGGATTTAGCTCAGCGGCATAAGCCCGTGCCTTGCAAGCAGGCAGTTGTGAGTTCGATCCCTGGTACCGATAAAAATGAGAAAGACAAAAAAAAAAAAAAAAAAAAAAAAGAAATATCAAAACAAATGGACAGGAGAAAGTTGATGGTTTCTGCATATGTGATTTGCATAAAAAGCAAGATTATTTTTAGATGTAAACTTGAACAACACCCACATCTGTCATACACAGAGGTGACTGAGACAGTGGTAGAGGATGGGCCAAGTTTCCTTAATCTATCTACAGAGCCAAGGCAGCTCTGTATCAAGGATAGTGGTTACCAGAATCAATATTCCAGTGCTGGGTGAATGGTACAACAGCAGGAGCAGTGGAGTGAGGGTTACAAGCGATCCTTGAGGGAATGAGCGGGGGCCTGATTTGGAAGGTAAGGTCCTGGCTTTCTGTCCCTTCCTCGTCATTTCCTCTTGACCAAGGGTCTCCCTAGCAGACACTGTTTGGATTATTGTAATATCATCTGCTACTGATCTCTTCATGTTTCTACTCAGGACTTACAGGAAGATTGGGAACATAAGCATCACCTTCCATGCTACTTTTTTCACTCTCCTGTGGTGGCCAGGACTATGCAGAAGGCTTGTCAGCCATTCTGCTTTAGCACCACGCAAGAATAATATCGCAGTCCTGATCAGACACTTCCTGGTGAACACTGTTCCCTCCCAAGGTTCAAGTCTCCATGGCCCATTTCCTAACCAGAGGGTACAATTCCCTCTTTCCCTCAAATTGCTAGCTTATTACGTGTGACTGGCAATCATCAGGTTTCCCATGTACTGTGTCTTTTTATTATCTCTTTGGATAATACATCTTCTGGATGTTGAGGATTTGTATCATCTAGTAATATTACCGAGTTTTTTCCCTCTTTATTTAAATAAATAAATGAACATCACAGTTCATTCTCCACATAAGATAAAAAAAATTTAAATTCTTCTTAATTTTCCCAAGATGTATGCTTTGGTTGTTACTCTTAAGCTTGAGTGTAAGCATTATTTACCAGGGCATTGACTACCATGAAAAAGCAATGGTGAGTTCTCAAAAATTAAAATTTAAATCAGAAAAATAATGTTTTCTAAGAAGTTACAGTAAGTATAGTAGAAAAATGGATAAAATCCCCAGGAGATTGTTAATTACTTTTAGGATGGTTTAACTGCATAGAGGGCTGCATTGTTCTTAATCATGTGTTTATCAACCCACAGACTCACCAGAAGGTACCTGTGAATTCTTTGGAGTGTGCTTTGAAGACTCAAACTGGCAACAAACAAGTTTCCACATGGAGAAAGTGACTTTTACCCAAGTAAAACAGTAATTATTACTTATTCTAATTGCCACAGTCTCTTGCATCCTAGAGACACTTGCTGTGTGTTCTACAGGGGTCACACCCTGTTATAAACAGAACTATCTCTGAACACTGGCTGTAGCCTACATGATCATTTTTCCTGTAGAAAGGAGTCATTTATGGTTGCACAAATAACTAGCAGGCTCTAGGGTGCATCGGTGAGCCTAGTGTACTGAATCTCTGTCCTCGTGGTGGTTACAGTCCAGCAGAGTGGACGCCCTTGTTTGTGTATTCCCTGGTTGTGTGGTCAGTTATACCTGCTGTGGAGGCAAAGTTCTGTGAAGTTAATGACAGGGTCCTGGCCTATCTTGGGAGTGAAGCTTTCCACAAAGTTGGAATAACTGAGCAATAGTGTGAGCACAATTGGGGTTAAAGCAGGGAAAGAGGACTGTATTGAAAGACTGCAAAGCTATGCGAACTGCAGCATGTACTGACCACTGAGGCACCGAGAAAGGTACCACCTTCAAGGCAGGTGATGATGAACCAAGGACATAAGGTGCAGAGGAGATGGTCAGGGACAAGGTTGGACAGACAAAAGGAAAAGAGTAGGCAGGGTTTGGTGGATGGCGGTGAGGACTTTGAAGAACTAGGAGAATTTCAGAGAGGATAGAATCATAATTAGAGTTGTCATCAGGCTTGGAAGCTAAGGCATTAAATGCATAATAGGTGGCCCCCACTTTGACTCTGGCATGCAACCAGAAAAGTGATAATTCTTTTCTTAAAGTCTTAACAGTTCCACCATTTTTCAAAATTTCAGGCCACATCTCTTCTGAAACATAAGGTAAATTCTTAGCTGTGAATCTCTGTAAGAATCAAAAGCAAATCTCAATATTCCAAGGTACGGTGGAATAGGAGAAACATTTCTAGTCCCAAAAGGAGGAAAGGGGGATAGGAAAGAACAGGAACAAAGCAAAACTCAGGAGGGCAAACATTAAATCTTATAGCTCCATATGTGGCCTCTGCTGCACATGGTGGCAAAGTGTGAGCTCCCATTGGCTTGTGCAGCCCTGGTCTGTGACCTTTGCTGTTCGGCATGTACCGTCTGACTCCTGAGATGGCTCCACTAAAGGCTTGTAGCTCTTCCTGGCAGACATTCCATGCTCCTGGCATTTCCCAATTCTTTTGCTTCCTTCCCACAGCTTCAGGCACTGCCTTCTCACCTTGTCCTTGCCTGGCTTCCCAGGCCTTTCCTTTAAGTCTACTTAGACTTCCCCTACCCTCCTCTCAACTCTTCTCCTTCCTCTTCCTCTACTTTCTCCTTCTTTTCCTCATCGTCCTCCTCCTCTTTTTCCTCCTCCTCTCCTTCCTCTTCTTCTTCCTCCTCCTCTTTTTCCTTCTCCTTCTTCTGACAGGGTGTCATTATGTAGTTCAGGCTGGCCTTAAACTCACAGTGATCCTCCTGCCTCGGCCTCTTGAGTGCTGAGATTACAGGTATGTGCTACCATATCTACAATCAGGATAGATCTTCAAATGAAAGGTTTACACTTTTACATGCTGGAACCCATAAAAGGTAAAGTCTTCCTGACTTCTGAATGCCTATGAGACATCTTTCCTTTTATCTCACTTAACAAAGGAAGTATCTGATTTCTTTTTAATACCACCAATCTCTTCATCCTTCAACTTCTTTTGGCCCCAAATTCACAATGTGATTCCTTCTAGGATGAAATTTAAAAATTTAAAAATTTTTCTACTGCTTTTCCTATGATTCTAATTATAAATCTGGCTAAAAACAGCCAACAGTGACCATGCCACAGCCAGAATTTTAGGCTGTCTGGACTCTTTTATGGATTAATTAGTTCATAGCCTTTAATCTCAGACTCCTGCAAAGTCACCGGAGGCAAGTTTTCTGGGAGAGAAAAGCATACACTCTTGTAGTCTTACTGCCAAGGGAGTTCTCATACCCAGCTGAAACTTTGAAACTGACCTTTACTGTCTGCTTTCCTGTCATTATTTGGGTCTTCTGAGCTCCAACCAGAATCACCAGCCAGGCTATGCTTGCATCCTTCTCAGGCTTCTCTAACTACTATCTTCAAACTTTTCCAAACTCCTAGAAACCAGTTCTAAAGGTTTCTAAGTGACATGATCAAATATAATGAAAGCAATGACCTTGTTTAGTTACTGGGGCCCAATTCTTGACATCCACAATTTGAAGAAGGAGAAGCTTAATTTGGCTTGTGGTTTGAAGGAATTTAATCTGTGGTTAGCAAACTCCAAAGCAAAAACAGATGGCAGAAGGGCATGGCAGAGCACAATCATTCACTTTATGGTGATTCAGAAACAGAGTATGGGAACAACACCAGAGGAGGGGTGAGGACTCATATACCCCAAAATATCCAAATCACTATTCCATGACCCACCCGGATATACTCATACGTGTGCTTTACCAATATGCTAGGTGTTTCTTAACCAAATGAAGGTGATATAGCAGGATTAACAGTCACATTCTGCCAGACCCTCAGCCCAGCCCACTCTACCACCACTAGTCCTTTCTTTGGGTGTTTTTCACTCTCTGCTTCCGCTCTCTTCTATCAGCCAACAATCTCACCACACCTTCCATACCATTACAACTGTCTAAACTTCCTTCCTTCTTTCTTTCTTCCTCCCTTCCTTCTATCCTTCTTTCCATTTTGTATTTCTTTGTGGATTTGAAATTGAAAATAAGAACATACATGAAGAAATCAAACACCATAACTCTAATGTCAAGTACTTTCTAAGATTCAGTTTTCTTTATGCAGTGGGCTGAGATCCCAGGAGAATAGCATGGACCAATCATTTATGTTATTTAATATTAAACCAAACAAAGCCTCTGAGGATGTGCTGTCAGCAAGGTCCAGCCTTACTACACAACAATGAAGAAAATGACCCAAATAGTATTTTCTCAATTTGGATTATTTATAGGTTAAAATTTGTAACTCTTGCTGAAATCTACTATATCAAAAGTCAGCAAGTATCACTGATTTCCTATGACAAAATTCATCAGAAAGTAGAACCAATGGTGTAGGTCAGTAGGAATGACATTTTAAAGAAGAAGCCTGTTGTCATGGGCCAGTAAATGAATACTGAGGACTTCAGTTCTTTTTTTGTACTTTGCTTTTGATTTGCTGATCAAGAAAAAGAATAGTTTTAATAATTTATGACAAAATTTCATAATTATATATCATTTCCTAAATTGAGTGTAATTTTTCCTACAATGAATTATGTACATCTTTCTTCACAAAAATCTGTTTGATGTTTTCAGAAGTCTACATATTAATTTTTATATCATCTCTATAACAGAAATAGTTTAATAGTAGATATGTGTGGAATAGATAATTCTTCTTTGGATTAGAGCAGTATCCCTAATACTGGCATTTGAATACTGTTATTTTTGAGATGTCACTAAAGATATTGTTTGATTTTCCTTAAACTTTGATAGGAACCCACTTTACTTCCATAAACCAATAGGGTTTTCTGTGTGGAATATACACTTTGGGAACTTCTTCATAAATATTCTCTTAATAGGTCATCTATGTGGATACTATTAAGGCCATTTAAATTATGAAGACCCTAGAGCCGACAAGGGGTAGACTTATTTACTCAGTGGCACAGGGTTACAAGTGGCAAGGCCAGAATAAAATCTGTCTGCAAAATTCAAAAGTCATCTTATTCTGCCATCCTGACCTCCAGCCTTCTTGAGACCATAGTCTAGGAATGTGCAGTAATGTGCTTCACATCCAGAACATTCCTTGTTCTTGTATATTCCTGGCAAATGATGACACAAACCCTTTGAGTTAGTATCAAAAGCTGCTGCTCTACATGTGATTTTTTAATCTCATGGAAACAGATGCTAATCCTTTTGCAATTCCTTGATTAGGATGCTGTACCTCAGAGTGATTCTGCGTTGAGAGACAGTTGTTTGTTAGGGAGTCTACTTACTCTTGAGGAGGATTAACAGCTAGATGCAGTCATGTGCTCTCCTACTTCTGCTTTGTTGAGGGAAAGAGCCTAACATCTTTTGCAACCAATTGGGAGTCATCAACTAATCCCAGGAAACCATCAAAGTCCAAAATTTTGAACATAGCAATAAGTAAACTAATATATATATAGAACATTCCCAGAGTATTGTGAATTTAACACTGGAGAAAGAAATCATCTCAATAAAGAACTGAATATAACCTTCACTAAAAGCCTTTCAAAGCTGAGTCATTGTTTTTACTTCCTGTGTTCCTTGCCAAACAAAATCTCTTTTTGCCACATGCCAAAGGCATTGTATTAGGCCCCCTTCGCTCTGGTTTAAGGAAACATACCTCTTGGGCTACGTATCGGTTCTCGTCTTGTTGGACCCCTCTCTCCGAATTGCAGTCCCTATTAACAGTGCTTCAGATCACAGAAATGTAATTCAAAAGAAATCATACTTCTTCCATTGCTGTCTTGCAGTTTCTCTACTTGCATGGTTCTTTGAGGAAATCACCATCTTCCTAAACAGATCTACCCGCAAAGCTACTAGACAAGCAATTTAACCAGCCAAGTTACCAACAAACCTAGAATCCCTTAGTCAAAGCAGAGTTAATCAAGATGTGGCACCCTTTGCTGTCTCTGGAGGAATTAAGAATGTTTGGAGCTGGCATAGCAAGGCTAAAACTCTTGCAGTAGTGGTGAATTTGGTAATTTAGTGAAACTAATTATAATAACATCAATAACTATTCTTATTGCTGAACCCTGTGATGAATGCAGTAACATATTATCTCATTTAAAACTCACATTAAAGTCCCTCAGGCAAGTGTCCATTTTTCTATTGAAAAACCTGAGGTTTTGTCAGTATGATATGGCAGTGTGCTTTGTGACCAAGGTGAAAGGGATATCAGGTCAATCCAACATCCAGTACCAACAGTCTCTGTCTTGTGTTTTCCTCATCTCCACCACATTCCAGGCTCTGGATACCTTGTAGGTGGCCCATACCCCTACTGTACTTCTGAGATGCACATAGGGGCAGATGAAGGCCACCCCATGCTTTTTACTTTTTTTTTTTAAAGTTCCTTCAGTAGTCTGAATTATTTTCTTAGCTAGAAGCAGTGAAACATTAGGAATGGATTAGAATTTGGATTAGTAATCCTGGCCACTGATCTTCCAGCTTGTCAGGAAGTATTCTATGCACGAAGTGTTGGATAGTGTTCTGAAGATAAAGAAAACCATTTAATTTGTGACTATTTTTCTATTGGTCTCAAATTTCCATCCTTACCAATTAAATATCTACGAATTAATATGTAACTTTTATCCAAGCCTGAATCAATACTAAATAGAAAATCAAACAAAGAAGGGAGTTAGTAGGTATTAAGCAATAATTAGTTAGGCTTGGTAGATAAAACTTCTGCACTGAAAGGATACAACTAATGTGTAATTTTGTTTTATTTTCATGTTTTGGATGAAGATTGTCATTTGAATACACTATTAAACAGCATTATTTTTTCATACCTAAGGTTTAGACTTCATAACATGTCTATATAATACTTTGTAGGACTACTTCAAGGCTTAGCTAAAATGAGTACATTGTGTATTTGTGTAAGGTTTTGCTCTTTCCCTTTGGTTTAAGACAAAAAATATTTTAAAGGTCTGTGATTATCACATTTTCAAGTAATGTCCTTGCTCTCCTAGATCATGAGAAATGGATTTTTGATACATCTTCCCAGAAACCCGTGAAACAAAAAAGAGAAGAAAGTGCCAAGTATGAACTGGTTCTCCACCCACACACTGTTATCCCACTTGTGTGGGGGGATGGGGTAGAATAGAATTCACACTTTCTATATATTTTGATGGACATTTTGTTGATGATCATTATTTTTCTATAAGTTTTATTGGCATACATTGGTTATACAGACTTAGCTTCGTTTTTTCAGAACTGCACATGCAACATAGCAACCTGTGATCATCCTTTCGTCACCCCCAAGCACACCCCCTCTCTAGTCTCACTGTTTCAAGGCTGTTTCAATCTATACAATGTATTTTGATCATACTCTTTCCCCCCACTACTCGTGCTTACACCCTAATTCTTCCTCCTCTTTATTACCTTTTACTTGTCTAAAAATAGTCTTTCTCCTACTTTACTGTCATTATGTTTTAGATTTCACATTTTATAGAGAGCACTCAATGCTTGTCTATCTTTCTGGCTTAATTTGCCCAGCATAATGATATGTAGATGCATCTGTTTTCCTGAAAATAACAAAATTTTCTTTTATGGTTGAATATATATATATAAAACACACACATATATATATATATATATATATATATATATATATATATTTCTATATCTTGGCTATTGTATATTATGCTCCAATACATGTGGGTTTGCAGCTATTTCTACAGGAGCTGACTTTAGTTAATTTTGGTATATACCAAGGAGTGGCATAGTAGATCAAATGATAACTCAATTCTAAGGAAGACTTATGCTTCAGAGAAGTTGAAATAAGCATGCTTTTCCCCATTTCACTAAGTATAAATAAATACCTTTATTTTATAGTCATTTTATTCATCAGTCTCAAGACTAGTGGACAAATAACTGCAATATTTTGTAATGAATGAAAGCTATCTCATGCTTTTTACTTTTAAATTATTAATAAATGCTAAGAAAAGGGAGCATGCTATAGAGAAATAAGCATAGATATACATGATATAGATATAGACATAGTCATAAATATAGATATATTAGCAGGTGTGTACACCTAGCAGCAGTAGCTTGTAGAGTGGCATCTTCATTGAATGTCTTAAGAGATCATCCCTTGTTCAAGGTCATGAAATACTTCAACTGCAGAGCCTGGGATCCAGATCAATCTCTTGCTGCAGCACCTTTTTTCTCTGGTTGTAAGTGATCAGGTACTTTCTAATTCATTGCCTTGAGCTTCCTGGTTAGGATGATGCGTGTTTAATTGCCCTATGAATGGGCGCTCAGAGCATATCATCTTTATTCTTCTCAATTTCAAGCCATACCTCTTTGGACACATCATATCTATATCCTGGCAAAGTATATTCATTGAGACAATAATAAAAGATATCAAATTTCCATGAAACAAATGTGTGAAAATCAAAATGGCACTGTAATGTGCATTGAAGTTTCATGCCCTTTGTGATTCCGTGGATGCTGCAGTAGGGACCCCCCCCCCAATTAAATTTCCCTTAACCATTTGTCTCTCCTTTCTTCTCCCATCCTATTTGCAATTTCAAAGGTGAGGAAAACCAACCCAATTACTATAATCAGAGTCTATGCAAACTCTACCATAGCTAAAGTCATGAAGACTCCTAATTTAAAATTGTGTTAAACTATTTTCCCTGGTGGGCCCCAACTGGATTGTAGCATATAAAACCAGGCAGCAATTAGTTTAGCAACTTAGTCCTTGTATCACTTTCTTGATTCTGGCAGCAAAGCACAGTATGGAGACACTGCACTTCAATTTCTGTACTCTTGCATTAAAAGCTCTCTGCCATGGATCACAGAAAAACAGCAATAGTCTAGCGGGAAGTGGAGGCTAGGAAATTTATTTTGAATTGCTTTCTTTAAATAGCAAAGAGTGTTAACCATGTCTTCACACTTCCAGGCCAATCAGGTTAATCAAATTGTTTTCCTTTACCAGTGTGGATCTCAAACTTTGGAAAGCATGAGAACCATCTGGAGGACTGGTCTTCACTCTGAGTTTCTAATTTAATAAATCTGGGCTGAGGCACGACATTTTGCATTTTTGAAAATTTTCATTTCTTCTTGTTGGTGCTGGTCAGATACTACTTTCCAAGAACTAGAGCCCCAGGTCTTAGTGTTCACATGCAGCAGTAAATGAGGGCCACGGTGGCACTTCTTTTTTGTACCAAGAGAATGAAAGTTTTGTTTTGAGAAGGTGGAGGAAAGGAGGCTTACCTTGACAGGGAGCCTGAAGAGTTAGGTATAGTACTGAGAAATGACAGTGGAAAGTCCCCACTGTACAATGTCCTCCATGATTTCTTAACTAAAAACTACATGGGTAGTGAATTTGGTCATGGAGCTAGGTGGAAAGGAAATATCACTGCCAAATAGTTCTGCTGTTGTTCTTTCCAGCAGCTCCTGAGATCTGCACCATGTTGGAACTTAGGACACTGGGAAACCAAGCAAGAAGCTCCCCTCCCTGGTAAGTGGTGACGGTGTGGCAGACTGCGGCCCTTCCAGGGGGAGAACCACCAGTGTCTCCTGAGATCTGCGCCATGTTGGAACTTAGGACCCTGGGAAACCAAGCAAGAAGCTCACCTCCCTGGTAAGCAGCTGTGCTGTGGCAGACTGCAGCCCTTCCAGGGGGAGAATCACCAGTGTCTCCTGAGATCCGTGCCATGTTGGAACTTAGGACCCTGGGAAACCAAGCAAGAAGCTCCCCTTCCTGGTAAGTGGCTGCCATGTGGCAGACTGTGGCCCTTTCAGGGGGAGAATCACCAATGTCTCCTGAGGTCTGTGCTACCTGGAACTTAGGATGCTCGGAAACCAAGCAAGCATCTCCCCTCCCTGGTAAGTAGCTGCAGTGTGGCAGACTACAGCCCCTCCAGGGGAGGAACCACCAGTGTCTTCTGAGATCCACACCATGTTGGAACTTACAAAGCTGGGAAACCAAGCAACCAGCCTGCCTGCCTGCTAAGCAATAGTGAACTTACTGGTGCACAGCCTAGAGTTAAACATCCCACTTTCCCTACCCTCCTTCTTCTGTCCCCCCTTTAACAAATGGGAATCAGAAATCTGAGCATCTCCAGGGAGGTTGACCATAGCAAATAAGGGGATTTCCTTCTATCATCACTTTGAAGGCAAATATTTTTATTACTGTTTTGCTCTATTCTGATTAATGGTACTGCTCTATTCAATATTCTGTTTTGATAAGTTCTATAATGTTCTGCATTTCATTTTATTTTGATATTTGTGATTGAAAGAACAACTATTGTAAAGATAATGAAATATACTGTGATACCTATTACTGTTAATCCTGGTAACCTGCTGTGAAGTTCTGTACCAATTTCACTGTACGATCTTAGTTGGCTTTATTCTGTCTTGTTCTGTTGTATTTTACTACTTTCAAAATAAAATTAAAAAAAAAGAAAATCTCACTGACTGAAGGCCTGAGGGCAGCTGTCTGTCAACAAGTTTGAGTTCTAGGACTTTACACACTTTATAAAGCATTTCTGAGTGTTCCACTTATGTACAAGTCATTGAGCTGAATGTCTTTATAAGCAGCATCATATTGAGTCAAATTTATTCACCTACTTTGTAAAAAGATACTTTAATCTATTTTATAAACGTAAAAACTGAAAATTGAAGTAGGCAAACTGCTTCAGGTATAGCACACTTCAAATTCAATTTCTTATATATAGAACTCATTATACTATAAAGAATGACTTTTTCATTTGATATTTGGGGGACTGAGCTTGTCAAACTACCAATGTATCCACTGTTCCAAAATAATATAACTTCATGTCTGGAGTTGCGATGCCACCTGCTTTGTTCCTGTAACCCAGGATTGCTTTTGCTATTCTGGTATAGAGAGTCCTTCTTGAACTTGTCTCGGTCTGGGAAGTTTATATTTGGAATCCCATGGAAAAGTCACTGGAATTCTAGTACCAATCTACCCCTTCCAATGCAACCCAAGGTGAGAATAAAGTCACTAAAACATATATATATATATATATATATATATATATATATATATATATTGCTATAGGGAGAAGGGGGACCTAAGTACAACCAAGATGGTGATTTACCATAGCAAAAGTCCAAACCCAGATTTTATTAATCCTTCATGAGGAGACTGGCTTGAGGATGAATGACAGTGAGAGTGGAGGGAAATATGTGTCAGCCATGAGTTGGCTGGGTAGGAGGCTTGAGATCACCTCTGCAATATGCAGAGGTAGTAACTAATATTTTGGAGTTGGTGCTTCAGCTCTACTGTATAATCTTTTTTGCCCTTATCTCATAGCTTCTTATCTCAAGGCTCAGCTCCAGCCTGGAGCTTGGCTTTCCTTCCCACCTGGCTCACGGATCTTTCTCAGGAGTCACTGATTTCATCAGCTCCTCAGCCAGCCCAATTTACATTGTTAAAGTCAGTTGAAGGGACATAGAAATTCCCTAGCCAGCTCTCTACCTGTCAATACTTGGAGATAGGACCAAGTTTATCCAAAATGGAGAGACAGTTGGTCTTCTTTCAAGACAAGTCGTCCAGGTGGTTCCCCACATTCTGAGTCTCTTCTGACTCCATGTAAATTTTAGGATTGTTGTCTCCAGCTCTGAGAAATTACTTTGGTAGTTTGAGATTGCACTAAATCTGTATAGCAGTTTTGGAAGTACAACCGTTTTGGTTATGTCATTTCTGCCAGTGCCACTGCGTGTGTATGTGTGTGTGTGTGCACATGTGCGTGCATGTGTGTGTGTGTGTATGATGTGCAAACAAGCCTGAGTGTCTTATAATAAAGAAGAAATTATCTCATACCAAGGAATCCAGCTTCCAATCTGCAAGTGAAATTTTTTTGAAACATGGAGTATCTCATAACACCAAGGAGTAACACCTTCTTTTGGTTTTCTCCAGGGAAAGAATGGCCTCTTATTTCAATTTTTAGTAGAAACAAGTATCTGTAGGATAAAGTTTATGAGCAGTGGTCTATCATTAAGCAGGAATGATACCCTAATTAATCTCTTATTAATCCCTGAGAGTGAAGGGCTGTTACAGACCCCCAAAGGGGTATTTAGGGCTCAAGGTAATAAAGAAATGAACGTGTAAATTTTCATCTTTTTTTTTTACTCAACATACTTGCTCCTTTCATTGCTCCCAACTCCTCCATCTTCATACAGTAGACTTCCTTTTTTGTAGGATCCCAAGCAATGATTCACTAGGAGCGCACTGTTTCTTGACTTCGGGGAGAAGTAAGGTAGGAAGGAAGGGACAGAATATTTGCTCCTCCTGAAATTAAGAATTGCTTTTGATGATTTTTCTTTCACTTTTCTTTGTAGTCAGAACTTACTGTGGTCATGGGCTTTGGGCTCAGAATGCTTCCATTGGCTGCTATGCTCCACAAACAGAACAGCTGGCTTCTCCAGATTTTATATCTAGTGCTTTTAATCTACCACCTTTAGTAGAAAATACTGGTTCCTGTCAACCTGCGAACTGCAATGGCATTACTGTGTTTATGCAGAAAAATGCCAATTGCACCTTATGGCTAAATAAAGATTGTCTAGTGTCTACTATTGATCGATTATAGCCATTACTGAAGTTGAAAATTTATAAAAGAAAATATTAGTTCAAATAATTCAGTCTGTGGCCCAATTTAATGAAAATTAGAAAGAATATATGATTTTGAAATCTTTAGCCATAAAATACTCTTGCCATGCTCCTGTATGAGTGATAACTTGAAGGTTCCCTGTGTAAAGGGATTACACTGGCAGATCATCCTGATAACCCACCACTGGGGAGGAACATTTCTTAATGAACCACTCAGTCCCTGCTGTCTCCTGTCCCCACTGACTGTTTCTTGTCTCCATTAAGTTACTGCTGAATATACTCACTCTCCCTTAAAACAGGAAACTTCTTCAGCTTTACTTTGAGGCACTTTCAGAGCCTCCCGTGTCCTCCTGGTGGCAGTATTCATCCTGAGAAATGTCTCTCTTAATTAAGGCTGGATTTGTTATTCATTTTGATAGCAACTTTCAGACAGAAATCTGGAGTCAAGCATTGCTAAAATGTAATATTTAATCTTTTGGTGGTATTTCGTTACTTACTGCTATGGCTGCATATAAAATACCCAGTGCATTTTAAAATTTTTAACAGAAAAAAAGTGCAGAATTTCAAGACAAGGTAATACGAGAGTAACAATAATTAATTCTTTGCATTAATCATCAAGTAATTACTCAGAGTGCAAAACATAGGCATGAAATATTGTCCTTTCTTAGAGAACTAAGAGAAACTAGCAATATATTTTAACTATCTTTATATATATATATATGATTTATAAATATATATATATATATATATATATATATATATATATATATTCCTTTTTTCTTCCTTTTCCCTTTTTTCATCATGGTTTCTCTTTGCTTTTGAACAGCTTCTTCCCAGTTCACAGTATCTATTTTACCTTTGGATCCTTTTTACTTGTTCATCTTCTCACACTAGTGAGACTACATGATGTTTGCACATGTGAGTCTGATTTATTTCACTTGTGAGTATGGTCTTGAGTATCATTTATTTACCTACAAAAGTCTCAAGTTTATCCCTTCTTTATGACTGAGTAGTACTCCATTGTATTGTATTAAAAACCACATCTTTTTATTCATTGCTTGATTGATGGGCATTTGGGTTGTTTCTAAGATCTAGCTATTACCAATTGTGCTTCTATAAACAGCAATATAAACACATATTGCTGTGGTCTGATTTTTTAGTTCTTCTGGGAAGATGCCCAGAAGGGGAATAGCTAGATCAAATGAGCATTTGATATTGGTTGATTTCTTCATGACAATCATTCTTTGTGGAGTGAGATGGAATCTCAGAGTTGTTTTAATTTTTATCCCTAAGATGACCAATGATATTGAATATTTTTTCATATATTTATTTCCTATTTGTATTTTTCATCTGAAATGTGTGTATGCATCTCTCATTCCCATTTTTGGGTTGGGTCTTTGAACTTGGGGTTCCCAATTTTTTAAAAAAAATATGTGTTCTAGGTGTAAGTCCTTTGTCTGAAGGACAACTGGCTTATAATTTTGTATTTGTAAATGGAGAGTGAGAGAGAGATGGAGAGGAATTGGGGAGAGAGAGAGAGAAAGAGAGGGAGAGATCTCCATTGATACCTTCTTCTTTGACTGAAAAATAGTAGTAACATTTCTTGAGTATTTGCTACACTGAACTGCTTAACAGGCATACTCCCAATAAATTTGACAGAAAGATCTAGTAAGCATGTCTCAGGAGTACCTCCATTTTATAGATTTTAAGAAACTAAGACACAGAGTTTTTATACCTATTCATTGGGTTTTCATGATTAGTAGGTGGCTGAGCTGTCTGGTCCTAATGTTTAATTTTTATATATGAATACATTATAGTCCTCCTCTCTGATTTTGGTTATTTAGATGATATTTAGTTCTATATTATTGTTACAAAAATATTGAGAATTTTTAAAGTTACATTTCACTTAGCAAGAATAGATTAAATTAGTGTTCTAATGCACATACAATTTAAAATTTTCTAATGTGTGTAAGACTTTGGTCTCGACACAGAGGAAACCAAAAAAGATAACAAAAAGCATTTCTAGGGAATAGAATGTGGTAGTAGAAGAGCAGCTATAAATAGATAATTCTAAGGTTGAACAGATTATAGATGACATCAAACGGACATATGAAAGAACTGGGAGAACCCAGGAGAGGGAAGGAATCTTCCTGGTGATGATGACAATCTTTGAACCTGTTCTCTAGTTTATGGGATTTGGGATGATGGAAGAAGACTGTGGTCTAGTTATGAAAGGCAGCCACTCCGAACAATCTCCAGTTTAGAAGTCAGGTTTGATTCATTAGATTGTCATTAAAGATGACCTAAGGATAAACTACAAATGTAATTTATAGGTGATGAAATGAGCTGGGGCAGCAGAGATGGGAAGGAATTAAACACATTGCAAAAAGCACCAGGCTAGCTCAGTGTCCCGTGAGACAGCTGAATTAAATAGTCATAGCAGATCCAAATCCTTGATGCCATTTGTGAGGAAGATGCTTGAATTTCGTTCCTTGATAATGTTGGTCCAAAGATATAGGATTGCAAGAAATGCACAGAGAGTAAATGGCCTTTGAAGTGGGGTTTGAAATGTGGTCTCACCCCAGGTTACCTGCTAAGATCTTTGCAGCTCAAGCAGAAAAGGACTTGAGTTTTCTCTGGGGGAAGTCTCTTCTATCATCTTCTGTCTTCTAGAAAATATCCTGCTCCTGTTAAGAATCTATAGTTTTCTAGGATGCAAAAAATTAGACTCTTTTTTTTTTTTGTCTTTTTCTAATCTGTTTTTCCGATATGTATTCCAGCAAAGGTGACATTGGCAGGTTTCCTCTTTGCTAAGGAAGTTTTCATTTTGATGGCAGTATTAGTTACCTTACATTTACTGGTGACCTTTCATTCACCTCTGTCCTGTCTGAAAACCAAAAGGGGGTCTACATTTTAAAGGATATGATATCTCTTACTGTTGTTGGACCAGTATCAGTGATCAATCTTGGGTCTCCTGCCTTAAAAATGCCAAGCCACTTTTTACTAGAGTAAGCTACAAACACTGCTATTTGAAGCTGTGAAAAACACAGGTAGTTTTTGCATTTAAGCAAACAGATCTTTTTCAAACCTCAGTTTTACACTTTGCAGCTAGGTATCCGTGTTTAAAGGTCACGGTGTAAATGATTTGTTCTGAAAAGGTAAATGATGTACAGGTGTGTTTGTCACTTAGGCAGCAAGAGCTGGATTCTTATATTACTAATATTTTTACATCTAATGCTTGTCAACCACTGAATGTCCCTCCAGGCTCTCATGGCTTCTAGCCACAGAGCCCAAAGTCAGCTTCAATGTGACCAGTGCAGGTACAGGAGAGTGAAAAGCAAATTTGATAAATCCTAGGAACTCCAGGTCTCCAGAGGAAATGAATGGCTATATGAGTTTCCACATATGGGGTCAGAGCTTGGAAATTCCCATTTGCTGGCCCGATTGCTTTGGCCTCTGAAGGACAGTAGTGTGAGGTTGGGAGACCACAGTTTTCTTGACTATAGAAAGTTTAGTGGTAAGGGGAACATTATGAGTTTTAGAAAGGAGTTGTCCTGCCTCAGTATGCACTGAGCTGTCTCTGCTGAAAGGATTCGTCGTGTTTTCCCCACCATGGCTGAGTACTGAGGTGTGGCTGTCTAGTTCTGTGGGAATGCAGGATGTCAGGAAGTCCATGGTGGACCTGATGACTGTGTTCGGCTTTTAATCTCTCTCCCTCCACATTGAGGAACATGTTGGGGTGTAGTTAGAAGACTCAAAGATGACATTTTGTGTGTATCAGCCGTAGGCCACAAGGGCTGGGGTGGGTGCTTCTGAGCCTCAGACAGGCCAGGCAGCTGTGCTAAATCCACGTGAAGGCTGATTATAGAAACAGTAGAGAGTACTGAGCAGGGTCCGGAGAGGGGCGGTAAAATAATAGGACCTAGTTTCACAGCTCCTCTAAACTCACTAAGTATAGCATCCCTTGAAATAAGCACCACTCAGACTGGCAGTCAACCCTTTCCATCCTATCTTCCAACCTGACCAAACATTTTCCCTGTTACCATTCAAGATTCTGCACTGCTTCTTCAGTTTTGCCTCTGCTGGGGTAAATGCATCAGTGTCTGTGAGAGCCTTCCTCACTGACAGGCTATAAGGCAGGTTTCTCATCGAAGCCTAATCTTGCTTTATCGGACTGGAGGGTGGAGAATGCACACTGGCTGTTTTTCACACGCAGCAGTTAGTGAGTTGGGCTGCAGGCAATACCTTCAGATCTCCCAGCCTGCATGTTAAATATCTGATCAGAGTCTGCCTCCTATGGGACATTTACCAAACTTTCTGAAAGTGTAGTCAAGGGAGTAATTGTGTTAGATAGACAGTATACAGTATTTGTAAATTTTTTTAAAAATTGGTTTGTAAATAATGGTTTAAATATATTTAAATAAATATATTTAAATATTGATTTAAATATATTCTCAGGGGCTAGCAATGCTTTTGATATGCACATTCACTGAGAAATTATTACTTTTTCTAATAAATAAAAGCTTTTACCTTTCACTGTGTTTGAAGGCCAGCCTTCTGAGAAAACTAGTTGGGAAAAAATGTTTAGCAGACTCATTTCCTTGTGTGGTGTTTCAAATTAACGAGTCAAGTGTGAGCATGACTATTACTTATGGAGAAGAATATCATGAGGTCATCATCCAAATGTAGGATTTGGGTCACTGAGAGTTGGATTCAAGATGATTGTGTGGTAGGCAGTTTTCTGTTCATAGACATTTTTTCATCTGATTTATGCTTGCAGGCACACCAAGCCTTTTGGGGGTGTTGAAGAGGCAATAGAAATATTTAGGAATTTTACCAGATAGTCATTTTCCTAATGTCCCTTGCAGCAAGTGATGACCTAGTGACCCCATGTTGGATAACATAAGAAGAAAGGACATCGGATAAAGTTAAAGGATGAAGTTTTGGAGAATACGGCTTTTCCTGGTGGAGGAAGACAGAACGTTCTTAATTTTGTTTTGACAAACTCAGAGGCATTTATTTGCTTCTCAGATTTGTTTTTATGATGGTTGTTTATATATTTTTTTAAAGAATGAATCCTTGCAAGTTTCAGGGGCTTTATAAGCTATATTTTGTTGGTTAGTGTTAAAGCATATGTAAGAAAATCAATACTTTGCCCATAAAAGCAGAAATAAATGCGAGGAATTTGATATTTTGAAGATACCGTGAAGTCATTCTCCTGATGCTGGAACCATCAACCTCAAGACTTCTAGGTAAACAATGGTGTCTTTGTGATCCAAATTACTGAAAAGGAGATATATTAGTTGTCTATTTCTACTGTGATAAATGATCACTTTTGGGGGGTTTAAAACCACACAAATATAGTTCTAGAGTTTGGAGGTTAGAAAAGTTTTTAATGGAGCTAACCTCAGGGTGTTGAAAGGTCTTTGTTCTCCTCCTGGAGTCTCCAGGATAGAAATTCTTCCTTCATCCTTTCTTTCTCTGGAGGCTGTGAGACTGGAGGAAGATGGCCCCTTCCTCAGTCCTCAAAACCAGCAGCATAGCAGCTTCACTCTTCCCTGACCTTCATTTCTGTCCTTCTATCTCTCTGACAAGGACCCTCTTTGCTCCTTTTATAAGGACCCCTATGGTTTCATTTGGCTCAACTGGCTCTTCTGAGATAATTTAGCCTTCTCAAGATCCTTAGTAATTTGTGAAAAGTCACACTGCAGTATAAGGTAGCCCATTCACACGTTCTGGAATTAGGGTGTAGATGTCATTTGTGGTCAGGGGCATAATTTCACCTAGAACAACACTGTGTACATATACATATGCATGTGCATGTGTATGTATGTATATGTATATAATTATTTTACTATTGCTCTATGCCATATTAGGTCACTGTGCTATCTAAACCTACAACTCACATTGTGTATGCCTCAAGGGCAAAAAGCTGATCTTTAAAAGTTTTGTATGCATCTAAATATACATTTCTACTGATCATACAAAATCTTTGTTTTAGATTTTTTTCTTGAATTTTAGGGCATTTTTAAATAGTATCTCAGATGAGCTAGTATTTAAAAAAATAGCAGCAGCAGCAACAACAACAGGAGCTCTGACACATACACACTGTGTGTACACTTAGGTGAAACACTGGAGTTGGTATTTGCTTACCAAGAGTAATTGCTAGGGGGTTAAACATTGATCCCCCTGGGAGTTGGATTTTAGTGGCAGATTGAGGTTGCCCAGAACCAGTGAGGAGCACATCAATTGCATGGATTGATTTCTTCCCAGTTTTCCCTGTGCCACAGAGCTTTGTTCCCAGTTAGGAGTTTCTCTGGCTAGAGGGCACCCAGGAACTGAATGGCAGATTCACTGGGAGTTCAGGGAATTTCATGTGGAGTCAAAGGCATCCCACAGTGAAGGGTAAGACGGATGAAGGGGCGAGCATTTGAGATTCGTTGCTTGGGGAGGGCATGCTGTGTAAAATGTTTCCGACTGAGGGGCAGTGCACAGATACTGGTGCAGTTCTCTGGGCCTCCTGTTACAGTTAATTTGAGCTCAGGTCCAAACCTCACCAGATCAAAGGGTAAATCTGTCCCACTCTTTGTCCTTTGAGATCACCATTTCTGTTATTAGTAAACTTTAAGAAATTAGAGATGAGAAGTAGTGACTTGGAGAAATTTTATCTTCACTAACAGCCTACTTACTTTGTTTAATACTTAGCTTCTTTCTTAAGGGCAATTGAAGCATTTATTTACTATAATAGCTTGATGAACATTTTTAATGAAAAAAATGTTTTCTTCATGTGTTTTTGGAGTATAAAAACTGTTGTAATTTGACTGTGAGTCTAGGACCATTTGTTTTGACTTATAGATTATATTTATTATATGGCAAATTTATAAGAAAGTATGATAGAGATAAATGAACAGAACTGATTTGTCAGATTCTCTATGAAGTAGATGATAATGATCACAATGATGATGCTGATGCTGATGATAACAGAAATTGACGAGGAGAAATAAGGACAGGTAGAAAATACCTGAAAGGCTTGTGCCAGGTTTTCTAACTCCACAATGGGTCATTCACTTATGTATGCTTCTCTTATTTCATGTGCTCTTTCCTGATTGCTTCCCTCCTATTTCCTTTGTGAATCGCTCCTCAAATATTTCCTAGAGCCTTACAGTACTGAGTCTCCTCAAGGTACTCTGGGAGAAGACATACTTAGTTTCTAAAGAAATATTCAAAACTTAGAATCAGAAACTTCGTATTTGTGTTAACAGAAGAAAGAATAATCCCTGAATCACATGTATTTTGATGGCATATGGAAGTAAATATGGTACCAGCAAATAGTAAAAGATGATTGAAATGTTAATGTATGAATCCAAGTAATATTTTGATTTCTTTCCAGATATTCCACAATATGAATAGATTTACTAATTGTAACTACAGTAAAATGTGATTTTGTGGATGTTTGCTACTATTGCTAAATAAATGGCATCTAATCCTCTCCTTTGGAGAGTCTTATCGGACACAGCCCTCCTGCCACTATGTGGCTGGAAATATGCCATCTTTGCTTTCACAGCATCTGCTGCATCAAGGTGCTGCCCATCAGCAGCCAGAAACCCCTGCCTTGGGTTGAATCAGAAACTGGTGACTTGATGTTGCAGAAACTGCATAAAACTCCTGCAAAGGAGATGGCAATAAAGCTGTTGGGACAATTATATCTCATTCTCTGAAAGGCAGTGAGCATTCCTTTGGGTTATGTTGAGCCTCCAGAGCTGCTACAGCTGGAAATGGAGGTGGGATATTTGCATCCAATGACAGAAGCATGGTGCTTTCTTTAGACTAAGCCTGTCACTTCCCAGGCTGTGTGGCTTCTCAACCTTGTTTTCCCATCTGTAGCTAACATGCAGGCTGATTTAGTATCCTGCTCTTAAATTGGTGTCATATTGTAAGTCAATGTTTATATATTTCTAATATAGTTAAAATTTTGTGATAGTGTTCAATCATATCAATTGTACTTTGATAGGTGTCATGGTTTATGTCGGTGGCCCCAGGCCCCATGCATCTGCATTATGCAT
Source organism: Cavia porcellus (assembly GCF_034190915.1). Classification (NCBI taxonomy): domain Eukaryota; kingdom Metazoa; phylum Chordata; class Mammalia; order Rodentia; family Caviidae; genus Cavia; species Cavia porcellus. The sequence goes on along the minus strand of NW_026947485.1, from coordinate 82,841,245 downwards.
TTGTGATTGGTTCATTGTCTAGGGCTTGGATTGATGGTGTCAGTGCTACACCCACATAGGGGTGGAGCCAGGATGTGATTTAGTGGCAGGAAGAAGGGGTGTCTTGCTCTCTTGCCTGTTTCTGCCTTGCTGTTTGCAGCTGCCATGAACTGCAGCCCACCATGTCACTCTGACTTGGAGCCAACTGAGTATGGACTGAAACCTCCAAAAACTGTAAGAAATAAACCTTTCCTTTCCCAACTTGGTGCATCAGGTATTTTGTCTCAGCGACAAGTAAAAAATAACTAAGACAATAGGTATAGCTATTATCCTGCTGTCAAATAAGTGACTTGCTTCAGTCATAGTTGCTTTAAAAATTTTTAAAAATTCCTTTAAAAATTTTTATTTTATGAAAAAATAAAATTTATAATCAAATAAAAGGATAAAAATAGTTATTACACTGTAAGTCATTATTTTCAAATGAGTTACTCAGAGTGTAAGACATAAGCCAAGAAGATCTTACATAAAAGACACAGATAATATTTGCTATTTCTGTTCTTATTGTATTCTTGTGTATTTTTTATGGTCACTAGAAGGAATATATTTACTAGGTCAAGCAGTATCGCATATATATGGCTTATCAGAGTATTCTTTCAAGCATTTATAACAATTTATTATGTTGTCAGCAGTGTACAGAAGTGAGTTTCATTGAATTTATAGATGCCTGTGATATCATCAATGAAATATAGCTTTACATTTTACCTTCTGTGTACAATTCTACCTTGTGACCATCTATGTTTCTAGACATTATTCAACTGGCTAACCAGTTGTTTCATGATATGATAGCTGGTATTAAGAACTAACTTGGAATACATATCCTTTTCAATCCCAGGACTCTGTTAGATATTAATTATTTGTCTTCTTTCTAGGAAACCCTCACTGAACCAAATGCCAAATGAAAAACCATATTTGCTCTAAAATTTTTCAGTTAAAGACTAAGTTAATTACTATCCATTTTTTTGGCGTCAAGCCATGGGCATGAGAGAAGTGAGGACCACTTCATCTTAGTCCTTACAGGAAAAGAGCTTTTGATCTTACTGTTAAAAACCACTAGTAGATCAGTGAACAGGAGATCTATGGCTGTGTATTTCAGCACATTCACCAAGAATTCCCTCCTTGGACAGATCATACTTTAGGAAATCAAGTACCCTAATACGAAGGGAGCAGCACATAGAGTAAATATATTTGAGTTCTTACGCTGCCTGTATCAGTCATTTCCCGAGTATGTGTATGCTTCTTTCTTTCTGTGCATCCCAGAGTTCTCAACTGTAAGATGAGTGGGCTCTAGGACCTAGGTCTGTAGGACCTAGACAGTCATTTTACAGTATTCATACAAAATCTTCTTTGTCCATCAAATTTTTCCTCATGCTTGTTGGTTCAGGTTGCATCTGTGCATTCTAAACAGCTTTTGTTATATAATGCAGAAAAAGTTTTATCAGAAGGTTTAAAATAATATCACACATCTATTTCCCCACTACACTTGGCAGTTTTTGTTTCTGTAGCCACCAATGAGTGAGTGAGTGAGTGTGTAAAGCATAACTGGTCCCTGAGCATAGGTTAATACTTGTATATTGCACTGGTGATGCACATGGATTCTGACTCACATGACCCGGGGTGGAATTCTGTTATGAATCAAATAACCTCAGGTGACTTAGATGACTTGACTTTTGATAACAACAAAATGGTATTATTATAATGTAAATCTCAGGAAGTAGCTTAGAATATCAAATAAGACCACATATGAAGACCACATCTCATATGTAGTAGAAATGCAATGATTTATTTATCCAAAAGTCTATAAGAAACTGCACATAAAAGCCAAGTTAGACTTTCCATATGATACAAATAGTTGGAGAACTGAGGCATTAAGGAATGCTTCTTAAAAAATATTTCTTTCTAGTGGAATGAATGCCAGATATGTCTGTGGAGTTAGCATAAATGCATGCTCTTTACTTCTGTCTTACTTTGTGTCCCGAGAATATAACCTTAATATGAAAGTTATTGACATTAAAATGTTTTACTACTAACTTTGTATTTTCTTTAGTTGCTAAAGATAATCTACCTAATTACCTATTTGACTTCTATGAGTTGTTAGTAAGTCATTCAGTTAATAATTTTTGTGCCTGCTTTGTTCCATCTTCACAGCTAGCTACTGTGGCAATAACTGAGGTATAAACTGGAAGTTCACCTTTTTTCTTATCTAGTGTTTACTTATTAATATGAATAAATAGTAGATAACCAATCCTAGATTTCCAGAACCCCAGAGAGCTCCCATCTGTAGAAGCTTGGAGTGAGGAAAGGATAGATGGACACCCATCCATCTATGCTGTGTCCGTTCATAGACCCCTCCCACAAGGTGCACTGAAAGTTACACGACTTACTGGTTGCAGTTTGACATCTTCTTCAGAGGCAGTGGGAGCTGCTTTTTGAGAGAACGTGAGACCTTTTAGAAGCCACGCAAAGTGGCCTCATGGATCAGCGAAGACTGTCTCATATGAATTAAGTGTCTGAGAATTTCCTTCTTGGCTTTCTTTGGATGCCTCTACTAACATTCCTGGTAAACAAAGGTCGTATCTGGAAGCTCTGTCTTTTCCTAGTCTTGTATAGAGAAGAAAAAAAAAAAGTACATTGTTTTTTAATTAAGGGCTTGGTTCCTTTAATTAATTAATCCTCTTTTGTAGTTTTTAAACACTGCAGTAGATGCAAAAGTTTAAAAGGAAACTGAGCCAGCTGTACCATTTTAAATTGTACATATACACAGAATCACGTATCACTGTAAATATGGGATAGCACACATTTGTTTGTTTATATGGAGTAAGTTTCGGGTTTTTGTTGTGTATTGAAACTTTGTGAGGGAAGCAGGATGTCACAATAGGGAACCACATGCTCTCCCGCTGGAAACTGGATCCTACGGGGAAATTTTCTTTATGTGACCAGCTTCCTTGGGGAGAAACAAAACAAAACAAAACCAAAAGAGCAAACAAACAAACCAAAATCTGCCCCTAGTCATTTGAGATACAGATAAAAAAGAGAATAGAATGGAACAACCTAATGGTAATAAGACAAAAACATAAATATCTTAGAGAGTATACAATAATGTGTGCCTACTAAATCATTCCTTGTACTGCATTTTGAGAAAGTTTTTGTTAAGGGTGAATGAAGAAGGATAGAAGCAAAGAGACCACTTCCTCCTTTCCTCCTCTTTGAAAGCTTCTCCAGGGGTCAGGGGCCCAACATGTCTCTCTGGAGGCAGGAAAAGCCCAGGATTCAGTCACAGTTGCAGAGATGTGTTGGAGGTCGTTAGTGAAGTGATCTGAGGCAAAGCTCCCCGTGGGCAAACTCAAGTCTTCAACGGAAGCATCCTTATTTCTGGGTCTAAGGATCATTTCATCAAAGTGGGTGTATATGGGGAGGAGATGTTTGACTTTGAGGTTAAGAAAGCAAGACAAGACATAAACCAGTAATGATTCCACTGTGATGATATTTTCACTAGATTTTGTGTTCATTTTATCTTTTAATATTGAGGTACGATGCCACTTTTCTCAGTTACTCGGTTTTGTGGCATGCCCTTATTTTCAGGTGTGTGTCTGGAATGCCTGCCTTCTTCTCCTCACCGTAACTGAGGTTCTGATCTCTGGGAAGAGGGGTTCCTCTCTCACTCAGCTATAGGCTCATTCTCTTGCTGTTATTCAGACAACAGAAGTCTCACTATGTTCCACCCTCATTTAAGTGCTAGGACTCAGTACACACACTGTGTAGGACCTGTCCTTTGATGTTGCAGTTCACCTGTGTGGGGCAGCAGCGTGACTTCCATGTGAGTTGCCAGTGATATCTCAGGATGGCTTTCATCTACACATCTGTCAATTTTCCTACTCTAGGAAAAGTGCCCATGTGTCTTCAGCATGTCATTCCTTGGTCACAGAACACTTCTTTCTTACATGTGATGGGCAGATGGAAACCAAGTTTTGGAGAGCAGATCTCTCCCAAGAATGTATGTGGTTCTTCCTGAGACTACGTCTCTGGGGGAAATAAGCTCCTTGTAAGAGTATTTGGTAAGCCCTGCTGGACCTGGATATGATGGCCATATTCTCTCATCATTTTATAATTATCAGTGCCATTCCACACTCATTATAGCATTTCATCTTTTTGAGCTTCTTGAGCACATTCTAACTATCTTAATGTTGGAAACTGAGTCTCAGAGGCATTAACTGGCACATTGTGTTTATCCATTCTCCAGTTGTTTTGCTAGTTTGATGTCCACACAGTCTGAATCTTACTCTGTACCATTTTTCCTTCTTAAAACTTAGTGCCAACTCCTCAGTATGACCTGTGAGCACCGCCATACTTAGTTTGTCCCTCAGTAGCCTAAACTCTCACTGTGGGGATTTATCACACTGACCTACTTAATAGTCATAATTAACCTTACTGAACATTTAGTGCTTTGCTAAGTGCTTCATATTTTTTGTGGCAAGGTATGAATTAGCTAGCATTATTCTGCACACCTTACACTTAAGCTGTTCCTTCAGTCGTTCCTTCAGCAAATGGTTATTGCTTGAGGTGATACGATAGAGGACAAGAATCAAAAACTGCCATCTGCATAGAGCTCAAATTTTGGTGTACTCAACTAAGTAAGTGAAAAAAAATAACTAGAGGGTATTTTAAAAAGTGATAGCAAAAGAAAACAAGGGAGTGTATTAAGGTGTACAACAAAGTGGGATGGTCCTGGTTGTAAAATCAGATCAGCATTTCAGGGGGACAAATGTACTGAAGTTTGCTCAAATGGCTGCTTAGCACTGAAATCGTGGTTATAGGGCATGGAAACTTGCCAGATGCAGGGCAGTGAAAACAGAGGAGTCACACACATCATTCTGCTGTTCCATGCCTTTGCATTTTGCTCATCCTGACGGGCCATTGCTTTCCTCTTAGCTGGGAAGCAGGCACTGCTACAAGTGTCCTGTCTGCCACAGCCTCTGCTTTGAAGCTGGCCCTCATGGCCATTTCTTTCCAGGTAAGAGCAAGGACTCCTGCCTCCTGCACCCTGTATTGTTAGCTGCCTAGGACTCTCTCCTGGCTTCAGTCCCAGTCTCATCATCTGTTACTCATCAGGCCATGCACTTGCGATCAGGTTTCTTCCTGGTAGGGTTTGCTTACCTGAATTTCTATCTCTAGTTTCACATAAAGTGGAAAATTAATGGGAGGTGAAGGAACATAAAAGGCTGGGATAAGAAGCCAAATGCTCTGGTTCTTGGTTGGAATCCTAGAGAGGGTTAAGCTCTTCATAATAAACACTGTACTCTCTTAAGAGCTTTTTCAGAGGGCCTTTGAAACTTGAAATCTCCTTCAATATATCAAAAATAAACTTTTCTTAAATTTTTAAATAAAACTTTCTTACATGAAGAACTTTCAGCATTGAATGTAGAGAAGGATGTCAACCTGAAAAAGTCTACGAGAAGCAAACTGGCATGGAGACAAAGGTGACACAAGGAGCACCAAACTACCGGACTCCACTCTCTTGGTGGTGGTGGATCTGGAAACTGGAAAAGAAAAAAGTACAGTTCAGATCTGAGAGCCTGAGTGCTGCAGGTGCTTCTGGAAGCCAGACCCTTGGTACCTCCCATTTATAGCCTTCCCCATCTCACCTGATTGTTGGGCCCCCTTTCAGCTTCAATCCTTGAATGTGACCCCGTTAGGGTCTAACTCTGTCATTGGTTTTAGTTGGCCAGTTTTGGTCTAGTGTTAGAAAGTGTTCAAGGAAAGAATGTGTTCTGAAGTCAGATTTCATCGATTTGAGTCTTAGTTCCTGTTCTCTGTCTTACTGAATGCTCTCAATCATCCTTGTGAGGCAGCTGTTATTATTTCTTTACAGAGGAAAAATAGAGGTTTGAAATTAGCCTCCGCAAATCCCCAGTCAGAAGGGATCAGTGCTGGGAGTGATCGACTCTCTCGAAGCTTGTGGTCCCAGCTTTTGGTTCTAGAACTGCGCTGGTGGTAAGGCACACAGCTGCTGACTCAAGTCTGTGTACTTCAGAAGAACGAGACCCCTCCTGCTCGAAAAGGACTCAGGCTTCATCTGGAAATTTTCATAATGAATATAGTTTAAGAACCATATAGACTCTCTTGAAAGAATTAGATAACACTGGAAAAAGTGGAATTTCACTAGTTGATATTAAATTTCTTAAGCAACTTTTGCTAAGGAAGTCATTATATGTCTGCAGATTTTAGCTCTGAATACTAAATAGTCATTCTAAATTTTTTAAAAATATATTTTATTCTGACATACTAATGGACTTTGTGATTAATTTAAAATTTAAATAATATTTCTGTGTGAAGGCAAAATAGTGGCTTAATCTTTTTCCCTCCAGAATCTTACCGTAGTTTCAAACTTCTCTCACATAAAAATAAATTTCCTTTATATTTTCTTTTTCTAATAACAGGCAGACATTTCACTTTCATATTATTTTTATATATTAAACATTTATTCTTTCAACAAACTAGTTTCCCTAAGAGCACTTTTATTAGGATGACATTAATCTTACAAATACACTTGACTTTGCTTCAAACTTATACATCACGTGATGGTTTAATTCATAGTCAAATGAATTAAAAACTGCATTCTTCTTTTATAAATCTTATACTAATTAATGCCCTTTGACCTGTTCTTTTATTTATATTCATTCTTTTTTCTCATGCCAGAGTTTATGGAAGCTCATATATTCATTTCAAGACATTTATTCAAAGAGTTATAGAATAATGTAGAAGTTTTGGGAACTGTCTAATAGTTCAACACATATAAGGTACTGCATTCTAAAGGATATTATGGGCTTGACAAAAATTAAAAACTGGTTCACCCAAACCATGAAATGTGGTTTTTATGAATTTACCCAAAATGAGGTAAATAATTCTTTCATACTTTTAATTTGAGATTCTCTAAGACAAATCTAAAAATGTTGGGTTAAATTGAAGAAGTAATTTTTGAAGTAACTCTAATACATTTAATTCTTTTTCTCCTTTTAAATAATCATTATCTGAGACTGCCCTTATTTTACTTTACAGGAATGAATGTGACTCTGTGAAGACAGTGAGGTTTAGAGTAAGCAAATAACTTACCAGGTTGATAGGAGGGATTATAGTCAGAGACACCAGAGTGTGCCAAGAGGTGAGCCTAGGGGACCTGGTAAAAACCAGGGAAGGACACTTGACTTGAGCCTGGGTGCATGGCTATGGTCTGAACTGAAGTTGGTAAGGAGGCCAGAGCAGCATAGCAGGGATGCTAAGAGGTGCCCAGGATGTGAGGGTTTACCCAGTGTGTTTTGGAATACCCTCTCTCATTGCAGTACGATGAATGGCATGAAGAGAACATAGCAACAAATCTGAGCAGGCAAGGATTGTGTTTACTGAGGTGCTGACTGGCCGATGGAGAGCTAAGGGTTTGAGTGAAACAGGAAGATAAGAACTAGGTTACAGTGAAGTAAGGTGAGAAGGAGAAAGGAGTGGGACTTGGCTCTTGGTTTCAGACTTGAGTGACTGAGTAGAAGATGACACTGAACCTTAAGATGCAAAACTCTGGAAGAAGAGCACTTGGTAGGGACAGTTGGGGAATTAGTTCTTATTTCTGAAGTATGTTTGAGAAGTAGTAAAATTTGAGAGCAACAGCAACAAACATTGTTCTATAGTACGATATTTCTCACAGTGTGACCTGGAGTACCTTCGTCCAAAGCCTGTCTGGATCTCACCTGCATCTCAGTCGTCCTCGTGTCTTCTTGCACATCTAGTGCCTGTGGTATGGTCTTATGGGGAAGGGGAAGGTGAGGGTGTAGGTCATGTTTGTCTTCCAGCTCTTCCAGTTGCTGTGGTAAGCCTGCAAACATCACTTAACCTCTCTGTCTTAGTTTCTCCATCTTAAGATATGGATAATATTGCCAAATCAACAGGGTTGAGGATTATGGATATTCATTCTTATTTAAACTCTACTAATATTCAATGTGATAAATAATGAATGTGAAACAAAACAAAAACATAAATTACAAATGTTAGCTAACATCTTATCTCAGGAACATGTTAAAATACAATCCCTAGATCTTGGTCCAGGGTTCTTAGGCATGCCCTATTTTAGGACAGATGTGCATTTGTGTGTAGGTTTGTCTGAGTTTCATCATAAAGGTTGAGAATGAGACATCATTGCTCACTCCTTGTCAGGCAGTGTCAGCACCACCTTACAATTCTAATCCCTGGGTTTTAGGATTGATTTGAAATGACAAACGCTGGGTCTACAGCCTAACAAATCCTTATATATTTTAAAACAAGCACTCCAGGGTATGGTTATGAGGGTCCCCAATCAGCTCTGAAAGCACTATATTAGATGATTCTTTTAATGTGTGCTTTATTATTAGATGTTTACAAATGCAGAGTTAGCTATATATGCATTAAAGGTGTATTTGTGCAAAGCGGAGCTTTTGTGCTAGGTCTTGGCTGCTCATGCAATGAGTATATTTCCAGTCAGGTGTGTGCATATCATGGAATGTGGGGAGATCCAGAGCCTAGCTGGAAGTTAGACTGTCCCATTGATCATTTTGCCATTTGGCTTAGTGGATGTGACTCACACAGCCAGGCTCTACAGTATTTCCGTAAGGTGAAAGGAATTTAGGTTTCCTTGAAAAGCACAAGAAATTAATAATCTGTTACATGAACAAGAAATAAATATTCAGTATAGTAAGTCACTGCATTAGCTTTGATTTTTTTGATTGTTGTTAAAACAAAAGCTAGTGTTATCCTGACTACTCCACTATATGAACTCTTCTCTATGGAACTAAGCAAGGAAGTCAGATGAAGAAATAATTCATACCTGTTTCAACAAAGGCACCAATAATGAGAAGGATACAAAGAATAAAAGTAGCTCTTATTTGGTCCTAGTAACATAACCCTATGTCCAAACAATGCAACTCTGGTCTTTTATCTTCTAGAGATTAAAAAATTATGAGTTTTGAAGAGATTTCATAAGATTCCTGAATACTCTTTGAATATAAATTACTGGAAATTGTTAGCACTCAGGTCAGTCTTACTTCTCTTTATTAGCATAGATATGGTTTATTTGGTTTTGTTAATCTTCAAACAGGGATGAGCTTATATTCTTAATCACCTGGTTTCGTAAAATATAACAATGCTGTTTTTAAACCATTATCTAAAGCCATAAATCTCTATACATGGTGTAAACATAAATATTCACAAGTTGCGATATGGATAATAAATTAAAGCAGTTTGGCTAAATTTACATATAGATTGAACATATGAAACATTATCTTCTTCCATTCTGATGGTTTAATGTCACTCATTTTTAGTGGTTGCAGTGCATGGACACAGTGCCCTGGTTTTTCCATCTACCTCGAGGCATACGATTCCTGGTCCCGGGAGCCCTCACAGGGTTAACGTGAATACTGCTTTGAGGAAACGTGGGGAAGAATGTGTTGGAGACAAATGGAAGGCATAAATCAGAGTGAGGCGGGGTTGATTTATATGTTTTGAGAAACTCACACTAACGCCATCTTCTGTCCAAAGACATACTTTTATATGCAATGGCAGAAGGCAGTTTATTATCAAATTCTCATTTTTGATAACAGTCTTTGGCTATTGTGGTCTTATTTTGATCTTTGTTTAGAAAAGCTAATGATTCATTTTTTTGGAGGTTTATTTCACACACACACACACACACACACACACACACACACACATTTTCTAAGGCCATGTCTTTTCTCACAGTTTGAATTGTGTGTGTATTTGATACTGGGTTCTCACAGTCTTTTCCTGGTTCTAAATAGCATATAAACTAGGAATCCACCAGATTGGTGTTGGCAGGGTAGGAACATATTTAGTAGGAAAAAGGAACAAGTCATAATGGTGGGTCAATATATTATATTGTAGGGTACTAATTAGTCACTTAAATGAATACCATGCTTTAATTTTAATTTGATATATGCTACAGTGAGATTTTAATTTTGAAGCAGAGTGTACAGTTCTCTATTACAGTAATGATTGATACATTGTGTCAACTTGAGAAGTCTAGAAGCTTAACTAACTCAGCAGTTCGACATCCTGGGATGTTGAGGATGTGCCCTTACCACTCTAGGATCTTGTTCATTGTGTGAACTTGAGAAGTTTAGAAGTTTAACCCCTGTCCTCACTAGGGGGCCAGAGTACTCAGCCTGTGCAAGAAAAGGGCTAGGAGGGGCCTGGGGATTTAGCTCAGCAGGCATCAGCTCCTGCCTTGCAAGTGTGTGGTCCTGAGTTCAATCCCCGGTACCAAGAAAAAGACAAAAGAAAAAAAAAAGGGACAGAAAAGGGCTGGGAGATAGTGTAAGTGCTACACCTGCTCAGGTGGGTGGGTAGCCTGCAAACAATGAGGGGGGAAAAGAGGTTTTCTCTCCTGCTTTTTATACTTTTTGCTTTTGTGACTTCTGCCACCTTGAACTGTTGCTCCTCTGCCAAGCCATCCTGCCTTGGAGCAAGCTGATTGCAGACTGAAGCCTCCACAAACAGTGAGCTAAATAAAACTTTCCTCCTTTAACTTTGGGTGTCAGGCATTTTGTCCCAGCAAGGAGAGAAAGAAACTAAGACAGCTGTCCTTGGGTAAGATGAACAGATCTCCTCTCCTTGCCCTTAGGGGTGAAGCATAGCCCTGCTGCAGGACCAAGTGTGCTGTAGTTCACCTCAGATCCTTTTTGCAAGAAGGTATGAAATAATTTGTGAATAAATCTGATAAAAGGTAGCAACAAAGGTTCTTTAAGAAGTAGATTTCCAGCTATCAAATCCAGGAGGCTTGTTTGCAGTATATAATATTTATACTCCTTGTGTATACTAATAACATAAAATAGAAGAAGAAAACCTGCTGTCAAAAATGATCTAGGAGCAGTTTGCAAACTTGCAAATAAGTAGCCATTTCTGCAAGTTGCCCCTGGAATATCACTAATTCCACAATGTAGGTGTAAAAATCTTTCTTATTTTTAAAAATATTATCTTTTTTATTAGTTCTGATCCACTAGCTATTATTAAAGTGCATATTAAAGTGCATATATATATATATATATATATGTCACAAGTTACTATATATATTATTTATTTCACAATTTCCTTTCACCACTGGGATACTATGGATCAGAGTTGCATTGCAGACTTCTCATTGTGTACTGGGAGAAACACATGTGAGAGAGGAGCTGTAAATATATTCTAAGCCCTCTGAGGTCAGGAGTGAAAGCTTCTGCATAAGAGCAGCACTGGTCAGGGCTGGTGCTTTGCATCGATGAAAACCCTGATTTATCGTCTTAGTCTGTTAGTGCTGCTGCACTGAGTGATTTATGGTAACAGAAATTTCTCTTTCACAGCTTTGGAGGTTGACAGGGCCAATATGAAGGCACCTGGTGATTTGCTTGTGTGCTAAGGCCTATTCTCTGCTTCCAGAAGGGCACTTCGTGACTCCCTTCTCTGGAGGGAACACTGTATCCTATTGTGACAGAAGGCAGACATTAAGCTAGCCCATTGCCATGTGCAGATTTTTTTTTTTTTTTAGTTTTTAAATAAGGGCTTTAATTCAAGAGGCAGCAGCCCTTGTGGATTTTCCTAACAATACCCTCCCTTTGACAACACTGGAATTTTAGAAGAGACACAATGTCTCTGAGAAAATGTAATAAAGAAAAAGTATTGATGAACCAATTGATGCAGCTACAATGTTTCAAAATTCTTTATTTCTACCTCTTCACAGCCTCATCTCTGCTTGGTGACCTCAACTGGGCCAGGAAACTATATCTCATTCATTTTTGAATCTCTAGGGCCAAGAACAGGCAGCTTGACTGCAAACGGGCTCCAAATAAGTGACTAACAGATCCATGTTCTCATAAATCCAATGAATCACGATGTTTCTGCCTTCATTATAGAATGTTAGAGCGTGTCAATACAGTATTTAGTGGCTCTGAGAAGGCTGTGAGTTACACTTGTGTTTACTCTGTCTTTCCAATGGATATTAGATATACTTATGAAAAAGGACAAATCCTTTTGTTATTAAATTAAATCCTGAGCGTTCATGAGTACAGTCAAGTGATTTGCTGATTCCTAAGTCAACTGTTAATGGTAGAAAGAACAGCAGCGTGAGACCCAGAGGACTGGATTTTATTTCAACTAAAATTCAGGTGTCCTTGCAGGAAAAGTGGAGTTGATAATTAAAACGTTGTTAGACGTTCATCAGATCACTCCAAGGGCCCTTCTGTCTCTTGCATACTCACTGAGTGTGTCTCCTTCTGATGTATGGGTTTCCAGGTACTCAGTAGTATTTATGCCAGGAAGACCGTTGAGAGCTGTAACTTGTGCACACGGTGTCTTTGTGTTGTGAACAACTCGTAGCAGTGCAAGGACTGCTCAGAGCGCAGAGTTCATTTGGCTGCATTTACTTCCTTGTACCTGTGGTTGCCCATTCTCCTCTGCACCCCAGTTGACTTGCCCTATTAAAACCACCTCAGCTCTCAACGCCCATTTTCTCTGTCCTGAGTTTTCTTCTTGCAAAGGTCCTACTCTTGCAAAGGGCCAACAATATTCTTTCATAATTATGTATAAATGTCAGCCATTTCCAGAATCTTTGGTCCTTTTCCTGTTATTTCATGAATCATATTTTCATATGTAGAGCTGGGCATGCTACTGCTCTATGATATTCCTGATATACAGTCTCGCCAGAGAATCTGGAACCTGTTCAAGATACTGAAAAGATCTGAGCTTCCAAAAGGAATGATGGAAGAGATCCGGCATTTTATTTGAGCATTTTATTTATTTTATTTAATTCCACCTACATTGTGGAATTAGTGATATTCCAGGGGCAACTTGCAGAAATGGCTACTTATTTGCAAGTTTGCAAACTGCTCCTAGTTCATTTTTGACAGCAGGTTTTCTTCTTCTATTTTATGTTATTAGTATACACAAGGAGTATAAATATTATATACTGCAAACAAGCCTCCTGGATTTGATAGCTGGAAATCTACAACTTAAAGAACCTTTGTTGCTACCTTTTATCAGATTTATTCACAAATTATTTCATACCTTCTTGCAAAAAGGATCTGAGGTGAACTACAGCATACTTGGTCCTACAGCAGGGCTATGTTTCACCCCTAAGGGCAAAGAGAGGAGATCTGTTCATCTTACCCAAGGACAGCTGTCTTAGTTTCTTTCTCTCCTTGCTGGGACAAAATGCCTGACACCCAAAGTTAAAGGAGGGAAATTTTATTTAACTGACTGCTCAGCTCCTAACCTGTTTTCCATTACTGTTTTTGTTGATAGTGGTTTTTTTTTGTTCTTATTAAGCATCTACTGTTTTTGTTTTTTTTAAAGCACCACCTATAGAAAAGCAGTGTTTTTCCAGCTTCCTAGAAGTTTGGGTATGGCCAAGCAGGTAAAAATGTGCGTGGTGGGAGAGGTTCAGAGCAGGAGCTGAGTGGGAGCAGCGTAATTTTCTGCTTGGTGGTCAAACCACAAAGAGCCAGGTGAGACGGAATGTGAGGCAGAATGTGGATACAGGGCGCCGAGATGTGCTCTCTGTTAATGGTCATTCCAGGATGGTGGCAGCCACCCTGTGAGCTTGTCAGGTCAGCCAGATTTGCCAAGAGTCTGTGGTGAGCCCCATATGCTAGTGCAGACTGCAGAGAAAGATGAAGGCAACACAAGACAATTTCTTGTTGTCGAGTTTGGAGCTCAGTGGAACAAATTAAGAAAGAACAAAGCTGGATAAAGTTGACTGATTGCTTTACAGCACTTTTAAAAAAAATATTTATTTTTTGCCTATGTGCTGTTTATGTTATACAAATTACCTATCAAAGTTTTGTTAAAATGCAGATTACCATTACACCATGAAAAATGGCAGATCTGGCACAGTGAGTTTGTAACAGTCACTTAGAGCACACATGTGTGTTTTCTATCGTCCTTTCCTTCCCTTAGTGACACTACTAACTTCATTCCTATTCACTGTCTCTGAAGATGGGAGGTTTCAATACATTGACTTAGAAAGCTGAATCAGAATGCCTATAGGAAGTTGACGTTAACAAAAAAGGGAAAATAAGGCTAATTGACTTGTAAGTCTTTCAAATTAAAATGATATTAATGAATCTTTCAGAGTTTGGTGTTTACATGGGATCTCATTCCTAGAATCTTCTGAATCTTGGTTTCTTATTAATAATAATTAGCAGCTATATCAAATAAAAAATGTAGTTCTACACAATTGATTACTACTCTGCTATAAAGTACAGATTTGAGTCATTTGAAGGAAAATGGGTGAATCTTGAAATTACAATGTTAAGTGAAATCAATCAGACATACAAGCTTAAATATGTATAGTTTCTCTTCTATGAGAAATCCAAAATATAAATAAATTAAGAGTGAATATAGATAAGAGAAACAGGTAGATAGATCTTTTGCAAACGGATAATTCAGGCTGGCCTTGAACTCAAGGTGACCTTCCTGCCTTGGCCTCTTAAGTGCTAGGATTATAGGTAGGGAACACCATGCCCAGGCCATCACTGAAATTTTCATCTATCCAGTGTTGCCTATCTTTTTCTCATCTGGTTCCTGCAGTTTGGGCCTTGGGAGTTCATAATATATCTAAAGTCAGATTTCTTGACTTGAATTCCAACATCGCTATTTTATTAATAGCCTTGGGCAAATTTTGTAGTAGACTTTCCTCAATTAAAAGATGGGAAAAGAGTTATCTACTTCATAAGGCTGAGGTAGAAACTATATGAGTTATGTAGCATGCTTAGAACAGTATATGGTATATAATAGATCTCCAACAACTGTTCACTCCCTGCTATTTTGTAATTGTACTTTAGCAGTGGTTATAGACAACAGCTTGCTGAGTTACTGAATTAAAGCAAATGATCAAGGTCAGGCATAGTAGTTTAAGAGGCAAAGTTAGCACTGTAAGCAGCACTGCAACAGGGTGAGCAGCACTGATGCATCCACCACAGCCCAAGAGTAACACAAATCTGTGTAACTGCCGATGCCTTTAAGGTGTTGGTGTTGCTTATTTAGCCTTTCTGTATATGTGATCCTCTGGTGCTAAATACAGCATTCTTTCACCTCAAAACTTCAACCCTTCAAAAACCAAGCACATGAGTGTGTTCTCTGTGTAAATCAGTAAGAACTGAGGCCCCTTGATGCCATCTGCAGTCAGTGAGTTGTCCCAGCTTCTTTTCCTGTGTATTTATTTTCTGTTACTTGAGAACAATGAAATCTAATTTAAAAATATGTACACACACACACATATGCACACAAGACTAACAAGTAGCTGTTGATATTGTAACCCAAATCTATGTGTTTTATAAATGCTTGTTTAGAAGAGTAAAGCATATTAACATTCATTTTGAAGAATACAGTGCAGTTGATATTATAGATTTTCAAAGGGATTAAGGCATTTTATTTTATTTCAAAGTTTTTTAATGGTAACATAAAGCTATTTTAAGAATACAGGTGACTTCTTCTCTCCTTTCTCAGTCCTGAATTTCCTGGATTATATTCTATTGTAAATTTTTTGAAAGATCAAATTATGATCAACAGTTATAGAAGAGAAGTGAGCTGGTTCCTCTCTGTCCCCTCACACAGAATAGGACTTCCATACCCAGTTGGTTTCCCTAATCTATAGAGATTACATAGGAGTAACTGGTTGTACTGGATTTGTTTCATTTCAACAAAATATTTTCCTGTGTGAACTGAAGCAGATGACCCTAGCTTGCAGGCAGACATCTGCTCTTCCTTGATAGCTCAGTGTGGTACCTACTTGGGCTCCTTACTCTGTGCTATAATCTTCTGTCAGTCACTTCCCTGGTGTTTATCCTGAAAGGACATGCTGGAAGCCTGGACCAAACAGTGCAGATTTGTCAGAAATGACTGGCTAATTCATTGCTTCCCCACACTTGAATGGCTTTTACTGATGGCTTCACTTCCTAAGTATGCCATTCATTATACTTGGAAAAAGCAAGAACTAATGTGCTTAGCAAGTATCTTGAAAAGAAATGTGTTTATCCTTCACAAAAAGCTAATGCATTGTGAATCTGAATACCTTATTGGGAGGGGTTACTGTCACAGTGCCGGCTGGTTACCTCTCTCCACAAGGGTTTTGATAGTGCCTCTTATTTTTAATGTGCCCATCCCTCTGTCCTGCTCAATGAGTTGCTTTGTGAGTTGTTGAACTTGCATTTTATTTTGCAGAAGTGCCATAAAGTTACAATGGCAGTGGGGCCACCCGATCGGTACCATCATGAAATGAGTATTGAACTGAGACACTCACTAGCTGTATGATCTTCCATCTGTCACTTCATTGCTCCAGGATTTGATTTTCTCCTACAATACCTGCCTTTTGTTGTGACTTTTAAAGGAGGTGATGTATAAGGAAATATTTTGTGTGCTACTATGTGTACCATGTATGTGTTGTTATTTTTCCTTGCAGAATTTGCTAATGTGAGAATTTTGTGACATAGGATTGATCTCATTTTATGATGTTGGGTTATTCATTCTTTTTAGGTGAAACATTTTTTTGGAGGAAATTATCATATTCCAAATTACTTGCTGTAAATGGTAAGCTACCGAATACTCTTCCTTCCAGATGCATAATTTATTTGGGGCACATAGTGGAGCTCTTGTTGAATGCAACAATTTTTCTTATATGTTTTTTATTGAAATCACTTAGAGCTTTACAAAATTAGGCTCAGATCTCGAAGAATTCAGTGTGTCTCAAGATAAGGTACAGTGACTTTTTTAAAGGCTTCATTTTTAAAGGCTCCTCAAGGAATACTCATAACACAAAAGTTTGTCAGTCACTGTTTTAGCAAGAAGAGCATCAGGTTTATAGACAACCATACCAGATACCTCAGTTTTGATAACTTTGTGATTGTAAATTGAAATCTTGAGTAATAAAGAATTTATCTGTCCTTTGTGACTGGTTGCTTGTGAGTAACCACCAAACCCTTAAAATGCTCTGAGTAATAAGATCATACTTGTTATTGATTGTGGACCCAGAATAATTATGTCATTATTTTAACAGTATGAGCTAGGTTATTCCAGAAACACCAACCATGTGATTAGAAGGATAGGTCCTGGGAGTCACGTGACATCAGTCTGACATGAATGAGGGAGTTGATTCGAGGGTGAATCATATGGTCAAAGATTCAACCAATCGTGCATGCAGAGTAAGTTCTTAATGAACTCCGTGACACTTGTTGCCAATTTGTCACACAAGATGTATTGGGATCGGAGCAAACCCGGATTCCACGAGGAGAGGACAATGGTCTTATTAGTATTTCTTTGCTACAGAAACCCCTCTAATTTTATGTGTAGTGTTTCCCTGAGTTCTGTGAGTCATTTTAGTCTGTGAGTCATT
This sequence comes from Cavia porcellus, assembly GCF_034190915.1. Classification (NCBI taxonomy): domain Eukaryota; kingdom Metazoa; phylum Chordata; class Mammalia; order Rodentia; family Caviidae; genus Cavia; species Cavia porcellus. Next base: position 82,823,811 of record NW_026947485.1, on the reverse strand, counting down.
TTAGAGAACTGCCATGCCTGAGCATGTTGTATGGATTCCCAAACTTGCTTGCAGGTGATATCTGCACTGAGTGTAATCTTCCTGGGAATTATGCCCAGCCTTTATCCTGTTGGCCAATGTCCCTGGACAGTCTCTGCTGGAAGTTACTGAGGGTCTCTAAAATGAAAAAAAAAAAAAAATATATATATATATATATATATATATATATTCAAAATTACATACAAATATAATTCAACATATTGAATTATGTATTATACCATTGTATGTATATATTTTATAAATATAGATAAATTTTTCTGTATATTCTCTATTATGCATTTATATATATTGTATATATTTTGTGTTGGTTTATACTTTGTAATTCTTATTTTGCATAGTGCCTGTCTTGATTGGAGCTCAATAATAAGTATTATTAAATTAATTGAATAGTGTCCTATATTGTAGATGATACTGTTGTTTCATAAGTATATATCTTAACTTATAAGCTTTCATGCTTATTCTGTTCAATTTCAACACCTAATTACTGATCATATACTAATTTGCTATATTATAATATTTTATTGAAAGGAAAGTAATACAAAGGCACTGTCAGTCACAGTAAGCATAGGTTAAAAATGCCTGACAAAATCTGCATGGTTTTAGATACCATTCTAATCGCATATGGTTGTCTCTGTCTAGGCCAAAGGTGAGATTTTCAGGTGTAGCCCTTGGCTTCTATTCAAATGCTAGTCACACTTTCCACAAGATACTCCGTTTGATTTAGGATTTCAGGAAGCAGCTGCATAATTGTTGAAGACAGTGCCTGAATCTTGTTTCTCCTCACTCGAGAGCCCTGCCTTAGACTGAGTTTCCTGGAGATCTGGGTTGAGGAGGTCAGTGTGGCCACTTGAACCACATGAGCAGAAGGGGCTAGACAAAGAAGGGCAGTCAGGTTGGCTGAGAACTGTGGGAAAGCAGAGGCCACTCAGGGTCAAAAAGGCAAGGGGTGTGCCTGGGAGTGGAGGAGTAAGGTCCTCCCCAAAGAGCAAACTGATACTAAATCAAAATGCATTAAACTCAGACACAGGGGAAAGGGAAGGATGGAGATCCTTAAATATTTTTTGCCTCAGCACAAGATTGGTCACAGGCTTAGTACAGAATTAATGCTCTGAAACAGGAGAGCAGTGGCCCTGGCGGTGGCAAGGGATGGAAGCAAGGCTCCTGTAGAATGAGCATGCTTCGTCAGCATGTTAACAGCCCGCTTCCAGCACACTGAAATGACACGGCATAAATTGGAACAAACTGGTAGCCTGTAGACACAGGTTGTTCTTCCAATTTATTTGGCTGACACAGTTTTCAGTTTTTTAATGGCAAAGGCAACATGCAGGAGGCGGAATCACTGTCAATATTAACATCTCCAGGAATTCATTCTTTCCTGTTCTCAGTCACTTGAACCCTGACCTTCTTGAGCTCACAAGCACTGAGCAAAGGCCCATGGCAGGGGCACAGGCCAGGTAGTTGTACAGCACACCTGAGCTGTCCTTCCAGTTTTCACTGCCTGTCCCATGATTACACTTCATGTTGGCATGGAATTCACTACTGACAGGCGATAGGAATTCAGGCTAGAGAAGGAATGCATTTCAGTTTTAAACTGGAATAAACTGGAATAATCATTTCTAGCATGACTGACAGTGAAGAGCTGTATGTTACTAATAGTTTTGGGGACTTGGAAAGTCAGAAAGTTGTACAGCAGTATATAGTTTTAAATTCAGGCAACTGTGCCAAGACAGCTGGAAGCTGAAAACAGAAGTCAGAGAAGACTAAGCCTAGAAATTCTTGGCCATGAGTTAAGCCAAGTCATCCAAATTCAGTGATGTGGACAGATGCAGAGGAAAGGCTGGGTTCCACTAAAAGTTTCTGGCATGGAACTTTCTCTCCTAGAGCAAGGGACAATGGCCAAGAGAAGACATGAGCTCCTGAGGCCAGGTTTTACTGATTAGCACACACTGTGGTACATATGATTACATATTCTGTGAGAAGTTGATAAATACATATAGCATGTTTTAACTATTTTTCATTCTTTTCTCCTCTCCTCTATCTCTCCATCTCTTTCCCATTTGGAGAAAATGTCTTTCTCCCTGAAAGTACTTGACTGATCAAGGTTGCCACCAGCTTAACCAGCAGGTTTTTGGGCCACAGTTTTTTGATGAGAAAATTCTTACAGTCATCATTGTTCCATAGAGCTCAGGAAACATATTCAATGAACAGATTTAAGAGGAACAAAAAAAAAAAGTAAAGTTTATTTTGCAAAAATGATACTTCCATGGCTTGCATCCTTCCCACTCACTGAAGAGTAGGGTAGCTTACTTTCATATATAGCATTTGCTATATTCAAGTATTTTTAAAAATTGTTTTCATCTCCCAGAATTTGATAGCATGCACTCCCTGGACTAATACACTTTTTTGCATACAGTCTATGACTGTGGCTGTAACAGTCCATTACCTCAGACTGGGTAACTCATGAGCAATTGCAATTTAATTTTTATGATTCCTGAGTGTGAGAAGATCAAGATCAACAGCCTGACAGATTCCTAGCCTGATTGAGTTACTTCTTTTTCTTGGTTGGTACCTTGAGGGTATTTTCGCTATAGAGAAATGAATGCTAAGCTCCAGGGCCAGAGAGCTGGAAGGACTAGGCAGTTCTCCCAAGCTCTTTATCCAAGGGCATCAATCCTATGCAGGAAGATGGGGTCCTTGTGACTTAACCTTGCTCCCAACAGGCTCCAGCTGCTAATACTACCATGTGGACAATAAATTTTCAACATGAAGTTTGAACATATACAAATATTTAAACCATTCCATAGGCCTTACCCATGTTTTCTTATTTGCGTAATACTTTATATTGTTATTGTAAAAGTACTGTCTTTGTGCCCCCTTTTAGTTTAACATTTTACCAAGAATCTTTACTTGTGGAGCATTCAGAATTATATTTACATTATATAATATTTAAGTGTGCTTATCTAAAATAAATTGTTTAAGAATTTTTAAAATTTTAATTTTAAAATTTAAAATTTTGTTTAAGAATTTTTCATTGCAATTATTGGTTATTTAACTAGGCTCTATGTATCTTTGAGTACATATTTTAAAATAATTTTTTAAAGAGGAACTCATAGAAAAAGGATTAAAGTGACAAAGAATATTCCCACAAGTTTTAGAATTTAGCATTTCAGTGTCCTAGATTTTTACCCCAGTTTATAGATAGAAAACCTGAGCCTTATAGTAATAATTCAGTCACTAATAATCTGATAAAATGTAGGAAGTAGAGTCAGAACCATCTTCTGGACTAGGAATTTCCCCATCAGTCCATGGAAAATAAGGAGATTGTTTCTTCTTTTGTTTTGTTTTCTTTCTTTTCTTGTTCTTCATTTATTTTCATTATTTGGGGCTTCTATAACAATTCAATTCTTGTTCACTCAATGGCAAGAAGGTGTCAGGAAGAAAGGATTTGCAATTCTGTTTTGATGGAATTAGAAAACACTTTAACAATATGTAAAAGAACACCAAAATAATGGTACTAATGCTAATTTGTGAAGGAAGAGGAAAAGAGGAAGGAGGAGGAGAAAGAGAGTATCTCCTAGGATGAGATATCATTTGTCTGGCACGGTGCTGTTTCCTGCAAATAAACTCATGTGTATAATAATATGACAATTATTTTTTATTTTGAGAATCTCCAGTTTATAGATGAGGAAATGGAAGCCTAGAGAGCTAACATACTTTCCAAGGATCTGAAAGCCATTAAATAGCAGAGATGCTAATCAAAACAGGGTAATCTGTCTGTGAGACCCCTTAACCACCCAACTCCACTCTGTGTTATTCATCAAGAAATGAAACAGAACAGATGGCTAGAGATGGTTCTGTGATTAATGGGGACAGATTCTGGGCTTTTGAGTCTTCATTGGCTCTATTTTCTCAGGCCCATGGGATGATGTAATGCATCTTTGAGTCCAGTTGTCTTTCTTGAGTCAGCTGTGCCACTGGGAGGTGAGGTGGGGTTGAAACCAGGATGGATTTCTTGCTTTGGCCTCCCAGTCGCCTGCTTGCTGTGTTCCTTCAGCAATCTGTGGCTGTGGGGCTGGGTTGATGGTAAAAGGTAAGCTCCCTATTTTTATTAGTAAGTGCAGTGTTCCACAGGCATGAGGGATTTTCCCAAGGTAAGGGAAAAGTCATCAGCCATCCAGCTCTACCCAGTGCATCAGGCTGGCCGGCTCCCCATCCGAGGACTGGCTCAACAGTGGAGGTGGGTGTTCATCCTGTTTCAGCAGTGAATCTGCATGTCATTCTATTTCATTATGGTAATAAACAACCACAGTTTTCTTTAGGAAAATCTCTGCTTTTTCTTAATGATAATGGGTCTCAGTATCTTTGTTCTTCTCACATGCTATTTATTATGGTGCCAACTATTCAGAGTAGAATCTTTAAAAATAAATCTCCCTCCCTGCACTGTTCCAGATGGTTTCCATAATTGTTTTATTACTTTTGCAGATGTTATGGAGAACTTCAAAAAATAAGCTAGCAATGGATTACTATAGCTAGTGAAAGTATACTTTTTTTTTCTATTTCATATTTTCTCCTTGGAGCAACTGTAATCTGAGTATCAGCTGAACCACTGCATTACCTAAGCTCAAATTATGGTAGTTGGTATAGAAAAGGGTCTGGTTAGTTCTGGGAATCCTGGGTTCTTACAAAACGTAATTAGTATTGATGAATCATTTTTCTTATTGAACTAACTTTTAAAAAATGTAATTCTAAGCCCCTATATTTAAAATCTGATTTTATAGTTTTAAGGGTGTTTTTACAATAATCCTGAATATAAAACTGAGAATGTGTAATTATTCCTCATTGTTATCTGTGTATTCCTTGTAAGACAACTGAGGCCCAGAGAGGTTTTTCAACGTCTAGGTAGTTATAGGAGACTTTACCATGCATACATTACTGTGTCATGGCTCCTGTATTCAGAAGCCCCACCTGAGCATTATGAAATATGTATTCTATTTCTAATAGTGGGTGGTTCCCATACCTTTCACCTTTCGGAAAGGAAAAATGGATAACGCATGTCCTCACTGAAATATCTCAAATTCCATGATACACGGTAAACCTTGAAAGCCATTGAACCTAAACACCTATGCAATGTAAAATTTTTCCTATGAGATCCCCAATTTATGCTCATCAAGCTTCTGCCTAGAACTTTCTAGTGATAAATTTCATTTGTGGACAGAGTTATACAAATTTCATTATTATAATTTCTTAAATGAATCAGAATTATTTCAACTTGGCTTTAGGAGAGCTATCTATTTTCACAGAAGAAGTAGGTTTATGGGTAGCAAAATATTTCAGTTAGATCATTTAAAATTTATATTAAGTGGATAGTATGATTTAAAGCCTAGTTTAGCTCAAAATTTCTTACTGAAACACTGCTTATATTAGGAATTGATAATATTGTTTATGTAGCATCTATATTTAATGTATTTTGATTTCCTAATCCATCCTTACAAGATACATTATATAATTTTCCTTAATTTGGACCAATTTGTCTATGAATAATATTAATATTTTCAAGATGTGCAGTCCTTAAGGTCTTTCAACATGTGTGTTAGTGGTGGAGAAAGGCTTAAGTGTTATCATGGGGAGAGGATGGAAGCATTATTTAAGAAATTTTTGTAAACTGCTTTACATATTAGTTGATAGGTGGTTATGTGATAAAGAAACAAAATTACAGAAGAAAATTTAGTGCATAGTTGGGGAAGCCTGTATGGGTACTGGTTGGAAAATTCTGTTTCAAAACAAAATGGTTAGTGGGCAGAATTGATTAGCAAGATATTGAAGGACTAAGAATGCAGCTTGCTGTTCCACAGTTTGCCTTGTATGGTTCAGGGTCCTGAGTTCAATTACTGGTACTACAAAAAAAAAAAAAAAAAAAAAGGAAAAGCATTCTTCAAAATCTGTGACTTGAAAATAAATAAATACATTACATTGTATTCATAATTTGACAGGGAAATGTATGAACTGTGTAAAGACCAATAAGAAATTTTCAAAATAAAAAAACTCCATAATTAATGCTTCTAGTACCACAAAAGCAGTATATAAAAAGAACTTAGTTGAAGTCCAAATAACTTGAGAACATGATTCATGGTGAGTTACATGTGGCCTAGATTTCTATTACTCTTTGATATCCACCCATCCTGCCCCAGCACAACGTGCAAAACCTGTACATTTACCACAAACACTGACTATGCTAGTGAAACTTAGCTCAATTCTGCACTGCGAGGAGGACTAGAAAAAATTAGGAGAGCTGATTCTTTGAAAAGAACCAATAAAACTGGCAAACTTTTACCTAGACAGACTGATAAACAGAAAACTAAAATAAGGAGAAGATGCAGATGCCAAAATCAGCAATAAAGGAGGTTCTGCCATCATTAATCCTACAAAATTAAAAAGGGATGTCAAAGCGCTTTATGGACAATCTTACCCCAAAATTAGACTCTTTAAGGGGAAATAGACAAATATTTAATGACACAAATGATCAAAATTTGATATAGAAACAAAGTACTCAAGTTGATTTGGAGCAAGTAAGAAAATTGATTCATAACTTTTAAATCTCACAAAGCAAAGAGTAGGAAGACAGGAAATAGAAGGTCTCACGGATTGAATTCTATCAAATATTGAAAGAGAAACCCACAAATGCTTTAGTCTCACACACAAATCATGGAATGAGAGAACACATTTGGATACATCTATGGATGGTGTTATTATTTCAAAGACAGTGAGTCAGACACCCATCTTGAATAGAGATGCAAAAATTCTAAAGGAAAAGTTAGCAATCAACCCAGTAAAATAATAAAACAAACAAAATATCTCATGCATTTTAACTTTATAGAATTTATATCAGAAACAAAAGTTTGACCTAACCTTTGAATCTCAATTAGTATTATATACCTTATGAGTAGAATGAAGGCACAAACATTGCTCATGATTATCTCCCTTGATAAAAAGTAAGCAATTGTCAAAATTTCAAAATCATTTAAGATAAAAAAAAATCTCAATCTAGGTGTGGAAGGGAATTCTGTCAACCTGATAATAAGTATGTATTGACAATTTACAACCAATATACTTAATGATGTTAGACTAAATGATATTAGACTAAAAGCATTTCCCTTATAATTGGGGGCAATAAGGGAAAGATACTTCTCTTAACACATTATAACTATTTACAGAGGGCAGCTAGGAAAATGAACATAATGAGAATAGCTGGTTGGGATGGGTGGATGGGCGAAGGTGGAAATAGATAAATGTCCAGTTAGGAAAGAAAGATATAAAACTGTCTAATGATATGATCCTTCATGTAGAAAATCCTACAGAATCAACAAAAGTACATTACTAGGATTTACATTATTTCATCAAATACATTGCTAAGTTGAAAGCAAGAGGATCAACACACTGTTAATTACATTTCTGTAGACTGGAAAAGAACAATTCAAAAACAAAATTAAGACAATTACATTCAGTAATTTCACACAGGAATGGGTTTAGCAATTTGTACAGTAAATACCACAAATTTGGAGATAGAAATTAAGTAACACATAAATAAGTAGGAGAGATTTCATGTTCATACATAATAAAGATTTCCTATTAATAAGAAGGAAATTTCCTCCATATGTACTTCAGAACATTTGAATTTAGGTCTTCTAATTCTTAATCTAACGCTTTTCTACTGCAGCATTTTTCTCTTAGTGAAAAAAACTGTTTATATACCAAGAACATGATTTTAAATTACAGTATGTTTTTTCTTAATGTAGAATTTAATAGCAAAATATGGATACAAACTAAATTTCTCAGCAAGAGTCATAAACTAGCAATAAAATAATAAAGTGTTATCTGTGCAATAAAAATAATAGGGTAGAATTTTACTTATTTTGAAATGTTATTATATTTCAAATAATTTCAAATAATATAGTTATTATTGTTTGACATAAGCAGATTTTAAAGAATAGCATGCATATAACACCTTAAGAACCTCTCAGTGCAGAGAAATCTGTACAGATGTTCAAAGTGTTTGTAATAATTGTGATTGAATGGTAAGATGAAGCACAATATCTTATATTTTTCTTTAAATTCTGAGAGGGATATTTTGAAGGTGTAAATAACATTTAATAAAGGCAAAATAATGTGCTTTACAAGATCTAGTTTCTGGTTGTATCTCTTTTCACTGTACACCTTGCTCTGGCCTTTTTCACATTCCTTCCCTATGCCGATGTTGACAAACTTGTCTTGGGATTCCTCTCTCTCCTTTGTTGTAGGTTCTACATCTTGTCTTAGCTTCCAGGTAAATGGAGCATGGGGATTTTCTTCCCTGTTATTGCAGTTAATAAACCCGAGCTTAGAAGCCATTGTTTTAATTTTTTAGCACCGTATCAGCTATACCACAGGGAATCCAATTCGGCCGTTTCTGTTCCTACCAGATAAATGTAAAACCTATATTCTTGATGGAGCTGCTCTCTGCTTTAGTGGCCCTGATGGCCTATTTAAATGTCTGAATGACGTGGGATTAAACACTCTGCCCCCAAACAACTATAATTGACAGGCTGCTTCGGCAAGGGAAATGAGGTCTTAATATAAATGCAATTTCCTACACATCTCCATTGTGTATATTTTATGTACAAAATGTCAACATTAGGAAGCATTTTATATATTCTGTCTTAACTTAGAGTATTAAATTTACAGAAGATTTGTAAAGATACCACACACAGAGTTCTTCTACGCCCCATATCCAGCTTTTCCTGGATATTATATTTATAGTTTTTTATATTTGGTAAATGTGTTAAATTCATGCATCAATTGTTTCATTACTATTAACTAAATTCCACACTTTATTCAGTACTTCATTGATTTTTTTTTTTTTTTCTTTTTTATCGGTACTGGGGATCGAACTCACGACTGTCTGCCTGCAAGGCAGGCGCTTATGCCACTGAGCTAAATCCCCAGCCCCACTTCCTTGGTTTTTAATTAATAGTTTTTGTTCCTGGATCCCATCTATGGTACCTTATTATTATTGGTCGTTACGTAACCTTAGACTCCTCTTGGATATGACAGTGGTTCAAGCTTTGTGTGTGTGTGTGTGGGGGGGGGGTTGTTATTATTGTTGTTGTTAAATGAATTTAAAAGCTTTGATGAATACTGGATCAAGTATGATATTGAAAAATCCCTCAGATGAAATTAGATGTTTTTCTTACAATTAGTTATTTTGTGAACTTAACTCTGATCAGCTTTTGAGAGGAAGCCGTGCAGAAAAAGCATCATCATTGTTATGTCACGTGTGGTGTGTGCCCTGTCAATGTAACATATCACTGTGGATGCTAATCGCCATCCTATGGTCCTGCTCATCTTTCCCAGATTCCCCACTGGGGCTGGATTGCTTCTGTCTCCTTTTCCTGCTCTTGTCCTTACAGGAAGTCACTGTGTGCCATCCACTCAGAAGGAGTGAACACTTATGCTCCACTGCCTTCTGCACTGACCATCTGCTCTGATGATCCGAAATTCTCTGCGTGGCACATTTGTCTGTTCTTGTCTGTTTGTTTAATTATTTAATCATTTATTTAGGCAGGCAAAACTTGCTGACATCATATCCTGGGTTATAACTCATGCTATTTTATTTTGGCCATTGGAACTCTTTCAGTGGACTTTAAAATACCCCTATCATTGTGGGAAGTTTTTCTTTTAATCTTCGCTTACCATCTACAGTTGTTGCACAGTGCTGCAGGATCATCTTATGCATTTCCCTTTCTGCTTCTAAAGTCAGCTTTTTCTCTGGGGATCCCCAATTCCATGAAGTGGAAAACAATATCATAGATTTATACCAGCGATCTTTATATGCTTGCTACTGAAATTTCATTGCTTCTAAGCACTGTTAGGTGGCAGAGAAAGAAATTATGCATATGTACTAGACCTTGTATATATAAAGATCTATAAGGATTTCTATATGTATATCCCTCTGTACATTTCTATTTGTTACCTATTAAGTGACTCTTAAGTCTGAATATATCTCTCTCCATTTGTTCAGTTCTTCTTTGATTTCTTTCATAAGAATTTTGGATTCTGTTTTGTATTCTCAAAGACATTTGAGAATGTAGAACTATTTCAAATAGCATTTTTAAAAAAAGTTTAAGTTCTACTTTCTTGCTGGTATATAGGAAAGTAATGACGTTTTATATATCATTTCTTATAGTGTGCTGTTTTTCAACAGTCACTGTTTTAAGGGACTTTTTGCAGGTGCTCTGAGGTTTCTATGTAGACAACCATAACATCAATGGGTAGCTTCATCACTTCCTTTTTAGCTTATGTAGATTTTATTTATTTTTGTGCTAAAACACTAAGTATGATTTTTTAATATGATGTTCAATAAGAATATGAGAGAAACTCTAATTTCTGCTCCTGTATTTCAATAAAAACATCTAGTCTCTCACAATAAAATACATTACTCATGTGTGTTTCCAGAAGTTATTTACCAAAATAAAAAATAGTAATTTTTCTTTCTCTTTCATAGAATAAGGTTGGCATTTTATTCAATATTTTAATATTCCATATTTCTTTTTGCTTGCATGATTTCTGGTGAAAACTCAGCTGTAATTCCTTTCTTTTCAATAGACGGGAATTTTCCTTTTCCCCATCTTCTTTGGATTCTCTGGGATGACACAGATCCTTTTTAAGAGGTGGGAGTGAGATTGCATAAGCCCACAAGATATCTGGAATTGATTATGGGACAGAATTTATTTATACATACAATTTAGTAAAAGTGGTTTATATGCCAAGTGATTGGACTTAGGATTCAAGTCACTTCCATTTCCATTTCCAAAGAGTCTCTTTCAGAACAACCAAAATTCAGCTTTCTCTTTTGTAAGAGGAGAAAAATCATTGTCCCCCATTGTGTGATCCTAGGGTAATGATCCAGCAAGGAGCTGGGGAGAGGGGTGACACTTATTTAAAATAAAGTCATTAATAACAAACTTGTCTGGGAGCAAGAGCACTGCACGTGTTCATTCAGAACAGAATTAATAAAGATGGATATTAAAAAGAGGGGAAAGGTTGTTGTCATACAGTGGCACTTAATTGGCAATGAAATCAATGACAAGAATTTTAATTGGATAAACAGTGTGGGACCACCATGACCTCTGAGATCACTGAGGGATCTAGTACTCCATCAAGGGCTGACTGTGGCAAAGGTGGGAATAAACAGTTAGCTTTCCAGCATTCTCAAGCTCTTTAATCTGCTATGCCTCTCTTTTCCCGGTTCTGGCTGTCTCCTGACCTGAAGTCTTAGGGTTGTGCCTTTCTCCCAGTAATTATCACTACCACATGCCTTGCTTTGACAGAGGTAATCACAATTATTCTTCCCTGTGCTTAGAAACAGCCCTCTCAGTTCAGAAAAATATAAGGGATTTCCTTGGTTTACATATCCACTGGGAAGCCAATCTGCAAAGTATAATTTTACTTCTTAATTGTAAAGTCTTAATTTCATCCACACGGTATGCTTTTGCATGATAGTCCTATAATTAAGATTTTTTTGATAAGATATTATCTTATAGTCAGGGGCAAAATACAGAAAATGTTTTCCTCTTCTTTATGGTATTAATTTTGAGTAGTCTATCTCATAGTTGAATGAAAATTTAATCCTAGCTGTCCTCGGAGGAGAATGGTTGAGATATTGTGGCTCAGTAACTGATGATAGGTCTGTGAAATGTCAAGTAAGCAACACTTTCTTTCATTTTATGTAAAGATGGATTCTTTGGAACTATTTTTTACAACAATCGCAAGATAAGGAAGTTTATGGTGGGGTTACCTCCTGCAGAGAAGAATCTGCTCTTCCTGACAAATAAATTATTATTTTCCAATAGTTGCTCAAATGAGTAGTTTGTTTTGTGGATTTGAATTCTCTTTGCACAATACTATCCTATTCAGATTGGATCTGGATTGAAGGAGACAGATGGACCTAGTCACTATTACTAGCTTTCTGGGAAGTTGAGAAACAGAAATGTCCCAGTATGTCTAGAGAGAAGAATGTGTGGGAAAGTTTAAAAATTGTCATGTCGGTTTGGTATTTGCAGCCTGTTTTATTAGCATTAGGAAAGACGGACAGGTTTGTTTAATAATATGGTGGTTCTCAGAGGCCATCTTAACATCATTTTGACTGCCATTTTGGCTATGATTTATACGTCATTTGCGTGTCATCTATAGTTTATATGTCATTTATATTGTGCATGTGTTGTTTAAAAGTACATCAGATTCTCTTGAGTTCTTAAAATTAAACTAAAATAGGTAAAGGTTTAGTCTGAAGATAAGGTTATTGACTTAAACAATAATGAGGTAAAGCCCTCAATGAGGGAGAGAAATCTGGTTCATCAGCTCTGTCAGCAGACTGAAGCATCTCACAGATAATTTTTACCTTTCTGTGTTCTGATGAAGAAGTTTTATTGAGGCAACATAAAAGCCAGGCAGGAATTCAATGCTAGATTATTGAATTATGGGCTTGTAGTGATGCTAGAGAGTTTTGTGGAACTCTCAGTATTTGTTCGATCATTCTCATTTATTTTACAAATGAAGTACTGAGGCCAGAGAAGCCTTCCTACTGGGAACATTTACTGTTTTTCCGTAACAGGATGGTTTTAGTTGTCAATAATAAAAGAAGAAAAAGAAAAGGAGATTAAAAGCCAGAAAGCAGGAAAAAAGAAAGAAGAGAATTCCTTCACAGTGGGTAAGGAGAGATGAATCCTAAGTATTTATGACTGACAAAGCTAGCTTAATGTGGGCTTAGGATAGACAAAAGTAGGATCCAAATTCCTGCTGTTTTTCTTGGGATCTATTTCTTGTGCTAACTCATCCTCACCTCTCTTGGTTGCCAGTTGGCTGTCTGTAGACAGTAAGGCTGCATTCTTCCTCTCATATCTGGGCAAATTTTCCTTATACTATTCATAAGAAAAACTAAAAATCTTGAAAACAGAGAGATAAATCTTCTATAAAAGAGAAGGGGACCTAGAGATAGAGGCGAGGAGCAGAAGGGGAGGAGAGGGGATAAGAAAAGTAATTAAGATATACATGTAATAGCCCCCACAATGAATGCATTGATTATGCACTGCAAACATGTACTAATTATTTTAAAAATTAAAACCTTGAGACTCAGCTTCATAGAAAGTGACCAATGTCATCTTAGTGTCAGAGTAATATAGTCCTGTCATTGGCTGAGCCTTGGTTTCTGGTCCCTTAGTGAATTGCCCTGTGACAAAATGGAGGAGATGATGCTGAGGTGTGGCAAAGCCAGTCTCCAGAGTGGAGTCCTGTCGTGCCTCTTTGATGGCTATTTCCACCACATCTGCAGCCTTAGATAACAGTGTCTCAAAAAGGTCTTGCTTATCTCTTGCCTAATTTGCCAAACTGTTTTCCTTCCTTCATTAACCTTTTGAATCACAGTCAGGTCACAAATTCCTCTTGAATATTTTGGTTATGAACTCCATCCAGTAGATGGAGTTCATATGAGTTTTTTTTTTTTTTTTTACATCTGAGAGCCAGCATAGGATCATGAAGACTGTATAATGTTTATGTCTATGCCTCTGGTTAGCAATGATGAATACAGGACCTACTCTGTGGCAAGCTTTGCAAGATTCTTCACCTCCATTATTTCACTTCATGTCAAGCCTCGGAGAAACTCAGTATCTCACCCAAGTCAGTGCCTTAGTTATGGTATATGTTGTAGGTCTGTCTGTGTCTGATTTAAAACACAACTCCCTTTTGTACTGTTCCTACTTTCATCAAGATGTTTGTTGTGTGCTTTCCATCTGCCTGGTGTTCCAAGTGTTGGAGAAGGTTTGCTCTCCCTGTGTAGACTTGCTCCTGGAGAAGATAGAAAAATAATAACATAGGAATTTTAGACTGAATTTCCTAGTTGTATAAGCTAATGCGAGAAATGTGAAGTGGGATGACAGACTGGGTTACAGAGACAAAGGGCCTAAAAACACAGAGACAGTTTACTGCTTACATAGACAGTGAAAGCAGGGTAGCACTGGTGTCAGCTCCCCACAGTCCTTGTCCCACAACATGACATGGAGACAAGAGAGGCCAGGTGTTATAGTCAGGGTTTGCAAGGAGAACAAGACAGTACAGGGCACATAATTTACTGAATTATTTTATAGTAGTCACCTAAAGAGTTAAATACAAGAAGTACAGGAAATCTGTCAACACACTAAGACACGGGAAATCCAGCTGAGGGCCTGGGTCCCACAGCAATGTCCTGCTTGAGTCCTGTTGAAGACCTGGAGTCTATGACAGTGCTCCTCACAAGCCCAACTGGATTAAGACTCATGCAAGTCTGCTTCACAGATCTGCTCTGGGGAGGCCCAAAGTCAGCAGTGGAAGCTAGAAAGTCTGTGCCAGTGGGATGAAGGATCTGTGCCAGCAGGCTGACGGATCTTCACTGGAGTAAGGAAGCAACCTTCAAAGTAAGAACCAGAGCTACCCTGAAAAGTACCATAGCCATCCTCAGTAACAATGAGATCCCACGCTCCTCTGATGACCAGTACAGCTGAGTTGGTGTCAGGAAGTCAGCATTAGTGACAAGCTTCTCCTGGAGACTGAACAGCATACATCTTCCCCTCTGGAGCCAGGAAGCGATGCTCAGAATAAGAATCAAAACACTCCCAAAGTGAACCACAGCCACTCTCAGTGATGAAAAGGTCCTGAGCTCCTCTGACAATGAGAACAGCCAAATTCATGTTAGTAAAACCAATGACAATAGATGAACCAGCAACACCGTGGAGGACAAACAACAGTATCTTCTTTCTCTCCACTTCTCCTTTTGATCCTGGCAACAGTCCTAAGGTGGGCCATCACATTCAATACCAAGCTGATTTGTTTCAGCTGGTGTTACAAGCTGACTGTCAATTACCAGTCTACCACATCAGATGGCAAGGCAACACGAGTGATGAGATGTCCTCTCCCGAGGCATCAGTTCAGTGGTGCAGCTAACAGTTAGCCTGCCTCTAAGTGGAGCCCATAGCTCAGCAAAACGAGGGAAGCAGATGAGAATGTGCTCCCAAGGGTTCCCCTCAGGTAGGAGGCAAATGAGACCTGGTCTTGGGGCAGCTCATCACAGTACCATTTCCTGAACTCTGAGGGACACAGCGTGATCCTGAAAGGCATGGGTCACCCTGGGATTGAATCCATGCATGCAGTCCATGTGAAGATGCACCCCATTGTTACTATGCCAGCACAGAGCAGGGCAGTAAGAAACAGACAGAGCTCTGCTCCTGTCTGGACTTCAGTTTCCTCAAGTATGGAACTGGGGTCTTGTGTTCTGTTATCTTCAAGCTCCTTCATGTTTTATGTCTTTCTTCTTCAAGCTGAATAACACTGTGCTGTTCATGATTATTTTATGACTTTAATTTTTTTCCTTTTCCTATTTTTTCATTAATCCCAGATAATTGATGATCATAAACAGAAATAAAGGTGTTCATAGCTGACAGCTCAGAGTACTGATAGGGAATCATCTGTTATGGGTTGGTGGTGGCTTTAAGTTCTCCGCTCCTCTCTGCCTTCTTTTCCTACTTTTGCCAAGTTAATGACAGCTTGTCACCTTGCTCAAGGGCCCGGCAATATTGTCAGAGAGACCTGGTCCATTTGCCCATGTGGAAGAGTCACAAGAGAATAGAGAACCAGATACGGACATCAGAAGTTGTTGTAGTGGTTGCTATCAAATAAATGCTCTGAGTCCCAGAAGACTTTTGTGGCTCTATTTGGTCTTAATCAATATTATAAAATTTAGGCATTTTATGTCTACAACTGTGTGATTTTTTTTTCAGAAAGCACGTAGCAGTTCAAGTTCCTCTAGATTTGTCATTGTTATTCTCAATCATTTTATTAATCCATGTAAGAATTGTGTGGATTGTTTGTTATGTGCCATTGATCATACTGGGTACTGAAACACAAGACCTTTTAATCTCTGGTATTTCAGAACAACTAACAAGTCAGGGCAATTTTTCACATATTTTCACCTTTGAAGGGTTGAAAGAATTTCATCCAACTGCAATGAAAGTTTTATTCTAACCAATTTTACTCTGAATTTGAGTCAACTGTCATCTTTCTTTTGATCAAACCTGGGCTACAGAGAAACTTGATAAAGTGGAATCTAAATATTTATTTTGCTCCATACAATTTCCTCTTCTTGGAGGTGCAATTACAAATACTCAGTGAAACTAAAATTGTCAGTTCATGTTTTTGATCCAACCTGGTTAGATGATATCCTCTTTCTCTTTTAGAAGGTCTGTAATCTGTCTAATTTGTAGAATTTCCCTCTATAACCAAGCAATAGAATTTCTCTTCACATCTCCATAAATTCCAAAAAGCTCTAAGTGATCATGATTCTTCAATATATTCTAGGAGGGGACTTAACATAACAAAAATGTCTCCTTACTTGCTTGCAGTTAGAGTCTCTTGCCAGCCTAAACGTTGTCACATACTCTAAGCCTACTAAATATATCATGCATTTTATTGCTTGAGAATGCAGGGTTTGTTGATGGGGTCAGCAGAAATAAAATAAAAATAAAACTCATTGCATATTTAAATTAATCCCATTTCTCATGCAGAAAGTATTTAACAGATCATAGAAGCTAACCATAATGTGACTATGAAATCAAAGTGTCTGAAAACAACAGACTGGATCATTCATGCTTCCCTAGTTGCTAAGGGCAGTTGGTTCTCCCTGGAACAAGAGCCTTCATCTCTCCCGATGATAATGGGAAGAACTCAAGCAGCAATTCCAAGAAGAAAGCAAAGAGAGCCAAATGCTCTTTGCTCAGAGGACAATAACATGTTTAAGAAAGAGGGCTTTGAAACTATGCAGATCTGAGTTTGATCTCATGATTAGAAGTAATGTGTAGAGAATCGTGGTACCTAAATTTCCTGATCTCTCTGAAAGGCTAGTATTTCCTCTTTGCTAGGGTTGTTTGGAGTTAATGAATGCAGGGTGTTAAATGGCAGTGATGTCTAGTGGAAGCTTATGGAGCCTGGGGCAGGGCATTCTTCAGGCTGGGACTGCAGCTCTCTCTAAGCCTGTCCTTTCTTGCTTTTGGTTTTAGCTATGCCTGAACTATCTATGGTAGAATTTCTTTGCTTTGTGTAGCTTTAAAGAATATATAAAGTCTTTGAGAAACCTACACCCTCATGCAGAGGAAGACTTTGTTTATTTTTTCAGCTGATATTGGACGGCTTAGCAGAAATTTTTTCAGGTTTTGTCAACTTTTCTGATGTATATAATGCAGTGTGGTTGCGTGGGTGTGTGTTTACTTTCCATTCAGCAACCACTATTCAAATATTTGTCTCTTACTGAGAGGCAGAGTGGTGATAGGAGATAGTTACAGCTCCCTGGTATGTGTGTTCTTTGGCTTCTCATCCAAAAATTGCCTTGAGCTTTCTTCTTATCCTCTTCTGTTCAGTTTCCACACCAGCCTACATCTGTGATCATCACTGTAACTGCCAAACTAAACTTCAAAGTGTTTGTTTCTATTTCAAGGAGGACTGAGAGTCTGGTTTAGAAATAAGAAACAATTCTGTACACATAATGAAGCCCTATGAGAGTTTCTTCAGAACATACTTTATCTCCGAGTATCCTTATTCTTGAAAGTTGTCAAGAAAGGTGATAGCAGGAACCCAAGGAAGAAGGGAGCAGAATGATGAACTAGGTTATAACAGTAACCGCTCTGGGTAAAGGTGTTGGACACCTATGATTTGGGGGAAATGATGGTAAAAAACAAGTTGGTGAGAGAAATATCTCTGAAATCCTCCTTCCTCAAAAAGCAAGAATTATTTAGAGAGAAAAATCAGAACAAAATTTAAAGATGTTGTGATAGGTTGATGATAAGGTGATACAGTAGAGTCTGTCTACAAAGTAGTTTATTTTGGAACAAAATTAACATATGTACATTGTGTTCATGATTGGTGAGATTTAGTGGTTTGGCCTTCTTTTGGGCAGGAACCTGTGGTTGGGTAAACTGCTCCCCTAATGGCCAGGCTGGAACCTCCTTTCAGGCATGCTCAGGCTATGTAGTTGGCCCAGGGAGCACAGTATAGTTTGTCTCTATGTTTTCTATTCCATACTCAGAAAGAAAATTCACACTGTAGCTCTGTTGTTCTATCTCTGTGGTTATGGGAAAATCACTTATTCACAGAAAATTTTGCTTTTCTCATCTGGAATGAAATCATCATAATGTCCAACTTGTAGGATTATGAGAGAAGGAGATGATGCTTGGGAAGAGATTAAGCAGAGAAGCCTTTTACTTTCTTGAAGTTTACTTTCCAGTGACAGGTGACAAGTAGGGGGTGGGGAGATGATAAATATATGTATAATAAAACCTTGGTTTGTGAACATAATTTGTTCTGGAAATACGGTTGTAGTCCAAATCACTTGTGTACTAATGCAAATTTCCCTGTAAGAAATAGTAACAGAAATTTAGATGATTCATTCTACAACTCAGAAATATTTATATAAAAATGATTATAGTACTATGATATAGGTTAATAAAGAAAATATAAAATGTAAAGGAAACCTTTGAAAACCTTCTTGGCTGGGGTGAGGGAGACAAGACAGAGGATGGTTATGGTGCAGGATGGTTTTCACTATCCCTAACAGAATCACTGCTATCAACTGAGTGTAACCTTTTTCTTTTCATGCAGCTTGAACAAGGAATCTGTCCAATGATACTTGTTTTTGCCTCCTTTGGAGGATGTCATAGAAATGTGATCTTGCATTGTCATTAAACATTCACTGCTTTCACTGCTACAGCCTCATTTAGGTGGCGGTTTTCTCAAAGAACATCTCACTCTTTCCTAAATACTGCACAACTCCCTAATCTCATTTGAAGTGGGGGACTCACTTTTTCTCCTCTGCAGATGACAACTTCTTGCAGCTATAATGATAGAGGTGAAAGAAACTCTGAACCTGTTAGATATCTGGTATGAGTACTTGTTCTCTAAAATCAAACAATGTGGGGCTGGGATTTAGCTCAGTGGCATGAGTACCTGCTTGGCAAGTATGAGGTCATGAGTTTGATTCCTAGTACCAGAAAGACTGAGAAACTAAAATCAAAGAATGAATTTTAGGAACAATGGAAGTTAAGATCAGAATATATTTATTAGGGGGAAAGAAACTTCTGTCTAAGAGAGAGTAAAAAGGGATCTCAAGTGTATTGCCAAGGACCCCACCTAGTCTAGGGATTTTATATAGCAAACTCAAAATGCGAGGTGGGTCTAAGATGGAAAAAAAATGTGAATTCACAAGGTGGGCATGAGTTGGGGAACTTATTGGTGAACTGATAAGATTTCAGGTATAGTTGTTCAGATAAAATTGACTAAATTAAGATTAAAGAGGAAGTGAGTCACGTACAGTGGGCATGAATACAGAACAGAGGCTCTTTCTGGAGGGGGTTGGGTTGGTGGCTCTTCCTGCCTTCCTCAAGGTGATTGATAGCTATTTAGAATATCACTCTCTGATGTTTATCCTTAGGAAGTATGTGGGTGCATTTGTTTTATCTTGTGGTCTGGCCCACAGCAGTGGTGCCTGTCTCCCCCACAGTTGTAAAATATCTCCTCTTCTGCATTAGCTCCTTTGGGAGCCCAGCCCTGTGTGTCTGAGTGCCTATTTCTATCTAATTTAGTTGCCTATAACATTTTTCTGAAGAAGCACCCCAAACTGCCAAGAGGGAGAAATGGGCGTTTACCGATCTGGCTTTTTCATGCTGAAGGGGGTTGTAGTTGTTGATCAGCACTCAGCGATACCCTACAGAAGGCCAATAGAAAGGCCCTTGATAGACACCAGGCACTTTCATTTTGGATAGTGTACAGGTTTCAGTCTGGAGGGGACAAAGCTAAAGAAACAAGTATGTGTGGGTCAAAAAATAGAATCAACAGGCTAATTATGAGTGCAGCCAACAATGATCTCTACTAAGAGGAACTAGTAATCCATAAAGAGGATAAGGATAAGATCCAGGGAATTTCAGAGTTTGATATGCCATTGATTTGTCTTCTAATATCTTGAATAGCTATTAGGATATTAGTAAAAGGGACACACAACATTTAGTTCTTACAGTTGCACAAGTATCCCCTGTGCTGTTGTTAGAATGTCTAATGCCATCTGATTTTTGAGGTTAACTTGTCTCATTAATTTCATTTTGTTTTTTATTTGGGGTGAGAGAGAACCCAGCTGCAGTGTCATTTAAGGTGTAATGAGATTGGATACTTAAGAGCAAATATGTGTTATATAAGCCTTTCTTTTGACAAGATCTGGTGGATCCTGTAAAAGAAATCTAACATGTTTGTTATTGGTTTTACCTGTGTGATTACTTGGAGTTGGCATTCTTTAGGCAAGAAAAATTTTTTTGAGAAATTATAGCTTATAGTATAATCAAAGCACAGGGATTAAAACTGACAGGGAAGTTTAGAAACTGGTTTTAAAGGACTGGAACAACAATTATAACCCACTGGCTCTTACACCCCTTTACTGATGGAGTCTAACATTTTTGTCATAAGTTCCTCTACTTTTAGATACAATTATCTCTAAATTTTGATGACTTATGAGAGCCAGATTATAGCAACACATTATTCTGACCATGAACGACAATATGTATTGTATTTGTAAAACCAGTCTAGGCATCATTTTTATTATATACTGACAAATATTTGTATTACAGTATTTAGACAGGATAAAATCTCTCCAGGATGGGAACTGGGCTTTTAGGTATAACTAAAAGGAATGGATGAAAAGAAAGTTACCCCTTCCCCCATTATATCTTAAGCAAGATATTTTTTCTGGTGACTGTTTTTTTTTTTTGAAGTGTGATACCTGGAAAGAAGGCCAGAATTGGAGAAGATCAAAGAAACTTATGTCAATGGTCTGAGCTCTGGGACCACTGCCTCAGAGTGCAGTCTCACTTCAGTGGCAGCCTTAGTGGCAGCCTTTGCAGTCAGGGCATGGGTTGGGGGGCCTCTAAAGCTGTCCTTCTTATGCTGGCCTGGATTTCTACAGTAGCAGTGGTTGAGCCTGGTTGTTAAGTTCTTATTCGGAATAATACTACTGTATCTTTTAAGTCCACAACAAAAGCAGCTAGCTACCTTTTGGTCTTTTTGTTTTGTCTCCTTGGCTTTTTCCCAGTCCTGACTACAGAGAAGGTAGTTTTTACTAAAGTATCAAGTAAGCTATCTGGAGCACAACTGTCTTGTAGGTTTTTTTTTCTAAAATCTGGGGCTAACTGAGTAAGAAACATCTTTAAGCAAAATTTGTCCTTCTAATGAATCAGGATACATGGACATATGCTTTATGAATGCCTGTAGTAAATAATCTAAGAAGGCAGAGGGGTTTTTATCATTCTCCTGATAACTAGCTACAATTTAAAATAACTACAATTTTGTCCTTCTTAGACCTTCAAGAACACACACTTAAAAATATCTCCCACTCTAATCTCCTGGCTGGCTGTTAGGCAAGCAGGGGTTTTAGGTGGTGAGAGCTCGGGTTCCAGTGGGAACTGGTTGTTCCCCTGGCTGTCTATCTTCTGGTTGTTTAAAAGTAACAACACAATATTCAGCCCCAAATGCAATAGCAGCTTGTAACACTGCTTGCCTCTCATTATAAGTCAATATTTGATTTAAGATTATAGATCTTTCCAGCCTAGCTTATAGATCTGAGTAAGTCCTCTGAAAGACATCTGCGTTTTCAGGGTCATCTGAACATTTTCCAAGATCTAGCTTGAGCTGCTTTAAGTCACTGAGGGGAAACAGACATGTAGATGTGGGTAGACTATGGATTATAAGTATACTTGGAGTATAAGTAAGAATTATTTCTTAATGTAAAGACAGTTTGAATGTAAGATAATTCTGTTCATTCTCATATTCTTCTCTCTGTCTTTCTGTCTCTCTGGCTCTGTCTCTGGCTCTCTCTCTCTCTCTCTCTCTCTCTCTCTCTCTCTCTCGTGTGTGTGTGTGTGTGTGTGTGTGTGTGTCTTTCTTTTTCTCTCCATCTCAATATTGGGGACCAAACTCATGACCTTGTACTTGCCAAGCAGGAAACTTATGCTGCTGAGCTAAACTCCTGGCGCCCCCATTTTCTCTTTTTTACAGTATGATTTGAGTTGTAAAAGAACATCATATTTCCCTTGGTCTTCCTAAAGGTAGGCAGGCCATGTGTGTGTGCAGAAAAATATCCAACAGTTCTTTTTTAATACGTAAAAATTAATTCCTGTGCTTCTGAATGCATTTTGAAGGAGCAAGAGACCTTAACTTTGAGTACTACATGTCTAAAATACAAAAAGAAACAATTTGGGCATCCTTCTATTAATTTCTACTTGATGTCAGTACTCCCAAGGCATCTCTTGAATAAATTCCACTCCAGGGCAGGTGGATGCCATCTGGAGAAAGCAGATGACAAAATTTAGCCAGCCTATGCACCCTCCAATTGGTGTGCAATTTTATATTCCCAGGTAACTTGTGAATTTACTCCTCTAGGACATTTACAAGCAAATGTTACAATTGGTATCAACTGTGACAGTTATTTTTAAAGAAATAAGCATACCTTTGTAATAAACTGTTGCTTTTTGTTCTCTAGAACAGGGCATACCTAAAAAGGTGATTTGGAAGTAGTTAGAGCACTTCTCGGGCTGTGCTTTGAAAAAGGTCACTTCTGGAGAAAGAGCAAAGCAATGATTGACTTGAGGAATTCTGCTCTGGGCCTCAGAGCAAAGAAGTCTTCAAGACACTTGTGTAAGCTATGGAATTACCTTGGCAATCTTTCCTAGCAACAGGACAAGGCTATGTTTTAAATTTTTGTAACATTGAAACTCACAAGTTAAATTTGTATTTATCATCAAGCAATCACATTTTTCATATTAGTAAAGGTATATTTGTCTCCTATGTACACATGAAAGAAAATGCTTGCTAAAATCTCTTTATTGCTCTTAGAGTATTATATAAGTCATTTCCCTGTTAGCTGTCGTGAAATGTAGATAGTTGTTCTCTGCCTTGGCCTAATTTTTAAAGGGATGGGTAGGCTAAATGGTTCTAAAGTTGACTGAAAAGCTTAGGGAGAATTTCTAGTTTGCTAGCAGAGGGAGATAATTACAAGAGATAAGTGGAGATTTTGTGTAGTCAGGAGCCACTTTCCAATGAGGACACTTTGGGTATTGCCAGAGAGTAGTCCTGGCCGTGATGCCACAGTTGTTCTCTGTTTCTCTTGGCCCACGCGACCAGGGATCAGTCTCCTGAAAGCAATCCAGCTGTCTGTCTGGACAACATTCCCTTGGCCACTGGTGAATCAATTGGTTTCACCCAAGAGATACTGTGGAAATCTATTCTCTGCTTTAAGAGTGGCAGCTGGTATAAGTGTTTAACTAGCTAGCAGGGTAAACCGCTGCTTGTTAAAGATCTATAACAGATAGGTAAAAGCCTGAGTAAACTTATTACTAGCACTTTATAAATTTACAATAAAAGTTATTGCAACTTATTATCAAAGTATGTTTTTCTGTACACATAAATGATAAGTAGACCTAGGAGGGGAAGAGGAAAGGCTGGAGATCCTCCCTCATGTTAAATGTGTTTTGGTTCTATCAGCATGGTGTTTTGGAAATAGCTCCTTCTGGTTTCACACAGCAATCAGTGTTATTCCACTGTGTCTCTGGTTCAGGCTCCTAAAGAAGATCTACCCATAACAATATGCTTGGACATGACTTTCATGTGTGTTCTCCTGGATGGGCAGAATTTCACTGGCTCATCTGAGCCAGAAATAGGGCATATTTCCCTCATCTAAGAATTCCCTGTCTTTCGTGTTAGCAAATGCTCATTTTCTATGGGCTTAACTTGGTTGTTGAATAGGAGGAAAAGTCTGGAATCATCTAGAGTTCTTTTGTTTCTAATTTTACACAACTCTATAAAGGAAAGTACAAAGTGACAGAAAAAGGTTAGGAGTAAAGCTAGAAAAAGTAAACTGAATCAAAATAGGCTTAACATTTCTATTAGAGTGTAGAGGAGGATCAGAACCAACCTATTCTAGTGAAACTTTTCCCTAAGTCTTAAGGACAGCCACCTACCTCATATGTCTTTTTATTGGTGGAAGGGGTCCCATGTTTTATTATATAGGCATGTGTATTTTTCAAAGTTTAAGCCAGATTTTATTTTAAAAGACCCATTTTACAGATGTCTATATTAAAATCCTCTGGGGGCATTCTAACATTACTCTGTCTAGCTCGATTGTCTAGATAAAATGATATAAGGAATGTCACTAAATTTAACAACTAGTTCAAATGCAACATATATAAGACCAAAACAGAAATAAAAAAAATGTCCTGTTAGAGAAGTCTCACAACCTCATAAGCTTCATATGTTTTAAATTAGATTTAACATCATTTTAGCAAAACTACATGAGATACAAGGCATATGCCATCAGAAGCAGCAGGAAAAGACATAGCAAAATTTGAAGCATGAAAATGTGTTACATAAACAAGTTCCAATCTAGAATCTATAAACCAAAAGCAAACTCTTACCTCTGTCCAGTGATCTCAGTGGGAACTCGACATGCTATAGGGAAAAGAAACTCCCAGTCTGCTAGATGCCCAGTATGACTTTGTGTTATTTAAAAATGAAGAATGAACTTTGGGAAAAGTGGAGGTTAAGAGCAGAATGTATTTACTGGGGGAAAGAAAGCTTATGAGTAAGAGAGAGACAGAAGTGGTTTTGAGTGGGTTGCCAAGAACTCTCTCTATTCTAGGGGTTTTATAGAGCAAATCCACGACATGAGGCAGGTCCAAGGTAGGGAAAAATGGGAAATTTCAAGGTGGGCATGCAGTGGGACAAAACCATGGTCAACCAATAAGATTACAAGTATAATTTCTCAATAAAAATTGATTCAATTGGGATCAAATGGGGAAGCCAGTCACATAGCATTGGGCATGAATAAAGAACAGGGACTCTTCCTGAAGGGGTTGGGATGGTGGCTTTTTCTACCTTTCTCCAGGTGATCAATGCCTATTTAGAGTATCAGTCCCTGATGTTTTATCCTTAGGAAGTATTTGTGAGCATTAATTTTATCTTTTGTCTTGAGGTCTGACTTACAGCTGAGGTGCCTGTCTCCCACAAAGTTGTAAGATATTTCCTCTTCTTCACTTACTCCTTTGAGGGCCCAATCCTGTATGAATTCCTATAGTATTTTTAAATCTAACTTAGCTGCCTGTAACAGTGAGACAATAATCCACAACGTGTTGTTGTTTGGAGACAGTCATCCTTGATCCTATAGCAAGAGACAGACAGAGACAGAAACAGAGACAGAGACACGGACAGAGACAGAGGGAGAGAGAGAGAGAGAGAGAGAGAGAGAGAGAGAGAGAGAGAGAGAGACAGACAGATAGGTAAAAGCCTGACAGACAGACTTACCGAAAGACAGACAGACAGACAGATAGACAGACAGACAGAGACACTCTTGACTGCATCGCCATCATGTAACATTTGGCATCTCATACTACTTGCATTGTAAGACCTTGCTCATTTATCAAATTTAAATTTATTAGAAATGTTTGCTCATCTTGCAGACACTTGCAGAACAAGTTACTCCCAATCCGAGGTTTTACTGCATGTAATGTGTTATAAGATACTCACTGCTCTCTTTGGCTGCTGAATATTTCACAAAGACCCATGTGTTAAAGACTTGGTCTTTAGGATCATGCTAATGGGAGGTGATGCAAATACTCTACTCTAGGTAGAATATACTAGGAAGTCCTTAGGTTATTAGGGGTGTGCCTGAAAGGAGATTCCAGCATTACCTTTTGGGAGCAGTTTGCCCAACCACAGATTCTTGCTATTGTCATCAGTTATACTCAGAAGTGGCCAAAACCAATGGATCTCACCAATCATGAAGTAGAATCATAAAAACTGAGCCAAAAGCAAAATTTTTTTCTTTGTAAATTATTTCAGATGTTTGTTAAAAGGAAGCTGATTATTATGCTTACACTGAATAAAATAGATTAGGAAGGATGTAATTCTACTTGGTGACTGTACTGAGTTTATAACGGGCTGCCAGGGAAAAGCCATGCTGTGATATTTAAGCAAACACCTGAGGAAGGTGGAGTGAACTGTGGGTTGTCCAGCCATCAGGGAGAGGGGCAGCAGTGTGTAGTTGATCCCACATGGTCAGAAGGAATGAGTGAAGGGGAGGCTAATAAGAGGTTTAGGCACAGCATAACGAGGGCCTGCTTGAGTGGGCATCCACTGTCTCATCTTAAAAGATTTTTGAGAACATTTTACTCCAAAAAAAGCAGGTGCCCATTGAAGGTTCAAACCAGAGAAACTGCAAGATTTGATTTACCATTCACAGAGTATCTTGGGAGAATGGTGCTCAGATTGTACCCTAATTTTCAAGTTTTTCTAAATGCCATTGTTTTCTCCCTGGTCTTCCCCGTAGTTTGCTAAGCCATGTGGAATCAGGCAATTTTGAATCTTACAGGGATTCAAGCTCTGGATTTTAAGGTCTGGAAAGCAGAGACTGTCCTTTCTATTGTTAATTTTTCAGTGTCTAATGTGGTATCCATCATACAAAATATACTGAATATTAACGACATAAGCTGAATAAATGACTTGTCATTTCTGCTCCCCCAGGTGTCCCAGTGCTCAAGACCTGGGTTGTCAGTTTTTCTTCTTTTCAAGGTGTCCTTGAAACACTCGATACCAAAGAAAGCTTTCCTTTTCTCTAATTTTTAGTAAATGACTATAGGAACTCATTAAATGTCTCCAATCTAATATTTCTAATATTTACTCAGTCCTAATACTCTGAATTTCTTCAGAATCTCCTGCTCACCTAATCTTTCTTCCTGACCCTGTTGCTTTCATCCTAGTAATTCTTTAAATTAATTTATATTTTATGTAAATATGACTTATCGTAACAGCTTTGCTTTGCCAGTTTCATAAGTCTGAGAACTCATTTACTTATCTCCTGCCATTATTCCATGCTTCCTTTTGTTCCCATTTCTTCCTTCCACACAATAGATCTGAATTTTCATAGGGTGACTTAGATGACATGAGAAACGCTATAGGATGGAAATACAACCTGAGAATGCGGTTCTCCTACTTCTATTGTCAGATCAGCAGAGTACACTTCGTGCTTAAACTGTCTGCTCTGATTTCAAAATTAAGAACTTTTCTTTCTCCCTAGTTGGAGAAGTTTGCTTAAATGTTTGAAAAAAATATTAGCAAATTAACAGGGGAGTCAAAATTACTTTGCGACCTGTCTTCCCTGTTTTGTATCTTACATGAAAATGTGCTCTTAGCACAATGATTTCCCTTGTCCATTACTGTGTCTCTGATGGTGCCTAAATTCCCGCATTTACTTTTGAAGTGTTTGCCAACTCTGACCTCCAAGACACACGCTAGTGGGGATAAAACAGAAGATTTACAATGATATAGAAATGACCTTGAGAAGATGTTTTGCCACTAAGGGTCCTTTAATATTTTATCTCAATTAAGGAGATTTACTAAAGGTCTTCAGAGATTGTGCTGTGGCTTCTATTATGATAAAAATCATAATAGAATAATGTACATATAATTATATGTTATATAATGATTTTGAAAGGACAGTTTTAAAGAAAACACAAAGTTTTAAATTATCACTAAACTTCTGAGTCAGGGCAATAATGTCAATACTTCTATGTGTAGAGATAATATTTAATTGGTATAATAAGTACAAAATTTAGGTCACAATTATAATGAATACCCAGTGCTAAGAAGATTAGAGAGAATAGATTTTATCCTTGAATCAGCTCTGCTATTGAACATCTGCTTCAGAGGCCAATACATTAACATTCCTTTTTTGATGCTTTTTTTTTGTTTCATTATCATATGTTAGAATTTGATTGAATCTTGATTTTTGTAACAACATCTCCAAGGTAGCGATATTCCAATTATCGCAAACAGTCTATTTATGAGAATTTTTTGTGCCTCTGGATATTGATCAATCCAGCATGAAATGATGGGTTCATAAACAGTAAAATTATAGTAGCATATGACTTTACTGTCACCCTGTAACATCTCTGCTTGGCTAAATGTCCAATTATTTGGTACTCAATATTTTCCTTGAGGAATTAAAGCTGACATCTCATCAGTGATCTTACCAGTTTTCAAGCAAAAGTTCTAATGTTTGAATAAGAAATTTTTATAGGATCATCACTGATTCAGAATTTAGAAGGAGATACTGGACTTTTAGAAAGCAAACTTCAAAAACCTCAATTTTTTTATGTTGAATCTTTAAAAATTATTGTTTTTATATATGCATTTATGTGGGGGTAAACTCCTAGTCTCTACTAAATCTATCAAATGATATTTGAAAAGTTCCATGGATAGAAAAATTGGAAAACATAATGCTTTGAAATGTTCTCTCTCTCTCTCTCTCTTGTTTTAAGGAGAATAAAAAAAAACAATAAAAGTGATGCAGGCTTTTAATTAAGATAATAGGAAATTAATAATGGTTATTAAATTATATATAGTCTTCAAAACAGTTGTTCAGATTTCCAGATACTGGCATGCAAAATTGATCAAAAAATACAAACACTAACTGCTCTTTTCAATGAGCTAATAGAATGAGTAGTACAATTATCTTAGCTATCTTGCGTGCATATGTGTATATACACACACACATACTTCCTTCTTTTCTCCTTTCCCCCATCCCTGTTGTTCTTTCCTTTTCAGCAGTTTCTTTCCCTTTCACAATATCTATTGTACCTTTTGGTACATATTTATGTTTTCAGTTTTTTACACTTGGGAGACAGTATGATGTTCACATATGAAGTCTGATTTATTTCACCTATGAGGGTGGTCTCTAGGTGTACCTCTGAAAGCCTCAACTTGAAACATTTTTTTTTCTTTTTTAAGTGTTTCATTTACTCCATTGAAGATCATTTCTACTTTTCTATTGAACATAAGTTTTAAGCAATATAAAGTAGAATTTAATGGTATACACCATGGAGTCAGGTGATGAGTTTAAATCCAAGCTCCATCCTTTGTTGCTCTTGGGCCTTAGTGTATTTTGAGGAATTTCCATATTGATCTCCACAGTGACTGCATCAGTCTACATTTCCATAAAGAGTGGAGAAAAGATACTTTTCCCCACAACCCCTCCAGCATTTGTCATTGATTTTCTTGATGGTAACCATTCTTTCTGGAGCGAGTTTAATGTCCAAAAAGACATCAGGTAATAATTTCACTGAATATGATACAACTATTTTGGTATGACAGACAATGTAGTAATGTGCTACCTACATTTCAACAGTTCCAGCATTGTTCAAAAGTTCAAACCCAATGCCTGTCCTGAGATTCAAAGTAAATTATTATCTGTGAGCTCTATAACAGATAAATGGGATACACAATACCAAGAAACTTGTAAAATGGCACAAGGTATATATTTCTATTTCTAAAGGGAGATATAAGGGAAGAGAAAAAATTGGACCAAAATAAGTCCTAAACTCATCAAGGCAAACATAAAATCCTGTTGCTTCATATACAGCATCTGAAAAACCTATTGGCAAGATGTGAGTTTCTGAGGGCATAGATAACCCCATCCCCAGGATCTTGTCAGTTAAAATCTATAGGACCTGTCTCTTGGGGTAGGTGCACTTATTGCTTGTAGCTTCTTATGTGTTTCTGTACCTGATATCTCTGACATTCTCCAGACTCCAGTGTATCTCCAATTTCATTCTCAGAGATTAATACTGCCACCTCTCGGTGACTCCTTGCCTAGTTTCTTCCCGGTTTTCCTTTGTCATCTGTATGAAATCCCCCATGATCCCACAACTCTTGAATTCTGCCTGCCTGAACAACTACCATCATGTGGATGGTGTTGAGGTGTATTGTCCATGTGAGCAGTAGTCAGGTTCCCTTAGATCATGAGTGTACTGTGCGCTGAGTGCCTGGATAATTGAGCATGATAAAAAATTCTGGGGAACCAGTACCATATTTAATCCTTCTTGAACAAGGCTCATTTCTCAAATTAAGGTTTACACCTTTGTACTTAGGGGTCTGTGGTGAGTGAGATGTTGATGATTTAAGTTTTGTACATCTTTCTTCTCTACTTTTTGCTTCCAAATTGTCTGAATAATTCTGGCTAAAATCAGCCAGCAGTATCCATTCCAAAACCTAAACACTGTGCTGCCTTGAAATTTCATCCCCAGGTCCATTAGTCTATAGCCCTTAAACAGATTTCTCCAAAGATTTCTGCAAAGACATAGGCAAAACATAGGTAAGTCCTTTAATGGAATGTATGGCATGTACTATAATTTTCAGTACAATCCTATTCCCCTCTGAAACATCCTAAACCTAACCTTCATTGTCCACATTCCTAAAAGTATTCTGGTATTTTGTGCTCCAACCTGAATTTTCTACCATATTATGGTTATAGCATTCAAGACTTTAGCTAGCCTGTTTTTCCAAGCTTTTCCACACTCCTGTAAACCAGTTCCAAATGCTTCTGAGCCACGTGGTCAGGTATCATCATGGCAATAACCACCCTTCTCTCATATCAATTTTTGGTATTGGTAACCTTCCTGGTACTGGGACAAAATAGCTGGCACCCACAATTTAAGGAGAACAGGCTTAATACAGCTTACAGTTTCAGGGTTCAGCCCATGGTGGACTGACTCAAAGGAGGAGAAATATCATGCAGAAGACCAAGCTTCTCAATTCATGGTGGCCAAGAAACAAAGCAGGACAACAGCACCAGAGAGAAATGGGGAAGAGACCGTATATGGTGCTCAAGGTCATGCCTCTGCGACTCACCCAGACACACTCACAGGCATGGTTTGGTAACACTGAGGTGGCTCCCAAGTCAATCAAGTTGAAAAGTTAGCTTAACTATCACATTTCGTAAGTTAATTCTGAAATTCAAATACAACGTAAGGAACTTCCATAGCTAAAAGAGTTTTGAGAAGCATAAAGTCACCCAATTTTAAGATTTACCATAAAACTAAAAAATATGGCATGGGCAAAGAGTTAGACCTGTAGCTCCATAAAGCAGAACAGTTCAAATATAGATCCATATAAATACAGGTGTTCGTTTGTTTGTGCTGAGACTTGAACCCAGGACATCATGCATGTTGGGCAAGACTCAATCTCTAAACTACATCCTTAATGTTCAATTTTTTTTACCAAATTATAAAAGCAACCAAATGAAGCACCTTGTAAAGAAATTGCATTAAAGCCATCAGATGTCAGCAAGCAGTGAGCAATAACACAAATGAAAAGAAGCCAACAAAGCACATCTCAATTTAAATGTTATGCCTCATAAAAAAGTAAAATCCATGTAAATTGTTGATTGAAATGTAAAAGTAAAAGCTTATTAGAGGAAAATATCAGAAAAAATTATTTTACTTGAGGTTTATTATGAGTTCTTAAACGTGGCACCTAAAGTATTATTAACAAAAGCAAAAATGATAAATTTTACTCTATCAAACTTAAAAAAAAAACTGTACAAAAAGTCCTGTTAATAGGATGAGACAATATGCTACATGTTAGAAGAAATGTTGGTAAAACATTTATCTTACAATAGATTTTAACCAGACCATATAAATAACTTTCAAAATTCAACACTTAAGAAAGCAAAACAAGAAGCAATTTTAAAAAGGCCTATTAGCAGGATCACATGATTTTCCAGGTAGGACATGAAAGTAATATGTACATATTTGAAAAGGTATTTACAATAATAGTATAAATATTTTTTAAATTTTCTGAAAATGATTATATTTTCATATCTTGAAAAACCTCTCTTGCTGAAGAAGGACTGCCCATACCCATACCTAGCTGTAAGCTAATTCTTAAAAGCAGGGAAACATATCAGGAACATGCTGTTAGAATAAAAGTTAATTTACCCACAATCAAATGACCTGTATCTGGCCTGGTACAGCAGGAACTAATATTCCTTTTTCTTAATTACCGAAAGTCTGGGATGAGAAAATGAAGGACTTCAGTTATTCAAAGTAGACAAGGCTAACCTGTTGACTTTGTCCTGTTCAGTCTTTTTAAATGGAAACTCCATTAAACTCTGTGGTCTAAAAGCTCCTCCTGATCCTTCTTCTGCTTCCTGATTTCCCTGGTTTTTCACACATCCCTCCATGTTTGCCTGTGTGTCCCATCTCTAGAACCTGTGAATATAACAAATGATTTTTTCTCAGCCTCTCCTCTGTCGACTGTGCCTAACTAGCCATTTAAGAAAAGCTAATTACTGCAAATTAGAATCATGGTTTATTTTCTGGTGCTGGAGACTGGATCCAACCCTCCTACGTTAAGCACACATTCTACCACGGAGCTATGTCCCAACCTGATGAAATTTTACTACATATCTGTTAGAAATACTATAATAACATTCAATACCAAGTGCAGACAAGGTTGCCCAGCTTCTGGAACATCCTACCTAACTTTCAGGTAGGAATATATATTTTTATAGCCACTCTAGAAAACACAGGTTGCAGTCTTTTGGAAAGTTGTATATAAAACAGTAATTCGACTCCTTGGTGGAGCTTATGCTCACACATACATGGTCATCAGTGTTTATTGCAGCTAATTTATAACCTCTCCCTCCAAATTTTAAGTGGTGAACAAATAAACTTTGAAGCACTCCCACAAGCGAATACTACTTAGCAATAGAAAATAATAAGCTACGGATCCAGGTGGTGATGTGGGTGAATCTTAAAGGAATTATGTTAAATTATTGAAGCCAGACTCAAAAACACTACTTGCAGCATTTTGCATTTATATGGCATTCTGGCAACAGAAAAAAATATAGGGAAAAAAGTTACACTAGTGTTTACAAGGCCTGGGAGTTTGAAGGAGAATTCCTGTTAATAAAGGGACGGGAGAGAACCTGTCAGTGTGAAGGAAAGTGCTGTATTATGACTTTAGTGATGGTTACATATTGAAGTGCAGTCTAGAAAGCGGGTGGTGGAACAGTACATTACAGAAGGTAATATTTTCTAGATGTGGGCAATATTTAAACTGAGCCAAAATACAAACATCACTGTGATGTTTCACAGTGTGTGTACCAGGGTGATAGGTGGGTGGGGGTTTCTTACACGATGTTTTAAAATTTCATGTGTTTTTAAAAGTTAAAAAAAGTAAAATAAAAAAGATAAAGTTTGTTGCTATCAGTATTTAGGTAAAAAGAATATTCATGTATTGCTGAAGAATGTGTAAACTGTCATAGAACTTTTGGACAGTAATCGTATCGCTGTTGTTAAAACTTGAAAGGACTTTGTCACAGAATGTCCAGACTTTGGATCTCTTCCATAAAAACAAAAACTCCAGGTTTTGAAAGGTATATGCACACAATGTTTATTACATCACTGTACTTCCTGGCCAAAAAAAAAAATCCTGGACCCAGAGTTCACAGCCATGGATGCAGAACAACAAATAAATAAACAAATTAAAATTTAAAAGTATTGCCTTGTGACACTTACCTGCCTAGTAACACGCTGGTCCCAGGGGCACAATGGCTTATTTAATTACAGAACATTTCTATTTTGGAATATTCAGCTAGTAACAAAAAAGTACTTAGCACTTTGTTTACAAGCCCAATAAATTAAAACTGATAAATGCAGTGGCATCTCAAATTTAACTATGGGTCTTAGCAAATGCTCAGTGCTATAACACAAACATTATAAGCTGGACAGCTTACAAACATCAGAAACTCATTTTTTTTTTTTTTTTCACAGTTCTGGGGGCTGCAAAGTCCAAGATGAAGGCCCTTGCAAACAAGTCCTGTCTGGTGCTTTTCATAAGGATACAATCTCATTAACGATGGATTTGCCCTCATGGATTATCACCTCCAAAAGGCTGATGGATCATATTATGTTTTAGATTTCAACACATGGGATTTGAGGAGAATGTAATTATATAAGCCTCTATTGTGTTGATGCATGGTGTGCTCAACTTGTGCAAATTCAAGTGGAACACAAATAGTTTTTGACATTTTTCATTGTATAGATTATACTTTCATAAAGAGTTACAAATAAATTTTAAAACAAAAGTAGTATATTAAACAGGTCATAAATATTAGATGCTATGTAACTGATTCTAGAGTTTCAAAGACTTTGTAATAAAATTTCATTTCTGAGACTATTGCTGGTCAGTGAATATTCCTGAGTGTTCTTTTCTAAGTGCTGACTTAGGGAACCAGTCATCTTTCATCTTTGGACCTTGCTTTTTCAACACAGTTCTTCCCAGAAAAGTGATGGTACAGGAAAAGCATGAATGGATGAGTTTCATGGGCTAGACTTGGAAAAGGCAGGCATCACTGCACATTATTTTAGATGAGAATGATCAAGCAATTTCACCTAGATGCAAGAAGATTTAGCCTCTGCATTTTTTTATTAGCAAAATACATTGTCTACTACAAATGTATCATTATTTTACCTTGTATATACTCTGTTTTAAGGTTGTAATTCAGTCCACTTTGGAGAAGAGATCTTAGTCCCTGAGGATGCCTCTGTCATATAAAGAACCAACACAAGGAGTCGTGCATGGCTGTCATTACCATGAGCAGTTGATGTATGCAGCCTTCACTTTCCAGAGGATTCTTCGGCATCTTAATTCCAAAATTGAGTTAAAAATTGGGTTTGCCTCTATAGTGCCTAGATTCCTGCTTATCTTCTTACGGGGGATAAAAATATATGTCACTCCAAAGAGAGAATTTGCTAATCTGCTTTCACATATTTTCCTATGTGCCTTCCTCCACTCATTATATTTTTTGATAACTTCAGTAGGTCTTGCATTATTTCACAGTTTTCATGAATATTTTTCTATTTATTTTGCATAGAGTACTAGACTTTACTGTACTAGACTCTATAAATTTGTCTTTGGGTTCTCAACACAGTGTGGGAAGAGCAACAATGGTAAATGAGGACATTTTGTTTCCTTGTTTCATTGCATCTTGAAAATAGCTGGCATTATGCTTTTACTTATTTATTTTGAAATTTCTTCTCCCAGACTTCCACACAAAATTTTAAAGATACACACAGGTGCATGCACACACACATCCACACCCACACCCACACCCACACTCAGACACACAAGAACCCTTAAATAAAATCTTTTGTCACTTCTGATAGTCAACAAGACAGCAAGAATCTAGGTTGCAATGTTTACCAGCACAGTGCTACATTGATACCTATACTTTGACTTGTGAGAGTACTGGAGAGCCAAATTTTATGAAACAAAAGATAATCTTTGCTCCATCCTTTTGTTCAGCTACAAATAATCCACAAAGTGCTTAATATTTTGTACTGCAATACATTATTCATTTAATGATTTGTCATATTTGTAGGATGGAGCATCTGGACCTGTGTATACATTTAAGATTGTAGTCAAACTTTTGCATTCTCTTTGAAGTCCAAATATAATTCAGTGGAAGTGTCACCACTTTCACGATTTTCTTTGCCAAGTTGGAGGCTTAGATGAGCAAAGAAATAGCAATAATATATTATGTAGAATCCAATTGGTATATTTTCAAGTGGCGTTTCTCCGTAAGATTCTTAATCTATGTTAAATTTTATGTTAACAATAAGTAAATCAATTGAGTGATAAAAATGGATTAAACTACTTTTTATTTTCTAATAGGAAATATGATCTGAGGATGTGAATAATTTGGTGGTTATTACCTATATCTTCATGTTATTACATCTTTACTTATCTTAACAAATACAATAACAGACACCAAAGGGCAGTACTTTATCTACTGATTCTCCAAGGTGCCTCACTAGAGTCCTTTGTCTTGATTGCTGGAGTCTGGTTCTGAGAACCTATTGCATTTGTTAGGCACATCCATAATTAAGGGCTTGCTATTTATAGTCAGAAACAACCCTCTGCTAAGGTTTGAAGCAAAGACAGAAAAACTGAATGAGTGGCTTTTTAAAATTGTTAAATATGGGTACCTTAAAGGTGCTACAATCCAAGCAAATGAGTCTAATGACAGGAGTCCCTACTAGTCTTTTGGGAAACTTAGAAGTTCAATCTCTTGGTTTCCAGTTTGCTCAGTGACAGAAGTGCTCAGGGAAAGTTTGCCTTTGAAAGCAAACTAGTTTATTGCTTACTTGCCTGGATTAGACATTAATTTACTTCTTACATGTTTTTAAAGCACATGAAGTTGCTGCCTAAGATTCTGCAGCTATGCAATGTCCCCGGCAGTACAGGGGTTCAGCAGTTTTGAGCATCAGTGATTCTGTTTTTGCAGTCTCTTCACTGATGTCTTATAAAAGTCTTCCTCAGGAATTTTCTTTTCTTGGTACTGGAGATTGAATTCATGACCTCATACTTGCCGGGTAGGCACTTATGCTGCTGAACTAAATCCCTGGCCCAATGACCTATAAAAATGTCTGATCATTCCAGCATTATTACTGCTAGAAATCTTTATTGCTTTGACTTTTGGTAGACATTTCAAGAAGCTAGCAATAATTCCATTAATTTTGGGTTGCAAATAACTGAGCTGATTTCCTAGTTTGCATTCATATCCATTTCCAGATTTCCTAGTCTAGAGAAGTATTTTGCTGACTTCAAATTCAGGTTCAAGAGAAACGCAGATGTAAGAAAAGAGAAGGCTACGCAGAATAGTGGAAATACTACCTGAAAGTCTAAAACTGAACGGAATGCTTGATTAGTTTGAACGAGTAAAGAAGACTGTTTAGAATTTAGGTATTTTAAAAAAATGTCAAAATACTGAGATTTTCCAAAGAGTTTTCTGTTACCAGCAGTGTTACAATTGAGTTCTAAAATGTCCCCAAATGCTTCCTTTCTCTGTTTTCTGTGTACCATGCTATGACCTGCTTTCCTCTACCCAGTCTTTACAGCATGACACTTTTATCTTGGAGACCGCTGACCATGGAGTGTAATCACGAGCCATGAGAAACCTCTCCTCCTTGAAGTGGTGGGTTTTTAGTATTTCTTCTGTTTTGATAAAGTGACCAAGATAGATTTTGACAGCAGAGATGTGGGGTTATTCTTGTGATTATCTGCCCATATGTTTTAGAAGAATATAGAATTGATTTACAGGAGGTGTTTGGAAAGGTTTGGAGATGCTAGCTAGGGAAGCCCTAGAATGCTGTAAGTCAAGCTTGATGGGAGATTCTGGTCAGTGTTAGAAGACCAGAATACCCTAGAAATGCATTAAGGAAAAGACCAGGCCCATGAATTTTTTAACTTGGACCAAGGACTCCATTGGTGGTTGGACTTGAGACCATGTATGCTATACTCAGACAGAAAAATTTGTCTTCATTTCACTTACTTAGTGAAATTCAGCAGAAGATGCTTAAGGATGGTGAATTAATTAATGTAGCTGTACATATTTTAAGACACTGCAGTAATGAGGCTGGAGCATGGGTACTTCTAGCCACTTGCAACTAGGTCTACAGTAAAAGGAGCAAAAGCTCATTTTAAATGTTTTCAATTTTGACAAAAATCATCTAAACAGTTGAATCTGAGACAGCATGGTTGTTAAATATTCACATTAAAAAAGAAATCAAATACTTTATATCAAGACAATAAGAAAGACGCCTTGAAGGCATCTAAGAAATAAGCAAGATGCCACCTTTAATAGGCTCAAAGGTGAAAATTGTAAGACTGTGCTTTGAAAAAGAGCCAAAGAGTGCACTGCTTTAGAAGGCCATTTATTTCCCTGATGTTCAGTTCATAGTGTGCATCTATTTGGCCACGTGGAGGTCTGCAACCATGATTCAAGTGTGCCTGGCAATTGTTTGAGCTGGTAACCTGGTGTTATTCACATGGTGCTGGTTTTCCATGCATGCAGACTGGAAGTATTATGGGGTTATGAAGGCTTCCACATAGATTCCATAAGGTTGTGGAGACTAGCTAGTGTGCTTCTGAGAAAGTAATACATGAAGCTGAGAGAGCGAATCCTGAAGTCCATTGGTGACCCAAGGGAGTTGGAAAAGCAGGGAACAAGGAGCATCTGCTGAGAAAAGCAAGAAGCACTGAGCAAAAGTCACTTCAAGGGAAGCCATGAGGACTACAACCAACAAGGCCTTGAGAGTGGAACTACTGCCCAAGCTGTTTGGAGCTTATATATTACCTCAGTTTGTTCCAGGTGCTGGACACAGAGGTATAGAAATTAATGTTCGCTACGTTGGATTGCAGTCTTGCTTTGGTCCCAATCATTTCTATTCCCCTATGTCTTTCTTTCAGGATGGGACTGTTTACCCTGCACCATGTTGTGTCCCATTTTTTAAAACCAGAATCATAGCTAAGAATTTGACATCTCAGAGAAGACTTTATATTTGGACTTTTTAGCAATCCTTGAACAGTTAAAACTTTGAGCAACTCTTAGAGAATTAAATGCATTTTTCAGAATGAGATGGCCATGGATCTTTGAGAGGACAGGGTTGGAATATTATTGTATAGTTTAGAATTTCTCTCATGTGTTCAGAGTTGGGGATTTTAGAAGATGATTATTGGATTATAGGGGTGCTATAGCTGATTTGCTGTTCCAAAGTAGGACCTGGTTGGAGGCAGGCCAGTGGGGACATGATCTGGAAAACTTCCCCCCTTCTTTCTGCTTCCTAACCATGATAACACGGTCAGTTTTCTTCATCCTGGGCTCTTTTTTCATTCCTGTTCTATTTTAGACCCAGTCAATCATGAACTGTAACTGTGAGCCAAAACAAACCTGGCTTCTTTTAAATTATGGATGTGAGGTATTTTGTCCCAGTGACAAGAAAGTGACTAATACACCCGCACTGGTCAGGCTGAGAATGATGAAGATCATGACAGGAAGTGTTCACTGAGTGGTTATTATGTAGGAGGCATAGCTTATGTTGCTTTCTATAGGTCTTCTAATTTACTTCTCATAAACATAGGATAAGTTTGCTATGCACTCATTTCATTAATGAGGATAATTAAGATAATTAAGGGAGTTGCATTCACTTGCCAAATGTGACACAGTTATCCATGATCAGATAGGATTTAAACTCAACTCTGTTCAATGACAAAACAAAGGCTTTTATTTTCCCAAATCATTTCAAATATTAGCAAATGCTGCTGTTGTCTCTCAGATCTTCTTTACTATTTCTGTAGTAAAACTTATAGAGTGCTCCTTGCCTCAGAGTTGATTCATGAGTGCAAACTCTTTAGAAAATTACCCTTAAACTTCTGCAATCCTTCTGAGGAGACATAAGGAGCTAGAAATGGCTGGGATTTCAGTTTCATTGGGAAAATTGCAAGACAATTGCAAAAGAGTACAAACCCCAGCTCATTCATCTTAAGACAGGAAAACTCAGCCGTGTAATTGCACAGCACAGCCATGTACAAGGGATCTCAAGGTTGCTATGATGTCCAAAACTATACCTTGCTTCTCTGCTTCTTCTTATCTTTTCTGTTTCCCTCCTTCCCTTCTTGGTTCTACTCGGAATACTCTGCCAATAAATGCCACATATATCTTTGTCTTTGTGATAGCTGGGATCAAATACTGTGATAATTTCTTTGATGTTTTCCCTTAAAGTACTTTAGAACCTGCCCTGTGGTTTGTTTTAGCAGGTACATCCTTCTGAAAAAAAGCAATGATACTCTGCAAACAGAGAAAATTAGTAGCAATTCCTTAGGACTTGTAAGATTTTGCTGAGTGACTTTCACCATCCGTCAAAATGAAATATTTCAAAATAGACTATAATACCCAGTATCTTAACTATAAGAGTGATGAGTTTAAAATTTCTCTACCTTAATGAAAATGACATCTATTTCTCATTTTTGCCAGGATGATGTATAAGAAATTTTCCTCTTTTTTCAATCTTTTAGGTTTCTTATTTGATGATACTATCCATGTGCCTCTGAAAAGTGAATTTTTAATGTAACTTTTAAACTATTATTCTTCTGAAATTCCATAAGATACATTTGAGAAGCAGTACTCTTGAGGTGACAGATCCCGCGACATGTGTTTTGAAACTATGGAATTCACCATTTTTTTGTGATTTCTTGTTTGTAGCCAGCTATAATCACCCAACAATAAATTTAATGCCTTTGTATGAACACGGACAGCATATCAGTGTGAGATCTGGCAATGACAATGTTGTCCAATAAATCTAATGATGAAAGTGACTGGATTTTAATCCTTTACTAAAGTGATATTGAAAATTTCAGTTGATTGATAAATGTCTTATTTTCACAGATGTCAGAAGGAGAAGAGTTCAAAGTCTCATATATTAACTTATAAGTAATAAGGATTATATAAATCATTAAATACTCATTCCTGCATGACAGAGATAGAGTGCCTCAGACGCTGTAGCTGTATGAATCATTACACCATTTTTGTTAAGTAAATATGTAGAGTAGGAAGAACACTTCATGAGAATCTGTGAGGCCCTTGAAGACCTGTGTTCTTAGTCTCTGGTCTTCATGTTTTCTGATTCATTTTCTTTTTGTTGTGAAGGTTCTGGAAATAGCTCCAGATACTCCAGTTTCATTAATGACTATGATTTTTGATCTCAGCTATCTTTTTCCCGACCTTTCTGTGGATCTTATGAGGTTATCATAGTTCTCCTAACTCCCTGTTCATGATGTAAGCACAAATACTATGGAGATTTTCTAAACCTTTACTCTGGGTGTGACCACAGGATTCAGCTGAAGCATAGACTGGTACCTCATTTGCCTGCTCACTACACATGAAGCGTGTTGGAGCCTCAGAAGTTGAAACAGATCTTTTCAAAGGAAGACACTAAGAGCTGTAGTTTGGGTGACTGAAAGCATATGAGCAGTTTCCTTTATACCAAATTCATTTCTTGGGCAAGTAACACTGTTAGAAGAGCTTTCTTCTGTTTTTTTTAATATGTGCTCTGTGTAGCTAGATTTGAATGTTGAATAGTCAAGTATGAAATTAAAAGTTACTTAAGTACCAAGTATAATAAGGATCATCGGAGTTAACATTACACTTTACTCAAAATCTGAATTCTAAGTTCCACTTCCATTCCATAGTCTTGGCTTCTTGCCTAGTGCCAAAAGGCAAGTTTAGTAAAATTCCACCAAAAAACCCAAAGACTTGTTTCAACTATAGTGCTGGTGTGCAGGCTCAGAGAGAAACAGTTCATGCGATACAGGAGAGATGGTACCTGGAAGCCTAAGTCTGACTTGGTCAATGTGATGGACCCACATGGAAAATATCACTGAGGATATGACAAGAGCTTTTGATTTCATTTAAGAGCTGAAGAAACCACTGAAGCAGTTTAAGGAGAGAAGTAACTAAAGCTGAATTTTGCTTAATGATCTTAATCTTGTCTTGGGGTATGCATGTGTAGGGGAAAGTGAAATTAAAGAGGATGAAGAAAGGAAGCTGAGAGGCCAGCCAGGAACTGTTGGGGGGAGTAGTTTTACTGAGAGCTTCCAGTGTGCACCCTGCAAGATGACTAGGAGCTTAGCATTCATATGATTCTCTAGGTCCCAGTCACTGAGACAGACTCCACTGAAATCAAGTACTCTCCCCAGGCTGCGGTAAGTGCACTATTTCTCCTAATCAGCTTTTGGGCAATTATTTGCTACTGCAAATAATTCTTTTGGGCAAATTTCCATTTTCACATTTTATACAGAGACCAAAGGGGGAAAAATAACTTGGCATGCTTATGGGCAAAAGTAATACAGACACAGTAAAAACCTTTCAGCTAAAAATAATTATCTAAAACCAAAGGCATGCAAGTGCTGATTGGCTCCCATAAATGAGCTTTGTGTGATGTAAATCATGCTAAAGTTGAAATTTGAGAAATGATATTTTGCTGTGAAGGCTACATGCAATTTTCAGCCACATAAACTTACTTCTTCTCAAGGCTTAGCAGGTGTTACCTCAACTTTTGCTTTTGGTCTCATGTGAGAAACATTAGCAAAGTCTGTGTACCCAGAAAAGAAGGCATATGGGGAACTGCATCTTGTGCCTGGGATGTGTCCTATCAAGATGAGGCTAATGTTCTTAACTGCATACATTCTAGAGCTATTTTTGCATGTCTTCTGATTGGTGGGAAGTTTGTGGTTACTGTCCAGGGAAATGAATTTCTGACTTTTTTCCTCACAATCCTGGAAAGATATAAAAACTATTCTAAAAACCATCTCAGACTCTACACTTTTAACTGGGAAATATATATCCCCAGTTTCAAATTATATTCTCCCCCTCAGATTCTTTCTTTATCATGTTTTTTAAAATTTGTTTATGTGTGAAATAAAATATGAATTAATCTGAGTAACTTCTATGGAGATATCTTGTTTTTGGTGAAGGAAAACCTTCACTTTTCCTTCTTAGAGGCTTCAGTATCTATCATTAAGGTCAGTTCAACTCAGATACATTCTATCCATTCATTCAATGATCACTGAATTCTTATTCACTGATTGTGGGGCTGGTTCTGTACTTCTGTTAGTGAAAAGTTTTTTCTAATTCTTGCATAACTGGAATTTTCATTTTAGGGTATATAAAGGCTTAAAGTGTTGATGGTGCTGAGCTTGAGTAAGATTTGGAGGAAAGATGAGCCTGTGGTATTATTCAGAAACAGACATTTTCATTGCTGTTGTACTGGATTTAGGCATCTGTGTGGGATTTCCCAGTGACCTGAAACTACAATTCTGTCTGTGAGACTAGATTCTAGACTAGCATAGATTCTAGAATCTAGCCAGAGTCCTTCTTCAGGACAGAGCCGCCCATTCCCCGTTTTCTTAGACTGTTAACCTCTGGCTCTAGCATATGTGTCCCACTGAGGAATTGCCCTCTGCTCAAGGGACTTGCTTTGCACAGGCTTACAGTTTTCCCCCAGAACAAGCTGCATTTCAGGAAAAGTTGATATTAGGGAACATATTGAGTTCCTTTGCCTCAACTTAGACAGCTTTAGTGATTGTCT
The DNA here is from genome assembly GCF_034190915.1 of Cavia porcellus. Classification (NCBI taxonomy): domain Eukaryota; kingdom Metazoa; phylum Chordata; class Mammalia; order Rodentia; family Caviidae; genus Cavia; species Cavia porcellus. The sequence goes on along the minus strand of NW_026947485.1, from coordinate 82,780,864 downwards.
AGTTTCCAGCGATCTCATGGGATCAGCAGAGGCCTATGTGTTGTGTATATCACAGTACAACTTCCTTTTCATGTCTGTCTTTCTTGCTTCCTTTTAAGTGTTGCTTTGAATATATTCCTCAATGAACTTCCTTCAAGAAAAGCTACACCCAGAAGTTGTTTCTGGACAACCCATTTAGGAAGAGAATTTAAAGATTTTTACAAATTTAGTTTATGAATTTGAATGTCGGTTAAACACACAGAGTCTACGTTGACTGCATTGTCTTCCTTTTTTCCTTTACCCTTTAGAAAATCCTTTCAAGCCAGGTAATGGTATGCATGATTGACAAGTGAGAACTTGAGACTCAAGATAGATTTACTACAGCCACACAGCCAGTAAGCAGTAGAGGCGGGTCTCCAGCTCAGGCACGCCTGGTGGGAGACCAGAATTCTTTGCTTGTCTCACTGCTCACTTCCTATCATTTTCCGGTGCTTACTGATTTCCTGATTTCCATGTTTTTCCAGAAATCCAATGTAAGAACAGAATATTCAAAGCCATCAGAGACAAGAAACAGATCACTTACAAGGGAACACCCATCAGAATTACAGCAGACTTCTTGGCACAAACCATCAAATCACGAAGAGCATGGGGGGAAATAATTCAAGCTTTGAAAGATAACAACCTCCAGCCAAGATTAATATATCCTGCACAACTGTCCATAGAAATTGATGGAAAAACAAGGTGCTTCCAGGACAAAGAGGAACTAGGGGAATTTGCAACCACCAGTTCAACTCTACAAAGAATACTGCAGAATATTCTAAAAAAGAAAAATACCTAGATTCCAGAAACAGTGGCAGAGAGGCCACAATGAATGCAGCAGAAAGAGAAATGAAGAAGACAAACTGACAATTAATGACAGAAAAAGAGCTCAACAGAAATGAGGCAGAGAAAGTTGGATGGTAGGAACAGTTATTTTGGAGAAAACAAGACGTCATAATAGCTAGTGCTGATTTAATATCATCTTGTTTTGAAGTCCCATCTAGCTTTTGTTCTTCTGTCTCCATCAGTCTTAACATGTTGTATCTTATTGGATTTTATTATATGTGATAATATAAACAAAAACTTTTATAGACAAGGAGATTATACAGAAACCATTGTTGGTTTTCTGTTAGTTGGTTCTAAATACCATGTAATACTGTCATTCTCTTGAATGGTTTTACATTGTCTTGATATGCTTGATGCTACAGTATACGAAGTTATACTCAAAGATTTCAAGGAATGAGACACTATGGTAACTACTTTTATGTCGGGATATCTGGTGGTGAAACACTATTTTGCTTAAATGGTCATGTTCTGACCTGTGCTGTTTAGTTGTTATGTCCTCTTTTACCTCAATTTCCTTTTTTATTATTTACTTTTTTTATCTTTTTAATTAAGGGAAAAATTTTAAAAAAGCAGGATATATTATAGTAACCCACTTTGATTTCCTATTAACTTGATTTGAAACCCTGTATGGCTCTCACCATCTTGTTTTGCCTGATTTTCCTCTATTCAGTTTTGCTTGATACTACCAAGTTTGAGAATATAGGCAACAACTGTGAAGACAATAAGATTAATTATGACGCCCATTCTGGTTTGACTATTATCTTCTTTTGAAGTCCTGTAATGTCTCCAATGTTTTGGTTTTATGGTTTTATTCTTTACTGTTTTATTCAATTTTATTATAACTGATGATGTAGGCAATTCTTTTTAAGATAGCAAGAAGTATTATGGTAACCAATGTTGATCACCTTGTATTTTGTTTTTATGGTATGTAGTATGTCCATCCTTTTAATTTGATGGACTCTGTTTTGTTATATCACATTTGGTTTCATTCTCTTCAAAAAAAGTACTAAGAACTGTGGGAGTAATAAAACCCAAAATGTGTAATTGTCGTTGTACAAAAGAGAAAAGAAAGTTCTCTAAAAGATATAACTGCATGTATATTTAACTGTATAAGACAGATAACCATATTACTGAGTTTTGTTGGATCATTGAACAGAACTGTTTGCAGTCTCACTGTTTGAATGTCCATTTTATATGCTTTAATGTTGTAACTTGAATAACTGTTTCTAAGATGACAATATGTAATCTATTAGCTAGTGATTTCCCACTGTTTATTTTTTCTGAAATTCTGTATAACTTGTACCCTTTTTCTGTTTTTTTTCTTTTTCTTCTTAAATAAATAAATAAAAAATATAGATGCCTTCTAATTTTATGGAGGATGTGGTAACTGGCATAAGAAAACCTCAGTAGCACTATTGTCAATGGATAACTGGATACTGTGGTGTCCAGTGGATGAAAACTGACCTGTGAAGTCACTCGCAGAACAAATACAAAATTCATTGCAACACAATATGCCTTCTTGTTTTGCTTTTCCCATTCATGTCAGAATGCACACAGCTTAAATCATAGCATCAAAAATGCCCTGACAGCATACATAAAATTCTACACACGGTATCTCTGAAAAGGTAAACATAAAAAATGTTCAGTTTGAAGGCAGGAAAGGGATATTGCAAAGATGAGCAAGTAACTGGACAGCAATACCATTTAGCATCCACATGGTTTTTAATGGCAAGGTTGTCTAGGCAGGATTGAAACCCATGCATTCAGATGGGTTTGACCATCAGAGTGATTGACCAGAACTTTTCCCATTATAGCTGCTGGCTGATTACCTTCTCTTGAGTGTTAAAAATAAGAACTGAATCTCCTCAGTGGTGAGAGGAAAAAAAGGTTTATGGATGTACTCATTCAGGTCACGTATCTACATCTGGATGGTGTTCTAGCAAAAGAAGAGCTCTGATTTCCCCTTCAGTCTTCTATAAGAGAACTTGTCTCTCCTATAAGAGACAAGTTCTGTGGGACCCTAAAGTGTTCTCTGTGAGGTGTTTGGGTTGATTTATCTACTCCCTGCGAAGCACCAGTGAAGCCAGTGGTTACAAGTGTCAATATTTACACTGAGTGTGAGTAGTTGGGGAATCTTAGCTCATCACCCACCAGTGTTACAGTGGGTGTGAATATTCAACCAGAAAAGTTTTGAAAAGAGGTATGTAAGAAGCTTGCAAGTTTCCTTAAAGAAGAATTTTCTCTTCTTTTCCATTCCCTAAATCATGTGTGAATGTAATAAAAAGAATATTCCTGTCAACTCCAGAACAAAAGACGAATCTCTGGTTTGTTTATGATTTTAAAAAAAGTATGTGCCTATGTGAACAAAAAGAAAACTCTTAGGCTTTATGCATACTAGAACACACTAGTGTTCTAATTTTTGGTTGAAAGTAAAGAAAAAGTTTTGAAAAATGTCTTTATTTCACTGTAGAAAACAAAGAGCACATTTTAATGAGGAAAAGCTAGGCGGCAGTTTGCGCTAAAGGGATGCTTTTCCAAAACAGATGGTCTCAGGAGTATCCTGTAAATTTTATTAAAATGCAGATCTTAACTCAGAGGTTCTTGGATGTATCCTGAGAGTCTTCATTTTTAACAAATTCTCAGGTGTTCTAGTCCAAAGGGTTTTGGACCAAGGGCAATAACTGATTCGCAAAGAACAAGTGCATGGTCAACTATGTGGCTTCCCCACAATGTATTGTTATTCTCAAAGGAGACACAAGCACTGGATGCCTTTAACAGAGACTCTTTTCCTCCCTGCGAGCCTCAGGCACTCAAAGTAGTGGGAAGTAGAGAGACACAAATGTATAAATAACTAAGTAATAACAACATCATGTGATTATAGTTCATAAAAATGCTATGCAAATGTAGATGGAGAGGGGACGTAATCCTGCCTCAGAAAAGATGTCCTATTTGAGCAGATTCTTTCAAGGAAGCAGATGAGTGGGTGTTCCAGGTGTGAGGACAGGGAACAGCAAGAGCATGAGTGATGCCCAGCCTGGAAGAGCTTTGCGTGCTTTTCCATTGGCAGAATAAGAGGAGATGAATTTGGGGTTGGAATTTTGCGTTTTCCTGTTTTCTGGACAAATCAGACTCCATCAAAGTGTGAACACAGCTATGTTCATCTCCACTTCTCAGAGCCACAGCCTTACTTTCCATCAGGATGTTGCTTTGTGAAACTTTCCCCGAGCACCCAAGTCACAAACCCTTTCACCTCCAGAGCATTCACAGTTTTTTGAATATTTTCACATTTTTTCATAGGTTCTTGATAGGAAACATTTTTGCAGCATCTCAAAAAAATATCTGAAAGAATTTCTTATGCTTAAACATTATAGCTATCACATATGTGCCAATACTGTATGATTTTTACTTTATGGATTCTTTTAATTCTCATAGTTATCCTATGAAATATGCAGAGTTATTATCAAGCTCATTTTACAGATCAGAAATTTTGGTTTTTGAGAGACTCGTGTTTTAGAAAATGGTTTGGTTTAAACCACTCATCTAGAGAGTAATAGAAATAGGATTAAAACTCTAAGCTGAAGACAATGCTTTTAACCCTTATGCTGAAGACTGAAATTTTTGCATAAAATCCATATATGTTACTTAGAAATATTCAAGGAACTAGAATTTCAAGCAAGTACATTTCATTATGTTCCATTGTTGTAGGTGTTCTGAAAAAAGATCACTAGGCATTGAAGGGTTGAATACCTCCCTAAGGTGTGAGATGCACTGAAAGACTGTGTCATGAATCCAAGGTTGCTATTAGGAATTCCATGAATTTCTCCTAGGGGAAGGCTGTATTTTGGTTTTCCTTGCCTTGAATATGGTCAGCCTCTTTAAGTGCTTTGCCTGATAAAATGTACTGAAATTGATGCAATGCCAGTTTCTGGGCCTAAATCTCAAGAGAACTGAAACTTTCTTCTTGTTATGTCTTAAACTATTTTATCTCAGAATCCCAGCTGCTGTATAAGAAGGCTGATGCCCTGCTAGGGTGATCAGGATAGCCTGTTATATCTAGAAACTGCTTAGGAATCTAAAATTTTCCTCCTACCACTCATGGAAATTTTACATAAGATACTAAAGAATTAGAATCAAAGCAGAAGATGATTTATGATTTTTAGAACCTTACTTTCTAGCCTATGGTCAGTATGTAATGATTTGGGGAGGACTAAGCAGAAAAACATGGTCTATGAAACCATCAGGAGTTTAGACCAGAAGGCCCCAGGTGAATGTAGCAGGTTTTTACCCCCTACTCAGTAGATTAACCACTACTCTCAGGGTTTTAGAGTTAGAAAGAATTTTAGAAATCATTTAGACTATGTCACAAACAAGAAAGCATAAACATGGAAGTTAAATCATTGGCTTAAGTAGAGTGCTGGGAATAAAGTTCATAGGAGAATGAATTATAATACTGTTATGCATATGTAAATCAATTGCTGTAAATTGATATTGCCACGGTTACTTGTTAATACTGCAGAGCAAATGAATAGCTGGAAATTCTCAATCAGGATATGCAATGAATTACTAATGTTTCTCAAATTTGGCTGCACATAAAATCACCTCTCATTATTTTTTAAAAAATGGCTGTCAGGACCTAGGCCTATAGATTATGATTTAATTGGTTTGTGGGTGGCCTAAGACATTGTTCTCTTTTCAAAAACAACCCTGGATGTAATAACTAAGTTATTTGAAAGCTGACTTTTTCATAAGCTTATATATTAATGTGCTTTTTTTCCTTTTTCAGCAACCACAAATAATTTGTATGATTTCTGATTCAAATAGCTTCATTTATAAATAAGATTTTTTACTCAAATTACTTTCTATTTACATAGTAGCCTTTATGTATTTAATGTGCATCTAACTCACTTTTCTTCCTTTAAAACTATTTTTCTCTCTTAAAAAATAACTGTACTTTCCTTCATCCTTCTCTTAGTTGTACTTGCGGTGGAAAACCATTTCACATGAAGTTGATAAATCACCCAAGCAAGAGTTATTTATCAAACACATATGTAATTGAATAAATTAGCTTTTTGTGAAGACTGTGCCAGATTTATTAGCTAGTTGTTACCAAATAATCTGTCACAACCTCATTTGTTTGAGTACAATTTTAAAAAACCCCATAAGACTGAACAATAATATCTGTATCTAGAATTAAGGCACTGGAGGAAATATAATTATAACTCATTATCATATCATAAAGACTGTTATGGTGATTTCAAATACCCATTTGCTAGTGTATTCACATAACACAATGTATATTACTTAATAACATTTTAATTTACAAATAGAAATTTGAACTGTTTGGGGGAGTCACTGAAGGGTACAGAGATTTCTGCTATTGCTTTCAATTGCCTGGTTAAATGTGCAGACTCTAGAGTCAGCCTATAGGACTTAGCAAGTCAGCCCTTCTTTCTCCTGTCTTTGTGATCCTTCATATAATTCAGCTTTCTTCTCCCTCCACTGTCGCCTTTTAAAATAGAATGGGATTCTGAGGATGTAAAATCATAGAATACACATTCAATAAGCTCTCAGTACCGGGAACAAAGACTGGGGATGTCTTGGTTGATATGATTCCACAACTTCAAATTATTCAGATCAGAGGAACTCCTGAAATTACTGAGGCTTTCTCTATTTAGGTTGTGCCTTATCTAATTGCTGACCAGGTTTTGTAGTTAGCCATCATGCTTGGTCCCCTGGGTAATGGGGTGTCATGCCTGCAATAGATTGTGCCTTTTTATAGTCTAGGCTCCAAATAATCATCAAATTGCAAAGTTCTGAAACCCAGCCTGATTTATCAATTCCAGCTTTGCTTTCACCGTTCATGGAGGTTCTGTGTCTTTTACCAGCTTTCTAGTTGAGGACAAAGTATGCACTCAGATTCCTTACTGCCTTGCCCTTGCCATCGGTTTCTACGATAGAAGTGAATTCCATTTCTTCATCACCAGCCGTAGGTTGGCAGAGTGATATGCACGATCTAAATTCCAAGATCCATAATACTTATGTCCAAATAGATTAGAGCACCACAAAGTCCACTTGTAAATTAGAAGATGCGGTAAATATCAAAACATGCTTGAAACCCTTCTGACCTTCCACAACCTTGTAAAGTGTTGTAGAGTGACAGCTACGTACAAGGACTGGCCTTTCACTTGTGTCAGTTCCTTTAGCCCTGACAAAATGTGCTTCCTACTTTGGCTCGGTCAGGCTTCCAGCCTGCACTGCAGCTAAGACCAAATGTGACAACTGGGTTTACATATAATGCTGAATTCCCTTCTAGCTACCAAAAGATTTTTAAGTGTTAAAGCAGTGGTCGGTTTTAAATCAACCAATAGTGTAGATTGCCAAAATGAAGACAGACACGTGTTTAATTTGTGTTTTGTAAATCTATAACATCATCCTTACTGTCAGTTTCTTTCTTGATTATGCTTCTGTTTGGGCTCACTCCTTCTTTACAAAGCTTTTATTTAGGTTTTCAAAATGCTTTCTTTTCAGATGAAAAGCATTTATGAAAACACATGGATGAGATTGTATCTAAACAAGGATATATTTTCTAATTAGCTCTTTTCAGTTGCTCACATTGCGTGATTAAAGCTCATCGAGGGCAATTCAAGTGAAAGATTGCACTCTGTGTTTCTCTAAGTATCATTTAAATGGCTTTGAGGAGGAAGTGGGTAATGGAGCTGAATCTGGAGCCTTCGCACCAGGCCCCAGAGTCTGTTCCTCTTATAATATTTAAAAACGAGTATCTCTTCATGTGGGTTATTTCACCTTCTTTTTCGTACCCTACAAACATCAGGCTAAAGACCATGATAGCGCGACCTGTTCATAGTGTTGGGAGGCAGGTGACTGACTTAATGGTGACCTTCTGCATTGTCCCTTGAATGTGCTGTGAGAAGGGGATGGAGAGGACACGTGTTGACAGATTTTCAGATGAAGATAGGAAGCTCATTCTGAGTTACCTGTGTGTCTTCCTAACTTTACTCCGTCTGAAACCTGGATGATTTTAAATGCTACTGGTGCATTTAAAAACTCTTATCAGTTGTGCCATTCCTGATGCACAATACTTGACATATAATTTGAAGGAGAACAAAATTTATTTTTGGCTCATGGTTTCAGAGATTTTGGCTCATGGTGGGCTGATTCCAAGATGTCAGAGGAGAACGGGTGTTAGAAGAAAGCCGCTCATTTCGTGGAGGCTGGAAAACAGAGAAAACGAGACAAGCAGGATAAGAGAGGCCGCAGACTGCATAAAATCTCCAATGTCATGCTTCCATGACCACATAAACACACCCAGAAGTGTGCTTCACTAATTTTCTACGTGTCTTTCAAGACAATGAACTTCAAAATTGAGATAACCTTCACAAAAATATTTCTAAATCTAGCAATTTAAATAAATAAAAATTAAAGTACTGAGAAATTATGAGTAAAGGACCAAACTACATTCTAATCACATTTTAAAGCTGGTATAATTAAATAGATAAAAGGGTTGAGCACTATATTTGGAAGCTTTTCACATCCTAACAACTGTATACTTCTTTTCTTTTCATTCTGCAGGCTGTACTGTGTAAATATGCCTTCTTACTAACAGCGACTGGGAATGCCATTAATCATGGCTGTAGTTGGCTTTTCTGTTCTTCACATGTCAGAGCTGACCTTTGAATATAACACCTGGACATCTCTACTCATTTCTTTCTATTCTATTTCACCTCAATAGCTTTGCCGGGAGAAAGAGGCAATGTATTAACAAAATACTCTAACTAACAGACAGCATTTGTATTTCCTATAAAACAGTGTAGTTGGGGCTCCCACTTTTGCCCAGCCAGTAAGAAGAAGAGAAGCTTTGCACAAAGTTATGTAAATCAAGTGGGTGGATACATCTGTCCCAGTAAGGAAACTTGGCAAAGGAAGCAGCTGATTTAAAATAAATTTGGATTTAAATATTTTGTTAGAGTTAGAAAATATGAAAAATTTCAGGATGAAATTTTCAGAAACATTTGTGTGTGTGCAAATTTTAGCATGTGTGCATGTGTGTGTGTGTGTGTGTGTGTGTGTGTGTGTGTGTGTGCATGTAGTGGAGATAACATAATATCAAAGAACTTCAGGTAGAGTGAAGGGTCTACATGGAAGAGGGGTCAGCATTAGAATGCTGTATCTTTCTGCAAAAGAAACTGACTTTGTGTAACACAATTCTGTATTTATAAGGGCAGACAGAGAAGGATTTAGGTCAGCAGCAAGAAGTGTAACTGGAGGACCTTGTAAAGCAGGTGATTGAAGTCCAGGGTTAACACAAACTTTTGAAGGCTCTGATTGCCTTCTCTATCACACTGCAATGTATTTCATGTAGTCGAAGGGACAATATTGTCGACTAATTTGGGGACTGTCACATATAGACCTAAGAGACTGAAATAACTGATCTGTTATAGCTGCAGATTAAGTTTTCATGTACCCTATGTGTTAAATATATATTTGGTATGAAGATCTAATGGGTTCAACATTATGGTACAGTTCTGCTCTGAACTTAGGAAAATTCATTTATTTCTGTAGAAATTATGAGCAGTGGGATGATAATGATAGTCTAATTTTCAGTCATTTTAAATTTTTGCACTAAAAAACTAAAACATTCACAGTCTTTGTGTGAATGTTGTTTTGATTCATTTGTCTAGTGAAAGACTTGTTTTTATTTTTTTCTCAGGCTACCTCTGCTGCAACTACTATACAAAAAAATCTGCTTCTTTTATGTCAAAGCTACTTTCTCTTTGAAACATTAGAGCCTGCTTTCTACTTTAAGAAAACCAGGGTGACTGCCCCAGAAGCAGACTTGGTGTCTAACCTAAGGTGATAAATAAGCTGATAGCCTGTGCAGTAGCTCCCTGGTTTTGGTCTGCAGTCAGTATGGGTAGCTTTGTTGATGTAAAGGATTTAAAACACTGAATTGTCTATGAATGAGAAAAGTGCTCAATATGAGTGGACAGGAGCTATGTTTTACCGGATCATAAGCAAAAAGGAAAGGAGGAGACGAACAGACCTGAAGAAGTCGGATTGGAACACAGCCTTGTACTCTTTTGGCTGGAGGTGTGAGAAGAGATTCCAGGAAGTGAGGAGGCTCAGTGATGGATGAGGCTGCTGGGGTTTAGGCAGTTAGTGGGTCCCATCTTATCTTACAGACTCCTCCTGTCTTTGATTTGGACCTCTTCTAGAACAAACGGTATCCTGATGCTTTCACAATGACAAAAGCCACACATGAAAGGGAAAGCAAAACCAGGATTATCTATGCCATACCTTAAAAGAACATGACATATACCAAGCCCAACCTCAAGTGCTCTACCAGCTTTTGTGAAGTTTTTATTTAATCCATGTTGTATAGTAACTCAATATATCTCTGCAAATCTCACACCAGCCCTTCTACATGGTTGTTATTATCACTTCACTGTGAAGAAGAGGGTAATGAGGCTCAGCCTTTACTAAATTAAATAACTTTTACAGGACTTCACCATTACAAATGATAGTGGTATGTTTGAACTTATTTCTGTTAGACTAGTATGTTCTTACAGAGCACTACTGGCATGGGGCAAATTTCTTAGGCAATTTGAATAAGTACTATTTACATTTTAAAATACTTAGAAAATTAGTAGGCATTCAAATACTTCATTTTATGCAATTATTAACCTATACCTTCTGCTTGTTTCCAAGTGCCCATACAATTAAACGAATAGTAGAGATTTTGTTGATAACCAATTGATTGAGAGCCGATGGGAAAAGTCAGCAGTTTTTAAGCAAAGGAAAAGATTTATAAAGAAAACTCTATTACAAAATCATCAACTTCTTATTAAGTTAAAAAATGTTGAAAAAATATATTACAAATGAGTGCGAAGCATCAAGATCTTTGCTCTTGTTGTGTTTATGCCTGAGGCCTTTCTATTTGATCGCTGTTTTATTAATGGATGCGAACCAATGTACAAGCTGGTGAAAGTGCAGTACCTGTGGTATAAAGTATATGATCTCAAGAATGACTCCCTCAGCCTTTACATCAGCTATAATACATTATGGAATTCAATTTAGCGTGTGTGACATTAATATATGACTGTGGACTGGGAAATTTTCAGGAAAGAAAACATAGACAAATTCAGCCATACAGGAAGAAGAAATCCACAAGATAGAACTCTTCTCTAATGTGTATTTTGTTGTATTATTATGATCGAAGTTTTAAGAATTATGCTGTACTCAGAATTATTCTCTGTCGTTCAGAAGATATGTGGTACATTCAAAGTCAGGAAAATATTTATTCTTGTTACCTTTATAATGATTAGGCATTGAAACTTCTATGGTTCCAGGATGGAGTCTTTTATTGACAGCTGGTATCTGGAGAAACCTCACTAGTAAGAGTATGAAAGAAGGCATGGAGATAAAGAGGAGGGAAGGATAAAATGGAAGATGATAGGAACCAGAACTTGTTTGCATGATTTATGACTGAGCAGGTTTTATTTAGACAAAAATTATAATATATAAAACGGCTGTGTTTTAGGATTCGTATTTTATTCTACCATATGCCCATATAATTTATATCTGGATGAGATTTTGAGGATCATCCACTTTAGTCTTCTTATTCTACAGATGATGAAATAGGGGCTTAGAGAAGTTGAAAATAGTGTAAATAATAGAAAAAACTAGAACTGGAACACAGATTTTCTGACATTCCCTTCATTACACATGTGTATTTCCCATTTTAATTGAACATGTGGGTAGAGAGTCATAAAACTGAAAAAAGAATTTACTTTTCCTTCAATATTTTTCCCAATTTTATTCATGACACATGAAAAGACAACCCACATATTAGGAGGAAATATGTGCAAATCATATACCTGATAAAGCCCTTGTAGCTAAAATACATAAATAACACTTGTGAGTCAATAGTATTGAAAATGGAAAATGGATTTGAGCAGACCTACCTCCATGCTACACACATGGCCACAACACACATGGAAGCAGAGTAATGCCAGTATTCGTTATGTAAATAGAAATGAAGCCCATAATGAAGTACAATTTCATACCTACTCAAGAAAGGAAAATATTTTTGAAATACTTAAAAATATTTTTAAAATAGGATAATAAGTAGAGTAGGACATGAAACTGAAATTTTCATACTTTTCTGGTGGAATTGTAAAACAATTTTGGAAGATAGTTTGTCATTTCATCAGTGTTAAATATAAATTTTTCATAAAACCAAGCAATTAGACTCCTAGGTATGTACTCAACACAGAAAAAAATACCTGACCACACAAAAACTTACATGCAAATGTTTATAAAAGCATCATTTATGATACAAAAAAGAACAGAAAGAAAAGAAAAAAAAAGAAAAGCAAGAAAAAGAAAAGTAAAGGATCTAAAAACCCATTTAGTCACTGGATAAATGACATTTGTATATTGCTACAGTGCTTACTCTTTAGCCACAATAAAGAATGAATTGCTGGTATATATAATATATGGATGAGTGTTGGAAAATATGGTAATTGAAACAAGCCACAAACCAAAGTCTACATAATGCATAAATATTAGGACAATTAAATGCTGCTTATTTAGAATTTGCTACAGAAAGTGACAGCTACTGTCTTGGTTACTTTTCTCTTATTGCTAGGATAAAACACCCTCTGCCCAAAATGAAGGAAGGAAAGATTCATTTAGTTCACTGTTTGTGGAGGTTTCATTCCCTAATCAACTAGCTCCAGGTTAGGGTGGCATGGCACTGGGGCAACACTTCAAGGCAGCAGCCAGAGTAAAAGTAGGTAAACAAGTTTCTTCACCCTTATATTGTACACAGGCCCCTCCTCCCCAATGTGGGGTGTAGCACTCACAAAATCTGTGTCCTCCTCTTGCAAAAGATGAGAATATTTACAAGGTAAAGATCCTGACTCCTTGCTGAGAGAGTTCTTGGTTAAACTTTCTCAAGTTGACAAAATGTATCAACCATAACAGTTACAATACTTAAGTTTGGAAGGCATCCAATGGTAGACAAAAGCTGCAGAGAAGTTATAGTTAGATATTGTCTGGGGAGCCTGGTTTCCTTGGCTCATTTGGTCTTAATTTGGGAACTATGGCAAGACAGGAAAGCAGTTAGTAATCAAACACTGGTTAGGTTTTCCTTTACTGTTATAGAGTTTGCTGCCTGACTTCTTGAGTTATTCAGTGTAAATAGTAGGTTTGTAAACTTCTGGGGTGATTGTTACAGGTTGTATGTCAGAATTCTATCCTTGTATACAGTATATTATGATTTTGTGTACTTAATCTCTGAATTCATTATATAAAATGCTTAGAATAAGCAGAACCACATACAAAGAAGTTGGCTGGGAGTTGACTTGGCTAAATGTGTGGGATGGTTCATGATTTGTTTACTTAAATGTACAGCATTTCTTTACAGATTGATGGAAATCATCTAAAATTAGGTTACCATGATGGCTGAACATCTCTGCAAATGTAGTAAAATATATTGTGTAGTCTGCATGAATGAACTTTGTTATTTAAATTGCATATAAGTAAAGCTTTTAAAGTAAATTATTTTGCATTTATTTCAAATAATATTTGGCTAAATGTATTTTAATTAACATTAATTAGTTTCATTGTTGTCTATTATATATTAGTCTATTAGAAATTTTAAAATATTATTTATGTATAACATTTAGTTTTAATTTCACAGCATTGATCTAATGGAAAGGTAATATTAAAATGTGATTACGTATATAAAGAAGGTTATAAATGGGATGTAGAGGAGATGCCTTTTTGTGACTATTTTTGCCTTTTTTTTTATAAACATAGATGAATGAAGAGAAGGAACAAGAACCCGTGCCTTTTGACAGTGATTTAGAATTCTGCTCTTCTACTTCATGATTGCATTCATTGTAAAAAAAAATAGACATCTATCAATGGATGATTTCAAAGGTTTTTGATTGTATTGAGAATCTAATGAAATTCATGGACACTTTTTTAGGGGAAAATGTATTTTGAACTATGTCACTGTGTAGATTTGATATCTATTTCTGCATCTGGTAGCAGCCAGTATGTTAACTTGTGAGAAACATGCTTTTTCCACTCAGTCTTTGGGATTTGAAAGGGCAGGCATGGAGTACTCATCTGTTCTAGTCACAGTGATTAGCCCATGAAAGTGCGGATTATTTAGTCCAACCTAGGGGTTTCAGGAAGGTGATATCATCTTCTATTGAATTCAAAACAGAAGAAAATGTCTAATACAGGTCTTAGGGGCCATTCCCTGAAGATAGCTGGCTTGGCAGATGCAAAGTAACAGGAAATCTCAGTTCAATGCCTTGATCCAGCCCTGTTTTGATATATCAGTTATAGTGGTCAGTGCATTCGTTTCTTGACCCAGCTAACCTGAGATGGGTTTTTTGACCTTTGTCTAGATTAAATATCTGCATTGTGAATCTTTCTGCATGCTTTTTGGAATTTATAAATCCACAAGTCTGTTTTTTATAGTAGGACAGAAGTGATCTCCAATGAAACTCAATAATTGATAAATAGTTGTCAATTTGAAATTTGTTAAATTCACTCATGCATTTGTGTGAAAATTCTTGGGCCATGCTTAAAAGATATTAAAATCATATTATATTTCTGCAATGTACTGCCTTATTCTAGATCCAGAATAACCTCAGTGCCATTGTTATCTTGTATATCTAATTAATTTAATTTGAGATTCTGTATATATAGAATTTGACAACAAAATGTATACACACATATACACTGCACAAAAAAGAAGAAACAGTCTGTTTTCTCAACAGATGGTGCTACCTGATATGGGGACTCTAGAAGATGTCATATATCACACGAAAGCCACTACATTGCCAGCCCTGAGAGAAGAGATTGAAAATGCATGTACTGAATCTCAATGCCTAAGGTTACCCAAGCAGCAGTTCACTGTACTAATACATATCTGGAAGCTCCTGGCTACTACTTTGAAGTTCTACTGTAATTGCAGAGGCCAAAGACAACTGTGTTAATTGTATGATGTCTCAGTAAATTTAGTATTAAAATATTTGTATATTTTTTTGTTTTCCTGATGTATTCATATTTTGAAATTATATACATTTATATAATATGTAATATGTACATAATTTATTATACAATATATACTATTTATATAATATTATATATATATAATATATATATATATATATATATATATATATCTCTAAGGTGACTTCTAATATATATTTTGAATAGAATCCCCTGTGAATAATTTTGAGGAAGATTTAAGTTGTGGTTAAGTCTATAATCTGAGTTGGAAAGCTAGAATCATATGTAAGCTGTTTTCTTCTACTATTATAGGGTGCTAAGTTACATAAAAGTATTATAGTGAGTCAGACAGAGTTAGGTCCTCCAGAGGTCCTACAGGGAACTGTGGCTGGAGATGCACAGTTAGAGGGCAGACCTCAAGATAAAGAAAAATGACCAGGACTACATGCCCTCACCCAGGGAATAAAATAATTTGTATCACTTGGTCCAGTAAAGTCAAACTAGACATCAGTCACCCAAGTGGGTGAGCAGACCGCCAATCCATCTCTTCTAAAGAAGGTCTTTGTTCTTTCCATGTACACTTGCTACAGGACCTGCTTCCCCCTTAGCTCAATATTACTAATATTGAGCTACCTAAAAGTGGGCTCCTCATCTATCAACTTTTGAGTTCCCTCCTTTCAAGAACCATCTCTCTTAATAAAGTTTTCCTACTACTCTTAATCTCCACTGTTGCCTCAAATTCATTCTTTGATTTTGGGATATACTAACTTGGCATTTCTGACATCTAGCACATTGGGAGTTACATTTATTTCCCCTCTATCACTATCATGTGAATGCAGAAAGAGATTTTTTGTGGCATCAAGGCATTCATCAAATAAATTCCTGAATGCCTTGGAGAATAGAAGGCATCTGATGATCAAGGCAGGAAATCTGCAAATTCAAAGGCCAGTAATATTACAGTGTCCATTACCAAGGAATTAGCTTTGATGTCCATTACCAAGGGTGTTCCTTAACTACTTCATGGAAGCAAATATCCTGGAAGTGTCTGTATTCAGAGGGATACCACTGGTTGTGGAAGTTGTTTCATTAGGTAAGAGACATTCAGAACTTCACAGAAGTCTGTAGAAGTCATAACCAAGGAAGGTGCCCCTCTTCGTACTATGGTAAGAAGTAGGCACAGCTCTAATCTTGGGAGAGCAGTTGTTGAGAGTTACTCACAATTATTTATTCATCACTGTGTGTAAAACTTTTGCTAGCAGGTTGTCTCCATTTACCTATTAAAGCCACCTGAGATCATACTCACAAGTGAAATAAATCAAACTTACATTTGTAAATATTGTATTAGCTCCTTAGTGAAAAAAAATGAAAGAGTAATCAGATCCAAAATGTACAATAGATATTGTGATAATGAAAGGGAAAGAAAGTATTGAAAAAGAAAGAACTGGGATAGGGGAAAGGAGAAAGGAAGAAGGGAAAATTGTATGTATATTTATATATGAATATATAACTAATCTCTGTTAGTTCACCAAAAAGAGTATTTTGTGCTTTCATTCTTTGACTGATCATTTTTTTCATGCCTGAATCTTGTGACCTGAGCAACTGCTTCTGGGACTACAATATGCAATGTATTAAGTAGTGTTAATATCTTACTTTTTTTTTTTTGAAATTATCATTTCTACTCTTTTTTTGTTTTAGTAAAAATTTTTTTTAAAAAGCAAAACTTTTGCTAGCAGAGGGTAGTCACAGAAAATAAAGCATGACTTCTGTTCTAGGAAATCTTACAATCTTAGAGGAGACTGATCTTAAATGCTTCGCTTGTTTAAAGAAGATAACAGTTTTCGTCTCTCAAAATTCACCCTGTATCTTTTATAGTATGAAATAGTCTTGGGACATGGTAAATCCTCAGTAAGTACATGGATGTTAATGATGATTCTTATCTTCTCATTGTAAATCAATAATTGTAGAATAATCTTGATGCTTTTTCTCAGGAAAGACTTGGGTGATTCTGATTGAGATGTTGGCTTAGTGGTAGTAAAAGGAGAGAGTGTATCTTTTGCATTCAGTGGGGGGCTTTCCCTTCTGCTGGATTATCACAGTAACTTCAATAATGATGACTCCTTCACCCATTTCCAAATATTGTTTCAATTAAAATGTGTGGTGTGCTTAGTATTCATGCAAGAAATTATAATTGCTTACTTGGCAGCTTTCCTAAGTGTGTCTGAGAACCAAATGTATGACTTACCGAATTAATTTTCCTAGCTAACTGGCAGTTCTTGAGCCCTCAGTTTGTGCCAGGCACTACATTAAGAGTAAGATATTTTAAGTATTTACACAAGCCATGCAACATAGAAACTACTATTGTCCCTGTTGTACGGCTGGCTTGAGGATGAGAGCTGGGATTCAGTCTGAGCTCTTGTTTGTGAGCTTCATTCTAATTCAGGCAAGATTTTTGATGGCAGGGTGAGTGGTCTGAAATTGTTAGGACATTGGGGTAACTCTAGGGTAAGTGTCACTCCTACTTCTCAAAGTGCTCCTGTTTTGTGAATATGGAGTAACACAGATGCTTTTCCCAGAGAAGATTTTTAAGAATCTTGATTGTGACTTTCAACTTTTAAAACACAAGGAAAACCCAACTATAACTGCCACACACCCATCATGATCTTAGCTAAGCCCAAGCAAGATTAGACAGTTCATTGTTGTCCCTCGTTGTCTTCATCACAAGCATTCAGCTTACTTTTTAAGAGTAAGCTAGCTCCTGTGCATGTGAATCAATTGGAGAATAAAGTATGATAAACAGTAGATTTCTAGCTTCTGCTTGGGGAGATTATGAAATACTTGTCTTGCGGATACCAAAAGTATATCCTTTTATGTGAAAGCGCCATTATTGTTTCTGATGTTTGTTTTTTGTATCACAATGGAAAATATAATAGAATATATAGATGAATCTAGAAAATGTATTCTCTGACATTAAAATTAGAGCTATATTATAATACACAGAGGAAATATTAATATAGGCAAGTACAAATTATCAAATGTAATATAAATACTACTATGTGCAACAATTATTCCTTTTCTGATATCTGACATATGCTCACTTCTAGTTATAGCCATCTAACTTGCCTGCTGTGGCTACTTTACATTTTCAAAGAATTTTCACAACTCTATTTTGTCATTTGAAATTTAAGAGGCCAGAATTAGAAAATAAAATATCATTCAACTTTATAGCTCAGGGCACAAAGTTAGATGATCTAAATTTATTATTTTTGTAACTGTAGTTCTTGGCTCTGTTTATGCCATGAGACACTGCTTTAAATTGCAACTAGAATAGTCTTAAGTAGATAGAGAATTCCTAGATGGAGACCTTTGCAAGGACTGTTTGTTAATTTCCAAGCTAGATGTCATCTAAAACCTCTTAGGTAAAGGGGAGTATTATCAGAAGCCACATGTGTGTCAGGCTGACTAGGGCACTGTACTCAGTGTCATTCTTATACAAGTAGCACGTCCTCCTCTGGGTCTCCTCAGTAATGTCTTTGATGTTCCTAGTTAAGTCCAAGGCAGAATAAGTCAACACAGGGCAGCTAAAAATGCTCTAATACAAATCACTCATTTATTAAAAAACATGGAGCCCCCAAGGCAACGAATGATCTGTCCACTCTCTCCTCCATTTAGTGTTGGAGATGATGCTGGTGTATCTGCCTCCTAAGGCTCCGTGATAGGGCAACACGAGCCCTGAAATTAGAGTCAAGCAGACCAGCTTTGAAATTTGTCTCTGACCCTTCCTGGCTTTGTGACCTTGGACAAATCACTAAATATTTCTGAACTTCTGTCTCTTCTTCTGTGAAAGGACCATGATAACACAGGCCTCATGAACTGATTTTTAAAATTATCAGTCACATTTGAAGCAGCTGGCCTGACTCAGGTTAGGTCTTTGTTGGGGATGATTTCTCACCTTGTTCAGGCTCCCTTCTGGTTCAAAACTTCATTTCTCAGATCAGGTACAATACAAAATGACTTGTTTTATAACCATTACTGTTCACAACATCGCTGAGAGACTGCCATGTTTATGAAGCACTATCGTTCTACACATTCATGAATGTTACATACAGCCTCTGGGGTTGCAAATCTAGATATGAATATTAACAGGAATCTATGTAAATGACTGGATAACATTAACCAGAAGCAGGCTAGAGAACAGCGAATACCTACAGAAATCTTTCCTTTTGCCATGTTTTGTTCTGAGGATGAATGGAAAGAAACAGAAATCCCTGTGCTATGGACCTCTGCTAGCTACCAACACTCACAGTGTGTCACAGATTCTTACACTACTATTTTGCAGCTGAAACACCAATAGTTTCCAGTTATGTACAATTGCTACTGAGGTTTGCAGTTAATATATGTTGGTTTATTCATGACATTTTGATTATTTTTGTTTCTCCTGCTGTGCTATTGTTGTAGTCTGGGTTTGCAACAGAATAGATTTAATACTGTGAACATAACTTATAGGATTATTTTCTAATACTCAACCAAAAAGTCAAATGCAGAAGAGCCCTAGAAATCCAATCGTTCTAAGGCTGTCTGTGTCCTGACTCCCATCACCAGACTCCACACAGGCCCAGGTATCCTAGGAGGCATCTTGCTGCAGTTTCTCTAAATTTCTTCCTGAAAATTTGTTCTGTTATACTGTGTTAGGTTTCATTTATACAGTACTTACGATGCCCTAGACTCATCTATAGGTATCTTACTTAGTCCTCACAATAGCTCATGAGAAGTTTTGTTATTATTTCTATTTAGAGACGTAGAACATGAGGTTCAAGAATTTTAATAAACGAGATGAAGGCAATGGAAATACAAAATTTTCTGTTGCTTCTGTGTCAAAGTCCTAAACCAGAATGAGTAGATGCATGGGTTCCTGTTTTAACCATACCTAGGAGCCGCAGGTTTTGAAGCTTTCAGATAATATCTCTCATTTGAGCCTCATGACATCCCTAAGGGAAAGAAGAGCAACAAGGGCTGAAAGTCTTAAATAACCATTGGATAGTGGCAAGTCTGGCTGAGAAATGTGGCCTCCTGTCTTTACCAGTCATTATTCTTCTCACTGTGTCACAGTGAGAAGCTTTTAATCCACTTTTCTACAGTCCAGGAGAACTTTCCCAGGCCAGTGTCTTTAGGTGGTAATTGCTCCTCCTTAATAGGACTACAGGGTGGCATTTTTGGAGAAGTCGTAGCTTTGGTGTTTTGTCAGGTGCTGACTGTACTAGCTAGCCTGAAGGTTAGCCTCTTTTTATCCTAAATTAAACTACTAGTGGACTTGGATTATGCTATAAAGGAGAAGGGTGAGTAGCCTTACCGAGACCTGGAGAGTTTGGGAATAGAAATTCAACATTCTCTTGTAAAGAATTACTTATTTAAGGTTCAATATTTCCTTTCTTCCCCTAATCTCATTCCTTTGCCATGCTAAATTAAATTTATAATATATGTTTAGGTATTGTATATATTAGGATTCTATTGCAATATTCTATTGCATTATTCATTTTTTTAGGCTTAGTGTGTAGAATAGCTCAAATGATGTTCAGCAAATACTAATGCTCTTTTCCCCTTCTAGGAATGTGAAAGTTTTATTAATTTTATTTAACTTTCTGTTTTTGTCTGCTTCCATGGTGTTATTTGTTAAAAGTTTAGATTTTATTTTATTTTTAGA
Organism: Cavia porcellus; assembly: GCF_034190915.1. Classification (NCBI taxonomy): domain Eukaryota; kingdom Metazoa; phylum Chordata; class Mammalia; order Rodentia; family Caviidae; genus Cavia; species Cavia porcellus. The sequence goes on along the minus strand of NW_026947485.1, from coordinate 82,760,247 downwards.
AATAAAATGAGCCTTAGAAAAAGGCTTAACATATTGTTATTAACTTACTATAGCTCCTGAAACATATTACCAAGAACTTAATGGCTTAAAACAACTGATAATCATTTTTTAACAGCTCAGGAGGCTGGACGTCTACAATCAGCATCACTGGACTAAGTGTCAGGGCCACGTTGTCCCTCTAGAATTTATTCTTTGCCTGCTCAAGCTTTGCTAGCCTCTGGGATTTCTTAGATCATGACAGTATCCCTTTAGTCTTCAGGCTCAGTAGGAGAGTCTCCTCTCATCAGCATAGTCTTTGTCAGATACAGTGATATTTCCAAGTGCCAAAAATGGAAACATATTTGAAAGGACCCGTATTTTCCTAGTAGGAATAGTTCCAATGGGAGAAGGTAACAAATGAAGATCCCATAGAATTACTAGTATACTTTCCTTACTTTCAAAACTACTTCAGTGTCTGTGAAAAATTACATGATCAGGCTCCATATGCATGAGCATATGTCCACAAAGCCAGGTTCTGTGGGCTTGTGAGAATGATGCTCTCAGGCCCAAGAGCCTCACTGGAGACACTGAATAGAGAACCCATCACATTGGTGCAAGATGCGGAGAAGATGCTGTTTCTACAAGCTGTTGACAAATGATAATGAGAAAAGATTTTAGCAGACAGAGCTGAAGCACAAGTTCTTCCCCTAATGAGTCTAAGGCTACTAGTAGAGTGTCTGTAAGACATTTGGCTTCATTTGCCTTGGTAATGGTACCCACAGTGGTGGAGGAGGGGCAAGGCCATTCTGTTCTTTTGCTGGTGTTCTTTGCTGGGCCATTTGGTCATGGGAAGGCTCAGCACTGCCCACCCCTGTGGGTTATGTGTGGGTGGACTTTTGGCCCATGCTCCCCAAAACTGCTGCTTCTGCCTTGCTCATGTCTTGTTGTTGATGAATTATGAGTGAAATTTAGAAAATCTCAGATTCTAATGAGAATAATTTGGGAAGCTCTATCCTGTCCTATTGTAGATCACTCATGCAATTCATTGAATTCGGAGAGTTTACTTTTGCTTTGTTTTCCTCTCCCTCTTTCCTTCCCTTGATCTTTACTTTCTCCTCTCCTTTCTTCTGCTATTCTTCTTCTTAGGCCTAACCATAAATATCATCACTATACTCTATTTGTAAGGAAAGTAACCTAGGTTCAAAGATGCTAAGTAATTTAACAAAAATTTACTGAATTATAGAGTGATTTGGAATCAAGTGCTGTGTTTCAAACTCTGGAGGCCATACTGCTAACCATGCTCCTCTAGTCCTAAGGAGACAATAAATCGAAAAATAGAAAACCTTGAAGAGCTTGGAGTGAGGGCTCACTGGATGGTCTTGCTCTCTGCCCTGTTTCTCAGACATGAATAAAACTTTTTTGGTTTAAATGGATTATTGAAATCTAAATGTTTCAGTAGCTACTAAAATGGACCAGAGTTACTCTTTAATCCTGTAGTATGTAGGTCATGTAACTAGAAACTTTTGATGAACTATGTCAATATTTATCCAGGATGAAGCCTTCTATATTCAAAGTTAGAGCAGGGAGTTGGGGAAGTTCTTTAAGAAAACAGTATTAAAACTGCAAGGTATGGAACATTTCTTTCTTTCTTTCTTTCTTTCTTTCTTTCTTTCTTCTTTCTTTCTCCTTCCTTCCTTCCTTCCTTCCTTCCTTCCTTCCTTCCTTCCTTCCTTTCTTATTAGTTTTGCATATGACTAAATTTTTGTTGGATAGTTGAACAGAACTGTTTGCAGTTTCACTGTTTAAACATCCACTTTGTATGCTTTCCTTTTGTAACTTGAACAACTATTTCTAAGAAGACAATATGTAGTTTATCAATTAGTGATTTCTTACTAGTTTGTTTTTTAAAAATTATGTATCATTTCTACCCTATTTCTGTTTTTTTTTTCTTTAAAACAAAAGAGAAATTACTAGGAGTTATTAAGACCAAACAGGACAATGAGACAACTAAAAATGGTCAGGGCTGGTTCCACTCTGGAAATAAAGAGACTCACCAATGGTAATAAGATCAGAGAGCACTAAAATCATAGAGTCCTAATGCTAGCCTGTAGGCCAAGATTGAGACAGGAGTTTAATAGAAACAGCCTAGGAGACAAATAAGCAATTAAAATCCGAGTGAAAGTTAGAAGGAAAGACATCCTTGGAAGCATACAGAGGACCCAGAAAACTGAGGACAAGGTACCGAGAGTGGCTCAGCTCCAGAGAAGCTGGTAAGTTCAGTCAAGGCTTGTCTTGGTGAGCCCTAATACAGAAAGAGTGGGATAGTTTTAAGAGAGGTTTCATTGGCTTAACTGTCAGGGACAGCCTTAAATTGTCAGTAGCTTCAGGATTTGCTGCACTGTAGAAATGCATATCCCCTGAAGGGATGATTTTCCTGGGCTTGCCTATGTTCGGTGACCCATTCAAAGAGATCTATAGAAGTCCTTCCTCTTTGACCCAACACAGAGCAACTCAGGCCATGTGTACTTCTGCACTTTCTGGTGAAGTTAGTTAAGACCTTATAGGACTTCCTTCATGCTTATCTCCCTGACTAATACTATTCTTTTTAGTACTTGTGTATATATTGCTCCCAAATAGATATTTATAATGTCAAATTCCACGTTTTTATGTTTCTGGTAAACCAACCTTAAGACACTGAGAACCCTCAGGCTCGAGTGTTGTTTGGCTTGAGTCAATGGTACGCCTTCTGTCATGCTAAGGAGAAATCTCTCAGTCAGAAGCATGGAGTCTGGAATAAGCCAAAGCAGATGACCTGGTCACTAAATGTCTACTGTTCAGCAAGGCTGCTGGGCATCTCTCCAACCTCATACTCAGAAATTGGTTTCCTCCTTTCCTTGGTTAGTTTCTAGGGTCTAAAAACTGCTCCCTGGAAGCAGTTGGAATATCAACTGAAGAGAGGCAAGTTTGGTAAAGCACTCTTATTCTTGTGATTTTAATGATCTAATTGTAGAAGAGAGTAAGGTAGGTCAAAGTATTCCCAGTTATAACATGTGCAGAATGCTTCAAAATCCACATGTGAGGGCTGCAAATCTCAAATTCTCACATCTTTCCAGTCTCTGAGTGACATTTTTGCAGCCAATTATTGCTCCACTGAGATACCTACTGTCTTCTGATTTGGATTATGTCATCCACTTTCTCTTGGGTACTGAAAACGAAAAGGAAGCAGGGGACAACTAGGTAGTAGTGATAGCTGCCCACGGTTAGTGTCCAGGAAAGGCAAGAATTATAAATGTTCCTTTTCTTCTCTAGCTCAGAAGGTGTCTGCACAAAGCTTCACTGCCCTCACCTGTGAAACCCCACAGGACGGTGTGTATGTCATCTTCAGAGCTGCTACAACTCAGAGCCTCAGGCTGCTACCATTTATAGAATCAAATCAGACTTAACGGGCCCCTGTTTGACAGATTTAAAGCCCATCAGCTCCTGGGGAAAATTTATCGAAAGGGCTTAAAGATGAAAGAATTTGCTCGTCTGCAGAGAGGAGTGAATGAAACATTTCCACACAGACTTGAGCAGGTTACAACCCATAAATCTGCCAGCAGTCTTCACCCTCCACGTGTGTGAAATTATGCAAGCTTCTTTTTTCTTTATTGTCATTTTGAATGATGGACTCTGTGTTACAGATAGATCAACCATTCCTAGGCAGCTAACCGTGCCATTGGAAGACAGGAATGTTTTATTTTCTTGTCAACCTTCTCTGATTCAGTGTTTAGGGTGACATATAATCAGGCATCAAGTTAAAAAAATTGAATCAAGTAAATGCAAACTGCTTTCCATCATGACCAATGAGATATAATTGGGACTATTGATAACACTCAAGGCTCCATTGATTTTCCTATCAGCTGAAATCTTGATGACACTTTCTTTCACTCTAACTACTGGACTAGTTATGAACCAGCTCGAGGGAAAAATTACACAAATTCAAGATGTTTTATAGAGTAACACTCCTCTCTAAGCAAGAGAATGAGATAAATTATCGGTGATATCTTATAATTAATTAGTATTGCATATTAAGAAAGGTTGGCATTGCTTTTTAAATCCCACCCACCCATGTATACTCAGCTTGCCAGTTTTCCTCCCTGAATAGAAAAGCACATTTTCCTTATAGCCATGAGGGCAGTATGGCCTTACATGAAGCCTGGTACCATGTATTCATCTATGCCCTATGACATCCAGCAAAGATTCTTTTCAAATTGCACCCTGTGAAACTGTAGAATCCTGGTTTATTTTCTCACAACAGCACAGTCTGCGTTTGGCCACAAAAATGATTTTCCATGCAGAAGAGTTGTGTCTTCCCTCAGCCAGGTGAGATACCAAGTATCTTTCCTGAAAAATTCCTAGGCTGCTCTAGGAATTTCTTGCATTAAAACAAAGGAAGTGAAACTTTAGGCAAGAAAGTTCTATTTGGTTGCTTCCTTTAAATCTTTGCTTTTAGAATTAACATTAGGGTTTCTATTCCATTCAGCAAGGAAGGAAAACAAGTGCAAATGAAAGCAGTGCAGAAGGGAGGGATGAAAAGGAAAGATATAGAGAATTTTAGAAGAATCTAAGAAGCACTGAGTACCCAGGCTTGGGAACATCAAGACCTGTATGTTCAGAAAGATGGCTGAGATGTGACTGTTCTCTAGGTTCAACTCTCTTTCTCCTAATCTACCAAGGTTTGGGCTGTTAATGTTCTCCTGATCTGCATCCTCTGGCACTTTATTTCTTTATAATAATTTTGTACTACTTTTCTGGACTTAAGTCTCTCATTTAAAATTAGAACCTCACACTGTTCAAATTTTCACTAGAAGAGTTCTGTATTTTGAACCAGAAACTGGCCAGTTCATAGATGGCCAGCTCCTTCTTGGGAACTTCCCTTCTGTTTCCCCATGTAAAAGATACATGTAAGCCTTCTTCAACAAGGCTTCGTATGTGATGTGGGCATAAGTGGGACCTAGTACCTCCTTTATGTCTTCTCTTATACATCCTCATTGGAACCACAAATAGAGATTGCAGATATTTATTGTCTGTTTGCACTAGCATTTTTTTCATCTTTCAGTCCCATAAGTTTTTTCTACACAACACCAGTATTCCTCAACTCCGATTTTAATGTTCCAAAGACTAAAAACATACTCAGGTTATTGTTCCAAGTTCTAGTTCCCTGCAGATGACGGCTTTGCAACACAAGTACACCATACTCTGCCTCACACATTTATTTTTAACTGATCATTATAGAAGCAGGTGATGCAATTACATGCTCAGGCTTTTGTGGTACTAATTTGCTTATAGAAACTGCACAAGAATTAAATTCTTAAAAACAGCCAAACCAAAATAAAGAAAGCATGTTTTTGCTCCCACTGTACTACCTAGTGACACAGACTAGCACTTGACTCTTCCAGTACATAAATGCTGCCTTGTCAGCTTTTTTAATGGAATAGTGTAGAACAAATTTCAATTCATTATTAGCTTGTAGGAACAGTGAAAAATGTTTTCATGTCTTTTCCAAGCTCTGCTGCTCTCTAACACAACGGGCTGAAACATGCTTCTATTGCTATGTTCTGAGCTTCCCAGGACAATAATATGGAGACATAAGAATAGCTTTGCCTATAAACCAGAGCCCTGAATTAGCCACAAAGTATGTCTGAGGAATGGTGTTTACCAGCTGGCATACAGACATATGTGGATTTCTCTTATTCAAAAGCACAAGATTTGGGGAGAACACAAATTGACCCAAAGTCATATCTGTATTTATAGTTTTCCCCACTGATTTTGAGATCTTAACTTTTAATTTGAACTAGTTTTTGAGTTTCAATAGAAGACACATTTGCTGCTAAATATCAAGGGTTGTGCTAACTTTTTTGTTACCAACCATGTGACCCTCAGGCTAATTATTTAGATTTTTTTCATCTCAGTTATTTTTTCAAAAATTAGTTTTCTCATCTGTAGAATCCCTTTCCTACACTACCATATAGCTTTTATGAGATTCAAATAGGATAATAAACATTAAAGTACTATAGAATAAACTACAAAACCCAAGTAAATACTACTCTCATTTTTTAAATTTCCAGCCTACTGCTGGTGAATGAGTGACTTAAGAAAGTAGAAAAATTGTCTTTCTGCTCAACTTTGATGGATCTGAATTTTTAAAGTCACTATTTCCCCCCCTTGAAAACAAGAAGAACAAGGTGAGTTCCCTTATCATTATTTTGATCTTTTAAAAAAGTTTTTATTTTTCAAAAAAAGGGTAAAACTAAATATAACAAAGCAGAACAAAGCAAATCAGAAGAAAACAATGTGACAAAGATTTCAAAACAAGACATCTACAGTAGCTACCACAATGTCTCTTATTTTCTTCTAAATTGTTGTCTATATCGTCACACACAGTGAATTCATACGAAACCAAATAGTATAAAACTGATCAGAACAGGATAATGAAGGCATTGCAGGCTTTCAAAACCAGACATCATGAAACTTAACAATGGCTGCCATAATGTCTCTTGTTCTCTTCAAAATAGCTGTCCATACCTTCATGTATGTTGTAATGTTGTACAATACAAAACAGACTAAAGCCACTCTGATCAAAGAATAGAAGTATTATTGGATTTCACAGCATGATATGAAATCAGCAATGGATACTATAATGTCTGTTTTCCTTCAAAATAGCTGTTCATTTCATCACACATAATATAATCAATTCTCCTAAACTGTTTAGGAGAAGTTCTAGGCATGTATGAGCCTCTATATGTATACCTATCCTTTCTGCATTAGAGCAAAAAAACAAAATAAAATAGATTACTTGAAAAATAAGAAACAAAAAAGACAACAATAGCAAAGAGCCCAAAACAATAATGATATAAGTCTTCAAAACATGGTGGCAGGAACAAAACTAAGGTTGATATTTTACATAGTGATATTCAAGAGTTCTTAGGTCACCTGACACAAACATGCAAAATTGTTCCAATCCTATTAATTTTAACTGCGTTGTTAAAAACTTAACAGAATTTGTAGCTATCCTAAGTGGGTTTATACAAACTTAGATTTTTTTTCTTTTTCCTGCTCTTCCCTGAGCTACTATTTTTTTCATTTTGAGAAGACTCTTATGCTTTCACTGTGTTTATTGAGGATTTGGTATCTCATGTACTCTTACCATTTTTTACACTATAGAGGCAATATGGTATTTACTCATGTGAATGATTTATTTCACTTATGAGTATGATCTCAAGTTGTATTATAAATGTCTCAATGTGATCATGCTTTATAGCTGAGTAGTACACCACTGCATAAAAATACCACATCTTTTTTATCCATTCTTCTGTTGATGGGAATTTAAGATGTTTCCAAGATGTGGCTATTACAAATTGTGTTGCTGTAAACATGGTTGTACATGTATCACTATGGTATGATGTTTTCAGTTCTTCTGGGAATATTTGCAGAACTGGAATAGCTGGGGCGAATGGGGCCTCCAACCCCAGCTTTTTGAGGAATCTCCCGACTGACCTCCAAAGTGGTTGCACCAGTCTACACTCCCACCAACAGTGCAGGAGAGTTCCTTTTTCCCCACAGCCTCTCCAGCATTTGTTGTTGATAGTTTTCTTGATCCTGGCCATTCTTTCTGGAGTGAGATGGAATCTCAGTGTTGTTTTAAATTGCATTTCTCTAATGACTAATGATGATCAACATTTTTTCATGTATTTATTTGCCATATGTATTTCTTCATCTGAGAACTGTGCATTCATCTCAGATGCCCCATTTTGGATCTTTGAATTTTGAGGGTCTGATTTTTAAAACTTCTTTTATGTTCCAGACAGCAGTCCTTTGTCTAAGGGTCAATTGAGTAAGATTTTTTTTTTTTCAAAATTCATAGGTTTCTTTTTACTCTGGGAGATTTTTTCTTGACATGCAAAAACTTTTTAATAAAATGAGATCCCAGTTATTAATTCTGGGAAGTATTTCCCATATGGTTTGATTCTTGTTCATAAATTCTCTACCTACCCCTATGTCTTCAAGATTTCTACCTACTTTGTCTTTCAGCAGATTTAGTGTTTTTGTTTTAATATGTAGATCCTTGATCCATTTTGACTTTAGCTTAGTACATGGTGATATGCAGGAGTCTAGTTTTAGTTTTTTGCATATGGAGAGCCAGTTTTCCAGCACCATTTATTAAAGAGACTGTGGTTCTTCCAGTGAACGTGTTTGACCCCTTTATCAAAGATAAGATGGCTGAGTATGTTTGTATTATATCTTCTAATCTATTCCATTGATCTTCAGGTCTGTTTTTATTCTAGCATTATGCTGATTTTATTACAGTAACTTTGTAGTATAACTTTGAGTCAGGAATTGTGATGCCCCCTGCCTTGCCTTTGTTGCTCAGAATTGCCTTTGCTGTTCTAGGTCTTTTCTGGTTCCAGATGAATTTTAGGGATGATTTCTTTAGGTCTGTGACCCTCAGCCTAATTATTTAGATTTTTTTCATCTCAGTTATTTTTTCAAAAATTAGTTTTCTCATCTGTAGAATCCCTTTCCTACACTACCATATAGCTTTTATGAGATTCAAATAGGATATTTGATGGGGATTGCATTTAATCTGTGTAACAATTTTGGGAGAATGGCATTTTCATAATTGTTCTTCCTATCCATGAACAGAAAATATCTTTCCATTTTCTGAGGTTCTCCTCACTTTCTTTTCTCAAGGTATTATCATTTTTCCTGAATAGGTCTTATACTTCTTTTGTTAGATTGATTCCTAAGTGTTTCATTTTTTTTGAATGCCATAGTGAAGGGTGTGGCTTCTCTTATATTTTGATATCTTAAATAGCCTGAAACCTGGACTTCCTTTACTTCTATGCCGCCCTTCATCCTATTTGCTTCCAGGCTAACAAGAGTTCTGAAAATAGGCCAAGCAAAAACTTTCTCTTTGTAGATTTCTCCTACTCATTTCATCCCTCCATATATGTGCAAAACAAATTGAATTTAAAAGATGATTTCACTGATGAAGCAGTGAACAGCAGAGAGAATATTTGGCCTATGGCAAACCATTTCATATGTTTTGGAATAAGTAAAATGTCATGTTTCCAAATCTTAACAAAAGAGCTTTTGCTTTTTTTCCAATGAAGAGGTCTGGTGATTAGGGTTCCTGAACCCCATTAATCTGAGTTGGTTGGTAGTACGTGGAGCCTATTGCATCTAGCATGGGCTTCTTACACACTTGAATTTGAATGCTAGTGCACTGACCAACACTAATGTGTCTGTAGCCACATATCTTTGGATAAACAATTTTAAGTCTTTTGACATCATTTTTTAATCCTGTTACAAAATGTGGTGTTAATAAGAAAACATGGCACAAAGTAGTCATGAGTGTTAAATGATATATAGTACTTAGGACAACATCTAGGTCATGGTGTGTATCACAAATTGTAGCTGTTGCGATTTTATTACTGTTAGCCATGATTTCATAATTACTGTTCTTACTAGGTTTATTAGTAATCATTAGGTTGAACTGAAACAATGAAAATGTTTGTTCAGGACACCCAGATCACTCCTGTCTTCTTGTCAGATGCATAGGACCTTTGCTCAGTCCAGTTTTTCCATGACTCTGTACCTCAGTGGAGCCACAAATCCAGAATGAATTTCTCCAGAAGCTTCCAAGTTTAGGGCCTACCCTAATGGGCCTGATCTCCTCTTCAGTGAGTCAGGTCAGCACAAGGACCTGAGATAGCTTTAGAAAGGAGTATGGATCTCAGAAGCCCCTAATTCACAATCCCCATAACTGAAGTGAGCAAATCGACTGGCTACTGGCAAGGAACAAAAATTAGAAATCATAATTTTTTTCAAGTAACAGCTCATTAATAATTAGTAACATCCACGGACATTACCACCCACCACCACTCTAACTTAATGCAATTTCTTGTTAGCTAAAACAGTCATGCCTGAAACATCTATTGATGTTAAAGGGTGTCATTGTGAACCAAGTATAGTACCACAACTAGTTGAATAAGCTAGACATTGACATTTTAAGCACATGTAAAGCAAGAAAATAACCTCTGAGACAATTCTGTTTGCAAGAGAAAAAATGGCAGCTAGCACTGCCTCAGCCTCCTTGCTAGAACCTACATCCTCTGTCTCTATGCAGATTTAATTTCCATGGTTAAGCATGGAAAAAGAAAGTGAGAGTTTAATTACATTGAAAAGTCTGGAGACTTAGAAAGATGTGACTGTTTCTACAGGCACTTAGCCAAGAAAATAGGCATCAGATTTGTGTGAATCCCAGGATTTCCAGCCTTCATATGCCATTTCAGTTGGGGTGGAGAGTTCTTGGATAAAGATTGTCTATCCCTCCATCCGTCATGGAATTTGGTGGCTGTTTCTCATACCTGCATTTTGGGAACTTCAACAAACTGCTCTTTAGTACGTTGGAGAAGTATGAAGTATCTGTTTCTTTGAGGTTGATATTTTGAATTTCTTTGTGAATCCATTGCATCAATAAAATTTCTTTCAAAATATGTATTTTCTTGGGAAATAAAATGAAAGCAGAACAACTTGATAAATAATGACAGAATGATGAAAAGTTATGTAAACTTCGGCGTAGTTCATTTCCAGTGCCTTGATAGCCTATCATAACAGAAACTTGGAGGCACATAACATGAAGTAGGTGGAGAATTGCTCCAAAACAGTGCACTGTAAGAAAACCACTTGAGGTTGGAAGTGATGAGAAGATGGGATAGAGCTGCTGTCAGCTTACAAATGAAGATTTATGAGCTGCACCTTGGAATGACTACTGGTCAATAAGTTTGCAAATGGTATCTTGTGCTTGCTTTGGGTTTGCTCTGTGGAGGTGATCACCTGCAGAGAGGCGATGCACCTCACCAGGGTGCCTCTGTTCTCTGCCTCTTGCTTCCTGCCCTGTCCCAGGGGCTCCGAGTACTCTGATGAATCTTTCTCATTCTGGGATTCCCTTGTTTGTTTAGATATATTTGTTTTCATGCTAAGTCATGTCCCCCAGCTCTGACTTTAGTATAAGAAACATAATAGTTTGAACTTTATGGGCTCTGTTCTTTTGCTCAGTACCCAAAAAGAGACAGAGGACTGTATTTGTTATGTCTCCTAGAACCTGGTCCATATCACTGGGCCTTTCTGCAGTTAAACTGGGCTCAGTCACTCTTTTGTCCAGATAACTGACACCTTCGATCTGTTCGGTCTCAGCTGAGTTTTGTTTTTAAAGAGTCTAGCATTTTATTTGATAATGGTATTCTAGCCACAATCCTCCACAAATGTTAAATTTGCTCTTATCATGTAATTCCTCCTTCCCCTGACAACTCTCTTCCTACATCCTTCCTCTTTCAAATCAGAGTTTATTTATGCATGTTTTAGTTTGTGTTTTGTTTTCCATAGGAGAGGTAGGGATATTTGGTTTTCAAGGATAATAGTTACTTTTTTTCATGCAGTGGTACTGTGAAATGTTTTCTGTTAATACAGGTTCAAAGAAATGCACAGGAAAATTCCCTGGAAGAAAAGTCTCTTCCTTTAATTCTCATGTGAAGATATGCCACATCCATGACCTTTCTGTGTCATTTGTCAACTGATTGAATGGCTGCTTCATCCTCTTTTAATAAAATGTTTTAGTATGGAAAGATGAAGTCGTTGCATCACATAGAAGTCACTTATGTAATGTGATTTATCTGTTGAAAAAAATCTTAAAAACAGAGGTTGTGAGTTTCATATTTCTTTCCAATACATCTAGGTTCTAATCAAAGTCAGAAGAATGATGTAAAAGGAGGGACAAGGGAATCAGCTTTGTGTCATCAGATCCAACATAAACAGGCCAGTGCATTGGCCTTGCAGTGTGACCCGCACAGTAGGAGGATAAAACTGTTTTAGCAAAGAAGGACGTGTGATCAGACTGAGCAGGGATGTGGAAGCCACACCGGTAGAGCCAGGCTCATAGCTGCTGTGCTATGTCTGATCCTAGCTGCATCCACCCCCTAGTACAGAATGTATGAAATGTGAAATTCGATGTCTTAAACATGTCCATACTTTGAAAATAATTTGGGGAAGAATCCTGAGTCAGAACTAGTAATGTTTCCAATATAAAAGGGCACGGGTTTATCCAACTTGTGAAAATCTGTTTTCATTTATAGCTGTTCATCCAAGAAAAGCAAAATTTGTACAAAATGTTTGGATGTTCATTCATAGCTACTACAACTGAGAAAAGTACTTTTATTTGGTGCCAAATCAGGCAAGAACCAGGCAGCAAGTTGTTCATGTATGAATTACAACATTATATTAAATTAAGGCAATTTAACTGCCATTGATGCTAACAATTTACTTATAAGCTGTTATTATATGCATTTGTATCCTATATTTTTTTTCCCAGACTGGCACTATATGTGTCTTATTGTATTTAGAGTACAAGATGATTAGCCTACAATTTCATTTGCTGTTTTATTATTATACAGCTTTCTGTTCTTTTTCTTTTGGAATGAAATTGTTAACTTCTTTCAGGTTATTTATCTGTTGCTGTTTAATTACTCTGTGAATTTCAACAGGCTCTGAGTAAAGCTAGTTAAACAGGTCACACATGTGACCTGTGTTATAAGCAATGGACATTTCTTAAACATCTGGAGTAGGTCCAGAGTGGATTCCAGTTTCTTTCTGTTTCTCTTCTTCGTGGTTGGTAGTAATTCCAGTAGCTCAATACATGTTTTCAAGTTCTGGACCATTGGAATTCTTGGTATCTTCAGAGACAGCAGTTGGAAAGCAAAGTGAGTAGACTTTATGAGCAAAACACAAGCCTTGTTTTCAAAGCTACTGTATCACTAGGCACAGGGATCTCTGGATCAATGAGATGAACTTGGTTAATATAAATGGAAAATGCAGAGTTCTGAAAGAGGCCTCTTCATGCAAGAAGCTTCTCTCAGATAAATGCATGTAATGGAGATAGCACACAGACAAACTGGGTTAAGGACAGTTGTCACTGGGGAAACTTGGGGTCAAAGATGTGAAAGTATCAACATGCACCTGCGACCACTGCTGTAAGAGTGACAGAACATTCATATGAAAAGGAGAGAACTAACTATATATTGAATTTCTGCAATCAGTGTGCCAGGAACTGATGGGCTAGGCATTTTTAAAAAATGAAGTCTCAATCTAAACTTCTCAACTCTGTAAAGCTAGGTCTTATTATACAGTTTATTTCACATTTGAAGAATATAAGGCTCAAAGTTACTTGTTAAGATTAAGTATTATTAGACAGATAGCTGAGCCAAGAATCAAACCCATATTTCCAAAGTACTATGCAGAGCACCCTACTGCAGCTATATAGAAACAATTTTATAAGCTTTTAAAAGTTTGAGTATTAATTATTTTTGAGGATCAGTTCTATAAATTACCTTTTTTTTGGCTGCTTCTCATTTTTACTATGTTGTTTACTGGAAGGTAGGTAGAAGGAGGTGGAGAAAGTCCAAAGCAGTGACAATCAAAGTCCAGCTTTTGATCACTCCTGGGGACTGGATATTTTTGTAAAGGAAAGTTATCATTATTTTTGGAGCAACTCACTTGTATTCTCTCTACAGTGTGTGAATTCAGATTTGGTGCATATGCTTAATGGAATCTACCTTATAGACGAAGGCGAATGAGTCAGACCATAGGACGAAAGCTCTGGAGCACCCTGGACAGAAACCTGAATTTGTTGGCTTCTGAATCCTTTAAAAGTAGAGAGCACTGCTTGCATAAACACTGGTTAATGATTTTTTTGTCAGTGGTATGGGTGAATTTTTACTTTTTCTTCTCTGTACTTGATCAGAATCATCAGTCTAAAAGAACAGTACTTCAAAATAATGAAAAAATTAAACCTAAAAGGGAAAAGGAAAGAATTTTAAAACATTTTATCTGGCATACATTTGTTTGTCTGTCTCAAAGCACCAACCTGAACAGTGGGAAAAGTGCAGACATTTGCTTAGATGTTTTCTCCTTCTAGGAGAAGCCTTGTGCAGCTGTGTATGGAAGTCAGTGGGGAAACAAGTCCTCCACCGATGGTCAGAGACAACTGAGTACTGATAACAGAAAACGAAGGTACACCTCTGCTTCATTCTGGGTCAAAGACTCAAAATGAGCTACAGATATGAGTGTAGCAGCAGGAATTATAAAATTCTAGGAAGCAAAAAAATACATTTTTATGAACTTAGGAGTGACATAGACTTCTTAAATTAAAAAAACAAACAAACCAACAAAGGAAGACTGTCAGAAGAAAACTAATTGGTATTTAATTAAAATTAAAAGATTTTCTCTTAAGCGCATAAATATGGCAAAAATCCATTTTTCTGTATAACTGATATGCACATGAAAAATACTTTTGTTCTTTCAAAGGAAAACACCAAAAATATATTTAGAAAATTACAAAGCAAGTATTAGTTAAGGCAGTTGTATCTATAACACACACACACACACACACACACACACACACACACACAAAAAAAAAAAAAAAAAACCTCTAAAAAGCCATGACTCAATTAAAAATGAACAAGGGTTGTTAAAATATTTTCTCCAAAGATACACAAATGACCAACAGGCATATCAAAAGAACCTCAAACTTAGTAGACATTTTGAAAATGTGAAACAAACCCATAACAAGCCGCCACTTCATATCCACTAGTGTAATTATAATGACAGGTAGATGTTAGCAAGTATTGATGAGGATGAGAAGATTCATGGAGTCTTCATATAATGTTGATGAGGATGTAAAATGATATAGGCAATTTGGAACACTGTTTGGCAGTTCCTCAAAATTTTCAACTCAGAGTTAACATTTGATCTGCTAAATCTACTCCTCTTATATAACACTATTTTATAAGAAATGAAAACTTAGGTCCACACAGAAATTTGCATTTGAGTTAGCACAGCCAAAAAGTAGAAAACATGCAGCAGCTGAACTAAATAAAATGTGATTTTTCTGTTCAATAGATTGTAATTTGGCAATAATATGTAAATAAGTACTGCAGCCATATGGATGAGTCTTGAAAATGTTATGCTGAGAGAACCTAGTTATGGAATACCTCATTCTGTATGATTTCGTTTATCTGAAACAGGCAGAAGAGGTGGTCTGTAGGACAGAAGGTAGGTTTGTGGTTGTTAGGTTCTGGGAGGGAGGGATGTGGATGGTTATTGGAAAGTGGTTAACATGAAGTTTTTTAGGGAATAAGAAAAAAGTTTTAACAGTGATTTTTATATTTGCTATTCAACTCTATGAACCTATTAAAGTGTGTTGAGTTTTGTACTTTAAATCAGTGAATTGTGTGGTGTGTTAGACTTCAATAAAGCTATTAAAATGTTTATTAAGTGTTTCAATACAAATACTAAAAGTGTAGTCTATAGATTACAACTTTTATATAAAAATATGATAATAACATGAAGTATGATAGTGGAGAAATTAAAATCTGCTCTTATAGGTTTCTGAACTAAATATCAGGATAGTCAATTTGAGCCCTGTTTTCATTGTGGACTGGTTAACTGTATTCCATCTTTATGGCATGTGCTATAAACTGGTTAGCAGCCCCCTGACCTCTCCTCTGGGCAGCAGATACCAGCAGCACCCTCTCTGCCTCAACCCCTGCTTCCATTTTTTGCAAATAAAAAATGTCTGCAGAACATGTCCCTCGTCTTTTAGGGGGCATAATAATCCATCATGAAGATGACTGTATTACAACATATGGTAAAATACACATTTAATAAGATGTAGTAGCTTCCTATTTCCACTGTAAAAAGTTACTACAAACAGTGAGTTAAAACAGTGCCACTTTATTGTTATAAAATCTGTGGCACAAATTCTAAAATATGCTTACTTGGCTAAAATCAAGGTGTTAGCAGGGCTGATTTCCTCTTGTACTTTCTAGGAAGGAATATTTGTCTTGTTTTTTCTGGATTATCTTTGGGGCCATGTGGAGAAAGTTATTAAAAACATCCTCTGCATCTGCATGTATTAGTTTTCTATTGATCCATAAGAAATTATTATAAATTTAGCAGATTATAATAGCATGGATCATTTGCTCACAGCTCTGTAGGTCAGAATTCTGAGCACGGTGGGGTTGTTTTCTGTGACTAGAGTCTAATGAGGTTGACATGTGCTGGGTATCCTGGCTTTTTATCTGGAGGTATTTGGGTAGGGATCTGCTTCCAAGACATTCAATCAGTTGGAAGAATTCAGCTCTTCCTGGGTGTAAGACTGATATCCCAATTTGCTTTGTAGCTGCTGACTACAAGTCACTCTCAGATGGCAGAGGTAACTCAGTTCCTTGTCTCATGGCTCTTTCCACACCGACACTGTAGAACTCCCCTCATTTCCAGTCCATCTCTGAGTTTCATGACTTTCTTTCCTGTAACAAGAAGAAAAATTCTTCCCATTCAGTGTATAAAATATCACAGCAAAGCTCAGTATCTTGCATATATAATATATACATAAAAACAAATTTCTTTCATTTCAAGGACATATGTGATTAAGCAGACAACTTTCATCTCTTATGGTCAACTGATTTGTCATTTTAGTCTCATCTACAGACTCTTTTTACTTTTTTCGGGCCAAGGATGTGGTGCTACATGGTAGATATGATGGGGGATATTTAGAATTACAGAAATATTGTCTCAAGAGTGGTTTCAGAGTCTCAATGCTAATGGTAGCAGGTATAAGTTTCCAGCCTTGTGAACAAAAGTGTTCACTGTGATCCCAACTTTAGCTTGGTCATTTTCGTTATACAAAAGGTATCGAAACACCTATTGCACTGGTGGGGCTGGTCAGTGAGGACTGGTCAGTGTGTCCTCAGATGATGGTAAGGTAGCAATATTCACTCAGTGGGTCTGTGCCTGCCTCTCCCATTTTATAGCAGTCATGCAGAGACTATGAGAGGATCCGTGATCCTACTATCTAGCTCTCTTTTCTCACCCTGCTGGGAAATGGAGATTCCATTGTGACTTGCCATACTGTGATTCCTACAGGGAATTTCTGTTCTTTTTCCATTATGCAATCAAGAAGATGTGAATACTTTTCTACAATCAGGTAAAGAAGTTGAATTAGGAGGACATGGGTCACAAAGTCAAAATCTCCAGTCACTTTTAAAGAAATGTTCAAATTCTTTGGTTGAAGGGAAGAAGTAAAATCTTGGGCAATGTATGTGGAGTACAGTTCTCACTTTCTGTGCTACTTTTAGGAAATGATATAACCTTGCTGAGCCCGAGTTTGCTTATTTATGAATTATACACAATGACACAATCCAAGAAGTGTTAGAAGGATTAGCTACCACCACTATTGACTCAGCACTGAGCTGTAGTGATTGTGAGCATGAAATGAAGATAAAAGACAGAGAACTGAGGTTTCCTGTTAGTACGGGAGTTCCAAATTGCTCTTTTGCTTGCTTTTTGGCACCCAATGTTGAATTCCTTAAAAAGCCCTTTTACTGCTGTTGATTTGTCTAATTATGGTGAAGATTTGTTTTTCTCGCATGAAAAATTAAAATTTCCATGGTATTATTAAAAATTCTGTTCTCCTTTATGAAATGTTTATACAAGGGGAGTGAGAAAGAGAGCTATCTTTAGTACAATTTAAGTGATATTTGTTTCTCAAATATTCTTTGTATAAATATGCTCTTCTCCCGGGATCGTTCTAACGAATAAAGTAAAATTTACTCTCACTAGTATTTAAAATAATTTCAGAAAAGTCATGTAAAATTCCAACTTTATATTTTAATTTACACTTAATGATTTATACTTTCAAAATCCACCATGTGTATTGCCTTGTTTGATCCTTAACATATAAGGCGTTGTTTCTACTTTTTAAATGAAAGAAATTACAATAGATGAAACATTGAGTTTCCAGCCAAATAATCCATCTATTTTTCCATAGTTTCTCCATCACTAATGTTAATTCTTACAATGTGGTAGTAATATCTAATAATAATCATGAGACTCTTCCTACTGGTTTGCTCCCCACACATTTCTGATTCTGACAGGCAATGGGTTCATTTATTACTAACTCCACAAAAGAACCCCATGAAGTATTTTCAGTACCAGGATTTCTTACCTTTGCATAATGTTAAAAGAGCATGTATTCAACCATGAAATTTATAATTGACTACAAACATAATCCAATATCCCCATCTTGCCATATTGTCAGAGAAGGTAATTGGACTTGCATTGCTACCAGAAAAATGCATTGGCTTATGCAAATAGTGAATCTAATCTCCCCTATAAACATTGCTGTACAGGACTGGCAGATACAGAGGAGCAGAGGAGGGCAGGTGGTCAGTGAAAATTCAAAAGATCTTTTTTTGATTCAAATTTCTGATCTTAGTAGTTAGATCTATAAGAATACAACAGTAACTTATTTTACCATATATTACTTATCAACTTAGAATAGGCCTATAAATAAGAAATAAATCATATAGAGTCCAGTATGAAATGTTGGCAGCCTTGTTCAGCCTAAATGATAGGACATAGACTTCTTCCCTTTGTGTCCCAGCCTATATACCAAGTCCCTAAAACTTAAAGGATTAACAAAGAAAGGGGATTTAAAAAAAATAAATATATATGTCTATTTTAGAAAGAGAGCCTTTTTGTTCAGACCTCACTGACTTAGGGATGGAGGATTTTGGTCAATATTCACTTGAGTTATTAAAAGATCTTGATTCTATTTGGTTTCTGGCCCATCTCCATCTGTCTTTGAGCAAGTCACAAAATGTTTCTCAGCCTCACTGCTTTTCCCATGAAAGTAAATTTACTTACTTTATAGAGACATATAATGGTTAAATGAAAATGTCACATTAAACTTTACTGTACATATACCAGGAAAAAATCATAAAAATCAACTAACAGTAATGGAGATATGCTTATGCAAGAATTTTACTTATTTCAAATAAACCAAAACAAAGTATCTGGATATTTGTCACAGTGTCAGAAAGTATACCATTAAAAATGAAATCTGATTTTAAAAACTTTGGTTTCATAAAATGAATAAAATGAGTAAAGAGCTGTGGTAGAAAAAGCTGGAGATAAAACTCTATACAAATCAACTTAGTACAATTATCCTAACTCCCAGCAACTCTTAATGAAGTGACTAAAATATAGTAAAATAAATGACAGGGAATTAAAATGACATATTAGAAAATGTATTTAATAAAAGAGAAGGCAGCATTGGAAGAATAGAGGGTAAAAACCCGTAAGATATAAAGATAACATCGGGTGAAAATCCTATATTTAATATACTTCTTTTAAACATTCAAATATTGTACATGTTTTAAACATTCAAATTAAAACATTGGGAGATTATAAAAATGAATTAAAATTAATATTTAAATCCACATAAATTAAACCTAAGTGAATGAAAACGTTTACACCATGCAAATGATTAAAAACTATTAAGAGATTGTGGAATTATTGCATTAATATATGACAATACTTTAGGACAAATGTTAGTGACAAAAATTTATTCTATCAAATTGATTAGTCTTTCAAGAAGTTTTAACAGTTATCAACAGAAATGTACCTAAACACAGGAATTCAGAATATATAAAGAAAAAGTGATAGAACTGAAAAGAGAAACTCGTGATGAAATAATAATAGTTGAAGACTTTCTTATTCAGCTGTTAAAATTATTACTAAGGTTAAATTTAAAGAATGTGCAATTAGCCACTTAAATGTAAAATTCAGTCATTTAGTACATGTTATGGTTTATAAATAGATATCTTTCCGAGACCTCACGTGAGCATAGGTGGGGCTTCTGTCTGTGGCTGGACCATGGGGTTAATAGTCATCAGTGAAGGTCACAGCTAAGTGTGATTTGGGGAGATGAAGCTGGCCAAAGGAAGTGGACCTGAAAGGGTCACTGGTTATGTGACCTGAAAAGGTTTCTGTCTCTCCCTGGTCCCTGGAGCTCTTTCTGTGCTCCTTTCTACCATGTCATGAGCATGAGCACTGCCATACCCCCCTGACACTCTCATCCTCCCGTGGAGCCAGCTGTCTGTGGACTGAAACCTCTACAACCTGTGAATCAAAATAAACCTCTCTTCTTTTGGTTGTAAGTGTTGGCTGTGGTGTCCCAGAGGGGGAAAGTAAGTAGGACAATGCATTTATAGTGTTGTATGACAACCGTCTACACTAAGTTCTAAAATACTTTCTTCCCTTCCAATGTGGTGAAAATAATACAGGAAAAGATTTGAACAGTCATGGACAAAATTAAACGGATGCTTGATTTTGTGTTTATTTAGTTGCCTGTACTGGTGGTCTTAATTTCTACATATGGCTTTGAGTAAAGGTCTTTTTCTTCATTTCAGCCTGAAAGGCTGCCGTTCGCATTTCCCATCGGGTGGATCTGTTAGCCTCAGACTCCTACTTCTTCTGTTTATTTGGCCATGTCTTGCTTTCTTCTCCATTGTTAAAGAATGGCTTTGACTTAACTGTGATTCTTGGTTTAGAGATTTAAAAAATTCTTTCATCACTTTAAAAATGTCACCCCACTTTCTGCTGTCCTCTATTGTTTCTGACAAGAAAGCTATCATTGATTTTATTAAAAATTTCTTGCACTTGATAAGTTGCTGCTTCAAGATTTCTTTTCTTTCAGCACTTTGTAATGTTTCCTAATGCAGACCTCTTTGCTCTTGTCTTCTGGAAGTTTCTTGATTTTAAATGTTTAGGTTTCACTTACCAAATTTGGGAAGCTTTAAACCCTATTTCTCACAGAGTTCCTCCTGTCTCCTTCTTACCTTCTGGAATTTCCCTGATGTGTTGTTAAACCTTCTGTCCTACAGACCTCTTACACTGTGTTCATTTTTCCTCATTGCGGCTTTTGTCTCATGTCGGATGGGATGGTTTGCCTTGAGCTAGCTCTGTGTTCACAGACGTCTGCTTCTGCCTTTTCCACTCTGCTGTTGAAATCCTCTAGGGCACTTTTTCAGCAGCAGAATTTTTGTTTGGTTCTTTTATTACCTTTGTTTTCTTATTTTTATTTTCTATTTGTTAACATGTACTCCTGGGAATTTTTGCCCCTTTTCCATGGTATTTTCAGCTCTTGGAGAAAATTTAAGACACAGGATTTAAAATCTTTAGTAAATTTAGTGCCTATGATTTCCCAAGGTCAGTTTTTGTTATTATTTTCTGTGGCAGGTCATAATTTCTTATAAACTGAGTATTTTCAATATATGTGGGGGAATCAGGCTTCATTCTTCTCTTGCTCTAGATTTACTTTATTTCTTTCTATGAGGCATAGCTGTTTGTTGACTGAATTTTCTACCATTGTTTGAAAAATAAAATTTGTATTTGTAATGATGATGTCTGAAGTCCTTTCTAGAGTTTCTGTTCAGTAGTCTTAGTGGTGTCCTTAAAGAGATTCCCCTGAATGACAGAATTTTATCCAGCTTCAAAAATTTAATAAAAATTGAGTTAGAGAGAAAAGAAATGCAAAGAGAAATATAGGAAAAATCATCCATCCTACTCTTAAGAATGGCTGTGCCGGGCAATCTGACTGTTTGCAGCTTGGCCTTCATTTTCTGTTGGTGCCTTGAGCCTGGAGCACAGCTGCAGGTGACAGTTTAGGGTCTTCTCAGGGCTTAGAGCACACACCTTGTCCTGGGTCTGAGTGCGGCTTTCTAAACTCTACATATGGATTTCTGTCTTCCTGACCACACTGAGCCTGGAAATTTTCGGCAAGCACAAGTCAAAATGCCCCAGAACATTTATGCCATTTGTAAGTTGCTTTTCTTTCTTGACTCACCTTTATAGCACTTTCTCTTCTTCTCTTTTTTACAATAGCAATTACACATTTTGGGTTTTATTTATCCTAATGTTCTTTTTACTTTTTACACTAGAGACAATGTGATATTTATAAATATGATTCTTATTTATTTCACTAATGAGAATAGTCTCAAGTTGCCTCCATTTA
Organism: Cavia porcellus; assembly: GCF_034190915.1. Taxonomy (NCBI): domain Eukaryota; kingdom Metazoa; phylum Chordata; class Mammalia; order Rodentia; family Caviidae; genus Cavia; species Cavia porcellus. The sequence goes on along the minus strand of NW_026947485.1, from coordinate 82,738,316 downwards.
CCTATGCAGGCTTCAAGATCATCCTTTTTAATAGCTGAGTAACATTCCATTGTATAAAAATACCACCTTTTTCATCCACTTGCAGTTGATGGGCATTTTGGTTGTTTCCAAGACTTATCTATTACAAATTGTGCTGCTATGAACATAGGTGCACATATATTACTGTGTCATAACTTTTTCAGTTTTTCTGGAAAATATCCAGGAGGGAATAGCTGGGTTGAAAGGAATTTCCAATCTTAGTCTTCTGAGAAATCTCCATACTGATTTCCAGTGGCTGCACCAGTCTACATTCCCACCAACAGTGGAGCAATGTTTCTTTTCCCCCGCAGCCTCCCCAACATTTGTTATCAGTTGATTTCTTAATGGCAGCTATTCCTTCCAGAGTGAGATGAAACCTCAATGCTGTTTTAATTTGCATTTCTCAAATTACCAGTGATGGTGAACATTTCATCATGTATTTATTTTCCATTTGTATTTCTTCACATGAGAACTGTGTGATGTCCATTTTTGGAGAGGGTCTTTGAATTTGGGGTTTTGAAGTTTTTCAATTCTTTATATGTTCTGGATATAAGTCCTTTTTTCTGAGGGGTTGCTGGCTATAATTCTTTCCCATCTGTGGGTTTTCTTTTCACTCTGTTGGTGACTTCTTTTGAAGTGCAGAAACGTTTCAATGAGATCCCAGTTGTCGAATCTTTGAAGTGTTTCCCTTGCAGTTTACATTTTGTTCATGAATTCTCTACCTACCCCTATGTCTCTAAAACTTCTACCTATCTTGTCTTTCAGTAGATTTATTGTTTCTATTTTAATATTTAGATCTTTGATCCATTTAGACTTTAGTTTTGTGCACAGTGATAAGCATGGATCTAGTTTCAGTCTTGGGCATGTGGAGAGTCAATTTTTCCAACATCATTTATTAAAGAGGCTATCCTTCTTCCAGTGAACATGTTTAGCCCCTTTGTCAAATATCAGGTGGCTGAGTCTCTTAGTAGTTGTGCTTGCATCTTCTAATCTGTTCCATTGACCCTCATGTCTATTTCTTAGCCATTCTGATTTTATCACTGTGGCTTTGTAGTATAGTTTCAAGTCAGGAATTGAGATGCCTCCTGCCTTGCCTTTGTTGCCCAGAATTGCCTTTGCTATTCTAGATTTCTTGTGTTTCCAAATGAAATTTAGGAGTGTTTTTTCTAGACCTGTCAGGTATGTTTATGACATTTTGATTGGGATTGCATTAAATCTGTGAAACAGTTTTGGGAGTATGGCCATTTTAACAATGATGGTTCTTCCTAGCCAAGAGCAAGGAATATCCTTCCATGTTCTCTTCAATCTCCTTTTTTAGTGTAGCATGACTTTCAGCATATAGGTCTTTTACATTCTCAGTTAGGTTGACTCTTAAGTATTTCATTTTTTTTAGATGCCATTGTGAAGAGCAATATTTCCATAATTTCCCCCTCAGTGAGTTTTTGTTTTTGTTTTTGTACAGGAATGCTATTGATTTTTGAGCATTGACTTTGTGTCCAGCTACACTGCTGAATTTGTTTATTACCACTAGGAGTCTTTTAATGCAGCTTTTAAGGTCTTCTATATACAGTATCATGTCAACTGCAGATAGTGATAATTTAGCTTCTTTCCTATGTTTATTCCTTTTATTTCTTTCTCTCTTGTTTGATTGCCCTGGTTAGTATTTCCAGAACTATATTGAATAAGAGTGGTGATAGTGGACATCCTTGTCTTGTTCCTGATTTTAAAGTAAAAGCTTGCAGTTTTTGTCCATTTATTATAATGTTGGCTGTTGGTTTGTTTGGTCTTTATGAGAATGAGGTACACACCATGTATTCTGAGTTTCTGAAGAGTTTTTATCATGAACATGTGTTGGACTTTATCAAAAGCTTTTTCTGCATCAATTGAGATGATCACATGGTTTTAGGTTTTGGCTCTGTTAATGTGGTGTATTACATTTATTGATTTGTGTATATTAAACCACCCCAGCATTCCTGGGATGAATCCCACTTGGTTATGAATTATAATCTTCTTGATGATGTGCTGCATTCTATTTGCCAGTATTTTATTGAGAATCTCTGCATCAATGTTCATTAATGATATTGGCCTATAATTGTCCTTTACAGTTGAGTCGTTCTCTGGTTTTGATATCAGAGTAGTACTTGCCTGTAGGAATCATTAAGGGAGGATTGCTTTCTTTTCAATCTCATTGAATAGTTTAAAGAGTATGGAATAAAATCTTCTTTAAATTTCTTGTAGAATTGACCTGTGAATCGATCAGGTCCTGGGATTTTCTTTGTTGTAAATTTTGAATTATAATTTCAATTTCAATAGCTGATATTGGGTTATTTAAAATTGCTATGTCTTCTTGGTTGAGCTTTTGTAGTTCATATGTTTCTAGAAATCTGTCGATTTCCTCTCTGTTTTCCACTCTATGTGAGTAGAGATTTTCAAAGTAAGTGTTCGTGATCTTTTTTTTGGTCTTTTTCCTTTTTATCGGTACCAGGGATTGAACTCAGGACTGCCTGCTTACAAGGCAGGCGCTTATGCCGCTGAGCTAAATCCTCAGCCCCATGTTCATGATCTTTTTAATTTCCATGGAATCTATAGTAATTTCCCCCTTTTCAGTCCTTATTGTGTGAATTTGGGTTTTTTCTTTCTTTTTCTTCATAAGGTTAGCTAGAGATTTGTCAGTATTGTTTATTCTCTCAAAAAAACAGCTCTTTGATTCATTAATTCTTTGTAAATTTTTAGTTTCAATTGCATTGATTTCTGCTCTAATCTTTATAATTTCTTCTCTGCTATGAGCTTTGGGATTAACTTGCTGTTCTTTTTCTAGAAGCTTGAGGTGAAGCATTTGGTTGTTTATTCGTGGAAGAGCTGATTTCTTATGAGAACATATTTGTTTTCTTGAAAAATCTCTGTATTCCAGAACCCTTGATGGATATATGATATTTTTACAGGGTAAGGTACATGGCACAAGGTGGCTGAATTGTTTTATATGCTGAAGCTGTTGAATTTTATTATTGAGCTGTAATGTTGGCACAAATGCACGTCAGATTTGGTAGCACATCCTATGTGTGATGCTCTTACTCATAGTTGGTAATGGCCATGGTTGCCCAAAATGTACATTAATTGCACACATCATTGTGGTGGCCTCTAAAAGCTGCTTGCTATTAGGACTCTAAAAGAAGAATGATAAATGGTGCAGTGCAGATTCATTGCTATAATCTAAATGTCTTTAAAATAAAGTATTGAAATCCTAATGTCCTAGTTGATCATATGAACTGAGTAGGTCATGAAGGCAAACCCTTGTTTAACAGTTGGACCTCATTTTCCTCTTATATCATGTGAGGATCTAGCCCAAAGTTACCATCTAATTCAGAAAAATTAAACTTCACCTAAAATCAAATCTGCAGATGCCTGAGCCTTGATCTTTTCAGGCTCCAGAATTGTAGGAATATATTTCTGGTGTATACAACCATTCTGCTTATGGATTTTGTCATGCATACCAAATGGACACGCAGTTAGCAAAGATTGGCCCATGCAACTATGAAAAGTATTACCTTAAATTCTTTACTGGAAATGTGAAATACAGTTTTCTATATTTCTCTTAGAAGAGGTGAAGTTACCATACTGCTGATAGAGAATATGAATGTTTCCAAGAATAGTCATTATTTTCTTTAATTTGTTTAATTTAAATATCTGAGATATGCTTGGAATAACCTTTGTCATCTGATACTTTAAGGAGAGATTCTTGGAAAGTTTAATTTCTTCATGCATTGGAGATTACTCCCATCTCATCTATCACTCTGTTTTCATGTCCAAATTTGCTTTGCTCTGATTTATTTCCATCTTACAGGCATGGGTATTTTCACCATTTTTATTTTGCATTATACAATGTATTTTATATTCAAGTTTTCCCCCATATCTGATAGCTATTAGTTAACCATGGAAATTTTTGCCTTTCCTGCTTCTTACCTGATTTATCAAAATGGCCTCATAGATTGCGTCTGTTTCCAGTCTTTATATTCTATTACTATGTCTTGGGTAGTTACTTGAAAAATTCAAATTTGATTTTTAATCTCTTTACTTTAAGCTTCAATAGTAGGTCCTCAAATCTTGGATTTATGTTATACAATATTCTCTTGAAATTGGTCTACTCTGAGACCTAGTTTATCGTACTCCATACAAATATTTTTTTGTTTAGCTTGTTGAGCCCCTTGAAATCCCCTTAGACTGTTACTATGAGCATTTTCACACTGGGTTGCCTTCACCTGTGATGATTTCTTTGCACTTTCTCCTCTTCTTAAATTTAGTTAATAAAAGTAAATACACATCTGGGTATGTATTGTCAAAACAAAACCATACAGGATCTGAGAAGTCCTTGCAAAATCTGGACAAATTCTGAGAATGAAGACTTTGCCCAAAGTGATGGACAGGTTTTCCTGGTGCTGAGTCTCTATGAAAGACCTGTCCTCTGGTCCTGTCATGACTCAACATCTCAGTCTGCTCACTAGCTGGGGACAGCGTGGTGGATAAATGAGCAAGTGACTTACATCATGTTATGGTTAATGGTAGGTGAATGACATTTGAACAATAAACAGAATAATACACAGATGAATAAAGTGATTTCCAACTGTGAAAATTTCTCTGAAGTAAACAAAATAAAGTGCTGGGAATGTAAGTTGTGACAGTTGTCTTAGACTGAGTGAGCCAGAGGTATTTCTTAGGAGATGGCCTGATATTTGTATCTGCTATAGAGGACTCTAAATTGCTCTTCCCTTGGAAACTCTACCTTAGAAATGAGAGCTGCTAACACTTAGAGAGGGACAGAGTCAGGGATGGTGGAAGGATGTTTTCAACATCCATTAAGTGCTGAGTTAAAAGCTGAAATTTAAATGCTTCATCCGCAAGCCATATTTATATATCTTATAAAAATAGTCCTATCGAAGTATATAAAAGAAGCAGGCAAAGTTTGGGGCAGTAATACACAAATTAAAGAAGCCCTTGAGGAATTCAGTGTTGAAAGTCAAAGAATCAGGTTAGGAAAGCAGAAGGAGGGAAGAAAGAAAAAAAATGAGTATTGCTATTAAAATACTTCCCTCTCCGCTGAAAATATTGGAGGCAGACTACATTGTTTGCTATGGTTTGGTGGAAAGAAAGCATTTGACAATGATGATGTATTCTTTGACTCCCAAAGGCAAGAGTTAGAGTCGGAAGCCAGGGGAACCAGAGATGCATCTGACCGGGAGAGGATGAGCACATTTAACTAAGACACTTGCAGGTTTGGCTAAGAGACTTCCTTGGCAAACTTCAAGCTTTCATGTTTCAGTAGAGCCTCAAAATGTTGGGTAACTTCACACAGGTCAGATTGTAGCTGAGATCTCAGAAAATAGTTCAACAAAAAGAGTAAGACACCAATTCCTTGGGTAGAGTCAACAGGTTCTGTAGATTTAGAAACCTTTAGAAAACTACCACTATATACAAAACCTGGCTCATTGAAATTCATCTAACCTTCATTAACCTTTTTTGTTTAGTTGCTTTCCCATATTTTCCCGTATATTTCTCATATACTTTTCCAACATACTTAGAAATTTAAATAGTACAGAAAATCCTGCATGTTTTATTTAGAAAATTCATGATAAAGGACCAAATATAACAGCTAAGGCTGGCTCTCCAAGTAGCACATATGTTAGTTGTTGGCAGGGCCTGTGTCACTCGGTTCTTTATATGGCTCAATCTCTGCACAATGTTTATTGTTAGTTTTAAAGAAGAAATGGGGAGATATTTGTGTGGGAAGATTTCCACCTAAAAAAAATACATACAAAAACAAATGTCTACAACTCGAAGACAGGCTGTGTTAGTATTTAATTTGCTATGTCTCTACAAAATGCACAAAATAATGCTAAACAAAACAAACACAATGAAACAAAAACTACTCCAATGTGTTGAATGCCTAGATTAGGATTTTAATTTGCAAACGGTGGTAGCTGTCTTCAAATGAGTGATGGATTTTCTGACGGGAGTATTAACTAGATTTGTATCTATTTCTAGAGACGTAATCCAAAATACAGATTTACAAGGAAATGGGTTCAATTAAAAAGGAGAAAAGTGCCAAAATGTAATGTCTGTTTTGGTTGCAGTCTATTATGTGCCGAGTTCCCTGTGGCTCCTTTGTTAATTGTATCATTTTTCAGCAGATGTTTTTCAGATAGTAGAAATTTAATGAATTTTGGGTTTTTTTATTTAAAGAGAAAAAATGACAAAAAGGATAAAAACAATATAGAATTTCAGAAAAATAAACAGTAAGAAATCACCAGTCGATAAGTTACATACTGTCATCTTAGAAATAGTTGCTCGAGTTATAAAATTAAAGCATACAAAGTGATATTCAAACAATGACATTGCAAATCATTCTGCTCAACAATCTAACAAGAACTTAGTAATATGGTTATCAGTCCTACACACTTGTTTTTTATCTTAAAGAGGGTAATATTAAACAGAACAAAACAGTTTATAAGGAAACAATTTAAAGAAAGATTTCAAAGCAAGTCCACTGGAGATCTTCACTGTCTATCTTATTTTCTCTAGTTTTCTTCCAAATAGTTGTCCCCATCTTCACATACATTGAATATATACTAAGCATTATAGAACTAATCAGATCATTACAGGATGATAAAGGCTTTGTAGGTTTTCAAGACCTGATTTTGGGGAAGTCAATAGTGTCTACCACAATGTTTCTCAGTCTCTTTGTAGTAGCTCTCTTTATCTTTACATATGCTGAAATTGAAATTAAGAGATTAGACTAATATCACTCTGAACAGTGAATGATAGTATTGCTAGATTTCATATCATAACGCTACAGAATTAGCACTGGGTTTCTTAGTGTCTCTTCTTCTTCAGAGCATCCATGCATTATATCATTATATAATCTGTTCCCATAAATAGTTTAGAAATTCTTCCCATGTGTGAATCTCTACATGTATATCTAGCCATTCTGTATTACAGGGAAAAGCAGATCAAACCATGACAACAAAATAAATTCCTAGAAAAACATGAAATGAAAAATACATACATAGAACAACAATACTAGGTGATCTACAGTAGTTACAATGATTTCTGTTGTTATTTTCAATAGAATTGTCCACATCATCAGGCATAATATAATTGAACATAAAATTACATAGCTATTTTATTAAAAACACAACTTTGAAGATATTGTAGGACTTGAAAGCATTTTCAATAATCAAAACAAGAATGGATACCTTTTATATCTTGTCATCTTCAGAGTAGTTGTCTCCACTCCCAGACTTGATACTATCAAGGATACCATATTCGAATGAAATCAGTCAAGGCTAAACAGCAGTCTAACAAACCAGCTTCAAATAAGACCAGTCATAGTAAGACAATGTAAGTAATCCAGGGTTTCATTGCAATTTAATAGGAAATTAAGGATAGTTACTATGGTATAACTTGCTATTTTTGGGTTAGTTGTCTGGGCCCTCAAATCTAGCATGAGTAGACAGACGGGAATAAAATATAATCAAACTAAACATAGTGATAAGACTACTGTGACTTTTAAATCCTGATACACTATTAACAATGTCCTCTGCCTTCGTTTTTTAGACAATTCCTCCCTTTTCCCTTTCTCAGGGTGTTTTGTATATTTTGGGTCCCACTAGCTCTTTTAGTTTTTAGATTAGTTGGCCAACCTCTTACCTATCTGAGTGTTGCTAAACCTTTTTACCCCTGAGCTTGATCTTGAGCTGTACTCCTTTACTTACTAATGTCACAAGGTTGTCCTTCCTTCCAACTGTGTAGTTCTACACTGCCCAAAAGTGTCATAGCTTTCCGGTCTATCTGCAGCTGCTGGACAAGTTGTCCCTATTTCTCTCTGGCTTCCTGTCACAGATAGCATTATTTTCTCATCTTTGACTCTCAGTTTATTAACCCTCTTTCAGGTTGAGTGTATCTCCTATTCAGAGCATCTCGATGGATCCTTCCTCCTAATCTACTGTGCCTGTGTTTCTTTTTTTTTTTTTTTTTTTTGTTAGTGTATCAGGGATATCTATATTAAAGATTATAGCTTACTGTCTCTGCCTCATTTCTGCTATTTTATTCTTCTGTAATTATTTGTCCACTTTACTCCTTCATTCCACTATTTGCCCCATTCACTGAGGCCTCTCTATCACTGTTGCTGGAATACTGGTATTTTTTTCCTCTCTCTCTCTCTGAAATGTCCTTCAGTATTTTTTGTAGCGTTGGGTTGGTGGCCATGAACTCCCACAGTTCTTCCTTGTCTTGGAAATATCTTGTTTCTCCATTAATTTTGAGAGAGAATTTTTCCAGTCACATCAATCTTGGTTGGAGGTTATTTTCTTTCGGGGCTTGGACTATTTCCCTCCAGGCTCTTCTCAATTTGAGAGTTTGTATTGGTAAGTCTGTCGTTGTTTTGATAATTTTTCCATCGTAGGTAATCTGCTTCTTTTCTCTGGATGCTTTTAATATTCTGTTTTTTGTGGTGGATTTCTGGAATCTTGATTATTATATGTCTGGGTGTAGATTTGTTTTGGTTGTAGGTCCTGTACTGGAGTCCTGTATGCCTCTTTTATCTGGATATCATTTCTTTTTCCTATGCTTGGGAAGTTTTCCTTAAATATATTTATGAATATTCTTTGTAGTTCATTTGTGGTTACTCCTGCTTCTTTGCTCATATTTTTTTTGCCTTTTTCTTTTTTATCGGTACTGGGGATCGAACTCATGATCACACACTTGCAAGGCAGACACTTATGCCACTGAGCTAAATTCCCAGCCCCCACACTTTTTATTCTTAAGTTATAAATCCTCTTGTCATGTTCTAGCCTTTGTATTGTTTCTTCCTGGTTCCTTGTTATTTTTCAGAGATCTTTTCTTTCATGATCACACACAATAAATCTCTCTTCAAGTCTCAAAAGGCTAATTTTAGTTTCTGTCAAGGCATTTTGCCAGCTTTCAATGGGGTTTTTGGCTTCCTGGTAATGTCTTTGGATCTGTTTCATGTATTCTAGATTTTGTTTATATTCTTCATGAAAGGTTTCTCATCCTTTTCTGAGTTCCTCCATTCTTCCATCTGTGTCCTCTTGGGAGGGGCTTATCATTTCTTTAATCTTTTTATATCTTGCCTCACTTGGATCAGAAGTACAGTTTTAAATTCATCTATGAGGTCATGAAGGCATTTCTTTATGTCCACTGGTGCTGTGTCTAATATTGCATGATTACTGCACTGTTTCTCTTCTGTATTTATGTCTCTGGGCTTATTTTTTCCAGGCTCAGTGGCTGGAGGTTATTTTTTTTTTTTTTATTTCTATCTCTTGTCATGTTTCTGGTTTCTTTCAGACAGGTTGTACTCGGGGTCTCTGGCCTTCTCTTTATTACTTAGGGTCTTTCTGAAGCATGCTGACTGGGGTTTTGCTGCCCTCCCCAAATTGTTGTTATATGAAGTATTTTAAACTCCCTCCCAGGGGCTCTGGATGATGAGGGGACACTCATCCCAGGCTGCCCAATCCAGATTTCAGGGCACAGGCAGGCAGACCCAATTCCCTGAAGTTGGTCGATCATGGCAGGAAAGTTCTGGTTCTGTATTTTTGATTATTGTCTGAAGAGGTGTTTTCAGAAGCAGCTTCTCTAGGTTCCTTTCATGGCAGTGGCTCCATGGGGCTCCAGTCCCGTGGGCCTGGTGGCGGCAAAGACACACTCACCTGCCCAGGGATCTTGAGGGCACTCTGGTGGCAGGAGCCTGCTCAGTGCCGGTGCCATGAGTTGGGGTCCTCGCACGAGTGGCGAGTGTGAATGTGGTGATGCATCCCAGCAGGTCTGGTTCCCTCCCCATGGTGCTGCAACATGCCCTCTGACTTGTGCCCTCTTGAATGTGGCCCAGATCCAGGGAGGCAGCAGAAGTGGTGACAGGGTAGGGGCAGCCAGTGGGTGCCAAGTCTCTTCATTCCCCCAGCCAACAGCGGACCCCTGGGGACAGAGTGGAGGTGGTGGCTGGAGGCAGTGGCGCAGGGATGGCCTGTTTTGCTGGCAGCCCAGAGACACTCAGGGCTGCACGGTGGTTCAGGTGGCCAGGAGTGTGTGTTTCATTCATTTTTTCACCTTAGTTTCTTCTTGGGACGAGAGAATTCCTCTCCTTCTGTTTGGGGCTCCCCATGTTGTATTATGTTGAGTTCTAAGTTGACTATCAATTTAATAATTGAAGTTAATGCACAAATAAATAATTAACAGAACTTTTTAACTTGAATTAGACACCTCTCCATTACTGAACGTGCTCTGACATTGTCCAGCTAAGCATACTTTGTAAGCGCTTATGGTGGAGACTTGAAAATCCTGGAGAGGAGTGTTGATTCTAAAATAATATTCTAGACATGAAACCCTGAGAGGAATACTCTAGCATTCATTTAAATTGTTTATGATTGAAACATGAATTTTAAGTATATGTACTGCTTTCATCACACACACAAAATAGCTATCCAGGAAAATGTTCTGTCTCTAATTTTGAAGAATTTAAAAGTAGGAACTATGATCTCCTTGTCCAGAGGGAGTTTAAATAAAGTTTTTTTTTTTTGCTTTTTGATTTCCTGTCTTGGACTGCAGGGAAGAAATTTTTATATGACTTTTTGTTTTTTGAAGTGATGGAGATTAAACCAAGGGCCTTGTGCATGTTAGGCAAGCACCCTCCCACTGAGTTACATTCCACGCCCAGTTATATAGATGTTAAAAATGCTTTAAAATCTTTTAAATTTTAAAGAACACATGATTAGTGCATGCATATACCCATAAAGTATAATGTGTCCTTTTGCTGGATTCTCACCTTACAATAGTAAGGTGGACTTCAGAAGCTCTGTTTACCCAGCTGATGTTAGAAGTACGTGGCTTGCTTCTCAGAGGGCAGTGCAGTTCTGTTCCACTTCTAGATAAATGGATGTACCTTGAGACCATGCTCCTAAATGAAATAATCAGACATGCATGTTTACAGATCACATTGTTTATCTGATGTGAAACTCGAAGGGCAAATAAGGGTCAAAATGTATAATAAATATTGGGAAATAGGAAGAAAATCTTCAAATAGGGAGGGGAACAAAGTAACAGGGATGGGAAGAAAGGAAGGTAAAAAGAAAAAGAGAATAGAAGAAAAGATGGAAACAAAACCTTTGTAAATAAGGAGGAGAGAGGGGCTGGAGGGGAGAGGATTGGGAACAAAAGACTCAATATAGATCATATACAGATACAAATTTCCTATGAGGAATGTGATTATAAAACATATCTAAAATGTACCAATGAAATCAATTAAAAGTAAACATAAACTTAAAAAACAATAAAGTTATTTTGTAGTAAACATTTATTAGAAAATAAAATAAAATATGGAATAAAAATATTGTTTTTGTCCCTATGTGTTGGGTTATTATGGTGCTTTTGCTGGTAATCAGCCCAGACCATAAACACTGGGATTCTCTTGAGAAACCCAGGTATTCCTTACATTTCATTCTTGGGAGCCTGAAAGCTATCTGTGGCTTCTGTGTGTGTGCATGCATGTGTGTGTATGTGTGCATGTGTGCATGTGTGCGTGTGTGCGTGTGTATGTGTGCGTGTGCGTGTGTGTGTGTGTGTGCGCGCTGCATCTTGAGAGCAGGGCAGAGTGAGCAGGATGGTGGCAGTGTCTCTGATCTTTACTGGAGCCTTCTTTGTGAGAACCAAAACACATTAACTGGAAATTCCTTTTCTGATAGAAATATTTTACTGTTAAAAGATTGTTTCCATGTAGTGCCATAGCATTGCTTATTTCCTTAGAAAAACTCTTCTGCTCTTAAAATAGCACTGGCCAATGTTGTAAAGTCAGCCTGGAACAATGGTGTGCACTCCCATGTCTACCTGCCCACTTCTTCTTCTGTTCCTGAGATGACAGGCAGAAAGGCACATTCACCCTTAGTTTAAAAATGTTTTGGCTATTGGAACAACTAGAGTAACAAACTGCAGAAAGAGGGAGTGCAGAATATTAAACTATGGTGAAAGAAAGAGAAATATGCAAAGCAGTCTGCAAGTGAAGTTTTGGAACATGCCCCAGAGAATCTTCACAACTAAATTTTAGATGATCCTCCCAAAGGGAAAAAGGAAGGGTAAAGAAATAACAATAGCTGATGTATATGTAATGTCATTCAATGCTTACCCTTTTGAAGGCTTGCTAGTAAATCATATTATTATGATTTGACAGGAGGAAAAACTGAGGCATAACATGATCAAATGACCTACATGAAATCACAGATAAATTACACTCCAGGGTCAGAGCTGTGGCTTCTGCCATCTTTTGTTTATGGAAACTTTCATAGTTTCTGAGAAAACTAAATTTCCTCAGAACATGTATATGCTTGTAACTAAGGTGTAGTGGGAGTGAGGAAGGGCTAATGGCATTTGAAAACTTTTTCTGGATGACTTCAGGTGGTGACTAGACCTTTCTGTACCCTTTAAATCCATCCATAGATGCCAACAGGGACCCCTCCTCACCCGAGGGACATTTGCTAGTTTCCTGAAGACAGGCTTCAGGTTCTGAAGTTCACTAGTTTTCTAGAACTACAAGTATGTTATAAAAAGGGTTAGCCAGCAAGAATATTAAGTGTTATGGTTTTTCAAAACCACAGGCAATATAAATTGCAAATTGTATGAATAGTCTTGCTCTTGTACAGAATCAATTACAGGATGGGGGTAAAAATTTTGATGAAATGAATGTTTATGTTTCTTCAAAATATATACTGTGTGGAAACATAACTCCCAATGGGGCAGTATTAGAAGGTAGGCACTTCAGGGGGATAATAGGTCATGAGGTTGGAACTCATTAAATGTGATGAGCACTTTACAATGGACTGAAGAAACCAGAGCTTGTTCCCTCTCCCATATGAAATCACAGCTAGAAGCAGCCATCTATGAGCCAGAATGAGCCCTCTCTAGACACTGAACCCACCAGCATCTGATTCTTGAACTTCCCAGTTTCCAAATTCATAGCATTCTGTTATAGCAGTCCAGATGGACTAAGAGGGAAATACACAAATTCCATGAAGTGGATATCATGGGGCAAGGGCTCTTGGTTGGGTGTTAATGGGCCAAAACAGGGTTTTGATAAACTTTCACCAGCCTGTAGTAGAATTTAAAAAAAAAGCACAGTATCCATCCAGATAATATTGAAGCCCACCTTCCACATACTGGCCAGGAGAACAAGTTCTGTGCTGGATGCTGGGGTCCACAGCCTGGTTACCCCATGGGGTTATATTGGAGAACTGCACCTGACCTCTTTGAATTTCAATTTCCCGATGTGTCAAATAGGAACAAAAATATCACAAAGATTTGGTGCTTATTGAATGAGTTAATAGATGTAAAAAATTACAAGAGTAAGTTCTCAGCAAATGTTAGCCAATAGTAAGAGGGTAGACAAAAGAAGCATATACAGCATAACATGGCAAAATACTTTGAAACTTTAGGTCAGTTTTGTAAATTATCATTACTTCTATTATTAACATTATATTCATTATACAGTTAAGAATATCCAAATATGTATTATGTGAATGGGAAGAAATAGAGAATGAAATAGAGGAGAAAATAAGTGAGCAGAGGGAAGGAGAAAATTATCCGTTCAGTTGTTTTCCAACAAATGTCTTCCTTCTTAGTCTAGAAGGGAGAGGACATGGTGCCATAGGAGCTAAGGACACGGCTTCTGCCCATTCCACCCATGAGCATCACTAGTGAATATGGCTTGTTTCTTCTTCCTTGGGCATGCTGCACACAGGATTTGAACAGTGAGGAACAGACCCTCATCTCTGTAAGCATATCCTTTTTCTAAGCATACAATTTCAGTATCCAACACTCCTTGCCTCAACAGTAAATTACTGAAGGCTAATTTTCTTTGGCCTTTTAGTGTCAGGGTACCTCCACCCACTGGATTAGAAGATGTTTATCTTATTTAAGAGAGAAAAGAGCTTTATCTAGTACAAAAATATTTTGGTAGTAAAAAAGACAGAACTTCCAGTGTACATTAAAGTTCTCTGCCTATGAATAAGAATTATGAATGGTTTTTCTCCTTGAAGAGCAAATCTTTTTTTATCAGGAAGAACAAAGTATATAAATGCTTTAACACACTCACTGATGACAAGAGGAAACCCTTCCAACCTGGAAAACACAAACAACAAATTAAGAACCCTGGAGTTGAGAGCTTTTCCTCTGAGACTGCAACCTGCTGCAAGTGTGGGGAGCTCATCTAGGGGCCCTTTCAAAATTACATTGTGTGCCCCCTGTATTTATGACATTGTATTGTCACAAAAATTGTATTTCTCAGGAAGAAAAGGAAGAACAGACAGGAAGGAAGCAAGCAACGAATAAAGAAGAGAAGGAAGGAAAGGAAAGGAAAGAGAAAGGAGAAGAAAATCCATAACTGAGCTCCAGATAGACAACATCTTGAATAAAATATTGACATGAATTTCAGGGCATGGTAAATTAACTGATATCTCTATTCATTTATTAAACAGACTTTGCCAGAAGGAATATATTTTGGAATGTCAATTATGTTTTTCTACAGAGTAAAAGCTCCTATCACCAGCACATGAATGTCCAAGCAGTTTTTGGCATGTGCTAGTTTTTAGAACATGAAAAGGTACTGACAGAAAAGGAGAAAATTTGTATAGTATTAAATATTTGCATTATACAGACTCTCCCAAAAGTGAACAGGTAGGGCACACAGTAATGCCACTCTGGATATTGGGATCCCCAGGGAAAGTCTGTTCCTGAAACATGTTCAAGGTTATTTGAACTAGAGTCACATCTTTCATGGGGTTGAATAGTGCTTCCCGCCATGGATATAACATGGCTTAAGAAATTCTGGCAAAATTGCGGCTTTTTACATTAGACACTTAAAATAATGTTGGCGAAGTCTTCATCCAATGATGCTTAAATTCCACATACCTTACTCAGAACATGCCCTCTGCCTGGCACAGAGAGATGTGTGTTTGCTAATGGGAGAATGGATTTCTTCTCAGTTCCCTCCCTCAGGATTTAATGGGTTGTTACAAATCAAACTTTGCAGTGATAGGAAAGCTTTCTCTAATCACATCAACTAATTACAGGGGTGAGGGAATCAATTGCTAAGCATCACTAGCGCTGCTTGTAAATCACAAATCCTTTAAATGGGGTTTAAAATCCCTGAAAAAATAGAGAGAATGATGAGCATTGAAATGAGTGGCCCTGTTGGCAGAAGCTCAGCAAGGCATGATTTAGGAAGCCTCTGTCCATCTTTTGATCCAGGCTGGTGCTCCCTGTCCAGACCCTTGTGGGTGTGCAGCAAAGGGACATCAGAGTGACCCACAGAATACAGACTGCTAGTATTTCTGTCATTATCACCCCCCCCCAATTCATACAGGCATACTTTTGGGTACCTTGGGCTAACAAGGAGTTTAGTATTTGAACCCACTTGGTTTGACTCCAGGGCCATTCAGTTTGTGTCTCCTCTATGTCACCTTCAGTAGGAAGCAAGAGGTCTGATCACTTGTGTGAAAATCAACAGAGACACAGATTTGGGAACAGAATCTAATGCAAGACTTTCTTGAAGTTTTAAATTTGTGAATTCAGAGAGTGATTAAAATAGATGCTATCTAGACAAACACTACCTTGAAAATGCATACTCTTTTTTTTTTTCCTTTAAAAATACCATCTAGGACTTTAATTTAAACTGACCTAGTTTCTCGACAGTTTTTGACTAAAAAGAACGTATTTTTGCATAAAGTTTATTCTGTACTTTGAAGGTTGACTTGTAATTAACATTTCTAAGTCAGTCTTTGAATATTTCTTAGATTATATACATGTTTTCTAACAGCTCATGAATAGCATTCTCAACATGAATTTATAAATGCTAATTGAATGTTTCCAATTATTGGTTATCTGTCTCTAAAAAGAGATCTTGGCAACTGTGTATCTTGTGGATGCCTTAGGCGGCATTTTTAAAGGTTAGACGTGTCTATAAACTTAATTTTCTAATACATTTTCTCTTGCAACTTGTTGCTTTTTTTCGTGTTTGATGTCCATTTAATTTGGTTGAAAAATATCATTTATCTGTTTCTGCTACTTCTTATGGAAAAGCATTCTGGTCCCTTTGGTGTACATCCTAGAATCACTTTCTTTGGTTTATGCTCAAATAGATAAAGGATTTTAAATTTCACAAAGCAAAATCTTTACTGTTTCCTCTCTTGATTTCATACTTAATTTATTTTGCATTACCTTATTTTTGCAATTCTTATGTGATTTAAAGACAACTTTCTTTTCCTGGGATGTTAAAGTAGAAAGCACAGTTTATAGGCAAGAAATAAATAAAATATTAATTCTCTGGGAAAAGAATACTATATTTAGGATATGGAAGAGATACATACATATTTAGTCTTACTCAGACCTAGTAAAACATCTTTTTTTCTCCATGCCTTTTCTTGCCATACTGTGTTCAGCTTACAAAACAGTAGCTGTTTCTTGGAAGGTACTTTCAGATTGTCGGTTGCACCAAAAATCTCTACAGGTAAACACAGAGAAGATAGGAAGCAAGGAGATTTCTAGACTAAGGAACACTTCCCACAGTTCCTTTTTTCTGCCCTTAGTCTTTCAGAGGGCTTGTTTCTTTCACTTTTTCCTTCTGTCTTCTCTTCTAGGAAGACAGGCCATTGACCATTCACCAATTAAGCTGGATGCACCAGTTCTGTACCCCTAGTATTTTGGAGTTCTTTTTTTTTTTCTTATCAGAGTTTTATCATACTACTGATGCCTATTGCCAGCTGGAAGCTCTATCTGGCAAGCTCTTTATAGCAGATACTGTTACTATAAATTAAGTACATTCAAATGAATGTGAACTTTTAATGTGTAAATTTTACAGACAACCAAAACACAATGACTTTATCTGTGGGCAATATTTTTTGGCACAGTTAGTTATTTTAAGGCAAAATGAAGCCAAATGACCAGACATCACCTTAAATTCTCATTTGCTTCCTCTCAGATATCCAAAGGTTTAAGATAATTTTGCTAAATCTAATTATTCTTTTTGTCCTATGTATTTTATAGCTTTGGATAAATCCAGACTTGCCTTTAAGATGTAGAGAATTTACTATCTCTAGAGGAGAGATTTATTTCATGTAATCTGACACAGTTGGAAAAGAATCAAGAATTCCTTAGCCATGACTGGTCTGTATAGAGAGCCTGGACCCTGAGACAGGCAAAGGTTGATCGTTCTCCCGTTAAACACTGGTGAGAGCTCACCTTGTGACTTACATACCTGAGTCAACATGATTCTGTTTTCAAGCATCTGGAAGCTGACTTTGCCCTTCACCACATATTCCACAAGGTTAATAATACTTAGGGAATTCTTGTGAAGTAGTCACAGGTTTTTTAAATTCTTGAGAATCCTCAGAACTGTGCTACATTTGTTATCACAAAGGTCCAGGGCCAAGCCTGGGACTGTTTCTCTTACCTTGCCATGCACATCATTGAAGGGACTCCGCAAACATGACTGACACACACTGAAGTCACGCAATGAACACGTGTAGAATGAATAGGTGGTGACACCATTTAGAATGACTTGAGAGCCCCAGGCAGCTGAAAATGTAAAAAAAAAAAAAAAAAAGACTTTACTAAAAATGTAGATGTATCCTTTTATTTTATAAAGGGAAAAATATTTATTGAGCATTGACTCTCAGAAGTGGTGCTGAAACATATGGACAATATCATTTAATTTTTATAGCAACTCTCCAAGATTTCTCTTATTCTTGTTTTACAGCTTAAGGAATGGAAACGTTAAAAATCTATCCACCTTAACCAAAAAAATTACCCCAACACACACACACACACACACACACACACACACACATACACACCATCAGTAACTAGGTAGGGTTAAGTTCTAGCTTCTTCTCACTCTGGTGTTGCTGGCTATTTTGAAAAACTGGCTTCTGGATGTCCACATGTGTCACATGCTCCACCCTCTTTTTATTGTCCATCTCCTATCCGGCTTTCTTCAAGATTTAGATTTACAACACATGCCACAACCTCTCTGCCTCTGTATTTTCTAAGGGTGGACATGGTGTTCAGAGTTTATCTCTACTCACTACTGGAAAACTGAGGAAAACTTCCTCCATTCTTTCTGAAAAATGATTGTCCTTCGCTAGGAGGGTATGCCACTCTCCACTTCACACATGCAACAGTGAAGACACCAAGGCTATTGGCTTTATGAGCTCCTAGAACTGATGACAATATACCCAAGCAGCTTTGCAGCTGTCTCAGTAAATGCAGACGTCCTTCAAACTGCAGCAGAAGAGGACTGACAGCTGGGCTCTCGTGGTCTTTTGGACTCTGTTTTTCATACAGTTTACAGGTTTTTATTTACTGAAACGTTCCAATGATTGTCTTATATCCTTTGTCAGTAACTTAGGAAGGCATAATCTCATTTGTTATAAAGACAGTCTGGTCAGACTGATTTAGTTTTTGTCATTCCTTTCTAACCAACATTTGTTAATAATCAACACACTCAGAAACAAGATGAATAGGCTTCAAATTTGGCTCAACTAATGTAGCTCAACCTAATTCTCATACCAAAACAAATTCTCTGAAAAAAATACTATTGATAATGCATTAAAAAAGCTTTGTCTGTCCATGTGTAGAATGTTTGTGTGTGTGTGGTGCTCTGAGTACACCACCACCAAAGGCTGTGGTAGTAGGTGTGTGATATGGTTTAGTCTAAAGTAAAAAAATGAAAGAAAGTTGTAATTTTTCCCTTGAAAACTAATAATTTGGTAACTTTCAGAATGCTACATTCTCTGTCTCTGTCTCTGTCTGTCTCTCTCTTTCTCTCTCTGTCTTTCTCTTTCTTCTTTTGTTGAGACAAGGTCTTGCTATGTAGTGCAGGCCAGCATGGAACTCATTATGTTGCCCAGGCTGGTCTTGAACTCTTTGTGATCCTCTTGCCTCAATCTCCCACATGCCGGAATTGTATGTGTGTGCCACATTTGGCTTTATATAACTACTCTTGATTTATTTGGTAAACTAGGTATAAAAATATCTACAAAATGGGGCTTCATGCATTACTATTTTATTAAGAAACATAAAGCTCTTGAATATTATCTTCTAGTTGGTTTCACATAGATGTGAGTTTGCTTCCTTCATCGAAGCAGCACTTCTTTTCCCTCCCATATGCATGCAGTTATCTAAGAAAAATTCAGTGTTGAGAGCTGGTGACTTGAAGAGGACCACAAAACCCCTTAGACTAACCCCAGACCTAGGCCCTCACCATGGTTTGATTTCAGCTGCTTCTGAGGAGTAGGGTTCTACTGTTCAGAAAGCCATACTCTTATTTAAATTTTTTTATTTAAAAAATATATATAAAAAGGCAGATTAAGATGAAAGAGGACATAACAAAACACAGGTCAGAACAGAACAATTTAAGCAACATAGTGTTTCACCACAGGATAACCCGAAATAACAGTAATTACCGTAGTGTCTCTTTCCTTGAAATATTTGAGTATGCCTTCATATATTGTCAAACATAACAAGACAGTGTAAAACCATTCAAGAGGGTAAAAGTATTACAGGATATTTAGAACCAACTAACAGAATATGAACAATGGTTTCTACATTATCTCCTTGATTATAAAAATTTTGTTTATACTATCACATAGAATAAAATCCAATAAGATACAACATGGTAAAACTGATGGAGACAGAAGAACAAAAGCTTGATGGGGATTCAAAACAAGCTGACATTAAATCAGCACTGGCTATTAAAATGTCTTGTTTTCTTCAAAATAACTGTTCATACCCTCACAGACAATAAAATCAAACACCCCAGAATAAAACCATTCCAATTAATGAATGAAAACATTATAAGCCTTCAAAACAATATAATGGGGATTCATGATTACCACGTACTTTTATGTATTCTTCCATTTCTTCCATTAGAGAAACCAATATTTATATAGATGAGTTTGATTTATTTCCTGATGAGTATGGTCTCAAGCTTCACCTACTTATTTATAAATATCTCATTGTGATCATTCTTTATAGCTGAGTGGTTCTCCATTGTATAAAAATACCACAACATTTTACCCATTCCTCAGTTGATGGACACTTAGATTGTTTCCAAGATCTGGCTATTATAAATTGTGCTACTATAAACTTGAGTGCATATATATCACTGTGGTATGACGTTTTCAGTTCTTCTGGGAATATGCCTACAAGTGGAATAGCTGGAACAAATGGTATTTCCAATTCCAGCTTTTGGTGAAATTTCCAAACTAACCTCCACAATGGTTGCACCAGTTGACACTCCCACCAACAGTGAAGGAGAGTTCCTTCTTCCCCACAGCCTCTCCAGCATTTGTTGTTGGTGCTTTTCTTGATCCTGCCCATTGTTTCAGGAGTGAGATGGAATCTCAGTGTGATTTTAATTTGCAGTTCTCTAATGAGTAATGATGATGGACATTTTTTCATGTATTTATTTGCCATTTGTATTTCTTCCTCTGAGAATTGTGTATTCATCGCAGATGCTCATTTTTGGATTGGATCTTTGAATTTTGGGGGTCTGTATTTTTTTTAAATTCTTTATATGTTTTAGGCAGAATTCCTTTGTCTGAGGGACAGTTCACTAAGATTTTTTTCCCAGTTTGTGGGTTTTTGTTTCACTATGCTGGAGTTTTCTTTTGACATGCAAAAACTTTTTAATAAGAAGTGATCAAGTTATTGATTCTGGAAGGTATTTCCTGTGCAGTTTGATTCTTGTTCATGAATTCTCTACCTACCTCTATGTCTTCAAGATCTTTACCCAATTTGTCTTCCAATAAATTTAATGTTTCTGTTTTAATATTCAGATCTTTGATCCATTTCGATTTTAATTTAGTACATGGTGATAGGCATGGGTCTAGTTTTAGTTTTTGGCATATGAACAGCAAGTTCTTCCAACACCATTTATTAAAGAGACTATCGTTCTTCCAGTGAACATGTTTGCCCTCTTTATCAAAGATAAGGTGGTTGAATGTGCTTGTAGTTGTGGTTGTATTTTCTAATCCATTCAGTTGATCTTCAGCTCTGTTTTGATTCCATTACCATGTTGACATTACTGCAGTTGCTCTGTAGTATAACTTCAAGTCAGGGATTGTAATGCCTCCTGCCTTGCCTTTACTGCTTAGAATTGCCTTTGCTATTCTAGGTCTCTTCTGTTTCCAGATGAATTTTAGAAATGATTTCTCTAGATCTATAAGATATGTTGATGATATTTTTATTGAGATTGCATTGAATCTGTATAACAGTTTTGGGAGAATGGCCATTCTCACAATATTTATTCTTCCTATCCATGAGCAAGCGATGTCTTTCCATTTTCTGAGATCCTCTTCAATTTCTTTTTACAGTGTATTATAATTTTTTATATATAGATCTTTCACTTCTTTCATGAGAATAATTCCTAAATATTTCATTTTTTTAGTTGTTAGTGTGAAGGGTGTGGCTTCTCTTATTTCTTTTTTTTTATTTAAAAGGAAAAAGAGAAAAAAAACAGAACAAAGCAAAACAGTGTAAGGGTACAAGTAATACAGAACTACAAAAGAAAAAAAAAAACAGTAAGATATCACCAATTAATAGATTACACACTATCATCTTTGAAACAGTGATTCAGGTCACAGGATCAAAGCATACAAAAGCTTCTCTTATTTCTCTGTCAGTGATTTTGTTGTTAATGTATATAAATGCTATTGATTTTTGTGTATTGATTTTGTATCCAGCTACATTGCTGAATTTATTTATTATATCTAGGAATCTTTCAATGGAATTTTGGGGGTTTTCTACATAGAGTATCATGTCATCCGCAAATAATGATAATTTAGCTTCTTCTCTTTCTACCTTTACCATTTTTATTTATCTGGATAGTATTTCCAGTTACTATATTAAATAGGAGTGGTGATAAGGGATATCCTTGTCTTGTGCCTGATTTTAAGGTAAAGGCCTTCAATTTTTGGCCATTTAGTATGATACTGGCTGTTGGTTTGTCATAGATGGCCTTTATTATATTGAGGAAAAGGCCATATATTCCAATTTTCTGTAAGGTTCTTATCATAAATGAATGTTGGACCTCATCAAAAGCTTTTTCTGCATCTATAGAGATGATCATGTGATTCTTACTTTTGGCTTTATTGATATGGTGGATTACATTTATTGATTTACATATGTTGATCCATTCCTGCATGGCTTGGATGAATCCCACTTGGTCATGGTGTATAATCTTGATGATTTGCTGTATTCTATTTGCCAATATTTTATTGAGGAATTTTACATCTTTGTTCATTAGGGAGATTGGCCTATAGTTCTCTTTTTTAGTTGGGTCTTTCTCAGGTTTTGGTACTAGAGTAATATTTGCTTTCAGGAATGACTTACTTAGGAAGGATTGTTTCCCTTTCAATTTCATTGAAGAGTTTGAAGAGTGTCGGCATTAAGTCTTCTTTGTACTTCTTTTAGAATTCTGCAGTGAATCATCTGGGCCTGGGATCTTCTTTGTAGGTAAGTATTTCATTACATTTTCAATTTCATTAATAGAAATTGGGTTATTCAGCAGTTTTATATCTTCTTAACCTAGCTTTGGTACTTCATATTTTTCTTTGAACCTGTCTATTTTTTCTGTGTTATAAAACCTATGAGAGTAAAGGTTTTTAAAATAAGTGATGATGTATTTCTACAGAGTCTGTAGTGATTTAACCTTTTTCATCCTTATTGCATGAATTTGAGCTTTTTCTTCCCCTTTTTTTAAATAAGGTTGGCTAGGGCTTATCAATTTTATTTATTCTGTCAAAGAACCAATTCTTTGATTCATTGATTCTTTGGATTGTTTTCTTCATCTCTATTGCATTAATTTCTGCTCTGATTTTTATAATTTCCTCGCTTCTTTTGGCTTTGGGCTTGACTTGCTCTTCCTTTTCTAGTTGTTTGAGGTATAACATCAGGTTATTTATTTGTATTCGTTCTGTTTTCCTGATGTGGGAATTCAGTGCAATAAATTTTCCTCTGAGGACAGCTTTCATTGCATCCCACAGATTACAGTAAATTGTAATTGTATTTTCATTTGCTTGTAGGTATTGCTTACTTTCTTCTTTAATTTCCCCTGTGACTCACTGATTACTCAAGAGTGTGTTATTCAGTTTACATGTTTTTGTGGAATCTTTACAGTATCTTTTATCATTAATTTCTAATTTCATGGCACTATGACCTGATAACATGCATGGTATAATTTCAATTCTTCTGCATTTATTTAAGTATGTTCTGTGGGATAATTTATAGTCTATTTTAGAGAATGTTCCATGTATGGCTGAGAAGAATGTGTATTCTGATGTTGTTGGATGGAACACTCTGTATATGTCTATCAAGTCCATTTGTTCACAGGTGTGATTCAGTTCTGCTATTTCTTTGCTAATTTTCTGTCTGGTTGATTTGTCCCTTGCTGTCAATAGTGTGTTAAGGTCTCCTGTTATAATTGTGTTACTGCTAATTTGGTTTTTAATTTCTGTTAATACTTGCTTTATATAACTGGGTGCTCTGGAAGTAGGTGCATATATGTTTAATATTGTTATTTCTTCCTCTTGAAGTTTTCCCCTAACCAGTATGTAATGACCTTACTTATCTCTTCTGATCATTATTGCTTTAAAGTTCACATTGTCTGCAAATAGAATAGTTACCCCTGTTTTTTGTTCCTGTTGCATGTAGTATTGTTTTCCATCCTTTGACTTTCAGTCTGTGAGTATCCTTTTGGGTTAGATGGGTTTCTTGTAGACAGCATAAGGTTGGATGCTGTTTCTTGATCCATTCTGCCAGTCTATTTCTTTTAATTGGTGCATTGAGACCATTTACATTAATGGTTGTAACTGTTATATGTTGATTTATTGTTGACATGTCATCTTTCTGCTGTTGAATCTTTATCTTTCCATTCTGTTTAATTGTCTGCTTTGCTTAGTGGTTTTTTCCTAAGTGTATCTTATTTGTCTTTCAAGTATTCTTTGCAGGGTTGGCTTGGTGATCATGAAGTTCTTCAGCTGTTCTTTGTCATGAAAGTATCTTATTTATCCATCAATTTTGAAGGACAGTTTTTCAGGGTACATCAGTCTAGGTTGGAAATCATATTCCTTTAGGATCTGAAATACTTTACTCCATGATCTTCTTGACTTTATTGTTTGTGCTGAGAAGTCTGCTGTGATTCTGATAGGTTTTCCTTTATGGGGGTTCGGTCTTTTCTCTCTGACAGCTTTTAATATTCTATTCTTATATTGGATTTCTGGGATGGTGCTTATTATATGTCTGGGTGTACTTTTATTTTGGTTATGGCTATTTGGAGTTCTATATGCTTCACTGATCCTGATTTCAGTTTCCATTCTCACGTTTGGTAAATTTTCAGCTATTAATTCTCTAAATATGTTCTTGAAATCCTTAAGGTTCATCCTTCTTTTTCATTTATCCCTATCAATCATATGTTGTTTTTCTTTGCATCATCTTGCTGCTGTTGAATTGTTATTTCCTGATTCCTTATTATTTTTTTAAAAAATCTTTCCTTTGCTGTTCACTAGCTGCAATCTTGTATTCAAGGTCTGAAATTCTATCTCACTTTCACTGAGGCAGGTTTTACAACTTTCAATGGAATTTTGATTTCCTGTATATCTCTTTGCATCTGCTTTATGTATTCTGTTTGTTTCTTATATTGTTCATCCAGAGATTCTACCTTTTTGTTTAGTTTCTCCAATTTTTTAACTGTGTCTTCTTTAGATATGTTCAGCATTTCTTTCATTTCTTTTCTCATTTCTTATTTTACTTAGGAGATTATTTCTGTTTGAATTCCTTCAAAGCTTCCCGGAGTTCCTTCTTTATTTCAGTTGCTATTATGTCAGGTATTTCAGGTGTATGGCATATATTTTCTTCTGTGTACATAACTCCTAGGGTTTCTTAGGATGGCCTAGAGGTTTGAGATTGTATTTTGGTCTTTTGTTTTGTCATTTTCCTATATTTCTATGTTTCAAGTGTTATTCCAAGTTTTCCCTAGGGCCTTTTGTAAATCCTCTTCTATGCCCTCAGCTCTTGGGACTCTGACCACCCAGTTCCCTGGATTGAGAGAGGATCACTGGGGGTGGATCATGCAGGCCCAAGCCCTATTGTGCAGGTTGAGTGTGGCAGGAAGCTGTGAAGTTCCTTGACTGGTGGGAGCAATGATCCCAAACTCCCTTGTTTAGGGAATGGTGTGGAACACTCATTGCAGGCCACTCAGCCTCCAAACTGAGGGTGCTGACAGGCCAGGGACCCCAGAGTCTGCCAAGCATGCCAGGGAGTCGGGCAGTTGTTGCAGGCAGGCTCAAGACCCGCTTAGCTCGTCCAGTGCAACAAGAAGACGCAAAGTTCCTTAACTGGGCCTCAGCAAGGATCTCAAACTCCCTTGGTTCAGGGGATGGTGCAGGGACACTCACCACAGGCCACTTAGCTTCCAGAACTGAGGGTGCCAGTAGGCCAGGGACCTCTGTGTGTGTATGTGTGTGTGACAAATTTCCACACAAACCCCATAGTGAAGTTTATAACCCTTAGAGGCTCAGAACTAAAATTATGAAGTCATACTTACAGTCTACATTTTGCTAGTGGATGAGACTGTGGAAAAGAAAGCCCATTAATTCAGACAGGAAAAGCCTTGTGTTTTGAATGTTTGGAAAAGACAGTAAAGACATCCTGCTGATTTCATCTAAAGTTAGCGAGTTCATCTAAAGTTCATCTAAAGTTGGCGAGATTAATAAGAGATAAGAAGTGTAGCTTCATGTAGGTATGGAAAATGGGAGAGTTAGAGAAACATGGTTCATTTTTGTTTTGGGAGGGACATTGGATGTGACTAGAAAAAGGTCCCAATTCAGGGTCAGACTTCAAGAATAACACTGGATCTAAGTCCTAGAAGCATTTTGCGGCTGCCAGAATTAAATCATATCATTGGACTGAGTTATAAAGTTGTTAGCTATATGAAGAACACAGCATCTCTAGCTTGTATAAGCTATTTCGAAGATGATAATGTGTAACTTATCAACCGGCAATTTCTTACCTTTTGTTTGTCTGTAATTTTGTATTATTTCTACCCTTTTTTTTTATCTCCATGTATTTTTTTTTGTTTCCTTTTCTTTAAATAAGCTGTCAATCTTATGTGTACCTGGAAGTATGCAGAAAGAAGGAGAGAGAGGAGAAAGAATTTTCATCTTAAACACATTCAAAAGCCACCAGGAGAATTTATAATGAGTTAATATAATAAAATACATATTTTTAAAAATTTTAACAGCTTTGTTGAGATAAAATTCATACTTATTTTATCCATTAAAAGCATTAATTCAGTGACTTTTATATTTTCATAGATTTGCATGACTATTATAACATTTTAAAATTTTTAATATAATCCCAAAAAGTAAATGAAGAGCATAAATATATGAGTTCATATATATATACCCTCACATATATATATGTATATATATATAAAATGTCATATATATGAGCATATCTATGAGAACATATATATATATATATATATATATGAGCTCATATATGCATGTGTGAGCATATTATATATATACATTTCTCATATACAATATATATACATATAATATATATATACGTATAATATATATATATACATATAATATATATATATATATATATATATATATATTACATTTTCCCCAGCTGTACAGTTGAACCTTCATTACTGGTTTGCTCATCATGAACAGGAGTCATTCTAATTATACTTAATTACCTTTGCTGACTGATGACTATTTCAACATTCATGCTTGAATAATGTTAGCAGGAAGTTTTATTCTCACATTATTAATTGTCAGCACCATTTTTTCACCCCTTCCTTAGTACCAGGTAACAGATTTGGCTATTTTGTCTATTGCATAATATTTTCTGCATTGTGTATAACACACAAAAAAGAGAAACCTCAGTATTATTGGAACGATAAAGTGAAAACTATTAAGAAGGAAGAGTTGCTCACAATATATGTGAATGGAAAGAGCAAACAATATGGTAGAATAAATTATTAGAGGAGTAATAAGTCTCTATTTGCAGTTTTGTCAATAAGAAATTAGTGTAAATTATGAGAATTGCTTTTATCTACCATGGATACTGAAGCAAATAGAATAGAGTTTATGAGTAAAAAGATTTTTTTGACTGGAGATAGAGTATTAAATAGGGAAACAGACAAATCATATAGCTACTTGTTATCTGTTTTAGGGTTATGTTTGTTACTATAAATATAAATTATCACATTAAGGCAGCGATGCAAAACTGCTAATAACAGAAGCCTTTTTGTCTATACCAGACATGTACTTGTTCAACAAAATTGTTAAAAAGAGGGTTGATTACTAGGCAAGTACAGCAGAGAGGTTAGGATAGAAGAAGATATGATTACAGAAAAAGGTGACTGTCATTTTGATAGGCATCATTATTGGTTGTTTGCTTACTGGATAAACTTTTCATAACGGAATCACATTTAGTAATCTGTGTGAATTTCAGCAACAACTTAATATTTTAAACTCTATCCATGATGTAAGGCAGCACTAACAAAAAAAAAAAGCTGTATGGCAATTACAGAGAAGATATATGACTGAAACTTTAGAGAAGGACTTATGATCGTTAGATATTTCTAATTAATCAATAAAATGAATAATAGAATACTCAGAAGGCTTTTCTGAGCTTTAAATTACTCCATATAAAACACTGGCAAATTATTTCTGCATGTAGTCATAATTCAACAAGCCTTGATTAAATAAATAGGTATCTACTGGTACTGATATTATCTGCAGGTTATAGGTCTGAAAATGTGACTCAGGCAGGTTAAATAACTTGAAAAAAGGCTGCACTGAAAGTGACAAATTTGGGACTCTAACCCAGACCATCTGACTGCAAAAGGCCATCTGCTCTGAATTAAAAATTAAATGGTATAACTTGGAATTTTCTAAATTAATAAGCTAAAGTCATCAAGTAAGACCTATTTTACCTTTTCCTTCCTCCTCCATGTACTTGAGAGTATTGAATAAATGGTGGAGTATTTTTTTTCATTAATCTGTAATTGAATGTCTGCTATATGGAAGGGCCCTGTTGATGTAATATAGAAAAACAAAATTATCACAAAAGCCCAATTCCAAAGGAAAGGACTTTGAAAAAGAATTCTTTCCAACTCAATCTCCTCTAGGCTTTCCCCACAAGAAATATTAACAGGGATTCTTTTATCCAAAGGAAAACTATCTAGATGTGAAATTTTTATATTCATAATAAGTGTAAAAGAAGGGATGAATTTAGGGAAAATTAAAAAGTTTAACTTTCTTGCTATTAATTGATCTATAAGATAGTTTTCTACTGAAATACATGACTGCGTTATTGTGCTAGGTAATTATATTGAATTGATATAACTGGATTGTCAGATGCAATGGGAGAATTTAGAATAGGTTGTTATAAGCTTCTTACACTATATTTAAAGATCATCTTGGCTTAGTTAAAATGCATATGGTAAAGTAAAAGTCAACCATTTTGTACAGAAGAGGACCTCACTGTGTAATCTGAGATGAAGAAATTAACACATGAATACATCAGAAATATTTCTTTTTTTGAAATTGAAGTTGCAGAGAAGGAGATTAAAATCATCCATTATGTATTAGAATTAGAGAAGGAAGGAACTTATGTTTCTTAACATAGATAAGAGGTGAGTTCCTTTAGGCACAGTTACTTATAAGTCAGTACAGAGACGGCTATCACGGTATATTTCCCTGCTCTGTCAGTTGAGAGGGACTGAAATTAGCTACATTATATCAGCAATCACAAGCATAGATCCTAGTTCTTAATAAAGAAAATTAAAGGTATTAGGATAAATCTCCAATTTTAGGATTGGGGAAGGAAATAAACACGCTGAATTTAGAGGATCTTGTTGTACCAGAAATTGGTGCTGTGGTGTGAACGCTTCCCTGGAGCTGGGAAGCAGGGGCCACACGGACAGGTCTTTAGTGAGCTCAAGCCTCATGAATACATCAGTGTTGTTATGCGAGGGCTTTGTTGAACTGGGCTCCTTCCTCAAGCTCTGCTGTTTGACTTCATGTGTGATGATGCAGAAGTCTCCGGCCAGTTGACTACTTTGATGTGGGACTTCCCGCCTCCAGAAATGTGGGCCAATATACTGCTGTTCATTCATTATAAATCAGCCTCTCTGTGTTATTCTATTACAGCAGCACCAAACAAAGACTGTAAGGGCTTAAAAAAGAGAGAGGAAATGAAACCAACAAAACAAGACAAAGCCACTGTAATAAGTAAATGTCAAAGTGACACAGGAACCAAGTGAATGAATTCCCAATGACCAAAAAGTACGTTTGAGCAAAAAAACAAGGCCAAAATTCTGTTGAATTCCAACCTACAGTGTGTGTATATTTGAGAACATAAATAAACAGAGAAAATGAGCAAATCTATCATGTGTAAGAACGGTAAATAATTTATGTGGATACTCTCACTGCCCTTAGGCAAGTGAAACAAATTTCCTCAATCCTTAAGTATGACCTTAATTCTAGAAAAACAGTGTGAAGAGAGGAAAAAGTGGACCTTGATGGCAAACACCCCTGCAGGAGATCCATATTAACAACAAAGTGGAAATTCATGCTGATTGTAAATATCCCTGATATTAGGGAAGGAGAATGGCATTTACTGCTGGTCCTCATCCCCCAGACATGTATCTGCTGGGCAACCATAAGAAAAACACCAGGCAATCTCAACAGATGGACACTTTGCAAAAACCCTAGCCAATGCATCTTAAAGTGTCAAGTTTATCAGAAAATAAGAGAAGATTGAGAAAGCAACATAGGATACAAGAACATAAGGAACTCTGACTACTGAATACAGTGTGCTATCCTGGATCATATCCTGGGACAGATGAAAAGACAGTAGAGAGAAAACAACTGAATATCAATAAACCATGCCGTTTAATTTTTCCACATTAGTTCACTAATTATGATATATATGCTCATAAAAGAAAATGATAAATATCAGGAGAAGCTTGGTTTGGGGTATAAGAAAACTGCCGGAACTATCTTTACAAATTTTATATGAATCTAAAATCATTACACAATATTTTAAAAAATCCACAGTGCCAGAGAATGTATTTGTGAAATACTCCTCCAGATAATAGAAAAATACTTATTAATTTTAAAAGGCAGATAAGTTAACATAGAATGAATTTAAGACTTTCACAGACATTTCATAAAAAACGGCAAAAGGCAGCAACTATATAAAAATAGTCTCAGTTCTAGAAGTCATCAGAGAGACTGACCTTAAAATCATAAACACTCCCACCACTTACTCTTTAAAATGAATGAAATTCAAATCATCAAGAAAGGCCTAAAATTAAATAGTACTAATAATAAATATTGAGGAGAATATACTGTATAAAGAAACTATAGCCTATATCACTGTTGGTCTAGTATCTATCTATCTATCATCTCCATCTGAAAAAAATATGAATTAAAACATTTATAACAATTATATGTATAATCACTTAAAATGTCAAAATAGTCAAATTACTGTCAACTATAAAGTATATTGTGATATATATTTATATACCAATATTGACACTAGAGTATCTACAACATCAATATAGGTAATAATTATAAACAATGTTGAACAAGAAAAGCCAAAGACAAAAGTATAAATTCTTTAGCATTTCAATCCTATAAAGTACAAAAACAGGCAAAATAAATACCTGGCATTCGATGTCAAGATAGTGCTCTTCCAGGGGAAAGGAGAAGAGGAAGAAGGGAAAAGATTGTATGTATATAGGTATGTGTATATGTCTATACACAAAATAGATAACTATACTACTAACCTTTGTTCATCAAAAACAATAGTTTGTACTTTCATTGTTTGATATTTTTTCATGCCTTAATCTTATACCCTTACAATTACGCTAAGATAATAACGTGCAATATATTATCTATGTTAGTTTCCTATTTTTTTGAAATTTGGAATCATTTCTATCCTTTTTTTTCTGTTTTTCTTTTTAAAATTAAAAAATATTTTTGAAAATATAGTGTTCTTCCTTGACCAAGTAGAGACTGGATGATACAGGAAAAGAAGTCTTTAGGGGATTTCTCATGTTTTGTTCTGTTTGGCCACAGGTTAGGCTGATACCTTCAGTTCCCAGCAATGCATCAAGCTGCATACTCTATTAAGTAATGGTGATATAGACAGAAATTTTAGACAAATGGCATGCAAATTGTTATACCAAAAATTTCAAAATAAAACCTATAGCTATCAAAACGTAGACAACAAAACAAAGAATAGAGACTAAAACAATGAAAATCAAGTCAGTTAATGACAAAGGGAACATCAAGGAACAATAATTGCATCCAGGAGTTAAGATTAAGACATGCACTATGGAGAATGATACCAAATAGTGATCTTTCTCAGAAAGAAGCATGTATACAACAAAGAATGTTAAGAGCAGCATTAATGTCATAGGTTTTAAATCAGTTTTGAATTCACAGAAATAGGACAGTTTTGTCCTTTAAGGGACACTGGAGAGGATAACGTGCAAGACTGTTAGGTTGCAAAATTTAAAAAGCTAAGCATGCCCTACATTTCATTCTTTTAAAAAATTACTGAAAATAGATATTACATCCTTAGATACTCATATCTAAGAACCATTGCTAGAAAACTAGAAACTCTGAGGAAGAAAATGTATGAATGTCGAGAGACAAGAGACAAGTTCTTCCACATTTTGACAGCTACAGCAGAAGAAAAGACAGGATGCTGAGGACCGTGAGCCTTCCCTTGCAGATTCCACAGTCTTGCCAAGGGAAATGGATTTTTGAAGAGCTTGGTAAAGCTAGGATGAGAATTACAGAAGTGAAGCCCATGCTTTCATGGACATGCATACATGCTGGGCTTAACTTTCTGAGACATTTGAAAATATACCTTGAACATCCCTCACCAAGTATGAAGCAAAGGATAGGATGGATGGGGTAAAAATGACCAACTAAGAGTGATGCAAAACAGAAAAATTAAAGAAACGAGTGAGCTACAATTTGGTAGGTAAAGAGGTAGTGTGAGGTAGTGAGCTCTAGACGTAGAGAACAGTGTGTTCAAGGGTCCTGAGATGGAAACAGTCACACAAACCTTACAGGAATTGTGAAGGTGCCCAGAAATTAAAGAGAGTGTGAAATAAACCTGGGAAGTAGGCAGTGGAAGCTGTGCTAATGGATGGGCCAGGAGAGTGCAGTAAGACACCAGGTTAGTGACAAAGGCTGAACTTCGTTAGGTCCCTATTATGTGTATTCTTCTCATTTTCAATGACAGGGTAAGTAACAACAGCTCTTTTTATCTCATCAAAATGTGCTACTTCAAATAAGCAACGGTAAAGTGTACTGGGGTTAAAATAGATTGAGCAGAGCCACCGTCAGAGTGGGACACAGAGCTGGAGATGTTAGTAAATTTAGCGTTATAAATAAAGCACTAATACTAGCTGTGACTTTTAGGTAACTCCGTGCAGAGAAGGGACTCATTGAAAAAAATATTGGGCTTAATTTTCTCAGACATATGAAGGGAAAGTGTTTGTCTTTTCTGCAAATGACAAGCTGACATTTTCTTTTTTGTGTTTTTTTAAAAATTATAAAATAGAAAAAAAGATACAGAATTCTAAAAATGCTAGGAGATTAAACAATAGTTAATGTATTGTACATTTTTATCTTCAAAGTAATTGCTCACATTACAAGATATAGGCATGAAAAAGTGATCAAACAATGAAAGCAAAACCTTTCTTTTTTGCAAACTAATACGGATTATAAATAGTATGATTATCTATCCTGTGTGTTCTTTTCCCTTCTTTCTTTCCTCCTGTCCCCCATCCTAGTTGTTCTTTCTTTTTGAGCAGTTTCTCCCTCTTTCACTTTCTCAAAATCTATTATACATTTTGGATCTTATTCATTCTTTCAATTTTTTACACTAGAGAGACAATATGATGTTTACATACAAGTCTGATCTATTTCACTTATGAGTATGGTCTGAAGTTGCATCCATTTATCTATAAAAGCCTCTAGTTTACCCTTCTTTATAGCTGAGTAGTACTCTATTGTATAAAAACATCACACCTTTTGTATGCATTCCATGGTTGATGGGCATTTGGGTTGTTTCCAAAATTTTGCTATTACAAATTGTGCTGCTATAAACATGGGTGCACATGTATCACTGTGGTATGATGTTTTCAGTTCTTCTTGGAAAATATCAGAAGGGCAAGCTGATGTTTCTAAACATCCTCATGGAACTTTTATGATTCATTTACAACAAACCTCACCTTTGTGTAATGATTGGTGCATTGTGTCAACTTGAGATCCTTGAAAGTTTAACAAAGTCATTAGCAAGGGGCCAGGGTCCTCACTTTGTAAACATCCTCAGCCTGTGCAAGAAGAGGTCAGGGAGATGGCGTGAATGTTACACACACCTGAGGGCAGGAAGCGCACAAACACTATAAGGATGAAGAGAGCCTTGCTCTCTTTTTTGCTTTTGCTGCTTTTGCTATCTTCCACCACCTTGAACATTGCTCCTGTACCATGCAACCCTGCTGATTAGAGCCAGCTGATTATAAACTGAAACCTCCACAAACTGTGAGCTAAATAAACAATTTCTTCTTTAATTTTGGGCTTCAGGTTGTCTCAGCAATGAGAAAGAAATAACCAAGATAGACTGTTTTAATTGAATCAAAGCAAAAAGATAAAGGAACTGCTTCCAAATAGTTTTCTTTTTCCATTTTTGCTTTTTAAAAACAATTATTGAAGCTGCCTATTTTGATAATCATATTTCTTATATTATAATTCATTACTTATCATAACTATTTTCCACATGTGTTTGTGTATTTTTTTCATTTTAAATAAATGATTTCTGTGGGTCAAGTGGTAATCATATTTGAAAAACTTATTACCAGTTAGTTACGTTTTAAAGCTATTTACAACTTCAAATTAATTTAGTCGTCATGAAATCCAGCAAGGTATACATTTTATCTTTATTGTTCCCATCTTAAAGATCAAAGCAAATTGCTGTTTTAACAACTGATGATTTTTTAATCTAGTAGTTCCATCAATTTTTGAGAGACATGCTGAACCCTACCTATGATTGTGGATTTGGCTGTTTCTTCTTTCACCTTTATTCATGTTTGCTCCTTGTGTTTTGCACCTTTGTTTTATGGTGTACACACATGTGTAACTCGTTGGTCCAACCCTTTATTAATGTTCAATATTCCTTTATAATTCTTACTTTCTGAAGTCCACTTAATAATATCAGCACAAGCATTCCAGCTTCCTTTGGATTATTGTTTGCATGATTTATCTTTTATTCAATCTTTAATTTCAGCCTAAATATTCTGGGGATCCATTTCTTATAGACAAACAGTTACATCAGATATTTTTTGTCTACGTGGCCAAGATCTACATTTTAAAATGTGTACTTTGACAATATATGTTTAATACAGTTATTGTTAACTTAGAACTTAACTTGGTCATATTAACTTTGCTTTCTTCTTTTGTCATTTTCTGTTTTTGCCTCTCTAATTTATTTCTCAGTTCTATTTACAGGTTTACTATATATTAACTAAAAGTTAAACTGGTCCAATTTGCTTATTTATTATATTTGAATAAATTACATATGTATATTCTATTGTCATTGAAAATTTATTAGTTTTAGTTTGGAAAAATAATCTCCTTTAAAATCTATTTTATTCTTTTCCTGTTTATAAATATTGGAACTATTTCCTCTCAGGGCATTGGCTAATACATCAAAAAATATTACAAATTATGTTTTTCAGCTTAATTCAGAAAACTCAAGATCTATCCATATTTTTCCTTTTCCATTTTCCTATTTTTTTTCCTAATGTTACAAGATTTTTCATTTCCTTTCTGTTTCAAGAGTTTCCTTTGCATATTCTTTTAGGATAAGTATGGTATTTTTTCCCCAAATAGTGTTTTATTTTGAAGTTTTTCTCCTGGTCATTTCTTTTCCCTACATTCCTTGTTTATCCTGGTAGCTAACTGACAGGTACCGAAGACTGCAGGGAAGGGCACTGCTGTGAACAGCAGTAGGGCTGGATGCCTTGTTGTGTGTACACTTATCCTATGAAGGGTTGAAGGGCCACGGCATATCAAACAGCAGCAGAAAAGAAAGCTTCACGTCTGTAGGCAGGAGCTGGAGGGGCTTGGAAGTAATTTTGGTTATGAATCAAAGAATGGCAATGGGGATTTAGAGAAAACTCACACATTCCTTAAAATTGCTGATGAATTCTGACTCAGTTCCTGCAGATTGAGCCTCATTTAGTGTCTGTTGATGCTTTTGACCCTTCAGGAGGTTTACAGATCAAATCAGACTGTTTTGCCATGACCGTATGACTTGCCATGTGGATGCAATGGGCTAGCTGTGTTGCTCAGAAAGTCCTTCACTGTTCACAGTGAGTGAGGTCACCCCTGAGGGAGGCAGGAGGAGCACAATCTCTGTGGTGCATCCTTCCAAGTCAACGTAAGGTCACAAACCTCCTTTAAGTCAAAGGACAGGTGTATGGGGTAGTATAGCAGTAGCCATAGAAAGAATCAGGAATTAGAAACAGTTGGCAATGATGTGGATCCAGTTCAATTCCCCAGTTATGCAGTATCTACCTCATGAATTCTTCATTTTTTTATCCAAATGACTTCTAATTATATGTCATGCTTTATGTTGAATTTGCTCAAATTATGATTTTTCTGGGGATATGAAATTTGGTCATTGTACAACTGTGACACTTGGTTACACTTAGCCTTGTGCAACAGAATGTTTTTGAGAATGTGTGTTGAGCACTTTGCAAATGCAGACTCTGCTGCAGCTCCTGGAACCCCACAAGCAATCACAGGCATCCTCCTCTCACCACATCGAAGTTCTGCTGCTCTGTAAGTCACTCTTCCTCCCCAGTGGCGCCCACACTACCTCATTCTCAAGACTGTTCCTATCTCACAATAGAATTAATGATCAGATCACTATACATTCAAATGACCAGACACTGTCATTGTGTGGATATATTTTGTATCTGTGTTTCCATCTGTCGTGAATCTGTGTATTGTACCTCTATTCCACCATATTTATACTTACTTATGTGATGTATTTTTCTACACATGTTTTGGAATTGACTTTTCTCTGTGAATGCACCACAACTAAATTGTGCCTTGCATAAAATTATAAGGTCATGTATCAAAAACAACTGACCTGAAATCTTAGAGTTCCAGAAACATGATCTCTTATGTGCATGCTTTAAAAATCTGTAATTACTATGAGACAAATTATTATCTTCACTTTAAAGACAAAGCCAATGTGGGTCAATGAGGGAATTTCCTAATTATCATAATGCCAATTAAAACTCAGAGTTTCTGAGTCCAGTTCTACTTTGATTCCAACTAATGCCTTTTATAGGTTTAATTTCCATTTTTCGGTCATCTATAAAGGCTGGCCTATGGAGACATTAAAAAATATTTGTGACCACATAAATTATTTCAGTGTATTTATGCAAGCCAGCAGGAATTCCTATGTAGAGATATAGGGGTTCAGTTTTTCTTGCCTTCAAAATATTTGCAATCTGATGGAATCAGGTAAGGAGACAAAATGCATAATAAAAACCACTGTGCCTCATTTACAAAGTTTGCTGTGGAGTAAAGGAAAAGGGAGTTATTCCCTCTGAGAGACCTGGGGAGGTTTAACATAAAATCTACATGTTTCAAGGCACTAAAAGATGAGTCAGAATTTTCTTTGTAGGTAAACAGGAGCAGACCTTTCTGGAAGAAAGAATGTTATGCACAAAATGCAGAGCCATGGAGAGGTTGGAAGGTGAGAATGTCAGTGTGACAGAGTCCAGAGGTTGGTTGGGGAAATGCAGTTATTAGCAGAGGGGCCTGCAGAGGTCTGTGTGGCCTCCATCTGAGATAATTTCTGCTTCTCGACAGGGGATTCATCTTCTACATTCCTGAACACCAGAGGAGCTATGCAATCTTTTTTAATTTAAATAATTTAAAAATAAGCTGTAAAAGCCACTGCTCACTATGTCCTAAGCCCTATAATAGGTGTTTTGCAGATGTCACTAGGTTAATGGACTAGAATAACCCTGCAGAAGAGACAGCCTCATTCTCATTTCGCCCACGAAGGATCTGCACATAAAAGAAGGCGAGCGTCTCACCTGTTACCCAAAGCTGGCAGACAGCACATCCAGGATTTCTCTCTGGAGCAGTTCCAAAATGTCCCATGAATTTGTTGGTAATCCTTGAGAGGGGACATACACAGACATCATGGAGTGAGTTTGGGAAACCAGGTGTGAAGGGGAGATCATACTCTCTGCTGCTAGACTGATAGAGATGTTATAAATGGCTGAACCAACCCACTTCGAAGGGCTTGGTGAGAAAGGAGGAACTTGCAGTGTTCCTAGGTCGTCTTGAAGCTCTAACTTTCTAATGCTTCCCCCTACTTATATTCTTGTCCTTTACCAATCCAGCTGCCTCCAAGTTACAGGGCCTTCCTACAAATATCACATCAAAAGGTATCATTTCTCTTCTACTTCTTTTACACAAAGTTATATTTCTAAAAATATATGGAAATTAAATATCTACCAAGTTATTCAGCTCCTTTTTCTCCATGCAGGAATATCAATCTTTCCTTTCTCCTTTTTCAGCAAATTTATCCTCTACTCTCAGTGTAAATGTCAATGTCCCTTTCTCAAGAGGCTTCTGTTGGTCAAGAGTCACATTTTAATAGTAAAATCTAGTTAAGACAATATAAATCTACTAGATAACAGGGAACTTATTATGAGGAGTCTACAGATGATTTATCAAAGAATTATAAGAAATAGAACAGATTACCAAAAAAAAAAAAAAAAACCAGAATTAAAAAAGCTGTAAATATGTATGTTGAAATGTAGGAGCATCCTCACTGAGTAGGAATTTGATTTACATCTAAGAACCAGCTTCACAATAGTGGAGGGGATCGTGCTGGCAAAGGGAGGAAAGGGCCAGAAGGCCTATTCACGGAGGATGAGCTTGAGCGGAGCTGAGGCTATGATGAGCTTGCTACATTGGAGAACCATAAAGAAAAACAACAGGAGTTTTGGGGGCAATGGGATAGGCAGGAAAATATGGAATGGACTTCCAGCTTTTTGTTTTGTGCTAATGGTTTTTGTGAACCACCAAATTCAGAAGCTCAGGTGACCCTAACCCCCACAGCACAGGCACAAATTTGCTTCCTCCAGGGGTAACTCAGAATTCAGTGGTAATCTTGGGTCCCAGAAAATTTCACCAGAAAATGAATTCAGATTTACCCATCCTGATGGAGAA
Source organism: Cavia porcellus (assembly GCF_034190915.1). Lineage (NCBI taxonomy): Eukaryota > Metazoa > Chordata > Mammalia > Rodentia > Caviidae > Cavia > Cavia porcellus. The sequence goes on along the minus strand of NW_026947485.1, from coordinate 82,699,875 downwards.
TTCAAAGAAGACTTTCAGAGTCAGAATACAAAGCAAACAGTATCAAACTGAGCCAGAGGAAAAGGTCAAGATGTGCTGATGAGTGTCTGTGCTCTCCCCTTGAAGGAACACTTCCAACCCATACCTGTCAAGTGCCCCTGTTCACTTCAGTATTGTTCCAGGGTGAAGGGAGGCCTGTGAGGTTTGGACAGGTTGGCTCTTTCACTATAGAAATTTTCATGTTCCTTATAAAAATGTCACTGGTTTGATACAAAAATATTTTTATTGGCACCTGGGCTAGCAAGTCTGCAAAATACTCTATAGGAGCTCATTCTTTAGCACACACCAAGCCCTCTCCAGAGAAGATGAAATAGCATCCTCAGAACAGAATCTAAATCTGAGAACCTTTCCCCTCAGTGGTCTTCGCAAATATATTATTTTCCAGCAAAGTTGAGAAAACTACAATTGCCTCACTGCGTCAGAAAACTCACGTTTCCCTCCCTGACTCTCTCCCTCTTTTCTTCCCTCTAACCTTCCTTCCTTCCTTCCTTCCTTCCTTCCTTCCTTCCTTCCTTCCTTCCTTCCTTCCTTCCTTCCTTTCTTCTTTTTTCCTTCTCTTGATTCTTATTCCACCTTGCTACTTCTCATTTTTAGACTACCAGTTACAAATAGCTTGGGAGTTTTATCAGAGAACCATTAATTTTGTTTTAGGGTATCAAACCCAACTTGTACCCCGGAAATCATCTATATTTAAAGAGTTTCCTGAGGTGAGGCATTAAAGGGATTTCTTTTAAAAAATATCAGGAGCTCAGGTTTATACTTCTTAACAATGTAAAATGTGTTGCTTCTCTGTCAAGAGGTAAAGAAACCCCAAATATGTTAACTTTCTCTTTAATCTGGCAACATTGTCTTTAAGAAGCATTTTCAATCACTTCACTGAAATTCCTCCTGTAAGGTGAAAGTTTCTAATCAAAGTCACTTGAAGCCCCGTGTGTTTTGCACAGTAGAGAAAGAGAATTCAGAGGAGCCATGGTGCTGGCAGTGGGTTCACTGCAATTCCGAAGTGCTCTTCTGTTGCTGAATATGCAGACAAATGCCCCAGACAAGTTCATAAAGAAGGACAGTGCTCTTGGACTACCTTGCACACCCTGTGTTCACGCCAGTCCTCCCAGGCAAACTCACTCATCAGTGGGCACCAGGCTCAGCACTTGGAAAGCTGCTTTTAGGTTTTTGGACAACTTTTTATTTTTCCCACTACAAAGAATGTTGTCTACTGCACTTTGGTACAGATATTTAGGTATTGGGAACTGTGTTAAGCATCCCCAAGGAATTATTTTATCTACTTACTCTGCCTTGTATTTTACAGATGAGGAAATTAAGACTTAAAGGTAGAACGTGGTAGACCCTACTCTAGTGGTCCATTCAGAAGACCATGCCACCTAGGCCTTCATCCTTCCCACAGTTAGATGATGAGTAAGGAGAAATCAGTGACTTGGAGTCAGAGGACTGAGTGTAGGTCGCAGCTCTTTCTCATGAGGCCAAGGCAAACTCTCTGATGTGCAATTTCCTGGTCTGTCAAAAGCAGATAATTATAAAATCTTGAGGAGAAGAAAGTAGACCAAGTTTCCTGAGTCCTGCACCTTGTCCTCTATCCAGGAGGTGACCTCTACTCTGAACTTCTGAATGTTTGCAAAAGCATTTTAATAATAAACCATAGTTGTAGCTCATTTTGGAAATGGAAGGCGGTATTTTTGTGTCTGGCCACTTATACTTTTGAAACCCTTGAGCAGCCCCATCCAGGAAGACACTGAAAAGGTCAAGGTATGGTCCATTAGGCAAATGGTCATATGGGTCTGTGATACTCCTAGGTAGTGAGAAGGATTTCACAAAACCATTCAATAGGTTGATGAAATTTCATTTCTTAAACTGAAAAATATGGGTAGATATGTTTGTTGCTTGTTATAATCTTAGTTTGTTGGAACTATATTATAACCCTAAAAAACTCATGCATTGCCTCTAATTTCCAAACTGAACACTCTGATTTTAATCTGAAAGAGTCTATACAGGGACAGGTACTCTTTCTCTTTCAGCTTTGGGCTGCAATTCATCTGGGGACCACGGGCAGTATTAGGTAGTTTATCACTGAATCATTCCCCGTAATACGAGCTTCTTATAACTCCCTGCATACCCGAGGGCAGATACACTGCTCAGTATTTTTGTGGTTGTTGTTAGGCATAGCATGAAATACAATAAAGTGAGATGAACCTGAGTCTACAATGCTGTCAAGGGACCTGTTGATCTTTTCCTGTTGGATTTCAGGTGCTCATGGTGTATCTTCACATTAATGGCCTTATTGATTCTGTGCATTAGGGTTATATGATGTCATAAATAAGGATGGGTTCTTGTTGTCAAGGACTGTGATTTCCCAAGTTTCAATTTTTAGCAGTGATATTAATTAAGCCTAGGGGGGAAAAAAGCTGCGGATGTAAAGCATAACTAGAGGTGATGAAGTCACAAAAACATCCTCATCAACTGCAATGATAATAATAACAATTAATTATACTTATTGAGTCCTTACCATCTGCCAGGCACATTCTTAGTGCTCCGTATGTTATTTCATTCTGTCCTAAGGAAACAGACAGGTATTACAGGTCCAATTCATACATGACGGAAATGAGGCACAAGGATGCTAATCAACGTTTCTAAGATTTTAACTGAGTTGTCGAGCTGGGCTTTCCCCTTGGCTGCCCACTGACGGCTGCACTCTGCCCACTGTGCCTGGTCACGATCCTGCTCCTTTCCAAGAGTGAGCTTCATTTCTCATTCAAAATAAGAGAAGCTACCTTGGGAAGCTTTATGTAGGATTTTCTTTCTTCCCTCTGACAAGTGCTTCTGATGGCATAAATATAAATAAATCCCATATCCTCTTGTGGCACCATGGAAAATTGTATTGTAACAGGCATCAGATCAGAACTGCTCATGACAGAGAGAGGGGACAAAGGGCTCCTGGATCTGTGTTTAAAGCCTGTGATTTTTAAAAAATGTTACATAACATTTCAAAAGTTATATGCTGGCGGAGAAGTTTTTTTTTTTCTTTTGTTTGCATATTGCCATGGACATAGAGAAGATGTTGAGATTTAGACATAGATGCTAGATACTTTAAGCAAAAAATATCTATAGTATAATTCTTTTAGAAAATAAATTTTCAAATCAAAATTAGGTGCTTACAATGACCGTATAATCCAAACAAAAAGTGGATCATATACTCTGATAAAAGGTTTTTCTCCAATGTATGAATATTCATGTTTACAGCACACACAAATGCACGTGCACATACATAGAAGCCTACCAATCTTTAAATATGGATTTGAATTTATTTTTATTGAACCAACCTAACTGAAAGTAATAAAATTGTTTCTAATTGTGACTGTATTGGAAAATCCAAAATGTATAGCCACTGAAGCAGTGACTACGATGCTCAGAGACAGCAAGGGAAATAACCTTCTCTGTATTTCACACAACCAAGACTTTGTATTAAACGTATTTTTATTTATCATAAATCCAACAGCTCTGTTTCAGTAAATGTTTCATTAGCCAGGGGCATCACTATTTCATTATCTTTCTGGAGGGATTGTTCCAATTTGCCCTCATTTCCATAGTCCTTGAAGAGTTTCTGTTCCATGGCTGTTGACCTACTCTTCTCCCCTAGCTGGAGCTACATGTTAGGGTATTAAGTTTCATTTCACTTTTCTTCTTATCTTCCCGTTCCTTTTTCCTTCTTGAACCATGACGTGCAGAGGACATTAGATTGGGAAGAATAATGTAAGTTGGGAAGCAAAAGAGGACCCGGTGCTCAGGGAATGGAGTCAGAGGCTGACTGGGAGGAAGAGGATGTCAGGCAAAGAGGGCTGCACTATTCTGGCCAAGGAGGCAGGGCGGTGGCACACACACCATGAGTGGTGGGAGGGTCTGGTTCTGAATATTGGATATCAAATCCCCTGGGCGTTGAAGATGTTATTGTCAGAGCATGGCCTTGCACGATTTGTTGGTAGCTGAATTGAGAGAGATAGGAACCGCCTTCTCTCCGTTTCTCTTCTCTTTCTTCCTCTGTGTGTCTCTCTGAAGTTGGGCAAACGGATGATCTTGTTTCCATTTCTGCTCTGTAATTTTTAAGTTATATGGATGTGAGTAATTGTTCAGTCTTTTCAAAACCCAATGTTTTCTTTCATAATTTGAGGATAATAGTAGCCAGAAAGTGATTAGCATAATTTCTGACCTGTTAATAACTCAATAAAAGCATCATTATCTTTGCTGTTAAAGAATTTATGTTAAATGGATTTCTCTGAATGAATCTCACCTTTTCAGCAGTTTTTAAGAGTCAATTATTTTGATTGATGCTGTATATGTACATTTACATTTATTATCTTTATATGATTTTAGATGTATCTGAGATTATTTTCAGAATGTTGCTGTTGTGTCCATTGTATCAATGAACATCTCTACATCTATGTCTTTGTTTATTTGTCCCCTTAGAATAAGACCCTAGGAGTTGCAATGTTTGGATGAAAATCTGTTTAAATTAGGGTCAATAAACTTTTCCTTTAAGAAAACAAACATTTTCAGTGTTACGTGACATATATTCTATGCTGTTTTGGCAGAAACAGTTTTCTTATAAAAACACAATTTAAAAAACTTTATTTTAAAAACAGGCTATGACATATTTATCTATCATTAAAATAAAGGAAATAAGTTCTTTTGTTCAGAATAAGGAAATTCTAGACCAAATCAGCATTCATTTTGCAATAATCTAGAAATGAAATTCCATATATGACTTGGAAATGTTTACAGCTAACACAGAAACGTGTTGGCTTTGGTCCTGCAGCAGGGGCTCTGGCTGCTCTGTGAGACTTTGGTCATCTTAGATTTACCATCCAATGTCATTCTTGGCCACACTGACCCTCAGGCAGAGAAGAACTTGGGAAAAAATACAGAGGTGCTTCATCCCCAAATGTAGAAGACTAATCACCTAATAATGGCTTTTAGACATCTTTTTAAATGGGGAAAAGGAGGATATAGGACAGGAAGTTCTACTTTTAAAAAAATGAGGTTATTTTTAGTGTTTTCTGATGTGGCAGAAATTGAATTTTCTAGATTCGCCAAGGGTAAGAACTTCAGTATGTGTCTTTTTGTGATTCTTTTATGTTTCAAATGCCCCACCTGATTATAACCTGCTTCTTTTTATCTCAAGATGGTTTGTATTCCCAGATGGTATCTAGGTTCTAGTGTGCAAGTGCTTGTCTGACCTTGGGCTGCAGGGTCTTCAGGAGAGCACAGTAGTGGCACATCTTTAGCCCGCGGTGGCAGGATTTGTGGGCTGTAGGTGGCTGGGAAGGACAGTCTGTCCACATCACATACTGTGGTTTGTACTGAGGACTGGAGACACCTAGAATGAGGAGAACCTGTTTGGGTGAGCTCTTTTGTTTTTTCCTTCTCTTTATGAAAGCCTTTTTCAGAATACTTGCTAAGCCAAAAAACCAATGAGATTGTTCACAGTTAATTACAACATTAAACAGAAAACAAACAGAAACAACACCTATAGGAACCACTATTTTACAAATATATATATATATATATATATATACACACACACACACATATATAAAACTTTACATATATCTATCTTAAACTTTACATATATATATTTTAAAATTTACATATATATTAAATTTTACATATATATCAACTCACTGAACAACCTGTGAGATAAAGACTTTTATAATTCTCATTTAGAAATTGCAGAACCTGGGGCAATGAGATGATAAATGACATGGTCAAAATTACCTTCACAGCTTATGAAGTTCAAAGGTGACAGCATTCATGTTTGGACCCAAGGATCCTGACTGTAGAGCACCTATTACACTGATCCGCCTGGCAATGGTTACAAACTGAATTAGACTAGCCCAAAATTGCCACAACAGCCACCCACATCTCCTGAAAATAGAGCCTGGGCATAGCTAATAGCTGACGCTTGAGAGTACCAGATCTGTAAGTTCTCAGAGTCATGCTATGAAGTTTGTGTTTTATGTTTCTAGATTTCCTTCAAAATAGTTCCGATTTGACAGATGATAGGTTCAAGGCTTAGAGATATTAATTTTATATACCTGTATCAAACAGTCACTAACTGGCAGAGCAGGTTTTCATATTCAAGTTTACCTCTAAAACCCCTAAAATCAACAAATCTATTGTGCAATTTCAGAGTAAAATTAAAATAATGAGAACAGTACTGGACTGTAATTAAAATACCTAAGGTTTAGAGCCAGTTTTTTTGGTTACATCACCAGATGGTTCTGGGTAAGTCAGTGCCTATCTTTATGGTTCTGTTACTGCTGTATTTGATCTTAGTTGCTATTGTTTCCATTTAAGAAGATAGTATGTAGGGGCTGGGAATTTAGCTCAGCGGCATAAGCGCCTGACTTGCAAGCAGGCAGTTGTTAGTTCGATCCCTGGTACCGATAAAAAGGAAAAAGACAAAAAAAAAAAAAATAGTACGTGATTCTGTGATCATTTATATCAAAATATGGATGAGTACATTTTCAAATTCTAAATTATCCCAAGATACATCTCAGTCCCCAGAGCTTGGTATAAATGTAGAGAAGAAATTTAGATAAAATTTTAGTCACTAGGGTAAAACACTAAAAGCTTAAATGTGAACACCTAACTTTTGAAAAATGGAGCTAACTCAAAAGTTCTATGCAATCTGTCAATTTTCTTAGGCGTCTATTTTCACATCCATGCCCTGGCTGTTACGGCTGTGTCTAGATGTTCTCTTAAAGCCTCATGGGGTCATAAGTGGGGCTTTTCAGAGGTGGCTGGATGTGTGATGGTGTGTGATGCTCAGATTAAGGGTGTGGTGTTAGGATCAAGGCGTGACTACTAAATTAGTCCACTGATTGGCTTGGCACACTCATGGTTATGGATAGTGGGAAACTTCACCTTGGGTGTGAGGGCCACCCATGCTGAGGGCATGTAGCCAGGATAGAATAAAAGGGGTAGAAAGAAAGAAGGCTGCTGTTGTTGCTTGCCGCTTCCTTAATACTTCGCTGCCTTCCTGCCTTCTACCCACCATGAACTGTTTCTCCTCTGTGATGCTCTTAATTTGCCACCCCACCTTGGACCCAGACAGCTAGAAACTGAAACCCCTACAAACTCTGAGCTACAATCAACTTTCTCTCCTTTAATTTTTGCTGTCAAATGTTTCGCTCAGCATTGAGACATGACACTGGCCTGAATTTTAGCTGTTGCAAGCCCTTTGTGTGGATTTTCCACACCAGGCACGCACGGGATACGAACACAGGAGTTCAGTATGCTCTTGTGCTAAGCTACTGTTTGAATCCTGAACCACACTCAAGGCTTCCTACAACATTGAGTTTTCTGTGCATTCAATCAGGAAATATCAAGGAGAAATGGACAGTGAGTGAATCATCCTGCAGATGTTCACTTTATCTTTGGCAGAATCTTGCTAATTAGTATCCTTTAAGTCTCCCAGGGTTGTTTCCTTTTCCTGGCCAAATTCAATTTTACGCCATAGAGAAATCCTTGGTGGGTTCTTCTAGGTCTTAATTGTTTTGTGCCACCCTCTTTTCCTCCATCCCTCCACCTACCCCCACACGCTTAAGAAGTATGTCCAGACTTCTTTGTATTGCTGGAATTTGAAAAGTCAAGCTCAACACTTAGACTATTTGAAATAGTGAACTTTATTTTTCCTTTCTCTTGTCTCATCTTTATTTCTTTTCAACATGGTTAGTTTATACCAGTCCTCCTTTGCTAAGAGCATATTAAAAAGGCTGCAAATTCCAGGTAGTAAACGCAGTTGTTCAGAATTCCTTAGATTTAGTATATTAACAGGTTAACTCATCCAAGTGATAGGGCCCAAGGAAAAACAATGGCCAGGGTTGGGAAAATATCCAATGAAGAGATATATGTGAACATTTTTCATTTTTTTCCTTCAAATAAAGTTAGGAAAACATGATATACAGAGCTGTGGCAGCAATTTTGTGATCAGGCTTCAAGATTAAGGCCAATGTGAACAGAATAATAAAAGTACTGTGAAAAATGATATATGATTCTGAAATTACCAAATCAGAAATTCTGTATATTTTCATTGATATGATGAAAACATTAATGTTAAGACAGTGAGTTTAAGCTAAAACCATCTTGATACTTTATAGAAATTCAGAAACCTACTTGCAGAAGTTTTATAACCCCTTTATATGTTTTAAACAAGTTTTGGCACAAACTGTCATTTTAGAAGGATAATAGATAGTAACACATGATTTGTAATGATGAGAGAAGGGAATTCAGGTTCAAGATCACACTGTCAAAAATCATAGAATGTTTAATCAGAATGTGACAGTATGTCATAGGCTTATTTATTCTGTAACCTTATTAAATTTATTCACTGAGATACAAACTATTAACAAAGATAATTTAAAAGAAAATTTTGAGTACTGGGAGACATTGGGGTAAAAAGTGCCACCATTGCACTCAAGTTTAGGGAACAAAGAATGTTCTATTTTAGAATACTGCATCCAGACAAAACTTATGGAGATACAAACCTCAGCCCTTGCTGTAACTCAGTCAGGGAACTGAGACTTCGGCACAGATGATAGTCCAGATGGGCTCTGTAAAGACAGACGTGTCTCAATTTGGAAAGTAGTGCATTTTATTTTGAGTTGGGAAAAACTGATTTATGAAATACAAGCCATACACTCAATTTTATAACCTAACCTTATGCCTTCACCCAAAATCATCCTTTAGATAAGTCAATCATATTTCTAAGGCATGGCATTAAAGATTATAGTTGTTTTCTTTCTTGACAGGAATTTGCATGTGAGTTTATCTCTGCAACTTCATACATCAATCAAATGCTGTCATATTAACCATGTTTTTCTTCAGTAAGTTTATGCATGTGGTACCAGTTTCTGTTTGGGGTAGCTGGTAATTGTACACGGTACGTAAAACATCACTTATTTTCAAAAGACACTTTGTGTATGTTCATGGGATAATGCCTGTATATTTATATTCGGGTTTCATTTCATACACACATAACTATCTTGGTCCATTTGAAATTCTTTAGTAGTACTGTCAATCACTTCAGACACATGGTTGTATCACATCAGAATAACAACTTTTGATATTGATGTGTCAAGTTCCAATTGAGAAATAAACAACTTGTTTCAAAAATGTCTTTCTCCATAATAAACAAGGAAGGAATGGAATTAATTTGCCTTAAATCTTAACTGAAACTAGAGAATTTTATTTTAAACAATTTTATAATAATATTTCAAGTCACAACATATGCATCTATGTAAAATAGATCAAAACAATCTTTTATGTTTCACTTTCTATTTATATACTAAAAATAAAAAACAAGTAAAAAAACAAAAACATAACTTTTCCTCTAAAAGGTTTATTTTTATTCTTTCCTTAAGAGGCTATGCAAAACCCAGATCAAAAGCTAAATTGCTTGTCAGTCTGAATGCCCTTGCCATGAGATCTGTATAAGACAAATTATTTTTTTGAGTGTATTACCAGAAGAATCAGTCCTGAATAGAAATAAGTTTTTAGTTTTGATCACAATTTGAATAATTGGATTCAATTCTGAGTTAGATATTATGGAAAGAGTCTTTGTATAGGAGACTGACTCAAGATATTTCATGAATATGAAGAAAGGATAAATGTCCCACAGTAGCCTCCATAGATTAACAACAGAGTTGAAGTCTTCTGTGGTTTAGATAAGTGACTCCCAGTGGCTGGGGTATCAGTGGGAGCCAGCTGTGATCCTTATTACAGGGAGGTGACAGAATCTTTAAAAGGTGGGGTGGAATGGAGGAAGTTAGATCACAGGAAGCTTGCCCTCAGAGGGACTATGGGAGTCTCACTCCTTTCTTCTCTGTTTTGTACTCTGACCTCCTAACTGCAAGATGAGGACAGCTTTCCATTCATTTCTGATACAGTTTGTTGACTCTCCACAGGCCCAACTCAGTGGGAACCACTGATGTAGACTGAAACTGTGAACCAATTAAACCTTTCAGCTCTTAAAGTTGGTTATTGCAGATGTTTTGTTGAGTAAAGGTAGCAATTAACAAAAATTAGACTTTTTCTCAGTAATGATAGCTAAAATACTATGTCAGTTCATCTACTAACTGGTAGAAACCTAAAGGGAATTATCACTAGTCATCACAGTACCATAAGATTTTACCTCCACTTTACAGGAATAAAAATTAAGTTCAAAGCAGTTGTAAAACTTGCTGAATAACACCTTCTGTAAATAACAGAATTTGTCTTATAGCGCACAGGTTAACTATTGTATAACTTTCTAAATACAGTGTGCACACAGTACAAGAAAGATGGTGGTGGGATTCATTTTCATTTTTTATTCAACTACTGTGGTGAAGAACTACATTTTCTTAGTATATGCTTAATAATCTGTATCTGGAGAACCAAAAAATGTGTACATTGCTTAGGACATAGCACATACTTAATAATCTTTTGATGAGTATTGAATGAATGTATTGGCATAATATTATACTTTTTATCAGTATTTTAATAATCTTTATTAGTAAATATTTGCAGTAAATACTGTTACATTTATCTTGGGGAGTTGGACTTGTACAGAACACATCTTAATATTAATTCATTTTATGTCCCCTTCCCCCACATCCCAGTGTCTCATCTCTTGGTCTTCTTTTCTTTTGCAAAGATCTATCTCCCTATTTACTATTATCTGTGCTTTATTTTGCTCTTTAAAGTTTTTAGACTTTGGGTTTCTTGTGTAAGAGAACTATGAAATATTTAAACTTGTGTGTCTGATTAGGGTTAGGGTTAGTGTTAGGCAGTATAAGCCATTTATTAACTTTGTTCAAAAGCACCAGATCAATATTTTGAGAAAATATTAACATGTAGTTTAAAAAGATGCTTCATTCTAATGAGCACAGAGGGGAAAAATTTTTTTTTCTATAATTTTCAGCAGAGGTTAAGATTATCCCCCAAGACATGTTCAACTTTAGATGCAATTTATAGACAAAATGCACCACAAAATTCTTTAAGAATAGTCATTATATTCTATTTTTATAAAAGGATTCATTCGAGGATCTTATAATGATTCCTTCTCAAGTCCCTTTTTAGAATACTTATAGTATGAAATGAAACCTGTGCCAAGGAACAGTGCTTATGTTTTCTAAAATTAGTAATTTTTTAAGTTTCTAAAGCCCTCTAGGAAGGAAATATTTTGAAATTCAATTATGTAAAGCACTGTAGTTTTACTAATACTGATAAAGTAAGAATTTCCTTGAGATAAATTAAAAATCAATCTTATTTCACTGATAACTACCCAATAGCTACTATATAATAAGGAACATTAGTTGTATTTTGGAAAAATGAGGTCATAATGAAGCATCTACTTTAGACTGATTTTCAACTCAGACATTTTTACTTAGCTGAAAAGTTAGTGCAAGAAAATATTCAGCTCACATTTGATAAAATATTAATCTAGAGCCTTTTTATAAAATTGCTAATATTTGTTGCAGAAAGTTAATATTTGCAATTTCTCTAGTCAGTAGTGTGGCTAAAAAATAAATCTATCTTGTCTCTCAATACAGTTATTTGCATTAGACACTAGTAATGCAAGTGAAACATTTATTTTTCATTTTAAGAATGAGAATATTTTATATGAGATATGAGAAAGGATTTTTTTTTCTAAAACAGCATTGTTTTCCTTTTTTTTTTATTTAAGAGGAAAAAGAGAAAAACACAAAACAAAACAAAGCAGTGTAAGGTTACACATAATACAGAACTACAAAAAAAAAAAAAACATAACAGTAAGAAATCACCTGTTAATAGATTACATATTATCATCTTGGAAATAGTTGCTCAAATCACAGTATCAAAGAATACAAAGTAGACATTCAGAGAGACTGCAAACAGCTGTGTTCAATGATCCAAAAACATTAATATAGTCAGCTATTTAACATCCCTAAACACACTTGCTGTTATATCCGTTAGAGCTCTTTTTTTTTCCCTCCCTCTCTTTTTTACAACAAAATTTACACATTTTGGATTTTATTACTCCTTAGTTCTTATTACTTTTTTGGGGGGGAGAGAATAAAGTCAAATATGGCAAAACAAAGCTGTAACTCAAAACCAAGGATAGACATAGCACATGATGTAGAACAGAGTACAAGGTCATCAACAATGGTTATCAACATTGTCTCTTGTTTCCTTAAAAGGAATTGTCCATCTCATTAGATATTATAAAGCTGGACAAAACAGTGGAGAACAAGACCAATAAAACTTAGGCATTGTGAACATTACAGGACTTCCAAAGGAGACAATAGTCAAACCAGAATGGGCATCTTTGTGAATCTTATTGCCTTCAAATTAGTTGCCTATACCTTTAGACTTGCTACTATCACACAGAATGGAACAGAGTCTAATCAGTCAAAACAAGATCTTGGGAGTATTACAGGACTTCAAAACAAGTTAATAGGAAATTGAAAATGTAATTAAGTCCTTACCCACCAAGAAGAGCCCAGGCCCAGATGGATTCACTGCAGAATTCTACAAGAAATTCAAAGAAGACCTAATGCCGACACTCCTCAAACTATTCAATGAAATTGAAAGGGAAGCAATCCTTCCTAAGTCATTCCTGGAAGCAAATATCACTCTAGTACCAAAACCTGAGAAAGACCCAACTAAAAAAGAGAACTATAGACCGATCTCCCTAATGAACACAGATGCAAAAATCCTCAATAAAATATTGGCAAATAGGATCCAGCAAATCATCAAGAAGATTATACACCATGACCAAGTGGGATTCATCCCAGGAATGCAAGGATGGTTCAACATACGCAAATCAATAAATGTAATCCACCATATCAATAAAGCCAAAAATAAGAATCACATGATCATTTCTATAGATGCAGAAAAAGCCTTCGATAAGGTCCAATATTTATTCATGATAGAAACTCTACAGAAAATTGGAATAGATGGTCTTTACCTCAATATAATAAAGGCCATTTATGACAAACCAACAGCCAGCATCATACTAAATGGCCAAAAATTGAAAGCCTTTACTTTAAAATCAGGCACAAGACAAGGATGTCCTTTATCACCACTCCTATTTAATATAGTACTGGAAGTACTAGCCATAGCAATTAGGCAAGAAAGAGAAATAAAAGGGGTAAAGATAGGAAAAGAAGAAGTTAAGTTGTCATTGTTTTCAGATGACATGATACTCTACATAGAAGACCCCCTAAGCTCCATTGAAAGACTCTTAGATACAATAAATAAATTCAGTAATGTGGCTGGATACAAAATCAATACTCAGAAATCAATAGCATTCCTATACACAAACAACAAAACCACAGAGAGGGAAATAAGGGAAACTGGAATATTCACATTAGCAAGCAAAAAAATGAAATATTTAGGAATTACTCTTACGAAAGAAGTGAAAGACTTATACAGTGAAAACTATATTACACTGAAAAAGGAAATTGAAGATGATCTCAGAAAATGGAAAGACATCCCTTGCTCATGGATAGGAAGAACAAACATTGTGAAGATGGCCATTCTCCCAAAACTCTTATACAGATTCAATGCAATCCCAATAGAAATACCATCAACATACCTTATAGATCTAGAGAAATCACTCCTAAATTTCATCTGGAACCAGAAGAGACCTAGAATCGCAAAAGCAATTCTAAGCAGCAAAGACTAAGCAGGAGGCATCACAATCCCTGACTTGAAATTATACTACAAAGCAACAGTAGTAAAATCAACATGGTATTGTAATCAAAACAGAGCTGAAGATCAATGGAATAGATTAGAAGATACAACCACAACTACAAACACACTCAACCACCTTATGTTTGATAAAGGAGCCAAGCAAGTTCACTGGAAGAACGACAGTCTCTTTAATAAATGGTGCTGGAAAAACTGGCTCTCCATTTGCCGAAAACTAAAGCTAGACCCATGTCTATCACCATGTACTAAATTAAAATCTAAATGGGTCAAAGATCTGAATATTAAAACAGAAACGCTAAATCTATTGGAAGACAAATTGGGTAGAAACCTTGGAGACATAGGAGTAGGTAGAGAATTCATGAATAGGACTCAAACTGCATGGGAAATACTTCCCAGAATCAATAACTGGGACCACTTCTTATTAAAAAGTTTTTGCATGTCAAAAGAAATCTCCAGCATAGTGAAAAGAAAACCCACAAACTGGGAAAAGATTTTAGTGAACTCTCTCTCAGACAAGGGACTCTTGTCTAAAACATATAAAGAATTAAAAAAACTCAGACCTTCAAAATTCAAAGATCCAATCCAAAATGGGCATCTGAGATGAATACGCAATTCTCAGATGAAGAAATGCAAATGGCAAATAAATACATGAAAAAATGCTCATCATCATTGGTCATTAGAGAAATGCAAATTAAAACCACACTGAGATACCATCTCACTCCTGAAAGAATGGCCAGGATCAAGAAAACCAACAACAACAAATGCTGGAGAGGCTGTGGGGAAAAAGGAACTCTCCTGCACTGCTGGTGGGAATGTAGACTGGTACAGCCTTTGTGGAGGTCTGTCTGGAGGTTTCTCAAAAAGTTGGGATTGGAAATCCCATTTATTCCAGCTATTCCACTTCTAGGCATATTCCTTTCTTTTAAAACAAACAACCTATCACTTTTTCTTGCTAGGTGAATCAAAATAAATTAAGCAAGTCAATGTTTAGTTCTCTTTGCTTATCTTTAGGCACAAATATTTCATGAGCATAAATCACATAAAGAGCCATGTAAACGAGAAATGGGTGTGAGGTGGAAATATTTTCAGTACTTCTGTCTCCTGATGGTGGAGCATGAGAAGGTGAAATACTTTTCATGTCTGACTGGAGTCAAATTCCCTGCTCTGGTCTGGAGATACGTGATAGCCATTTTCTTTGCTGTATCCTGAGGTCTTTTTATTGCCCAGTTTGGGAGATTTTACTGAAATTATTTACCTGAATAAATAACCTGTCTTGAGTGTTTTGTTTTATAATCCTCCTCAGAAGCTCACATGCATTTCTTGAACTCTACTTCATTCATGGAGTTTGCATTTTCAAAATCCTTTTAGACTCTAGTAAGGAAGCCCAGATGCATTCATAAACAAATTAACCTGGATCCACCAAGATTTGGGAGGATGGGAGGTCTCTTGTTACAGAGGAGGGAAGGATCAAGTGTTTAAAGCCACACTCACAACTCACACACCAGATTCATCTCTGAGAAATTTCCCTTCCCTCAGCTTTACAACCACATGAGGATTCTTCCTCTCAGCCTCACCGTTGCCGTTAGAGTGTATCTTCATCGTGTGACATGCCAGTCCTCCTACTTTTGAGTTTCTTTTTTATTTCTTGTTTTTACTTTAAAGAGAATAAAACAAAGCAAAGCAAAGCAAAACAAAACAGAACAAAGTACAAAAGAGTAAAACAAGGCAAATATCACAGGATTTCAGAAAAAGACAGCAGGAAATCAACTCTGGCTACCATAATGTTCCTTGTGTTCTTCGAAATAGTTGTCCATACCTTCACACACAGTAAGTCAATACAAACCAAAAGTATAAAAGCAATCAAAACACAAGAATTAGAGCCTTAAGGGCTTTCAAGATCTGACTCTAGGAAATCAATAATGGCTACCACAATATCTCTTATTTTCTTCAAAATAGCTGTCCATGCCTTCATCTATATTGAAATTAAATAATTGATAACAGACTAAAAACAATCAAAACCAAGAACAAAAGCATTATTGAACTTCAAAACAAAATGATAGAGATAGCAACAATGGAACAACAAGAAGATCTCACAGGAATATGTATTTTAATTTAGAGACAACCTCCTTTATATTGTACACAGGCCACCCTTTCCCCTCCATGACAGTTGTAGCACTCACAAAATCTCCATGCCCTCCTCTTGTGCCAGATGGGGATATTTGCAAAGTAAGGATCCTGGCACCCTAAGGAGGCTCAGTGAAACTTCTAGACTTCTCATGGTGACACAATGCATCAACCATAACAGCAACTAAACCTATGCTGTGGTGCAGTGTCAGGAATAAATCCAGCCTTAATGAATGCAGCTAGAATGACCTGTGACTTCCCTGCAAGCTACATTCTAAGCCTACTTCCTACTCTGCATTTTCCTTCTTTTCTTCCTTTTGTGGGTTGGCTTTGATCACGTGGGTTTCCACTGCTTGCTTTTTTTGATTTGAATTTGAATAACAATGGATGTTAGAGAGTTAATAGAAGACAGCATTATTAAGCTTTCTTTCATTGGTTCTGCCTAAGTTTCAGACTTCTCGTGCTGAGGAATACAATGGGAAAAACATGCTATAAGACTTAACAAACATAAGAATTATAAAAATAACTATTTCCTAAACAAACAAATAACCTCTCTGAATATGCAAAAAGCCAAGGTTTTTGAGCAAGGGAGAATTTGCTTTTCAGTAGATTATACATAATTTAGTGATTCAGTTTCTCTAGAGAATTCTTTATAATACAATATTGTAATGATAGAAGAGCATAGTCAATTAACCCAGCTGTAGATGGAGTGAATAGTTCTTGGCATAAGTATGGATTGGTCCATTCTGCTCCATGGTCATCATGCCTGTCCTTCTCCTTTTCAGCTCCAGATCTGAGGTCAGCTATTGGCAGGTCCTGGTTTGAGGGTGTGGCTCAGAGTCCACTGTTTAAAATCAGGTGTAGTTTAATAAATGTATCTCTAAAAATCTGAAAGGAAAATTGGAGAAACATTGTAAACAGCACTAAGACCAGGGCAATGGGATAAGTGCAAGGAAACAGTAAAAAAGAGCAAACTTTTGCAACAGAGTGACCAAGATTCAGGTTCTGACTTCGTCATTGTCTGCTGTAAGATCTTGCGCGAGTGATCTAAGCACCCAGAGACTCAGTCTCCTCATTTCGTTCTGAAAATTCTGAAGAATTTTTAGAAGCTTTTAATGATTCAAGAAAATATGTACAAAGTAAAGATACATATTATACTTTAGATGTGGGATGTCGCCAAAGCCTCATGTGTTCCGGGGCGGGCTTTGGGAAGTGACTGGGTATGTGGGTGTGGCACTCATCAGAGCTGAACCTGTGTGTGGCTAGGAGGTGGTGCTCAGAGCAGGCAGGTTCCTGGGGCTTGACCCAGAATGGTGCATCTCCTTCCCTAGTTCCCCTCTCTGCTTCCTGGCTGCCATGATTTAAGCAGCCTTTCCCTGTGCAGCTCCTTCCACTATGTCTTCCAGGTTTAGAGTCACTTTTAGAGTTAAACCTCAAAATTGGAAGCCAAACTAAACTTTTCCTCCTTTAAACGGTGAGTAGTGGGCATTGTGTTTCAGTGATGGGAAAGTGAATGAGGCAATAGACGTTATTACAAAATGTTGGCCATTGTTGTAAAATATCCAACCACATTCATGATTGGGCTATACTAACTGTATCATGGGGACAGACAGAGAAGGAGAATTTTCATTTTTGCATTTACTTGCTCCACATAAAGACTTCTCTGCATGAAGAGAGAAGCCAGTTACTCAGTTAATGTATGCTAGAGGATCATCCTTATTCCTGCTGTGAAAAGTAATGAGATGAAGACCTATAAACACCATCAGTTTTGAAGTATTTGATTAATTATTCATTAAGTAATATTTTTATTGATGAAGTATGCATCTTATTTCCTTTATCTCATTTTTGACCCACAAATTTAATTGTTCATTTTAATTATAATCACTTCATAACTACTGTATTTTGGCATTAATTATGTCACATCAAGTCTTTGGTTATTATTCAGCATAAAATTTATCAAGTTATGAAGACACATAGCCCATAGCTTACCTGAAATACTCCTTCTTTCTTCTCTTTCCTCCTCCTTTCCTTTCATTCTTCCTTTTATCATTCCTTTCTTTTTTTTCCTTCCTTCCATCTTCCCTTTCTTTCCTCTCCTTTTTTTCCTTTCCTCCCCTTTCTTCCTTCTTTCCTTTAACATATTTGCAAAGGCACAGTTATGGCTTTAATTACCAATCTGGTATCTCAGGAACAAATGTATTTACAACTGCCGTATGGCCCACTGGGTCCTAGACAAAAGCCTCCCCTCTCATTATTCGTTAGTCTTTCTAATAATGTTTGGTGATGTTTGCTAAGATGGGTTTCTTGCCACATGTGTAGTTGTGTGCACAGCATGATATTAGATACAGATTTGGGTAAGTATGACATTTTTAAAAAGGGCTGTTTTCTGTATCTGATTATCTGCTGACAGTATTATGTAGTAGAAAGGCTATGGAATTCTATTCAGGAAGATTTAATCTTTTTGTTCCAGCTCTAATTTACTATTCCTTTCCAGGTAAAATGCCTTATCAACCTTGAACAATAATTTCAACAAGGAGTTGGGCTGCATACGACTGAAAATTCTGTGTAACTCTATTCAGAAGCACTTCCTATATTATGCTGTGATGCCTTAATCTCTTTTTAGTTCAATCCCTTCCACAATTAACCTTTTTATGCTTAAGGAAAAAGTCTTTCCATACTTCTCTTGCTGAATAAAATGTATATATCTATATATTTATAGGTAACTGAGTTAAATAAAAATATAGGCAGTGAGACAGGGCTAGGTCCTTGAAAAAGCCAGTGCAGAAGACCAGAGCCCTTGCAACTGTGGGGAAAACAGACATTTCCCACTGTGGGCCAGACTTAAAGACAAAAGATCAAACAAACATACACATCCTAAGGACTGATATTCTAAATAGGTCTCTGTCACCCTGAGGAAGCCCAGAAGCACCATCCCAACCCCCTACAGGAACAGTCACTGCTCCTTAAGAATGCCCACTTGCTATGTGACTGACTTCTCCATATTTCCTCATTTAATCAATTTTACCTAAACAGTTAATCTTATTGGTTAACTGTAGTTCTGTCCCACCTATGTTCACTTTGTGGATTCCCATCTTGGATCCGCCTCACCTCTTAATTTTTCTCCATAAAATCCCTAGAAAAGATGGGGACTATGGCAACCCACTCGGGACCCCTTCTCTTTTCCAGACAGAAGCTTTCTTTCTCCCAATAAATATATTCTGCTCTTAACCTCTGTTATTCCTCAAATTCATTCTTGAATTTTAGAGAACATAAACTTGTACCAGACATATAGTAGGGTGGGAGTTTAATTGCCCTATATCACTATGCTGATTACAAATTTGAATATTTTTATTATACACTGTATACAACTGTAAATGGTGAAGATAGAAAATCATATCTACCAGTTCATCTCTAAGATAGTATCAGTGGCATTACAGAATAGACATGAATGAAATTAAGGTACAGAAAACAATGACATGTTGGAAGGATGGATGAGGCTGTTGATGAAAAACTATAAATGGCAAATATTTGGCACCCTAAGGCTCGAGCCTTTCATAAACAAATCCTAAACTCTCAGCACAAGAAGATATTCTGACTTCATATATAAAACAACAGTATATTTCTGACAAAAAATTGTAATGAGTGCTAAGATAATGCAAGAGTATTGATTCATGTTTTAGCATCTTGTTTTAGGCAGTTCTATAAAGTCATAGAAGAGCGAAGGTCTTTGCTTCTACTTGAACAGCTCCAGGTGCCAGGAATTCTTGACTTCTAATTTCAGACAGTTCTCATTTTAGGAAAGAGTCTTCTTTAGGAAGAACTGTAACTGTCATTTAGTTGTGCCAACTCAGTCTTATCAGGACACAAAGAAGTAGGTCAGGTCTTTGACAGAAAGACAGCCTTCAGATACTGGAAGCCACCTGATTCCCTGCTGGAGCCCGTGTGGCTTTTATCTCTCCTGTGTCATGACCCCTGCTCTGTTCTGAGGAGTTCTGATAAATCTGTTTCTCCTAAACTTATCAACCCAAACCTTTCTGTCACTTCAAAATACTCACCGATTTTAAGACCGGTGACTGTTTCTGCCAATGAATTTAAAAAGTGTTAAATATCACCTCACAGCAGCCAGCAGTTTTCCTAAGGGTGCGCTTCTGCTAGGTAAGACCAGAGGTCTGTCCTTTGTTCTGGTTCACTGTTGCCAAACACTTCAGTCAAGCACCATTCCTGGGGTAGACAACACAAAAATAATTTATGAGACAAATTTTTATCACGACTTTCTGTTCTTTACTTTGAAAGTTTTTAAAATATGCAGCAGAATTTTTAAATTCTATAGCAAAAAAAACTCATAAAGTTTTTGTGTATCACATTTTTTCATTTACGTGTATGTATGTTTTATAAATAAAAAAGATTATAATAGAATACAGTTAGTCCTTCTTTACTGTTTCTTATTTCCTAGTTCTCCCAATGACAACCTCTTCTTTTTCTTTTAGTTTCTAGTTGGCTATGCAACTGTGTATTTCTAAAGAACATAATATTTTAAAAAAATCTCCTTATTTTGCCCTATATTTGTAGTACCCTTTGATATCCTGAAACAACAGATGACGATTCATCATTATTATAAAATATTTACCTCCCATTTAACTTCTCCCATTTTCCCAATAGATTTATCCAAATATTTTTGGGATAAATATTGGCTATATATATTCTTATTACTGTGTGTATAATGCTCATCACAGATACATAGTTGTATTTTAAGAGCAATATTTGATTTTATCTAATATCTTTTTTTGTGATCATCCATAACTAATTAGTTTTATCATCTATATCAAATTCTTATTAATGTTCTCTAAAATGCTCAAACATATTCCTATTATATCTTTTTAAAAATCTTCCACAGAAGCCTCTCTTCAAGAAATTCATTTTACCTAATATAATCTGAATTGATGGGATTTTAGGATTGTTTGCTAGCTGGTATTTCCTAGACCCTGTGCCATACTCTTTATTAATAGACTTCCTTTATTTGGGCATATGATAACACTTCAGTAGATTTCTAAGAAACAGTATATTGGGACAAATAACATGTGATTGTATGTATAAAATATTTATTTTCATATGCCATTGAGACATAAGATGAATGCTTACATTGAAATTAAAATAATTTTATTTTAAATTTTATTTCAAATTTTTGCTATTCCCTCTGTTGAGAGAGTTTATTATTCTCAGTGAATGTAGGTTAGTCTTAGTGACTCACTGAGCAAAAGAACATGGCAAATATTCTGGAAACTGAAACTAAGTTACCAAAAACCTTTATGACATCTACCTTGCTCTCTTAAAAAAACCTTTCTCTTGGGCAGTCCTGAAACTGCCATTCCATTTGTTTTAAGTAGCTCAATGGAAATGCTGCAGGGAATGACACTGGGTGGTCCCCAAGGATTTCAACCTCCAGCCTCGAGCCCAGTCACTGAGTGAAGAAGTCATCTTGAACTTTCTAGCCTGGTAAGTGTGACTGAAGGAAGCAGAGAACTCATCTATCAACAACATCAGAAATCCTGATTTTATGACCCTGGTCAACCTTTCCCAGCTCCCTGGCCAAGGTCACAGTTACTTTGAGAAGAGAAGAGAAAGAGAAAGTGAAAGAGAAAGAGAAAGAGAGAGAGAGAGAGAGAGAGAGAGAGAGAGAGAGAGAGAGAGAGAGAGGAGAGGAGATAGGGAGGGGTAGGGGAGGGACAAGGAGGGATGGGAAGGGTCTATACTATTGAACTCCACACAAATTTGCAGTCATAAGCAAAGGTCATTGGCTTTATGCACTGTGTGTGGTGGCTTGTCACTCAGCAACTGACTGAATGCCTACCTCGGAAGACTTCTGCTGCTTACTGCTATGCCTGGGAAGTCTGGCATCATACCAAGTTTCTGCTGTTTTGGACTCTAGTTTTTTGGCTTTCTTATTATTCTGCTATTTTTCATTGCACAAGGATTCAGATTGATTTTTCTCATCCCATTCATTGTGCAAAGCACTCAGTGTACTGTTTCAAACAGAGGAAGGGTGTTGGGTGAAATCCTCTGCTTAGTTTTTGTTGTTCATTACCATTTCAGATTAGAAACACACATTGTTTATTTTCATTCCATGATGCCAGTTTGAAAAATCAAATGATTCATGTGCATTCTTCCTTGATTGACCTTTCGCAGATTCTGTGTGGCATGACGATTGTTGTAGCAAAATAACCAATAGTCTTCCTCAAACTTGTTCCCATCTTTGTCTCAGCTCAGTTCTCTCCAGGTTTTCCCTTCCCTTCATGCAAATCCTATTACTCAAAAGGACACAGGTCAAGTCCTATGTCCTTAGGAAGACTTCCTAATGTTCTGTCTCTAATTGTATTTCTCTCATATTTCCTAAAGTTAATATTTAACATTTATCATTGTTATAGTCATGAAGTAAGCAGTTTCAGATCACTACTTCCCAGTAGAAATATAATAGAAGCCAAATAATTAGTTTAAATTCCAAATAATCAAAATAAAAAGGAAATAGGGTACAATCAATTTTAATAATGTATTCTGTTTAAACCAATATATCTAAAATATTAAAATATAATTTTAATGCATTATAAGTGTACAAAATCAATTGGACATTTTAATCTTTTTTGGTATGAAGTCTTCAAAATGTGGCATGTAATTGGCACTTGGAGAGCATCTCAAAGGGTGTCTCGACTGTGATTTCTGAGTTACTCATAGTGTAGCATGAGCCAACTACCTTTATTTGGTTACTGTAGAAAGTTGTTCTATGAGTTGATGATATTCTGATGTCTCAATTTTCTTCTCTTGATCTTTCTTTCTTAATATTAACTTATTAATTATGAAATCTTTAGTGCATAACAGCATGCATGTCTCAGGCTTGTCTCTTTTAACTTTACAATTATAGTATTAGTTTCTTGGGCTCCTTAGTATCTGGCATGTTAACAATATTGTGGGCATTTGAAAAATATTTCATTCTCATTTTCTCTTTCATTTCTTTCTTTATATCACTTATTATTCTTGCCTTGTTCTAGAAAGTCTTTAAAATGACTTATATAACATAAAAGTATGTGGATTATCTTGGTATTTATAGTAATAAGAATGTTTGAAAACTCCGAACATTAATTTCACAAATAATGTAGATTTAATCAGCAAACTGAAATGCACAGTGACAGTTTCTCCAGAATGAAAAGTATCAGTTGCTTCCAAGATTCCCACAGAATATTTGTAAACAAACTAAATTTAGGAAACATACTTTGTGAATTGTTTTAAAGGCTCGAGCTGACTTTCTGTCTGCTTCTTGGCTTAAATATGATGCCTTGATAACTTTGTGGCTAGTAGAACAAGGTACATGACATACATAACCTACTTTAGCTCAGTGTTGTTCCAGGTTTCAGTCCAAGGTCAGCTGTCACCAACGGAGATATGTAAAATCACCTTCCTACTTGCTCATGTTGATAGTAATACATTTGACTGCAGTGAAAAAATTCTTCAGGTCATATTTATATTCTCATTGACTGCAGTCTTTTTTTTTTTTTTTTTGTCTTTTTAAGACAAGGTCTCGCTATGCAGTTCAGGCTGGCCTTGAGTTCACTTTGTAGCCCAGGCTGGTCTCAAACTCATAACAATCCTCCTGCCTTAGCCTCCCAAGTGCTGGGATTACAGGCATGAGCCACCACGCCTGGCTCAACTGCAGTCTTTGATATTATTCTTCTGTACAGTATGGATGTCATCAAACAATGCAGAAGGCCTGTATTTTCATTAGCCTTCTAGACAAGATGATACTGTGTGATTCCTGTCTAACTCTTAACCACATTGTAAAATAAATGTACTTTTAAGCATAGCTTTAAAATATCTCCCCACTCAGTAACCCAAATGTTTTAATTTTCAAAGTAATGTGCATTAAAAATGCATTCAAAATGCTCTTGGACAGGATCATTAAATGTTCTACTTATATAATTTTAAATTCATTTAATCACATTTTAATTTTATGGATCTTTAGAGGAGTCAGGGATATGATGTGATTGCAAATTGTCCGAGCCTCATTTTCAAACCCTTAATCAGCAGACTTATAGAAGAAGAGGCAGTTTACAAAATATACAAAGTTTCAACAAACCACCTAATTAAGAGCCAGAAGATACAAACATGTAAAGGCTAAAAGAGGGAAAGGTTAATTTAGTGAAATACCAGTAATTGGTGTCATGGGGGACTAAGAAGGGAACGCTAACCCTCCCCAACACAAGGAGGATATCTGTTAAGCTAATGCGTTAATGTCTTACTGTGTATATTCTTGGGAAATTGACCCTTCTGATAACTTTACTTTGAAGATTGTATAGTGCCCCCCTGAAAGAGGAGGGAAATTTTTTCTATGAAAATATAAACTGAGTCAGGTATCTAGAAATGTATTATCCTCAAATCAAGACTAAGTGATAATTTCTTGACTTAGTTCATACATGGTATAATTAGAGACTAGTTCATACAGATTACATGGTATAATTAAGGACTAGTTCATATGGACTACATGGTATAACTAGGAACCACACTGTCATAAAGGCTGGAGGGCTTGCAAACATAAATTTATATCCTACAGTTTGGAAGCAGAGCAAGACAAGGCTTGAGCTGACTTGCTGTCTGGTAGTGATCTGCTTCTTGATTTAAATGTGATGCCTTGATAGCTTTGGGGCTAATGGAGCAAGGTACATGACATATAGAACTTACTTTGGCTCAGTGTTGTTCCAGGTTTCAGTCAGCTATCACCAATGGAGAACCATCATGGAAGAAGACACATGAAAGAAAGCCACTCACCTCAAGGCAGAGAGGGCAAGAAGAGCCAAAGCAAGAGATACAAATTTGAGAGTAATTACTCCCACCTCCTCCACCTGGGCCTGACCTGGTAATTGCCCATCTAGCTCCCTGATGAGATTAGCACCTGTATGATCCAGTCGCCTTCTGAAAGCCTCGCCTCTGGACACATAAGACTTCTGGGGATAGGAACAGCTATTTTAGAGAAAATGACATCTTAATAGATAATATTGATTTAGTGTCATCTTGTTTTGAAGTCTCATCTAGCTTTTGTTCTTCTGTCTCCAATCGTCTAAACAGGTTGTATCTTATTGGATTTTATTATGTACAATAGTATAAGCAAAAACCTTTTAAAGACAAGGAGATTATACAGAAACCATTGTTCATTTTCTGTTAGTCGATTCTAAATACTCTGTAATGCTGTCATTCTCTTAAATGGTTTTACATTGTTTTGATATACTTAATGCTACAGTATATGAAGTTGTACTCAAGGACTTCAAGGAAAGAGTCAATATGGTAACTACTTTTAGGTCGGAATTATCTGGTGGTGAAACACTATTCTGCTTAAATGGTTATGTTTTGATCTGCGCTGTTTTGCTGTTATGCCCTCTTTTTTCTCAATCTCCACTCCATTATTTACTTTGTTATTTTTATCCGTTTAATTAAAGGGAAAAAATAGCAGGATATAATATAGCAACCCACTTTGACTTTCTATTATCTCGATTTGAAGCCCTGTATTACTCTCACCATCTTGTTTTTGACTGATGTTCCCCTATTCTGTTTTGATGGATAGTATCAGGTTCGAAAGTTTAGGCATCAGCTGAGAAGATAATGAGATTCATTATAACGCCCATTCTCGTTGACTTTTATCTACTTTTGAAGACCTTCAATGTCTCCAATGTTTTGGTTTTGTCGGTTTTGTTCTTTACTATTTTGTTCAATTGTATTATAACTAATGATATAGGCAATTCTATTAGAGATAGCGGGAGGCATTATGGTAACCATTGATGATCACCTTGTATTATGTTTTTATATTATCTATTATGTCCACCCTTTTGACTTGACCGATTCTGTCCTGTTATGTCTCATTTGGTTTTACTCTCTTCCAAAAAAGCAATAAGAACCGTGGGAGCAATGAAACCCAAAATGTGTAATAGTCATTGTACAAAAGAGAGGAAAAGAAAGTGCTCTAAACTATATAACTGCATGTATATTTAAGTGTATAAGATAGAAAATGATATCACAGAGTTTTATTGGATCATTGAACAGAACTGTTTGCAGTATCATTGTTGGAATGTCCACTCTACAAGCTTTAATTTTGTGACTTGAACAATTATTTTTAAGATGGCAATATGTAATCCATTAACTAGTGATTTCCTACTGTTCATTTTTTTCTTCTGTAAATCTGTATAACTTGTACCCTTTCACTTTTTTTTTCTTTTCTCCTTAAATAAAAAAAAAAAAAGACTTCTGGGGATAGAAGACAAGGTGGAAGGGTCTTGTCGGGGAAAGCTGCTTAGATAAGTGATAAGAGATGACTACTGTCATCTGTCATTTGCTGTCGTCTTATGTGGTAGAATAAGCAAGAGTGCTCTCTGGAGCATGTTTTTATGCCAGGGCCTTCTATTCATGTGGACTCCACCCACGTGACCTTAACAGCTACCAAAGGCTCTACTCCCTAAGCCCTAACATTGGAGGGTGGTGTTGCAGTATATAGATTTAAGTAATGTAACATTCACACTTCTGTCTTACGTTCCAAAGAATATGCTGAGTAAATAGGTGACTAATACTACAAGAAAAGCCATACCTCATTTGGACACTTCTTGAATTAAGAAGAATCCTTCTCTTGAGTGCTTCAGTTATACATTCATTATGCAACACATAAAAAACAGCACCATGAAAATTAATGACAGGAAAACGAATGTTAGTGGATAGTAACTGAAAATCAATGTCCAGAGAAGAAGAAAGTGAACAAAAAGAGGTTAATAATAAGTACTCTCTGCATGGCATATCGCTCTGCGGACTGTTGTCTGTCATGGTTTGCATCAACAGTGTGGCCCTCAAGTGGAGCGTCCCGAAAGTCGTCAGATTATGGAGGCCTTGGCTGACTTGCTGTCAGGAGGCAGGAGTCAGTTAGAGTGACTCACTGAGAGTGTGATCGGCAAGGGTGACTCCCTCCCTGGCTTCTCCCTTCTCTATTTCCTGGCCATAATAGCTGGAATGTCCTTTCCTCCATTATGGCCCTCTGTTGTGCTGTTTCTGCCTGGGGGCCCCTCCACCACAGACTGTCACTGTGAGCCAAAGTCAGCCTCTCCTCTTTTAAATTGTGGGGTTGGGTATTTCTTCTAAAGAGAGGAAAGTGACAAAGAGAAGGTTCTTTATATGTCTTTCTACCCTAAGGTAGGTAATAACATGTTTCTAGCCATTTTATAAATGAGGAAACTGATTTGCACGGGTGTTACCTGACTTAGAGTCACACACTTGGACCATGGTACAGTAAAGGATTGAAGTAAGACAGTCTGATGGCAGGGCTTTGAACCATTTGCCTTCGGGGTGGTGACTGGTTATGTGATGGGTTGGATGCTGAAGAGTCCAAGATCAAAGCACTGACTGATTTGCTGTTAGTGAAGGACAGCTTCCGGGCTCAAAGATGATGTGTCAGTAACTTTTTAGTTGATGGAATGAATCCATGATATGCATAATTAATTTGGCTCATGGTTTTCAGCAATTTCCACCCATGGTCAGGTAGCCAAGGTAGAAGCATCATGGAAGAAGAACACAGTGGGAGAAAGCCACTTAATTTGTGGTATCTGGGAAGTAGAGACAGCAAGGTAGGGACAATGTGAGAGATAAATTGTTACC
Source organism: Cavia porcellus (assembly GCF_034190915.1). Classification (NCBI taxonomy): domain Eukaryota; kingdom Metazoa; phylum Chordata; class Mammalia; order Rodentia; family Caviidae; genus Cavia; species Cavia porcellus. Next base: position 82,672,299 of record NW_026947485.1, on the reverse strand, counting down.
AGTTATTACCCTAAAAGTCAATAATTAGTATTTAACTCCAAGGTATCTATATAGCACCGTGTTGTAGGTGTTATTTATAATGTCCCCCGAGGTCTCATTGTGTTGAGGGCTTGCTTGCCATATCATGGTTTGTAAGAGATTGGATCATGTGGTTCTACCTTCACCAGAGGATTAGTCCATTGGTAAGAACATACTCTGGTGGCCTTAGTGGGAGGTGTTAGAAAGAGGGAACAGGAGTTAGGGTCTATTTGAAGGGAATGGATTATGGAGATGTGACTTTGAGGACAGCTGTGGTGACTTTTCTCATTGCTGAGACAAAATACCTGACACCCACCAGTTAAAGGAGAGGCTTCTTTCAGCTCATATATTTATTTTGATAACTGCAGAAGGCAAGGTGGAAGGGTCTTGTCGGGGAAAGCTGCTCTGGTCATAGCAGTCAAAAAACAGAAAAGGAAAGGGAGGAACCATGGAGAGACACTTCTCTTTAGGTCATGCCTCCAGTGACCTGCCTTATCCAAGCAGTCACTACCTCCAAACAGTCAGTTAGCTCTCATGCATCCAGTCACCTCCACGTGGTGCCACTTAGGGTCTCAGGACATCTAGATATTAGCTATAACCAAGACGGTATCCAGTTGTTGGCTCCTTCCTCTGTCTTCCTCTCTCAGCTTTTCTGCTTCCTGGCCTCCGGTACATAATCAGCTCTCTCCTGTCACATGCTGTCCCCATCTTGCTTCTATCACTCCACACTTCCAGAAACCTTGCAAATTTCTGCAACTATAACCCTTTCCTCCTGTAACAGATGAAAAGCTGACTAATACACATTCATTGATGTTCATTCTGATACTCATTTGAAGTAATTACAAATACAAATAGGGTTAAGAGTTGAATTATTTGTCATGAAGGTCTTATCATATACAGACAGCAGTTATCTGGAGTAGTGTTTCGTAAATTTCCCTGGTAGTACAGTTACCTAGTATTCTTTGGTGTCTTCCCATGAGAAGATCAGATTTAGAAAAGAAATGTCAGAATCCTGCAGTGAGAAACCAATAGAGTGCAAATAGAGTTTGGAAAAACATCTCATCTTTTCCCTTACATCAAGATTTCTTGACTTGTCCACCAAATTCTCTCAAGAAAACTCCCATTTAAGCCAATAGGATACTTTTCTTAATCTATGCTTATTGCTCGTTTACTCATCCTGTTGGCCTTCTAGACTCAAATTCTTTAAGGGGAAGGGTGTTATCACTCTGCTGATGTGTCTCTGACTCCTTCATTGACCTTTGGCACAGCAGATAGTAAATAGTTACATGTTGAATAAATGATCTCTGGGATGTGCATTCTTATGTGCATAAGAATGTTATGGCCTGAGATAATAAATCATTTTTAGATGACTGGAGTTAGTATAATTTATAGTATCACTTATGCAACTCAGGGTCTCTCCCAAAGAATTCACTCAATTAAACCAACATTTGCTGAACAAATTCCCAGTGATGGGTAGTAAGCTAAGAACTGGGGGTTCAAGTGAATAAGAAATTCTACTTGCTTCAAGTAACTCATAGATTATTATAGGAAATGACCATATAAACAAACATGTAAAGTCAACAGCAAGATAAACTGTTAAAAGTATGGGGTGAATGCAGATTGAGGATAAAGAATCAAATCTTGTCCCCATCCAAAGAAGCTTTTTTTTCAAGTTCACTTTGGGTGTGAAAAAGTTGTTGTGGGTGCCTATGTGATGGGGAGAGGAGTGTAGGGAGAGTGGGCATTGAAATATGTCCACAACAAAGAACACTTTGTATCTCTAAAAGACCCAGGTGTTTAGGGCAATGGGATTTTCAGTGTCACCATGCCACCTAGGGCATGCGGGAGTGTGGAGGAAGGTAGGACTCTGGGTGTTCCTCTTAATCAGTGTTAAATTTCTTTCTTTAAAGGGATTCACAGATGACCCTTGCTGAGAAAGAAGATAGTTGTTGCACAGCTTGGTTTCTGCTCTTCTTAGTGGTGCTTCAATTTCACATAGGTAGCGTATTTCTCTGTCAGCACAGCAAAACCTCTGGAAGAAACTCTGCCCACCATGCTCTGGTGCTCAGTTTGCTTTATGGCTTTACCCATCACAAGCAGCTTAGTAAAATATTCTCTTCTTTGTTTTTTTGTAAAACAAATAGTTTTATTGTACATTATAGAAGTTATAAAAATGTGTGTTTTATTGAGCATTATTTTCTCATATGCTTCCTCCATTAATCTTGAAGTCTTGGTTAAAATGTAATTCTTAATTTGGAGTACTTTAAAATGGTTTCTCTCTCTCTCTCTCTCTCTCTCTCTCTATATATATATATATATATATATATATATATATATATATTCTTTTTACAAATCTTAGTTCCTTATTTTTTAGAGGAAAAGGGAAAGATGACTCTAAGGATTCAGTTGGGTAAGTAGTATGCCCAGATACTTGTTTTTGCCAGTTTCCAGATGATGGAGAATTTTGTTTAAATGGTTAACTATTAAAACGCCATCCTTAGTCAAGCTGTGTGGTGCCTTGGTAGCTTTTCCTACACTCAGGCCTGCAATTGAGGTCTTTTGGCTTATCTGAAAATATAAAGGAAGTCAGGTGTGGTGACTCATTCCTACAATCCCAGCACTTGAGAGGCTGAGGTCGGAGGATTGCCATGAGTTCAAGGCCAGCCTGGGCTACATGGTGAGTTCAAAGACAGAAGCCTGAACTGCATAGTGAGACCTTGTCTCAAAAAAAAAGAAAAAAAGTATAAAGGAGAAGAGAGAGAGGAGGTGCAGCTTTGCTTTGACATCTCCTGCTGTGTGACTTTGTGCTCTACCCATATGTAAAAGGGAGGAGGCTCATCAACCTATTTTGTCTTCTCTTGTCAAGAAGAGACCAAGGCAGGCTTCAGACTATTAATCTGTCATAATTTTAAAATGCCATTTGTACTTGATAAAACTACTAGGAACTATTCATCTGGTTCAGGTTCTGATAAATCACTCTTCTGTTCTGCTGTCAAAAATATTTATGCCTCAAGGATAATTAAAAAGCAATGAGAGGCTTGAAAAGCCCATGCACTTCAGGTTGCATACACTTTATGTCTTGGGGCAAAACTCAGTACCATGATACTTTGGTTCCTGCTGCCTCTATCAAAACAATTTTTATAATTCTGTACCTAAAAATGGAAATGTCACCTGTAAATAGTTCCTTAATCACACATAGGCTGTGGATGTGAATCTTACTCATTCACCAAATCCCTTTCCCTGGTGAATACTGTGACCACAAACTGCTGTGCAACAAGTGAACAACCAGAGAACCAGGAGAACTTGGAAATATGGCCTTATGTCTCTGTTGCAGTTGCGACTCCTTGAATTGACTCCATGACAGCTGTACACCAGTTACAAAGTTTATAGGGAGAATTAGGACAAATAGTTGGAAGCTTCTTCAGACAATGATTTGTGTAGAAGGATCCAGAAGTCTGGGTAGAAACTTCCCTAAGCATCACTGCAGATTTTCTGCAATATCCTGCCCAAAATATGAGCACCAGTGGTTTCTCATAACTTTAAGGTCATCCTTGGAGATGGCATTACTAATGATAGGCTGAATGTAGGAGTGACCCACTACTTTATCAGGTTAATACTCTCTGTTACAAAATGGTCATTGTTTGCTTCAGAGGTGAAACTGCTTTAGCATTTAGCTTAGGCAGGCATTTTCTTCGGTATAAAGAAATCACTGATTCCCTCACCCACCTGTGGGACCTCCTTAATTAATACACTGACATTGCTCTGGTGAGTGTACACTGTGCTTCTTGGTATTTTGATTTTTGATAGAATTCCCAGCCTGTTGGGTGGTAAACTGATGCCTTTAGAAACACACTACAGTCTGTGCCGCTTCTTGCAGCCATCCCTTTCCATGTCACTGGGGCCAATTTCCTTAAGCTGTGCCACCTTCAGTATAGTGATCGATCTTTCATCAGTGGTCAAGTTTTTATCTGTGAGCTGTTCCAGAAAGGTCCATTCTACCACTGTTTGTTTTTTTTTTTTTTTTTTTTTGTACTTCATTTTGTAAAAAGTAGATAACATGGGAAGGCTGTCCCTGTTACAGTCATGGGATGTTCAGGTGACAAGCAAAAGACCACATGAGAAGAGGCTCCATGATATTTATATGATGAAGAGAATTTCTGTGATGCCAAGCTCTGATCTTCTCTTCATTTTTCTACTTCTTGACAAATCTACAAGTTGTTTTTCTGAATGTAATGCTTGAGTTAGACCATTAGGACCTCCGATTCTCCTGTCTTTGATTGGATTCATTTGGAGCTGCCTCTGCATTAAAGTAGTGGGTGGCTTGCCACTAATAAACATCAGACTGAAAACACTAACGTTTCTCCATCCCTCATAAGAATCTCTTTCAAATTATTCTCAGAAAGATTAAGTAAGAGATAGCATTGTACTTGAAACAGATTATCTGGGGCCAATTATAGATATAGGCCCAGTGGTGTCCTGTATTTCATTGTCTTTCATGAACAAGAACTATGGGTGCCCAATAACACACCTGACAACAGAGAGGGTCACAGTATACCTGCTGAGCAGTCTCAGTGGTTCTTACACTGGGATTGTGTAAGTATTCATTGTCTGAGTCAATTTTACTTCCCTGTCTCTGAAGACATCTTAACAAAGCTCATCGCCTTAGGCACAACTGTTCTGGGAGTGAGGTGTGCAGTCAGCCCAGGAAAGTTGACAGAGAAGTCAGTGTCCTATCCATCACCGCAGATTGATGTAGATAGGTTTCAGAAAGAGGAAAGGCACCTTCAACACCTTGAAAATAGTTTTTCTGGCCATGTACTTCCCTTAGATGTCAGGCTAGAAACCAGGCAGAGGTCAGAAAAGACTGGCAGTGTCACGTGTGTCACTTGGAGATGGACTAGTTTCTGAGTCAGGTTTTGTACTGGCAAATTCGCTAACATATTTCAACATGTCTAGGGGTGGGAACCAAGCTGCCTTGAGCCATATTTCATATACCTATCTAAATTTTACTGCAGAGATTTTATTTCCTGCTTCAACTCTCAAATACACTGTCTCTTATCTCAAATAATCTCTTTGCTCTTGCCCATGTACCTGTCAATATAAATAATCTGAAGAAATACCAGCTTGTCATTAATTTTTTTTTTCCTGACTGCCTAAGGATCTGATTGATCACAAATCCTGAGAGCTTGAAGGTCAGCACTGTGGGCACCTTGGAAAACCAATTCTCTTTTCCTTCCTGCACTGACTGATCAGGAGGAATAAGCCCAGTGTTAGCCTCCACCATGGTCGCCTCCCGACATTGCTCTCAGTTGTGATCATTGTTTACAACATTGTGCTATGATGTGATCATTTTTCACCTAAAGAGGATACTAGGGTGAATGTCCAATTGTAAAAGGGCTTTCCTTCATGAATCCCATTAGTCAAGAAAGAACTGTAAAATGGCTGTACATGGGAGTTTCAGATTTGCTCATGGGATTAACATTCGCAGCTAGCTGGAATACACTCTTTAGCCAACCCAGAATTGTGGAAGAATTCACTCACATCTCACTATTGTCCATCAGAGGATTAGAATGTTTCTTTTAACAGATCCAGGGATGCAGAAAGGTCCACAGATTTTTGATTTGATCCCATTGCCACAACAAGCTAATACTGCACACTTTGCTGAAATATGGTCTTGCCCTTTTCAGTGTGATTTCAACAATTTTAAAATACATTTTGAGGCAGGTAAGACAATTAGACAGCTGAGACAATTCTTTGAAATTCAAGCAACTGAAATAGAGAACAAATAACAGCACAGAAGAAGCATGCATTTCCAGTGTTTTTCAGCCCAGTTAGCCAGCCATCAACTATTCCAGCCAGCTCCTGGAATTTTCACCCCAGACTTCACAGCATTTTCTCTTATTCTTTAGTTTCTGCAAAGGTTGCCTCACGTATCCTGTTACAATCTCCCCCATCAACTGGAATTTTGGGAGGTCAAAGCAATGGTATCCTGAAGATCATTCTTTTGATGGGGATGATCTGTTGCTTTTGCTAAACTTCTTTCTTGACAGTCTCCACTCTACTTCATATGGTTCAGTGGCAGTGATTGAGCTCCTTGGAGTCATAGCTGGGGTCCCTTTCTGCAGATCTCAGGGCTCTCACCACCACTTCTGGCCTTCTGGCAACAGGCAGTGGGCCCACCTGTGTCCCACTATGTCCTGATCCCTGCAGAGTACTGTTTTGAACAATGTATGATGCTCCTCTTTCTTAATGTGAAATATATTCTGGTGTCACTAATAAACCGATGTCCTGGAAGCTAGCTTCTTAGCCTCTCCATCCAAGCTATCCTCCCAGGAGAGATGCCCACAGATCTGGGGCTGGAGAGGTATACTTGGCTTTTAATGGTGGGATAAAATGTCTAGATTTAACCATTCAGAAGTCAGGAAAACAAGGTACCTTCTTTGTAGGGTTCTGTCAGAGCCATCTTTTAATTTTGAAGAAGAGAGTTTCTGGAGGGGATGTAAGTTCTATAGAGAGTTACTTGAATTGGAGGGCCCAGAGGTAACAGGAGGGGTGGGTAAAGGCCAGGGTTGTTTGGGTGTGGTCACAGTGCTTCGGAGAAAGATGCTTGAATCCAGTGCATCTCAAGGTAAATACAGCTGCATTTTGTGATTGATATGTTATAGGGAATAAAATAGAAACAGGAAGTGGAAGCCACTCCAAAGTTTTTAACTAGGTAGCCTTTGACACAAGATCAGCACCAAGAAAATACAAAAATTCTGAAGATGCAAATTTAGAAGATGACTGTGTGTGATTGTATGGATTTCTAGGTTTAAGATGCCCATATGTTACTGGGATGAATGAATACATACAATATGTCAGGTTTCATTCCAGGTTTGGTCTTTTTCTTTTTAGAAGTTAGCATTTTGAAATGAAGTCATTTCTAGAATTGCCCACTAGAGGTTACCAATATGATTCAAAGTAGTAAAAAATAGACTTTAAAGGTTTAGATACTTTTTAAGTTGCTCTACGTCCACAGAAAAGTGACATTTAACTAAAGGAAGCAGCCCCCTGCTCTAACTCATCTGCAAGGAAGAAATTCATTTACCAGGGATCCAAAGTAAAACACAGAAAGCTGGCTGCAGAAGAGGAAGTTAATAAATCTTAAGTGATTAAGGTGTCCACGGGTCAGGCTTGGATAATGGCAGGCTGCCTCTGTGTGCTGTGTGAAGAGATTCACCCTGTATCATCACAGGTTGGTCAAAGCCACTTCATGAACAAAGAGGTATTTGACACACATAAGAGGTAAAACGATTTAGACACACACAGTGATCATATTCGTTATTAGGAAATTTGTATCTATACAGAATATATCTTCGTACTTCTTTTTTTCTATCCCCCTACCCTCTCTTCAATCCTTCTTCCCCTTATTTATCAAGCTTTATTTTCATTTTATCTTTTTTACTTATTTTTTATTTCCTCTTTCTCCCTACCTGCAGTTCTCCTTTGCTTTTGAACAATTACTTCCTATTTCACAATGTAAATTGTACCAATAAATTTAGGGAAAAAAACAAAAAAATCCAAAATAAAGGGGGGGATTAACAGTCTATATTTGGTTGGAAAAACATTATACCTCATTTGCTGTTTTTAGAAAATGTTTACTAGCTCTGGCTAAAGCTATTTGATTTGCTGGTTCAAATGCTTGAACAAAGGCACCTCTCGTTTGACGGCCCACACAGTATTTCTTTGAGTGTGCACTTTTAAATTTTTGATGAGTGAACCTCTTTTTGCCTCTTACTGATGTGTCCTAAAAAGTCTGTAAAAGAAAGCACACCAGAAACATGCCTGGGAGTTGGGCTAGTCAAGGCTCCCTGCCTCCACTGTGGGACCTCATCCAACCCTGCTCAGTGACATTTCCGTGACTATTGGAAAAGACTATTTGCTGATCATAATTTATATTTTAAAGTGCTTAATATTCAGAAAGGATTATAATAGTATTTTAAAAAAATAATTAACATCTGGCTTCCTTTCGCTGTGTTTCAGTGTGCCAGAGTCTCCTTTGTGAGGTTTCCAGGTTCTTTCCATCCTGAGAAAAAATTTGTCAAGACAAGAACAAAAGGTAGTAAGGTTTTATATTTTAAAGGAAGCAAAAGAAACAGGCTCTACAGAGTGCATTTGAGCCAAATAAAGGCATAAAAAGACGTGCACTCTGCAGGAGAGAGCAAGCTTTTGTGAGGGGACAGAGTTCGGTGGTGACTGTCTTTTTGTTTCTCCCATCATGCAGGCCGTCAGGTCCAGGCCACGCTGTGGAAAAACCTACTCAAGTTCTCCCAAGAAGCCTAGGTGCAGGGATGTGGGAATTGTTCTACTCATATGTCCTTGGACTTGTGTAATTCACAGGTCACACCTAATTCCCCAGGCTGCCTTTCCCCTTTTTAATCTCCTTTATCAGTCCCATTTTCAGACGTATAAGTGATCTTCACATTGTTCAGTAGCTGAGACTCAGAAAGCAAAGTGAGAGATTAGTGGGCTAAGAAGGTAATCACTGTTTGACTTTGTCTTTCAGGTCAGCCTTGGTACCCATCTGAAAAGAGTCTGCATTTTAAATTCCCAAATAGAGGGATTGCTGGAAAACCAGAGAACAAGAACCAATTAACATGCACTTTGCCAAAAAGAGAGTCCTAAGCAAGGGAATGTTTCCAGGAAACCCATGTAGTCAAGCAAGTCCAGATGGACCTATTCTGGCAAATAACACAATTCACAGAAGATGAAAACCAGAGGAACTGAGAAGCTCCTTATGTAAAAGTGACCCCTGAGAAGCCTTAACTGACATTGATATCTGTATCTCTGTCTAGCCTATATCACCTATATCTATATCTACATCTGTATCTGTATCTACAGCTTAACACAGATCTTTGATTTTGTCTTATACCCAGAAGCAAAGAATAACCAAAAAGACTGACTACTTAATAATATAGAAAAACACCTAGACTATGAAAGGAGCTACAGGTAGTGCTTCAGCTGTTATTGGCAGTTTCTGGCTACTCCTGTAATATTTTAGCCCATAGCCACGAGAGGTGATGGATTCCACTCCTACCAGCTCTCTGAAAATGTGTTCATTAGCCTCTCTTAATTTACATTGTGTTATTTTAATGTAATTTGATCTTTTGTCAAAGATTTAGTGTTTTGTGCAGGTGTGTTGATAGGGTTAAAATGATAATGTAAATATTTTAGCTACTAAGCCTTGTTTCCAACTTTCTATCATCTACTTCAGACTTTATATGTTTATGTTACCCAGAACCAGTCACCAACATGAGTATTCAGATGTACAAAATACAGGCCAGATTCAAGTTCTAAGCCCTGTAATAAGAATTGCAATGCTTCAGTAGTAACCCAGAAACACAGACATCTTTATCTAGTGTACCCCTAAGTCACTGCGGTATGGGAATCAGTCTCTTCTCACTGCGGTATGTCTCTTCAATTTCAAATGTGCCAAGTTTGTGGTCCCACAACATTGAGGAATGGAATTGTGAGTCGAAGGAAGAAGTTAGAAAAATTTAATGGAAATAAGGAGAAAAGAACAGTTCTGGATTTCCAGGACAGGGCCTGGATAGCCACCAAGGTCCTTTTAAAAGGGTAATTTATACCCATGTGGGTACAATGTGGGTCAAGGTTCAGTCACTCTATAGGATTACAAGGACAGCCACTTAGATAATATTGATCCAGTAGGGAAACAGGTCATGTAGCAAGGGTGCACTGAAAGAACAAAAGCATTTTGAGCAAGGGATGTGTCCAGATGCTCTGGTCATTCACCCACCTAGGCAACTGATGCCCATCTGGAATTAATAGTCTTGGTCGCATTAATTACTGTCAATGTAATCTCAAGGTATTTTTTATGACTTAGGGAAACACGTAGGCCTGGCCATTGCATCTTGAGCTTGGGCCTGACCTTCGGGTGCACCTCCAGCAACAATTCTGATGTTTATTTTTTTCTGTTGATTGCTCCAGAGCCCAGTGTCTCTTGGACCACCTGTTTATTTCTCATTATATATTAGCTCACTATAATAATTTTTACAATTAAGAAAATTTGGAGTTCTTACAATGTGGTTTTGAATTTCACCTGTTTCCTTGGGTAAAAACCTCAAGACAATTGAAGATCAAATGCTGCCTAATTTTGTCTGCCTTCCACTGATTTATAGAGTCACTATTCACCACTTTTAATTTTGGGGCTTTGAGTATACTGTGATTATAAAATGAAACTCAAGAGTCCATGATTTCCTCCCAGCTATCAAAGAATGATGGCTCATGGACAACAAAACCTGACTTGTTTTGTCACCTTCCAATGAGAGTGAGATTTGCAATCTTTAGCTAGACAGGGGGAGAGCTCCTCCCACCCGCCTGAAGCATTGGTCCTGGAAACCCATGAGAATAAGTGATCAAAGTCGGGCAGGACATGGGTGTCAAAGGTGAGGTAAGATAGAAGAAATAGAGGTAGGCAGGAAGAAGACAAAGAAGAAATAATCAAGATTGTACTTTTAAGAAAGCTACAACTTCAAGACAAAATATTATCCAAGTTAATTCATATTGGTATTCCCTAGGTTTGCTTTGCTTCTTGTCTTGACTACCCACCCCAAATTAATTCATAAAATACAGGGCAGGAACCTGGTTTTAAGAAAGGAACGGTCTGATAGGGGTCAAAGAAAGTTTCTCAATAAAGTATCTTAGACAATTCATCTTAAAAAACAAACAAAACAAACAAACAAACGAACAAAAATCTACCCAGTAGAATGGATCTATGCTTTTCCTTGTAAAATGGGCCAGTATCCTTCTGTGGGTAGGGTATTCTTTTCTCCTATAACAAAGATGAAACTTTCTATAGATTCCACATTCTATATGTTTCTATCCCCTCAAAAAATATTCTTAATATCAGAAAATAATATCTCTTGGTGTGTTCTTTAAATTTTACTCAATACAACCCTTTATGCCTCTTAAAAACTAAATGACTGAATATAAGTATATATGACTGGGAGATTTTTATCAAAGTATTGTTTACTTTCTGAAATCATTTCTGACATTTGGAATTGGCATTTAGTTGTCTTTATTTGACTTGAATATTCTGTCATTAGATTCTATTTTACAAAGTTTCATTCATTTTTTTTATTTAGAGAAAAAAAGCAATACAGAAAAAAGTGTAGAAATAATACAGAATTTCAAAAAAATAAGAAATCACTAGCTGATAAATTACATAGTGTTATCTTAGAAGTAGTTTCTCAAGTGACAAAAGCAAAACATAAAAAGTGGACAATCAAAAAATGACACTAAAACCTATTCTGTTTGACGAACTAACAAAAACTTAGTAGTATGGTTATCTATCTTGCACCCTTAAATATACATATGGTTATATCATTTAGAGCACTTTCTTTCCCTTTCATTATCAGAGTGTCTATTATACATTTTGGATCTTATTACTCTTTCAGTTTTTTATTATTGTTTCTTATACTAGAGAGAAAATGCAATATTTACAAATGTGAGTCTGATTTATTTCACTTATGAGGATAGTCTTAAGTTGACTCCATTTACCTATAAAAGCTTCAAGATCATCCTTTTTATAACCGAGCATCCATTGTATACATCTATTGTATAAAAATACCATATCTTTTTCATGCATTCTGTGGTTGATGGGAATTCTGGTTGTTTCCAAGATTTAGCTGTTACAAATTGGGCTGCTATAAACATGGATGCACATGTATCAGTGAGACATGACATTTTCAATTTTTCTGGTAAAATACCCAGGAGGGGAATAGCTAGATTGAGTGGGACTTCCAATCCTAGTTTTTTGAGGAATCTCCATACTGATTTCCATACTGATTTCCATAGTGGCTGCACCAGTCTACACTCCTACCAAGAGTAGAAAAGTGTTCCTTTTTCTCCACAGCTCACCAACATTTGTTATCAGTTGATTTTTTGATGGCAGCCATTCTTTACAGAGTGAGATGAAATCTCAATGTTGTTTTAACTTACATATCTTTAATGACCAGTGATGGTGCCCAGTGATTTCTTCATGCGTTTATTTGCCATTTGTATATTTTCATCTGAGAAATGTGTGTTCATCTCAGATGCCATTTTTGGAGTGGGTCGTTGAATTTGGGAGGCTTGAAATTTTTTAACTTTTTATATGTTTTGGATATAAGTTCTTTGTCTGAAGCATTTGTTGGCTAAAATTCTTTCCCATTCTGTGGGTTTTCATTTCACTTTGTTGGTGATTTCTTTTGAAGTGCAAAAACATTTTAATAAGATGAGATCCAAGTTGTTGATTCTTTAAAGTACTTCCCATGTTTTTTGTGTTTTATTGATGGATTCTTTGCCTTCCCCTATGTCTCCATGGCTTCTACCTACCTTGTCTTACAGTAGATTTAGTGTTTCTGTTTTAATATTTATATCTTCAATCCATTTTGAGTTTAGTGTAGTGCACGGTCATAGGCATGGATCTAGTTTCAGTCTTTGGTATGTGGAAAGCCAATTTTTCCAACACCATATATAAAGGGGCTATCCTTTTCCAGTGAAACATGTTTAGCTATTTTGTCAAATATGAGGTGGCTGAGTGTCTTTGTAGTTGTTTCCAGATTTTAATGTGTTTCATTGGTCCTCAGTCAGTTTCTCCTTTAGTACCATCCTGATTTTATCACTATAGCTTTGTAGTATAATTTCAAATCAGGAATTGAGATGTCTCCTACTTTGGCTTTGTTGTCCAGAATTGCCTTTGCTATTCTAGGTTTCTTCTGTTTATAAATGAATTTTAGGAGGTATGTTAATGGTATTTTGATTGGAATTGCATTAAATCTGTATAACAGTTTTGAGATTATGGCCATTTTCACAGTGTTGATTCTTCCTAACCAAGAGCAAGGAATATCCTTCCATTTTCTAATATCCTCTTCAATTTCCTTTTTAAAAGTAGTATAATTTTCAGCATATAGGTCTTTTATATTCTTGGTTATGCTTGGTTATGATTCCTAAATATTTCATTTTTTGGTGCTATTGTGAAAGGTGATATTTCCAGAATTTCTTTGTTTGTGTACAGGAATGCTATTGATTTTTGAGCACTGATTTTTGTATTCAGCTGTGCTGCTGAATTTGTTTATTACCTCTAGTATTCTTTTAATAGAGTTTTGGGTTCTTCTGTGTAGAGTATCATGTCATCTGCAAATAGTGAGAATTTAAATTCTTCTTTTCTTATCTTTATTCTTTTAATTTCTTGTCTGATTGCTCTAGCTAATATTTCCAGAACTATATTGAATAGTAATGGTGACATTGGACATCCTTGTGTTGTCCCTGATTTTACATTGAAAGCTTTGTTTTTGTTCCTTTAGTATAATGTTGGCTGTTGGTTTGGCATATATGGACTTTATCAGATTGAGGTAGTTACCATCTATTTCGAGTTTTTATAGGGTGTTTATTATGAAATGTTTGACTTTATCAAAAGCTTTTCCTGCATCTATTGAGATGATCATGTGACTTCTGTTTTTGACTCTGTTGATATGGCATATTATGTTTGTTGATCTGTATGTGTCAAACCATCCCTGCATTCCTGAAATAAATCCCACTTGGTCATGATGTATAATCTTATTGATGATTTGATGCATTCTATTTGCCAATATTTTATTGAGAATCTTTGCATCATTGTTCATTAGTGAGATTGGCCAGTAGTTCTCTTTTTGGTTGGGTCTTTCTCTGGTTTTGATATCAGAATAATACTTGCCTCCAGGAATGATTTAGGGAGGATTGCTTCCCTTTCAATTTCATTGTAGAGTTTGAAGAGTACTGGTGTTAAATCTTCTCTAAATTTCTTGTAGAATTCAGCTGTGAATCCATCAGGGCCTAGGCTTTTTTGTGTGTGGGTAAGTTTTTAATCATGTTTTCAATTTCAATAGCTGATGTTGGGTTATCCAAAATTGTTGTATCTTCTTAATTGTGCTTCAGCAGTTCATATGCTTCTAGAAATCTGTCAATTTTCTCTGTGTTTTCCACCCTATGTGAATAAAGATTTTCAAAGTACATATTCACGATCTATTGACTTTCCATTTGATCTGTAGTAATTTCTTTCTTATCATTTTTTATAGCATGGATTTGGGTTTTTTCTTGATAAGATTGGCTAGAGGTGTACAATTTTGTTTATTCTCTCAAAATAACCAGTTCTTTCATTCATTCTTTGTATTGTTTTTTAAATCTCAATTGCATTAATTTCTGTTCTAATCTTTATAATTTCCTCTATTCTATGAGCTTTGTGTTTGACTTGCTCTTCTTTTTCTACATGCTTGAGATGAAACATTAGATTGTTTATTTGTGTTTGTTCTGTTTTCTTGATATGACAATTTATTGCTATATATTTCCAGCTTAAAACTGCTTTCATTGCATCCCACAGATTACAGTATGTTGTTTCCACATTTTCATTGAATTGTATGTATTGCTTTATTTCTTCTTTAATTTCACCTGTAGCCCATTGATTGTTCAGGAGGTTGCTATTAATTTCCATGTATTCTTGCAGGTTTTGCAATTTCTTTTGCCATTAATTTCCTATTTAAGTGAACTATGGTGTGATAATATGCATGGAATAATTTTAATCCCTTTACATTTACTTAAGAATGTTTTATGGGCTAATATATGGTCTATTTTGGAGAATGTCCCATGCGCAGCTGAGAAGAATGTATATTTTGATGTGGTTGGGTGGAACACACTGTAAACGTCTACTAAGTCCAGTTACTTATAGGTTTGATTTAATTTTATTATTTCTTTGCCATCTTTTTTTCTAGTTGATCAATCTGTTTGTGAAAATGGAGTATTAAGGTCCCCTATTACTATTGTGTTCTTGTGTATTTGGTTTTCCATGTCCTTTAGTATATGTCTTACATAGTTTGGTGCTCCTGTATTTAGTACATTTATATATTTATAATTGTTAGTTCTTCCTCTTGAATTTTTCCACTAGCAAGTATGTAGTGACCTTCTTTATCTCTTTTGACCATTTTTGGTTTGAAGTTCACATTGTCTACATATAGAACAGCTACCCCTGCTTTTTTCTGGGTTTCTGTCACATAGAATATTGTTTTCCATCGTCTGGCTTTTAGTCTATGAGTTTCCTTTTGAGTCAGATCTGTCTCTTGTATATAGCATATTGTGGGATCCTGTTTCTTGATCAATTCTGTCAAACTATTTCTTTTAATAGGTAAATTAAGGCCATGACTGATATGTACTGGGTCATATTTGTCATGTTATTTTCCTTCTGTTGGTTTTCTGCTGTTCCCCCTTGTTTAATTGCCTGCCCTGTCTGGTGGTAGCTTTCTGTTATTGTTCTGAAATTGTAGTCATTTTTATCTCTATATAATATGCTTTTCAGTACTCTCACTAGGATTGGTTTGTGGAATGAGTTCCTTCAGTTGTTCCTCATCCTGGAAGTATCTTATTTCACCATTAAATTACAAAAAAAAGTTTTTCAGGGCACATAAATCTGGGTTGAATGTTATTTTCCTTCAGGGCTTGAAACACCACATTCTAAGCTCATCTTAACTTGAAGATTTACACTGTCTGCTGTGATTCTAATGGGCTTTCCTTGATAAGTGAGTGGTATCTTTTCTCTAACAGCTTTTAATATTCTGTTTTTATGCTGTATATCTGGGATCTTTATTATTATATGTCTGGGTATAGATTTATGTTGTTTGTGACTGTTTGGCATTCTGCATGCAACACTTATCTGCATATCAGATTCCTTCCCTATGTTTTGGAAAATTTCTGCTATTACTTCTGTAAATAGTATACCAATGTCTTTTGCATTGACTCCTGTATCTTCACTAATGCCTATTAGCTTATATTGTTTCTCTTGGCATCATCTTATACTGCTGAATTGTCATTTCATGCTGCTTTTTTTTTTAAAGTGATCACTAGCTGAGATCCTGTCCTCAAAGTCTGAAATTCTATCCTCAGATTCATTTAAATGGCTTTGCCAGTTTTCAATAGAATTTTTTATTTCTTTGAATTTGTTCCATGCACTCTGTTTATTTTCTATATTGTTCTTTCAAGGTTTCAATCGGTTTCCCATGCTGCTGTACTTTTAAAATCTATTTCTTCTCTAGCTATGTTGAGTAACTCCTTTACTAAGATTGTCATTTCTGTCTTTATGTGAGAAATTATTTGTAATTTGATGTCATTTCCCAACTTGAGCACCTCAAACATAGTCTTGTTTTTATTTTTACTTAAAATTTGGAAAGTTTCTGTATGTAGCTTCTAATTTTTTTTTGCTCGATTTTGAGATTCAGCATCATCTCACCTTGTAATCTGTTGGCTTGGCATGGAGTTTAACTCAATTAATTTTGACCCTAGCTTTTACCTGAGACCAGAAGCTCACAATGTGACCATGAATTTTGTGGTGTCATTTTGTTGATACCTGACCATAGAATGTGATTCACTGGATCATGGTTGTTCAGCTTTAGTAAAGTCAGATAATTTCCTGGTGGTTATTAACATCCTTATTTATTTGCCTTTGGAGAGTTTAGAGAATATTCCCTTTTTTAAGTGACAGGGTCCAGAGGGCTGCAAAATAATTTCCTTTTGCATAGTATATTACTGTGTTATTTCCTGGATATTCTCAGAATTTTGAGATATTATTTGTGCTAGAAGCAGAGTTTCTGGAATTGGTGATGTAACCATTTTCGTCTTCCTTGGGCCTTCTTGTCCTGAAAACGATGAAGTATGAAGTCCACAAGCACAAGAGTGGGGAATGAGCTGAGTATAGTTTACTGCAAAGAATGAAAAAAAAAAAAGCTGTCACTAACCGTCAAGGCTCTGAGGAAGGGTGATGAGTAGGCACATAATTTCAGGGGTCTTTATGTACTTTATTGGGATATTTTGGTGGGCACATGAAAATAAGACAAGGAAACAACACAGCTGTCACTTACAGTGTTTCTAAAGTCAGGATGTGAGACTGGTATACCAACTTCCCAAGGCATATCTCAGATTATCTGGATGCTTGCCTGTGTTTGGCATTTTTA
This sequence comes from Cavia porcellus, assembly GCF_034190915.1. Classification (NCBI taxonomy): domain Eukaryota; kingdom Metazoa; phylum Chordata; class Mammalia; order Rodentia; family Caviidae; genus Cavia; species Cavia porcellus. The sequence continues at coordinate 82,655,266 of NW_026947485.1, read as the reverse complement.
CTTAAACTTCTAACTTCATGAGGACAGACTTCCTGAGCTCTCTGGCTTCCCAGGGAAAAGTTCAGCGATGCCTCTTCCTCTTGTGTTCTAACGTTCCCAGGACTTGTCTCAGTTTACTCAGGTTCGCTTCCTAGCTTCCTTTTGTTTGTCCATCTCTTGGTCTAAATGATTTCGGTTTTGATTCCAACTAGATCACAGCTAAGTTCAGAGATCAGAATGTGGATAAAAAGGCAGACCATAAAGATCAGACTCTGGAAGTTTCAAATGGGGTCAAGGACTCCATGGGCAATGAGACGCCAGATAACATGTGTTATTCTCTGACAGAAAATTTGTCCACTTTTGATTATGAGCTGAGAGTTTTCAGACTAAGACTGAGAATTGTGCTGTAATTAATCCAACAGAGGAAATTCAAGGCAGCAGAATAAGCATTCAGAGTGTGGATTAGATACGACTGGGAGATTTTTGCCCATTTTAGTTTGAGAATCAAGACAAAGAGGCACAGTTGAATGATTTAAAATATTTTGAGTTTGCAATTAAAAGAAGCCAAGTACTTTGGGTCTGGACAGTACAAAGTATGTCTTGGAAGCATGGGAGAAATTAGAAAGAATGCACTCTTTGAAGGCTCAAGAGCAGAAAAGTGAAAGACTCTTTAGAGAAGATAGCCAACCCCAGGGTACTGTGCTCCAGAATATTATGGGCTGCATAGGAAACAGGAATTGACTCCCCAGGATTCAGTTCACTGTTCTTAGTCATCCAGGCACTCAGAGTTTACCACCAGCAATATGCACATGGACTTGACTATTGCTCCAGTTGCTGTCAGACCTCGCCATTATACATGTGATACTGATTTCTTAAGAGTGCAGCAGGCAAGAGTTGTGGGCACAGGGAGGTCTCCATTCTGATTTCAAAAGACAGCCTGGGAGGCCAGGAAGTGTGCATCTGAAAGGAAAGTGTGTGAAACTGAGAGAACAGTGGAGATCCTAGGAAGTTGAAGCTATGAACATAGACTGTCTGAGGAAATCCATAAGGAGTGAGTGAAGAGAGAAGTCATGAGATATGCAAATGGGGGAGGAGATTAGGGTATGACATAGATCAGTTGGAAAAGTAGGCATGGTCGGTTAATTAAAAAATTCCCAGGACACATACACAGAACATTTCCCAAAGCCCTGCACGTGAACTTCTCAGAAAACCCCAGCAAGTTTGGGGCAGGAAAACCCGGACCTGACTTCACACTGAGGAGTGGGAGATAGAAAAAAGGTAGTTGGCATTGAGCTCTTTTCTACTGTGCCCATTTAAAGCAGCCTTCTCTCTCCTGTAAGGTGTACTTATTTTCCAACTTTTACTTGATCCACACTTGCTGTTCAGAGCTTGTTCCTTTTCCCAATTTCCACAGAAATAAATGTAAAACTTTGCTATTGTTTGTACTTGTCTTGGTGGATTTTTTTGTTCAGGACAGAAATAACCCAAAAACCACCTCCAGAAGGAGACTCCAGCACCCCAAACCTGCTAACATGAACACCAGCAATGCCAAAGGGGCAAAACCATCAAGCCCGATGTAGTTCACTGCTTATCACTACAACTTATTCTGGGTGATGGAACTATGGATTTTAAAGTTTGCTCTGATAAATTGGGTCTTTCTTTGGTCCCATTGCTTTCTATTCCTCTATTCTTCACTTTTGAAATGGATGCCTTTATCCTGTTACATGTTGTCAGCATATAACTTTCTTTTTTATCTTAAACAGCAAAACAGAAAAAAAGGACAGAAATGATACAGAATTTCAAAAAAAGTAGTAAATTAACGCTAGTTAATATATTGCATATTAGTATCTTAGAAGTAGTTGTTCAGGTTACAAGATCTAGGCACAAAGATGATCAAACAATGACAACACAAACTACTCTTTTTGATAAACTAACAGAGATTAGTAGTATAGTTATCTATGGTGCACACATATACATACATACATTTATATATGTTTACCAGCATACATATAATTTTTTCCTTGTGGGAGTATGGAGTGGTGCAACCACTGTGGAAATCAGTCTGGAGATCCGCAAAAAAAAAACAAGATTGGAAGTTCCATTGAATCCAGCTATTACCATTCTGTGTGTTTTCCCAGAAAAATTGAAAATGTCATGTAATGGTGATATGTGTGCACCTGTGCTTTTTAGCAGCAAAATTTGTAATAGTTAAAGTTTGAAAAAAAAAAAAAAAGCAAAACAAATGTCCATCAACTACAGAATGGATAAAAAAGATGTACTTTTTATACAGTGGAACATTACTCAGCTACAACTTCCTTTTATCCTTTAATAAGGTCTCACAGTAAAGAGTTTGCATTAAATCTCATAGGAGACTTTGGACTTGGAATTTTTACAATGTTGAAGCTATTAGGACTTTGGGAACTTAGATATGAACTAAACACATTTTTCATGAAGGGATGTGTCTGAATCTTTGGGAGTCAGGGCAGACTGATATGGTTTATATCTAGATGTTTCCCCAAATCCTCATGTGTTCATAGATGGTGTCTGGGGAGGAGATTGCCTCATGTGGTGTGATATTTGTCAGTGAATTAGTTCACTAATGAGTTTACAGTTGAATGTGATGGGAGGTGAAGCCTCGTCAGGATAGGTGGGTCACCGCTGTGATAGCCTAAGAGGGTCTAACTCTCTCCCTCCTCCCTTGATCTCTTTCTGCTTCCTGCCACCATGCACCAAGCTGCTTCTCCTTCCATAATGTCCCTCTCCCTTGCCAGTCGGCCTGGGAGCCCCTGACTGTAAACTCAAATCTCTATGATTTTTGAGTCAAAATAAACCTCCCCTTCCTTTGTAGGTGTTGGGTATCTTGTCATAGAAAGGTGGAAAATAACTGAGATGATAGGTTAAGATTCAGATTTTTATTTTATAACCTATATATGCTAAAAGTGAAATTCAAAATCACTAAATCTTTATGTTTATCACCTTTTCAAAACTTTAAATGAAAACAATTGTTGTTTTACCTACTTCAAAGACTGAATTTAATTTATACAGCATATGTTATGATTTATAAAATATATATACACATATATATTGCTTTTGCAGTACTAAAAATGGGCACTGATAGTGACAGCAAAGGCTGAAATAATTGGTATTCTGAAAATGAGGAGAAGAAAGATCATAGATAGTTTATATAAAAATCATTTCCCATCAACTTCTAAATTGTCAAAAAGATTAGGAAGTACATTATTAGCACATATCATTTTATTAGGTTATATTAGACATGTCATATAATTATCTTAGCTATAGTTGAGTAGGATAACACTTGATTTTGTTATACAACATTGTTAATTTTTTTTTTTTGAGAAATTGAGAGTAACTGCTTGGATAACTGAGCTCATAGGTGATTTCCTCAATTCCTAAGAGTAACAGAATTTGTGCTTGATTAGGGTTTACATAAAAGGTTAGTATTTTAGTATCTTCTCACATCCAGAGATGAATTTTTTCAGTAATTAAATGTGTGCTGCCTGGGCTTGAATTGGCTAATTGAATATGGTGAGAAAAATTTTGCTTTCATTTCAAGTCCTGAGTCTAGATATTGAGAAGTTTTTCAGTTCTATTCTTTTCCCTAGAGCTTCTCATCACCACCATCCTTTGAACAAGCTCATGTTATTCTCTGAAGAATGAGACCCAGACAGGGCAAAACTCAGTTATTTCCAGGAGCCAGCTTGGTCCATGCATTTCTGTGAAGGGCGAGCAAGCAGCCCTGGAACTGGGAAGCACAGCCGAGGCCAGCAGCACTGCCCAGCTCACCCACACACCAGACAGCTTATAACTGCGATTAGCCGCTAAGTGTTGGGATATTTTGTCACAGGCAATAGATAAATGTTATAATGTCCACTGTGTGCACGTGATAAGACTGATGTGCGTTTCCACCACTATCTTCATTCATTTGATGTGTTTCTCCTTTTTCTCTTTCATGGCTTCAGAATTCTAGATTTACAGTGTTGGGATCAACATTATTTCTTAGAATAGCTGGGTACAACATTCCCAAGGTTTTATATCTTTATACATGCTGGTGGTGCAGAGTGTGTTTCTGTTTTTTCTGTGTCTTATAGTTTGGAATTTCTTCTTTTGAAATTTATTCCTTATTGGTCCATGATGGTAGTGCATAATGATTACATTTATCATGAGGGGTTGGTGTATATATGTGACATTGTTCAAATCTAGTCTTCCTTCTTTTACTTCCTGCATCTCCCTACCTCACCTCATCATGTGTGTGTGATATATGTGTGCGTATGTCTATATATGTATATATTTGTATTACATGATGATCACAGCTCTCAAATTCCATAATTTACCAGCTTATAGTGTGGGTGTATATATTTAACTATTCTTTATACTGTGCCACCACTGACAGATCATCTGTAATAAAGTTTCACTGGACTCATATAACTTGCAAATGTACAAATTTAATATCCTTTTATGACAAAAGCATCTTCTCTTTCTATAAATTATTTTGAATACCAACCTAAATATTCTTTTTAGCAGAAATAAACAATCTCAATATTGATTACTTTGAAAATAAGACCAGAGGTGCGGCTCATCCGAGAACCCTGAGTTCCATGTTCTCCATTGCTTTTTATTTGAATATTTGCAAATGTGATGTATCTGGTTAGCAAATAGCTGATTGTGTCCATGAAAGAAGAATGAGTGGAGAACAAGATTTTCTCCAGAATTCCAGTGATTCATGGGAGAAGGTATCTTGTGTTCTCGAGGGAGCACAGCACGCCCTAGTGCGATGTCAGTGTCTGAATTTTTTGCGTGAAGTCTCTGTCAATAAAAAATGGCTCTACTCATGGCATCAGCCGCTCTCCCTCTCAGTGTTGCCTTTATGATTATGATGACTTGTGAAGATACTTGTGTCAAGTCTAGAATTGGCATCCTCAGAAAATAGCCCCTTTTCTTTCTGAAGCTGGCTGAGTAATTGGAGTAGATTTTTAAAAATCACTTTCTGCACACTGTTTTATTAGATTAATAAGTATATTGAGCCATTCTAATGATAGATAGGAAAATTATTTCACTGGAACTTTAAGAACTAAAACTGCTATATTTTAAATTAAAGAGGTCTAAAATTTGTTGAACTTATCAAAACTGCATGAGCCATGAAGAGGTACAAGTTTATAACCCATTGCGGAACACATTAATTTCTTAACATGAATAATGTTTCCTGCCTCATTACTGTTGGTTTGATCCTAGTGGGGAAAAATGCAAAAGAATGAAGATGCGTCAGGATAATGACTTTTTAAGGGAATGCTGGAATTTCTCTGCTTGCTTAGCGTGATGAAAGTTAATTTTATTTCATTGACTTTGCCCCCATTACAGCCTCTGTGTCTCAAGTTAGAGGCATGATCCACTGTGTTTAGAAATTAAATCTGTATTTGAACTATATCCAGAAAAATGTTGAACAATTGGTCTAACAAAGTTAGAAAAGCATGGGGGAAAAGGTGATACCAGGCTGGTAATAAATGACAACCTAAATTTTATGTAAATGAAACTATCACTTTTGGTACCTGGGAGACAAAAATTTACATAATGAACTTGTGAGCCTTGGAAAGATGATTTTTGCATAGAAAATTTTAAGTTCTATTTGGTTTCATTTTGCTGAGAGCTAAAATGAGAGAGAAATAAACTACAGAAGAAACTGTGTAGTTTGTAGGTGATATTTAGTGACTATTCATGGGCTAAGCTTTACTTTATTTGAAAATTTAGATTTTCTAGAAATCAAAGGAATCTTTATGCAAATATGGCTCTAACCAAAGGTCAAATAAAACATTTAGGTATAAACTCTTTCTCATGGGCTGTGAAAAGTTTAAATTATTAACCTAGTGGACTATCTCAGTTGGACCAAAAGACTTCCAAGTGATGACATAGATCCATAGAACAGGAGGGTCTGGTATTTGTTATCTTCCTTCCTTCCTCCCTCCTTTCCTTCCTTCCTTCCTTCCTTCCTTCCTTCCTTCCTTCCTTCCTTCCTTCCTTCCTTCCTTCCTTCCTTCCTTCTTTCCTTTCTCCCTGCCTCCCTCACTCCTTCTCTCTCTCTCTCTACCTCTATCTCTTTTTCTCTCTGTCTCTCTCTTGTTTATATAATTTCCTCTTGGCCTCTGCTCTTTAAGTGACCTTTATTTACATTAAGCAGAAAGAGAGGTTCTGTTTCCACAATTTCAATTAAAGATCTAAAATCATCTTCCCATGATCGAATGTCCGGATATTTTTGAAGGATTTCTTTTAGGATCTGCTGACGTTTCTCAATTTCTTACTATGGTCCTCCATTGGTCATATAAGTCACCCTAAATCAGTCACTATACATAGAAATTGTCAATTTTCTTTATCAAACATTTCTGAGTAGCATTGATAATCAGGTGCATTCAAATTGTCTCCATCAGAACAATCTGTGCAGAAATAAGGGGTTATCTCCATACAGGGAAATGAACGCAGGCCAAAGAGAAATAGTACATGTCTACTCCATCGACAATGCACCCTGTAGCCTTTTTAGCGACTGGCGGCCCGTGAATTGTGTTTTTCTCTATTCCACTGCCAGCCATTAAGTATCACACACAGCCCTCTGCTAGGCTTTTCACCTCATTTCCTATTTCTTTTTTATCTAGGCAAACACATATCTCTTTACAAACACTCCATTAATTTTGATGTTTGCCTCTGTGCTCTGGTGTGTTTGAAGGGTTTCTCTGAGGCCTGCTGACATTTCCTGATTGCTTACTATGCCCTATTTCTGTTTTCCTTCTGGGCCATCATTCTGGGAAAGTCATTCACTTGATCAGTGTTCTTGCACACTCTTTGGATTTGTGGGTGTACATTCAAGCAGAAAGAGAGACCCACCGACATAAACAGAATCTCATGTCTGTGCTTTGTCAAGAACCAGACAAATTCATGGCACACAGAGAAACAGGCTTAGACAGGCAAGCTCCTCCTTCCATCAAGAAGCTAACAGGACAAAGCTCTTACAGTAAATAGAGACATGCTGTGTTGAGGAGGAGACAAACCATTGGTATATGCAGGTGAGCACTCATATTTTATCACTCCAGAAAAGCACAAAGTCAGAAGCATTTTGTCTGTGGTTGAGAAGCCAGTGACCCCACTCTAGTTTAGTTCTCAGTGAGAAGGGGTATTCAGTGCTCATTCCAGTGTGCTGGCTGGTCATCATGAATACTCTTAGATGACCTTAGGTCATCCAGGCTTTTCCACCAAGACTCATATCACAGGGTGAATTCTGTCTCAAAGCTGCTTCTATAGGAAAAGTGGTCCCTGGCTGAGACTACAGTCATGAGTTTAAATTCCTGGATAGTCCCAGGCTGCAACTTCACTGTTCCCCTTATAACTGTTGCCACTTGGTCACAGCATGGATTGATGTGGTGTAAAGAAGCACTGCCTTTACACTACAAGCTTTTCCCAACCCCTTTTACTATTTGTAGATGATCCTTGCCTGACTTATCTGTTACACTGGTGATTATAAAATGTACATTTTACAATACTGTCATCCTTCCTACTGTTATTTTGTGGTATTCCCTATTGCAGTCAGGGCTTGCAAGGAAAATACTGTATGACGCATAATATATAGAATTAGTTTATAATAGTTACACAAATAGTCAAATACAGAAAAGCACAGGAAAACTGTCCACACATTAAATGATTCAAAGAATCCAGTAGAGGGCCTGGATCCCATGGCAATGTCCTGAATGAATCCAGCTGGAGCCCATGACAATGTGTCATGCAAGTCTGTTTCGCAGATCTGCACCACTGGGAAGGCCCAAAGGTCAGTGGTGGAAGCTAGAAAGTCTGCCAGTGGGACGAAAGATCTATGCTAATAGGTGAGGATTATGCACTGGAGCCAAGAAGTGACCCTCAAAGTAAAAACCAGAGCTCCCCCTAGAAGTACTACATCCATCCTTAGGAATAGTGAGGTCCTCAGGTCCTCAGTTCCTCTGATGAGAACAGCCGAGTTCATATCAGAAAGTCAGCACAACACACCACCAATTCTTCTTCCTCTTCTTCTTCTTCTCCTCCTCCTCCCCCTGCCCCTCCCCCTCCTCCTCCCCCTCCTCCTCCTCCTCCTCCTCCTCCTCCTTCCATTTTTCTTTTTTATGGTACCGGGGATTGAACTCATGACCACACACTTGCAAGGCAGGTGCTTATGTTGCTGAGCTTAATCCCCAGCCCCCATGACACACTTCGACAAGAGACTGAAGTGCACACCATCTTTTCCTCTGGAGCCAGGAAGTGATATTCAAAGTAAGGACCAGAGCTCCCGCAAAGTGAGCTGCAGCCATTCATAGCAACAACAAGGTCCCGAGCTCCTCTGACGATGAGGGCAGACAAGTTTATATCAAGAAAGAAGCTCTAGAAGCTCCTCTGAGACAACCTATGGCAACAGGAGAAACAACAACACCACTTCTTCCTCTCCAGTTCTTTTTATCTTGTTGCTAATGTTCCTCAGGTGGGCCATCCACACCCAGCATCACACTGATTTAGTCCAGCCAGGTGTCACAAGTTGACCACCAGATGTTAATTCACCATATCCCCTGTATAGCAGGAATTTGAATTGAAAAGGTAATTTTTAAGTGTACATTATAAAGTATTAATAAGTCATTAATTTTGCTCCTATATTATGTTTTATAAATAACAGAAGATTGAGTGTAAGTGTGTACAGCTCTGGGATCCTCATTCTTTGTAATAAAGAACACACTAGATAATGTTTATTCACCTCCATCCTATTTGCATCAATACTGGCTCTACTTGTGTCCTTACAGTACTAACTAAATTAATCTCTTAAAGTTCTTGTTACAATAGCTTTGAAGTAAAGTGGGCAGTTGCATATTTTTCAGTGTGCAAAGAACTCTGGACCAGGAATTTAAGAATTATAGATGCTGCTAAGTAGATTGCAATCCTTAATTTCCAGCCCTAAAAAAATGAAGATGCTCATTTTTTTAAACTTTTAAAAATTTTATTTAAAGAAAGACTAAACAAAACAGATAATAGGTAGAAATAGTACATATGTTTAGAGAAAAAATACAAAAATGGAACATGTAAAGTGGGAATTCAAACAGAGAGACTGCAAAAAGTTCTGTTCAACTGTCCAACAAAAACTCTGTAACATGGTTGTCAATCCTATACACTTAAACATACATGCAGTTATCCATATCTTCATTTATGTTTAGATTAAACAAACTAAAGCAGGTTAAAATCATTCTGAAAAAAGAATAATAGTATTGCTGGATTTCACATCATGACACTCCATGATCTGCACTGGATACTGTAGTGTCTTCTTTTTGAAACTGAATTTAAAGAAAGACTAAACAAAACAGAAAACGGGTAGAAATAATACATAATTTGAAAGAAAAAAATAAGCAGTAAGAAATCACTAGTTAATGATTACAGATTGTCTTCTTACAAATAGTTATTCAAGATACTAAAGTGGAGCATATAAAATGGGGATTCAAACTGTGAGATTGCAATTAGTTCTGCTCAACTATCCAACAAAAACTTAGAAATATGGTTATCAATCCTATACACTTAAACATACATGCAGTTACCCATATCTTAAATTATGTTGACATTGAATAAACCCAAGCAGGCTAATATCACTTTGAACAAAGAACTATTGCCGGATTTCACATTACGACACTCTAGGATCAGCACTGGGTATTTTAGTGTCTCTTTTTCTTCAAAGTATCTGTTCATTTCATCAGTTGTCATAAGATCAGTTCTCATAAACTGTTTATAGATTCTACACATGCATGAGTCTTAACATGTATTTTTTTTTAATTTTGAAAGTAATAAAAATGCAACAGCACAAGATAGAACAAAGCCAATTGAGGCAATGCAGTGAAATCGGTACAGGATTTTACAGTAGGATACTGGTATAGTAGTAATAAGTACTATGGTATATCTCTTTAACTTAACAATAGGTGTCCAGTCAATTATGTATGTAAAATCAAACCAAAAATAGAACATTATGAAACCAATTGAGAATACTGAATAGAGCAAGAGAAACATAACAAAACAGTGAAAATAACCTATTAAAACAGAAGACAGAAGGACCCCCCCCCCCATATTTGCTATACTGCATATGGTCATCCTCCCAAGAGATGTTGAAACATCTATCCCCAGTAGCTAAGGGAGGAGGGGGCAGGCGGGAGAAGGTTGCTTGATTTTCAGCCCACGTGGCAGTAGGCTCACAGGTAATAGTTCTCCTCCAGGCCCAAGCTGCAGGTGCTTAGCAAGAGGGCGGGTGAATAAGCTGCCTGAGTCCCTCCATGGCTGCATCTCCTGAGCTCTCTTCTCCTCCTGGCCTGTGTTGCAGACACCAAGAGGGTGGGTGAATAAGGTGCCTGAGTCCCTCCATGGCCGGGTCTCTGGAGCTCTGTTCCTTTTTTTAAACTTTTATTCCTAAAATTGGTTGACTGTTGAATTGTGTTCTTATGACCTGCCCTGAATGTTTTTGATAGATTTTAGATGAGCTTTATATTAGCTGCTTTATTAATCCTGGGGCAAAATAGTTGACATTCATAACTTAAAGGAAGAGAGATTTAATTTGGCTTATGGTTTGGGGGAATTCAATCATAGTTGGCCAGCTCCAAGGCAGAAAAGGCCTGGTGGAAGGGTGTGCTGGAGGAAAGCTGCTGACTTCATGGCAGCCAGGAAGCAGAGAGGGAGGAGGGAGGAGCCATGAATAAGAACACATCCCGGTAAGTCATGTGTCTAGGATCCTGCCTCGGTAACCATGTTCTGTTTTTGAGCACAACTCTTAAATCCAAAAAAACAAACAAACAAACAAAAAAAACTTTTGAATAAAGACGTAACTATGTTAGGATATTAAAGAACATCTTTTATGTTCCCATGCAGTCAGAAATTTTGCCTTAAAAGGACAGGCATTACTGTAGGAACACAATCTGACGTTTTCATTGTGATTATCATTACCACCGACATCAATATAATCGCTAAGAATCAGTGCATTTTATATGCTAAACATGATGGCAGAGCTATTGCAAATTTTCTTGTGTAATTATAAAATAAGAGTTACTAACATCACTTAAATTTCGTGAAAGATAAAAATTAAAATTTGTATTTGTCCAAGCATGCAAATTAGAAAATGATAGAATCTGGTTCTCAAAATCAATTTAGTCTGATTGCAAAGTATGTTCTTTCTGCATATTCTGTACCTACTCTTTTATGGATAATAAATGAGAAAAATTATTGGTCTTTATGAGGGACATCCTCAAGTGTAACAGGAGAATATTATGTGAATAGCTTTCTCTATATCCTTATACTTTCACAGTGTATATTTGAATCCCTCCTTAAAATTTTACCTCCCTTCAAGGCAATAGTCCTAAGATAATGAGTGTTGCCAAAATTGGGATTTCAAACTTTACATCTTTCCTCTGACTGCTTCTTTGCTTTAAACCTTCTTATTATGAACCACTGTTGCTCTGTTCTTCATTTTTATGTTTCTAAATTGAATATTCCAGTCTCAGTACATTTCAGATTTTTTTTTTTTTTTTTTTGGTACTGGGAACTGAACTGTTCCTCATGCTGGCCAGGCAGGTACTGTATCATTCAGCTGTATCTCCACCTCCCATCTTAGAAATATTGACCCATAGGAATAGGCACATAAATTGTCTAAGATGTGTTCTGGCATCCCAAATTAAAAGGAAATATTTGAGCAAGAGATATTTGCTAATTTTTCCTGCCAAACTTTGGACTTTGGAATCCTTAATTTTTATTCTGAGTTTTGTTTCTTTACCAAATCATGGAATCTCTTCTTTCTTTATAGTACCACTTAAAGGAAAAAGAAAACAAAACACCAGAAAATTCTCCCATATTTGTCAAAGGATCATAAGCTCTTTTTCATCCATGCTTTTCTACTTCAATCTATGCTTTGAGGTAATTTACCTGGATTTTGGGAGTGGGTAGAAGAATTTGAGTATGTTCCACTACTTGTATATTTATTAATGTACTTCCATATATTTACCTATAAACTTGAGTTGTACATTTAAAAATTAAATCTAATATTTTCCACTGTGTGAGGTAGGAAATTTGATACGTGAATACTTATGGTGACAATCATTTTAACATGTTGGCATAAGGAAAATGTGAAAAAAAGAAGCTGAATGTAGGAATCATTAGTCACATTAAGTGACTGTGAGCCTGTTCTCTTTTGCATTTGGTATTTTACATCATGTTGATGAGAATCATAATAGTAGTAACAAAATTGAATTTTGGCCTCTGTATTCATGTATGTGTATCATAGGCTGGCCTTAAATTCTTGATGCTCCTTCTACCTCAGCCTCATGAAGCATGCACCATCACATCTTACGTGAGCAAACATACAATGTATACATTTTACTTGTCTTAAAATTTTCCTGTTAGCTCCATAAGGCTGACTTAACTGTCTGCTCATAATAGAAGTAACAATAGGTTTAATGTACACAAGCCTTGAGCATCCAATACCAGCATTTATTTGGCAAAGTTTATGGAAGGGGCGTGGTGGAAGGAGGCTGTGTGTTAGATAAGATGCCTTCCCTTCATGCAAGGACAAAGCAGGGGTAGTTTCTCAGGAAGGCAGTAAGCTGAAAGACTATCCATTTTGTGCCTTTTTCCATTCTAGCTGCATCATATTTTGGTACTAAAATGATAGGACTAGAAGTAAAACAGCTAATCTAGGAAGATCATTCTCTATTCATCACATACGTAAGTTTTATAACTCATAACTTCAGTATTACTCTCATACATACTGTATGTGGCTTGTGCTACCTTGATTTTATAGATGGTCAGGCAATAGAATATATACAAAATTTACATAATGTTTAAATTTACAATTTCTAGACACATATTTTATCATCTAAGTAGAGGGCAAATATTAGAGTAAGATGCTTAAAATGATTTTATTGTATTTTTAGATCCAGTGATGGCAAATTGCATTTACCTAGTTAATTAATGTGTTTTCTTATATCAATTTAAGATCTTGGGACACAGTTTAAATTATGTTTTTTCCATGTAATCAAGATTACAGTATGAATTACTTGATTTCAGTGTGGAAAAAAAGAGAAGGACAAAATGAGAATGAAATTCAATTTATGGCCCTTCACGTAGATGGCCTATGAAAATAATTCAGGGGTGGGATAGTTTCCTTCTTCAATTTTCTTACCACATTATATCTAAAAATTTTCTGTATTATGAAGAGGAACTTGCAAATTTCTACCTAAGCTAAGCCCAATATAAAGCAAGAGAGGACTGATACTCATTATGGAACATCTAACCCCCCACACACACTTTAACCAATTTAGAAATTAGAGTAATGGAAGCTTGAAATTTACTCATTTTTCTATATCTAAGCATCAGTTATTTTCTTCTCACCTGCTGCTTTCCAGACAACTGCTACCCTTGTATATTTTTATATTTTCCACAATTCCTTTATCAGCGAGGCAGCCAACCAGTTAGCTATTTTTCTGACTTCCTTTTTTCTTCCCTTTTCTGTTATTTTTCATCTTGAGGAGATAAGCCTTTTGGAGAGGAAAACCTCTAACCTTAAACTGGCCAAATGGCCCACAGATGGGTACTCCTGTCAATTATTTTCTTAATGGAACCAATGCAGTTTTTATGTGTCTTCTGAAAGCTACATGCTCAATTCCTTATCCCACATCCAGAGAGAAAGCAATGTATTTCCTGCTTCGGACCTAGACCAGAGGTAGCCTTTCTTCTTTTTTTTTTTTTTTTGACTGATCATAATTTATATTAGCAAGATGTAAGCAAATGGGCAGAAAGGAGATACATTGAGATTTAATGAGAGTTTATCATCCCACATGGCTTTCAAGTTCTGTGTAGGCAGCAATGAAATAAAGTCTTCAGAACTCATACACAACCCAGCAAACAACCTTTCTAGTAAATGTTCCCTATTATGATCAGCCATAGCCGAGTTCCACATGACCACGTACATATTCTCATAGGCAGCTGTTTGGAAATCACAACAGGGGTTTGTGGCAGATTTTGAGTGAAGGATAGAAGCACTGATGGGGAATTCCAATTGCTAGGAAAATTTGCCTGTATGTGTCCCCAAATCAGAGAGGCCACTAACAAGTTGCAGGATGAATTTCAAGAGAGACTGCACACAGTGGAATTAGTTTAATCAGGTCATGGTCTGGAGGGGGACAGAAATGATGAAGTTATTCAATGTAAGTGGTTTTCAGAGCATCGAATGGTAGACACCTGCCCTTAAAAGCAGCTGAAGTTAGAGCTAGAATAGATTCCTGTCTATTCTGCTGGGGAACTGATTTAGACTTTGGGAGAGTCTTTTAACTTGGTGATTGTAAAAGCTTTAGAACGGTGGCAGAAGACAGATATTGGGACTACATCTCTCCAGGCCTGAAGGAAAGAGATTTCTCACCTGGGATGAGAAGTTTTGCGATGTCCTCAACAGATCTTTTTCCTCATCTCAGGCACCATGTCTGTGGTAAAAGTATATAGACGAAAGTAGGTGTTATGAATGCCCTCACAAGGGCAGGGAGGTTTCAAGGCTGATTGTCAGTATAGACTACAAATCTGTCAGGATATGGCTGAGAAGGTAGAAATTGCCAGCTGAATGAGTATCTTCTTTGGAAGCAACTGACAAAACCGTTCCATTTTATTTCCTTTTTCCCACAATTTGTTTATTCCAAAAAAAAAAAAAAAATTCCAAGGCTAAAGAAAGCAGGCTGATTTGCTACACTCCAGTGGTGTCTTTGAAAGGAATATGAGGGACAAATCCATAACAGCTCACAAGGTTCATGGATGTTTAGAAGAAATAATACAGTATGGTGATAAGAGCACGGTCTTTTCAGACTTTGATATGGTGCCCATCATTCATACTTACAAAAAATATGATGTTCAGTTTCTTATGCTCTGTGAGTTTCAGTTTACTCATCCTCAAAATGTGATAACTGCGTCACATCCAGTCTTATAGTCTTATTTGATATTAAATGAAATATTTCATATACATTAGGCAGTGTGAGACTTGTGTTACAGAATGTGCTTATTCTTTTTTAATGAAAGAAGAAAATTTACTTGAAGGTGGGAAAGGGGAAAAAAGAGGAGAAAGAACAGAAAAGATAGGACAGCTACTCCAGACAAATAGGGAATATTCGAAAGTGAGTAATTCCAAATATTCTTATTCTAATTGTGATTATTCACTGAATTAGAAATGATATGATATTATTTTGTTTTTTAAAAGAAAATCTAGACTTCTTTGGTAAGCCATTACAAAGACAAAATAATTATCATGAGGAGTACTTGGAGGATGCTCATCCCAGCTCACTTGTTCTGTTACAGAAAACTAATCTAAGTTGGTAGAAATTAAAGGATATAACCTAAAAGACTATAAGAAAGCAGACAGAAAAAAACAGATAAGAGGAGCAAAAGCCACTCAGCACCTGTGTGAGTGGTAGGATTCAAAGCTGGGATGTTTCCCAAGAGACTACCTAAAAAGTCTAAATTAATTAATCTGGGCCCCAAATTAGTACAAAACTCTTGGCCCTGTGACAATGACTGTGGCTGACCCTTCGGAGACTTCTGTCTTTTCATCTAAAGAAAGGAAATCTAGGCTTCAAAGAGGCATCTGGATTTCAGCGCGTTTCCACCCAATTGCTGTGTATTTTCACCCAACTTGCCTCCTAGTGCGCTGATTGTGTATATAGCAGAGGTAGTAATTATAGTTCTGTACAGAGGGTACCTAGACACAGAATGTTTTAGTGTACCTGATAAAGTAAAAATACCCCATCAATTTAGCTAATTCATCTCTGTTAATAAAGGTCAACTTTTTTCTGCTGGTGACAACTTGCTCACTCAGCGTGGTTTGTTCTCACAAAGAACTGGTGTGAGTTTTGGAGAATGAAAAAGATTCATCAACCTCAGTTGAGGGGGAAGAGAAATCAAGTTGATTTCTAGCTATGAGCAGAATCTGAAAGTATTATGAATCATTTTCAATGATCAATATCCACATCCTCAGTCTGCCCAGCACCTGTTGGTGTGGTGTCTGCTTCCATGCCATTTTCATAATATTTTCTTGAATCTACTGTCCAGACCCTGCTGTGTGATACTGGCTGCTCACAGACAGAGAAAGCATGCCTTCTAATATCCTAAAGGAGTCTTGCCCTGATGCTGTTAAATTGGATAATCCATCTTGGTAAGTTTACAATAAGGGCTGTCCCTTATTCTTGTACATGTCCTTCCACATCATACTCTTCACTGTAATCATCTGAGTCTTCCTTTCAGGGTCTGGAGGCAAGGGATGACATTCACACATTGCAGTGAGCATCACCTCCAGGCTGAGCTATCACTAAGTACACATTTAAATTTAATACCAAGTTCAAATTCAAGAGCATTGCCTTCCTCTTTCCTTTCAGCAAGACAGACTTCTGTTTCTTCGCCAAATTTAGCATTCACTAGCAATGCTCCTATGGATAGGCATTTAGGGCCCTGAGCACAGAATGTGAACTAATGACAGGGTATTTCAGTGGCAGTCCTAATTTGGAACTATTTAACCAAGACAGCCGGCTTTCAGCAATGGAAAGGGTTCTGGTACTGGTTTCCAGTTTGACAGAGCTTCTATATCTGGCTACTGTGTTTGAGCTTCATGGCTGGCCCTGGCTCTGAACAACTTCTAGGGAGTTTCATCATGGGTGGGAGCAACCATACAAGTATGAAAGGGGTGAGAAATGCGATGAAATTCTAAAGGAATAAATAGAATTTGAAGCGTATCTTTCTATTTATAATCTCATTTAAGAGACATGCTCTGGCCTTATTTACTCTTTAACTTCATTTTGAAAATTTTTGTAATGTGATTCTGTGAACTGGAAGTTACTTGGCAGAATAAAACTGATAAAGTTTGAATTGCAAAGGTTACATTAAAGGAATACGCAACAGATTGGCAAACTGAAAAGGGGCCTGTATTCCATGTTGTATATGTATTTATGTGAAATCTAAGAAATATTTTTGTTTTTACTCTTACTACCCAGTAGAAGACTTCATATGTCTATGTGTGGCACGGTAAGGATTGACATCAATTCACATTAACATGTAAAGGTTACTCAAAGAGTCACAATATTGTTCACATTGTTAAGGTAAATTCACATTGAGTCTTCACATTGTTAAGGTAAATTCACTTCATGGGCTACAAGTGTAGTTAAACAAAGGATCTGAGAGTACTTTCCTATATATGAGGAAGAGGACAAGGCAGCTGCACTGAACAGAATTTTGGACTCTGAAATCAGTCTGATTTAAAGTTTCAATTTGACCACTTAACAGTTCAGTTGGTGTTTATTTCACTGTTTAACTGCTATGAGATTTCATTTCTTATCTATGGACTAGAAACATGTATTATTATATGTAATTTACAGCTATTGCAAGCATTAGTCATAACATTCATTAAAGAGTAGGCAGAAGCAAAAAGTAGAGGCTTTTACAAGAGAGCCTCCACAGAAAACACAAGTATTTTGCTGAAGCCCATTCTTTACTTTGGTCAGAAAGACTGGACTGCTGGGGTGCTGGTTTATAAAGTAACTGTCAACTTTCATGCTAGCCCTCCATATCAGAAGCTGTAGAAGCTGCGCTGGCTAATTGGTGGTGTAGTTTCCATCTTTCCTTGAGAAATGAGATTAAGGAAAGACTAGAGATGATATTAGTGACCAATTGGAAATCTTGGTAATAGTTAAAACCAGGACAAGGCGATTGATGCAGCAGTTATCTAAAATGTCAAAGCACATTCTTAAAGTGCTGGCAAATTTGTGGCCTGTGTGTGGTGAGATTCCCTCTGGGTAGCTTCATTTTGAACAGTCATGGTGACTCAGAATCCTGCCCCAACATAACCCAATTCTGAGAAAGATCCATGAGACACTCATTGAATGACTGTTTCACTTTCCTTGTCTCTACTTGTCTCAATTAAAAATCTGTATTTCTCTGTCACTCTCTTTGTCTTGTCTGTCTGTCTGTCTGTCTTGACCAACTTTTACTGCTACTGAAACAACACAATCATAGAAAAAGACTGACTCTTAAATGGAAAATGTTTGCACATTGAAGTTCAGCATCACAGAATATGGCTCTAAAGAGATCTCTAAATTCTGACAAAGGACAATCAATTACAAGAGAGATGAGTAAACAAAGGGTGCTCCTTTGCTCCAGTCACCATTGGCCAAAAGGACACAGTCACAGGAAACACTAGCAGAGCACTATTGTGGGTGGAGGAGCAGTTCAGCACTTGGCACACATCGTAAACAACACCAGCAAGAAGTGCAGCCTGCCTGTGTCCCCTGCTGATTGGAGGACTGCCTGTGAGCTCCCCATAACCTTTCCCATTTTTCAGTTGTATCCACTTATGCAGAGCAAGGTGGTTGTGCTGCAGAGATTTCAACCCCTAAGTTCCGGGGTTTTATCCTGCTTTTCAGGAAGACAGGATGGTAGAGACACTCCTACCACTCATTCCATACTTTCATTTTATGTTTGAAGTATTGTATTTTAATTTGCATTTATTTATTTCCTTAGAAAAAGTTTGCGTGAGAGAGACAGAGACAAAGAGAGACAGAGAGACATATATATGTATATATATATATATATATATATAGAGAGAGAGAGAGAGAGAGAGAGATCCCTCTTAGTATACTCTATTGGTAGTGGATCATACACTAAGAAAACACCCAGATTTCCTACTATTTCAACACAAATATTATATTGATCCATTTTTCTTCCCCATGTAATTTCTGCATTCAAGGTTAATTAACTCACCCCTAAATGAGAAGGGAGACACAGTGATGTTTCTCTGCATGTTAAAAGAAACTGTCAGCTGTCATTCTCTGCATTCTTTCCTTCCCATCCTTTGGAAGGATAAATTCCTCTGTCATGTTTATAGAAGCACCTGCATGAATCTGAATATTTTATTACTGGAAAATCATATTGATGAATTTCCAAGATATGGTAATTTGTTGCTATAAATCACCACGCTAGGGTAACGAAAACATAACTGTTAATGACAAGGAATGAGCTTACCAGATGCTAAAGAAACAACAGTTATTGTTTGTCTTTTTCCTGACTCTTTAGTCCTCTTCTGTAGCTTACATCCTGTCTCACTCCGTGGTTCACAGTGACATCATTAGGCTGTGTCATTAGAGAGAGACAATGACACATCTCCTGTGACTCATATAGTTTAATGTCATGTTTCAGGGTTTATAATAAAAAGGACACTGAAATCTTGTCTGTACTCAGATGAAAAATTCTTGTCTTTAGTAATGCTGACTGTCATGAACACAGAATTGTGACCATGTCCAAGTCATAAAATATCCCAACTAGATGCTTAAAAACAGACAAAACTACACACAGTATTTCAAATCCTGTATTAGAAATCAGATGCTACACAGTCTGCATGCTTTATAACTGTCAGTCATCTCTCACAGAATTAAATTATGCAGAATATAGCTAAAAAGCATTTTCATGTACGTATTCAGATCCTTGGTCATGGAGTGAAACTCCTCTGTGTTTACTAACTAGGAGGCACAAGGCACCCTTCTCTCAGTCTTCACAAAGGCCACTAAAGAGGTGCATTTCTGGTATATCTATCCTACCCAATAATTTTGAGGAACTGGTGTGATTAATCATAAAAATCAAAATTTGAGATCATCAATGAATTGTCAGAAAGATGAATACTAAATCCATAAACACTAAGCTACTGTGAAGTGCAAATACCTTTGATCACTATATTTTCAAGATTAGCTTTTAGAAAAAAGTAACAGTAGAGGGGGAGAGGAAAGCATATAGACATTTTCAAATTCTTTTTCATTATGCATAATTAGCCCTTTAATAATGTAACAAAAGACAGAGCTGTACACATACTGTAGAACATCTGCATGTAATTGAATGTTCTGTTTTTTTCTTTACATATCCTACTTCACTGCAGATGAGTTCTTTATAGAACTCATTTGCAGTTATATTCATTATGAATCTAATTTATTTATGCTATTATTTATATTTTACTTCAAAAGCTAAGAATAACTCAGAAAAATCAAAACATGAGTCCTGCTGTCACTTTTCTCCACTAACAAAATATTTACAGAATATGGGCCAAGTGGATTTATTTGAATTTTTAGTTGAATTTTTATTAAACTTTGCTTTACAAGAGTTCTTCTTATATTCTGAACATTACTGGCAAAGTTATATGTCCACTTTTAATCTATTCCATGAAATCTCATATAGAGATGATCAATAGCTCATGTAAGTGAGCTCAGGTCATATAAATAAGTCTTCAAATTCAGACATTACTACAGCTAGAATATTTTAGAGATAATGTCAAAGTGTGAGCATTAGCTGGCTCCTCCTGCACTTCTTAAGATCAGACCTATTTGAAATCAAAGAGCACTGTGTCTAAATTTCATCTCTGCAGTCAGCCTTACCTGCACTGCTATTTCATCTAAAAGATAATAAGTTGCAGAAATAAAGCATCAGATGACAGAAGATGGGCCCATTTTTTAAATTTGGAAGATTTCATATAAAAGAAGCAGAGGAACGTATAGATTTCCAGAAGATAAAGCACCTAGAATTTTTAGCTATTAACTGTAATTTTAAATATAACATAAAGATGTAGTAAACTGTAGTCGAGTGGAAGGAACAAGAGCTTCAGACTCACAAAGCCTTGCTTCAATCCTGTAGCCTTTAGTTCTCTGCACTGTGAGACTGGGCATGCTGATTAATATTACTGAGCTGATTTTCTCACTGGTGAAATGGAAAACTAAAAAAATGCACACAGTTGGCTTGTGACATGGACATGGTGCCAATATGTAGATGGAACACCAGAGACTTGATCTCATCATCGGCAGTGTGGAAAAATATTAATCTAGCTATCAGTTAACTAATTATTCCTTCCTGTGGCAAAGTGCAATGATGTAGAATCTGGAGAAGCGGAAGAAATCTTTCACCTCAGAATGCTGACATTTGATGTTAAAATTTAAGATAACCTTGCATCAATAAACATTTTTAATTCAAAACTCACAAATCAGATTTAATCAGCTGGTTAGCATTAGGTCTTTTAATTGGATGGGAGGAGACATACTGTGTTTTTAATTTAAAAATTTTGTTTGAAGTATTGGGCAGTGAATCCTGACAGCATTGAGCAACAGCTCCAGCCCTTTTAGTTTTTTAAATTCTGAGCCAAGGTCCCACAATATTGCCCAGGTTGACCTTTAACTTTCTGTCCTCCTGCCTCAGCCTCCCAACTTCCTGGAATTACAACTGTATGCCACAATAACCTGCTTGCTACTACATTTTTATAATGTTATACTTATTTTTGAAATTTGCTAATTCTTTTTTGAGACAAAAATGTGATGTTGTGGGGCCAGGGATTGAGCTCAGCAGCATAAGTGCCTGCCTGGCAAGTGCAAGGTCACGAGTTTGATCTCTGGTACAAAAAAAAAAAAAAAAAATTGTCGTGAAGAGGAAAGATTTCTGTTGCCAGTCTTTAGAACTACCACCGTTTTGGTATGAGATATAGAATACACTAACAAGTTTTTCTAAGCCTTAATTACTTTCCCTAAAAGTGAGGATAAAGATTCCAATCTTATAAATCTGATACTTTTTAGGACATCATGATCTTATTGAGAAATGATTTTTCCTTACACTAGTCTTATAAAACGGATACATCTTGGGACATTATGAATTGTGTAGATGATTTTTCCCTGTTCTGAAAAAGCTGTATCACTGGATGTTTTCTTCCATTTCTTTTATGTTGAATCACATTCTCTCTACTGTCTCTCTGCCCCATTAGCTTGCATTATCCGTGAGAACAGGGATGTGCCTTGTTCAACATGTTCCACTAGCACTTGTACATAGTAGGTGAATAAAAGCAGCTTTAACATAAGGAAGAATGAATTTAAGAATGTACCTGCTGAATGTTTTGGTTCATATCTTATTTCATTTTAGAAAATGCTACTTACATGACAGGTATGAAAGCCAAAAATATAGTGAACTTATGATCTCGGTTCCTTATTGAAAACATTTTGTATTCAAAGATGCTACTTTTGCTGTGGTTTGGGGCAAACAGTATTTTTCGTATCCCTTTGCTTAGAAAACTTTAAGGATCTAAGAAAGTAGATCCCATCTCTTTGTCTGGATAGGTTGAGACAAATGGCAAAAAGAGAAATTAAGGCTAGATGGTAGGTGATGTGGGGCTGCTTCAGGAGCCTGTCATAGAGTACTTGTGTCTACCAGGAGTGTGAAGAGAACTACATCGTGTTAGGAAAAGCCAAGGCGTGCTTTGGAGGATCCCAAGGAAGTACATTTTTTGTCATAGTTGCTCCTTATTTCTTTTGTAGAAATTATTTTGTTTAATTGATTGCTTGATTTTCTTAGAATGTTTTTAATAACTCAGTTTTATTTGGATGTTAAAATAAACTCCTTGGGAGAAAAAGATCCAATTCAAATTTTTTTTAAGGCTGATAATTCCTAACCTTATTTCTGTAAGCCTGCAACATGACTACAGTTACTTTCTTTATCTCAAAATGTGTTAAAGTTTTCCAAATTCGATTCAGAAATGAATGCCACACACATCTTGCTTTACTTTGTTCTTCTCTGAGAGGAAGATATGTTATCAAGTTAAATTGTTCTAATGGCAAGACATCAAACAGTGAAAGAAGCGCACTAACAGTAAAGCTTGGAAAACAATTTGGTGCTGGCCTTGGTCCTGAAACACAACTACCTGGGAATGGGAGAAAGACCTAAAAATATCGCAGGGAGAATATGTCTTTGGTACACAATACAGTTAGGTTTGATTTGAGCTTCTGCATATAGAATTAACCCACAAACACTCGTGTTTCCTCCCTTAACCTCCTACCTACTTAATTTCCAACTCTGTGTTTGGTGCAAAGCTTCTGTGATATCTCTTGTACCTAGACTATACTTATGGATGACTATTTTATCAATATTTATTTTTCAAATATTTGCTCAAATTATGGGCATGGTACCTTTAATGACTATGATAAGCTAATATGAATAGGTGGAGAATAATATTTATGGCTGCAATCAAACCACTATATAGACATAATGATTTTTTAGAACACATTTAATGACCGATGATGACACCAAAGTAAAGTAAAGCAAGATGTGTGTGATATTGATTTCTGAATCAAATTTGGAAAACTTTAACGCATTTTGACATAAAGAAAGTACCTGTAGTCATGTTGCAGGCTACCAGAAATGAGGTTAGGCATTATTCACTCTATATTCTAAAACACAAAATTTATGATTCAAAGAAATTAAGTAATGTTTTTCATGGTCACAGATTTCTCCCTGGTTGATTGAACTTGGATTTAGTCCCACGAATCCCAGTTTCAAAATACTGTATTATATGTTTATAATAAGCTATAGCAAACAACTTTAAAAATAAAATAAATACTAACCAGGGCTTGGGGTTTAGCTCACCTGCAAAGCACCTGCCTAGTGGGTACAACATCATGAGTTCAAAACAAAAAAACAAAAAAAAAACAAAAACAACAACAACAAAAAAAAAACCCAAAGAAACACTAAACTTTATAAAAGAAAGATACCAAAGCAGATTTAATATAATACTTGCATTTATCAAGCTATATCTTTGGTGTCTAGCATAGTCATCTTTAGAACTGACATTTTTTGTTGAGTGTTAAGTTTCTCCTGAAAGTGTCAATAAAATAGACTTGTCAAGGATGTGTGGATGTTTGTGTGTATCAGTGTGTGTGTGTGTGTGTGTGTGTGTGTGTGTGTGTGTGTATGTGTGTAGGCATGTGCATGTGTGAGTACCTCACATGTAGAAAGCAAGAATTTGAGACTGGCTTTAAAGAAAAGCACAAATTGTAGATGTCTATGCCAGGAAATAAGTCAAAAGAAATTAGATTCTTGCATATGGGAATGATATAAGACATGAAGGCAGGAAATATGGAGAATTTTTAAATTATAATGATTTGAGTTTGAGTTAATCAAATCTTTGAAAGGCAGAGAAAAATTTTAATGCTAGAATTTTAGATCTTCCTATCTGTGTACAAATAGAACAATTCTTTTAGGATTAGACCCATCCTACCCTAAATAAAACTTCCCCACCCATGAAGTGTCACAGGTAACCTAGCTCTGAGGATTCCTTACACTCATAGTTCTCACTAAAGAACTTTTGTAACCTGAGGTAACCATGAGAAATGGTCAAACATGAGTAAGTAATCTCCTTGAAGTGTGTGTTCATCTTCAAAATGCCAGAGTTTTATGCTTTTATGCATGTTTGATTTTAGTATAAAACTATTTCCCAAGGTTATTGAGCAAAATACTATCACTTGAGAAAATGGACTGTGTTTGGCAGTGGCGTTATGCGTCTTGTGATAAACTGCCTTCAGCTCTGAAGACCTACACTCACTCTATGAGCTGAGGAAGCCAAACTAATGCTATTTTCACCAGTATCTCACAACTTGAGTATGGGAATTTCTTAGGACCCTATTATAGGAAGATTCATTTTTGTTTTGTTCATTTTTTCCCTTTTTTTCTGGTACCAGCGATCGAACTCAACGATCGCCTGCTTGCAAGGCAGGTGCTTATGCCACTGAGCTAAATCCCCAGCCCTCATTTCTATTTTGTAACTAGTGCCTTGTCTATGTTTTTTTTTCTTTGAAATTTTCTAATTACCAAGATTTCTCCCTCCCTAGAATTAATCTTTCACCAGATGCTTCTGATGCTTCAGGTAGTTTTCCTCATGTTACACTATATGAACTATTTAAGATCATGCAAATATAACAGAAAAGGATAATAGTCTTAAAGTACTGAAAGATGGGGTTATGGGTTGGGCCTGTCTTATCTGATTTCCTGAATATAGATTTTCTCCAGAATTGCTAATTTCCTTTTATTAAAATAAGCATTTTCTAACATTAGAAGTTATCGTAAGTTGTGGCCACTGCAGTATTGTGAGGTATTGTTAAAGTGCCTAAGCAGAAATGTTTCTATAAACCCAGCAGAGATGAGATGACCATAACAGACACTTTTTAGAGTCCATAAGCAATGTTTCTGTGTCTTGAATTTTTCCTAAAACCTAAGACAAGCAGCTTTATTTGCATGTTAAAAATAGCATAAATCCAAGGTTTGTGGTGGTTGCCATATGTTTCTTCAATTAGAATCTATGTTAAGACACGGGTTTCCTATTCTGCAAGCCAGAGCTTTTACTGACTAACCAGATTACCAGTATGTAAATGACCTTGTGGTATTTTTGTCACTATTAACACTTATTTTTCCTGTACTCTGTCATTCTCTGATAAGCATTAGTAGGAGGTAAAGACATTTAAACTATAGTTTCTTTCCTTAAAATGACCCCTTAGTCCAATTTGGGAAAGAAGTCCAATTTGGGTAAGTTGTATTACATGTTTTATCAAATTACTTTAAAATTCTATTCTGTAGTTACTGTAAGATGACATTACAAGAAGGTCTCCTAACAGATGTTTCTTCCACCAACCACTCTAACAGTACGTATGTGTGACCTCACTCCAGAAGAAGATGAAGTTTGTTTATTCTTCATTTGTTTTACCTGCATAGTTCATACATTCTGGGAGCATGGCAAACATGCAAAAGAGTAGTTGCTCAAGGCACAGCATAACTCAGCCTATTAAGAATTAGTAAGAGTCTGAATCAAGTGTTAATTAGACGTTTGGTTATATCACTGGCCATGTGTCAAAGAACTGAGCAACCTCCCTTGGAACTGTTTTCCTTCTGCAGACAAAGATATACCACCTGTTTCTTAAGGATTTGATGAGAATTATTTTCATTTTGAAAATCTCTCTGGGTTCATGTCCTCACACCTGAAGACAATCCATCTGAATCTTTGACCCAGATCAGTCTCAGAGTGCAGACCTGTGTTTCTGCTTGCTTGATATTACCCTAAAAATCTCACAATTGAGAAAAAATATTCCCCTTTCTAATCCACTCTTCCAAACCTACCCTGTCCTGGTATATTCTTCAATGAGAAGAGTAGATTCCTCTCCATCTCTATATAAATTTCAGAGTCTAGGACAAGCCTAATCCTCAGATAGCTAAAACCAATAATTAAAACAAAACAGAAATTCTCTCCACAGTCAAGAATATTTAAATATATTATGTTGCCTCTTTCATGGGCATTTTTGTATTGTCACAGATATTGAAATAACTTTTATTTGTATAAGTAGATTCTCTATGTTTCAAATGAATTTCTGTTTGTAAAATTACGGTGTGAGGAAGAGCTCATGGGAGGGAAATGAGGAGTATCTGTTAGAGTCACTATCTGACTTCAGTTATGTATCACCAAAAAAAAGCAGCCATCTATTTAGTAAGCACAGCCTTGGGTGGAAAAGGTATATCCCACAACACTTACATTTCCTCTGCATCTTTCTTTCTTACAAATATTCCTCAAATCTCCTGTATCCTGGAGAAGATAAATTAAGGGCACTTAAAATAGAATCATTACCTTTTAAAAAACATTTAATTTAATGGAGGAGAAAAATGCATAAGGTGAGTATTACATATAAGAGTATTTAGTAACAATAAGTGAATAAAGGTATAAATATGAATGCATGCATTGTGTGAAGGGGGACTTCTAAAAATAGATGCATTCATGTACACCATCAGAATTGCTGCCTGCTAAACAACAAAGGTCTGTATGATACTTGATGCTGGGAATTTGGCAAGTCACACAGTGGACTTCAAAATAATTTATTTTAAATTTCAGACTACTTCATTGATATCTTTGATTCTGACTTTCAAAGCATTAGCAGGGCAACTTTTCTTTATAAACTCTTTGAAATCATAAAAGCAAATTCCAAACAGGGTGTAGAGTTTGAAGAAATTTCATAAACTCTTTTTTTTTTATTTGTAATAGAACTGAAAAATTCATTCAGCTTTTCTTGTCTTTGGAATGAGATCACACTGTGCACATCTGCAGATTACCAACACTGTCTCTTGCCACAAACATCATAAAACAATTTTGAGAAATGGACTGCAGGCTTTCTAAGTTTCATTGACCTCATGATACGCTTCCCACACTGTGATGCTACTAACTTCATTGTGAATTGTTGTTGGATTCTACATTACACTGCTCTCCTTATTTTAATAATTAGACTTGTAAACATGTATTCATCATGGTATATATTTCTGTATAATGTGATAGGTAGATAATAGATATATACATGGATGTACATTTTAAAATTAACGAGTAAAGCGGAAGAATGGCATTATGGCCCTGCAGTTTTCCTCTAGGAGTTGTTTAAAAAATCATCTACCTCACCAGGCATCGTGGTACACATATGCAACTTCAGCAATCAGAAGGCTGAGACAGGAGGGTCATGTGAATTTGTGATCAGCTTGAACTCCAGAGTGAGATCAAAGCTTGCCACAACTATATAGCAAGATCCTGCCCCTCCCCAAAAAGTCACTAAGATGCAGGATTCTGGAGTTTATTCTACTGTTATTATGGGTACTGTGACTGACTGTGAGTTCATTAGGTTGGTCATGTTTGGCCACAGTGGTGACAGAGCTCAGCTTTCCTGAGGCTGACTGATGAGTGAGTGGTTTCTGATCGCTTTGCAGGACAGGGAAATCCACTGTACTGAAAGTCACACCTGTGTTCATAGAGATCTCTCCTGTTTGGTTCATTTCCAGTTTTTTTTTTAACTCTCCTCACTTTTTGCTGGTACTAAATTTGAAGCAATGAATCATGAACTTGTGATAAGGTCATCCTTTTCTGCACTCTGGATATAATAGAAATGGAATTAAAATTTTACTCAAAATCCTGAAGAAGCTCATTATGAAGCAGCTAGTTAATTAGGATATAAATGAGAGAAACTGTGTAGGAGAAGGGGACATCTGCAGATAACATATGCTAATCTTTTTACAAGGAAATGATTCTTTGCAATTAAGAGGAAATCCTTATAAGGAAAACTAATGATGTCCTAGAACGGGTATGAGCTGATGTGAATTAAGCGTAGGTGGTCAGTTTAAGCACATCTTTGGAGCTGATTCAATGAGAAACACTAAGCCTCTTTCAATTTCTCCATATTCCTTGAATGTTAAAGATATTTAAGAAATCAATATACATTCTTGAATATAGAAAGATGGTATTTAATATCTTTCAATAGGTGAGCACCTGGGATGATTCCTAAACAGAGGAAAAAAATGAGATTAACTGAAAAAGGAAATCTTTGTGAAATAGGGCTGTGATACAGAGTGCTATTTCAAGAGAAGATGGGAATTTTTCTTAAGTGCTCCATGATTCTATGTGATCCATAAGATAGAGTTGAAAATTAAGCCTCAATTTATGTAGTTTTTCTATGTCTTGTAGTAACAGAGATGATATCTTATTCCTGCAACTCTGAGTTAATTCCCTTCCATGTGCCTATTTCATTAGTATTTCTCATTAGTCTCTTACAATTTTGTAAAGTTTTATTCATTTCCCAGATAAACCAAATGTGGCTAGTGAATCAGTGAGTCTAGTATAACTATATTTTATATGAGACTCCTCTTAAAACTCAACTTTTTTTTTCTTCTTTCACCCTATTAGTAAAGAGCTAGTGAAAGATTTTTAGGCATTCTAACCTTATCTTCTCTAATCAAAGAAAGAAATTAGTCTTCATTCTGGATTAATTCAGTACTATAAATGTTTGGATGATGCTGATATTTTCTAACCTCAAATCACTGGTGGGAAAATAGTATTTTGTGAGCATTTATTTGTATCTGCATTTTTTATCCTAGCCATTTGTGATGATCATTGGCTTCACAGATACAATGTCTGATCTAATCTAAAATAGCTTGACATGAAAATCAGTCTGAAGTGTACTTGTTATTGTTCTGCAAGTAGCGCAGTATTTAAGAAATTGATTTTATGTAATTGATGTTAGAGAGTAAACTAAAGACTAACTGATCAAATGGATCAACACCCAAAGTTCAGAGATGCATGAAATTTACTGGACTTCCTTGGCCTCAAGGAGTTTAGCATAGGGAGAGCACATGTGCAAAACTGGTGTTTTAGTGAATATCAGTTTTCAGAAAGGTTTTCTGATCAGTGATGGAGTTAAACTGAGAGGCTTTTTAAATGGCAACTTCAGATTTTAAGGGTAAATTAAGACTGGCTGTGGTTCATTGTGAAGAAGACGATACAAAGAAGTTTAGAAAGAAAAGTGTTGAGTTAAAATGAAACAAATGGTCTCAAGCTATGAATTTCAGACAAGGTTATGATGTTTTAAAAATGTTTCATAAACATCAAGGTAGATAAATGACTTTGACTTAATCCTTCAACATAACCACTGGCCAAAAAATGGGTTAAGCATAAAATCAATTTTATACTAATAGATTAGAAAATGGTAAAGTCTGGTGATCTGATTGATGTTCAACATGATTTGCTTATAAGATTAAATGATATCATCAGTTCATCTTCTGTGTTGTTGTGCATTTTTTGGTCTCTTTATCAGAAATTTTCTCATGATTACATTGTGTGGATCTTTAGTAATAAGTCTACATCATTGTAGGATAAATCCAAAAGGAAAGAATATCATGTCTTCTTTGTGGTACATTAGCCAACTTCTGAAATTAGCTCTAGTTTCCCATATATGATTTCCATTACAGGGTTTGGACCAGTTTTTACATCTAGAAAGATGAACCATGCTGACTGGTCTAATTCCCATGGCCCTCTCGAGGCTGAGGAAAAAGATGTGATCTGAGAATTCAAGGATAAAACTTAGGGAAAATGCACGAAACAATACTATAGTTTGCTTATGCAAAGGTTCTGCATTGGTAAAGTATGAGCTGTCAGTAAATAAGGTAATACACAGGGCAGACTCAAGGACAGCTGCCCTTGTCCTTCCACTGGAAGTGGAATGATATTTTGTTACAAGACAGTTAGGATATATAAACAGGTCCTAGTCCAGGTTCCCTATGATGACACTTTCATTTACTGGTGGGAACTTAAGACTTCAAATACCATTTTTCAATCTCACCTGCAAATCACACATTGGTCTCAGGCACGGACTCAACCCTAATGCAAACCCAGAGTGTAGATGAAAGATGACATCAATCTGGAAGAGGATTGGAGAGAGAAAAGATGAGTTATTTTGTGTCACAAGACAAAAATAAATAGAGCAATGTTCAGTTTATAGGTTTACTAAATGAGCTGAGATATAGTTTAAGAATTATCAAATGCAAGTCAACACCCAAATAAAGAATTTGATTGTTTACTAATATAAAATGAATGAGGCTGAGCTCCCATTTTAGCTACAATTCATACTTAACTTTGTATCTTAATACTATCAGATGAAAAGAGGAAACATTTGAGGTTTCAGAGTGGGATTTTATGATTCAGGAGATCCACCTAAAAAGACAAGCAGATTCAAGACAGTCTCTGACTCTCAACATACCCCACACCAACCCTTTGCAGCTTTTTGTAGAGATTTTGAGGGTCTTAGTTGCTGTGTCAGATGACACGCTCTTCCTTTGCTCAGTTATCATCCACTTCTGAAACGTGACCCACACATTATCAGCCCAGAATCTAAGGTGGGATCAAGGGGGCTCTTCTTGCTAAAAGTAAAATCACAATTTGTGAAACCTCATCCCTAGTTTGTCCAAACAACTATTTATAATTCCTATATAATATACTTACCCGATGTTCTCAGATTTATTTGTTTCTTTGCAGGTCATCCGTTCCTTAGCTGGGAAAGCCCCTTTGCCATCCACCACGCACATATGAAATTTTGTCTTACATTTGGATTCTCAGGTGATTTAGTCCCTTGTTCATCTTATCTATGCTTGAAAAATTTGAGTACTCACCAATGGAATTACTTAACAATTGTACTCCATTATATATGTACAATTGTGCTACTTTTCGAGTTTCTTATATGTCCAGGGTCTCAACCTACAGCTCACAGTATTATGAATTCCCCATCGTGCCCAGCCATACTTGACACCTTTTACTTGAGTTACTTTCATTCCTTCCTCACCACTATAATCACTTCTTGAACTTCAAGCGATATCCCCTCAGTAACTCTCTGACACAAAGGTTTGGTGCATACAAAGTATCAGTGCACATCAGTACCATCTACCACACATGTTTAAAAAGCAGACTCTGAGGGCCCAATTCAAGAGATGCGATTCAGCAGATTTTGACTGAATTCAGAAATTAATATCACATCAAACAGACATTATAATCTAATTAATTCATACACACACACACATATATATATATATATATATATATATATATATATAGTCAGCTCTAAACTTATGTAGGAGCACATATTTGAATATGATTCTATATAACTATCTTTAGTTACTTAAGTTATATGACTATTTTTTATTATATGCTTATTATAAACATGAGTGATATACCATTTTTACTTCATTTTCAGAGGAAGAATCGTGTTTAATTTCTTCTATGGTATATAGTTTGATGAACCACACTATGCATTTACCACACAAACATATTTAGATCTGGGGCATGGTGGCTCCCACCTGTAATCCCAGCACTGTGGAGGCTGAGACAGGAGCATTGCCACTAGTGTGAGTCCTATAGGCTACACAATGAGATCAAGGCCAGCTGCAATTATGTAGTGAGACCCTGCCTCAAAAATCAACCAAGAGTAACAACAGAAAAATGCATATATTTAGAACTAGCATGTACAACTAAACTCATATGTAGATTACACTGGATTATACAAATAATTCCTGTGGTATAACAGTTAAATAATTTAAATGAGGAAAGAAGAAAAATGAAATGAGAAGAAGAGGATAATATCATATTGTGTGGATTTAAAAAATTAAATTTTATTTTAAAGAGATTAAGATAAAAAGGACAGAACATAGCAGATCAGAACAGAACGACACAATAATTCACCACAAGACAACCCTTTATTAACAGTAGTTACCATAATGTCTCCTTCTTTGAAATATTTGGGCATACCTTCACATGCCAAACATAACAAGATAGTATAAAGCCTTTCAAGAGAATGAAAGTATTGCAGGGCATTTAGAACCACATAACAGAAAATGAACGATGGCTATTATATTATCTCCTTTTCCATAAAATTTTGTTTATACTATCACACATATTAAAATTCAAAAAAAGAAAAATACAACATGATAGAACCAATGGAAACAGAAGAACAAAAGCATGGTAGGACTTCAAAGCAAGATGGTATTAAATCAGCAATGGCTGTCATAAGGTTTTGTTTTCTTCAAAGTAGCTGTTCAAGCCATCACACATAATAAAATCAAACAAGACAGAATAAAATCATTTCAACTAATGAATGAAAACATTATAAGGATTCAAAGCAATGTAATGTGAAATCATGGTTACCAAAATCTTATATACCCTTACCATTTCTTACACTAGGGAGACTACATGGTATTTATATATGTGAGTTTGATTTGTTTTACTTATGAGTATGGTCTCCAGTTGCATCCATCTATTTATAAATATCTCAATGCTATCATTCTTTATAGCTGAGTAGTACTCAATTGTATAAAAATACCACAACTTTTTAAACCATTTCTCAGTTGTTGGATACTTAGGTTGTTTCCAAGATCTGGCTTTTACAAATTGTGCCGCTATAAACATGGGTGCACATATATCACTGTGATATGATGCTGTCAGTTCATCTGGGAATATGCGTAGATGTGTAATAGCTGGGTTGAATGGGACTTCCAATCCCAGCTTTTTGAGCAAGCTCCAGACTGACTTCCACAGTGGTGGTACCAATCTACATTCCCATCAACAGTACAGAAGAATTCCTTTTCTCCACAGCCTCTCCAGCATTTGTTGTTGGTAGTTTTCTTAATACTGGCCAGTATTGTTTTAATTTGCATTTATCTAATGACTAGTGATGATTAGCATTTTTTCATGTATTTATTTGCCATTTGTATTTCCTCATTTGAGAACTGTGTATTCATCTCAGATGCCCATTTTTGGATTAGGTCTTTGAATTTTGGGGGTCTAATTTTTAAAAATTCTTTGTATGTTTTAGATAGAAGTCCCTTGTCTTCTGTCTAAAATTTCACTAAAATTTTTCCCAGTTTGTGGGTTTACTTTTCACTATGGTGGAGATTTCTTTTGACATTCAGAAACTCTTTAATAAGACGTGATCACAGTTCATGACTGTGGGAAGTATTTCCCATGTGGTTTGATTCCTATTCATGAATTATCTACCTACTCCTATGTCTCCAAGATCTTTACCTAATTTGTCTTCCAACATATTTAGTGTTTCTGTTTTAATATTTAGATCTTTGATATATTTAGATTTTAGTTTAGTACATGGTGATAGGCATGGGTCTAGTTTTAGTTTTGAGCTTATGGAGAGACAGTTTTTCCGGCACCATTTATTAAAGAGATTGTCGTTCTTCCAGTGAACATATTTGGCCCCTTTATCAAAGATAAGGTTGTTGAGTGTGTTTGTAATTGTGATTGTATCTTCTAATCTAGTCCATTGATCTGCAGATCTGTTTTTATTCCAGTACCATGTTGATTTTATTACAATAGCTTGTAGTATAACTTCAAGTCAGGGATTGTGATGCCTCCTGCCTTGTCTTTGCTGCTTAGAATTGCCTTTGCTACTCTAGGTCTCTTCTGGTTCCAGATGAATTTTAAGAGTGATTTCTCTAGATCTATGAGGTATGTTAATGGTATTTTCACTGAGATTGCTTTGAATCTATCTAACAGTTTTGGGAGAATGTCCATTGTCACAATATTTATCCTTCCTATCCATGAACAAGGAGTGTCTTTCCATTTTCTGAGAATCAATGAATCAAAGAGTTGGTTCTTTGAAAGAATAAATGAAATTGATAAGCCCTAGACAATCTTATTTAAAAAAAGAAAGAAAAAGCTCAAATGCATGAGTAAGGAGTCAAAAGGTGAAATCACTACAGACTCTTTGGAAATACAGAAGATCATCAACAACTGTTTTAGAAACGTCTACTCATAGGTTCGATAATGCAGAAGAAATGGACAGATTCCTAGCAAAATATGAAGTACCAAAGCTGGGTCAAAAAAATGTACAACTGCTGAATAACCCTGTTTCTATTAATGAAATTGAAAATGTAATTAAGTCTTTACCTACAAAGAAGAGCCCAGGCCCAGACGGGTTCACTGCAGAATTCTACAAGAAATACAAAGAAGACTTAATGTTGACACTCCTCAAACTCTTCAATGAAATCAAAATGGAAGCAATTTTTCCTAAGTCATTCCTGGAAGCAAATATTGCTCTAGTACCAAAACCCAAGAAAGACCCAACTAAAAGAGAATTACAGGCTAATCTCCCTAGTGAACACAGATGCAAAAATCCTCAATAAAATATTGGCCAACAGGATGCAGCAAATCATTAAGAAGATTATACATCACAACCGTGTGAGCTTCATCCTAGGCATGCAGGGATGCTTCAACATACATAAATCAATAAATATAACCCACCATATCAATAGAGCTAAAAGTAAGAATCACATGATCATTTATATAGATGCAGAAATGCTTTTGATAAGGTCCAACACTCATTCATGATAAGAACCTTACAGAAAGTTGAAATAGATGGTCTTTACCTCAATATGATAAAGCCCATCTATGACAAACCAACAGCCAGTATCATATTAAATGGCCAGAAACTGAAAGCTTTTACCTTAAAATCAGGCACAAGACAAGGATGTCCCTTTATCACTGCTCCTGTTCAACATAGTACTGGAAATACCAGCCAGAGCAATTAGACAAGAGAGAGAAATAAAAGGGGTAAAGATAGGAAAAGAGGAGCCTAAATTGTCATTATTTGCAGATGATATAATACTCTGTATAGAAGACCCCAAAACTCCATTGAAAGAATCCTAGATATAATAAATAAATTCATCAATGTAGCTGGATACAAAGTCAGTACTTAAAAATCAATAGCATTTTTATACACTAACAACAAAATCACTGAGAGAGAAATAGAGGAAGCACACCCTTCACAGTAGCATCCAAAAAATGAAATAGTTAGGAATTAATCTCACAAAAAAGTAAAAGATCTATACAGGAAAAATTATAATATTTTATGGTTTAATAGACATAATATAAGAAAATTAATGAACATCAAATTGTGTAAAAATATGCTGCATTTCATTGCTGATTTTTAAAGCATGTGTTTTGTGATTTTGAGAAATGTGATGGAAACACTGAATTCTGAGTAACACTTCTACAAGATGATTCAAGCACTTCTGTTTATAGAACTTTATAGCATCAGAAAGCACTATCCAAAGACATGCCTGTGTCTGTAGCTCTCCAGCCGCCCTGAATTTTATGCAGCTGTACAATCCCCAAACTCTCTTATAAATTACAGCATAAAAACTGCTCACATTTGGCAAAGGAGAGAGCAGAGAGAGACATGTTTGTAAGAGTCTGAAGAGCCCAGGTAGTTAGTTTCCTAGAGTGGGGACACAGACAGATGTTTGCAGCAGGTGAGTTTTTGGCACGACAATCTTTCTAGCTTGTAGCAAAGAGAGTCAGTCACTCTACTCAGTTATGTGATGATGGGTTCATGAGATTTTTATCAGAATTTGAACATTAGCTGAGAGCTCATCCAGTTTCCTCATAAGCCATCAGTCTAAAACTGAATCTAAGGTGAGTGTGAAATGGATTCATGTGGGTTTTCCTCCTAAGCCTCATGTGACAGGTTTGTTGGAGAGTAAAGGTGATCAGCACCTTTAAATGTGCTTTGAATGTGAGTCTGTCCTGATCCACAGTCAAGGAGGCCATCCACATTGCAAAGTTCAGAGAATGGGATTTCAGGGAGATGTGCGTCAGAATGGAAGCCACTGTGCCCCACGGGAAGAGGAGCCCTGCACTACATGTTGGGAGAACTAAGCTCTAGCATTCGAATTCTAAGACTGTCAATGGGAATTATTTAAATATTGAAATGTTACCAAGGACTTGCATAAAATTTCTAATAATTTTTAATCTTCCCTGAAAATGCTGTAATATGGATTCTATCTCACGATTTGTATTTCACAAACATAAGCCACCAAATCTAAAAATAAAAAAAAAGAAAGCATAAAAGATTTGCCTATGTGGATTAATAGTGAGTGGCAAAGTTTGGTGTCGATGTCGCTCCCGGCCGGCAGGAAGGACACACGACAAAGTCTGGCAGTGGACAACCTTTTCTTTTATTTTCTCTCCGTACAGCCTGCCCTGGGATCGCTCCCAGCTGAAGCCTCCTCTGGTCCGCTCCCCGCGGCTCCTTCCGTGCTTCGCTCCGAAGCCTCTACCGGTCCGCTCTCCGCGGCTCCTTCCGGGCTTCTACTTCCCCCCAGGGAAGTATATATACGGATACAGTGTCCAATCATGTTAAAGTAAGCAAGGCAAGCTGATTGGCTAACATATTATTGAGCGGGTTGTTTACGCGGTAAGCAGGAAACTAACGTGCTTGATGGGAGGGGTAATCTAACTCAGGCTTTACTCTTTACCACAGGCCGCATGATCGCTATATGCGGCGGCTCGGCAATGTGGTGGCTCCCAACATCTCCCCCTTTTTTATTTTAAATAAGTCTACGCATCGCAGCCCGTCCTGAATTGAGTGTAGAGGCCTATGCCCTGATAGGAGGCCCACCAAGGGCTCTCGGCGTCAGCCCGGGTCGGCCGTCCCCGAGTCTGCCGAGGCCCCGAGGCCCTCGTCCTTTTTCCAGGGCCAGGAAGGAACTGGACGGAACCTGGATGCACACAGGCATACACTCATGTCGCTCCGCATGATCCCCCCGGGGCGACATTTGGTTTGGGCGAAACCTAGTAATTCAGCGGCTTTCGTGCGGTATGGGGTAGGGCCTGTCTTAGGTTGAGTCATGCTGGGGAGGCATGCTCTTACCCGTCATTGACTCATCTACCCTGCTATATCATAATTTTTTAGAGGAGGAGTGTGGGAAGCTCACCGTCCCTAGACTCGGTCGTAGGCTAGGCGAGCGAGCCATGCATATGCCTGAGGATCTTCTTGTCCATTTCGGGCTACCGCTATTTCTATTCATCTTGTTGGTTGGTCTGTGATGGATCTCCGGTAGGGCAGGTCTGATCTTCAGTCGAGGGCTTTGTCACCCGTGTCAGTCTCTCCGGTACCCACAGTGGTTCTCGTCCCGGTTCCTGTGGGAAGACACAAACCGCACCTCGGTTCCAGCTGACCACTGGATCCGGGCCCATCCATTGTCCTGTCAGGACATCTTTCCACTTCACCCACCCTTTATGGTTGGGGGAAGGGTTGCAGTGCTCCACAGCTGGGGAGCAATTATCATTATTTAAATTTTAAAAATTGTGTGTGAATAGTGCCATGGATAATCGTGCCTTTGAGGCCAGGCCTTGGCCTACTCCCCCTTTTTGTTTAGCTAGAATTGCTTTGAGACTTCTATGGGCTCTTTCGATGATTCCTTGACCTTGGGGATTGTATGGGATACCATGTTTTAATTGAACCTCCATCATTTTGCAGAACTCATTGAAGGCTTTGCCTATATAGGCTGGTCCATTATCAGTCTTTAAT
Source organism: Cavia porcellus (assembly GCF_034190915.1). Taxonomy (NCBI): domain Eukaryota; kingdom Metazoa; phylum Chordata; class Mammalia; order Rodentia; family Caviidae; genus Cavia; species Cavia porcellus. The sequence continues at coordinate 82,617,725 of NW_026947485.1, read as the reverse complement.
ATTTTTGGTTTGCCCCATGCGGCCCAAGCCGCCAGGCAATGATTGATCACATTAGACACTTTTTCACCTGTTTCTGCTGTTGCAAATATGACGTGAGAACAGGTGTCTGTGGAAACATGAACATACTTAAGAGTCCCAAACTCCTGTATATGTGTGATGTCCATCTGCCAAACATCACCAGGGATCAAACCTCGAGGGTTTACTCCCATCGGTATGGCAGGTTTGTATGTGGCACAGGAGCCACATAGTCGCACAATATCTCGTGCATCTGCTCTGGAAACATGGAAATGGTTTGCTAGTGTCCTGGCATTGACATGAAACTTATCATGGAAGGCACGGGCTCGCTCGATTGGTGTTAGTAAGGTGAAAATCCATAACGGGCGAGTGGCAGTGTCAGCAGCCGCATTCCCCTGTGCCATAGGCCCCGGCAGGGATGTATGTGCTCTTATGTGGGTGGTGAAGACCTTATGGTGTCTGTTCTGGAGCAATGTCTGGATAGACAGGAACAGCCCAGCCACTGTGGAAGTGGATCTAATTAAACCGGCAGTCTCAAGCACTTGCATAGCATTGACCACATATCTAGAATCGGAGACAATGTTAATGGCTCCTGAGAACCGTTCAAGAATCATTTTAACGATCTGCAGTTCCACCACCTGAGGCTGATCAGGTTCAAATTGTATGGTAACCGGGGGCTTGCCTAGGATCACATAGGCGCCTATCCCCATCTTGGAGCCATCTGTATATATTGTAGTTGCTGGGACTAATGGCTCAGAGGCAGTAACCTTTGGAAAAATTACAGGGTGCTGAGTAACAAATGACAAGATAGGGTCTTTAGGGTATTGATTGTTTATATCCCCATGGAAAACACATCTCAAAATGGCCCAAGTATCTATGCAGGCAGCCAGGGTCTTGATCTGGCTGGCGGTATAGGGTACTCGGATGGCTTGTGGTCCTGAGCCAAAATGTTGGACAGCTCTATCATGCGCTTCAAGGGCCAATGAAGCGACTGCCTCCGGGTAATGCTCTATGACTTTTGCAGGTGAGACCTTAGGGTGTATCCACAGTAGTGGTCCTTTCTGCCAAATCACCGCTGTGGGCTGTAGACTAGTCTGTAGCAAACAGACATCAAAGGGTCGCCCTGGTTCAATTCTGTGTAAGGTAGCCCCACCTAAGGCTTCCTCCACTCTCTGTAAGGCAGCTCTTGCCTCAGGAGTGAGCCTCCTGTGGGAGGCTATATCTGGGTCTCCCTTCAGAAGGTCGAACAGGGGTTTGAGATCTGAATTTGGTATATGTAAATATGGCCTAATCCAATTAATGTCTCCCAATAGCTTTTGCATGTCATTTAGGGTCCTAATGCCATCCGTCCTAATGGTGACCTTTTGCGGAGAGACTAGCATAGGGGAGATTCTCGCGCCTAAGTAGGTCACCATTTCTCCTCCCTGAATCTTGTCGGGGGCAACATGTAGATTGGCTTGTCTCAGGGCCTCGACCAACTGGCCGAGCATATTATTTAGCATGTCTGGGTCCCTGCTGCTGAGCAAAAGGTCGTCCATGTAATGCACACATCTTATCTTGGGAAAGGATTTCCGTAGGGGGGCCAGTAGGGAATCAAGGTAAATCTGACACATAGTGGGACTGTTGGCCATACCTTGGGGCAGCGTTATCCACTCGTATCTGAGATCAGGGCTTTCTTGGTTAATGGTGGGTAAAGTAAAGGCGAACCTATGGGTGTCCTCTGGATGCAGGGGGATTGAGAAGAAACAGTCTCTAAGATCTATAACATAAATCGGCCAAGACTGAGGGATGGCTGAGAGAGCTGGCAGCCCCCTCTGGACCGCCCCCAGGGACTGCATCTGCGCGTTGACCGCCCTTAGATCATGGAGCAGCCTCCACTTGCCAGACTTTTTCTTAATTATAAAAATGGGGGTGTTCCATGGGGAGGTCGACGGCTTAATGTGTCCTAATCTAAGTTGTGCACTGACTATTTCTGACAAGGCTAATAGCTTCTCCTTAGGCAGGGGCCACTGAGGTACCCAAACCGGATCATTTGATTTCCAGGTGATTTTGATCGAAGTGGGTAGGAGAGCTTCTTCAGCAGCCCCTAAGAAAAACCCAGCCCTTGCCTACCTTTTTTGTTCTCTACTGGTATTGGGGATGTCCGACCCTGTAGGGCATTGCCCAAGCCTTTGCCGGGGGTATATCCCTGGTTCCTGAGTATATCCTTAGCCTGGGGGGAGCAGTTTGACGTAAGCGTGACATCCATCTGAGTGAGGATGTCCCTTCCCCATAGAGACACTGGCAACTGCAACACAAATGGTTGGAAATGGCCCTGATGACCCTCCTCATCGCACCAGAGCAGGGTTGAAGCACTAACCTGAGGAGCTGACACCATCCCCAGGCCCTGCAGCGTGTTATCTGCAGTGTTGGTGGGCCAGTTGGAAGGCCAATCCTTTTTGGAGATAATGGAACGGTCAGCTCCTGTATCTAGGAGCCCTGTTATATTCTTGCCATTGACCTTAAGTGAGAGCATGGGCCTTTTATCAAGTGTCATATGGAGTCCCTCGAAGACTTCCCCTGAGGAACCGAAACCTTGACTTTCTCTAATTTTCTGCTTTGAGGGAAATCTCTTGTGGAGACTGGGGAGCAGCAAGAGCTGCGCTATCTTGTCTCCTTTATTGATTACCATAGTACCCACAAGAGATTGAACCATAATTTTAATATGTCCTGTATAGTCTGAGTCTATGACCCCCGGGACTACTGTGAGACCCCGAAGGGCCGTGGAGGATCTCCCGATCACCAGACCCACGGAATTTTCGGGTAACGGTCCCTTAAAGGTGGTTTTAACCACTTGAACACCCATGTCAGGCACTAATATAAGTCTGGAGGCGACACTGAGGTCCACACCTGCTGACCCAGGGGTGGCCCTTGTTGAAGGCTGCCATCCTGAGCTGTCCTGTCTCTGGGGCGGGGGCCCCCCTGTGAGGAGGGCCCCCTCTGGCCGTTTTTTGGCTCTCTAGCATCTCGTCCACAAATACGGTTGCCCTGAGCATCAAAGACCGACCTACACTCCTCAGCTTTGTGTGATCCCTTCTTGCATCGCCCACAAACATATGGTTCTTCATTCCTAGGACGGGGCCTAGCATCTGCATTGTTTGGGCAGTGACGTTTAATGTGTCCTGGCTCCCCGCAGGCAAAACACCCTCTGGCCTTACATTCCCCTCCTGACCCGCGAGGTCCCCTCTGCTGTACAGCCGCGGCCAGGAGAGCAGCCACTCCCGAGTTGGAGAGCGGCCCCCCTATCTCTCTGCATATCCTAATCCAGGTGTTGAGGTCCTTGTTCTTATGAGGGGCTATCGCTGCCTTGCACTCCTTTGTACATTGCTCGAAAATCAGCTGCCTTACCAGCGGTCGAGCCACTCCCGGATCAGAAAATATTTTATCGGCAGCATCTTGCATTCGGGCCACAAAGTCAACAAATGGCTCTGTGGTACCCTGAATTATTTTTGAAAGACACAAGGAGGCTGTTCCGGCACCACTTACCTGCTTCCAGGCGCGGAGCCCTATGGCATTGATTTGTTCATAGACAGCGCCGGGGAACTGAGTCTGATCATCAGCGTGCCGACCTTCTCCCATAAGCATTTCCTTGTTCCACCCCCGGTTTCCCCGATTGGCGTTTCTCTCAGCCTGCTCTGCAGAGAACTCTGCGTACCAGGCTCGCCAATCCAGGTAACTACCCGAGGGCAGACACGCCTTTGCCAGCTGAATCCAGTCCACGGGGGTGAGGGGCCCAGAAGACAGGTTCTCCAGCATGGCAATGGTGTAAGGCGCAGTCGGCCCAAAGGTTGTAACTGCATTTTTAAGTTCTCTAATCTGCTTTATCTCAAAAGGCTCCCATGCATTACGTCCCTGGCCCATAGCTACTTGTACAGGAAATATCCCGTAGGGGCCACTATCTATCCCAGGTGGTGGATGTACCTCATGAGACAAACGTCCCCCCTGCCAAAGCCGCCTGTAAAAATACAGACCCGCCGGCGGCGGAGCATAAGACGGCGGCCGTGATTGGGCGGAAAATGGGGGCCCGTGCATCACTTCCTGTTCTGGCGAAGGGGAAGGGAGCTCCCGGGCGGCCGCCTCGTGGCGAGGGATCGCTTCCGGGAACAGCCCCCAAGGTGGGGCGGAAGGCTTCGCCTCCCTCTCGCGCCGGGGAGCGCTCAGGAGCTCCCTACTCCTCCGCAGACCAAGTTGAGCGGAGCGCAATTCACGGCGCAACGCTGGGAAAGAACCCTGCGACTCCTTATCGAGCGACTTAGGCTCCTGACAGCTGGTCTCTTTGGCCTCCTTGCCATTCAACTTTCCCTCGTCCTCGGAGTCAGACGACTCCGAGGCTAGAGCCCCGTCCTTCTCCCTAGCATCTTTGTTCCCCTTGACGGGCCCCTCTCGGGAGCTCCCTGACTGGGCCTGCTCAAATACCCTGCGTACTTTTGTAAGCTCTTGAGAGCTTTCTCCACAACCACCCTCGCTCTTAATGTTACTACCTAGCATGTTTCCCATTTTTTAATATGTTACTCACCGCGTGAGGCCCAAAAATCCGCCACTTACGCGTGAGCCTGAGGGGAGTCTAAAAACCCTGTAGGTGTGCGCCACCCAGGGCCCAGGCTTATCCCCAACTTACCTGTCTCGCAGCTCTGTACTGGAGCGTTGTCCGCTGTCACGTCTCGGGGGTGATCAGTCCCCGTGCGGGCCTCCAAATGTCGATGTCGCTCCCGGCCGGCAGGAAGGACACACGACAAAGTCTGGCAGTGGGCAACCTTTTCTTTTATTTTTCTTCTCCGTACAGCCTGCCCTGGGATCGCTCCCAGCCGAAGCCTCCTTTGGTCCGCTCCCCGCGGCTCCTTCTGGGCTTCTACTTCCGGGCTTCTTCTTCCCCCCCAGGGGTGGCACCAGTATATATACGGATACAGTGTCCAATCATGTTAAAGTGAGCAAGGCAAGCTGATTGGCTAACATCATCAGTTGCCAGGCAGACTATATTGTTGAGCGGGTTGCTTACGCAGTAAGCAGGAAACTAACGTGCTCGATGGGAGGGGTAATCTACCTCAGGCTTTACTCTTTACTACAGGCCTCACGTCCGCCAAGTGAGGCGACCGGGCTCGGGGCTGCGGCTCCCAACATGAAACCAATGCAACAATTGTCCAGAAAAAACAAACAAACAAACAAAAAACATTTTTCCTTTAAAGTCATTTATTGTAGCTATTTTTGTAACACTATTGCAAAAATTTTTTCCAACTAAGATACATTGCTGGAAAAGAGCCAGAAGTGGATCAGTTTTTGGAGTACAAGACAAGATCAAAGAAGGCTTGGGGTCTACAATTGAGATCTAGGAAACTTCAAAGGAAATTGATGCCTAAATTTCTGGTGTATGCTTAATCAGTAAGCTCAGAAGTCCATTCTTATATACTTCCCTTTGTTTAGTGTGGTTTGTTATTTGGGCTTATTCTTTGCTACTCATTTTCTTTGTCCTTGTAGCCTTATGGGATTACCAGGTTTCCTTTGACATGCGAAGCATTCTCAGAGCAGTCGTATTTGCTCTTACCTCCTAAAACTTTCCCTCAGACATCTGTACCATTCACTTTCTCATAGCGTGTGTTCTCCTAACAACCTTATGAAAAATGGAGCCAACACATCATTTCCAGCCTGTAGTGGATTGGTAACTGGTGGTTAACTCAAACATCAACTGATGGCCCAGCTGAGGACTTTCGCCAGCATAGAAAGGAGACCTGGAGAGGAGGAGAAGCACCGTGGGTTCTTCTAAGAGTGGTTGTTTGGAGCCACTGCTTTTCCTGGAGCAGTTTTTCTTGTTGGCTTCCTGATATACACTCAACTGTTTTCATGGTTAGAGGAACTCAGGAGCTCATTGTTCCTGAAGATGGCTGGGGTATTTTCAGGGGAGCCCTGGTCCTTATTTTGAGTGTTGCTACTTGGCTCCAGTAGAGAACCCTCAGCCTGCTGACACAGATCCTTCACCCCTGATATAGACTTTCTAGCTTCTACCACTGACCTTTGGCCTTCTCAGTGCAGATCCATGAAACAGACTTGAGTGAGTCGCTGTGGGTTTTCAGCTGAACTCATGTAGGTTATTGCCATGGAATCCAGGCCCTCAGCAGGATTTTCTAGGTCTTTAGCACTGCAGACAGACTTGCTTTCTTGGGCAATCATTATAAATAATACTATAACTTATGTGTCCTGTATGTAATTGTTCTTCTTGCAAACCCATGACTGCAACAATCCTCACTCTGATCCATTCTAACTTTTAGATCTTGTCCTTAAAGCATCATATTTTAATTGTTTACTCATGAACAGAGTATGAGATCTGTAAGAGTGGAGAATTTCACTCTTTTCACCTTAGAAAGAGATGGACTTTGTCTAAATTCACTGAATGCTTGGCTCCCATCACAATACAAGCACAACTAGAAACATGGTAAGCCTATAATATACATTTAAGAAATGAGTAAACATTAAATTGAAAATACAGCTAACAGTAAATTTGGTAAGTGAAGAAAATGCAGTGACAGAAAATTGTGTGAGCTCACTGATGAAGCTTATGTCTAACAAGCTTGTCATTGTTAATAGGAGCACTCTCATTATATAATTATATTGTGTTGCATTATTACTATAACCTAAGTAAACAATTTAACAGAGGAAAGTTTTATGTTGATTAGCAGTTTTACAGATTTCAGTCTATCCTTGGCGGATTCCATTTTATTGGGCCCGTGGTAAGGCAGAGTATAGTGGTGGAGAGGGCGTGATGAACAGAGCCATGAGGAGAGAAAAGAAATTCTGGATCTTTTCTGACAATTTATTTCCGTCTGAGTCATCTTTACATTACTGTAACAAGAAATACCTGGGCAAAAGGTGGAGAGGTTTATTTGGGCTCATGGTTTCAGAACTGTTGGTACATGATTGGTGGGAGACACAGCTGGGTAGATGGAGGAGAAAAAAAGGGAGAAAGGAACAAACCAGGAATGAGATATAGTTTTCAAGGTCTCACTCAGTGATGAATTACTGTCTTCAACTAGGCCCCACCTCCTAGGTTTTCATGATTTTTATAACGTTATCCCAAATTAAAAATTCATGAGTATATTAACTCTCTGATGAAGTTCTACCCTTCATGATTTAGTCACATTCTGAAAGTCTTACCTCTGAACACTGCTGCATTGAGGACCAAGCCTTTAGCGCATAAGATTTGGAAATTCAAGCTGTAATTGTAGCCCTAACTAATCACTGGTGGTGGCCCTAATTATACTCATACAATTCTGATTCGAATAATATTTGAAGATGACTCTAACTGTACTGTATAAAAGGAACTTGCATGTGATGGGATCCAAGTATTAGGTGAATTTATACAATGTCAGTCACATCCTTTCAATCATCTTAAGTACCTGAAGGCTTCTCTTGATTGGTTCTTTAGACACTGAAACAGTTTGCCTGCACTAGAGCGCAATCTAGAAGGTAATTGCTACAAACTCAAATAAGTTGGATGTCAGCCCAACAGTAGAAATGTATGGGTTGTGTGGAGTGAAAAACACAAGGAAGAGCTGCCCAAAAGCAGGAGCTGCTGCTACGTATGAATCAATAGCAATCTGTTGTGATGCTAAAAGGCAGGTCCAATAGCAACATCTTCTATATTTTAATGAGAAATTGGGCTGGGGAAGTAACTCAGTTGCCAAGTGCTTGCCTAGCTTGTGTGAAGACCTGGATTCAATTCCCAGCATTGCAGAAAGCAAACCAAACCACTGGAAGTTCAGATAATATGTTAAATATCCAAATTTTGAAATATTGACAACTTATTCAAAAGTTGTGTAATATTATGTAAGCAAAGAAAAATTCATAACTGTCTCACTTATACTGAGTTTAAGCCCAAAATGTGATCTATCAAAATATCATTATGTATTCAGGTTCGAATTTCATGTCTATGAACAATGAACTACAATTCCAAAAAAATTGTAAGAACAGAGATATATTCCCATTTTCAATTGCTTCCTTTAAAATTCCGGGGTTTCCTTCACACTTTGTCCTTTTATTAGTGTATATTTATGATACATAATACATTTTTCATCATGGGGAATTGATACATATATATCTCACATCTTGATCCTTGGTTTTCTTTACTGATTGTTAACAGGGATTTTAATCATGTTTATATATCAATTTTGTTCAGATGTTACCAGAACATGAGAAAGATATTATTTATTTATTATCAAATTGTTTTATCTTTTTATTTGTACAAACTTTCAGGGATTCAATGGCAAGCAGAAACACCAAAATGACACCCAGGATTTGAAGGCAAATTTGTTAACGTTGAAGGACAATGATTGGGATCACTTCCAAAATATCAGGCCCTGGTCTTTTGTAGTCTAGGGATTATGTGGGATAACCAGAAGGAAGTACAGGCACAGAATGGCTTGTCGATTGGGGACTGGATCTCACAATGCACATCATTGTGACCAACTATACCTCACAGTGACTGCAGTGTTTCTAAGAGACAGAAACCACCAGAACTGCAACAGGAACTATCAGCTGGGCAACTGATGCCTACTGGCTGGGGTGAGGGGAGCATTTTCTATTACAGGGAAATTTGTTCAGAGATTCCACTGCATACTCATCTGCATTGTTTGGGCAGTGACGTTTAATGTGTCCTGGCTCCCCGCAGGCAAAACACCCTCTGGCCTTACATTCCCCTCCTGACCCGCGAGGTCCCCTCTGCTGTACAGCCGCGGCCAGGAGAGCAGCCACTCCCGAGTTGGAGAGCGGCCCCCCTATCTCTCTGCATATCCTAATCCAGGTGTTGAGGTCCTTGTTCTTATGAGGGGCTATCGCTGCCTTGCACTCCTTTGTACATTGCTCGAAAATCAGCTGCCTTACCAGCGGTCGAGCCACTCCCGGATCAGAAAATATTTTATCGGCAGCATCTTGCATTCGGGCCACAAAGTCAACAAATGGCTCTGTGGTACCCTGAATTATTTTTGAAAGACACAAGGAGGCTGTTCCGGCACCACTTACCTGCTTCCAGGCGCGGAGCCCTATGGCATTGATTTGTTCATAGACAGCGCCGGGGAACTGAGTCTGATCATCAGCGTGCCGACCTTCTCCCATAAGCATTTCCTTGTTCCACCCCCGGTTTCCCCGACTGGCGCTTCTCTCAGCCTGCTCTGCAGAGAACTCTGCGTACCAGGCTCGCCAATCCAGGTAACTACCCGAGGGCAGACACGCCTTTGCCAGCTGAATGCAGTCCGCGGGGGTGAGGGGCCCAGAAGACAGGTTCTCCAGCATGGCAATGGTGTAAGGCGCAGTCGGCCCAAAGGTTGTAACTGCATTTTTAAGTTCTCTAATCTGCTTTATCTCAAAAGGCTCCCATGCATTACGTCCCTGGCCCATAGCTACTTGTACAGGAAATATCCCGTAGGGGCCACTATCTATCCCAGGTGGTGGATGTACCTCATGAGACAAACGTCCCCCTTGCCAAAGCCGCCTGTAAAAATACCGACCCGCCGGCGGCGGAGCATAAGACGGCGGCCGTGATTGGGTGGAAAATGGGGGCCCGTGCATCACTTCCTGTTCTGGCGAAAGGGGAGGGAGCTCCCACGCGGCCGCCTCATGTCGAGGGATCGCTTCCGGGAACAGCCCCCAAGGTGGGGCGGAAGGCTTCGCCTCCCTCTCGCGCCAGGGGGCGCTCAGGAGCTCTCTACTCCTCCGCAGACCAAGTTGAGCGGAGCGCAATTCGCGGCGCAACGCTGGGAAAGAACCCTGCGACTCCTTATCGAGCGGCCTATCCTCTTGGCATCTAGGCTCCTTGGTCTCATCGTTGTCTAAGCCTTCCTCGTTCTCGGAGTCAGACGACTCCGAGGCCTGAGCCCCGTCTTCCTCCTTTATATCTTTGTCTCCTTTGACGGACCCCTCCCGGGAGCTCCCTGACTGGGCCTGTTCGAATGCCCTACGCACTTTAATGAGCTCTTGAGAACCTTCCCTGCAACCACCCTCGCTCTTCAAGCATGCATATATCATTTCCCACAGTGGCCGAGCGAAGACCGAAGCCCCGCCCTCCCTTTCCGCTAGAGAAAGATCCCTGCCCAACTTCTCCCAAGAGGGCAGGTTTAAGTGCCCTGTGGGCAAGAACCAGGGAGCGAAACTATCAATCTCCTCAAAAAAGCTCTCCAGCGTTTTGCATCCCACCTTGAGGTCTCTGGACTTTAAGAGCTTCCGGAGGACCTGTACCAAGGGCTGGGTTTCGTTACTCGGTACGTTATCCATATTTAATATGTTACTCACCGCGTGAGGCCCAAAAATCCGCCACTTACGCGTGAGCCTGAGGGGAGTCTAAAAACCCTGTAGGTGCGCGCCACCCAGGGCCCAGGTTTATCCCCTACTCACCTGTCTCGCAGTGCTGTATCAAGGAACGTTGTCCACTACCACGTCTCGGGGGTGATCAGTTGTTCCCCGTACGGGCCACCAAATGTCGATGTCGCTCCCGGCCGGCAGGAAGGACACACGACAAAGTCTAGCAGTGGACAACCTTTTCTTTTATTTTCTCTCCGTACAGCCTGCCCTGGGATCGCTCCCAGCCGAAGCCTCCTCTGGTCCGCTCCCCGCGGCTCCTTCCGTGCTTCGCTCCGAAGCCTCTACCGGTCCGCTCTCCGCGGCTCCTTCCGGGCTTCTACTTCCCCCCAGGGTTGGCACCAGTATATATACGGATACAGTGTCCAATCATGTTAAAGTAAGCAAGGCAAGCTGATTGGCTAACATATTATTGAGCGGGTTGTTTACGCGGTAAGCAGGAAACTAACGTGCTCGATGGGAGGGGTAATCTAACTCAGGCTTTACTCTTTACCACAGGCCGCATGATCGCTATATGCGGCGGCTCGGCAATGTGGTGGCTCCCAACAGTTTGGATTTAAAATAGAACCACTGACTCCAGCAAAATTAAATCATTACATCTGCCCATCCTGTTCTAGCTTATGCTGGGGCGAGGTAGGTATAAGTTTACACACATCAAATATGCACACATGTGGTTACATCATTTTCTTTTTATTTCTTAGGTTGGCTTAAGACACATGTGAAATGCCTTTCAGAGGTAATGTGAACCTTCCCAAGGTGGTCATGGCAGAAAGGCGCCTGTGAAGCCTATGCAGGGATGTGGAACATATGACCCACTACAGGGGCTTTCAGCCCTCTAATGCTTGCTTTGTGCAATGTAGGCACAGAACTGCAATTCCTAGATCTCCAGGTCAAGACATGTGCTCTTAGTTTAATTGATACTTTGTAACTATTAGTTATTAACTTAAATTAAAACAATCATAAAAGAACTGAGTCTACTAAGGCAAGAAAACATTCCATAAACCTGCTGGCTTGGGATGAATCAAAAATATTTGGGAAAAATTGCATCTGAACCAAACATGTAGCACAGACTTTTTTCCTTGTCATTTTTCCTTATTCAATGCAGTACACCAAATATTTACAGAGCATTTACAAAATATTATTATTCTAAGTAACCTAGAGATGAATAAAGTATAAAGAAGAATGTGCACAGGCTTTATGCAAATATTATGCCTATTTGCGTGAGAGACTAGAGCATCTGAAGTTTTGGTGTCTTTGGGAGTTCATGCTACCAATCCTCTAGAGATGCTGAGGACTGATTTCATGGTTACAGTGATGATTGTTATGCTTTGAATGTTTGTGTTCACTCTGAAATACATTTTAAAATGTAATTGTTAGTACAGCAATATTAAGTGGTAGAGTCTCCAAGTGAGTAGTCCATGAAGGTTCTGCCATCACGAATGGACTGGTACCCTACAAAACAGCATGAGGAGGTCATTTGCTATGTCGTGTGATGACAGTGTGTCCTCCTCTCCAGTGTATGATGCCGCCTTGGAAGTAGAGTTCAGCCATTTAGAGGCCCTCACTCTGCGGACAGAAGAGCAAGCTTGGGAAGAGATACAACCTCTTAAGTGGTGGCCAAGCTATGGTACAATGCCACAGTGGGATGTTTGTATCATAGCAACCTCTAAAATGTTAACCATCACTGTTCTAGGGTCTTAAATGCCTTAATTCTGAGTTCTTCTCCCAATTCCTTGTGTACCTATGCCTGGACCACTGAAAATCTTAGCTACTCACAGTCAAGTCCATGGTATTGAAGCTGAGTAGTCCTAATGTGTTTGAGAGTATAGAAAGCATTCTGATGAAAAAAAAAAAAAAAACCATGGGGATTCTTTTTTAGGAGATGACAGGTACATTCAGATGAGCATTCATATGCATTTTTTGTCTTCTCTTGCCACATTAAATAGAGAGGATGTTAGGTCAACATAAAATTCCAAAGATGGTTCAGGAGTCAAAACATAGAAAATGTTCTTCTAGAACTATGGCAATAGGAATGATGAAGATTCTGTAGACATGTGCTTGAGTCTTGGGAAGATGAAATTAGATAATCAGAATATTAGTCTAGCAAAAAGACTTGGATGAGAGTTGTGATTTTAAACACATAGATGAATATGACATAAAATGAAGTGTTAATATTTTTCTTCTGCATGGCCAATATTTTAACTTGCATCAGTAAGTGAGGAATATAAGAGAAATTTTACTTGGGAAAGAGAAATGACTCCTCTAGCTTTTAAGTAGGAAGAAATATTTCAAGAGGCATTTTGGTTTTAATGTTATTTAAGTGTTCACATGGAGGTTATGGAAATGCTTAGCAACAAATTTCAAGAGGGATCTGAGCCATGATATTTAAGGTGGGGTGAAGATAGTGCTGGCATCTCACTGCCCATCTGTATCTGTGTAAAGATTGTTAAACATGCAATAGACATGGTATCTAATCCACTAAGTATGTGTTAGAGAATGAAAAACGTAATTCTTTTTTCCCCATGTTGAGAATTAATCTCGAGGCCTGGCACGCGTTAGGCAAATGCTCTACCACTGAGCTACATTTCCAATTCCCCCAACCTTGTGTTTTAAAATTTAACATAAGATCTACCTAAGTTCTCTAGCCTGGCCCTGAGCTTGTGATCTACCTGCCTCAACCTCCCCAGTAGCTAAGACACAGGTGTGCATCACCATACCTGGAAAAAGCATATATTGCTTATCAACTATTCCAGGTGATTTTGTTGCTTCTGTCAGTCAGTAAAACACTTGAATGGGTTTCCTTAAACTTCATGCTTTTAGGATAAAACTAAAGGAAAAAATAATCATTAGCTCTTTAAGCAAATGCTTTCTTCCAGGCACTGACATTCGCATTGTGTTTATTTCATTTTGCTATGCTCACCCATTCCTCTTTTATAAATAGTGAAAAGGGAGCTTCAATAAGTTTAACACATTGTAGCTATGAAGCTAGGGGTTAACTAAAGAAGCAGAAATTTGCTTTGATTTTCTACCAACCTCTTAGCTCATTCTATAACTGGCTACTTTTTGTGCCTTCGGTATGCTCTTGGAAACAGTGGTCTGACTAGGCACAAGTACCATCAGGGAGAGATTGATACCTATTTCAAATCTTCCAGCACCAGCCTCTACACTTTGCCTTCCTTTGACCAGAAAAATAGTGGCTACCGCCTTTGACCTGAGCATACAGTGGTATTTGTGGATAAATGAATAAATTAAATCAAGGAACATAAACAAGGAGAAGAGGAAATACAGCAGTAACAAAAACAAAAACTGTTTCCTAAACAGAATCCTATTTATCCCATTGTCACCCTGGGCACCTACTCACATGTAATGAATGCTGTCCTTGGAGCTACACAGAACTCCTGTGAATATGAATAAACAAGCCTAGTAATAGGAATGCAGGCAGGACAATCTGTTTCAGAAGAAAGTGGAACAGTGCCTGCAGAGCTGAGCATTTTGACTTTCAATATCTCGATAGCCACAGTGAGGCAGACCAGGATCGTTCTCACTTTCGTGTACTACTTTTCACAGGAAAGGACAATGGAAATTATAAATAATTTCTATTCGTAATAGAGAAGCTAAATTTGCTAAGTAAAAATTGTCTCCAGATTCTTAATATTGGCCTAAGCTCAATTATGTATTCATTCTTTTTCTTTTTTCTTCCTCTAAAAAATTTATTGGTCTATGTTTGTAAAGCATAATGATTACTTTCATTGTATGAATTTAGTACATGTACATCACATTTCTTAGTTCATTCTAAAGAGCCGCTCCTCCCTGCCCCTTCTTCTATGTCTCTGGCACTGCTTTTCATATATATATTTCTAGACAAATCAATGTGCAGTCTTTGTTTCTTTAGTTTCTTTTAACAGAAATGCTTGAAGATACTTTGAGGAAGGGCTAGTAATGCGTGGAACACCTTGAAGAGTTGTTTAACTAAGAGTAGTTAAATACATGCACGCACACTCTGGCTGCTTTTACACGGAAACCTGACGTGTAGCCTATAAAGAACACAGGGATGGTGGGGATTTGAAAATAGGGAAAGCCGTGGCTTTAGTTTTGACCAAAGAATCTTGTCGACACCTATAAATCCTATAAATATACAAGTTTTTAAAAACACATTAAGAAAGAAGAACTGGAAAATTTTGAGATGTCAATATTACAATGAAATAAAAGGCTCTCCAAGGAAAGAATATGCACTTCTAAAATTTGTCCATCCCAGGGATGTATTCACATAGAGTTAGATAAAGTATTTGGATTATTTATTATTTCAAGTCACTAGCCAATACATGACAATCATTACCTAATTTTTATGACCTGTCATTTAACAAAAGTTAACGCTGAGCATGTACTCTACATTTGCACTATGTACTAGTTTTAATCTTTGCATAGTGGAATAGCTCCATCAAAAGTCCTCAAACTCCTAATAGGAATCAAGCACTTACGCCATGAACAAACGTCATCATGATGCACTGCAAAACAAGAGCGTGGAATGGTGAGTTAGTGAGGATTTACTCTGATGACTTATAACCACATTTCCTTTCTAAATTGTTTCCTCACTTATACTGAGATAATGTTTTAGAATCCAAATAAATTTGCCACCTAGTCTATCTACAAATCAGTAAGTAAAATGACTTAGAATTTGTTAGGTGAGTATCTTCTTGAGTTTCCATAGGATCCTCAGAATAGTGTAGGGGCAGTGACCTGTGCTTGCATAAAGAGCTGCTTTATTATTCTTGCAGAGAGAGTGGTAGGTTTCTGGATCCTCTGTTATAGAGTCCAACAGGAGGAAAAGAACAGTATTGGAGGTGGTTTAAAGCTGGTAGGGAGTGAAGTAAAAAGTGAGGAAGAGCTAAACTGAGTATCAAGTTGCAACTGGTAATCAAAATCTGGATTTCATTAAAGTATGTGTCCACAAAAATTGCACCAGTAATTGTCAAATTGTCCTGTGGAGCCTGAAGCCAAACATAGCTGTCTACATAAAAAGTGAGATTTATGAAAATGACTTGATACAGTGAACAACTTTGATTGGAACCTGTAAAAATATGTATCTATGTCAATATACAGTTATATGTTATATTTATATTTGTATGAATATATGTATGTATGTGTGTGATTGAATATGTTGCATGCTTTATATCTTATGAATAATTTCAATGTATTATGAAGAAGAATTAAAAAGAGAGGGAATGAACATTACAAACCAAACTTACACTTGAAGCTTTTGCCTCAGGGTTAAATTTAGTATTTATACTGAGGTTTTGATGATCTTTCTTGAGAACACAATGTGCTAAGCTAATGTGGCATCATTTTGATATTCCAAATGCAAAACTCAAAACATATCCTACATTCAGATTTGTAGCTCTTGGAAAAGTAGAAGAATTCAAGATCGCAATGAGGCCTTCACTTTCCATTATGAATTCAACTAGAGTTAACTGTGACATTCACCTCAAGCGTTGGATTCCTAGCAGAAATTTTTTCATAACAACTGATCACTTAGCACTTTTTTAGTTTCCTTATTTATAAAATGCTTTCTATTTGTATTAGTAAATAATGATTATATTCATTATGGGGTGTTGCTGCATGTACATGGCACATCTCAATTCTTTTTTAATCCTCTTGGCACTTTTGGAGAAAAGTTCTGTGTGTACAGTTCTTTCAGGAAAACTGAGCTTATAAATATATGAAGAAACTGAAATCAAAATTAGCTATGCTTGGCATGAGCCAAGGCTTGGCTGGATCACAGTTGTTTAGGTCCAAAAAACTGGTAGGATGCGTGGATTAACAGCTTTTCATTTTAGTCTGAGCTCAGATGGCTGGCGATATATTCCTTCTAGCCACTGAGAGAATAAGCTTCACAGAGCCAAGACATATCATCTCTGATGCCGCCCCCCGCCTTTCCTATGGCTTGTTTGCTGTAGTGAGACACTAGTGTATCCAAAGTTCACAAAAGGAAATTTGCATTTACGGAACAGCCAATGTGGCCTAGTTGCTGGTACCAGAAATTTAAAAGTGAGTAACACTTAGACTCTCACTGTACAACGTCCAGGGCTTTCTGAGAGGAGACAGAGAGACACATATCATGTTGCTGATAAGAACTGCTGTAAAATGTATGCCCCAGGCATGATGGGAAAAAAGTGGAGGGATTCTATTGGCCTGGATAAGGCAAGGGCAGTCAGCAGATCTGAGAATGTCGTCTGCTCATGAAACATAAATAAAGATTTATGAAATAAGAATATTAATAATAATAGGCAACATTTATGCTTGCCAGGCTTACATTCATGTATGGACTTCTCTCAATCACTCTGTGTGTTAACTGGTATTACTATGTTCATTTTATTGATAAAAAACTGGGGGAAGACAAGCAATTGATATGGTGCCCAAGCCTCTCCTGTTTCAGAACAATCTGATTTTTACAAGGTCTCATATACAAGACGAGAAGAAAAAAGAATTGAGGTAAAGGTGATAGATTAGAGTTGTTTTTCATACTTACGTAGTATGCACGTGTGATAAAATAGAGGAAATGGGAATAATAACTACAATCAAAGAGCAATATATCTGCTTTCTGCTCTGTAACAAAATATCTCAGATAATTAACTTAGCAAAGATTTGTTTCCACAGGTTTGAAAGTTGCAGTCCATTGCCCATTGGCCTTATTTCTCTCGGCTGGTAGAGAGGCAGACATTTTGATGGGAGTGCACAGCAAAGCAAAAACATCTGGCATTACAAGCCAGGGAGTACAGAGAGGAAAGAGCTAGGGTCCCGCAATGACCTTCAGTGGCATCCACTAGTGACCAGAGGACCTGTCAGTATGTTCTTCTTAAAGATTCCATGGCTTCCCAGTAATTGCACCCTTGGGACTAAGCTTTAACAAATGGGTCTTTGGGTGACATTCAATATCCAGTTTATAGCAGGTAGAGGAGGGGGCTAAATCAATCAAGAAATTTTCAAGCTGTGCTACAGTGTATAATTTTACTTGGAAAGCAATGAAGTGCAATTGTATAATTTTCATCAGTAGAGAGTTGTAGTTGCATATTAGAACTTTCAATTCCAGTTCAAGAAAGATTCATTCTATAAGTTTCAAGGAAATAAATATTTTAGGATGAACCTGAAAAACATTGATAATTCATTGGCAAGAGGCACTAGGGCCATGGTACAATTTTTTTCTTTCTCTTTAGTACGAGTATGATTTTGTCATGCATTTTTGGTTTTATTTCTTCGGTTTATTACTTTCCCTAGAAGATTTTACAGCCACGGCTTACTAGCTATGCCCACTAACTCTGAGTGTTTTTGGAGAGTCTCTTGATTTGGCTGGTAGCGATAGGTTGAAGAAGGGAATCAGGAACGAAGAAGGCCATCTCTCAACCCAGGTTGACGTGACAGATGAGGGGTTACGATTTTGATTTAAACCAATGTTTCTTCTATCTAGAAATACAAAGGAAGACTGACTTTATTTTCATGTAAAGCCTAGCTTTCTTCAATTCTTAGATTAAAATATAAGAACTTCATTTTTGGTAGTAATCATTTGACAGTAACTGGCAGAATCAGAACATTTTGCAAGGTATTTATACAATGAACCTTGCCAATAAAGTCTTAAAGTTTATATGGGTGACAAGTAGTAGTATATTTGCAACTCCAAGAATGAGTGCTTTTCTTATACATAGACACAACACTCCCTTCACATGGTAAATTTGCCATGAACTTCTGAATGTATCTTTTTTTAAAATTTTATTTTAAAGAGATTGAAACTAAACATAAGACAGAACAAAGCAGATCAGAAGAAATCTTTTGCAGGAGCAGTAAGTCTCAAAGAAATTGTTCTATTTGTAAACTCAGATGAAAATTTAACTGAAAAATTTTACACTGAAAATACAAAGCTCTACATAAATAACTTATCAGTACATTGGTTGCAAACCCCAGTGGGCTTTGGCCAGTTGTGAATAAATTTCAAGAAGTACCGACATAGCTTGTTATTAAAAGTATATATATATATATATATATATATATATATATATATATATTCCAAACATGAAACACTTTGATCTAATTGTGACTGTCTTTTCTCAAATAAGAAGCAACCAAACCAAACCTGACCAAACCAAAACAAACTGAGCTAGAACAAAACCAAACAAAATAAATGCACTGGAAGTCAGTTTGAGACATAGTGGCTTAGGAAAAACATCTATTTGCCCTAAAAACTTGAGATTAGGTGACATAGATGATTCCCTACTTAAATCTGACAGAAATTCCCATTCATCTCTGCCAATTTAGAGTCAGCAGAGGAAGTAGTTGAGATGTCAAGGAAAATGAGAGCCCTTCATCTCAAGTTCTTGACTTTCCTTCCATCAGTCAGGGGACAAAATTCTTCCTCTTCTCTTTCTTTTTCCCCCAGTGTCTCCATCCTCTATCACTCCGCTCCTTCACACCTAATTGAAATGTCACCTGAAGAGAAGATCATATTCTTGAATGTCATAAATTGCTTAGCATTTGGCGCCATGTCAATTCTAAAAGATGGGATCACTCAGACATCCCAAAGGTTTTCTTATTGGGATACAATTGTTGGGAGTTATCTGAAATACTCAGGAATTTCCATGGTGTGCCATAGAGTATCATTTTACTTGGAAAGTGTCTGAACAGTTTTCGTCAGTAGGAAGTCACACTCACATGTTATAGCCCTCTCTTCCTCTAATAAGGACGATTCTGAACCACACAGAATCTATGAACAGACTCTGAAAGCTGGGCAGTGACGGGGGGAGTGGCGAGTGGGAATGTCACAGGGATCTATTATTCACTGAAACGGTTTCACCTAGGGGAAGGAGGATACTGCGACGAGATCTAAATTGTTTATGATGTGGTTAGATTGTGGATCATGGGGGTACTTTACTAATAACTGGGTTCATCCACTGATGAGATCATGGCTGCCTGTGCTCTTTGCATGTGGGTTCTGGGAGGCAGAGGGAACCCGGGGGTCTGGCTTGGAAGGATGCCTGTCCCGGCTCCTCCTCTCTCTGCTTCTGGATGCCATGAGTGAGAGCTTTCCTCTGCTGGGCCCTGAACTTTCTGGAAACCCTGAACTAAGATAAACCTCTGTCCTTTAAGTTGCAGGTGTCGAGTATTTTTGTCACAGTATCAGGAAAGTGACTAATACACCAGATATGCCATTTAAGTAGGCTTTTGTCTCACATGAGGAAAATGGACCAAACTGGAACAAATTTAGTTTGATAGGTAGTTTACTGGGTTCCAGCAGCCCGTGTAAGAATTCTTGGGTCATGAACGTAGTTTCACTCATGCCACAAACATTTACTGATTACTCACTTTTAGAAGACTATACTAAGTGACAGAGTTAGAAACAGGTGGATAGGCCCAACGCTATGTTTGAAGAAGTTGAAGATAGATTTTGAAGTAGTGAATACCCAGAAATTCCAGAGTCCAGTCTGCAATTTCTTATCACTGAATTATCTGAATGACAGGAACCAAATTTTTGTCATCATTTTCTTTCCATATGCATTTCATATAATGCAAAATATCACATCATTGAATCCTTGCCAGTAAACAAACTCTGATTAAAGTTTTTTTTTTTTTTCATTTCATTCTTTATCTTTACTCAGATGTCCTTAAAAACTGCCTCTATGTCTAGGTGTCTGTCTCACTGACTGGGGTATAGGTTGTAAAATATTTCAGGGGAGAAGTGATTCAAAATGTGCTGAAAGGCTGTAGACTTTATGCTCTAAACCTTTGTACTACAAAAATAAGACATTATTCAATAGACCTTTGTTTTTCTTGCCATATTTTGATTAAAACTGAAAGATCAGTGGCAGTGTGGCAAAGGATACTGAATGTAAGGGAGGAACCTTGAATCCATTCTTAATTTCTGAAATTAGTTTGCAACCTTGGACAATAAATTTGTTCTTTCTGAACTCATATATAAAAGGGAAAATTTTATTTAGTTAATTAACTTTACCTACTTAGAGGCAGGTCAAGAAAAAGTTCTTAGATTTGCTGAAGGTTTATGAATAGAAAGAAAAATACATCCTTTCCCTTTCTGGTAATGTTCTATTTTCTCATTTCTCTATTGATACAAAGGATGAAGTTATTTAAACAAAAATCACATTGTGCACCTATACTCTGTGTGCACATTTCTATGCTGTGCTTTACAAAAAAAAATCACTTTAAGTAAGGACATAAACACAAAAGCACTTGAGTGTTTCATTTTATTTTGGACAAAAAACAAATAGTAGATAGATGAACAAAAAGAAACAAGAAAATTATTTAATCTCACTATGAATCTCCATCTCATTTCAAGGTGCTTTTTAAGGTCCTTTCTAAGCAACTTTGTATTGAAATATGAGAAAGAAATAGGAATAGAATATCAGCTGCAGTCACAGCTTAGTGTTGAGATGTTCTATTCTGATGAACAAATCCATATTTGAATAATCACTTTGTAAATTATAGCCTTACAACTACGTGGTTTTACTCAGCTGTTCTGAAAAATTACAGGATTTAATTAGTTACAGATAGACTTTTATCTGAAAATTAAAATTTCCAGAATCTCAGTAGCTCAGCAGCCATGATGGTGGATCTCTGGTGCTATTTATTCCACAGTACACTGTAGCAGATATTAAAACTGATAGGACACAGAAAAAACAGAACTGACAATGAGGTCTCAATACAGTAAGCATGAACCATACTTGCGTAAATAAAACCACTTCTTTGTTTGAGCAACATTTAACTTTGGTGGGCTGTATTTACAATGGTTAGGCCATTTATCTGATAAAGATTTCCATAAAGCACTGATACACACATACTTGATACACACATACTTGAGTTTTGTGGAAGTAAGGTTTCTTTGGGTCAGCAGGAGAAAGGTTTGGGTCACTATGGCCTGCACCCCTGCCTTTGAATAGACATCAGAATTTCTCACAGATTTACACCAGCTCTCCACTGTGGAGAATCTCTGGTCAAGTTAAAGATACATTTATAATATGACTCAATGAATGGATAAGAATGATCTCTGCAGAATTTTGCTCAATTTTGCACAAAGAGTTGTGGCAGAAAGCTCATGGCAGCATTGAATGTGACAGTGACATGGTGTGAGAACCAGTAGTTCCATCACTGCAAGGATTAATAAGTAAACCATGGTTTCAGATGAAGCAATAATATTCTGAAGCAGGGAAAATGAACTAAAATAGTATACATTAACATTGCTATATTTCTCCATTAGATTTATGAAGGTAAAACACAAGTTACAAAAATATAATATGATATACCTGTGTGATAGTCAAAATAGAGTGTGATAATTAACTGATTGTGTCAAATTGGATAAGAAACAGCATCATCCTGTGTGTGGCTAAAGGAATTCACTGAAGGCAGAAGACCCATATGAGGAAGAACATTGGGCTCTGATATTTCAGAGGAGCCCCAGTCTTCACTTTCACCTTGAATGTTCTTTCTAGGCGTCTAGCCCAGACCCTCCAGCCTTCAGGCAGAAACTCCTAAACTTCCTGATAAGCACTCACAGGACTCACTATAGGGAAGCCCAGTCCCCTGACTGCATTCTTTAGATCTCCTCCCTCTTCCACACCTGATTTTATGAGTGGCTCCTGCAAGTCTGTCATTTAAATATTATAAATGTATTTAATTCATATTATATTTGTATCTTATATATTTGTATAACTTGCATTAAACATGCTCTTATAATGAGCACTGACTGATGGTACACAAGATGGCATTTAAAGACATGGAGAGTTACACTGATATGTCAAACACCACTGAGAAGGAGACCCAGAAAGAAAAATCAGGGAAAGGGTTAGTGAGCACAGTGGTATTTTTATTTGATTTCTTGTGGTTGCTTTATATTCTCATTAACTTATTAGGTTAACATGAAGTATTTCATACTATAATTTTAAAATTTAATTTGAAATATAAAATAAAATCCAAGTATTCACCTAGCATCCTATTACCTCTGTATTGATTTATTGAGTAAATTGTACTCAGCTTCTAATTTTTGTCAAATTCCCTTCTAGAGTTCATGAGAAAACACGAGAATTGAGACATAGCTCTTACATTCAAAGTTCACTGTAGTTTTGAAGATATACATGAGAATTTTATAAACAGTGTGAGATTTTACTAAAGGAAAATTTACACATAAAAGAAAAAGACTAAAACAGAAGATTTATCTGAGGCAAAACCTACTGACATTTTCTAGGAGAAATGTACAAAATTCTGCCTATTAACCTCCTTGCTTTTTTCTTTTATCCTTTGAACTCAGTGATATCCATTATTCTGCAGAATTTTCTCTTTAGAGGTTGGTTATTTTAAGCCTTTTAAAAAATGTTCTGTATTTTGTAGAGAGTGAATTTTATTCTGATGTGATTTTTCACTGTGTCACAACATTTCTCATAGAGTCGTAACAGTGATAGGCATTGAATTAATCAATCATATATTTTGTATTAGAAGAGTACTTTGTCACTACTCTTTTTGTAGACGTTGTTCAAGAACATTAATACTAGGGTAGAGCTGAATGGACGTGTAACAAGAGGACCAGAGGAAATATGCTTGGAGAACTAGGTAATCTCTGTTGGTAACCATCTAGGTAGGATTTGATAAGAAGTGCTGAGAAAGAATAATTAAAGCGTTGTACAAACTGAAAGTTATTCACCATCTCTGAGTTTCCTTTGGGTAGATTTTGAAATGAGTGGGTTGTCATTAAAAAACAGTTAGGTGATTTCACTAGGGATTGACACTATTTTAAATGTGTACATATGAATGCATGAGTATTTAAATTTAGTTGCTATATGGAATAGTCCTAAAAATAAAAGAACCCCAACAGTTACTCTGTTAGGTCAACGAGACAGTGATTTTTATTTATTCCAATATGTTTCCTTTTGATAGTCAAAATTTCCAAAATTATTACAAAGTGTGATGTCAGGTTAGTATGTCTTTCTTATTTATAGCCTTTAAACTCAGCTCCTTATCTAGCCTTAAGTTCCCTAAGATGTAAATTAAGTTTTAAGCCACTATGTATATAAATTATATATATATATATATATATCATATATATATTTCATTTGCAACTTTACATATTTATAATGCAGATTTGAAAGATATTACAGGATAAGTGTTTCAGATGAGAAAATTAGGGAACAGAAACTTTATCATTTCCCCAGCCCGCCATCACTGAATATAGAAGAGAGCTTGGGTTTGGCCTTCTGCTTGCTATTTCCCACAGCTGTCCAAGACTTCAGGAAGCAGGAAGGTACCACCCAGACTCCCACATTCTCAGTCCGCAGAAAGCCTTTTCTCTTTAATTTTGTGGACCATTGATAGTAAAAAGGGGTTGGGAGATTATTCATTTTGAGGTTTTCTGCAGTGAACCCAAAGCACACTACTCCTATGGTCCTTTTATTAACTGATGTCACTCACAAAGAGGCTCCTGGCTGTTGTCAGACTTCTCAGAGCTCAGAGGTTAAAATGAAGATGAGTCTTGAAGAGGGAATAGGGTATGTTCCCTTTTCCAAATAATTCTCACTTTTTGAAACACAAAACCAAATGATTTTCATGTTTGTCATCTTGGAAATTGAAAAATATATTTTGGGAAAAACAGGACTAATCTAACACTCATTTTTCAGAAGCTGAAAATCCTCATGTACCTACTCCCACTTAAAAGGAAAAACAATATCACTGTGTGGCAGAAGCCTTTCTTAGTTTTCTTCAGCTATCAACCCCCACTCCTCCCAAAGGTTCTGCTACCCTAACTCTAGCAGCATAAATGATTTCTTTTGTGTTTTGCTTCAACTGCTCAATAATTTGCAATTGAAAATTTGTCATTGTCACTAGTGTCAGATACCCTCTTGGGGAGATATACCACAAGGTATGCATCTGTTTAAGTATTGACAAACATCTGAGTGGCTTCGAGGTTTGCTTTCTTTGTTTCATTTGCTATAGTGAGTAGAGATGTGGCTCACATTCTGCTTCATGTTCTTTGGTAAATCTATGTATCGATTGTTTTTACACGACCAGGAGGAAACTGCCAGGTCATGTGGTGTGCACTTAACTCTAGAAGTATTCTAGTGTTAGTTTTATATTCTCATAGCAGATACCCAAAACGGCTAATCTACGAAGAGAAAAGATTTATTTTGGCCCACAGATTTTGAGGTTTCAGCCTCTGATTTTCTGACTCCATGGCTGTTGGGTTGTGAGGGGACAGCACATAATGTCACAGAGGGCAAAGTGGAGCCACACTGCTCCACTCATGGCCAGAAAGTGAAAGTGGAGGGAAGGCACTGGGCCCTGCAGCCCTCTGCATTCTGCAAGCCCATGCTGGAAGTGAATCCAGAGAACCTTGGACCTTTGTCAATAGATGTCATTCAGGAAGAAGCACAAGAAGATGACTGGAAGATCTTTCTCTCTCTAAGCTACATCTCTCACAGTTTCCATTAATTCCCTACGGCCACCTTGTAAATCTCGACTTTTATACACGGATCCTTGGGGGACCTTTAAGATCCAAACCATAAAGCCAGGTTTAGTGGCACATGACTATAATCAGCACTTTGGAAGGCTGAGGAAGGAGTGCCACATGTTTGAGTGAGCAACTTAGTGATTTAGTGACACCGTGTCTCAAAATAAAAGCAAAAAATAAAAAAGATCTGGGGATATAGCAAAAGAGACTAGGTCTAATCCCTAGTACAGGAAAATAATCCAAACCATAGAAATTATAAAACAATGTTTGTCTCCTTTCACAATATTTTTTATGTAATAAACAACTATAAAATTTCAGTTACATACCAAAAGAAGTGTTTATTATTTAGGTGCTGATGGTCAGCTGGGTCTCAGCTTATCTCTCGCACTCTTTTGCACAGGCTGGCCCAGGTGAGTTGGGATACATTGGCTGTTGGCTGATCTCAGCTGGAGTTGTCTAGAAAGAGAGAAACCCACATGTCTTTTCCATTTTCTAGAAACCTTTTTCAGGTATGGTTTCATTGTTCACACAGAGGCACAGGGCACAAGTGAAATGCACACCTGCTTTTCATAACACTGCCTGGGTAGCATTTTCAAACACTGCTAAAAGTTAGATAAACCAAAAGTTAAAAGGCAGATCCTACTTTGTTTCTTAGGAAATTGTTTTAGCACAAGTGGAGAAACGAGGCTGGCAATGATGTTGACGTACAGAAATTTTCCAAAGTAGGCGTTATAAATTTACTTTGCCTTTGGAATTGATAGTTATAGTTGCTGCAAACTGTTACCTACTAATCTTTTCTCTTCTTTTTAAAATCTCTGGGTCTGGGCTCTTGATTAGTGTAGAGCCCTAATCTAGCAAGGCCAAGTTTGGATTCCATTCCCGATACTGCAAAAAGTAAGATTTCTTCTCCACCTCCTGCTTCTTGGATTAGGAATATCTAAACATTTTGCTCTCTGATTTTGTTCTCATTTTCTTGGTTATTAGTGAAGCTGAGAGAATTTTATGGGTTTATTGGCAATTAGATACGCTGTTTTGTGAAACTCCAGTTGAAGGTTTTTTTGTGTTTGTTATTTTTCCTACAGCTATGTGCCTCTTATAGTAAAATATGTGTAGGACTAATAGAAGTTCATGTATATTCTCTGTCTCTGTCTCTGTCTCTGTCTCTGTCTCTGTCTCTGTCTCTCTTCCCGCGCTCCACTGATTTTTCACCCTCTTAGACCTTGTGGTCACTGAACAAAGCCGTTACTCAGTGTGTTAGGTGTGGGCTCTTAGTACACTCAGTCCCGCTTTGGGAGAGATGTGAAAGCTTGAGTAAGGTTGGGAGGGAGGTGAGGGGCAGCTTTCCATTTCCAATGCTGATAAACTACATCCACAAGAACGAAAAGGAATAAACAAAAAGAGCCCTGGTAATGTGAGACAGTAATGTTATCTACAGTATCCTTTAATGCTTCAGAATAAAATAGGAAGAATATACAGCTGTATAAAGCTACAGGATACAATGAAACTGATGAACTACAAGCTCTAAAGGACACTAGGTACTGGAGAAACTGGAAGAACAAGAAAGAGATTCAGAATGAAACATCTCTGTATTTCATGCCTGTAAAAGTCATCTCAGGCTTTTGGCTTTCATAACTATAAAAACAATTAATGTGTTGGGTTTACTCATTATCTTTCAGCCCTTACCTTTGAGTTGTTTGTTACAAAGATATAATGGTTCTAGATAGTTGTCATATGTGTTAGAAATGAAAAAAATAAGAGGGATGGTTCTCTTCTTCTGTTATCAGGAAATGTGATTTCCCCAACCTAAATCTTCAGCGGAAGACAGCAAACATCTCTACCCAGGAAGTAACTGAGCCATGACTTCACTCAGCAAGAACAGATCTTTACCCCAGAAGAACAGAATGTGAGATCTAAGGACTTATAACTTATGTGTAAAATGTGCTCTGTCCTTACCAGATGGGAAGTCATGGAACTATATATGGAAAATCAGCTGTGTTTCAAATAAAGAGCAAAACTGAAGTTGTCCCTCTGACTGGTATATATCAATTTGTTCCTATTAAAACATGTGCATACCACTTGTTGCTGAGGGAGATGGAATAAATGTTACTAAAATTAACTTCTTACTGTAGGAAAATATGATATGACATACAGTGCACTTAGAGTCTGCTCCCAGAAATTGGACCAACAGCCCAAAGATAAGATTCTTAAGAGATGTATGCGAGTGGAGCTTCACTTTCACATGAGCTTTGTACACCCTGTGCAACTTCCAAAGGGTGGGACCGGAGAGGCCAAGTCAAAAATGGAATGAAGTAGTGCTGGGAAGATGAAAGAAAGTGGAGGAATAAGTACCTACCAGCTGGACTAGTAGGGAAAGAGCTGGGGAGTAGAGAATTGTACAGCCGTGATTCTGGGTCAGGGTCTTTTGCATTCATGGCTAAATACCAAGCACTGTATGCATGAGAAGAGACCCTATCGGCACTCCAGAGAAGAGCTCCTGTGGAGCTATGAGCCTGTTAGAAATATTATAGACAATGAAGAACTGTGAGATATGAAAATTCCAAGCAGTAGAATAGCAGAAAATGTACTGAGCAGCTCAGTACTTACTTAAAATCTTGGAAGACCACATTTTAGGAGGATGATTTATTTATTACTCTAGATGAATCTTCTCTTAGGCTTGGTCTACCAATGCCTGAAACTAACCCTCATGAGGATCTAGTTAGGTCAACCCTCATTAATTGTCTATGGAGATAAAATTCAGGTTCTTTAAATAGACGAGATGTGGCCATCCAGGAGTTCACCAGTTAATTTTCCCTCTAAGTCAGAGCAGTGAGCTGCATGCTGCAGCTGCTGCACATTCATCAACCAGCTCAGCCTTTGATGAAAACCATGCTCCTGGCTGTCAGCCCTCAGCCAACATAGGGCTGGAAGAAATTGCCTGGGCTTGTGTGCTATACCCTGCCTAGCTGCAGCTCTCCTATGTGTGATCTCTTCATCCTCCATTCTGCATAAACCAGCTAACTCACTCAACTTGAAATCAGGTGCCTCACTCCAGACAGGAGGTAACCCAAAGTGTGGGAGCTTCTTCTCTATTCACTTCCCTGCAAACATTCATCTCCGGGACAGCTCCCTAACTACTGCCTTATTACCTCGTTTTTTCTTTAGATTATTGTGAAGCTATTGTGTTTCATTTTAGAGACATCTACTGTTTTTTATTCTAGGAAATTTGGGCTTTTCTACTGTAATGTTTTTTAATCCTCAAAGATAAAAATGTTGAAAGACATATTCAGTGAGCACCCATGAAGCCTATTTTTTATACCTGAGTTTTTTACTGTACTTAAGCATCCATGGATTGATCTATCAATCTATCTTTTTTATTGCATTTCAACATCAGTTGCATATACCTGGATAGTTAAGGTGATCTGAATTCTTTCTTGTGTTCCAGAAACTCAACAGAAGAATAAAATATTAAAATCAGCTATAGAAAAGAAACAAATCACTTATAAAGGAAAGCCCATCAGAATCACAGCGGACTTCTCAACACAAACCCTCAAGTCAAGGACAGTTTGGAATTTTGTATTTCAAGCACTAAAAGAAGCCAGTCTTTAACCCAGATTGATATACCCTGGGAGACTATCTTTCACAATTAATGGAGAAATAAGATACTTCCATGACAAAGAACTAATGAATTTATGACTACCAAACCAGCTTTACAGAATGCTCTGATGGACTATTAGATAATGAAGACCACAAACACATGAACACCAATAAAAAGAAGCTGCCATACAGAGCACCAATTAAACAGAGGAGAAATACAGGCAACAAACAGTAGGAAAAACGCATGGAAAATACAAACCAATCCATATTGATTACAACCATCAATGTAAACAGTCTCAACTAACCAATTAAAAGAAACAGAAAGACAGAATGGATCCAGAAGCATAAAAGTATGGTGCATTCAAGAAACATATTTAATGCCCTAAAAAACTCACAGAATAAAAATCAAAGGATGGAAAACAATTCTCCATGCTATAGGAACCCAGAAAAAAAGATTTAGGCCAAGACTGATCAAAAGGGACAGAGAAGGTCACTATACACTTATTAAAGAACACTCCAAGAAGAAGAGATAGCAATCATAAATATTTATGCACCAAACACAGGTTCACCAAGTTACATAAAAGAAATATTAACAGACACACACACACACACACAAAAAAAAAAAAAAAAAAAAAAAAAAAACCAAGTAAGCACCAACTCTATGGTAGTGGGCAACCTTAATACACCACTCTCACAAATAGATAATCTAGACAAAAAAAGTCTATAAAGAAATATTAGAATTAAACCAAGCCTGTGAGTAAAAGGACTTGGCAGACATTCACAGAATGTTCCACCTCAAAAGTTTGGAATACGCATTCAGTTTCAGAAGGGACATTCTCAAAAATAGACCATTTATCAACTGATAAAATATGTTTAAGTAAACATAGAGGAATTGAAATAATGCATACTGTCTGACCATAGCACAATAAAAATGAAAATCAATGACAAAAGAAATTTCATGAACTACATTAACACATGGAAATTAAAAATGCTTTTTTAAACAAACAATGGATCACAGAGGAAATTAAGAATGAAATTATAGCATATATACAATTAAATGATAACCCAGGTGCAATAGAACAAAATTTATGTGACACAATGAGAGTAATCCTATGAGGGAAATTTATACTCACACATTAGGAAAAGCAAATGAGCTCAAATAAACAGCCTAATGTTGATTCTTAAATGTCTAGAAAAAAGAACAAATAAAAGCCAAAGCTCATGTGACAGAGAAAATTATAACGATAAGAGAAGAAATTAATGCAATGGAGACTAAGAAAACAATACAAAGAATTAATGAACCAAAAAGTTGATTATTTGAAAGAGTAAATAAAATTGATAAACCATGAGCTAACCTCACCAAAAAGAGGAGGAAAAGGCACAAATTCAAGCAATTAGGAAAAAAAGGGGAAATCACATTGGATCTCATAGAAATCCAGTAGCTCATCAGTACCTACTTTGAGAACGTACATTCTTATAAAGGTAGAAAACATGGAAGAAATGAACAGATTCATGGACACAATCAAATTGCCAAAACTAAAACAAGAAGATATAAAAATTATAAATAATTGATATCAGTCAATAAAACTGAAAATGTAATTAAAGGTTTACCAACAAATGAAATTCCAAGCCCTGATGGCCTGACTGTTGAATTCCACAAGGAACTCGGAGAAGAACTAATGCTGAAACTCTTTATAAAAATTAAAACGGGAGTAGTATTTCCAAAATCATTCGTGGAAGCAAGTATTATCCTGATTCCAAAGCAAGAGAAGAACACAGCCAAAAAGGAAAACAATCTGCCTGAAGAGAAAGATGTAAAAATCTTTAATAAGATACTGGAAAGCAGAATTCAACAAATCATCAAGAAGACTATATATCATGACCAAGTAGGATTCATCCCAGGGATGCATGGATACTTCAACATATATAAGTCAACAAATATAATATACCATATTAAAATAACCAAAAAATTTGCATCAGCAATAGATGCAGGAAAAGCATTTAACAAAGTCCAATACCCATTTATGATAAAAACCCTACAGAAAATTAGAATAGATAGATGGTCTTTACCTCAATCTTATAAAAGCCATCTATGAAACCTAAAGGCTAATATCATATTAAGTGGTCAAAAACTGAAAGTCTTCTTTCTAAAATCAGAAACAACACAAGGAGGTCCATTATCACCACTCCTATTCAAAGTAGCTCTGGAACTATTAGCCAAACTATTAGAAAAGAGAGAAAAATAAAAGGAATAAAAATGGGAAATAATAAGGTAAATTATCGTTTGCAGATGACATGATACTTTTCAGAGAAGACCCCAATAACTCCATCAAAAGAAACTCCTAGATTTAATATTGAAATTCAGTAGTGTAGTCAGATCCAAAGTCAGAATTCAAAAATCAATAGCATTCCTATACACAAGTAAGAAACTCAGAGAGAGAGAGATTAGGAAAACACATCCTTCAAAATAACATCTAAAGAATGAAATACAATCTAACAAAGGACATAAAAGATCAATCCAGTGAAAATTATAGTACCCTTAAAAAGGAGACTGAAAATACCCAAAAATGGAAAGATATCCCTTGCTCTTGGATAGGAAAAACTAACATAGTGAAAATGGCCTTACTCTCAAAACTACTATACATATTTAATACAATTTCAATCAAAATACCATTAGCATATCTCACAAAACTGGAAAACATTCCTAAAATTCATTTAGAACCAGAAGAGACTATGAATAGTAAAATCCATTCTGGGAAATGAAGGCAATTCAGAAGGCTTCACAATCCCACATCTGAAATTACACTACAAATCTACCATGACAAAATCAGCATGGTATTGACAAAAACACAAGCAGAAATACATACACAAATTGCCCTGAAGATAAGTAGAAGAGAATGGAAGATGCAAACACAACTCCAAACATACTCAGCCACCTTATCTTTAACAAAAGGAGCCAAACACATCCATTGGAACAAAGATTGTCTCTTTAATAAATGACCTTGGAACATGTGATAGTATAAACAAATTTTCTATGGATAATGAGACAGTATAGTAGCCATTGTTCGTTCTCTATTTTTTGGTTCTGAAAGCCCTGTAATGCTTTCATTCTCTTGAATGGTTTTATACTGTTTTGTTATGTTTGATACTATCGTATATGAAGCCATGCTCAACTATTTTAAAGAAAGAGAAATTATGTTAATTATGGGTTGTCTTGTGGTAAAATGCTGTATTACTTGCATTGTCCTGATCTGATCTGCTTTGTTATGTCCTCCTTTGTCTTAATCTCTTTAAAATAAAATAAAAAAAATTTTAAAAAATGACCCTGGAAAAGTTCGCTTTCCATATGCCAAAGACCAAAAGTACACTGATGTCTATCACCATGTACTAACTAAAAATCAAAATTGATTGAAAATATAAGTATTAAAGTAGAAACACTAAATTTACTGGAAGAGAAAATAGGTAGAAATCTCAAAGTCATATATGTAGGCAGAGACTTCATGAACAAAACACAGACTGCAAAAGAAATATTACAAAGAATCAATAAATGGTATCTCACCTTTTAAAAAAGTTTTTGCACAACAAAAGAAATCATCCACAGAATGAAAAGACAGCCAACAGAATGGGAGAAATTATTGCCAGTTGTCCCTCACACAAAATATGCATATCTAGAATTTATAAAGAACTGAAAAAAAAAACCCAGACCTTCTCAAATTCAAAGACCCAATCCAAAAATGGGCATCTGACATGAATACACACTTCTCAGGTGAAGAAATACAAATGGCAAATAAATACATGAAAAAATGTTCAACATCTTTGGGCATTCAATAGATGCAAATTAGAACAACACTGAGATTCCATCTCACTCCAGAAAGAATGCCTATCTTCAAGAAATCAGCCATTAACAAATGCTGGTAGAGTTGTGGGGAAAAAGGAGCCCTTCTCCACTGTTGGCGAAAGCGTAGACTGGTACAACGCTTGTGGAAATCAGTGTAGAAATTCCCTAAAACAAACAAACAAACAAACAAAAAAAAAAAAACAGGATTAGAAATCCCATTTGATCCAGCTATTTCGCTTCTGAGTTCGTTCCAGAATTAGAACCATCACACAACAGCAGTATTATGTGCACCCATGTTAATAGTATCACAATTTGTAATAGGTAAATCTTGGAAACAATTCAAATGACCATCAACTAAGAAATAGATCAAAAATGTGGTTTTTACAGGTGATGAGTTTAGCTCAGTGACACAAGTGCCTACCTGGAAAGCATAAGATCATGCGTTTGATCCTCATTTCCAAACAACAACAACAACAAAAGTGTTTTTTTTTTTTTTTTTAATGTAATGGAGTACCACGCAGCCATAAAATGAGATAAACTGGAGACTTTTATAGGTAAATGGATGCAACTAGAAACCATACTCATAAGTGAAATAAATCAGACCCACATCTGTAAACATTGTATTGTTCCTTAGTATGAGAAACTGGTAAGTAAATACCATCCAAAATGTACAAGAGATATTACGAACTGGGAAGAAACTGTTCAAAATAAAAGACAAACAGTGATAGGAGAAAGGGAAGGGAAAAAAGGAAAAAGAAAAAAAAATATGTGCACACTAGATAGTTAAGATAGTTCACTGAAAAGAAAGGCTTGTGCTAATATTGTTTATATAAGATATCATGCCTATATGTTGTACTCAGAATAACTGCTATCAAGACAACAATATGTGATATATTAATTATTGTGACTTCTATTAACTTTCTTTGAAACTCTATATTATTGTTATTTTTATTCTTTTCCATTTAAAAAAGTCATTATAACTTAATCTTACAAGAATACACACCTTGAAGCTGTAAATATCTGTGTTTCTATGAGCATACCATTGGGGATAATAATAATAAAGGTCTGTAATAATATACACATTTTTCATCTAGCTAACTTTCCTAAAAAGCATAACTTAAATTATTATTGTTAATTATTATAGTGATTGTTTTAAGTTCTATTGAAAGAATAAAGTACAAAAATTTGTGTGTGTGTGTGTGTGTGTGTGTGTGCGCGCGCGCGCGCAGAGAAAAACAATCCTAAACAACAGTGATCAACATTATTCTTGCTAATATAACACAGTGGTGCCTCAGTTCATGAATATACTTTGCTTTGTGATTATGGAGAAGATGGATATGTTTGTTTTGTGTGGAGAAAATGACTGTGGTTTGCTTGTTATCTGATGTGGAGTTTGTGAATGAAAGCAAAATTGTGTCAAACACTATTTTTGGAGAAATAAGTTGCTCACGAATAGAAGCGTTCATGAACCAAGGTATTATTATATTTTAACAACAAATTTTCATGCTTAAATGAACTTTTTAGTGAAAATTGGTATTAAATGTATTACTTTAATATATGTTTTGGACATTTAGTCCTGTTTGGTTGTACATTTGGGTGAGGGTAGAGAGTAAGGAATCATTGTCTCTGTGATTTACATCTGCATGAAAACCCAAGTTCTCCTGCCCATATCCACTCTTACCAGAGGATAAATCCCCATCCCATGGAGTAGAGTTGGTGTGTGATAGTGTCCTTTTTTTTTTTTTTTTTCCTTTTCAATCAGGCATTCTCGTTTCACAATTTAAAGTTCTTTCTTCCCAGCTTTTAAAGAGGTGATGTTCTTGCATGCCAAGCAGTAAATCCATATGAAAACAGCCTGTAAAATCCCTTTCAAAGTGTTTAGTGAAATAGGCTTTGGAGAAATAGAAAATTTGACCTATATTGATTTTATGTCCTTTGAGAAATAGGAAGCTTGGGCTTGATTAATGAGCATTTCCCACCTCATTTATGTTCAAAATCTCTGCAATTGACATCTGAAAATTCTCATACATTGTACCAAAGTAAATTACATTAAGTGCCTTCTCTAGCTCTGATGTCTCTGCCTCAAAGAACCAAGTGCTCTGTTTTGGTGATGCAGGCAACAGCTAGTTTGCGGAAGAAGCAAAAGGAATGAAAACAAACCAAACAAAGTCATGCAAGTCAAAAAACCTAGAATATGATAAATATAATCTGAATCATATACGACAACTGTCCTTAAATAATTTTGAGTCTAACTTTTCTTGGACAACTGCCCTTCTTAAGGACTTACTTTCATGCTTAAAATACAGTGACATTATTAGCATTAGAGGAGAAGAGAGTAGGAACCATGTGCCATGGAGAAGAGAGTAGGAACCACTCTAAGATGAAAGCTGCGTTCTCTGTTTTGTGAGACTGTGCTCCATCATCCACGATGACATCTGAAATGCAAGGATCTCGGAAATGTATCCAATCAGAGAGATGTGTTCACAGGCAGTTCTACCCAAAGGTGCTCACCAGAATCATCTGGGAGTGTTGTGTTTCCCCCAAATGCACACTAGGTTCATACTGCAGAGCAGAGAAGAGTACACATTCTCGATAATGAGCCAGATGTTTAGTATTTTAGGCTTTTTAGGTCCTGAAGTGTTCATAACAATGACCAATTTCCCTACTCTACCCCGAAGTAGATATAGGATGATACCTAAGCAACAGGTGTGGCTATGTTCCAGTTAGACTTCTCTAACACAGATGGAGGCCTAGATTTGGTGCTAGGTGTAGCTCACTGACAGCTGCACTGTGTGATCAATTTGATGTGTCAGAGATTTAAATGTGAAAAAACCCAAAACCATTAGTCTTCCCAGATCAATCATGGAACCATATCCACATCACTCACATTGTCTTCAATAAATTAAAAAGACACAAGATTTTACAATAAAATACAAAATATTACTTTAAGTG
This sequence comes from Cavia porcellus, assembly GCF_034190915.1. Lineage (NCBI taxonomy): Eukaryota > Metazoa > Chordata > Mammalia > Rodentia > Caviidae > Cavia > Cavia porcellus. The sequence continues at coordinate 82,582,458 of NW_026947485.1, read as the reverse complement.
AAGATAAATTTTAATCTAAAGTAAAAAATGCATAAATTATCCAGATGCTGATATTGGCAAGGCTTTTGATTTTAAATAATTGATAAATCAAAAGGACCTAGAAATGATGAATTTACAGGTAGGTAGCTTAAGAATGTCAGGAAAGAGAGTAAAATATGAAGAACTAAAATAAAATACATTAAATAAAAATAGTTATACTGAATAATGAAGGTGAAGACCAAAAAGTACAAAACAGAATAAAAGGATACAGAGGTAAACGTAAAAAAATCAATAAAGAATCCACTTTCTGTGATACATTATCAATAATGTTTACATTCATGAAGCTGAAATCCAAAGAAGACTACAGTGGTAAAACAAAATGACAAAACTTTGGAAAAAAATTGTATCTAAATCAGCAACTCTAAATCCAGAAAGTTTAGATGAACACAAGAATAACAAACAAATGAAAAAAAATCTAACAAAATATATCTTAGTTGAGTTTTGAACAGCAATGATGAAGAAAAAGTCTTAAAATCTGAAATACAATGAAAAACACATTGCATAAAGAAGCAAACATAAAAGAATTTCAGCAACATTCTCATCAGAAACTGAAGGCCAACCCAAAGCAGCACTGCACATTTATTATGCTGAAGGGAGAGAGAAGTACCTGCTGCTTGGGAATTTTATACAGAGTGCTTTATAGCCCTAGACCTACCTGAAAAGATTAGGGAAGACATGTATTACAAATGATATTTGTACTGAAATGTCAGAGAAGAGAGAGAAGATTTGCCAAGTGAATTTCTGGGAACAGAGATGAAGTCATCACACACAGCAAATAGTTTAGCAGCACTGAATAGAACTGTTTGACGAACATTGCCTAGCTGCAGAGTCATTGCCTAACACCATGTAAGAATCCAGTAGCAGTACTGGTTTGTAAGTTCTATGCTCCTTCCACCTTTCTCCCCTCCTCAGTTGAGAATATCCATGCTCTGCCTTTGAGTGCTTCAAGCTTCTTGAATGGTATGCTGCCCGAACAATTTCCCTCCAAGTCAAGGCTCAGGGAAAATTATTATCTTAATTTTATATTTGCATAAACACTTCTCTTTTTCCAAAAAAGCTATCTGTCCATGTTGGGAAATTAAAACAGTTTTCACCGTGATAATAACATCACTTCCATAATCAAATGCAATTGAAAAGAAAATGCATCAGTTTAGGTTGGACATGAACTATTTCTACACGCATTTATGTTCAAGACTGTTTCCCCTGGATACTAGACAGACTAAATTCTGCAATTTCAATTTGTTTCATTGGCAATTTTTTTCTCATAATCCTCATCTCCATAGCTGAAGTATAATCGACTTGATGTAAACTGATTATAAGCTAACTATAATAGAACTCAGATAATGGAGAATGAATAATTATAACTTCATTCAACTACTGTCACTGGTGGACCTATATTAGATTTGGTTACTACAGGAAGATTATATTAGTTTATCTATGGAATACCCTTTTAAAAGAACTAGCAAAGTGAATCTGTCCATTTGCACACTTCCTGTAATCTTGCTGAATACTACAATCTCTTGCAAAGTACATGTTTCCATTCGGGTTGCTTTGTAAATTCTTATATTCGTTGGAGAGAATGTCTGGTAAGTTTTTAATTTTTGTTGGGAAAAGGGATAATATGATCAGAAACTGGGGTTATGAGATTTTTAGCCACATTAGTATACTTAAAACATTGCATTTATCTGCACTGTGTTTTTACTTCAGATAATTTGGAAATTGATATCTGAGGATGATTTGCACTTAGAAGTCTGCTAGGTCATCTCTTGGGTGTCACCTCCTTTCCTCCCTTCAGTAATGAAACAAAACATAGTTATGATTTTGTCTGTGTCTATTTTTCTGCTGTAATGGAGCTGTTGAATCACGTAACAGACTGTATGTGGAAATGTCATTACTTTGCACTGACACACTTAAAATTCAGTATTATTTTGAGCATGTCGCATATAGTTAATGAAGATTCTTTATGTATTTTTAGTAGTAAATACCAATAGTTCACCTTTGTCAATACTGGATTAGTCCCACACTACAGTTTCAAATATTTTCTTCATAGAGCATACTATGAATATTATAAGAAAATATGATTTAAACAATTTATATTTACAAAAGCTTTGTAAAATGTTCAAATGCACTTTTATTTACTTCACCCTACTTTTGTGACAATCTGTTATTATATATCCTCTAGATTTTACTTCAGATTTTAGTGGATCACTCTTAAATTCTTCAAAAATGTTCTTAGTTATGGTTGTTCTATGAAGCTATACACAGAGGCTAATTCTGTAATCAGTTTAAACAAAATATTAACTCCTTAATAAGTCAAAATTTGTTGTTTCATCAAGATTTAAGAAAAACACAAGTTTACTTTTTAATTGATTAGTGATATTTTAATGTTTATGACTTTGATAAAGTTTTTTTTTAACAGACTAATAGCTTGGAACAAACTCATCTTTCTCTAGACACATTTCTTTGGTTTGTTGCCATCAAAAACAACTTAATTCTTTCATTATTTTTAAGTCAGTTTTCCTCATTGGGCTATAAATCAGCCAATTAGGTTGCAATTTCATCTTTTTTGTGAAGAAATTTTGATGTTAAAATATTCTAATTTTTATTTTGTATTTTTTCTAATCATATTTTCTTTTGTTTAGAAATATTGTGATGCATTCTTAACTTGGTAATGTCAATGTACAACAAATTATTTCAGAGTAACTATGTCATTACATAACAAACAATGTTGTGACACCCAATTCAATACCAAAATAATACACGTAGTTCTCTGTATTAGAAGTTAACTTGTTTTGTTGTCTTGATATTTGGTATTTACAAAGCAGGTTCTTGGTTTATATTTTAAAGTTTCATTATGATTTTTGAGCTGACAGCAAGGATTGAAATTTTTCAAAATGAGAAGTACTGCTTTCAACCACTGTTACAATGCACCAACTAGACTTAAAAACTGGATTTTGTTGCCAACTTGAAAATATATCTTTGGAATTTCCACCTAACATTTCAAGATCTAAAAGGCAGATAAAGATGACTGGAAAATAAATAATCTGATATAAAATAAAATGATGTAAAATGTCTTTATAAATTACTCCTGTTGGTGATAGTTTTTGAAGAAAGATTGTCATTCTCAGACAAATTTGATAATCACAAGGTATAAATTTCCAAGTTCAAACTACAATTCCAATAGTGTTTCACAATCCAATGCAAATGTGTAAGTAGGACTCATTTTTAAAATCCATTAAAACATATAACTTCATAGTTTCTTCTAACATTGCATTGGGAGTGACTATTCTTCCATATTATGGCAAACTAAAAGGCAAATATAGCAAATAATTTAACAGAATCTTATGTTTTTAAAACAATAAATGTGCTCAGTTAAAATCATATGGTCATAGGCTGATATCAGTATTCTGAAGTAATTTGCAAATATGAAATATGAAAATCATGCTGCACATCAGCTGTTATGGTTTGTGTCTGGATGTCCCTCCAAAGCCTCATGTGGTCATGGGGCAGGCTCTTCAGAGGTGGCTGAATCTAGAGTTTATTATTGGTTCATTTTCTAGTGCCAGCACTGGAACTGTGAGTGCTACACCTGCCCTGGGATGGGTGGCCTGCATACACTATGAAGGAAGAGTAGAGGCTTTTCTGCATATTTCTCCTTTTGCTCTTGCTGCTTTTGCTGTCTTTTGTAGCCATGAACTACTGTCATCTGCCATGCTGCCTTGCCTTGGAGCCAGGGGATTACAGACTGAAATATCCACAAAAGTGTACGCTAAATAAACCTTTCATTCCTTAATTTTGGACATGGGGCATTTTGGGCAGCAATGATAGAAAGGTAACCAAAACATCGTTTTTTTCAAATAAACATTTTCAATCAAATTTTACATTAAAGAAAACAACTTTGAATCTAAATTAAGCAAAATATTTCTTCTCCTCTAACAAATGTCATTATTCCAATTGTTGAATTATAAAATACACTCGCATTATAAAATAAATATTCCATTTTTCTTATTATATTTTCAATTTCATAAATAACTGTTCTCTTCAATTTCATAATATAATCAGGTTGTTCTCAGTTTTGTCCCCTGGCTCATAGAGCTGAACACTATTCTCCATCTGCCTTTTTTTTAAAATGAGAATTATGCCTTTATTTCCTTGTTTTGCCACTGAAGTATGCTGAATAGTTTTCTTTTTGATGATTAGTCAAAGAGAACAAATCTCATGTCCTCATCTGACTCCTCCAACTCTTGCTTGGCTTCAGCAATGGGAGGCATAGTTGCACCAGCAGAGGTAGCAGCCACAAATACAGATGGATCACCCAAGAAGGCTTTGGCCTTTTCAGCAGGGGGGAAGGTGTAATCAGTCTCCACAGACAAAGTCAGGACCTGCTTGTACCCACTGATGATAGAATGGAGCACTGATGCAACAGCTGGATAGCCAGTCTGCAAGCAAAAGGTTGCAACGTTGCAGAATCCTTACAAAGCAAGAATGGAGTTTCTCTGTAATATCAAGCACTACTGGGGTAGATGCTGCCATTGTCAAACTATTTGGTCTTTAATTGAAACTTCTTCCTGACATTTAATCTAGTATTCAGGACAAAAAAAGACATTCATTATGAATCTCATTGTAGCATCACTGTAGAGAAGATCAGATGGCTTCCATTTACATTTATTCCCAGAATCTACATTCATACTCTGAATCATTCACCTATAAATTTGTTATATTTTTGCAAACTGATAGAGGGTCGATGCAAAAGGTATAAAAATAGTTCTCTGTCCTGGAGGGAATATATTTGAGAAGTAATAATTGTGTTTATGAGCATCTAGACAAAACATAGCTATGTTAAAGGGCAATGGATGGGATATCATTAGATGCATTAAAGTGAGCTGAATTGCTAAGAAAATAAGACCCAAACAATGTCGTCTGTGCTTGAGTCCTAGCTTTACCAATAGCTAGCTGTGTGAACTAAGGAGCTATGGGAAGTGGTATCAAGAATTGAAATTCGTCAGTTGTGAGTTGAGAGTAAAATTGATGAGTTCTTTGCTTGCTGCAGAGTAGGGCATGTGTAATATATACAGTCAGAGAAATGTGTGCAAAGATAATTAAGAGAGAAAAAGTAATGTGATTAGTTAATTCTACTCAGTCACAAGACAGGCTGGAGAGCACTATGACTTAACACAAGGAGTGGCAGTGGACAGACTGGCACTGGTAGTGGAGGGAGGGAAATTGAGTGTGATAGCTTTATCATCTCAAATCAATTTTTCTCTGTCTAATCTGTAACTATCTATACACAATGGAATATTTTTCAGTCTTGAAAAAAAAAAGGAAATTCTGACCCCTGCTGCAACATGGATGAACACTGGAGATATGGGGCTAAGTGAAGGAAACCAATCACGGAAAGTTTCACTTAGATGAGTTACCTAGAGGAGCCAAATTCACAGAGAGAGGAAATAGAATGGTAGTTGCCAGGGATAATAATATTTGAAAATTTATTTTCTCTTTTGTTTTATACATGCCTGAAGAACACCATCTATTTTGCATCATAGCTTGCAAAGACATGAACTATCTGACCTTTCACCAAAAGGGGAAAAAAAAAAATTCCTCATCCTTAACTGTAATGCTGACCTATATTCATTAAGCAAGTATTCCATTTTAATTTATTTGCTTAAATTCAAAATCCTTTGAACTCCAACTTCTAGAAATTAAATGCTCATACATACTCAAATGCACAGGTAGAAAAAAAGGACATATCTGTATTTTTGGCGAGTCCAGGTTTTAGTTACTAAGTACTCTTGTTTTGAACAAAACATGTTCAATTAATGCTGAAGCTGCCAGATTTCACCTCTCTAGGACATTCAGTTTTTTTACTGAAACAATTATGGAAATGAAAGTACTTAGAAAAACTATATATATATATATATATATATATATATATATATATATATATGTATATGCCACCTGTGGAATGGAAGGTTTTCTACTAGGAAGGTAGAAAGAAATGAATTTTGATAACTAAGATCTAGGCATATGACTAGGATTTGAATGAGGGGAGACTGTACAGGCAAACTGGGAAGCAATAAAAATGAATATTAGCAGGTAAAAACAATTAAAATTGGGGATGGAGGATGGGTGCCATCATTTTTAACACTGGATAATCTAACCAGATGTCATGTGGGTAGATGAGCTGAACCACATCAGTGCAAATGGCCTGGCAAAGTACCTGTACTCTGTCGTGGCTGCTTTAGGAAAGAAAGCCTTGCTGTTGGAGCACTGTGTGAGAGATTGCACATCTTCAGTCTTCTCCTGGGTGGAGGAGAAGAGGCACTCTGCCCAATGAAGCAACCCCAAGACACACAGATACAAACACACTCAAGAGGAATGTAGCATTGAACAGCTAACAGGTTAGCAACTCTGTGAGATACATTTTGTGGGAAGTTTATACGTAAATGTGTCTCTATAACTGCTACACTTTCTGAACAGACAGGAGAAAAGATATGTGAGCCTTAGTACTGTTCCTGAAGTTGGACAACAATTATTTAACACATGTCAAGGAATTTTACTAGCCAGTGAGAAATGAAAGCAATATTTTTTCACATACTTTTATCTTTCAAATTTAAATTCCTTTCTCATTATAATACTAATTCCTGTAATCCTAGTATCCTGTAATTCATTTAAATGCAATTCTTTCTCTTTAAGATTTGTCTCGCCTCATGATTCAATAAATTCTTATTTTTTGCAAGTGCGTCTGAGATGAGTAACCTGAACTGTATATGCCATAGGTTTTTTTGTGTTTCTATTGTTATGTTTCTTTACCTTCTTGGGATTGAATAATTACACCTTCAGAAAAATCTGAGCGGAGGAGATATAAGCTTGATAATGTATCTGTTACTGCTAAGGAAATGCTGGGATCACCATAGTGGCTGTGACTTTAGAGTTGAATAAGTTGAAACAATGAAATTATATTTGCCTGTGTGTCATAGGTGAAGGTGGTATTAGGCATTGGGACTTATTGAGTGATACTCAGTTATGAGAAATATTAAAGCTTTACTTCGATTGTGCGTTAGCTTATCATTTACTATCCCTCAGGGTCGCTGCAGACAAAACCACAGCTACACGTGTTATTTCTGCAGCCCCAGTTTTCATCTGTGGTTTGCAGGATCAGGATATCTTTTCGGAAAATTCTATTTTCCCAAATTGATTTGTAACAATTTTTCCCACAGGATGTGGAACTTTTGTCTTTTTCTCTAGCTCAGACTTGAGAGGGTTAGGGCAATGAGACAGGAAGGAAAATATTAAATGACGAAATAAAAGCTTTCTTTAGCCATTTATCTGTTTGAAGTCTGAGCGGAATTTCAACATGGTATTTCTCACTTGACTTTGTTTATCCTGAATGCACTGAGGATCACTATGTTCTGGTAAGATCTCAAAATTGTTTTTTAAAGATTCTGAATGGAATACAGTTCCTAAGTCAGCTTTATTTTGATGGAGAGTTGTGTTTTAAAACCGACTCCTTTTTTATGAGTGCCACATTGAATGCCCACAAATGCTTATTAGAAGTCTGCTTGAATGGATTACTTACATGTTAATAATACTGATATTTCTCCTCTTGTTAGTTCAGATATCCACACTTTAAAATAATTATTTGTACTTTATGAAAAGTCAGCCATATTTGATTTCTTATCTTAGTTTATCTATTTTCTATTTTAAGCACACTCAATAAAATTATGTCAGACTAAAATGAGATATTTTAAGTTTGCTAATTTAAACATATCTTCAGCTGAATACTAATATATACTTATTTAAATTATACCTTAAATCCATGTTTATATTACATTATATATAAATATATGAGTATTCTAATATAATAACATTTCAAAGAAAGCTGCATTTGGCACATTTTAGAGTGCCATAAATTATAGATCCATAAACTGAAATTGAGACTTCTAAGTGAAAAGAGGACTTGTTAGTGAAAAAAAGACTTGCTTAAAATATTTCTTTCTCATTTTGATTTTCATTTTGAAGGATGCTATTGTCTATGTACTTTCAAAGGACATGCATATAGCAAAGCCATATTATTCTTGACAGGTATTCAAGCAATTACATCTTGGCCTGTATTATTTCTATCTAGATAAGGCAGGTCGTTCAATATCAATCTTCAAATAATATCAATCATTTTCCAATGAGAGTGCAAATCTAATTCTATAGTTCTAAAGAAGAGACATTTTATAATTTGACATTTACAGTATTAAAAATAATTCTTTTTAGCTATTTTATAATTTCTGAAACAAAATAATTGACACTCACAAGCTATAAAAAGGGAGGTTTATTTTAGTTCACAGTTTGTAGAGATTTCAATGCATATGTAGTTTCAAGACAGGGTGGCATGCCAGTGGGGCACAGCAGAGAAGCAAGAGGTCAGTGAAAGGCAGGAAGCAGCAGCCAGCAAGGGAGGAGGAGGAGGACTGTGTACCCTTAGGCAGCACCCAAAGTGAGCCACCTCTTCTGAGCAGACTCCACCTTCCAACATCACACCCAGCGCACCAGTGACCTAATCTAGGACCATACACCCATGATCCAGACACTTTCCAAAAGCCTCACCTGTGAGCAACTGAGGATTTAGAGGGAGGCATCTAGATAGGAGCCATAACAACTCTCCACTTTTCTTTCAGCAGCTAAAGAAAATGCTATAACATTAGTTATTAATATTTTCTGGGTAACCAAAACAACACGGTAGGAAGATAATGTCACTGGTAATCACAAAACAACTTTCCACGCCACTCTTCTTTATGAGATTTAACAGAACACTGGCAAAACAATTGTGAAAATCAGTGTTTTCAGAATTCTGTAATTTAATCAAATACTTGTAAGAATTGTGGGGCATTTGTTCCAGAAAAACAGTTTACTCTAGGTTAGGCCAGTGAAATTTGTGGTATTTTGTCATGCTCAGTTTCCATGCTGCACAAACTATATTTGTGCTGCAGCAGCTTTGAAAACCAGTCGCTCCATAATCACCATGAAAACCGGCAGCCTGCACAACCAAGCTGAGCCTCTCTCAAGACTCATTGGATATCCTCTGAATTTCCATTTGCAGAGAATTGTCATTGTTTGACTTACCTAGTAATTTCCAAGATTAATTCATCTGTAGAGATTCTCTTTACTGGATCAGATGTAGAACCCATCCACTATGAATAGTCTGTTTTCAGGGTTGTTCATCGAAAATAAAAATCAGCAATTGTCTAGCTTTCTTGGCAGCTGTCAGATGGTGGTAACGGCTGGAGTAAGCTGCATGCTGATCAAAAGACTTCATAAAGAAAATTCTTAGAATGAGATGCCTGTAGAGACTTTGAGAAATCCTCGCATGTTCCGGAGAATCTGAAAGACCATGCACGTATATAGATCTGTTTATGTACTCAGGAAAAATCTAAAAGAGGCAAAACAAACAAACAAACAAACAAACAAAAAAAACCCTAGAAAATAGGATAACATTTTTGCAAGTAATATGTTTGATAAGAGACTTATATGTAAGATATATAGAGAATTTTTACAACTCAAAATAAAAAGGTGAATCAATTAGAAAATAGGCAAAGAATATCGGAATATTGCCACAGCATGCGTGAACTTTGAATAGATCATTCTAAGTGAAAGAAGTTAGACACAGAGGTCACATGCAAGATTCTAGTTACGTAAGCTGTCCGGGAAAGTTCATTAGGACTTAGGTTAATTGAAAACCAGAAGTTATCATAAAAAGTGGTATAAACAGTGATTGGTATCAAAGGGAGTTTTATTGAATGATGAAAAATTTTAAAACGTTATGTTGGTGAATATATTATCTTTTTTCTTCTCTCTTTGAAACATTGTTAATAAATTTAGTTTTATCTTTAAAGGTTTTGAAATTTATTCACATTAACTAAATGCCAGCTCTTTTTTGGTAAGAACAAAAGATAAAACAGAACTAAAGCTTGTATATTCTTGGTAAGAATGGAGTTTCTAACTCAAAAAGAGCAATATAGATATAGTTAATGTCAGGAAAGTTAAACACTGAGGTATTTAAAGATCATAGCATAAAGGATTGAAAACAGAAGACCAAATGACCATGGAAGAGTGACCCTGACCAGACAGTAACAATGCTATGATTTCCTTTATTTATCTCTTGTGTCTGACAGTTACTTCATTCAATTGAGATTTCTGTTTTTAAGGAAATTATCCATTTAAAATCAATGTTCAGTTCATCCCTCTTTATCAGCCAACCAGTGCATAAGAGTTTGGCTCTTCAAAGATGTTACAATTGCAGTAAGAATAATATCCCAAAAGATGGAGAAAAGGCTATCTAGTATGTCGCCAAGGTGTTTAATTCAGTTGCGGATATGAGGGGAAGCACAGGGAGTTCATAAATTAGTTCATATAGCTCAGAGGCCTAGAGATGACCTGGTGGCCAGATTCATTGCCACATGGCCTTGTAGGATTCCTGTAGTTTCTGGATTAATCTCTGAATCCCAGATAACCACTGCTAGAGCATCATGTTTATTTCAAAAATGTATATAGGTGTATATGTAATCATATACATGTCAATAGATGTACACATGTAATCACATAGCTACTAATAATATAGGACATGTGACTTATCTGTATATTCTAAATGTTTATAAATGCATGTGTGAAGTATAGATGGAATTTATGTATATTCATACATAAAGAGAATATAACAGTGATATAAAAAACCTCCTTTTTAAAAATCTCAAGCCAGTAACATAATAGTTGGGCAGATTCAAAGGATGAGGGTACAATTTCTCACAATCTAGTGTTTTAATAATATAAATGTTTTGCAGTTTTTTATTTTTGTTTCATCCTATATAATTTCTCAATATTCAAATATATAAATAAAACATAAATAAGAATCATTTCAGATTTTTCCATTAATTTTGGTTGTATAGTTTGCAAAACACATGTTGGAATATCATTTATGATGACTGTTAAGTAGCAAGATTGTTGGAATTAAGACTTAGAACTTTTTCCTCTTGATTATACTCTCCCCAATTAAACCCAGTAGTTTTTCAGAAAATAATTATCTGAAAAAGCAGTTCAGCTTTTTGCTAGATCCACCATAATAATGAGTCCAAACAAAACTCAATGCCATTTTTCACCATTGAAACCCAAAATACTGTTCTGTTGTCATCTTTCTAACAAACTCTCTTCCAGTATCATTATACTTTAGAAATATAACTTCTTTCTTTGTAGGCAGAAATGTTCTTGCCACTCAATCATGTCTTAAAAGCATTTAGTATTTACATTCTTGTCCTTAAATTTGAATGTCAATTCCCTCACTGGGCTTCAGGCATACATCAAAAACAGGTTCCTCACACGCTACTTGTAAAAATGCTAGTTTTAGTAACTTTTTTCTCAAGAAATAATCTTCAGAAGTTCTGAGAAGAAGCTGCTTTGCAGGACTGTGGTAGGAATGGTGGTTCTTTCTCTGGATATTTTACAAGATGTCTCCAGAATAAATGCAGACACAGAGATTAAGTTATCCTCTTGCTACAGGAAAGGGGGTGATGACATTGTGGTCCAAGTCTTTCAATAAGTAGAACACAGTGGCTACATCAGTCTACACTCCCATCAACAGAGGAGAAAGGCTCCTTTTTCCCCATAGACCTGCCAACTTTTGTTGTTGGTTGATCCTTCATGGTGGCTATTGTTTCTGGGGTAAGGTGGAATCTCAGTGCTGTTCAAACTTGTTGTTTTAACTCTTGAATGGCCAGTGATGCTAAACACTTTTTCCTATATATATTTGTTATTCATATTTCTTCATCTGAGAAGTACATTCATTTCAGATCTCTATTTTTATTGGGTCTTTGATTTTGGGGAGTCCTATGTTTTTCAATTATTCATATGTTGTAGATTTGAGTTCTATGTCTGAGGGACAACGGGCAATAAGTTTTTTCCACGCTGGGTTGTCTTTTCATTCTGTGGCTGATTTCCTTTGTTGTGTAAAAGCTTTCCAATAAGGTAAGATCTCATTTGTTGGATTCTTTGTAATATTTCTTCTGCAGTCTGGGTTTTGTTCATGAAGACTAACTACATCTATGTCTTCAAGATGTATACTTATTTTCTTTTCCAATAGGTTTAGTTTTCTCTGTTTTAATATCTAGATATTTGACTTCAGGTTAGTGCATGATGATAGGCATGCGTCTAGATTTCATCGCCATGTAAAAAGCCACTTTTGCTAGCATCATACATTAATGAGATTATGAGATTATCTTTATTCCAGTGACTGTGTTGGGCTCCTTTGTCAAAGATAAGCTGACTGAGTGTGTTTGAAGGTGTGTCTGCATTTTCTGTTCCATTCCACTGATCCTCAGGTGTGTTCTGTTTGTTTGTTTGCTTTTGTAGTACCATGCTGATTTTATCATAATTGCTTTGTAGTAGATTTCTTTAAAAATGAGAATTAGGGCTCTATTCAACCCAGCCATTCTCTTTCTGTGTATCTTCCCAGAAGAATTAAAAAATTTTACCACAGCGATGTATGTGTACTTATGCCTATAGCTGCATAATTTACAATAGATAAATCTTGGAAATCCAAATAACCAACAGCTGAGCAATGGCTGAAAAAGGTGTGGGATTTTGTTAATATAATGTACTACTACTTGACTCAAAAAAGGATGGAGCTGAGACTTTTATAGGTAAATGGATACAACTTAAGACGGTCCTCATAAATGAAATAAATCAGGCTCACATGTGTAAACATTGTATTATCTAACTAATGTGAGAAATTAAATGAGTAAATATGGTCCAAATGTACAACAGCTATTGTGAATTGAAAGAAACTGTGCAACAGAAAAGAGAAACAAGTGGACGGAAGAAGAAAGGAATGAAGAGAAAAAGGGAGAATATACATATGCACAAGATAGTTAAGCATCACAGGATAGTTATACAGCTAGCTTCTCTTAATTCATTGAAAAGAAAGATTTGTGCTGATATTGTTTGGACATTATTTTATGTTTATAGCTTGTACTTTGAGTAAGTACTATGAAAATAACAATACACAGTGTATTAATTATTGTTACAATTCTATCAGCCTGATTTGAAACTCTGCTCCATTTTATTTCTATTTTTCCACTTCTCTTTTATAAAAAGAGAGACAAATGGTGATGGAAGGAAAAGGGAAAGAGAAAAAGAAAAAGTATATATATATATATATATACATGTACACACACGGCAGAGTTAAGATAGTCATACAACTAGTTTCTCTTAGTTCATTGAGAAGAAAGGTCTATGATAATATTGTTGAGACAGTAGTGTTTTGTGTGTATATCATGTACTCTGAATCACTACTATAGGCAACAATAACAATGTAGTAATTATTATTACTGTCCTCTAGCCTATTTTGAAACTTTTAAAAGAAAGAATGTATAACACAAACTATCTTTTTAAGTTTCTTTTTTTATTATTATGACATTCATGTGATACATTGCAATTACCTTCATCTAGGGAAAGTGATAGACATATATATGGAATGTTAATCATTTCCACTTCCCTTTTGTCTTCTCTTCCTGGCCTTCCATCATCCCTGTCCTTCATTTTGGAGTATGGGGAGACACACACACACACACACACACACACACACACACACACACACAGAGGCAGAGACAGAGACAGAGACAGAGACAGAGACAGAGACAGAGAGACAGAGACAGAGAGAGACAGAGAGAGAGAATGTGTGTTTGAACCAGGAATTGAACTTAAGCTAATGTATTTTTATCTTACTCATAGTTCTCATCACAAGAAAGAGTAAGGATTCCCAATAACAAACATGCCATCCATTACATTACTAGCTAATTCCCATTTTCCACTTTTAATTGAGATGAGTAAGTCAAAATTTAATCATTTGCACACTTCCAATAATCTTTTTTATTTTTTATTTTTTGGCCTTTTTCCTTTTTATCAGTACCGGGGATTGAACTCATGACTGCCTGCTTGCAAGGCAGATGCTTATGCCGCTGAGCTAAATCTCCAGCCCCTACTTCCAATAATCTTGCTATAGAACAAATTTTATCTGTAAGATGTAGAGCATTATTCTCATGGAGGACATAAATTTTAAAAATCTTTAGCTGGGGTGCTTTTTAACCCAATGTATTTGAACAAACTTGTTATGCTTTTTATGAAATCAGATTTCCTTTAATGACCAGTGTGGAAGACCTTATTTTACTGCTTTTTCAGAAAGGCTGTGGCTCAACACTTCATGCCTTCCTCTTTATAATGGAAGAATATACAGTGGGTGTGGTAAACAGGATCTCTGCCTCTGGAGACATTCAGGTATGGGAATTTCAGCAAGAGTAATTACTGTCCACAGGAGAACAGGAATAAACACAGTCATCTTCTCAGTCCTATGGGGCCCCATGAAATACTGCAGCTCGCCCAGTTTACACTTTTGAGTGTGTGGCGTTAAGAACGGGGAGTGAGGTCACTGGACAACCTTTTAAGGGGAAGAAAACCTGAAAATTGAGAAGTCAGAAATGAAAGTTATATATTATAGCTCCCAATGTTGAAAATGCTAAGTAAATAATAATTTCCATAATAGAAGACAGCATATACATGCCAAACTCTCCTCTGGAACAAAAAAAGAAATTGACTAATTACCATGTAACATGGCTGCTCCCAAAAGATTATAATTCTTTGGAAAATAGTAATAAATCCCAACAAACTTCAGAGACGGAGACAGAAATTATCTAAAAATTATAAAAATACATCTTGCAATCTTATGTTTTTCAACATGGAGGTTATAGGAGGAGAAATTAGATCAAGAAAAATTGAGTTTATTGGATCAGAAAGTTTTCCATTTTGAGATGTAAGAAATCAGATTCAGATCTTTAAAAATTCAAAGGAAATAATATGCAAATTTTTTATCTTACTAAGAATCTTTTATTAGAATTCATAAAAAATCAGATAAAAGTGTAATTGGGTTTGCTGAGCCACTGCAGGGATTCTGAACTTGCAAGTAGGTCAGACATTATAAGAAAATAATAATTTTTAAAAATGTGGATATTACTGTTTAATAAGTCAAGTGATAACATTTTATTCAAGTGATACCATTGCATTTATCCTGCACATCTGGTTTTAAATCACTCGTTTTTCGAAGACATTTTGAAGTTTTTATTTCCATGCATGCAGTGATCACAAATACGTTAGCAAAATAAATTTGATAACAAATTTGAGCCTACTCTATTATAATTCAAGTAGTCAAACAGATAAGGACTAAAACAAGAATAATTAAAGTAAAACATCTCATTACGAGCTTCTAAGCTGATCAAAGTTGTATTTCATGCTTTTTAGTGTTTAGAGAAAATTTCTTATTAGTACAATAACAATGATAAAAATTGTTGTTATATATTTCCTTTATGGAACATAGCTTGTAAATTGTAATGTTATGAGTTTAGCAACACAGGATTTTTGCTGATCCTACATGCATGGGATAGTGTAAAGGAGGCTATGTTATCTGGATGAAGTGAAAAATGGAGTTTGGGACTGAAGTGAAAATAATTCTGAATCTTCCTTCTCAGCTTTGATATATTCTGAAGTGTTTCAAACAAATAAATCCTCGTTTGATAATATCTTATCTTACTTATATCTTACTTTTATATAAGGTTTTGAAAGTTTCAGAACTATTCACAACAGTTATTATTATTTGAGCTGCATATTTACTTTATAGAAATCCAGAGCAGATATTAATAGATGAGCCAAGTAAAAGATAAAAAAAATTCAGAAGCTTGCAAAATTTCACACTATAGGTCAATAGGAAAACTGAATTTACCCTTTATTTATTAAATCTGTTGGATTATCATGGCACAGGTTGATAACCCATCATAATCAAAGGTAAGTAAGTAAGTGAGCCCAGTCTGTAATTGCATAGGTATAAACTGAAGCTTTACAGAAAAAGAAACAGACTTAGAAGTTTAAGAAGCAAGTACATCAAATGTGGAAAATCTAGGTTCTATACACTTCATTGCTTTGCCAACCTTCCCTTTAACTTTAAAAATGTTGCTGGCATTGATCTTCAGTCAGTGGTTCCCACCATTTTCTTGCTGTGATAAACCCAAAATTGTGATGGCTTCTACTGGCTGAACTCCAAGCAAATTTCTTCAGCCTTGATGCATGTGAATGAGCAAGTAGATGTAGCAGGACGACGGCTTTTATTCTCACACTTGGCAGCAGAGAGTCTATCACTACTGTCAGACCCATGCAAGTGCCACTGCTGAGATCAGAATATCCAAGCTATTAACCAAAACTCTAGAATTTTCTCAATATTAAATTTACCTCTTTACTGAGAATTTGTCTTAGAAATAGAAGACAATGTTAGGAAGAGGGGAATAATCAACTTTAAAGAGTTTTGATTTTGTTTTCCTATCCTACCTGGCATATTCTGATACCTATAAAGTTGGAGCAGGGAGAAATTGGAACTGCAGTGGAAAGGAAAATCTTCTATCTGAATAATAAGGTAATAGGTTGTTCTGTTGTCCTCTGTGCCTTAAGGCTTATTTATATTCTTTTCCAGCCTCCCCCCCTCAATTGTTAGAAACTTTCTATAGTTTTCTCACAAGGCCTTTTCAACAATAGTCATATGACTTGGACAAGGAAGTGAATCATTTGATAGGTAGTGATTTTCCCTAAATTAATCAATGCCTACAAATGCAAATCCTTCTCAGCTTTATGCTATTTAGATTTGCATCTTCCTTGACGTTATCTTATTGTGCAATGTTCAATGTAAGGACAGGCAGGTTCTACCTGTGGGATATAGGTACAAGTCACTTGTTTTTAAAAAAGTAGTAGAAATACATTTATTGCAAGATAGGAGCTCTGTCCTGCTGTTATACTACAGACTACATAATTTATAAATAATCGAAATGTGTTTATCGCAGTTCAGAAGACTGGGAGGTGCAAAACCAAGGCACCGGCAGTTTTGTTGTCTAGAAATGCTTTTCTCTTGCTGCTTTGCATCTGCTTTCTCTGGGGGACCAACACCACCTCCTCACGGGATGAAAGGAGTATGGTAGACGAAGGAATGCTGTGTGAAGCCACTTATTAGGTCATTAATCTCACTTTTGGAGGAGGATCTACTTACCTAAGTGCTACACTTCTTACTACTGTTGCATTAGGGATGAAGTTTCAATAACAATTTCAGAGGAATGCAAACATTCAAACTGCACTAAGAGCTCTCGTTGATGGATCACACAGTAGTACTTTTTGGGTTCTTTTTCTTTCCTTGAGGGAGGTCATATTTGTGAAAGCGAGGACATATTTATTGTGAGTAGACCCAGGATGACCTACTTCATTAGGAACTGGGTGAAACCATTTGAATACCCTGAATTTACTTCCAAGGTTGTAAGGAATCAAAGTTTAAGGGAAGAAGAATGTCTTCTCAGATATATTTTTAGAAATCAACTCTTTTTACTTGTCCACGATATTTTCTACCTTTATCTAGTTAGCTCAAAAATATATATATTTCTGCATCTGACTATGACTATGGAAATCTCAATTTGAAAATTTGGAGGTATATATATTGAGACCTTTTTGCAAAAAATTTTTTTTTTTTTTTTTTTTTTACTTTTTGAGACAGGGTCTTTCTATGCAATTCTCACAAGTGCCTTGAGCTCACTTTGTAGCCCAGGAAGGTCTCAAACTTGCAACGATCCTCCTGTCTCAGCCTCCCAAATGCTGGGATTACAGGCATGAGCTACCACACCAGGCAAAATTCATTTTTAATATCCTATAATTTGTGATATATAGTCAATGTTGGGACTATATTGGTGTTAGGGAGATATTTATGTCAAGTGAGTGTTATTAATCATTTATCAGGTTTTAAGTTAAGAATTAAATGGGTAAAACCAAATTCAGCCACACCACTGGAGAAGGTAATTTGTAAATTGAAATGGCAGGTCTAACTCTAACTTAGCCTTGACATTGAAGATGACTTGGAGAAGAAATGCATTTGCCAAATTTTATACAGGTTTTCTCAGGCAGGACTTTTACTTACTTCTCAAAATTTACACAGCTAAGCTATCACTCTATAATCAGCCCTATACTGTAATTATAAGCATTTATGGTTGCCCTGTATACTTTTCAAAATAAGATTTTAAAGAGTGAAGCATTTATTTCCTTTAACTTGGAATGTGTTAATATTATATATGTTAATATGTATTTCTTTCATTTGAAATCTGTTAATATATGTGTATTTATTTAATTTGGAGTGTGTTATATGCTAAAAGGTATTTGATATATTATCTGCAGAATGATAAATATTCTTAGTTTAAAAGCACTGCATACCAGCATTGTTGGAAAATGGAAAATGCCTTTTACAGATCATTACATTTGTGGTCTTCCTTTCTACCTCATTATTCCCTTTCCCTTCGTTAAGCTCTTCCAGAGTTAAGTGGAAAGCCGTAGTGACAGTGATGGGGAAGAATATTGTGTGCTCTGTCAGTTCAAATAAATTCCAAGTTAGTAAATGACGATTTTGTCAGCAAGGATTAACATCTAGTGATGCCTAAAAAAGTACAAATGTATATCCAATTGCAAGTGATAATGACAACACTTTAAAGCATATTCTTAACGGGGGAAAAGGCTACCATTTATTTGGCATGGATTAAGTATGCTGAATATTTTTCTATCTGTGGCTTTCTATGATCACTTTTATTTAAAAGTGTCAGATATAGAAGATACTTTCATTGGTACCCACTAGGAACTAAGAGTTTTGTTGAATTTCACTTAAAAAATCACATTCTTACTACATCATCTACTGTGTGACAGGGAACAAAATGAAGCCAAACTACCCATCAAGCATGGAAAGTACACAACAAGAGTAAGTGAAATAAAATAAAATGGTAATATCTACTGTCCACACTGGAGAATTACACCAGAAGTGACCATGTTACTCATTTCATCATTATTCTGTTAATACATCTGCAAATTAAGGTATCAAATATAATTTTTCTTCAAATATTGTTTAAAACCTAACTTGTTATTACAAGTAATTAAAAATAACTACAAAAACACATAGCAGGGGGCCGGAAATAACAAGTTCCCAACAGTGGCTTACTGATAATAGTAAAGCATGCAGGGTTTTTATACATCATTACACAAAATAATTAAGTAACTAGTTAGTAGTAAAAATAAATTTATGCCTTTTTAAAGGAAAAGTATAGATGATATACAGTTTGAGTGTGTCCCCCAGAAGGCCATGTGCTGGAGGTGTGGTCCCAGTGTGGTAGTAGAGTATTTAAAATTGGAGTCTAATGGGAGGTAATTAATTATGGAGGCCTCAGGCTCGGAAGGGATAAATAATTGCCCTTGCAGGAGAAGATTTGTAGCAAGTGATCCTGAAGTCTCCCCTGAACCTTTCTTCCTGTTAGCACAGGTCTCCTTTTCTTGCATGTGGCCATACAGCGATGTTGTGCACTATGCTGTGATGACATCAGAAAGCCATTACTAAGGCAGAGCAGAAGCTGATGCTATGTTCCAGAACATTCCACACTAGGAGTTCAATAAAGCTCTTTAATTTATACATATACCTGACATCAGCTTTTCTGTTGTAGTGATAGGCAACAGTGTAAAAAGACTAGCAAAGCTGGGATCTTAATCCTGTGTGCATCTCTTTGTGGTGCTTCTGAATTAATGGAATCCAGCCTGGAAAGAGTTCAGTAGAAGAGACTGGAGCAGAGTGGTGGTGGAAGTGGGGGTGTAGGCGTGTGCCACCATTGTGACTGTGGAGATGAAAGGTGGTCACTTCCACTAGCACGATGGCCACTCCAATGGTGAGAGGCCAGTGATTCGGGTACATGTTTCTCATGCATGGTTGGCTGATTTATTTTACAAATTATATGACTATGCCTACTTCTGCTCAGAGTATCCTGTCCTTCTCACCGAATGTTACTAATTTTCAGTCTACCCATGTAGTCTCTGGAAGCAATGTAGTGATCAATGAACTAAAACTATAAATTGAACTAAATCTTTTGCAACACGATTGACAAAGGAGTTGGTTTGAAAATTTGTAATATTCACATTTGTTATTGACAGAGGTAAGTGGAAAGTAGAGATTAAACATAATGTTGTAATAAACAGATTAATCTACATCTCATTACTCATTTAACTGAATTCAGGCATTAGAAAAGCTTTAGATCTAAATAAATTAATACCTAATCCATCTGGGAATCTCAGATGCCTCTTTAAAGCATAATTGGGGTCAATACGCTTGGGAAAATGGAAGCTCTAATCTTTATGGGAAGAAAAATATTTAGCTACATTTTCACCAAGTTTCTATGGAAAATATTTCACACTGTGTAAAGAATAACATGAGGCAATTAACTTGTATTTATTCAAAATCAACTTTGCTTTTAACCTTCAAATCCACCGACTTTCTTTTCTCTTGTCACTTTGAGCTTTGTACTTGGATCAGGATCTCTTTAAATTTTGACTTTTTAACATGATGTCGCTGCCCTGGAGGACTTTTCACTCACTTATTGAGGCAGAAAGGAGGTTAACAGAACACAGTGAGGAAATCTTAAACAAAGGATCCTGCAAATCTGTAGAAATCATTCAGAGAGGAATGTGGATGGCCGTCCACAGGTTCTTGAAGAACCCTGGCTTCGGTGGGAAGGGCAGCAGGTAAAAGGTTTTTGGTTCATCTTTCCCATCAGAGACCTCAAGTGGTTAGTTGCATACTGGAGCACAAACCTTGGTTTTACGTGTAAGCCCATAGCCAGGCTCCTCTGATGATAGCTAGGAGAGTTCCTCATACTTTCTTTCAGCTAGTAACAAAGGGTGAAAAGCCTCTTCTCTGTGCATTAGCTTGGAAAGTGGATTTTGGAATCACTCCACTTTATAAAGATTTACGTAAGAGTAAAGGTATGCATTTTCTATCACCCTTGCAATCTCTTTCCAAACCTAGAGATTTAAAACAACGACAATCAACTATTTTGCTTAAGATGAAGAGGCTGTGTTGAACAGCCCTGATCTGCTCCACACACCAGCAGCTTCCCAGGGAGCTGAAAAACCACATTTTAAGTGACTCTGGGTAAGCTGGGAGCTCAGTGTTATGGCAATGTGACTGAACTCGAAAGCAAGTGTCTAAGAGAGTGAGACAGAACATACATTGTCTTCTGTCACATAACTCTGGGAGTCACATATCACTTCTATCACAATCTCAGCCTGACCAGATTAAGAGAAGGGAAGGCAGCCCAGCTTTTCTGTGGAAATATGACAGGTGTATAACAGAGCATGTGGGGTAATGAAATTGGTGTAGCCCCTTCCAGAAAATACCATCTGTCATAATTTTCCTTAGATGTCACCTAAAAGTTTTTATATTTTGATGAGCAACAATTATTCTATCTTCAAGTTGTCACCATCAGAGATAGAGGGATTAAATTTGGGGAAAGGTTATGGAGGCATTAACACAATAATCATATATAATAGAAACTGGAAGTGACGTTACTTTTTAAAAGAACTGTCACTTGTATTTTTGGCATGATAAAATAGAGATGAAATAGAGATATGTTAGAATTCTGGGACTTTCCAAGGACTTAAAGGGCATTTGTAACAGCTACAAGCATCCCAGACAAACAGGATCTCACCTTTGTCTCCCTGGACTAGGGGCTCTTTCTAACCACTGGGTGAACGCACAGCCTGGGTTGCCCAGACCCCAGAATGAGATCACAGCGCACACCGGCCAGGACCTGGAGAGAGCTGGATGCCTTTTTCCTTACTCACATCCACTGCGACAGCCCTGTGGCAGCCCTGGAGCCCTGCAGACAGGTGCCTCGCGGGGACAGGTGAGCGGAGGGCCAAGAGAGAAGAGGTGGAGACCAGCAAGGGTCATTGAGGGTGCTGGAGCGCACGATTGGTTCCTAGAGCAACTGCAAAGCTGGAAGAGGTTTCCAGAGTCCCGCAGGAACCTCGGCTCTGCGTCGCCAGCCCTCCAGCTCCAGCTGCTCGGCTCGCAAGGCCCCTACACTCTTCGCTGAGCACCCCTCAGTCTCTCCAGCTGGAGTGGGGGCGCCCTTCCCCTTCGGTTGCGCAGAGAAGATCCTGCATCACAGTAGGACCTCAGGAAAAGGACAGTGCGGAAAAGTGGGAGGAGGTGCAGGGCTCCAGCCCCGGTCTGCAGCCCACAGGGAGCCCCCCCTCACCCCCCACGCGCGCGCACTCACTGGGCATCAGCGCGGGCTCCCGAGGTGCGTGGCTGGGGGCGCATTCTCCCCCGCTGCTTAGGGCTTCTCAGGCTCCAAGGCCGAGGAGAGAGTAGGGGTGGCTGGTCAACCCGGGGCGCTGCCTGGGCGCCCTCTGTTGTGAGAATGCAGAGGAGTAGCGGGGCCTGCTTCCGGAAGCCAGGAGCGAAAGGAGTAGGAATCCGGCCGCTCTGCACCGGCTGATCCGAACAGAGGAAACTTTCCTGGGGTGGCAGTTTGCTCCAGCAAGACGCGGCACAAAAATGCGCTACGGGACAAGTGAAAAATCAAAACCATGCAGAACGAATAGAGAAATGATGTTGGGCTAGATGTAAAGAAAGGAGGAAAGAAAGTTAGATGGGATAAAAGAGAGATAGGATGGATTCTGTGGAAATCGTCTTCCAAAGCCACACGTCCAGGAAATGTCTAAAGGAGCATTTTAAAACTTTATTTTATTTTATTGATGGCATTGGCGATGAAACCTATAGGTGCTCTACCACCGAGGTACATCCCCTGTCACAGTTTTGTTTGTTTATAAACAGGATCTTGCTAAGTTGCAATCTTTCTGCCTCAGCCTCCCAAAGTGCTGGGATTACAGGCAGGCTGGACAGTTCACATTTATTTGCAGTCTCCTTCCCAGAACTGCACAGATGAGGCAAGGTGATATATTTGCCTGCTTTTCGTTGTGGTGTAGTTACCAGCAACCCACTCAGAAACGCATTACCTGGGTTCTTAGTTCTGGTTGTCTCAGTCCTTTCATCAGAAGTCGTACGTATTTCAGAATACTTGTCTGTCCATTTTTAAATGCCTTTGGTGTAAAGGCATGTGTTATATTAAGGCAAATCATGATGATAGTAGTTAAGGTGAGCTCCCAGTTTATCTGCAATCCATCCTGCAGGTTAGAGGTTCTGATTGTATATCATTTCTGGAATAGATTAATCAAATAATTGAATCAGAAATTCATTTCATCCTAGTTTGAGAGACTTTTGTCTACACTTCCTAACTCAGGCACTCTATCTTTCCTTCATAAGTCTGAAAATTAATCCTCTAATTTGAACTTGAATCATTTTATACTAATTGAATAACTTTCTTGCTGCTTTAGGTGATTAATCGAAGTTCCTTATTTAAGTAGAAAATTGAAATTCATGATACAGGTAAAACGCACAGAGACAAAATTAAAAGAACTTCAAAACTGAATTATTTTTTCCCTTTTAATCACATAGACATTTGAAAATAACCCTCCTTTGACTTCTATATCTGTTTCTGTCTTGAAAGAAAGACGTCGGAGGGATTGAGGAGAAAGAAGCACGCTTTTGTTAAATCAAAAATCCAGTTAAGAAATAGCCACAAAAGACTGCCAGTTTTTGTCTAAAGCTCTCTAAATGACAGTGGGGCTTATCTGAGTCAGGACATAGTGGGAATTTAACTCAGCATACCACGTTTCACTTAGAACACCCCTCTAACCACTTAATATCATGGGCACCTACCTTTAGCTGAGCTAAGACTGTTGATACTAATCTTGACTGCCTTGCTGAGAATATGTTTGCCCGTTTTCTCTACTGTAACACTACTTGCCCCTCCCCTTTATAATTACATTCTTACATTTGACATTATTTCATCAAATATGGCATTATATTCTTATATTCAAAAGTATATTCTTTGTACAGATGTCTCTATGCACAGCCCATATTTATGCAGTGGGGATCTATACTTTTAGCCCATAGTGTTCATGCTAATCTTCAATTCTCCTGACATTGAACTTTATTCTCCTGACATTGAAACACAGACTTCCCCTGTCTATTATTTGCTTACTTATTTGTCCTGCCCTCCTATACAAGTAAGGATTGCCAATATTTAAATCGCTTTTCCCATCCTCATCACAGTCCAGGAGGTTTATATTTGTAAACCCATGGAAATGTTATTGAGATGTTGATGAGTTGATTCCAATCCACCAACTCCCTGAAACCCACAGTGAGAATAAAGACACTAAGATATACTTACTGTCATGGCAGCAAAAGGGTTCTGCGTCTGGACCAGATAAGTGTTCATGGAACAAAAGCCCTGACCCAGGGACTAATCCAGATTTTACTAATTCATCAAGAAGGGAGTGGATCAAGGATGAGAGACAGTGAGATTCATGGGGATTACATGAGTACTGTGAGCTGAGTTAGCTAAGCGGCCAGAAAACACCTCTGCAATATACCAAGAGAAGATGTGCAGAAAAACCAGTGTGCATAACACAATTGAGGTAGCATTTAATGTTTAGGCCCTGGTGCTTCAGTTATGACATGCAAATGTTTTCTGCCCTGGGAAGTCATAGCCTCTTATCCTGAGATTCAAACCCAGTTGACAATCCTGGAGCACTGGGTGTAATCCTGCTAGACTGGACCACTAAAAGGAAGACAGGAGAGGAAGCAGGGCTATCCCCTGGCTTCACAGATTTCACATCACTACCTCATCCAGCCCAACTCATATTGCTTAGAGCCAATTGGAGGGAAAAGGAAATAGCTCAGCCAGCTCTATATGTATCAGCATATGGAGAAAAGGCCAAGTTTAGCTCAGGTGGAGGTAATTACTCTTTATTTGTGGAGAGCCCTTCCAGTGGTCCTTACAGCTAGCATTTTTCCCTATGATAAAATTACCAGCTAGAGCACAGTGTTTTTCGTCTGGTGTCTTTGTCTTTAGCCTTATAATAACCAGCCTGTTCTCTCCTAGAGTTGCTCACATCTCTTCTTTCCTCTCATCTTCTTCTGTGAGATTACATTATACATGTGTAATATAATTAAATAATTATCATGATAAGCAACCTTTCCTGAGGTTTTTCAATCTTCTGGTTAACTTTTCTAAAGCTTATGTTCTTTATGATTTCCTGATACACGAGTTTTGATAAATGATTTTAGTCAGGTGTCCACCATCCATACTTTAAAAACATCATGAACCTGGTTTCCTCTCAGCTGCTATCTTGCAGTCAGCTCCTCTTTCCACCAATGTTTGGCAGCTGCTGGTCAGTTTTCATCTTACTATTTTTCCTCTTCTGTAATGCCATGGAAATACAATCAAGGAATATATCGTGCTTTTGGTCTGTCTTCTTTTATCTAGCTTAATTCATTGAAGGTCCACCTATGATATTTCATGAACTACTAATTTATTTCTTTTAACTGAGCATTATCCCATTGTGTGGGTGTGCTACAATTTATTTATACATTAATGTATTTGAGCTCATTTTGTCTCTTTCCGATTTGCTCAATTACAACTAAATTTACTACAATCTCTTCAGAGGATTGTCAGAAAGAAAAATAGAAGCTTTCCTAGGACTTCACCAAGTAGAAATAGTAGATGGAGACCTTGATATTGGAAATATAATGAAGACAAAGAAAAGACAGGTGCAAGTTCTAGTCCAAGGTCTACCATGCAGGCAGACTTTCTCAGTCTCAATTTTTTTGTCCAAGGACTATAAAGTCTAAGAGGATGCTTCACATGATACATCACGCGTGAGAAGATACCACTGAGTTGGCAATTTTCTTAGGTTCAGTTGAGTTCATTCAACACTTTCTGATCACACTAGCATGTCAGAACCTGTGGGTAGTGGGGGCCCAAGTAGGTGAATGGATACCTGTACCAAAGCCCAATATTTTATGAGTGCAGGATCTGAAAACAGAGAAACAGGGGTAGTGGGGACACCACACATGTGTGTTAAGAGTCTTCGCTCTGCGCTCTGGACTAGCCATTAGATAGAGATGGCTAAGGCAAAGAGTCATGTCAGTCTTTAGCAGGCATATGCAATAGCAGAAAGAGTACAAACTTGGGGGCCACAACTTAAGTTCAATGATTTTATTCACCACAGTGATCATTAAATCAGTAGTTCTGGGAAAGATATTTCCCTTCTCTGTAATTATTAATTAGCATATCAAAAGTACCTGATTCATGCCTCCATTGAACAGATAGTAATACTGTTTAATGTATGAGATCAAATACAAATACATTGAATTGATATGATTATATTAGGCAAATATAATAAAATAGGGTGATGATGTAGACAGAAACAGGAGGATTCATTAACTTGGGGTTGAAGACCCACTCTCTAGGGAGGCTGTCTTACCTGAAACGTGAACAACAGAGAGTTGGTTGTGCCCAAACTGTTGCAGAAGCCTAACAAATGCTCATTACAGAATCTATAATTTTGATCAGAGAGCAATGTATGAAAAGAGATCTGGAAGGAGCCTTTGAGGTAATTGTAACCTGTGATTGCTTTGACTTTTTAATGTGTCACAATTATCCGAGGAGTTTGTTAGATGCGTATTGCAGGGTTCCAGCTGCCCTTGCTGCCTTTTCTGTCCAGCACAAAGCCCAGACCCTAATTTTTAAACTGGGCAGAGCTATGCAAGTATGGTTTTCTTTGCAGCTAATTGTCCTATTATTGGGATTTCAAAGGATCAGCAGATGCATTGCTTCTGTGCTTCTAGCAGCCTAGTTAGAGACACTGACAGTGGCCTGAAATCCTTAAAGGGAATTCAAAAGAGGTCATGGACAAGTGCGACTGTTGGCCATGGATCAGAACATTTCGACTGAGCCTGTTGGTTCTCTGCTGGCCTCTCTGCTCTCCAGAAAACATTCTGAGGAAACACATGCATCAGCAGGGGTTATATAGCTACAAATGATCCCATGTGCTTGGACTCTGCTTTCTATCAATAATGCCACTAATAACGCCACCAGTTTAATCATGGCAGTGGATTGTGTATGTGGGCTTGTTTCATGATATTAGATAACCATTTGCAAAGCTGATCCCATTCATATAACTCACCATTGGTTCAGGGTATAGGTGTGCTCGAGTCATGGTTAAAAAGATGTTAATTTTTTAAAACGAGAAATAAGGGTGTTTGTTTTATTTGCATTCTTATGCTATCTACTCTCATTTTTCCCCTTCTCGTCTTAACAGATTACTGACATCCTGTTTTAGTTCCCTTTTCTGGTCTCAATTCTCCCTGTCTCTGGCTCAGTAAATGCATTGAAGAACTCCCTGAAAATCTCTAGCAACAGTTGCTTGAAAATTGGGAGCTGAATTCTGAGAGAGGGATTTGCAAGTGTGGAGGTGTCATATGGGGACCTTCATCTGGGTCATGAGAGGGATTGTCCCTCAGGCAGTGTATCCTGAGCCCTCTTCTCTTTGTTTTTCTTCTTTTCTTATCTTTCATAAACATTAAAGATGTCATTACATCACCGTTCAGAGCACCCTCATAAGGTAAAATGTTTTTAAACCCAAGGCAGTCAAAGGAGAATGAAAAGGATCCAACTTTGTAGCAATGGCTAAATTTGCCTTTCTCGCTCCATAGCAAAGCTTCCCCCTGGTTTTTCAGGTTGCCTGCTATGTCAGGCACTGTTAGTGGGGCAGAAAGTTAGACCTAGTAGTCTGGGAGGAAACGAAACTATCACAATTAGAGTACGACTCAGCAGCAATATTCCCACTGCCATGTATTTTATTTCTCCCTTTTCTCCCTTATGTTCTGGTTCCCTCAATTTCCTCCTTTTCTCTGACCTTTTGATGTTGAAGAGTACTTGAGGGCCCTGGAAGTAAAACATCTGAATCCATGGAAGACACAATAAAATTATTCTGAGTAAGACCAGAAGCTCAGTTATGGTGTAGACAGTTTGGGGTAGTGTGGGGTACTAGGTCTCATCCTGGGAAGATGGATGAAGAGGGCATGTGTTTGTGTGTGTGTGTGTGTGTGTGTGTGTGTATGTGTGTGTGTGTGCTTATGGGATTCAGATAAATTAAACCATCAGCTATAAATATGGCTAAATATTAAGTGTATTTTAAAAGCCACAATTCTTTAGTGGAGAAATGAAATGCCAATAGTACAAACTATCTCTTAGTTGTGGTGTGTACTTGTCTCAAATCCTGAATTGAAAAACTCAAGAAACTCAAAGACAAATTTATGAATCAGTCACTCTTCAGAGGATGTCTGGGCAGCATAACACATTTCGAAGCTGACGTAGCAGAAACTGAAAACAAAAAGTTGATATAGTAGAGCCAATTATTCTTCCTACAGTCACGGCTTGGGTCATTACCAGAGGTGGACTACTCGATCAAAAGGCCAGAAGAGGGAGTAATGATCCATGAGGGAATAAGGGAGTACAGAGCAAAGATCAATAAAACTGTTTCAGGGGCCTTTTGTCAGTGTTTTAGTTCTGTAGACCATATGGAATTACACAGCTATGCTTTTGGAGCCCTAAAGGAGCATATACAGGATGGAGATGTGTTCAAATAAAACTTTGTTTTCAAAGATAAGCCATGGGCCAGGTTTAGCCTAGAGCATTAATTTGGTAACCCCTTACCTAGCAGAAGAGCACAGGCCTTGGAGGCAAGAAATCCAGCTTTGCTACTGTCTCATTCAGGGGTGGCCATGGGTCAGTCATTTTATATACCCGAGAGTATTGTTTTCTCAAAGAAGAGTAAAGGAAATTGTTTTGTTTCTCCAGATTGTGGAGAGAACTCTGATGTCAAAGCTCTGGCAAATTTGGGGAGGGATTTTTAAAGCTAGACAGAGTTCAAAAGGGGGACCCATGTCCCACTATTGGACTTCAGAGTTCAAGTGTAGGCGTTCACAATGAAGGGGAAAAACCGTGCAGTGTTTTCATGCAGCTCCTAACTTTACAAGCACATTTTCATTTCTCTGTTCTTCTACCTTCTTGACTTCCTTTGTTTTGCCTCTGGCGTCCTGGATTTAGCTCCAGATTCAGTACCAGCTGGTCCTAAGAGGCCCTCAGTAAGGGTGCACACTTTCCTATGGCTCCTGTTGGAGGACTGACAGGGAGGCAGAAAAACTTGCCCTCTAAGCCCCCAGTGCCTACGGAAAAGAGCGTGCTTTTGACACACTTTGATTGCAGCCCTTACCTGCAGTGGTTGAGCTGCATTTAGAAATCCATGGGGAAGTAAGAGTTGACAGGGGAGCTTTTTAAAGGCCACCTTTGCTTCTGTAACTCCTGGGGAGCTTGCAGGGGTCCATTATGTTTTGGAGGACAAATCTAGATGTAGCTTCTTCTACTCCTCCAGTGAGTATCTGCATTTTAAGCAAGGAGTCTTCTGTTTCAGGGGAGGCACATGGCTATATTTGAAAGGGTCAGTGCTTCCTAGGACCCTCAGCTCTATTGCTGGGCTGTTGACAAAAAGGAAGGCAAAGAAAGTGACTATTTTCTTAAGAAAGAGCTGCTCCTTACAAGTCGGTGGCCTTAGAGGAGACATTTTTCCTTTCAGGCCTCCCTCTGTTGCTAAAGAAGTTTGAGGCTGTGACATTATGTACACCTGCTCATATTACATTAACTCTTGTCCTTCTTCTAGTGGGGAGAGGGCTATCTTCCTTCCTATTTGAGATTAACACTACTGTGAGAACTAGGAAAGATAAGGGAAAGGTGACATGTCAGCTTTACCAAGCAAGGAGAGTCCTGATGCATTAGAAGTGACCTTCCAATGGGGTGGCTGTGTCACCCAGCATCTCATGTCATGGGGATTGAGAGAAAACTGGTTTTTGAGGTTTCCTTGCTAGTTACTAGTTTCCTGGGACAACATAAACTCTCAGAGCAGGCAAACATAACATTCAGGCTACCAACTTCCCCTCAGTGGTGCCAGTCATACAATGTTTGCCAGCTGGGAATCCCTCTCTCTCCTTTGCTCAGCTGAGATAAGGAAACTCTGGGGTGAGTGCTGCTTGTCAAGGTGTGAGTCAGGAGGGCAGGGTGGGCCCTGGTCTGGAGGTGTGCGAGCCCTGGATAGTAACGATGCCCACCTACTTTCATTCTCTTGACCTTTCCTTTACCTGTGCAACTTGTCCAGTGTTCGTTGGGCTTCCCTTGTTTCACTGTCCATCCAAAGAAATTTACAGTACAACTCTGTGGCTCTACCTCTGGACTCTCTTTCCTATATGGCCTGCATAGAATGGCTCCAGCTTGGTGCATACCAAGGTGCTTCTGCTGTGCTCTGAGTTGACTACTGCTTGCATCACTGATGAAACAGAGTGAATAGAATTTCCTTGTTTATAAGACGCTGCACAGAACCTACCAGATTAATACCAGGTAAAATTACGTTTGATAAATTCTAGATCAAAAAGTGTGATGCAAATTTATAGCACAGACATTGTCTCTCACGTCTGGTTTTAATGCATCTATTGTTTTATGTTTCAGATGAATATCCTGCCACCTTCTTGAAAGGTTTTACCCTGCTGATGGAGCTAGGCACTCCCCACTCTCAGAACTCTGGTTCTCTCTTGGTTATTTTTAGTAAGTGCTGTAATTTCTGTGCTTTCTTTCAGCCCTGTGCTTACCTTGTTTCCTCATCTTGATTTCTCATTCCAACTATATTTTCTCTTTCTTTGTTACAGGCTCTACTGCTTTATATTATGGATTTTAGCAACAGGAGTTGTTCTCCACTTGTGTATGTAAATGATTTTCCACCACCAATTTAATCAGTTTCACTTAAAAACATGAATTTCTAAGCTATTTCCTTTGTGATTATGCCTAATCAATCAACGTATATTTGAGTAAAATATTTACTGTAATCTTAACTTTAGTTCCATCTTGACTCCTATCACATTTACTTTATGGCATCAATACAGATCTTATGTGATATCTTCAAAAAGTCCATTGATTTGTTGTAAGGACAAGGATTTTTTTGGTACATTTGAGCACTTGACATATAACTTATATTATTTATCATTTTAAGTAAAACAATGGTGAGGAGTCTTAATGATATATCATTGGCACTTGCCTGATATTTTCCTTTGTATAAAAGTCTGAAATTTGACCCCCTGGGTTAAAAGGTTAGCATGTTTCTATGAGCTTTACTTTGAGGATGTATTGTTGTATTATGCTTTGTTTTTTGTTGCTTTGAATCTTGATATTATTGTTTACTGATATTATTTCTTTATTCCCTTTATTTTTGCTAGTGCATAATTTTCAAAGAATCCTAGTTACACTTGTTCAGGGGAATTATACATCTAGATAGCTTATTTTGATCATTTTGATCCTTTATGTCCTATCGTCCCTCCCCTCTCCTGACTCCCTTGTCCATCTGAAGTATGTCTGCCTTTCTGTTTCTCACCATCTCTCATTTATTTTGCTCCTTAACTTATTTATGGTTTGGTTTCTTATAAAACAGAAATTATACAATATTTAAATTGTTCTGCATGCCTTATTTCACTTAATATTATGACCCCAAGTTCCATTCATTTTTCTGAAGATGATATAATTTCATTTTTCTTTATGATAAAATATTCCGAGGTGTATATATGCCACATTTTTGTCCATTTGTTTGTCAATAGGCATCTAAACTATTTCTAGAATGATAGCATGTTGATTTAAAAATTTTCAAGAATATACACAAGAGAGGTGTATCTGGATCAGATGGAATTTCTAGTTTTTTTGTTTGTTTGTTTTGAGAAATATTCATAATGCTTCCCATAGTGGTTGTATTAGGTTACGCTCCTACCAACAATGTAAGAGGGCCTCTCTTCCCTATGGCCTCACCAGCCAGCCAACATAGGGCTGTTTATTGTGTTCTTGGTGATAGTCATGCAGGGACAAGATGAAATCTCAGAGTTGTTTTGATTTAAATTTTCTTCAAGATGATGAATGCATTTTCATGTACTTATTGGCCATTTGTATTTCTTTTGAGTAGTGTCTGTTCGATTCATTTGCATATCTTGGATTGGGTCATTTCATTTTGGAAAACTGATTATCTTTGAGTTCTTTATATATTCTAGATGTAACCCTTCTATAAAAAGAATATCATTCCTACCCTTTTGTGTCAAGCTACGAACTTTTCAGCCTAGAAGAATATTGTACAAATACCAGTCTAGTTTTATTTTCCCAATTATCTAGAAAGCATTGCTTTTATTTACATCCTGCTCTATTAAAAAGAGCAATAAGCTTTTCTCTTAGTACATGTTTATGATTATCTCCAGATCCCCCGAGTACGTGCAGCCTATTTTGTTAGAAACTAATTTCCACAACCCTTCTAGCGATTCTCTTTTCCTGGCCAGTGTCACCGATAAGGTCTGTGATGGCAGTGCCCAAAACACGGAGTGAGGGGAAGCCATGGAATGAAACTGGAAGGGTCCAGAAAGTAGAAGATGAAAACTTCCCTAGTAAAACCCCACCCACTTTTTAACATCTCCAAGTGTAACACATATCCACTTTTTTTAGATGTGAGAGTTTCGTCTAGTTACAGTGTGTATCACTGGGGTTTGTTTGTTTTGTTGTTGCTTAGTAAAGGGTTGAATTGGTCATTTGGAAGATTAAAGGGTAAAAGACAGAGAAGCCTGAAAAAAAACCTGATCATTTAAAAAATTCTGAACCTTATTGCCTTATATTCTAGAGTTAGAAAACATAGAAAAATTTTATTTCTTTTTTCTTCTGTTGCCATTAGGGATTCCTCTTATACAAATTATTTGGCCATCAGTAGTTAATCAGCCATGAGGAGAGAACAGTACTACATCTGTTGCAGTGGGAACCGTGGTGCCTTTGAACACAGCCTCCGTGAAACCAGTAAGAAGAGTCATCCTTTACCCTTCATTAGCTGACAGGCATTTACTAAACAACTATTCTGTTTAAAGCACAGTTGAACTATGCCCTGCACTATGGGGTGCCAAGGACACCTTTGTGATCTTCACATGTTGCTACTGATTTATTTTGTTTTTCTGACTGAGAGCACTGTGCTTATTTGAAAAAATGGTGATTTAAGAATGAGCATGATGATATAGTAAAGTCGGCATGACCCCAAAATGGGGAAGAGAGTGATCCTTGAAAGAAGAGACTGGTCCCAGGGAGGTAGACACTGCATGCCAGGATGGACTAGAGGGAAACACATCAGGGTAACCGAGAATCTGAAGACAGCAGCTAGGGGAGAGCAAGGTTTCTGTGGGAAGAGCACCGCATGACTGAAACGTACAGTTCAGTCCTGGCTGGCAGGAGATTCAGGTGACCACTGGCAGCTTGTAGGGGGAGACCCTATCATAATGTAGGGCAGGTGAAAAGTTAGATTAGTGTGTGGGATTTAGATGAGAAAATAGTTGCATTTATAGTCTTGGGACTGGTTGTTTTGTGTAAAAAAAAAAAAAAAAAAATGGCCCTAGGCAGGTTTTTGTTATCCTCAGGAATTAACCTGACAAAATATCATAATACAAAAACTTTTAAAAAATATTTAAAATTCAAACGATAAGATGTAGAAAAATCTGTGCCATTCTTCCCAAGCAAATACCAGTATTGGACAGCAGTGGCCTGATCCCAAACTAACTCGCAGGAATGAACCATTGTTACAGTGAGTCACAGGACAGCAGACAGAAGATTGATGTTTTCTGCTGAAGTCTTCATCATGTCAGAGGAGACAGAGACTTAAGATGTCTCCTGATCAAGCCATATTTTGCAGATGAAGACTTAGGCTCAGAAGAGAGAGATAAGAGTCTAAGGCTATTATGCTAGGGTAGCCTTACAAGAGACCCATAAGGGGTCTGCTACTGTTTCCATTTTACAGAGGAAGTTTGATTGAACCAAGATTGTTAATAAACAAAGACTAGGAGATTAATTTTAGTGTACTTAAATGTAGGAGTTCAGGGATCGAATCGGGGCTGGGAATGTGTAACTCAGAGGTAGAGTATCAAGAACTTTGCTGAAAGCTCTGATTGTCTGTCTTAAGGGTACAGTGAGAAAAGTAAAAAACAGAGACAAGTTTAGTAATGCGGGAATGGCTGGGAGATCAATATCTCCTCATGGGTCCTTCTCTGACACTCTAAAATGGCTACTATTTATTAGGTGTATGCAGTGATAGGCAGGAAAATGATGAAATGCAAAGGAGAATCTTGTCCTGGAGTACAATCTTGGGGTGACTCAAGAGGGCATAGATGATCTTATGCTTAGAAGAGTGAGTGGGAAACCTCAGATGGGTGGCACCAATAATCCCAGACCTCCACTGTAATCCATAAGGAAGTGTGCAGAATTAGCCATTGTGAATTTGTGGTGTCCAACAGTAAAGCACTTGCCTAACATGAGTGAGACCCTGGATTTGATCCCCAGCACTGGAAAATAAAGTGGTAATATAGGAACGGCCACTATTGAATTCTTTTATTTCTCACAGAAAACAATCTTCAGGTTTGGTGCTTTTACTGTCTTTGTGCTAGAAATAAGGATAGTGAGACACAAAGAGACTCAGAAAAGGAAGTGTCAGTGGAAGAATCAAGTTTGAATCTTTCATAGCTGACTCCAAGTTCCTCAGAATAAAGAATCAAACACAACAGGATAGAACTGGGTGTGGATTGGTGATTGAATCTCTGTACATACTCTCTGTGGTAGTACAGTTAGGGATTTAACTATATTTTTGTTTGTGTGTTTGAATTTTTTATGCTTTATGTTGTATGTTTGTGTCAATGGTGCATAAAACTCACTTTGTTGGACTTGTAAATTGGGTTCCAACTTACAAACATTCTCCTGGAATGGAATTCATTCAGAAGTAGGGAACTTACTGTGTATCAAATTGTTATTGAGCAAAGAACAGTTAATATTGTGTTCCTCAATGGAATAGTATTTTGTGTGAGGATTTCTGCATGGTTTTTGTGTTTTAAAATCCTGTAACATTTTGACTGCTATATATAGAATCTCGTCTTAATCTCCTCTGAGGTGGAAATGATCCTGTACTACATCCAGTCATGAATGTTACAATTGATATTAACAGCCCTAAGAAAGGATGAAAGCCCCGCCTTGGTTCCCAGAGTTCAGCTCCCCTCTGATTGAAGTAGGGTAAAAGACAAGAGTTTGGGGCGGGGGGTAAAAAAGTGCTACAGAGGTAGGAAATGCTGCCACACGTGAACTTTTCAACCTACTCTAGCTTTGGGGCTCTTCCCTTTATGAAATCTGCAGAATAAGTATGTAAGACAAGTTCTAAGAAACCATTCACTAAAATTAGTAAACAAGTTTACTATATCTATTCTTTAAATCAAAATCTGAAGAAAATAATATGCGTTTTCTACCAAGAAGTATTTACATAGTCTATAATATAGTGCTATCATTCTGAATTGATATTCCATTTTATATTTGTATGGTTAAATTCATATCTCACTCATATCTTTGTGGAATGAGAGGTGTAATTGATTATATACTTTTCTCAGAGAAGAATAAAAGTTTCAATTTTGATAAAATTGATATTCATAATTAGTGGAGTTATAAAAAATACTAGATAATCTTTCCTAGACAGATACCAAATTCCACACAAAATAACATGCTGACAATCTGAGCTATCAAAAAGAGAATGTGTACTGTGGGGATTGCATAAAAGAATCGATTCTATAAATTAATTATAAATAAAATACACTGAATACACTTGGAAAATAATATATTAGAAATTTTTACTGTTGTAGTTTTATTACAGACTTACAAGCTGTTTTAATATGATAGTGTTGATTACTATTTATTAAATTGTCTTACTGAGATATCTTACAGGAAGAATAGCTCATGGAACTCGGCAATAGCTCAGCTAGATGGCTTTTTCTTGTTTTATGTTCAAATTATGGGGCGCAGTTTTTGCAGTTTGAAGGTGACATCAGCTTTCAGTAGATCGCAGACAATCTTGAACAAAGGGTAACTGTCATTCTTTGCTCTTTCTTCAATCCCTTTGCTTATTGACTATCATTGCTTTTAAAAGATATAGTTGATTTTGTTACTTTTGACGAGTAATTTTACACCCAAGCTTCCTTTTCAAAATGAGGGGTGTGCGACAGACCCAATTCTGAACAAAGAAAAATGAGATGTCTATTAAGGAGGGTTCTATGAAATATTTTTATATCCAGCAGAAGGTAGATATAAAGAGGAACTTCTTACATGCTTCCTCTATGCCCTTCTTGTCTTCATAGCTATGGTGCTGTGGGAACCACCATTCTGTCGGGTGAAGAGGTCTACAAGAAGATAGTCATTTGTGGGCTCTGATTATTTGTTGAGTGACTGTTTCATGCCTGGAAGCATCCCTGCTGATGACCTGCTATCTACCTGATCAGTGTCTTTAGATCTGAGCATCTATTCATTGGCTTCCAATTACTGGCAACTGGAAATGTCACAATACGTGCTTGAATTTTCTAAAAACTATATTACCAGTACCCTATAATTGATTTTTCTAATTCCTGTTCCTCAGATGGGAAATATCTCTAGGAAGCCAGAACCTTCATATTTTCAAGAGTGCTGAGTTTTGTTTCTTTTCTATTTTTCATAGACTGGTAAAATAGGAGCATGTTTCCTCATATATCTTGAAATAGGTTTTTGTTCTATCCTCTAACATGAAAAGAAAAAGAAAAAGTATTTTGGCACACACACACACATAGAATCCATATTAACTAGGGCTACTAACTAAGGTTGCAATCACTTTTCAATTATACTTCCCATTAGATTAAATTGAAAGCATCCTTTACACATTCTGAGAAGGATTTCAGCAGGAAAGGTTAGGCCTGCTCAGAACAGTGTGGTGCACATGCATTCCGTTGACCAAGGTTCACTCTTTGTTATCTTGGCTCTGCTGCTCTCCTGAAGAACTGGACATATTGTTGTCAAGAGGGCCCTCAGGAACTGGATTGCAGCTTCCCCAATCCCAGGGGACAAATTACACAGCAGTGTATTCCTGCTGGTTCAGGGGTTGCAAAGCTGAGACATGCTGAAAAGGAACCTCCAGCTATTTAGGATCTCCCAGTTTATAAATATTTCATGCACAGTGGTCAGTGCATACCTATCCACTTTTTAATACATTTAGTTGGCATTCATATTGCCCACTCTCAACTGCCACAGGGCAGCCTTTTCCCATTCAGTGTAACTTTAGGAACCTTGGAACCATGTATCTGCTCTGAAAGCTTAAGAAAATTAGAAGAATAGACAGGAGGATATACGAATTTCATCTGCCCATCCCAAGCTATGTGCTACTACTTTTGACAATGAGAGGATCATTTTGAAATAAATTCCTTTGAAATAAATTCCTTTTCCATATGACAAATTTTTTTTGGAAATAAAGTGAGCAACAGAAATAATGTAAAAACTGGCCTGGGGTGTAGCTGAACCATAAAGCACGTGCTTAGCATGCCTGAGGCCCTTGGTTCGGTCTCCATCAGCACACATACACATATGGGAAAATAAACACAGAGAGTGACATTTTCCTTTAATTGAACTTCATTTATGTAATCTTGGCAATAAAAAATAAAACAGAAATTTTCCTTGCACTAAAAGCAAATGGAAAGTATTAATATTTCCGTCATGTTGATGTAGTTTTGAAAAAGAAAACATTTATTTCTTCATGTAGATGTGTGCTAAATTTGAACAATAACGTTTCAGTTCATTTTTGTCTATCCGTTTTCAATAACCCTTACATAAGAATAAATTTGTAGTAGATTAATAAAATGTTGAATCACAACACATCTAGAAATTACATGTCTTTGATTTTTTGAAATTAGTTTTCAAGTGTACCAGCATTCAAAAAAATTTCTACTTATTATTTTCACCAGAAAATTTACCACCAATTTATATTAGGTCACTTATGAGACTTTACTTTTTTGCAAAATAAACCATAAAGATGACAAAGGAACAATGAACATCAACATCTGATTGGCTAGGCAAAACAAAGACCCAGTGCTGGGTATAAGTAGTCAAAGTGTTCATCTCCTGGCTATTTGATCTCTTCCTGCCATGTAAGCTGTGCCTTTCTCACTATCACTCCCCCAAAGGAGAAGCTCACATTTGGATTCCTCCCTCTCCATGTCTGGAAATTCTGAACATTTATCTCTCAAAGATGATTTTTCCAACATTTTGGCTCAGGCTGCTCTTTGTGGCTGCAGATAGGTACACACGTCTGCGGTGATGGTGGAGTAGGTATGGAGTCAGAGATAAAGAAGGCAGCAGGTCCTTCCTGGCAAGCATGAGGTTGTGAGTTCAATCACCAGTAACAAAAAAAAAAAAAGAAGAAGAAGACAGCAGGTGCCATGAACAGCTGAATACACGTTGGCAGTACAATGAAGGTAAAATCTGAGTTACTAAATTCCGGGGTGACATTAATTAAATGATCAAATATCACATGAACTTTTTGAACTTCTTTATGGGAATGTATTTATCTATTTTATTTGCTTAAATTTCTTCTCAAATCTTATGTGACTTCATTACAGAAAATGTACACCTGCCATTCAGTTGACCACTCACTACCCAACTCACACATACATACACACTCGATCATTTAAGACAGAGCCTAAATTATTAAGTAAAAAGGAAAACCTCCTTTATATGTGCCATAAAATAAAGCAAGTTATTTTAACTTTTTCATTAATTTTTTAATAAATCCTGGAAGCAGAATTTGTTGAGGCTAAATGGCCCCAGAGAAGGCTAATAAGGTTAACAAAACTATATTTATATTTCTATTTAGAATTACATTACAGAAAGGGAAATTAAGCACCCTGATTGATATCCCAAGAAAAATAAAACCATCCTGTATTTTGAGTCCAT
Organism: Cavia porcellus; assembly: GCF_034190915.1. Classification (NCBI taxonomy): domain Eukaryota; kingdom Metazoa; phylum Chordata; class Mammalia; order Rodentia; family Caviidae; genus Cavia; species Cavia porcellus. The sequence goes on along the minus strand of NW_026947485.1, from coordinate 82,543,708 downwards.
CATTAACAAAACTGGTGATAGGACTTCTCACTTTACATCGATGAAAGCCAGTTTCTTCAATACCATGTGAGGCATCTCACATTGATTCAAGAGATTCAAGAGAATCTGATGACTTTCCTTGATTTACATCTTAGGAAGTGGACATCTTTTGGATATTAAAAACCCTGAAGCAAGGAACTGCATATTTTCCACATTAAGACCTTCCTCCATGTTTGGGGAGCTGGGTGATCAATAACCATCCTGTTATATCTGAATAGTTCAGGGTATGAAATGAAAGAAAGGTGCACTGCAAGACCTTCTAAAGCAGGATCCATATGTACTTCTGTCCCAGTTGCTCCACATTTCTATCCTTGGCAGATGGAGAGGGGTTACTATATTTCTCATGATTATTGGCTCTGGTTTTTATCATCTGGAATTGAATTTAGACTTCCTCACTTATGTATCATAACATTTTTCTTTATCCTCTTGATTTTGGTCTCCTTGCCAGTAAAATTGGGATGATAAACATTCTTAGTTCAGTACATAATTGAGGATCTCTCTTGAGAAAAATCCATAGATATCATATTATTCATGCATTTCCATGAATATTGGTTTCCTAATACACTCCCTTCACTATAACTGAGTTGATATTACAAACCTTCCTTTGACTCTGCATTGACTTTAGTTGAGAATTTCCCTGAGTTGCCAATTCTGTTCTGACAGATTGTTAAACAGTAACACATTCACTTATATTACCAATATTCACTCAGCACCTTTCTATAGCTTTCATAGAATATTGCAGGAATGATCTGAGAGGTTATTATAAATCTGGCTTTCATCTTGTCTGATTTAGAATCTCTTCACTTGACTTCTTACTTGTGGGTAGCAGAATCCATATTATCAGAACCCTGGAGAGCTCTCCATGTGACCATTTATGGTGAGGACAGGGTTACAGCCACATCATTAGATTAGCTGTTCACTTCCAACAGGATTTGTGGCATGTTTACTGAGAAATGTCATCTGCCAAGGAGGTAAATCGTACTGAATCTCAGAGGGAAGGGAGCCTTGAATCTGTATGCAGTTTGTTTAATAAAAAAGGCCTGCCTCTACATTAAACACTTGCAGTTTCATTTATTTTTCTCATCCTTAAAAGCTATCAATTTTCTTGCATTTACTATCTATGCTCGTTTCATTACTGTGTGACGATGCATCAAAACGTGCATTGAGATTTTCATGTAGTACTTGTTTAATTACACTGATAAATCATTTTTTGTTTGTCAGAATCCCACAATGACTGCAGTAAGATTACCTGTAAATTAAGAAACTGATTCATTTTCTAAATTTTATGGAGATATACACGACAGCAACAAGTGCCAGCTGAAATCGAGTAGGGCTGGAAGAGGAGTTTCTTTTAATGGCTTCCATAGTTTAATACATGGCTGGTGGGGTACTCTCATAGTTCTGGTGGGGTATTCTCTCCTTAGCAGGAAAGGAAGAGCACAGACAGTTCCTACAGAGATAAATTAATTAAATAACCTTACTTCTTCTCTGTGATGCAAATAAAAACACATGTAATAAAAATGCACTGAAACTTTCCACAGAGAATTTTAGCCTTTTCATTGGCATCTAATCTATCAACCTGGTGTTATGTAGTGATAAACAGAGGGGCTTTTAAAAATTACTGATGCCTTCATCTCCCCTCAGAAATTCTAACTTCAAAATTGGCAGGAATGGAGCTTTTATCAATATGGTTTTAAAAGAATCAAGGTGAATCTATTTTGTAGCTGTGTCCTGATCAATTTCCCATGATCACACAGGGTCTGTAGAGCAGTAGCGCAGAGTAAATTAGGAGCACGGCTGGACCAAGGACAAGTTTCTCAGTCTCTTAGTTGTCCTATAAGATCTCAGGCTCACAAATATGCTTCAAAAAGTGTTTCACTCATGTAGAAACAAAAACATGCTCAGACATATACATAGATGATTCCAGACATAACTTCAGACTCCCAGTATGCTAGGTTATCCACTGGAAGAAGAATATAGAATAGAGACACAGGTTCATAATGTTATGCAGGGAAACACACATACAGACAGACAGACAGACATAGTTTTACACGGATACCTCTATGAGGATTTAGAGAAATACAGCATATACAAAGATGGGCATAAAAACCAAGCTTCTTGTATGAAGGCTTGTTGTGGAGATATAGTTCTCCACACATATTCAAAATATCTACTTCAGAAGTTTCAGCACTTTGTTTTTGAGGGCTAACTTCTGCTTTTCCATAGATAAGCTTTAGCCCTGCTCAGTATAAACTCTCTGCTTTCTTAGAAATAGAGCTGTAGAAAGCAAGATGGTGATTATAGCCTCAGAGCAGGAAACCACTAAAAACTTGAATGGTAAGGAAGTGTTATTGTAAGATCAAGGGTAGGAGGCTGATCAATATCTGAGCAGCAGACCATAAAAAGCCTTAAACTTATAATAATAAATACTTGTGCAGCATAGCACATTTATCAAGAATTCTCATACTTTTGACCTTACATTTCACCTGTGTTTATACAGAGCATTAGAGGCTGGATCATAGAAAAATCTCAGCTACTCAATTAGGTGGAAACATTTATTATTTCTATATTACAAGGTTGGAATTTACATGATTATCTTCACTTTACAAATGAGAGAAACCTGAGGTTCAGACAGGTTAAGTGCCTCATTTAAGGATACTACAAGACAAACCCAATTGCTAATTCAAGATTAATTTCATCACAACAATGAGTTGCATAAGAACTTGATCAAGTGCCAGGTATGGATGGGGGCTATGTAGATGCTACATAAAAGATATGGCGTATGCATATCTCAAATTCAAAATCAACTGTGTCCTACAGAAAGCAGTGGGGGTGATTCCTGAGATATATACCACTGGTGTCTCTAAAACACATGCCAGTGCAATCATAATAGATCTGAGCAACTACTGCACTCTGGTCTGTTCTCTGTAGAAATGGTCTGGACATAGGGAGAATTTTTTTTTTTTTTTTTTTTTTTTTTTTTTTTTTTTTTTTTTTTTTTTTTTGGTACTGGGGATCGAATTCACAACCTCACACTTGCCAGGCAGACGCCACTGAGCTAAATCCACAGCCCCCATAGGGAGAATCTTAATTTGTATTTGCCATTTTCTATGACTATTTGGATGGAAAGAAAACTGGTTGGAAAGGCATTTGTTATCTTTCATGCTTCTCTTGTGCATTAGGCTGTATATCCCTGGTTTTTACTGAGAAGTTATCATATGAATTTCTCCAAGGATTGGACCTATCATAGATACTGATGAGAGTTCTTTACTCAAATGGCATGCATTATTTAGGAGACAAGTGATGATTAGAAATTATCAAATTATTAGACAAAGATAAATCAAGATAAACAGACTTAATATCATAGAGATGAAACTAGAGCACAGACACAGTCTGTTTGGCTTATGGATTGTTTTTAAAATTAGCATAAAATCTTTAGAATGAGAAAATACCAGGATTTTTAAAGTTAAAGTACAGATTCCTGATAATTGTTAATAATTTCCACACTCTGTATTAAATTTTTCTTAATTCACATCTATTATGTCTTGTGTATAGATGTCCCTGTCAAGGCCTCATGTGGTCGTAGGTGGAGTTTTTTCAGAGGTGACTGGATCTAGAATGTATGATACTGGAATTAACTCATGGTGCAATGCTAGGACCAAGAGCATACTAAGGGTGTGAGTGCTACTTGCCCTATGTAGCCTGGATAAAATAATAAGAGATGGAAATAGCTGTGATCATACGTTGTTGTTTTGCTATCTTCTGCCTGCTATAAACTGTTTCTCCTCTGCAGTGCTTCTCTGCCATGCTTCCCTGCTTTAGAGCCAGAAAATTATGGACTGAAATATCTACACACAGTGAGTTAAATAAGCCTTTCCTCTCTTAATTTTGGGTGTCAGGTATTTTGTCTCAACAATAAGAAAATTAACTCAAACATAATTTGGTCCTAGGGGGTCATTGCTTTGAGTATACTTGACCATGTGATTTAGGAGTCTTTGGAACTAGCTTACAGGAAAGAGAAAAATTAAGAAAAGTTGGGAGATGCCAGATGAAAAAAATAAAGCTGGAGTACATGATAGGAGATTCTTAAACTGTACATGATAGGAGATTCTGCTCAGAGCTCAGATGACCAGAAGGCTGATAGAACTTCTACTGGTAAAGACCAAGCTCAAGAAGTTTCTTCTGCGAGAAAAGATTGCATTGCCTATTAGACTTCAGACAATGTGTGTTATGTCTTTGCAGAAAGTGTGCCTGCTTTCAACTCAGGTCCAGAGACTCTGCCTGAGACTGAGATAAAGGGCAGCAGACTAATTAACCTGGTGGTAGAAATTTCGAGACAGTCTAATGTTGAGGTGGTGGCATGGCTACTGTTGGCAGATTTTAGCTAGATTTATATTGAGAATCAGGAACAAAGAATCCAGCAGAATGATTTAAATTGTTTTGAGTTTGCTCAGAAAGGAAATGCCAGTAAAGGTGTGGTCTGCAGAGATAGAACAGAATAGAAATTGATTACCAAAAAGACCAGCAAGAAAGAACCAAGTATTTCAGAAGAAGACAACATTAGAGATGACATGAAGACATCACAAGAATCAACAGGACTCTAGGCTGTGAAACCTTGGAGTTGCAAAGGTGAAAGACTTTGCTTTGAGAAGAAATTCCCAAAGCACATGTTCCAGAATGATGTAAGTCTACATAAGTTTTTCCTTGGGATTTGGTTGATAGGCACTGTACCTCTATAGCCAAGAGATACCTGGTTACTGCTCCAGCTGGCATCAGACCTTGGTATCATCCTTGTGAAGCTGGTTTTAGGTACATGCAGAACGCAAGACTTGTGGGGTCAGGAAGGCTTTCACCCAGATTTCAGAAAAAGGCCTGGGAGGCCAGGCAGTGTTCCCCTGAAAGGGCAATATGTTAAACTGTGTATTTGAAGCACAAGGTACAGTGGAGATGCCAGTAGTCTGCAGAAGCCAAGAACATGAATCATTTGAGAAAAGTGAAGGAAAGAGCAGAGTCAGCACCAGAGAGAAGCCAGTGGAGCTAACCATTGGATCATCAGTGCCACACGGGCAGAGCCACACAAGACCTTTGGAGTTCACAACTTGCCACAGATTGTTAGGGATGCTGGAATTGGAACTGTAGGATTTAATGCTTGCTCTGCTGGATTTTTTCTTGTTTTGTTCTAATTCCTTGCTGTTACATTTTTTGTAACTTTTAGAATGGGAATGTCTGTCACTTACCATTGAATATCAGAAGTGTTTAACCTTCTTTTCATTTTTATAGGAACTTGCAGCTAAGAGTTTGCCTTAAACCTCAGAGGAGACTTTGGACATGGACTTTTCTGGAATGCTAAAATGTTTAGGAACTTGGCAACTCTTGGAGGTAGACTAAATGCTTGTTGCATAAAAAGGAGTGCATGAGTCTTGGGGAGCCAGGAGCAGAATGCTATGACTTGTGTTTAGATGTACCTCCAAATCCTTCTGCAGTCACAAGCTGAGCTTTTACAGATGTGTTTGGATCTAGAGGGTGTGACTGTTTCTCCTTGCTTTTCTACCTTCTGCTCACCGCAAAATAATTCTCTTCTGTGATGCTTCTCTGTTATGTTACTATGGAACCAGTCCATAAGTAACTTCGACCCAGTCAATTAAGTACTTAAATCTCTACAAACTGTGTGCTAAATAAGCCTTTCCTCCTTTAACTTTGAGTGTCAGTTGTTTGTACCAGCAACAAGAAAAGCAACTAAGACAACTTCCATTTCACCCATTTGCACCACTTTTCTAACCCTAGATGTTTCCTGGTTTATATACTCCGATTAAGCAACATGTGTTGATGCATTAGGTTGCTAGGCACATTAGAATCAGTGAGTGCCAAGCAGTTAGGGTATCTCAGTGAGAACTGAGCTCCCTTGGAAGAAATCAAGATTTAGATAAGGAGAGGGGTAGTTGGAGAGTTCCTGATAACATTGTTCTTAAGGGGAAAAAATCAAGTACAAATTAAATTTCAGGGGGATTATTGTTCTATAAATGAAAGTCAGTGTTTAAGAAGTTGGTATAGGACATTTTGCAACATAAGGAATTAAGAAATTACTTTTGCACTATACAGGAAATAATATAAACTATAATGAATGTTTGAAAGTGTTATGAGGTATGTTCATCAGTTGATGAATGGGTAAAGAAAAATGTGTTATTTATACAAAATGTAGTATTACTCTGTCACAAAGAAAGTTATAGTTAAGTCATAGTAGGAAAATGAATGTGCTTTGAGATTATAATGTTAAGTTAAATAAATCAGACACACAAGCTTAAATATTGAATCATTTCTCTTACATGAAAAAAAGTTATAAATAAAGAGAAAAATAAAAGTTAGATAATAGGAAGAAGACAGACCTTTCTCAAGTGAGAATGAGATGAAGAGGTGGAGGAAAGGGGAAAAGTGTGAAAAGAAACAGGATTAAAAAAGAAATTAGGAAGTGTTATACACTCTACACAACAAAAGTAAACATTATGTACTGTAAAGATGTATTACTAATAAAGTAAGTAATATAGAAAAAGTTCCACCGGGGCTGGGGGTTTAGCTCAGCGGCATAAGCGCCTGCCTTGCAATCAGGCAGTCGTGAGTTCGATCCCTGGTACCGATAAAAACGAAAAAGACAAAAAAAAAAAAAAAAAAAAAAAGTTCCACCTCAAAAATTAAAAAGAAATGATCCAAATATGTATTACACAGAAGGATAATTATTTCTGATGAATAAACTGGCAAAAATTCTATAAATAATTTTTTAAAATTTCCATAAATCTTTGTAAAGAAGGAAAGTTAACAAAAATATAGGCCATAGGAAATTGGAACTTAAGAGAGAAAATAAATGCTCAGTGGAAATCTGAAAACATTTTCACCCCATAAACTATCAGAATTATCTAAAATGACCAAACTATGAACTCCTATTATTGTATACATCAAATTCAAGCAGTGTCAAGATCTTGGAAAATGGGAATAAACTTACTGCCTGTGTGGAAACAGAAAAATAAAAGTTTAATTACCAGTTTACTATATTTTATGAAGCAGAATTTTCATTTTATTTCTTTGGACAGCCTCTTTCTCTGACTGCATATGCATATATATATATATATGTTGTGTGTTCTATATGGTCTCTGTGATTCTATATAAGATATATCACATATACATATAACTTCCATATATATATATATATATATATATATATATATATATTTCCTAGCTTGTACACATGTATACAAAGAATTAAGTGTGTGTACTCCCAGAAAATGGTAGAGTACATATCTGAGACTTATATCACCATGTTTGATTATCTATATCTATATCTATATCTATCCTAAAAAATTATTTCACATTTCTAAAAGAAATCATTTGTGTGAATGACCAATTTAGCATTGCATGTTGACTTGGCTACTTTTCTCTCATTGTTGGGACAAAATCCCTGGCACCCAAAATTAAAGAAGGAAAGGTTTATTGAGCTCACAGTTTGTAGAGGTTTCATTCCATAATTGACTGGCTCCAAAGCAGAGTGTATGGCACAGGTGCAAATCTTCAAGGTGGCAGAAGCCAGCAAAAACAGCAAGAGCAAAAGGTGGCAGGGTGGGAGGCAAGCCTCTTTTCCTCCCTTATACTGTTAGCAGGCTACTACCCCCAGGGCATGTATAGCACTCACACCAGCACTTACACGATGTCACTGCAGTCCTCTACCACAAGATGAGGATGTTTACAAGTAAAGACCCAGGTTCCATGTTGAGTCACTTAGTTAAACTTCTAAAGTTCTCAAGCTGATTCACTGCATGAACCGTAACACATGTTAAATCCCAAATAATAAGACATAGCTTAAAAGATTTAATCAAGATAATAAAATAATTGCTAGTATATATGTTCAAAAGGAAAATCAATGATTTTAATTATATGGTTCTCATTTATTTAACTGCAAATCTAAGTGGAGAAGAGAAATAGCAAATATGCACATCTTAACATGATAATATGTGACAACACATAAAACACAACAAACCTGTGAAAGCCCCATCTGTGTTGAGGGGACATTCTGGACAAGAAAGAAGCTGTGTTCTGGGAGGGAAGACAGGGCCCTTGGAACTCCAAGGTTGCCTGGAGCAGGCAGCCTAAAGGAATCAGCCTCTGTGACTGGAACACTGAGAATCATTCTGCTTCCTTACCTGATCACGCAGCTGCTGTCCTCTTGTCAAAGATTCAGGTGGAAGCAGCTATTCACTGCGTTTATGAAACAATGTCCTAGGAAAGATGAAGGCTTTGCAGAGCAGCCTGCTTTGAGAGATAAAGGAAAAGAAGAGTCACCAACCGTTTTTCAGTCTTTTGTGACTGTCACCTGGGGGCAAGTTCAGAGACCTCTTGTTTGTAGTGGCCTTCTAAGTTGTTGTCCCTATCCTTTGTGACTGTCTGAGTCTCTGAACACATTCCTGACTGCTCAGATGCAGTTTTGTCATGTCTTTTGTATAAGGTCCAAATCCTGCTCCCTTGAACATCTGGCTCCACCTGTTTTGCTGGTCTTACCATCTGCTCTCTCCATGAATGCTTGCTGACAACCCATGTTGGAAGCCCTGTAGTATGCCCTGTGGAGTGGTGGAGGGCCAGAGGAGCAAGGATCTGCTGTCCTTCTGGGATGCACAGGCCATAGCACCACACAATTGCATAAGAGTGTGCCAGAGCATAACCAGGGACATGAGGCAGCGTAATCAAGAATGACTTCTGCAAAGGGGTGACAAGAGAGGATGATCAGAGGGTGAGAAGTCTCCCTTGCTTTCTTTGTTACTTTCTGCTCATATGGTCTCTTAGCTCAGCTATCTACCTAAACATCCTTTTCTAACCTCTACCCATGGGAGCTCTTTGCTATTTGAAATGTTACAACCTTCGTGGATCTTTTCTTGTTCCCTCAGCCAAACCATCTATCTTACCACCGACAATAGCTTTAATCTTCTTACTAAAGTCATCACAATTTTAGTCCTTGCTGTCTAATTTACATGCGGCAGAGGCTTAGCTGGAAAAGTCAAGCACACAGTGGGGATATTTACTGGTTTTGGAATGCAGGAATAACTGTCTTCCTATCCGTCAGAAGTCCTTTCTGCAGTTGTTTTCTGTTAGGTTCTAGTTTCTAAATGCATTGCTTTGGGAATATTGTTCTACCCTAGCAGCACCTGAATCCATTCCGCAATTTCCTCAGACTCAGAATCAGTGTCCTGGTCCTTTCCTTGCTGTGACTGCTCATTGCACAGCTTGGCAGCTAGACTGCTGCCCTAGAGCCTGGCTTCCCATCTTCAAAAGTTCCCACGTCCAGGTCAGTGTGATCCCTTCTCCCAGTCCCACAATGCTAGCTCTGGGAAGCCAGCAACTTCTTTTTAGAAGCTGGGTTCCACGGGTGTTCCTCTCTATTTTGTTTTGAAGTACCGGCAGTTCCAAATATTTCTCCTTTTTCTCATTTATCCCTTAGAAGGGACATTGCTTCCCAACCCACAATCTACACAAGGACTCTTTTGCTTTTGGTGCCTTCAGCTTCCTCTTTGTCACTTTGTGCTTAGTTAGCAAGGCTGTACATTAGATTCTGTCTGTTAAAATAACAGAAATGATGGTTTCTGTCTCCAGACAGCTCCTCCTCTAGCTGAAGGAACATTCCCATAAATTCTCAAAAGGAAATGGTTTCAAATGGAAACAACTTCTGAGTCTTCTGTGTGTCTTATGAAGTCCTAATCCTGACCAGTTTCCATGTTATATGTAGTTCACTGATTGAAACTAAATTTAGTTTATTCATCCCAACAGCTTACATTTGTGTATCTCCGAATGCACTGGGAAAAGGGCATATTTTAACTAGTCTAACTGCAGCTTCATTCAAAACTTAAAATTGTCTCTCTATTCATCCTACTTAATTTTTCCTACCATTCCGATCCATGAAAATCACTTTTCTTTAGTATTTTCTTCTGTATCTATTATGTAACTACAGGATAAATACCCCATTCTCTTTTATGATATTCTAGTTATCACGCTGCTGGTTTTTCTTTTGCTCCAAATGTTAATGATATGAAAAATCCTTCAAAGCAACTGTTTTTTCTGATATAAAACTATTAGCTGCAATATTAGTTGACTGAAATCCTCAGTGTGTTATCATAGAAAAGAAATCTACGTTAAAAGAAAAAAATAATTGGCTTTCCTATGGGTGGGGGCGTACCTTGTACCCTCTCTTTTTTAATAAAATGAATAATTAACCTTATGTTTTTCATTTCATCCCTAAACCAAAACATCACAGCTGCTTCAACACTGTCTAGCTATGCCACTTTCTTTGGACCTGTTAAAGCAGACAGCTAGTGTTTCTTCACAGCTGGGTGCAGGATGGAAGAGGTGTGGCCAGCTCACTGGTATTTGCAGTAGTTCCCCCTCCTCTCTGACATTTATGGAGGTTAGTGTTTAATTACTATGCCAGCTCCTGGGTCTTTCTTTCAGGCACAAACTCTGAGTTGAGACGGTTAGAAAATGTGTAAGGAATGACAGGCTTAAGTCGATGTGAATGACAAATAACTAAGAGAAGACAGAAGCTGGGAGATAAAAGCTCGTTTGGGCTTAAAGCTGACTTATTTTGTGTTTGTATTCTTAAGCAGATTTTGGAACAGAGGAAAGAGAGACAGAATTTTGAAGGCTACTGCCATGCATGAATGAGGATGAATAGGAGAGAAGTTAAGGTCTGCTAAAAACTGTGAATAGGGTCCCATTTGGAAGACACAAACAGCCACTGGAGAAAAGAGTTTCTTTCCATTGCCTGTGTCTGTCACTATCAGACTTTTAAAGATATGTGTCTACGTCAGGCTTACATCAAAGGTTACTTGCTTCAATATAGTTTATGCTGTTATTTGATGTTTTCCTAACTTCTCTCATTCCCAATACAATGGATATTGTTAAAACACAAAGACTAAGCATCTTGGACAGTGACTATATCTGCAATGATGGAAAAATGATCTCATTGTTATCTATCTATCGATGGTCAGTCAAGCCCATGCCAGGATGTGTACACACCTAGTCTTATCGAATCCTCACGTACAGCAGCAATCAAAGAGATCTACTGACATTTCTGTTTTTCAAGAGAAGAGAGAGGTTCCCATTGTTCAGCAATTGGGTGCAAAATCCAGTACCTTAAGAAGCATTTAGCAGATATAAACAACCAAGAACGTTCTATTACACTGCCCTTTGCATTTGCTAGGAAGCTTCACATGTTTTCACCCTGTAGAAGACATTATTCCACCTGCTGACCCTTGTTATTCCTGTAGGGGATTTCAGAGTTTGCAGGATGGACTGGGTTTTTACCCAGTGGCCCCAGGTCATAGTCAGGCTCTTATGTTGATTGGTTGAAGAACTAGAATTGTCTCTATTTTCCTCATTTTTCCCCATAGGTTCTCATCCACCTTCACTTTGCCCTTACCATTTTTCCCAAAGTGCAAAAGATGGTCCTAACAAAATTCAAACATCTTATTTTGCTTGAGAGAAAAATAAACTGATGTTTTCAGAATAAATGACTGCCATAGTGATTAGATACTCCTATGCATTTCTTATGCATTTTTATTTTATTATTTACTGCCCAGGAGAAAAGCACTGTATCTTTTCACTGCCTTATTTCTAGTCATCCTAATTCAGTTTTTTTTTTTTTTTTGTCTTTTTTTTTTTTTGTTTGTTTGTTTTTGTTTTTGTGGGGGAGAGGTATGGCAAGAATCAGATCAAGGGCTATGAGAAGGTGCTGCTGCTGAGCTGTGGTTCCGAGGAACCTGCTTTTTTTTTTTTTTTTTTTTTTTTTTTTTTTTTTTTTTAAATAAGGAAGGATATTCTATTGTGCTGGTTCCAGAAATCCAGAGCAAAATAAGTCAGTAATAGTAGGATACCTCTATGGGCATAGAATGACACACTTTGGTGACTGACAGAGTCATAGAAGAGCTGAGGGTAAGTGTCTTGAAATACCAGCACGATTGTTAAATTTTCTCACACACAGATGTATACATGTACATGCACATCACACTCACAGAAAAGGGGAGAGGGAGAGGAAGACAGAAGGGCAGAAAAAGAAGAGAGAGAGAGAGAGAGAGAGAGAGAGAGAGAGAGAGAGAGAGAGAGAGAAAGCGAGAGCAAGTGAGAGAGATACAGGTGGCAATGACTACAGAGACAGAGTAGGTTAAGGACTGGGGTCAGATTGCTCTTAGACTAACAGTATAATTTCCCCAAATTCTTTAAAAGCTGACCATTCCTTGAAAATTTATCACTGATTCAAAACAATCCTGGGTAGGCAGCAGGGGCTCACGAAATTCATATTAACAGTGAGCAGAGTTTGGATCAAAACCAAAGAAAAATTAAGATATAAGAACATCTGGAGAGAATTTCTGTCTTTCCCCTGAGATGTTTAAGATTCTCCCACCGAGGTCACTGGGGGGACATGGTGACAACTGTGTCTAAGGTGGTATCCAAGGGAAGAGGGATCAAGTTAAAAGACTCAAGATAAATTCCAGCTCTTAAATTATGCTACACGAAAGAGGGGTCAAGAAACTGCTTGCAGTATGTACCACGCACGCTGCGCTGCGTGTGAATAAATATCTTGTTCAACTCCTATGTGTAGCTTCCTCATAACGTGTATTTGTGGAATTTCCGTGCATTCAAACCCACTGCATTAGAACAGAAACAAGCTCACAGAGTTCACCGATTGAAGCCTGGGGTTTCCTCTGTGGCATAAGCGGGATAAAAGCCTGAGTTGTGTAGAAGCTTTCTGTTTTTCTCAGAATGCCTCGGAGGGTGCCCTGTGTTCTTTTAAATTTTGGACGAGTCTATGTCACAGACCTCAGATATTTAGGATAATTTAGTGGTGGAATTCACAGTGCCGCCCAGAATCACACTCAAACCTGGCCTCTCTTCTTCGAGAATCCTCTGATTTAGAGTCTGAGAGAGAGCAATGATACCTTCTTTTGTACAGTAAAATGCCTGGCTCCCACATATCTCCCCAAAGTTTGCCTTTTCTAATTCAGAGTTCTCTAACAATCCTCTCATACTTTCTGATGCCTAGTTAAAATAAATCAGTGATCACTTTCAACATTTTGTTTTGAAATCTTGTTAAGTATAACCATTGATTTATGAGGTCTATTTTATAATTTTACTTAAAAATCAGTGATGTTGTTTATTTTTATGCCTTTACTTAAAAGAACACCTACATGTCTGGTTTCTCACAGCAGTATTCTCACTTTAACCCCTCATGGCTCGCCATACTATTTTCTTAGAGTTTCCTTAAGACTCTTCAGTTCTGCCCTTCACAAACTTCATAGTCTTATTAGATATTTTAAGTTTTGTGTCAGTACTCACCTAATCTATTCTAAGTACCTATTTTTAGTAAATGGGAAAAGAAATAGAGAATAGCGCAATTTATTTGCTCGTGAACCTTAGGACTGACTGGACTCTGATAGGGAGCTTCCCCGAGGTTCACCCTGGTAGTGGTTCCAGATGGCTGTGGAGGTTCGAGTTCATCCCAAACCCTTCTTCAAACACATATGCATCAGCTGGACTGGGATCCAAACAGCTAGAGGCTAGAACAGCTGAGAAAATGTGGTGTCTCTTCTCTCCCCATCCACGAAGTACAACCATATGCTGCCTCCACAGGGCCTCTTGAAGAGAGGTTCTCTTGTTCTCTGATGGTGAAAAACTCCAATAAATAAGTGTCACTAGAGGAAGTGGAAAAAGCTTCTTGATTTGCTCTCTTATGCTAAGAAGCTTAGCAATATTCTCGTCAATTCCATTATTCAGGGCCACCCCAAAGGGCACTGTAACTTAGAAAAGAGGAGGCATAAATTCCAACTTTTAATAGAAGAATCACATAATTTGTAGCTATAGAATAATCAGAAAATAGCTTAGCTAACTTTGCTGCCAAGGAGATGGAAACTATTTAGAACTGATCACTGTGATGTGATGTGTAATACTAAAACAGGAAAATATTGTAATCATTATAAAATATGAAAATTCTCAAATATATAATTCTTTGTGGGTATAACGGGTTTTTGTGTACCATTAAAGCTGCAGTTTTGAAAATTTTAATTATGTGTGAAATTGTCTAGCTTACAATATATCTCGTGAAATAAATCGAGGTGGCAGATTATGCATAAAAATACCATGCATAGAAAAAGCAGAAAATAATATATTGGTGTCTGCATTCAGTAAAAAAGAAGGAAATCCATAAACCACAGCAGTCATTTCTAGGGTATAAACTTACTGGCTATTAGTTATTTCTATTTCTGATTTTTCCAGATGTAAGTAAAAATAAAATAAAGTAAAAAAATCAAATTGCAGGTAGGTGAGATTTCACTTGAAACTGAAGTCTTGTGCCTCCTACTTTGCGCTCCACGTCTGTCCTCTAACCGCTGTTCTTTCTGGGATAAGAAGGACTCAGTTCATCTTCCCCTCACCTGATAGTAGACACATCCTCCGTCTGGCCTTACATATGCATGCCTGCTCTCTTGCTGCTATACTCCCTCAACTGCCCATATGGAAAGCCTGGGGGGAATGTGTCTGTACCTTGAGATGAGTATTCCTTTGTTTGTGCCTCAGCCTTAGAAAGCTCAGGACTTGCTGTCTTTAACAGGTTTCTTATCTGCGTAAGATGTAATTTGGCATATATGTTAACTGGCCTCAGTAGGCTACATTTTTCTTGGTTTTTTTTTTTTTTTCATCAATCTCAGCTGCTGGTTGCTTTCCTATCTGCAACATTTTCTTGCTTTCCTGGCTTTGATCTAAACTCACCAGTCTCACACATCTACCTGTAGATGGAACCAGTCTGCATCTTTTCCCATGCACAATTGTAAAGATCTGGATACAATTCTCTTTTTTTCAGGTAATTTTAAACAGCTTAGTCTTCCAAGGTCAAAATATAGGTGAAAGGCTAATCAGAGCTCAACCTGAAGGTTAGATGTCAGTAAGGTGTTTTTTTTTTTTTTTTTTCAAGTTATTGGGCCTTTGTTAACACTTTTATTGTCAGGTGCTAATAAGTTTGGCAAGAGGGCAGTTTTTCATTACTTTAATTGAATAAAGATAGAGATTAAAATGTCTTACCTATTTACACTGCCCCAGCTTGTTACTTCAAGCTCTTTCATCACCTTAAAAAAATTGAAAGACCCAGGAACTAAAAGGAACTTGGTAAGACAGGCAGGGGTAACCAGAGTATTTTCAGAGCCCCCAGGGCAATTTCTCTTCCTCATTTCAGTTTGAGTCCTCCCTTTGCTTTTAGTTCTTGTTGTCAAGGAAAATTCTTGTACATCTAGAGTCATATCAGTTTTAGCCTTATCATGTTTAGGCCCCAAGGTGCTGCTAGAAATGAAAACCATGAGGGAAAGAATAAGTTAATTTTCTAAAGAACATAGGCTTCTGAGTCATCAACAACACACGTGAAAACAACCAGTAGACATGTCCAACTGTAGATTATTCAGCATTACAGATTGCATTTGTCTTGATGTGAAACTAAGACTTCTCTTATTTTTCATCCGTGCAATGTCAGGAGACATGCTTTGCAAGTATTATAAGCTCCACCTTACAAGGGAGGAAATTGAGGGTTAGAAGAATTCAGGGATTTGCCATTCTTTTGTTTCTTATTCCCAGAAATCATTTTGCACATTCTTGCCCAAAAGCTATAGTTATACCACAGCCTGACTACAACTTCCCACTGCTGACTGGATAAAGCACAGATTGTTGAATGTGACTTGTGATATTGTCCTTATTCTAACTATTTATACCCTAATAAATATAATCTTACTACTGGTGGTGTGGTGGTTAACCAATACTGTCTCTTAGTAACCTATGGACTACCAGCTGTGATATATAGACAATACTTTATATAAATTATCTTACATATGATAAATATGTGGGGTAGCTGCTATTATGTTCAACAATGCACAAATAACTTGGCACATTGATTGTAGAAATATTTGTGGTGTTTTTGCCTGTATCAAACTATGCCAAGTAGTAAAAATAAAGCAATAAAAACAAGGCAAACATTACTAAGCATTATTAAATAAAATCATTGTTAATTTATAAAATGTTTAACATGAGGGTGTTTTAAAATAATGGACTCCTTCAATGTATTCAAAGTATAAATTTTCAAAAACTTCAAATTTAATTTGGTGGCAATTATTTTTTTCAAATTCCTATAAAAAGAGGGACTGATTTACAGATACAGATTTCTCCCCATATGAGCTGGAAACTCAGCTTTCATCCCAGGTCAGCGGTCAACTCACCTGGGGCAAATTGCATTGATTTCCTCTAGAAGTGTTAGGCTGAGAGGCTGACATTTCCTTGTGATAAGCAAAGTAATCAAAAGACAGAAAAGAAGCACTGCCAAGCCTCCTGGCATGCCACATTAACTCTTCAGGTAGTGCTAGGAAACAGATTCCTTACTGCTGTTCACAACACTAATTTCCTTCCTTTTCCCAGCCTCGCCTGACATCCTGTTGGATCTCACATGCATTTTTTTTTTTTTTTTTTAATGTCTGAAGGTGACGTGTAGCCTAACTTTTGGTATTTATCTTCTTGAACAATTTTAGTTAAATGCTAAACAGTATGAAACAAACCATTATTCTAGATTATAGTATCTACCTGAGCAAGTATTTATCATGTTCTAAGAACACTCTGTGTATCCAAATCAAACAGGAAGAATAGAGAAGTAGTTAGAGCATCATCCTTCTAAGATTTGTGGTTCTCGAATTGGATTTGAGTTGGAATCCTGGTTCTGCCACTTCATATACAATATAACATTATTTGTTCTTTCAACCAATGAATAGGTAATATCTTATTTTCCAGATAAAGAAACTCATAACTGAGCAAATTTGCATAGTATGCAAGGGTAAGTGTGCCATTGAAAACCCAGTGTTTCAGCCATGTCATGTACAAGTAGTGACCAATACTCAACTCAGTCCTCTGTGTTTGTCACCTGTGTAGTGTAAAGTGGAACTGCTGATCACCTGAAGCCTTCCCACGGAGGAGGCACAATCGATAGTTCTTCAAGGGAGCTTCATAATGACTAAATATTGAATTTAAATTACTTCAATTTGTTAAAGAGAAATTTTGAAAAGTAACCCACTATTATTAAATAAGTTATTGATATCACAAGCTCACATATTTTGAGTTTTCTAAAATCAGATAGAATCTTGCTTCCATTTTCTAGCCCATCATAAATCACAATCTTCTTACTGTTACTTATCTCTAGAATGTCCCTGTTTGTCTCCTTTTCATAGATATGTACTACCATTCAAATATTCAACTTTTAGCTAGCCAGGATATACCCTGATATGGTTAATTCTTGTATAACTTTAACAACCCACTTTTCTAAACAATATATTCAGAAATATTAATCTTACCTCGATAAAAACTTGCTTTCAATTTTTATACCAACACAAATGGTTCAGTTCATTTTCAAATTATTGGATATTACACTTTACTCTTTCAAATCAGGCACTATTTGATAGCTTGCATTTATTTGTTCAATTATTTGGAGGCTTGTTCTTATTTTTCTGCTTCATGTACAGTCTATGAAAATGTATGCATTTCATTAATGACTCCAAAACAAGCAATAGTGCTGAAAATTGTATCAGATTAATTGGCAGTGATACAACCTCCTAAAGACATGATTAACTTGACAAACATTTAAAATTGCTAAGCTACCTTTAAATAAACATGCACTATAATTTTAATAAACTTTTGAATTGAAATAAATAATCTACTGAATCTGCCTTCCAACCTAGAGATTCTCTAAAATCCTGATTAGAGCTTCCAGAAAATAGATATTTTTTTTCTTTTTAATGCATTTTGGATAAAATTTAAATGCTAGAATTTATTTGGAAAACAATTTGTTGAAGCTTTTTCTGTGACAACTACTTGTTTACTTCTTTTTTTTTTTTTTTTTTTTTTTTTGCTTTCAATTGGTGACATTTAAGTACCATTTTATAGAGGAGAAAACATTTGGAATGGTTAAGAACAAAGTAGCAAACACTATGTGGCTTGTAAACAAAAGAACCTGGGAATTCCAAGGCTCAGGAATCTACTGACCTGGTATCTAGTGAGGACCCACATCCGGATTTACAGATGCTATTTGCTTTGTCCTTATAAGATACAAGAGGCAAAGCAGTTATCTGGGGCCTCTTTTGGACAGAATATAATACTATTTTTGAGTGAGATGTCATGGCATGACTCCAAGGTCCCTTCATGGGCTCCTAATACCATTACATCAGTGGTTCAGTTTCCACATCTGAATTTGAGGAGGACCCAATCAATCTTCAGGTCCCAACAGAGGAGAACTAGAGACAGAGATGCCTGTGTGAGCAAAGAACTTCACCTCAGGTGACTTCTGAAAGGTGGAAAGATAAGAAGCATGGTCTGTGTAAGTGTCCTTGAGTCAGGTGGGGCTGGCATATGTAGGGTTTTCCAGAAAATGTTAAGAATTTGGGGTTTCAGCTGTTACATTCTGGAAATAATATTCTTGTTACAATGAGATAAATAGATCGGAGGATAAAAGAGATAGAGCCCAGTTAGAAAGATCTAGTTGGTGACAAAGAAATATGGTGGTACAGACTTGGGAACTGGTAGTGCAAATAAAGAGTGCATAGTTTTAAGGAGGATTTTGGAGATAAATGTGTAGGACTAATATATATTTGTATAGAGGTTTTTGAGATAGAATTCATTGGTGAGGAATGTGTGCTGCATAATCTCAGATCACAGGCTTGCAGTACTTAGAAAGCTGTTACCACTTATTAAGATTTGCAGCACTGAATGACAGTTTACTCTGAGAAAAATTATTTGTTTTAGGACATAAAATTGTATGTGTCTTTGAGACATGCAGATGCAGGCCAGGCAATCTGATGTACAGATTTGGAGGTCAAAGGAGTTTAGAGATTTAGAAGAGAAAAAGTTAAAAAAAAAAAAAAGTGAAACATTTGTTTTTCCTCAATTCTCAACAAAAATCCTGTGCAATCTCAACTAGAAACCTCTTAATACTCCTCTTTAGCTCTGTGTTTAAACACGATATATCACGATTACCTGGGCATGGGGCAGAGGGAAAGATGTACTCTGTGGAATCACACTGCCTAGATCTTTACCAATTCTCACTGTAACTTTTCTTTCTGTGCCTTAATTTCCTCATCTATAATATTGAGTTAATACTAGGCAATTTGCAATGTTTCTGTGTAAAGAAGTAAAACAATCTCAGAACATTTTTAGAACAGTGCTCAGTAGAGCTTACATGCTTGATAAGAGTTAGCTCACGTCATCCAGAAAATTTATTTAAATTAGAATTTCTACGTTTATCAAGTGAGAGAGCTTCTGAGCTCTAAAATAGGTGTTTGGTTAAGAAATAACCTGACTACACCTCTGATTGGAGAGATGACAAATTCAAATTGTGTGCCTGGTTAAACTCTCTCGAAGTGATCTGGAAGAATATTTTGAGTAATATTCATTAGTGGATCCTACTGCAGACCTGCTACATCATGGTTTGTATGATTCAGGGGCCACAAGGATGTATAATAGTGCCTTGGTTCACAGACACTTCCATTTATAAGCAACTTGTTTGCAAACAGAACCATTTGGCAAAACATGTGTTTTTGTTTGTGAATTCTGCATCAGGTGACACAAAGGACCATGGCCCATCTTCCCCAGAATCATGGAACTGATGAAGCTTGTGAACCAAAATATCACTGTACATGACTATTTCTTTTGAGATTCTCTTTTGGTTTCAGGTGTCTTGTTGGGTAAGCATTATGTGTGTTCCCCTTTCATAGAAGGTGCATTTTGTTGACAATGGGCTGCCTTGTACCAAGCACCTTTCTCTTAGATACAAGTCCCTTGTATTTAAGTATGGCCACAGTGTGGATTATTTTTTGCAGTTAAAATGTGAGTGGAAGCAATGCTTGTATCTCCTAAGACAAATCCTGGAAGGGCTATATTCATTCTTGATGTTCTCTTTCTTGGTGGCTTGGCTGGGTGTAGAGCTCAACAAAGCCCAAACTGGATGGAACCAAGGTCTTCAAGTAAGTCTGTATAGGCAAGGTGGCCCAGTCAACAGGACTATAACACAGAGCTTTTGTAAGAATAAATATTATGCTTCTATTTCATTAAGTAATGAAAATAATGGTGTATATTTATGATAGATGTTTCTTTGCCCTCAGCTGTTTTTCTTTCCCTCAGTGTGTGTGATGGTCAAATTTTGTTTGTGAACTTTGATAGACTATAGTGTCTGGCTACTACGTCAAACAGTAGTCTATCCAGTGCGAAGAGGACACTTTGTTGATGTCATTAGCATCTGTAGTCATCTGACTTCAAGTAGAGATTGTCTCTGACAATGTCGGCAGGCTTTGCTCAATCAGTTGAAGACACTGAGGACAAAACAGATTTCTGGTAAGCAATTGTGCCTTAACACTATAACAGAGCTGGAATTTCCACCGTGTTAGTATGTACTGTGGATTTCAATCTGTTAGTTTTCAGTGACTATGCATCTATGCATGCATGCGTGTGTGCACACACAAATTAATTTTCTTTCTTTGGAGAACGCTGACTGATATACAGTCTATATCTCTCTGAAAAGCCATGATGAAAACTTTCTCAAATCAAATGACTTAACTTTCCATAATTCTAATTTTCCAGCTCCAGCTCTTCTCTGCCCCGTCTCTCTCAAACATCTTGAACCAGTTTACAAAGTGCATATTATAAACATACCAACTGGATACTTTAACTGGATATTATTAGACTGAATAAGATAGATTTTGGTTTGATATTAAAATTTCACTTGTTCCAAATAAATAACAACATTTCAGTTGTTGCTCCAGTTAAGTCGTAATTTTTAAAATGTGCATTGTAGACTCACTTTAATATTTCAAAATACATTTAGTATTTGACTTTCAGCACAGATTCATCTCTCTATTTTTTTAATTTTAGTTGAGTAGGATTTTAGTTTTCTTTAAATAGGAGAGAGATTTCTACTCTATTACTCCATGCACAGCCAATTTATTGGGCTTTTAACAAAACAATGTCTTTTTAAACCATTATTTAAAACACAATTTTAAAAATGCCTCATGAAGAGATGGCATAAATATTCATAATGTATTGTTCTTTTAAATATTTTGACAAAATTTACATAATGATAAAAGTTGAAATGTATGAAATATTATTTAATAATTCATACTGAGGCTTAATGCCAATAATATTTTCTGACTGAGGTCTCTGGACAAAGTGACCTACATATTTTTACTCACTGAGTACACATGATACCTCTCCCTAAGCAGACTGAAACTACATGTAAATAGTAAATTGTCTTCAAGATGGCTGAGAGAGAGATAGGATGGAGAAGGACTAGAGCTGGGAAACTAGAATTATGGAAAGTTAACTCATTTGATTCGAGATATTTATAATCAGTCTCTTCTTAGAAGAGAGGTTATAAGTGGAAATTTTAATGACTGAGGCTGCGTGCCTGGTGTGAGCCTTTGATCAGCGATGTTTTCAGTGACCCCTGCTATAAGAAGGTGACATTCCGTTTGTTCAGAGGCTTACTGCACACAACGAGGGTGCACACAGACACAGAGACACACACACTCCACAGGCACACAGACACATGGCCCATTGCCCAGGCTTTCTCACCCATGGTATGATTCTAAATAGATATGACTTTGCAATGGGAACTATTGCTTTATTTTCAATGCCATGCTGTCTAGCACGGCAACTATTTGCCAGTAATGATGCCTCAGAAAATAAGGATTTACTGTTTTCCATATCGTGTTGCCCAAATAAAACGTGGCAAATGTCCAATTCTCAATTATCTTCCCTCTCTAGTTTGTCTTCTTTCTTTTCCAATGCCTTTTGTGTGATGTTAACCCTACAATTTGAACTTTCTGAATATTAATTTATTGAATCCACAAAAGAGGGGTTTTAATAGCAGTGTTCATAAGATTGTTGAATGATAATTTTCCTTTAACTCTGTATATTTTTATTGTTTGTATGTTTTTTTTTTCTGCATCAATATTACTGTATTCTGAGCAGGGGCAGTTAGAGGTGTTTGTAGTCTTACAAATTGAATTTTACAATTGAGATCAGTTTGGTCTCACAAAATAGACTCAGATAATTTAAGGCAAGAATATAAACTCAGTATTGATGGGGTACAAATGAATATGCGGAAATCAGTGTCACGTGTAAGACATTATCAGCACTTGGGACTTCTCAAAATATGACCCCAACCCCACCTGATATACTGGGTGCCTGTTAAACCGTGATGCTGCCCAGCTCGTCCAAGGCTCCCTGAAGCAGACTCTGACAGTGAGGCCAGGTCTGAGAGCCTTTCCTCGTTTTGTTTTCTGAATTGCAGGGTGAATCTAGGGAACACATAGTCTGTGGACTGGGGCGCACCTATCACTGTATTTGTTTTGAGGAGGACACAATAATGCAACCTGTAAACTGCTACTTGTTATTAAACTTCAACTTTGCAACAGTGATTGATAATCTCTGGCCCCTGTGGCCTCAATCCCTTCCCTCACTGCCCTCAGCCACAAGTATACTTTAGGGGGATGAGCAGAGCCTGCCCCAGCACCCCTGAAACAGCAGAGCACAGCCTTGACACCAAAGCAAGTGAGCTTCAGGAAATTTTTCAGTCTTTCTGCCAAACAGGTCATTGCTTATGAACAAATAAATCAAATAAGCCCCCAGTCCAAGGATGTTCTGTGTGCCTTAAGCTGCCACTTCTTTGATCTCCTGGCATTAGACAGTTTAGAAGCATCCAAATTGTCACTATCTCTGCAAATCAGTGAGAAACATTTCTACAGATGGGTAACATGGATCACATGCTACTTTTGCTACTTCCAAGCAAATATACAGTTTCAAAGAACCTTAGGAATTCTCAGCACTTTTGTATGTGTTTCAACACCTGCAATACTTTTTTTCCCCTCCTGATTGGGTCACATTAATCAGTCCTGCATTGGTGATAAAAGTAATTTTAAAAATCTGTCCATAAATTTAATGCCAGTGTCCCAGAGCTGCCAGGAATGAAGTCTTTTTTTAAGATGAAAATGAGATGGCTTACTTTCTGCTGTCTTTAAAGTGTTTTAGGTTCAGGAAAAGGTTTATATTCACAATTACTTCATATATGCATTCTGCATCCTTCTTACATAGGTACCCAGTATGCATGCTTGTGAGCACACACAAACACTCATCCCCTGCTCTGTTATGGGAAAGAAAGAATTGTAACTGGGCCATTATCCTCATTCTTTAAAATAAAAATTTGACAGTGTTTAATGACTGAGCTCTTTTCCTTCCTTCCATGCTCTCTTTTTTTTTTTTTTTTTCTTTTTCTTTATGTCTTATCCACAAGGAAAGCCAAGGATAAAAAAGTTTTGGGCAAAGAGATTTAGGCAATCAAGGTGTTGCATTTTTGAAAAGCAAGTGGGTATATAATTTGGTTGACTCTTTTCCTCTTTTTTCTGTGTTTCTGAAAATCTACAATTTATTGAGCAATTAGCCTTATATCAGGTCTTGGCCTCAGTACTCACATATATTTTCTTTTATCTCACAATAGATAATGAGATAGATATACCTGAATATATACAGAGATTGAATGAATTGGCCATTTCGTCAAGTTAGCAACCACAAATCTGCCTCTCTTTGTTCCCTCTCTCCCTCCCTCCCCCCTCCACTTCTCTTTCCTTCTCTCATTTTTTACCTCCCAAGATTTTATAGAAAATTCATTATATGTCATTATTGTAGGCACAGGAGGACATGGCAGTGAATCAAATCAAGGCAGCCTCAGTATTCTTGTAGCAAACATTTTAGTGAGGAACTGTAATGCTGTATAAGTAAAGAAACGCTTACAAAAGGGCCATGAAGACAGTAACAAAAGGGAGGGCTGGAGAAGGTTGTAGTGGATGTTAGCACTGACTGCAACAATCAGACACGTGTCTCTGGGTATGGAACTGTTTCTCTTTGTTTTACAAAGACCTTAGAGAAATGAGGGCAGTAGCCCCAGGCGAGATTCAGGGTGAGTCCTGCAGGAGCTGCCCCTGCCTGCCTCTGCCTTCCACACTGCTCCCTCTTTCCTCATCTCTAAGTCAGCTACAGTTTCTTGTATTCTTCCACAAGCTCTGTGTTATCCCATGTCAGAATTTCCATTCACCTTACTCTCACTTTTTTCTGCTGCAGTGTTGTCTTACCTGAACCTTCTGGGTTCATTCCAAGCATGATATTTTTCTACTACTGAACATACTGTTACACACTCACCACCGTCAGAAAAGAAAGACCCAAGCGCGCCTCTCTCTCCTCCGCAGAGGTGTGGACGGGAAACAGCCTGGGTGGCAGAAGTCTCTGAGGTCCCCCCACTGCCTTTTATTCATTTTGTGTGGATCTGCACTAACTTACACAGTTACACTGAATACACGTCAGTGGGAGGAATTTAATCGCTGCCTTTGCTGAGTTTTAAATCAATCAAACGTATCACCTCACTTCTTTTTTTTTTTTTTTTTTTTTTTAATCAGTTCCTATGGTGGTTTTGCTTTTCCTGTAGCTTGTTTGGTTAGGTTTGATGTGCAGGAAAACACACTCCAAACATTCTGCCCCTCCTGTGTGCCATTTCTTAAAGGCCCTATCTCACCTGGATTACATAAATCTTTCTTGAATTAGGCCATACTCTTTGGCTGATGTTTATCTGGCTAGAGTGACAGGGTCATTCCTTATCCTCAAGTTGCTGGAGAACCTTAGGAGAGGCCTCGAAAGTTTTAAACCTCAAGTTCTTTATCTAAACAAGACAATAAGGATGGTTCTATGTAACTCAGAGAATGATTACAGGGATTTAGTATGCTAACGATATGAACCCTGCTTTTTTTCTTTTGTTAACTGGAATGACAGGCTGACTTAACCTGAATCCTTACAATGTGTAGCATTGCTATTGGTATTATCACTGTTATCATCACTAAATTATTGCATGTGTACAAAAATTTCTAACATACCAAAGGGTTTGTGATGGAAATCAGCAGTTCATACCCAAATGGACCCCAGCTGTCATCTCACTCCCTGGGTGCAAATAATTTTAATATTTTTGTGTGTTTATGTGATAATGCTTCAGCAATACTGTCACATCTCTGTGTTTTGATTGTTTTTTATTTTAAAGAGAATAAAACAAAAGAGGACAGAATAAAGCAAATCAGAACAGAACAATGTGAACAACATAGCACTTCACAACAACTAGATATTAAAAGCAGCTACCATAATGTCTCTATCTTTGAAGTAAATGAGCATACCCCCACATACAATAGTATCAAACATAACAAAATAGTATAAAACCATTCAAGAGAATGAAAGCATTACAGGACATTCAATGCCAAATAACAGAAAATGAACAATGGCTTCTATAGTATCTCATTTTCCACAAAAAATTGTTTTTGCTATCACACACATTAAAATCCAATAAGACACAACATGATAAAACCAAATCAAACAGAACAAAGGTAGGACTTGCATGGTAGGACTTCAAAGCAGATGATATTAAGTCAGCAATGGCTGCCATTAATGTCTTGGTTTCTTCAAAGCAGCTGCTCATAATATCACACATAATAAAATCAAACAAAACAGAATTAAACCATTCCAACTAATGAATTAAAACATTATAAAGATTCAAAGCAATGTAATGGGGAATCATGATTCCCATAAAATCTTATGTACTCTTACCGTTTCTTACACTAGGGAGACTATATGGTATTTATACATGTGAGTTTGATTTATTTCACTTATGAAGATAGTCTTAAGTTGAATCCATTTATTTATAAATATCTCAATGTTATCATTCTTTATAGCTGAGTAGTACTCAATTGTATAAAAATACCACAACTTTTTTAACCATTCCTCAGTTGTTGGGCACTTAGGTTGTTTCCAAGATCTGGCTATTACAAATTGTGCTGCTATAAACATGGGTGTACATATATCACTGTGATATGATGTTGTCAGTTCACTGGGAATATTCCTAGATGTGGAATAGCTGTGTGAATGGGACTTCCATCCCAGCTTTTGAGGACCTCCACAGTGGTTGCACCAGTCTGCACTCCCAGCAAACGTGTAGCAGAGTTCCTTTTTCCCCACAGCCTCTCCAGCATTTGTTGTTGGTAGTTTTCTTTATTCTGACCATTCTTTCTGGAGTGAGATGCAATTTCAGTGTTGTTTTAATTTGCAATTCTCTAATGAGTAGTGATGATGAACATTTTTTCATGCATTTATTTGCCATTTGTATTTCTTCATCTGAGAACTGTATTCGTCTCAGATGCCCAGTTTTGGACTGGATCTTTGAATGTCGGGTGTCTGACTTTTTTTTAATTATGTCTTTGTTCTAGACAGAAGTCATTTGTCTGAGGGAGAGTTCATTAAGATTTTTTTTCCCCAATTTGAGGGTTTTCTTTTCACTCTGCTGGAGATTTCTTTCGACACGCAGAAACTCTTTAATAAGATGTGATCCCAGAAGTTCCCGTGTGGTTTAAATCTTGTTCATGAATTCCCTACCGACCCCTATGTCTTCAAGATTTTTACCTCATTTGTCTTCCAATAGATCTAGTGTTTCTGTTTTACTATTCAGATCTTTGATCCATTTAGACTTTGGTCTAGTACATGGTGATAGGCATGGGTCTAGTTTTAATTTTGGGCATATGGAGAGCCAATTTTTCCAGCACCATTTACTAAAGAAACTATTGTTTTTCCAGTGAACATGTTTGGTCTCTTTATCAAAGATAAGGTGGCTGAGTGTGCTTGTAGTTGTAGTTGTATCTTCTAACCTGTTCCATTGATCTTCAGGTCTGTTTTTATTCCAGTATCATGTTGATTTTATTCCACTAGCTTTGTAGTATGATTTCAAATCAGGGATTGTGATGCTTCCTGTCATGCCTTTGCTGCTTAGAATTGCTTTTGCTATTCTAGGTCTCTTCTAGTTCCAGATGAATTTTAGGTGTGATTTCTCTAGATCTATGAGGTGTGTTAATGGTACTTTCATTGGAAGTGCATTGAATCTGTATAATAGTTTTGAGAGAATGGCCATTTTCACAATATTTATTCTTCCTATCCATGAACAAAGGACGTCTTTCCATTTTCTGAGGTCCTCTTTGATTTCTTTTTTCAAGGTATTATAATTTTCCCTGTATAGGTCTTTTACTTCTTTCATGAGATTAATTCCTAAGTATTTCATTTTTTTTTTGGATGCTATTGTGAAGTGTGTGGCTTCCCTTATTTCTCTCTCAGTGATTCTGTTGTTAGTGTTTAGGAATGTTATTGATTTTTGAATACTGCTTTTGTATCCAGCTACTTTACTGAATTTATTCATTTGTATTACTGAATTTATTTATCTGTATTATATCTAGTAGTCTTTCAATGGAGTTTTGGGGGTCTTCTATGTAGAGTATCATGTCATCTCCAAATAATGATAATTTAATTTCTTCTTTTCCTATCTTTACTCCCTTCATTTCTCTCTCCTGTCTAATTGCTGTGACTAGGATTTCCAGTACTAGATTGAATAGGAGTGGTGATAAAGGACATCCTTGTTTTGTGCCTGATTTTAAGGTAAAGGCCTTCAGTTTCTGGCCATTTAGTACGATATTGGCTGTTGGTTTATCATAGATGGCCTTTATTATATTGAGGTAAAGACCATCTATTCCAACTTTCTGTAAGGTTCTTATCATGGATGAGTGTTGGGCTTTATCAAAAGCTTTTTCTACAACTATAGAAATTATCATGTGATGCTTATTTTTGGCTCTTGATATGGTGGGTTAAAATTATTGATTTACATATGTTGAACCATCCCTGCATGCTTGGGATGAATCCCACCTTGTCATGGTGTATAATCTTCTTGATGATTTGCTGCATCCTGCTTGACAATATTTTATTGAGAATTTTTGCATCTGTGTTCATTAGAGAGATTGGCCTGTAGTTCTCTCTCTCTCTCTCTCTCTTTTTTTTTTTTTTTTTTTTTTGGTCTTTCTCAGGCTTTGGTATTAGAGTAATGTTTGCTTCCAGTAATATTTGACTTAGGAAGAATTTCTTGTCTTTCAATTTCACTGAAGTGTTTGAGGAGTGTTGGCATTAAATCTTCTTTGCATTTCTTGTAGAATTCCCCAGTGAATCCGTCAGGGTCCGGGCTCCTCTTTGTAGGTAAGGGCTTAATTACATTTTCAATTTAATTAATAGAAATTGGGTTATTCAGCAGTTTTACATTTTCTTGACCCAGCTTTGGTAGTTTATGTCTTTCTAAGAATCTGTCCATTTTTTTCTCTGTGTTATTAAACCTATGAGAGTAGAGGTTTTCAAAATAGGTATTGATCTTCTGTATTTCCACGGAGTCTGTAGGGATTTCACACTTTTCATTTTTTATTGTATGAATTTGAGTCTTTTCTGTCCTTTTTAAATTAAGATTGGCTGGGGCTTATGAATTTTATTTATTCTGTTGAAGAGCCAACTCTTTTATTCATTGATTCTTTGTACTGTTTTGTTAGTCTCTATTGCATTAATTTCTGATCTTTATAATTTCCTCCCTTCTTTTGGCTTTGGGCTTGGCTTGCTCTACTTTTTCTAGATATTTGAGGTGTAGCACCAGGCTATTTGTGTTTGTTCTGTTTTCTTGACGTGGAAATTCACTGCAATAAATTTTCCTCTGATGACTGCTTTTATTGCATCCCGCAGAAGTTGTATTTGTATTTTCATTTGCTTGTAGATATTGTTTAATTTTTTCTTTGATTTCCTCTGTGACTCACTGATTGTTCAACTCACCTTGCCCTGCCTCAGCTCCCCAGGATTGAAAGCAGGTCACTAGTTGTGGTCCAGTCGGGCCAGCAGAACCTCAGGTGCCACCTCCAGGGTTTCCGGAAGCTGCGTGGGCTCCTAACTGCTGGGAACAATGATCTACAGCTCTCTCTGAGCCAGTGCAGGTGCACTGGATCTCACCTCTCACAGCCCTATCTCCCTGGATTGAATGAAGGTCACTAGGCATGGTCCAGTCAGGCCAGCAGAACCTCAGGTGCTTGATTAATTTTTTAAATCAGTCATTCTACTTATCACCTATGTTTTTCCCATTTTCTTTTTTAAAACCTTTTTTCCTCTATATCAAATATATAGAGAAACAGTTTGAAAAAAGAAGAGACATTTTCCTCTTTCATTTCTAACATCTGAGTTTTCCATCTAGGGAAAGTTCTGCCCTGAGGCCCATCAGTATTTGCTACATTCAGTAATTTTAGGATTCCCTGAGGAATATTTTTAGTTGCTTGTTTATTTATCTTATTGTGGAAGAATATGAAAAAAAAAAATCAGAAAA
Source organism: Cavia porcellus (assembly GCF_034190915.1). NCBI lineage: Eukaryota > Metazoa > Chordata > Mammalia > Rodentia > Caviidae > Cavia > Cavia porcellus. The sequence continues at coordinate 82,514,331 of NW_026947485.1, read as the reverse complement.
CCCAAGACATTTTCAAAGTAAGCAAGGAATGTGCTGCCCTGTTTAGTGACAATTCCATGCTCTCTGAGATTCAGTGAATCTTTGAGTTTCTTTTCTTTTGTTTTTCTGTCTCGCTTTCCAATATTAGCATGCACAATTAGATTTGAACTCCTGAAACTGTCAAAATAAATAAGACAAAAACAAATGTCATTACCTTTTCCTTTTGTCTTCTGGGTGGTTTGCCAAACAAATTAGTGTGACATTTCAGTTTCTTTTTTTCCTGAGAACCATGGATTGGTTTAACATAAATCAATACCTTGTCTTCACTTGGAATTGCATAAGAAGAGGGTAGCCAGGAGAGCTGGAGGGAGGTGGATAACAATGGCATTTCTCATAAAGGGAGTTGACAAGATTGCTTCCATTACTCCAGAGAAGTTTCTGGAGGAAGTAGTAGTGTGCAGGAGGAAGATACCTCTTCTAACCAAAGAGTACACAGCTTAAAGACTGAAAGAAAGAATTTGCCTGAATGTAACATAGCAAAACAAATAAACAAACAAGCAAACAAAAAATACTTAGAGCATGGAATTTAATCCCCAGAAATCCTACCCAGAAACAAACACTAATCTCTTTTATATTAATTTTTCCTTTTTTAAAAGCTTACTTAAAATTTCTCTTGTCCAAAAAATTCTTCAAAAGTTTAAAAATATTCTCATTTATCCATAATGTTGTTACTTTTAGTTTCTTCAATAAAGTTAAGAGTTAGTTGAGATTCTCAACTGTATTTGTTTGTGTCTTGACCAATATTGTAAAATGGTTTGTTGGAAACTGATGTAACATCTGTACTCCTTATGTGTGGCAAGTGTGCAGCTGATGTTATCTTAGGGAATAATTACAGTATTATTAACAATTTAGCTAAGAATTTTTGTTTATTTCTAAAAAAATACTTTCAGGCAGCATAGTCTACAAGAAACTGCTCACTTGTTTAGATTTAAATAACTTGCTTCCTGTCTTTTGTAAGTTGTGAGAAGATTGGACAGCTAGAATTGGGATTCAGTTAACAGCATTACATCAATGTCAAGTTCCTGTATTTGATATCGTAATGCAGCTGTATAAGATGCTACCATTGATGCAGTCTAAGAAGGAGTCTGTTACTTTTGTGAAGTTTTATGCCTATAATTAAACATTAAAAGTCAAAAAGAAATTCAATAAGCTATTGTTACACGTAGTAAGTTATTTAAAATGTAGTATTCTACAACTATAACAAAATTAGTTTAATATTCTTTCCAGACAATAAACATAGCTTAACATTATTGTATTTGATTGATAGCAGTTTGATCAACTTTTGCTTCTACTTACATTGCAGTTTTACATATTTCTTCATAGAGTAATTTAACATTTATGAATTCAATTTTGATGAAAGTGATATTCAGTTGTATTTATGTAATATGAGTAGCAAATTAATTTAGCAAATCACTAGGTTTTTAGTTATTTGCAATTAACTGATATTTTAAAAACTCAGTATAGATACTTTTGACTATATCATCGTTTTTAATTAATAGCATATTTTTATAGAAAATTAAATAGAAACTACCAAGAAATTTCATAGACCTCCTCTTTCCTGTGTCCTACAGCCTTTTTTCTATTAAGAACTTATATTCACTTGGTACATTGTATAATTAATGAAACAAGCTTAGTGGATTGTTATTAAATGATATTTATAGTTGATATTCAGGCTCACTCTTGGTTTCTCACAGTTCTATTTTGAAAATGCTTAAGGTATTACTATTATGCTATCATATTGAAAAATTAAGTCCCTGAATTTCTCCTTGATCAACTTATTCACCCAGCTATTCTTCCTTTGAGCTCCAGAAAAGGCTATTTTTTTTTTCTTTTAGTCTCTACAGTTTTGCTTTCTCATAGAATCCTATCTAACTGGAATAATACTATGGACCCTTCTCAGACTAAGTTTTTCATTAGCAACATGTATTTCATGTCTTTCTGAGTCTTTCTTTGGATTGTAAGATGAGTTTTCTGTATTACTGAATAACATTTTATTTTATGAATGTAGCATAGTTCTTACATTAGCTGGCTCTGATGCCTACCAGAGGAGCATCTTGTTTGGTTCCAATTTGGCAATTGTGATAAAAGCTGCTACGAACAGATGAGGATCTTAATTTATAATTCAAATACACATCAGGTGGCTGTTCAGACTTGTTAGCTTTGGATTAATTTGGGTCTCCGCAATATCTTATAAACAATCATGATATTTAAAACAAATCACTTCCTCCTATCTTAATAAGAATGATTCTGCTAAAATCACTGTTCTCACAGATCACTTACTACAGTATGAGCTACTCAAAGAGAGACTTCTAACATTAGAACTTTTTATTAAATATAAGCACAAACAATTGTTTTCAATGAATAAATATAAATCAGTAGTATAATATTGTTTAGTAACTTTTCCATGCCTATGTCTTGTAATCTGCACAACTACTTTGAAGACAATACGCAATATATTAACCATTGTTAATCTATTATCTTGTTTTGAAATTCTTTATCATTGTTTTTATTGTTTTTTCTCTGTAAAATAAAAAGATCTATCTCTCTGTTACCTGTCCTATTTTGGTCTTTATTCTTATTTTCTCATACAAAATACATCATGTAATATTTAAAAAAAATAAAGTGAGAGCTTTCTTTTCATTCTATCCAATGTGGATTTATAATCAAGTTATTACTTTTTCATTATTACACATAAAGTTTAGGATGGAATACAACAGAATATCATCAATATCAATGAAAGTTGGCTTTAAAAATAAGTAAAAAAAAATTAAAAATAAAAATTCACTTATTTTGTAAAAGTGACTGTTCTATACCAAGGATAGGTAATGTAAACTGTGAATCAAGCATGCTGTGATTTTATATACTGCTTGTCAATTACTTGAGCTGTAAATAGATTATTTTGCTTTTTGGGAGATGAAAGTTTTTGGAAATGAATTTAATAATAACCCCAAATCAAATGTTCTTTTAACTTCATTTTCAGGAAAAACACAGGAATGCAGTCTCTTGCATTTTCATAGTATTTTATGAGTTTAAAAGTCTTTATATGATCCTGGGAAGAAAGCCAGGCAGGTACTATTATGCTCAGAGCCATATTGAAGAGAGTGAAATTCAGAGACAAAATGATTCATTATTCTGTCTATTGGCTCCTCAATGGACAATGGCTTCAGCCTCTGACTCCTGATTTAGCTTCTACATATTGTTCTGTTACTTCAGGCTCCTAGAGACAGGATTCTTAAAGTGAATTCGTATTAAAAATATTCTTCATCCTGTGAAGGGCATGTCCAATGCCCCAGTCTACAGATTTACAAAAGATTGATCTTTTATAGATTTTCTTTTATTTCATTTTAAGTATTGTACTTTGGTTTGATGCGAGGAGGCAAGGAAACTTTCTCTAAAAAAAATTTTAATTTTAGAATTTAGAATGAGTCATAGAAGCCAAAAAATCATATGACTTATCCCAATTAAAAAGCTCTGCTCCTGCTTCTGTACTATGCAGTTTTCCTCATCTTTTCTGCTGTTTTCACATCTTTCCACATCTGAGAAATCAAGATGTGATTTCTGATGCTCACAATTTAAAGGAAGGGAGGTTTATTTGTCTCACAGTTTCTAGCAGGGTCAGTCCACAATCAGCTAGTTCCAAAGCTTGACTGGCATGGTAGGAAGGCCTGGCAGGGAACAATTGCCCATCCCATGGCAGGTGGAAGGCAGAGAATAGAGGAGGAGGACAAACAAGAGTATGCCCGGCCAGTCACTCTCCTGATGTCCCCACTCCAGTCAGGCCGCACATCTTGTGGCACAGCCAGCTACTGGACTGGTCCACAGAGCAGCCCATTGAGGAGTACAGTTCAGTTCCCTATGAGCCAATGGGTTCCATATGCACAAGGATGCTATGAGACAGAATCATAACGTACCAAAGATCTAAACTTTAAAACAGAAACATTAAACCTACTGGAAAATAGGAGACATAAGTGTAAGAAAGAATTTTTCTAACAGAACCTCAGTTGCACAAGAAATAACACAAAAATCAATAAATGAGATTAGATCATTGTATCAGATTAAAAGTCTTCTGTACAGCAAAAAAGAAATTAGTAGTGAGGAGACAACCTACCTAATGGGGAAAAATTTTCCAGTTATTTCTCAGACAGAAGACTAATATCTGGAATATGTAAAGCACTCAAAAAAATTAAACTAGCTAAAATTAAAAACCCAGTCAGGAAACGAGCAAGAGAAATGACACTACAAACAGGAAGAAATACCAAGCATCCAACAAATTATGAAAAAATGTTTTACATCTCTGGCCATTAGAGAAACTCAAATTTGAATGACACTAAGATTCCATCTTACTCTGGAAAGAATGGTGAGCATTAAAAATTGATACTAAAGGGTTGTGTGACTATGATGAAAAAAAGAAAGCTTCCTTCATTGTTGGTAGGAAAACTGAAATTAGAAATTCTGTGTTACTCAGTGCTCCCCTGCTAGGTGTCTTCCCCAAAGAGATTAAGGCCTGATGCTACAGTGACGTATGCACATCAGTGTTTATGGCAGCACAATTCATAATAGCTAAATCCTAGAAGCAGCCTGTATGCCTATCACCACATGAATGGATACAGAAAATGTGGTATCTACATGAAATGGAACACTCCTCAGCCATAATAACAGATCTGACATATTTGTAGGAAAATGGGTGCAGTTTGAAAATATAAGGTTGAGTGCCATAAATCAAGTTTAAATACTACATGGAATCTCTCATGTGGGTGAGTCTATGTACAAACAAAGAGAATGGATAGAAGGAGATAAGCAGTTGGGTCTCTTGCCATAGGAAGTGGTCCAAGGGAACAGAGTGAGAGGTGAGGGAAAAGAACTATGTAGGACAAAGACCTGCAATGTACAGTAACTTAATAACCTCAATGAACTTAAACATCAAATGCCCTCATATGACCTAAGATTCATAACATCAATAGGAATGAAAATTGAAACATTACATAATGATGAAGGGAGGGGGCAAGAAAGGGATGGAGATTTTTTAAAAAAAGAAATTAGCTGTAGTATATACATGTCCACCCCTCAAGATGATCATGAACGGCATGTACTGCAAACATGTACTAATACAATAAAAAAGGAATAAAAAGAAACACAAAATGCCTACCTTTGACGTCAAGTTTCTGAAGATATGTTTCCACATTTATGTATTTGTTTTCCATTTCTACCTTTCTTCTTCTTCTTTTTTTTTTTTAACTTTTTATCGGTACCAGGGATCTAACTCACGACCACCTGCTTGCAAGGCAGGTGCTTATGCTGCTGAGCTAAATCCCCAGCCGCCTCTACCTTTCTTCTAAGAATGAGCCAGTGTTTGTTTCCTCACAAACGTGATGGGCCTCAGGTCTGTGGTATGCATGGAAAAGATTAGTTTGTTGCATGACACAATGATTGATTTAATTTCCTTACTATTTTACTTTGACTCAAATTTTCAATAAATCTTAAAGCTTTGATACTATCCACAATTACTGTTCAATATTTTTTCTAAAAATATCTTCTGTCTCCTCTAATGAATTAGTAAATTATTATTAACAAACTATGTCCAGATCCTTTATTCTCAGGTTGCTTTTGGTTTTCACTTAACTTAAAATTCCTTCGGGGTGTCTGTTCCTAGCTCCTCCCCAAAGTTCTGCTAATAGATGATAAGTAATTGTGCTGCTAATGGCAGGAAAAGGTGGGACTTGTTTACATCATTTTGGGAAGTGACTGCCAATGGGTTCATATTCCAGCAAGTTTCTAGCTGCCCTACCTTTTTATACAATGGAGGAGATTGTAAAATTCATGCAGATATGGATGAGTGCAGGGAGAATCATTGTGATCTCTGCTATTACCCAAAAAAAAATATTACGTGGAGTGTTTTGAATTGTTATATAATTTTTTATTGAAGGAGGAAAGATCTTGTAATTAATAACAAAAATAAATTTAAATACAAACTCAATATACCTCACCAAAATGCGTGGGACCAGAAACTTTTTATGTTTTGTGTATGCTTGATGAGGTATCTTGAGGATGGGACTGAAGTCTAAACATAAAATTGATTTGTTTCGGACACTCTTCACATGTACTACCCGCGGGACAATGTTACCCAATATTCATGATCCCTTCATCTTAACTATGACCCATTCCTTGGGGTCAAGTGTGGAATTTTGGTTATCAGGACCTTGCTCAAAAATTTTTTTTGATTTGGATGCATTTAAGGTTTAGATTTTTGGATGAGGGATACTCAGCCTGTACCATATTTAGGAAAACTTATATGACTCATTTAACTTTCATGAGGGAGCAGACAGGATAATAACCCTTCAGAGTAATTATATTCTTAGGGCCCAAGAGCCCAGGAAAAGTTCAAGCAAGTATATCTTGGGAAACATCTGATACTAAGTTTTATATATTCCTGCTCTCCTCATCTCAAGGGCTTCCTTCGTCCCTGATGATATTTAAATAAAACTTTAAACAACGTGTTTTACGTATTTAAAATATTTTATATTGAAGGTCTACTTTAATGTGCATCTACGAGGTTCAAAGACTGTTTTTCATGGTTTAAGAAGCAAAATTAAGAAATCAGCACTTTGTAAACAGTATTCAATTTCATGTCAGCTGGAAGCTACTTACTTTTTAAAAATCTATTTATTCTTTATTATTTGTGCATGTTGATAATACTTAATGGTGAGGTTCATTTGGGTAAGCTGACTAATGCATTTAATATATTTTGTGCTTTGTCTACCCTATTATCCCCTGTCCCTTTACCTTATGATCTACTTCTGCATTTCCAAAGCCTCTCTCATAATTTCCTGTGATCTCTCATTTATTCATTTATTCAAGAGACATTAAGATTACCATTATTGATTTCCTATTTTCTAGTTTTGAATTCCTATAATGCTTTTGTTTTGATTGGCTTTATACTATTTTGGTTTTTTAAATTTAATATGTATGAAAGTATGGGCAACTATTTTGAAGGAAATAAGAGACATTATTGTAGCCACTGTTGATTTCTTGTTGTCTTGTTTTGAAGTTCTGTGTTTTTTTCACATTGTTTAATTCTGATTTGCTTGTACTGTTTTTGTTTTGTTTCATTCTCTTTAAAATTAAAAAGAATTCTTACCCATATGTTTTCCTACAAGACTGAAATAGAATCAACACTTCCAGCTCTTAGTATGAGTCTACCAGATATTGTATTTCTCTAACTAGAAGTTGTCATGATGACACATTTCTTCTAGCATGTTTCCCTGGAATCCCACTCTTGAGAATAGCAATGATTTTCTTTACATTTACCCCAACAATTTTATATTTTTTGAGTTATTTGTTATGAACTCTATATTAGTCAAGGTTTCAGTAGATTAAACAGATATAACATGAGATATACAAATATATAAGAAATTACAAGATTGGCTTACAGTGGTCAGCCACAGAGTTGAATGGGGAAGTATACAGAGCATGTCTGCAAGCCAGAGGCTGAAGGATTCAATCCAAGGTCCGCAGCTTACCACAGTGTCCTGTGCAAGTCTGCACCAGTTAGCTGATGGGTCTGTGACAGAAGGCTGAAGAATCTATGCCAGAAGGCTGAAGGATCCAAGGCAGGGGCCAAAGAGTCTTCCCTGGAAGTCAGGAGATGATTTCCAAGCCAAACGCAAAGAGAGGAGCTCCTCTCAAGAATGGAATATCATGTGTCCTTCCTCCTTCCTTTTAATACCACCCAGGCCTCCAGCCATCCTAGGGCAATTCTTGTACACCCTAGGGTATAGAATTCCTAAGCCAGTTTAGTTAAGTTTCTAAATGTCTCAAATTAACACAAGCAATCAACCACTACAATCCACCCCTTGTCAATTTGGAAACCAGACACATTTCTGTAAACCAGTCTCTAGATACAAAGACACATATAATAACTGCACCTAACATGTTATAACTTTCTGCATATAAACAGAAATGCACAAATTCCCCTACCAGAATAGATGTAAGTTTTCTTTGGTTGATGCTTACTCTTATCAGTTCATAACTTTAACATTATAACACAGGTTTAACAATCTCCAAGAGCCAGCATTAAGTCTATCAACATTATATTACATTAGAACCATATCTGAGGATAAATAGTAATTACAATGCTCTTTTCTGTAACTGATCATGGGGACATAGCTGGAATTTGAATTTCCTTCTTCCACTACCCATTCCATATTCCCTTGGCCTTCAGCAAGCACTTCAGCAGGTCTTGGTTCTTTCCCCTGGTGAAGTAACACATGCCTTCATCTTTGAAGGTTCTGGACCACTTGTCACTCTGCTGGGATTAATTTGTTGTAATTTCCCATTCACCTTAATAACAGGGCATGATAATACTAAGAGGCGCCCTAGGGGGTCTCCTGCACTCCACATATATTCTTCCTTTCCTCTATTGTGGAGTAGGAGTCCAATTTCCCCTTAACAGTCTGAGTCAATCACCCTTGACAACACTGTGATTCTCTTTTTAGCTTGCTTCCTCAGAGGCATGAGGAGACCGAAATGACTAGAGGGAAATCTTAGCATCTAGTTCAAAGATATGATTGTTGTGCTTCCTGGTACAAGCCTTCCTCCAACTGGAACTAAAGCTTCTAAGCCAGCAGAAGACAAGGTGATGGGAACAGGAAGCAAAATTTTTGCTAGTGAATCACTAGGGGTCATGGTGAGTGGTACCATTCATCCTTCTGCCACTTGATTCCTGGCTTTGGGACAAACGCTTATTCAAAGCATATGCATCCTTTTGACATATCTTCTCCCAGCCTTGCAAGCAATTGCCACCTAGATGACACTGTTATTGTGTCTTCAAAAGACCATGCCACCTCTCTATCAATCCAGGTGCTTCTGGATGGTGAGGAAGGAGCATAACCCCATTGCTTCACTTCTTCAGTGGTAAAATGTATTCCTTGGTCAGAGGCAATGCTACGTAGAATTTCATGACAGTGAATAAGGCACTCTGATTTTTAGTCATAGGGAAAGACAGAGGCAATGATTTATCTTCTACCTTAGAAAGAATATCTCTGCATGCCCCACACCACTGGACTCAATTTCACTGAGGTAGAATGATCTTAAATTTTTGTTGGATTTAATTCCCACCTTTGGCTCTCAAATGCCTTACTAATAAATTCATAATGGTTGCTAACTCCTTCTCACTAGGAAAAATCAGCAACATATCATTAATGTAATGGACCAGTGTGATATCATGTTAAATAAAAAAGCAATCAAGATCCCTTTGCATTAAATTGTGACATAGGGCTGGTGAGTTAATATACCCCTGAGGTAAGACAGTGAAGGTATATTGCTGACACTGCCAGCTGAAAGCAAGTTGTTTCTGATGGTACTTGTGGCTAGTTATGGAGAAAAAGGCATTTTCCAAATCAATAACTGCATACTAAATACCAGGAGATGTGTTAATCAGCTCAAGCAAGGAAACCACATCTGCTACTACAGCTGCAATTGAAGTCACCACCTGATTCAGTTTATGGTAATCCACTGTCATTCTCCAAGACCCACCTGTCTTCTGCACAGGCCAAATGGTGAATTAAATGGAGAGGTGATAGGGACCACCACCCCTGCATCCTTCAATTCCTTGATGGTGGCAATAATCTCTGGGGTTCCTCCAGTAATGTAGTACTGCCTTTGATTTACTAATTTACCAGTCAAAGCAACTCTAGTGGCTTCCATTTGGCCTTTTCAAACATTTTAGCCCTCATATTACAGGTTAGGGAACAAGTGTGAGGATTCTGCCAGGTACTAAGAACATCAATCCCAATTATACATTCCAGATCAGGTGAGTTGACTACAGGATGGATCTGAGGACCTATTGGACCCAGTGTGAACTGGATCTTTGCTAAAACTCCATTGATCACCAGACCTCCCTATTCTTACTGGAGGGCCACAAAGGCATTTTGTATACCATAGAATCAGTTTTAGTTCAGACCAAGTGACCAGTAGTCCCTGTAGTGTCTAATCATTCCCCTTTCCTCAGTCAACAGTCATTTATTGCAAGGAAAACACCTAACAACAGGACACAGAATTTGTAACAGTATTTTACGATGGTCACCCAGAGTTAAATACAACAAAGTGCAGGAAATCTGTCCACAACACTAAAGACCTAGAAATTCCAACTGAGGGCCTGGATCCCACAGTAATGTCCTGCATGAGTCCATCTGAAGACCAAGAGCCCATAACAGTGTCTCCTATGAGTCCAAATGGAGGCCTAGAGGCCATGACAAGGACTCATGCAAGTTTATTTTACAGATCTATGCTGGGAAGGCGCAAAGGTCAGTGGTGGAAGCTACAGAGTCTATGCCAATGGGCTGAAGGATCTGTATAGGTTAAGGGTTCTACACTGGAGCCAAGAAGTGACACTCAAAATAAGGACCAGGGATCCCCTGAAAAGTACCACAGTCATCTTCAGTGACAATGAGGTCCCAAGCTCTGTTGATGAGAACAGCCAAGTACATAAAGGAAGCCAGCATGACAAATTTTTCCTGGAGATTAAATAGCCATACTTCTTCCCCTCCAGAGCCAGGAAGTGATGCTCAAAGTAAGGATCAGAGCTCCCAGAAAGTGAACCACAGCCACTTTCAAGTGACAAGGTCTCAAGCTCCTCTGATGAGAATCGTCCAGTTCATATCAGGGAAGCTAGCCATGACAAGCAGCTCCAGGAAAACCAATAGCTCTTGGCAACAACACTTAGCAAATTCACAATGCCACTCTCTTCCCCTCCCTCTCTTTCTTTCACGCTGGCAACTTTGCTCAGGTGGGCCATCTATACTCAGCACTATGCTGATTCAATACAGCTGGTGTTAAGTTGACCACCAGTTTTTAATCCATAACAAACTCCATCTGACTTTTTTTTTATAGAGGACCTCTTGTTCTTCATTTATAGTTTTGTGATCTGTATTTGGATAGGTGTAAATGTTTCCCTTCCCTACACTTTCCTTCCCTTCTCTTCCCTTCCCTTCCCTTCCCTTCCCTTCCCTTCCCTTCCCTTCCCTAGTCTTCTTTTCATGCTCCTCTTCCTATTTTTATTTAAAAGCGATTAAGATAAAAGAGAACATAACAAAACAGGTAAGAACAGAACAATTTAAGCAACATAGTGTTTCACCACAAGACAACCAGATTAACAGTAGCTACCATAGTATCTCTTTCCTTGAAATATTTGAGTATACCTCCATACACTATAGTATCAAACAACAAAACAGTATAAAACCATTCAAGAAAATGAAATTATTACAGGTTATTCAGAACCAACTAACAGAAAACAAACAATGGTTACTGTATTATTTCCTTATCCATAAAAATTTTTGTTTATACTATCACATATCATAAATTCCAATAAGATACACCATGATAAAATCGATGGAGACAGAAGGACAAAAGCTTGGTAGGACTTCAAAACAAAGTGATATGAAATCAGCACTAGCTATGATAATCTCTTGTTTTCTTCAAAGTAGGTATTCATACCATCACAGACAATGTAATAAAACAACCCAGAATAAAAACATTCCAATTAATGAATGAAAGCATTATAAGACTTTAAAGCCATGTAATGGGAAATCATGATTTTCACATACTTTAATTTATTCTTACCATTTCTTACACCAAGGAGACTATTCAGTATTTCTGCATGTGAATTTTGTTTCTTTCACTTATGAGTATGGTCTCATGCTGCACTCATTTATTTATAAATATCTCAATGTGGCCATCCTTAATAGCTGAGTAGTAATCCATTGTATAAATATACCACAACATTTTATCCATTCCTCAGTTGATGGACAGTTAGGTTGTTTCCAAGATCTGGCTATTACAAATTGTGGTGCTATAAACATGGGTGCACGTATATCACTGTGGTATGATGTTTTCAATTCTTCTGGGAATATGCCTAGAAGTGGAATAGCGTGAACAAATGGGACTTCAGATCCCAGCTTTTTGAGAAATCTCCAGACCAACCTCCACAATGGTTACACCAGGCTATACTCCCAGGAACAGTGCAGGAGAGTTCCTTTTTCCCCACAGTCACACCAACATTTGTTGTTGTTGGTTTTCTTGATCCTGGCCATTCTTTCTGGAGTGAGATGGAATCTCAGTGTGGCTTTGTGTTTCTCTAATGAGTAATGATGACGAACATTTTTTCATGTATTTATTTGCCATTTGTATTTCTTCATCTGAGAACTGTATATTCATCTCCGATGCCCATTTTTTTATTGGATCTTTGAATTTCGGGTGTCTGATTTTTTAAAAATTCTTTATATGTTTTAGACAGAAGTTCTTTGTCTGAGGGAGAGTTCACTAAGATTTTTTCCGAGTTTGTGAGTTTTCTTTTTCACTATGCTGGAGATTTTTGATGTACAGAAACTTTTTAATAAGACGTGATCACAGTTATTGATTTTGGGAAGTATTTCCTGTGCGGTTTGAGTCCTGTTCATGAATTCTCTACCTATCCCTACGTCTTCAAGATTTTTACCCAATTTGTCTTCCAATATATCTAGAGTTTCTGTTTTAATATTCAGATCTTTGATCCATTTAGATTTTAATTTAGTACATGGTGATAGGCACAGGTCTAGTTTTAGTTTTCGGCATATGGAGAGCCAATTTTTACCACACCATTTATTAAAGAGTCTGTCATTCTTTCAGTGAACATGTTTGGCCCCTTTATCAAAGTTAAGGTTGTTGAGTGTGTTTGTAGTTGAGTTGTGGTTGTATCATCTAATCTATTCTATTGATCTTTGGCTCTGTTTTTATTCCAGTACCATGTTGATTTTAATACAGTTGCTTTGTTGTATAACTTCAAGTGAGGAATTGTGATGCCTCCTGCCTTGCCTTTGCTGCTTGGAATGATTTTTGCTATTCTAGATCTTTTGTGGTTCCAGATGAATTTTAGGAGTGATTTCTCTAGATTTGTGAGGTATGTTGATGGTATTTGTATTGCGATTGCATTGAATCTGTATAATAGTTTTGGGCGAATGGCCATTTTTATATTTATTCTTCCTATCCATGAGTAAAAGATGTCTTTCCATTTTCTGAGGTCCTCTTCGATTTTTTTCAAGGTATTATAATTTTCCTTGTATACCTCTTTTACTCTTCCATGAGATTAATTCCTAAGTATTTCATTATTTTGGATGCCATTGTGAAGTGTGTGGCTTCCCTTATTTCACTCTCAGTGATTCTGTTGTTAGTGTATAGGAATGTTATTGATTTTTGAACATTGATTTTGTATCCAGCTACTTTTCTGAATTTATTTGTCTGTATTACTGAATTTATTTATCTGTATTATATCTAGGAGTCTTTCAATGGAGTTTTGGGCATCTTCTCTGTAGAGTATCATGTCATTTGCAAATAATGATAATTTAACTTCCTCTTTCCTAACTTTACTCCTTTTATTTCTCTCTCCTGTGTCATTGTTGTGGCTAGTATTTCCAGTACTATATTGAATAGAAGTGGTCATAAGAGACATCCTTGTCTTGTGCCTGATTTTAAGGGAAAGGTCTTCAGTGTTTGGCCATTTAGTATGATACTGGTTGTTGGTTTGTCACAGATGGCCTTTATCATGTTGAGGTAAAGACCATTTATTCCAATTTTCTGTAAGGTTCTTGTCATGAATAAATGTCGGACCTTATCAAAAGCATTTTCTGCATCTATAGAAATGATTATGTGATTCTTACTTTTGGCTTTATTGATATGGTGGATTACATTTATTGATTTACGTATGTTGAACCATCCTTGCAGGCCTGGGATGAATACCACTTTGACATGGTGTATAATCTTTTTGATGATTTGTTGCATCCTGTTTGCCAATATTTTATTGGAAATTTTTACATCTATTTTCATTAGGGAGATTGGCCTGTAGTTCATTCTTTTAGTTGGGTCTTTCTCAGATTTTGGTATTAAAGTAATATTTGTCCAGTAATATTTGACTTAGGAAGAATTTATTCCCTTCCAATTTCATTGAAGAGTTTGAGGAGTGTCGGCATTAAGTCTTCTTTGTATTTCTTGTAAAATTCTGCAGTGAATCTATCTGGGCATGGACTCTTCTTTGTAGGTAAGAGCTTAATTACATTTTCAATTTCATTAATGGAAATTGGGTTATTCAGCAGTTGTACATCTTCTTGATCTAGCTTTGGTATTTCACATCTTTCTAGGAATCTGCCCATTTCTTCTGTGTTATCAAACCTATGGGGATAGAGGTTTCCAAAATAGGTATTGATGATCTTCTGTATTTCTACAGAGTCTGTAGTGATTTCACCTTTTTCATTCCTTATTGCATGAATTTGATCTTTTTCCTTCCTTTTTAAAATAAGGTTTGCTAGGGACTTATCAATTTTATTTATTCTTTCAAATAACCAACTTTTTGATTCATTTATTCTTTGGATTGTTTTCTTGGTCTCTATTGCATTAATTTGTGATCTGCTTTTTATAATTTATTAACTTCTTTTTGCTTTGAGCTTAACTTGCTCCTCTTTTTTCTAGACGTTTGAGGTATAGCGTCAGGTTATTTGCATTTGTTCTGTTTTCCTGATGTGGGAACTCAGCGCAATTAATTTTCCTCTGAAATCAGCTTTCATTGCATCCTACAGATTCTGATAAGTTGTATTTGTATTTTCATTTGCTTGTAATTATTGTTTAATTTCTTCATTAATTTCCCCTGTGACCCACCAATTGCTTGAGTGTGTTATTCAATTTTCATGTGTTTGTGTGATTTTTGTGGTTTTTTTTTATAATTAATTTCTAGTTTCATGGTGCTATGATCCAATAACATGCATGGCATAATTTCAAGTCTTTTGCTTTTATTTAAATATGTTCTGTGGGCTAGTATATGGTCTATTTTAGAGAATGTCCCATGTGCTGCTGAGAAGAATGTGTGTTCTGATGTTGTTGGATGGAACACTCTATGTATGTCTATCAAGTCCATTTGTTCACAATTGTGACTCAGTTCTGTTATTTCTTTGCTGATTTTCTGACTGGTTGATCTATTCCTTGGTTTCAAAAGGTGTGTTAAGGTATCCTGTTATAATTGTGTTATTGCTAATTTAATTTTTCATTTCTATTAATACTTACTTTGTATAACTGGGTGCTCTGGAATTTGGTGCATGTATATTTAAGATTGTTATATCTTCCTCTTGAAGTTTTCCCCTAACTGGTATGTAATGACCTTCTTTATCTCTTCTGATCATTTTTGATTTGAAGGTCCCATTGTCTGCAAACAAAATAGCTACCCCTGCTTTTTTGGGGGTTCCTGTTGCATGAAGTATTGTTTTCCATCCTTTGACTTTCAATCTGTATCATTTTGTGTTAGATGGGTTTCTTTTAGACAGCATAAGGTTGGATGTTGTTTTTTAATCCATTCTGCCAGTCTGTTTCATTTAATTGGGGAATTGAGACCATTGACATTAATGGTTAAAACTTATATATTGATTTATTGTTTACATGTTATCTTTCTGCTGTTGCATCTTTATTTTCCCATTCTGTTTAATTGTTTTCTTTGCTTAGTGGTTTTTTCCTAAGTGTATCTAAACTGTCTTTCAGTATTCTTTGTAGGGTTGGCTTGGTAATCATGAAGTTCTTCAGCTGCTCTGTGTCATGGAAGTATCTTATTTCTCTATCCATTTTGAAGGACAGTTTTTCAGGATACATGAGTTTAGGTTGGAAATCATTTTCCTTTAGGATCTTAAATACTTCATTTCATGCTCTTCTTGACTTCATTGTTTTTTCTGAGAAGTCTCCTGTGATTCGGATAGGTTTTCCTTTTTAGGTGATCTATGTTTTCTCTCTAACAGTTTTTAATATTCTATTCTTATGTTTGATTTCTTGGATGGTGATTATTATATGCCTAGGTGTAGTTTTATTTTGGTTATGGAATAATGGAGTTCTATATGCTTCACTGATCCTAATGTCATTTTCCATTCTCATTCTTTGGAAGTTTTCAGCTATTACTTCCCTAAATATCCTCTTGATATCCTTCGTGTTGTTCCCTCCTTTTTCATTTATCCTTATGAATCTTTTGTTGTTTTTCTTTGCATCAACCTGCAGCTGTTGAATTGTTATTTCCTGATTCCTTGTTCTTTTTGAAAGATCTTTCCTTTCCTGTTCACTAGCTGTAATCTTGTCTTCAAGGTCTGAAATTCTATCTTCACTTTTGTTGATATTTTTTTGACAGCTTTCAATAGTGTTTTTGATTTCCTGTATATCTCTTTGAATCTGCTTCATGTATTCTGTTTGTTTCCTATGCTGTTCATCCAGGGATTCTATCTTTTGTTTTGTTCTCTAATTTTTTAACTGTGTCTTCTTTAGATAGGCTCAACATCTCTTTCATTACTTTTATCATTTCTTCTTTTACCTGGGAGATTATTTCTAGTTTGAAATCCTTTAAACCTTCCCGGATTTGCTTCATTTCAGTTGCTATTTTTTTCAGGTGTTTCAGTTGTATGGTGTATATTTTCTTCTATGTACATAGCTCCTACATTTTCTTGGGGTGAGCTGGAGGTTTGAGATTTTACTTTGGTTCTTTGTTTTGTCATTTTCCTATATTTCTCTGTTTCAAGTGTTGTTCCAAGGCTTCCCCTGAGCCTGGTTGAAATCATGTTCTATGCCCTCAGCTTCTGGGACTGTGGCTGCCCAGTTCCTCAGACTGAGAGAGGATCACTGGGGTGGTGCAGACAGGCCCAGGACTTGGGAGCCAGTCGAGAGTGGCAGGAAGCTGGGAAATTCCTTGGCTGGTGGGAGTAATGATCTTAAACTTAAACTCTTAATGAGTTTAAGATCATTACTCCCACCACCCAAGGAGCCTGTGCCACGGGGCCCATGATGGTGTGGGGACAGTCACCTCCAGCCACCCAATTTCCAGGATTGAGGGTGCTGGCAAGCCCAAGACCCACAGAGCCAGCTGAGCACAGCAGGATGCTGGGAAGTTGGCTCAGGCAGGCCAAAGATCTGCAGAGCTGGTCAAGTGTGGCAGGAAGCTGGGAAGTTCCTTGACTGGAAGGAGCGATGATTCCAAACTCTTGATGCTCCTCTTCTTTTCTTCTTTTCTTCCTGTATTTCATATAGCTAATAAACAGGGAGTCTACGAGATTCTTTTAAAAGTTATAGCACCCATTGTATAGAAAGCAATGGGATATAAACTATCTTCTTATAAATAGATTTTATACTGATGCCCTATACTGATAATATTCTGCCTTACTGATGTTTGTCATATATTTAATGTGGAAGTGGCATGAGAGTGATAATGAGTCTTAGGAAAAAAAAGAATCAGCTAAAGAAAATCTTATGTAAATATTAGTGTTAATTTTTAGATTAATTTCTATCTACCTTTGTTCAATACAAGTGCCAAACTAGAGAAACATTTCTCAGTGAAAGGAATAGTAACACACACACACACACACACACACATATATATATATATATATATATATATATATATATATATATATGTAATTGATTTTTAAGACGTGCCATTAGGGATAATGAAGCTTTGTATGTGTATGGGGGTAATTGAACAATTATTTAAGGGAAGCACATATTTTGGGGAAGCGTTTGGTTTGCCTTTCTTTGCTCCTCTGAGGAGTCACTCTCACGTCTTTCTCATACTCCCTTGCCCCACCTCCATACCAAGAGCTCCATGACAGTACAGATGTCCAACAGTCATAGAGTATAGTATGGCAGGGACTGAGCTAGTTGATGCTGATGGTCTAGCACATCTTTTAATTGAGGGAAGATGCAGATGGAGAGAGTCACAGAAATGAATTGTATAACTCAGTGAGCAGTGAAACATGCACACATATATAACTTCTACCCAATTAAGACAGATACCATGTTCACCACCCTGGGGATTCCCCTGTGTAGTCACTGCAAGACAAGCAAACCCACCCTAGAGACGATTGCTGCTGTGACTCCCACCATTTGCTTTAGTTTCCCCTAAATCAAATAATGTGCTTGTACACTATACAACACCTTTAAGAAAAATCATGCTTTCTAAGGTTCACTTTTGTTATGCAATGTGTCACTTATTTTACGTTGTAATAACTGCACACTATTTTATGAATGTACTACAATTTAGCACACAGTTGAAAACTTCTCTAAACTTTATTTCACAATTCTTTTTGTGAAAATATGGTTTATATCTTTCAGGTAAATATTTAGACAACAACCCAAAGGCCTTACGGTAAGTATATTTTCTACCTTATAATAACTCTCTGGCTTATGTTATCTAGTTTTCTCACTTTCTCAACAATATCATATTGTCTTTCATTTTAATTTTAGCTACTATAATAAGTATGAGATTATAACTCACTGTGGTCAATATTCCTCTAATGAACAATGTTCTCAGTCCAGTGAATTATATTCTTAGTTTATACAATGTGTTCAAGAAGTGACCTCTCATGATCCTGAAAGAATTAAGTGGGATAATGTGTATACATGAAGTCTGTTCCCCAGAAGGAAGTGAGAAATTGTAGATTAAAGAACACCTCTTCAGATTACAGTGCAACTTTGTCTTCTTAGTTCCTTTTGTTTATAGTTTTCCACTGGATACAACCATTTCAGAAAAAGAGTTGAGTTTTCTGTATTATTTGCAGTTTAAAAGCCTGGCTTTATGCTGGGTGCCAGCACTGCCTCTCTGCTTTCCTCTTCATTTGAAATTTACTTTCAGAAACTCAGCAGCGTTAGGCAGCTTGCTTGCACTGCAGTTTCAATCTGTTTGTTCTGCTTTGCTCTTATCAAGCACTTTTTATTCTACTAATTCTGAAAACAGCTAGTATAGCATCCTTATAATCTAGCTACACTCCAATCTGTGTATTCGATTACTTTGCAAACTGAGGTAGTATATGATTTCAGCTCAATCTTTTACTACCCTTTTAACTCATGCAAATATACACCTATACAAGTACTGCTTTGTTGAAAGTGAGACCAGGATTTTTCCAATACTGTTTCAAGTTTTGGGACATGGTGTGTTATAAATGTAGAAAGAGTAGCTCTTTTACTTCAGTTTGAAATGGATGTACCCAAGAATCATTTATACCATAAGATTTTCTTTATTAGCATACTTGTAGGTATAAATAAGTGGCTGGTGAGAAGGGAAGTGTTTAGGGTAGGAACAGAGAAAAGAAAATGGTGGAGACAGCCACAGGGTGACTTTGTGCAGAAAGGTGAAACGATGATGGAAGAGGAAAAAGAGAGAAAAAGCTCTCTCATTTCAAGAGTTACAGGAGCGGGCCCAGGGAATCGTTCAGTGAGAACATGCAGAGAGCCATGGAAACCTTTTTAGTGACATTGTGAAATCTTCCTCGAATGTGCATATCACTTCAATCAGAATGGAGTCAGAGCAGGTCTTTCTCACATCAAAGGGAGAAGAGATAACGAAAGATGGGAATAGTAGATGAAGCATAGTGTAGGACTGCAGTTGTGAGTCATCGCCTATATTCATCTCTTCTGCAGTTTTCTCTCTGTGTAGTGGTAAAGCTGTCCTCTGAGAGATTTCTCCAGTGAATATTGAAAACAATAATAGTTTCCACCCTACTGGATTGTTATGCTGAATAGAGGAGGCAATGTATAAAACTCACTTAGAACATAATATTGTATGATAACTTTTGCTGCTAAAATTAATGTGTTTGAGGAACTTTTCTGCTGTAGCCATTAGGTTAGACCCTATAAGGCATTATTTACTTCCCCAAACTAAAAAGTAGATTTTACTGTTTTTACCTTACATATGAAAAACCAAAGGCTCAAAGAAGTTAAGCAATTCATCTGAATCCAAAGTTCAATAAATATGTTTTTGCCACCATATCTAGACTGCACCAAATATAGAGTCAGTCCATACTTTATATTTTATTACTATAACTCTGCCTATTTAATATGTTATTAATATATGACATTAAAATATATTATTAATGTATGGATTAATATATGGCATGATTTTAATACCTTAAATGAGAAATTTTAGTACAGGAAAAAGAATGTGGGAGTAGAGTGCTGTGAGAGCTAGATACCTTTCTGACTATATTCTATCTTTCATCTAACTATTTAGCTAGCTAGTTATCTTATTAAATAGGATTCATAGTTGCTAAAAAATGCCACAGGATCTGCAAAAAGAGGAAGCTCTACAGTCTATTGCTAAATGGTCTAATGTTCTTAATCAATGATATATACCCTTAACACAAATGAGAAATAAGACTTATCTAAGAATATCTATGCTACCTTTTCATTTGCATGCATATATGTATCTATGATATTCAAAATAGTTTATTTTCTCCTATCCATAAATGTGTTTCTCCATGAAAACATAAGATTTTTAATGTAGTTTCTGGTCCCAGTCAGATGTTTAAAGTCACAAGAGATTTAACATGAAAACATATCACATAAACTTCAAAAACATAAAAATACTAAGGTAAAAGAGAAAATAAATGAAAAAAAATTCCAAAACAATATAAATACCTTCTGTAGTGGAGATCTATGGCTATTTTTCTGGTGACCTAGAAGGAGAGAGCAGGATCCCAAGGAGAATCCAGTCAAATATTTAGTGTGTTTATGTATTTCTTTGTAAATTTTACAATTTTAGAAAATTGTATATTTATTCCATATGTTAAAATATAGTACATAGTTCCCCGTTACCCAGTTTCATTTCCCTGACTGCCAGCATCTCCCTTTTTATCATATATAGTATTTATCACTTCTAAGATATTAACTGGGTGATAATTTCATTATTTTATTTTTGCTTTCTGTTTCTCTCCTAGGACACTGCATTATACTGTGTTGAGTCATGCATCTCAACCATTTCTTGTTTGAGATAATCTCTTATTTTTGAAAGAACTTTTTTAGTTTTCAGGTGAAGTACCCAAGAATGGCGCAGAATGTTCCTCACCTTGAGATTCTCTGATGTTTTTCTCATGGTTTGACTGAGAACATAGATTTCTAGGAAGAGGATCACCGAGGCGGAAGTATCATTCTTATCACATCACATTAGGTATACCTGTTACGGACATGTCATCACTAATGATGCTGACCTTGAGCTCTTGGTGAAGACAATATCTTCCAATTTCTCAACTCTAAAGTTAGCCTTCTCATTTCTGTACATTACTCTCTAGAAGCAAATTAGCAAGTGCAGTGCTTATTGGAGATAGGGCAGAGTGAACATTTAAGCTTCAATAACAAATAAGAATCTAAATAAAAGTTACGGAAGTTTTCTGTGTAAGATATTTACCTCTCCTTCCACATTGATTCCCTTACTTGATCATTTATTGATATCTGGATCTCCTCTTGGATATTTAGTCTGTGCTCTGATCCAGTAATACACTATTTATTTTGTGCTCATTTTTTTCTAGTGCTGCCCATGAGATGCTGCGCTAGAATGTCTCCTGTGATTATTTTGTATGACTACATCCTCGTTTCTAGGTTACTTGTTTTCTTTCTGCCATTTTACTTTGAAATAAGATTTGTGGAAGAGAGACAAACATAGAGCAATATTTCATTGCATCCTTCACATGATTCCCGTTCGTTAACATCCTAAAAATAGTTACCAAAAGTAAGATATTGATATTGGTCCTACTAGCTATCCAGAAAATTCTGTGCAGATTTCCTCAGGTTTTCCACTGATAGTGTCCTTTTTCAAAAGCTAAACCAGCATGTGTATACCCTTTTTAATTTGCTTACTTTCCTCCTTTCTATGGTAAAGTTGCTGTCTTTGTCTTTCATGATGGTGATATTGTTGAAGATTAATGATCATTAATTTTATAGTGTCTATAAAACTCAGTTTGTCCTATTTTTCTCATCATTAGACAAACGTTATGAATATGGAAGAATATTACCATGCGTCAAGTTTCCTTCTCAAAGCATCTGGTGACAACTTCTGATCATTGGTTAAAAATTTGGAAGATAGGGAATATGGTGTTAAAAATGGATTGAAAGCAGGGATTGGAAAGCAGGGATTGGAAGTGGCTGGGAGAATAGATCTGTGGTAAGGTTCATGGTTAGCATGTACAAGGCCTTAGGCTCAATCCCCAAAGCCACAGCATGGGTAAAGGAAGGAAAGAAGAAAAAACACAAACAGACAAACAGACAGAGACAGAGAGAGGCAGACATACAGACAGACAGACAGACAGACAGACAGACAGAGACACAGACAGGCAGAGAGAGAGAGAAAAAGAGAGATACAGGGACAGACAGAGAGAGAAAATCAGAGAGAGAAACAGTGAGAGAGAAATACAGAATGGACAAAAAATAAGGGGAGAAAGAGAGGCGGTGGTGTGTTGTCAAATAAGTAACTGTCAAATCACTGGAATTTTTTTTACTTTATAAACAAAATATCCATCCATATCTTAGAGAAATTCATTATACAAAGTTATTAACATATATAGGAAAACCCACAATAATTCCCAATCATCTTCTAACCGAATCAGACAAGTTTTCTCTAGTGCTGTGTTACACTACTAAGTCCCTTGTTCCTCTACTGAGCCTCCTCTTCAGAACTCTCTCTATATTGACAGTTACTTTGCTTCCTCATTGCTAGGACAGTGTATAAATTAAATTATAAGTATTTTTGTATGGCAATATCTTTGAAAAGTTCTCTTGCTAAAAATGGCTTTTTAACATTTCATCAAGCATGATCTACTAAAGCTGAAATACAGTTTCTGCCAGTAATATGAACACATAATAGAAAAATGTAATCATTGTAAAAGGTCATGATGAATAGTCTTTGGAAAGAGAACAAAGCCATTTGGAATTAATATTAAGCTTTGACATCACTGTATCACTTCTGTATGAAGATGAGAATTTATTTCATTTAATGTTCTATATTTGTGGGTGGTGTATTCAAAACCTAGGTACTGTATTATAGCAAAATTCTATTCTTAACCAAATGAGAATTCATGTATTCTGTTTGTGCTTAATGTTTGTTAGTGGCAAACTAATTTTTTCTTAAACCCTGCTATTTTCTATTGGCCGCGTTAGATATCAGGCCAATGAAAGCCACTAATTTACATCATTTGCTCTCTTGTGCAGCCCTGGCCTTCACAGGGTTGAACTTGCTTATCACTGCAGGAGCTAGAGGGCATTGATATCCCTTCCTTTGTGAGCAGTATCTTTTCAGGTCCTTTTTTTCCTTTGTCCCTTCTGAGATTATAAATTCTTTCCAGTGCAAAGCAGCCTGAGTTTGCAAGCAAGAAGATAAGGGTGATATGCAATCATACTATCACCTGTTAATGCCTTTTATGCCTGGCTAAACTTCCAATTATTTGATTCTATTCAATACCATGATGAGGGACCTGAGAAGACATGGTGTGAGCAATCTCACCTGCTTAAGGGAAGAAGTTCTAATCTTTGAATAAGTAACAAAAATAACCTTTTGATAAAGCTTAGGCACTGAAGTCTCTGATTTTAAAGGTAAAAACAGTGAGGTTTCGAAAAACTCAGTCTCCAAGCTTCAATTATATGCACTGAATTGTTAAGAACCTTTCTTTCATATGTGAAAGTAAGTTCTTACATCTTCCAAGTGCTCAAGAAATTGAGGCCGTGAATTGGATTTTGATTCATAAAAGAAAAGTTCAAAAACTCTTTCAATAAATGCAATAAAGTAATATGATCAGATAATGTAATATTTTTACATTTTTCTTCTTTTTCTAACACAGCTCCTGTTAGTCCAAGCCTCACTGCTTGATTTCACAGGCAGTGCTCATTTACAAGGTGGTTGGAAGGTTATACGTATTTTTTGGAGCTGCATAACCTGAAGTAAAATTTTGGTTTGATTAATCTCTCTATCAGTAAGTATATGTGTAAGGTAGGGGCATGTGCAAAGTAAATCACTTTATCTCCAGAGTAGAGATAATGGGGGTTGTTGTGAAGGTGAAAGGGGTTAATATCGGAATGTCATAGAATGGGGTCTCACACGAAGTGTCTCATACACTAGATGTGATCAAGCAGTTGCTAGTACTATTTTCCAGTTGTAATTAACAAGCTTTTGAAGTATTTCCTTTGAGGAAAAGCTCTCTTCTGCCATGTATGCTTTAGTTAGACTGCCTGTTGGGGTTACTTTTCCTCTTTGTGTTAAAGGACTTAAAAAGAATGATTACCTGGGGGTCCTCTGACTTTCACTCAGGAATATGAATCATAGAAAGGGGGCACAGAGATAGTGTTGATGCACTGCCAGGATAGTATTCCCAGTGGTTCTGTATTGTTGTCCTTATTACCTGTATCTCTGCAGATGCTCTCTGCTCTGTCTTGCTTTTCGGATCTCTGATCTCTGTGTCCCCACATCTACCTCCATGGATGGCAGTGAGAGTTACTGAAACATGACCCCTAGAAGCCTCTGTTCAACCTCATTCATTGCAGTGGCTTTTCTAGTCACATGTAATACCTCCTTTTATCTTGGTGCAATTTACAAAGAGAGTTTCATGCTTTTAGGAGACATTAGCGTCTATAGAAATTTTTCTGGATTATGATAAAAAATCACCCTAAACTCTAATTCATTTTCTTTCCCCTCAGCCTTGTATTTTGTTTCCTCTTTCACTTGAATTATTTCACTTTTCAGTCTTCTACATCTAACATTTTCTTGCTTGAGTTCAGTGACCATAAGGATAAATTATTTGCACAATAACTGTAAGCCAAAGGGAAGTGAAATGGTCACAAGCAGACATCTTCTTTACATTTGATTATCTATGACATCTCACTAAATAGAGAATCAATCTTTGATTGTAATATATAAAGATACTGTGATTCACTCAATATTTAATATAGGACCCTGACTAAACTCTATTGGATGATTCTCCAGGGCTAAAGACCTTATCATATACAATGACACAAATGTAAAAGATAATCCTCACCAGTTAGGAACTTTTATTTTACCTTCTTATTAACATATATTTGTGATAACTATTAAATACATTCATCATATAGAATTGGTACATATGAATACTGCATCTTGGTTCTTATTACTTTTCCCTTTCTGTCCCTCAGCCTCAGGAAAAATATGTAATTTAAGTGCTGCAAGATACAATAGCCTTCACATCAACAAAAAGACTCTTTAACCTTTTTTTTTTTTCACTTTGTCTCACCATATTGCCCAGGATGGCCTCGAACTCCTAGCTACTGATAATGAGTCTTTTAGAGTTTTCTGTGATATAAATAGCTTGCAGCAGCACATATGTCTTAATTTTGTAAATTTACCACATTGGAGGCTCAAGTGATCCTCTAACTCAGGCTCCCAAGTAGCTTCTCTACAGGTGTTCACCAGCACATGAGCTGGTTTTCCTTTTCCATGTTGGAGCTCCAGTGGCTGTTAGACCTTTCTAGTTCTCAGGCTGGACATCAGCTCCTCTTCCCTTCCTAACTGGCCTTGAGATCTGCTCCAGGGTTTGGCAGAGAACTCTTCTATGTAGGCATGGGCTTGTGATCTGTATCTTTCCTGGCTCCTTCTCTGGCACTCTTTCTTTGCTCTACTTCCTTGTCACCATGAACCAAGTTGCTTTACTCTGTCACAGCAATTGTGACCTGAAACTGTGAGCAAATGAAACATTTCCTTTACACTGTGGGTGTTAGCTATATTGTGGAAATTATGTCTCAGTGGTGAGAAAACTGATACCTTATGTCAGGTTTGATGTGTCCAAGTGTCTTATGCTCAGATTATTACACTATAGCTATTTAAAATAAGATATCCTTCTCTGGAAGAGGTCCTCTGAAATATTCAGTAAGGATTCAGTGACCTCTGAGGACTCTGCCTATGTTTATTTTTGTACTGCTCTGTACCATCCTTCTTATTTGTCTGTTGCAGTGTTGGGGTTAGCCAGGACCTACTGCCTTATGTAGATGGTAATTTTCACTGAACTGTGAAAAACTGGCAGGTGTCCATGCAACTGAGGGGCCCTTTCTAAGAAGGAAAAGAAGCAAACATAAATCGACATAAAATAATGACAGTAATACCTTGATGATAGTTAGCCTTTATAAAGAATTACTGAAAGATGTCATGTTCATGTTTATATTTTCCAATAGTATTTTCTCGGATTTCAGTTCCTGGTGAATTTACTCATACAGAAAACTGGGAAAAGTTGAAATGCTTTTGAATAGTGAATTTCAGATCTAGCTGATATGGCTTGGAGCCCTGGTTTAAAATACTACAAACATCAGTCCAAGTCTCTTATTCACACCTGAAAATCAGAAGAGAAATGAAGAAATTTGTGATTCTAAGGTATTTTGGGGACTGTCTAAACAGCTCAAACCTCACACCTTCTGCTTTCCAAAATCGCCATTTTCTTTCCTTCATACTCTTGACATACAAATGTTAAGGGGCTGAGTTATACTGAACAATAGCTGTGCAACTTCAGCTGCACTTTTGTTATCATCTAGATGCAGTGAGAAAATTCTTCTCTTCCCAGTGAGCCAGGAGAAGAGAGGATCAGCTGACACCATGTAGTTGTTACTGCCATGATGAAACAGGGGGCTAAGCTAAAAGTAACAGGGAAGGTGAAAGTGACAAGTATGTATTTCAATTGGGAGTGGACCACGCTCTGCAGACAGTGCAGGGAGTGATGCAGGATTGTCACTGGGGCTGGACAGGTTACCTTTCTGGTCATTAGCTCTCCTTCCAGGCAGGTTCTATTACAAAGAAAAGAGGCTGGATAAATTGCAGCCAAATGCATCTAGAATATGAAAGTATCACATTACTAGTGCATGACTTGAAAACTTAACCTTTGGATAATTATTACAACTTTTCTCCATTAAAAAACAAAAACAAAATTATTAGAAAATAAAGATTATTTTCCACATAATTTGAAACCCATGGTACCATGAACTCATATTCTGGGAGTCTAAATTATAGTTTGCATGTAGCCCTAATTAAAAAAAAATACTTTTTATTTCTGTGCTGAAACGAATTTTTGTAAAACAACATTGTTCATAATTTAAAATCAAATGTGTAAATAATTTCCTTTGAAAACATTAAAGTGATTAGTAAGAGTGAAATACATTTCCTTTTTATTGTATGAATATTAAAACATCAATGGCCCTCAGTTGTTAAACTCACCATAAAGGATACTTCCACTAAAGAAATTCTAAAACTTAATTGTATCTGTTGTCTTACTTTTTACTCATTGCTGAGACAAAATACCTGAAGCCTAACTTGGGAAAGGAAAGATTTTTTTCTCACAGTTTTTGGAGGTTTCAGTTCACACTCAGTTGGCTCCAAAGCAGGCGGGCATGGCTGGGCCACAGTTCACAGCGGCGGCAAACAACAAAGCAGAAACCAGCAAAGAGAGCAAGACACACCTTCTTCCTGCCATTACATTACATCCTGGCTCCACCCCAGGTGGGTGTAGCACTGACATCATCAATCCAAGCCCCAGACAATGAACCAATCACAAATGCACAATGCAAACTCATGAGGCCTGGGGGCCACAGACATAAACCATGACATTCCACCACTGGCCCCCAGGACTCATGTACATCCTTTACAGAAAAGACATTTAGTCCACCTCCAAGAGTTGCCAAAGTCTTAACGGACTCAGCATTGCTGAATAGTCCAAGTCCCAAGACTCCTCCAAGATCTATGGCAAACTGTAACCCCCTGTACAAATGAAAAAAGGTTAAACATTTCTGAAATGCAAACGCACAAGATAAACATTACCATTCCAAAAGTTATAAACAGGGGAATATAAAGCATTGGAAACAAAGCAAGTCCAACATCCAGCAGGACAAGCATTAAGTCCTAGAATTCCATGCTCAGCATCTGAAGCAATCTGGCTACAAGCTCCAAATGGCTTGGGTGATTCCATCCCCACAGCACTTCCAGGGATTTCAGCTCCTGCAGCTTTTCTCTTATATTCTCTCTGCTTGCTTTTTGAAGCTTTCCTTGGATCATCCATGTTCCTGGCTTTTCCAAACTTCTGGGGTTTCCACTGCACCATTGGCTTCACCCTTACATCTTCACAAAATGCCCTCTCAGGGGCACACTGCTTGGCCTCCCAGGCCCTTTGCAATCGAGGTGGAAGCTATCTTGCCCTCAGAATTCATGCGTTTTCCTTGTACTTAAAATCAGCACCTTGTGGGTGCCACCAAGCCCTGCTGCCAGCTGAAGCAGTAGCCAGTCTTTTCTTTCTCTTGGCTGGAGGGATCAGTTGCCTGGATTACAGGGCTCTGTTTACCTGATTGTGAGGAAAAGCTTCTCTATGTCGCCACCATTCTGGAACCTCATGCGGCCTCTGTTGCCATTCTGGAACGCCATGTGGCCTTTGTCACCATTCTGAAACCTGGTGCTCTGCAGCCTTCTCCTCTGAGCAAATTCTTTCACCTTTACAGTGAGGCTGCAAAGGGTAGGGACCGGCTCCCTTGGATGCCCCAGGGCCATCTTTCTTATATCTCTGTTTCTCCTCAGTAATCAAAATCTCAACTCTGTCTTTACAATCCACAGCCTTCCTAGAATTTTCCTTCTGGCCAAACTCACAGTATTGTAAATTATATTGCTTGGGCTCTTTACTCTTGATTTGCAATGTAAAGCTGGCTAACGGCCCCCAACAATCGCTATGCCACAGCCTCAATATTTGATTGCTTTTTATTTTTTTTTTTTTTACAAGATTAATCAGTCCCATTGCCCTTTGTCTCAGTCTCAGGCAAAGTCTCTGGGCAGGAGCATAATGCAGACAAACTTTCTGCCAACCCATAACACACATCATGGGGAGTCCAACAACCAATGCAATCTTGCTTCCCAGCAGAAACCTCCCAAGCCTGGTCTTTACCATGCGGATTTCTATCAGCCTTCTGGTCTCCTGAGCTCTAACCAGAATCTCCTCTACAGAACAGCCTAAGCTGCTCAAGCTCTATGCATCCAGGTGGCATGTCCGAACCTTTCCAAACTCTGCCCACAAGCCATTTCCAAGGCTTCTCAAAAACATGGTCAGGTATAGTCACAGCAAACAACCCCACTCTTTGGTACAAAATTCTGTCTTAGTTACTTTTTATTCATTGCTGATACAAAATACCTGAAGCCCAAGTTGGGAAAGGAAAGATTTTTTTCTTACAGTTTTTGGAAGTTTCAGTCCACACTCAGTTGACTCCAAGGCAGGCGAGCATGGCTGGGCCACAGTTTACAGAGGCTGCAAACAGCAAGGCAGAAACCAGCAAAGAGAGCAAGAAACGCCTTCTTCCTGCCATTACATCACATCCTGGCTCCACCCCAGGTGGGTGTAGCACTGACACCATCAATCCAAGCCCCAGACAATGAACCGATCACAAATGCACAATGCAAACTCATGAGGCCTGAGGGTCACAGACATAAACCATTACACCTATTAATGTTGAGAAACGCATTAGAAACACTGGCCTACTTTAGAGAAAGAGTTACAAAGACAGTTTCAGTGAGATATTGGTACTAAACTTTGGCCTGCACTTTGAAAGTCTGGACTTCTGATTGCTCCTCCCCGCAATTTTAGTTGATAGTTACATAACCTATGTCTGTATGCATTAGTATATCGTAGACATTTCATATGTATGGAATCATAAAATATGTGATTACTTGTATTGCTATTTTCACATGTATTCTAGGCACATTCATGTTTTAACTTATGTCAGTACTTGATTATTTATTTCACAATAAAAAAGCATTTTGTTTATCCATCTGATGGTGGACTCTTGGATTGTTTACCTCTTTTGAATATTCTGAGTGATATTTCTTAGGAATATTTATGCACAGCTGTTATTATGATTTTCCCCCCTTGAATATATACTTAGGAGTAGAATTACTATATGTATAGATAACGTTTTGAAGTACACATATTCTGTTTTTTTTTTTTTTTTTTTTTTTTTACAGTAGTACCACTTTTGAACCCTTTTAGTGGGTTTTATTTTGTTCACTTATTATGAAACCTTGTTATTTTTGGTCTTTTTAAAGAATCAGCATTGGTGTAAGGTGTATTATTTTAAGGTTTTTTATTTACATATCAATAATGACATATAAGATTTTTTTATTTCTTCATGTGCTTAATCCATGCTTGTATATATGTTTTAGAGAAACACATTTGAATATTTTGTCCATTGTTAATGCCATTATTTGGGCTTCCAATTTTGAATTGTATGAATTTTTATGAATTCCAGATATGAATCTTACATCAAAGCCTGTGTATAATTATAAATACTTCGTTTTGCTCTATGAGTTAGCTTTGAATTTGATTGTGTCCTTTGCCGATGAAACTTTCCAAGTTTGTTAAAGCACATTTTGTATATATTTTTATCACTTGTATTCTAAAAGGCATTTTCTAGATAGTTCAAGATTTAATGCTACATTGTTTCTTAGGAATTTCATAGTTTCTGCTATATAGTTCTACAATCTACTTTAGCTGATATTAATGTATGCTGTGAAAGTCTCAACATTTTTCTTTCAGATGTAGTTGTCCATTTGTTCTATCAATATTTTTAAAAATGATTTTCTTCCAATAAACTGCTGCATACTTGTCAAATAATAGTTGATTATAAGTATATGAGTTCATTCCTGGATTTATTGATTCTCATTAATTGATCAATTATAGCACTCTATTGTTTTTTATTAATATAATTTATAGTGTGTTCTAAAAAGAGCAAGTGTAAACCCTCAAAAAATTTTTGTTAAGTTCTGAGTAAACCGAATCTTTTATGTTTCCACATGAATTTCAGGGTCAGCTTGTCAGTTTCTGCAAGAACAGCAGTTAGAATTGTGGTGACTTGTATGAAATCTGAAAATTATTTAGGGGAGTATCAGTATTATTAAGTGTGTTAGTTCATGAATATGCATTGTCATTCCATTTATGAAGATTTTTTAAAATTTTCAATAGTATTTTATAGTTTTTGTGTCTAAATATT
Organism: Cavia porcellus; assembly: GCF_034190915.1. Taxonomy (NCBI): domain Eukaryota; kingdom Metazoa; phylum Chordata; class Mammalia; order Rodentia; family Caviidae; genus Cavia; species Cavia porcellus. The sequence continues at coordinate 82,483,464 of NW_026947485.1, read as the reverse complement.
ATATTGCTCTTGGTAAATTGATTCATAGATAGAGGATACGAATAGGAACTTGCAATTGGGTAGGACAATTTCTAATAGAATAACGATAACTGAAAACAATCGTATATTTTGTACCAGTTATCAGAGAATTTTGAATATTCTTGATACAAAAATTGATAAATGTTTGAAATAATGGATATACCAATCACATTAATCTGATCCTTGCACATTGTAAACATATATTAAAATATAAACGTGACCCATAAATATATACAATTATTATATGTCAATTAAAATGCTTCAGGGGCCGGAAATTTAGCCTAGAGGCATAAGCACCTACCTGGCAAGAACAAGGTCATGGGTTCGATACCTGGTTAAAAAAAATTAAAATGCTTTAAAATATATAGGGTAAAATATATTCTTAAGGATTTCTAATGTTTTGCATTATCTAATGAATATACTGTAATGTTTTCTTCATATTTCTACTGAAAGACAAACATTTTCTTATTGAATTTCAAATTGCCTAGTTTTTAGTAATGCAATTTACTCTTGTTCATATTATATCTTACCCTATAGCCTTGCAGAATTTGTTTAATAGCTCTAATGCTAGTTCTTTGTTCAGTGACATCTTTTGACATTTTATATAGAAGATCATTCCATCTGGATTTTCCAATATTACTGATTTTTATTTTATCCTAACAAACCCAGGTAAAATGTTTCAAAAACAATATTAAATATAACTGACATAAGTGGATGTCTTGTCTTTCTCCTCACCTTACTGGAAATAACATTTCACGATTATATATGGTATTATATGCAGGTTTTCTTTAGATCTTATTAAATAGTCTAACAATGTTCTCTTATATTTCTTAGTGTGTTGAATATTTTTATGTGAGAACACATAGATTTTTCCAAATAACTTCAGTGTTGATTATACTGTGGTTTAAACATTTTAGTCTAGGTTTTGATTGGTTAATTTTAAGATACTAAAATAGTCTAGAGATAAACTTTGGTTATATTGTATAATCCACTTACATATTGATGATTCTGTTGCTAACTTTATGTTACAGTATTATATTTTTGTATCTATATTCATGACTAATGCTGGTATGTAGTTTTCCATCCCATTTTTGCATGTCTTTGTCTGGTTTTGGTAACGGTAATAGCAACTGTTTACAATGAGTTTAGAAATTCATTTTTTTAAAGAGTCAAGTATTACTATTATTCATTTAAAATATGTTTATTAAAATTCACTTGTGAAACAGTTTTAGCCTGACAATTTTCTTTTAAAGTTTTAAATCATTCCTTCTTTTACTATAGATTCATTCAGATTTTGAATTTCTCCTTGATTCAGTCCAGTTTCTTCTTGATTTATCTACAATGGGCTTTTCTATTTGAGGATCAAATTTGATGAAAAACAATTGTTTATGATATTCTTTTAAAATCTTATGTACTATTGCAAGGTCAGTACTGACACCTTTCTTTTTACTTATAATTTTAATAATTTTGAATGAATAAAAAATAGATAATTTTAGGGTTTATTTTTATGTGGCAATGTACTTCAAAGAATCTTGTTATTAATGATTTGTATTTTTTATTTTCTATTTCCAATTGCTTCCATCATGCTCTTTACTTTTCTTCTGCAACCTTTGTTTTGGTTACTCTTCATTTTCAAAAAAAAATTATTTAGATAGGAAATTAGATTATTGGTTGGAGATCATTCTTATTTCATAAGGTTAATATTTGTAGCTATAAATCCACTTCTACATGCTTATTGAACTGCATTATATCAATTTTATGCAATTATCTAATTTTAAAAGTTCACTTAATGGTAGTTTCTATTTTATTTTGAGATTTATTTGGCCTATAGGTCATTTAGGTTATATGGAATATCCCAAATTTCTTTCTGAAACTGACTTCTATTTTCATTCCCTGTGGTTGGAGAACATGTGATATACTGTTGAAATCATTTTAGATTTATTGACCTATTTGTGCCCTAATGTGTATTCCGCAGGATTTCTTATGTGCACTTGGGAAGGAAATGTATTCTCTTGTTAGGAGGAATTATAATAATGATGTCTGCTAGTTCTAATTGCTTCCAATATTAATTTGCTATTGTAAATGACCATATATTCAATGTGTTAAAAGAACACAATATGTTCTTTTGACACGTGTTACATTAATAGAATATGTGTTACAATTCTGTAGGTCAGAGACTGAGCAATAAATCATAATATTAACAGCTACGTTCCTTAATTTTCTATCTCTGTGACAAAATAACTAATGCAATGAACCAAAAAAGATGGGACATTTATTTTGGCAGATTATTTCAAAGACTTTAGTTCACTGTTTCATGGGTCCAAGGCTTTGGCCTGTGATGATAGCACTGCTCATTATGGTAGGAGCAGGTGGTGGTGGAGTTTTCCACCCACAAAAGCGTGAAAAAAAGAGACAGAAAGTGACTAAGGTCCCGATACCTTCTTCAGGAGATGCCCAGATAACCTAGCTTCCTCCAACTGGATCCCTCTTCCATCGAGTCCTACCATGTCCCAAGCTGTGACAAGATGACTGCACACCCTCCTGGAGTCTACAGGCAAGAAGCTGTTCTCCTCTCTTTGTCTTTTGTAGACTGCCTGTGGTCCTCCCCTAGGTCCTCATTCTTCATCTTCAAAGCCAGTAATGGAAAGCTGAATTGTGACATCACGTCACTGTGATGTGTTCATCCACCACCTCTTCCAATCTTAAGAAAATTTGTGATTCTATTTGGCTTTCATGGATATTCCAGAAGAGAATATCTATTTGCAAGTAAATTGATCAGCAATCTTTTTGTTTTCTAGTCCTGGAGATTGAACTCATGGGTTTCACAGTGAGCTACATCCTTGGTTTATTTAAATAAAATTATTTTGAGATAAGATCTCATTAAGTCACTGTTCCCAGGCTGGCTTCAAACTTGAAATCTTCCTACCTCAGGCAACTAAAGAGTGGTGAATGTAAGGATACACCGCTGTTCTAGTTAGCAATCTTAATTTCATCTTCAGTCTTAATTTCCCTTTGGCATGTATCCTGGATGTTAGGATGTCTGCTAGGTTGAGAGGCTATTCTTCAGTGTACCAGAGGTACATGCTGTGTATCTTCCATTTCCTAATGGTTCATCTGCCTACTTTTCCTATCAGTTGTTGACAGTAGGATACAGATGTCTATAGTTATTAATGTTTGTATGTTAAACACTTCAGTTCTGTAAGTTTTTGCTTCATATGCTTTAGTGTATTATACTTCAGTATACATGTGGTTATATTTGTGTCTTTTAGATTTACTGACTTTTTTCATTAAAAATTTTCCTTCAGTTTCTCTCTTAAACACTATTTTATCTGATATCAGCACATGTTTACCAGTTCTTTTTGGCTATTCTTGGTGTGAGGTAAATTTTTCAAACTTTTACTCAAATTCTGCTTGTATTTTAAATCAATGTGTGCCCTTTGTGTACAAAAATCAGTGGAATCATGTTTTATAAAAAGTATTTTGTTATTTTATACCCTTTAAAGGGAGTTTTTAATCAATTTTATTTTTATATAATTACTAATAAAATAATTACCATAATGTCATTTTCTCAGTGATGTAGGTAGATGGATTTCTTATGCCATTTTTTATGCATTTTGCATCACAGCTTCTGGATATTTTCAGCGCAATACTTTAAATTGGTTCTGTGAAAGTACTTTCAAATTACTTTGTGTTTTCTCAAGGATTATAACAGGAAGGCCAAAATTCCTTGTTTAGATTAATAAAAACTTAATTGCCAGATTATATAATTTTCCTTCAATATAAATAATTTCCTCTGGTCTCCATTGTGTTATTATCATCATAAAAACTATTTTTTGATGTTGTAAACCCATCACAATTATTATAATTATTGCCAATTCAGAGTTTTCTGAAGCTAATTATAAACAAAAGTGGATTTTTAATGTTACTTGCACTTACCAATATAGTTAGCTTTATTAAAACTTTTACTTTTTTGTGGTTTTGAATTGCTAACTACTATCTTTTTACCATAAATGAAATACTTCCTTTCGTAATTCTTATGAGGCAATTTGCTAGAAATGCTCTCAAAATTTATCCACAAATCCTTTAATTCTCTTATGTTTTTGAAGAATAATTTTTCAAGAATAGGATTTCTGAGTTTATTTCTCTTTTTCATTCTTTCACCACTTTGAGTTTATGCTTTTGCCTTTCAGGGGATGGAATGAAGAGTTAGCTATTGATTTTTCTGAAGACCTCCTGTATGTAATGATTCTCCTTTTGACAGCTTTTTGGTAATGCTATTAACACAAACTCTTTAACTTTACCTGACTAACATTCTGTTAAACTTCTTGAAGGCATCGACTAATATTTTTTACTAAACTCGAGAATTTTTTGGCCCTTATTCCTTTAAACACATTCTCTACCTTGCTGTGTCTCTTCCTGTAGTCTGAAACACTCCTCAGAAGTGGGTTAGTACACCTGATGTTGCTGCACCGTCTCTAAGACTAGTTGCTTTCTTCTATTTTGCTTCTCCTTTTCTTAGGCTGAATAATCTCAGTTGGCCTGATTTCAGACTCACTTTTTCTTTTACCAAGTTCAATCTTCTATTGATCCTTTCTGTGAATTTTTCACTCATGCAGTTTTCAAATTTAGGATTTCTGTTTACTTTTTTTAAAAATAATTTTTCTTTATTCATTTTCAATTTTGTGGGATTTTATGCTGACGCATTCTCTACTTTGATATAATTTTCTCTAGTTCCATAAATATATTTATAATAACTGATTTAAATTATTTTCTAATTTAAAGTTCCACATTGATATGTCTATAGCCTTATTTTCTATTGAGTCGTTCTTTTTCCTGTGTCTTACTGTTCCGTTATATGGCTTGTTATTTTCTATTCAAATTAGACATTTAAAATAATGTAGTTCAGTGCTACTGATAATCAGAACTTTCAACACATACATGCACGCCCTCTAGAATTTGTTATTGCTGTTTGCTGATGTTTTGCTTGTGGTTTCTCATTTGTTTAATGACTTTGTTGATTAAATATATAAAGAGTGTGTTCCCTATTGCATGTGATGACTTAAACTACTCAGTATTAGAAACTTAAACTCAGTATTCTTCTTAGATCCATTGGACAGAAAAATCTTTGACCGAATTAACTGCTAAATCTTCCAGAGTCCTTGTGACTGGGGTGTGTCGTCAGTGTTCCAGCAGTTTGTAACTGTTTTAGTCTTCACTTTTTCCTATAAAGAAACTCAAGAGGTGAAATACTGGAGCTTTTCATTCTGTTTTAGCTCTAGGTGTATACAAGAATGTGTTTGTACTTGCACACACACATATATACATTTTACTTATACATATACATATACATCATATATATGGCTTCAAAAGTCTGTGGAATATGTCAGAGTTTCTAAAGTTCCTATTGATATTTGACCTTCAGATGTTTTAAAATTTTTTTTTTACAAATTCAGTGTTTCTTCCAACTCGTAGCAGCATTCCAAGCAGCTATGAAGTTAAATGCTTTTCACTTATTATTTGGAAAAATTCCTGGATATGTGGATTTTTCTACTGAATGAAACTTCTGTAAGATCAAATAATAACAAACCCTGTGACTAGAGATTTTTCAAGTAGTTGTCAAACAAATCACACGCCAAGAATGGTTGGAGGTGAGGCATTTTGAAAAGTTCAGGGGCTGATAGATAGATGTTTTTCCGTATTTCACTGGGAATAAGAATGTTTTTTTCGTATTATCTTAGAGTTGGAGAGAAGTAGTTAAGGATAGAGTAAGTTCAGCTTGCAGTGTAGTTCATCAGCCCTTTCTTCTGAATAAACATTCCTTAGATTCTTATAAACTGTCATTGTCAGGCTCCTCAAAATGTTTGACAGCATTTATTAATGTTTTCATTGGCTTCATGGGACAGCACATTTTTCATAGTCCCTTATTCCACTATGTTGGAAATAAGTTGGACTGTTGTACTCTTAATTTTTAAATTCCATTATCACCTTGACTGGATCATAAACTCAAAGTCTAAAGTTTCAGAGCTTTGTTATCCCACAGATTTATGAGCCTACTCATGAGGTTTCTGGGATTGATTATCTCTACCTGTTAGAATATAGCTGTAGATCTTATTGCTACTATTGTGAATCCATTCACCTTTACCGAGACCAGGAAAATTAAATAATTCTATAGTCCTATGAGAATAGAGCAAAGTATCAGTGGGGAAATTATTAAGAATGGTACAGAAATTCATGAGAAAATTACAAATCCCACTATATATGCCCTGAGGATATATATTAAATATCCTAACTATATTTCTTTATTGCATAAATTTTATATTAGAAAATATTGCTAATGTACCTTTGTGATGAATTATTCTAGATTGAAAAAGCATCCAGTTTGCATTAAAAATTAATCAGGTTTCATGTTACTGCCTTGGTAATTATAACCCAGCATATACCATTTATGATAGTAATAATCCCTTCATTATCTTTGCTTATGTGTACATGGATGTCTGCTGATAATCATAGGTAGACTCCCAGTTAATTACTGCAAATTTGTATTAACATAAGACATTGTATTGTATTCCAGCAAATTTCATGAATCTTTTCACTTATAACACAGATGCAGCTTGGGATAAAGATGTCAGGAGATAATTATCAATGGATTTTGTTTTTAGTGATTACATGTTATAGAAATAAGCAAGAAAACCAACAAAAATTATTGATAAAAGATTCATGTGTCTTGGATTAAAACTGAGCATAAAAAAACAAATGGTTTCTTTATGTATTTTTGTAGTATCTTTAGATTTTTATTATAGTTGCTTTTTCATTTGTTGCTTACTAATGTGCATATCCATGTTTCATAAGCACACTATAGATTTTTTAGAGGACACATTTGTACTGTTCTGACATTTGAATTTATTCAAGAGGAATCAGGATATTATATCAACTCCAAATAGTTTCCATACTAAGAAGAACTTTATAAAGCAATCATTTAAAAATACAAATAGTTTGGGCAGTGAGATAATAAGAAATGTCTTAAATACATCTACTAACTGGGTTTTACATTAAGTATAAGCAGTGCACTACTTGACAAGTCTTCATGATGCAATCTACATTTATTATTAAAACTAGAAATTACAGTTATTTCAAGCAAGATACTCCACATTGTCAGTGGTGCTGCTAAACATAAAATGCATTTATTCCTTAACTCCAAAAACTACTAATTTCTCTTTTGTAACAATAGTGTTCAGTGTTCTAAAATAGCCTATAGTGTGCATAGCTAACCTCATACAATGAGTAATGAATGAAAATTAAATAGAACTTTTGGCTCCTAAATTGGGTGACAGACTAACAAGAATAAATCCCAACAAGTGGCACCTTGGGTGGGGAAAAATCAGAGTGGGCTGGTTTCGCACAGGTGGCTCCTGGAAAGGGACCTGGACCAGTGAGACAGGCCAGTCAGCTACAATTAATGCATCTTGATATCATCTGCAATGGGACCTTCAGGGATTGAAATTAAGTGTACAAAATCTATCCAGAGAAAAATATAAAACTGTAAGCTTGATTTAATTGTTCCTAGGCCTGGAAAAATTGAATAGTACTTTTCAGTGCATTAAAATAATTCTAACAATTTGGTCCCACAAATTAAGACCTCATTACCCAGTTTTACTGAGACAACTGATTCCCTGCAGTCACAAAGTTATCAATCTTTATCAGTTATGTTCTATTCCAAGTCTATATTAATGATTTCTTAGTTTCAATTTATCTTCATCTTTATAGCAATGTAATGTATTTGATTCAGGTAATTAAATTATTACAAGCAAATTTAAAAACAAGACACAACCATGAAGCAAATAAAATAGTTAAATTTAATTCTGGACAACATAGGTTTTGTGTGAAACATCTATAAATTTTACCCATTTTGGTCCATACCATTTGTGACCTTTGCTGCCTGAGGGGAGTCATCTGATTGCCATCACTGGGAAAACGGTTAATGGACCAGTGGAGAAAGCTGTTGTTAATTGAGGGGCAAGAGAGAAAGTTCCCTGTCTTCTTTCTGCAAAACCTGTCAAATGTCAGGAACATTTGGAAAAATTTATTGTGTTATAATCATTTAGTTTTTAATGCCCGAGTAATATGAATAACCATTGACTCTACTCTCTGCATAACAACTTCTTACTTTTTCTCTATGAGCTAATGTTCCAAGGTAAAGACACAATAAAAAATGATTCATTTTAACAACTGATGACAGAGAAACGTTTATTCTGCGATGCACGAACAGGATAGGAGAAAAACAAGGTTCGTGTGTCATGTTTTGGAAAGACATCATAGAGAAGGCAGTCTGGCTGCATCCAGACAGGCTAACCTGGTTGTCAGGAGAGTGAACGGGGGGCAGAGAATGTGCGGAAAAGCAAGGTAATTGTTATCAATAAAAACGTGGTCACGCTGAGCATTCCCTCTGCCGGAGAGAAGGCAGTGAACAGTAACTGTAAAGTGAAGAAGGAGCCAGGTAGGCACAGCGGAACCATGAACTTGACTGAGGCCAGGGGAAAGTTAAAAACTCATGTCCATGGGGCTCCTTCCATGAAGATTCTCTTTCTTTTTTCTTTTAATGCTGCACTTTTGTAGGGCAGAACGATTACATTCATTGTAAGGCATTGGTACATGTGCGTAACACATTTCAGTTCCCTTCTGTTAACCCGCCCGCTACCCTCTTTTATTATTCCAACATAGCATTCACTTATTTATAAGACTAAAGTTACTAATCTTACACAAAGATTGAAAAACAGACTTATAGGCCAAAAACATACACAATAAATAAGACAGCTGTCCTAAATGAAAGTACACTTTTAGATGCAGTGCCATCCTGGATTACAATATCTGTTTTATCTTTCTCTTTTTTACTATTATCTGTGATATGTGTGTGTGTGTGTATACATGTATATATATATATATATATATATATATATATATATATTTGCTTTTATATTCATATAAAAGAAACCATGCCATGTTTAAGCTAGGATGTCTGAGTTACTTAACATAACGTTATGGATATACATCCATTTACCTACAAATAACTGCAATTTGTCTTTTTTATGGCAGAGTAGTACTTCAATGTGTGCTAATATATTTCTTTTTTTTTTACATCAACCTTAGCTTTGCTATTCTGAGATCACCTTTTCTTTTTCTTTTTTTTTTTATTTTGAAAGTAGTAAAATACAACAGAATAAGACAGAATAAAGCCACTGAGACTGTGAAATGAAATTGGTACAAACTTCACAGCAGGTTACTGGGGTAACAGTAACAGGTATCACAGTATATTTAGTTATCTTTATAATAGTTGTTCTTTCAATCCCATATATCAAAATAAAATGAAATATAGAACATTATAGAACTTATCAAAACAGAATATTGAATAGAGCAGTACCATTAATCAGAATAAAACAAAACAGTAATAAAAATATTTGCCTTCAAAGAGATGGTAGAAGGAAATCCCCCTTATTTGCTATGGTCAACCTCCCAACAGATGCTCAGATTTCTGGTTCCCATTTGCTAATGCGGGGACAGGGGGAAGGGGTAGGGGAAGTGGAATGTTTGACTCTAGGCCGTGCACCAGTAGGTTCACTATTGCTTAGCAGGAAGGCAGCTGATTACTTGGTTTCCCAGTGTCCTAAGTTCCAACATGGTGTGGATCTCAGAAGACACTGGTGGTTTGCCCCATGAGGGGCCGTAGTCTGCCACACCACAGCCACTTACCAAGGAGGCGAGTTGCTTGGCTTGGTTTCCAGGATCCTAAGTTCCAACATGGCACGGATCTCCCTGGAAGGGCCACAGTCTGCCACACCACCGCCACTTACCAGGAAGGCAAGCTGCTTGCTTCATGCTAACACACTTAATTAATTCCTCACCTGTTGATAGAGAAATGAAAGCTGTGCTGTTTCCAAGATTTAGCTGTTATGACTATGCTTCTATAATAATACAGGGAATCTTACCAAATCTGTTCATCCCTAAAAGGACAAATCTCTAGTTTTTAATGAATCTTACTGGTTTGTTAAATTTCTTTTATGAGTGAGATTTCTGAGCACTTGCAGCTTTTCACGATGCTATCTACATGCATGCCCTGCTCTATCACAGAAACATAGCACTTTGCTATTTTTCTTCCCATCTTTATTGGGCCAGGGTATAGGTAGGTTTCTAGGTTTTTTGGCTAATGTTTCCTTCCTTGTAGCCTTGTATAATGAAAGTTGCAAAGAAGAGTGGTTTATATTCATGTATTTCTGCTATAAAATGTACCTGAGACTGGATAATTTATACAACAACATTTGTTTCGCACAGTTCGGAATGCTATGAAGTGTTCACCCATTGGAATAAGCACTTTTAGTAGTGAACTAATCCTTTCAAGAGGGCCTAACCCCTTAAGTAACTCCTCCAACCTTTACTACTCTGGGGTTAAGTTTCCAATACAAGTATTTTAGGAGACATATTTAGACCATGGCAAAGGCTAAAATGAATAGGAAGATCTTAAAATTCAATGCACCAGTATATCGTTATGAGTTAGACTAAAGGCAATGTGTGTTGGGGGGGAGAGGATCTGAGTAATGAAATTATTCAGCTCCATGCTTAAAACTAAAGTTTAGCATTAAACCTCCCCACCCCTTTCCTTTTTTTCCATAATTGAAATGCTGTCTTGGTTATTTTCTCTTCACTGAGACATAATATGCAGCACTGTTGAATTAAAGAAGTTTGCTTTGGTTCACAGCTTGTAGAGATTTCAGTCCATCCACCACTATGGTGCTAAAGCCTGGCTGAGAGGCCTGGCGGAGGTCCCTGGGGGAAGAGGCAGGCTTATTGCTCAGCAATCAGGAAGAGACAGAGGTAAAGGAGGAGGGAAGCGGGTACCCTTTTTTGGGCCACGTCTCATCCCCAGTGACCCACATCATCACATGGGGCTTCACCTGTCAAACCACGTTTAGCTATAAACTCATCAGTAGATGAATCCACTAGACAGTCACAGGCTCCAAGGTTCAATAGCTGCCCCCAAAGTCCCACCAACCAATTCATGAGGCTGTGGAGGACATGCAGATGGAAATCATAAAAATTCCCTGAGTTTGTCTCATCACCAAGGTGCACACAGATGACTGAATTCCAAGTGACTCGGCTGCCTTAAACCAGATACCTTCCCTGTTTTCCATCTTGGTGCAGAAGAGTCTTTCTAAAATGTTAATGGGATCATACTGCTCAGCTGATAAAAGGCCTTTGAAAGAACCTGGTCTCTTTTGTATGATCTTACTTATTTGCACGCTGAAAGTCCGGTGTGAACATCCAGCTACTCTTTGCGCCAGCAGAGATTTCCAGCCTTGTCAGGCTACCTGAAAATCTCCAGTTCTAAAGGCTCCCTCAAGTACCCACAAGGGATCTCTTTACTCACTTACATAAGATTCCTTCTTACTTAATATAATATTCTCCGGGTTCATCCACATTGATGCAAATAATGTTAAGGTTTCAGTGAACACAGGGGTGCAGGTATCTCTTTGAAATATTAATTTCATTTCCTTTGAATCTATGCCTAGAGGTACAATTGCTGGATCATATGCTAGTTCACCCATTTTTGAGGAACCTCCATACCACTTTCCGTAGTGATCACCCTCATTCAAATTCCCACCAGTAATGTACAATGGTTTCCTTTTTTTCACATCCTCACCACTTGTTCTCCTTTGTCTTTTGGTTAAAAATCATTATAACAGGTGTGAAGTGATGACTTGTTTGTGGTATTCACTTACATTTGTTAATGATTAGTGATGCTGATTTTCAAAAAATATATAATTATTAGCTTATTTGTTTGTCTTGACTTTAGAAATGTCTTTTCAGGTATTTATTCATCATTTTAAATGTTTTTTCCTTGCTATTAAATCATTTGGATTCCTTATACATACTCAATATTAACACTTTATCCTATATAAAAGGTGTGACTGCCAAGTACAGTAAATGTTTAAATAGAAGACACATTCCATTGATTCCCCTCAAACACTTGTCCTCGCTTTGAACATACTCATTCCACTGGTTTTGCTACTTTCTGAAGCAGTTCCAGAAGCCCCCTTTTATGAGTGCTTTTCATTATGTTGTCTTGGCTGCCTTGATTTCCTGAAGCAGCTCCAAGTGTTTATCATCAATGGTCATTTTAACTTTGAGAAAGAGCCAGAAGCCACGCCTTGCCGTATCTGGCGATGAGAGCACCATGATGCTTGTGTGCGGATGTCTTCCGGTTGGATGGCGCTGGGCAGCACCACTGTATCTTTGGTCACAACTCAGAAAACTCTTCCCAGAAGAGAGCTTCCAGAACTGCCTCAGAATATGGCAGGAATGATGGGCTGTATGTGTTTGAAGCAGGGGAAACTGTTTCAAGGAGGATTATGACCCTGGGTCTTTTACTATAATAATTTAAAAATTCCTACACCATGTTTTTGAATAGTTCATAGTTTGCAAGTATTTTTCCCCCTCTGTAATTTGCAGTTCTCATCCACTGATTGCTTCTTTGGCTGCACATAAAGTTGTTATTCGAAGAAATTCTGTTTGTCCATTTTTGCCTTTGTTGGTCCAACTTTGGCATCCATCGTGTCCAAAATAATCTTTGCTGAAACTAGTGTTAAGAAGCTTTCTCTCTTTACTTTCTTCTAGGATATTTTCTTTGATTTTAATGAAATGTGGATGATAAACTTGTTCAAAAATACTTTTCTTTTACTTTACTGACTCCTGCAGTTTTCTTAAAAATATTTTGTTTACCTTGAAGTCCTGAGGATGATCTTCTGTGCTTATTTTTCCAAAGGCTTTTTCTGACTTTATAGTAGGGTTGTGATCTATCTTACATTATCTCTTGTGTATGATGCAAATTACAGGGCAAGATTCATATTTTTTCTCCAGGTAAATACCCAGTTACTTTAGCACCAGTGGCAAAAAATAATTTCTTTCTGTCTGATTATTTTATAGACATCTCAATGTCAGATAGTGTCTATCCTCTAAATTTGGTCTTAGGGTTTTTAGTTTGCTTTGAAAATGCACATGTAGTTGCTTGTATATTTCCATAATTTAGGAGCAATCTGTCAATTTCTATAATAATTCCCATTGTGCCAATGATTGAATTGATGCTGTCTTTGCAATAACTATGTTTGTAAATATTCTTTGGCCTCCTGAACCAAGCAAGCTCATATTTAGAGTTTTGCTTGGTTTCCCTGAAGGAGGTTCTCAGGAATCTTGTTGGTGCCTTGCCTAACAAGTGCTTCCACCCTTGACTCATCCTTCTGCGGCATTTCCTTCATTCTTTGTTGTTTCCACTCTTTTGTCTTCAACTTACTGATCTCTCCTGTAGTATATTTTTAACTAATGATCCACTTTAAATTTTAAATATTGGGTTCCCATCCATTATGAATTTCTGTATATTTCACCTTTGCTATTTTCTCCTGCATCCTCAATTAAGTTTTACCAGATGAATGACTCTCACTTCTCAACTTCTTCCTCCTTAACTTTTTCTTTACTGCTACATCCATTTCTCCAGCTTCTCCTACACGCTCACATCACTCCTTTGATGAAAAACCCTTAAATGACAGCCAGTGTTTGCCTATAGAAGACACAAATTCTGAGCATTAAATTGCAAGCATTCTATACACACATGGGCTCATGTAATCCTCGTGGGAATTATATAATTACTCTAAATTGACAAATGTAGCCATTGAGAATTAGAAATACTAAGTAGTTTCTACATCTGTAGGGTTGGTAAGTAACAAGTATTCCCACATACTTTGAGACTGATATTTACAGTAGGAGAGATACATGACTTGGAAATCCAAGATTTCTTTTCATGATTACATTGTAGAATGTAAGTACAATATTTTATTTTTATCTTTTTAGGCTCATGGGAAAGACCTTGAAATTCAAATCCATTATCTTTTGTGAGTCTCTTATTTTAACAAAGATAAAGGTGGGTAGTTCCAACAAACAATGCAAGAGTGGGAAGAAATTACATACATGTATGTAAAACACATGAATAGTCAATAAACTCTTTATTCTCCTGGCTGCATATCTTATTCACTTTTTAGCAAAAAAAAGTATTGTATTTCAAAATATTTATAAATTGTTAATTATTGTAGCCACTATATATCCTGTTCTCAGGAATACATATTTTGTAGTCAAAGTGGAACAAATTTTAATTTACTATTATATTTTTAGTTCTTTCTAACTTGGATTATCCAGGACTAGATGCAGAAAGATGGAGTCTTTAAAAGATCACAGATTGATATATTGAGATAAACCTATGACATGTAAATATAGCCTTCATGGTGCTGAGCTTCAAAGAAGCAAAGTGAAGTAGTCCCTCAGAGTAAGCCACTTCTAGGAAGACTCAGGGTTTCTTTTGTGATTAATCAACAGAGAATTGAAAATAAATATGAATTGAATTGAAAATGAATCAGATAAATGGAAAAAACTGAAAGAGTAACATATTCTGTTCTTTGTGAGCAAGAAAACAAAGAATTTAAGTAAGAAAAAACTCAAGAATAGAAATAATATGTTACTTACTAGAGAGGATTAGCGGACACAAATATTCTCTCTGATTATGGTATTTCTTCCACTAACAAAGAGAAAGCTCATTCCTTAGATGTAAAGATACAGAGATAAATGTGCAATAATACATCTTTGTCAAAATGGTAAGTGATGAAAAGTGAAAAATAACCAGGTGACAAAGAAAGGAATGAGATTGTGCTTAATTCTGAGCACTAACTATTAGGTAAGTGGATTTAGGGTGGCTTAGGAATAAGGCCCAGAGAAGGGAATAAGCTTCCAGTATCACTTACAAATGATTCTGAGTGACTGACAGTGAAGCATTATGAAAGTGTTGTAGTACTGGACTCACCATGACAAAGGAGGAGGAAAAAGGTTTTCTCAGAGAGGAGTGCACAGTTCAGAAAATAATACTGACTTTCGTCCAGGGGTTTGGTCAAACCAGTAATTTTTAAATTCCTGGGAGAATGACTTCTCTCTTCCTGTAGCCATGCATCAAGAGGTATTTTTGGCTGTGCCATCAATGTCTGTTACAGTTTTTTTCACAAGGCTTGATGGAAAATGGAAAGGCTGGAGTGGAAACTGACAGTTGAAGATAAAAGTAATCCCAGAGTTTTCTATTCTTTTCTCTCTGAAGGAATGGTGAATCTCGTTACACTACCAGTTTCTATATTGGTAGCAGTACCTGCATTATCACAAACTTAAATTGCTCTAACATGTGCCCGGTGATTCTATGCTGAGTGTATGTTCGAAAGCTCCCAGAAGCAGAAAACAAAGCAACTGTTAAAAGCATGTTAATCTTTCATCTGAATAATTTTGATTACTCAAAAAGTAGCTTACTCCTTGTGCTTCCTGATTATGGGCTTGGCTCTACAGTATGTAGTAATAAGTGCAATGTTAATCCCTCACATACTGCTTTACAAAGGTGTTGTTTAGCTTTCCCAATTATTTTTACTAATTTTTCAATCTTTAGTCTAAAGTTGTCCTTCTTCAACTAGCCCTTCAACAGAATGACTCTGAATTCCTTTGCTGCATTTGTCTTAATGATCTAAATCCCCTCTGAGATGTTTGTTCTTCCAGTATGATGCCACTATTCATACATTATACCAATTTGAGAACAAAATTTCTTAGGATTATTCTAATTTCTGTTGTAAATTATTTCTTTTACCTCCAGAAAGCATGGAGTAAGACATATAAAATACTACTTGTGATTTATAGATGTTAAGATTGACTAATGATCCATATATTATAAAAGCTTCAAGTATATCTTAGGAGTTCAGTCTTCATTCATTGAACACCATATGGAAACTTCTAGCTGAGTATTTCTTCTAGGAATCATCTCTCTATTCAGTGATTAAGAAACTCAGATACTTTCCATGCTGAGTTACTACCATCCTCAGCACAAAGCTGTCAATCTCTGCTAGAAGGATAAAAAAAAAACTAGAATAATAAGATACAGGATAACTTTTACAAGCCAAGTTTGGATATAGTGTATAGCATTTATAACCACAGTTAGT
This sequence comes from Cavia porcellus, assembly GCF_034190915.1. Lineage (NCBI taxonomy): Eukaryota > Metazoa > Chordata > Mammalia > Rodentia > Caviidae > Cavia > Cavia porcellus. Next base: position 82,467,391 of record NW_026947485.1, on the reverse strand, counting down.
GATCAGAATTGGTTATATTATCTTAATTGTAAAAGATTGGAATGTAATCTTCCCATGTTACACTGGAAGATTTGCTAACTGTGTGCTGTCCTGAACATCTGTGTCAGCCGCCTGTTGCCCTTTCTTTTGAGCAGGTATGCTCCAGTTTGGGGAGGCAAATGAAACAGGAAATGGAATAAACAATGAAAAGTTCTAAACTTAAGAAAGATTCTTAGAGGGAATACAATTTAAAATAGACCCCAAAGGATGAGGAAAATGTTATAAATTATGAGAAGTGAGACAGCATTCCAGGCAAGTGCTTCACATAGGTAAGTGTGTCACGTAGGTAAGTATGTCATGTAGGTAAGTGTGTAAAGAGCGAACACATAGCATGCTTTCTTGTTGGAAAGCTGAGCTTTTCTGGGGATGTTTTACTTAGCACAAAAGGTTATCAGGGCATCTTGTGCTTATTCTTACTTGATAGCAATCCCTATTTTCTTTATTACTTTTCTAGAGGAACTTTAAGAAGGAAGACTAAGCATCTGCTTAGTGCAGAGATTTGGAATTTCACTTACTGTAAGGACTTGTCATGAAAATGTGAATATTATCACTTACACAAACTTAAGTGAGCTGACTTCATTTACTGGACTTAGTAGAATTTTTATCTATAGCTCCAAAGTGTATTTTGGCTTCAGTAATATTTTTGTATCTTTTCTGGTTCCTGATTGCTTCACAGTCTAATCCTGTATATATTTGACACTATTTGAAAACAGAAATTTATATACCCTAATGTCCTCAGGTATATTGCAGGGCATTTAATAATTGTTACAATGACTTTCTAGAGGTTCAAGTAAGATTCCATGATTCTTGAGTTTTAGTATCATATTTCTTTCCCTTCTATTTTCTTAGGCTCTTATTTCTGAAGAACAACAGAGACAAACACTCTGAGTTAATCTATTTTGTCACCTTTTTCATCTTTACTACTAAGCAGTGAGAAAATAGCTAAGGTTAAATGAAAGTACAGCACTGGCCACTGTAATTCATCTTTTTGAGGAGTGGTATGGAGCAGAAAAATTGTTCATACATTCTTTTCCATTTCTTCATACGGAATTAGTAACACAGCTAATTATTTTGCCCTCTTATACTTTATTCATATGTTGCCCTGCTACATTTGATATCCTTGATTGGCCTTCATTTCTATAAGATCTCTTTCAAGACTCAATCACTGAGTGAAGAATGATTGCTCATCTAGGTTCTGCATACTACAAATGGAGCTTCAGTAAGTACAAAGAAAGCTATGGAGTGTTACCTCAAAGTCAAGTCATGCCATTTATGTCCTTCCTGGAAACATCTTTTAATAAGGAATTTTAAACCTCTGTTAAAATTTTAGCTTCTGTAAAATGATGATAGGAATAGATAAATCTAAAATGGACATTAATGAAAAAAATGCTTTGTGATCCCCCACCTGAAATGTGTTCTCTCTTGTATTTGCAGTAATTTAGATTATTTCTCTTCACATTCATGGAATTGCACCAGGGAGTGCTATCTTCAGTCGAACTCCTAGGTATCATGCCTTCAGGATACACTGCCCAGGTACCATGCCTGTGGGATACACTGCCTTCAATCAAGATCTTGGTACCATGCTCCTGGGATACCATGCCACTCGGATACACTACCTTCAATGGAGCTCCCAGGTACCATGCCCTGGGGATACCATGCCCCCGAGTTACACGACCTTCAGTTAAGTACAGAGGTACCATGCTGTGGGATTGTGCTGCCTTTATTGGAGCTCCTATGTACCATGCCCCTGGGATACACTCTCTTCAGTCGAGCTCCTAGGTACCGTGTGCCTGGATACAATGCCTTCCTTGTTAGTCTCATACACTGAGATGCTGTGCAAAATTGGGAGATCTATTTTTTTCTTAACCTAATATAATGAAGAGAAAGGACAGAAGTTCAAAGGAAGAGATCAAATAGTTCAAAGGACAACTTTGTGAATCCAGAGGTGTAAATAATGAGAGACCTGTGAAGATAAAAGTCTTTGTGGGGTGTGTTCTTTAAAAAGCTAAGTTCTCTCCAGAAATCATCTTGCTACACTAGAGTACTGTAAGGAAAGACTCACTTCAAACACTCCCAGCCATTTACCTCGTTATTATTTGTTCTCTGATCTTATATTGAAAAGAAATGAAACTCACTCAACAGAGACACACAAAAATCATGTCTTTTTGTTTATCAATTTTATGCATTTGTTTGTTTGTCACTGTATTTCTTTGGATTGAACAACTTCTTAAAAGTTTTTTTTTTTCTCTTGCATGAGCTCAAAAGTTGTCTTCTCCAGGCAGTCTACTGAGGCTTCTTCAGACAGGTCCCAGGATTGCAGTAGTATTACAACTATGGATCCTACTCATTTTTTGTTTGTTGTATATTATCCTGGGGGTTAGTAATATGTTCATTAATTTTAGAGTTCACTTATAATTAGAATCTATTCTTTTATATGTTAAATTACTGAACTAATTTTGAAAAGAATGTATTCTTAACAATTTAAAATATTCTGTCTTGGCATATACAGCTGAACGATAAATTAACTGCAATGTTAATGTCAGGGAAAAGAATAACATGTTAAACAGAGGAACTTGTTAGAGGGAGGAAAGGGTACAGATATTTTTTGAAAGATAAATCTGGTGTTATTTCTGGAACTAGATGTTCCCCCAAAGCCTCATGCAGGCTTTCTGGAGGTGGCTGGATCTAGGTTCTGTGATGCCAAAATCAAGAATGTGATGCTAGGATTGATTTGTGGTGTGGTGCTAGGATTAAGAGTGTCCTATCCTTAATGTAATTGCTGCCAGCCTCAAGGGTGGGTAGCATGGACAGGAGAGAAGGGACAGAAAGAGAGCCCTCACTTGTTTGCTGCTTTGTGCTCTGCTGCCTTCCTACCTTCTGTCTTCCATGAGCTCTTTCTCCTTTGCAATGCCCCTCTGCCATGTCACCCTGCCTCAGAGCAAGCTAACTGTGAACTGAAACTTCTGCAAACTGGGAGCTACAATAAACCTGTCCTCCTTTACCTTTGGATGTCAAGTATTTCATCTCAGCAATGGCAAAAGTACCAAAGACACCTGGTGGAGCAAGCAGAGAATTATTGGACTTCAAGAAACTATGGTATGCTAAAATTTGGTTGTAAGAAACATCAAATATCAATGAGTTCCAGGATATCTAATTCAAAAAGCATTTTGTTCCAGGAGATGGCCACAGTAATGTTTATGCTTACACCTGATGCTGATAATGATAGTAGTCAATGTTGACTGAATGCTTAATCTAACGAAGTCAAGCATTCATACACATTAACTAATTTAATCATCTTAATAAATATATGAGTAGGAAGCTATTAACATATTCTGTTTTATACATGAGGAAGGCAGATCTAAGGAAGGTACAGTTATTTGTTAAAAGTTATTCAAGTAACAAATAAATGACAAGACTGAGACATGAACAGTCCAGGAACTGTTAATCATACACTTGGTGTGTGAAGGATAAAAACCAACTAATGTAATTTGGTAAGGGAAAGTAGAGATTTGTGAAAGCAGAACTGTTCATGATGCTCTCTAGAGAGAGAGAGAGAGAGAGAGAGAGAGAGAGAGAGAGAGAGAGAGAGAAAAGAAATGTAACAGGAGCAACCTAGCTCCTGACCTGATATCACTCCTCTAGTCTAGCTTTATTTCTTGCCCCTGTTCAAGAGGAAGGAATCCAAATACAATTCAGTAAAGAGAAACTAAGGCTGTAATATGTAGAATTTTCATGCTACTTACAGCTTAAATTTCCTATCTCTAGATGTTACGTTTACATAGCAATTTCTCTTTATCCGTTTTCTTCCTCTAACCTTTCTCATTTTGTTCATATAACAAAATTCACGTGGTTCAGATTTTTCCATCTCTAATTTCATCATTCTCATTCTGAGTTTTAGTTCCTTTCTCCTTATATATATAGAACTTAGTCTATCTCTGCTAGTTTTGCTTTGTTCTTAGAAAAATTTTTTGCTTCTTTTTTCTTTGATTAATGTGCATATCAGATTTTATTACTATAAATTAATGAATTTATGGCACACATAACAAAAATATGTTTCAAAGACAGATTTTTTAGAATATTTAAAATATGAACATATGCAAACACCAAAAATTTCAAATGAGAATTAAAAACAAAATGTCATGTGTTGACTGAAATTTAATGCTTAGGATTAATGTAGTGCATTTTAAGTAATCATTTCAAGAATGAAGATTCAAATTACATTCACTTTATTTTGTAAGATAACCACTCACTTTTCCAAAAATCAACCTTGTATGGATACGATTTTGAAACACTACAACAACTAATTGTCATAGAATCAGCTACATAGGGCAAGAAGGAAAAAAAAAATCCTGTGTATTAAAGAAAATTCAGAAAGTCTGCAGCAGAGATGAAGTGAGCACCCAGAGTGAGATGATCTGAGTTCTGTTTGTTAACAGAGAAGACAGGCTAGTGACAGGTGATGAGGCAGTAGTTAAGTACCAAGAGGCAGGAGTTTTTAAAGGATCATAGTCATAATTTTCTCAGTGGTAGTTCATAGCACACCTATCTAAAACTGATTTTTACGCTTTTAAAATTAGAATCAAGAGATCCTGCCACCCAGGCCAGTTAACTTTTTCTGCTGGAGGTGATCAAAGGAAAAGAAAAATCTAATCCGCATCCTTCACAGTGCAAATAAAAATCCCAGCCATTAAAAATCCCTCCAGTGGGAAAAGGGGAGCCTTGGTTTTCTTTAATTAGGTCAGCAACTTGGTCATTTTTTTGCTGGAGGGATAAGTGGTCCAGTTGGAAAGACATCCCTGGGAGAAAGACACTGAAACCACAAGCTATGGCAGTAGCCAGGTGTGGGATGAGAGATACCTGAATTAGGAAAGAAAACACAGATGATATTCAACTCCGGAGAAGGAGCTATTTTAATATCTGTCTATCTATCTATTTATCTATCTGTCTATCTATCTATATGTAGATATATTTAAGAATAGATATAAAAGATATGTAGAGATATATTTAAAATAGATATGTAGATGTATTTAAATATATATGTATAATGTGGAATGTAAAAGAAAGTCATTTATTCAGGAAGTCTAATTTCAAATGCTCTCATGAAAAGGTATGAAGATCTCAATGAGAACCAAGAAATATACTACAGTATCATTAGAAATATAGCTTACATCACCATCCTTTAAGTTTTTCAATGTGTTTTTTTTTTTCAGATGAATTGTTTGGTGGAGTATTTGATACCAATTAAACCGAGGACTAAGATAGGTCAGATTTTCACACCAACCCACGTTGGGTGTGGTTGGCTTCATTCATATCTACTCCATGTATTTTTGTCCTTCAGTTCATATTCCAGCTCCCAGTTCACTTGCTGGTGTACAGAATGGCAGGCTGGGCTTCATTTCTGTAAGCACATAGTCTGTGTACCACACTTATTTAGCTATTTACTACTTCTCCCAGTTTTTGGCAATTACTAGTAAAACTGATATGTTTGAAAAACTCATTCTGGAGGAAGGATTACACCGAACAGGAATGGAAGCAAAGTGATCAGAAGGGAGCCTGGCCCAGCAGACCCCCTACCAACTCTCAGCCAGCACTGTGGGGTAGGGTTTTACTCAGATCTGATGGGTAAGGGACACCTGCTGGTCTATGTGGGATGCCTATTATACCCAGCTACAGTAATTGACCAACTATTTTCATAATTTCCTTTGTGAAATTATTTCTTTTGAAGGGAAAATCAGAGGTCAAGAAATTTAATGTTTCTCTCCTAAGCAACCAGGGAATTGAAAATTGAAATGTCTCATGTTTACTGGCCAAAAGTAATGTGAAAGATGATGATAACATTTTTAGCAATAAAAGATATTTTCCAAAATCAAATTTAAGAAAATACCTGCTCGCTCTTAAACATGGTTCTGGGCCACATATATCTTACTAAAAATGTAAATAAATGAGCTCTTTTCCAAAGAAGACTGAGTAATCATTAGTCAGGGGGAATTATTTTCTCTCTAGCTTTTAGCAAGTATCACCATACACTGTGCTGTAGTCTCCCTGCATTATGCAAGACAAGTGTTAGATCCATATGTTAGTGTGATACATTTCAGAAAAAGTCATCTCTCCTGCCCACTGCATTCTTTTATTAGCAGTATTATGCTGGAATAGTTTAATGGCAGTTCTTATGAAGATAATTGTGGGCATTCTTTTTGGTTGCTAAAACACTAGTGTTGATGTCTTTTGAAAATTATTTGCTGATAAATTTTTCTGCCTTATTCATTCGGTTTAACCATCCTGTATTTTCTTCAACATATTAGTCATAGTTACTTTAAATTCCTCATTTGATAACTACAATATCTAAGTCATCTGTAAATCTAGTTCTATTACATCTATTTCTTCATATTTAATATTAGTCACATTTTAAGTTGCTTTGCAGATTTAGCTTTTCCTTTAATTTTAAGTTAGACAGCATATACAGAGGGAAGCCTCTAAATATCTTTGTATAGAGATCGACTCCCTCTACGGTGAAATAATTTGAGGACCTGTTCCTCTCTGTAACATTTATTACACATTGAGCAATTGCAATCAGATTGATAACATCTTTGGACTGTCATCATTCATTAAGCATCACTTTCCATTCCTTTTCACTGTCAAACTGGGACATCTCAGTTTTCTCATTATTAACACACTGGAATAGTTTGTTTAAAATCCTTTGTCATGGTAGAAACTCTCTCACAGCAGTGCAGCTTCAACTCTGGTAAACATCTCAGTGACAAAATCAAACACATTTTAGGCAGACACCACCCCACTGTGAGAATTTGCAAAGCTTGGCAAGATTGATAGGTTTCATTCTACTTTTAACATGGCCCAGCATCATTCCATGTATGCCCTCAACATAGAGCTAACAGAACATTAGCTGCTTGTGTCAGTGAGTGTTTTACTAGAGAAGCCTAACAGAAAACATGCAAATGTGTAAGAAATGACAAGAATCCTTTGCCATGCTCAGCCACAGAGTCAGATGAGGGAGTACACAGAGGGTGTCTGCACACCAGAGGCTGAAGATATCAGATCAAAGTCTGGAGCTCACTGCAGTGTCCCATGAGAGTCCATATACCGGGCAAATAAGTTTGTGACAGAAGGCTAAAGAGGCTACACTTGAAGACTGGAGGATCCACAGAGTCCATACCAGTAGACTGGAGATGAACACTACAGTTCATCTGAAGGTGAACGCTACAGTTCCTCTAAAGAACACAAGCAGATCCATGCTTCTACACTTCCCCTTTATAGGATCTAGGTGACAAGCTGCATAAGGTGAGTCTTCCACACTCCAGGGTGGAGAATTGCTGAGCTGATTTCATTAAGCCTCTAAACCTCCAGATTGACACAGTCAGTTAACAATATCTTTGTTCATTCAGATTCCTCAGGATTCTATGTTGTAATCACAGATGGACACAGGATCCAAAGATTTGCTTATGATTCACTCATTTCCCCAGGGTACTCTGTCTTTCAGGATTCACTGAGCTCCCCACATGCACATGATCAGCAAATTCCTTCAGGGAAGGAGTCAGGAAGGAACAATTGCCTTTGAAAATGATGCTTGTAGAAATTCAGTCTGTGCATCTTTCAGCATTCTCTCATTTTTAAATGTGTCATTCGTATATTATCCAGTTTGCATTGGTTGCTGTTTTAGTTACATTTTACTCATCACTGAGACAAAAATACCTGAAGCCCAAAGTTGGGAAAGGAAAGGTTTATTTCTTACAATTTTTTGGAGGTTTCAGTCCACACTCAGTTGGCTCCAAGACAGGCGGGGATGGCTGGACCACCATTCATGGCTGCTGCCATAGCAAGCTCGAACCAGCAAAGAGAAAGACACACCTTCTTCCTGCCATTACATCACATCCTGGCTCCATCCCTATGTGGGTGGAGCACTGACACCATCAATCCAAGCACTTTACAATGAACCATCACAAATGAACAATGCAAACTCATGAAGCCTGGGGGACACAAACATAAACCATGACATTCCACGCCTGGCCCCCAGAACTCATGTACATCCTTTATACAAAAGACATTTAGTCCACCTCCAGGAGTTGCCAAAGTCCTAACATCTTCAACATTGCTAAAAAGTCCAAGTCCCAAGTCTCCTCCAAGATCTATGGCAAACTCTTAACTGTAAGCCCCTGTACAAAAGAAACAAGGTTAAACATTTCTGAAATGCAAAGGCACAAGATAAACATTACCATTCCAAAAGTTACAAACAGGAGAATAGAAAGCATTTGAAACAAAGCAATTCCAACATCCAGCAGGGCAAACATTAAGTTCTAGAGTTCTACACTCAGCATCTGAAGCAATCTGGTTGCAAGTTCCAAAAGCCTTGGGTGATTTCACCCCCAGGGCACTTCCAGCGATTTCAACTCCTGCAGCTTTCCTCTTAAATCCTCTCTGCTCGCTTTTTGCAGCTTTCCTTGGATCATCCACATCCCTGGCTTTTCCAAACTTCTGGGGTCTCCACTGCACCTTCAGCTTCACCCTTACATCTTCACAAATTGCCCTCTCAGGGGCACATTGCATGGCCAGCTGGGCCCTTTGCAATTGAGGTGGAAGCCTTCTTACCCTCAGAATTTGTGCAGTTTCCTTACACCTAAAATCAGCACCTTGTGGATGCTACCAAGGTTTGCTGCCAGCTGAAGTGGTAGCCAGGCTTTTCTCTCTCTTGGCTGTAAGGGTCAGTTGCCTGGATTGCAGGGCTCTGTTTGTGATGAAAAGCTTCTCTGTGTTGCCACCATTCTGGAACCTCATGTGGCCTCTGTCGCCATTCTGGGACATCACATGGCCTCTGTCACCATTCTGGAACCTCACTCGGCCTCTGTTGCCATTCTGGAGCTTGGCACTCTGTAGCTTTTTCCTCTGAGCAAAATTTTTCATCTTTGCTGTGAGGCTGCACAGGGTGGGGACCTGCTTCCTGGGATGCCCCGGGGCCATCTTTCTTATCTCTCTGTTTCTCCTCAGGAATCAAAATCTCAACTCTGTCTTTACAATCCACACCCTTCCTGGAATTTTCCTTCTGGCCAAACTCACAGCATTGTAAATTATCCTGGCGGGCTCTTTGCTCTTGATTTGAAACATATAGCTGGCTAAAAGCCGCCAACAATAGCCATGCCACAGCCTCAACATTTGTTTGCTTTTTAATTTCTTTTTCAAGATTAATCAGTCCGTTGCCCTTTGTTTCAGTCTCAGGCAAAGTCTCTGGGCAGGAGCAAAATGCAGACAAACTTTCTGCTAAGCCATAACACACATCATGTGGAGTCCAATGACCAATGCAGTCCTTCCCAGCAGAAACCTCCCAAGCCTGGTCTTTCTATCAGCCTTCTGGTCTCCTGAGCTCTGACCAGAATCTCCTCTACAGAACAGCCTAAGCTGCTCCAGCTCTATGCATCCAGGCGACATGTCCAAACCTTTCCAAACTCCGCTCACAAGCCATTTCCAAAGCCTCTTGAAAAACATGGCCAGGTATAGTCACAGCAAAGGACCCTACTCCTCAGTACCAAATTTCTGTCTTAGTTACTTTTTACTCATCACTGAGACAAAAATACCTGAAGCCCAAAGTTGGGAAAGGAAAGGTTTATTTCTTACAGTTTTTTGGAGGTTTCAGTCCACACTCAGTTGGCTCCAAGACAGGCAGGCATGGCTGGACCGCCATTGAAGGCCACTGCCTATAGCAAGCTCGAACCAGCAAAGAGAAAGACACACCTTCTTCCTGCCGTTACATCACATCCTGGCTCCACCCCTATGTGGGTGGAGCACTGACACCATCAATCCAAGCACTATACAATGAACCATCACAAATGAACAATGCAAACTCATGAAACTGGGGGACACAAACATAAACCATGACAGTTGCACGGTGAATGCTCAGTGACTTTGGAGGCTACTTACTACACTTTACTAGGAAGCAAAATCCTTTACCTGGATCTTGAGAAATAGGTCTTGGGGCTTAAACCAAAGCCCTGATTACAAACTCCATATATCAAAGGATATAGTGAATGTTCAAGTTTGGAGTTATTACAGTGAAAGACAGATGGTCATTCATCCCCTCACTGCAGTCTCCCATCCTTCACAAACACTTTCCCTCTTGCTCTTGCTGCTACCTGAGATTCTTCTAGAAGTCCTCTTTAGTGAGTGTTTTCACAAGGTGGGATCAAGAACACAGGAAATGCTACTGTCAGGTACCATCTGATGAAAGTCAAGCTCATAAAAATTTTCCAGTGCATCTGCATCCCCCTTATTCACTTGATGAGGTTTCATACGAAGACTTCTGGCTCTTCTACCAAAATCAAAGTGATCATGAAAAGTAAACATTTTGAAATGACTTGGGACTTCAAGGCAACTGGGCCAGTCAACTAGAGGCACTCAAGGAAGAGGACTTCCGGAATTGCCTTGGAAAGTGGCAAGAACAATGGATGAGTTGAAAGGGAGGGATGCATTTTGAGAGAAATTAATGGCATTATGTCTTTTACTCCATAAATTATTTAAATTTAAATTCCATATTTTTTTTCAGTGACAATTTGTATACTCATTAGTTTTTGAGTCTCTTAAATTTTTATTTCCAAACCATTTCCCCTTATAAACTATTGATTATACTAAACAATTTACTTAGGCCCTTAATTCGAATGACAGAGAAGTACCTCATATTTTCTAAATCCACAACTAACCTCTTGGGCGTTATTCTTCCACAGTATGGTGAATAATAGCAACATTAAATTGCGTATATTAAAACCAGAAGAGTTACTTTACCATCTCATTCCACAAAAACCTGAACATGCTCTGACAATTAACATCAATTTTCATCCCAAGTTTATGTTAAATCTATTCATTTCTTTCTAGCTGTGTACCTGTCACTATGACCACTCTCATGAAATGTTGTAGTGAATTTTTTTACACAATTAAATTTCATTTTTTACATGCTTAAAAGCTTGCACTAAATTTTTGTTTGTTATAATAATGTACTCAGAATCTTCAGTGAAGCTTTGAAGTTACTACTAAATGCCTCTTTCTGAAATTCACTCTCTCATTCTGTTTTCCATCCTCAGTGGAACTAAACTTGCTAGTTACAAAACAGATTACAATGATAAGCCAACACTTGGTTACCACTGGGCATCAACAGTTGACAATTTGTCAATCTTACTTTACCAGTATGAAATCCTAAGGCCCAGAGTATTTTAAAACATATCCCAGATATTATATTAGTTTATCGATGAACATGCCTCTCTCTCTCATTTTCAAATCTAAGTTACTAATAATATTCAACATTAAATTTTTTAGTAGAATAAAATGCATAGAAATATATCCTCTTCCTTCTGATTTGTTCAACTCAAGAGGAAGACAGAAGTTACATAGACTGACAGTTTATGTATCTTTAGAGACATGTAAGTCAATTCCTTATACTATCTTTGACAATTCTTTTAAAGAAATCTAGCATGTTTTCTCTATAAAATGTCCTTGAGTCTGAATTCTTCTGGGTGCCTTTCCCAGTGATTGCTTATCATTTTCCCCTCTTCTCCTTTTCTATCATTAAATTGTTGGTTGATTTTAGAGATTTTTCCAGATTCATATCAATTTTTGAGCAATAAATATGCTATAGCTGGTCTTGGGTGCTTCCATTAGGAAGTACATTGTTTCTAGTTTTCTTGAGTTTTGAAAGCAAAATATTTATTAATTATATGCATCATTATTTTAATGCTAATGTTATCTACTAGAGTATAACTCAACACATGCATAAAACAGTCCTCTGTTATTTACAACTGAAGCCCTTAGTAGTAACAATTACCAGGTATGGACAGTATTTTCAATACTTAGTTAATTACATGAGTATGTGTGTATGTATCCTATAAATTGTACCTTATATGTTTAGGACTGCAAGTTTTTGTGCTCCCTTAACAGGACAATGCCTGATGCACCCTTAACTGAGATAAAAAAAAATTGTGTCACTATCTGTGTTGATGAATTTCTAATTTTCTAAGTTGATATCTTTCATAGTACTGTTTCCCTTGTCACAGAGATCTATCATTCAGTGATTTCAGTACTTTATGGCTTATAAACCTCTGTCATTTCATATTTCTGAAGCTAATCTTGGGGGTCTTCTCTGTATGCTTCTTAGCTTTAGTATTTTCTACTTGGCAAAACCTCACTAAAGATGCTCCTTAATGCTTCATGGTCAAATATAAATAGATTGTGACCCGCTGGAAAAAAAGTATGTGGTATGTAATATCACATTTTGATTTGGTGTCAAGTAAGATTTGTTAATTCTAATACTATTTCTCTGTTATTTACAAGGCACACATCATTAAAATAAATGCAGAAGTAGGTAAAGTTTTGAGTCTTTATAGCTTTTATGTTACTTTTTGTTATTTGAGTCATGCACTGTCAATTTAAACAACAACAACAAAAAATCTTTCCTAACTTCGAAATGGAAATCTCATAACCTTCCCTTCATTTCCTCAGGCTGTAATAGAAGACTCAAATGCAAAATATGCCTAGTGTTATGTAGTTGTAAGTTAATTCTACATTATGCTGATAAATCATTCAGACAGAACTCATTTATCAAAATATAATTTACTTAAATCAAAGCTGCTTTGTGTGTATGGGTAGGAGGTCAGTTATTCAGCACTTACTAAATAATTTATCAAACTCAGATTTGTTTGAAATATACAAAAAATAGCCCCTAGTAAAATGAAGCAACAATCTCAATTTCTGGGAATTGTACATTGGAGAAAATATGATTAAAGCCATCATTGTATAGTGTCCTAAATGCTTAGTTTAACAATCAAGTATGTCCTGCAATATTTCAAAATAGATATAGATATATTTAATAGACATTATTAATTATTTTGTACTCTTCATTTTTACAAGCATGGTGTTTTCTGCCTCAGCCCACAATGCCTCCCTAAGTGTCTCTGCTACAGATGCATAGACAATCATAATACCTTCATTCAATGGAGAGAGAACATTTGGATGTGACCTGTCTCCCCAGTAAACTCTAGTATCTGAGACAACAACATTTTTCCTCTCCCCAAAATACCCCAGTATTAAGGAAAAATGGTTTCTACAATTCATGAATTTCATATTGAATCTCTGTTAGTATTTTTAAAAGCCAAGGCTGCCTTAAGTCACAATGATGGACAGCAGTAAGGGAAGTTCTGCCTTCAGACCTGAGATGGTTGTTTGTTACCCTCTTAACAGATGGGTACTCACAAGCAGAAGTGGGCATTAATTGTGTACATTGTTTAGGTGGGCAAGCTCCAGTCTTTCTTTTTTTTTTTTTTTTAACTTTTTATCGGTACCAAGGATCGAACTCACGACCGCCTGCTTGCAAGACAGGTACTTATGCCGCTGAGCTAAAACTCCAGCCCCAAGCTCCAGTCTTATATGCTGACCTGGCTGCTTCCTATATGGGGGTGACTGTGGATCACAAAGTAATCTTTCTGTGTCTTCAATGCTTGTCTTAAGATAAAGAGTATGCATAATTTCTTTGTATAGTTTAAGAGCTACTCAAAAGTGAGGTATTAGGTAAATGTGTCCATGAGATTAATTCGTATAATCAGGAGAAATGCTATCCCAGAGCAGCCAAGAATTTCTTGTCCAATCTTCCAACAGAGCATAAATGAATAAGGGCCCTGATTGCAGATACTGGAAATTCTGTGTTTGTATCAGGGATTTCTCCACCCAGTGGCATCACAACAGGTATTCTAAGCACAGGGCTCCCTTACACTGCTAACTTTTGGTTCAAAACTCACAGACAGCCTGGCTGCTCTGTCCTGTATCCATCTAAGTCACTTCCTCCTGACCTTGACTGTGTTTCATTCAATAGCAGAGTTCTGATGTGATCTTACAGCTCCTCCTGGCTTTCCTGGTTCTGGCTCCCTCCTGATTTCAACATGTGAGCTTTTTCCCTTTGTTTGTTTTGATTTTTGTTTTGTTTTTCCTCCCCTCTAAAACATGTATGCTTATGTTTGTCTTAGTATCTGCATTATGGAGGAGTAACACAGAATCCTTACCCTAACATTTCATTTAGGTGGAATGACTGGGGCTTCCTGGATTTAGCTCATAGCCTGTCTACTTTCTGAGTCATTTCTTCTCAGGACAACACATTCACCAGCAGTTTCCCAGCAATCCAAACTAGCATCCGGAGATGAATCTGGGTATCCTGGATGAGGCATCCAGTGTAGCTACTATAATCAAAGCAAGCCCATTTTCCTGCTACATGAGGTGTTTGGGATGACTGGTCCTCTTCCCAGTTTACTCTTCCTCCTGGATCCAGATTGCACATGGAAAGCATACTTTGGCTCCAATTTTTTGTCCTTGTGGCTAATGCTTAATATTCTATGTAGTGCTGGTCATCATGCTGTCCTGAAAAAAACCAAAAGGCCACACATTAATGATTTGTTGCAATGGAACTGATTACCTAGATCTATGGCTAACTCTTTGCTTCCTCCCTCATGAGCTCCTTCTGTCATTCCTGTCGTAAATCTCTGTGAATATCAGAACCAGAATAACGCTTCTCAGAGTTGGCCCTGTATAGTGGCTCAAGCGACAGTCAGTCATGAGTTTATACTGACTGGTCAATTTCCCTGATCTGTTAGGGTTTCTTTATTTTTCATACCAGTTTGATTGAGTCTACAAAAGGGAGTGAAACTGAACCTACGTGTGATTGTGATATTAATACAGACTTCTGGCTTCTCTTTTTATTAGCAATTATGCTTTCAGGGCAGGAACAAAGCAAGAGACTGAGGAAGTTGATATCTGTACAACTAAGGGTTAGGGACTAAGACTAACTGTAAAAATGTGTTTATACACTTTACCTTTCCCATTTTACTCTAAACAATATCTATAGTAATAAGAATCAAATCAAAATGCCATAGTTGAATTTTACTTTTCATAAAAATTGTCAGCACTGTAGCAAAACATAGTAGATTTATGGGTTTCCCCCTTTTATTTGTAAATAAAGCATACATAATTTGATAGAAAATTATTTAGCATAACAAGCTCAGTCAGATTTCATTATATCTATACAACTTTAAAAATCTCTCCTATTGACTGGGGCTCAGTGGTACAGTGCCCACCCTGGCAAGCACGAGGTCCTGAGTTTGATTCCTGATACAAAAAATAAATCCCTTCTATCATTGTTTTGCCCCAAGTCTTACTTACTACAAAAGTAATCTCTCTCTGGCTTTCACTGTCTTTCTCTCTGTCATTCCCTCTCTCTTCCCTCACCTACCTCCCATGGAAACACTCCTGTCAGAGACTGAAGGCATTTTAATCTTTCAGGACATTATCTGTGGCCCCACCATGGTGACATTTAAAGGAATCAGAAGAGTTCCACAGAAAGCCTGGGGCAAAGGAGAGTTTAATGTGCTGACATCAAAGACCATGACACTTCTAAGGAGAATTACAATGTGTATTCCCAGAAAAGCCACTGGGCTCTCCATAAGGCGATTCTCAGAAATCCAAGTCACTGAGCTACTAGAAACTCCATCATTGGAAAGGAAGTGCTTTCAAAGAATCATGGTAATGTCTATCCCAAGGGACATCCTATCAAATCTTCGCATACTGACTTTGTGTATTGTGGGGATGCCAATAAGCAATCTCTCTATGGAAACCCATGGGGAGGTTTTCTCTCAGCTCCCACTATGAAAACTGAAGTTATTTTTTTCTTTAAATTCCTGTTGTTGTTATTTGTATAACAATTAAACTGTGTAAATTGTGTAACCAATTATTTTTTAGTCTTTGTGTTGTGTTTTAGGCAGTCCTAACCAATTTGTTGTAAGATGCAATTTTTGAGTATCTGTTGATTTTAATTTGACTTTCTTTTTCAATCTGTATGCCCTTTGTCTACTAATTCCTTCATTTCTTTTTGTGACTATCATAAATATATCCCTCAAAATCTTTTGTGTGTCTGTTTGCAACCAACATCTCATCTTTCAAAGTAGTACTAAAACTTACATAATGGCTGTCACTAAGTGTCCTCTGCGGTGTCTTTCTGTAGGAGGTGCTTGGTTTTCTGTTCATCACTGGGTTCTCTTCATTCCTGACTTTCTCCTCACCACTTGTTCCTTCTTGTTCATTGGATCATTTCCAGTGTAGCCTTCTTTTGGAAGCTTTTTATTTTTATTTTTTTTTCTGGATTTTTTGCTGTCTTGGTTATAGATACTGTTTACTTTATGGTTCTGGCAATACATTTTTAGTCAATGTTTTTAATGTTTTGATTGGGTAAAAAATCATCTCATTTTAGGACAGACCAGAGATCTGCAGATTTGGTAGTTCATCTTGACTCAGCCTTCTCTTCACACTTCTTTTTCTGAGTCATGCAAAAATACAGTGGATGTAAAAGACCCAATGAATCAGGCTCTGACCCAATGTGAGAACTGTGACAAAAACTAGGATGAGGAGCTCAAGAAGCTGATGCAATCTGATGGCCTTTCTCTGGGTGTGTGCAACTGCTAATGAGAAAACTAAGGTGTGATGGCTAATGCAGCGGGACAGTTAGCAAACGGGCATGAGACCCCTTCTACCTAGACTTCAGTTTGGGCACGTGCAGGCAGTGGCTCCTAACAGGTAGTGAAGTGCAGAGCATGTATGGACAGCAGTTCCTAAAGATGATTAATACTGGGCAAGAGCTGCTGAGTCCTACCTGTCACTCTGAGAGAATTCAGAAAAAAAAAAATGTCGTTTCCATTACCCTCTCTTCTCTTCTGAGTCCTACTGTGGTCTGCCTCGTTAGACAGGCTGCACACAGCTGACCTGTAGGGTGGCCTGCTGCAGGGCACAAGACTCTCCTAAAGGAACTCTAGTGCTCTTTGTCTTTCCAGAGAGAAAATGAAGAATTTCTTCTGTTCCTAGTAATTAACCAGTGGTTGACCTATGGAAAGATTTTTAATATATCTAATGAGGATATTTAGAAGAGGCCAAGGATTTTCAAGGTGTTAGACCTACTAAAAAGGAAGATTTTTCTAATATATAAAGTAATAATTATTTCATAAGTAAGAATGATTCATAAAATAATTTATATGAACCAAAGATGAGTTCTCAAATACTTTTCCCAATTTTAGTTTAAATGTTACTTTACTGGCTGAATTAAATATTCATTTCCCAATTTTAGTTTAAATGTTACTTACTGGCTGATTTGGATATTCATTTATTGTCTCCTCAACAATAAATTGCACTTTGGGGGAACAAATATTTAAACTCAAACATATGTCTATGGTGAAGTCACTGTGATTGTTTTTTTTTTTTTTTTTTGAGGAAAAACTCCAGAAACTACAGCATCACATTTCTCTTTAAGAATATTAAAGTGAAGATAAAAATTATTCTTTAAAATTATCCCTGGCATTAATCCCAGTCAGCAGTACTTGAGTAGAATGAATTTGAAATCATATTCTTAATCATTAAAATAATCAATTCAATTTTGATATAACCCTTTGCAACTTCAAATATATCTTTACACTTCCTGGGAACACCCAAACCCCTCAAGGGAAATTAAAATTAAAGAGTTTAAGAAACTCTACCAGTAAAAGTATAAATAGGAGATGACCACTGAAGATATTTTGAGATATCTGAATTTTAACATAATCAACCCATACAAATATATCACTTAGTTCCTTTTTAAGGGCTGACATAACATCAATTTTTCTTAAAATTTTAAAACTTTCATACATTTTCATTTCTTTTCATTTATATTGAAAAATATAGGGAAAATTATCTTCATTAATGAAAGGACATAGACACAAATGCAGGAAAATGCTCATATATAAATATATATGTGTGTATTTAGTTAGTTAATTAGTTTTGTCACTGTGGAAAAATATCTGGGAGAACAATTTAAAGAAGGTTTACTTTGGCTCACAGATTCACAATTTCTGTTCATGGCCCAGTGGTACTGGGCCTGCAGGAAGGCAAGATGTGCTGGAAAGGCAGGTGGGAGAAGGCTGCTCAGCGCACAGTAGCTGGGAAGCACAGAGATGGGGGCAGAGCCAGAGAGGAAGGGCCTAGGGAAGAGGTGTAACTTTCAATCCCCTGCTCCTGCTAACCTACTTCCTCTACCTGGGCCCTTCCTCCCAGCAGCCAGTTCACTAAATGAACTCATCAGTGGATTGATTGCTTGGCAAAGTGAGTTGCTCACGGTCTGATCACTTTCCCACAGCCGTGGGCTTCCAGTCAAGTAATAAACACTGTAAGCCTTTTCTGGGGACATTTTGGATCCTATAATAAATGCACTTTCTGTAGGTTTTAAACTGGCTGTTCTAGAATAAGTAAAAAATATTTGGAAGAACATAAAGAGCCTTCTCCTCTTTTAAATGCATAATTCAGATTGGCTTTTTTGACAGCGCCTTTATCTTATTTGTTGTTTGATATGGATTGCTATTATTAAAGGAGATATGATTATGAAATCATCTGCTGATGTGCTCTGTTTAACAAAGAAGCCTCCCACTCCTGTCGTCTCTTCTCTGCTGGCTCTTTTCTTCCTGCTCAGCCTGGCTGAAAACCCTGCAGTTTTCCTTTGCCTTTGCATCTCATACAGTCTTTCCTGAAACTTCTTCCCCTGGTCCACTGGAAGAAGTGGTAATCCACAGGAACAAGGATGCAGAGGAAATCCCATTTTGAAGTGATTTCATTAAATGAAATAGTTTACTTTTTGAATAGATAATTAATTTTCATTGTTGAAAAGTCAGAGGATATAAGTGTTATGGAGTGACAGCTCTACCTCTGGCTGCTTACCTTCAGTTCTAGTTATTTTGTTGACTACCCTTGAACAAAGCAAACTATTATTTTCTTTTTATTCTCTAGCCTGTGTTATTTTCCTTCCAATTTTAGAGACATGCATATTTCTCGTGTTTTTTTTTTCAGTTAACAATATTTCTTAGAAGACCATAATGATTTTTAGAACAATTTCTTATTTATGAAGAAGAAAAAATGTGCAGTATTATTTTACTATGAGTACATGTAATACCTTATTACAGTCTTGGTGCTGAGCACTTATCTTCTCCAATTTGTTATTATAAAATAAAGGAAAGAAACATTAACCTGGAAAAGTAGCATAGAGACCAATGTGAAAGGGCTTTGACTGAAGATTATAGGGTTAGTGTGAGAAGGTTTATCCTGTGTCTAAAGGTCAGTGAAGTAACAAAATCAAAATTCTGTGTTGTGAAAATCAATTCGGTGACAAATTGAAGGTACCAAAAGGCAATAAAGTAACTGCATTAGCGTTTGCTAATCTGTTGCTACTTCTTAACTATGATAGAAGGTTGGTATTCCTCTCCCTTAGAGGCTAGGTGTGTGTATATGTGTCTGTGTCTGTCTGTGTTTGTGTGTGACAGAGAGAGAGAGAGAGCGAGAGAGAGAGAGAGAGAGAGAGAGAGAGAGAGAGAGAGAGAGAGATTGGATGAACAGTGTCCAGTGAGCCTGAATCCTTTTATTATCTCCAGAAACAGGCTCAGCTACTTTTATGGTACTGAGAGTACCACCAAGCAGCTAGTAACTATTATAGTTTTCCATTTGATTTCACATGTCATAGAGCCAGACAAAATTATTCCAAAATCCATGATATGTGCCCCAACTTGCTAATAAATATTGTGATGACTCCCATCATCAGTGGTAGACCTCGGTTTTGACATTGAATGGAACTAATTAAATTTTGTTTCTGGAACATCCAGGAGAAAATCTTGCCACTAATGGTTTTTTGGAATCTAACATTATATATAGATATAGATATAGATATAGATATAGATATAGATATAGATATAGATATATAGATATAGATACAGATATATAGATAGATAGATATTTAGATAGATAGATAGATAGATATAGATAGATAGATAGATAGATAGATGATGAATAAATATTCTAAATATGCCACATCTGAAATATTTAATATTACAGGTGACGTTCAGGCTGTCATTCAACAATTGGATCAGGTAGTCTCAGCGCAATCACTGTCAGTGAGACTGGAGACCCATTCACCTCTCCCAAATTGTCTGCAAGGCAACATTTCACAAACCAACACACACATAAAGATGTAGAGAGAAATGGAAGAGTCCTTTCTGGAAATGCTTGAATGAACTCTTAGCTGGACTAGTTCTCCAAAACACAACACCTGTACATTCTAGGGGACAAAAAGATCTAAACACAGAGGAAAACAACTGAGTAAGCAAGTTGGCAAGGTGGGCAATACCCTAAAGACAGTTTTAGCATATGGTGACTTTTAATTTTTGTGTGTTTTAGCCTCAGGTTGAGTCAAGATCCATTTGATAAAAGTAGCTAAGGTTTAAATACTCAACTTAGTTTTTCTGAGGTGGAGAACCAGAGGCACTGTTTGGCTCACTTTGCCTCATAAACTCTAAAATGTGATGGAGAATGCCAGAGATAGCAGAATCAGAGGCAGAAATAAAGAATAAAAATAGTCACTGAACCTCTACTCCTAAAACATGAAGCTGTAGGAAGTTGCAAATCCAGGCATTCTAGCGAAGGACAAAACATCTTGCCTGATTTAATCTGTCCCCAAAGATATTTGCATGTTTGGACCAATCAATTCATTATCTATTACACACACACACACACACACACACACACACACACACACACACAGCACACACAGTATTCATACAAAAGTGTAAATATATGAAAGGCATATAAAGAATACATATGCATGATACTAACAATGTCTATAATGTGATCCAAAATTGCCTTATGAGAAGACAGAGGAAGAAGTGTCCTGAGTCAGGATTAAAGACAACTGATAAGTGAGAAGATTGAACTATCCAACAAGGAATGGCAACTCTGTGGCTTGGAGTTATCTCTCTATAGTACTAGGTAGAACATTTTTCTAGGCTGGAAATCATGGAAAACATGCAGCTCATTTCTTGTGTTTTCCTTGCTTGTGAATCAAAGTCCTTTGCTTTCTGTTATTGATTTCAGAAAACAGGTACTTCTTATTTTTTCAGGTTTTATGCTTATTAAAAGTTATTGTACTTGATATTTATTGCTTTATCGTATCTGAGTCTGGGAATGCAGATGAACAAATGGAAAGGGAACGGAAAAAGTAAACACATGCACACACGCCCACAATCCTAGTAATATTTTCACTTGTTAAAGCATAAAAATATGAAAAACTGGAACAATATATTACAAGATCAATCATCTCTGGTTTTTCATGTCATGCCGATGCCTCAGGTATTTTTATAACCACTGTTCTATTTATATGCAGTAATATCTTGAAATAATGATTAAACTGATGAGAGAAGACTGCATATCTCCATATTTAAAATAAGTGAGTAAATCTACGATATGGGAAAATTTTAATTTGTTCTTTGTGGTGTAATATATCATAGAATTAATTGGACATGGGTGCATAGTTTTGTAGTTAAGGACAAGGAGATTTATCAGGAAAATCCAGTTGAATCCAAACCACCCATCATTAAAGAACATAAAGGATGAAGCACAGCAACCAGAAAGTCCTAACTTGATAATGCTATTTTGCCAAAATGTTTATTCCCCTGAAGATTACGGTCCTTATTTACTTTCTTGAAATTGATCCCAATATGTTGGGCTATGTGTTGAATATAAAAAATAAAAGAAAGAATTATTTTAATGATATTATGGGACAACTTTACTGTAACATTTTGTTACAAAAAATGAATTTCATAAGAGGGGAAAGAGTGTAAGATTTATTTGTGGATCCTAAGTCAACTCAGTGTATGCAGGAATCTCACTCATTCTCCATCCTCATTAGAGCCTTCCTAAAGAAGGTGAGTGTGTCCCAACTACTGGAATGTAAGAAGGGTGGAAGCTGGGTACAGAGGCCAGGCCCTGCAGTCCTAGTCACGCATAGGTGGAGGCACATGGACAGCCTGAGCTCAGGGATTTGAGAATTTGAAGCCAACGAAACTCTCAGAAAAGCAAAAATCACAAAACAAGCAAATTGAAGAAGAAAAGTCAAAACAGAGCAGATAAGATTAGGCAACAGTGAAAATGTTCATGATCTAACTTTTGTAAAAGAATTTCGATGCAAGAAATCGATGTGATTTGGGGCTTGGCCAACAGGAGTGTTTACCTTCAGATGTGTTTGGAAGGGAACCTTGCAGTCTACTCCCACAACTCACAGGGAGTACATACGATTTGAGTCAGAGAGTGGTGCAAATGTCCTCTTCAATAGATGGCCTCAAGTCCCAGGTATCTCCATTCTTAGAAAATACCATTGAAAAAATTCTAAATAATGTAAAATATTTACATTAGTTAGTGGATCAAGATGATCTCTTGGAGATGTGCTATTTTTATAATTTTTGGGTACTGAGAAGCAAATCCAGGGCCTTTCATGTTCCAGGCAAGCACTGTACCACTGAGACGTATCCCACAGCGTTCTTTTTTAAAATTTTACTTTGAGACAGAATCTTGCTAAGTTGCATGGAAGGTGTCAAACTTGGAATCTTACTGTCCCAGCTTCCCAAGTAGCTAAAATCATAGGCATGTACCGGTCCACTTAGCTGATTTTCTGATTTTGATCATTCTTTCACTCAGAAAAAAAAAATCAAAAATTTTCCAATTTATAAATGCATCTATCATTTTCTCAACAAAACTACTTCTAGTATTGTATTTTTTCCTGCTTAAATTATATGTGTGCAAAGTTTTTCACTTTACTGCTGTATGCAACAACAAAGTTTAGAAATGGGCCATGTTTGCACCAATAGTGTCTGCTGAAATTAATCATGAATCATCCAAATGTTATTGTCAATCTTTTTTTAAATGGCACCACAGTTCCTCCTGTAATGAGAAAACATTATGTAAGATACAGACTTAAATGAAAGATTAAAGTACAAAACTGTGTTCATCATACTATCTTTTAAGGGAAAGCAAAAGAATGGTGTATCAATAGGTTTACACTTTAAAATTTTCACAAGAATGTAAGCGTGAGATCTTTATCCATGTTTTATTTTATTTGCTTTAACTGTCAGAATTACTAACTAGGAAAATGTTATGTATCTAAACAAAACTGATCAAAACACAATAATGAAGGCATCACAGGCCTTCAAAACCAGACAATAGGAAAATCAATAATGGCAACCATAATGTCTCTTGTTCTCTTCAAGATAGTTCTCTATACCTTCATGTATGTTGAAATTAAATAATACAAAATAAATACAAAATAAGCTAAAACCACTCTGAACAAAGAATGAAAGCATTACTGGATTTCATAGCATGATGATAGGAAACCAGTAATGGATACCATAATGTCTGTTTTTTTCAAAGTAGCTGTTCATTTCATTATGTATAATACAGCTAATGTTCATAAACTGTTTAGGAGAAGTTCTAGTCATGTATAAGCCTCTAAATGTATACCTATCCTTTCTGTATTAGAGGGAAAAACAAAACAGAACAGATAACTAGAAAAACAGGACACAAAAAAAGACAAATAGAATAACAAGAGCAAAGAGCCCAAAACAATATAGACCTTCAAAACAAGGTGGTAAGAACATAACAAATATTGTTATTTTACATAGTGATCTTCAAAAGAGTTGCTCAGATCACCAGACACAAACATACAAAATTGTTCCATTCCTGGGATGATTCTCACTTGGTCCTGGTGTACAATCTTCTTGATGATTTGCTGCATTCTGTTTGCTAGTATTTTATTCAGCTTTTTTTTGTCTATATCAATTATTTATCTTTTTTCGTTGGGTCTTTAGTAATACTTGCTTCCAGGAATGAGTTAGGAAGAACTGCTTTCCTTTCAATTTCATTGAAAATTTTGAGGAGTGTCAGCATTAAGTCTTCTTTGAATTTCTTGTAGAATTCTTCAGTGAATCCATTAGGACCTGGGTAAGGTTTTAATTAAACCTTCAATTTCATTAATTGAAATTGGGTTGTTCAACAGTTTTACATTTTCTTGATCCAGCTTTGGTGATTTATATGTTTCTAGGACTCTGTCCATTTCTTCTGTGTTATCAAACCTGTGAGTAGAGGTTTTTGAAGTAGGTGTTGATGATCTTCTGTATTTCCATAGAGTCCATAATGATTTGACCCTTTTCATTTTTTATTGCATGACTTTGAGTTTTTTCTTTCCTTTTTAAAAAAATAAGGTTGGCTAGGGGCTTATCAATTTTATTTATTCTTTCAAAGAACCAACTGTTTGATTCATTGATTCTTTGCATTATTTTCTTAGTCTCAATTGTATTGACCTCTGCTCTGGTTTTTATAATTTCCTCCCTTCTTTTGGCTTTGAGCTTGACTTGCTATTCTTTTTCTACATGTCTGAGATGTAGCATCAGGTTGTTTATTTGTGTTCATTCTGTTTTCCTGATGTGGGAATTCACCACAATAAATTTTCTTCTGAGGATTGCTTTCATTCCATCCCACAGATTCTGTAAGTTTTGCTTGCAGATATTGTTTAATTTCTTTAATTTCTTCTGTGACTCACTGATTATTCAGGAGTGTATTGTTTAATTTCCATGCTTTTGTGGTTTTTCCATGTTTTGGGGTTTTTGCAGTTTTTTTGTCATTAATTTCTAGTTTCAAGGTGCTATGATCCGATAACATGCATGGGATAATTTCAATTCTTTTGCATTTACTTATGCATATTCTGTGGGTTAGTATACAGTCTGTTTTAGAGAATGTCCCACGTGCTGCTGAGAAGCATGTATATTCTAATGTTGTTGGGTGTAATACTCTGTACGAGTCCATTAAGTCCATTTATTCACAGATGTGACATAGTTATGTTATTGCTTTGCTAATTTTCTGTCTATTTGATATGTCTTTTTGTGTCAGGGGGTGTTAAGGTCTCCCATTATAATTGTGTTATTGGTTATTTTATTTTTCATTTCTGTTAAAAATTGTTTTGTATAGCTGGTGCTCCTGAATTTGGTGCATATATATGTAAAATTATTATATTTTACTCTTGAACTTTTCCCCTAGTAAGCAGTGACCACTTTATCTCTTTTGATCATTCTTGTTTTGAAGTTCACATTGTCTGTAAACAGAATAGCTACCCTACATTTTTATGGGTTCCTGTTTCATGGAGTATTGTTTTCCATCCTTTGACTTTCAGTCTATGAGTTTCATTTTCAGTTAGATGATTTTTGTGCACAGTATATGATTGGATGTTGTTTCTTGATCCATTCTGCAAGTCTGTTTTTTTTAGTTGGTGAACTGAGGCCATTTACATTAACGGTTATAACTGATATATATATTGGTTTATTTTTGATAGGGTATCTTTCTGCTATTGATTATTTACCTTTCCCCTCTGTTCATTTGTTTGCCTTGCTTAGTGATTTTTTCCCTATATCTATCTAGAATGTCTTTCAGTATTATTTGCAGATTAAATTTGATGGTCATGGAGTTCTTCAGCTGTTAAATCTGTAACTTTCTTGTTTCTCCATCAATTTTGAAGGACAGTTTTTCAGGGTACATCAGTCTGGGTTGGAAGTTGTTTTCCTTTAGGATCTAAAATACTTCACTCCATGCTCTCCTTGACTTTACTGTGTTAAGTCTTGTGTGATCCTGATAGGCTTTCCTTTATAGGTGATCTGTCTATTCTCTCTAACAGCTTTTTAATATTCTGCTCTTATGTTGGATTTCTGGGATGTTGATTATTATATGTACGAGTGTAGTTTTATTTTCGTTATGGCTATTTGGAGTTCTATATGCTTCACTAATCTGAAGGTCAGTTTCCATTCTCATGTTTGGGAAATTTTCAACTATTACTGCTGCAAATATCCTCTTGATATCATTTGTGTTGTCATCATTTTTGTTCATACCTATTAATCTTATGTAGTTTTTCTTTGCATTGTCTTGCAGCTGTTGAATTATTTCCTGATTCCTTGTTATTTTTAAAAGAGCTTTCCTTTCCTGTTCATTAACTGCAGTCTTGTCTTAGAGGTCTGAAAGTCTCTCTTCACTATCAATGGAACAGTTTTGCCAGCTTTCAATGGAATTTTTGATTTCCTGTGTATCTGTATGAATCTGTTTCATGGATTCTGTTTGTTTCTTATGTTGTTCATTCAAGGTTTCCATCTTTTTGCATTGTTCCTCTAATTTTTGACTATGTCTTCTTTAGATGTGTTCAGCATTTATTTCATTAAATTTATCATATCTCCTTTTACCTAGGAGATTATTTCTGATCTAAGTTCTTTTATAGTTTCTCAGAGTTGTTTCATAACTTCAGTCACTATTATTTCCAGAGTTCAGGTATATTGCTTATATTTTCTTCTATGTCCATGTCTCCTAGGTTTGCTTGTGATGGGCTGGAGGTTTGAGATTGCATTTTGCTCTTTTGTTTTGTTATTTTCCAATATTCCCTTAGGGAATTGAAGGCAAAGTCTCACTTGTTTCTTGGGTTAAGAATATCTATCCCTGCTGCAGGGAGTTTCCCCAGGAGCTCATTAGACAGGCCTTACTAGATGGCTCCCAGCCTCTCAAGGTCATTGAATGAGGCCCAGATAGGCCTGGAGGGACTTTTTTGTGGTCTCTCGGTGATGGGGAAAAATGGGTGGGGCCCTACCAGTCTCTGAGCACCACAGGGAGGCTTCTCCATGGGATGGAAATCACTGCTGCGCATTTGCTGATGGTCATTTACCTAATAATTAGCCCAACTTGGAACCAGTTATAGCATGTTCAGTTCCTTGTTCTTCATCACTGTGTTCCTCTGTTTCCTCTAGGGAAGTAAGGTACTAGAAATTCAAGTGATACTGACCATAAACCAAATGGTTCTTGCCTCCTGGAAAAGTCTTTATCCTGCAGACACAAGGACACTTCCATCAAGCCACATGTAGGAGTATCCTTCCTTTGTCTATCTTTAGTTATGCCCAATCAGAATTCTGGGGAAAGTCTTGGAAACTTTTACCAGAATCATTCAGATTATGTTTTGCCTCATTGATGCTCATTACAGCAGAGGAGGGGTGGGGTCATTTTATTTGTCAGAGATGAATGTACAGATTGGTAGAAGAATTGATAAAAATTGAGGTTACACAAGAACAAACCTACACAAACTATGGATGAGTTTCCTATTCTCCAGCACACGGCCCAGGAAAAACTACCATCTGGAAGATAGGTGAATGGTAATTACTGGTGATAAACCCACATTCCAGCTCAAGGAAGCAATGTTATCCCTCTCATGTTAGCTTCAGAGTTCTTCTAAGAATTCAGTGAAGTAGAAGCACCAACAACACCAGTTTATACCTGAAGATTTTAAGAGACAGAATAGGAGACATTATAGAGCAAGGCATAATGTGATGGAGACAGAAGATTGCTTGGGGAATGGTTGAGAAAGCAGTTTCTTAGGAACTTGGCTGTATGAAACACTGATTCTAATCCAACATGTTTGACGTGGGCTCCAGGAATCTGATTTTTACAGTAAGTTCAGGTGGTGTTTCTTGGGGATATTATGCCAAAATTTTACAAACAACATTAAATGCAGATATATTTATTATAAAATATATTCTCGATGTTTGTACATGCACAAGAAAATGTTTTACATTTTATGAACAGACATAAACCATCAAAATAAATGATACATCACATTTAACCTTTTTGTTATAAATATGCTCTTTTCCAGGTTTGGTCATAGTAGAAATCATTTTATCCTTTCAAGCCATTTTTACATTTGAATTTTACCTTTAAATTATGAGCTTCAGCTAAAAATATAAGCACCATACCTATTAGAGTTGAAAAAATTGAGGAGCAGCTATGTTAGAATTATCTGCTTCAGTCAGTAAAGGGCTGGTCTGAGACCAGAACAAGAATATTACCTCATGGGCTCCTTGAAAAATGAGTCTATTACCCAGACGTCGTTGCAAGAGACCCTCTTCCCATACACACCCTGAAATCAGTGACTCCAGTCATTTTGGTGCAGGCTTTTGAGATCCTCTCTGTTGTTCATTTGGTTGTTTTAAAGGAAATGGACATGCTCTCTCACTGTGATTATTCCAGTCTGCCTAGCAGCCTTCTTAGTCATGTGCCAACTGTCTACTCACTGCCATTTGAGTTCACAAGACAAAGATTTGATTATTTTAAGGAACCTGAGATGTTGCATTGTATGAACAACTCCTTTTTCCAATAGTACTAGGACCCAGCAAGGGAAGACTGTTTAACCCAAAGTGATGTCAGTGGCCAGTAGGAGATAGTCAAAGCCAGTGTGTACATTTTTTGTTCCACCGTAGGAAGATGGAAATAGGCCAGGAATAAGAATAAAGAACTTAATTCTGGATCTTAGAAGTGCTGACTTTGTGATCTTAAGAAGTCTCTTAAAACTTTGAGCCTTAGTCTCTTTGACTCTGTAACAGAGAAATAATAATAAATACCTCTTGGTGCAGCTCACTAAATAGTGTCTGTGAGTAGTGAGTACCCAATTAATTCCAATTCTCTTTTCCCTTCTCAGGCCATTTTTGAATGGAAACATTGCTCTTTTTTCTTTTAGCCTAACAGCTGTAATCTTGTTTTTACCCAGGTGTACTGTCATTTTCAAGGTCCTCTGACATGTTGAAGCAAGGTTTCTCACTGGCAAGCATAGTTTTATGCATCTCAGAATGGAAACATCATGCCGAACTGAATCCAACTAATCTCAACCAGCTGCTTCAGTAGTCCAGGTAATGGCCCTTTGAGACTGAGGGTCTGAGAGGAGGTTTTACTTTAACTACTGATAAGCCAGCTTAGCAAGAACTAGGTCCAGCTGGGACCTAGATCCTGCTTTTTCCTCCAAGGAGCACCTGTGATGCTCTGGAAATCATTCTGGCCCAATCCAAGGAATTCAAAATGAAGACAGTGATACTGAAAAAAGATTAAAGTGAGTTCAGTAGGACTGCTGGCCAATTTCAGAGCATCCTTTTCCAGGAAATGAGATACATATTACAAAAACCAAAATGAGTCCCATTCTTTGCTTATTTCAAGGCTTTTTGTCAATATGATAAATGCTTAGCAATTTAAAATAGTATTATTTAAAATAGCAATGAATTATTATAACTCATTTGTCTTAAATCTTTGAAAGGAAACTAACATTTCCAAATTGTTATACATGACAGTGATATATTTTTGTTGGGACCTGAATGGTGTACTGGTGAAGTGTACATCTACACTTGAAAAGTTACTCACTCTTTCTCAATGGCATAAGAAAAGTTTCCCAAAATTTAGACAGCAATAAAAACATTTCAGGGAGTGGAAAAGCCACTGTGATTTTTTTTTTTTTTTTTTTTTTTTTTCGACAGATAAAATGGAAGCGGATGTGTTTACCTCTGCTTTCCACCTCTGATTTCATTTCCCGAGTTGGCTGTTGAGTTCTTGAAGGGAAAATGCACAGCCATACACACACTGCTGACACCCGTCACGGGGTAGAAATCCCAAACCAGGGGCTCGTGCTGTTGCATATTCATGGATGCAAATGAGGCCCCTTGGATGCAGCTCTTGGCGCTGAGATTTCAAATCTGGGTATTAACAGGGATTCCTGTGAGTATCTATGAATATTAACCAAGAAGGAGATGTCAAATAGGTAGGGAGCTCCTGCAGAAACTTTTCTTCCTGTGTGAGAAACATATACTTTTGGCTAGAAAATGCTCACCGTCTCCTCTACCTACTCTGTCCTCTGAGGCAGCGAAGGGCTTCAGCAGAGGAAGAGAACTGAGGAGGACGGGCTTAGGGGCTGTTGCAGAGTCACCAGCAACCCGATTCTGTGAGTGCTGTGAAGGCAGGCCATAGCTACTACCACAGAAATCTCCAGTTGTTAGGACCGTGCTTGGTTTCCTGTACAGGTTATCTATTGCTACATAGCAAGTTGCTCCAAAACTCAGAGGCTTAAAACAATAGCATTTATCATCTTACAGTGTCACTAGGTTGAGAATACAGGTAATATAGATGTGGCATATCCGAGTCCATAGAGCAAGGGAAAAGCTACCAGCAAGAGAGAGAGAGAGAGAGAGCACATCAGAATAAAACCCACTATCATTTGGATACTACACAATTATACTCCAGGGGTAATTGAAACATATAGCGAATGCTTAAATTAGAAAAAAAAAAATTAGGACAGTAAAAGACAAATTGCCATTAATCCTCCTGGAAATGCTCTCTGTTGGTCCAAATACATACCATAATTTTCACCACTTTCTAAACTAATACTGGAAGCCCCCTTTCATTAGTGTTTTTACAAGATACAATAAAAAAATTGCAGTGAACGCTTTTGCCAACTACTATCACACAGCAGAGGCAAGGTCCTGTTGTTACCCAAATTAGATGTAAGATCTGGCACTGTATCCTTTAGCTTTTCCCTGTAGTCAAGGAGACAGAGGCAAATGTGTCAAGTTGAGGCAGCCATGACAGCACTGGAGACCCTCGCAGGAAAGGACTTCTAGAACTGCTTCAGGAAGTGACAAGACTTAGGGGGAGGTGAGTTCCAAGTGGGGAGCATATTTGGAGGGACAACAGTGCTAATGTCTTTTTCTCTGTAAAATAAATTGTTTTTAATTTCAATAGTCACTGTATTTTTCATTCATTCCTTTTATTTTTGCCTACAGTTGTCTACTTTCACCACATGAAGGACACCAGATCAATTGTTAGATTTACCTGAGAACTCTTTATACGATCTTTACACATTTTCAGTAAATCAAAAACCACTCTAAAGTTTTAACATTCCTGAAACTATTATTAAAGAAGATTGGATGGGGACTTTAGTGAGAAGGGTTCGGGAAGTGTCCCAGTGATATTGTTCAATCCTACTGAATCCCCATATGAAGCCAGACCAAAAGTAAAAAATAAATCAGAAATCAATAAATACCATTAGCAATCACATTAGATGGTGAGCTTAAACATATCTTCCAAAATACTAATCACAAATGCAAAATATAGTTACTAATTGAAAGGAGCCCTCAGCTTAGACGTTAACATGCATCAGCCCATTAACACCACCTCCAGATCAGTCTCTGTGACAGGTGCCGTTAATTGTCCTCCTAAGGAGAACGAGGTTAGAACTTAAAGAGTCTCAGTAACTCTTCAGTCGCAGCACAAACCAGAGTTTAATTTGATTCAGGCCAGAACACCGAGGTTTAGCTACACTAACTCTCTTGTTTGCTAAAGTGTTTTGAGGCTCATGCTGGAGCCTTTGAAAGCAGGAACAGACTGGGACCATTTATGAGGCCTGGGTGCACTTACACAGTCTTCATGTTCAGAGCTAAAAGTCAGAGACTTGCTCTCAGAATTCAGTGCTAATATACTCCTTCCCATTCTTTTTTTTTTTTTTTCTATCCCCCCCCCCCCGCCAAAAAAAATGTCTGGATCTTTATACTTTTCTGCTCTGTTTGCAGATTTGAATTAACTTATGCAGGTTGTGGTGCCCCATAACTTAATAGTTTTAATAAGACATGTGCAGTGTTTTTATTTCAGTGCTCACTTAAAAGAGGAATATAATATGTGGTATTTTTCTTCTTAAAGAACAGAACAATCTTGGTGACTTACAACAGTCTCCCAGTCTAGCCATCTTTGTGCCCAGAAAGCCTACTCCATTTTAAGTTCTCAGTCGTCTCAGTTTCCCCAGAAAATTGGGGTTCAAATTCAGCACAGTTTAGTCATGAAGTTTCTAGGTAGCCACTACATTTTCCCTGGGGGTGGACAGGCTGGAGGTGAAATCGACTTTGCTTCCTCCTAGGACTGGTCCTTGTAGATAGTTATATGGGATAACTCCCCACTTCTTTTCTGTTTGAATTTGCTATTTTAGCATCAGTTGCGCAAAAAGGATGATGCTGACACTTGAACATTCACTTGGATTGAGAGAACAGGTGTCCATGTGTTATGGTTTGACTCCAGGTGTCTACCCAAAGCCTCATGTGCTCACAGGTGGGGCTCTTTGGAAGTGGCTGAATCTAGGGCGTGTGAATGTGGATCAAGGATGTGGTAACTAAATTAGTCTACTGGTTGTTTCATGTGGATAATGGGAAGACCCAGCTGGGGGTGGGTGGTTCCTCCCAAAAGGCTTGTACCCTCAGAAGGATAAAAGCAAAAGAGACTGATATAGAGGTGGTGTTAATGGGCTGGTACATGTTAAGGTCTAAGCTGAGGGCTCCTTACCAAAGCAAAAGCTTGCTGCTTCCTGCCTGTTATGCTGTGAACTGTTTCTCTACCACAATGCCCCTCTGCCATGCCAGCCCACCTTGCAGCTAGCCAACTACATACTGAAACCTGTACCAACTGTGAGCCAAAATAAACATTTCTTCTTTCAACTTTGAGTTTTTTGTCTCAGTAGCAAAGTATCTAAAACACCACTTGACTCACAATCCCCAGCCAGGTCAGCGCTGGGCTCAGAGGGAAACAGAAACAGAGAATAGAAATACCTGATTTGGAGGAGGAAGAATCCTTTCCCATCTAGCGTGGTTCTGGTCATTTGTAAACCTATTTATCTCACAGAAGTCTTATTTCTACTGTCTTTAGCATACCTGAACAGTTTTTAGAGGTTGGAGTAGAAGGAACAGATGGGTAGAATAAATCAAAACTACATAAATTCATTTAGCAGAATGTTAAAATGTCTTAGCTTTTTTATCACTGTCAGTACTAAGTTGAAGCTTTTCCCAAATGTGGAAACTTTGAAATTTTTAAAACAGACCTGGTATGTGCCAATCCTAAGAAAAAAAATATTTCTTTCTGACATGTTCTTTGGATGACACCCTTAAACCAACTTTCAGTGTTTAGTTAAGGCACTCTTTTTGCCTGTCATGTTCTTTTGGCTTGATTATAAAAAGTCACATTGTTCTGAATTCTTTTATTTCTGCTTCTCCCAAGAAGTGTAAAAAGACCACAGACTGACTAAACAGCTGTCACAGGGTCCCCAGGTTTCACTCAGCAGCTTTGTAAAGTGGACTCCTTCGAAGAGATTGTGAATTACAGTTAATGACCCGACCCTTTAGTACTGTATTAATTAGAGTGCACTTTTGTGTGTGCATGTAAAGCATTCATTCTGTAGAACTGATCCCTTGCAAGCCCTGAAAGTGCTACCATCTGTGGCCTTAAGTCAGATTGAATAAATTTTCAGACAGATTTAAAGTTCATAAAGACCTGGAGAAAGATCATCTGAGGGGTCTTCCTATTAACCAATTCCCTTGTCTTCAAAGCAATGAACATTTTGTTACAAGGATCCCACTCAGTTAGAAGCCATAAGTCTGTCACCAAAATTTATCCTCCAAGTCCATAAAATTAGGCAAACTTCTTTTACATGTAATGTCATTTTGAATTCAGCATTCTGAATTATACATGGATCAGTTGTTGCTTGGCTGGTGGCCTATCTCTTTGACATCTGGGATGTATTTTCATCACATGTCAACCTGCTTCAGATTTGATGCTTGGGGTGACGATAATTGGTTAACTTTCGGGATTAAAAAATTAACTTGAATTACCTAAGTGCAAACCACTTTCTATTATGACCAGTGAGACGTAATTAGTTTCTTTGACAATTCAATGAACTGCATTGATTTTCCTGTCTTGAAAAATTTTATGACTCTTTATTTTCATCCCAATTATTCCACCAGTTATATAGCATTCTTCCTGGGAAAATGCTACTTTCAACTTCCTTAAATGAATCCATGCTGCTTTGTTGATACCCATCGCCCTTGATGGCGTGATGATAGGTGATGCTTACTAAATATTTTATGTGGGCCACCATGTGCTGTTGACAAAATTGCTCGTGTACAAGAACACAGTGCTGAGGGAGAAAATGGGGGTGAAAATCCAGTCTACACTCCACTTGACACATTGTCCAGTGAAACAAAGGGTTGTGTTTTTCGAATGGTAGGAATTGTATCAGAAGGATTTTATTGGAAGCTATAAAAGTGGTATTATAATTTCAGTCTCAAATATGTGCAAGTTGGATATTCCTATGCCCATGTCGTCCTTTTCTCATCACTGGGATAAAATACCCAAAACCCACAATTTAAAGGAAGACAGGTTTATTTGAGTTCACAGTTTCAATCCATAGTCAGCAGACGGTAGTGCAAAAACAGCAAGCTGGAGAGACTTGGCAGAGGTACATGTGCTCATCCCTTGGCAGCCAGAAGTAGAAGAGAAGATTCAGAGATGGATACACTTTCCCAGACCACACCCACAAGGGCCCCTCCTCCAACCAGGCGCCTGCTCCTATCAGTGCAATTAGATACCAAGTATGATTGGGAACCTACTAACCATAGGATTGTCCAGCAAAGAGGTGCATGCATTAAAATCTAATAGAGCTCTTGGCTGACAAAGGGCATGGAGTGGCTGGTAGAATCATAAGCAAATTAATACAGTATTTGATTCTTTATAATTTTTGGCAATTATTCTACTGTCATCCTTAAAGGGATTTGTCACCAAGTTGGGTCTGAGGGTCTCCTAACCTGAAATAAGGAACTTAGCCTACTCTTGCAGAACAAATTTGCAGATTTACTGACTCTCACTATGGAAAAAAAAATTCAAAATGCATCAGTAAGAGATATGAGATGGGATTATTAGACAAAATTTAGGATACGCTCAAGAATGGAGTGTGGGCACTCAGAGAATCGAGACATACTGTGAGACAGAACTGGGTGTATTTTAGGGAGTGTCCTTGAGATGAGTAACCAAGGAATGTGTTCCTACTGTCTGATGGGTTAGGGCCATTACACAGGTTTTGTACTAAGGTATGTTGCCCACCAGTACTGCTGCTTACTTGGGGCTGAAGAAAGTGTAGTTTATAGACAGAAAGACAGTTCCAAAGACAAGGTTTACAGACTTACTCTCTTTAAGACATTTGGGCATTTTTAAAAATGAGTTTCCTATCAGGGAAACAGGTTTAAAATGAGTTTCCTGTCAGGGAAACAGGGTAAGTGATATCTGAACGCTTCAGTTAAACACAACTTTAGAATCTTGATTTTTAAAAGTCTTTTATTTGGTGTTTTATCCTGCCTCAGAACGGCTAAAGAAGCTAGTTGTGAAGTAACCTCAGTATTTGCGTGGGAACTAGAGGTTATCTACAATGCTATTCCCTCCATTTGCTTCAAACCTTTCTTTATTGGCTCCCCAGGGTTGTAGAACCCTGAACTATAGTAAAAGTGGTCCCTTGAGCAACCTGCTGGAGAGACATGGTTCACATCATCCTCTTGGTTCTAAATATGCCCTGCCATTTTCCTTTTCTTCACTTGCTAACAATTATGATAAATGCCATTTATTGATCATCACCTATACCTAGGCATGATGTCATGTTCTTTCATTGTTATCTCATCCAGTTGTTACAATATTATAGAAAGAGGGCAATATCATTATGCTCTTTTTATAGAAAGTGTGATAAAAATTTAAGCAACATTAAATATTTTTAATAATCAACACGAAATACTAACCTAGGGCATAGACTATTGAAAAATCATGTGAGTCAGTGAAAAGAATGAACAATTAAACACCTATCAGTGACTGAGCTTCCCGTGGGTACATAATGAACTTGTGTCTAAGATGGACCTCTACCCAGAACATAATCTTTCCACAGGATGAAAATGAAAAATGTGTCTCTGGTATCCTTGTGTGAAGAGCTTAGCTGCAAACAAAAATCAAGCTCTCAAACTTTTATTTTCTGCCTGACCCCTGTTAGTGTTTTCAAGGTCAAATTTCAGTGATCATTTTTCTGCTCATTTCAGATTAATTCTGAAAGAATAAAAATATTGAAAGTTGCTGTTATGAGCTTTAGACTCCTAATATTGCTATCTCACAGCTGTGGGTCACCATCACTATTTTAATAAGTTCTTTCCGAAGAGACACGAACCATTAGAAGCAGGACATATGGCTATATGAGTCCAGTTTGTTTTGTGGTTGATTGACAATGCAATTTAAACTTTGTCCCTGGAATCACAATTGCAACTGTGACCTTTCCACCCATAGATGGAAGGCTATTCAGTAAGAAACAGATGGCTACAGATGGTACCCACAAGCCTGTGCTGTAGGACTGTGTTGGCACAGGCAGGCTTTCAAACAACACTATGTCATCAAGGGCTGATGGATGATGCTACACTTGATCTTCATCAAAAGGCTAAGAAGTGATGATTGTGGGCTGATTGAAAGCATAAAGAATGCTGTTCACCTCTGTTCAACATCCTCACCATCAAAGGAAGATAAGATGGATAAATTCAGCAAACTCTACTCTTCAGTCAATAAAACTGGGGAAAAAGGAATATAAGGAGGGAATTGTCCCATGTTCTACACAAAGTTGGTCTGTCCTACTCCCTATTTAGTCATCACTTGTCTGCAAAGGGGCCTGGAGCACTATCTCAGTCCCCCATTGCTCTTCCAAACTCACAAGACCAAAAAAGGATTTAAAAACCTACGTATTGTGCAAACTTGCTTGTGTATACACATGATTGTGCATGCTCAGAGACACAGACTCTTTTTTAAATTTTAGTCTACAGGAAGTTGTATAAAACAAAAAATGGACCCGATAGAAATGGCTAACATTCCTATCTTTCATATTCTGTGCCCTGGGTTTCTAACTTATGTTATTCCTGATTTTCCTAGCTATAGCAGCAAGTCCATAGAGGCAAAACTGACTTTGGACCAGTGTAGATTAACTGGTGCCGTGTGGCTTTGCGTCAGCCACTGGCTTTTTAGAATCTGTTTCCACATTTGCAAAATGGGGAAAAAATAATTACTATCAAAAAATTTGCCCTTAATAGAGTTAGACAGAAGAGGACTATTCAAGATTATCTGCAGCTGTGGAGTGAGACAGAGCTCTACTCTACCACAGCAAAGTGAGGCAGGAAATTAGAGGGTAGTGAACTCGTGGGAAAGTGGGTTCTCCCTAAGAATTGCAAAGTTTTAGGACACAAGCACCTTAGTTCCTGAAGCCCTGTGCAGGAAAACAGGCAGACAGTGTCATGTTCAGTTTTTTTTTTTTTTTTCCCCAAGAACTCAAGCAAGATTTTGACAGGATGTCCCAGAACTGATGTCTGACTGAGGAGTGGGAGATAGAAACCATGACCTCCATTTTCCTTGCGACCACTGTGTTCTCTCTTTGTAGTATTCCATTCCACCCTGCAGAGAGTGTTTCTATTCCTACTTTTATTTGGCCTAAATGCACTCATCAGTGTTTCTCTTCTTTTCACACCTTTATTACTTGCTGCTTTCTGTACTTGACTGGACCAATTCTTTGTTTTGTATAGAAAGACCCTAGAAACCACCTTTGGAAGGTACCTAAAACTTGATGATAAAGTAGTACCAGTACATCTGAGTGCCAGTGTGTGCTAGTGGAAGAGAATTGGAAGATCTCACTGTGGGGTTTGTTCTGTGAGTTGAGGCTCTCTATGCTAGCCAGTTGGAAGTTAGCAAAGCTAGGTTCCTATCTGTCCAAAGATGGCATGTTAGTGAGCTATCACCTTGATGTAGGGATGGTTTCTACTTTCTTATGCCCTTTAATGAGAGAATGGATAAAAAAGAGGTGTATTTTTAAACCATGGAATATTAATTAGCTATAAAAAAGGATAAATTTGAGTCTTTTATAGGTCAGTGGATGCAACTTAAGATCA
This sequence comes from Cavia porcellus, assembly GCF_034190915.1. NCBI lineage: Eukaryota > Metazoa > Chordata > Mammalia > Rodentia > Caviidae > Cavia > Cavia porcellus. The sequence goes on along the minus strand of NW_026947485.1, from coordinate 82,429,838 downwards.
TACCTAAAAGTGAAATAAATCAGACTCACATGTGTAAATATCACATTGACTCCCTAGTGTAAAAACTGAAAGTATAAATAAAATCCCAAATGTATGATAGATATTATGAAAGAGAAAGGAAAAGAAACTGCTCAAAAGGGGAGAACAACAGAGATAAGGGAAAGGAGAAAAGAAAAATGGGAAAATATTATATATATATATATATATATATATATATAGCATAGATAACTATGCTACTAATATGTTAGTTCATCAAAAGAATAGCGTGGTCCTTGTTTGATTGTTTGATCTTGTAATCTAAGCAATTACTTTGAAGATAACAATACGTAATATATTAACCTATGTTAATCTCCTATTTTATTTTGAAATTCTGTATCATCATTTTTATTTAAAAATTAAAAGAAAAGAAAGACATTGCCATTCCTAGTTTGTAAACTTGGCCAGAGGCTGGGAAAAGATTTGCATTTTAAAGGACCAGAAAAAAATTATAACTGCAAGCTTTCTAATGTAAATTCTTAAAAAAAAAAAAAAAAAAAAAAAAAAAAAGAGAGAAGCAAGAGACCTAGAGTCAGGAGGAGGCCTGTTAAAAGTTTAATCAGTTTAAGGAAATGGTGAATCTTTCTTGATTATAATCACCTTACTATTTCTGTATGGTTATTAAGAGAAAAAAATAGTGTAATAACAAAATTAAAGTGTTAAATATATATGATTAATAATGGGGAAATGCAGAGGAAGAATAGTTATTATAGTAGGCAACAAAGAGCTTCTGGAAAACAAAAAAAGAAAAATAAATATACACATATATTGGAGTCAAATATCTGGGCTGTCCACCAGTGAAATAAATACATTTCAGAAGAAAAGAGTGGGTAGCACTCTTCCTCAGGAAGCTGACTCAGGTAGAATTAGTATCCGCTGTCAGACAGGAATAGGCCCCAAAGAGTCAGTGGGAAAGCGGAGATATATTGTTACTGTGGGGGAGGTGCATTGCTGGGGGCCAAATCTCAAGATAAAAGACAGAATAGTTGTACCCACATATTCACCTTGGGATGAACAGCAGTATCTGATACTCTAAGTAGGTATTCATCGCCTTGATTGGAGGGTCAGAAAGAGCCACTGACCCTCCAGAAAAAGCCCTGCTCATTCCATGAACGCTTGCTATGTGATTTGCTTCCCCATTTCATGCTCATTTAATCAGTATTATCTAAGCAATTATACTTATAATCTTATTGGTGGACTATTGTTTGGCCCTGCCTCATGCTCACCTTGTGACTACAATCTTATTAGTTAATTATACTTTTTCTCACCTTAGACTCATCTCACTTGTGGTTTTGCTCTATACTTGAAAAGCAGAGTCCTCAGCAAACCCCTCAGGGCCCTTCTATCTCTCTTTGATAGAAGTTATCTTCCCTCCATAAACATGGCTTTCTTTCTCTAATAAATAGATTCTTCCCTTAACCTCCATTGTTTCTAGAATTTATTCTTGGATTTTAGAGAACACAAACCTGAACTGAACATCTAGATAGTTGGTAGCTTCTTTCCTGGTATCAGTAGGATAGAACACTTTTTTTTTTTTTTTTCAAAACCCGCCCTGAAGAAGAAAGAGACGATAGCTCATCAGATGTCTATCTTGGGAGCTTCAGGAGCATAAAAAGCTTTTATACAGAGGAAAAGAAGGTGCGGGAAGCATGAAGTCTGTGCAATGGCAAAGGTCTTAGTTATGCAGGACTATAACTCTTTTTTACTTCCCTGGACAGAATATCATAATGGATATATGAACATATGGCTTTCCAAGGCCATAACTGTCCAGGTGGAGTTTTTCCTCATGTATAATTAAGGAAGGGTAACATGGAGGACTAACAAAGAATAGGTTTGAAGGAGCCTCTGTTGCATATACATATATAAAAGAACAAAAAAAAGCAACATTTCTACCTTTTTCAAATGAGATCATTTCTCTAAAGAGATTTTCTGCAAAACAACAGAATAAGGACCTGAATCAGGTTGCCTTAGTGTGGGACAGCATCTGAACTAAGATCTTGGACTTCACTTCCCCTACGCTGTTTTCTTATTTACTGAACATCTGTCAAATACCTAGGAATTCTCCAAAGAATGCACTTAAATATATCAGTGATTAAAGTGAAATAATCTCTACCTTTCCCTGATCCTATCCAAATACAAAAGAATTTAAAGAATATCTGGCAAGGTTAAATCAACCCAATCTTAGGCCCAAGGTTCCTAAGTAGGAAAGCAAATTTAGATATCTCAAAATCCATATACAAAAAATAGACCTTCAATAAAAATACCAAGTCATATGGAGGATGTTCCCCAATTCTAATTAATGCAAGTTAATGGATTAATGAAATAGAGAGACAAACCATGATTCTCAAGAACCCAGGCTTCAAAGAGACATGGGACTAATTTTGGGGCCTTCTCTTACCTGCCATATGGGTAAGTCACTTGAATATTTTAAGGCTCTTTTGCATCCTGGAGAATTAGAAAGGGTAACTGTAACCCCTCGCCAAGGTTGAAATGAAAAATAAATGGGGTGCAGTGCTGAACAGAGTTCACAGCACACAGTGAGGCACCCAGAAAAGCAGTTCTAAGGCCTTTGCACAGATCATTTGCTATTGTCATTTGACAGGCTCTGAGGTGATTCCCAAAGGAAAGACAGAGAGCCCAATGTTTAGAATAAATTGCATCATCACAGAAAAAGAATTTTCAAGATGCAGCAATAAGTAGAAAGGACTTTTTGGCAGAAATTTAAAAGTACACACCCAAAGAAATAGAATGCATGCATTTAAAAGAGAAAGAAGCAGGTTATAGTTTGAATCTGGAATATTTATGTGTTTCAGGGTGTGGAAATTTGTGAATCTCTAAGAAGTTCAAACTTGATTTTGGTTTATGGGGCCAAGGACCCTCTCCCCACAGAAAGAGAATGGCTCATTTATGGTGAAAAGCTTGAAACTTATGGGGAAAAAATGGCGGCTTGCTAGGGGGCTGGATGGAGAGTCTCTGTGGAGAAATCAGATCAGATGCTAGAATATGACAACATGGAGAGGGCCAGACAAATGGATAATGATTCGTATTAAACAAGGAAGTAACCAAGGGAAAATTAAACTAGGAAGAGGAAGGAAAAGCATGGGTGGAGAACTGAAGCCCAACATACTCACTGAGACCCTTTCAGTGCTGTATTAGGCACACCTGCAAGATCCAAGGTTGCACTGAGACCGTGGCTACCAATAACAGGAGTCGGTGAATCCTGGGCCCTTAGCAGGAGCACGCAGTACAGTGAGCTGTGGATCCAAGGGGAAGAGCTATATTGGCTCTCTGCAACTGCTGGAAATCGGGACCTGGGACCCTGCAAAGCAGCCAGATCCACTTGGCCAGCCGGAGGTGACTGCAAGAAGCTCCTGGACTCCAAAGCTAAACACCATGCAGTTTTCTGACCTATCCGCACTGTGCTGGGCATGCAGTGAAGACATGAGGCACAGTGTGCAGTGGACCCAGTAGGAAGATCTGCATTGATTCCTAGTGAGTGCTAGGGACTGGGTCCCACAGCTGCTGTCACTGTCTGGAGGACATCTTGGAATTGGGCAGAGCCTGGTGCTGCAGTGACATCAGATAGCCCTGGAGCAGAGAGGTCTAGTAGAAGACAGCTTGGAGTTGGGCAGAGCCCTGTGCCATGGTGATATCAGTCAGCTGCCCCTGGTGCAGAGAGAACTGGCAGGGTCTGCTGGGACTGAACTACACCTATGATTGGGACCCAAGAAGCAGCTACAAAATTGTAGTGACTCTGTGACATCCACAAGGTATAGCTTAACTTGTGGATTGACGGGCACAGAGTCTTGAGGTTAGCCTGCACCATCCCTGCATCCCTGTGTGTACCTCAGATAACAGCAAATTGGGGAGGGCAGCAAAAACTCCAGTCAGCATGCTTTGGAAAGACCCTAAGCAATACGGAGAGGGCCAGAGTCCTCCAGGACACACCAGTCTGAAACAAACCAGAAACATGCCAAGAGAAAGAAATTAAAAAAAATCCAGCTGCTGAACCTGGGAAAATAAGCGCAGGGGAAATAAATACAGAAGAGAAACAGTACAGTAACTATCCATTACTGGGCACAGCATCAGCAGATATAAAGAAATACCTTCATGACCTCATAGATGAATTTAAAACTGTACTTCTGATCCAAGTGAGGCAAGATATAAAAAGATTAATTAAACAAATGATAAGCCCCTCCCAAGAGAACACAGATGGAAGAACAGAGGAAATCAGAAAAGAAAGAAAACCTCTGATGAAGAATTTAAACATAACCTACAACACATGAAACAAATTCCAAGAGATTACCAGGAAACTAAAACTCAATTGAAAACTGGCAAAATGCCTTGACAGAAACTAAAGTTAGCCTTTTGAAACTTGAAGAGAGATTTATGATATATGATTGTGAAAGAAAAGATCTCTTAAAAATAACAAGGATCCAGAAAGAGACAATTCAAAGGCTAGAAGATGACAAAATGATACATAACGTAAGAATAAAGCATTTGAGTGAGGAAGCAGGAGTAACCAAAAATGAACTACAAAGAATATTCACAGATATATTAAAGGAAAACTTCCCAAGCATAGGGAAAAAAAATGATATCCAGATAAATGAGGCATACAGAACTCCAGCCACCTACAACCAAAACAGATCTATACCCAGATATACAATAATCAAGATTCCAGAAATCCACCAAAAAAATAGAATACTAAAAGCAGCCATGGAAAAGAAGCAGATTACCTACAACAGGAAAATTATCAAAATAACAACAGACTTGTCAACACAATCTCTCAAATCGAGAAGAACCTGGGAGGGAAATAATCCAAGCCCTGAAAGAAAATAATTTGCAACCAAGACTGATGTACCCAGAAAAACTCTCTCTCAAAATTAATGGAGAAATAAGATGTTTCCAAGACAAGGAGGAACTAGGGGAGTTCATGGCCACCAACCCAACCCTACAAAGAATGCTGAAGGACATTCCAGAGAGAGAGAGGAAGGGATACCAGGATTCCAGCCACAGTGGCAGAGAGGCCTCTATGAGTGGGGCAGACAGTGGAATGAGGGAATAAGGTGGACAAATTATAGCAGTAAAGTGGAGTAGCAGACATGAGGTAGAGAGGGCAAGCTATACTCTTTAATATAGATAGCCTTGATACACTAACAAAAAAGAAACACAAGCAGAGTAGACTAGGAGGCAGGTTCCATCGAGATACTCTGAATGGGAAATACACTCAATCCGAAGGAGGGTTAATAAACTGAAAGTCAAAGATGAGAAAGTAAAGCTTATGTAACAGGAAACCAGAGAGAAATAGGGACAAGTCATCCAGCAGCCACAGATAGATTGGAAAGCTATGACAATTTTGGGCAGTGTAGAACTACACAGCTGGAAGGAAGGAAAACCCTATGACTTTAATGAGTAAAGGAGTACAGTTCAAGATCAAGCTCAGGGGTAGAAAGGTTCAGCAACACTCAGATAGACAATGGGCTGGCCCCTAATTTAAAACCTAAGGAGCTACTGAGACCCAAAACATACAAAGCATCCTGAGAAGGGGAAAGGTGAAAAATAGCCTAAAAAGGGAAGGCAGAGGTCATTGTTAATAGTGCATCAGGATTTAAAAGTCACAGTGGTCTTATCACTCTGTTCAGTTTGATTTTTTTTTTTTTTTTTTTTTTTTTTTTTTTTTTGGTCTGTCCACTCATGTCAGATTTGAGGGCACAGACCTCTAACCCAAAAATAGCAGGTTATACCATGGTAACTATCTTTAATTTCCTATTAATTTAAATTGAAATCCTGTATTATTTACATTGTGTTACTATGACTGATATTATTTGAATCTGGTTTGTTAGACTGTGGTTTTGCCTTGGCTGATTTTATTTGAATTTGGTATGCTTGATAGTATCAAGTCTAAAAGTAGAGGCAATTACTCTGAAGATGACAAGATGTAAAAGATATCCATACTGGTTTTGATTATTAACCACTCTTAAATCCTACAATGTTTTCAAAGTTGTGTTTTTATAAAAATAGCTATGTAATATAATGCTTAACTATATTAAGCCTGATGATGTGGACAAGTCTATTGAAAATAACAAGAGAAAGTATAGTAACTATGGTAGATCACCTAATATTGTGGTCTTCTGTGTATTTTTCATTGCATGTTTTTCCAGGAATTTGTTTTGCTGTCTTGTTATGATCTGTTTTTCCCTATAATACAGAGAGGATAGATATAAATGTAGAAATTCACACATGGGAAGAATTTTTTAAACTATTTATGGGAACAGATTATATAATGCAAGATGTAATGAACAGATACTCTGAAAAAGAGACACTGAGAAACCCAATGCTAATTCTGTAACATTATGATATAAAATCTAGCAATACTATTATTCACTGTTCAGAGTGATATTAGTCTAATCTCTGAAGTTCAGTTTCAGCATACATAAAGATTAGGACAGCTACTACAAAGATATTGAGAGACATTATGGTAGTCATTATTGACTTCCCCAATTCAGATCTTGAAAACCTAATAAGCCTTCATCATCCTGTAATGAATTGATTAGTTCTATAATATGCAGCATGTATTCAATGTGTGCAAAGATGAGGACAACTATTTGGAAGAAAACTAGAGACAATAAGATAGACAGTGAAGATCTCCAGTGCACTTGCTTTGAAATCTGTATTTCTTTAAATTGTTTATGAACTGTTTTGATATGTTTAATCTTACCCTCTTTAAGATAAAAAACAAGTGTGTAGGATTGATACCATATTACTAAGTTTTTGTTGGATCATTGAACAGAACTGTTGGCAGTGTCACTATTTGAATATCACTTTATATGCTTTAATTTTGTAACCTGAACAACTATTTCTAATATGACAATATGTAACTTATCAACTAGTGATTCCTTACTGTTTATTTTTCTGTAATTCTGTATTATTTCTACCCTTTTTTCTCCATGCTTTTTTCTTTATCTTTAAATAACAATAATAATAATAATAATAATAATAATAATAAATCTTGAACCTCACCATTTTCTCTTTTGATTAGTGATCGGAGATGTTTTGCCTAAAAACATTATTTTGAATCTTCTCAATCTATTCTTTGAGAACAAGTTTTTTCCATTTACTTTATTATCTAAGGTTACTTCTATACCCTGCATCTTTAGAAGTTTTTGGGTGTGATAGGCCTAAAAAAATGAAAGTATACTCTTAGGGATCATTGATTTGAATAACCTTACATCACTTTGTGTCCTGGAGTTGGAGTTTTTTAAAAGTACATTTTCTAAACCATGATTTTCTTTCTCTCCTTTTTAGTTATCTTTATTTTTCTTATCCCACCTTACCATTGCTGATGACAGTATTTATCTGAAATAGTTAAAATTCTTCAGAAATCCATCCAGGTAACCACAATCTTCAGACAGCTCTGTTCCTGCTTTTTTGGTCTCACACTGATTGGTGATAGGTGTTTGAAATTTTAGCAGGGTCTCCCTGAAGGCCAGGGCCTACCTTTGGGGTGGTGGCTCACTCAAGAAATCACACTAAACCCAATGGATGGGGCTTTTATTAGAATGCAGCCTGAAACATCCCCGTGGAATTTAATTGTAAACAAACCCAGAAATGCTGTCCTCACAGAGAAAGTGACTTGACTGATATTTAACAAACAGAGGCCCTGCCTTGCTTCATTCAGATAAGAGTTCATTCATAAGTGATGAAACTCAAACACATTTCCATCACTTACTATTAAGAAAATGCATTGCTAATTGAAGCAGTGATGAATGAAACAGCTTACAGGTTGTAGAGTTTGCCAAAGTAAATGGTGAAGGGCACTGAAAAAATGAGAAGGAAGCCCAGGTAGTTCCCTGTCCGGTTTGTCTAGGGCTGCTGGCTGCAGTCAGGGGTCAGCACTGCAGTACCAAGGCCTGGTGAATGAGGATGCATTCCCATGATACCTCTGCAGAGCCATGTCAGTAGCCTCAAGGTCTTTCTTTCCTTGATGCTGTGTGCCCATCTTCCCCCTCTGCTTGCTCAGGTGAGCAACTGGGAAAGTACTTAGAGGAATACAGATGCTCTGCTTCCTTCTTGGACCTCATCTGGGAGAATTAAGACAAGCATGTTATCAGTTCAATGGGCATTTACCCATGACTGTTAATTTATACATAGGAGAGCCTCCAAGAGGTGCCTGGCTTTACAGTTTAGTGCCCAGGCCATCCAAAGATATCTGGACCACTGATGGCAAAGTCCTCACCCACTGATTATGTGAACTCATCTTTCCAGTGGTCCATGTGAGTCTGTAGCTTACCATGCCACATTCACATTTGACTCCATGCGGACTGTCCTTACTATCCCATCTGCTCTCTCCATCTAACCCTGCCTTACCTTAATGTATAAAGGCCATGACCAGCGCCTCTTTTAAACCTAGGATAATCTTGAGAGTCAAACCATAACGGGCAATTAAGTAAATGGGTTTTAGAAACAGCTGGATTAAGATCAAAGCCTTGGCCTATTATTTATCAGTAAAGGGGACTTTGGAAAGTTTCCCATGCTTTCTGTGATTCGCTTTACTAATATAAGAAGGGAGCATAATAAAAGGACAATGGTGATGTTATTGTGAAGACTGAAGAGTCTGTACTATTTTCAGTGCAGCAGCACGTGACCAAAAACAGCTGTAAGCATTCATTTTAGTAAGTACATTGTATTTCTTAGAAGGGCAGAAATTTTAACTCATAAACCTGCATCTTTAGAAATGCCTGACTTAGGAGGCACTAATAAAATACAAGCTGGTTTAACTGATCCTTATACATGGGCTCTTAGTGAATGTAATGAGCTGTGATATGGCCTTCCTTTTTCTAACCAATCAAAATTTGTGAACACATAATATATTGCAGGATATGGAAATATACACAGTTGTGGTGCTGGCTTTGGTGCCACATACAAATACCTCATGATTGAAATACGGAGGAAGTAGTCTCATAGCTACACCGAGAAGCCATGGGACTGCAGAGAGAGGCAGAGACCCGAAGTTATTCCACAGCAGTTTACCAGATAGTAAGAGCTCACAGTCGTTGCAGCACTTTGGACAGGAGCATTGTGCACCTGGTACCAAAGACTTGATGAATAACGAAACTGGCAGACTCGAGTTATCCTGAATTTTGAGAGAAAAGTTATTCAAGAGAAGACTAAGGCAGATTTGAAAATGTTCCTTAAGATATGAGAGGGGTTGGGTTTACTCATGTTCTAGTGATGGTATTTTCCTTTATAAATACTCATCAAAAACACAAAGGGAAGAAAACTAGTTCTTAAAGGTGTATCTGGGATTCCTAAGTACCTCCTCTGCAGCATGAAAGTTTTGAGGACATATTTAGAACTACTTTAGCTGAGTCAAATATTTTTATTTGGTACCAATTCAGGAGAAGAACTAGGCAACAAGCCATTTATGACTTAATTACTAGGCCATATTAAAACATGGCAATTTAATTGCAATTAGTGCTATAATAATTTATTTATAAAATGTCACGATATTCATTTCCATTTGACAATCCATTTACTTTCAGCCTGGTACTGTGTGTGCCCCATTAAACTGTAAAGTGCAAGGTCATTAACCTGCAATTCCATTTGTGATCATGTTATTAAATTGTATCCTGTCCCTTCTCTGGTTGAGACAAAATTGTTAGATCATTTATCTGTAACTATTTAATTTCCCTCTGAACTTTCAAAAGCTCTTATCGTTGCTAATTAAGCAGGTGTGACCTGTGCAGAAAGCATTTGGCACTCGTTGAGCATCTGGCTGGAATCCAAATTTAGGTCAAGCCTTTTTAGGGCTCTAATTTTCCTCTTATTTGCTTTTGGTCATTAGCAATTTTGGCACTTAGTGCATGTTTTTGTGTCCAGGGTCATTAGAATTTTGGAGACTCTCAAGAGAGTACCTGGCATGTAACCAAATACACCATGGATTGATTGTGGAAGTGAAGCAGTCCCTCTACTTGAAGCTTGCATGGCACTGATTTGTAAATGTCCGTGGCTTTTTAGCTAAGTGTCAGGACTAGCGAGTCTGAAATTTATCATGTGGAACTTCCCAGGTAAGTTCCTTGTCACAGAGAAAATCTGTGTTCCATCAACACGCAGCACACACTGTTCCAGTCCAGAAGGGCCACCCTGCTTACACCACTGGGTACCTCTGACCTCCAGCATACAGCCCTAGCTGGCTTTTGTGGTTACTTGCAGTATGAAAGGAGTTGTCATTTGTTATGTATTATTACCTAGGGAGTTACCTATTGATGAGACTGAAATCCAGGTTGGTGGGAAGCCTTTTTACCCTCAACACCTTTGCATTCTGTGTTCACCTAAAACCAGCACCATGTGGATGATGCCAAGGTCTGCTGTCAGCTGGAGCAGTAGCCAAGTTTTCCTCTCTCTTGGCTGTAGGGTTCAAGTGGCTGGATCATTGGGAACTCTGAACCTGATTGTGAGGAAAACATTCTCTATGCTGCTGCCATGCTGGAACCTCATGAGGCCTCCACTGCCATTCTGGAGTGTGATGTCTGAGGCTTTGTCCTCCAACCAAAGTCTTTCGCTTTTGCAGTTTTGAGGCTGCAAAGGTGGAGAACCGTTGTCTCATCCTGTGATGCCTGCAGGCCATCTTTTTTTTTTATTTTTCTGTTCCTTCTCAACAGTGGAGATCTCAGGTCTGTCTTTGCAGTCAAAGTTACTGGAACTTTCTTTCTAGCCAAATGTTTTAAATCATCCTGCTGGGCTCTTTGCTCTTGATTCTCAGCATAAATCTGGCTAACAGCCCACAACAATAGCCATGACACTACCTTGTTTGCTTGGAATCTTTCAGACTCTCAGAGTGAGAGAAGACTATAAAGTTCAACTAAGTAGTTGCTACCTTGTTTCCATTAGTAGATTTTAGGATATTTTACTATAGGGAGACTTAAAGCATTCATAGATTTTCATAGCATACTTGTGCTGACCTAGAAATTATAGATTCAGACTTTGCCCTATGAATTGTTTAAATAACTTCATTTATAACTGAACAGTTGAGAAAAATACATATTTTTTTTAAAATCCAGGAGTTTCTGACATCAGTGTATTTCATTTATTTGTGATTCTACTCTTTCTTGCAATTTCTGTGGTAACAAATTACAATATGTACTTGTATTTTTCATATAATACGAATATGCATATTATTTAAAACTAGTTATAAATAACAGTATTAAGAGGCCAGCCTGGGCTACCTAGGGAGTTCAAGGCCAGCCTAAACTGTATAGGAAGGCCCTATCTCAAAAAATCAAAAATAAAATAAAATAAGAATATGAGTCACTTGAAACAATAAGGGTAGAAGAAATATTTCTTTATTAGGTTTTAGAATATTGCTGAGTCTATTGTTTTCTTTGTCTCTCCAGCAGATTTGGTGTGTTTTCATGATTAATTGCATTGGCTATGATTCATGATTCAGTAAAATTATAGTAACGTTTTAGATGCACTATCATTTATTACCCAGGCAAAGCGGTACTTCTTCCTCTAGTTTGCACTCCACAAATTTAGTATAAACCTAAACCTCATAGCCCTCCAAGTTCAGATATCTCAGGATAAATGCTGACATTGTCCTCCCCTCCCTTAGCATAAGCATGATACTACCCACACTAAAAGTCTAGTCATGTGATAAAGGACTATTTTTAGTGATAAAATTACTAATTTCATGAAAAGAAATAAATGCAATGTAAAATAGGGACTGTTTTATAAATTTGATTATTTAATTTGATTTGCTTATACATTTTATTCTGGTATTTTTATATGTAGATATTTAATGTAAGTACCCTAGCCAAGTACTGAAGTTTAATATGCTGGGATAATTCACGTGAAACAACTAAAGAAAACTAAAGACAAAGTGATGTTTATGCTTATTTTCTAAATTCAGTTCCAAATAATATTGCCGAACACCTACTGAACTGAGTGTTCACCAGAATATCAGCTGAAGACTTCTTTAACTGAATGTAGAAGGATCTTCAGTGCAATTGTTTTCCTATTTCTGCTATTGCATATACATAACTTTCTTCTGTCAAACTTTCATAACTTTCATCTATTTCTGAATGGAGTCCACAAAGCTTATAGTTTAAGTTATGCTGATTTAGTAGTTTCTCCATTGGGTACCCTGGAGGACAATAGACAATAGATATTATTTTCCTTAATTCTCTCCCTCTCAAATTCTGGTCATTCACCTTGTGCACATACAAATAACCAAACTCCTTATTTTCTTTACACTTCTCTTTTATTTGAGAGGCAATGTAGTCAGACTTCCTAATTTTACAGATGAGAGTGAGTTGTGTGTGTGTGGCTTATCTTTTTTTTTTTTTTTTTTTTGGCCAGAAACAGGGTATACAAGTATTTTGAAACCAGATTTTTACTAAAGAAATGTTTTATATAAAGTGATTGGGATGAAATAGTGAGCAAAACTCCACGAATATTAGGTGTGGTGATGCACACCTTTAGTACCATCTCTTGGGAGGGTAAGGCATGAGGATTGCCACAAGTTAGAGCCCAGAATGGGCAAAATAGTGAGATCAAGACCAGCCTGAACTGCGAAGTGATACTCTGTCTCATGAAAGCCAAACCAGACCGAAACAAACCTCTGCAGACAAATGGAAGGGTTGCTGTGACTCAATAGAGATGGGCAGTGAATTCACTAAGTGAGAGACAGAGGTTTTGCTGTTGTTGTTTAAATTAAAGGATTTAAAGCAACTGTAGAGACACAGAAAATGGAGTCAGAAGTTATGGAATAATAGGTCAAGAAGTTATAGAATAATGGTTCAAGGCAGAAAACAGTACCTAGCAATTCCCTACAAAAGTACTACGGCACACCTTGCCAAAGCCCATAGAAACGGGTGGTGTTAAATTGCAGGAAAGACTCAAACGATGCGTGGTACACTTCGGACCCAATCGACATCTCTGCAGTGTCCTCTTCCATTCTGCTTCTCAAGCAGATTGTTTTTATCTCTGCAACATCAAATTCAAGAACTGCTTAAGAATTTGAAGGTTCTGGAATCAACAAATGAGCAGAAAAGAGAGCAGGTAGGGTCTTTGACAATGTCACCATGGCTTTCACATCAAATAGAGAAAGGTCAGCAAAGTTTCAGCCAGGAGTACACACAGCATTCATGGAGCATCAATCAAAGTCCAGCTTGTGCCTTCCACCAGCAGAAAGGGGACCATGTGTCTGAATCACTTGGTTTCTGCTCCCTAGAAAGGTGTGTCCATGTGGAAGGGTCTCATGTGGGGTTTGATACTTCCTTGCTGCTTGTATAAAAGAGAAAATACAAAATAATGATAAATAAGGTTACTGAGTGTCATAAGAGCATTTCTACCACCAAACTTTGAGAGTTTAAGGTAATTATGTAAACCAAAAGATGGTATGGGCAAAGATAATACAGTTTGATTTTAGAGGTCAAATGATGAGAATTAAATCAACTCAGCAATTTTGTCTTCTCTAAGGATTTTATCCATTTGGAAAAATTGCAGCCATGTACTCCTTGGACTCTGTTCAGAATTTAATTAGATGATGAATGTGGCAGAACTCTGTAAAGTTATTTTTCTTTGATTTTAATGGAAATAATTATTTTATTGCACATTTTTATGTTCTAGTGGAGTCTTGATACATATGTATGTTTTGTAGTAATTTAAGGTGTTTGATATATCTATTACTTCCTACATTGTCTCTTTCTAATAATAATATTCAAGATCTCTTTTATCTATTTTCAAATATTTAATATATTATTGTAAACAAGAATCTCCTTGTAGTGAAATAGAGCACCAGAATTTGTTCCTCGCATCTATCTATCTATTTATGACTTTGTACCAATTGACTACTTTGTCTTTATTCTACCCCTCATCACATTCTGGTAAACACTTGCCTACTCTCCTCTTTTGTGATGTTAACTTTTTCAGATTCCTCATATGAGTGAGATTATATAGTATATGACTTTCAGCTCTTGGTTTATTTTACTTTGTATAATTTCCTTTTGGTCCATCATGTTATCACAAAAGACAAACTTTCATTTTTTATTGTGGTTGAACATTCTTCTCTTATACGTATGTACCATTTTCTCTTTATCCATTTTTCTGCTGAAAGACGTTTAAGTTGATTTCATATCTCAGCTACTGTGAAGAGTGCTACAGTAATAAAGCTCTTTATAAGTGTTACTTTGCACATTTATATTTTGGAGAATGTGCCTGTCCTTGGAACTTGCACAGCTCAGAGAAAATTTGAAGGTTAGGGCTTGCATATAGCAGACATATCATAGTCAGAAGAGGAACAGCAGAACCCTCTTCCTCTGCTTCCTTTCCTAGTAGAGCTGATAAAGGCAGCCAAGCTTCCTGAGGTGTCTCCCAGTCTGGGACTTGTCAGAGCTCAGCACAGATCATTCCTCTGTAGGGAGTCTGCCAAGTATAATGTTCCTTCCATGGTCTTTCTGAGCCAGCATGGTTGAGAACAGAGTAAGGTGGAATCTACATCCAGGATCAGCCAAGAGCTCCCAAGCTGGATAGAATAAAATTTGACCTCCTACTCAGCTGTCCTGCAGAGAGACAAGTTAGGTTCTTCTACGAAACAAAACAGATATGTCAGAATTAAAATGAATCTGCCTGAAGTAATTGAGTAGAAGGCATAAATAGAAACCTCCACTTAGAAACAGCAGATTTCTAGACTGGTTCTTCCTTTAAGCCACTTTGGAGTCTTCAGAAGCTCATTCCACTACTTTGTTTTCTTATGTGTAAACTGTGCATAAAAATCTACCCCATTTTCTTCATGAGATGTTATAAAATTTCTGTAAAAGTCTTTTAAAAGAACTCAGTATTAAAGGCAGTGTCTCCTCTCACCCTCCTACATTGTAGGCAAAATCCAACTTTCATATATGACAGTCTGGATTATACAATGTTTACTTCTTATCCATAGAATCGCTCTACAATAGTTATCATTCCTAAAGTCATGCCTTGGGGATGATTTCAAAGAGTGGAAACTTTATAAGCAGTCCAACTTGGGTTTAAATCCCACCCTACTCAGGTTGAAAGAGTTCTTTAAACTGCCTGAAATTCAGTTGTCTTACTTGTAAAATGGCCATAAGGATGACTTGACCACTGTATTGATTCACATGGAGAATAAATAATAGATCCCGTTACACTATCAGGTAGGCAGTAAGTTCTTTCTAATGATTAACATCATTTCTTCCTTCCCCTATATTAAAATGGAACACATTTTATTAGTGTAACTGTGGAGTTCTTTGTCAGACATTTGAATGTTCTTTGAGTATTTCACTTGAAAATCGTGTACATAATAGCAAGCACAGCCTCAATAGAAACTGTAAAGGAAAGAATAATAAAATTATGTTTTATTCTATTGGGTAATGTTGCCTTCAATGCCTCATGCATTTATACTGGGCTTCTACTACCTTCTTCATAAAATGACACAGCTCAGTGCAAGGACCTTCCAGCACTGATATTTTTCAGGTCTGTGTTGCTCTGACCATATTTCTGAATCTTACCTTGGCTGAACTTATCGCTAGAAAGGAAAGCACAGGATTTATCGCAGGAGCAGGCAGAAAGCAAAATCCAGGTGGGAGCATGAATGAATAAGTACATTTCCAGCAGAAGACAAGTGCATACCTCTCTGAAATGCATCCCAGCTACCAGCCAGCTCTTCCGCGTTTTGCTTAATGAGTACGTATGTGGCACATTGTGCTGCAGGTTAATGGGGAGCTCTTTCACAGGGCTCTGCCTCTGTCACAGAGGGGCTTGTTTCATGCCTTATTCTCAGACAAATTTAATACAGTTAAAGCTCATTATAATCCCAGTGCTGGACAAAAAAGAAAAAAAAAAACACTCTACCTCACAAAGGGCATTTCACTGCATTTAACTTGGTGCACAATTAGTTTTGCAAGGCGCTGGCTCTGAAATGGCTGCAGCTAAGAGAGGCTTTTAATTGATGAAAGTGTTTTTACCACAATGTGGCAAAACACGCAGAGATAAAAATGTGGGCCTCTTCTCACCTGGATGTAATCACTGGATGTGGGAGATGTATCCTCCATTAAAAAAAAAAATACCGAGACATTGGCAGTTTCTTTTTAAAGCAAGCAGATTTGAGTTACAACATGAGGAAAGCAATTGATGCGCTTTCGCCTCCTCTTGTTTCCTGGTTCAGTGCTTTTATCTCCTCTTAACACTCAGAACCAGGCAAAGCTGTGTATTTCCAAAGACTTCTATTGTACATCTGGGTGACTCAGGAGACTTTCTGGAATAATTTTATGCCGTGTGGTGAAAGTAGAACTTAACCCCAGACAAGTAAGCAATTATTTTTCAGTGTTTTTACCCCAAAGATTGAAAGTTCTCAAAATCAATAAGAGTAATAATTTATACTTGGAAATGGACCTTCTCATACATTTTTGGTGAAACTCAGCAAAATGTGTTTGTAAAGCAATTTATCAATAGTTACCAACTTTACAAATGTACAAATTGTTTAGTTTTGCATTTTCCCATTGAGAAATTGTTCTCAGACATATATGCATGTGCACAAAGATGTGGAGACCTTAGCAGCAGTGGTAATTGCCAAATGCAATGTCGTTAATGAGTATACCTCTTTAAATCTTAGATATCTTATATTGTACTTGGAATAAAATTGTAATTCCTTAGCTGGTCCCATGAGGCCCTGAATGACCTGACTTTCAGTTCAGTGACTTTTCCTGTGTCCTCTACAATTCTGTCGTCAACACAACAGTTATCTTTCTTTGAGTAACTTGGACAGTAGAGTGGAGAAATAGATTATATTAGAACTAATAACTAGTTTATGGCTAATCAATAATGTATCCATAAAGACAAAAAGATCTCTTAGATAAAGTCCTCATATAGATACACAGATGTGTATGTGTGTGTGTGTGTGTGCATGTGTGCATGTGTACACATAGACTCATACTTGAGCAACCTTTGTTCATGCAGAGTGTTCATCCACTCTGGCTGGAAATCCTAAAGAAACTGGTGAAACTACTACTCCCTGGCCTATTTCCTTCCTCCCTTTCTTAACAGAGGTTTGAAAAAAAAAAAAAAAAAAAAAAACTACTCAGTTTATTTCTTATTTTTTCCTGGAGAGTGTACTCCACTAAAGACTACTGAGCTTTATTATGTATTATAACTGTACATTTTTCATCCAAATGAAATGTATCCAAAATTGATGCACCCTTTACATGAATTTAGTTTATGTCTTCCTTTCAGTCCCTTTGGTGAAACAGTCAGGTGGTCCATTTCAGATCAGAGGGTGGGATAAGTTACATAGCATATTTATGACTACCTAGGTAGTAAGTAATATAGTTAACATTTAAGCACAGATCTGTTTGATTGCACACACCACTGGCATAGCCATGAAACTGGCTGAGAATAGCAGACGACAGCAAAATTTAAATCTTAGCACATGTTCTTTTACTCCACCTACACTAGATAAGATGCATGAGGAAGAAAAGAATGCTTGACTGTATTGTCCTTATAGAATCACAGAGATTGCTGCTCTGCCCTCTTTTATCAGAGATGGTCAGACATTCTTTGGATTTCATAAGTTGTAGCCTAAAGGTAGAGAAATACTTTACACTCTTCCCCGTGTAGACATGGCTCATCGTTTCAAAGCGTCGAGTCCCAGTTCTCTCACAATCACAAAGATGACAAAGCAGCACAGTGCATTTCAATTTCCAGTGAGTTGCTGGGCTCCTGAGTTCACCAGAGGATGCCTGGTCACTTGGTCTTTTACTTTGCTCCAGGACTGGGTCGGCATTAATAGCTGCAGGGACCATGAACTGCATGATTAATGGCCTAGAGTCAGAAGGAATCCTTTCAAACTTGCATAAGTTACTTTAAAACCCTAATTGCATTTCTCACCTTTTGCATCTAACTTGGGTCATTATTTACCTTATATCACGGGTCACCTTTGTCTTTTGACTGTGTTTGTGTCACTCACTGAATATTGTAAATAGCAATGCTCTTTAGTGATGAAACTGAAAAGTGGAAGTCAGTGAATCATAGGAGTAAAGGGGAGATGCCTGTGGTCTGAACCTCCTGATCTCTGCTTCAATTAGGTCACTAAGACAACTTGGCCCTCTGGACTTTATTCCCAAGTCTGCCATGGGTCTGTCTTGTTGCCACGTGACCTGGTTGGCTACATACGTTACAACTTTATATCCAGGATCACTCTTCCTGTTTTGAAAAACACGTTTCATTATTACTCTAACAAGGAGGAGAAAATAGCAGTGTCTCCTCCCTCAGAGGAGACAATTCCAGGAAGAGGTGGGCCTTAGGTCAAGGGATTTATGTGATTATGGAATGCAGTTATCTTCATGGAACAAAGGAAAGAAACTTATTTAAATTCATTTTTTGAAACAGGGTAATGAGTGATTTGGATTTGTTAAGGAGGTGGGGACGGTCTGAGACAGAGTCTCCCTATGTAATTCAGACTGGCCCTGAATTTACTACTATGTAGCTCAGGCTGGCCTTGAGCTCATGCTGATCCTCCTCCCTCAGCCTCCCAAGTGCTGAGATTATGGGTTATGCTGCCATGACCAACTAGAGATTTATTTTAAGGATACAGAACTATGAAAGCTCTCTTGAATACAAGCTCTAGAAACTAGAAAAATGTGAGGAAACAAAGGTTGCTTTTCTTTCCTTCTGTCTCTGACTTTCTTTTTTTTTTTGAACCTTTTCTAGATACCTTAATTTGTATCTCTACCATTTCTGCCTCTTCCTGGTTCCCTTTGTCTCTGATTTCTAATTATGTTCCCCTCTCCATCCATTCTGTGAACATTAGTAATGATAAACCAACTTGACTAAATGAGGAAACTCCAATACAATTAGTAAAATACTCTTCCAGGTGGGTATGACTGGGTGGGCTATGGAGCCATGATCCTGGCTGGGTTCTTGGCCTATCTTCTCTGACAAGGTTCCACTGCTATCCTGCCCAGCAACTATGAACCAAGCAGCTTTGGTTTACCATGCCCTCCCACCATGATGTTCCACCTTGGAGTCAGCCAATCATGGACTGAGTCCATGAAACTGAACGACATTAGCTTGTACCTTATGACTATGTAGTCTTCTATCCTGTACTGTAGAGGAATGAGGAAGCCAACTATTTGCCTATGGAAATAAAGTCAATTGGTTAACAATACCATCCCTTCTGTAATCAAACACTACCCTGGAAATAACTTTATTATCTACATGTAAAATATGTACTATAATTAATACATATATTATATGTATTATAATTTGAAAAAAAAATTCAGAAATAACAATCATTGCTTTGTCTTCATATTATAAATTATGTTTTGTTTTGTTTTTTGAGACAGAGTTTTGTTATGTGGTTCAGGCTGGCCTTGATCTCACTATGGAGTTTAGGCTAGTCTGGAACTTGTGGTGATCCTCCTGCCTCAGTCTCTGAAGTGCTGGGATTGCAAGTGTGAGGCACCATGCCTGGGTCTATAATTACTGTTTTATCAAGACACATTACACCATTATTATATTGAGTATTTAGTGATATTATATTATTAATTACACTTTCCAGATAAAATAAAGTCATTCAGAGGTCATGATGCCACAGACATCAAGATGGCTCTAGGTCCTTTTTAGTTTGTTCACTAGTCTACACTTCAAAAATCATTGCCATTTTGTCACCCATTGATATTATTAGTTTTTGCTATGTAGTAATGATTATAGCATATATTAGTTTTATATTTGATACTTTTGTTCTGATTTCTTACAAAAGTTCCTTATTACCCCAAGCATATAGAAAATCTGCATCTTCAATTTCATGATCCACATACTGTTTACATTTGCCTTCAGGCTGTCCTTTACCCTGCAAAATGACTTTCAGTACTCTGTAGAACTGACATTAAACAGTTATGAAAGGATGTGTTCAACCATCACGGTTCTAATGGGCTACAAGCATAATACAATAACCACATTTTGTTCTTATTATTAAAGGAATTAATTGAACCTGAACTGCCACAAGCTTAAATTTGGGTTTTACACAAATGATGAATATTAATTTCTTTGCCATATAATCCTCTGCAGCAGCAGTGCTGCAAGGAGAAATAAAGACTCTAGGTTTAAAACTTCCAAAGTGATATTTTTTGCAGCTATCGATTCTTTCTAGATGTGTGAAGAAGCAAGCATTATCACATTTTTAAATGAAAATACGTAATTGTGCATTTCTTTTCCAAGTGAAAGAAGTCAGCAGATATTTAAAGAGACAAGCATGACAGTGCAGTCAAGCTCAGCCACAAATCACAAAACTGAGCTGCCCTTGACTTTACTTGAACCTCTGTGAATGCCTGTTCCACCGGAAGTTTTTCTGTGAATTACAGGAATTAAATCAGAAAAAATTTGCTTTTGCCCTTGAATTTTTACTTTTTGACTTGCCAATTTAATGATTTCTTTTTTCAACAGGAATATTGAGATGTAATCTATACGATAAATTGCATTCATTTGAAGTATAAGATTCTACACTCTTTAGGAAATTCAAACATCAAAATCCTGTTTTAGATCATTTCCTTTATTTAGAGTATTCACAGAGAGATCGAATTCTCTCTCTCTCTCTCTCTCTCTCTCCCTCTCTCTCTCTCTCTCTCTCTCTTTCTCTCTCTCTCTGTCTCTCAAACCAGATGTCAAGCTCAGGAACTCACACTTGTGAAACAGGTTCTGTTCCATTGAGCTATAGCCCCAAATGAAACTAACTCTCTTATAAAAAGGAAAAGAGAAAATAAACTTTTTTGTTATTCATGTCCTATTGACTTAAATTTACTAACATTTCAGAGAAGCAGATGAATTTGGCAATTTGACCTGTATAAAACATTTTTACACTTCATTTATCTGTATAAGTTGTTAATAATATCTGCTTTACTTCATTAATAAATTCATGCATCATTTAAATGAGAATACGGCCAGGTGTGGTGGTTCACACCTGTAATCCCAGCATCCAGGAGATGAGCCAGGAGGGTTGCTAAGAATTTTTAAACTAAACCTCATTTTAGTAAAGTAGTCAATGGTGACAAATCCTGTCCTTCATACTACAGTTATCACACATTAGATCTTGTAACTTGACTTCACTTTTAAACATATTAGTTCTTAGGCATCTATTACATCTCATAAAAATACCAATTCCAATTATTTGTTGTCCTCCTATAGATCTGCTTAATATGTCTCAGAAAAGTAATGCTAAGACTCATATCCCAAGGTCTGGTCATAAATACATGTTTTCTAAGGTACACCTCTATTTTGCTACAGGATGCACTGATGGATGGACAAAGATAATTGATAATTACAAATACCAGTAATATTTGTTATGAATGTTACAGTTATTGTAAGGATGGAAAGAGTTGGAAAACTCTTAAGATAAAATCTATATTGAATATCCTTACTGATCATGCAGGATCACAACCACAGATTCCAGGAGAAACCCTAGACCCTGCAGGGTTCCACGCTGTTCTTCCAATCTGGAAACAACAAGGTTGGCCTTTTGAATCTCCACATCAGCGAGTCCTTGTGGCCCACCAAATGACAGAGGGTAACTTTTCAGATAAAGCAGCTTCTGTTTGTTGAAGGCACTTGTGGGTGGTAAAGGGTGTTATACAGTTAACTGGGGACGCTTATAGGATTTAGGGGATGAGTGTTTTCTGTACATGTTCTATTGGTTGAATTGTGGGTCCATCCCCCAAACTTTATGTTAATGTCTTAACTGTCAGGAGCTCAGAAAATGATCTTATTTGAATAATCTCATTCTTATGGATAAAATTAACTTGAGCTCATTAAAATAAACCATTATCCAGTCGGATGGGAATTTGGGACACTGAGGGAGAAACCTGCAGAGGAAATACAGGAGACAGAGTGAGCATTTAGACCTCTGTTAACAATGGAGGGGCCTGGACAAGACCTTTGCAGTCTGCAGAAGGAACCTTCCCTGCTGCTACCTTGCTTTCCAACCTCCAGCCTTCAATCAACCTGAACTAGAAGCATAACAGAGGACCCAAGAGGAGTCACAGCCTGGGCATGGAGCTGCATTTAAACTTAATGTTTTCTCTGTTCCTCAAACATCAAATCTACTTTCTCAGGCACCAAAACTACCTTATAATACTAACCAAGACCACATACCACTAATCCCAAACTCAGCAGTTCTCAGCTGACACATGTGTGAGTTATCACTTGCTTTCCCTGCCATGTTTCTAACAACCCACAGAGGATCAGGGAGGAGAAAGTAGTTAATAGTTTGTGCTAGGAAGGACAAGAGGTTTGTTTGCCACAACTAGTAGCTTTTACCTTCTAAGAAGGAAAAGATGAGTTTCTCAGTTACTGTTACCTTTTGTAATATTAATTTTGGACACCCTGCAACATATATAGGAATATATATATATATTGAAAATAAAGTCTTGTTGAAAGCATAATGCCAAGTTCACCTAGACATGACTGGTGCGGCTCAGTCCTGCATGTGAACTGTTCACAGTGATACCCATTCCAAGATCAGGCCAAGAGTTTGTGGCAAGAGACAAGGCAATTGTGTCTCTTTTGCACAGAGGTAGGAGCAATGCCCTGTGAGATTTGGGGAAAATCCAGGTAAGCAAAGACAGTCTTCTATGTAAGTAACTGTCATAGTTGTAGGGAGAAACACACTTTAGAACACCACAGGAGAGCAGCAATGGGATTTAAGAGAGAGATACTGAGTAGGAGAAACATATATTTAGTTAAGGTGAAGACAGTGAGATTGAGATCTACTATTTCCACAGACTTTATCATTTCCAGTTCTACTCCTGAGAGTTTGGGTTGTGATTACCTGTTGAATGGAATCTTGCAGGCTTGAAGTAGAAGCAGGTGTCTCCACATCAGGCTGAGCTGCCCAGGAAAAACACAGGGTCCTGGAAATATATAGACAACTCCAGGGTATGTTTGAAATTAGTATTTTTGTACTCTAATAGTCAGTCTTCTGTAGAAGCCTTTTCTTGCCCTCCCACAAGATGAACTGTTTTTAAAAGAACTGCCATAAACATTGAACTCCTCTCTCCTCTACCCTGTCATTTTCCTGAGACTTCATTTCAGGTAGAATCTCAGGAGATCACAGTAATAATTGACACAACACATGACTAAATCGATACTAATACCACCACACTCTGCAGCCCTGAAAAGAGGGAGTTTTTCAGATAATGTTTTGACATACTATCTAATGTGTTAAAAAATTATGGAACTCTACAAGAAAGAATTCACACAGCACCCTCTCCATCAACCATATTATAAATTATCTATAACAATTGCAGTGAAGAACTCTTTTACTGCAATATTTATCAGATCTTTGAATTCTTCTGAAAGTCTAGGCTACTTTTTTACATCTTTCATATTGTTATAATTATTTTTATCATCACCATAAAAATGACAAAAATATGATACACACTGAGACAAATCAATAACTGATTTAGGAACTTTAACTTTGTTGCATTATTCTCTCCTGTTTGGACACACATACATAGACAGACACACACCCTTAAGAGGTAGTACTCTTACCATCTCTGTTCTACAGATGTAATTTAGACTAAGTAATTTGTCCAAGTTAAATTAGAAAATAGTGTCAGAGTCAGGATTGCCTGTCTTTGTGAGTCACTCTGAGGCCATAATCACGTGGCATGTCAGCTGTCTTCTAAAGAATATCTGAAATGTTTAGAGCAGAGTTATTGAATTCTGTCTCAGACATCATTAACTTCTTCCTTAGACACATCTAATATTACCATAGAGAGAGTAGGCTTAACCTTTTCACACCTAAATCCTTTCCAGTTTTTTCTTGGCAAAAGAGCATAATTTCAGAGGACTTGAAAATATTTGTTCAACACTCATTTTATGCCAAGATTTTACGTAGCTTATTTTATGCTCAGAGAAATCTTTTTACATTATTATATTCATTTTAGAAATGGAGTGATTGAAACTGAAAGAGATGAAGTAACTTCTCCATAGCCATAATGACATTTGAAAGACTAGATAAATTTCCAAACATTCTGGGATAGCTACTAAATAATCACATTTCTAAAACAGTTATTATTTTCGTATCCTTTTTCTTTTATCAGTGGTAAAGCTTTTGGTTGTTATGCTCCTAATACCATTTCCTCCATAATACTTATTCTTTATATTTCATGATTATTCATATCACAGTGATATTTAAGAACTCTTATAAGGACACAGTAAAATGTCCTATTTTATAAAAGAGCTGCTTTAAAGACAATAGCCATTATTAGTAGACATTATTGTGAACATGTGTAATTTTAGGAGAAGTGGGATATAAGAGCAGTATTGTCAATCACAAAATATTAGCTTATAATGTTTAGATAGCAGAAATGTACTCTGGGAAGATAATCTGCGTGCCATTCTGTAAGACAAATGCTTATGCAGAAATACACTTTCTTTGCTCTCAGATTCTCTGGTACAAAGCATTAATAGTGTCATATAAAGGACCATTACCGAGACGCACACAGAATATGGGGCAATCATAGTTACAAAGAGATTGGAAAGCAGAAATAAACTTTTTAAAAAGTAATCATGTGCCCAATGTTTGAGAAATAGTCAGAAGCTTCTACCATAACCACATCCTCCAAGGGCATGTGAAAATATTAATTTGAAAATATACTCATCTGTATTTGTTGGAAGAAAATGAGACCACAGGTTATTGCTTGTGCCAAGCTACATTTTCTTCATTTTACAGTTTTCATAATTGCCCTGTATACAGATAAGAAATCTGTATTTTTTATAAATGTGAAATCTCAGTCTCTAAGAAATTAAATAATTTAAAAATATAGTTAGCATGTGACAGAGCAAGGATTGAACTCCATTCTTTCTTCAGATTTCATGCATTCTCCACAAAACAAAGCCAAAAAAAGAACAAAAAATAAGGTGATAAAATAACTATTTATATACTTATAAGTAGATGACACCACATAGAGTCCCAAGAGTTTTCCAAAGGTGTAGCAAAAAAATGAAACTTGCCCTACACACAAAGTCAAATTGCAGTTATGCTGACTTCCATCAAGGCAAACGGATTTTCAGTAGAGAAGCATAAAGGGATGCATTCAGCAAAAACTTAAAAAGCGCAGTCTCAAAAAAGATGCAGTGTGGACCCTAGAAAAACAGGCATCTTAGGATCTGGAGCCCTGTAGAGGGGCACAATACCAGTGCTCTAGGGTGTGTCTCCCTACATCCATCAGGTCACACCCTACACCCCTCAGGTTACACATCTGGCTGTGGCAGAGCCCAAACCCTTTACGTGCATTTGCAGTTGAGATCTGCTGCCCACAATGTGGCCTACCTGTTGAGAATAGAAGTCTCTGGAAGGAGGGACAATTCATAGTTGATAAACACAGGTTCAGACCCAATTTCTGGTCTTGTTTCTTGAAAACCCTGGTGATTATTTTTAAAAGTGAGTTTCCTAGAAGGAAAAAAAAGGTTGAGTCAATTTGGGGACTGGAAACTGCAGTTTTTCTTAAAAGTACAATTTTAAATTTCTGACTTTCCTTATCTCTTTTCTACCTATCTTTAGTTTTTCTACCCAGCATTTTGTGTGTGTGTGTGTGTGTGTGTGTGTGTGTGTGTGTGTGTGCATGTGCGCACACGCAGACATGTATGTCAAGCTTCGGTTTCCTTGTCTATCACTCTAATTTGGTCTCTTGTATGAGTTTTCTCTTTCTCCTCCCACCTTATTTGGACATCTTGTTACTTGAGTTATCTTTCGGCAAATGTGATCCATTTCAAAAATAATGGTTAACATTTATAATCATTATTACCATGAAGAAATAATGAAAAAATATTACAGGGAAGGTAAGTTGATTTATGTTCAAAGGTAGTTGAAAGATGTTTTTTTCAAGTTGAATTTTCTTGTATAATGCCAATATGAAGTCCAAACTTATATGTGATTAGGAACACACAGAAGCACCAGAGATCAGCTGTGGTCTCAGCAGGAGGAAAGCTAGTGATTCATGACAGTCCACCAGATTTGTATCTTGAGGAAATGATAAATGTACTACCCATGTGCAGCAATCTCTCTTTCTCTTATTCTATAAGTCAAAACATTATTGAAAATTGAATTTCAGTGCCACATTGCAGTGACCCCTGCTCCCTGCTTCGGCTGATATCAGCTAAAGAGATTTGGTCTTCTTATCTTTAAAAGAAAGGCATTTTTCAGAAAGAGAACCAAGTGGTAGTGATGTTATTGGTGATAATGAATTCAAAGATAAAGTTTCTAAGGAAAATCAGCCCACAATAGTCCCAAATGCATTGTTTATAACTTTATGTGATGCTAAAAGGCAATAAATTTTACTTGAGTCTATTTATTGTTTGGAAAGCTAAAAGTGCTGCCTGAACACTTTTTTAATAGAAGCAGAAGTGCTCTAAATTGTTCCATACAGAAGTATTTTTTATTTTTGTTTTAGGGCTGGGCAATTTGAGTAACAGTCAACAATTTTCAACTTAAGAAAAATTGTTTATCAGTAGGCAGAGATTTCAAACTCTGCAAATAAATATGAGACCATAATTATTGTCTAAAAAGGAAAAGAACATACAATAGGTGAATACACTGAGTGAGGAAAGGGTGTTCATTACATTAACGTATTAGAAATCTAGTTAGGTTGTATGGTGAAACTTAATTGTGTTATTTTTTGATTAACTATAGAAATAGAAACCTAATTGAGTTCCTGCTCTGAAATGAATGAAACTGGTATACAAGTGAGAAAACACAAAGCACTTTTAATTTAATAATGCCCATTTATGACTTTAATTAACAGACTGTCTTACAGATAACAAATAATTGACCTTGCATTTCTTCATTATTTTTCTCTATTGTTACTGTAGCCTCAATAAATATTTTAGATTCATTAGTCATAGTTTTAGGATGCTTACATTCATGGTGGCTCTTTTCTGGTATGCAGATTTTTCTAGAAGTCTCCTAGATGTTCAATAAAACTTGTGATTCTGGTCTCACTTGACTGGCCTTCCCTTTGTGCTGAATCACTGTTACAGTGTCAGCCCTGATAACTTTGGCTTCTCCCTGGAAGTGTTCTAAAATCTTGGTCTTCCTCGAGACGGCTGTTGCAGGATATCATGGAGATGAAAGGGGCTCCAGGATGGGTTTGCACATTATTGAAGACGCATGTATCATCTTTGAGAAAAACCATCCCAAAATAACACTTCAACTTAACATCACTAATCTGAAATACAATACTTAGTCCAGGTTCAAACTGTAGGGTTGACAACTCACTTGGTTACAGAGGACTGGTACACTTCAGCAAAAACTGTTTCCCATGGGTCTTCTGACTGGAATCATGGGTGCGAGAATTTCTGATTCTATTAGTCATTTATTTCTCTTCCCATTCCTTCGCTTGTACCTGCTCCAAATGAGCTTGTGAAATGTCTTTAAGATCCAGAGAGACAAGGAAAATGAGAGATAAAGGCTGAATTGTGGCTTTACTGATCATGGCCCTGATCAACAATTTGGACTGTTCCTAAGGTACTAGGTCCATTGGCTGAACCCAAGGGTTGCAGTCTGTGCATCTGGAAAAGACCTAAGGCAGTGTCTGTTGTAGAGAAAATGTATTTCATTGATCACACTTTCTCCAAGGTAGATTGTTCAGCAAGCCATTTCAAAATCTGTTAGACAGAAGAATATCAGAAAAAGAATCAAAGAGGAATCTATAGTTTATATATATCCAAGGCCAAGCACCTATAACCTGATAGCCAGAGCTTAAGTCATGTGACTTCACCAAAATGCTAGCTATAAACAGAAAAAAAAATACAAAATGTAAGCTTTATATCCTAGTCAGCATAATTTAATCAGATATAGGCAACACACCTTAGGTATCCTTATTTTTCCTGAAAAAGAATGCTAATTATGAAGGTCAGAATTTATTCCCCTTTATGCTTTAAAAACTGTAATGTAACTCCTATGAGCTGGACTTCTTCTATGCTTCAATTCAAAGGTCCCTTGCTCTCCAATTGTTCTTTTATTTGTGTAATAAACTCCTGAAAATGTTAATTTGGTCTGATTGTACTGTGGATAGGAGACGTACTCTTCAAGTTCCAGTTTAGTGTATTGTGTGTGTTATCCAAGCTCCTGTTTATCTGTTCTTCTTTAGTTATTACTATTTTCTATATTTTGCGATATAGCCTTATTGAGCTTTAGTTCACATGCTGCAAAATTCACTCCTCTAAGTAGACAGCACAGTGAGTTTTTTTTTTAAAATACATTTACCAGATTATAGAGTCATCTCTATCATCTTAATTCAAAGCATTCTTATCATCCCAGCAGAAAACCCTGGACTATCAGCCATATTTCTTCACCGTAGCTCTAGGTATTGGCTGTTCTGAAAATTTCACAGAAATGGAATCATGCAATATGTGGTGTTTTGCACCATTTTTTATTACTATAAAGTGTTTTCAACATTAATCTATGGTATAGCATATAACAGTGAAGTAGCCCCCTTATATCTGAGGTTTTGTTTTCCATGGTGTTGACCTGAAAACCCTAATGGGTTATAATTCATGGCCACCACAAGATGAAGACGCTCCTTTGGATGTAACCTTGGAAAGGTTGGAATAGCACAAAGCTGCATCATAATCCTTTGTTGTGACATGCCCTGTATTCCACCAGATAGACAGTGTGTCTTCTCCTATCATCACAAGAAAAAGGTCAAGCACAGAAAAAACATTTTGAATCAGAACAGACACAGAGAATGAGAGACAATATTCAGATAGCTTCTCTTTATTGTTACAATTGTTCTATTTTATTATTGCTATTAATTTATTCCTGTGCCCGACATAGACGTTAAATTTTATCATAGGCATATATGGAAAAAATGACAGCATGAGATGGGTCCAATGGCATCTGAGGCTTCACTGCAGGAACTGGAGCACATGCCCCATGGATATACCGAACTTCATTCCTCAATTTCATTATGTTTTGTACGACCAAATAATATTCCAGCATGAGGTTATACCTTGTCTTGGTTATGCATTCACCACCAGTCACTGTACACAGGGTTATTTTCAATTTGAAATTATTATTATTAATAATTCTGTTATAAATACTCTTGTATAAATATTTGTACAGATATATGCTTTAATTTCTCTTATACGTACAGAAGTAGAATTGCTGGGTTGTACAAGAACAATGTAATTAAAATTTTGAGGAACTGGTGAGTGATTTCTCTGCTGACTGCTTTTTTACAGGTCTTCAAGTAGTGTGTCTATAGGTTATAACATCACCCATATCACCAACACTGTCTTTCTTATATTTTGTGTTTTAGTTGTTCTGGTGAATGTGAAGTGATATTTCTCATTTATCCATTGTAGGTATCATGGTGATATTCTGTTGTTCCTTTACTCATATATTGTCCAATATATTCATAGTTTCTCATAAATAAATTCTATTCTAAATTTCCATGATGAGTTTTTGGTGACTCTCACATACTGGAAAACTGAATACCAAATAACTGCTCAATATTTACTGTGGGCCAAGTTTTACTATCAGTGTATATTACCTCATTAAATTTCCACAACTTCCCTGTGCATTATGACAGGAAAATTTGACCATGATAATCATTTTTGTGAAAAGGTATTTAAAAATCACAGTTCTAAAACTTCAGTTTACCCAATTCCCTTGATTTTTTCCAAATATATTGTTCCATGTCTTCCTAGGCTCGCTTTTCATGTATTTTTCTATTAACAAATGGAGCTACTTTTTCAACAGCCTTAGTGCGCGTGCGCACACACACACACACACACACACACACACACACAAATGCACATAACAAGTTCATTAAGTGCACAGACCCCAGAAAATAAGGTTGGAGAGAATAAAATAAGTGTTTTCAGCTAGGGAGATCTAGCCTCATATTCCATAGTAGATGGATTTCTCAATGAAATGGTGGGGGATAGCTCTTAGGGGAGACAGGAAGGAAGAAAGAAATGAGAGACAGAGAGAAAGAGAAAGTTTTGCCTAATAAAATGAGTAGTTTGAGGTCTGTGTCAACCAAAATAAAGGTAAAGATCATGAATTCAACTGCAAAAGATTCAGCTTGCTTGCTTCATTAAGTAGGCCAGATTATCTTAACTCTTAAGGTGTACACACAAGAGATTAACTATCCAAAAATAGTTTCTCATTGTGTACTTTGCTTCTAACAATTGTTTAAAAGCCCTCTGTGCATAACCATTAGCTAAGTTACCATGTTACCATGAGACTCATAGCTTTAGTCTTCAGAAAACAACCACCAAATGCTCTATATCTCATAAATTATGCAATGAGGGGTTTTGAGTAAGTTTGAAAAATAGGAGTAAAACCTCTACTTCCTGCAGGTAAAATATTCCTTGACGTTTTTAATCATAATGCAACACACAATCTAGGGAGGCAACACTAAAACAGGTTTGCATGCCAAAGAATAAGTTTCCTTTAATTTGTTTAAAATTATGCATTAGCATTACTTGTGGAAAAATTCAAAGTTATAAAGGATAAATAAATGTTTAAACTGTTGGCAAGCGGTAGCCACACAGATGAAAATGGCTAAATTCAGAGCCAGACTTGTGAAGTGAGAATTCTCAGAAAGTAACCATTTCTTTCCCTTGGATCTTTTTGTTTCTGGTTTGGCTTGGTTTAGTTTTGTTTGGATTTTGACTGAGATAGTGTCTTGCTACATATCTTCTGGGCTGGCTTTGAGTTTGTGAACTTTTGCCTCAGCCACCTGAGTGCTGGGATTGTAGACATGTACCACTGTACCCAGTTTTCTTCTACTACTTCTTTATTGCAATTTTGTTTAATTATTTTTATTTATTTATTTCCATGCTTGTTTTATTTTCAGTAGGCAAAAAAAAAGGTCTTTAGAGCATTGGTCACCCCACATTTGTATAGTGTACATTATGTTCACTGTGCATATATTTAAGGCGTCTACTGTATTTCTCATCCTAACTGAAGAGATGTGTTTAATCATCACAGTTTTGCCCTTTTCCTAAACAGAAATGCTGGGCTAACAAAAAAAGTACATTTTAAATTTCACAAGTGACTCACCCTTTGGGGTTTAATCCTCTCTTTAAGAAAGAAGAGAGAAGTAGAAGCTGTGAGCTCCCCTAGATGAAGTTGTAGCTTTGCAAGAGATTGTGCAAATGCCCCTTCCTCTGTGGGAGTGGTTTTTAATGTCACAGTAGAAGCCATCCTTCATGTGCGTGGCAATGAGTCATAAAACACAAGCTACCCCCAGCAGCTGCGTTTCCACCAGGAGGCAGCAATGTGCCCCAGGGAGAGGTGGGAGTTACTGAACTAAGCCTTTGCAGCTAGGCTGTCCCCTGACCTCTGGATGAGAACATCTTGACTGAGGTATGGTTAAATATTTATTTACTTCAAAAATTCTCTCAGTGAAGCAAACTGGGATCATCAGCACATTCTCAGATTATTACTACTGCCTCATGCATTTCGATTAAATGTTTTGTAAGGAAACAATGTATTTTGACATGATTGTGTGAAATTTGCCTTGACAACATGCAAATATCTTCATGTCTGCAAACTATCACTACATTGTATATTAAAGTCTGCTGCATGCTTTCCATTTTGAATCGCTTCCAGACAATATGATACATTAATCATTTCGTTTGTTTTCTCAGTTTGACAAGGTGTTTCTATAATTGGAAAGAAATAAGATTATTTTAAAAGACTATTTGAATAAAAAGTTAGTATCTGTTCCAGACTCTGTCAGAAAACATTTTCTGTAAAGTGTTCAATTAAACTAAATGATTACTAATATTTTTCAATGTTAAAAATAAAATAATTTACAACAATGTAACTTAGAGTTTCTGTGAATTCTAGATGGATGACAAAAAGATCAAGCATGGCTCAAGCATGCAGGGACAGCCCTGACCCTTATCCCTATGTATGATTTAGCTCAACAGAATAAATTCGTGAATAAAAACATGAGGTCTGACTTCTAAAATAAAATAGCTTAAATTAGGTACTCTGCAACATACATTTATTTATTAAAAGCAAAATATGACACTATTACTATTGTGTATAAAATTAACAACCGATATACCTAGTTAATGTTAAATTCTAAGAATGAACACTTTGATGACATTTTATTTGTATGGGAACTATATTTCTCCTGATTTAATCATTCATCAACATGTGTGTATGTGTGAATTTTTTCTCTATTGACTTTATGCTAGCCAGGAATAGAGTGACAAATAATATCAGTGTAGTTACAGTTCTTGTAAAGTTTGTATTCTAGTTAGAGGTAGGGTGAAAAAACAATAGGGAAATAAAGACAAAGAAATATATTATTATAGCAATTTGAGATAGTAGAAATTGTTCTGAAGAAAATAAAATCATGCCCATATGAAAGAGGCCTACCATAAGTGCAATTTCAAATTGGCTAGTCAGATAATTCATCTTGAGAAGGTTCCAGACATATGTAGCTAATATAACAAATGATGCCATAGCTTTTCAATGTTTCCAGAGTTTGTTTTAAGAGAAAAAAGTAGCTCTGCATGGTGGCTGGTAATCCCAGTACTTGGGAGACTGAGGCAGGATGATTGCTGTGAGTTCAAGGCCAGCCTAGGCTACAGAGTGAGTTCAAGGCCAGACTGAACTACATAGTGAGACCCTGAAAAAAAAAAAAAAAAAAAAAAAGCGATAGGGCTGGGGTTTAGATCAACTACACAAGCTCTTGCCTGGCAAATGTAAGGTCCTGAGTTCGGTCCCTGGTTAAAAAACAAAAGTGATAGAGGATTAGGGCTCAGGGAGATATTAGTGATACCTATTTGTCTATAATTTGTTAGTAAATGACTGAAAAGTCAATAATTCATGTATATGCCACATCAAATCATCTCTTTGAGAGTGCAGTGATATGACATTGAGTAACTACGTTACCGAGAAGGACATAACTGGAGAAATTTTCATACTTTTTAGTGAACTGATTTAGGAAAGACAGGAATTTTAGTAATGAAAGAGGAAAAACAATCGGTCATGGTAAAAGAAGAGGTTAAAAAAATATCTGAGAGGAACCATATGCATGCTAGAGAAGTTCCTGGAAGTCCTGGTGCCTTTCGAGGGTACCACTTAGCTTTTTAATGGAAGGGAAAAGAAGGGTATTAAAGATAGAGTAAGCTGAGTTGTCAAGGGTAGCAAAAAAAGAAGTCTGATATGAAGTATGGCTCTGTGGCTATTTTGTTGTTCTGTGATGTTCAGTCTTTATACTGGACTCTACTCAGCACTGAGCTGTCTCAAATTTTCAAAGCTCATCCACTGAAAAGGAATAAAATATCATTTTTGTGGGTTTGGGAAATGGGTGTTGCTGACTATTATAGGCATCCTGAGAGACTACACACAGCCTTTGTGGGTCACATGAGAGACAAGCAACCTTGTTAGGTGATGTTAGGAATTGAACCTGGGGCCTCAATCATGCTAGGAAGCACGGCCCCACTGAACTAATCTGCGGCCCTTAAACAACATGTGTGCTGTGTAGGCCTTATTTCAAAGTGAATCACATGTTTTAGATCCCTACAGAAGTGATACTATAAAGAAATAAATCTGTGAGAAAATGAGGTGAGATGAAGTTGTTAGCTTTCAAAAGAAAACCTTAATGAAGCTGTGCTAGGTTAAGTGTGTGACCTATGTAGATTTTTAGAAAAATGAATGAGCTTCCTTAAAAAGTTAGTGCAGAAATAATGACTACATTTTAGATAAAAAAATTAATGCAAAATAAGGAATAATGCAGTGTTGTAATTTTTTATTTTGAGGCATTTACTGCTAGTAATATGGGATTTCTGAGTATATCATTGAATATCCTGCAAATAACTAGCAGAATGGCAGTCCAGAAGCAAACTTTTAGTATGCATACATAATAATGATAACCGCTCAACATGTGGAATGTACTCTCCCTGTGACCACAGATGTTCTACTATGGTCAAAATAATGATAAAATTTGAGCATGTAGCAAGGGTTAAAGAATAAATGAGGGTTTGGCTAACAATATGCAATTTCATTCTGTTGTAACCTTGGTCTTCCACTAATTTGGAACATCCTTTGATGCCATTGAAATACCTCTACACCCAGCTATGAGAGGAATCTGACTTCCCCAACAAGCATTTCTCCACAGAGGTGTAGTAATTCTTCACTAATGATAAAAAGAAAGCTTCATTCTTTCCATTACAACCTAGAGAACTGAACCTTTTTGTTTTATTGTATTAAAATCAAAAGTCCTGCCCTTTTTACTTTTAAACTTATTTTTTTTTTATTTTAAGGGAGCACCTTCATCTCAATCACAAATCTGTTACTTGTATTTCAGAAAATGTGGGTTTCTAGCCCAGTAATAGAAGTTTCACTTGGGTCCATTACTCAAAATTATTTCTTCCTTAATAATGTCAGATTCTGAAGTTCTGTGGCGAATTAACCATAGAAGTAGGGCCACAGTCAATAGAATATTTGTCCTTTAATATTCCTTAAGTGTTATCCCTGGGAAAGCTAACTACTTCTATGGTGTGTGTGTGTGTGTGTGTGTGTGTGTGTGTGTGTGTGTCTGTGTGTAAACACGTGTGCTGTCACTATGGACAAATCAGCAAAGAGTGAGAGCATTCATGACTGTGTCCTTGATTCCTGTCAACCATCCTGGAAAGATTATTTGTGGAGCAAAGTAACACTAATTATTTTTCTTGGTCTGGAATATATTGAAACTGGAGGACATCCCTAGAGCAAGCATCTAGCCCTCTCTTTGTATTCTGAAGAGCTGTCTTACTCTGCTGCAGTTCCTGAATCTGCCTGGAGGTGATTTCATGTCTTTTGGACACTGAAGACACCCATCATTCCATTTTAACTCTCACCCACACTTCAGTCAGCAGAAATGTACTATCAACCATTTCTACTTCTTTCTAACCTAAATTTGTATTGCGATTTAGAATGCACGTAAGGTAACAGTTTGCAGAAAGCAATAGCTATGCAATGATAAAAGATCACTAAAGAAGAACCAGTTGAAATTCCAAGACAAAACTTCTAAATACAAGTGCAAAGTAGCATCAACAAAAGAACTCTTACAACAATAAGCTTCATAAACTCTCTCTTAAGAAAAATGAGACGTCTAACAATGTGGCTATACTTAGCATTCTATTCTAATAGAAGTCATCTCTTTTAGGATATATCATGGTACTATTGTGTCATTTTCATTTAACATAACATTGTGTGACTTGCTAGCATTACCCAGCAGGTTCTTAATGAAAACTAGATATAAATTTCTAAGGCCTTGGTGTTCATTCAGATATGTCTATTCTGGTAAAAATTTACGACTTTCTAGGGACTTTCTCATCTTTAACTTCTATCCTTTGCCCCTTTGTTACCTCAGGCCCTCTCCAAGTCTGAAGCTTCTTGGAGGGCAAGTTTCTAGGGCTCACCAACGTACTGTTAGAAGTCTAATGTAGTGAGAAGGAATCTCAGTGTTGCATTAATTTGCGTTTCTTGAATGGCCAATGATGCTGAACACTTTTTCATATACTTATTTGCCAGCTGTGTTTCTTCACCTGAGAAGTATGTATTCATCTCAGATGCCTTGGGTTGGGTCTTTGAATTTGGGGGTGAGTCTTATTGTTTTTTTTTTTTTATTTCTTTATATATCCTAGATAGAAGTCTTTTGTCTGAGGGACAGTTGGCTAAATTTATTTCCAATTCCGTGGGTTTTCTAAGGTCCAATTTTTCTCCTATCCTAGCTGCTTTTCCTCTTTGAGCATTTTCTTACCCTTCTATAATATTTATTGTAGACTTTGGGTCATATTTGCTCTTTCAGTTTCTTATTCTAGGAAGACAATATGGTATTTACACATGTGAGTTTGATTTATTTCAGTTATGAGTATGGTCTCAAGTTACATCTATTTACTTATAACAGCCTTAATAGAAAAGGTAAAAGACATAAATTTGTGTGTGTGGGTAGATACATATATATATATATATATATATATATATATATATATATATATGATAGCTAAGATGACTATACTACTAATTATATTAGTCTTTGGCAAAGAACAGTTAATACTCATTCATATGATTAGATGAATTTTATATGTCTATATCAGGTAATCTAAGCGACCCTTCTGAAGGTAACAATACACAATATAACAACCATTGTGAAATTCCTATCATCTTGTTTTGAAAATCTATACTGTGTTTGTTTTGGGTTTGTTCTTGTTGTTTGTTTGTCTCTTTTACTTTTTGTTTTTCTTTTCTGTGTTTCTTTTTCTCTTAAATAAATGAAAGGAAAGAAAGAAAGAAAGAGAACATCCAAATGTACAATAGATATTATGAATGTGAAAGGGGAAGAAACTGCTTGGAAGGAAAAGCCAACCAGGATAGGGGAAAGGAGAAAACAAAGAAGGGAAAAGAATATAGATATAGATACAGATATAGGTATAGATATAGATATAGATATAGATATAGATATAGATATAGATAGATAGTTATACTATGAATCTCTATTATTTATCAAATTAATGGTTTATGCTTTCATTTTTTGATCATTTTTCATGCCCATGTCTTTTAATCTGAGCAACTACTTTGAAGGTAACAATACACAATATATTAACCATTGTTCTTCTCCTATGCTTTGCTTTGAAATTCTGTATCTTTGGTTTTACTCTTTTGTTTTGTTTTGTTTTGTTTTAAAGTAAAACAAAATTTCTAATGTAGAAGCAGGGCCTAGTGCTACAGGCCTGTAATCCAAACAGGAAGGAAGCTGGGGCAGGAGGATCACCAAGAGTTTGAAATCTTTCATTTTGCTGATGTTTAAGTGTCAGTTTTCCTGAATGCAGGTTTGAGGGTCTTTGAGAAAGCATTTGCCAAATATATGACAAGACAACAGTTTTTCTAAGATAACTTTCCAGGTCAGTTTTAGGGATATTTACAATTAACATAGATCCTTCCCACTTTTTGCTGATTTTTTAGTCCCACATGAAATGAAAACAGAGTTTAATTTTTGGAGTGAGATTTTTGTAGTTTTTGATTGTTTCTAGGTTAGAATCTCTTCCTTCTTTGCCTTTATTTAGTTATTTCTATTAATATATTCATGATTGTAGTTTCCCTTGTTTTCTCAAATAGTGATGTCTGTGTGATCTTATAAGATATAGATAAAGCCTAATTCATAGTCAATTAGTGATTTTTTAAACCAAATATTTTTCTTTCTTATTCCAGATCTGTTTCTTACTATGGTGAGACAGTATGTAATTGGATTATTTTAATAAGATATAATCTACCTATCTCTATCTTTGTGAAAATCAGTGCATTTGCATTAAGATAATTATTGAAAAAAACAACTATCCTCTGTCATTGTACTGTTATCTGTATGTCCTCCAGATTTCTTTGTTTCCCATTTCTTGCTATTTGATATTTATAGTAGAATAGTTTAGTTTTCTTCCACTGCTTTTAGTGTATACACTATAGCTATCTTTGGATGTTATCAAGAGGGTTTCATTTAATGCCCTAAGATTATAACATTCTAATTTAAATTTTTGCCATCATAAATTTCACAACATGAAGAATTCTGCTCCCTTACATCTCTTTCCATACTTTTCAATGGTTGATATCACAAAATTAAATCAATAAGCAAAGTATGTTCAAAAGTAACTCTTATTTGATGTGCCTTGAAAATGCAGTAGTGTCTTCATTTGCTCAGTAAATAATGTATGAAGTTTCAAACCAAAATTACAATGATGTTAGCTTTCATAATTACCTATGCATTTCTCTTCACTGTGCTCTTCATACAATTTCAAGTTACTGCTTAATGTCCACTACTTTAATTTGTGGGCATTAGGCCTCTTGTCATATCCAGCAGGATCTAGTGCTAATGTACTTCCTCATCTTATGTTTTTATTGAAGTGTCTTAATTTCTCCCTCGCTTTTGCAGGGCAGTTCTTGTTGCCTATGACTAATGGTTAATATGGTTAAAGAAAAATGAGGGGGTGGGGGTTGCACTTTAAATATATCCATTCACTGCCCTGTGATTTACGTTTTCTGGTGAGAACTTCACTTTGATATCATTAAAGATCCTTTAGACCCTTTGTGCATGACAAGCTCAAGATTTTCTTTCTAAAAATTTGATTTCAGTATCTCCTGGTGGGTTTCTTCAAATTCATCCTACTTGGTGTTCTTTGAACTTCTGGAAGCTTATATTTTATATAAGCATTTCTTCTAATGTTCTGTTTCTGTGTCTGAGTTTCCTACCAAGTGTATACTGGTCTGTTTTATGGTGTCTCATGGGCCCATTGGACGGTATTTATTTTCATTTAACTTGCTTTCTCTTTGTTCCTCGCTCATTTAATTTGTGCTTTCTTCCTTCATTTGTCTCCTTAAATATGTTCTTTAATCTTTTAGTGAATTTTTACTAGTTACTCTTTCTAGTGCTAGACTTTACTATTATGTTTTATATCACAATATTGACAATGTATTTAATTTATATATTATTTTCTTAACATTTTGCACAACTCTCTTTAGGTTTCTGAACATTGTTAAGACAATTGTTGGATCTTTGTCCAGGAAATCAGTTTGCCATTAAGTCTTTCCAGGGACAGGTTCTTGATTTGTTTTTCCCTTTGATTGAACCATGCTACCTT
The DNA here is from genome assembly GCF_034190915.1 of Cavia porcellus. Classification (NCBI taxonomy): domain Eukaryota; kingdom Metazoa; phylum Chordata; class Mammalia; order Rodentia; family Caviidae; genus Cavia; species Cavia porcellus. The sequence goes on along the minus strand of NW_026947485.1, from coordinate 82,391,150 downwards.
ATTTCACTTTTTGCCTTGTGTTGTTGCCACTGGTGAGAAATGAGCATTTGAATCTAAAAAGGGAGTATCTTTGGTAAACAGATTTTCCACCTTTCCAAGGCTTACTGCTTTACTTCTTTGGTTATGCTTTTGATTGATGTAGTCTGTCTCTGTGCTGAAGATCACCTTGAGGTAGAAACCTAAAGTATCTTAAGGTGTTTTCAGAGAAATGCTTGAACATGAAGTTACTCTTTTAATTCCACTGCATATGCAGTTACTTTTGGATATCATGCTTATTAATAGTTGGATCAAAAAAAACCAAAGAATTAGAACAATCAAGATGAGAAAAAAGGCTGAAATTTTGTAAATTTCTTGGATTTTATTTCAGATGGAGGAAAGCTTGTTACATTGTACAGTAATTAAAGTAATAGCTGTCCAGTTCTGTATATCTATCTTTTTGCTCAGAAGAAGTGATCAGAAATGACAATTAGAGAGCAGAATACCATAACACAGTCTGTAGAGAACTGAGTCTTTATGGGATCTCTCTCAAAACTCCTTGAGGGTGCTTGGAAGTTACTCCAGAGAACACATGGACACATGTCAGCTACAGGGCTCTAAATGAGAAGTAGATATCTACTAAGAAACTAAGAGCTGAAATTGACTGAAAATAAACACAACTTATTGCACAAACCCTATTGGAATTCACAAATGTTCAAGAGGCTTTAGAGTTCCAAAATATTTACATCAAGGAGATGGTGCAAGTGTGATTTTTGCCTAGGTGGTGAGATGGATTCCTTGTACTTCCTACAGACCCATTGTCTCAGAATCCTGGCTTATCATAATTGGTCTTCAAACACCTGTCACTTGATGGGAGTTCATATGTGCTGTGAGGATGGGTGCACATAATTACATTTACTTATGCCTTTCATGATACTCTTGGGAGTCAAGGGTTGTAGTTTGAATGATGGAAGTTGTTTTTTTGCTTCCTTTTTAGAATAGACTGTTTTGATTTATTTCAAATTGATATATGCTTGCTGATGAAAATTTAAAAATTTTACTTATGTTTTAAAAATATATGAGCCTTCTGGAATCCTTACCTGTTCATGGAAAACATTAGTTGCTAGTTATTGTAACACATTGTCCCCCTTTTTTTCTTGTGTGTTGTGAGAGGGCTCAGATACTGGAGAATTCTAATCTGTATTCCTTTACTTAATAATTTGATAATTTGGGGGAAGACAATAACTTCTTATACTTTATGTTTGTCAAAATGGAAATAACAACTACTTCAAGGACATATACATGTACTTTAGTTAGGAAGTAGCTTATTTTAAATGAGACAAATACATACATGCTTAGTCCTTGGCTTGGCTTTCATAACTGCCACTTCATTTCCCTCTCAGAAGCTGTACTGTCTTTTTCCTGGAATGCAGTTTCTTAAGATGATGTGATAATGAGAACGGTTCCATGGCCAGGGGTCTGCCAAGCTCTGCTTTGCTAATTGTATCTGCTGCTTTTTAAATATAACTTATAAATAAATTTCCACTCAGAAGTAAGCTTTAATTTACAGGCTAGTCTAAAATTATGAGATTGTTTCTTGACTGTTCTGATTTTCAGCCATTTTCCTTTGTCAGGCTTTTGTCTTTTTCTTTTAATGAATAATTGTATTGTTAGCCACTAGTACCATGGCATATTTCAGAGAAGTGTGCTATTTGATAATTCTACTCCCATAAAGCAAAATTCAGTCTCTATGCCTATAAAGTCATGCTGTGGTTTCCATGTTTGTCCCTTCCAAAGTTCATGTTCAAATTTACTGATTGTTATGGTATTATATCTCATTGGTCCCCTGAAGCCACTGTGCTCAGAGGAGGGGGCTGTTGAAGAAGGCTGGATAATGGTGACACGATCCCTTGTTCTCATGTAGGAGGGAAGTCTGTTCAGAACAGGTAGGTTACTGGGGACATGACTTTGGGTGTCTCTCTCTCCCCAGCTCCTCCCTTCTTTCTCTACCTCCTAGTTCCAATGAGATGATCAGTTTTTCCTTCACTATTCCTCTGTGCCTTGTTTCTTGGAGCAGGACAACATAAAAAGAAAAGTATAAAAACAGAACCAAAATAAAACTCTCGTCCTCCTTTACATTGTAGATATTAGGAACTGTGTCTCAGTGATGAGAAAGTTGTGAAAACAGATTTTGATATCAGGGGTAGCATCATTTTGTCATGCTGCCAGACTGTGTGGTTCAAAAGTCATTGGTACTGGGGAGTGGGAAGAGTAGAGAGAAGTTTAGAAATGCCAGCTGGAGTATCCCTAGAATGCTACAAGCTGAGATGTGAGATTCTGGCTGGAACTCAAAAGACCAGAATTCTTATAAAAGGGCACAAGGTGAAACCAGGGCTGCAGAGATGTCCAGTGGGGAGCATAGATTTAATGGAAAGTTAGATTCTAGGTTATGGGTGTTATGTGCTGGTAGAAAATTTGACATTTTCATCATATTCTATAACTGCAGGATACTGAATTTAAGGGGAGATGAAGGAATCTGGCAGAGAAAATTTCAACAGTCTACAGTTTTGAGGCGGCAGAAAGAATATTGTTACGAACTTTTAACCAGGTTTCCAGTGAATATCAGAAGAAAAAACCCATTTAAAAAAATTAGCTTCATTAGAAAGGAAACAACTATAAATTAGAAGCAAAGGAGCCTATCTTTTGCTAGAGCTAGCAGAAGACCTGGGAGTCATACATGTGGTGGTCCTGTTTTTACAGCCATACAAAAAACAGAGGTTGTGGGTCAGGTGCACTTCCATCCAGATTTTAGAAGAAGGTCTAAGAGGTGAAGTGGTGTGGCCCTGCCAGAGTAATGTGTGAATCTGTAAGCCTGAAGACAAAAATGCAACACAAATCCCTAGAACTCACGGAAGTCAGAAACACTGAAAATCTGAGAGAAGCTACATAGAGTGAGCAAGACCAGCCCAAGACAAAGCTATAGGGCTACTGACAGTGTCATAGAGTAGGATGCCCAAATGCTGTAGAGTTCACATCTTGCCACTGAGTGGTGAATATGGAGTTACGGGACTTAATGTTCTTCCTCTTGGCCTTAAATCTTGTTTTGGTATAATTTCTATTTGCCTATTTCTCCCATTAGGAGTTAGAATGATTGCACCTGGAATTATATACCTGGGGTGTATAACTTATTTTTGTGTGTGTGTTTACCGGACTCACAGCTGAGACCTAGCCTTACCTCTCAGAGGAGACTTTAGACTTGAACTTTTCATTGATGCAGGGACTCTGAGGGATTTGCAACTCTTGTAGATGGACTAAATGCCTTTTGCTGTAAGAGATAAGCATCAATCTTGGAGAATAAAGGGAAGAATGAAATGTTTATATCTGATGTCACCCAAAGCCATATGCTTTGAGGGATGGAGCTTGTGGAAGATGATTGGATTATGGGGTACCATACTGGCTTGGTTCTGGTAGGTGGAGCCTTGGTGAAAAAAGTGGATTATTGGGTGGGTGACTTGGAAAGGTATACTTCTCACCCCTGTTCCTTTCTTTTCTCTCTGATTGCTGCCATGAGGTAAAGATGAATTCCTTTTTTTTTTTTTTTTTGTGCCTCTCTTTCATGTTGTTTCTACTTTCAACTTGGAAGAATGTTGAAATATCTAAGGGAACAAGATAAACCTTTCCTCTCTAAGTTGCAGATGTTGGTTATTGTGTCTCAGTGATGACACAGTGATTAAGACACCAGTACAGCAAGGTTAAGGGAAAGAGTTTTGAGAATAATCAGGCTATCATGACTGTTACGGGTGATGCCAATGCTGTCAAAAAAGAGTAAACTAGTTTCACTTTTGCCTCCTTTGGCCCTTCTCTTATGTGAGATCCAGTCTTATTCCCACATGAAGAACACATCAGGCAAGACGGTGTCTTGGAAGAAAACAATAGCCTAACCAGACACTAAAGTTGTTGAAACCTTAATCTAAGACTTCCCAGGTTCCTGAATTGTGAGCCACTTATAAATTTAAAAGTTTAATATATTATGCTATAGTAGCATAAGAACTCTAAGAAGAAGATCTTATTTTGTAAATTTTCAGATAAGATGTATGTTTTATATCTGAGGGATGTGTAAAGAAGACAGTTTTGGTTACCCCAAATGGAACAGTACCCGTGGCCTATAGAGTATAATAGAGTCCAGGAATAGTGTTACATTTTCTACGATGCACAAGACAGACTATTATAAGAGCAGAGAGTATGCTTTTAATTATCAATAATGCTGATGTTGAACTTTTTGAGGTTTTGGCTCTATTGCTTAAACTCTGTAATTCCATAAACAGGTAACTTAACTTTTCAGAATTTTAGCAATCTCAACAGGGTGGATCTAATGATATAAAAGAATTATACATGTAAATAGCCTTGGCATGATATCTTTAATATGGGAACACTAACTGAATTATGGTGTTACCATTGACAACACCTTCATTCATATCATCATCATCATCATCATCATCATCACATCTCATCTCAGCCTGGTTTATAGTCACAACTCTGATACAACCTAAGCCGTGTAGGCATGAAAAGGGCACTTAATGAGAAGCATCTGTTTCAATTAACCCACATATGACACCGTGGGGAAGAGAACTTGAGGAGAATGAAAGGAAATCTAGAATCAAGGGAAAATGATTTTTTACCAGCTTGCCTAAATTGCTGTTTCCTGTTGATTTTTGTGGAAATGAATGAAGTGAGGTGACATTGGAAGAAAATGTCAATCTCTAAGTGAGAAGTCATTGACTGATATGTTATATCATAGGACTTTTCTTCTATTTTTATCCTTCCAAGACAGGATTCACTTATTTTTCCTGGCAGTTCCTGGAAATTTTGAAGATTCTGATGCTTTACATACTTGATCACTGTGTCAGTTTTACCATTTTTACTGATTATTTTTACGGATCTAAAGTAAATAGTCCTGAATTTGGTAGCTTTAGCAGAAAACTGAACTAAGGGCTCAAATTAAGTCCTTAGCATTCAGTGCCTCTCTACTTCCTGAATCTAATTTGATGTGAATTTTAGTCTTGGGATCCCCCATATCTGAAACTGTGTGCCAGCAGCCCAGCATCAGGTCTTCTCTAGTTGCACCAGGAGCATAGAGGATTCCTTTTGTATAGGCACCTCAGGTCATTATAGGCAACAAATATACTTTGTTCATCTTTGAACCACTTGAAACTTACAATATAAACCCACAATTAGAAAATTCATAGAAAGTTTGAATTGAATTAGATTTTCTAATAATGCATACTCTTAAATTAAGGATAGGTGCTATAATTCAAATACAAAAAAAAAAGAGTCTAAGCGATAAGATGTCTACAACTGTACGGAAGATTAGCACCAACTGTAGGAAAGACTATCATTTATCTAAAAGATCAGGTGATATTTGTGTAGAATGAAAGTTATTTTGTCTGTCTTCCACTTTTGGAGAATAATGTCACATGGTTAGTCATCCATAGATTGAAAGCCTGTAGAGTGAACTGCTCAAAATACTTTACAGTCCCCTCACAGAGTGTTATAGCTTGTGTGTAGGTGGCCCCTCAAGCATCATTCAGCATGGAAGCAGCTGGAGCTAGCATTTGTGATTGGTTCATTCTCTAGGGTTGGGATTGGTGGTATGAGTTCCACACCCACTCAGGTGCACAGCCAGTATACAATATAAGCGCAGGAAGGTGTGATTTTACTCTCTTTTTCCCTGTTCCCTCTTTCTATTTGCAGCTGCCATGAATAGCTGCTGCTGTGCCATGACCCGCTGCCTTGGAGCCAGTTGGGTATCCACTGAAACCTCCAAAAATTGTAAGCTAAATAAGCCTTTCCTTCCCTAATTTTGAGCATCAGAAATTTTGTCTCAACAATGAGAGACACAGAAATGGTTTAGGTTTGCAAACACTCCTGCCATCAAGGAGCCTTCAGTCTTCAAAGAGACTTGAGGATTTATGTGCCCATCTTCATAAGGCAAGCTTAGCAGATTACTCAATGTCTTATCTCAGCAGCTGTACATGGTAGTCTCTTACTCAACTTAAAAGTCATTTAGCTGATCTAGTTATCTGAACACTACATGTCCAGGAAATAAATGTCTCCAGAAACAGATGTGAGGGTTTAAATGTAGGAGAATAGAAAAATACAAGTATAGACCACCTTAATTTATGTTATGGAAACATTATTCTAAATTTTACACTGAGCTTGTGACAGACATCATCTTGACTTATACTTCAAGTTCTAAGTTTTTGAGTAAATGAAGAGCATCTTTTTAAAATACAGAAACTGTATACAATTTCTTCTAAAATAATATGGTGATTAATTTTCATGTATGATAATTGTAATAATGATAATAATTTAATTATGATGAGAAATATAAGGAAGTTTCCCATCTGAAACATTTTAAGTTTACATAGCTTTAATTGGTGTAAATTATATTCACACTATCATGCACAGTTTCTCTGATTTGTTTTAGTCTTATGAAAGTGATACACTGTGCTTCTTCATTACTTCCTCTTCCTAACTCCTGTGTAAAACCATTCTACTTTCTGTTTCTATGAGGTTGACTATTTTAGATTGTAATAGAAGTTTAAAAATCACATAATATGTGTATTTTTGGGATAATTTAATTCACTTATAACATCCTGTGGTTCTATTCATGTCCTGAGAAAGGTTGAGATTTGCTTCTTTTCTTCCCTTTTTCTCTTTTATTAGTACATGTTTGCAGTACATAATGTTTACCTTCACCGTAGGGAACTAGTACATATACATAACACATTTTAATTCTATTTCCTCCTTTCCCCCAATCAACTTTCATTTTCCATCATCAGATTACTTTGTTTATCTTACAAGGACTTACAAAATTAATTGATATATATATATATATATATATATATATATATATATATATATATCTCCAGGCTAATAAGTTTGAAGACACATAACATGTGAGACAATTGAACAGGTCAGCCCATATTATATTGTTTTATATACCAAATTATCTATTTATATAAAAGTTATTTTTATCAAATGTTTCCCAGAAAGCCTCATCTGTTCAAAGGTGGGCTTTTAAAAATTGGCTAGACCCTAGTCAACCAACTAAGAAATCTGTCACTGAATATATTGTTAGGTCTTGAGGCATGGACAGGAGAGTTGGATCATTGGGACTGTGACCTGGAAAGTCATACCTCTCTCAGCTTTTCTCTTTGTGCTTCATGGTCACCATGACCTGAGGAATTTTCCTCGTTACACCCTTCCTGCATGCCACTTCTGACTTGAAACCCACTGACCAGGGATGATAGCTGTGAGCCAGAATAAACCTCTTGTCTTTTATGTTCTGGATGTTTGGTGTTCAGTCTGGGCAACAGGAAAATGATGAAGACAGATTTTTTTTTTATTTAAAGAGATAAGAAAAAAAAAAGAAAGGACATAAAAAACAATGCAGTAAAAGGGTACAAATAATACAGTATTTCAAGAAAAAAAAATATATACAATACGAAATCACCAGTTAGTAGGTTACATATTATCTTCCCAGAAACAGTTGTCCGTATCACTAAATTAAAGCATGTAAAGTGGACATTCATACAGTGAAATTAGAGACAGTTCAGTTCAATGATCCAACAAATGCTCAGTTATATGGTTTTCCATCCTACACTCTCGAACATACCCACGGTTATATCCCTTAGTCCACCTTACTTTCCTCTCTTTTTTACAGTAACAATTAGACTTTTAGGGTTTATTGCTCTCACAGTTTTTTTTTTTCACTTTTTTGAAGAGAATAAAACCAAATGTGACTAAGCAAAACAGAGTCAGTTAGAACAGAAGGGTGGGCATAACACGTGATGCAAAAATAGAATACCAGGTGATCAAAAGTGGTTACCATTGTGCCTCTTGCTATTTTTAAACTGAGTTGTCTATATCATCAGGTATCATATAATTGATCAAAACAGTACAGAACAAAACCAATAAAACCTACACTGAGGACCTTACAGGACTTCAAAAAAAGGATAATAGTCGATCCATATTGGGCATCATAGTATATCTTATTGCCTTCAAAGTGATTGCCTATACCCTCAAGCTTGATACTATCTAACAAAATAGAATATATAATAATCAGACAGAACAAGATGGGGAGAGCAATACTGGGGTTCAAGTCAGGTTAATCGGACAACAAAAAAGTTACTATAATATGTCCCGTTATTTTTAATTTAGTTTTCTCTTAATTAAAGAAATGAGAGAAAATAGGGGAGAGATTGAGATAAGAGAGGACATTGTAATAAAACAACACAGGGCAGAATTGAACAATTCAAGCATCATTGTGTTTCACCACCAGATAATCGAACGTAATAGTATTCACCTTAGTGTCTCTTTCCTTAAATTATTTGAGTGTAACTTCACATGCTATAATATCAAGCATATCTAGAGAGGGTGAAGCCTTTCAAGAGAATGCAAGAATTACAGGGTATTTAGAACTAGCTAATAGAAAACAAACAATGGTTTCTATGTTATCTCTTTGCCTATAAAAAATTTTGTTTATACTATAGCATATAGTAAGATACAACATGTTAAAACCAGTGGAAACAGATGTACTACAGCTTGATGGGACTTCAAAACAAGATGACATTAAATCAGCACTAGCTTTTATGTTGTGTTTCTTTTTTCAAAATAGCTATTCGTGCTATTATAGACACTAAAATCGAACAAACCGGGTTAAAACCATTGCGGTTAATGAGTGAAAACATTATATGACTTCAAACCAATATGATTGGGAATCATGATTACCACACACTACTAGGTATTCTTATCATTTCTTACACTAAGGAAACTATTAAGTATTTATACATGTGAGTTTGATTTATTTCACTTATGAGTATGGTCTCAAACTGCGTCCATTTATTTATAAATCTCTCAATGCGATCATTCTATATAGCTGAGTAGTACTCCACTGTATAAAAATACCAAAGCTTTTTTATCCATTCTTCAGTCAATGGACACTTACGTTGTTTCCAAGATCTGGCTATTACAAATTGTGCTGCTATAAAAATGGGTGCATATATGTCACTGTGGTATGATGCTTTCAGTTCTTCTGGGAATATGCCTAGAAGTGGTATAGCTGGGTCATATGGGGCTTCTAGTCCTAGTTTTCTGAGAAATCTCCAGACTGACCTCCACAATGGTTGCACTAGTCTACACTCCCACCAACAGTGCAGGAGAGTTCCTTTTTCTCCATAGCCTCTCCAGCATTTGTTGTTGGTGGTTTTCTTGATCTTGGCCATTCTTTGAAAGACTGCTAGATATAATAAATATCCATTGAAAGACTGCTAGATATAATAAATACATTTAGTAATGTAGCTGGTTATAAAATAAATACTCAAAAATTTTCTGCAGGGTTCTTATCATGAATGAATGTTGGACCTTATCAAAAGCTTTTTCTGCATCTATAGAAATGATCAAGTGGTTCTTTACCATTCATCAGGAGTGAGATGAAATCTCAGTGTGGTTTTGATTTGCATTTCTCTAATGACCAATTATGATGAACATTTTTTCATATATTTATTTGCCATTTGTATTTCTTCATCTGAGAATTGTTCATTCATCTCAGATGCCCATTTTTGGATTGGTCTTTGAATTTTGGGGTCTGATTTTTTTAAATTCTTTATATGTTTTAGACAGAAGTCCTTTGTCTGAGGGGCAGTTCACTAAGATTTTTTCCCAGTTTGTAGGTTTTCTTCTCACCATGCTGGAGACTTCTTTTGACATGCAGAAACTTTTTAATAAGAGGGGATCCCAGTTACTGATTCTGGGAAGTATTTCCTGTGCAGTTTGAGTCCTGTTTATGAATTCTCTACCTACTCCTATATCTTCAAGGTTTTTCACCCAATTTGTCTTCAAATAGATTTACTGTTTCTGTTTTAATATTTAGATGTTTGATAGATTTAGATTTTATTTTAATACATGGTGATAGGCATGGGTCTAGTTTTAGTTTTCAACATATGGAGAGCCAGTTTTTCCAGCATCATTTATTAAAGAGACTGTCATTCTCCCAGTGAACATGTTTGGCCCCTTTATCGAAGATAAGACTGTTGAGTGTGTTTGTATTGTGGTTGTATCTTTTAATCAGTTCCACTGATCTTCAGCTCTGTTTTGGTTCCAGTACCATGTTGATTTTACTACTGTTGCTTTGTAGTATAACTTCAAGTCAGGCATTGTGACACCTCTTGCCTTGCCTTTGCAGCTTAGAACTGTCCTTGCTATTCTAGGTCTCTTCTCACTCCAGATGAATTTTAGGAGGTATTTCTCGAGTTCTATGAGGTATGTTGATGGTATTTTTATCGGGATTGCCTTGAATCTGTATAAAACTTTGGGAGAATGGCCATTTTCACAGTATTTATTCTTTCTATCCATGAGCAAGGGACGTTTTTCCATCTTCTGAGATCATCTGCAATTTCATTTTTCAGTGTATGATAATTTTCCCTGTACAGGTCTTTCACTTCTTTCGTGAGAGTAATTCCTAGATATTTCATTTTTTTGTTGCTGTGAAGAGTGTGACTTCTCTTATTTCTCTTTCTGTGACTTTGTTGTTAGTGTATAGGAATGTTATTGATTTTTGAGTATTGATTTTATAACCAGCTACATTACTAAATGTATTTATTATATCTAGCAGTCTTTCAATGGATATTTATCACATCTAGCAGTCTTTCAATGTGAATCTTCTATATAGAGTATCATGTCATCTGCAAATAATGATAGCTTAAATTCTTTTCCTACCTTTACACCTTTTATTTCTCTCTCTTGTCTAATTGCTCTGGCTAGTACTTCCAGTACTATATTAAATAGGAGCAATGATAAGGGACATCCTTGTCTTGTTCCTGATTTTAAAGTAAAGGCCTTCAATTTTTGGCCATTTAGTATGATATTAGCTGTTGGTTTGTCATAGATGGCCTTTATTATATTGAGGTAAAGACCATCTATTCCAATTTTCTGCAGGGTTCTTATCATGAATGAATGTTGGACCTTATCAAAAGCTTTTTCTGCATCTATAGAAATGATCAAGTGGTTCTTACTTTTGGCTCTATTGATATGGTGTATTACATTTATTGATTTATGTATATTGAACCATCGCTGCATGCCTGGGATGAATCCCACTTGGTCATGGTGTATTTTTTTTTTTTTTTTTGTCTTTTTATCGGGACCGGGGATCGAACTCAGGACTGCCTGCTTGCAAGGCAGGCGCTTATGCCGCTGAGCTAAATCCCCAGCCCTATGTGTATTGTTTTCTTGATGATTTGCTGCATCCTATTTGCCAATATTTTATTGAGGATTTTTGCATCTGTATTCATTAGGGAGATTGGTCTGTAGTTCTCTTTTGTAGTTGGGTCTTTCTCAGGTTTTGGTATTAGAGTAATATTTGCTTCCAGGAATGACTTAGGAAGGATTGCTTCCCTTTCAATTTTATTGAAGAGTTTGAGGAGTGTCAGCATTAGGTCTTTGTATTTCTTGTAGAATTCTGCAATGAATCCATCTGGGCCTGGGCTCTTCTTTGTAGGTAAGGATTTAATTATGTTTTAAATTTCATTAATAGAAACTGAGTTATTCAGTAGTTTTACATCTTCATGACCTAGCTTTGGTACTTCATATGCTTCTAGGAATCTGTCAATTTTGTCTATGTTATCAAACCTTTGAGAGTAGAAGTTTTCAAAATAGGTGTTGATGATTTTCTGTATTTCTATAGGGTCCATAGTGATTTCTCCTTTTTCATTCCATATTGCATGAATTTGAGCTTTTTATTCCCGTTTTAAAATAAGATTGGCTAGGGGCTGATCAGTTTTATTTATTCTTTCAAAGAACCAACTCTTTGATTCATTGATTTTTTTTTTTTTAGTCTCTATTGCATTATTTTCTGCTCTGATTTTTATAATTACTTCTCTTCTTTTGGCTTTGACTTGACTTGTTCTTTTTCTAGATGTTTGAGGTGTAACATCAGGTTATTTATTTGTATTCGTTCTGTTTTCCTGATGTGTGAACTCAGTGCAATAAATTTTCCTCTGAGGACATCTTTCATTGCATCCTACAGATTCCGGTAAGTTGTATTTGTGTTTTCATTTTCTTGTAGGTAGTGCTTAATTTCTTCTTTGATTTCCTCTGTGACCAACTGATTACTCAAGAGTGTGTTATTCAGTTTCCATATGTTTGTAGGAATTTTGTAGTATCTTTTATCATTAATTTTTTAATTTCATAGCGCTGTGGTCCGATAGCATGCAAGGGATGATTTCAACCCTTTTGCATTTATTTTGATATGTTTTTTGAATTAATATATGGTCTATTTTAGAAAATGACCCATGCACTGCTGAGAAGAATGTGTATTCTGTTGTTGTTGGGTGGAATATTCTGTATATGTCTATGAAATCCATTTGTTCACAGGTGTGATTCAGTTCTTTTATTTCTTTGCTGATTTTCTGTCTGGTTGATCTGTCCATTGGTGTCAATGTTGTGTTAAGATCTCCTGTTAGAATTGTGTCACTGTTAACTTGGTTTTTCATTTCTGTTAGTATTTGTTTTATGTAACTGGGTGCTCTGAAATTTGCTGCATATATATTTAAGATAGTTATCTCTTCCTCTTGGAATTTTTCCCTGACCAGTATGTAGTGACCTTTTTTATCCCTTCTGATAATTACTGGCTTGAAGTTCACATTGTCTGCATACAGAATAGCTACCCCCACTTTCTTTTGGGTTCCTGTTGCATGAATTATTGTTTTCCATCCTTTGACTTTCAGTCTGTGGGTATCCTTTTGGGTTAGATGGGCTTCTTGTAGACAACATATGGTTGGATTTTGTTTCTTGATCCATTCTGTCAGTCTGTTTCTTTTAATTGGTGCATTGAGACCATTTACATTAATGGTTATAACTGTTATATATTGGTTTATTGTTGACATGTTATCTTTCTGCTGTTGCATCTTTGTCTTTCGGTTATGTTTAATTGACTGCTTTGTTTAGTGTTTTTTTCCTAGATGCATCTAGGCTGTGTTTCAGTATTCTTTGCAGGGTTGGCTTGGTGATCATGTAGTTTTTCAGCTGTTCTTTGTCATTGAAGTATCTTACTTCTCCATCCATTTTGAAGGACAGTTTTGCAGGATACATCAGTCTAGGTTGTAAATCATTTTCCTTTAGAATCTTAAATACTTCGCTCCATGCTCTTCTTGTCTTTATTGTTTGTGCTGAGAAGTCGGCTGTGATTCTGATAGGGTTCCCTTTATAGGTCATCTGTCTTGAGCTTTTAATATTCTATTCTTTTGTTCAATTTCTGGGATGGCCATTACTATGTGTCTGGTGTAGTTTTATTTTGGTTATGGCTATTTGGTGTTCTATATGCTTCACTGATCTTGATATTGGTTTCCAATCTCATGTTTGGGAAATTTTCAGCTATTACTTCTCTAAATATCCTCTTGACATCCTTGATGTGGTTCCCTTCTTTTTCATTTATCCCTATTAACCTTATGTTGTTCCTCTTTGTGTCATCTTGCACATGTTGAATTGTTATTTCCTGATTTCTTGTTATTTTTAAAAGATTTTTCCTTTCCTGTTCACTGGCTGCAATCTTGTCTTCAAGGCCTGAAATTCTATCTTCACATTCATTGAGGCGGTTTTTACAACTTTCGATGGAGTTTTTGATTTCCTGTATATCTCTTTGCATCTGCTTTATATATTCTGTTTGTTTCTTATATTGTTCATCCAGGGATTCTCTTTTTGTTTATCTCCTCAAATTTTTTAACTGTGTCTTCTTTAGATATGTTCAGCATCTCCTTCATTTGTTTTACCATTTCTTATTTTACCTGAGAGATTATTTCTAGTTTGATTTCCTTTAAGGTTTCCCAGAGTTGCTTCTTTATTTCAGTTACTATTATTTCAGGTATTTCAGGCATGTGGCATATATTTTCTTCTATGCACATGGCTCCTAGGCTGTCTTGGGATGGGCTGGATGTTTGAGACTGCATTTTGGTCTTTTGTTTTGTCATTTTCCTATATTTTTAAGCTTGAAGGTTTGTTCCAAGTGTGATAGAGAGGTCAGCCAGGCTGGGACAGAGTTCCCTGCCCCCTCCTTACTCACTGATTTCGACAGGAAGCAGGATCCTAGGGCAGGGTTCCCTGCCTCTGCTGGTCTTACTGGACCAACAGGGAGTGGGAGCCTGGCCCCTAGATGAAGAAGAGAATTCCTCGCCTCTGCTGGACTTACTGGACCCACCTGAAGACAGATTTTGATACCAGGAGTGAGGTTGTTGTCATGAATGTATCTGGCCATGTGGTACAGAAGTAGTTGGAAGTAGTTTGCCAAAAGTATTTGGAAAGATTTGAAGATGTTACATTTAGAAGCTTTAGAATGCTGTGAGCCATGCTTGATGGGAGAGTCTGTCTGATTAGAGCTCAGAAGACCCAGAAAGCTGATTGAAATGCAGTTAATAAAACCTTGATCCACAGGTTGCAGCTGACAATAAGCTTCTCCTTGGCAGTTGGACTTAAGACATGTGTATTACAGTTTGGCAGAAAAAAATTGTTTTTATTCAGTTTGTGAGAGACTTAGATTGAAGGTAGCATTCTAATTAATCTGATGGAAGAAAGTTCCAAATAGTCCAATATTTGGACTATAATATGGCTACTGCTTGTGTCTTTAATCAAAGCTACAGTAAGAAATGAACAAAAAGCTCACTTGAAAAGTTTTATTTATTTTTTGTCATAAAACATGCATCTGCAAAATTGGAGCAAAAACAATAATGGAAAGACAAGTGCTTTTCATCAGAACTATAAGGAAGATGCTTTGAGGGCATCAGGACTGAGGAAAACCTTGCCCTTCATAGTTTCAAAGAGATCAAAGTGAAAGCTTGCTTTGAGAAAAGAACTATGCTCCAGAGGGTACACCTAGAGCATTATTTCCCTGAGATTTGGTTCATAGTTCTCAATTATTCAGAAGCCAAGCAGCCTCTGCAGCCGTGATATAAGGGGGACTATCTATTGTTCAGTCAGGTGCAAACCTTGCCTTAATTCATGTGGTGCTATTTATGAGTATGCAGAATGTAAGAGTTATGGGGTCAGGAAGTCTTCTTCCAAGATTTCAGAAGAGAAGGCCAGGTAATAGGTCCCTCAGAGCATAAAACTGAGAAGGTAAAGCAGAACTGTGAAATATTGGAGATGACAGAAAATATGAAATATTTCCCAAGGAAAGATGCAAGCAGTAAGCAAACCCAAACTATGAGAGCTCATGATACCTTCAGCCCACAATACTGTATAAATGTGACCACCCAAGTTCTTTTCAGCTCGTGTCTCCACTTCTTGGCCCAGATGCTGGACTAGGATCTACAGAATTTAATGTTTGCCCTGCTGAGTTTTGCTATTTCCCTATTTCCACTTTTTTCTATTCCCCAAATCTCTTCCTTTGAAAGGGGAAGTATTTACCCTTGCCATTTTATGTGCATGCTGCATAACTTCTTTTTGGTTTTTGCAGAGGTTCACAACTGAAAGCTAAAGTTGAGTCCTGAAGAGATTTTGTAGATGGACTTCTCAGCACTATTGAAGTGTTAATAATTTAGTGACTCTTAGAGAGGGATTAAATGAGATAAACATGGGTCTTTGGGAGCCAGGTATATATTATTAAGATTACATCTCAGGAGTTCCTCAAAGCCTCATAGAGGATTACTGGAACATGTGTAATTCTATTTTTTCATTCTTTGAGAAGCTTCCAGAATATTTTCTATAATGGCAACACCATTTCACATTCCTGTCAAGAATGCATAAGTGTTCTATTTTCTCTTCACCAATTCTTGCTTATAGGGACAGATAGAGGTATAGCTAGAGCTAGAGCTTGAAAAAAAAATATGCATATATATACCCACCAAGCTGCACTCTCCTGAGAAACAAAGCCACTTGACTTGTCAAGACACCATCTTGTCTCATTGCAGCACATGGGCAAGAACTACCCTTATGATGGCTGGAATGGGGGCTTGAGCAGAAGCCAGGGCTAAGACATGAGATAATTCACTGAAACTATGTGACTCTGTAAGAATTACACCTTCTTGATAGTAAATGTGTCAGCCATACCTACATCAGACTATCCATTGCATTGCTAATCGGAGGCCTCTGTGCCTGGTACAGAATTGCTCTATTTCTCATTATGGCTAATGCTGTAAATTTCCTTTCCCTAGCACTGTGCTGTGACTCTAGCTCATCTCCCTGATTGGGACATATAAAAGGCATGAGCTTTCAGACTCATGATTTTTTGTTCCACAAAGTACACTGACCATCCCATAACTCCTTAATTGCAGAATTTTCTCTCTTTTTCTTTATTTTTTCATCCATATTCCATATGCCATATTTCCAGGTGGGAGACCTCAACTCTGAACTCTCTTTTTGGGGTGTTTTGGTATATGTATATATAATCATTTATTGTGGTCATTATAATTACTATGAGATAATGTTTTTGCACTCGATTTTCTCTAGTGATTAATGATATTGACCTATTTTATATCTTTTTTGGTTATTAGTGTATCTTCACTAGAAAAAATCTATAAAAGTCCTTTTCACTTGTTTTTTAGCTAGGTATTTTCTTTGTAAATTTTAGGATTGTATTTAAATATATCCTTGGTATTAGCTCTTTATCAGGTATTAACATTTTTTTAATTATGAAGGTTTTTTAACTTTATTTTTTATTTTGTTTTTTTATGAAAGTTTCTTTTTTAAAATCAATATCATGTTTTTGTTTCACTATTTGTGCTTTTATTATATCTGGGACAAAGATCATTATAAAATTAAACTTCAGGAACTCTTCCTTCTGCCTTATATTTTCCTCTGAAGTTTTAGATTTGTTTTTCTTCTTCTTCTTCTTCTTCTTCTTCTTCTTCTTCTTCTTCTTCTTCTTCTTCTTCTTTTTTTTTTTTTTTTTTTGGTATTTTGTCTAATTTGAAATTTGTGTTTCTTTTATGCTTCTTTCTTTTTTCTTTAATGTTTTGTATGATATTGAGTAAAGGCCCAAAAGCAATCATTTATTTATGAATGTTTAATTTTTCCAACATTAATTGTTCAGTTGTTATTTCAATATTTCATTGTTTTGGTTCCCTAAACAAACTTTTATAGTTTATGAGTAGATTAAAAAAATATGCAGAGTCATATGTTTGGATAAATATATTGTGTTTGTTTGGGATCAAATTTGAGCTTCTGAAAACTGACATGTATTCTTCAGACATAGCAAAGAACCAAAGCCATCAGCTTTGAATTTTCTTTCATATTCTCTCTCTCTCTCCCTCCCTCCCTCTTTCCCTTTCTCTTTCTCTCTCCCCCTCTCTTCATCTCTCTCTCTCTCTCTCTCTCTCTCTCCATCTCTCTCTCTGTCAGTCTTTCCCTCACTGATGAGGATTAAACTTAAGACCTCACACATTCAAGATGCCATTCAAATGCCCTACCACTGATCTATATTTCCAAACTTTTTTTTAGTGGCTCCTTTTCCTTTTCCTCTGCTTTATTTTAAAGAGAAAACAATTAAAATATCAATAAAACAGAGTTTCAAAACAGACTAGTAGGATAGCAACAACAATTAATACATTGTGTATTGTTATCTTCATACTAGCTATTTAGAGTACAAGATACAGGAATGAAATATTGTCCAAACAAATCTTTCTTTTCAATGAACTAAAAGAAGCTAGCTGAATAGCTATGCATATATATATATATATATATATATATATATATGATATAAACATCTTTTTTATCCCTTCTTTCATTAATGGCATTTGAGTTGTTTCCAAGATTTATCTATTACAAATTGTAGTGCTATAAACAGCATATTTAAAACTGTGGTATGATTTTTTTTTTCTTCTGGGAAGATGACCAGAACGATATCTGAATTAAACAGGACTTCTATCCCTACTTTTTGGAGGAATATCTATGCTAATTTCTACAGTGGTTGCACCAGTCTACAGTCCCACCAGCAGTGAAGAAGTGTTCCTTTTTCCCAGTGGCTCTCTTTCCTGTGTTAGTATTAATGAAAACCTTTAGTAAAGTTGATTTTCACTCCTAATGGAGATGGATTAATTAAATTGAACTTATTTAAATTCAGAATTTCTCATTACATTGTGTTTTATTATATGACTCTGAAAGTAGAATTTTGTTCAGCCATTGAGACATCAACTAAGACATTTTAAATGGCATGAATTAAATGTGTTCTGTCACCTAATGTGTCTACATTGGTGTGGGAGGTGATGAACCCAATTACTTCATGCTATGTTTCCTGATCTTCTGCATTGTGTTTAACAGTATAATGGATGACAAATTAAAGAGATACTTTTCTTCTTAAAGACTAGGAGTCCTGGACAGATATTAAATGTGTATAACATGCATTTAATTATAACATGTGATAAAACTAAATATCAAGAGCTGCAAATAGGTGAAGGTTGAGCTCAAGATAGAGGTTGTTAATTCCTGATAAGGAATCAGAATTTTTAGATGGTATTCATGAATGTTAAAATTTGATATATTACTTTTTCACTGATTTTTATTGAATATGCTTTGTGTCATGAGACACTAAGTACTTGAATAGTTAACTCTTGCTAAACAATCTGTTGAAACTTTATAATCCTATGTTGTATGTATTACTATCCCATTTTATAAATGTGAAAACAAAGGTACAGTGTGTTAAGCCACATATTCTAACCACCTTACAGGCTCCAAGAGACACAGAGGCTCGAGTGTAAAAGCAAAATCCCAATACTATGAATGGTGGATGGGAGATAGTAGAAAACAATCTCTAACAATGTCCGGTAAGGAGTTCATTAGTATTGGGAATTAGACATGAAAATCAGGGAAGAATGAGAGGGTTGTAAAAAGCCAAGAAATTTGCTGTGTATTGTGAGTGTGGTAAAGTGCCATGAAAGTTGCTTGCATCTGAGAGGAGTTAATTCAATGTCATGTTTTGTGAAAATCAAGCTTAAAGCATGGGATAAAGTGAGTCACAGAATGTCACTTAGGTGGCATGATTGTGGCCCTATTGGGAGATAGAAATTGAGAATCAAAGTTACTAAGATAGATTACTTTTTAAATTTTCCCCAAGAGTTAGTGAAAATAAGAAAAAAAAACAGCATTAATATTCTAGCTTCTATGGATCCAAAAATCTTGTTTTTATTTTATTTTTGCAAGAAGTGATTTGCTGGAAATGATTGGATGGCAGAGGTGAATGTAATGCCACAGACGAAAAGGTACTAAAGGCCACAATGAGGGTAAAAGGGAGTGATTATCAGAGGCATGGACCATGCAGAATTGCCTTATTTGAAAGGTCAGTTGAGTTTGAGGAACTCAGAAAAAGAAAGGCCAGAGAATATTTTTTGGTTCAGGTAAGTTTTGCAGATATTAGAGCTGTTTCAAAAATTGAAGGAAAGAATAGGAAATGCATCTGAGAGTGCAGAGATGAATTCAGTTTTGGAAAATCTTCCAGATGTCAGAAAAAGCACAGGTACATATGTCCGGCCGGCAGGGAAGGAATGTTGGAGTAAATTCAGAAAGCAAGAAGGAAGATGTGGATTTGGGAAGTGGTATTCCCAGAGAAGAGAAAATTGTTTGTTTTCCTCTGAACTTAACTGGAGGATTTTGCCATACAAAATACACGTGGCTTGATTTTTAAGGATGAGCTACCCCTACTGGTCTCACCCAAATTGCAGATGTGTGAGTAATACGAATGCAGTTGTTTTATGTTGTCATGTTCTGCAGTGGTTTGTAACACAGCAATAAAGCACTGGACAGACATGCAAGAATGTGACATGGATTTTTATATGTGGTGACTGCTGTTTTCTTTTTATTGTCTGTATTTCCTGTTATTATCACAGAGGATGTGAATCTTTATATAGATATTAGAGAAAAAAGCACATCTAGACAGAGCTGTGTGATATCATAATCTCTCCAAAGTGTTACAAATAATTTCCAAGGCTAAACCATCAACAATTTTAGGGACTCAGGGAAAAAGTATTGGTTTTGGAAGTTAGGGAGGTTTGAAATAGTAATTATACATCTATAATGTGTGTGTGTGTGTGTGTGTGTGTGTGTGTGTGTACATATTTGAAAAATTAGAATCATAGTTATTTTCCCTGAGGCATTATGTACTATTTCATTGTGGGTCACTTAAAATATAATGTGCAGGTATGATATAAATATAATTAATAGGCTAGCTGTTTTGATTTTCACTACTAAATCAAATAAGCAGAAAGGTTGTATCTTATGATTTACCAGACATAAAACACATTTAGGTATTTTTTAATTTTATGTCTCTTTCTAAATTATAACAAAGAATATGATTATTCTCATGCTCACTACTAGAAAAGATTTAAACCATCATCATATGTAAAATTAATGGTACAGGTTAAAAGGAAAATGATATTAATGAGTCAGAGACTTCTTATGCTCACTATATTTGAGTGTACTGGGAAAAACAACAGTATGGTAGGGACTGGTAAAATTATATTACAGAGGCAATCAATATAAATGTGGCATTGGGTAGTGAGTAATTAGTATAAATAGTGCTGACTTCCTTTTAAATACTCAAATATGGAAGAAAACAGTGAAATCGATGTAGGAAGCAGATGGATCATTTAATTTATTTCTCAATTATAGCTGACACATTAGTTACAGAATTTTTCATGTCATCTATTTTTATGGTCCATTTTACAGCTATATTTATTGTTGTAATAAATAAATACATCATAGCCTCTTATTAGGGCAGAAATGAAACTTTCTTACACCAAAGCACTCACGTACTCACATGAAGCAAATAACCCAAAAGGGGCATAAGAACAAATCAACCCAACACAAGAATAAGGCCAGGGCATGTTTGAAACCAAAAAGCAAAATGTACTCATAAGAAATTGATGACATTTTGCCCTGTCAAGGCAGTTATTAATACTTGAAAAGATTTATATCTCATACAAACTTTCTAATTATGCAGACAGATTTATAATTTTTTGTGTATGTTTCCCCATAATGATTAGTGTTTGCCAGCTCTCATATGGAATGCAGATAGATGATAACATAATTTCATCAATTTTAAACCTGGTTTGCTATTAGTAGTATGGAACAGGATGAAAGGAAAGAGTTACAATGTGATATTTTCAAGCTTCACTCATGTGGTTAAAAGAATGGAGTATTTGTAAGTAAACAGATGGATTCTTTTATTTTCTCTGTGAGGCTTAAAGGAGCAGACTGAAACCAGGATTTGGATGCCTTGGTTAAATAGTATGTTTACTGAGAACCTACAGTTTCTCTAGTTCTTTGTTTGAGAATGAATGTGATCGATTATTTCTTATGTTGACATGGATTTAAAGAGATAGAAGTATAATTTGGAAAATACACTCCTTGGTTATTTGATTGCATTGTTCAAACATATAACTTTGTGGATATTTTGCCCATCTATGAATTTCCTTGGCTATTGTACCCTTGTATAATTGATTACAGAGATATTTGTTTGTAACCTTTGTCTTTAGAAGTCCTAGATGAATTAAATTGTAGCCATTTAAAAGAGTTGCACTTGGAGTCAACAGATACAGGTAAGATGGATACTGAAGATAATTAGCAATATGGTAAAAGCATCAGGGGGAAGGCTTTGAGTTTTATGTATGTGTGTAATAAGAGAATATAATTTATAAGGTAAAGATATTTCTACTGATATGTGAAGAATGCATTGAACAATAGTGAATGGTAAAGAAAAGAGAAATGGAATTCTAGTTTTAGAGGAAAATGTGCAAAGATACATGTAAATGAGAGCATGGTAGCTAGTAGAAACTTTAACATGAGTGAATTATGAAGAATGAAAAGTATGCAGATAATCTGGGAGATATGAATGAGTCAGGGATTTGCTGGAGTATGAAATACAATCATAAAGTCATAGTTGAATAAGTGAATGCTTTAAAATTATTTCTGCTGTGAATTTAAATACATAATATATATTTACAAAAGTCTGATGAATCATAAATCAGTTTTGCTCCTTAAAAGTGATTAAATTTAAAGAGGAGAAGGTCAATACTTTGTATCCAAGAGAGAAAAACCAAGAAGACTTTGCAGTGAGACTTTCTGTCTTTCTGGAAAATTTATTTCTAGTAATTTAGGAGTTCTTTAAGACTATTGGATTTCAGCACAAAGTAGACATTTCCAAACAGCTCTGTGTGGACACAGCCTAGATAGTCAGCTTTACATATATGAGTAATTATAATGAACTAATTCCATATATCTACACCCAAGAACCTTGGTTCCTTCAGAAACAAAGTTTGTTATAGTGCAATTTTATTGGACTGAATTGAGGACAAAAATACATGGCCTCATTGTCCATGATTGGAATTATTTCTAAATAGGATTTTGTTTGTCTATTTTTCTTCTGGATACTGCTATTTCATCAAAGTACATATTTATTCATGGTATTCCGGTCTCTGAGTGGGTGACTGTCGTGTGCAAGAACATTACTGTGAGTTAAAGCAAAACCCAATGAATTGTGAACATATTGGGCAGGTGTAGAGACAGTTTATTTTCTACCCCAGAGAACTGGAATGTGACGTCAATAGGATAGACATGGGCAGACAACTTTCAAGTGCATAACTGGAGAGCAGAAAGCTGGAAAGATGTGTCAAAAGGATGTGTTAGGAGCTAGTGACCGGGAAAAGAGAGCTTTAATTTTTATCAGAATCACCACAAAATGTTTTCTCATCTCCTGAATACAATAGCTTACTTAAATTTCTACTTTATCTTATTTATTTGATGGTGGAAAACCTCATTTTAACACAGCCAGTTGTGTCAAAGGAACTTTGGATTGTAATATGCATGCTAATGATGACTAAATCAATCAGCAAATCCAAATCAATTACGAATGAAGAGGAGTCCTTCTTAGAGAAAGGAGAAAAACAGACTTATTAATCTGAATTTGATGAAATCAACATAGCAAGTGAAAAACTTCTGTTAAATGGAGGGTTGGCAGAAGGGAAGTGTTCTGTGTTAGGAGGTGGGATCATACATCAGTCCAACCTATGGAACCTTTCTGCAGCCACATCTTGATCTTCACTCATCCAAGCCTTTCCTGGACTGTATTTCAGATGCATTATGGTATTTGTCAACTGTTATGTTATGAAGTAGGGGGCTGCCATGGGCACCCGAAGCTGATTTTCATTTTCAAGCATTGCATGTAAGTTGAACCGGCAACCACCTTTAGAAATTCTTTACCAAACACATTAAATTTTCGTACTGTCCTACAGTAACTTGAGTTTAATTAATACATAATGAATTTTTATTCCATTCCATTCTATACCTGTTATTCTGTGTATATCACCTCTGTGCTTTCACCCTCTGCCTCCAATTCACAGCTACCATTCTTGTCTCCTGTACATTTTATGTCTTGTATCATTCTCATGTTTTGAAACTCATTGTGCTTTCCTGAGCATAAATTGACCTTAAGCCACAGTTCAATTCAATGCATATTTTACAAATTCTGTATAATAAAAAAGTATGTCTGAAAACTGCATTTTTCAAAAAAGATTTTGCACAGATAGAATTTACTTTTTTACAAAATATTCTGTATGGTAGGATTTCAGAATGATTTCATTTTTAAAATGAAGAAGGTGGTATCTGAGACTATGTACATAGTAAAAACTCAGATATTCTGAGTCTAAATCTTTTGTCTTTATGCCAACAAGATTATTGATTCATAATGGTTGCCCAATAACTATGATTATATTATAGAACTTGAATGTGTATGTCATTCAATAATTAATTCATAAGTGCTGTTTGTTGGGAAGACAAAAGTGAAAGAAACTATGTCTCTTCTGACAAAAATATTTGCAATCTTAAATAGAGTTGTGTAAATAGGCAACTCCAGTGTTAACCTATAAAGGTAATTAATGAACATAAAAGATGTCTGGTGGATTACGGCCGCTAAAGATAGCGATTATCTCACCCACTACAGAAGAATTAGCTCTGGCTTTACCAGGGACTTTACAAATTGCTGGGATTTGAAGGATTAGTATGGCTTGCCAGGTGAATAAAGACAGTGGAACAATTGCTTCTGAGAGAGTGGTATGCACAAAAGGCTGTGTTGACAATGACATTACAGCAGTGCCTTAGAATTAGTGATCTGAGGTGGAAACACTTCATAAAAGGAGCCTAGGGCACTTAGGGGCCAGAGAAAGAAATCAGCAAATTAATTTAAGTCTAGGTATTAATTCCACAGAATCCCATATATTAACATGTTGAGCTTCATTTTAGTTTATAGATCTTCTTGCTGATTTCTTGAGAGTAGCTGTTGTAGTTCTCAGTTTTGGCCTGGAACTTGGTGAGTGGTTTCCATCTTTGAAAGTGTAACTCAGATGTGACACTTTGACAGTTCCGTAAAACACAATCACAACATTTTCACCCCAAAACTTTCATGAACAGCCTCTGTCGCTATTTGGGAAATTGTTAGGCACACACAGAACGTCAGGTATATCCTTTTATTGATATCAGCCTGCTATTGTTTCATGTCTTTTCCCCGAATTTGCCTCTGGGATCCATTGCGGGACTATATTAGTGGTTGCTCCCGGGTGTTAATGTGGGCAGACATGCTTTCGGTACCAAGAAACAACTTCCTTTAGCAAATATCCCATATGCCATGGCTCTCATTATTTTTCTCTTTAATAAACACAGACTAATAAGAACCTTGGAATGTAATCACTCATTTATTTTCCATAGCTGCCACCAACTTTTTTCCCCCCTGGGTTGTTGTTCATAGCAACTCTTATTGCCTAATTACCTTCTTCAGCACGCTTGACAGGCTAAAAAAAATAATCTTAATTCAGAAATGCTTCCTGCTTAAGAAATCGGGTTAATTTGCTTCAGATCCTACTAGCAACAATGTTTTAAAGAATATGACTTGCATATGTTTAATATTTGTTTAAAAAGTGAGACAGGAAGGCCATTTGTGTATTTTCTGTTAACCTGGTTTGTTATAGAACTTAGCTCTTTTGAAAGAGAGATGTTTTCATCCTATTAATAATGATCCACAGAAATAAAATGTAGATGCTGGAATTATTCCATGTTTTCAATATTTCCTACTAGGAAGAAATATAAAGCAATTATCAATTTAAATATATCACAGAAAAAGTGAGCTTTTCATGGTAGATAATTTATATCTTATCATTAGTGACTATGCCATCAATGCTTCTATTTGGTAGTAAGTTTTTTCTTTTTCTTCTTTCTAGAAACATGATCTAGATATTTGTTCCAAAAAATACTTATTGGACATTAACTCTGTTTAAAAGAAATCTCTCGTCCTTTCTAAAAATCAACATTAAGAATGAGTTTGGAGAAGATAGTTCAAATAGGGGGAAAAAAGCACCATTTTATTGCAGTTCTCTTAGAGCATATGTGTTTATGGTAATCTAAGTCCTGTAGTTTAGAGTAACGTATTTTGGAGTGGTGAAAAGGCCAGAAAACTTAAGTAACTTATTGTCCATAAAATGATACAAGTGATAGAATGAGGAGGAAAGCACAAATCAAACCTGTCTTCTTTCACACTCATACGCAGAACTACTCTGTGCTGTTCAGTGCACACACACACTTGCATGCGCAGCACACACACACACACACACACACACACACACACACACTATGCTTGCACATGGTCCTTACACACAGCACAGTACGTACTTCCACACACACACACATGTACCTTATTTGTGTTGACACACTGGAAAAAAGAAGACTTCATGCTCCAACTAAAGACAGTGTTGCTAGGAAGAAAAAAGTGAACTGGCAGAAACCCTGAGAGCAAAAGTTTTTGCTTTCGTATTGTTCTGCAACTAAAGCTCAGATTATGTCAGTGTCATCTGGCTCTAAGGAAGGACAGTACTAATGCATGATGCAGGATTCACATTTTAAAGCATCAGTGTGTTGTGTTAAATCTCAGTAACCACACCAAGAGGTTCGGAAACTGTATCGCTTAAATCTAATATGAAAATATTGGCTTTATTAGGATTTGGTTGAATAATACTAATTTTATTAATAACGGTAAGCAATGATGCTATATCCAAATTGGGTGGTGTTGATATTTTATTTTAAAATACAATGGCTATTTCATTTCATACTATTATCAGTAAAACATAATAATAAAACTTTCATTTTACTTATTTAAGAAACACCAATTTTTGGCTCACAGTGCTGAAATCATTATAATAGCACACTGCACTTTAGATTGTGAGCAACAATCTTTTAAGGAGAGTCATTTTCTTCTGTTTTCTCATGGAGACTTTCCAGGAAAATAGAGTAATACTTCCTTGCCCGCACTTCCCTCTTAAAATGTTATTTAGAAGCAATTTTGGAGAAAAAGATTCTTAGTTCTTATGGTCATAAAAAAAAGCCAGAGGTATTTAACATGTTTAACATGCTCCAGATGGGAAAAAAATAATTGGAATTTTATTGAGATGGTACGATTTCATTAACTCTTATAAAAAATAAAAATAAAAGCAGAGTTGCTTTAGAATCAGAATCAATGTTTTAGCAGCAACTGCTCAGTAATTTGCAGAATATAAACTTACCTTGTTTTGGAGCAATGGTAAATGCACAATACAAAATACAGTTAAGGTTGATTCTAAAGTAAGACGCAACTGGAACAAGAAGAAAAGAAAACATTTATTCTTTAACTTTTTTTTTTTAACTTTTTATCGGTATGGGGGGTCGAACTCACCACCCCCTGCTTGACAAGGCAGGCGCTTATGCTGCTGCGCTAAAACCCCAGCCCCAAAATCTAATACGTTATATCACTTGCTAATATCTGTGGTGTAAGATAAGTATCATAGGCTGGCTTCTGCAGCTAGCAGCTGGGTTGATGAATAAAATTACTTCACTTCAGACAGTAATTTGTTTGCTTAGGCTGTTTGTAGTGCAAATACATTTTACTATTCATTTAAGCTTTAGTATTTTTATATGAAACATTTAAAACAACTTTAGAAATTTAGCATCTTCCCTTTTTCTTTGTTAATTCTCGAGTTATCTGTTTTTTGAAATGAGTCAACATAAATTACAGAAGCTACTTTCTATTTCATTTGCATGGATTTGTGTAGCAAAGAATTACTGAATTCTAATGATGTACAAGCATCACACAGCTAAATATTGGAGGTATTAAAAAAAAAAAAAAGCAACCCAATCAATAGGAGGTGTGTAGCCTCACATGGGCTGTGTCAGGCAAGGAGTCCTGAGACCCAGGGGCAAGGAGAGCCCCTAACTTCTGCTCTGGGCCGTCAGACTTTTCCACTGTGACACAACGTGGTCTTTCTAGTCTCTAAACAGGACCATCCATCCTAGCTCTTACGTGATCAGTGTAACTGTCCCATCTCTTACATATTTATTGTTTATAATTCGTCTAAAACCTCTCTTTTGGCAACTTGGGAACCCTCAGATTAATCAGTATTTACTCCCGAGAGTCCTGCCTTTCCTCTGGCTCTGCACTTATATGCAAATGTATGCTACAGTCTAACTGATTTTAGCATAGTACTGTGGCTTCCTTGTGTGATTGAGAGTAGTGAGAATATATTAGGATAAAGGATAATTGTCTTTAAAGGGCCAATTTAACTTGTGCATTCCAAAGTTTGTACAGGTACACAATCATCGAAGATATTCTGAAAAACAAGATATTTAAAAACTTGGGACCAAATCAAATAAGCCAGTAGAAAAAAGTCATCAATTATATTTAGTATTAAGAAGAGTCATCTGATGGAAGGAGACCACCTAGTATCTTTTGTGTGTGTGTGTGTGTGTGTGTGTGTGTGTGTGTGTGTGTGTGCTGGGAATCAAACTCAGGACCTTGTGCTTGCCAAGTAGGGGCTTACATTGCTAAATCCGTGACCCCAACCACCTAATATCTTAATTAGGGAAAAATGTAAATTTTGAATGGAGTTTATTTGCTAGCTCAAACAGATTTCTGCCAAAAACTCCATCACATTTTTGGAAAATCTTTGTGATTTCCTGAGTCTCTCCCCAAGAAAGGCTGTTCCTTCCTTTAATTTAATAGCCTTTAAGGAATAGGGTTACATTGATGTCCATGGCATGATTCTTACTCATTTTTATATCTTCCTTGTGAAGGAGTAATATTCCAGAGTTTAGTCCATAAGGAAATAATCTAAATGAAAATATAGTGAACAAGGAAGAGAGGATTCTTGAAAATGTTGGTAAGAAATAGAAAGCTTTTTTTAGTTATTTTTAAAAGCTCTTAAAGAATTCACAGACACATACATGCATGCACACATGTACATAATCACACACATTTTTAAGGGCAAGGGACAGTCACCTTGACCTCCTGAGTTTTCCAGTACCTTTGGATTGGGTTGTTGCAAATGTTCAGTGATACTTTGGGATACTTTTTTTTTTTCTATTTCCTGGTTATAATCCTCCCAATTAGGAAATTTCTATTAACAAACTCTATTATTTACAAATAATATTGCCTTAAAGCCTCTGCATCTCCTGCTTATAACATCTGACGTGTTGAAAGAATTCAACTTTGTTAGATTTCTTTGGCTGATCCCTTGATGCTTCATGGACTTTCCCACCATCACATGGCCAACCAACCAGAGATGCCCAATGCCCTTTCCTGCAAAACTTCATGCAGCAAGATGCATGAGTCAGGAGGCTCAACAGTTGCTTACTTGAAACCGGAAGTCTACTATGTTTATCTCAAAGACTGTAAAACCTGGGAAGCTCTTGTGATCAGCAGAGATGGAGGGTGGCTGAAAGAGAAGAATCAGGAGATGGTGAAAAAGTAAACTTTTGGGTTTAAAGTAGACACATTCAAATCCTGACTCTACTAGCTTCCTTCCTAAAAGAACTTGGACTAACACATAACTTCTGTAAACCTAGTTTTCTTCCTCTAAAAATTTAGGAATTTATTACCTCCTATGTCGTTTTCTTTGTGCAGCTAAATATAGATAAAGTAGCATAATATGCAGAAGTATCTAGTAACCCATATATCTCTCTTGCTCTGTTTCTATCTAATCATTCACACATTATCTCCAGATCATATCAACAAAAGTTCAGTATTCAGGAGCCCCTTAAAAATATTAGAGCAGAGAGAAAGAGATGAATTTAATTTCTCTGTTTGCTTATTTTTCATTTTGTACTAAAAAAAAAATACTTAATGACTACACATTGGTGCCTTCTCCTTCTCCTGCTGTGAAAGGCGACAGGACAGAGATTTTCTAAACTCTGTAATCTGTATGTTTTTGAATAATGATTCATTAAACAAAATTATTATTACTGAATTATGCATCTTATATCCTTCATCTGTTTTTTGCCTATAAACTGTATTGTTACATTTGATTACGATTGCTTTCTAATTTCTTCGTGATGGAATTAATTGATATCACATCAGGCAGCTGGTGATATTATGCATCAAACTCATTATGTCCCAGTGATTACACATGGCCTATGACTAGATTATGGTTGTCTATCTCTCTTCTGTGACTATTATTATTTTTATTATCATTGTGTTTTCTTTCTAACAAATTTGAGGGGACTTTTTAATGGCCTAGATTCTCATACATCATTTCCTGCTGAAAATATTTGGATGCTTGTTTTCCTGTCTGTGGTGTCTCTCTAAAGACATTTATTAAATTTCTGCCCCTGACTAACCTAGACCAGTATTCAGGGAACCACAGCCTGAGGGTTAGATCCGGCCAGTGGTATATTTTTGTGTTGCCTACAAGCTAAAGAACTTTTTTTTCAATTTTTAAATAGAATAAGGCAAAGATCATATGTGGCCTGGAAAGTATAAAATATTTATCATTTGTCTTATTATAGAAACAAACAATAATTGGCAGCCATCAGCCTAGAATCCGGTATGCATCTGTTCATTGAAACGAAGCCTGAAAAATAGGGGAAGAAGTGTCAAGCTCTATTTTGTACTTTCAGGACGAACTGGTCTCTTGTTATGAATTGTCAGCCTCTGTATTTGTCATACAATCATATAATTTAATTTGCTGCATTTGACATAACTCTTGGCTCAGACTCATTGTAAAGGAGCAAAAAGAAGGTTTGGGAATATCGCTCAGTGGTATTGTGATTGCCTAACATTTTTGAGACTGTCAGTACAATCTCAGCACCACCAAAAAATTAAACAAATACAGAATAAGGAGACATAAAGAAGAAAAGGTATGGGAGTTATTTCTCACTGCACTGCATTTCAATTCATCCTGTGACCTCCGTGGGTCATTTCAGTAGCTCTAAATCCTTATTTCCATCAATTGTAAAAGAGATGTGTTTGTCTGAAGGGTGTGAAGTTTTTTTTATAACTCAAACATTTAAAAATTAAATCAAATAAAACACAAGAGTATTTAGATTGTTTACAGGCTGAAGCAACTTGATTGCTGTACTGGTTGAGACCTGAGAGGAATTTTTTTAATTTCCATGAGTAAATATATCTTTATCATCACACAAATTTAATCATTGATAATCTTCTTTATCTATTGAACTGTAATAACTGGGGTTTCATTAATTGATTGGTCACAATTGACAGTTTCAGGGCACATAAAATTAGAATAAAACTGCCCGCATTAGAATTCAGCCAATATTGGGCTGGGGATTAGCTCAACAATTCAGTGCCTGCCTGATGGTAACTGTGAGGTTGTGTTTGATCCCCAGTACAAAAAAGAAAAATAATAATTCAGCCAATATGTTCCAACTCCAACTGACTGTTTTCTTATTTTTACTTTTTTCCAAATGCCCTTTTTCTACATATGTGAAATAGCCTTAATTTCTTTGAATCATTCAAATACAAGTGTGATGGGAAGATACTCTCATAACCTCGATCTAAGTACACTATCGTATGCTTTAGACTCTTCAAAGTAGCTCTGAAATCAATATCCAGAAGAGTCACATAGATTCTGGGTACAGGAGAGACATTCAAGTATAATAGAATTACTCATAGACACTTCGCTGCAAACCTTCTTTTTCTAAGGATATATGGTTCTAACAAGTTTACCTGTAGGTTTGCTCTGTCAACCTGTCATGACACCACCAACTGTCCTATCCTCTCTTGAACAATGTCTTGGGTTAGTAAACACATTGCAAATTTTAGTAAATTATAAGGTACTGGAACTGAACAAAAGATACATTAGAGGAGTTCTCCTAGATGTAGACAAGCAGTTGTTTAATTGTTTTATAAGGATTTCCAATACTACAAATTCAATGTCTCACTTTTTTATTTCAAAAATGTAAACTAAAACTTACCTTGAAGGAGCCAGTGCAGAAGACCGGATACATTGGAGGATACAGACACCTCCTGCTGTGGGCCAGATCTCAAGACAAAAGGCAAAACAAATGCAACTACATCCGTATATAAACATTGATATTCTAAATACCTACGGACCACCTTGAGGAAGCCAGGAGTCACCCTCCCAACCCCCTACAGGAAGAGACACTGCTCTAGCTTGCCCATTTGCTACATGACTCACTTCCTCATTTGTCCCTGATTTAATGAGTTTTACTTGAACAATTAATTTTATTGGTTTCCGATAGTTCTGTTCCAACTAATGCCCGGCTGACTTGTGAGTTCCTATTTTTCCCCAGTTTGGATCCACCTTACGTTATGGTTTTGCTCCATACAAGTCCTTTGAAAAGACAGTGTCTTTAGCAACCTATTTGGGACCCCTTTTGTTCTCTCTCAAACACAAGCTTTCTTTCTATCAATAAATAAATTCTGCCCTAAAAAATTGCTAAAACGTTTATAGCAGATACGTGACTCCCTTCACAATTTCACATATTCTCAACTAAACAAACTTTTAAATTAATGACATACAGCAAATCCATAATGCTATGCCTGATGTTATTATTGTACTACTTATAAATATATAAAAGTTGATATCCTATTATGGTAGATGAGGATTACTTGCCACTATTTATCTAATACTTCATCTCTAGTTCCTATTTTTCTATTTTTTTGCAATAGAGATAATAATAAAAATTACTAGCAAATATTTTATCACGATTCTATATATTACTCTTTGCAGAGGCAAATAGAGTTATGACTATATTTATTTGCTTATGACTTGCATAGTTTTTAACACACACATTACAAATTATTCCTATCATTACTATTACACAATTATCAATTGTTTTTCACAAATATCTCAAATAATTCTGAAACTCATTAATGCAATTACTTCTCCTGAGAAGCTTGCTTTTAAAGTTCCATGTTCTATCCAAATACTGTGATTTCAAATTACTTTTCAGACCAGGTACTTGTCTATTAGCTTCTGCATTTTTGATTCTCTATTTTTCATTTTTAGTTTTTTACCTTATTGCATTTGATGGAATTCCCCCTCCACACTACATTTTTAAGAAAGATACATGAAAGGAAAAAAAAAAGCAACGTCAACAAAAGTAAAACAAACAAAAAGAGTCACTGTATGTTATCTTTCAATTTCATATTTAATGGCATTTTGGTAGAACACATAGCGATAAGTTGACATCAATACAGTTTCATTTTTTCTAGAAGTTGATATCAATGAAATCTTGTATTCTACAGTCTTTTGTGTTGCTTTTCTCCCTTAGCATAGTGCTTCTGAGCTTAACCCATGTCACTTCATGAAATAGTAGTTAGGTGCTTTCTAATGCAGAGTGATTTTCCACTTGTAACATACCACATTCTGTTTATCTACTACCTAAATAAAACGACATTAGGTTCTTTGTAGCTTTGGGTCATTTTGAATGTATTTATTATTAATCAATTTGAAGAATGCTTTATGTAGTCATAATTATTGTTGTTGTTTTGTTTTGTTTTCTTATATTTTTACTTGGGAGTAGAGACATTGGATCACATAACAAGTTTTTGTTCAATTTTATAAGAAGCTGTAAAACTGCTTTCTAATGTGATTATAAGACTTTAATTTCCCAAAAATATGTATTATGTGCTTATTTCTTCAACATTTTATATTGTCAGTCATGAATTTTAACAATTCTACTGGGGATAATAAAGCATTTCACTATGGTTTTCCTGTAACTCCCCTAAGACTAATTATACTGTGAGCTTCTTTCTGTGTCTGTTTTGTATTTGCACCCTTTCTTTGGTGAAATGTCTTTCTGTGACTTCTGCACATTTTAACTTGATAAGATAACAGAACTGTAGAAAAAAATAATGTTCTTAAACTAACAGAAAAAATACAAGAGAAAATACTTGTGACTTAAATAGAATGAGATTTCTTAGGACTCAAGAAGTACAAATTTTTAAAAATGTTAAATAAGACTTTATCAACAATTTAAAGACTATATAAAAACTTCTCCTCCACAAAAATATTCTTATATTCTCAAGGAAATGAAAAGGCACATCACAGGTTAGGGGAAAACATTTGTGAAACACATAAAATAGCATATTTATATACAGAACATATGTCACAAACCCTGTAAGACACATTAATAAGATATACAACTTGAAAAAATACTTGTGAATCACTTTTAAAAGTAGCTCTGAAATTGTTTTAATTTATCAAATATTTTTCATTTCCAAACTATTGATCCATTTTTAAAATGCATCTAAATTTTTCTTAGGTTTTTAAATATTCAATATGTATTATTATTGAAGTCCATTTAATTTCCTGAAATTTTGCATGCTTAAGAGTAGAGGGTTATGTGATAAGATTTAAGTTTTACAAACCACATTACCAGATATATTATCAGAAAAATCCATGCAGAAATGAGGGTTTCAAGACAAAAGGTCAGTAAGGAGCCATTAATAAAGAGCTAAGAGACGCATTTCATCTTGTAAAAGTTAGTGGACCAAGCAGAAGGGAGGAGAGAGAAAAGGCACACTAATCTTGACACAGCACATCTGGATCAGAGATCTGCTTAGTGTAAATGCCAGGTACCTAATATTCATATTCTCCACAAGTCCTTACTTCCAATAACTTCAATTTGAAGGACTAAGAAGTATGCTGCTGAAGAGAGAGATGAGTTATTCGTGGTTATAAAAGACAAAAAATGAAATATGAGCCTGACAGATTTGCATTATCATAAGGACAGATCTGCTGTCTCTGACAAGGATCATGGCGACCTGGGAAAGAGTAACAGGAGGTGGAGAACAAATCTTCTCTCAAGGGAAAGTGCCTAGAAAGAGCAGACATCTTTTCCCAGGTCTGTCCAGGAAAACATTATATTCTATCAAAAAAGGATCATGGAAGGGGAAGGTAGTGAGGCTAGGGTAGGTCCAAAGAGGAAAAGAATGAAGAGACTGAGATTACAGATAATACCTAAAACTGTCTTTGCACTTTCCATGTGCCAAGTACTTTACATATATTAGCATATATATCAAACAATTTACATATATTAACTTATTTTGTCCTTGTGGCAGCCATGAGTTGGATATCTCACTAACATCCTTGTTTCACATATGAAAGTAGCTAATGCATGAAGAGATCAGGCTATTTGCCCTGGGCTACCCAGATGATGGGTGACCAGGCCAGGATTTGAGCACAGACACTCCCTAACTTAACCTCCTATGTTTTCGTCAGTAATAGAGAGGGTTGGGAATAATTTGTTACTAACCTAAAATTAAAAAAAAAAATCAGTCCATCAGTGATTTATATTTATTTGAGATGATGCAATCTCATAAATCTCTGTCACTGAATTGCATTTTAAAGTGTTATCTACTTATTATATAAACATGAAGGAGGAAAGAAGAATTGAGCTGAATGATACTAACTGTCCAGGTCTCCAAAGAGATATTAATAGACAGTGGTAGCTGTCATTCTTCACCAAGCACAAGAATTGCCTGGGTGATTGTTGAAATGTAAGTCACACCACTCAGACACAAGAGATTTTCATACACTGAACTGATTTTGTAACTCTAACATGTGTGTTTTGTTAACAAGACCCTAAATTGTTTTACTTTCTGAGACCCTACCGTTGGGCCACTCTCTAATTGGCTTTTGCAAGATGCTGCTGACCACAATCCATCCAGGTCAGGATTTGTGGTTCTGTAAACTACACCCTTAACTGACCCTCACCCTAACTTAGCCCAGTGCTGACAACTTTGTAAGCACTTGACTGTGGTTCCTCTTACTTTGCATTTCAGATAGGATTTTAGTGTCATTTATTTTATATACATCTATAATTTTGAAGAGTCATTTACATATATCTGGGACCCTCTGTGGAATTAAAGGTTAATGAATGGTTGAAAAAACAATGGAAACTATAATTTCAAATCATTTAAACTTCAAGAGATTGAATACACTATGCAAAATATGCTGTATTCATATATTGTCAGATCACATGAAATATTTAAAAAATCAAAGGTAACGGGACAGAGTATCATACATGGTGGTATAAGTACATAAGTTGTAAGAGCACTGATGGCTAAAGATGTCCAGGTCTTTGTCTTGCCAGGAGGACTGCCACCAGCATGAGACCAGTATTGGTTTTATATACACTTTGTGTGGCCCACTGTGCTTTTAATGATTAAACATAACAGGTATATTTATCGTATAAAACATCATCTTGGCGACCTGTTGACACTATAATTGTGCCTCTTTCCATACCTCTTCCAAACTTGGCTGCTTCATCATGCTTTATGTATTTCCATCAGTTTCCTGTGAGTCAGATAAATGATTATTTCCTTACCTCCTGTAGCCAATGTGCTGGAAATTCATCTAGAGGCTGCCAATTTGGATAGATTACTCCAGTCCTAGAGGCTGAAGGACCCGTGGCTGGGTTGACCAGGATGAGAGTCTGCATGTCTCAGATCACTTACCAGGCCAGCTGAGTTTGTTCTTATAGCAAAAACAGAGTTTCAAAAAGCTAAGCCAAGGTGTTGAGTGTCTTTTGTGTTAGATTTACTGAAACAGTGGTCTCTGGTATCTATTCAGACTTGTCCATACTCTTCAAAATATGAATTTGCAGCACTTTCCATTAAAATTCAGTCTCTTTCCTGCTCCTTTCATCGAGGCTGGCTTTTGGGGTGTATGGGGCAGAATGCATACGTGTGACACTGCTAGATCCAAGCCTGGATAGTGAAAGGCCTTTCTCACTTCTACTGCTCTCTTGAAAATCTGCTGCTACTTAATGAAATGGCCCAGGTTTGCCTGCTGGGTGCTGAGCAGCCAAGCACAGCCAGACCAGCAGAACTGCTCAACTAATTCAGAGATTTCTGGGCAATAAGGAGAAATGCTGGTTGTTTTAAGTCATTGAGGTGTGGGTTGGTATGTTGTAATATAGTGAAAACAAACTGGTATTCCTCTTGAACCCTTAGTTATAAGAGGTAAAATGGCACTTTAACCTCAATTTGTTGGTCTACACAAATAAAAAGCCAGCCTAGCTATAAAGCATAGTTCACTGAATCCTAATTCCCAAAGGAAGCAGTGGCAGAGTCACACTTCAAAGGATTTTTGTACAGGTAGGCAGGGGAAATTGGAGGGTTTTTTTTTTTTTTATGTTCAATTTACAAGAGCTTGGAATACTTCTCTCCCTTTCTCCTTTCTCTCCCTCCCTTTAAGCTCTGCTTCTCCCTTTTGGAAACACTCACTCACACACACACACACACACACACACACACACACACACCTTTTTCAAACTTTTGATATTTTTATTTATATTTGTGAAGTACATTTTTAGCAAAGACCAGAAGGTATTCAATTTGAAGCAACATATCAGTATACTTCACGTCAGGATAGATAGAGTGTGTATTAGAAGATAAAAGGATGGAGCATCTTGCAAAGGTCACTCGCAAGCACAGTATGTAAGGAAACGCAGTTTTTCCTAGGAGCAGAGCACTGTTCTGTAGATCCACGGTATCATCATCAAAATACCCTTTCAGAAACTGCTATGGTGCACAATACATTAACTGATAAATGTAGCCTACAAGTACAATAGGAAAGTGACTTACATCAGGTCCCTCTTTGTGCATGATATTCAATAGCATCATTCCATCTGTAAGGCAAATTTTATTGTTCCAGTGGATGAAGACTTTCAGGGTTGAGGAGCTTAGGTAACATGCTGAAGACCGTACTTTTGGAAATTGGCTGATATATGGTATTCAAGCTAATGACAATTTCTACTAAAATGGACCTATTATTTTACCCTTTAATATGCTGTTTATAAAGCTCTTAGAGCCAATTTAATATGACAAATATGCTTGAATGATAGTGAAGAAGAGATAATTTTGAGTGTTGAAATTCCACTTAGAAAAATAAATACTGATTTAAGATCTTCTCATGAGCACTGGATATGGTGCATGACCAGGAAAAGAAAAAGCTGTTCATTAAGTCAAGAAAATGGAATGAATAATCAAGGTGAACTTCACCTCTGATAAATGGGGTGAAAACAGGTAAATACATGGTTAAAGGAGGATCTGAAGAAGTGGGGAGACTTATGAGATGCTGGAAACATCAAGTTATGGTATCCTCTCTCTTAAAGATACATGTTACCTTACATTTGCTAACTTTTGACGAATTGGACAATTCCTACTTTATTCATCAAACATAAAGAAAATCTTGGGGAAAAAGGAGATAAATGCTAGGACTTGAGA
Source organism: Cavia porcellus (assembly GCF_034190915.1). Classification (NCBI taxonomy): domain Eukaryota; kingdom Metazoa; phylum Chordata; class Mammalia; order Rodentia; family Caviidae; genus Cavia; species Cavia porcellus. Next base: position 82,353,625 of record NW_026947485.1, on the reverse strand, counting down.
TGGAAATGGAGGAGTTTTGGTGGGATAAAAATCATAGCAGGCAGGAGTGTTGTGTCTTTGTTAGTTTGAGCCATGTTAATATGGACCTCTGGACAGAGTTATGTGTGAATGAGTTGGGTTGGAAATCAGAGCATATGAGCTGGGGATAGGATCTCCCACCAATGTATGAAATGTAAAAGATCCAAATCTGAAGCTTACTATAATGACATTCAAAAAGCACAGACCACTACTAGTCTGGCATGCCAGAGGAAAAGTCCTTATTGTTGGCTGGAAAGAAAAAAAACTTCTCACAGTAAGACTTAAATAAAGATTTGAACAAAAATATATAGGACAGTTGAAAGGAATTGAAACAGAGTGAGCTCTACAGAGGGCATAGAACAGGATCTTTAGGTATGTATTATTCAAGAATCCTTTCAAGCAGAAGGCTAAGCATGACTGAATTAAATGGAAAAAAAAATAGCAGGACACATTATCGTTGAACATCTCTCTGTGTCTGCTTTCACCTCGATCCCTCAATGTTTAATTCTCAAGCATTGTATTTATTCATAGAAGAAAGCATTCACCAGTCATCTCAGGCCTAAGTCTCTCCTTCCTGTCAACCTAATCTACAACAGAGGAGCTGTTTGTTTTATTTTTCTTTCAATTATTCAACTGGGTTGACTAGAATTCTCATCATCTAGTTAGGCCAGATGTGCACATAAAAACACTTTGGGATGCAAAGAGAGTGCTTCGAGACCTACGTGATGGCTTCTGCTCCTACAAGACTGTGCCAGGCTCAAAATGTGCCTGCCCAACATGGCGCCTGCCCAACATGGCACTGAGCCCTAAAACAACAGTATAGCTCTCCTACACTAACTTCCATTTTCCTCTTCTAGTCTCAAAGCAAACCTCCTGCTTCCCTTTCCCACAGATGTCAAAAGTCTTCCAGTCCTCACCTGACTAAGTGCCTTCTCCACTCCCCAAATGTCCACCCCAACCCATCCTGTGAAAGCAATTTCCTATCTTTGTCCTTTTTGAAGGTCCTCACCACCTCCTGTAGTCTTCCTGTACCAGCAATAAAGGCCTTTTCCCTCTGTGTCTCCCCACTGTGGCACAAAACCTATCACTAAGTCCACCCCAGTGGTCAGTCCTTTAGAAAAAAAGGTACAGAGATGGGAGAAGCTGAGTTTTGCAGATCGAGAGTATTTAACAAAATAACAACTCTTGGTCAAAGTCAATAACTACTAGCCCCCAGAAGACCATGAATATGACATTTGATGGAACAAGAGTTGGTTCTGTTGATTCCTTTAACTGTGTCATTGCTTGTTTGAGGCTTAGATATGTGGTGAAGAATAAGGTGTGTGTGCAGTTTGGGGCCGTATTTTTAGGCTTTGTGGTGACTGTCCTGTTTCATTCACAGCCAGAGAAAATTATGTAACTGAAGTTTCTGAAAATTCTTGTCTCAGTGTCCTTGTTATTCTCTCTCTCACTCTCTCTCTTTCTCTCTCTCTCTCTCTCTCTCTCTCTGTTTTGACTTTGCTTGTCTTTTGCCTTTCTTTGTCTGTACATTGTGAAGATTTCTTTCCATGTCTGACAGTATCTCAGGGAAGGCAGAGGCACTTTTGCTCTCACTTTTGGGACTCAGTGCTTGCTGATTGGGAGTGCCAACCTTTCAGAGATTTCCTTACAAGAGTTGACATTGCATACTGAAGTATTTGCCAATTATTATTTTAGTCAGGGAACATGGGTCTGTAATTACACATCTTGGAGTTTTGTATTAATGTGATTTTATTTTTAGCATAGCTGTGGATCTACTCAATTTAACAAAAAATATATATGACAGAATGATATTCAATGCTAGATTACTTCAACTTACTGCAGTACTTTAAAATATTAAAAATTTTCCATATATTAGTTAGTTTCTTTTGTTCTCCAAAAAATCCATGTAGATGGACAGATCTATCATTTTATTAATTAATTTGGCACAGAGTTGGGTTTGTTACTCAATCAGAGCTAGGACCCTCTTTGTAGAATCTAACAAGAAGCCATGACAGAGGGTAATTTAGTTAGCTCAATAAATTTCATTTCAGCATTTAGCCAGTCCCAGGTACTGAATTAAACATGAACACATTGAAAATGAATAGCATCTTCTTGTCCTGGAAGAAAGGTGAGAACACAGAGACTATTAATGAAAATAGATTTGTAAAATACATGTCACAGTGAAGATGCTCATTAATAAAATTAAGGAAACAATTAGAGAAACAATTAAAGAAAATTAAAGACAACTGAGCAGAGGATACAGAAGAAGGAGCAAAGCAATGCCAGGAGATAATCAGGTGAAAACATCTTAGCTACTGAAGGTGAGAAGAACGTTCTCAGGATCAGGAGAAGGGGATGTCTTGGCTATTTTTCTCTCTTTGCTGAGACAAGATACTTGACACTCCAAATGAAGGAAGGAAAGGTTTATTTGCCTCACAGTGTGTGGTGGTTTCAGTTCATCATCTGCTGATTCCAAGGGAGGGTGGCACAGGAGCAACACTCAAAGTGGCAGAAGACAGCAAAGCAACAAGAAAAAAAGGGGGCAAGAACAGGCCTCTTTTCCTCCCTGACGTTGTAAGCAGGCTATGCCCCTTGGGTTGGTGCAGCATTGATACCATCTCCCTGCTCTCCTCTCACATGGGCTGAAGATGTTACAAAGTAAGGAACTTGGCTCCCTGTTGAATCATTTAAGCCTCTGTGTTTCTGAAATACACTTCTGAAATTGACACAATGAACAACCTCCTACAATAGTAACTGCTTGTCCTCTGCACCTCAGGATGTAGAGCTGCTGAGTTACTTAGTTAAACTTCTAAACTTCTCAACCTCCCTAATGTATCAATCATCATGGGGACATAAGTGTGTGGCTATATAGGATGGAAGAAGGAACTTGTGGCATTCTGTGAGTGTCCAGCATGTTGGGAGGCAGGAAAATTCCAGCAGACAGCAGGAGGCCAAGCCTAGGTGGGTAGACAAAGGATCAGGACCCTGAGGAGGAGTTCCCTTAGTGGAGTATTACTCAGCCGTAAAGGAGGGGCTCCTTTAGGTGGCTTTGTTTATGTACTTACTTATTTACCTTTTTATCTACTGATTTATATCTTCCCTTATTTATTTAAGGAGTTGTAATGATTTCCAACTGCTTTAGAAAGGAATTAGCTAATAGAAAATAAAGAAGGCCATTGAGGGACTGCTCTAACTTACTCATGTGTACAACCCACTGTCCACCAAAATCCCCTCTCAGGAAAGCAACTCTTTCAGTTAAACAGTCTCAGTGTCTTAGAAAAATCTGTTGCAAATCAGTCTCTTTGGAAGTATAACTCTAAAACTAAAGCAGCCTACAAAGTACTCTTCCCTATCAATGTAACCGCTTCTTTGAAATGAGATGTGGTCAGTAGAAATTTCTTCTGCACGTTAAAACCCAGCAATGGTGTGTAGATTGGTACCATTGGCTCTGCTGGTCCCTTCAGGATCTATCTTACACAGTTTGGGCTACTGTTTCCAAGGACCTTAGATTAAGGGTTTTCTAAACAACTGAAATACACTGCCTAGGTTTTCAACGGCTGGAAAGGCAGCAGCAATTTGTATCTGGAACCTTGATATCAGCAACCTATGGTGTTGGGATCAGGGTGCAGTGATCAAGCCCCCTGGGACCCTGGGCAGACACTTACTTCACCATTTGGTCCTTGGTTCTTATGATCAGTCACTGGATGAAGGACCACACTACAAGTGAAGTCAGAAAAACAAAGCAAAACAAAACAAAACAAAAAAGCCAAGTGAAATCAGAACATCAAGATCATAACGGGAATGTTAGAGCTCATTACACTGGAGGATATTTTTTTTTTGTACCCAATATTAGACACTTGGATGCGTATACCAAATGTGCTAGAGAGACAGAAGAGGCCCATAAAATGTTGTATTAATAAGTTTTCAAATTTCTAAGTGAAGTGAACTCTCATGGAAATTCACAATCTGATGTTATTTTCTAACAGTACTGTAGTGTAAAGAGGGGACTGTGAAAATACTAAATCGCTCCAATGAGCTGGAATACACTGCAGAATTTAAAACACCTAGGTCCACTGAGAGGCTCATCTAGAGGAGATGAGGAGTGGGAGAAGCTAGGAGAAGAGCCCCGGATAAGGAGATTATCTCAAACATAGCTGGAGAGGGACAACCAACCTGAAAACGAAACTCACTAACCTGATCAAGTGCGGGGTGTTGAGAGAGGGAAGCAGGGCCACCGCTGGCCCACAGCACCCCGTACAGCTTCTGCCTAGTGAATTTCAGCACTGGCTCTAACATCTCCAGGGAGGGAGCCAGAGCTGCCAAGGTCCCTCTCAGGACAGACTCGCCGTTTTTCTGTAGGAGGAAGCAGCCTGGGAACCACAGACAGCAACTGCACCCCACAGTGGGGACAAAGCGCTGCAGCACTGAAATGGGCCCCATCCTCAGCTCCCACGTCCTGGGACCCAGTGTCCCAGGGGCATCAGCCCACCGCTCATCAGGTAGGAAAGCTTGTGCCCTCAACAGAGAGCGGCGAAACTCATTCTGTGAGCTGTGGGCAGCACACTGCTGGCTGGCTGGGAGCCACACAACCTGGGAGCCTCGGGGCAGGAAAAGAGATGGCAGAGAGCCAGCCCAGAGCAGGTGCTCTACCTGTCAGGAGAGATCAAGGACCATGTGATAGCCGGCTGGTAAAAACAAAACAAACAGAAGAAAACAAAACAAAACACACAAAACATCTGTTGAGCCTGGGGACTGCACCAAATTCTGCCAGCTAGAGAGTAAACTCTTGGGATCGCAGGTGAAAGAACAGCAGGACCGCAGTATGGAGAAAGGTAGAAAGAGGTGCTCTGTCACTGTCACCGGGCTTCCAGGATGCTTGGGACAGAAGGCCTGTGGAAGCCTGTGCTGCGACTAGTGACCAAGATGCCCATGGGATCTGCCTTGTGGCAAAGCAAGAGCGAGTGGGGGCTCTTTGGCAGTCAACAAAGCATCAGGTGATGGGGTACCTACTCCCCCAGCTACCCTCTCTGCCCCCAGCCTCAATTATCTGAGGCAACTGGACCATGGAGGAGACTGAGGCCTCACCTAAGCTCGGCTTGTAACCTGGAGGCTACCCGAAGAGCCATTTGAATTTCCAGGTCACCCACTCCCAGGATGCAATGAAACCAGCAGGAGTGCTCTGGGGCCTGGGACGACCTGCCTTGCAGCCTGGTGGGAGCTGTGGAGATGCACTGGCTCGGTGCTATGCAAGCTGGGTGCGGGGTTTGTGTTTGCCTGTTTCCGTGAATTGTTTTCCTTTTTTTCTAGTTTTTTTTTTTTTTTTTTTAATTTTACTTTTAGATTTTTCTTTATTCTCTCTTGTGTTTTTGTGTTTGGTTATTTGTTTTAGTTTGTTTGCATTTGTTTTGCCTTTTTTTAACTTCCCTATTCTATGTTCTTCTGTTTTTGCTTTTTTCTTATCTCCTTATTCCCCTCCCTTCCTTTAATATAGTAAGTGTGAAACACATGTTTACAATGTATAAGAGGTGCAAAAAGAATAAGAGTTAACCAGTGCTTTAATTTAAATAATACTTTTTATGGTCCTTTAAGTTAAATAATACTTTTTAAGGTCCTCACCAAAACTGCATTGCAAATCCAAAGAAAACCAACTGCAGGCATATTAACTGACGCCTAAAGGCACACAGCTTCCATCACCTCTAGCTATGCTTCCCTCACCCTGCATCACTCCTCCTGCCCTACGCATGTTCTCTCAGCCCCCTCAGCAAAAGCCCTTTCCTCCAGACACAAAAATAATTCCACAGTCTGACCTCCTATTTGTTTTTCACCTATTAATGTCTCTTCTCTCCTTTTCTTTTTATTGACTTAGTCCCTTCTTTTCTCTTTCTTCTTTCTTTCCCCCATCCCTCCATATTCCTGTTAACTGCTAGTGCGTATTATGGTACAGTCCATCAGGGTCATTGACATAATGGGTGAATTTGTGAAAATAAGTTTTAATATTCATAATTGGTTCATGCTTGACTTTATTGATGCCGTTATATGTAGAAGTTTTTTCCTTTGCAGCACAGCAACAATATCCAATCCACTGAACACAACAGTTCAAATTGGCAACCCGTACCTCTTGGCTGATAAAGCCATGAACCACTGGTGCAAAGTGGAATCTAACAGAGATATTCACACCACCCACAAAGTCTTTTCACTGTACTTGACCTCAAAACTCAGCAGACACAAAGAAAAAAACATGGGAAAACAAGGCAATGAAATGCTTCCCCAAACCCCCGTGCCCGCAAAGTAGAACAGAGAAGCATCAGTAGGGAGCAAATTAGAGCTAAGGTAGCTGAATTACTAAAAATGATATAAAAGGAATCAATGAATTTCATCATCTTTGTATCAAAGATGACAGAACCAGATAGGAAAATTAATATGAAAACTGATGGATGAATTAATTAAGAGACAAACACATAATTATAAGATCTAACCCAAACCATTCAAAATCTGAATGACAAATTCATAAAATAAAGAGAACGTGGAAAACATACCAAACAGAAATCTAAGAGATCAAGAATTCCGCTGAATGCATGAGAGACAGAAAGTGACTGATTCAGGAAAGAATATCAGATCTAAAGATAAGTGCAGTGCAAGAAACCATATATACTGATCCAACAATAAATAGTGATCCAGATCAAAAGCTGCTGCATAGAAGAGGAAATAAGCAACAGAGGGAAAAGACAGTTGAAGAGCTGCGAGAAAATTTTTGGCAGTTATCTCTCTGATGGAGGACTGGTATCTAGAACATGAGAAACTCAAAGAGTCTCTCAAAGTAAGAGACCCCGTCAAAAATTGGGCAACTGACATGGCCAAACGCTTTCAGAATAGGTACAAATAGTCAATGAACACATGAAAATACGTTGACGATCTCTGGCCAGTAGATAAAAGCAAACTAAAACACTGAGATGTCATCTTACCCTAGAAAGAAGGGCTATCTTCAAAACTTAAATGTTAACAAGTACTGGAGAGGCTTCATGGAGAAAGGAACACTGCTATAACTTTGATGGAATGTAAACTAGTACAACCACTATAGAAAATCACATGGAGAATCCTCAAAAAAACTAAAACTAGAAATTCCGTTAGACCCACCTATTCCTTTTCTATATATCTTTCCAAAAGATTTAAAGATATTGTATTATGGTGATAAATGTTTTTCCATGTTTATAGCAACATCATAGGGCTGAATATTTCAAGTGGACTGTATCCACAAGTAGATGAATAAATGGATCAAGAAAATGTGGCATTTATACCAATGGAATTCTACTCAGCCACAAACAAAAACAAAATTAAATCATTTGTACCATTGTGGGTGTGCCTTGCGACCATAATGGTAAGTTAAATAAATCAGACACTGATGCTTGACACACCACATGGCTTCTTTATAAGAGAAACCCAAAGAATATAATTTAGCAAAATAAAAGATAAATAGTAGGAAATGGAGCTAGAAGTTTTCTTTTTCTTTTTTTTTTTAACACTATGAAAAAGTTTATTTGAAAAGTGCCTCGTGAATGGGCATGGGAGAAACGAGCCCTGAAGAGCAAAATTGGGCCAAAGAAAAAGAAAAAGTGGATGAAAGCAAAAATGAAAGTAGAGGCTAAGTGTGAGACATGAGGGATAACTGCTGTAGAACTCAAGCTACATAGTGGGTTTCCGAGATGGCTACTGTTCTTTTATGCCATCACTAGCTTTGGAGAGCTTTCAAGAAGTTCTTTCCTGGTGTCCTTGTGTTGCCCTAGAATCTTTTTTTTTTTTTTTTTTTTTTTAATTTAAGGAGAAAAAAAAAACAGAAAAAGGGTACAAGTTATACAGAATTCAGAAAAAAATAAACAATAGGAAATCACTAGTTAATAGATTACATATTGTCATCTTAGAAATCGTTCAAGTTACAAAGTTAAAGCATATAAAGTGAACCTTCAAACAATGAGACTGCAAAGCGTTCTGTTCAATGATCCAACAAAACTTAGTAATATGGTTATCTATATTATACACTGAAATACACATGCAGTTATATCCTTTAGAGCACTTTCTTTTCCTCTCTTTTGTACTATGACAATTACACATTTTGGGTTTTATTATTCTCACAGTTCTTATTACTTTTTTTGAAGAGAGTAAAACCAAATGTGACATAGCAGAATACAGTCAGTCAAATCAAAAGGATGGACATAATACATAATATAAAAACAGAATACAAAATGATCAACAGTGGTTACCATACTTAGCCTCTTGCTATCTTAAAAAGCATTGCCTATGTCATCAGTAATAATAAATTTGAGCAAAACAGTAAAGAACAAAACCAATAAAACCAAAACATTGGAGACATTACAGGACTTAATAAGAAGATAATAGTCAACCAGAATGGGCATCATAATGAATTTTATTGTCTTCACAGTTGTTGCCTATATTTTCGAACTTGGTACTGTCAAGAAAAACAGAATAGAGGAAAATCAGTCAAAACAAGATTGTGAGAGCAATACAGGGTTTCAAATCAAGTTAATAGGAAATCAAAGTGGGTTACTATAATATATCCTGCTATTTTTTATTTATTTTTTCCTTAATTAAAATGATAAAAAAGTAAATAATAAAAAAGGAGATTGAGATAAAAGAAGGCATAACAACAAAACAGTGCAGGTCAAAACATAACCATTTAAGCAAAATACTGTTTCACCACAAGATATCCCAACATAAGAGTAGTTAGCATAGTGTCTCTTTCCTTGAAATCTTTTAGTATAACTTTGTATGCTCTAGCATCAAACATATCAAGACAATGTAAAACCATTCAAGACAATGACAGTATTACAGGGTATTTAGAATCAACTAACAGAAAATGGACAATGGTTTCTGTATAATCTCCTTGTCTATAAAAGTTTTTGTTTATATTACCACATATAATAAAATCCAATAAGATACAACATGTTAAGACCATTGGAGACAGAAGAACAAAAGATTGATGGGACTTCAAAACAAGAGGATATTAAATCAGCACTAGCTATTATGATGTCTTGTTTTCTCCAAAATAGCTGTTCCTACCATCCAGCCTTCTCTGCCTCATTTCTGTTGAGCTCTTTTTCTGTCATTAGTTTTCAGTTTGTCTTCTTCATTTCACTTTCTGCTCCATTCATTGTGGCTTCTCTGCCACTGTTTCTGGAATCTTGGTATTTTTCTTTTTTAGAATATCCTGCAGTATTCTCTGTAGAGTTGAATTGGTGGTTGCAAATTCCCCTAGTTGCTCTTTATCCTGGAAGCACTTCATTTTTCCATAAATTTCTAGGGACAGTTGTGCAGGATATAACAATCTTGGCTGGAGGTTATTATCTTTCAAAGCTTGAATTATTTCCCCCCACGCTCTTCATGATTTGATGGTTTGTGCCGAGAAGTCTACTGTAATTCTGATGGGTGTTCCCTTGTAAGTGATCTGTTTCTTGTCTCTGATGGCTTTTAATATTCTGTTCTTATATTGGATTTCTGGAATTTTGATTATTATATGCCTAAGTGTAGCTCTGTTTGGGTTGTAGGTGGCTGGGGTCCTGTATGGCTCATACATCTGAGTATCTTTACCATTTGCTAAATTAGGGAAATTCTCCTGGATTATTTCTGTGAATAGCTTTTGTAGTTCATTTGTTTGTGTCCCTACTTCATCTTTTATGTACTTAATTCTTAAGTTATAGATCTTCTTATCATCTTCTAGCCTTTGTATTATTGCTGTTTGTTTTCTTGTTATTTTTAAGAAGTTTTTCATTTCATGCTCCCACATTACAAATCTGCCCTCCAGTTCAGATGATCTATCCTTAGTTTCTTTCAAGCTGTTATGCCAGCTTTCAATGGAGCTTTTAGTTTCCTGGTAATCTCTTTGAACCTGCTTCACGTATTCTATATTTTCTCTATTTTCTCCATCAAGCAATTCTCCCCTTTTTTTCTGTTCTTCCATTCCACCATCTGTTTTTTCTTGGGCAGTGCTTAACATTTCTCTAACTGTTCTACTTATATCTCACTTTATTTCACTAAATACTTCACTTTTGAACTTGTCTATGAGGCTCTGGAGATATCACTTTATGTCTATAGGTGCCATGTCTGATATTGTGTGTTTTCTGTCCTCATTCTCCTTTGCATTTTCCTTTCCTGGATCAGTGTTCTCAGGATTGGGGACTGATGACCCTTTCTTGTTGCTCCCTCTTCCTATACTTTTTGTTCCTTCCATGCAAGCATATATAGAGGCCCAGTGTTTTTCTTTGTCGGTTATAATTTGTTTGAATCCGCCAGGTAGGTGTTTTAGCCCACTGCAGTATACTAGGGAAACACAGACCTGGGCAGCCTCTGCTGGTCCCGTCCCTCCAGGTCAACCTACTGAAGGCTCCACTGCTAGGGTGCACCGCCAGGTGCTGGGACCTGGTTTGGGCTAGCCTACTGGTTCTTAGTCAGCAGCATCACCCAGGCCAAGTGCTCCCCACAAATCCCACTTGAGAGGGGAATATGTGACTAAAGTCAGTGCAGCATCCTATTCCTGCTAGTCTGCCTGGTCCCAGAATGTCCTCTGTTGGAGCCTCCTAATCTATGAAAGGGTCCCCATTCCTGTCACTCCCTGCAGGTCGATGCAGGACTCCCCACCAGTCCCACTGTCAACTCTGTTCACCGGTTCCCGCTCTCAGAGCTTTCACACGTCTGTCTCCCTGCTGTGCCAATTGGGACGCAGCAGCAGCAGCAGCAGCAGGAAATTCAAATCACGGCTTTCAGTGGCACGGGTTCTAGGTTCCAGCTGAGATTTTATCTGTTCTGGTTATAAGCACTGGGATTGCATTTCCAGTTGGTTTCTCTCAGCTTAGCTCGTTCCTGAGTCAGCAGGGTATATCTCCCCTAGCCTAGGACTCCTCACACCGCACCATTCCTGGATTCTAAGTTGGGTATCTCAGAGAGCCTCCATAGCTGCTGTTATCTATCCCCCATGTTCTCCAGAAGTCAGCTAGATCTTTTCAACATGTAAAGGGGATCTATAAATGAAGTAAGGTGGGAGGAAGGAGAGAGAAAGATGTATCATGTATGTGTATCAATTTCCCATGATAAATGTAGTCATTATTTACTGCAGGCATGTGCTAATAAAATAAAGATTTAAAAAAATAAAACAACAAGGCCTATAAGCTAATTTTGGTAGTGGAAAGCCTGAACATATAGTTCCATCTTCACAGAAAGGCACAAAATATTTGCCAATGAAATGCAAATTTTCAATTCTAAGTCTTACTCATTTTTCTTGCTGATGTTTTAGTGTGTTGCTATTTGCTCTGCCTTTTAGCTGGATATCTTACGTAGGGTTTTAAGAGATGATGTCTGTTTTTTCTCTGCTGAAATCTCTTCCACATAGATAAGCCTGCCCTGCCTGCCTTCATATAAGAAGATGAAAAGTTATACTTCAGAGTTTCCTTTTGCTCAGCATTGAATGTCTCATCAAGTTGACATTAGACTTTGACCATTAAGTGAAGTATTCTATCACATTAGAGAAGAAATGCCCTGGGAAACCCTCCCGTCATCCTTTGTCCCACATCCACTAAAGTCCATTTTTTTCCATTTCATTTGTTATTGTCAGCTCCTCCTCTTTAAGATTTCTACTTATACTTCATAGTTTCTCCAATCTGATCTCAGAGCTACTCATACTATGTTACTCTGCTATCACTTTAATTTTCACCTTGGAAACAGTGAGATTGTGTCATAATTAAATCAATAAATGAGCAAACAATGTGATATGTAAAAAGCATTTCCCTTTTTATTATTAGAATTATTAGAGTCCTCCAAAATAAATATATCACAGTTGTGAAATATAAAGATAATATAAATGCTAAACACAGTGGAAAAGATACAGCTGGTACTCAGGAGATATTTATGCTTTTTAAAACTGCAGTGATCATAAACCATGGATGTATTTTATTATAACTCTATTTTAGTTGTGATAAGAGAAACTAGGCACTTTACCAGAGAAAAATTAGTCATTCCTCCATTCGATTTAAAGATATTTTATTTAGCTTCTAAAATATTTCTCTTTCTTTAAAGGAAATTTTAAAAAATATTTTATCTAATCAAGAATTCTGGGTTCATCATTTCTAGGAGAAACTGTGGCTGGAAGGATAGAAGGAAACATGAATTCGAACCATAGATCCTTTCTGAGGTTGTTTCTATGCAGAGAAACCACTAAAGACGTATGTTAACTAAAAAACATATATGAGAAGATATTTAAATTGGTCATTATTACTGCAGATTTAGGAAATTAGGAATTTCCTGATGCTTAATAGCATTTCTATTTTATTTCATATTTTTAAAGTCAGATAAACCTGTTTAACGACAAAAATACAAGATTAGGAACTAATAATATATCTCCCATGATACATTATTGTTTAATTTTCCATTTGCTCCATTCACGGAGTTGTGATATCTTATTGATTCTGTAAGCAGAGATAACTGATGGATAAAACTGATGGTGTTCAACTCTTAAAAAGGAGATTAAATCCATTAGGAAAGTTAGGAAGGGCTTTTCTACAAAGTCACATAGCCTGAGGGGTTATTTTTGGAAGAAACATTGTAAATCAATGTTCTCATAGTTTTCAAAGTCCTTGAATGAGCTAATTTTAAAACCATTAATCTGAGGCAGGTTTTCTAGCATCTAAACTTAGTAAAAGTCTACTTCTTGCATGAAATACAAACTTTTCATCTTGCTTGTTTTTTATTAGGTATAGGAATCCGACATGGTTCTTTTAGCACCACACTTTACATCATAGAGCAGCCAAATCATTATGCCGGGATTTCTTACCTTAGTATCATTGTTATAATCTTCAGAAATAACAATTTATATTGGAGTGTTTCAAAAATTATAAAATCCAGCATTCAACTAAGATAATATTTCTAGAGTAAAAATAAACTCCCAAGGTAGTACATGATGTGACAAAAATTCTGAAAATTTGAGAGTGTTTGCATGTGTCAAGAAGTTTGAGATTTTCTTTGAGGCTAGAACTTCCTTTTCAAGGTTTCCATTACACAGTAGCTTTTGAGTTTCTGAGACTTGCTGTTTTAAGTTCCGACTGGTATGGTAGTTCATTAGGATTGTCTGTTTTATTATACATACACTCCATCCTTTGTGATACTCTACTTTTAGAAAATAACTTCAGATCAGGAGCCCATTTCACTTAAGAATTTCCAAACTGATTATTTATATATCATTGTAAGTATCTCTTCTTTCCCTGGCACATTTGTGCCTGCATCCAAATGCTGTTTGTAGGCAATAGAAAAAAAAAATTCTGGAACATATCTAATAGATCCTAAAATTTTAGTGCATCTTGATCTGTTGATTTCATGCATGGTCTGGGTGTTTGTCAAATGACTATTCCTGAAAGCCAAGGGTCAAGAGATGAAGAGAGTGACAGCCCCAGTTCCTCAAGGCCTTGATGAGAATCTCAGTGTGCCCTAATTACTGGTTCAGATGTCACCCATCTCTAATGCTCTGCAAAGCTGAGGGTCTCTAAAGGTATCCAGAAGTAATACCCTGCCTGTAACCATAATCCTAATCATTCCGACAGCAGCACCATCTATAAATCCTGCATTATTACTTTGAAGGCTCATATCCTACATAGGCCTTAGCCTATCTTTGGAATCAGCAGAAAACAGTAATACTGCTTTTTGAAATAAGCAAAGAGACTGATTAGAGAAGGTACAGTATACTTGCTTTTTATGATGTATGGGTAAGTGAAAGTATTAAACCATTCTAATAATACATGAAAAGTATTCTCATATGGCGAAAAGGAAATGAAAATGTTCTTTCTTAAATTTAAAAGTTTTAAAAGTGCAAGTTCATCAAAAAATACACAGAAAACACACTGGAATTTTACAAGCCATTGTGAACTTATTCCCTGTCTCTACTCTTATCATGCTTCAGGTTTATATCATTGTATGACACTTTAACTGTAGTAGGAGTCATAGTTTTCCAGAAAAGAAAAATATTTACACATCAAGATAATATCATTTTATTTGTACTTTCAATTTAATTGCAATTTATTACCATATTGCAGTCCTAATTTTATTTCACTGATATTGTTTCCCTGCAGTAGCCATACCATAAGTTTGAATGACATGATTCTCTATGTCCAGAGATTAAATTTGTATCTGAACTGAATTATTATGCTGCCCTCCAAGGAAAACAATTCCTGAGGAAATCACAGTTTCAGTTTACTTTCTTTAAGTGGTGAGATTTGATGGAGATTTTAAGAAAGAGCCTGAGTAATTTTAATTCATAGGAATTAAAATTCTAAGTGTGTATCCAAGTCACGTTCAGGAAAATTTTCATACAACCTCTCATGTTTTAGGCTCCCACCTTATATTGGTAATGCTGCCAGTATTTTTCCTTACAATCTTGGAGTTTTTCATGTAGGTGAAAGAGAAATAACATCGTTTTGGGTTCCCTATTCAATGTTACCACCTTTGATCAGTGAAGAGAGAAATGTGGTAATCATTTTCACCTTTCATTCTTCAGATGAACCTTTCCGGTATAAATACATTTTTAAGACTCCTCAAATACTTTTTCTGGGATCAAGCACAGGTGGCTCACAGTGAAGGCCAGCTAAATAATGACCCTTCTCCTTAACTCACTTATGCATTCCTCTCCTGAAGGCATATCTCCAAATTAATGACCTAAGGAAAACCTTTACTTTATATATTCTTATGTATTTTAACTGAGCACATATAGTATGCCTTTTAACCTTTATCAGGGGCAATGACTGCAAAATGCCCTGTGCTGGCCCTGCCCTCCCTTGTTTGGTCAGTATGAGCCATTGGCACTGCAGCAATGTGTGGCCTCAGAATGCGTCTTCAAGTAAAGTCACAGGAAAATATGAGATATGGGCTGGATGTAGAAGGCTTATTTTAGGCCAATCTCTATTTCAGCAATAGCCAGGCTTCATTCTGTGTCTGATTCTCTAAAAACACATGAAGTCTACATTTACCCAGCGGCACATTTATTGGTTGTAATTTGAATGAGGAGAAAAAGGCTTTATTTATTCATCAGTTTAGTGACTTTCTCTTATATAAGATATGTGGCATTCAGGATTGAACTCTGTGCCTCAGAAGAGGTATGTCATTATTAGACTTTCATAGTCAGTGGTCAATAATAGAATCCTGATTTTGACTAAACGCTGTGTGTGCCAGTCACAAAAATGTTCTTAAGAACAACTGTGCAGTAAACTAAAATGAGAACTGTGTCAGTAATTCTGATCTGACAAATAGCGAGAAAGTTTACATCATGGACATTTAAATTTCTTGGACATCCCATAATTTTTCTGCCTTCTGTCATCTTCTACTTAGTATTCTCACATGCTTCAGTTGGGCCCTGAATAAAGTAGATTTCTGAAACACTAATTCATGCGTTTCCCATTAAGATCTAAATTATTATTTTATTTCTTTCCTGGACATCTAGAATATTTCACAGATCTGAAGGAAATACATCATGATAAATTCCATTACATTATAAACTGGGAAAAGCTTCCTTATATATGATCTCAGGGAAATGACTGAGAGAGCCCATAGTTTCAACAGATTCAGATTAAACCAAGAATTTGTGTGTGTGATAATATTTTGATAACTGGGTATGAATGTGAACCTTATATCCAATAGTCTTGGACCATTCCCATGCCTCTGTCTGGTATATGGTCACCAGAATAAATATCCAAAGTTTTCTAGATGGAATATCTAGATAAATCATTGCTACATAAATTTTCCAGACTATTGCAAAGTTCTTAATCTAGAGAGGCAGCTACATTCTTAGTGAATATGGTTATGAATGTGAAAACTGGATAACAAACGAAGACTCTTCACTAGGATATCCTTTCAGCCTCCTGGTTATATGTTTTCCTATGTTAAAAGTTGAAGAATCCTTTTATTAAGGGATAATCTATTTTGCTCCTCATGAGGCCACATTTTATTGAGGATCACTGTTAGTCTCTTTTGGCTTCCAGTCCAAATCCGTTGGTTCATACAACGGTCCTGAACTTCTGGTAACTGGTGGCTTCCTGTTGTCCCTGGCTTACACTGATTGGGGTGTTATCATCCGCACTGATATCAGAGAGCAAATTTTATCCACAGCTTCCATTATTGTCTTCCTTGAAGACAATCCTAAGCTCCCCACTGAACTGATTAGTGATGCTAGAGCTCTCTTCACTCTCACTTTTCCTGTGGTCATGGGGAATAGAGACCCTACCCCTTAGCAGCTGGCATTTCTTCCCACGGGAAACCATTCAGCTATCCCAGAATGCCCACTTTACCAAGGCTGTTATTTTTCTCCTTTCCCACGGTCACCAAAGTAGTACATTTCTACTTTACTTGACCTGGGTTGTCATATTTTCTACGTTTCTAGAAACATTCTTATTAGAGAGTTTGCATACTTTTGGGGACCTCGCCAGAGGATTGGATTTTGACTATAGATATAGTGTTCTTTACTCAAAATATTCATCCTCATGTGCAGTCACATTCCAGCCTTTGGTATTGAACCCCTTCATAATCCAGATCCAGTGTACTTTGCTGTTTCATATTAGAGCCTGCCAGCTCAGACTGGCAGCTCTAGTATTGGATTTGTCATGTTCCCTATATAACAAGACTGTGACTTAGATCCACCTGCTCTATACTTTTTTTGAACTCTGCTAGATCAACCTGATTAGCTAAGGAACAGGCCCATCAGTTTTTGACTAGCAGTGTAGGAATCTGGCCTTGTAGTTCCACAGCCTTGGAACAGAGTTAACCACAGAACAAGTCTTTACCCTGATTCTGAACATTTTCTGCACTATGACTGCCTTCCTGAACAAGTTACTTTTGTTATCAACCTAGGGGCAAGGGGTGCATTTAGGAGTAGGTCCTGAGTAGGACCCAAAGTGTCTTGAGGGAGAGTTCTGCATTACTTTTCAGAATAAAGGGAGTAAGAATATATATATATATATATATATATATATATATATATATATACCCTTATGTGGACTCAAAAACTGTAAATAATCAAATTTTATTAGGTCATCTATGGAGATTTCCCCATGCTATCTTTGAGTCTCAGAGTTTTCCAAGCAACACTGTGAATATGGTCTCCTGTTGGAGTCTAACTTGTCAGGCAAAAACTGAGTTAGGGCCACAGAAATATCCCAAGACATAAAGCAAAAAGCACTACTGAAATCATAATATACCATAAGTGAACCTGAGTTCTTGCTGTATAAAGAGATTCTAGAGGGTCACAGTTTGTCTGGCCAATCAGACACTTGAATGGGCCACAAGGTCCATCTAGACTAGCCCTATGGGTGAAGCATACCTGCCCTCTTAGAAGCATGATTGAAAGAGAACCAAAGAAGATATCTAATTTTCCCAGCATGAAACCATCCTGCCTAGCTGTGCCCTGTTGTAACACACCCTCCAGATGAAGTCACGGAGAAAAGATCAGGTAAAATCTGTTGCCTTTTGTTAAGACTGTGTATGTCTGAAGCACTTGTAAACTGACTTTCAGCTTAAAAGTCTGCATGTCTCTTATACAGACAAAATGCTATTGAAGATTCCTGCAGTTACAGTTGTTTAAAATTTTGGTTGTGCATAGTGGCACATGCCAGTAATTCCAGTTATTCAAGAAGCTAAGCCAGGAAGATTGTGAATTCAAGGCTAATCTTCATAGCATAGTGAGACACACTGTCTAAATGAAAAGAACAAAAAGAGTTGGGTATGTAGTTGAATAGGAGAGTGCTTCCTTTTCTAGTATGTCTCACACACACACACACACACACACATACACACACATTTGTGTAAAGAAACTAAACTGTCTTCCAAGGAAACAACCTCTAACTCTCAAAATTGTAAGCAGGATTCACAGTTATTGTAAGAAGTTCCTACCATGTCCGATGTGCTGAAAAGTGTGAGTTATTTCTTTTTTTTTTTTTTTTTTTTAATTTAAGAGGAAAAAGAGAAAAACACAAAACAAACCAAAGCGGCGTAAGGGTACACGCAATACAGAACTACAAAACAAAACAAAACAAAACAAAACAAAAAACCATAACAGTAAGAAATTACAGAGCAGGTATTTATCTATAACAGAAGGACCATGATGTCTTCTGTGAGCAAAAAAGTTGGAGATTAAAGACGCGAATTCAACAGAGGTCAGTTTCCAGACTGTAGGTTATCAGATGTGTTTCTGAAGAAGAGGAAATCTGAGTTGTGGAGAAAAGGTAGAAGCTTAAAAATTCAATTCACTGACTTGAAGCACCAGAATGTGGAAACAGGAGACTTAATCTTGAGAGGAGTGTGCTGGAGGTCAGAGAAACTTATATGCTCTGGAGAAAGATGATAAGGAGGTAGCATGTGGATACCCTGGAAAGTGAAATAAACAGTTACAGGCAGGTGAGGAGCAAGGGGTGTATACTAACCTTATAGAAAACAGGAAGTGCTGTGATTTTTAAACAGTTACTGAGTATTGATCAAGTGTGAAAATCTAGAAGAAAGCAATCTCTGCAGGCTTTAGACATTGACAGTAAGAAGTCCTTAAATTCTTGGCAGATGTAAAGTTCATTTGGCTGAGGAAATCTAATGCAAACTCATCAAATTAGCAAGTTTAAGATTAAGATGAATTCAAGTGATGTCAAGACTAAAATGGCGTTTAACTTTAGTACTGAAAGTGAATATATTGAAACACGATATATTTATGTGGTGAAATGCACATTATTTGTACAATCACATGAGTCAATGTTTATAGTAAAAAGATTGAAATTTATTCTTTCCTTCTTTCTGTTCTTCAGTTGTTTGGCTTCATTATAAAGCTGGCTCCTATTTTGTGATGGTTCCTATAGATCATGGTTTTTAAACTACTATTCCAAGCCAGAAAAAAACACATCCAATTTTTCAGTGGTGTTAAAAACAAATCTCTGAAGTAAATCCTATTGGCTCAGTCCATCTCAGCTTGCTTTGCATACCAGCTTCCCAGCCAGTCCAAAGCAATGGGCTATTCCTGCATCGTACCAATTTGGGAGCGGTAATGTGGTCACAGTTTTCTTTCTATCTTACCATAGCTGGAGAGTGAGAAATGGATTGTTAGCAGAGAAAAACAGGAGAAAGTTACCAAAAGTGGAGCAGGAAACGATAGGGTGAAGGTTTGCAAGTTAGAAAAAACATTTATTTTTCAATCCTTTATATTTTATATGCCAAAAACATGGCTCTAAAGGAAGGTGGTGAGATTGTGTTTTCCTCCAACTCAGTTCTCTGCCTTAATGTCACATGCAGAGTCCTCCTGGCTTGGTCTCAAGCCTCATAAACACTGCTTTCTTAACAAACACACATTTCTTTATAAATGCACTGTTAGTTTTGATTTTGCGTGAGCCCTGATGTACTTGGCAGCTTGTTTTAACTTCACTTCCCCAAGTGAGCTTTTTTGTTTCTCTCTCCCATCTGCTGGATTTACCACTCTATGGACAACATGGACTTCATTGTTATTTGTTAGCACTTCTGTGTGAATTCAAGCCATGCATTCAAGCAGTGAGGGAGAGCTACACAGGTCATCAAAGTCTGGCCTCCGTGTTTTGGCAACTACTAGGCAGTCTGTGTAAGACACACAGAGATGGGTTGCAACTTTTTGGTTACCAAGGTTAGCATGGAGCTGGCAGAAGAGAGGGAATATGTGATGCTAAGTTAGCTGAACCAAGAGAGAAAGGCTGTTTTTTTTTTTTTTTTAATACATTGAGAGGATCTATATTTTTTTTTCTTTATCTAAGTAGCCGAATATCAAGTCTTAGAAACACACGCAGGAATTTCTGCAAGCCATCCAGCTTGGGAGCTGTAGAAAACATAGGTCTCCACCTGCATCTTCATGGCTCATAACATGCCCTCATTAACCCTGAGAAGCCAGGTGCTTCACCACTGTGGCCTGACCCTGCAGCAGAGGGGGTTTTAAACACACTCTTAGAGATTCAAAGGGAAGCAGTATCGAGTCTCCAGTGAGAAACTTAGTTTCCCGTGGGACCCAGTTAACTTCGCACCTTTCTCTAAATTAAAACTGCAGATTAAGCCTTTTTTTAAGCCCAAACTTTAGAAAAATGACTAAGAATTCTCATCTCGTCATGTACCTGTAGCAAGAAGACAGATCTATAAGAGATTTTAACAATTAATAATTTTCTCCCCATCTTTTGGTAGGAGTTTTTTGTAAACATATAATCCAGAAGACTGGTGTTCCCTCTGGAAAATACTTCTAGAAAAATAATTATTCCATGCCAATGGACTTAATGGTATGGGCTATAATTGATCAGAAGAAATGCAAGATAAAGAAAAGAAAATGCAAGGCATATGAGGTAGAGATGACATGTGTGCCCCCCCAAAAGATAAAAGTCTCCAGAGAAGAATGAGCCAGCAAGCATCTCTCTAAAATAAGAGAACAGTGCATATTATGGGATACTTCTTGGTGCTAGCTTCTGCAGTGCTTTAACCCATCCATTGGGTCTTTCTTTTCCCAGTTATTTTGGTCAGTTCTGCCTCTATCTGCCTCATGAACTCCATTCTACTATCCATCTCTCTGGGGCTTTAGTGACAGAGCTGAAAGTGTTACTGGCCTCTCTGGAAAGAGGCTGTTGAAAGCAGTGGAGTGGGAGACTAAAATGATGGCTACTGGTCCAGATGTTGATGCTAGATAGTTTTGTGACCCACCCTTCCTTTCAACATCCAGTTTATATTCTTTGAGTTTCATGTTGGTTTGTTCTGGAAATCTCTGCCATTGTATATGCTTTTCTACAAAATATTTTAACAAACTGCCAAACATTTTGTTCACTTCTAATTATCTCCAAAATTTAATAATGATTTGTAAAATTCACATTTTCCTAAAAGAAATTCCTTGAAGGAGAGGTGACACTATAGGTATGATATTGTAAATACTATGGGCAGTATTTCCTAAGAGCTTGTTCTATACCATATGCCAAGTCAAATGTTTCACATATATTATCTTGTTTAATCATTTTATGCTTCAATTAATCGAAGATGAAAGGTACTATAATTATCTCAGTTTTAGAGATGAGAAAACTGACCTTGCCCACAATCAGTTAGGAAAGGCTAAACTGAGATCTCAAACTCAACTTGATATATTTCAAAACCTCTATGATACATTTTTGGTTGTATGAACTTAAGAGGATTGCAAATTATTATGCCTCCTTAGTTAACTCCTGTAAAAGCATTAACTTTGCAAGTGGCATGGATTTCTAGCCTCAAACCCTCCTCTCCAAGATTTACTTCCAAAGTTCACCACAACTCCTATCCAGTGAAAACTGGCTCAGACACTGTCAATACTAAGATTCCCATGTGGTCCCTTTAAATATTTTATAACTTCACTCGTAAAGGGCTATTGATAGTCTCCTCTAATCTATATTAATTTTTTTAACAAATTGTTAAACTCAAATACATACTTTTTTTTTTCAAAGCTGTGAAAGTTTTGATGATTCATGCAGGATTGCACTATTTACCCATAGTGATTCATAAATAAAAACCCTCAGCGCAGCATAACCCTCTGCTACACATTTAACTGGACAGCTAATGAGATGGAAAAGGACACATTTGGTTTTCCTTTTGAATCAAACATTTGCCAGTTGAAAAGAGTGTTTTCAATCTTGTGCCTTAATTGTAATACTTTACCAGAATGTGGAGCAAGGGAAATTTCCCCTGTGCCTTTAAGGGAGAAAGAGAGGGAAGTGTCCCTCAGAGAGCTCTCTGGGCTGGCTGGGTCCCTGTCACTGCCTTTAGCCTCCTCAGTCTTTTTGCTGCTGCAGATTTCAGAGGGTGATCTGCTGAAAAAAATCTAGTTGCTCTGTTAATTTACATAAGCTTGTACAATATGCATTTGACTTTTCTCTAAGGAAAATAAATAAAACTGTTAATTTTTTCTAAAGTTGAGGAAGAAGAGTCAGTTCTGCAAAGGTCAGTTTATGTTGACAGTCATGCAGACCAAGATGTAAGCCCTAGGAGAAAAGAAACAAAAATAAAAACATAGTGATCCCAAATAGTCCCTGCATCTACTGAGTGTTTATGAAAGACCTACTGAGTGTCTAGGTTATTTGATTTTTCCATTTAGCTATCCATATATGTACATATATATACGCATGTCTGGTTTGGCTTCTAATTGTTTATTTAAATTTTTATTTTTAATAGATGAATAGTAATTGTGTCTATTTAAGGAGCACAGTGTGATATTTTGATATATGCAAATGTCGTGGTATAGTTGTATCGAGTTAATGAATGGATCTGCCACCTCAGATACTTACAAGTTTTCTGTAGGGGTTGTAAATGTGCCTGTTACCATCAGTCTGGACATGTCAGTGTCATTGGATGAAGAAGCATCTTGTGGATTGCTGAACCACGCTTCTGGGTGTTTCCAGGTGGGTCATGCAGAGGTGGCCTGTGGTATAATATCTTGCCCCTTTCTCTTTGAGCTGCACCCTGCTCTGCTTCAGCCACCACGAACTAAGCAGCTCAGCTCTTACACACCCTTTAGCCATGAGGGCCCTGTGCTGAAGCCAGCTGACCTTAGCCTGAAACCATGAGCCCAACAAACCCCTCCTTTACACTGTCAGCGTTGGGTGTTGTGTCCAGCGGTGTGAAAACTAATCCACATCATTTACTATAGTCAACTTGCTATGCTGTGCTATGCAACAGGTCTTGAA
The DNA here is from genome assembly GCF_034190915.1 of Cavia porcellus. NCBI lineage: Eukaryota > Metazoa > Chordata > Mammalia > Rodentia > Caviidae > Cavia > Cavia porcellus. The sequence goes on along the minus strand of NW_026947485.1, from coordinate 82,330,889 downwards.
AACATCTCCCTCTTCTACAGCCTTCTGTAAGCATTTCCAAAGTCTTCATTCTGTTTCCTCTGCAGAAGTTAGCAACCACTGTTTCACACTTGGAAGTAAGGTCATATGGTATTTGTCTTGTTTTGCTTAGTTCACTTCACTTAGCATAATTTCTTCTAAGGTCAGATTGCTGCAGTGACTGAATTTCTTTATTTGAAAGGCTGAATAATAGATTGTATAGAACACATTTTTTCCTTTTTTCCTGTTGTGATAGTGGGTTTGAACCCACAGCTTTTGCACTGAGGTACATCTCCACCCTTTTTACTTTATTTCATTTTTTAAAAAACATTTTGAGACAGGGTCCTCCTAAATTGCTAAGTTGTCCAAGCTGGGTTGGAATTTACCACCCTCCAGCCTCAGCCTCCCAGACTGCCGAGGTTGCAGTGATGCACCAACACATCCAGCTCATGTTTTCCTCCACTGTTATCCATCCATAGAACTTTGGTTGATTCCATCCCTGGCTACTGTGAGCAAAGCTGCAGGTAATTGGGTGTGCAGAGGTTCCTGTGACATGCTCATTGCATTTATTTTACATAAATAATTGGAAGTGAGACTGCTGAATTGTAGAGGACCACCTGAAGGACTCTCTTTGAATAAATATCATTTACCTCCACTTTGACTAAACCTAGCCCTGTTTCCCTGTGCTATTATATAGAGAGCTGGCTAAACTATTTTTCCCCTTAATTGGCTCTAAGCAATGTAAAAAAGGCTGACTGAGGTGCTGATTTGCATAATCTTTGAAGCCAGGTGGCAGTCACTATTTCCCATCTAGTCTCACTAAACATGACTGAACACAGCAGGATGCAGAGTTCTGGGGCCCTCAACTGGGTTCCAGCCTCAGGACAAGAGGCTGTGACTTCCCAGGGCAGAAAAGGTTTGTGCATCAGAACTAAAGCATCAGGGCCTAAACATTAAATGCTACCTCAACCATGTTATGCAGATTGGTCTTTCTGCACCCCTTCTACCTGCATGTTGCAGAGGTGTCTCTGGCCTCCAGCCAGCTCAGCTCACTCATGTAATTCTTGACATTCTCACAGTCACTCATCCTCTCCTCACTTCTTTCTTGTTTTATGTAAGATTAATAAGACATAAAAGATAAACAAAAAGCAAGACAGATAGACAAACAATAAGAAACCAAATACAATACCGGTATAGATTTACGAAACAAGATGATAGGAATTTGATGACAGTTATAACATTTCATATTGTTACCTTCAAAAGGGTGCTTAGGTAAACAGACATAGACATGTAAAACTGATCTAATCATGAGTATTAATTTACTTTTCAATAACTAATACAATTGGTGGTGTAGTCAGCTTACATACCATACACACACACACACACACACACACACACACACACACACATTTTTGTCTTTTTCCTTTTCTCTACCTTCTTTCCTCCTTTCCCTTAGTCTAATTACTTTTCCTCTTTGAACATTTTCTACCCTTACGCAGTATTCATTGTGGATTTCAGACCATATATAACTTTTCAGTTTCTTACAGTAGGGAGGCAATACAGTTTTTATGCATGTGACTTTGATTTATTTCTCTTATGAGTATGGTCTCAAGTTACATCCATTTACTTATAAAAGTCTTGATGCAATCTTTCTTTATATCTGAGTAGTACTCCATTGTATAAAAATACTATATCATTCCTTGATAGATGGGAACTTGGCCTGTTTCCAAGATTTGACTATTACAAATTTTGCTGCTATTAACATGGGTGCACATATATCACTGTGGCATGATGGTTTCAATTCTTTTGGGAATATTCCCAGAAAAGGAATAGCTGGATCAAATAGAATCTGTAATCCTATCTTGTTGAGGAATCTCCACACTGATTTCCACAGTGGTTGTACCAGTCTATACTCTTACCAACAGTGGAGAAGAATTCCTTTTCCCCCACATCACCTCCAGCATTTGTTGTTGGTTGATTTCTTGATCTTGGCCATTCTTCCTGAAGTGAGATGGAATCACAATGTTGTTTTAATTTGCATTTCCCAAATGACCATTGATGTTGAACATTACAATCATAAATATATATGCACCAAATGTGGGAGCACCCAACTAAACAATAACACAGTTATAACAGGAGGCCTTAACACTCCATTGTCACAAAGAGACAGATCAATCAAATGAAAAATCAGCAAAGAAATAACAGAACTGAATCAAACTTATGAAAAAATACATCTAGTAGGTGTATACAAACTGTTCCAGACAACAACATCAGAATACACATTCTTCTCAGCTGCATATGGGTCATTCTCAAAAATAGATCCTATAATAGCCCACAAAACATGCTTAAGTAGATGCAAATGAATTGAAATAATTTCATGCATATTAACTGAGAATAGTGCAATAAAATTGAAAATTAACCACAAAAACCCATATGAACCCCATGTAAATTGAATAACACTCTCCAAAATAACCAATGGATCACACAAGAAATTAAAAAAGAAATTAAAAGATACCTACAATTTAACAAAAATGCAAATACAAATTACCAGACTCTAGGGGACAAAAACAAAGCAGTCTTTAGGGAAAATTTATAGCACTAAACTCCCACATTAGGAAAATGGAAAGAACACACATAAACAACTTAATGCTGAGCTTCAAACTTCTAGAAAAAAGAGGAACAAGTCAAGCCCAAAACCCCAAAGAAGGCAGGAAATTATAAAGATCAGAGCCAAAATTAATGAAGTTGAAACTAACAAAACAATACAAAGAATTCAAAGAATTGGTTCTTTGAAAGATTGAATGAAATTGATAAACCCCTAACCAACATTATCAAAAAGAGGAAAGAAAAAGTATCACTTCCTTCTTAATGAATTAATAAAATCTGAATGAGGCCCCAGAACAAGACCTTTGTTCCAATGAGCCTTCTTCCTGGCCAGACATAGGACCCTTTGACCACTCATAATTAAAAATATGTCTTAGTATCTTTATTCCTGCCATTCCTGCCATGTGGGAGTGGTAGATTATATTAATTTGCCAAAATTCCAATAATGTTTCCATGAGATTACAAATCTAAACTTCCTGGACTGCGACTAGGTTGGGAAAAAGGGCCTCTATATTGAATTATATTGCAATTCTATTTATAGGTTTTTAGGAACCTCTATACACTATCCACAATGTATGTCCTAATTTATATGTTCATTAATAACATAATAGAGCCCGATTTTCTCTACCTCTTCTCCATCCAATCATTTTTAACTTTTGATTTTTCAATAATAGGCATTCTAACAAGTGTGGCAGAGTGATATCATTGTGATTTGTTTTCTGTATTTCTCTGGTTATTAGTAATGTTGAATGCTTTAGTATCGACTTTAGTGCAATATATACATTCCCAATTCCTGATAAACAGGGGTATTATTGATTCCTCCACCTGAAATACTAGGCAATGCACACAGAACCTCTGTAATCTACAAGTGTCCACTTGCTGTATATACGGTACACAGCATAGCACGCTGAGCAGTGGGAGGGATCATAATCTACTTGGAAAGCAAAAGAGAAATCATACACAATGTACATGATGTGAGGTATTACATGATTAATGCAAAGTTGGGTGAAATCAACTATCATCTGAGGTTAGCTGGAGGCAGGTATCTGTTGGAGGAGCCTCACAGGGAAAAGGTGTGCTTGTGGGTAAAAGACTAGAGTAATAAAAGCAATAATGTGAAAAAATTAACTGACCATTTGGTGATTTTTTCTAATTCCAGTTATATATCTTACATGGGTGTTAGGTGAAATTGGAATGAAAAGGGTTATCATAAAGTGGCTTGGTTTTCATTCTGTAGAATCACACATTTTAAGGACAATTTAAAACTGCACTTCCTGGGGGTGAGCATAAATTTACCAATAGGGTGAGGACCAGAGAGACACAGAGACGCAGTGTCTCCAGAGGGATACTTTAGATTTATTTTTTAAATTTTATTGCTTTAGGTTAAAATCGTTTGAGTTATATTTTATCTTGTCCCACACAAGGAAATTAAGTTTGGGAAATGTAGCTTGGGTGAATGAATGGGACAACCATAGGGAGGAGACCAAAGACCATCCAGGAGAAGGACCGAGAAGTATGAAGAAGGAATCCTAACTTTATCATGGTTCCTGCTGAGAAACCTTTATGGTTTGATGTAATCAGTGATGCATTTTGTTTTTATCTCCATGAAGAAAAGACTTTCTCAAAAAAACAAACAAACAAAAAAATACTGTAGCTGAGTAAATTTTGACATTTCTAGGTGAAATACAAATATTTAGAAATTATTTAACCTCCAAGATGATTAGTGTTTCACTTAATTTTTTAAAAAAAAATCTACTAAAGTTTTATAGATTCTGGAAAGAAATGTATTTTTCAATAACTGAGCATCATTTATTTAGCCTTCCTCTATTTTCTACATCCCTCATTTATTCAACCCTTTCATTAGTCAGTCAGTTGGCATTTCTCTCTGTCTCTCTGTCCTTCTCTCCTCTGACCCTCTCAGTTCCTGTTTCTCTCTCCCTCATTCTCTCTGTCTCTGTCTCTCTTGTGTCTCTGTCTCTGTCTCTGTCTCTATCTCTGTCTCTGTTTCTGTCTGTCTGTCTGTGTCTCTGACTCTCTCCTCTCATCATTCTCTCTTCTTCCCCACTGGAAGGAGAGAAGGGGAGAGAAAGGGACTGAAAATACCAATATGAACTGGTAAATGATTGCTAGGCTCACTAGGAAACCTGCAAACAATTATAAAATAAAGCACTATTACTTAATTTTCTTAAGGGACGAAAATGATATTTGGTTGTTATATATCCATTGAATGGCACAATTTATATTTTTCATCCTAAACATAAACTAAAATAAGCAGTGATTTGCTTAGCATCACCTTTGAGTAAATTTCAGGTTTCTGATGATCATGTTTCTCTTTAGAAAGACTGAAGTGATGGTTGGAAGGAAAGTAGATCTGAGTTGATAATAAGGGTGGTCTTGACTTTCCTGATGGACTGTGTGCTCTAAGCAAGCACTAATGAAATAAGGACCTCAGAATTCATAGAATAAATAAGTTTCCTGGTAAATGATCTCTATTGTAACTCTGCTGAATTATATCTGGAATGCCAACATAGGGTTTTTGGCCCAGAACTCTTGTGAGAATTCTCCCATGGAGAGGGACGGGAAGTGCAATACTAGTGTCCTTTTGAAAGGACACCTCATTTCCTCAAGTGTTTTCAGAAATACGGAGCAGAACTGAAGAGGGCGGCCCACATAATTCAGGCTGGATTCCCAGATAGGGTCCAAGCTGGCATGAGTCTCACAATTCCAGAAGAGAGCAGACAAAAGGAGTGACTCCGCGGGAGAGAATTGTTAGGCAGGAGTAAAAGGCGGTTTGCAGACTGACAGAAGAGCTTACTAAAGGACGCTTTCACCTGCGCTCTGGAGGATGTGGCTATTGCCAACCTTGTTTTTCTTTCACCTTCCCCAGTTGAATGAAGGAAGCCAGTAGACATTTTAAGCAAGCATCTTGTGAATCTGAAAGTATCTACATTTATGATAGAAGAATTTAAATGATACTTGGAAGAGGATTAGCCATGTCTTTTTGGTTGTTATTTTCCTGTTCTATTTCTTTTCTAAAATTCACTCCCTGTCAGAGCTGTGATTCAGGAGCATGGCATCAGACTGAGTTTCCGTGAGAATAGCGACAGACAAGTCTTCTGTCATCTGCGCTAATACAATCACTGTGTGTCAGGAGGATTCTACAGTCTGGCCTGGGCTTAGGAGTGCAGGCAATAACATGGCTCTGGAGCAGAAGAGTGACCACATGTTTTCCAGTCCTGTATCTTTGAAGATAAAACTGGGAACGTCATGATTTAAAAATCTATAGAAGAAGTTGTCTATCATCCTGCCTGATTGTAGAGATCTGAAAATTCACCAGGATGGCTTTAACCAGAAGGAGACAATTAATTCCTGGTGTTGTAAAGGAAAACTATCTCAGTAATAGCACTTAACACTTACTAAACATCTACCACATGTCAGACACTGCTCTGGGTTCTTACACGAATTCTAATTTATCAACTTCAGATAAATTCTAATTTATCAGCTGCCTTATGAACTAGATGCTTTTGTAAGTGAGAACATAAGTTTATAAAATTAAGGAATTGTTCTTAATGATAAAATATGGTTAATTCCATTGCTATTAGGAAATAGCAGTAATTGAGGTAAAGATGCAAAATAGTCAAGAAGGGACAGATTTTAGTTCATAAATTGCTCTTTCATACCAATACCTTAGTCTCAACAGTAACTCATTTACATCCTGGCTGGGCATTTTTGCATACCCTGTCTCATTAATATCCACAATCTCATTTAATTAATATCCACTGTCTCATTTAATATCCAAAATGAGTCTATTGGGTAGCAAATATTCCTAGGCAATGACTAGGAGGGTCAGTAGCAGGTAGTTAAAACTGAATTCATATATACCAAGGGACAATTGTAGGTCTAATTATGTTTCATGAATACATTTTAAGTATTGCCTTTCTTAACACAGAGAAACAAATGTCCAGGGCATTGGAAGGTCCATGTTCTTTCTCAATAACAACAATTAGCTAAAACTGTGGTATCCTGTTAGTACTAAGGGACTCTGGAAATAACAATGTGCTATATTTACTTCCCTTTATTATCGGATAATGCCAAATACAACTTTAATGCAGGTAAATATTTTATAAGCTTCACTTGTCTGTATAACTCATTATGTATGTTGTTTCTCTTTTGCCAATTTTTAATGGTTCATTTTGAGAGTCAAAACCAGCGATGAAAATGAACACATTAACAGAGATGAGGAAAATCTGTCAGCTATGTCTCCACTACTCATCTAAATTGTCTTCAGAGAGAGTAGTTCAAGTGGATTTATTTTCTTTAGAACTTTAAATCACCATGTCTGTTTTTGTTCAGCGAGGTCAAACCATGCTACATTTATTCTCAGTGCCTTGCTGAGAAACCATTTAGAAATATTCAGTAATTCACATAAATAGACAGTTGATCACAATAGTTAGCCTTTGAATTTATACTTTATTATTATTAATAATAGAATAATGCTTGACTGCTTCTACTCTTTCTCACATGTATTCTCTTTGGAAAAGGCGGAACTGTGGTCTCTAATTTCTACAAATTTTCATTTGCTTTGATACCAATTTTTCTAGTACAACCAGATCCCTTTTCCTTTCCAAATCATTTAAAAAATAACTGTGGCTATGCAGTGATTGATCGCTTCTTGGTAAAAGATCATAAATGACCCTTCAGGAAACCTCCCTTTGTTCTCTCTTACCCTTTTCTTCCCTGTCCTAATGGTTCAGATGAGTAGGATATTGCAGTGATTTAACCAATGATCAGTTTATAATGCCCCGCTGAATTGAGTCAGTGTAATTCTGCATATGGAAGGCCCATTGAGGATATTTGCCAGCAGTATAAGAAGGAAAAGTGAAGGAGAAGATGGTACACTGTTGATTCTCTTGGAGAAGTTTGTTGTACTGGTTTTTCTGATATAAACTCAGTTGTTCTTATCATTGGAAGAGCTTAGGTCCTCACTGTAACTGAGGATGGCTATGATTCTCTTTGGAGGAGCTCTGGTCCTTATCCTAAGGCTTGCTTCCTGGATCCAATACAGATCTCTCAACCTGATAGCAAAGAACTTTCACAGCACTGGAACAGACTTTCTAGCTTCCAAATCTGACCTTTGGGCATTTCCAGGACAGATCTTTGAAACAGATTTGCATGAGACATTGATGTTGGCTCTAGACGACCAGCTTGATTCATAGAGGACATTGCTATGGGCTCTGGGTCTTCATCTGGACTCATGCAGAACAATGCTGTAAAACTGAGGTTCTCAGGTGGATTCTTTGAGTCTCTACAGGTTGGTAAAGACAGACCTCCCTTACTCCTCTGGTACAGAGAAACAGAGAACTGTGACAAGCACACATGCACTGAGAGTTGAGGGTCACAGATAAGGGGCCTCAAAACTAACCTTGCTCTGGGGACTCTGAGGAACTTTAGGGGAGTGAATGTCTCAGTGAGATAGCTAGGGGGAAATTAGCTAAACCACGGCATGGAGAGTTCATTCCTGGTGTACAGGAATGCACCGAGAAAGAAACTAAGGAAATGGTGCCATTCACACTAGCACCGGGAAAAAAGTTAAAAACTTGGAAATTAGCCTAAGAAAGTAAGTGAAATATCTGCAATGAAAACTACAGTATCCTAAAAAAGAAAATTGGAAAGGACATCAGGAAATAGAAAAATGACCCCTGCTTTTTGATAGTCATGAAAGATAATGTCAAAATGACAACATTTCCAAAACTGATATTCAGATTTACTGAAATCCTAATTAAAATATCAAAATAATTTCTCACAGAACTAGAAAAATCAATTCGAAAATTCATATGGTATCAGAAAAGACTAAGAGTAACAAAATTAATCCTGGGTAACAAGGTCCAAGCGAGAAACACCACAATCTTCAACTGCAAATTATATTACAAAGCTATAGTGATAAAATTGTATGTTAGTAGCAAAAGAAAGACATGCAGGTTATTAGAACAGAGTAGCTGATAAAAAATGAATCTAGGCACAGTTAGCTAACTAATCTTTGAAAAAGGGGACAATAATATATACTGGGGGAAAGATAGCTTCTTTAACAACTGGTGCTGGGAAAAATGGCAGAAGATTGAAATGGTTACCGTTATATATCTTTCTATCTTTGGAATAGCTGTCCATACCATCAAATGTAATACAAGAAGAAAAACTGGAACAGAATAAAACCAAACTAAACAGAATGATGAAAAAAATATAGGTTTCAGATCATGATAAAAGATAAACAATGGCCACTGCCTTCCATTTTTACACAATTTCTCCCCTTTCACTTTATTTTATTTTTTTAATTTTTTAAAAATAATTATATTTAAAGAAAGACTAAACAAAACAGAAAACAGGTAGAAATAATTCATACTTTCAAAGAAAATCTAAACAGTAATAAATCACTAGTTGATGTTTACATATTGTCCTCTTACAAATAATTGTTCAAGATAAAAAAGTGGAACATATAAGTGGGAATTCAAACAGGGAGACTGAAAATAGCTCTGTTCAACTATCCAACAAAAACTTACCAACACATGATTATCAATCCTATTCATTTAAACATATATGCAGTTATCTATATCTTCGTTTATGTTGAGATCACTCTGAACAAAGGATACTAGTACTGCTGGATTTCACATCATGGCACTCCAAGGTCAGCACAGGGTATTGTAGTGCCGCTTTTTCTTCAAAATATTTTTTCATTTCATCATGTGGCATAACATCAGTTCTCGTAAACTGTTTATAGGTTCTACGCATGCATTAGTCAAACAAAGCAGGACAGAACTAAACATATTCCTGTAGACACATAAAATGAAAGACATAAAACAACTGTACAGGAGTTCTACCATGATTGCTGCGTTGTTTCTTCTTATCTTTGATAGAATTGGCTATATCATCAGATAAATATAATTGAATATATCAATATATAACAGTATTAATAGAAACACAACTTTGTAGATAGTGCAAAACTACAAAAACAGATAGTAATCAAACCAGAATTGGTATCATAGTGAGTCTTGTCATTTTCAATGTAATTGTCTATACTCTCAGACATGATACTATCAATCATAGCAATTTTGAATAAAATTTGTCAATAACAAATATCAATCAAACAAACCAGATTTAACTTAAGATCAGTCATGATAAAACATTATAAGTTATACAGGGCTCCTGATTAAGTTTATAGGACATTAAAGATGATTACTGTGCTATATCCTGATATTTTTGGGATAGCTGTCTGTGTCTTCAGATCTAGTGCTTGTAGACAAACTGGGACAGAATAAGTTCTATTTAAGCAAAGCAGTGTGAGTAATATGGGCTTAATTACTGATACACTATTAACAATATCTTCTTCCATCTTAAGACTATTCCTCTCCTTTCACTCCCCCAGGGTGTACTGTGCAGTTTTGGGTCTCACGGAGACCCTTGATTTTAAATGTGGGCGGTGGGGGGGGGGGCAACCTGCTATTTACCTAAGTGGTTCTGAACCTTCTCTCTCCTGGACTTGATCTCTAGTTGTGTTCCTTTACCTATTAAAGCCTGCCTTCCAACCTATCCACAAATACTGGTCTAGTTGCCCCTATTACTGTCTGGTTCCCTGTCGCATAGAGCATTGTTTACTCACATTTGATTTTCAAAAGGGTCCATATACCCTTTTTCAGGTTAATTATATTTCCTATAAAGAGCATCTCGGTGGACCCTACTTCCTGATCTACTCTGCCTGTGATTCTCTCTTATTTCTTTTTTTTTTAATTTAGTGTATCAAGGCCATCTATATTAGAGATTATAGCCCACCTTCTCTGCCTCATTTCTGTTGTGCTCTTTTTCTGTCATTAGTTGTCTATTTGTCTTCTTCATTTTGCTTTCTGTTCCATTCATTGAGGCCTCTCTGTCACTGTTCCTGAAATCCTGGTACTTTTCTCTCTCTTTAGAATGTCCTGCAGTATTCTCTGTAGGATTCTATTGGTGGTTGCAAATTTCCCCAGTTCCTCTTTGTCTCGGAAGCATCTTGTTTCTCCATTAATTTCTAGAGACAATTTTGCAGGTTACATCAATCTGGCCTGGAGGTTATTTTCTTTCAGGGCTTGAAATACTTCGCTCCAAGCTCTTCTTGATTTGATGATTTGTGTTGAGAAGTCTGCTGTAATTCTGATTGGCTTTCCCATCTGCTTCGTGTCTCTGACAGCTTTTAATAGTCTGTTCTTATATGGGATTTCTGGGATCTTGATTATTATATGCCTGGATGTAGCTCTGTTTTGGTTGTAGGTAGCTAGAGTTCTGTATGCCTCATACATCTGAATATCATTTCCTTTTCCTATGTTTGGGAAGTTTTTCTTAATTTTTTTCTGTGAATAGTCTTTGTAATTCCTTTTTTTGTACCCCTGATTTTTCATTCACATTCTTTATTCTTAAGTTATAGATCCTCTTGTCATCTTCTAGCCTTTGTATTGTTATTGCTTATTTACTTGATGTTTTTAAGAAATTTTTCCTTTCATGCTCCCACATTACAAACCTGTCCTCCATTTTGGATAATCTATCCTTAGTTTCTTTCAAGCAGTTTTGCCAACTTTCAATGTAGATTTTAATTTTCTGGTAATCTCTTTGAACCTGCTTCATGTATTCTATGTTTTCTTTATATTTTTAATCAAACAATTCTCCCCTTTTTTTGTGTTCCTCTATGCTTCCATCTGTGTCTTCTTGAGAGGTGCTGAGCATTTCTTTTATTAATAAATTCACATCCTGCTTTACTTGATTAAATATTTCACAAAGAATTCATCTATGAGGTCCAGAAGATATCTCTTTATATACACTGGTGCCATGTCTGATATTGTATGTTTGCTGTCCTCAATCTCCTTTGTATTTACCTTTCCTGGATCGATGTTCTCAGGTTTGGGTGCTGGGGACTTTTTCTTGTTTCTTCCTCTTCTCATATTTTTTGTTTATTCTATGCAGATATATATATAGGAGGTCTCATCTTCTTTCTTGTTGGTTATGGTTCTTGTGAAGTGTGTATGTTGGTCCCTCTCTTCCAGGTCAGTCAGCCTGCTGAAGCCTTCACTGCATTAGTGTATACCACCAGGCATGGGGAATTGGTTGGGCATAACCTCTTTGGTCTCAGCTAGGGGTGTGACCCAGGCCAAGCACACCCCACCAATCCCATCTGGGCACAGAGCAGCTGCCTGAAGTCACTGCTGTTCCCTGTTATTGCCAATCTGCCTGGCCACAAAATGTCATTTGTTGGAACCCCTTTTTTCTGTGGATTGGTTTTGTTACTGGCACTCACTGCAGGTCAATGCAGGTTCTCCGCCAGCTCAGGTCTCCATTCGGCTCACTAACCCCAGACCTCAGTGTGACTAGGTTTCCAGTGAGTCAAAGCGGCGAAATTTGGGTGGCTCAGTAGATCGCGGCTGCATGAATTTGGGCACTGCAGTGGGAGCACCAAATCTTTAGCTGTTCCAGTATTAGCACCAGGCTTGAATGTTTGATTGGTTCTTTTCACCTAAGTTTCTTCCTGGGTTGAGACAATCCATCTCGTTCTGTTCGGGACTCCTCACACTATATTATTTTGCAATCTAAATTGACTATTTCAGGGAGCTTCTGTAGCCTGCTGTTATCTATCCACTATCTTTAGCAGAGCTCCATATTATTCTTTTTGATGAACTAATAGAGATTAGTAGTATAGTTATCTGTCTTATATATATATATATGCGTATACACACATACACACACACATATATATCTGTATACATATATACATGTATACTTATATTCATATAGTCATTTCCCTTCTTTCTTTTCTACTTTTCTGTATGCCAGGTGTTCATTAATTTTGAACACTTTCTTTCCCTTTCACATTCACAATATCTATTGCACATTTTGGATCTTACTGTTTCAGATATTTTTCCTAACACTAGGGAGACAATGTGATATTTACATAGATGAGTCTGATTTATTTCACTTATAAGTATGATCTCAAGTTGCATCCAGTTATCTAAAAAAGCCTTGTTTATCCTTCTTTATAGCTGAATAATGCTCCATTGTATAAAAATGCCACTTTTTTTTTTAACCATTCCATGGTTGATGGGCATTTGGGTTGTTTACAACATTCAGCAACTACAAATTGTGCTGCTATAAATTAGGTGCACATATTTTGCACAGATTCCCAGTTTTTGGTTGGGTCTTTTATTTGAGAAGCCTATTGTTTTTCAATTTTTATGTTCTAGATAAAATTCCTTTGTCTGAGGGACAGCTGCTTAAAATTTTTTCCCATTCTGTGAGTTTTATTTTCACTCTGTTTGTGATTTCTTCTGAGGTATAGACCATCTATTCCAACTTTCTGTAGAGTTTTTATTATGAATGAGTGTTGGAATTCATCAAAACATTTTTCTGCATCTATTGAGATGATACTTTGATTTTTGTTTTTGACTTTGTTGATGTGGTATGTTGCATTTATTGATTTGATTTTGTTGAACCATCCCTGAACTCCTAAGATGAATTCCACTTCATCATGGTATATAATCTTCTTGATGATTTGTTGAATTTTGTTTGCTAGTATTTTATTAAGAATTTTTGTATCAGTGTTCATTAGGGAGTTTGACCCATAGTTCTCCTTTTTGGTTAAATCTTTCTCCAGGGTAATACTTGCCTCCAGGAATGAGTTAGGGAAAATTGCTTCCCTTTCAATTTCATTATGGAGTTTCAGGAATATTGGTGTTTAATCTTCTCTTTCTTGTAGAATTGAGTCATAAATCCCTCAAGGACCTGGAATTTTCTTCATTAGTAAATTTTAAATTATGCTTTCAGCTTCAGTAACTATTTGATTATTCAAAATATTTATATCATATGGATTCAGCTTTATCAATTCATATGTTTCTAGAAATCTGTACATTTCTTCTGTGTTTTCCAGCCTAATGCATTAAAATCTTTCAAAGGAGATATTGATGATCTTTGTATTTCCACTAGATTTGTAGTATTTCACCTTCTTCATTCCTCATTGCATGAATTTGAATTTTTTTCTTTCCTTTTCTTGATAATGTTGGTTAGGTGTTTATTAATTTTATTTATTATTTCAAGGAACAACTCTTTGATTCATTAATTCTTTGTGTTGCTTTATTAGCCTCAATTGTGTTAATTTCTGCTCTGATTCTTTTACTTTCTTCCCTGCTATGAGCTTTGGTCTTGATTTGCTCTTTCTTTCTAAAAGCTTGAGGTACAGCATTAGGTTGTTTATTTGTGCTCATTCTATTTTCCTGATGAGATAATACACTGCTTCATCTTGGAAGTGTTGAATTGTTATTTCATATTTCCTTGTTATTTTAAAAAGCTGTTTCCATGGGTTTTTTCCCCTTTCATTTAAATTCTTGTCCTGTCAGGTGTTTTTTCCCCCAGTTGCTATTCAGGGTAATGTGGTCATTTTTGTCTCTACCTAGAATATCTTTCAGTATTCTTTCTGGGGTTGGTTTGATGGACATGAATTTCTTCAGTTTGTCTTTGTCAAGGAAGTATGTTATTTATCCATTAATATTGAAAGATTGTTTTTCAGGATACATCAATCTGTGTTGAAAGTTGTTTTCTTTCTAGGCTTGAAGTGCATTGTTCCAAGTTCTTCTTGACTTGAGTGCTTGTGTTAAGAAGTTGGCCATGATGGTAATGAACTTTTCTTGATAGATGATTTACTTTTTCTCTTTCTTTATGCTAAGTATCTTGGATCTTGATTATTATATGTCTTAGTATAGCTTTATTTTGTTTTGTTTTTGTTGTTGTTTGAAGTCCTACATGCCTCATTCATGTATCAGATTCCTTTCCCATGCTTAGCAAGTTTTCTCTTAGTATGTCTTAAAATATTTTTGTATGTCATTTGTATCAACTCCACATTTTCTTTGACACCAACATTCAAATATTGTTTTTGTTTCCATTAACTTGGAAATTCTGAACTGTTATTTTATGGTTACTTGGTTTTTTTGTTTGTTTGTTTGTTTGTTTTTTTTTAAACACTTTCCTTTTGTGATTACTAGCTGCAATCCTATCTTTGAGGTCTGAAAGTCTGTCTTCAGTTTTGTTCAAGTGGTTTGGCACATTTTCAATGAAATTTTTAATTTCCTGGATATCTCTTCGAACTTTGTCATGCATTCTATTTCTTTCTTATATTATTCATTCAAGATTTTTATCTTTTTCCTATGCTCCCGCATTTTTTATCTATGTTTTCTCTAGATATATGAAGCAAGTCCTTTATTATGGTTATCATTTCTTTCTTTATCTGAGAGATTATTTGTGACCTAATTTCTTCTATAACCTCTATAACTCATGGACTTGTTTCTCTGTTTCATTTGCTACCTTTTCAGAAATTTTAGGTGTGTTACTTCCACTGCCTGGAATATCTCCTGTATTTGTTTCAGAAGGACTAGAAGTTTGAGATTGCATTTTCCTTTTTCATTTTGTCATTTTCACATTCCCATCTTCTTTAATATTTTTTTAATTCCACTAGTCTTGACTAACCATCATGTGTCTTAGGGACTTATTGCATGACTCACACTCCACTTTCTAGCTTCCACACTGTAGGGTAGGGGACAGTCACCTGAATTTCTCCTATAGGCCATGTGAATCTTATATTTCTGCTAGGCTGACTAACCTAGGAGTATTGAAGTGAGCCAACCCTTAGTTTGCATTGTTACTACAGCTTCAGAACATTCCAGGCCACCATACCCACCTGATCATAGTGCACACCCCTGCTCGAGCCCTACTGTGTATCTAGGGTTCTTGGTGTCTTAACTGGGTTCCTCTAAGGGGGAGAAGGCTTTGTCAGCCCTCTTGCCAGCCCAACCAGGGTTCTCTGTGTGGGGGAATAGCTCACCGATGCTATTGACAGCCTGTCAAGGTCTTCTAGGTGAGGTTAGGTTTTGACGAGGCTCCTGTCAATCTACTGAAATCTTCTGCTTGGGGGATGGACTCTGAGCTTACCAAGGTACTTTGGGGGGGGGTAACAAATCTTCCACCAACCCGTCTATACATTGCTAGTGGTAGAAGGGGTCACTGATGCTCCCATGGAATGCCAAGGTCATATGGGAGACCTTTCATTTTTTAAAAAACATTTTAATAGCTGTGTTAATCTAGATCTTAAAAAACAACACAAATTTTACAACTGCTGAAAAATGTGCGATTTGATGTTTGTTAATAGGTTCATGATATTTTATGACTATCATGACTATCCAATTTTAAAACAAAATCCAATTTTGTCTAACCACAATAATTCTGATATACTTTAGCAGTCACATCTGTCTATTTCTCTTGCCCTGGCCATAAAACAATAACCTTTCCTTTGAATATGCTTATTCTGGACAATTAATATGGATTAACTCATACAGCTTGTGTTCTTTTTGAGTAGTTTGTTCTATATGAGATAAAGTTTCCAAAGTTTTTCAAATTTAAGTATGTATGACACTTCATTCATTTTACTGCAGAGATAGGATCCATTGTATGCTTCTGTGACATATTTCTCTAATCATAAGATCACGGATATTTTGAGTCTCTAATACTTTGGTTAATGATGAATAATGCTGCTATAAACACTTGAATACAGTTTTGTGTGTACATACGTTTACTGCACTTGGATATGTGTAGATCAAGTAGTAGAATTTTGAGATCATATTAATAACTATATTTAACCTGTTAGAAAACTTTTAGATTTTTTCACAATGAGTTTATAATTTTTTTTCACAGTGACTTTATAATTGTACCTTCTCTAACAACGTATAAGGTTTCCAATTTCTTCTGTATAACTGAAGCTTATCTGCCTTTTCAATTATAGACATTCTCATGTGAGTAAAATGACAAACTCTAGCTTTGATTTGTGATTTCGTAATGACTACTTATGCTGACCATTTTTCCATAAGGCACTGTCTACTACAGAGTTTATCTTCTTTGGATGACTAATTACTCAGATTATTAGTTTATTTTAACTAGGTTATTTGTAGATTGACTTGAGTTATAATTTTATTATTAATAATTTTTAATTCTTTATGATGAAAGTTCTTTATTTCTTCATGTAATAAAAGGCAAATATAAGCATTTGCAAATACTTTTTCCTACTTATCATTTTATGTTCTTTATTTACAATTTTCTAAAGAAGGGACTAATTTTGATATATTTAATTTATATATCTGCCACTTTGTATTTCTGATGGCCTGTTTGAAGAAACATTGACTAAAATTGCTGAAAAAACTGTTCTTTATTGAATGGTTCTATTACCCTAGTAAAAAGTCAGTTGACCATAGTAACAGTGATTATTTTAATGGAATCTAAATTTTATTTCATTATTCTATATCTCTAGTTTTATTTCAGTAGCATAGTATCATAAATACTATAGTTCTTAGTAATACTTAAAATTGCTACCCATGAGCTTATATATTTCTATTTTTTTCTGTTTCATATTGAAATTTTTTAGTTTAGTTAGTGAAATTAGTTTAGTTAGTTGTATTTTCATATGAGTTTTAGTGTCAACTTCTCTACTTCTACAAAAATAATTTAAAACTCAGCGAGAGTCTTATAGGAATTATATTGAATCTTTAGATCATTTGAAAAAGTATTGCCGTCCCCAAAATATTAAATACATCAATTAACAGGGCATATTTCACTTTTTAGGTTTCCCTTAATTTCTTTTTTACATTATTCTATAGTTTTCTGTGTATTGTTTAGAGAAAAGGTCTTATACTTCATTGGTTATATTTATTTCTAAGCATTTTTTTTATCTTTTATTCTGCAACTTTATTGCAATTCTTCATTGTAAATATATATATATATTTACAAATGCAAACCCATATATACATATATAAGGTCATGCATATGAAAATATATGTGCATATGGATATAATATGCATATGTGTATATATGTGTATGCAAATATATGTATATGTACACATAAATGGTCATGCATATGTAATGCATATGTTACTTCTTTTTAATCTGAATATGTCTTATTTACTTTCTTGCCTAACTGTCCTGGATAGAACTTCCAGTACAATATTAATTAGAATCAGTTAAGAGCAAACATCATGTCTTCCTTCCAATTTTAAAGGGAAATGTTTTAGTCCTTCAGTATCACATATCACATTAGATGTCCATTTTTGTCATAGTTCCTTTATTAGGTTGAAAATGAAAGTGTTCTTATTCTGGGTTAAGTGCTTTTATTGAGAAAACATGTTAGAGTACTTCAAATGACTTTCTGCATGTACTACAATGCCTATGATTTTGCTTTTTATTGTATTAATATGGTATTTTGCATTAAACAATTTTCTAAAAATTCAATGAGTCCTTCACTCTCATGGTAAGGTCTACTGAGTGTTGGTGTATAATTATTTTCATATGTTATAAGTTATTTTGATCACATATATGAAAATTTTTAAATAAGTTAATTGTGTTATTTTAAATTCTATAACAATGGAAAATATTTTTGTATTCTCTAGCTTATCTTTGTCATACTTTATTTCATCCCTTTAGGGCATTTTAAAATTTACAGATGAGTAAATGAAGCTTTTATGAGATTATATATGTCATGTGTAATGAATCAAAATTTTTATTTCATGCCCTTCTGACTTCAAAATCTTACCACACATATTATACATAGTATCTTTTTTGACAACTCTGTACATAAAAAATACAGGTTGCACTTGAAGACTGGATAAAATATCTGTCCCCAGGAAAGAATAACACTTGTGATCACTTTTGGCCACTCAGAGGACACCTATGACTGACCAGTTATTAACTTGATCCTGTGTTCTTAGTTGGCTTCTGAGAGTTTATGAATAAAACTAATTCAATAGGCAGTAAAAACGTGCAAGGGCAGGGAGGAAAAGAAAACCTGTGAAACTTTATTCTCAAAACAGAATGATATTTATCTAGAGTGTGCCCTGGCTGCTGGTCCATGTGTAATAAAACTCTGCTCCCAGTGCAGCATGGTTCTCTCACAATGAACTGGCTGGGCAGAAATGTGACAAAATATAAAGCAACCTAATAACAGAAACCCAATCAGGCTGAGACACTGTAGAGCAGGAGAAGTGTCTGAGGTGGTGTTAATTTCCATTTCCTGTGCTTTCATACCAAAGGAAGCCAGAGGGCCTCTTCCCCAGGACTGGGTGCTTTACTGGCCCCTCGAGTCCTTCCCTGAGGATAGAAAGATAGAAACAAGAAGTCACACTTTCCCTTTCTGTTCCAAGAGAACTGAGTTTTCTAAATTAAAGTAGACTCTAGGGAAGTAAAGGTTAATCCAGTCTTTGTATTGTCTTCAGTAATAACAAATCAACATCTAGCTGTCTGCTTTGAACCTTTTTACTGAGTCATGATTCTTGAAGATACCATCAACCTGGACCAGTGAAGTACAGAACGACTATATCAGTAAATATAGATAGAGATAGATAGATAAATTGTAATAGACATGAAGGCAACTTTATTTAGTTAGAAAATTTATTTCGTATGCATAAGGACACTGTAAGTGTAATGCATTTTATAGCATACCATTAACTTCAGAGTTAATCACTTCTGCAGAAAACCAAGAGACAATTGTGTTGTACATTTCTGCTTACTCAGGGGTTTTGGTTCCTTTAAATAAAGAAGTATTAAAAGTATTCCTCATGACACATTTTAGAACGTCTTTCTTAGCACTGTATTTGTCTTTGCTGATAGCTTCCTTTATGGCCAGGATGTATAGACTCTCTGGAGAGACTGGAAAGATTTCTTTTATTAATACAGTCAAATGTGGAAGAGAAGAAAGGTCCTCATAGAATTAGTAGGTAATTAAAACAGAGCTGGAAAAAATTAACAGTAAACTATGCTTTAGAAGCAATATTTGGGCTTGGCCTATATCAAGAGTATAGTAGGAAATAATTAAATGTTAAATAATTAATAGAATTTGTCAACTAATTGGATTAGAAAGAGATTAATTTTGAAACATGCATATATATTACATTTAGGATGAAACACAGAAAATTTAGTGAATTTATCAATTAATTTTACATGTACAAAATGATTATCAGTTATATCAAAATAAAGCATTCAATTATTTAGCTTTAAAACAGATTGCCAAATTATTTTCCAAAGTGGCTGGACCATTTCACCTCCCCATTTACAATCTGTAAATGATCCATTTTCTTTAAATTCTAAATAGCACTTGAAGTTGCCACATTTTTTTCAGCATTGGCAATTCAGATATGTATGTAAGAATACATGATTTTGATTTTAATTTTGATTTTTCTGAAGGCAATGGCACTGAAATCTCTTTTTTTATGCACCATTAATGTTTCAGTCTTCTGCAGGAAAACACCTGTTTGTGTCTTCTGCTGAGATTTAATTGAATTGATGTTTTCTTTAACTATTGATTTTTGGGGATGCTTTATATATTCTAAACAATAATACTTGGTTGACTAGGGGGTTTTCGAATATTTTATTCTAATCTGTGATATGTCTTTTCAATCTTTTCCCCAGGACTTTGTGATGATCACATTAAAAAATCAATGAATTTCATAGTTTAGAAAAATTTTGAATGTACAGAAAAAATTGTGAAGATAGTGTGCATTGTGTTCACCCAGTTCTGCCCTAATATTTATATTTTGGTTTAGTGTGGTATATTTATAGCAGACAATGAGCTCAATTAAGATGGAACTTGTAACCAAAGCCACAGGTAAACAGGTAAAAAGTCATCATAAATGAAGCCATAGAACAGAGAGGGAATTCATATAGGGGAAGGAACTTCCAATCTACTATATGTCCAGAATGAGTTTGTGTGTTCTAGAACTGAAGAATGAATTCTAGGCACAACAGAGGTTAAGAGCACAATATATTTATTGAAAGAAATAAAGCTTCTGTCTGAGAGAGACAGACAGAAATGGTCCCAAGTGGGCTTCTAAGGTTCCTACTTTTTCTACAGACTTTTAGAGAACAAAACCACAATGTGAGACAGGTCCAAGGAGGGGAAAAATGGGAGCTCACAAGGTAGGCACAAGGTGAGACAGAACTGAGGTCAACCAATAAGAACACTAGTATAATTGCTCAGATAAAATTGATTAAATTGGTGACAAATGGGAAAGCGAGTCATATTAAGCAGAAATGGATACAGAACAGAGGCTCTTTCAACAGGGAGTTGGGTTAGTGGTTCCTTCTGGCTTCCTCAGGGTAATAGATACCAGTTTAGAATATCAATCTCAGATGTTTATCCTCAGGATACTGGTGTATTTGTTTTATTTATTTATTTATTTATTTATTTATTTATTTATTTTTTGTCTTGAGACCTGACCCACAGCAGGAGGTGTCTGTCTGCTCCACAGTTACAAGGTATCCGGGCTTCTGCACTTGCTCCTTTGAGGGCCTAACCCTGTTTGACTGCCCATAATATCATTATCTAACTCAGTTGCTTATAATAGAATGAATCTAAAGATCTTACATTGTGTTTATAAACAAGATGAAGAACAAAAAAAATGCATGCTTCAGTCCTCCATGAACATAGATTTTCAACTTTTCCAATGCAAAGATGTAAAGATAAGTGGCTTGTAATCGACCATTTCTTAAAAAATCATCAAATATAAACGTAAAAATAAAATATTGAGGCAATAAGAATGTTACCAAAATTACTTTGTTGGGAGCCACCACATTGCCGAGCCGCCGCATATAGCGATCATGCGGCCTGTGGTAAAGAGTAAAGCCTGAGTTAGATTACCCCTCCCATCGAGCACGTTAGTTTCCTGCTTACCGCGTAAACAACCCGCTCAATAATATGTTAGCCAATCAGCTTGCCTTGCTTACTTTAACATGATTGGACACTGTATCCGTATATATACTGGTGCCACCCCTGGGGGGAAGTAGAAGCCCAGAAGGAGCCGCGGAGAGCGGACCGGTAGAGGCTTCGGAGCGAAGCACGGAAGGAGCCGCGGGGAGCGGACCAGAGGAGGCTTCGGCTGGGAGCGATCCCAGGGCAGGCTGTACGGAGAGAAAATAAAAGAAAAGGTTGTCCACTGCCAGACTTTGTCGTGTGTCCTTCCTGCCGGCCGGGAGCGACATCGACATTACTTCATGTCTTTTCTTTCCTAAAACCATTCTTAGCTATAATACAATGATATATTTTCTACATAAAATGTTACAGAGTTTGTGCATGCATGGAGAGAACAGATACATCTTGATATCTTGTATGCATATCTTATTGCATTTAGTATAAGGAACCATCTGAAATACACTGTTGTTGGTGATGTAATGTTACACAAACAAAGGAAAATTACCCATGCCCGGAAGCCGAAGGGATTGAAAGTTTTTTGTAACAGTTAAGTATCCTGTGTGGCCTGTGTCCTTGTAAATCATGATTAGGTCAAAAACAGGATAGTTCTAGAAAAAGATTTAAGGGGACTAAGGAAGACTGGATGTGAGGCAGAGCTAAAAGTTTGATGTTCAGGTTGGAAACTACCTTGCTATCCCAATCAACTATCCCATATCAACTATCCCATATCAAGACTCTCAAGTTCTCTTGTCCTCATGCTTATCTCTGTAAGATCCTGAACCTTTAGAAATACTGGGTGCCATATTGGCTAGCTGCAAAAGCAAGCATTTTGAAAATGAACACTGCAGGTCTTATCAGTTCTCCTGGACATGTTGAAGGATAGGTATATTTTTAAAGAATCAACCCCTTAGTTCACTTCCTGATTCATGAACTTAGCTGATTCTTACGAGGAATTGGAAAAAAGGAGAAAGCTAACTTCTTTATGATGGGAACTAGCTTTAAAACTTCAGCTATGGTCCTAGGGTTTGTATCACAGTTTCTTCTTGTAGGGAGCTCCCTTTCTGTTTCACCTCCTCCTCATTTTCCTCCTCCCCACCCCCTTCCTCATCCTTCTTTCTTCTTCCTCTCTGTTAAAGCCTTTCATTTTAGATGTGGCTTTCCCACAATACTAAGAATGCCCTCCTTAATTTAAATCAATGTTTTTGGATTTTAGCAAATCTAGGAAATACCCTTGTTATAGACAGCTAAATTAGGTGGAAATATAACCGGTCAGACAGGGCTAGGACCTCAGAGGAGCCAATGCAGAAGAGAAAATTCCTTAGGGAGGCAGACATCACCAGCTGAGAGCCAGGACTCAACACTCAAGATGAAGGAAATGCACCCACATACTTCCCCTAGGGATAAACAATAGTGATTAATATTCAAAATAGGTATTGGTCACTTTGAGAAAGCCAAGAAAAGCTATTGACCCAATCTTCCACAGGAAGAGCCTCTGTTCTGTTTCATTTCCCCTGGGTAAGTGACTTTCTTCCCCCATTTGATTGTGATTTAATCAATATTACCTGAGCAATAATGCTGATAGTCTTATTAGCTGACCATAGTTTTGAAAGAGTTTTTGGCACACGGCACTATTATGAAAGAGTTTTTGGCATGATGAAAGAGAAAATATAAAGTAAAAAATAGCCTTTATTCTAAGGTCGCGGAGAGAACTCCATGACCTCCGGGGTCTGGCTTTCTCTGCTGGGAACGTGGGGCACGGGATATACATATAATGTTTCACTGGGGTGGTGCTTAGGGTGGGCACTGCTGACGTGGAGCAGCCAATTGGAATTTTCTGCTGGCGCTAACAGGAGGGGTGTTGTAATTAAGGCTGGAGAATAAGCAGGAAGTGGCAGAAGTTCCCACTTTGGCCTTCCGCCTGGTTAGACCCCCACTGCCATAATTTCTACTGAGGCAAGAACCTTTCAGTTTAGTCATATCTCATGCCATCTTGTGATTTCCCATTTTTCCCCACTTCTGCCCTCCCTCACTTCATGGTTTTGCTCTATAAAAGCTCCTAGAAAAGGCAGGGTTCTTGGCAACCCACTCAGGACTCCTCTCTCTCTCTCTCTCTCTCTCTCTCTCTCTCTCTCTCTCTCTCTCTCTCTCTCTCTCTCTCTCAGAAAGTTTTCTTTCCCCAGCAAATACATTCTGCTCTTAACCTCTGTCACTCCTAAAATTCATTCTTCAATTTTAGAGAATAGAAACTCATACCAGACACCTAGCAGGTTGGGAGTTTCTTTCCCGTATATCATCAGCATGATAGCAATATCTTAGGCTACAATTTTACTAAATAACTGGATTAGTAAAATAGTTACATTATACTGACCATTGTGCTTTAGTATTATATTCTTAAATCTTGTCTAGAGGTCATTTAAGAAAGAGCAATATTAAGACAGCTGAGAGAGGTTAGTCCCAGTGCCACTGTGAGCTAGGAGATTAACAGTTTCCATTCAGATGACCTCTTCTTGTTTTCACCTGGATGTGATGAGGACATTTTTTAATAGTTCTTCCAATGTTAACTTTTTGGTGGCAAAATATTCCAGGGGAAATTAATGGCTACAGCGTTGCTATCAATTAGGATCCTGAAGAGGGCTTTATATGGAGCCTAATATACATGTTGGTAAAAAGGTCAGCTGTTCCTGATGTGACCCAAGGTTGACCTAACACCAGTTATTTAGATCCGATGTCCTGGTGTGGTGTGTGTTACAGGATCCGCCTTTTAACTCTGGTGGATTAAAGCTTCTAACATCTGGTTTTGAAGCTGATTAAGTAGTTAACTTGCATCACGCCTAGAAATTTCAGTCCTGTACCCACATCAGAGGTCAGCCATACTCATCTTCAAATAATCAGTGCTCTGCCTTTTCTTAATCCATATGGGAAACTCATATTAATGTATATTTCTTGTGGATTAGAGGCTGACACAGGTAATTCAACCTGAAGAAGCCATAGTCCTCAACCTCCAGGTGTTTAAAGTTGCCAGAATGGAATTGAATTGAAAAAAAAAATTGCTGTTTTATTTCTTAAAACCCATAAAATATCATGCTAAGGACATAATTATAGCTCAATAGGAAGAATGGAGTGTCATGGAAAAGGAAATGACAGATGATACCCTTGACAATGTTTGTGAAATATTATTATGCATATTGACCTTGCCCCTGCCCCTAACATAGCCCTCCTCATTTCCTTTAGACAGGAATTTGAGGAGAATCTCTGTTCTAATATTTGCCTTGGTTCTTGACACACAATTTCTGAGTTCTTTGCAGCTACTTAGGTGAGAGAATTTGACAAAAAATTCTTAAATCATTTGGAATTTTCTGAGGGATTTATCCAATTTAATGAAATGACTCCTAGATGGTTGTAAGAGTTTGGGTCACCAGAAATATCAAGTTATGACTACAATTTTGAGGGTTTTCAGCACCCCTGACCACCACGAACTCCTGAGAGGGGAGAGGGGTCAGCGATTGGGATGTAGTTAATAAGGGGTCGTGCCTGTGTTTCAAAGGCTCTATTAAAATCCCTAAACTATAGGATTTGGGGAGCTTTCAGACTGGCAAATGTATCCATGTGCCAGGAAAGTGGGACCACTAGCTCCATGATAATAGAAGCTCCTGAACTCGAGACCATTTCCAATTTCAGCCTATGTTTCCTGTTGTTTAATTGTTCATTTCTGTCCTTTAAAATCTCTCTTATGATAAATGAGTAAACATAATTAGCTTATCTGAGATCTGTGAGCTATTCCAGCAAGTGAATGGAAAAGTACTTCATGGGGTTGTGGGAACCTCAATTTACAGCTGGTTAATTAAAAGTTCTGGAGGCTCGAACTTGCTGTTGGCATCTGACATGGGTGATGGTCTGTTGCTGAGTGCTCAGTTTGTAAGATCTGATACTATCTCCAGGTATACAGTGTCAGAATTGAATTAGACAACACTTCTATAGTTATTATCTGCTAGAGGAGAACTTCTTGGTGTGTGGGAAAATATTACCATTCATCAGGGGTCACAGAGGTGTTATATATTGAATGAGAGAACATTGAAAAAAAACACTTTGGTGTTTTTCTCTATCATTAAACTGTCATCTCATAATATTGAAATGTAAGAAGAAATGTTTTAAGGAGACATGTGTAGAGTGTCTCTTGAAAAACAGTGTGTGTGATTTTCATATACTATTAACTTCCTGAGGTAGGCATTTTTATTGTTTTATTTTTACAGGTAGGGAAGCAAAAGCTGAGGAAGTCTGAGAGGATGGACCTGATGACTAAACCCAGACCATCTGGTCCTAGAACATTTCTTGATGTTCATGGTCCCTGACTTCTCTGGGATAACACTGAGCACAGCTTTGCACAATGACACACAGACAGTGCAGGCACTTGTAGGGAGCACTGGAGACCTGAGTCAAGCTGAGCAGTAACAGAAGCATTGGGATGGCAGGGCGAGTCCAGATCCTAAGGCTCTCGGGTGGCACCTGCATCCATCTGGATGAATCAGTTGTGTTGTCACACATGTCCTTAAAAAGCCTACTGTGGCTGGACACTGGGGAACAACTGTAATCACAGCTGTCCACTCTTCATTGCAAGAACAAAGTATCAGACATGTACACACACACACACACATTAAAAGAAGAGACGTTTAATTTGGCTCACAGTTTGTAGAACTCGTATTCAGCTGGTTCCAAGGCAGAGAGCCATGGCAGAGCAGAAAAGGTCATCACATGGCAGGAAGGAAGCAGTAAGCGATTACGGGGAGGAGGAAGTAGTATAAAAACCCTCTCGGGCCACACATGCAGTGTCCTACCAACACCAGGATTCACCACCCAACAGCAAGCCCATCTGTGAGTCCATCAGTGGATAACCTGGTGATGAGTATCACAAGTCCAGGAGCCAGCCTCCTCCCAAAAGCTCACCAAGGTGCACTTGAGTCTTTAGGGGACATTTTAAGATATAAACTATAACAGCAGCTTTCTGGGAAACTGAGGTAGGAGGATCACAATTTTGAGCTTTTTTGCATTTTGTCTCTGTTGATGTTTCTGACACTCTATGACTGAATCATTTATGTGGTCCCTTGTTGCTGCTTTCCCTCAGCTAACATAACCTGTTTTACAGATTCATCTGCATCTTACCTGTACCAGCCCTTTCTACCTTGTTCTTGCTGAATAGCATCCTTCTTACAGATGTGTCACACTTTATCCATTGGCAGATGGTGATTTGAGTTGCTTCACTTTTAAACCATCAGAAATAATGTAATTGTGAATGTTTATTTAGAATTCTTTATGTTGATTTTTTTCTCCTAGAAGCATAGGTAGGGGAAAACTTTCTAGATAATATGGTTAATTTTCAAACTGTGAAGACTCCTAAAATGACTGCACTCTCACATTGCAACCAGAGGGCACTAGTTTTCTCTTTTAGTTTTAAACAGCCATTCTTGTCTGTGAAGTAGTGTTTCATTGTGATTTTAATTTTCTAAGGACTGATCAGTCCCTGAGTTTGTGTTTTTCTGTCTATTAGTTATTCATAAGTCTCTTTGACAAGATGTCTATTATTAACCTTTGAGTCATGGTTTTCTCTGATAGTCTTTTTAGGTAGTGAGCACACTGGGGACAGTCTGGACCAGATTAAAGGCCTACCCTTCTCTGCAGAATAATTATTTGGATGATCCAAAGGGAGAAGCCTTTTGCTTTTCACTTACACAATGTGCTTTACTCTTTATTCATTTTATGATGAACTTCCTTTAATGCTTGCTGGCAATCTTCTTAGAATAAATATATATGATAGATGTGGGTCAACTTTCCATATAACTAACATAAAATTTATTTTTTCTCTTTATCTTCATGTTCCAACAATCCAGCTAGCCTATAAAACACTTAATAGTAAAATAATATATATTGGGTCCTGACCTAGACCTCTGATCTCCCAAATGAGTGTACAGTAAAGGTTTAAATAAATGAGACAAGTGATATGAATTTAGGGCTCCAGGAGGGTCAAAATCCTTTAGCTGAGCTTGAGACTCTGAGGGCTAAGACAAAAACATCTCTGGACTGCCCACATTTATTTCATCCAAAACAAAGGGTGGAGAAACTGAGGAATAGGAGAACCGTCTTATCTCCAGGATGACATTTATGGTTAGGAGTGTGACTGCAGGAGTGAGATGCCTGCAGCTGAAGTCTCTATTCACTTAATTAGTGTTGGAGCCAGAGTGTCCGCAGCTATGACCTTATCTTGCCCTTTGAGATATCTCTGGCCTCACAGGCCACTACAGGCCTCAGCCAGGACCTGTGATTCATAGAGGTTCACTTACTATGAATCAGCTCCCGTCGACAGGCAAAGGGCCTAGGCCTAGGACAGACTCACAAACTTAGAAAGCCAGTTAGTTCATTTTAAATCCTGCTCAGAGCCACTTTGTAGTGGTATCCAACAAACATTAAACTTATGAAAAAGGAAACAAGTCATTTCTCTGCCCCAAGAACCCAAAGAAGCCAGAACGTAAGGTGAGCCCTGAACAGCTTTTAGTTGTCCATTTCTTTTGTTTGAACACCTATGGCTGAATCTTAAGCAATGGGAAATAGGATTACTTAGCAAAGGCCTTAGTATCAGATTTTCTCAGTTCTAGTCTGTCTAGCTGGAATCCACACGCATGAGAGAAATTCTCTCATCAGTAACAAATATCAAATACTAGTTGCTTACATGGGAAGGATTTTCTTACAAAACCTGTGGAGAATGCACATGATATTACTTAGAGTGGAGGATAAATAAATCATATTTATAGAAACAAGTTAACATGGCGGTTTCCAGAGTGTAGGGTTTACAGAGTTTGCACAGAAGGTGATTAAAGCACCCAAAATTCCATGTGGGACGAATAAGTTCAAGGGAATACTTACAACTGTAATTGATAACAGTAAGCTTTACACTTAAAATCTTTACATTTAAAATATTCCACATACAAAACAAATTATAAGTATGTGAAGTAAACTGTTGTGTTAAATAGCATACTATGTTATATACCATAAAGATATACAACTTTATTTCCAATTAATATTTTTCTTTTTAAATAGAACATCTATCACTTAAGTAGAAGTGGCCATCCTCAAAATTTGCAATAATCTCAAATGTGGGGCAGCCTGAGACTGCAAAGATAGGGCACTGATTTCTTTGTAGGTTCTACTTAGCCAAACCCTGGCTGAAATGCTCAGTGAGCTGTCCTCCTTAGAGTCTGGAATGACTTTTCTGTCCTGCTTTGATTTTTGTGTTCCTGCTGGGCTCCCAGCATGTTTATAGCAGAACAGTTCAAAATAGCTACATCTTTCTGGCAGCCTGTATGTATGGCATCAACAAATGAATGGATAAATAAGATGTGATATTCGCAC
The DNA here is from genome assembly GCF_034190915.1 of Cavia porcellus. Classification (NCBI taxonomy): domain Eukaryota; kingdom Metazoa; phylum Chordata; class Mammalia; order Rodentia; family Caviidae; genus Cavia; species Cavia porcellus. Next base: position 82,302,112 of record NW_026947485.1, on the reverse strand, counting down.
CCAGTGGAGTATGACTCTGTCACAGAGTAAGAAAAATTGGAGTCCTTTGTAGGAAAATGGATGTACCTTCAAACCATAATGTTAAGCGAGGTAAATCACACACACAAGCTTAAATATCATAATTTTTATCTTGTAAGGAGCAAAACAAAGGATAGATAATAGGTAGAAGGGAGAGGAATCCTTCTCAATGTTGAAGAGGATCAAGACATGGAAGGTGGCAAAAGGGAAGGGAAAGATGGATCAAAAAGAAGTTAAGATGTGCCACATGCATGTCCTGATTACACAAAGAAGGTAAACACTGTGCACTGAGAAATGTACAAAAAGAAGAAAAGAGGAAATGGGTGAAGGGGGTAGAGAAGGAAGGGAGAGGGTCTATAAAAGGGAATTAAGATGTATCACGCAAGTGTACCAATTTCCCACAAGGAATGTAAATAGTATGCACTACTTGCATATACTAATACAAAGTAAATAAAAATGAAATGTATACTTTTTCCCCAACAAGAAGCAAATGAAACAAGAAGCCATAAAAACAAGTAAGATTGGTCCTCAAGGATGCATGATCATTTCTAAATCCTCTACTCTTGTCTCTCAGGTCTCACCTCAATGTGAACCTCTCTTTGCTCAAAGCTAACAGCAGGGTTCTTCTGTTGACGTGATTATGACAACAGTTTCTGCGCTTGAAGCCATGTATGAAAATTCCCAGCATTTCCCTTCTGTCTTCCTCAGATATAATCTCAAATAATTCTACTCCTACCATGTGTGAAATATTTAGCATGCCATGAATAAAGAAGGGACTGAAAATAATAATCTTTAAGGAAGAAATATTAGCCACCAAACAGACTCACCATACCCAGTGAAAAATCTTACAAATATTCATGAACCAAATTGACTGGCAATAAAACTGTTGACTCCCTTTTGCTATTATGAAACTTTGAGCTTGTACAAATATGTGAGATGTTCTGAAATTCATGGTTTTTCACAGAACCAAAGTATTCTTTGACTTTTAAAAGGGATTCACTAGATCACTGTGAGCCATAGAGCGTTTTAAATAGAATTCAGCCTTTGAAATCTAAATCACTCAATTTTGCAGAATGGTAGCTATCGTACTTGTATGAAGCAAAACCCAAATAAAATTAAAATTAATAGGCAAGTTACCACAAGAGAGGAAATCTAATCATTATTTTTAAACATGAGATATTCTAAGGTAAAGTTAAGATGTAGTTCCAGAAATGTTTCCTTTGAGAATAGCTTTGTAGATTTGTGGTTAGCCTTCTAATAGCCTCCTACAGAGGGAAAATTCACGAGGAGGAAAATGGTGTTTGGAGATGATAATAGAACGATGGAAAAATGTGTTTCTCATCTCTCGTTCATCCTGCTCCTCCAGGAGAATACTGTTCGGAGCTGCTTGGGGTACATTTCTGTCTTTCTTTGTCTGTCTTAGAATACCCTGCTATCAAAATGCTAGAAGTCATTGCTCATGGCAGTTTATGTAACTACGGCGATATCTTGCTCTGAGGAAAGAAAGTCACTTCATGGTGCTGGACCAGGGGATAAGAAAAAGTAAGTCAAGGTGAGTGAGGTGCTATTGCCACCCATCTGCTGCAGCTGGCAAAGGATTAGACTGTAATTCTATTTAACAGTTGACACGCATTTATTCACTTTAATTGGTGAAATAGGTTTACATATTTATGGGGTACAGTGTTATAATTCAATACATCTAAATAAAATACAAGGACTAACTCAGAGTAATTAGCATTTACATCTTCTTAAATATTATCAATTTTACATGTTGGGGCTTCAAACCCTCTTTATCTCATTATTTTGAAATGTATAATTAATCATGTGAACTAAAGCTACCCTGTGGTGCTCACAATACCAGTGGCCATTTGCACTTAAACTTGTTTACTTACTTAAATCAGTGCCCAATGCTGTAATGCATAATCATTAATGTGGAAATATGTTAATTTGAATCTATTTAAAAATTAAAATCTTTGCAGAGAGATATGGGTGTTTTTACTAAGAAATACACATATGGCACAATGGAAATAGAGTGAATGTTGACATCAAATTTGATAATAAAGACACATTGGCATTAGTATCTTTCAAAATCCTTTCCTCCCTTCAACACACTTGTGCCATCATTTCTGCAACCTTCTGAAACAGCTGTAGAAGTCCCCTTGGAGAGGGTCTTCAGCAGGAGAACCAAAGAACACTGTGAATGTTGCTGTCTAGTGCCGTTCCACGGACAGGCAGGTTGACAAAACATTAGTGTGTCCTCGTATACCTTTCTGATTGGATTGAGTGCTCTGTGACTTTGGGTCTTCCAAAAGTCAAAGTGACCTTGAGAAGAAAACATTTTCAGTCAATTCATGGCACGGAGGCAGCCATGATACTGCAAATAAAGATGCTCATAGAAGAGAACTTCCAGAACCACTGCCAGAATGGCAGGAATAAGGCAATAAGTGTGTTCAAAGTGAGAGGAAGAATCTTGAAGGGAGGGTTAATGGTGTATCTTTTATTTGTGATTTTTTTTCAATTTAAATATTCACTATAGTTTTGTTCATACTGTGTGTGTGTGTGTGTGTGTGTGTCTACAGGCATGGTGGCTTACAACTGTGATCTCAGGTATTTGAATGACTAAGTCAAGAGAAACTTAAGTTCAATGCCAGTGTGGGCAACTTTCTAGAACAGAGAGAGAGAGAGAGAGAGAGAGAGAGAGAGACAGAGAGAGAGAGAGAGACAGAGAGAGAGAGAGAGACAGAGAGAGAGAGAGACAGAGAGAGAGAGAGACAGAGAGAGAGAGAGAGAGAGAGAGAGAGAGAGAGAGAGAGAGAGAGAAGGCTGGCAGTATATCTCAGTGGTAAAGAGCTCACGTAGTGTGCCTGGTGCAATCTCCAACATATATCTACAGAATGAGGGGAGGGGGAAGGAAAGAGACAGAGACAGAGACAGAGATAGACAGAGAGGAAATTATAAGACCCAGACACTTTAAAAAAAATATTTAAAGAGGAAAAAAAGCAAAACAGAAAAAGGGTAGAAATAACATGTAAGTTCAAAAATACATGAACAGCAAGAAATCACTAGTTGATAAATTATATATTGCCTTCTTAGAAATAGTTGTTCAAGTTATAAAATTAAAGCATACAAAGTGGCCATTCAAACAGTGAGACTGCAAACAGTTCTGTTCAATGATCCAACAAAAACTTAGTAATACAGTTATCAATCCTATACACATAAACATACATGCAGTTGTATCCTTTAGAGCACTTTCTTTTCCTCTTTCTTTTATAATAGCTATTACACATTTTGGGTTTTATCACTCCTGTAGTACTTACTCCTTTTTATACTGGAGATACAATCTGACATTGATAAATATGATTCTTATTTATTTCACTTATTAGAATAGTTGCAAGTTGTCTCCATTTACCTATAAAGGCCTCTAGATCATTCTTTTTATAGCTGAGTAATATATCATTGTATAAAAATACCACATCTTTTTCAACTCTGTGGTTGATGGGCATTTGGGTTGTTTCCAATATTTAGCTATTACAAATTGTGCTGCTGTGAAATGGGTGCACATAATCACTGTGACATGACCTTTTCAGTTTTTAAGGGAAAATACTCACGAGGGGAATAGCTGGGCTGAATGAAACTTCCAGTCCTAGTCTTCTGAGAAATTTCCATACTGATTTCCGTAGTAGTGGTACCAATCTACACTCCCACCGACAGTGGAGCAGTGTTCCTTTTCCCCGCAGCCTCACCAACATTCTTTCCAGAGTGAGATGAGCTCTCAGAGCTGTTTTAATTTGCCTTTCTTGAATGACCAATGATGTTGCGCATTTCTTCATGTATTTATTTTCACTTGTATATCTTTATCTGAGAATTGTGTGTTCATTTCAGATGCCCGTTTTTGGAGAGGGTCTTTGAATTTGGGGGGCTTGATGTTTTTCAATTCTTTATACATTCTGGATATAAGTCCTTTGAGGCACTGCTGGCTAAAATTATTTCCCATTCTGTGGGTTTTCTTTTCACTCTGTTGGTGATTTTTTTTTGAAGTGCAGAAACCTTTTCATAATATGAGATCTTAGTTGTTGATTCTTTGAAGTGTTTCCCGTGCAGTTTGTGTTTTGTTCATGAATTCTCTGCCTACCCCTATGTGTCCAAGACTTCTACCTACCTTTTCTTCCAGTAGATTTAGTGTTTCTGTTTTAATATTTAGGTCTTTGATCCATTTAGACTTTAGTATTGTGCATGGTGATATGCATGGATCTAGCTTCAGTCTTAGGCATGTGGAGAGACAATTTTTCCAAAACTATTAATTAAAGAGGCTATCCTTTTTCCAGTGAACATGTTTAGCCACTTGGTCAAATACCAAGTGGCTGACTATCTTTGTAGTTGAACTTGCATCTTCTAATCTGTTCCAGTGATTCTCAGAAGACTCAGACTCTTAAAAGTAATAAGAAATCTTTATGTTCATATTTTCTGCTAGTCAATTCATACCCAATTTTCATTAAAATAAAATTGAAGAAGAAATGGTCATTTTGAAGTTTTTTTTTTCCTTATGCCATTTTTGCCTGAATTGTTTTTTTTTTTAATTTGAGATTAGTGATGAATATTAAAAGTCCATATATGAAACATTTAGCACTTAATAATTCTTCTATTTTAGCCCTGGGATCCAGATAGTAGAATCAAGGAGCTAGGTGGTTGGATATAGACTTTGTGAACCTTTTCCAGAGCAGTATTCCTGGATGTGAAACCGAGGCAACCAGCTGCCCACTCTTCAGAAGGGAGACGTGCAGAGGTTCATCCTTTCTGCTAGTGCTGGCTGTCACTGCGGAAACTGCTCTCCCAATCTGCCACTCTTTTAGTGTGGTCTGGACACACAGATCTTATGTGACACATTGAATAATCTTCTGTTTATAAAATGTGTCCTTCCTGCACAGAGACAGATTTCAGATCATGAAAGTCAATGTGGAGCTGTGTCCAGCTTCCCATCAGGGTGGATGAGGGGAGATGCGTCTTTATGAGCCAGACCAAGTCAAGGTTCACAGGAGGCTTATTAAGCCCATAGATGCAGATGCGGTATAAAATGAAATAACTCTGGAAAAGCAAAGACAGGGCCCAGAAGATCCCTCATTTCCTTACCCCAACTTTGATTTTGCTGCTGTCTCCTGAACTTTCTTCTGCATTTTTCCCATTTTTATTTTTTTTTTTTGAAAAAAATGTGTATGCAAAATGTGTACAGCTTTTCTCACTGGAGCCATGGAAGGCATTGAAGAGAAGAAAAAGAAGGTTCCTGCTGTGCCAGAAACCCGTAAGGAAAAGCAGGCATTTTACAGAGCCAAAGGCAAAGCTTCTAAGAATTTGCCCAAAAATTGCTTCAAAGGCAATGAGGAAGTTCATTTATGAAAAAACCAAGCACTATCACACAGAGTACAGACAGATGGACAGAACTAAGATTCAGATGGTGAGGACAGCAAGCAAAGCTTGCAGCTTCCACGAACCTGCTGAACCCAAGTGTTATGGTTTGAAAACTGGTGGTCAACTTAATGCCAGCTGGATTACATCAGCATGCATTGAGAGAAGATGTTCCACCTGAGGAGGGCTGTCAGGATAAATAGGTGGAGAAGAAGAGAGGTGTTGGGAGGGATTGAGGCATGAAGGAGGCATTATGGGTTCTCCTACAAGTTGCTGGCTGAGCTGTTGGTTCTCCTGGAGAAGCTTTGGTCTTCACATCGAGCATTGCTTCCTGGTTCTGGAGGGGAACACATGTGCTGCCTGGTCTCCAGGATGAACTCCTCACGCTGCTTCCTGGCACATACCCGACGGTGCTTGTCGTCGGAGGAGCTCAGGGCCTCCGTGTTGCTGAGGATGACTGTGGTGCCTTTCAGGACAGCCCCGCTATTTGTTGTGAGTGTGACTTTTCAGCTCCAGTGTATAACCCTCATCCCACTAGCACAGCTCCTTCATCCTGCTGGCATAGACTTTCTGGCTTCCACCGCTGACAATTGGGTCCTTCCCGGCACGAATCCATAAAAGAGACTGGGTGAGTCCTTCTTGTGGGCTCTGGACTTCCAGTTGGACTCATGGAGGTGTTGTCCTGAGCTCTGGGTTTTTATCTGGAATCATGTGAGACATTGCCATGGGGTTTAGACTCTTGACTAAATAATGTATGTCGTTGGTGTTGCGGATAGATTTCCTGCATTCTCCTGTGTTAACTTCCGGAGACCATTATAAAAATACTATAAACTCCATGTCCTGATCTGAATTGTTCTCTGTGTACAACCCCTGAATACAACACCAAGCTGGTATTTGTCATCTGGATCAAGGGTGTCAAAGGTGTGAACCCAAAGGTCCACAAGGTGCTGCTGCTTCTTCGTCTTTGCCAGCACTTTGATGGTTCTTTGTTAAGTGCAATAAAGCCTCAGTTAGCATGCTGAGAATTGTGGAACCATATATTTAATGGGGTACCCAAGCCAGAGGTCAGTAAAAGAGCTAATACACAAGTGTGGCTGTGACAAAATCAATAAGTGAATTGCCTTGACAGATAATTCACTGATAACTTGATTCTTGGTAAACAGAGCATCATCAGCATGGAGGATCTGATTAATGAGATTTGTACTGCTGAAAAACTCTTCAAAGTGGCAAATAGCTTCGTGTCCCCTTCAAATTGTCATTTCCATGACGTGGGATGAAGAAAAAGATCCATATTTCATGCCAGGTGGAGATGTTGGAAATGGGGAGACCAGACCAACAGGCTTAGAAGGATGAACTAAGGGGTCTGTCACGGTGTTTTACAGTTTTGTCAGTTAATGAGATTATCTGCTTTCAAGTTGAAAAAAAGAAATGCACATAATATGATAATTTTGCATATGTCTGTATTCCATAAAATGATTACCTGGTTAACACTTCAATTGCTATACAATTACTGTGTGTGTTTGTGTGTATGCACATGTGTTTATGGAAAGTTAAAATGTATTCTTTTAATAAATTTCAAGTAATAAAAAACCCCAGTATTATTATCTCTAATCAATATGTTCTTCATCTCTTCATTACCGTAACAAATACTTTAGGTCATCAACTTAAGAAAGGCCAAGGTATATTCTGGCTCATAGTTCTGTGCTTGTAGCCCACACTTGGTTAGCCAGCTGGCTTGGTTTTCAGCTTTTGACAAGGGATCATGGATAGGAACAGATGAAAGATGAAACCCATTAAATTAATGGCCAAGTTTAAAAGATAGGAGGGTCTGGGGCCCCACAGTTCCCTTCAATGGTGCATCCCTAAGACCAACATCTTCCCGTGAACTCTTTCTCTTGAAGATACTTTTTTTCTCAGTGGTGCTATGCTGGGACTGTGCCTTTGACACATGGCCTTCAGGGGATTCTTCAGATCCAAACTATAGACGGGCCAGGGTACACATACACACGGAGTTCCACATGCTGGGAGGCTAGGGCAGAAGAGTTTAGGTCTGATCGCAGTTTGTGCAACTTAGAGACTTAATGAAACTATTTTAAAATTAACAAAATAAAAACTTTAACAAGATTAGGGACAGAACTCAGTAGAAAGTGCCCAGATTCAAGCCTCTGTACTGCAGGGTGAAAACACTCCCAAACTATAGCAGACATCATGTTAAACAGAGAAACATCTTACAGTACATTCAGTTGGTATTGAAGTTTATGTTCTTTAGCAAATACTTTATTTTCTCCCCAGCCTCCACATTCGAGCAACCACCGTTCCACTGTCTTTCTAGTTTGAGTTTTAGATTCTCGCCTGACATGACACTGTGCCTGTGTCTGTTACGCACAGACTGTTACACACATTGCCTTTTCCTGCACTTAACCTTCCTCTCTGCCACTCCCTCTATCCTGTTCTCTCCCTCCGCTTTTGCCTATCCAGATCCCATCAAACTCAAGGGTCACCTTCAGGAACTGCCACACAGAAAACAGTTTTGCTGGTCAGTTCAGATTATTTCTGAAAATGGATGGTAACATTCCTGCTTCCCTCAGATGTCAGCCTCCAAAGCTGCAGCCACAGGCAGGTGGCGGATTCTTAATACTAATTAGCTGCAGAGAGGAACCCATGGTTAATAGTTTTATTCAATGCCTGTTTATCTCATAAGACATTGAGGCTCATATTATTTCATCCCAGGGCCATTTGGTTATTTTCTGTGTGGTCAGCCAGCACTGTGAGGCCAAGGAATGCATTAAAGACTGTATCTCTACCCCAGAGGAATCTAACAGTTTATCTTTCACAGAGTGAGTATTTACCTTTAAACTTAGTTTAACTGGAGTGATATGCGATCTAACTTCTGCATAGCCTTTTTCAATAGTCCAAGGCCTTAATCCCAAAGGCCTTTACACCACTGTAAGCCTTTTCCCCTGTACTGAGCCAGCAGATCTACAAACGCATACATGACGGAAAGTACTTCCTGACCTCTGCTGTTCCCAAAAGAAAATATTCCTGTGGCTTCAACTAGCACTCAAAATCCTACACAGGTTGCTTTTGTGAATCATCTAAGAAAATACCTACAGGGGGAAATTTCTGAGAAATAATGTTTTATTTGAGTTAAACTGCCACAATGAAAAGTGGCCAGAAGGCCATATTAATGGCTTTGGTTATTATCAATGAGATATATGACAAGTACATGTTTGGTTTGTCTTGTATAGATAATTGAATCCATAGATAAAGCTCATTAACAACAATTGTTCTCAACTTATTACTGGGTTATGCCTTAAAAACCCACTGCAGTCTGAATTTATTGTAAGTTGAAAATGCACCTAACCTCCTGACTCTCAGGGCTCAGCAGCACATTATATTGTGGAGTATCAGTTATGGAAGCCAATGAGAACTTGGATGACTGGGAGATGTGGGTGACACTGCCTAGCACCAGGACACAGTAGCCTGGGGCATGTGCCAAGGGTGGGAAAGAATCAAAATTCCAAATTCATACCCATTAACAGATGAAGAGATAAATGTATTGATATACAATGGACATTACTGTTCCATAAAGAAGGAAAAATGTGTCATTTCCATAAAGAAGGAAAAATGAGTCATTTGTAGGAGAATGGGTGCCCTTTGATACTGTAATGTTAAAAGAAATAAATCAAACACACAAGCTTAAACATAAAATGATTTCTCTTATATGAGAAATTCAAATTATAAATGAAGAGCAAAATAAGCAATCGATAATAGGAAGTAGTAAGATCTTTATCAGATGGGAAGGTGATAAAGAGATGGGAGAAATAAAGGAAAGGAACTGAAAAAAAATAGAGTTGAGTCTCTTAAGTACAGTGACAACTAGCCACAAATGCAATCATGCAATACAAGCATGTACTAATAGAAAATAAAAAACTGAGAATAATTCAAGTAATGCTGTCTACTGAATGTGTACCACTTTCTAACTTTGGCACCTAAAAATTGTAAATCAAATCATGATAAGTCAAGAGTTACCTGAAATTTGTCAAATAATTTAGTAACCAGTCTGTGAAAATAAATCAAAGCATACAGTCACCTACATTATATCATTTTGGATTAGAATACAATTGTGTTTATGTATTTGGAATTGTACTATTAAAAGTGGGAAAATATTTCTAAAGAAATTTCATCCTTTGTAGATACTGTCTCACTCATCACTAGATAAATTTATACATTGTACATCCTGCTCCCTCTCATCTTGATTGGTGATAGTTAGGTCAGACCGTCTACTACTGCACCTGAAGCTGTGATTCCAGACATCACAACCACATTAGTGTTCCCACAGCTCACGCTGAAAACTAAAATCAAAACCTAATCCCTCCGAAGGGCTCACGTTTTTGACTTTCTAAATTGACCCACGTGTGAACACACACACTGAAGGATATTGGGAGGTGTGTTTATGGTTCACTCTTGTTACCCCTTCTTCCTTTCTCTTCTCTGCTTTCTCTCTAGTTATTAGTTACTGTGTTCCCTCTTCACTCCGTGTTTTATCTGCTTCTGTGATTTTCTTTATTCTCTTCTTCACTTTTCATCTCTCTCTTGTATGATACGCATTCTGTGGTTTAGATCTCAACTTGTATTTGTGATTTTTACGTTTGTTGTATGCCTCTATCCCTTGGTGAGATTTCTATGGTTTTACCCAGCTGAATTCACAGTCTTCACTTTCCCAGAAGTCCTCCCTTCAGACGTCTACTTAGCAGGGGCTTTTCTTCTCAGAGGATTCTGAATTTCTGAGAATCATGCTCTGTTTTCTCTATTTTGAATTGTTTGACAAACGTCCCTTCATGGTGTCACTAATAATGCAGATACACAGGAAATAATGGGTGCTCAATTAAGACCTTGCTAGTGCATTAGTGATTACTAGGGAAAATACATATTCTTATAAAATTCTTTAATTCTCCTCTTTTATTTATCTCTTGCATTTCCTCCATTTACAACCAGACATCTTCTGTTTTTCTCTTATTCAAAACCCTTCAGTTTCATTATAATAACACATCAGACTGGAGAAGAACAGATTTTTATCAGTCATTCAAGACAAAGAAGCTTGGACCTGTTGAATTGCATAACTGTGCACTGATAACAGTTTTGTATAACTTGAGAGTTCCTGTTCAGAGTATTCATTTTAGTAATGTATTCATAAAACTGGCCTGATTTGTCCGAGCTCACTGCTGCAGACTGTTTGTAAGAATTTTCCACCTCATTCCTCCACACACTTTCTGTTAGAGAAGCAAAAGGTAGATTGTGATTTATCACTAAGTATGGAAGAAAATCATCCTTTATAGGGAATTCAGAGCACAGCTCAAGCTGAATCTTCCTTCAAATGTCCTTCTCCTTTGCAGGAAAATGAGCAATATCTCAGAGATCTTCAGAATCTTGATGTTTGTGACTTTGTTGTTTCACTTGTTCTCAGTCTTTGGTTTTGCATTTCTCTCCTCTATGTTCTCCCAGTACCCTCTGCCTCCTCGGTGGGTGGATTTGTGGAGCGTTCCCTCCTTCTATCCTGATCCTTCACACTTTCTTTTACTTTAAATGTTTGTCTTGCTGAACCACTTCTTAGTTCACCAATTTTTATTTGGAAAGTGAGTAAATGTAAAAGTAATTCAGTGCCTACACCACACAGAGCACAGAATAACTGGAGAATAATTTTATAGTTGAGTGATTAGTTTGCAGGAATTGAAAGACTGTTAACTGAAGGAGAGGACATTTTGCCAGAATTGATGACAGTGGGAAAATAGGAAGGTAATAATCTCTCCAGAAAAATTAAGCTTTTAAAGGCAGCCAATCAGAGGATTCTGATTTGTTTGGCAAGTAGAAAAGATATTCACTTGACCTTGCAATAAGGTGCTCAAATGGGGCATGAGTGGGAATAGTGGGCCAGCATCAGCAACAAGGGAGCTTGACAGCTGACACCTGTGTGAGGACCAACACAGATCCCAGTAACATGGCACTCCTAGTCCTGCTGTCTGAAGCTAATAGGATTCCCTTGTTTCCAGATTTTCTGTCAATTATAAATGAGATGTTGGCCTATATGCCTGAACTTTAGAATTTGGGCCTAGGACCCAGGACTCCCTGATCATTTACCAAACATTTCTCTGGTCGCCTGATACACAAAAACTATCAACATTTCTTTGATTCAAGCAGCCACATGCCTAAATAATGGTTAATGAAATGCAAATTGAAATATTGAATGCTATCTTCATACTCAACCTATAAAAAGGGATGATCCTCCATTTTTAAAATAATCATCTATTGTCTAATAATAGGAAAGGACTCTATTGGTAGAGACATAACCACAATATGTGCCATAATATGTAACTAACCCAACACACTGAGATATTGCCTGGAACAGAGAATCTTAAAACAACAAGAAATAAAGCAAGCAAAAACAGCAAACTAGAATCACATGTCTCTGATCATAGTACTTGAAATATACTGTACCATAGTAAGAAATTTATATCTTCAACCCTAGATCAATAAGCCTACATTGAAATAAAACCTGCAAACAAGGTTGCTTAGAGTAGTGGTTGTAGATTTTGCTACCCAGGATGGTTGTGCTGTGTTCTTCCTAATAAAACCATTCTAATATTCCTGGGAAACAAAGTAATGATAAAAGTATATCTTTAACTGATATAATACCCTTTTACATCCAGACCAACGAAGAGGACGTAACCCAAAATTCGGTTATCAGCTTGGGAGTGAGTGCTGTGATTTTTCAGCTCATTAGGAGCAGTGGGACTTAAATTTGTATCACCAAAATTCTGGAGAGTCAATCTGAACTCTTTAATCTGGCTCTGAATCTAGCAGAGCATCCATCTGAAGGTTGGGTTGTGGCCCTAGCTGCAGGGAGAAGAAGGAAGAAAATGTTTGTGGGGCAGAGATGAGAAGGACCTCATGCAGGAGAATACAAAGCACAGAAGTCTACGGAGCACTGACTTCGGTCTTTTTTCCTGTGACCAAAATACCTGACACATGCAACTGAAAGGAGGAAAAATTTATTAGGCTCATCGTTTTAGAGATTTGAGCCCACTGTGGGTTTGTTCCAAGGTGAGAGTGTCATGGCAGAAGGGTATTGGGGAGTGAAAGTTTTTAATTTGTGGCATCCAGGAAGCAGATTCCAAGGGGAAAGTGCCAGCGTGAGAAGTGCTGTGCAGAGGCACATCCACCGTGGCACACGTCCTCCAACTTGGCCCTACTCTGCATGGGACCTGCAGCGGTGAATGTCAGGGTGTTAACCTACGTGATCCAGGTACATCTACAGGTCTCTGAATTTGGTCAGGTTGATGGTAAGTAATTGAAACAAAGACACACAATAAATATTCCTGAGAGTGGTAATCTGCTCTTGAGGTGCTGTCAATAGGTAGAGCGGGTTACTCTGACGACACTGGAAATCCTTACCATACAAGGCTTTGATTTTCCTATAGCATAATGATAATTCTCTGTCTAATTATAATTCTTTATTATAATTTGCCACTGAAATCAGAGTATTTATAAACAGGGTACAAAATGCTTTTCCTAATTAATCCAGAGCAACAGGTATAAATTTGAGTTTTATTAGCAAACCAGAATATGAGTTTACTTAATATAAGATTTTAGGACATATTTTCTAGAAATCTTGTTCAAGCTCAGGAAAGATGTTCTTCTATTTATTATTGTAGTCCAAGTGTAAAAAGTAAATCTGCAAAAGAAGATCTGATTCATTATTAATAATTTTCCCAGGATAAAATCAATTCATAAATATGCTTAAGACATTAGACTTTTATGAAATCTATAATAACTGGAAATATCCTTTACAGTGGCGTTTCTCTGGATAATATGTAATCATGAACCATTATACATTTACTTAATAATTACCTATTGAAGCACTTAGTATACACCAGCCACCATGGTAGGACATAAGTTATGGTCATGATATATGTGTATAAGAATACTGGGGGAAATAGGAGAAAGAAACAGGGAGGAACCTTTGAAAGAAACAGGAAAGATATCTACCACTCTAGAAGGAGAGGGAAATATTCATTGTTTCTTTCAGCTTAATATTTGGATGAGGATGACAACTACAAATTAAGGAGAAAAAGAGCTTGTGTTCAGATCTGGACGCCCCAAAGCTGTGAGATTTGGGGCTTTCATTTGCACGTAGGTGTGAGTCAGCATAAAAGCCTTCATATCTGATGGCTCTCAGAAGATTTATATCTTACAAAAAGAACTTTGAAGACTGCAGGTTATTGTGAAATAACATGAAGAGCTTAGGATAGAACTAAGAATCATGAGAGCTAGAAAACTCTCTGAACAATTACTGACTGCTGGGAATTATTGTGAGTGCTTTTTGTATTTCAGATGCATATGCATTACTACAGCTTCCTAACAGAATGCTGGTCTGTATACCAAGGCAGAGAAGTATACCAAGGCAGCGGCATGTTAAATAGTTCTTTAAAACCTGGGAAATACTGTTTTGGGGATTCAAACTTCATCTGTGTGACTTCAGCTCTGGAGAAGCAATCATGGGATTACTACTACTGCCTCCTCCAGTGAGTGAAAGGACAGATTTGTAGGTATAATGAAGACACAAAGTTTAGGAGATTTTTCTCTTGCTTTGGGATTTTGATATACATGGCTGCTCAATTTTTTACAGAATCCAGCAGAATGAAAATTATTAGAGCTGACTTTTAAGTTTTATAATTTGTGACACTGAGTGAACAGTGATGCAAACGGAAACAGCAATCTAAGTATGGATTTATGTGAAGGAAAGATAATATGTTCAGCTTGAAGAGTATTGGATGTGAGTTTCATGCAGCATACACTTTGCAAATCTATGTGCTCAGTGGTGTTCTGAAGAATTCAGATAAATAGAGCTGAACAGGACTCATAAGTGTAGAAAAGACTATGAAAGCAGTTCAATTCTTACCTATCCCAGCTCAAACACAGCCCTCAGCACAAGTCCTGGAGCAGCATATGCACTTGATAAATCACTGATCCTTTTGCAACTAATTAAAAGAATGGATTTTTGCAATAAGCTTTTAAGACAGTTTTATTCTACAGTGGACTATCTTTCCCTCCTGTCCGTTCCTTGAGCACTTGGCACCTGGGCCACTCCCTAGGCACCCATATATACCTCTTTCAGTCATTCTCTGCCTTATTCATTGTCTTTATATTCCTCACAGTGTCTAGGAAATCCTATTGCCTGTGATCAACTCTAAAGGAACTACAAATTGCTGTAAACAGACAGGAATGTCAGTGAGATCACTGTGTATGCCTGTAATCTACAAAAACAAAGAAATAATAGTCAAAGGAAATGTGATGGTATACTTGCAAGACCCACTAACAACACAAAACTCTTTATCCATTGCTTAGGTTGATTCTCACTACAACCCATAGATGTAGACATTATTCTATTTGGAGCACAGATAAGGATACTGGACTTCAGGGAAGTCATAAAGCATCCTGAAGACATGAAATTAGACACATTGAGGATGAACCCAGATTCCATATAAGATCCTACATACCACTGTTTTCCTTAAGTGGAATACCCCTAAATTCTCCTAGACTGCTTTTTTCCCTGCCAGAATAGAACAGCCATCTTCTTCATTTCTCCAGAGCCTGGCGATTGTTGAGACTACAGACATCACCATTACTTCATTCCATGCAGGGTGGGGTCCTCCATGCCTCATCTTTGAGCCAACCCTGGGTCCAGTTCAATATCAACGAATAGGGGAACACGAACTACACTGTGCGATGACCTTGGTCTCGCTGGCAGAATGTAGGTACCTGATCTCCCATAGTATGTAGCATGCATAGCTGCTCTTCCACAGGTGAAAAGAGCACAACTGATGAAAACAGACCTAATATTCCTTGACAAGAGAAATAGCAGCAGCTGGACCATGACCCTTAGTAGCACCTGCTCTTTTTGTCTTATTAACCATTCCATCCCAGAATGGAGGTTTGCTATCTAGACCTATATCTCTCACCATGCACTAATCTATAGTCAAAATGAATCAAAGGTCTAAATAATAAAACAGAAACACTGAATCTGTCAGAAGAGAAAATAGGAATTATTCTTGAAGGCATAGGTGTAGACAAAGACTTCACAAACAAAACTCAATTGTATGTGAAATATTACAAAGAATCAACAGCTATAATCTCATTTAAAAGATTTTGCAGAGCAAAAGAAATTTCCAACAGACTGAAAACTCACAGAGTAGGAAAAAATTTAGTCAATTGTTCTTCAAACATTTAAAGAACTAAAAATAAAAAATCAGTCTATCTAAATTAAAAACCCAATAAAAATGGATAACTGAGACAAATATACTCTTTTCAGATGAAGAAGTAAAGCTGGAAAATAAATATATAAAAAAATGTTCAATATCATTGGCCTTTTAAGAGATACGAATTAAAATAATGCTGAGATTTCATGGCACTCCAGAAAGAATGGCTGTTATCAAGAACTCAACTGATAACAAATGCTACGGGGCTGTGGAGGAAAAGGAACCCTTCTCCACTGTTGTTGGGAGCACAGTTTATGGAAACCAGTGTGGAGATTCTTCAGAAACCTAGGAGTAGAGCTCTCATTTGAGTCCTCTCTTCCCCTTCTTTGTATCTTTCTTCCAAAATGAAAAGCATACTATCACAGTGACATATGTGCATCCATGTTCATAGCAGCACAATTCGTAACAGCTAAATCTTGGAAACAGTCCAGATGTCAAATGTCCATCAAACAACGAATGGATAAAAATGTGTTTTTTAAAATATATATTCAGTGGAGTAATAGTCATCAAAAAATGAGGCAGTTATAGGTAAAAAAATGAATCTTGATACCACTCTTAACTATAGTAAATTGATCACACCGTGTAAACATCACATGGTCTCCCTATTGTGAGAAACTAGAAGTGCAAACAAGGCTAAAATGTGTAACATACTGTGAAGTAGGAAGAAATTATTCCAAAGTAAAGGAAAACTAAGAAAGAGGGAGGAGGAAAGACAGGAAGGGAAAATTTAAAAAAATGAGAAAAGAAAGATAAAATGGACACAAAATTTTGTAAACAAGAAAGGGAAGTGGATTTGAAAAGAGGGAAGAGGAATAGGGGGAAAAATAGAACAATCAAGACAGATCATGTACAGATACAAATTCCCTATGATGAATGTGATCGTTATGGTTATCTAAACTGTACCAATAAACTAACAAAAAGATATAATACACATGCAAATGTAAATTAAATTAAATTTAAAAATGAAACACTAAGTGAAATTCTATCTTAGGCTGTGTATCTTCAGGGGCCACTGCCTCACCTCTGAAGATATGTTAATCTGTGACTCATGCAGGATTCCATAGCGCCTCTCAAGGAAATCCATTTATGCTGAGAACACTTGGTAACTCACCACACACCTTACAGAGCTTCATATTTTTTAATTTCAGAAAAAAGAAGTACAATCAATGATACATTAAAGCAATTTGTAGAGAATTCATTTTCCAACTGTTTTCATATTTTTGTCTTTGTGTTGTTGCTATGAAACATAGATGTGTAATTTCCTCTTATCGTGTTAAGAAAACAACAGAGACTTCTTCTGTCATGAATTTGCACAATATTATGTGGCTTAAAGTGGCATTAAAAGATCAGACTGAAGTCCTTGGTGAATGTGAGCACAACGCAGAAGATGCTGGCAGCAGTGACAAACCCTGGGGACCCAGAAGCCAGGTCACAGAGTGCAGCGTGGGAGAAACTGGCCCTGTCTTTGAGGCCTGTGAGGTTACATCGGAGGGTGCCTGGAAAGGGGTTTCTCACATGGGCTTTGGCGACAGACACATGAATACTCGTTGGTCTGCCTTGGCTCAGTGCAGGCGGGCTTTCAGTTTTCTGGTCTGTATCCCGAGACAGTGGGAAGGCTTTCTTCATGGAGAAACTGTCCTTGTTGATTGTGGTCATGCACATGAGGTACCCAGGACAGTCGCTGTCACAGAGATGGGACTGAAGGGAGGAGGTATGAACCCTTCAAGGTTTGGGTAAGATTGAGCCTAGATAGAAGAGACCAAAGTAATGAATGTTGGATTTGAGTACTGCCTTGCTTTGAAAACCAACTTTTCATTCTTAGTGTCATATGTGTCTCCTTTTCCATGGTCTTCCATTGTTATAGCCCCCAATAACTTACCAGGGATCTGGGAAAGGGAGTACATGATTGAGTCCTCACCACTGATCTGTGAAAGAAACTCTGTGGATGTGGGTGTGGGACCTGCCGATGGTTACAATTTAAACTGCTGGCAGATCTGAAGCCAGGAACTACCCTTTCATATTGTTATCTCCGTTTTGTCTCTCTGTAGTCACACAGTCAAGTCCTGACTCTGGATGTCAGAAAGAAATTAAAGTGCTCCATGAGTCTGCCCTGGCCCCTAGGCAGGTGAGTGTGACAGTGTCACAGGTGGCAGCTCCTCAAGCACATTGGCTGAATTTTCCCTCCCTGGGCAATTCTTCTTCACACTGCCTTCAAACTTGCCTACAGGTACCAATTTGAGATTTCACCGCTCATACAGGATGCCAACCCTATCTGTCTATTTTTGAAAACTAGAAGAATCCTGTATGTTACACACAAGAGCATCTACTTGTCCATTTGCTGTATCCCCCCACCATAAAGATCATCTTATCAAAACTATTTTCTAGGAGTCTGGAATATTCTTTCTTCATTCTCATCTTTCTAAAAATCAAATCCCTAATTCAGTCTTAATTTATTTGTCCATGAATCTTTACTAACTTTCTACAATTCTATGCTTTGAACATAAAGCATTTATGACAGGCTGGCAATTGATCATGGGCTGATTTGTAACAGTGTTAATATATTTATGACTTTACAGCCAATATTGAATTCTTCTGATGAGCAAGAGTGTTGTCTCATGTCATCTTTATTTTCCAACTCAGTCTTGGCACATATTACGATAAAATTCTGTTAAAAATATCTTGTTTGGATCAGAGCATAATCTTCCATGGAAATGTTAATTTAATCTAGAACTAGGATTCCACAAACTCTGTATCAACAGTGGATTTTTCTTGTGTCCCCCACCACTTATTACTAGCTTTTTTGAGTAATCTTTATGCATTCATCACATGTCCTAAGACTTGGAATAACTTGGATTTTATACTTACATATTACCATATAACTAAACTGAGTTTACAACCAGGCAAGTATGCTGAGATGCACACATTTATAAAACCCACAAACACTCACTAATTTTCATAACTTCCTCCTTTCTTTGAGTGTAAGGTATTTATCATCTGATACCATAGTAATTGGTCAGACACAAAGAGACTAGTGATATTGAAGGAGTCAAATTCAGATTACAGGGAGAGTCTAATGACAAAATAATATTAAACTCTGGTTGAACACTGTTTTCCAAGATTTGATGGACACCGTGATTCCCTGGCAGAGAGTAAGAACAAAGTGAAACTATTTTGCTGTTGAAAAGGATGGTGGCTACTAACAGTATTTATTGAAATTATGCAATGGAGAAAAACTGTTCTCACTTTAAGTTTCAGGAAAACAGACCATCTACAAATGCCAGATTTTTTTGCACTGTTATTCTTTGATACCAACAGTGAAAGGGGAAAAAATAATGAGGAAATTCAGATGTCAGATTTTCTCTATAGAGTTCTTTGTCTAGAACACATAAGAAACAGATGTGCAAATAACTATTTGTCAATATTTTTTTAAAAAAAATTAAAATCCATCTTTTGACTCATAAGATCAGAAAATTCTTCATTATCTAAAAGTATACTTTATGACATGCAAATATATAAGAGATCTCATGAAGTTTTATTTTTCATGGAGTTCCTTTCTGATAACAATGGCTAGCTAGTAAATTCTCCAAATACACTGCTGGAGCTGAGGGACCCAAGAGAGATATTTGCAGGAAAGGTCCCAGGTTAAAGAACAACATATATAAGACATCTTTACAGCAGTAGCAGGGAACAGAACAAAGCAAGATCAGCCTGTGTCTTTATTGTTTAATTCTCATACACACTGTTATCACATATTTATATTGTTCCATATTGATTTAGCCATAACATGCATGGTTGTTTAATGCTAAGTCATGATTACATAATGGCATCCTGCTCTGTGCCCTGGAGAGTGGGTTCATGCCCTTTATGTGTCCTTGGACTCCCTGAGTTTTGAAGCAGTCTGAAGCAGTGCTTCATGTATTTATTAAATGCATTTCCTATTTCTAACAGAAGTATCGTTTGCCTTCTCTAGTGTTCAACAGATGAAAGAGATGAACTTAAAGGAAGAGATAAGAGGGACTCCTCTGCTTAGGGTGAGATATACTTTTACAATATGTGATTCTCTGACCTTTCTGATTCTCAGATCCATTGGGAAAAAAATTTAGGTTAGAGATCCCTGGTCTCTGGAATTCAGATATCACAGGACTGGGATGGTGCTGGAAATCTCTGGTTCTAAGAGGAATCCAGGTAAGCTAATGATTAAACAACTTAATTTAATATGCGTGCAAGTCAGTCCAATTTACTCAGTCTTCTTACAGGAGGATCTTTAGTGGATGCAGCACTGACAAGGAACTGGAATTGGAGGTTCTTTACTTACTTCTGGACTGGATGCAAAATGTGTGGGCTTTGGCTAAACTGTACTTAGTTCTGCCTGTTTGTCATCAAAGGATAAGAGTTGTGTTAGATGACACAAAGGACCTTTCCAGTGCTAACAAAGGGAAATTTAAATAGAAAAACAGGTGTTTTGGCCAATTTTGGAATTCCTTCTCTGCTGCATCTTTTTAGTGCAGAAAGCAAATCTATAATTGCATACTATCTCACTGTGCTTCTGAGGGATGCCAGAGTCAAGGCCACATGATCAAGTGAAATAAAAACTAGCATTCACAGACTTCCTTTCTGCATTCATGTCATGGTCATGAGATAAAGCACCTTTTTAGAGGAAGAAAGAGATGAACTAAGTTTGTAGCAAGAAGAGGGACCATAATGTTTTAAAAAGATGTGAGAGACTACTGTAAGTTTTGAAAATGCAGCTACCCTGAAATCAATCCTTCTAAAAATGCTAGACTTGGGGAGGGATTTTTGGCCTATTTTCCAAGTAATCTTTAGTGGTCCTTGTGACAGCACCACAGTTGTGTTGCATAAAGTAAAAGCAATTTAGATAGAGAGAAGAGACTATAAGGGAGAAGAAAAAAGAAGAAAGAAAACATGAGAATAACTGGGCTTTTTATTTTGTGGTCAGATAAAACTTTTTTTCCAAATAAATGTTTAAACTTTATTGAAATATACAATCAAAAAGTTTTAGAGTACTAAAGCTTAATAAAATAATACAGTATTAGAGTATCAGCTTTCTAGTGTGTAAATATCAAATATTGATTTCCCTCAAATGCCTATCATTGTACATAATTATGAATTTGAAACTATTGTACATGTATATATGTATGTATACATACATATACAAGATAGATAATCTCTGATAGTTCACCAAAAAGAACAGTTTGTGCTTTCATTGTTCAATTGATCTTTTTATGCCTAGATCCTTTAATCTGAACAACTACTTTGGAGATAACAATACACAATGTGCTAACTAGTGTTAAATTTTTGTTATTTGCTTTGAATTCTGTATCACTGCTTTTATTGTTTTCTTCTTTTTGTTTGTTTTAAAGTAAAATTGTTATTTAGATATGAATACTATTTGTTAAATAGCCTCAAAGTCACAGAATTTATTGTCTATATTTCCATTAGAAATGTCTTTCTAGAATTTAGGAAAGGATTAATGCTTGGAACTCCTTTCAGTTTGACATTTCTACATCATTTACTGAACTAACTGTATCACTTAGTCTTCACAACATCTAAGATAAATAAGTTAGATAAGAATGTTCATGTGATGGTGGCATTATTTCCTTGACTAAGTACTTCAAAAAACCTGTTCCAAGCATCATAAGTCTAAATACCTATGTCTGGACCTACAAAACACATACATTTCCCCCCACCCCAGTTTTCCACACAGTTTTGGAGACTGAATAATATCCAGTATGAAACTCTACAGTACCCATTAAATTATTAAAGATGCTGATAAGCCTAGTATAAAGATAAAAAACAAAAAGATAAACATTCATTAAACTTTATCAAGAATACTTTCTTTACTCTTCAAAAGCACTTAGCAATTTCCTAATGGCTGGGGTTTGGTGGAAAACAAGTCATCACTTAGAATTGTTAGTGATAAAGTACATAAAAACAAAATACAAAGGGTAGTCATTTACCATGCTCACAGATAGATGTAGAGATCAAGTGGAATTAGTTTGTTTGTTTGAAGGAGATGGCAAAAAGAATGTCACCCCCTTGAAGGAATGAGCATTTTTCCCTAAGTCATAGTAATTCACTTGGTAAGTTAGTCAGCAGGTTAGGAAAATATGATTTTAAACAAACTGAGGTCCAGGCGCTTGACACTGAGAGGGAAGGATATATGTATTGTGTTAGATAGTCCTTTTAGGTGGTAAATTAAATTACATTTTTCCAGAGGCATAGAACTGATATTTCAGTGAACAATACAGTCAATCACCCTTGGATAGTTCTTGCCATCAGCAGGGTGTGCTTTTATGTTGGTTCTTTTTCTGTATTTAATGAAGTCTTTCAAACAAATGACTCTTTGCACTTTGTAGCAATGACAATTCTAAACATGCAACTTTCTATTGTTGTGGGACTTGGTGTTACAAGGAAGCTGCACCCTGGCATTGCAAGAAATCAACCCCCTCATCACACACACACACACACACACACACACACACACACACACACACACTTTTTGGTTCTCGGTTCATTAAGCCTTTGACAGAGAAGTTAGTCAAAACAAGGTTGTATAAGTAGACTGACCCATAAAGTAGGGACACAGAAAGCTACAGCATCACCTGAGAAGGGAGGAAGTGCCACTAGAACCTCAGCATGGCATGTGGGTTTTGATGTTTTGTTTTGTTTTTTTGAGACAGGATCTAACTATATAATTCAGGTTGGCCTTGAAATCATCATTTAGCTCAATGGATCCTCCTGTATCAGCCTCTGCAGTTAAGGGAACTATGATATTTTGTGATGCTTATTTATGCTTTTCTTAGAAGCTGCTTTGAAACTGTAAAATGTGTCCCTTTCCTTTTCAGATAGTCTGTGTTCCCTTGGGGTTTTAATCATGTAAACATTAGTAAACACATTTAGGAAAGTTAGCTTCTAATCTAAAACAAGTCTGAGACCATGGCAAAAGGTTCTTTAAAGAGTATTCCTTTTCCTGATATCACTGTATGATAGACCATGGCAACTAGCAACACGAATGCATTTTCTGGAAACACAGCCTCCTGCCTTTCGAGTCTGAGAGCTCATAAGTGATTATAAATGTCTTGTGTTCTGAGGTCTTCATCTCATTTAACTGTAACTGGTCATGCATGCTGCTCTGCAGCCCTCTGATCCCCACACCCATTAACATCTAAATACTTGCTTCATTCAGCAGCCTGAGTGTGATTGGTTGCTGGGTTACATGTTGTGGTCATTGGAGCAGTAACAGGGTAGACAGTGTTTCGAGGTTCTAATGTTAATTCTGCAGCCTATAGGATTAAGTGGATTTAGTTTCTTCATGTGGAAAGTCGATGTTATTGTGCCTTCTATGTGGTGATCAAATATGCCAAATGACTTCACTGTATAAAATTGTATATGTAGATACGTAAGTATGTAATTATATATGTAGATATATGTAAGTATATATACATATGCAAATGTGTTGTGTTAGCATTTCTGTCACTTAGTTTTACTTTGTTTTGCACTCTATCCGGTCAGCATGCTAGAGGAGTTTCCTTATCACTGCAGTAGCAATTTATTCTAAAACCAGCTGTTGGATCTACTTCATAGTTTTCCTAAAAGTTGCAGAATCTGCCTCACTGTGTTCTCAGATTTCTCTGCCAGCTTGAAAGCACCTTTAAAGTTCTGGGTTCCTACCCCAAACAGAGCTCTTCTTACGTACATAAATTTCTTCTTCACAGGATCCTCAGGGTAGCTAATCCTAACCTGGTCCTGTGCTGCTCACTTTTAGAGTTGGTTGATGCTTCCTGCAGCATCCGTGGTCTTGGATCCTTCACAATTCTTCAGTGTTCTTTCTGCTGCCGACCAGTCAGGTCAAAGCAACTATAGGTTCTTTTTCTCACTGCTAACAGAAAGGCTTTATTCAGTAGTAGTTCTGACAAGATAGAGGAGCCTCACTTGCCTTGAATCACCATCTCATTCTTGTCTGGGTATGCCAGGGCCTTTTCTACTAAGGGGCAGAGGAGAGAGAATGCTGTGAGATTATATACTTCTCTAGGCTTGCTTCATGTCTCTGGGGCCCAACCTCTTGGGGGCGGGGTCTGTACACTGGTTATCTAGGCTCAATGAATATTCTCCTGCTGAATGGAAATAGAGATAGCAGGCAATGAGGGGGAAAGAAAACATCCTCTAATCAAGGTAACTCAGTTATTAATAGAAGCAATTGATCATGTAATTATGACTTCAAAAAGATCTATCACTGAATAAGTGCTCTTTACTTCTGGAAAAATTTAGAAAAGTGCACCATTGCAGGTGACCCTGTTGGTAAGTTTTGGAAATTGATGTAAAATTAGAGCAATGATCTTGTAAAATAATATTTGATATTCACTTGAACATAATTAATATTACCTTTCAAATATGGGCCTTTAAATACTACAAGTTTCAGGCATAACTGTCACAGTATTTATGTACTGTCCTCAAGGGCAGGCTTGGTAAGTATATTTGATATTCAAAGGTGTAGAGAATAGGAACACTTTAGGGAGTGAACGGTGCCAGTAGACTGAGATATTTTTATATATGTGATGGTCGTGTTTATATTTTCATTTCAATTGTAAGTAAGTTTTTCATCATTTAATTAAAAATTCAATCGTATTCTTCCTATCAACTTGAGAACTAATGATACTGTTTTTCTTTATTTGTTATTCTCAAGGCGCTTCCCATTGGTTTTTAAGTACTACTTATAGCACTACTTCTTTTGTTATGGTAAAGCATAACATGAAATCTAGCCGTTTTGATATCTGAGTGTACAGTGCAGTATGAACTCTGTGTGGATCACGGGACAGGGAAAATCTGAGGCACTGCGGTCTTGCATGGGTGAAAGTGTCTGCCCTTTGGAAAGCAGCTCTCCACCTAGCTCTCGCCCTGGCCTTTGGCTACATCATTCTATTTATCTGTCCTGTGTGTTCGCTTCAGACACGCTACATAAGTAGATTCATACATAATTTATCCTTCTGTAGCTGGCAAATTTCACTTAGCATACATCTGCTTTGCATCACGGGACACTGTCTTTATAAAAGCTGAGTAATAAGGCACTGAGTAATAAGGTATGTATGTACCACACTTTCTCTACTTACACTTTAAGGGATATTAGGTTTTTTCTACCTGAAGATTATTATGAATAATACTGTACTGAGCTTGGGAGTCAGAATATTGCTTCAAAATCCTAATTTCATTATTCTGGGAAAATATTAAGAAATGGCATTTCTGGAACATTAAAATAAGTTTTAGGTTTTTTGTTTTTTTGGGTTTTTTTTTTCCATTTTTTGAGCACACACCATAGTGTTGTCCGTAGTATTTATGGTGTTTCACCTAAGGGTTTCAGTTTCTCCATACCCACATGAATGTGATTTTCTTACTTTTCCTTTATCTTTTTAAAAAAATACACAGTGGCCATTCAGAGGTATGTGATGCTTGAAAGGGGTTTTTATCTGCCTTTTTCTGCTTAGTAAAGATTAGTAGTTTTTCATATGCTGGCTTTTCAAATACTATCATTTGTGTATATTCTTTTAAAATATGTCCAGATATTTTGCACATTTTAAAATTAAGTAATTTGGTTATTGTGTGAGTTTCTTAGACATTATAGATATTAATCCTCTATCAGATGGTTTGCGATATTTTCCCCTTTTGTATTCTGCTTTTTTCTCCCACATATTTTGCTGCAGAGGTGGATTTTAGTTGATTATGCTATACTTGCCTATTTTTGCTTTCGTTGCCTGCATTTTGGTTATTATGTTCAATTGAACATTATCAAGACTACTGTGAAGTTTTCCTGATTTTCTCTTAGGACTTTTATAAACTCAGGTGTTATGCTTGAGATTCTAATCACTTTTGAGTATATATGAGATTCTGTGTATGCTGCAAGTTGTGTTTCTTCTTGATACACAATTTTCCCAACCTTGTTACAGAGACTACTCTTTCCCCAGTTGCATATGTTTGGCACCTCTGTAAAGGATTAGTTGATCAAATAGATGTGAGTCTATTTCTTTAGATCTTTACTCTCCTCACTGAACTACTTGCTTTTGTGCCAATATCATGCTGCTTTGTGTATATATACTTGTAATTTTCAACAACTTCAAGAAATATTCTGTTCTCAAAATAATTTAACCCTTTGGAATCTTTTTTGTTTCCAAATGATTTTTTTTTCCTATTTTTACAGAGATGATGCTTGAACTTTGAAAATAAATATTGTATTGAATGCATAGATCACTTCAAATAGGAAAGACATTTTTCCAGTATTACCTATGAGTGGAGGATTTTTCCATTTGTTTCTTTTAAACTTTATTTCATTAGTTTCATCATTTCCAAGGCTAAAAAAAAAAAAATCGCCTCTCTGGTTAAGCTTATTTCTAAGGAATTTATCCTTTTTTGATTCTATTGTAAGTAAGGTAATTTTCTTTTCAGATTGTTCATTTTTATGGAGAAATGCTAAAGACTTTGATATGTTAACTTTTTATCCTACAATTTTGGATTTTTTCTTCTGTAATGTTTTGTTGAATGTTGGGGTTTCTATATATGACCATGTCATCTATGAACAGAAATAATGTTAGCCATCACAATTTACATGCTTCTTATTTTCATTATTCCCTAATTATTCTGAGTGAGATTTTCAATGCTATGTCATTTGAAGTAGCCAGAGAGTCCTTGACTTATTTCTATCTTAAAAACACATTCAAGTTTTAATTGCTCAGTGTGACAACTATAAACTTCTCATATATGGACTTTATTATACTGAGATAATTTTATAGATACAGTTCCCGGTTGGCAGGTTTTAAATGTGGTTCTTTGAATGCGTGATCATGTTTACTTACTGACTGCAATGTTCTGGATAAGAAGTCTGATTGCCTTGTAAGTTTTTCCTAAGTTATCTGACTTCCTTTTCTTTTGTATTTTTAAAAAATTCTCCTTCCATCTTTGAGTTTCACAATTTAATAGTAGTGTCTTAATATAGATTTGTTTTGATTCATCAAAGATGGAGTCTCCTAGGCTTTTTGACTCTGCCTATTTCCTTCCCCAGATTGAGGAATTTTCTTCTAACTTTCTTTTCTTTCAATTAAACTCTGTCTCCTGCCTCTTCCTCCTTCTCTCTTTCTTTTTAGATTTTACTGTATAATTTGATTTTAGATTTTGCTGTATAATTCTGCATAACTTTTATCATATTCACCTTCAAATATTTTATATCCTATGACTAGAAAGCGTTTTTATTCTAATTTTTGATTATGACCTAGGAGTGTGCATTGTTTTTGCGCATTTATCTTGAATTCTATGTTTGCCCCATTAGGTATTAGTTTTCAACTTTGTAGAGTTTATAATATGCATTTTGCTCCATTGTTGTATTCTAAAATTTTTTATGATGCTTCAGTTTTACTGTTTTGTTTTATTCTTTTTTCTTTCTTTTATTAATCTTTTTTTGTGACAGAGTTTCACTATAATTCATGTTTGCCTTCAACTCATTATATAGTCAGGCTGGCCTGGAATGCACTGTGATCTTCCAGCCTCATCCTCCCAAATGCTGGTACACAGGCATGCGGAGCCAGGCCTGGAAGTTTTTTACTTCTAATTCTCTTACTGGACAATTACAAACAATCTGTGTTTTGAATTTACTGATTCTTCTACTCATGCAAATCTACCTTGAGCCTTTTTGGTGGGTTAGTTTTCATAAATACTATGACTTAAGTATATTTATTAAAATTAATTTTCCGAAATCATTGTGGGAAAGACTATAATTTACCCAATTAATCTAATGTCTTTTTCTATTGAATATAATGTCAGTTTGTTAGATATTCTCCATTTTTTACTTCCTTATCCACTTCTTTTTTGTAATTTTAGATTTTATTGATTACTTTCTCTTAAGATACAATTTAACTCAAATAACGTAAATTTCCAATATTTCATTTTATTTTTAAAAAGTCATTTGAATTTTTCAATGTTCTTTGCACTTGTATAACTTTGGGTTCAATTAGGCTGAGAAAACTGCATCAATTAGGCTGAGATAATGCTGACTCTATGGGCCAAATTGAAGAGAACTGATATTAAAACAATGTCAAATATTCTAATCCATAGGCTCATTAATCATTAATCAAACTTCTCCTCAATTCATGTCAGAAATAGTTTATAGTTTTACTGTATAATTTTGCATAATTTTATCATATTTACCTCTAAATATTTTATATTCTATTACTAGAAAGGGTTTTTATTCTAATTTTTGATTATGACCTAGGAGTGTGCATTGTTTTTGCGCATTTATCTTGAATTCTATGTTTGCCCCATTAGCTATTAGTTTTCAACTTTGTAGAGTTTATAAGACTTTCTCTGTCCTCCATCAAATCATGTGCAATGAGTTATTTTATTATTTCCTTTTCCATCTGAATCTTTTAAAAGTTCTATTCTTCTGTGCTTTATTCTCCTGGAAAGATTCATTTCAGTGGCATAGCAAATGTTAGTCTAACACCTTGAGGACTCAGATCATATATTCTCTATGTATTGTCTCCAGAACCTGACATAAAATGTTACAAAGCTGTCCTGAGAAGTCATTACAGATTTATAAGACAGCTTCTTCCCATCACAGTTGAATTTCTGACTTAGGAAAAGAATCTTGGCTGTACCATGAATCCTGACTAACGGTGCACAAGAATGTAAGCAATAAATCGCTTCAAAGCCTAGCAGAGGCCACAGCAGAGGGTGCTGTGGGTGATGACAGCGAAGGATGAAAATCTGAGTCTGGGCCAATGTAGAACCTAGCAGTTCCTGATACAGATATGGACCACAAATAAGACTTCTTTTGAGTAATGTGAAAGGAGGAGGCAGAGGAGGTATCTAAAGCAATTTCAGTTTTTACAGTGACATCAAAAGAATGCAGATAGATTGGACTTTTCTTTGAAACTTTTGCTTGCATATATTTAAAATGTCATCTGAGCATGGAAAATGAAAGGTAGTTAGTATAATTTTCCATGTCCTATAAAATTCAAAGCTGTCATTTGACAAGCAATACCTTTGATCATCTCTTCCATTTTCCCTCTCTAAAAATTCAGTTTACTTGTTTTGACCCTCGTAATCACTAATTGGTGACAAATATATTCTTATTGTCACAATTACTTTGACAGTTTTGAAGCTGAAGCCACTTAATAAACTTCTGAGAATTTTCTGATAAATTCTTTACTTCATATCTATTATGATTTCTTAAATAGAGGTGGAAAGAGAAACAAGTTGAACTATCAAGCTAAGGTTTACTTTAGATTTAATCTCTGAATCAAATTAGTGTTGTGTCCCTAATATACCACTTTTGTGCTGCTGAGAATCTTGCCAAGTCAGGTGGCCCCTGTAAGTAGACAGGTTCTGGGATACCTCGGTTAGCAGGAAAGTCAGTACTATCTTTAGAAGCCTACCTTCCTAACTCTGTGCTAAAGCTGTTCCTTGGAATGCTGGTCATACAAGGAAAACAGCAGGCTAATGATGCCAGTGTTATGGAGTTTGATTTCCAAATTCCATCCCTGCCATAATGCAGTGTGGAATGGGTGCTGGGCATACTCTGACTTCTTTCCAGGGAATGCCTTGTCCATCTCAGAGCCACTGGGCTTCCTGAAAAGTGCTGCTGTTAAGTATGCAGTGATCCCGCTTCTTTTGAGCAAATATGCACCCCTGTGGGATTTGGTCAGGTGGTGTTCTGGGACCCAGCTGAGTTTTCTGTGAACCCTCCCTTGTAAATAAATTTCAAATATCTCTACCCTTTGTCATTCGTGCCTATTAGTTAGTCTTATAACGCTTACCTGTCAAAAGCCATCTTTGGGTATTTTCTGTGGTCTTGTTACAACTGGCCTTAGTGCTGTGAGCATACCAATATCCATGTCACAAATCAGAACTGATCAGAGAATACAAATGTGTAGGATTAAATAGGATTTCTGCCTGGGCTGCTGGTTTCTTATGGCCTGCTAATGCTTTAGTGTCTGTATTTCTTCTGTCTCGATTCTCTGTGTCTCCGTTTCTGTCTCTGTCTCTCTCTTTCTTTCACTCTTTCTCTCTTCTTCTCTCTGATGCACACATGTGCATGTATATATTTAGTGTTCAATTTTCCATGAAAGAGGAAATACCTTTCATGAGCTGGTGGTCTGCTATCTAAGCTTGTTGACCATATGTTAGTTAAGTGTCGTAGATTTTGCAGTAATTGATACTAGCACTTCCGTAGCACTGCTAGAGGAACGGGTGTTCTGTTGACCAATCTTATGAGACTGTCTCTCTGACATTTCCTGAAGCAGCTAAATATTTGTGGTATTTTCTTTGGTGCTAAAAATAGAAAATAGTATTGTAACTATGATTACAGTGTGGAATTAGGATGATCAGAGTACACATACACATGACTTTCTTTGTCTAATTGGTTTTCAGTAAGATGCCATTTATTCAGATACTTGGGTATCAAACACTGGGCCAAATGATTTGTGCACTACCGTGTTTCCTAGTAACCATGCTTTAACATGCACAGTATTGCTCTCATTGACAGATGAAGAAGATGATTACAGAAGAGCAAAGAGGTCTAGCCCATGCTACCCCATGGTATAACCAGTTGTACAACTCAAATGATCTGAATCTAAAAATTCAAGTTCTACAATAAATCACTTTATGCTGGAGCCCTTATTAAAAAAAATACTTTGAAAAATGGCGTAAAAATGTTTTGGACTTAAAGATAAGCAATATTGATGTACAAGACGATTTTTCAAGTAGTACATGTTGAGCAGAACTAAGAGTCCAAATCTTAGCTACAAGTATTAGTGACACAGAAAAAAATAGAGGAGATCCTGTCTTGCAAAGAGGAGTCATCAGAATGTGCTATGGGCCTTAGCCAATCATCTGGCAATCTATTAGAGTAATGTCACACTGAGTGCCATTGGGTAGATCCTTCTATTGTCTTTGGCTTTTGCTTCATCATGGGACAATCACTGGGCAGGGGTCACCCAAGCAATACCTGCTTTCAGCTACCATGCTGCCTTTTTCAATAACTGGCTGTGGTTGTTTCATACACAGTATGACTTCAGCCTTAAATCCAAGTGAATCCTGAGTAAATTAGTAAATGTGAACTTCACCTACTACATTTCTCACATCTCTCTGCCTTGTCCTTTTATGAAGAGAAATATAAATGGTGCGTTTTCTTTGACTAGAGATGTCTTATAACACTAGAAAAATACCATGAGTAGTTTCATTTATGATTATAAATTAATGATTTGTTCTTATTTGTTAGATAAAAATATACACACACTAAACTAGCCTTGCACAATTTTCCATCGTTAGATTTGTAGTTTGCAAACATTCTTGGAGACTGTAGTCATTTCTGTCTCTAATGTATCATGCAATTCTGTCTTGTCCAAAGATTTTAGACATATATATATATATATATATATATATATCAAAATATTCTAGAAGTAGAGAATTGCATGTGGGGCAGATGATCCCAAACCAGAGAAGAATGAGAATGTAATGTAACATTCAATTTGTCACTGAAATTCTTGCCACACTTAAATGGCAGTAGAGGTGAACTAACTATAAAAATCAGTGGAGTGGATACTGCACAGGGTATTGAATGTCTGCATCTATCTTCAGTTATTGCCCTCCCTTCCTTTATGATTTTAGATTATACATTTTTATGTCTTAGAATCATTAATTTCATAATGACATTTCTGTTCTTGCATTAAAAAGAACATTTGCTTTATTAAAAAAATAAAATATGACTTAATAGTTATTTTAGTTGGAAAAACACTGGAAAGAGGGCCCAAGAATTCTTCTAGTAGCTGCTAACATTTTTTCTTTATTTGGATAATGATCACTTGGGTGTATTTATATTCAGAAAAATTGGTCAAATTGAATACTTATTTGTACTGTGATACATATATATATATATATATATATATATATATGTTTACATTAAAATGAAATCTAGTAGCCACTTCAAAATCTCACTGAGCAAAAGGTCAGATGAAATATATGTTTTTGTCTATTTAGTCTGTTTTCTAGTTGCCAATTTTAATTCCCAATTTTAGAGAATACAAATTTCCAAGAAAATCTGAAGCAAAACATAACTTGTTAGAGGGGGGAAAAAGATGTTTAGTGGTATTCTCAATGCAAATTGAAATGACCTATTTCTTGTACTAAATTCTTATTTAAATGGTCACTTAACATGATATTTCCTTTGAAATATGGCCTGAATACCTCCCGGTCCAGTTTGTTTTATTAAACTGTGCTCTGAAGCATTACATATTTAATAAATCTTAGTTCGGAGCATTAGCTGAAACCTATAGTTATCTAGATTTAAAATCAGAGTAGCCATATTATTGCCCTGTGGTGCCATTATTCCACAAAACAATGAAACCATATATTAAGCTTGACAAGATAGGGAGAGCAGGGAATGTGAATCAGATCACTATTCGTTGTTAAAACAGATCGCATTTAGATAAATGCAGTCCTGTATTGGCCAGTAAACCAAACTTTTAATTATGGTAGAAGTGAGTTTAAAATGAAAGAGCTTTAAGCCATTAGAGAAGAAACTCAAACACTGCAAATGCTAAATAACACCAGTGGCCTCCAATCGTGAAATTACAGGGAGGGTAGGGGAATCCATTTTGAATGAGGGTGAATTTGAGAACCTGCTCTAAACATACCTGAGGTTGACTGAAGGGATTTGATGCACAGCCTGTAAGCAAGGTAGACAGCACACAGAATCCTCCTACAAATGCCAGTACTATGGTGATGAGTTAGTTTTAGCAAACTACAGTTGTGTAAATGAAAACTCAGAGTGTAAGTTAGACAACCACTTTGGCGAGCCATCTGGTGAACTGTAACAAAACTGAATATAATCACAGGCTAAATACGACCTAGCATTTTCACTCCTAGATCTGCCCTATAGCAGCCACTTTCTGTGCCTTCAGAGAGGCATGGACTCACGTTCCCTGCATGTGGAAGAAGAGAGGAACCTGGAAATATTTTGCTTTTATCAATATGAGCAAGTGAAATAAAAATTATTTATAAATAGGAGTACTAAATAACAGTGAAAAGGAATGTATTAGAAAGCCATGATCTGACATGAATTTATCACAGAACCATACTTATAGATGAAAAGTCAAGTGTCAGAGCCTAAAGAAAATGTTTTCAATTTAAAAATGGGCAAAGGTAAAGTTTTACATTGTATGTAATTCACACTTCAGTAGGAGACAGAGAGGTGATGGGAACAGCAGATAGCAGACTCACAGCACCTACTACTGACAGGGAGGGTGCAGGTGTCCAATAAGTGAGTCTAACAACAATCTGGCCACATACTGTGTTAGTCACTGTAATTGGTTATATGCCAGATATTCTTAAGAGGGCTATAAAGCTTTAGAGTGCTAATTTTGGATTTTCCTACTTAAAGACTTACTCACATCTTCACTTAGTAAATATTTGTGAAAGGCCTCCATGGAGCACTTAGCGCTTAAAAAACTAGAAGATAATTGGCCATCATCTTTTTCTTCAAAGGACGCGTATTTCAGCTCAGGGCATTAAAACCACAGAGAAGTCTGGGCACTTAAAAATAGTTTTTGATCATTCTTCTTCATTTAAAAATAGGCTACACTTCAAAGTAGTGGGAGGCTTGTTCACAGCGAGAGGTGGAGGTCCCGAGTCCTCACATCTTCTCTCCCTCTTGTGCAGTGTCCCCAGGGTTGGAGCTCTGCCCCACGGCTGTACAGTTACAACTGATGGGCCTGCGGTGACACTTGGTTGTTATCCACGGCTCACAGTTTAGAGCACACTCTTGTTCCTGCTGCAGTATCTGGTTTTCTCGCTTTGCTTCGTGGTACTGAGGATTGAAGCCAGGGCCTTTGTACCTACTACATCCCAGCTGCCCCCACCTTTTCTTTGCTAAATTGCCAGGGTTGGTTTTAAACTTTTCATCCTCCTGCCTCACAATCCCAGAGTGCTAGGTCTACAGACATGCAAATAGCTATTCTCTGTTCTATGGGTTTTGACAAACGTGTAACATTGGTCATGGTCATAATTTCATTCACTGCCCTTTGTTCAGTCCTTCCTTCCCTTCTAACCTGCAGCAGTCACTGGATCTTCATTGTCTGCACAGCTTTGCTTGTTTCGAATGGTATATATTTGGAACAACATAGTAGAAATCCTTTAGAGTCTTTCTTGTTTTAGTAATATAAGTTTAAATTTATTCCATACCTTTTCGGGGTTTAATAGCTCATTTCTTTTTAGTGCACAATAATTTTTACAGCCTGGTTGCACCACAACTTAGCCATTCACCTACTAAAGAAAATCTTGGTTGCTTCCAAAATTGGAAAAGTATTGTTTTAGTCACTTTCCTGTCACTGAAACACAGTTTTCAATATTCAGACTTGAAGGAGGAGAAGTGTGTTTGGGTTTATGGTTTTTGGAGAATTCAGTCCATGGTTGGCTGGCTTCAAAGCAAGGAAAGTTATGGCTGCCAGCTCTAGAGGTGCACAGCTGTTCACATAAAGGCAGTTAGGAAGCAAAGGATAAAGAGAGAGGCTATGCAGGGGAGGGGAATTCCCTTTCTCATTCACTCCTCTGCCCACCTCCAGCCAGACTCCACTTCCTAGCAGCAAGTCACCCACAGCCCCCATGTATTTGATTCTTGGTATCCTTATTTTCCTCATCAGTGACCAAACTGTCTTTTCAAATGGTTGTGACATTTTGCACACTCATCAGCCATGAGTGAGTATGTTTTATTCCACATCCTGATCACTGTTAGTGTCATCAAAGTTTTGGATTTTGGCCTAATAAGTGAGTGGTAATATCCCATTTTTGTTTATATTTGCAATAACCTAAAGATTCATGATGAGGCTTTTTTAATATGCTTACTTTCTATCTGTGTATCTTCTTTCGAGTACCTGCTCAGGATTCTTGTCCACTTGTTTTTTAATCAAGTGAATCTATTTGGACCTGGTACTTTCTATTTTAGAAGGTTTTTAATTGTAAGTTGAGGGGCCAGGGATTTAGTTCAGTGGTGTAAGTGCCTGCCTGGCAAGTGCAAGGTCGTGAGTTCAATCCCCAGTACCAAGAAAAAAAAAAATGTAAGTTGAATTTCTTCAATAAATATAGAACTATTCAAATTATTTCTTCTTGTATCCTTTTTGGGAAATCATATCTTTTGCAGAATGGGTTCATTTCATAAGGGACGTCAAATTTGTTGGCTGAAACTGTGCATAGTATTCAATATTTTATTTATAAAATTTAGATAAATCTTTTTGTTGCTGTTTTTTTTGATTTTTTTGTTTGTTGTTTTTGTTTTTTGGCACCAAGGATCAAACTCACAGCCTTGCACTTGGCAGACAGGCGCTGTGGCACTGAGTTATATCCTCAATCCTCTTCTTTCATTTCCAATAAAAGAATTTCTTAATCTACAGAGAATAGCTAGCAAGACCCTCAATGAATGCCTAAATCTGGGGGCAGTACCAAACCCTCTGTTTTACCTAAGCATGCATATCTATCTTAAACATATGTATTTTCACTTGACAAAAGCATTTTATGGTTTTCCTTTGGCATACCTGTGTTGCCAATATTGTAAATCTTATTCTTCAGGACCATTATTATGGAAACTAAAGCTTGTTTGAACAATAGCTCTGCATAGCCCCGACTGATCTGATAAGCAAGGTGGCTATAGAATGGCCAACAAGCAAGTAACCTCTCTAGAAGGGGAATCTGGATAAGGGGGTGACTCCTGCCTTGGCTGGGGCAATGGGATAGCATGAGTTTTCCTCACTGTGCACAGTTCCACTCTTGTGAAATACACGTTTCTGAAACTTTGTATCTAATATATTTGGAGTGAGTTTGATCATGGCTACAAATAGCTAACATGGTAGGAAGTGAAATGCAGAAGTGATGAGAAGCTGGTGCGAATTAATATTATTAATTATTTGGATTATTTGGATATTAATATTACTAATAATTTGGATCAACTCAACTTTTTCTCAGATAAGGTGTTCTGAGGCCTATCAGTTTTTATTGCTTTTCATAAAAATCAGTGCTTATTATTTTTCACTATTAAGAATTGTTTTTAATTCTATGTGTTTGAGCTTTCTTTTTTCTAATTCCTCTACCTTCTTTGAATTTCAATTTCTCTTGTTTTTCCAGTGGAAGCTCACTATTGGGATGGGCTCTTTCTACTCCCTCACATGTGCTTTTACAAAACCACACAAATATTGATAACTTGTATTTGAATTTTCAGTTAGTTAAAAATGTTTTAAATTTTTCTCTTGAGATTTTTTCCAGGACCTATGTTTTATTCTGAAGTGTGTTTAATCTTCAAGGATTGTAGTTTAGTATTTCATGTTTCTATGAATTTATAACTCATTTCCTTTTGTGGTCATAAAACAGACATTTTAAGTGTGTGATGTTAAAAATGTGTTTATATTCCCAGAACATGGTCTAGCTTGGGGAATGTTTGATGTGAACTTGAAAAGAATGTGTATACTACTGCTTTGGGATGGAGTAATACACATACGAATTGTAACCGAGTGAGGTACTCAATAAATTTTCTGTTTGTTTTTTCTTTTTCTGATGGAGGAGTTTGAAATCTGTAAGTATGGCATAGGAGTCATCTAACTTTTGTATCTGTGTCAGTTTTTTTTTTTTTTCTACACATTTTTTTTTCTTTTTTTCCTTTTATTTTAAAGGGGGTAAAATTAAGCACAATGTAACAGAACCAAAATAGGACATAAGAAAGCAATGTAAGAGATACAAATTTCAAAGCTAGTCAACCTGAGATCTTCACTATCTATCATATTGTCTCTTGTTTCCTTCCAAATAGTTGTCCATGTCTTCACATACAGAGAATTCATTCAAAACAGCATAGTATAAAAGTGATCTGAAGAGACTGAGGAAGGTGTTTTTAGGTCTTCAAAACCAGACAATAGGGAAGTCACTAATGGCTGTGGTAGAGTCTCTCCTTCTCTTCAAAATGGCTGACCATACTTTCATGTATATTGAAGTTCAACAACAACAACAAAAAACAAAACAAAACAAAACAAAACAAAACAAAAACAAAAACAAAAACAAAAAAACAGGCAGAGGGTAATGGGTTGCTTTGTTTCCCAGCACTCCAGGTCCCAGCATGGCGATGGTCCCAGTACATGCCAGTGGCTCCTGTTCTGGGCCACCATAGCCTGCCACACTCACAGCCACTCACTGGAGGGGGCAGAGTTGATTCAAGCTGCTTTTTTCTAATGAAAAACCATTTCACTGCCCAAGTTCTGAAATGCCCCACAGACCATAGAAAGACATCTCTTTAGGAACCTGCTTGAAACGAACCGTGTCAAGAAGCCACTGGCCTCGATTCAGGGCCAGTATAGGTTGAAATAATGAAAATTTTATTAGATTTTTCTATCAAGTTAGCTAGGCAAATTTGCCTCCATGTTTTTATTTTTAGTCTGCTCCCTGTATTAGTCAAGTTAGGCTAGTTTATTGTGGTAGCAATTCACTTCAGAACCTTAGCAGCTTAATACTAAATTTTACTTTAATTCATATAAATTCCACTGTGAGCCTGGAAAATTCTGTAGTCACTTTTCCTGAAGGTGAGAGACTTATTTTTCTAAGTACTTCATCCTCTTGGCATATGGTTGCATATGCTCCAAGGATTCTGGAAAAAAAGCAGTGAACTTGAGAGTGACCAGCCCTTCTTTAAATGCTGCTAATCAGGCAAGCATAAAGGAACACTTGTATCCTCCAGCATTCTGGAGGACAGAGGCAGGAGGATCACAATTTTAAATTCAGCAGAGACGTAGAGAATTAGTGTGACCCTATTTCCTCCTCTTCAACAAAAGAAAAAAATCCTTTGAAAAATAGCATGTCACATTCATTCTTTTTTTAAAATTTTTATTTAAAGGAAAAAAAAAACAAAACAGTATAAGGGTACAAGTAATACAGAATTTCAAAAAAAAAAAAAAACAGTAAGAAATCACCAGTTAATTGGTTACATTTTGTCATCTTAGAAAGGACAGTGAGACTGCAAACAGTTGTGTTCAATGATCCAACAAAAACTTAGTAATATGGTCATCTATCTTATACACCTAAACACACTTGCAGTTGTATCCTTTAGAGCACTTTCTTTTCCTCTCTTTTTTACAATAACATTTACACATTTTGGGTTTTATTACTCCCATAGTTCTTATTACTTTTTTTTTTTTTTGGAAGAGAATAAAACCAAATATGACAAAACAAAGGATGGACATAGTACATGATGTAAAAACAGAATACATGGTAAAAAGAATTGCCTATATCATTAGGTATAATAAAATTGAACAAAACAGTACAGAACAAGACCAATGTTTACGTATTATTGGTCTTGTTTTCTACACATTTTGTGCTCTGTGTACACAATGGTGTGTTTTCTATCTTCTTGAAAAACTGTCTATTTTAACGTTGTAAAGTACTTAATTTTATTCATAAAATTGAGTGAAATGAAAGACGGGTAGTAAGTACTCCTGGTTTTCAGGTCTTGTGTGTCTCAAGTTTATATAAGTGGTTCAGCTTTCCCTTGATCAGTTGTAAGCATCCCATATTTTATGCTTTTCCTTTTATTCTGTATCATTATCTTTAAAGTGGGAGGAATTCCAACGTGGCAGGCTAGGTGGCAGTGGTGACTGAGGTTCCCAGACATGCACAGCAAAACTCAAGTACACAGAAACCAGGGCAAAAAGAAAGCCAGCTACAGAAGACAAGCAGAAAAACAAACTCACCAGATCCAAATTCAGTATCAAGTAGGTTTACAAAAGACAGCCAGACCATGCCTAAACCATGGTACCCCTCTGTACCCTGTATTCAGTGTACATGGCATCCTGGGAGGGGACCAACTGACCTGAGGGAAGAATCCTCACTTCACAGGTGGCCAGGCCACTGGAAAAGACTCCTAACCATTCTGCACTCCCCACACATCAAATAAGACAGACTGAGGCATCAGAGCAACTGAAAGGTGGCAGGCAAGATTGAAAAAGATATGGACTGGCCTGTGGGAGACTGAGTCCCAGGTGAGGGTCCTGATGAGGATCCTAGGTCAGAGCACTGAGCTTACTGGGGTTTGTGGGGTCCAGGGCTATATTAGTGTCCATTAGGGGAAGAGAATATATGCATGATTTACATGATTTACAGAGTGACTTTAAATGACTGCCTGCCCAGTCGGGGGTGGAAGAATGAGAAAGGGCCACCTGCGGGCTGCAGAGAAGGAAGATCCAGGTGAAGGTCCAAGGCTTGTAGCTCACTGCAGAGTCTGGTGCAGGTCTCTATTAGTGAACTAAAGGGTCCGCACTGGAGAGTCTGAAGGAACTGGAAATGAATATTTAAACACAATGGCAAAGTCCTGAGTTCCTCTGAAGAAGTGAAAAGGAAGATCATCTTCCTTTCCATTTGTCTTCTGTCCAAGTCACAAGCTTATTAAGCAACAGGCAGACATATTCAGCGTGGCTCTTCTTCTGTAGTCTGCAGTTTACAAATCAGTCATCCAGACAAACAGAACTGTGCTCCACTGATCTGCTCTAATTACCATATTCATTATCACTTAATTAGCGCAAGTGCTTGGGAAGGGAAGCTAGACTGCTCCTGAACTGTGGCATCCCTTATAACTTAGTTAAGCTGTACATGCCAACTGGGAAGACAGGCCCTGGGTTTTCTACAGGAGGGACCTGCACTACAGTGGTCGATGGGCTTCTGGAAAAGTCTCTTAACATTTCTGCCTTTCCCACCAAGAAGGAAAATATAGCAGGAGGATATTCAAAGGTCAGGGCATCAGAACACTGCAAGCCAGGGGGTCTCAAGTTGGACAGTGATGCTTTGGGGAGAGAGAAAGAAAAAGCCCTGATGGAACAAAGGAGTAAGCTGGCTAATAACCAATCAAATTTTATTAAACTGACTGAAAATAAGGCCTCTACATGCCTGCACTGACAGCACCGCTGGCAGCAGGGAGCCAGGCTTAGTGGCCATCCAGACCTGTAAGCCTCGTCTTTCCCAGACAGGTAGTTGGATAGGTCAGAGGCGAGGTGACCCTGTGCAGAAACAGGCAGTGTTCTGCAGAGGGGGCTGGGTGAGAAACCATAACTTGCCATTATAACTACATTCAGAGGCAGGCAGAGGAGTGGGAGAGCCAAGCCCAGAGGATTCCCCTGACTTCCTAAGGTCAGCACTTCCCTAAGGGTGAAGGCAAGGAGGGAAAGACCTTGCTAGTTGAATCAAGAATGCGATGCCGCCTTACTTTTGTGTTTTTGCTACTATGTGTGGGATTTTGTCATTTCTTCTTTTCTCTCTCTTTTGTTCCTCTGTTTTTTTCTCTCCCATCCCTTTCTTATTCCTTTATGTTTCTTCTCTTTTCTTTTTTGTATCAATATTATAGGAGATGTCTGGAGATGTGCAAAGGACAGTAAGCACCAAGTAGCATCTTCTGTGCATGCATCAGTGTAACTCGCATCAAAACTGTGTGTAGAGGATCCAAACACAAGCTGTCAGGGTATCAACAGGAACTGGGGTTCTCCCAGGTCCTCTCAATTTCCAATCACATTTTCCTCCTTTTGTATTGCTGCTCTTGCTCCCAGAAATATTCTCTCAAACCCTTCAATGCTAGGCCTTTACTAAAGCTGTAAAATAATTCTAACAGGTTTTTACATCCTGTTTTCATTTTTTGGCATTTCTCTTTTCTTATTCTCTTCTTACTCCTTTGCTTTACTCTTTCTTTTTCCTCTCTTATCAGTGGCTACAGAGTGTTCCACCTGGCAACAGAATATACTTCTCTGCAGACCATAGAATTTCTTCAAAATTCACCAGATTAGTACTTAAAAATAATATAAGGTAATCGATATCAACCTATGCATATTACCAGATCATGACATCAAACTGGAAATCAATGACAAAAGAAACCACAAGAATTATGCACACACATGGAGAGATTGAGCAAAACTCTTGCATAACCAGTGAGTTGCTGTGGAAATCAAGGAAGAAATTGAAGAGTTCCTAGCATCAAATGAAAACACCAGTATAGCATACCAGAACACATGGAAGCCAATGAGAACATTTAGTCCTAAGAGGGAAGTTTATTAAACAGGAAAAATCTTTTTCAAATTGGAAAGGGTTCTAGTGACAGATGGATGGGGGAATCTGGAAAGAAAGAGGAAGTAGAAAGAATGATGTACAGGCACCAGCTTCTCACAGTGACTATGTTGTTATGTGCAGCAAACACATACTAATAAAAGTGCATAGGATTTTTTAAAACATATGATAGATTCTTTGTGGATAACATAGTCAGGGTTAGTTTTTTTAATTTAAATTTTTCTTAGGAGTCCATGTTTACAGTACAAAATCATTTCATCCATTGCAGGGAACTGGTACATGGACACTATGCACCTTACTTCTTTTTTCTATCTACTTCCCCATCCCTTCTTTCCTCTCTAACTTTTGTACATACTCTGAAAATTTCTCTGTAATGCTGTATTTAAGCTGCTGCTACTAAAAATGATTATTGGTCTTGTTGGATTAATGACTACTTATTTTTCACTGTGTTCTATTCATTGTTCTTGGCATTTTTCCCACTTATAATTTCATGTTCCACATATATTCTGCCTATCATTTTGTTTTGATAGTGCTGGGGCTGGACCCCAGAGCCTTGTGTATGACAGGTAAGAGCTTTACTGCTGAGCCACATCCTCAGCTCCCTACCGTGGTTTTCAATGAACACTTTCTGCTACTATCTTTTTCTTGTTAGAAAATGAGCTGTGTATTTTTCTAGTAGTTTCTCTATAATGTGCAATATGCATTTACAAATACACTAGGTCCTCTTTCAGGTGACACTCCCTATACCTCTTTTTCATAAGAATTGTGAAAATATATTCCTAGCAATTTCTTTCTAACATTTTTGTCTTTGATACTCTAATGCCATTTATTTTATATAAACATACACAAAATATGCTTTAAATACAAACACATCTAATTATTCCTTGCTATTCTTGAACTGTTATCATTTTGTCAAATAAAAATATTAAATATGGCATTTTATTTTTATCTTTATGAAATTTTTCCCCACTGCTTTGCACTGTAGATTTGGGCTTCCCACCTATGTCATTTTCTTTTACTCTGAAGGTTTTTTTTTAAACATTTTTCTCAAACCAAAGCTACTGAAAACTATGTCCCTCCATTTGTGCCTGAGACAGTCACTATTTGTTCCTTACCTCTGAAAAATATGTTCAAGTGTATTTAATTCTAGGTCACCGTTTGTAAATGTTTTCTTTGAACACTTTAAATATTTCAAATACACTCTTGTAGATTTTACAGGTTCTGAGGAAAAGTGTGATATGATGTACTTCTTAACTTTGCTCCTCTGTGAACAAGTCCTTTTTTCTTCTGACTTTTTTCAGTTCTCTTTTGTGTGCCTTTCGTTTTTCTCTTTTTTAGCATGGACTATGTAATGTTTCTATTGTTATTTTGTTTTGTTTTGTGTTTTGACATTTATTCTGCTTGGTAGTCTCTGAGCTTTCTGGGTGTGGGGCTAAAGTTGACTGAAGAATCACAGTGTTAATCACATAAACATTTCTGACATCAATTCTGTGAAAGTCTCAGTCATTACTACAAGTAATACTTCAGT
Organism: Cavia porcellus; assembly: GCF_034190915.1. Lineage (NCBI taxonomy): Eukaryota > Metazoa > Chordata > Mammalia > Rodentia > Caviidae > Cavia > Cavia porcellus. Next base: position 82,259,722 of record NW_026947485.1, on the reverse strand, counting down.
CTCCTTCATTTTCTTCTTGAGTGTCTATGATGCACATTACAGCTTTTGTCCCTGTTTCCTAGTGCTTGTATTTTAACTGTTTTCAGTTTTCTCCTCTCTAATGCTTATTTTTTAATTTTATTTAAAGAGAAAAAAACAGTAAAAGGGGTACAAGTCATACAGAATTTCAAAAAAACAGTAATAAATCACTAGTTAATAGATTACATATTGTCATCCTAGAAATAGTTGTTCAAGTTACAAAATTAAAGCATACAAAGTGGACATTCAAACAGTGAGACTACAAACAGTTGTGTTCAATGATCCAACAAAAACTTAGTAATATCGTCATCTATCTTACACACCTAAACACACTTGCAGTTGTATCTTTTAGAGCACTTTCTTTTCCTCTCTTTTAAAAATAATATAAGATAATCAATATTAACCTTAACCAATTAACCAATATTAATTTTACAATAACAATTACACATCTGTGGTTTTATTACTCCCACAGTACTTATTACTTTTTTTGGAAGATAATAAAACCAAATGTGACAAAACAAAGCAGTGTCAGTCAAAACAAAGGATGGACATAGTACATGATATAAAGAATACAAGGTAATCAACAATGGTTACCATAATGCCTCTTGCTACCTTAAAAAGAATTGCCTATATCATCAGGTATAATAAAATTGAACAAAACAGTATAGAACAAAACCAATAAAATAGAAACATTGGAGACATTACAGGACTTCAAAAGGAGATAATAGTCAAGCAAGAATGGGCATCATAGTGAATCTTATTGCCTTCAAATTACTTGCCTATACCCTAAAATTTTATACTGTCAAACAAAACAGAATAGAGTAAAATCAGTCAAAACAAGATGGTGAGAGCAATACAGGGCTTCAAATCAAGTTAATAGGAAATCAAAAAATTACTATAATATATCCTGCTAATTTGTTTTAATTTTTTACCTTAATTAAAAAATAATTAAAAATAAATGAATTTTTAAAAAAGGGGAGACTGAGATAAAAGAGGACATAACAACATAACAATACAGGTGAGAACAGAACAGTTTAAGCAACACAGTGTTTCACCACAAGATAACCTGACTTAATAGTAGATGCCATAGTGTCTCTTTCCATGAAATATTTGAGTATAACTTTGTACATTACAGCATCAAACATATCAAGACAGTGTGAAACCATTCAAGAAGATGAAAGTATTACAGGGTATTTAGAACCAGCTAACAAAAAATCAACAATGGTTTCTATATTATCTCTTTGTCTATAAAAATTTTTGTTTATACTATCGCATGTAGTAAAATATAGTAAGATACCACATGTTAAAACCAGTGGAAACAGGTGTACAACAGTTTGATGGGACTTCAAAACAAGATGATAATAAATCAGCACTAGCTTTTATGATGTGTTGTTTTTTTCAGAATAGCTATTCGTACTATCACCAATACTAAAATCGAACAACCCAGGTTAAAATCGTTGCAATTAATGAGTGATAACATTATATGGATTCAAACAAATATGATTGGGAATCATGATTACCACATAATTTTATGTGTTCTTATCATTTCTTACACTAGGGAAACTATTCAGTATTTATACATGAGTTTGATTTATTTCACTTGTGAGTATGGTCTCAAGCTGCGTCCATTTATTTATAAATATCTCAATGTGATCCTTCTTTATAGCTGAACAGTGCTCCATTGTATAAAAATACCACAACATTTTTATCCATTCCTCAGTTGATGGACACTTAGGTTCTTTCCAAGATCTGGCTATTACAAATTGTGCTGCTATAAACATGGGTGCACATATATCACTTTGGTATGATGCTTTCAGTTCTTTTGAGAATTGTTGGGAGCTCGACCGAGTGATATGAGGCCTGTGGTGAGGAGTGAAGCCTGAGCTAGATTGCCCCTCCCGTCGACCGAGTGATGTGAGGCCTGTGGTGAGGAGTGAAGCCTGAGCTAGATTACCCCTCCCATCGAGTATGCCAAGATGGCGCCCATTTCCTGCTCCCTAGCTAGTAAACAACACGCCCTGTAAGCTAGTCTGCCCAGCAACAGCTGACGCTGGCCAATCAGCTCGTCTTGCCTACTTTGATGTGATTGGTCGATGTGTCCATATATATGCTGACACCACCCCTGGGGCGAGGACACACACCAAGAAGAGGGACTGCTGAGAGAAGCACACAAGGAGCCGTAGGGAACGGACCAGAGGAGGCTTCCCTCAGGCGGGATCCGAGATCCCGGAACAGGGCGTACGGAGAGAGAAAATAAATCAGAGGCTATCCGCCGACTACTCGTGTCGTGTGTTTTTTCCTGCCGGCCGGGATCGACACCGACATTTGGTGGCCCGTACGGGGAACTGATCACCCCCGAGGCGAGGCGGACGACGCTCCAGTATTGCTCTGCAGGACAGGTGAGTAGGGGATAAACCTGGGCTCTGGGTGGCGCGCACCTACAGGGCTTTTTAGACTCCCCTCAAGCTCACGTGTATGTGGCAGGTTAGCCTCACACGGTGAGAACGGACTCCTCAGTGACAGGCATGGGCAACTTACCCACTAAGAGTTCCAAGTCACTGGTAAGAGCGGTGAAAGACCTGCTCAAGATTTCAGGTATATCAATGAGCTCCAAGACACTTACGGAGTTTCTCCAACAAGTAGATGAGGCGGCACCCTGGTTCCTGCCGACGGGGCACTTGTCCCTACCTTGCTGGGAGAAATTAGGTAAGGATTTAGAAAGAGCAGAAGAGGAGCGCCGACTCCCACTTTCGGTTCGGCCGCTCTGGGAGATGATTCATTCATGCCTCAAAGGGGAGAGGAATGGGGCTAAGGATAGCGCAGATGGGCTCTCTCAGGCCCGCCGAGCTTTTGAAGGGGCCCGTTCGGAGTCCTCCCGAGAGGGGTCCGTCGCAGGGAGCGTGCGGAGGCGCTCGCGAGAGCGAGGCAAGAGAGAGGTACCCCCTGCCTCGGATTCCTCGGGCTCAGATACCTCGGAAGGCGAGGACAATGAGGCAAGTGACCCCCCTAATCCCTTTGCAGCTTTACGTAGAGACCTAGTCAAGATGCAGACAGACCTAGAGAAGGGAAGGAAACTCCTGAGCACTCCCCAACGGAAAGCCGTAGAGCCTTCCGCGCCACCCTGGGAGGTCCCAAACACCGGTTCCTGTGGTGAGATGGCGGCCTGGGGCCATCCTCCGTCACCCCCCCCATGGAGGGAGTGGCCTGGACCGTTGTCACATGTAGGGCCACCATCTTGTCTGCCTGGCGACCCGCCATCTTGTGCCCCAAAGACTGGTCGGCCATGTTACAAAGAGATACAATTTTGTGATAGGGAGGGACAGACATCTCATGGGGAGGCACCACCCTGTGAAAAAATGCCAAGGTCCCAGGGAAGGTATTTTCGTAGATGGACATTTAGAATGGAACAGATTCCTCAAGGGGCGAATGAGTATGAACAATGTGGGCTTTATCCGGTGCTCCTAGCGCAAGGCCAAGGACCCAATTACTGGGAACCACTGGAGATCAAGCAAATTAAGGAGCTTAAAAATGCGGTTGCCACATTTGGCCCTACTGCTCCTTACACTATAACTATGTTGGAAAATTTGTCTGCCGGTGGCTTTCTGACGCCCAGTGATTGGACCCAACTGGCTAAAGCCTGCCTGGCCCCCGGGGCTTTTCTGGATTGGCGCGCCTGGTATACTGAGTTTGCCGCCGAACAGGCTGAAAAAAATGCGGCTAGGGGCCATAGGGGGCAAAATGAGGATATGCTTATGGGTAAGGGTCAGTACGCTCAAGATCAAACTAGATTCCCTCCAAATGTGTATGAACAGATACATAACATAGGCATCCGCGCCTGGAAGCAGGTAAACAACACAGGGGTGGCCTCACAATGCCTCTCTAAAATTGTTCAGGGCAACACAGAACCTTTTGTGGATTTTGTGGCCAGAATGCAGGAGGCAGCTGACAGACTCTTTTCAGATCCGAGTGCTGCTGCTCCTCTTATTAAACAGTTAATCTTCGAACAGTGCACCAAGGACTGCAGGGCAGCCATAGCACCCCATAAAGGTAAAAACATAGAGGCGTGGATTAAAATTTGTAGAGAAATAGGGGGGCCATTATCCAACTCAGGCGTGGCTGCCCTTTTAGCCGCCGCCTTACAACAGACAGGGCCTCAGAAGACCAATCACCCTGGTAAGCCCAGGGGATGTTTCCAGTGTGGGGATCCCAGCCATATAAGGAAAAACTGCCCCAAGACCGGACAGGGGGAGTTTATATCCAAGAGACAGGAATCAGACAGACGAACGGGAACCTGCGAAAGGTGCGGTAAAGGTTCTCACAAAGCAAAAGATTGCAGATCTATTTTTGATGCCCAGGGGAACCGTATTAGTGGCAGGGAGACTACGGAGCCAAAAAACGGCCAGAGGGGGCCCTCCTTACGGACGGGCCCCCACTCCCTAGACAGGACAACACAAGATGGCACCCCCCCACAGGGGCCACCCCCGGGCCAGCAGGCGTGGACCTCTGTGTCGCCTCCAGACTCCTATTAACACCCGATATGGGCGTTCAGGTGGTTGAAACCACCTCCAAAGGACCACTACCCGACAAGCTAGTTGGTTTAGTGATTGGACAGTCCTCCACAGCCCTCCGGGGCCTTACCGTGATCCCTGGAGTTGTAGACCCAGATTATTTAGGAAACATCAAAATCATGGTACAATCTCATATAGGGACCATAGTAATTGATGAAGGGGATAAGATAGCACAACTTTTACTGTTCCCCAGTCTCCATGAGAGACCCCGGTCCGGTCAACGGGTTAGAGGGGGTCAGGGACTTGGCTCCTCTAAGGAAATTTTTGAAGGGCTTCATATGACTCTTGATAAAAGGCCCATGCTATCGCTCAGGATTAACGGAAAAAAAATAACAGGACTCCTAGATACAGGGGCAGACCGTTCCATCGTCTCCAAGAAAGACTGGCCCCCTAGTTGGCCTACCAACACAGCTGACAACACACTCCAAGGATTGGGGATAGTGGCTGCCCCCCAGGTTAGTGCCGTGACCCTGCCTTGGGGTGATGAGGAAGGTCACCGAGGACATTTTCAACCTTTTGTCTTGCAGCTGCCAGTATCCTTGTGGGGAAGAGACGTTCTCACCCAGATGGATGTCACTCTTACATCCACCTGCTCTCCCCAAGCCAAAGGGATACTCAAAAATCAGGGATATGTCCCCGGCAAGGGCCTGGGCGCAGCCCTGCAGGGCCGGACATCCCCCGTACCTGTAGAAAAAAGGGAAGGTAGACACGGGTTGGGTTTTTCCTAGGGGTCACTGAGAAACTTCTCCTGCCCGCTCCAATTAAGATCACCTGGAAATCTCAAAATCCAGTTTGGGTGCCTCAGTGGCCCTTACCCAAGGAGAAGCTTTTAGCATTAACTGAGATAGTCAAAACCCAGTTTCAGGCGGGACACGTAAAGCCGTCAACCTCCCCTTGGAATACCCCTGTCTTTGTTATCAGGAAGAAATCAGGCAAGTGGAGGCTGCTCCATGATCTGAGGGCTGTCAACTCACAGATGCAGCCCCTGGGGGCGATCCAGAGGGGACTACCAGCCCTCTCAGCCATCCCTCGGTCCTGGCCAGTCTATGCCATAGATCTTAGAGACTGTTTTTTCTCAATCCCCCTGCATCCAGAGGACACCCACAGATTCGCCTTTACCCTACCCACCATTAACCAAGAGAGTCCTGATCAGAGATACGAGTGGGTTACATTACCCCAGGGTATGGCCAACAGTCCCACCATGTGTCAGATGTATCTTGATTTTCTACTGGCCCCCTTGCGTGAAGCCTTCCCCAGAATTAGATGTATTCATTACATGGATGATTTGCTAATCAGTGCAAAAGATGTGACTGAGTTGGAGGATATGCTTGGCCAATTGGTCAGGGCCCTGAGAAAGGCAAATTTACATATTGCCCCTGACAAGATTCAGGGAGGAGACATAGTGACCTACCTGGGCACCAAAGTCTCCCCCACATCGATTTCTCCACAAAAGGTAACCATCAGAACAGATAGCCTAAGGACCTTGAATGACATACAAAAGCTACTGGGAGATATAAACTGGATCAGACCTTATTTACACATCCCTAACTCGGACTTAAAGCCCCTGTTCGACCTCCTGAAAGGAGACCCGGATATTGCCTCCCCCAGGGAGTTCACCCCGGAAGCCAGAGTTGCTCTGAGAAAGATAGAGGTAGCCCTAAGTACAGCTGCATTGCGGAGAATTGACTCAGAACAGCCTTTTGAGGTCTGCTTGTTGCAGACCGTTTCTCAACCTACGGCAGTGATTTGGCAAAAGGGACCACTTTTGTGGGTGCACCCTAAGGTCTCACCTGCCAAGATTATCGAACATTATCCGGAAACGGTCGCTTCCCTGGCCTTGGAGGCACATGGCAGGGCTATCCAACATTTTGGCTCTGCACCCCATGCTATTCGGGTACCTTATACCGCTTCTCAAATAAAAATCCTGACTGCTTGTATAGATACGTGGGCCATCCTGAGATGTGTTTTTCTTGGGGAGATAGACAACCAGTTCCCCAGGGACCCCATACTACAGTTTGTTACTCAACATCCGGTGATATTTCCAAAAATCACCGCGTCCACACCACTTACTCCTGCAACAACGATCTATACGGACGGGTCAAAAACCGGGATAGGGGCTTATGTGGTCTCAGGTATGCCTCCGATCAGCATACAATTTGAACCAGATCAACCACAGGTGGTAGAGTTACAAATTGTACAAACCGTCCTCGAGAAGTTCCCAGGGGCCCTTAATATTGTTTCTGATTCAAAATACGTTGTTAATGCCATGCAGGTCCTTGAGACTGCGGGCCCGATTAAGCCAACCTCCAAAGTGACTAATTTGTTTTTGTCTATCCAGACTCTGCTGATAAATAGACACAACAAAATATACATCACTCACATAAGAGCACATACGCGCCTGCCAGGGCCCATGGTACAGGGCAATGCGGCAGCTGACGTGGCCACTCGCCCGTTGTGGATACTCAATATGTTATCTTCAATAGAACAAGCCCGTCTGTTTCATGACAGATTTCATGTCAACGCCAGGACGTTAGCCAACCAGTACCACATTTCCAGGGCTGACGCGCGGGACATCGTACGGTTATGCGGCTCTTGCGCCACATACACACCCGTCGTATCAACGGGAGTTAACCCCAGGGGATTGATTCCTGGCGACACTTGGCAAATGGATGTCACACATATGATAGAATTCGGATCTCTTAAATATGTTCATGTCTCTACGGACACCTGCTCTCATATTATATTTGCGACTGCTGAAACTGGCGAAAAGGTGTCTCATGTAATCAATCATTGCCTGACAGCTTGGGCCGCATGGGACAAACCAAAAATATTAAAAACTGATAATGGACCAGCTTATACAAGCAGAGCCTTTAATGAGTTCTGTGAAAAAATGGGGGTACAATTAAAACATGGCATCCCATACAATCCCCAAGGTCAAGGAATTATTGAAAGGGCTCATAGGAGCCTTAAAGATATTCTACAAAAACAAAAAGGGGGAATAAGTCAGGGCCTGCCCCCAAAGGCACGGCTCTCCATGGCACTGTTCACATACAATTTTCTGAACCTGAATAACAACAATCACTCCCCGGCCATGGAACATTGTAATCCATCTCCTGGCAATAGGGGATGGGTGAAATGGAAAGATGTCCTGACGGGACAATGGATGGGCCCGGATCCAGTAGTTAGCTGGAACCGAGGTGCGGTTTGTGTTTTCCCGCAGGAACCAGGACGAGAACCATTGTGGGTCCCAGAACGGCTGACGCGTGTGGCGAATCCAACGAAACATAATGCAGGAGACACTCCAAAACTCAACGGCAGCGGACAGCCTAATCAAGATCGGTCCGACCAGGATATTGCTGCTCGACCGAGGAATACCGTATGACTTATGGGACACAGTAATGATTATGCTCTCGATAGTAATTGGCTCTCTTTTAGGGTACGGTGCAGCCAGAGTGGCTAGGCCACGCCGCCTTCCGGCAGCCCCCTTCCTTCTGGTTTTGATGCTCACCACCACTACTGAAATAGGAGCAGACTTGGTGTGGGCAGCAATACATCATCCGCCAGCGCTAGCCGCTATCTCCACCACAGCCCCCTCTCTCCCAAAGTTGTATGCAAAAAACTGCTCCGCCAGATTGCCTTGCATACCAGATATACCGTTAACCATCAGACCCATACGTTTTGACCTTCCCATCACCAATGACGTGGTCATTTTTTCCACTAATAGTAACCCCTCGTGTCACCGGGGATCCTGCGTTAGCTTCCTGCCCCTCCTTGTAAAATGGTACAATACCTCCCTGACGGTGAGGTTGTCTGTCCCATCCCTGCATTCGCCTGGATGTTTTAAAGCTGGCACACTTAGCGGCGGAGTCATCACTTTTAACTCAACCTGCAAACCCCGAGCAGCCATGCACACCCGTCCCGATTTCCCCACATGCCCATACCGTGTGTCCCCAAGCCGAAAAAGACAGATGGTGGACCTGTCACAACTTTCATGGCAGCCCTGTACTGTCGACGGCGTGGGAGTGACTCATCTAAACATGTCTTGGTGGTCCCGGTTCTCTCCTCCATCCGGTAGTAACAACATATTCGCGTTGACCTGGTGGGAGTCCTACCTGAGAGTGAACAACAAGTGGGCAATAAGCTTCCCCTTCCCCCTTAATGAAAATTGGTTGTGCCTCTCCACCGGAGCCTGCATGGACTTAAGACCCATGCTCGCTATTAACGCTTCTGCCTCTAATGGAACCACCAATGTCACCCTTAATTCTGAGGCTGCATGCGTAAAACCGCCCTACTTATGGGTATTCTCTGCTGACATCTCCTTTAAGTGCAGTAACCAACCATGCTTTACAGGGAACTGCTGGAATGGGTCTTTCCCGTATGCTATGTTGGCTCTTCGACCCCCACTGATGTGGGTTCCCTTTAACGAATCTGTTTGGGTTCATCCCGTCTATCAGCAGGACCAACTACCCATGCTCAGACGTAAGAGAGATTTTGGGATCACAGCGGCCCTGACAGCACTGTTCGTGACTCTGACTGCGACGGCTGTGACGGCTGCCGTTGCTCTGACCCAGTCTACGCTGACGGCTCAGGCCTTTACCAATCTTACGGACACCACCTCCCTGGCGCTGAGGGAGCAACAAGAAGTCAACCTCCTCCAGCACAACGCCATAATGGCGTTACAGCAGCAGATCGACCTAATCGCTCAGGAAGTCCAGGGACTCTGGGAGGTGGCTAACAATTTATGTGACGCCAGATGGGCATTCACCCAGTTGTGCGTTACCCCCATCCAGGTCAACCGTTCGGCTTACAGGCAATTTCAGGATTATGTTCTCACCACCTATAATTCTTCCTTTTGGAACGCTAGCGTGCGCCTGGATATGACTATCCGGCAGCTAGATCAGATAGAGGTGCCTATACTTACAGCCTCCTTTTTTGATGATGTCCTAAGCCAGATAGGCTCCTTCTTCAAACCTTCGTCACTCCTTGCGTATGGGATCATTCTTGCTCTTGTGATTGTCACTCTCGTGACTCTTAGGTGCCTGCGGTCGATAAGGGCGACCCAAAAGACACATATGACATTGATGATGTTGCTGGCCCAGAGTCAAGGGGATTCCACACCTAGCGTTTTCTGGGCTCAGGCTAGAAAGGCACGGCTCCTTTAACCAGTACGTGGCTGCCCTCGCCATTATTCTTACGGATGTTCTAGTATTATTACGTACGTCTCCTTCCCCGTCGCGGCTGCGAACTTAGACTAGAAGGACCCCACGCTTAAGGCGTGTTCCCATTGATAATTAGAAAATAGTAATTAGTGATTGTAGTGAACGGGGATTATGGTTGGTAATTAGTGATTACGCGGTTCCTCAAATGTCACTCGGCTGACCCCTCCGTGTCTCCCCCAAGATATAAGCTTTAAGAGTTGAGTGGGCAAGCCAACGACGGGTAAGACGGGAGAAGTTCTCCTGATCAACCTAAGACAGGCTCTACTCCGAGGGTCCTCTAGGGAGTGAGAGTTATGGCATTGAGATGCGAGACCAAGGGTACTGCAGTGCCATCCGCCTCGAGGGTTGAGGGGAAGGCAGGAATGAATGTCTATATGCATCCAGGTTCGGTTCACAAAGGCCTGGCCCTGCGAAAAAATGAACCACTCACCTTGAGCATGGTCCTGGCGCAAGGATATGTACGAGACAAGGTGATGCACAGCAGGGTATAGACCTCTACATTCTCTCATGCCTCGGCCTGCGAAATAGGCCCACTCCCAGACACCTCACATGGACCCACAGACCACACTATCTTAATAAATAAAGAAGGGGGAGATGTTGGGAGCTCGACCGAGTGATATGAGGCCTGTGGTGAGGAGTGAAGCCTGAGCTAGATTGCCCCTCCCGTCGACCGAGTGATGTGAGGCCTGTGGTGAGGAGTGAAGCCTGAGCTAGATTACCCCTCCCATCGAGTATGCCAAGATGGCGCCCATTTCCTGCTCCCTAGCTAGTAAACAACACGCCCTGTAAGCTAGTCTGCCCAGCAACAGCTGACGCTGGCCAATCAGCTCGTCTTGCCTACTTTGATGTGATTGGTCGATGTGTCCATATATATGCTGACACCACCCCTGGGGCGAGGACACACACCAAGAAGAGGGACTGCTGAGAGAAGCACACAAGGAGCCGTAGGGAACGGACCAGAGGAGGCTTCCCTCAGGCGGGATCCGAGATCCCGGAACAGGGCGTACGGAGAGAGAAAATAAATCAGAGGCTATCCGCCGACTACTCGTGTCGTGTGTTTTTTCCTGCCGGCCGGGATCGACACCGACAGAGAATATGCATAGAAATGGAATAGCTGGGTCAAATTCCACTTTCAATCCCAACTTTTTGAGAAATCTCCAGACTGACCTCCACAATGTTTGCACCAGTCTACACTCCAACCAAAAGTGCAGAAGAGTTTCTTTTTCCTCACAGCATTTGTTGTTGGTGGTTTACTTGATCCTGGCCATTCTTTCCGGAGTGAGGTGAAATCTCTGTGTGGTTTTAATTTGCATTTCTCTAATGAGTAATGATGATGAACACTTTTTCATGTGTTTATTTGCCATTTGTATTTCTTCATCTGAGAAGTTTATATTCATCTCAGATGCCCATTTTTGGATTGGATCTTTGAATTTTGGGGGTCTGATTTTATTTAATTCTTTATATGTTTTAGACAGAAGTCCTTTGTCTGAGGGACAGTTCATTAAGATTTTTTCCCAGTTTTTGGGTTTTCTTTTCACTATGCTGGAGATTTTTTTGACATTCAGAAACTTTTTAATAAAAGGTGATCCCAGGTATTGACTCTGAGAAGTATTTCCCATGTGGTTTGAGTCATATTCATGAATTCTCTACCTACCCCTATGTCTTCAAGGTTTTTACTCAATTTGTCTTCCAACGGATTTAGTTCTTCTGTTTTAATATTCATATCTTTGATCCATTTAGATTTTATTTTAGTACATGGTGATAGGCATGGGTCTAGTTTTAATATTCAGCATATAGAGAGCTAGTTTTTCAAACACCATTTATTAAAGAGACTGTTGTTCTTTCAGTGAACCTGTTTGGATCCTTTATCAAATATAAGGTCTTTGAGTATGTTTGTAGTTTTGGTTGTATCTTCTAATCTATTCCATTGATCTTTGGCTCTGTTTTGATTCCAGTACCATGTTGATTTTACTACAGTTGCTTTGTAGTATAACTTCAAGTCGGGGATTGTGATGTCTCCTGCCTTGCCTTTGCTGCTAGGAACTGTCTTTGCTATTCTAGGTCTCTTCTCGTTCCAGTTGAATTTTAGGAGTGATTTCTCGAGATCTATGAGGTATGTTGATGGTATTTTTTATTGAGATTGCATTGAATATGTATAACAGTTTTGGGAGAATATCCATTTTCACAATATTTATTCTTCTTATCCATGAGCAAGGGATATCTTTCCATTTTCTGAGATCATCTTCAGTTGCATTTTTCAGTGTATTATAATTTTCCCTGTATAGGTCTTTCACTTGTTTCGTGAGAGTAATTCCTAAATATTTCATTTTTCTGGTTGTTAGTGTGATGAGTGTGGCTTCTCTTATTTCTCTGTCAGTGATTTTGTTGCTAGTGTATAGGAATATTATTAACTTTTGAGTATTGCATTTGTATCCAACTACATTGCTGAATTTATTTATTATATCTAAGAGTCTTTCAATGAAGTTTTGGGGGTCTTCTTTGTAGAGTATCATGTCATCTGCAAACAATAATAATTTAACTTCTTTTCCTATCTTTACCCATTTATTTCTCTCCCTTGTCTAATTGCTCTGGCTAGTATTTCCAGTGCTATATTAAATAGGAGCAGTGAAAGGGACATCTTTGTATTGTGCCTGATTTTAAAGTAAAAGCCTTCAATTTTTTGCCATTTAGTATGATACTGGCTGTTGGTTTGTCATAGATGGCCTTTACTTTATTGAGGTAAAGACCACCTATTCCAATTTTTTGTGAAGTTCTTATCATAAATGAGTGTTGGACCTTATCAAAAGCTTTCTCTTCATCTACAGAAATGATCATGTGATACTTACTGTTGACTTTATTGATATGGTGAATTACATTTATTGATTTATGTATGTTGAAACAACCCTGCATGCCTGGGATGTATCCCAGTTGGTCATGGTATATAATCTTCTTGATGATTTGCTGCATCCTATTTGCCAATATTTTATTGAGGATTTTTGCATCTGTGTTCATTAGGGAGATTGGTCTGTAGTTCTCTTTTTTAGCTGGATCTTTCTCAGGATTTGGTACTAGAGTAATATTTGCTTCAAGGAATGGCTTAGTAAGGATTGCTTCCTTTTCAATTTCACTGAAGAGTTTGTGGAGTGTTGGCATTATGCCTTTTTGTACTTCTTGTAGAATTGTGCAGCGAATCCATCTGGGCCTGGGCTCTTCTTTGTAGGTAAGGACTTAATTAATTTTTAAATTTCATTAATATAAATTGGGTTATTCAACAGTTTCACATCTTCTTGACCTAGGTACTTCATATGTTTCTAGGAATTTGTCTATTTCTTCTGTGTTATCAAACCTTTGAGAGTTGATGATGATCTTCTGTATTTCTATAGACTCTGTAGTGATTTCACCTTTTTCATCCCTTATTCAGGAATTTGAGCTTTTTCTTTCTTTTTTTTTTAATAAGGTGGGCTAGGGGCTTATCATTTATTTATTCTTTCAAAGAACCAACTCTTTGATTCATTGATTCTTTGGATTGCTTTCTTAGTCTCTATTGCATTGATTTCTGCTCTGATTTTTATAATTTCCTCTCTTCTTTTGGGTTTGGGCTTGATTTGCTCCTCTTTTTCTAGATGTTTGAGGTGTAACATCTGGTTATTTATTTGTATTCTTTCTGTTTTCCTGATGTGGGAAATTAGTGCGATAAATTTTCCTCTGAGGACAGCTTTCATTGCATCTCACAGTTTCCAGCAAGTTGTATTTTTGTTTTCATTTGTTTGTAGGTATTGTTTAATGTCTTCTTTAATTTCCTCTTTGACCCACTGATTACTCAAGAGTATGTTATTCAGTTTCCATGTGTTTGTGGGATTTTTGCAGTATCTTTTATCATTAATTTCTAATTTCATAGCGCTATGATCCGATAACATGCAAGGGATAATTTCAACTCTTTTGCACTTATTTGAATATGTCTGTGAGTTAATATATGGTCTATTTTAGAGAATGACCCATGTACTCCTGAGAAGAATATCTATTCTGTTCTTGTTGGGTGGAATACTCTGTATATGTCTATCAAGTCCATTTGTTCACAGGTGTGATTCAGTTCCTTTTTTTTTTTTTTTTTTCTTTTCTTTCTTTTCTGGTTTTCTGTCTGGTTGATCTGTTCATTGGTGTCAATGGTGTGTTAAGGTCTCTTGTTATAATTGTATTACTGCTAATTTGGTTTTTTTCATATCTGTTAATACTTGTTTTATATAACTGGGTGCTCTGGAATTTGGTGCATATATATTTAAGATAGTTATCTCTTCCTCTTGAAGTTTTCCCCTAACCAGTATGTAGTGACCTTCTTTATCTCTTCTGACCATTATTGGTTTGAAGTTCACATTGCCTGCAAACAGAATAGCTTTTGGGTCCCTGTTGCATGAAGTATTGTTTTTCATCCTTTTGACTTTCAGTCTGTGAGTGTCCTTTTGGGTTAGATGGGTTTCTTGTAGAATGAATATGGTTGGATGTTGTTTCTTGATCCATTCTGCCAGTCTGTTTCTTTTAATTGGTGCATTGAGACCATTTACATTCATGGTTGAAACTGTTATATGTTAGTTTATTGTTGACATGTTATCTTTCTGCTGTTTGAGATTGTAATTTGGTCTTTTGTTTGTCATTTTCCTATATTTCTGTGCTTCAAGTATTTCAAGTGTTATTCCAAGGCTTCCCCAGGGTCTGTTGGAAATCCTCTTCTATGCCCTCAGCTCCTGGGTCTCTGGCTGCCAAGTTCCCTGGATTGAGACAGGGTCACTGGGGGTGAGGCAGGCCGGCTCAAGAGCTGCTGGTCCAAAGCTGCTGTTCCAGTGCAACAGGAAGCCATAAAGTTCCCTATCCAGGGCCAAGTGAGGGTCCCAAACTAGCTGGGCTTGGGGGAAGGTATTGGGGGCACTCACGCAGGCCGCCCAGCCTCTGGAACCAATGGCGCCCACTTGCTTAGAATTTCAGAGTCTGCCAAGCATGGGAACAGGGAGGCCATTGCAGGTCCCCTCAGAACCTACCACACTGGTCCAGTCTCTAATGCTTGTTTTGAAGGCTTCTACTCACCTATCCTCAAGTTCAGAGATTCTTCCTCTAGTCTGTGGATTCTAATGCCCTCTGTTCCTGTCATATTTTTCAAAGGCTTCTTATTCTTTCTTAGAATTTCTACCTCTTTGTTTCCATCATTTTCCACAGTGTCTCCTACTTTGTTTAGTAGAGTCCTTTATGCTATCAATCATACTCTGTACATCATTAAATAATATGGTAGATCAAGAATGGAGAAGTGGCCTTGGGTACAGATTTATACATTTCATCACAACTTGTAAATTATGCATCACAACTTTACTATATATGTAATTTTCATATGTCTAAGATTTCATAAATTGCTAACTTTAAAAGAGATCTCCAAGAACATTTTTTGAAATTTCTATAAATGATCCAGACTCATATCTAAGATTCCTTGTTAACTGCAGTTACTCAGGAAAAAAGGAATTCATAAATAGATATTTATTGGATGTACTTCAATAAAATGAAGCAGGTAAGGGACAGAGTTGCATAATTCACTGAGTTTGGAACTCAACATCGGTGTTCACATCATGTTATCATCCTTCCCAGCCTACAGAGTGACACACATATCCATTTCACAGGAAAGAAGGTAGGAGTGGTGCATATATACATGCAGGCCATTTTTTGTATTGTTACGATGTCTATTTCTCCTAAAGATCACACAGAAATTTCAAAATCATTTAATGATGACTCATTAAATTCTTACTTAACATCTGGAATACAAAACACTAGATCAACTTCCCTTAGTCAATTATTTTAACACATATAAATGTTTTCATAATATACACATGTTATAGTTCTTTTGGAATCATTTTTCTAAAGGAGGATTTACCCCTTTTTTACACGTGATGAAGAAATTATGGCCCTATTTTAGTTAAAACATGGTATGTACTATACATTACACACATAATATACAAGTGAAAGTGTGTCACAATTTGCAGCAAAGCTGTGATATAAACCTAGTTCTTTCATCTTCATATAGCCTGATGCTTACAGTTGTGCTACAGGACTGTAGTGGTGACACATTATTCACAGCTGTGATGGCCCTGTATTATTTTTAAATGTTTATCTTGTAAATTGTTCCCATGAGGAACAATTGTGGAAATAAAAACACATAGAGAAGTAAAATTTAATGCTCATCCTGACCTACTCTGGCTTTATCCTTCACCTCTATATTACATGTTCTGAGTCCCTTGAATTTAGCTAGTAGCTCTACGACCATGCATTTCTTTACCTGTCATACCCAAGCATTAAAAAATCCATTCTGCTGGGCACAAAATGTAATTAACATGCTCTGAATGTGCTCAACTTTGTGTTAGGAGGAAAACAGTTGACCCAGGCTGAATGCAAGCATCTTCATCTGCAGGAACAATGATTGCCATAAATGATTCCAGTTATGGACTTAAAAAGGAAAAGCATTGGGAGACCCAGATCATAAACCCGTCCCCTGTGTCCTTGGAGGTTAATTCCATAAATCACTTCATAACATTCAAGTTTATTGTGGGAACCTTAAGCTGCTTAGCAGTTGAAACTAAACTTATCCAAGGTTCTGCAAACAGGAGAACAGAATTAATTGTCTCATTAAATTAGGTCACTTTTTGGCAAAAATATCTCAATTAGAAGATGAAATTAAATATTAAAGTGGCATTTAAAGGACTTTTTTTTTTTTTTTTTGGTACCAGGGATCAAACGTGACCTCATGCTTACCAGGCAGGTGTTTATGCCGGCGCGCTTGATGCCTGGCCCAAAAGGACATTTTTCTTAAACAGATGAGGAGCAATAGAAAGGTTACACAGCTGTCTGGGAATAGAGCACACTTTAACTTTCCACTTCGGCCTCCCATGAGCTGACAGTTTAAGTCTTGATTGTTCCATCTAACAGCTACCTGGATGGTTATTACACATATAATGAGGGAGAAAGAGACAGACAGGCAGACAGACAGACAGACAGGGAGTTGAGGGGTAAGTCATTGCGACGTGCAGTAGTAAGATTAAGAACATTTATCTCTTGGACTCCTTCCCATTGGCAGGAGACCCATCCCCTTGCCGCCCTGGGTCCATTCTTTACTATTCTTTTTGTATGTTACCCTATTCAATGAGAGATACAGTGTTTAAACTGTGTCTGTTTTATTTCATTCAACATATTTTCCTTTTTTTCTTTTCTCCTTTTCCCTATCCCAGTTGTTCTTTCCTTTTGAGCAGTTTCTATCTGATTCACTTTCACAACATGTATTGTATATTTTGGATCTTACTTACTTTTTCAGTTTTTTACACAAGACAGGCAATATGCTGTTTACATATGGGAGTCTGATTTATTTCACTTAGGAGTATGGCCACAAGTTGCATCCATTTACCTATAAAAGCCTCAAATTTATTCTTCTTTGTAGATGAGTAGTACTCCATTGTATAAAAATGCCACATTGTTTTTTATCCATTTAGCAGTTAATGAGCATCTGGTTGTTTTCAATATTTACTTATTAAACATTGTGCTGCTGTAAACATGGGTGCACATCTGTTGCTGTAGTATGATTCTTCAGTTTTTCTGGGAAAATACTGAGAAGGGAAATAGCTAGGTTTAATGGAACTGCCAGTCCTAGGAATCTCTACACTGATTTCCACAGTAGTTTCACCAGTCTACACTCCCACCAACAGTGGAGAGGGTTTCTTTTCTCCCAGTCCTCTCAGACATTTGTTATTGGTTTCTTAATGATAGCCATTCTTTCTGGAAAGAGATGGAATCTCAGTGTTGTTTTAGCTTGTGGTTCTCAAATGAGCAGTGATGTTGAGCAATTTTTCATATATTTATTTGCCATTTGTATATCTTCATCTGAGAAGTGTGTGTTCATCACAGACACCCATGTTTGCATTGGGTCTTTGATTTTGGGGGGCCTGATCTTTTTCAATTCTTTAATTTATTTTTATGTCTTGGTTGTTTTTTCTAATTTTAAAAGAATAAAACTAAACAAAATAAAACAGAATAAATCCAAACAAAACAAAACAATGAAAGTGATACAGGACTTCAAAACAAAATATTAGGAAAAGAAAAATGGCTACCATAATATATCTTGTTATCTTGGAAATAGCTGTCCATTCCATCAAACATAATAAAATCAAACAAATCAAAACAGAATAAAACCAAACCAAACAAAATAATGAAAATGATATAGAATTTTAAAACAAGATAATAGGGAATTAGCAATGGCTACCACCTTTGGGAATAAATTCATCATAGTTGCTAGACTGCATTTTGCTATCCTCCAAATAGATACTCAGACCACTGACCTTAAGCTTGTAAAGTTAAATACTAAACAGTACAAGAATAAGTTACTATCATCTCAGTGTGTGTTTTTCTGGATCAACTAGATGCTTTTGTGGGATGGGGTCAGCTCTGTTCTTCTTGACTCCCAGCCAGCTGACTTACATGAAGGGATTGACTTCTTTTTTCTCCTCCCCAGGCTCTCAATTCTTTATATGGTCTAGATATAAGTCCTTTGTCTGATGGACAGTTAGCTGAAGTATTTTCCCAGTTTTTGGGGTTTTCTTTTCACTTTGTTGGTGAATTCTTTTGATACACAAAATTTTTTAATAAGATGAGATCCCAGTTGTTGATTCTTTTAAGTACTTCCCATGTGGTTTGCATTTTGTGCATGAAATCTCTGTCTACCCCTGTGTCTTCAAGAGTTTTATACTTTGCCTTCCAGTAGGTTTAGGGTTTCTGTTTTAACATTTAGGTCTTTGATCCATTTTGGTGCATGGCTTTAGACATGGGCCTAGTTTTAATCTTTGGCATGTGGAAAGCCAATTTTTCCAGCACTGTTTATTAAAGATGTTGTCCTACTTTGTCAAAGATAAGGTGATTGTCTGTCTTTGTGGTACAATTTCAAGTCTAGGATTGTGATTTCTCCTGCCTTACCTTTGTTGTTTGGGATTTGATTTGCTATTGTAGGTCTCTTTGATTTCCAAATGAAAAGACTAGAATTTTTTTTTTGTAGATCTGTGAGGTATGCTAATGGTATTTTGATCAGAACTGCATTAAACCTATATATCAGTAAGCCTGTAAGTGTATTAGTTGGCAAAACATACTAGAATAGTTATATAATGATTTCCATAAATTTTTAAATTGGTATTCCAGAGACTAACTGCTCCCTCGTTTATAACTAAACACATGATTTAGGACAATACCCGCCCACTCCTACAGATGTGCAAAGCTCTAATTCTTCCTTCCAACTTTCCATGGGAAGAAGGATCAGTTTTGACTAAACTGAACCTGATGTGTAGATGTATTTTCTAAAATCTAATTGCTTCAATTGAAAGTATCAGTTCTTTCTCTGAGATTAATAACTCCTGAGACTCTATTTCAAAAAACTTTGAGCTTCTTAATATTGTTTCTACTAACATTCAAGCATGAAAATTAGTATCAAGGGTTATTTCCCTACAACTACAAATTTATACATAAATAGGGAAAGTATCAAAAGCAGAAAATCTATTTATAATCGAAATACTTAGAATAATTTGACCATGAGCTCAGTGCTTTCCTCCTGAGCAAAAATTAAATGCTTAGATTAGCATTTAATTAAATGCTCAGATTAGCATTTAACATGAAGGAATCAGAGTAAGATTATCCTCAGCTGGACATGTAAGTCAGAAATATCTGTGAAGAAGTAGCTCAAACAAAAGCAAAAGAATGACACATTTTACTGATTCAAAAAAGTGTGAGTTTTCCTATATGATCAAGTCATCGGTCATTAATTCTGGAAGCCAGATGACCGTCATACTGTTACACCCTAACATGAGCTTCTCCTGGCCAGTTTTATGGGTTCTCCTCCTGAAGCTCCTCCTATATATAAAAACAAAAATGAAAGAGCATCAGGATTCCTCACTTAAAACTCTCTTTTCTTGAAACAGAACAGGAGAGACAATATGAAATGAATGGCATTTTTTTTTTTTTTTACTTGAAGGGGAAGAAAGTTTTAAAGGCATTTAAGCTTTAGAGTAGAATAGTGGTTTCCCAGAAGATATAGCAAAGACAAATGGAAGTTAGTTTTCTGTGGAGGTCGAATTTCAGTTTTTAACTTGATATGGGTGGTGGTGGCCAATGCATAGCAATGTGAATATATTTAATACACTTGAACTTAAAAATGATTATAATAATAAATTTAAGGCTTGAAAAAGAAGTCTAAATCTGGACTTCAGGCCTCAGTTATTTCCACTACCTGGTGCAGTGCTTGGCACATTTGCCCCAGCAGACAGTAAACACTTCTAGGGAAGATTTAGCCCATGGTGCCATCAGTTTCTGTTAATGAAGTCTTTATTCAGCAGACATCTATAAACACTTTCTAATATGCATGACATGACGCTGAACTGAAGACTCATCTTGTCTATGTTCTGTACACTGTTTTTTTATAGACATTTTAAATTTTGTGTTAAGTTGCTTGTAATGGAGCCCACCTATTTTACATTTTTTAAAGCACAGTGTTATTTCACCACATTTTGTTTACTTTTTTGATTATTGTTTCTATGTCATTTGTACCTTTGCTCATTGGCAATATTGGTCTGCATCGTCTCTGTCATGGATTTTCCATCTTTGTCTCCATTTTTTAATGAGTATTTCTTGTCATAGACTGAAGAAAAGTTGTATCAAATTTTATTCCTGATGTTCTCTAGCATAAGCATTGTTCTCTTTGGGATTCCAATGCTCATTGTTTCGTTTCACTTTGTGACTATTTTGCTAACTGATGTGTGTATTTTCTTTCCTCCATACTTTGATGCTGCTACTCACCCCCTTTAGTATTTCTGCTTAATGTTTAACCATAGGTACTCATAATTTCTAACATTTTTGGGGGAGGTGACTTTATTTGAGCAGCTTTCCCAGTAGTGTTCTACTTTTCTGACCTGTGTTTTCCCTCTGAGCCTCATGTTCCTTGTATTTTCTCCTCAATCTTTCATACAAGTGAGAACATTCTGGGTTTATGTTTTATAAAGAAGCTGATGTATGGCTCTCCTTGTTCGTGTTTCATGTCTGTTTTTGTGATAATCGAATTCCTCAGCAGCTTTACTATTTAAGGGAAGATTCATGGGTGCAGTCACCTCTTTTCATCTCTACTTTATGGGTGATAAACCTGAGGCATTAAGAAAGTTGCCCAAGGTAATGCAGCCAGTTGGTCACTAGCAGTGGAATTAGCAATGAAACCTCAGCAATCCATCTTCAGAAGCCGCGATCTAAACCTCTGTGTCAAACACTTCCTGATATTTTTCACTCCTTATTGATTTACACTATAAGCAGAGAAAAGTACATATATCAGAAGTTTGCAATTTAATATTTACAAACACATCAGTGTAGCCAACTTTCTCAGTATCACTGGTTCCCACTGTACCATGTTCCAAGGTAAGCAACTTTGCTCAGCTTTTATCAGTAAAGAATTCCACCTTTACTTTATTCATTATGTGGATTTTACTGTTCAATGATTATGTGAATCAATGGCCTTTTGGAGATATTTTCCTATATATTAATTCTAATCTTGATAGGTGTACATCTATAGGTCTATCTGATTTTGTTGGGGGGGGGCAAGAGGCTATATTAACTATTGCTATGGTTCAATAATTTCATTTTGTTTGACATTTTTGACATATATATCCTACAGGTGGATATGTCGGACCTCAAAACATGCCACTGTTAAGTTTTATTAGATAATTCTGAGTGCTAGAATGTGGTTTTGTCAACTCACCATTGATGACAGATAGAATTCTGCCTTATTTGTAAGGTGAGTTGGAATTTCTCATACAGTAGTTGGTACCCTTTCATTTAAGCCCAGTTTAAAATGCACTTTCATTATATTTAAGCAACTCGAACTGTCTTTCTCATATTTACTAAATATCTTGCTATAATTTTCTTTTGGGGACAGCCAAATTTTTCTTTTTTTCTCCCTAGTGGTATTACATGACCTTTTCTTTTTGATTTGTAGATAGTCTTTATACAGTCTTAATATAACACTTCGGTTATTTTCCTGTACACGATGTGTTCTCTCAGCCTATGTTTTGTCTTTTTATTTCCTAATACCTTACTTTGCAAGCACTTTTCTTTGTTTTAGTAATTTGAATTTATCCATTTATTTTCTTGTAACAGTTTTTCTGTGTTTGTGAAATCTCTGTTTACTTCTTAAGCAAAATAATGTTTTCTAGTGTTAGTCTTCAAAATTATATTTTTATTCCTTCTCACTTATACCTCTGACATATGTGTGAAGCTTTTTGACTATGAAGAAAATAAAGATCTTCATGAGGGAAACAAATATTCACACACTTTTTATCAAACCTGTCTATGATTGAAAAGACGATTCTCCTGTCCACTCCATCTCACTGCAGTTCAGCACTCAGTGACTTCAAGTATATTCTCAGATGTGTTTGCTTCCCAAATTGGACAAAGGTTGTTTATCTTTGTGCCAAGATTGTAACATGCCTACTATAATTTTTAAGTTATTAGCACTATTCTGTTGTATGTTCCAGCTTTCTTCTTCTTTCCTTGCAACATTACCTTGATCTTTGAGTTTATTTGTGAGGTTTTTAAGAATAGTTTACCAACTGCTACAATGACTACCTAGTACACCACAGACACAGACACAAACACTGACAAACACAGACTCACAGACAGATATACTACTGCTGCCACCACCACACACACCCATGGAATGAACTGAGTTTACAGATTAATTTGTGGACAATTTTTAATTGTGTGAAATGAAGTCTCTCATAACCATAAGCAATTTAAATTCATCTTTTTATTTGCTAAATTTCTTTCAGCAATGCCTTTAATTTTTAGTGAGGAAATCTTATATACTATTTGACCTGTAAGGGACTAAGTGCTAGGTGTGTGATTTTTCATGCTTTTGCAACTTACAGCATTGACAACTTATGTGCTATTATTATATATAATTTTTAAATTTAATTTACATAAATTGTATAACTTTGTTTTCTAGTTGCTTGTGCAGACTCACCTATGGAGTATTCCGTTTACTGTATATTTGGTGCCTTTGATACATAAACCTATCAATATCATTGGTTTAACCTGCCAATATTTTGTATTTCCTAGACAGCGAATTTGTCTTATAAAAGTATAATTTTCTTAACTATGTAATAGGATATTTTTAGTTATTGTTTATTTCACCTGTTAGTTATGATTCAATTTCTTTTAAAAGTTGCTACAATATGATTTTCTATTATTTAATTTACAGAGAGAACCTTTTACGATGTGATATCATGATGCTTAGGTTTGTTCTGGATTTGGTTATATGGGTGCCATGGGAGCTACCATGATTCGACAGTATCCCCCAAAGTTGCATGTGTCAAAGTCTTGGTCATCAGCCTATGGTGCAGTCTTTAAAAGCTGAATGCCAGTAGGTAGGAGTTAAGGTACAGGACGCAGGCTTTATACAGAGTGTCAGAACCCCCTCCTTCACTCTCACCCGTTGCTACCTTGCACTGTGAGGTGAGCAGCCCCTCCATCTGCTTCCTGCAGGTGTTCTGCCTCGGCGCTGACCTAAAGTCAGTGAAGTCTCCCAATTGTGGATGAGAATCTCTAAAACTGCAGGCAGCTGGTCAGACATGAGTGGCTCTGGATGGTTAAACTGATTCAAGATGTCCTTTCTGACACTGGAAGCCGGGTGTAGATCAGTGTGTGAAATGATGTCAACCAACTGAAGAAAGACACTAGTGGAGAGGTCACTGTCAACTACCCACAAAGGAGACCTAGCGACCATAAAGCAGTATGCACTAGGCTGTGCCCTATCATTAGACTGACCCACCCCACTATATAAAGTTATGGCTTCATCCATATGTACTGCATCTCTTTAATTACTGATGAATAATGGGGAAATACATGCACAATTCAAAATTAAAAGTATGGCAAGGGTGAATCATGAATACATGGCTGTAGGATATGAAACACTAAAAAAAGAGGAATAGCAAACTAAAAATACAACAAAGGAATTCATCATTCCTTATGCTTGAGTGATGGAGAGGTTTGTTGGTAGCCATAACCTGCTAGGCAATAAACTTGCTTTGAAAGAAATCCCAGCTTGCTCATTGTCTGTTGCCCTTGGTGAAGTAGTCTGGAAATTTTTTTCTTGGGTCACTAAGAACTAGAATAAACTAGGTTAAAAAAAAATCATAAGCCAAAGGACTTTTTCCTTTAAAAGTCAGGCATTGCCATGGTAGTTAGAAAGCTGACTACCACAGTGATTTGGTAGTTTATCATGTTTTCTTTCCTACGAATTGCGGTACTTAACTTTCCCTAGATTTCTGTCTTACCTTTTCCCAGCCACGCTGCAATGGTAACAGGAACATTCTCACCGTAGGCATGTGAGTAATTCTTTTTCTCTGCAGTGAAGTCACCAAGCCACGTATGATGGAGAAAGCATAGGGCATTTTCTTCAAGGAGCTGTCTTTCTGTTTTAAGGGCTGATATTTGAGTTCAAAATTTGTTTCTAGACAAATTGACGTCAATTACATTGTATGTCCTTGTAGACATTTCAGGATCCACCAAAATGCTAGCATTGTCTCCCAACACATTTCACCCAGCTCTGTTTCCCCATTGCCTTGGCTTCCCTGAAATCCTTTGTGAAATTTGATTTGAAGTCTTCAGTTTGCTGGGATTCAGGATGTCTGATTTTGCTCATTGTTAATAGAATGAGATTTTAAAATTTAAGGATCTCCCTGGATTTCTCAGCTTCTGAAGAAGTCCTGCTATCAACCTCACATGGTTTCCTTGATTCTGTACCTATTCTGTCCTGGAACCATCTGATCCACTGCATGACACTTCCAGGTCTAGTTTTTGTCTCAATTCTGTACAACAATTTCTCTTATTAATGGAATTAAAGTGATTAAAATTATAATGGAATTAAAGTGAAACAAAAAATCTCAAGGAAAAACTACAGCACATTGCTTATGTCCCGAGTAGGAAAAAAAACTAGCAATTCTTCAAGTTCTACTTCATATTTTCTCATTTGGTTAAAAGGTTCAGCTGTAATATCACGTATTACCATGATAATTAATACACAATGTGTGGTGTCTCATTACATTCAGTTCATACTTACTGGGATCTGACAAAATGTAATAAAAAGAAAATTTAGGAAGCCAAGAAGGCATAAATTACAAAAACTTTATTTTGTCCTGAAGCTTGATTTTAAATAATCAGCTATTGCAGTGTCATTCAAGCATTTGGAGATTACATATTTTATTATAAGTAAATATTTGGGATGAGACTCCTTGCTGAACCAGAGGTAGAGTGAGTTAGCTGTATCTTTTGCTTCTTTCAAGTGTGAAAATATGGTCACACAATGCAGTGTGTTGGTGCCCTCCATCTTATCACCACATTGACCCAAGGAACCTTTCTTGATGAAAGTTTCTCATAAAATATCTGAAGAGCAGTGGCATCAGCAGTGACATGTGCCCTCAAATCTCAGTGGTCTTAGCTTGGAGTGGGTTTGTGAAAGGCAGCTGGAGGTAGGTACCTGTGCGATCCGGCCTTCCTTTACCTGGAGCTCCTGGGAGGAAACCATGAATAAAAGGTGGGTTAGGTCTTTATCTGTGAGAATATCTGTGCACCTCTTCTTATTTCTATCAGTGCCTCAACTTCTGCTTTGATGGTTTTTGCATCTATTTTGTCTGTGCAAACTCATTCTCTATGGAGAGGGGAGCAGTGTAGTAAAACCCAGTATTAACCAACAGATCTAGAAAAGATCAGCAGAAATGACACATCTGACCTCATGATCCTTCAAGACAAGGGCAGAAGGCATGGGAGGGACTTGACAAAAAAAAAAAAAAAAAAAAAAAAAAAAAAAAAAAAAAAAAACGCACTGCGCTTTCTAAGATCAGAGGATCGTGCAGGAGAAAAGGAACAGCTGGTACTTTTCCTGCATCGGGGAATCTGAATGTTATACAAGTAAAAGGGAAGATTATGAGAGTGCGTGGGAGATTCGGACAATAAAACCCAGGCTTGCTCTTGCTTTTGTGGATCTCCCTTGTGCCTCTGGTTAGGGCTAAGTATGGAGTGAAAGTAAATACAATTAATCCACGGAGTATTTTCAGAAAGTAGACTGACCTCTATATGCAAGAGTGCCCTGCCCTGCACTTTCACAATTAAGAATCTCTTAATTGTTTTCTGATATGCCATGTTCATTCAATAAATCACTAGAAATTGGTTTCTTTTCTTTTCCCCTTTTCATTAGACACCTGTCTCTCTGTCATATACATTTGATAAGGAAAAGGGAGAGATTTTTGCATATAAAACAGTGATTTTATAACCTAAAACAAGCCCTTTGTTCAGATGAATTATAGAAGGTTTTAGCTGGTTGTTGGTTGTTGAAAATTATGAGGACTCAAGTAGGTAAAGGAAGGTAGGGAAGGAATCAGAGCATGAATAAAATACCAAAGGCTTGAGGGGAACTTTGTAGATGAAGACCCCAGCCTGACTCAGTCGGATTATCCATACAGACACTGGAGCCACTTATTTGGCCCCTCAACTGCACTAATTTTGCTCTCAAAGTTTTATGTTCCTGATTTCGGTATATTAGGGAAATTCAAAATGAATTAGCTTCTTACATCATGGCCTTTAAACTGATTGCTTTACTCCTGTATGTAGATGTCAGGTTTTAGTAATGGTTTCAGGGCGGGAGAATTTCAGGGGGTCTTCCTAAGGCACTTGGTACTTTTCCCACTTTCCAGATGTAAACAAAAGTATGAGTCGCTCTGATGACACTGGACACAACAGAAACAGAAAAACACCATTTCAACAATGGCATAATATGCTATTCACATGTTTCCTAGGTTTGGGGTATGCGACCACACACAGCCAATATTAGGAACAAAAAGGGAACAAGAGGCTCTGGGGCCAGTGAGGAAGAGCCTTTCTATCACCAAATGTCCAGGGAGTCACTGCTTTCACTAGGGGAGGGGCATGGTACTGCTACTGATAGAGGACAATTTCAAGGTCATTGTTTGTCTCTACTCACAGCAAGTACGCTGTTATGGTGGACTTTCTAGGAGTGTTCTACCAGCAGTGTTCAAACGCAACTTCAGGTTGGGAGGGGAGCCAACAGAGAAAACTCATTTCAAAAACACAGTTATACAAAATGACTTCTAGTCTCCAATGTATTCTTTCTTTTAAGAATGAGCAGGTCAAATTTGATATTTTGCTTTCCTTCAATTTTTCAATTATGTTCCTTATCATATAAGCAACTAAATTTTTCCTCTTTTTTAAATTCCTTTATAATTATTCTCACAGGAAGCCCTCAACTCCAAATCATTTTGAAATGCATAATGAAAAGTACATTATGCCTAGCTATTATGGTGATTGTTGAAATTGGAACTCATGAAGAAGAGTTTTGAATTAGTTCTCACTTAATATCCCCTGTGTGTCTTCAAGGAAGCAAAAGGACTCGCAGCTGACAATTTTATCTTCCTTTGACAGTTAAACCTCTTCCCAAGAAAGTGTGTATAACTATGTCCATTACAGTGTTTCTTGTAAAAGGAAAGGACAATGATTTAAATTAGCAAAAATAATGGAATAATAAATGACAGAATATATATATATATATATATATATATATATATATATATATTATATGTTATTATATATCTGTTTAAAAACATAAAGTAGAATTACACAGTGACATGAAAATATTTCTGACTGAAATGTTGAGTAAAACTGGAAAATTCCAGAATATAAACAATTTGAGACCATTAAATATTAAGTACTGTGCAGGCATGCACACATGCACAAACAGCCACACGCAGACACACACACACACACACACACACACACACGCATGCATGTGTGCAATTTAATCTAGAGCTCCATATCTGGAAGGATGTATCCAAAGTGCTAATGATAATTGCTGTGAAGGCTCTAAGATTATGGGTGAACAGAGGCATAGTGAAAGGACAATTTAGTCATGTGTGAGACATAAACAAAAGCAAAGCACCTATATGTCAACTTTGAAAATTAAGCAGATAAAGTCTCTTCTACTATTTTATAATTTTAGTTATAAGTAATATCCCAATACCAAAAATTCCAATGATGAAAGATACCAAAATGAAATCGAAACATAAAATAACCTTTATAGTAAGTGTATGTGATTCTAGACAATTAAGTGGTGAACTGTGCAAATAAATACAGATTCATGAAAAGGTTTTCTTTCTTTGTGTGTGGTACTGGGTTTGAACCAAAGGCTACTCTAGCACAGAATTAAATTCCCAGCCATTTAAAATAATTGGACAGAATCTCAGTAATTTTCTCAGTTTGACCTCAAACTTGTAATCTTTCTGCCTCAGTTTTTCAGTTAACTTGGACAGTTTTTCAGATAACTTATAAGCTTAGGCCAGGAATGAGGTGACATTTTATAAAAATTTAATAAAATGTGTTAAATGCAAGTTCAAACCAACTGTTATGAGAATAAACTGTAGTAATAATGTATGAAATTCAAATAAGTGCCATCTCTTCACAGGATGTTCCATTTTCTAACACATCCCTTTAATATAAATAAAGGCTTACTAAATAAGAGCATGGAGTTATGATGTTTGCTTATCCTTATGTCTTAACTTTCTAATAATTTAATTAATTTCTTGCTATGCAAGCTTGGAAGTAGCAGGCTTGCACATGAGTTCCTATAAGCCCTCTTTCTACTTATTGATTTGTCCTGCTCCTGTTAATATTTTTACAGTGAAAGAATTTGTTTACCATTCTGTTTCATGGTCATCATTTCAGTTTAACACAGAATGTGGATTTAAAAAATTAGTCTTTTCATCAACTGTCTTTGCATTTATTACAGGTTCTTCATTTATCAATTCTTTGTAGTTGACAGATTTTAGATGACAAATTTCTGTCTATTTTTTTGCAAAATGTGTTTTTCAGACATTTTTATTCACAGAAGTCACCTGTGTTTTGGCCTGCAGGGCAGCCCTGGGTTTGCTTCTTACTCAGTCTTTTAGAAATTATAGTTATGCTTATCTGTTTGATACTGAATTATGTTGTAGGAAAATCTGAGACTTGTGTTACTTACAGAATATAAAATATTTCTTTTTCTGTCTTCATGATGAAATTGTTGTCTTTTTTTATTGGTGCAATTCAGACATTCCAAATGATAATTTGTACCTGTATATTTCTTGATTTCTCTTTTTCCAATCACCTCCCTCCCTTTAATCCCTTTTCTCTTCCTTATTTACAAAATTGTTTCCATTTTATCTTTCTTTTATTATTTCTTTTCCTTTCCCTTTTCTTCCTTTTCCCCAGTTCCTCCTTCATTTTTCACAGTGTTTTCCCATTTCACAATATCTATTGTACATTTTGGCCCTTCTTTCTCTCTGTTTCTCACACCAGGAAGACAATGAGATATTTACACAGGTATGACTGATTTATGTCATTTAAGATTATGGTTTTAAGGCGTGTCTTTTGTTGCTTAGTATTATCTGGAATGAGTTAGAATTATCAACTGAATGTCTAAGTTTTATGGAACTCTGAATATCCCTTCAATGTTGAATTTTAAAATTATTTTTATATTTTAAATAAATCTTTTATTTCTTCAACTGTCATCCTCACTGACACTAAGCAGTCTTATGAACTTTTTCAATTGCTTTATTAATCTCTATTTATCTATATTTTCCCTTAATGAATATGTTGTACTTTCCCTGTCTTGCAGTTCCTAATTATGTTGTTTCATGCTTTTTCAAATTCATGTATCTATTCTTGGAGCTCAATATGTGATTTTAGATTTGCACTGTTTCTTTTCATCTACTTCTATTTTCTCTTTTCTTTAAATTCCTCCTAAATTTTTGCTAGTTGTTGTGAAGTTGTAAGTGTTGAGAATTATAAGTAAAAGCAAAATCACTTCTAAAAATTTTCTGAGAAAAAATTAATTTTATTAAATATGCATTAAAGTATCATTTAATTGGCATTGCAGGAAATCCAAAATTGCACAGAGAGAAATCTGCCTTTTAACAAAGCCAGGCAAATAAAAGACATCATTTATATGTTGCAGTCTCATGATAAAGGATACTTAATCCTCAAGTAAGTGGACTTCAGCATAATTTGTCAGCCAGAGGTCTCCTGGTAATGGGATGGCCATTTGTGCTTGTTAATTGGTTTTGTCCAAAGGAAGAGTAATGTTGTCTTATCTTTGCCACAGGAAGTAGCTTTATAATTTAGAGACATCTAGGGAAGATGATTGGTACAATCCTGTTGTACCAATTGTAGATTAGGCAAATCTCTACCAGATGCAGGATTTCTGTGTGAATTTGGAAAAGATATTCCCATTGGAATACCAATTAGAAAAACGTTCCCATGAGATCAACAACATAGTAACTATACAAGCAAAAGGACAAAATCACAAATCACCACAAATACACTAATTCTAAAGATGAGTAAAATGTGCCTGTATTTTCCTTCTTTTGACTGAGGATTTGTAAACTATTGTAGCTATTGTAAAGTGTGAGTTAGAGGGAATGTAAAGTGGGAGCTAGAGGGAATGTCTTCCCTTCCAACTGTATTTCAAAGTGATAGTGCCCCGTTCCTTGAGAAGGACATTTTTGGGTTCTAAACTTGGCAAGAGGCTTATTTATCTTTTATCCCATTTCCGGTGTGCCTGAAAGACTCTTGGGAACTGGCGGTAGTATTTATACGAAATAACTCACTGATTACACTCATAAGTGTACCCCAGAGTGTGCCATAAAATATCCTGCTTTCATAATTACTTTCTTGTTGTTATAATATGTCAATAGTCTTTGCATAAACAAGAAATCATTCTGTCTGTAGCATTCTATTTTTAGCAATATTATTTCCACGTGTAAAATATAGCAATTCTTGATGGCTGAAAAAACACAGGCAGTAAGCTACAGCTTTTCTCTAAATACAAAGTAGTTAAAAAGATTTGCATTGCAAAGACAAAAAAGTTTCTAAAGTACTTTCTCTAAGCAATGGGAGATGAGGAAAATCTATTTTTTTTAATTCTGAAAGGAATTAAACCTCTTGCTTTAGTCTGTATGTTAAGTAGTTGTGAGAACTGGTCCTGTTTCAAGAGTTTGATTTTCTAAGTCTGGCTCTTTGCGTGTTTTGCCATGTTCTTCCTCATGACTCCCATTAGAGTTGTCCCCTCAGATTGAGAGGTGACAGTTCTTTGCCTTTTTATCACCTACCTGATTTATTTTGTGGCCCTAAAACTTTGACTTCTTTATGGTGAATTAGCCTTGTTGATGTTTTCCTTATTAAACACTTTACAATAGCTACGTTTACAAATCCTCAGTCAAAAGAAGGAAAACACGGGCACATTTTACTCATCTTTAGAATTAGTGTATTTGTGGTGATTTGTGATTTTGTCCTTTTGCTTGTATAGTTACTATGCTATTGATCTCATGGGAACGTTTTTCTAATTGGTATCCCAATGGGAATATCTTTTCCACATGCACACAGAAATCCTGCATCTGGTAGAGATTTGCCTAATCTACAGCCAGTGCTGCAAGGCAATCTGATGGCATGGCGTTACAACTCTCTCATTTTATATAGGGGTGTCCTCTGGCTCCTCTATGTAAACCAAGTGATAGATCCCTGACACTGTTTTTTGTTTTTTGTTTTTGTTTTTGTTTTTGTTTTTTTTAATTTTAAAAAGTAAAACAGAAAAAAGGATAGAAATGATACAGAACTTCAGAAAAGAAAAAAACATGTGGGTAATTGACACTAGTTAATATATTGCATATTGTTACTCAGAACTAGTTGTTCAGGTAACAAAATCTAGACACAAAATTGATTAATCAAACAATGACAGTACAAACTATTCTTTTTGGTGAACTAGGGGAGATTTGACACTGTTTTGCTTTTAGTTTTCCCAAAAGTCTTTTATAATATCCATGGAATCAGAATGAGAAGATACATTAGTTTCCCTACTGTGAACAGTAGGATATGACTAACCTTCCCAGTATCTGCAGTTGTCCCCTTGTACAGGTGATGCCTTAATAATGCTCTAAATTCTCCCTGAAGCTTTATGAGGAGAGTTGTGAAATTCCTGTTTTGTACTGGGTGTTTGAGGCTGGTAAAATTAGGTGAATAATATTTAGTTCCCTGACTGGTAAAGACCTTATATAGATACAGTTTCCTTAACTCCAAACTTCCCTAACTTCCTTTCAAAGATTTTGGGAGATATCAGTAATGAATATGTTTAAATACGAAGATAGTATGTCAGTATTAGTTTGTGTTTCCATGCTTCTCTAACTAACCCTGTGGAGTTAGGTCTGCTGCAAAACATCTCTGAGATTTGAGTACTTCATTTGTGAGTCAAAAATTTCAGTTCTGTAGTTTTTTTTTTTTTAATCACTTTTTTTTTTAGAATTCAGATTTGCCAATTTTACATTCAATGACAATTTTTGAACATCTTTTATGATCTCATGTATCTTTATAGGTGATGGGAGAGTAATTGTGAACCAGAAAGAGATGGATACCACCCTGTAATTCTCCTTGGTGTTGTCCACAACAACAACAAAAAAAACAGCTAATAAAACAGAAACAATGGAAATTATGCGTGTAAAATGTGGATATGTTTCAAGGGAAAGAAATCTGACTATTAGAAAGGTTGTTATTTGAACAGAAGCCTGAAACAACTGAAGAAGCAACACATTAAGGCCAAAAGAGACAATTTTGCAGATGAGTTGGAAAGTGTACTTAGAAATCTTGAGTTGAGAATATGAATATGGAAACATACATACACACACACACACACATTCACAGAGATCTCTCAAAGACTATTACTGTGTTTTGCTTTGTGTTTAACTTTACTTTAAAGAAGGTATTTGAAATTCTTGGATTCTCTTGAAGGCTAGTAACTGATAGAGACTGAGCTATTTGTTCTTGAAGGACTCTGGTGTTCTATAGCAGTAATGATGAACCTTTTAGAGATTTAATGCTACAAACAGCCTGCTATCGCACTTGTGGCATAGGTTTGCCATCACTGTCCTACAGGATAATAATATTTACGAGGAAATTCAAGAATGTCCTTGGCTAGAAGTAGACCAACATAAAAAAAAAACAACTCGAGTGAATGTAAAATTATGTGTGAACTCCTGCATGGAACAGTATTATCTTTGCATAATCCTTGATACCTTTGTGCAATCACAGTGGCTTACAGGGTGTCAGGGAAAGACACTTCACTTTGTGCTCTAAATGAACTAGAAAACTATCAGAAAGGAGATTGCAAGAAATTTCCAAGAGATTGCAAGATATTAAAGGAGATGAGATAATTCATTACTTTATGTAAACTATTAAATGTTCATTTGATACCATAATTGATATATACCATAGTTTATGTAGTAAATGTTCAGCAATGATTTTCATGCTCTAGATTTGTGGGAAATCACTTACATTTCCCACTTCACTCTTGTCCCCACTGCTGACTCTATGATTTTCAATAAGGAAGTGGCTATTTTTAATCATATAATACATCAACATGAGCTTAGAGAGTCATTTGATTAAAATTACTCTTAATACTGACTGTCCTAAGCAACCATTGAACAAAAGTAGATCAGCTTTCTTTTTCTTACTGAAGGATAAAGATCAAAGCCCTGGAGCATTTTACTACAAAGGGATAAAAGATAAATATAATAAGACAAACATAAAGAGAGGTCAAGACACATGATAAAAGCACTGCTAATATGTTGTAATTTCCTGGTCATTTGTCTCTGACATTTTGCCTTTTTTTTTTTTTCCAATCTTAATTGCCAATACAACCACTGGAATACCATTTTGACCCTTCTTCTGAGAAGGCAGTCTAGATTGACTGCTACAATCAAAATTATACTATTAATATTTTCCCAGGTGTAATTCAATTTGGTTATAAAAAACTGCATTAGAGAAAACATAGATGTGGGACATGGGCCTCAAAACTTTAAATTAACTTGTGCAATGTGATACAACTAATAAAATGCTTCCATTCAGATTTATGATGCATTGAAAATTATGAAATGAAAAATGATGGAAATAGAGTGTAAGGCTTGAATTCATAATAATTTCTCTGACTTGATCTTAGTACTGTGATGATTTGGATCAGCAGTGCTCCCCCAAAGGCTGACATGTTTAGATATGAGGCTTTTGGAAGGTAACTGGATCATGCGGAGGGACGAAAATCATCAGTGACTTAAGCCATTGGTGATTTAATAGCTGAATTTGATGTTAGGGATTGGGGCCTGTTTAGAGGTTGATCTGTGGGCTATATACTGTCTGTGGCCCCTCCCTTCTTTTGTTCTCTCCATAGTTCTTGGTTGTTCCATAGGGAGACCAAATGTCTTACACCATCCACTTCCAGTATGTTGATTTCTGGCATGGAATCTGATAAGCATGGACTGAATCCCTGAAACCATGGACAAAAATAAAACTCCTCTTGAAATTGTGGGTGTTGGTATTTTGTTCCAATGATAAGAAGATGAATAATACAGGTGTCAACCTAACTAGTGGTGGAGAAATTAAATTCTGATATTACTGATGTAAAAATGTTAACTGCATGTGAGTGAACGGGTAGGAGGATGTCTGAGGCATTATGCAAATGAGCATGCATGCACTGCCCCTGAGCAGTTCCTTATTGGTCCTTAGTGTTGTAGATTTGGCTGCTTTCCCAGAGCTAATAGGTTAAATTCCACATTCTTTGAAATAGATATAAGGTTGAATTTCGAAAAAAGAAAGACACCAATCATTGGTAAGATGAAAGCACCAAAAACATAGTATTAAAAAGGAGTATATATATATATATATATATATATATATATATATATATATTTAAATTATCAATCTTAATTATTCCTTGTCTTCCCCTCTGGTTTCTCTCTTGACCTTAAATTTTACGGCCTACTACTTCCCGTAATTTTCCACTTATGAGCTGGCCAATTATGAGCTGGTTTCTATTTTTTAAAGTTTCTCTTCAATTAATTTTGTTTAAAGTCTCATCCTGAGGTTCACCTTATTTGTGCACTGTATCACACTCTAGACTGTTATTTAGAGACTGGGGTTTCTTGTTTACATTTAATTCCTTCCCATATTCTTTAAAAAAGAAAAAGAATTAAAAATAGTATATCACCGAGTCTTATTTCTCTTAAGATTCTGCTAAGCTGTTCCCCTCAAATAGAAAATGTTCAAATGAGTGGTAGACAGCATGGCCCCATTCATGCACTTTCCATTCATTTTTCTTTTCCCATTACTTTAGTCCAGGGTCACAAACAAATTCTCTTTTGTTTAACTCGTCTGTTAAAAAAACAAAAAACAAAAAACAAA
Organism: Cavia porcellus; assembly: GCF_034190915.1. Lineage (NCBI taxonomy): Eukaryota > Metazoa > Chordata > Mammalia > Rodentia > Caviidae > Cavia > Cavia porcellus. The sequence goes on along the minus strand of NW_026947485.1, from coordinate 82,224,552 downwards.
AAACAAAACAAAAAAAAAAAAAAAAAGAAAAGAAAATCCTTATCCTCTTCACTTTCAGGATAAATGCCCTTGCTTTTTTCTCGCAGCTCTATATCCACTATCAACTCTTGTAAAAAAGGCTTATTGAAGTTGTCACTCTAATTATCTTTCCCCTTATATACTCATTAGATCACCTGCACTCCACAACTGTTTATTAATTCCATGTTCAGTATCTCTGTCTAGACATTTTTTCAGTTGATACACAAAACTCTTCCTTTTGGGGGGTTATGACACTAAAACTAAAATCACATTCCCCCACAGTGAATACTAACATTTTTAAAAAATTTGAACATTCTTCCCTGAGCCTCCTTTCTATTTCTGTTGTACATCCAACCCACCAAGTTTCAGACTTATATATATCTCCCTGCCCTCTCATCATGGCCGCAGTACTGAATATGTTGATGTACCATTTGAGGACGCCTTCAGAAACTAGTCATGATTCCTTTAGCTTCTAGAAGGATGGCATGGTGCTAACTTCCATGAGTCCGTCCTAAGCAGGGGCCCTTGGGGGTGTTATCTCTCCAATGGCAAGCCCTCTCTAAACACAGTCCATGTATCACTGCTGGCCAGTGTGTTTTAGAGACCACATCTTGGCCTAGCCTTTACACCATTCAGTAGATCAGAGGAGCGGACAGCAGGTCAGGGATGCATTTTAATGAGAAGATTGTGTTTTCTGTGTTTCTTCACCTCCACTATAAATTACTGAAACACATTCCTGTTAACGGTTTATTAAGAAGATTTGCAAGCATTAAAACCTCTTGGATTTGGACAGCCCTGGGAATGTGCAAGCCTTGGAGAACAAGAAGGCTGCTATTTGCGGAGGTGACTTTCTTCCTAAATTGCATGTACATGTGCTATAGCTGTCGACGAAGACTTGGGAGAGAACCACAAGACCCGTAGCCAAGTCCTAACTCTGATCGTTAGTAGTTCAGGGTATTCCCCGGTGACAGGCTGGAATTGAGGCACAGAGCAGCAGTGTGAGTGGGCCGGTTATTAACTTTTATCTGCTGCAATCAATCCTATCCTTCTTTGCCATGTTTAGTGAAAGCAAAACTGAATACTACTGACCATGCTTGTATGTATGCTTCAACCGGCTTCCCTTAATACTTAACGCCTTATATAAAAAGGAACGATTACAGAAGCTAAGAGATTCACATTCATGCAGTGCTGTTTAACAGCCTACGTGACTTACTACATTTGCACAGTAGAGACTCTGAAGGTATAGAGGAAAAAAGACACTGAAGGTCATTTTTTTCATCATCACAATTTCCTGTGTGGCATTCAACTCCTGTGTAAAAAGTATGCAAGAAATATCACATTTTCTGTTTAACATCTCCTCTGTGCTTGTTTTTATTTTTCAGAGAAGTAATCAACATTTAGTTTCAACATTATATGGAGGCTGTGAACACATCTGTCATAGCATGGCAATGAGCATTTATTTTGCTCATTAATAATTCCTATACCATTCATCTTGATAATGTTAAAATATTTGGTGCTTTTGAGGCAAGCAACCCAAAGGTAGTATGTCACACCTTGGGATTTCATAGCTATTTTTTGTGCCAATAGAAATTTATTACTAAGTAAATTTAGCTGCTGGTGGTCTGAAGGTAGGAAATGAAGCAAGGAGAAAACCTCAGATCTTTTTTCCCTTGTTATTCTATCCAGGATAATTAGGATGGAGATCACCTACACCCTGAATCCTAGGGCCTTTGAGTTGCTAAATTTATTAGTTTAGAATGAAATATTATCTAAGAGTACTTATTGTGTTAAAGATCCATAAATTAATAAATGGAAGTTGTCTTAACTGTAAAAAGTTGTTTTTCTTTGTTGAATGAATATTGAATATCTCTTGACTGAAGATATTTTAGTCACCCTTCCTGTGACCACGCTTACCACAGCCTAAGGGAAAAAGGACTTTCAGTTTCCCACACTGAATGTACTAAATTTCTGCAGATATTTTCTTTTTGCTCTTGCTTGACCTGTATTTCAACCTCATCCCTCCTCATTCGCCCTTTGAGTACTTTCTTACCATGTTCCCTTTTCTTAGTGGAGAGAAGTTTTATCGTCTGACATGCCTGGATATGATTGCTATAGATCAGCCAGTAGACCAAGAAAAATAGTCATGTGTGCTTTCCAAATGTATGCTGCTCTGTTGTGTTACAGCTATTTCAATTATTAACCAGAGGATCCTTCTGATACTGGTTATCACAGAACATGAACCAATAAAATAGTTCTCTATTTAATACACTAATCACTCATTCATTCATTTTTGATCAATCAATGTCAAATATTTTGTATAAGTCAGGCACTAAGATTAATAATGAAAAAGATCAGGGAAGCTCAAAATCCTGGAAGGGAATTCAAAGAGTACATGAATACCTAAACTGTTTTATTGTGTGACTTACAATTCTGACAGTGATGACGTAATCAGTATCAAAACTGACCCTCAGGACATAAGCAATAGGGTGAGGAGACACTCTCAGGAAAGGAAACATATTAGCTGGATTCTGTGTTCAGACTAGGTTGCTGTCTGAGCACATTTTCCAAATTTTCAGAAAATTAGAACAGCCATGGACAGGAACATTCTTGTTGTATGAAAAAAAAAAATCCTAATAGAGATGAAGGAAATTGAAGGAAATTGTAAGCCAAGTGCCCTTGTAGGAGGATCACAATTTTGCTTTAGTTTACCTTTTGCCCACCAAAAAAAAAAAAAAAAAAAAATCTTAGGTGTCACATGGGGCTCATAAAGTTGTGCAAGGGTGGCAGAAAATACCCCATGAAGAGTAGAGAGCTGAAAAACAGATTTTAAGTTATCAGAAACCTAAAAAAATTTTGCAGATTTGAACTCATTACAATTGGGAAAAAAAAAAAAAAGATTAAAACTTCACCTGAAAAGTAGGGTCTACAATCTTAGTTGAGAGCACTGTTCCTTAGTAGAAAGCTAAATAATGTTTTTAAACAAAACTAAATCTCATCCAGGAAAATACTCATGTTATCCACTAACTGTTGCTCTTTAAAATCATACAAGTAAAAAATATATATGTATGTGTGTTGCATGTAGAAATGATATTGTCAATGTATCATACAAAAATTGATTTTGAAAGTAGAAACAAAAAGAGGGAAATTTATTTTATATAAAGAAAAAATTCCAAGAGTTACTTGCAGACGTGATCCAGACATTCAAGTTAACATACATGAATTTTAAAATTCTATAAAAATACTAAATAATTTTTGAATAGATATTAATTTAAAGTCAATCAAATAATTTAGATACAAAAATATAAATAAAGATGCTTTTAAAAGCAGAGTATTCAAATAAAAATTTGAGATCAGTGAAAGGTAATATGGATTATGAAGAAGTGAGCTAGAGAGAAATAAGAATAGATTTTTGTAGACTAAAGGGATAATATCAAACATTATAGCATGTGTATGTTTGTCACGGAAAGGAGAAGAGACAGAAAATTAAGCAAAGGAAACATATGTATATGGTTAAAAGAGACATATACATTCAGGAATATAAGAAAGTGTTACATAATAAAAACCACTCTTACTACATCATAAAAACTCGAGAATTTAAATGGATATAGATTTGATACATTGGGAAGACAAAACTAAAAAAATAAATACCTCAACAACATTTTATATATATATATATATATATATATATATATATATATATATAAAAAGACAGACTTTAAAAATTTAGGAAGTGTGTTTTGAGCTTTCAGTACTAATCTCAAGGTAAAAGATGCAGACACATAGATCAATGGAATAATGTCCAAAAATAGCAAACTTGCAGAATAAGCAAGAGAAATTCCAAGAGATTTTTTTAAAGTCAGTTCTTCATAATTATATAAAATGTACAAATTGTATATATTGGTAGAGTACTGTGAAATGCTTTGGTACATGCATACATTAAATAAGGTTTAAAATAAGATAAACTTTGATTTCCTCAAATAGTTATTATTTTATGAAGAAAAATTTCAAAACCATTTATTGTAGCATTCTGAATTATACAACACATTTTATTATGTGGAGTTACCCTATACAGGTTTTCATGTCTCACTGTAACTTACTAACAAAACTTTCCCTATCTCTATCTAACTCATGCTCTACCTAGATTCTGATAGTCACCATTCTAAAATGAACTTCTACAAGATCAACATTTGGGTTCCATGTATGAATGAGAACATGCAGTAGTTGTCTATCTATGCATGGGTTATTCTGTTTAACACAATGGTCTATGTTGTCACAATGAAATGGCTTTATCTTGTCTGATTGAATAGTATTTCATTGTGTACCTATGCCATATTTTCATTGTTATTTCATCAGTTGACAGAAACTTAGTTGTTTCCATTTTTGTGGACTTTGTTTTTGTTATAATAAATACTACTACACAGTGGCTATGCTAATTCACATTTCTTCCAAGAGTGTACAAGGATTTTTTTTTTCTGAACATCCTTGCCAGTACGTATTTTCTATCTTTTAAGATTAGCCCTATTTATTGGAGTAAAATGATCTTTCACTGTAGCTCTGATTTGTAGCTCCCTGATGGTCAGTGATGTTGAGCATTTTTTCATGTGCCCAATCACCACTTCTATGTATTCTTTTGGGAAATATCTGTTTATGTCTATTGCCTTTTCTTTAGCTGCATTATTGAGCTTTTTTCTATTAAATTTTGTATTCCTTCTATACTTTAGCTAACCAGCTTTTTCCAGTTTGGGTTTTATATTGGTTAAAGTTCTCTAGAATAACAGAACTGGTAGAAAATATGTAAGTATAAAACTATGCAAGGGAGCTTATTTACGATGCTAATAGGGTTCAGAGGCAGGAGAGTCAATAATGCCTGAATGCTAGAAAACTGGAGAACTCATTAGCCACTCAGTCCAAGAAATTGGAAGCTATGGAATGAGTGACATCAGAGTTGCAGCATAAATCTGACTGAAGCCTAGAAGTCATTTCTATGAATGAATTTGCAAAAGTTGATAAACTAAAGGCTGTTTTTCGTAAATGACAACCAAAGGTACACCCACCTTAGAGAATGGAAGTCTTCAAATATACATCGACTTGTTTCTTCTTTCTGTTATAATTCGTGCAGGCTACAAGTCTACCAGCTAATGCCACCCTTAAATGCTATGAGTATCACTCCCACAGTTTATTAGACTTTGTGCCAATCGTCTCTGGAAACACCCTATAGACACACCCAGAAGTGTGTTTTGCTAATCTGCTAGGTGTTTCTTAACCTCATCAGTCTGACGTATGACAATGGTAAAGGTTTGGTGATGAGTTTTAAGATACAATATCAATCACATAATTTATTAAATAAAGAATAATTTGGACTTTAAACTATAAAAAGGACTTTGGTTTTGTAAAGTGCATTGCTAAGAGAATAAAGAATGAATACATGTACAAAGAGAAATATTTACAAAAACAGAAAGTAGTGTAATTAAAGTAGTTTTATTCATAACAAAATTTTAAAAATTGGTCTATAAAATGACAAGCCAATTAAATATTTTTGTTTTTACAGTAAATTCATAGACATAACATCAGAAACAGAACTGTTAAAAGAAAACAATAAATAAATTAAATTTCATCAAAATTAACAAAATGTGTGCTTTAATGGATATTATAATGACATCCCCAGCCAATGGAATTGAAGAAAATAGTTTCAAATTATGTAGATGATAAGATTACATTGAATATATTATAATAACTCCTTACAATTCAGTAACAAAAACACATTTTAAACACAGCAAAATAAAAATAGATTCCATAGAATCTGTAAAAATTGCCAAGTATAAAAAAGATGATTAAGTTCATTGGGAAAACATACCTGAAAACCACAGGCCATGCCATTCATTCTTACCAGGAAAGCTGTCATCAAAACCTAAATCAAAGTAAAACAAATATACAAAATGGGGAAAAGTGCTGATCAGGGAATGAAGAGGTTAAAATATTTGTATACTGCTGATGGCTGTATAAAGCTGAGCAGTTATTTTAGAGAACGGTTTGGTGTTGTCTTAAACAATTAAAAAAAATTTGACGCAGTCATTTTAACCCAAGACATCTACTCAAGTGAATTGATACGGGTATTCAAAAACAACTTCTTCATAAAGGATGACCACTGCATTATTAAACTTAACCAAAGGATGGAAACAACACACTAACCCAACAATTAATATATAGAACAACAAAATGTGGTACATTATCACTGTGGAATATTCAGCCATAAAAGTGCATTAAGTATAGATACACACTGTGAGGTTGATGAAAAAATCTTAGTAAGTGAGAGAAGCCAGGCATAAAAGGTCACATCGGAGTCCACTGCCATGAAATACACAGATGAGGTAGGCCATTACACAGAAAGTAAGTGGTTGTCAGGCAGAAGGGAGAATGGAGAAAAAAGTATCTTTTTAGTGTGATGAAAATATTTTGGATCTAAGTAAAATGATGGTTACACAAAGTTGTGAATGTCTCAGATGCCAATAAATTATATGCTTGAAAAGGATTAATTATGCTAATTTTAACTCAACAAATGCCAAAATAGTGAATAAAATATTTCAAAAACTTTCTTCTTTACAATAGCCTCTACACAACTATTAATAGCGACTTCTAACTGCTAAAATCTGAAAGCATAGAATATGTCCTGGAGTAAGTCAGCCATCTAACTGTGCTATGAAGTTTTACTACATTTAGAAAGAAATAATCGGACCACAGAAATACATGGATGAGTCCTGAGTGTTCACTTTTAAGTAAACAAAGTCTGAGAGGCGATATAGTAAATATGAAATTCAAATTACATAATATTCTGAAGAAAACTTAAAAGAATTCTAAAAAATGATTACTGGAGACTCAGGCAGAAGAAAGCTGTACAAAATTAAAGCAAAATAATTCTTTAGGGTGGCAAAGTTTTTCTGAATAATAGTGCAATTTTGGTTAATTAAAATTATATATTTGTTACTATTTGCATAACTTTATAACCTAAAATTTACTGTATCACTTATTCAGTAAGAAAATATCATTGTGAATTATAAAATATGACTAAAAACCATATTAAAATATATAAAGAAGGGGATAGGGAAACAATGTCATGGCTTATACAAGGAAAATTTGAAGTGAGTAGAAGCTTTGAGACTAAAGTCAGAAGAAAGCATTCAAAACGTTAGACTCCCATTTATAAAGAAAGCATTCAAAACATTAGACTCCCATTTATAAAGTTGTACACACTGAGCAATTGTTCTTTTCTGATTGATTCTTTTGTTGTTCTTTTCTACTCTCATTGAAGATCTTTTCTTTTTCCTTTTCCTTTTCCCTTTTTATTTTAGAGAAAAATTAAGCAAAATAAAACTGAGTAAAGCAAATTAGAACAGAACAATGCAAACAATATAGGACTTCAAAACAAGAAAAAAGGAAATCAACAATGGTAGCCACTAATCAATTATGTTGTACTTGAAATTGACTTATTTTGTAAGTACATGATATTTGATGGGGACGACCATCTCACTGTCAAGTGAATGAGTGCAAATAGAGAGGGGGTGAGATAATGCCTGCAGTAGCACTTTGAGACTCTCTATGAATTCTGGTTTATGTTAATACAAGTACAAATAATTATACACAGACATATTGATATACAGGGCTGATCAACAATAGGGCACATGCTTAGATAAACCTTTAAAATGTTTACAGCAATTTTTGTCAGACAGAATCATTGCAATGGTTCTCATGTACTTTATTTAGCAAATCTGTCACCCTTGGCTCTTCCCCAAAGTGAAAACGACCATGAAAGGAAAATGTTTGGAGTTGATTCAGGATACTGAAGCACCTAGGAGATAACTAGTGAAGACATGAAAGAGGATTTCTACAGGTATGACAGAATATGACAAAACAATGGGGCATCTGTGTTAAAGTGAAGGGGATTAATAGTGACATGACATGACATGACTTTTACTGTAGTCACTGATATCTAGATGCCCTCCCAAAGCGTCATATGGTCATAGATGGGGCTTCTTGGAGGTGTCTAGATCTAAGTTGTGTGATAGTGGAATCACAGGCATCCCACCCAAGATATGAGTGCTACATACCCCAAAGGTGGGTAGCCTGGATATATTTTAATGAATTAAAATAAGACTGCTATCATTGCTTACTGCTGCTGCTTCTGTTTCTGTTGCTGCTTCTCTTCTGCTGCCCATGCCTGCTCTGTGAAGCCCCTTTGCAGTGCCACCCTGCCTTTGAGAGATTATGGACTAAAACTGCTACAAATTATGAGCCAAAGTAAACCTTTCCTCCTTTAAATTGTAAATGGCAGGTATTTTGTTTAAGCAACCAGAAAAATAACTAAAACAGGTTTTGGCACCAAGAGTGACTGTACCTGATCATGTGGTTCAGGAGCACTTGGAACCAGCTTGTGGGAATAATTGGAAAAGGTTTGGAAATGCTGGGTGAATAAGAGCCCTGGAATAATTTAAATTGTACTTGATTGGAAATTCTGGTCAGAGTTCAGAAGAACAGAATGTCAACAGAAATGCTGCTAATAAAGACCAGGCTTAGGATGGTTCTATCACAAGAGATTCCACTGGTTGTTGGATTTCAGACCATGTATGTTATGCTCTAGCAAAAAATTTGTCTCCATTTTGCTCATGTCCAGAACCTTTCCTGAGACTGGGATTAAGAGTAGTGGGCCAATTAATCTTGCAGAATAAATTTCAAGAGAGTCTAATACTGAGGAGGTGATATGGCTACTGCTGGAATTCAACTACTGTTGGAATCCTGGCTGCTGCTCCACTAGTCAGCAGACTGACATAATCTATGTGGTTTATTTTTTAGGCATATGCAGAATTCAAGCGTTTTGGGGCCAGGAAGGCTTCCTCCCAGATATCAGAAAGACCTATGTTGAAAATAAACAACAGACAACCCAGTAGAATGAGACTTTTTTAAAAAATCAATTCCAGTTTGGCCAAAAAAAAAAAAAAAAAAAAAAAAACAAAAAAACAAAAAAACAGTAAAGCTATAGACTGCAAGGATGGAATTCAGGAGAAATTGGTTGCTGCAAAGTCTAGCAAGAAAAATCCAAGTATTTGAGAAGAGCATAATGGAAAAGATTGCCTGAGGACATCACAAGAACCAGCAGGAACCCACCTTTTGCAGAGTCAAAAATTGCAAAGGAAGGACTTTGCTTTGAGAAGAGAGCTTTGAAGCGACATGTTCCAGAATGTCGGTGGCCTAGAGAGGTTGTTCCTCAGGATTTGGTTCATAGGCACTCAACCCTTACAGTCAAGAGAGAAGGAATCCTGGCTTCTGTTCCACCTGTCAGCAGACTTTGACATAATCTATGTGGTTTATTTTTAGGCATATGCAGAATTCAAGAATTTTGGGATCTGGAAAACTTCCATCCAGATTTCAGAGGGCCTGGGAAACCAGGCATTTCACCCCTGAGAGGGCAGTGTGTGAAACTTTGAGTGTGAAGGCAATAGTACAGTGGGCACCCTAGACATTTGGAGAAGTCAGGAAAGTGGCCCATGTGTGGAAATATGCAAAGAGTGACCAATGCTTTTCCAAATGAGGATCCTTAGAAGCAACAATTACCTATTGGCAAGGTTGAAGAGGGAGAGGCACTCAAACCCTTTAGAGTTCACATCTCGCCACAGATTTTCTCAGATGCTGGACATGGAACTATACGTCTTAATGTATGCCCTGATGAATTTTGGGTTTGCTTTAGACCTGTGGGTTTCTACCCTTCCATTTTTACCTTTAGGAATGGAAATGTTTATTTTGTGTCATTTTTTATTGAATTTATTCATTTTTACAGGACCTTGAAGTTAAGGGTTTGCCTTAAATCTCAGGGAGACTTTGGACTCAGACTTTTCAGAATTGCTGAATCTGTTAGGACATTGACATCTCTTAGGGATGGATAAAATACCCTTTACATAAAGGTATGTATATTCATTTTACAATACCAGGGGTGGAGTGTTATGGCTTGTATCTAGATGCCTCCCCAAGTTTCATGTGATTATAAGTGACACTTTTTGGAGGTGATTGGATCTAGTGTGTATTATGCTGGAATTAAGGGTGCCCCACTCTGAGAGTGACTGCTATCTGTCCTAAGAGTGTTTAACCTGGATGAATATAAGGGACAGAAGGAGGGCTTCTATCACCACTTACTGGTTTTGCTTCTGTTACTGTGTGTCTTCTGTTTCCTCCTGCCTGCTCTGTGATCTTCTCTGCCATATCACACTCTCTTGGAGTCAGCTCAGTATGGACTGAAACTTCTACCAACTGTGAGCCAAAATAAGTCTTTCCTCCATTCACTGTAAGTTGTATTTTGTCCCATCTTTGAGAAAATTAATTAAGACAGTAACCTTTTAAAATTTAACTATTCATCATATTTTTCAATCACATGTCATGCATATATCAAGCAAAGACATTATCCATCATGTCACTAGTCACTTAAATTGTAGAAAGTCCTAATTATGTTTTTTAAGTTTTAAATTCTTTCATATTTTCATAATTGTTTGTTGAGTTCTTTAGGGACTAGATATTAAGACACAGTCAGGAGTGTAATAAAGTTATTAAAGTTAATGCCTGACCAAGAAAAGAAAATAAAAAATAAAGCAGAATGGAGCAAGGAAGACTTCAGAAAATATCTTAGGTCTCACAGGTTTCAAACAAAGTCATTTGAGACTCGGGAAGAGAGATTTGCCAGTAAAGAAACTCACATGAGTAAAAATGACTAAGCCCTACTACAGTTTTCATTGGGAGCCCCTGGTTAGAAGTCACCTCAGAAGGCTCGACTTTGACTCATGAGATAGATTCATCAGATAGCTGCCAACAACTATAAGCTACAAGCTTCAACAACACTTCTTGAATTCAAATGGCAAATTCTCCAATACAGATCTAAGCAGGAACAGATAGGCAGAATGGTGTTTTTTATTCCTTTCCTTATGAGTAGGCATTGCCAATAAAAAAACTTTGGTTTTAAACCTGTGCGTCTTTTCATGCCACAATATATTCTGTATGTATGAGAAATTATAAAATAAATAAATAAAAATAACTGATTTTCTCTTCATCAGGCACTATAGCAATATTTAGATGCTGATAAAAAGATGAGAAAATTATTTCTTGATTAGTTGTGAGCTGTTAATATTGTTGTGCTATTTCCCTTACTTATAATCTCTTTGAAGACACTGAGTAACACCTGCTCCACTAGCTCTGAAAATGTCTTATTTCCATACACACTTAGCATTTATTTTAAGAGATCCATGTGGCTGAGAAGACAGTGCAAAAATATGTTAAAGAATTAATGACTGCAAGTGATACACATCACATTTATTGAATAATATATAAGGTATAATAAAATTCTTCATTCTCAGTATGTATTTATTGAATTAAATCATGTAATTTTAGAAGTTAATGAAAGAAATCGAGTTTTACCTTCTGTTACTATAGATCTCCCAAGCTTATATAGAAAGTAGAAAACTAGAAGCCCCTGAAAGCATCTATAATCATATAAAATAAATATGGAAAAGTGGTGCATGAATGTTGTATAAAACATCAATGGTTCAGGCTGCTTTTTCAATCACTTCTTAACCACTGTAGAAATCACTGTTTGGTAATTTGATATTATTTGATAGATACACATTGTAGTTAAAATTGAATGAAGATCTCCATGGATAATTCTAGCAGTCAGTTAATTGAATAAGAAATGTCCACCCTCACCAGTGTAAGCAGATGCGGTACAATCTATGCAGGGTCCAGACAAAAGCAAAGGTAGCAGAAAGGAGAATCTTAAAGTTTCTAAGGTAGGCCAAGAATTTCCTTCTGCCCTCAGACATTAGTCTCTTAGCTCGTGGACCTCCTGACTCTGGTGGAATTGCCCTACTGGTTTCCCCAGTTCTCTTGCTCACTGATAGCACAATCTGAGACTTGTTAGTCTCATTAATTGTATAAACAAATAATAAATCTCTCCTCTATCTATGCCCACATCTATCTGTTATCCATTTATCTATCTATCTGATGTCATAGTACTGGATAACCTTACAAATGTAAATGTGGGACTGGGTGGAATGGGTGTTATTTGAGAAACTCATAATATTTGGGGAGGCAAGACTTCTGCCAGTTTGAAAGTCTTTGGAGAGAATCTGTTCCCATCATAAATAAAAAAAAAAAATAATAATAAAGTGGCTGGAGATACCAAGAGGACCAGAGCAGAGAGGGTCTGGTCGATCTCATTAAGGACTATAAATTATATTTCCAGTTCTGTGCTAAACAGTGAAGAGACAGGAGGGGAATCTGCTCATGGGTCCAGTTCCTGTGCTCAGAGAATATATTAAATACAGCTACTACTTGATAGAATGAAGTAAGTGTTTTGTTCTTTTGTTGTGGGTGATGTTGTTTTGTCTTTTCTGAGACAGGGTCTCCCTATTCAATTCAAGCTGGCCTTGAGCTCACTTTGTACCCCAGGCTGGCCTAGGACTCACAACAATCCTCTTGCCTCAGCCTCCTGAGTGCTGGGTTTACACGTGCGTCACCACGCCCAGCAGAATGAAGAAAATTTACAACTTCTCTTCTTTTTTTTCAATCAATTTGCAGCAGGTCATATCTGCTGCTTTTAACATTGGAGCATTACCTGGAATCTCTGCTCTTCATCAAAGTGAATGGAAAAGAGCTGGTTCATGTTTGGCTCAGAGATTTCTAGAGATCTCTGGTAAATGCTCCTCTGCTCTCTGGTGAGATTCCGAAGCTCATGGCTGGGAAAATTAAGGTGCAGAAAGCGAACTTCTTAGAAGAGTGACCTTGGAAGAAGGATGGGGAGGCACAGGGGCACTTCTGCAGGCGAGTGACAGCTGTTGCTTCAGGGAGGAAAGTCAAGCCACTGTCTCCTTTCACCACCCCAAATGCCCTTCTAAGATGATTTTGCTCAAAATATGTACATGATGACCTTTCCACAGCTCCTCTGCCTGGGCCTGGCCTTCCTCAGCCTTTCATCTTCCTCTCCTGGGTTTTCTTCTCCACTTCAGAAGCCATGATGTCGGACTGCCCAGGCAGGCTCTGTAAGAGAACTCAGGGCATTGAAGCCTGTCACGTTCACCAGGATGAGAGGTTGAGGCTGGTCGGAGCCTGGGGCACTAGTCTGAGGGTCCAAGTTTTCCTTTCCCTTTTTTCAGGTACCAGTTCCCCTGCCACCTTCTGCTCCCTCTGCTCCTGGGAGGTACCGTGTTACTGTGGCCCCATGGCTGCCTGCACTGGGCCTCAGGCTTTGCACCTGAGCCTCGGAGATCCCTGTCCAGCCCCTTCCAAGCCTCTCGGAGCTGTGCTCTTGCTCTTGGTGTCCATGCCTGGCAACCTGCTCTGTGTTTGTGCTGCTCTGTCTTTGTGGAGACCCAGCTGTTGTTTTCATCCCAGCAGCTCAGAACCCCAATTATCTAAACACTTTGATTCTCCTCACTACTTGCATTTCTGTAAGGACTTAGGAATAGTCAGATGGGGCAACCCAACTAATCTGAGTAGCCTGTAGGACTCAGCTTCTGCCAGTGCATTTTGAATTGTGTGAATGATAGGTCAAGATGTTTTTAAATCTCTTTAACATTTTTGTCCTTGCTTTGTTGTGGCTTAGAACACCCGCTGCTACCCAGTGTATTTGATGCAACAACAAATAACTGTTCTTGACCGATACACTGTGGGTAGAAAGGTGACCAGACATCTGGGTTACACTAGACTGCATTTTTTATTTTGTGATTTAAGATGCCAAGGTCTTTGGTGAATTACAACAAAATGTATAGGTCACACAACTAGTGGACACATTATGCTGTGTGATGGTTGTAACATGTTATAAATTGGTGTTCAAGACCAAGGTTCCATTGAGCATATTTACTCCCTTGTGTATGTCAGTACTTAGTGGGGTATAGTGGTAGCCACCTGACTTCTGGCATTATTTCCACATGTATTGACTTATGTAAAGTCACTGTTTATGTAACAAGTTTTCTGGTCCAAATAACCATATAATTAAGTAATATGCTGACTCACAGAGCAAAAGTTGAGTATATGCATGGTAGCACTGGGATTTAAATAGATGGGGGAATGGAGGGATGTAGATAGAGATGTGAGTTAGAACATTTTTGAGATCAGTCTCAGGGGGAATTGAAAATGAGCAGCACACTGGATTTAGGATCTAGGGTCCAATAGGGTATCCATGTGACGTGTGGACTTCCATGTTTTCTAAACTGAGGAGGTTAGGGGATTTTGTGTATATATCTTATGATATATCTAAAAAGAGTGTCAAGATTCTGTAGTTAAAGTTTTTGAGTTTGTAAAATTTTGAAATAAGTGCCTTCTTAATATTAGGGGAATTCCTGTACATTTGTTTAGTGTTGAGGACACAGTGAAAAAGAGATTGACAGGCAATCAAAATTTTAGTTCACTTTTCTAACCCTGGTCAGCTAAAGCAAATTAAAACAAAATTACATAGTTGAATTTTTTTAACGTAGTTGAAAGCAACGGTTTTCTTACATAGTTGAAAAATTAATATGAATTAATGGTTTTTTACATAGCAGTGTAAGCAAGGTTTTTTACATAGTTGAAAAATTAATATGAATCCAACTGAGAATCAAATATTGCAGAATTTCTGAAGTCAATGTCTCAAGATACACTGGTACACTGGCACACTTCATGTCAAAGAAAACCCAGAATAGGTAGGAAATTGGCTATTGATTCTGGATATGCTGCCTTCTTACTTTAGTTCTTATTTATAATCACTGTAACATCTTCTTCCTGTATTTCTTTTGCTTTTTAAAAGCACAACCAGACAATGCCTAGTCCTACATTTTTTCCCAACCCAAACAATCCATTTGAAAATCATTTTTCTCTTTTATTCAATTTAAATTATTTCTTTATCTCATAGACGAAATTCTAAATTCAGTGGAACAAAATCTATGATCTTGTTTTTGGTCTGGTCCTGGATTTATGGACACAGAAAACGTTCTCTGGAAACATGACAGTCCTGTTAAGATTTCACAGTAAAATTGTTTACACATCTCATCTCAGTGTCTACATATGTTGTTGACTAAATCAAAGCATCTACCTCCATAATAAAATACTTTTTTTCTAATACATGCTTGTGGAAATTTTTCTAAGATTCTTTTCTAGTTTATGTTTGTATTAGTCTTGTAGACTACTGGGAACAAAATGTGCTTAAAGAGTTGTGAAATCTGAGCAGTGTACTTTAAACAGTCTGTTATTGTCATCAGAAAAATCATTCTCTCCAAAATGTTTATCAATAGAACCATCTGTTTGGTTTTATTATGATCATGAGCCAAACCGTACTCTGTGCCTAATACCTAAATTTGATTGAGCACTTCTACAAATATGTCAGTCTGATTCTTAAATCTGTAATATAGATATTAATATTAATTGCATTTTAATAATGAGTTCAGAAAAAGGAAATAACTTGGCTTCTTATTGCATAACTAATAATTGGCGGGGTAACACAAGACTGGATCAGTTGATTCAGTGACCTGTACTTTTTCTATTTTGCTATTCTGCCCTTTCTAAACATTTCTTAGAGATTCTCCTGATTAATTTTGTATTCTAAATTCTTCCCTGAGTCTCTGTACATGTTCTGGCTGTCTGCAAGCCCGGATGACCACAAATGGGTAAGTGACACAAAATATTGCTTTTGTGCAGTTTTCGATTCAGAGAGAAATCTCTCAAATCTTAGAATCTGGCGTGAAGAAATTAGCCTTTTAACTGATGACTCTAGGATCATAACCATTCTGTCCACGCACTTTGCAGAGCCTGCTATCATTTATCGGCTTCATCTTTCTCTCCTTTCCTAACAAAGCGCTGAAGTGGTTCATGTACTCTAAGAAAGTAGAGTGAAGGTGGAAATAATGCACAGTTTGTTAGACATAAGAGGAAAGGCAAGAAAGATCACATCAAAGCCATAGAATCTTCTAGGGTCTCAAACCTTGCCAACAAGGACAAAGGCATCACCCTGACTACAAGGACAAAGGCATCTCATGCTGTATTTGCTGTCACAGTTCTGTCATTGCTGCCTCCAAAGCCTTCGTATTTCAGTAGAATCTTGTACCTCTTTTATGAGGTTTAATAAAAATCACAACAAATGTTTGATAATTTTAAATGAATTACAGTAAACTGTTCATTGCCATTAACCCCCCTTAAAGTATTCCCGCTTCCTTCAAACACCCTAGTTTATAGTCCTTGCTACTTTCTAAACAGTTCTAGAATGCTCTTTCACAATTGTTTCTAGAGGTACTGTTGAGGTTGCTTGGATGTGCTGAATCCATTGCAAACATCCACCCTTTGTGATCATCTTGAGCTTCGGGAGAGCCAGATGCTGTCCCGTCCCAGAGCTGGTGATTAAGATGGATGAAGACACATCGCATGTTTTTGATGAGTATGCCTTTGTCTTAGACAGCCAATGGCAGAAGCATTAATTGCAATTTTGATCACACTTTATAAAGACAGTCATCAAAGAGAACTTCTAGAACTGCTTCCAAGGGGTAAGAATGATGGGATGAGTGTATTGGAGTGAGGGTATTTTGAGATGAATTTTTGGCAATGAGTGTTTCCCTGTAATAAAACTTTTAAAATTCAAACACTTACAGTGTATGCTGTTCCTCTTTTTACTTAGTGATTCTTCAGTCAAGTCTGTTGACAATAACAACAGAACACTGCTTGGTGACACACTGATCGTAACAAAGTTGAGGTCAGAAGAAAAAACATTTCAAAATTTGCTTTATTCCCTATTTTTCTTAAGGTGTTCATCTAGATCTCAAGACTCTGAGTCAAGAGATGCTTTTCCTCTAAATACAAGCAACACAAAATTCCTCTGTCTTCCCTCACAGCAACAAACATGGATCTTAGCTCACATTAGGGAACAGGATGTGGCTACCTAACAGGTAAACCCTTAGATTTTCCGGAGAAAATGAAATAAAGACTGTTAGCGACTTGTCTACTTTTCCTAGCTTTGATAGTCCTGATAAATAAAACTACAACCTTACTCCCATATCCACAGTTTAGCTTTCCACAGTTTTAGTTACCTCAGTCAACTGCAGTCCAAATAAATTAATAGAAAATTCCATAAATAAATAGCTCATTTTAAACCCTGCACTGTTATTAGTAGCATGATTAAAAATTGCACCACCCAGGGTGTCTTGCTCAGGATAAGACTCATCCCTTGGTCCATTGTGGCCACACTCTCTCCTTGCCCACTGCACATGCTTAGAAGCCATCTTGCATGTTAGGTGGACTGTCGTTGTACCACAGTGCTTGTTTCATTTAACAGTAACCTCAAAGTGCAAAAGTAGTAATGGTAACAATTCAACTGTGCAAAAGAGAATCAAAATTATTTCCTTTAAGTGAAAAGATGAAAGCTCTGGATGTTGTCTTAAGTAGCTGTGTGCAGGGAAAAGCATACTATGTTTAGTTTGGTGCTCTCCATGGTTTCAGGCAATGGATGCCTTGGGGCTCTTCCATTGGGGCTCTTCGAACATCTCCTGTGGATGAGGGTAAAGTTTTATAGTAAGTCTTAAGAACAGCAAGTCCACATTTTTATTAAGTATTTGTTTCCTATGACTAGAACCTTAAGGAAAAGATAAGCTTATATGCTCAAGCATTTCTCACATCAATCCAGTCAAGCAGATACTGATTCCCTCATTTTTTTTCAAGTGATGAATTTAATCTTAGATGAGCTAAATGTAGTTTTGAAAGGGACTCTTACATACTTAAGTCTGATTCCTAAACCTTAGAGCTGTCAGGCAGCTTCCAGGGCCAAACTGTTTTTTTTTTTTAGTTTGGGGCATATTGTGACCAGATTTATTTGATTTCTTGTTTTTACCACCATAATGAGCAAAGTCTAGCAATGAGATAAAGTAGATGAATATCCTCACTAAGATCAGGAGGGTAAATGTAAAAATCAGGCCAATACAGTCATCAATCTACAAGAGAGATGCAGAAAGAGTGTAAGTAAGATAAATTTGGCACACCCACACAAAAGCAAGGTCAGAAGAAGCATGAGGGTGAGAGCTTGGAGCAATTCACAAAGACCCCTGTTGTATGGACGTGTACATTAACGGCTTTAAGACACAGCAAGAAATGGAAGTGAAACTAATGTTTTCTAAATGTACAGTGTACGGTTACTGGTAATAGACACAGGAGATTCAAATTGCTACTGGTATATTAATTTCAATATGTGAATTTAGCAAAACTTGGAGAAATTAGAATCCATATATAAAACCCAAAACTTAACATTTCCTGTAGGAAACATTACTACTGGATATTTTGAGCCAACCCAACATGTAATTTTAAGTTGGCAAAAGAATATGCCAGAAATTATGAATATAACCATAGAATACTGTATGAAATACTTGATTATATACTAAGATTACCTTATTCATCATGATATTATTATGGTACTAGATAGAAATAAAAGGGGGAGGTAAAACTTCTTTGGGTTAAAAATGCTGCGGACTGCTTTATTGTAATTTGCCATTAGCAGATTTGTGTGTGTAAAATGAGAAAGTCTTAAGCACTATAGTATCACAAAAGAGCACAGACTTGAAAACAGAAAAGCTGGGGTCAAATCTAGCCTTGTGATACTGATTCATTGATTTTACTATCAAGAGTCTCAGGTTCAGTGTCAGAAAAGATCATAAAAATCCCCCCTATGCCAGGTTTCCCTGAGGATAATGTGAAATGGAATACTTTGCCATCATCACAAACAAATTTCCTACACCTTCGAGTTTGAAGCTCCCATTCCATACCTGTGAGTCCGGTGTTTGCTTGTGTGCAAGTGGAATGATGGCTGAGTAAAACAAGGTTGGAGAATCCTCACCTCTGTTTGACTCATTTGTTCTCAAAGTCAGAGACAGCTAACGTCCGTGGTATGTTTCTACACAGAACTTGATATGTTTACAATCATCAGTGTCACAAAAGAAATCCTCATTGGACTGAGAAGAGATGTGAGAGGGGGAAATTCAAACTTTTGATATATATTAAGTAGGACTCTTATTTGGTAATTACCAGACTACTATTTTCTTGCATTTTTCATGAAAATCTACCTTTCATATACATAGTAATTTTACTTCCTAATACAATAGTCATGCACCAGCCTGAATTTTGTGACTCTCCTGAGCACTCTGCTGGTAGTTCTTACAGGTACTTCCTTGCTCTTTCTTCTTCCAAGTACCAAGTCTCCTCTAACCTGAAACCACAGACATTTGTATCTCTTTTTCAGGCACATTATTCTTGATTGTTGTTGATAGTACACCTTCCATAATCCCTTCTTGCTAGGACACCTTTCTTTTCTAGTCCTGATCACTGGATCACTGGCAGTACTCTGGCTAGAATCCTAAGGCTGATAGAGATCTATTTCTTTTCTTTTTTTCTTTCATTTTTTAATTGCAAGGTTTTTTTTTTTCTGTATTTCAAATGATTAAGGGGATAACACTCCCTGGAGGCAGAATCTTTGATTTGTGCTAACACAAGTACCGCATGTAGTTTATTGTTTTCCACAAACCAATCAGTCAACTGAGCAGTAGGTGGCATTTTTTTTTAACTTTGAATCACTACTGTGACCTCATTTCTCCAATACAGTTTTATTCTCTGCTTCCCTTTTGTGCTTTTACTGTCATGTAATTTGCATGTTTATAAATTATAAATACATCAACATAGTATTGCAAAAATTTGTATTCAATTGTCTTTGCAATTACATGGAAAAACAAAAATGTATCCACAGTATTTCTTACATTCACAAATGTGCATACATTTAATCATTTTTTTTTATATTTTTCATGTGGATTTCAAGTCCTATCTAGTGGTCCTTCACCTCAGTGTAAGGGTTTTCTTGTTTAATCTTTGGGAAATGCATTTGGAAGCAGGTTAGTCAGGAGAAAAGGAATTCTATCGATGTAGTACGATTATTGAATTGAAAATTACTAAAGTAATCTGAATAATTCTAGGGTATCTTTAATTTAACTCATCAAATAATTACTGTTTAAAGTAGAATATCATGGACTAAGAGAATCTGGGTGTGCTGAGGGGAAAATGGTAGGGTTTGCACAAAGCAGTTGTTTTTCCCTGATAATGTTTATATCTGGGCTGAAAACTGAATGTTATTTATTTAGTTTTTATGAAGAAAAAAGTGAGTCTTTTTGGAACATAAGGTAAAGCACTTGTTTTGAACTATTTGAATACAAAGCACATACTATTTCTTAGAGTGTGGACTTCAGATGGTATTAATGTTTTGGGGCTGGTAGGTTGGGTTGACAAACTCAGATCTCACAGGCCATCTCTTTGAAGATTTCCCTCTTTCCTTTTCTAGCTGGACACAGTTGTGCAGAGCACTACTTATTACTTCTTACTCTGCCAGATTTCCCGTGATGGAGACTGCTCTCAGATTCAATGGTATCACACAAGCAAATTGGGACTCAACCTCTCTCTCCTGCATTTCCATTCTGCTGTTTTCTCTACATGAGAGTCCTCCATCTGCTTTACCACATTAGTCCCACTGAACATTAAAAACTGGGCAGTAACTGATTTCTTAATAAAAGTTTTTCCACCAAAATAGAAGTAGAACCTAGGCCTCAGGGGAACAAATGTATCTGTCTCCACTCTGTTATCTCCACCTACAGTCCTCAATTTGGTGATAACAGGCCATATGTGGGAGAACAGAATTTTTAAAGCTTCCTAATTAGAGAAATTGCAGTCAAGAAAAGTTTTTTTTTAAAAGGCTTTCTCCTTTTTTAATACTGAAAAATTTTAATTATCTTTTTTATGTATGTTTTCATTTTTTTATTTTAAAAAGCAAAACAGAAAAAAGGATAAAATGATACAGAACTTAATAAAAAGTAGGAAATTAACACTAGTTAATATATTGTATATTGTTATCTTAGAGGTAGTTGTTCAGGCTACTAAGATCTAGGCACAAACAAATGATTAATCAAACAATGACAACACAAACTGTTCTTTTGGATGAACTAACAACTGGTAGTGTATTTATCAATCTTGCATACCTATACATACATAAATACACAGTTATATGTGTATACTTACATACATATAACATTGTCCTTTCTTCCTTTTCTCCTTTCTCCTCTCCCAGTTGTTCTTTCCTTTTGAGCACTTGCTTTCTCATTCATTGCTATAATATCTATTGTACATTTTGGATCTTATCACTTTTTCAGCCTTTTATTCAGAAAACGGAATACTTCTCTACTGCTGGTGGGAGTGTAGATTGGTACAACCACTGTGGAAATCAATGTGGAGAATCTTCAAAAAAAAACTATGACTGGAAGCCCCATTCATCATGCTGCAGCAATATATGCACATCTACGTTTATAGCAGCACAATTTGTAATAGCTAAATCTTGGAAACACCACAAATGTCCATCAGCCATAGAATGGGTTAAAAAATGTGGTATTTTTATATAATGGAATACTACTCAGTCATAAAAAGGATGATCTTGAGACTTTTATAGGTAAATGAAGGCTACTTGACATCAGAATCATAAGTGAAATAAATCACTTGCATCTACAAATATCATATTGTCTCACTAGAATAAAAAATTTAACTGATGCAATAGACTCATATCCCAGTCTCATCAGCAGGACTAATTTAAAATTAAGGGCATTTGAAGGAACCAGTAATTTTAGTCTTAGAAAGAAAGCATAGTAGTGGTATTTTCAATAACAGTAACATACATTTTCAGATCATAGGATAAAAGATAATAGAAGTAATGCTCATAAATTTGAATTCAAAATCCTATGCAAAAATTTTAATGATGACCGGGGATATAGCTCAGTGGACAAGCGCCTGCTTGACAAGTGTGAGGTCATGAGTTTATTCCCTGGTACCAAAAATAAAAATAAAAATAAAAATTTAATGAAGACACTATTTTTAGTTAAATTTCTACACAAAAATTTCCTTTGGAAACCTCCTGGGATTGAGGCTTGGAGATCTATTTTCCTTTCATCATTTCTAGCTTTTAAGCACAGGCTGATAGCTGATGACTTATATTTGTAGTAAAGGAAACAAAATCTAAAATGATCAACTCTGTCTTTCTGAAGTGGCCTCACACTATGCCCCTACATCTTCTGGCCATGTGATGTATTAACAACTGGTGGTCAACTTAACACCAGCTGAATTAAATCAGCATGGTGCTGAACGCAGATAGCCCACCTAAGGAAAGTTGCCAACATAAATAGAGACATGGGGAAGAGGAGCAAGGCATTGTGGGTTTCTATAAGTGTTGCTGTTTGAGCCATTGGTTACCCTGGAGGAGCTTGTCATGACTAGCTTCCCCAGTGTGAGTTCAACCATTATCATCAGAGGAGCTCGGGAACTTTTCGTTGAGAGTGGCTCTGGTTCATTTTGGGGGAGTTTTGTCCTTGCATAGAGCATCACTTCCTGGCTCCAGAGGGAAGATGTGTGCCATTTAATCTCCAGGAGAAACTTGTCACACTGGCTTTCTGGCATGCACACAACTGTTTTTATGGTTGGAAGGCTCCCATGTCATTAAAGATGGCTGCAGTACTTTTCAGGGCAGCCCTGGTCCTTATTTTGAGCGTGACTTTTCAGCTCCAGCATAGAACCCTCAGTCTACAAGCACAGCTCCTTCATCCCACTAGCATAGACTTTCTAACTTCCACCATGACCTTTGGGTCTTCCCAGCACAGATCCATAAAACAGACTGGAGTGAGTCCTCTAGTGGGCTCTGGACCTCCAGCTGGACTTGTGAGAGGCATTGTCATGGACTCTAGGTCTTCATCTGGACTCATACAGGATATTGCTGTGGGATTTAGACTCTTAGCTGAATATTCTGGGTCTTTAGTGTTGTGGACAGATTTCCTTGTGTTTAACTCTGGGTGACCATCATACAATAATATTATAAATGCTGTGTCCTGATTCTAGTTGTTCTCTTCACAACTCCTGACTACAACAAGCCATCATCAGCTGTTCCACATCTTGAAATGATATCCACCCATGATGGACCTAGCAAAAGGTGATTCTGTGTTCATGCTGAAGTTTCTAAGTTTAGAGCCTGTCAGGCACACTGGGTGCAGGGAATTGATCCTTTCGAAAAAAGCAAAGAACGAATGCCCTATTCTAAATGTCATTTGGTAGCCTGCACTGCAATGTTGGGATTTATTGTGAAGAAATATTTCTTTCAGCTCAAAGGAAAGCACCAGTATTGCAGGCACAATACTGGGTGTTGCATTTTGCAAAAGAAATGATGATGTTTGAAAAGTTATTCAAAGCTGCATTCAGATAATTTAGAAAATGATTGAGGGAGAAGGTTGCACGGTAAGGAGAGAAAGAGAAGTAGAAGGCAGAAGCATAACTGAAATATCACAGGTGAATGGAGTATTTAATCAAATCTTCCTTTTAATATGTGTTAGTGCTTGTTTACTAGACTGTGTGCAGTCACTATAGTTACATACATTGTGAGTATGGGCACACATACATTTGCCTTTGGCTTCTTTTAGCTCCTTATACACCTTCCCTCAAGGTCCCTTCACACCTTTCATTTGCAGAGATTCCCTCACTATTTTGTATTATCTATCTTTTATTTTATTATTCTAATTCTTTATACTTTGGTTTTCCCATATAAAAGAAACCACACAATGTTTATGCTTCTATATCTAATTTATTTTATATAATACTAGGCATTAGGGTACATCCACTTTCTTACAGATTACTCAGCTTTACTGTTCTTTATGTCTGAGTAGTATTCTGTTGTGTGTAAATACCAATTTTCTTCATCCATTTATGTATTGATAGATATATATGCTGCTTCCAAGATTTAGATTTGTGAGTTGTGCTACTATAAATATGGGTAGGTGTGTATCTTAAACACTTTTGGGTTGATACCTCGAATGGGGAATATCTGGGTAGAATGGAAGTTTTACTTTCAGTTTCTTGAGGAATCTCCATAATGCTCTTTGTAGGGTTTTAGTAATTTACATTTCCACTAACAGAGCGGAATGGCTCATTTTGTCCAGCAGCCTCAACACCATTTATTGACAGTATCTATGCTGTCTGGAGTAAGACAGGATCTCAGTGTTGTTTTGATTTACAGTGCTCTAGTGGGCAGTGATGCTGAGCACATTTTCATGTATTTTTTGGCCACTTATACTTCTTTCCTGGAGGTTTCCAGTTGCCTGATTTTTTTATATGCTCTTTAATTTTGGGGGTCTATATTATTGAGTTCTTTATATATTTTATATGCTCAATGTCTTAGGAGGAGCTAGAAAATTTTTCCTATTCTATAGTTTGTATCCTCACTTTGTTGGCTGTTTCCTTTGCGGTATGGAACCTTATTAATTTAATATAGTCTGACTTATGGATTCTTGATGCTATTTCTTGTGCAATCGAAGTTGTGTTCAAAAACTCTTATATAGGTGAATATTTTCAAAAGTTTTACCTATTGTAACTTCCAGCAAACTGAGTGGTTCTGGTTTAATGTCCAGATCGTTGAGACACTTTGATTTTACTTAAATTCATGGTGAGAAACGTGGGCCTATCTTCAATTTTCTGCATGTGTACAACCAATTTTCCCAGCATCATTTGCTGAAAAGGCTATCTTTCCTCTGACAAATGTTTTCTGCTTGTTTGTCAAAGATTAGATTGATATAGGGGAATGGAACTCCCAACCTACTATATTTCCAATATATAGTAACTTTATGTCTCTAAAATCTTATAATGAATTTTAGGAACAATGGAGTTTAAAAGCAGAATATATTTATTGAGAGAAAGAAAATTGTCTGAGAGAGACAGAAGGGGTCCTGTGTGGGTTGCCAAGGACTCTGTCTTTTTCAGGAACTTTTATAGAGTAAAATCATGGGGTGAGATGGGTTCAAGGGGTGCATAACCGGGAACTCGCAAGGAAAATACACACAAGGTGGGACAGAACTATGGTTAGCCAACAAGATTAACAGTTCATGTAAAATTGATTAAACAGGGACAAATGGGGAAGTGAGTCACATAGAAAGCAGGCATTCTTAAAGAGCAGTGACTCTCCCCATAGTGGGTTGGGATGATGACTCCTGACTTCCTCAGGGTGATGGGAACTATTTAGAATATCAGTCCTTAAGATGTAGGAGCATTTGTTTGATCTTTTGTCTTGAGGTGTGGCCCATAGTGGAGCAGTCTGTCTCCTCACAGTTTCAAAGTACCTGAGTTTCTGCACTGGCCCCTTCAAGGACTTAGCCCTGTCTCACTGCCTATATTTCTCACTAACTCAGCTGCTTATAACAAGATGACTGAACGTTTCTGGGGATGTTTTGGTCTTCTGTTTTGTCCCATTGATCCATGTATCTATTTTTGTGCCAGTAGCATTTTCTTTTTATCACTGTAGTTTTATAGTACAACTTGAAATCTAACATTGTGATGCCTCCTGCTTGACTCTTATGTCCCAGGATTTATTTTGCTATTTTGTGTCTCATTGGCTTCCATATAATTTTACAATTGCTTTCTCTAGTTATGTGAGAAGTGCTCTTGGTATTTTCATTGGGATTGCATTAAATCTGCATGACAGTTTTGGAAGTTTGGCCATTTTGAATGTATTAGTTCTCTGGGTGCAGGAACAGAGGTTGTCATTCCATTTCTGATGTCCTTTCTCAGAATATTGTAGTTTTCATTACAGAGGTCTTTCATAGGATGGTAAGATTAATTCCTAAGTGTTTAGTTTTCTTGATGAGATTGTGAATATTGTTTTTCTAATTTCTTTCTCACTGAGCTCATTATTGATATAGACGAGCCCTATTGATTTTTGTGTGTCAGTTTCGTCTCTTGCTACCTGAATTTATTTATTAGTTTTAGGAGTCTCTGTGAAACTTTTAGGTCTTCAATGGAAAGGACCATATCATTTGTGTGAAAGGAAACTTTGACTTCTCACTTCCCTAAAGACATTTTTTTTTTTTCCTCTTGCCTGATGGCTCTGGCTAAAGTGGTGAATATTGAGTTGTAAAGGAGTGGTGATAATGAATATCCTTGTCATATTCCTGATTTTAGGGGAAAGGCTTCTAGTTTTCTCTGTATAATATGATGTTTACAGTAGATTGGTCATAAATGGCTTTTATCAGATTGATATACGCTCCTTCTTATCTACTTTCATCAGGAATTTTTACCATAGATGGATGCTTTGTTTTGTCATAAGTGTTTACTGCATCTATTGGAATGATAGTGTAATTTTTGTTCTTGCTTTTGTTTATGTGATTTATTAGATTTAATGATTTACATGTATTGAACCTTCCTTACATGCAAGGAATGAAATTTACTTTAGGAATGAGTTTTTAATGATTCGTTGCATTCTGCTTGCTATTCCATAGAACTTTTTTATCTGTTCATGGAAGAGATAGACCTATAGTTTTCTTTATTAGTTGGGACTTTGTCTAGTTTTAGATAGCAGATAACACCAGGTTTCAAGAGTGAGTTTCCAAGTAAACTTTCCCTTTCAAATTAATTAAATGGTTTGCAGAGTATTAACTTTAGATCTTCTTTGAAATTCTTGTCAAAATCAGTGGTGAATCTATTGAATTCTTGGGTTTTCTTAATTGTTCTTTTTTTATGCTTAGATTTTGTAACTTGAACAACTACTTTTAAGAGAATAATATTTAGTATATTAACTAGTGTTAATTTCTTACTGTTTTTTTAAAAATTCTGATTCAATTCTACCGTTTTTCCTATTTTGATTTTTAAAAAAAAATTAAAAGTAATAAAATGACATAGAATTTCAAAATAAAATGATAGGAGATTAACACTGGTTAATATGTTGCATATTGTTGTCTTCAAAACAGTTGTTTAGATTACAAGACATAGGGATAAAAAATGATCAGTCAATGAAAACACAAACTATTCTTTATGATGAAATAACAGAGATTAGTACTATGGTTATCTATCTTGTATATACATATATTTATATATGTATGAATATATATACATATACTCATACAGTCTATTCATTTCTTTTTGTCTCCTTTTCCATATCTCTACCATTCTTTCC
Organism: Cavia porcellus; assembly: GCF_034190915.1. NCBI lineage: Eukaryota > Metazoa > Chordata > Mammalia > Rodentia > Caviidae > Cavia > Cavia porcellus. The sequence goes on along the minus strand of NW_026947485.1, from coordinate 82,197,497 downwards.
TTTTGAGAAGTTTTTTCTGTTTCACTTTCACAATATCTATTGCACGTTTTGGATCTTATTTACTCCTTCAATTTTTTTACACTTAAAAGGCAATTTGATGTTCAGACATGAGAGTCTGATTCATTTTACATGTGAGTATTGTCTCCAATTACATTCATTTACATATAAAAGCCTCAAGGTCATCCTTCTTTATAGCTGAATAATGCTACATTTATAAAAATAACACTTTTTAAAATCTACTCCACAATTGATGGGCATTAGTTGTTTCTAAGATTTAATTATTACAATTTGTACTGCTATAAACATGGGTTCGTGTATACCACTGTGAAATGATGTTTTCAATTCTTCTGGGAAAACATTCAAAGGGAAACAACAGGATTAAATGGGACCTCCACTCCTAGTATTTTGAGGAATGTCCACACTGATTTTCACAGTGGTTGTACCAATGCACATGCCAATGTTGGAGTAGGGTTCTTTTCTTCTCACAACAAATCCAGCATTTGTTATTGGTTGATTTTGTGATGACAGCCATTCTAGAGTGATATGGAATCTCAGTGTTGTCTTACTTTGCATTTTCTAATGACCAGTGATGCTGAACATTTTTTTCATATATTTATTTGCCATTTATATTTCTTCATCTGAGAAGTGCATGTTCACCTCAGATACTCAGTTCTAGACTGGGTTTTTGAATTTGGGGTCCTGATACTGTATAATTCTTTATAAGTTCTAGATAGAAGTGCTTTATCTGAGGGACCATTGGCTAAAATATTTTTAACTCTGTGGGCTTTTGTTTCACTGTATTGGTGATTTCTTTTGATATGCAAAAGCTTTTTAATAGGATGAGATGACAGTTGTTGATACTTTGAAGTTCTTCCTGTGCAGTTTGAAATTTGTTCATCAACTCTTTGCCTATTCCTACGTCTTCAAGATTTCTACCTACCATGTCTTCCTATAGATTTGGTGTCTCTGTTTTAACATTCAGATCTTTGCTTCCTTTTTACTTTAGATTAGTGATTGGCAATGGACATGGGCCTACTTTTAGTTTTCATCATCAATTATAAAAGAGACGATCTTTCTTCCAGTGAACATGTTTGGGCGCTTTGTCAAAGATAAGGTGGCAGAATGTCTTTGTAGTTGTGTCTGCATGTTCTAATCTGTTTCCCTGATCCTCAGTTCTGTTTTATGCCATTATTATGCTGATTTTATTGCAGTAGTTTTATAGTATAATTTCAAATCAGGAATCATATGTCTCCTGCCTTGCCTTTGTTGCCCAGGATTGCCTTTGCTATTCGAGGTTTCTTCTATTTCCAAATGAATTTTAGGAATGTTCTCTCAAGATATGTGGAGTCCTCTAATGCTATCTTGATCAGAATTGCCTTGAATCTGTGTAACAGTTTGGGGGACCTGACCATTTTCACAATGTCAGTTCTTCCTGCACAAGAGCAAGGGATATGTTTCCATATTCTGGTATCTTCTTCAATCTCCTTTTTGAGATTACTATAGCTTTCAACATATAGATCTTTTACATCCTTTATTAGATTGATTCCTAAGTGTTTCATTTTTGTGGATGCTATAATGAAAAGCGTTATTTCCATAATTTGTCTCTCAGTGAGTTTGTTGCTTGTGTACAAGTATGCTATTGATTTTTGATTGTTGACTTTGTATCCAGTTATGCTGCTAAATTTGCTTAACAACTCCAATAGTTTTTTAGTGTAATTTATTGGATCTATGTAGAGTATCATGTCCTTTACAGATAATAGTTTAATTTCTTCTTGTCTTATCTGTTTTCCTTTTATTTTTCTCTCTTGTCTAATTTTTCTGGTTAACATTTTCAGAATTTTATTGAATAGGAGTGGTAATGGTATATATCCTTGTCTTGTTCCTGATTTTAGAATGAAAGTTTTAATTTTTGTTCACTTTGTGTAATAGTGGCTGTTGATTTCTTATAGATGGCCTCAGATTGAGGTAGAGACCATCTATTCCAATTTTCTATAGGATTTTCATCATGAATGAATGTTAGATTTATCAAAAACTTTTTCAGCATCTGTTGAGATGATTGTATGATTTTGTCTTTGTTAATGTGATGCAGTATATTTATTGATTTGAATGTGTTGAACCGTCCCTGAAGTCCTGGCAAAAATCCCACTTTGTCATGGTGTATAATCTTCTGGATGATTTGCTGCATTCTGTTTCTGGATATTTTGTTGAGAAATTTTGTATCTATGTTGATTAATGATGTTGACCTGTAATTGTCTTTTCTGGTTGGGTCTTTCTCTGGTTTTGGTACCAGAGTAATACTTGCCTCTACGAATGAGTTGGTGAGAATTTCTTCCCTTTCAGTTTTATTATGGAGTTTGAGGAGTATTGGTGATAAATCTCTAAATTTCGTGTAGAATTCATTCATGAACCTATCAGAACCTGGGCTTGTCTTTGTTGGTAAGTTTTTAATTATGTTTTCAATTTCAGTAACTGATATTGGGTTATTCAAAATTTTTGTATCTTCTTGATTCAGCTTTGGTAATTCATGTTTCTAGGAATCTGTCCATTTCTTCTGCGTTTTCTAGCTATGATGGTAAAGATTTTCTAAGTAGATATAAATGACATTTCTGAAAGTCCATAGGATCTCTAGTCGTTTCACCATTTGTATTCCTCATTGCATCAATTTGAGTTTTATTTTTACTTTTCTTGATAAGTTTGGCTAGGGTTTATCAATTTAGTTTATTGTTTCAGAGAACCAACTTCAATTCATAATTCTTTGTATTGTTTTCTTAGTCTCAGGTGTGTTAATTTGTGCTCTGATTATTATAATTTCCTCCTTTCTGTGATCTTTGGTCTTGACTTGCACTTCATTTTTGAGAAACTTGTGGTACAGCAATAAGTTATTTATTTGTGCTTGTTCTGTTTTCCATAATAATTCACTGCTATAAGTATCCCTCTTAGAAATACTTTCATTACACCTTACAGGTTTCCCTATGATGTACTTACATTTTCACTTATTTGGTAGATATTTTTTTACTTTCTTCCTTAATTTGTGATCACATGGGTGTGAAGTAGGGTGTTATTTAATTTCCAAGTGTTTATGAAGTTTTCACAGTTTCTTTTGCCATTAATTTCTAATTTCAGTGCACTATGGTCAGATAATAAATGTAAAATAATTTCAATTCCTTTGAATTTACTTCTATGGACTATTCTATGGTCTATTATATGGTCTCTTTTAGAGCATGTCTCATGTATAGCTGAGAAGAATATGTATTGTGATGTTGGTTGAAACACTCTAAGTACCTATTAAACCCATTTGTTCATAGGATTGATTCATTGTTATATCTTTGCTGATGTTTTGTCTAATTTATCTGTCTCTTTGTAATAAGGTTTTAAGATCCCCCCATTACAACTGTGTTATTTTTATTTGATTTTTCATGTCTATTAATATTTGTCTTATATACTATGTGTTTTGATGTTTGGTGCATATATATTTATGATTGTTATCTCTTTCTTTTGAATTTTTCCCCTAACAAGTACGTAGTGACTTTTTTTTTTTATCTCTTTTGATCATTTTTGATTTGAAAGGTAACACTATCTGCAAACAGAATAGCTTCCCCTGCTTTTGGGGGAGTTCCTGTCACATGGAATATTGTTTTTCATCCTTGACTGTCAGTGTATGTGTTTCTTTTTGAGTTAAAAGTGTTACTTGTATACTGCATATTGTTGGCTCTTTTTTCTTGATCTATTCTGCCAGTCTATCTCTTTTAATTGGCAAATTGAGATCATTCACATTGATGGTTATGATATGATACTGATATGTATTGGTTATCTTTGTCATGTTATTTTCCTGTTGTTGGTTCCCTGATTTTCCCCTGTTTAATTGTTTGCCCTGCCTGTTGGTTTATTTCCATTGTTCTGGTTATTGTGGTCATTTTTATATGTATCAGGAATATCTTTACTCCTTAGAGGGTTTGTTTTGTTGACATGAATTTTTCTGTTGTTCTTTTTGTGAAAGTATCCTATTTTACCATTAGTTTTGAAAATAAGCTTGAAGGTACATCAGTCTGTGTTGGAAGTTGTTTTCTGTCTGGGCTTGAAATACATAACTCCAAGCTCTTCTTTACCAGGGGGTTTATGTTGAGAAGTTGGCCATGATTCTAATGGGCTTTCCTTGATAAGTGATCTTTGTGTTTTTCCCTAACAGCTTTTAATATTCTGTTTTTATGCTGAATATCTTGGATTTTGATTATTATATTCTTGGGTATAGATTTATTTTGGTTATGAATGTTTGGAGTTCCACATGCTTCACTTATCAATATGTCAGATTCTGTTTCTGTGCTTTGAAATTTTAGGCTATTACTTCAGCAAGTAGATTTTTTAAAAATGTCTTCTGTGTTCACTCCTGTGGTTTCATTGACACCCAGCAGTCTTATATTATTATTCTTTGGATCATCTTGGAGCTGTTAAATTGTTATGACATACCCCTTTGCTATTTTTAAGAGTTCTTTTCTTTTGTGATTGCTAGCCATGATCCTATCTTCAAGGTCTGAATATTGGTTTTTAAGTTTCATTCAAGCAGTTTTGTCAGGTTTCAATGGACTTTTTAATTTTCTACATATCTGTTTGAATCTGTTTCATGCACTGTATTTCTTTCCTATATTGTTCATGCATAGTTTCCACCATTTTCCTATCCTCCTGTAATTTTTTATGTAGGTCTTCTTTAGCTCTGTTGAGCAGTTCCTGCATTAAAGTTGTAATTTCGTTTTTATTTTTAACCTGAGAGCTTAATTCTGTTCTGGCTTCCTCTACAGACTCATGGATTTGTTTCTTTACTTCACTTGCTGTCTTTTCAGAAATTTTAGGTTTTGACTTCCAATGTCTTCTATGTCATCTGTACTTGTTTCATATGGGCTGAACATTGCAGATTACATTTTCCTTTTTCATTTTGTTGTTTCACCCCTTGGTTACTGTTTCAGTCTTTTCAATCCTGTTAGTCTCAAATGTCTGTCATGTGTGTCTTATAGTTCTGCTTTGTGGTTGGCAGTCACCCTGTTGTTGGGTCTCACAGGGTAGGGGAAGGGACAACCACCTGAATTCCTTTTGTGAAATCAGTGAGTGAATCTCGGATTCTTTTTGGGATGACTAGCCCAGGAGAATTAAAATCCATCCTTAGCTCATATCATTAATGTTATTTTAGACTGTTCCAGTAGGGATTTTTAAGACTATTTTTAATTAATTAATTAGCTTCAATTTCATTTTATGGTATTAAACTATTCAGAGATTTTATCATGAGTATTCTTAGTTCAGTTTTAGTGATTTAGATTAAGTAGTAATTATCCATTTCTTCTCACATATCCAATTTACATGCTGTTAAAATAATTATTAGTAATGTTTTTCAGCAGTATCCTTTGTGATTTCAGCTTTTCCATTTCTAAATTCATTAATGAGTATTTTATTTCCTTGTTTTCTTAGTTTCACTAAACATTTATCAATTTTACTTTTTCAGAGAACCATCTTTTCAATTTCTTGTAATTTTTATTGTCAAATTCAAAAGTTTTTCCTTAAATATTTATAATTTAACTTTTACACTTGCTTTGGTTTTGATTCTCCTTGTTATTATAAACCTGAAAGCATCATTAAGGTATTCACATTTGGAAAACCTGAGTCTTGCAAGAAGGGCATTCAGAACTATACTTATGCCTGTTAAGACTATATTTATTGTGCCCTCTACTTATTGGTATGTTTTTCTGTAGTTAGTATTTGATTCAAGAAACTATATAATTTCCTCATTAATCTAATAAGTGATCCACTGATTATTTGAAGATGTATTTAATCATCATATGCTGATGAAATTTCTGTGGTTTCTTTTGACATTAATTTATAGTTTCACTAGTATCTCATGACATATATATTTAATGATTTTGGTATACATATAATGATTTTAATTATTCTGTATTTGTTCAAGCCAACTTTATATGCAACCATGTAGTCTATTTTGGAGATAGTTTTGTGCGTTGCTAAGAAGAATGTGCATTCTGTTATGGTGTAGAGTATTTTGTAGACATAACACAATCCATTTTATCAAAGGTGTGGTTCTTCTCTGGTATTTATTTGTTGACTGTCTGTGTAGTTGACCTGTCTATTTGCAATAGTGGAGAAATGAAGTCCATCACTAAGATTGTGATGGCATTTTCCTGATCAATTATGCTCATCAATGTTTATTTTGAAATGATTGATATGCCTTATTCAGGACATGTATGTTTACAATTGGTATCTATTCCTGTTGAATTCTTTCCTTATCTTGTATGTAGTGACCTCTGTATCTTCTAATCAATTTTTATTGAAGTTCACTTTGTCTATTGAATTGAATTGAATTGCTATTTATGCTTCTCTTCAGTCTGTCAACTAATTGAATATTCTTTTAAGCTGTTACTTATTAAGAATTTTCAAAAACTGGAGCTATTAAATATATCTCTTGTATATAGCATCAAAGTATCATTTGTTTTAAACAATCTGTCAATCTCTGTCTTTTGGTGGAGAGATTTAAGACATTTTATATTGAGTTTTAAGATTAAAAGTGTTGTCTTCTTTACTTTTCTCATTGTTAAGACAAAATACTAGACACCCAAAAGTAAAGGTTTATTTTGGCTCATAGTTTGTAGAGGCTTCAGATTATTCTTGATAGGCTCTAAAACAATGGCATGATGGAGAAGAAAATTTCATGGCAGACACAAGGCAGCAAGTCAGCAAACAGTGAAGCAGTGAACAACAATAGCAAGTCTCTTTCTGTCCCTTTTATTTGATCTATATTATTCTCACTAAGGTGGGTAGCACTCACATCTAGGGTGGGAAACCCTTGGTCTTATCATCGTAACACATTCTTAAACCTAGCATTGCACCCTTTAGATCCCGCCACCTCCAAAATGTCTCATCTATAACTGCCTGAGGATTTGGGGTCCATCTAGACAAAAGCCATAGCAAGCATTGACCTACACCTGTCATTGCAATGTTTTTTGTGGCTGCTTCCTTTGTTTTTATCATTTGCTTAGCTGTTCATTCTGCTTGATGTATCATTCCATGAAATGTTTGTATGTAGGATCCCTTGATTAATTTTAAAGTGTTGGTTTCATGGTCATGAATTCCTTAAGAATTTATATTTTGGCTGGGGATTTAGCTCAGCGGCATAAGCGCCTGCCTTGCAAGCAGGCAGTCGTGGGTTCGATCCCCAGTACCGATAAAAAGGAAAAAGACCAAAAAAATAATTTCCCTTTTGGGGGCTGGGGATTTAGCTCAGCGGCATAAGCGCCTGCCTTGCAAGCAGGCAGTCGTGAGTTCGATCCCTGGTACCGATAAAAAGCAAAAAGACCAAAAAAAAAAAAAAAGAATTTATATTTTGTCCTGATACATCCTTATTTCTCCATTAATTTTGAAAAATAGTTTTGCTGGATATATTAATCTGGATTCAAAGTTCTTTTCCTTTCTTGCTTGAAATACTTTAATCCAATCTCTTCTGGTGTTTTTTGTTGAGAAGTATGCTCTAACCATAATTTATTTGCCTTTATAAATGATTTGTTGCTTTTCTCTAACAGCTTTTAAGTTTCTCTTCTTGTGCTGGACTTTTTGGACTTTGACTATGATGTATCAAGGAAGTTCTTTTCTCATCATAGTTCTTTGGAGTTCTATATGCCTTGCCTACTTGTATGTTGAATTCTTTTTCTCATAATTGGAAAGTTTTCTGCTATTACTTCAGTAAACAACTTTTTTATACCATTTGTGCTATATTTTGACTTGTCTATAATTTCACTTGATCTTAGCTTAGTTTTCTTCGTGTCATATAATGGAGCTGGACTCTATTTTCTATCCTGTTATGTTGTTTTTAAGCTATATGTGAGTATACAATCACCTGCATCAATCTATCTTGTAGTTTTGAGACTCTTTTAGTGGTTTCCTCTGTTATCTATACACTTTATACAATGTTTTATCTCCAGGAATTCTATTTGGTAATTTTTTTGAGCTGTAATCTTTGTTAAATTGGTCATCCATATTTGAGTTTTTTCTTAGTTCTGCTAGTTTTTACATGTACCTTCTTTAAAAACAATTATAATTTCATTTATTAAGTCTATTATCTGTATATCTGTATAGTTACGTCATATGATGACATTGAGTTTCTTATTGAATATATTTCAGTCATTCATTACCTTATTTTCACACTATTAATGCCTCTTATATCTGCTATGAGGAAGTTAGGACTTTTGGGTGACATTTTTTCTTACATTTTTATGTTTGTGTGTGTGTGTGTGTATGCACATACGTGTTTGCTCACATATGCATGCATGTGTGCATGCATGTGCACTGTAGTTGGTTGCTCAATTAAAATGGAAACACTATGTTGTTGTATAAAGATGTCTTCTGTTTTCCAGTGATGTGATCCTGGCTTTGATTTTTTTTTTTTTTTTTTTTTTTTTTTTTTTTTTTTTTGGTTTATGTCTACCTCTTTGATCTACTCAGTTTAATTGGATCACACCTGGTGACCGTGTTACAAGGAAAAATTGTCTACCAGTTATGATGTTGAAAGATCCAAAACTACATGAAAACTTGCTCTAACAATTTACCTCTTTCATCATTGCCCCTTTAAGTCTGTGTTATACTGCTCCTAACAAGCTAGTATATGGAAGGAGGAGAAACAACAAAAGGAAAAAGAAAAAGAGGGGCTAGGTCAGTAGGGAAAGGAAAAGAAAGGAGAAATATCAATAGGTTAAAATCAAACAGACTGTTGAATCACTTTTGTAGCTGGATTAAAGGGTAACTATGGCATGGATTTGAGAGAATAGTTGTGGGAATAGAAAGGGATGTAGTGAGGGAGGAAATTGTATTTAGATATTAAGAAAAGCTGTCAAAATACCAGAATCTGTTAATAATTTTGATAGTCAGTTTGTGTTGGATCCTCCATGCACAACTTTGGTAAGTGTTATTTTGATGTTTACATTAAAATACTAGTTGATTTAGATGTACATATCAACTGATATGTATGTATATATATATTTATCAGCTGATATATACATATATATGTGGTCTATAATATATGCTGAGTATTAAGAGAGAAGGAAGAGAGGGAATACAGTATAAAGGGGTGTGGAAGAAAGGAAGAAAAAGGAGGAGTAGAAAAAGAACAAAAACACAAAAAGGACCTAAAAAAGAAAAAGAAATCAACCAAAATGTCCTCATATATTTGCAAAAGCACAAAATCAAAGAGCCCTCTCAGGTCCTTTTGTGTAGCGGCTCAAGTTCAACTGCAGCTCTGCAAGCTGCTCCCTCCTCTGTGCTTTGCTTCATTGCCTGCAAGTAAATGAGGAGCTTGATGGCTCTCTGTACCTTCCTCCAGGCTGCAGGCAGTGCATTGGACATGATTAATTGGGGGCCTGTTACTCTGTCCTGAGATCCAAGCACCTCAGTAACTTGGAGAGGGGAGCATATGGTCCAGTTGTTCTAGCTGCTGGTTCTCTGTGAAATTCTGCCAAAGCTGTCTGACTCTCCATCACTTCCGTGCAGGACAAATTCACACTATCTGTTTTTGTGCCGCGAGCCTTCCACCTAGTACATTACCGGTCACCCTCTTCTTTCCTCAGTGATGACCTGTCTTCTCTCCTCAGTGCTTCCTACATCCCCCTCCCCACAGCGACTCTCTAACCTGCATGGAACACAAAGCATGCTCTATAAGCACAACGTTTCCAGCATGTGGGGGAGGGGTGTTTGTGTAACTGTTTCTAGGTACAGCCTTTACTGCCCCTAGAGTCCCAGTGTTGTCAGACACTGCTTGCTCCTGGAGCCCCTGGGCCGCAGATTTCTCAGCACACAGATTTGTGTTTCTCATTGGTTCCACCATTTCCAGATGCTGCTGCCAGATGCAGCCCCCAGATCATGATCCTCTCATCTCTCAGATTCATATCCGATTTAACTGATCGCTGTTTTCAAACTGCAAGAGCCTGTGGGTACCTTCTCTGGCATGGTTTATGTCTGTGTCCCCCAGGCCTCATGAGTTTACATTGTGCATTTGTGATGGTTCATTGTCTAGTGCTTGGATTGATGGTGTCAGTGCTCCACCCAGATAGGGGTGCAGCCAGGATGTGATGTAATCGCAGGAAGAAGGTGTGCCTTGCTCTATTGCTGGTTTCCACCTTGCTGTTTGCAGCCGCCATGAACTGCAGCCCAACCATCCCCACCTGCCTTGCAGCCAACTGAGTGTGGACTAAACCCTCCAAAAACTGTAAGAAATAATTCTTTCCTTTCCCAACTTGGGCTTCAGGTATTTTGTCTGAGCAACAAGTAAAAAGTAACTAAAACATTCTCATACATAGAATTCGAGCTTTCCTTTGCTGTGATGTCCTGGATTTCCAATATCTCACTTGCTGCATTTCTTTCCAAGGTGGGGAGGTAAAAGGATTGGGAACTCTTCCTTTCAGCCTGAATACTATAGAAATATTGGCTTCTTTGTTCAGCAGGCCCATCTTCTCCCAAGGTCAGGTGTGCAAACCTGCATCCCTTGCCCAACCCTGCTGGTGCTGCATTTGGGCCCAGTGAATTTTCCTTTCTATATAGTTTCTGATGCTTGGCTTTCTCTGTGTATGTTGATTAGTGTACCTTTTTCATTCCAGTTTATGAGTCAGAGACTCTCACACTGCTGCCGCCGAGTCACGTGTGGTAACCGTTCCCTATTGAAACTTCTTAATATAAAATGTGACTGCCTTGTCCACAGGAATGAAGTCATCTACAAAGACAGCAATATTTGCACCTGTGGTTGACTTATAGATTTTTTAATAGACTAAAAGTACTTTTTGTATTATGTAACTTCCACAGAGCAATTATTATACTATTATTTTACCTAGGACAAAAACATTCATAACACACTATAACTTCTAGCATATGTATTTAAATGTTGTATATTATTATTTTTTATTAATTTTCTTAATGTCTTAAGATTAATGATAAAATATCATAACTGAACAGAAAAATAAAGCTTCAAGTATCCACTTCATGTTGTCTGATACCTGAATAACCTTATGATTCCTAATTTTCGGGAAAATGTACCTTAAATTCTGATTATATTTGGTGCCATGTTCTGGGGTGTCTGATGAGAATTCTCTCTCTTTTCATAAGTAGCAAGCCTCTTGGGCTCAGAGTTATTCTGAACCTCTTGTCTGTATCCTAGCATATTGTTTTATAGCTTCTCATAAATTAGGATTACTTAGGTTCATATGTCCTTTCTCTGTTCAATTGTGAGGTTGTAGAGGGGACTCTATCATTTATTGTGCTGTATCCCACACAGTGTTCTGGAAGGTGCCTCCCAATAGAAATGCGACTTCCATAAAATCTCATGGATGCAAGGGGAAAGATGTGCACCTATTTCTCTCAGTTGCCGCTCTCACCATACACACTCTGACTTCCTCCTCAGCATCCTCCTTCACTTTCTTTACTCCGCTCTTAATTAAGGCAATGGAGTCATTCTATATAAAAGCACTTCTGTATAGAATATGTTGGAATTTTCCAGCCAGCCAAAGAGATGAGTGACTGCATGCTTATTCACTTGAAAAAGAAGATTGCATAACTCACAGTATGAATCAGCCTTACTAGACATATGATGTACTAAAAATTGTCAGTGCATATGTATGTTGGTGTCATGCTTGAAGGAAACAGTTACCCAATTGGCACATAAATTTAAAAGGTCTGGATCAATCCTTCTTATTCCATGTAAAAGGGTTGCTCACTGGCATTAATAGTTAGGATGAAACCAAATGTTTACAGAATGTTTCTGCTTGTCTACACAATAATGCTGAGCAATGAAAGTGTCTGCTTCTGCCTGATAGTAATGTAACTTTTATAAGCACAATAACTTCTTTTTCATTCTTGTAAGCTCAGAACTGAGACATAGTTTAGCACAAGATGGCCCCTTGCTACTTATTACATAGAAAAATGAGAATAAGAGCATTGGAAGAGGCAACTTGTTTGATTTGTTACTCCAGCACATTTTACAGTAGAGCAGTGGGACTGAGAGCTACAATAGTTGTGTTCTGACAAATTGTATCAACGTGGCTGCTTTGCAAAGCAATGTATGTGTAGTCGAAATGTTCATGAAATAATTAGGAGCAATGAGATACAAGTGTAAAGTGGCTGACATCCTAGAAGGAAGAGAAAACTAGTCCTCTCCTCTCTCTCTATCTGATTTGGACCTATCTGTGGGAAATGGGTGGCAGTGACCAACATCAAGCTTCCCAAGTCTGTTCTGTACAAGCAAACCAAGTGGCCTTCAGAAAGCCCTTTGAAGACAGAATTGCTCTGAAAGAATGTATTGTGTGCCTGATGATGGAAATCTAGTGAGCATGACTTCTTGTCATTAAATCAACAAATAAGTTACAAACCCTGGGATAATTTTGTTTTTGAGTACATATCCTGACAATGATTTTATTGTTGTAATGCAGTCATTGTGACGCTTGATTTCTTTTGTGGACTACACTAGGCTGTGGGACGGCTAGATATTTTGTCAGACATGATTCTGGGTGTTCTGGTGAAGTGGTGCATACTAGCATTTAATCAGTAGGCTGAGTAAAACTTCCTATTGAAGGTGAGCCTCGTTTAATCAAATGAGAAGCCTGAGTGTGACACAGGGCCTGATCTTCCTCCGAGTGAAGGAGAGATTCTTCCTGACTAAAAATGGACACATAGACATTTTCCTTTCCCACCTTTGGATTTGAACTGAAAATGTCTCTTCCTGGGTCTCAGGTCTGCCTTCATTAGTCAGGAGCTACACCTGTGTCCTAGTTTTCAGGCCCTTGTGTTACAGCTGGACCTAAACCACCAGCTTTCCAGAATTTCCAGCCTGCAGACTCACACTAAAGATACTGGGAATCACCTGTCTCTATAATTTCATAAGTTGATTCTTTATAATAAATTACATTTAATATGCAATTGTATATTAATTATGACAACCATATATTGACCTACAAACTCTCTAATCTCTACTCTCCTATTCTGTCAGTGTTGTTTCAGTTGCTTAAGTAATGAAGTGATCAGAGTGACAGTGGTGATTACATGCTTTCAGTAGTCATCACATATGAAGTTTCTTTGAGTTAGAAGCATCAGTTGCTAATAACATTCTTTCATTTCTTACGCTTCAGGGGTCTTTCTTACTCTAAAAGCAGGCCTAGGTGAGTTAAATTTGAAACTGACTGAAATACAAATAGAATTGCTGGTGATACAAACTAACTTCCTTCACGTATTACTCAGACTTTCCTGTCTGAGATACAGTATCTAACATCTACAGCTTAAAGAAGAAATGTTTTAATTCACTCACAGTTCAGGGAATTTACTCCATTGTCAGTGGGTCCAAGCAGGAACATTACGGTAGAACTGAGTAACTGAGCAAAGGCACTTAGCTCTTGACACAGGGGAGGCAGTGTAGGGGACAGAGTACCAGAGAAGAAGGGGTCAGAGACTGTACATATACCTCAGGACCCACCTGGACACACCCAGAGCTGCGCTGTACTCATCCCCTAGTTGTTCCTTACCCAATCAAGCCGACACATCTCCATTAAGGGTCTTATAAGGTAATTAATGAATAGAATGCAGGAGAATTCACAAACAGCTAAATTAAGAGAGAAAAATTTGAGATTAGGTGATTTAATGAATGAAACTGTGGTTTAATTTTTGCGGTTTTTAAATGTGATTCCCACTGAAAAGATGCAGGAGGCAGGAACTGCTGGTCCTCCATATCTTAGCTAAAGGCTAAACTGTGGTGGGAAAGGCCTCCCCCAAACACCCCAGGATCTGCCTCCTGACTCCATCTCTAACGTCAGGACCCTTTGTGAAAGGGCTCTGTTTCTCTGTGCTTCAATTTTTTCACCTGTAAAATGATAGTGTTAAATAATCTATAAAAGTTCTTTAATAACTAGAGCATGTCTATGATTAATCCTTAATATCCATAAAATGTTTAGCAAGAGTAATTTTCTTGATAGCCATTTTAAGCTTGAAAATCATGATGCGTGAAATCTATTACACCCATTGACAAGTGAGTAAGCAGAAATTTAAATTGAAAGACACATTGGTAGCTAAGTCATTCGAGTTTTTTGTTTGTTTTCTGACCTTAATCGCATGTTCTCTTTTACTAATTGATACTACTATTCAACAGAGAAAATAATACTTTGCCTCAATGGAACACTCAGGAGCACTGGTAAACTGTGATTTTGGATTTCTGAAGAATTTGCATCTCAGGGGATATCCTAAAAGTAGCGTGATTATATCTGGTAATCTTAACAACTATTTTGAAGATAACAGTATGCAATATAATAAAAAGTTTTAAAACTCAAGGTATAGCTGAACTTTGTATTATGATTACCATTAAACAATTGCTTTATAATTGTCCTATATGATATATATGTCAAACATGCCTTGAAGATGTATTTTTGTGATTTATGTGTTCTGAAGATACTGTTGTTATATAGGAAGGAAATTAAAAAAACATTATAAAGATTGAATTTTCTAAGTGATAACAATATGATCTTAAAGGAATTAAAAGATATACATGGCTACAAAACCTTGGAAGAAGAAAGTGAAATGTTATTAGTAGAAACTTTTACCTAGTTATCCAATACAGACTCTGTTCTTTTGCCTCTGTCCTCCCAAGGTGCTTGCTGGCTGACACAATCAGTCCATGATGGGTATTTTGATTTTTCATATGAATCTCACTACTGAGCACAGCATACATAGTCAATAATATCCCAGACTTGCAGAGTCCAGTTAAAAAGTAAAGCATGTTTTTGATTTCTATAAGTTGTTTAAAAAAAGGAAAGAAAGAAAGAAAGAAAGAAAGAAAGAAAGAAAGAAAGAAAGAAAAATCTGAGCAGTGGAAAACTCATCACATAGAGTTATACATAATATCCTACAATTGATAATTAGGTATTTTTATAGTCCCTGAATATTGAATCTAGTAAGAATTTGAGAGCCATCAAATATATCTTTCTCACACCTCAGAATGTCTCCTGAAATTAAATTTAATAATAGTTGATTTACTTGTAAAACTTTCCAATGTTCTACACATGAAACCCAATTTTTATCAGGTGGTCTCTCACCCTGGAAAATGTTTGTATAATTAAATGCTCACTTAAAGGATGCTGTTATTTTTTTTTTTTTTGTTCATCCCTGATGAAACTGAAGACCTCTTTAACCTTCGTGAATCAGTGGCACTGATACTTTATTGCCAAGATAAAATGTGATGAAGTACTATTAGCAGGAACAAGAATATACCAAGTTTTTTTCAAATTTTAATTTCAGTTTTCTAATAGACAAGATGGCCAGTTATTAACTGAATACCTGGTGTGTACTCACATTAAACTATAGATTTTTGGGACAGTCGTATATTTTCTGGAACAGTATGATTTTTTAGAAATACTTAATAGTATATATTTGCAGAAAATAATAATCACTTTTATTGTGGGAATCTGGTATGCGTACATAACTCGTCTTAATATTGTTTCATCTTCTTTCTCACTCATCCCACCTGTTCAACCCCTTTCATTTTGCAAAAGGCCTCTTTTCTTGACAATCAGAACCTGAGTTTTAGGTTATTGCCTTTTTTATTCTTAGAGTATGCCAATACAAAAGGCACATTAGTTAATCTAGGGGAAGGAATAACTCCTTGCTCCTTGGTAGTTCATTTGTCCACTATGCAATTCCTGCTCCAATCAACCAAATTTATGGAGAGAACAGTGGCAAACACTCAGACGTTTCAAGTTCAAAGCAAAATATATATCTACCTTTGAGTTCTCAATTAAATGTAAATCACAGTTTTGGATGTGAAGCAATCAAGGAGAAATCATACAAACTTGAGTCAGGCCCATTTTAGTGTAGCACTCTAAATACCATAGTATTTAATTATCGAGTCATTTGACTTCAGACTTCCCCAAATTATAGATGAAGCACATAGGTACAGCAGAGCATCAAACACTGACACAGACATCAGCATTATTAGAAATCTAGGGTGATGATAGGATAGTCTTCTTGGAAGCTATGCATTTAGCATCACCATTGATGCAAAAATAGTGATTAAATTATTTAGGGTTAGGGAGAAACCAGATTATGGAAAGAAACCAGATTAGGAAATTCCAGAGAGTCACAGAAGATGAAGACAGAGAAGATACTGGTATAAGCTATGTGTATAACACTATAGTTGAATATTTTGATATTTGTGATAGATAATGTATATGGTAGGTTAAGAATGATACCAAGTAAGAGTTTAGGTATCAAATGATAAGAAAAAGCAATGACATTTTGACTAGAATATAGAGGGTGCTCTATCATATGTCCTATTAGAACCATGATCATATGGTTCAAATTAAGCATGGCAGTCTGTTGACTTCATGTGTCTAGACATCAACTGACTGAGAGAACTTTGCTGCATTCAGCCATATACAGTGGAAAAACCACGTACAACTCAGGCCTATGTATTCAGGGATGGCTTATGATCCCATGAAAACAGCCAAGTGAGGTTACATGTCGGTGGTAACCTAATCTGCTAACGTAGCTGAGGTAGGAAGTCCAGTTCACGGTCTTCTTCAGGAAAGAGTCTGCTATAATTTTTCCCAAGGTTGCTGTGCTCAAAGGATTAACTATGTATTCTAGTCCTACATATTTTTAATAATTATTTTAAAATCACAATAAAAGTATAATAAGCAACTAGGAGATGAATGTTCTACAACATGGGAGGAGTGAGTACAGGTATTACTGACCCAAAGAGCAAAGTTCCCACATTTCACCAGAAAAATGAAGTGGCCATTTTGGGTGAATGAAAAAATTTCTAGTATATAAGAATTCATCATTGGACCTTTGTTATTCCTTTTTTATAGACTTCTTAATTTGTGAAGACTTCTTCGATTTTTTTCTCCTAGAGTATTAATGATAATTATTAATACTAATGTATTAGCCAGTAACTGCAAGTAATAAGTATTATGCATAATAGCTGATTTAATTTCCTATGCATGCTGCATGAAAAATCCCACTTACAACCTTATGAAATTCTCTAATTGGGAAACTGCAGCACAGAGAAATCAAGCAAAGTAACTAAAAAATAGTACATAAACTCAGGAGTCTTTGATCCAGAGCCCACGACCTTAATCTCCATGCATTCCTGGCCTCGGCCAAGGATGGAAGTTTTAGCCTAGGGCACAAGAAAATGTGTCTATTTCTCATACGTCTTCATTTATGAAAAGAACACATTTCTTATCACACATCCCAAGTATGTGTGGGATTCCTCACTTATACAGTTATTGATTCTGCTCTCATGTGGGGAACAGACTTAAATTGGTGCTTACTGTCTAAGAGAATCAGCAAAGAGTGATTTGAAATCATCTGGATGTTATCTCGCTTTCGGCTCCCTCCTGGAATAAAGTGTTCACTGTAACCTTGGCATCTGGGGATAAGGAAGACTTCAGATTGCAATATGTCGAGTAATTTCGCTTTGGACCACAGAAAAATAGGCACATTTTAACTTTGGTTTTCTGGGCGGTCAATTGCATGCCCTTCTCCAATCTTTTTAGTCTAATCCTCCACAGCTCCCTTCATACAAAACACACACTGCAGTTTTACCTGGTTCACCACACATTCTTAAGAGCCCAGAGACATTCTGAAGAGTTAAGAATGGTTGAAAGTTAAAGAACCATTGTAGCATGAGCAGACAAACATACATATTGAATGTGATTGTTAGATTACGAGTCGAACTCTTTCATTACTTATTAACCTACTTAAAATTGAAAACCATAGTTCATTATTATGCAGCATGAAAACTAATTTTTGAGATGATGGTTTTGGAAGACTAGGGGATCAAGAATCAAGTTATTTTAGTGTCATAAGAAGGATTTAGTCTTTTTCCTATTTTATTACAGGAAAAATTGGCTGAAACAAAAATTCGTTTGATTCTCTAAAATATTATTAAGCCATAAACTGACATATACCCATGTATTCATTACAAATTTCAAAGCCAAGACACATTTACAATGGCATGTAAGACAGTTGACATAAGGCATATTAATAAAAAGTACAGTGGATTATAGATACAGAGATGGAACTGAGAATTTCAAGTGATCAGGTCAGAATAAAGAAATCTTTCTTTAATAATGGTCTTTTTATCTGGAGATCTTTTATTTTTATCCTGAAAGATATTGTTTCCTACACACCTTTTAGAGGCAGAAATAAATCTAAACTGTAATACTTTCTGTTAGTTTTTCAAGCATATTGTGTCATTTTCCTGCATTCCACCATTCCTTACAGGCTATCGCTGCCCCATAAAAGAGTTTTCTAAAAGCTGTTCAGTAAATGAATAATATATTCCTTAAGATGAATTTCAAAAAGTTCTGAGCAACCCCCCTATTGTTTGCTATCTGAATGAAACTACTGGCTACATCAATAAATTCTTAGTTCCTAAGAAATAACAAATACCTAGTCACGGACATTTCTTAAATTGGAACCTGTCAGGAGCCTTCCCTTTATAGATTACTGAAAGTGTGTTTACTTACTTTTTACGTTTTATTCATTTCTCTTTAAGTCACATTGCCTCTGTTACTTTTTTCCCTTATTATTCTACAAAATACTATTTTCTCTCTTCTTGTTTTTCTTACAATATCAATAGTTATTGAATTGGTTTTAGAAGATTTACAGATATTTTTTCCGACAAATAAATTAATAAAAAATATTTAATTTTTTTAAAGTCCTGGGGATTTGACTCTATGTCTACACACTGAGTGATATGCACCAGCCCGTTGTTTATTTCCAATTTTTTTTTTTTTTTTTAGTTTTGACATGAGATCTCAGTAAGTTTTTAAGACTGAGCTCGGACTTAAAGTCCTCCTTACTCAGACTGCCAAATTTCTGGTATTCTAGGTGTATGCCACTGCAAATGACAAAGCTTTGTATTCCAGGTACTGTGTTGGGAACTACAGACAGAATAAGAGAAGAGAAACAAAAGGAGGAAGAAGTGAAAAAAATGAAAGAAATCAATTTCGTCACTCTAAAATTCACAATATTGTGAAAATGACTTCATTTAAATTATCAAGCCAAAGTTGGAGGAAATTATTGAACACCATGATATAAAGCAAAAATGAGTAAACATTTTATATAAATTGCAAAATGATAAATATTTTAAATTTTGCAACATACTCAGTTTGGTTACAATTACCTAACTTTGCCATCATAGGCTGAAAGCAGCCACTGGCAAACACATGTTAATGAACACAGCCGTGTTATGAGATGCCATGCTTACCTTCAAAACTAAGTAGCATTTCATATTGGGATGTGGCGATAGTTCACTGGTTCCTGATATAAAGGATTAAAGTAGAATTGTTCATGACCAGGCAAGTAAAACAGTGGGTAGAGTGTAAGAATAACTTATGATTACTGATCACTTACTCCTTGTCAATCATGGCAAAATTGACAGATCAGTTTTCAACGATAAATTCATTGGAAATTGACTCCAGTTTGATACTCTGCACATGGATTTTATCTATTAGTCTTTAGACTGAAAAAAGACATTATCTGTGCTATATAAATAACAAGAATCAAATAATACGGGAAATAAGTTCTGTAAATTCCAGACATTTGGGAAATTTTGTATATCCTCAAAATTACTTGACATGTTCAAGTGAGTAGAGTGTGAATCATGGAAGATGCCCATTTGATACTTTCACTAGCTTTTCACTCTAGAGCTCCCGACTATGATCCCTCACTAAATGACCTCTGCAAATACATAACTACACAAATATTTTTGCACTTTTTATTTTATTGGTACATTTTTGATATAATATTGATAACATTCTTCATAGAGAATTTGTGCCTATACAGAATATATCTTACTCTTTCTTTTCCTTTCCATTCCCCATCTGCTTCCTTCTGGGTTTTTAATGATACTAATATATTATTGGAACTCAGAAGTCACAGGATGTGCTATGAAATAGTGGTATATGCTACAGTGTTACACAGAATTCTCTGGTGTGTGCATTAATGTCACTGCTTGGTTTTCAAAGCTATATTTATAGGTAATGTCTATGTATCCAATGCAATCTTTTAAGTCCTTGAATTTATTATTCTTACTTTACTTACACCCAATTCAACTAAAGAAGTGGTCTAATTGTTGGCCAGAAAAAGCATTATATTAAACATGAGTACAACTCATTAAGTTTTGGTAATTCTCCCTTAGAATAGAAAATATTTGGTATTTGCTTTTCAAACAACACCTTGGGCTGTTCTTTATTACTCAGATGACTTTCACTTTGCCTTTCCTGTGAGTCTCTTAAATCTTCATTTACTTCCTTTGGTGCATACGTATGATGCATTGGCTTTTATGACCACCCCCAACCCCAGTGGATTGTAGGGACCATAAGGCAGAAATTATTCTTGTTCACTCGTATCCCATTCCTTAGAAGAATGTAGCTCAGCCTGCGTGCAATGCTAAATTTATTGTACTTAACTTTAACTGAGGTTAGGAAGTTTCTTGCAAAACTAAATCCCTAAGACAAGTCCTCCCATGTTGCCTTAGCGATGTGAGAAAACACCAGTTGAAGCTGCTATTTCTGTAGTCTGATCTGTATCTCTAGTGCCTGTCAAATAATAAGCCTAAATCCAAATGTATACACTGAAGAAGACTTTGTACGATTACTTTAATAACTACTTAGGAAATGTGCAAAAATAGCTAAAAATAATAATAGATTAATTTTAATTACAGTATAAAGTCTTTTCCTTTTGTTCTCAAACCTTTTTTATGATTTATATAACTTGGTAATGTTAGGGATATAGGATAGTACATTAATATATAGTATAAATATAACAATATAAATATATATAGCACTAAATACACAAATACACACATAAATGTATAAAACACAAAATATACATATGCTGTGCACATAAAACTTTTACACACATATGCACATATTTTTTATATAAAATAGCTACATAAATATAGTATATTACATATATTTTTATGTTTGAAGTGAACAATATATGTAACACTAAAGGATAAAGTGTTCTTTTTGTACTTCCCATGAGGCTGTGAGTTAACACTTCTGAAACTATTATACTTGTAGCCTTGAAGCAAACGAATACTGGATGGCCCATCATATATAGCCAGGTTTTCACTAATGGACAGTGAATTGCAGGTAAGTAAAAAGGAAGCAAATATATTAAGTGTTCCTTGCATTAGAATTGGAGATATCAGTATAAATGCAAATTTGTATTTATTATAATATAAATGCAGACAGTTTCATGTAAAATATTTGGAGATATTTGTATATTCAGGTTATAATACACAAATTTAAATCCTTTTTTCAGCTTACAAGGCCTACAGAAACAATACCTCAGTAGCAAATAGGACTTCCAGTACTCAGACATTGTTTTCTAATCCTCCTTTCTAATTAAAGAAAGCAAAGATCTTTGGGAAAATGCCTCATGCAAGGATCAGGGTAGCCAATAAACTATGTAAGTCTGGAGCACGTTGTAATAACAGAAAAAAAAAAAAAAAGTTTTCCAAATACAAGCAATAATCATGTCAAAGGGACTTAGGAATCAATTACAAAACCTATCAATGCATAAAACTGGAATAATTCAAGCAACAATTTTATTGAATTCCTTGAGTTTAATACACTGACACAAGCATTTATAATATAAATATATGATTAAATAAATGCATGGAGCAGAAGAGATAAATGTCCTACATAGATACAGTCCACATTAGTTTTATAGAATTTTGTACTAAAGAGAGTGTAATTTCTGAATTCTTGATTGTCATGCTCACGTAATAGTTTAATACTGAGAAGTACAGTATTGAAGAAGTACATAAATAGAGAATTATTTCACAACAGAATATGTGAGTCAGGTGATAAAATTCAGCATAAACAAATCATACTGATAGTATATACTTTTGATGGAATGCAATAAAATTGATGCACTATTACTTTCACCAAAATATTGGTATTTCTAGTCTACATTTGAGAAAACTAGTAGCTAAATCCCAAAGAGAGACATTTTAAATCTGTATTCACTCACATTCCTTAAAGCTATCATGATCAACAAGAAAATATAGCGTGTGAAAAAGTCTTTGCCAAGAGGATCCTATGTTATGTGGGGGCTATAAGTGAGGTATATCCTTGGCCTGATTATAGAAAAGAAAATAATAG
Source organism: Cavia porcellus (assembly GCF_034190915.1). Lineage (NCBI taxonomy): Eukaryota > Metazoa > Chordata > Mammalia > Rodentia > Caviidae > Cavia > Cavia porcellus. The sequence continues at coordinate 82,175,307 of NW_026947485.1, read as the reverse complement.
GGAAAATAAGTTGAGTAAATTATGAATCTAAAGTGATAATATAAAGTTGTTTTATTATTGAGATGAATTATATTAATATAAGCTGCTAATGCATATTCCTAGTGGTGGTATATATACAGGGATCCCCTTGTTATGCATAGTTTTTGCAAAGTCAAAACTATTTTCAGGATTATTTAAAATATATTCATCAGGGTTAGTGTTTCTTTGGGCATATAAAAAAGCATTTGCCTGATGCATTTGCCATGGGATAGTCTTTATTGCATGCACCCAGCTATGCTCTGGCCCCCAGATTTTAGAATTGAAGAAAACACTTTCAATTTTAATGTGAAAGAAACCAAAATATTGAGTATGTTCTTGGTTAATTTTCCTCTCATTGCTGAGACAAAATAAACCCAAAATGAGGGAAGGAAAGTTTTATTTAACTTACTGCTTTTGGAAGTTTCTGTACTGGATTCCAGGCACAGTGGCCTGGCTGAGGAGCAATAGGGCAGCTGTGGCAGATACTGAAAGCCACAAGAGAAAAAGGCAAACAGGAAAGGCACACCTCCTTCCCTCCCTTGTATTGTACATTAGCTACGCAGTCCCGGGCAGGTGTAGCTCTCACAAGGCAAATCCCAGTACTAGACCATGAAGCACTCACAAACGCTAGATTCAGCTGCCTCCATAACTACATGAGTCTTGGGGGACCATCTAAACACAAACCATAACAATGGGCACACACCAAAGTGTACTTTCAGTCAACATATACGCACACACACAAATACATTTATTTTACCATTCTAACATTCACTTCAAATGTATTCAGTAAGATGATTTTATCTGTTTCTCAATAAACCTCTTCCAGGTCCATTAGAGTTTTCCAATATTTATGCAGCTATAAAATCTGGTATCTAAATATTAAATAAAATCATTATTCTATTTCCAAATTTTATTAGTAGCATCAAGATATATCAAAGTATACTTTTATATAATACTGTATCAGATTTATATACATGAAATTTATATGAATTTTTAATATTTTATGACATTATTTCCTCTAAAATCATTGTTTATTACACAGATTATCATATGTATACTTGATATATTACAATCTATGCTAAATTTACTTTCATCATGCCCAAATAATGCAAGAAATTTATAAAAGTTTGAAACATTTACACGATTGCTGTTACTTTTATGCTATTATTAACATAGACTCCTTCTGGAATTTATTTTTTTAACTTTAAAATACAAAAAGAACAAAAGGATAGAAATGATACAGAATTTCCCAAAAAATTTTAGGAAATTAACACCAGTTAATAAATTGCATATTATTATCTTAGAAGTAGTTGTTCAGATTAAAAGATTTAGGCATGAAAAAAATCATAAAACAATCTTGGAATTTTAAGCCTATAGCCAATTGTTTTGGGTTGTGCATTAAAAATCTTGATTTTTTTTCCATATATGCCCATGTCATAATTATTTCTTCTCCATTATTTGTCTTTTTCTAGAAGATTTTTGAGCCTGAATGATTTTTGTGCTCTTTATGATTTTTGCAAAGGGCCAAGAGAAACCAACTGCCTCGGATTTATCAGGCAAATAACTATATTGTTTTACTTTTTGAATGATACTTGCACAGTGTATATTATTCTAGTGTCTAGATTTATTTATCATTTAATAACTAATATTCAGTTGTCTTCTGACATCTATAATTTCACATGAATAGTTTGGCAATTCTCTTATTGCTACAATAAATTTTTTTAAATTATGTTTTTTAAGACTTTTTGTTTTTCTTTGAATGTTGAGAATTTGACTGTTACATACCTTGATATGGTTTCCTTTGTGGTAATCTTTCTTGTGTTGTGTTGTTTATTTAATTCATTTTTTTTTTAGTTGCAGAAAACGTTTCAGATCTAATTTCTTTTAAACAAATATTTTATCATGCTTCTTTCATTTCTTTTCTTTCTAGAAGTGCAGTTAAATTTCCTCTTTAAACTTTTGACTCTACCCTAGATTTTGAAAATCTGTTGCTTTGCTTTATTGTTTTATTTCAGTTTATTTTAAAATTTTCACTAATATACCTTATAGTACTTGATTTTCCTATTTTGTTTTCATGCATGACAATATGTTATTAAATCTAGATATTTGCACTATAAATCCTAAGGTATTTTATTTCCTTTTTGGATTTTATATCTGTGATGAAGGTCTTGATTTTTATAGTGTTTTCTCTGTTCTATCTATTCTTAAATTAATGTATTCTAGTTACACTTGTCTCTAAATCCAGCATGTTTATAATATGCAAGGTCATTTACGTTATTTTGTTATGATGCATGAACTGCTACATGTGTCTGTCACTTTATTTTTCAGATACTTTTTATGGCATCAACTTGTGTACAAAATATAGATTTTACTGATGTTTTCAACCAGAGAAAGTTTCAATTCTTTGTTCAAAGGAAATGAGGCGCTCTTCATTTCATTACAATTAATAGTTGGGCAAAGTCATGGTTCTGCTGTGTAATTAACTCGACACAGTTCAGCTCTGATTTCTAATATAAGCCTTGGTGTGTAGGTCTCACATATGTCTTCGTCTTTCAAGTGCTACATGATACTAGGAAATTTTATTCTGCATTTCTAGACAGCTTGAGAAACTGTGATCTCTCTCTGTACTCAACACAATATATTACTAGTATATTTAAAGTTTTGTCTTCAATATGCACAGCATATCACCATCCCTATTGTAGATGATTCTCCCTTTGAGGTGTTTAGTGTTTTCTTAATGCATAGACTCTGAAAAGGCACTTGTGAAAGCAGTGAATTAGTTTTTCATTCCTCTTCTCCAAAATTTTGGTTAATAAGTAAAATATATAAAGTTTGTTTTATATGTTGCATTGACAGCCCTCTAATATCTTTAAAAATATTAAATTTTTAAATAAATTTTTCTTTTTGTGATCACTAAGTGCAATCTTGTCTTCTAATCTGATATTTTGTTCTCATCTTGGTACATTCAGCTATGTATACTTTCAATCAAATTCTTAATCTCCTGGCTATCTCTTTGAATCTGTATCATGGGTTCCGTTCCTTGCTTGTGTTGTTCATTCATGGTTTCCGTCATTTTTCTAAACTCTACTATTTTTTTTTTAATCTTGGTCTAACCTAGATTCACTGAGAAAGCCTTTCACTTTGATCATCATGTCTTTTTTTTTGGGCTGAGATAATGATCTGATTCGATATATGATCTCACTCATCTGGTTGTCATTTTCTATTTAATTTTAATTTGTCTGTGTGTTGATGCTTATAAACTGCTTGTAGTAAGTAGTATTGATGCTTCTCTAGAAAATATGTATTTGATTTTCTAGACATTGCTGGCACTTCACCTTTGTGAATGTCCTAAGGTGCTGCTTTCCAATTTACAATGCTGAGAAGTTGATATCTATGTGGCCTGGTACTCAGTCTTTTGGCACTGGTCTTATACTGATGATTAAGACTCCAGAAAAACACAGGGTACAAGGGAGAAAAACTGATTTTCTAGCAGGTATGACACCTAGCTAGGTACAGTGATGAATGATTATAGCATTAAGCATGGCCTTAATTGGCAAACTGTGGTAAATAGTAATTTGGTGCATTTAACCATAGGATCAAGATCTCTAGTTATATAACAAAACTGAACTAAAGCCAGTAACTTGTATGCAGGAGTTTCCCCTTAGTAGAGTGATTTTTACCCTTTTAGGACACAAAACAGATATAAATGGAGAGAAATATAGTAGAAGCAAGGATGTAGTACAAAAGATAATCACCCAAGTCTTGGGAAATGGGAGAAGAGGACAGGTGAGAAGGAACGAAGGAGAAAGTAAGACAATATCGAAGTGAACCAGCAAGACTACAGGTAATGTTCACTCTCATGAAAATATCAAAAAATCAAGAAAGATGGACTGGACCAGTGAGTGGAGCAGAGGCGGCTGGGAATCTCGCCCAGCCTGAGGGAACTCTCTTCTTGACCGGGGCACCGGGCTGGTTCCCTGCTGGACCAGTAAGGGGAGGAGCAGTGGCTGGGAATCTCGCCCAGCCTGAGGGAACTCTCTTCCTGGCCTGGGGACCAGGCTGTGGTTCCCTGCCGGGTCCAGTGAGTGGGGCCACAGCAGGGAACCTGATCCCAGGCTGGCAGAACTCTCTCCCACACCTGGAACAACACTTGAAGCTCCAAAATACAGGACAATGACAAAACGAAAGACCAAAATGCAATCTCAAACATCCAGCCCATCCCAAGAAAGCCAAGGAGCCATGTGCATAGAAGAAAACACATGCCACATAACTAAAATACCTGAAATAGTAGTAACTGAAATAAAGAAGCAACTCTGAGAAGCCTTAAAGGAATTCAAACTAGAAATACTCTCTCAGGTAAGAGAAGAAATGAGAAAGAAATGAAGCAGATGCTAAACATAAGTAAAGAAGATGCAGTTAAAAAATTGGAGGAACTAAACAAAAGGATAGAATCCCTGGATGAACAATATAAGAAACAAACAGAATACATAAAACAGGTGCAAAGAGATATACAGGAAATAAAAAACTCCATTGAAAGTTGTAAAAACCGCCTCAATGAATGTGAAGATAGAATCTCAGACTTCGAAGACAAGATTGCAGCCAGTGAACAGGAAAGAAAAGAACTTTTAAAAATAACAAGAAATCAGGAAATAACAATTCAACACCTGCAAGATGACGCAAATAGAAACAACATAAGGTTGAGAGGGACAAATGAAAAAGAAGGGGACAACATAAAGGATGTCAAGAGGATATTTAGAGAAATAATAGCTGAAAATTTCCCAAACAGGAGATTGGAAAATGATATCAAGATCAATGAAGCATATAGAACTCCAAATAATCATAAACAAAATAAATATACACCCAGACATATAATAATGACCATCCCAGAAATTGAACAAAAGAATGGAATATTAAAGGCTGTCAGAGAGAAATGACAGATGACCTATAAAGGAAAAACCTATCAGAAGCACAGCAGACTTCTCAACACAAACAATAAAGTCAGGGAGAGCATGGAGTGAAGTATTTCAGACCCTAAAGGAAAATGATTTCCAACCTAGACTGATGTACCCTGAAAAACTGTCCTTCAAAATCAATGGAGAAATAAGATACTTCCATGACACAGATCAGCTGAAAAACTTCATGATCACCAAGCCAACCCTGCAAAGAATTCTGAAAAATAGCCTAGATACATTTAGGGAAAAACCACTAAAAAAAAAAAAAAAAAGCAGACATCTAAAAAGAACAGAAAGATAAACATGCAACAGCAGAAAGATAACAGGTAAGCAATAAACCAATATATAACAGTTGTAACTATTAATGTAAATGGGCTCAATTCACCAATTAAAAGAAACAGACTGGCAGAATGGATCAAGAAACAAAATCCAACCATATGCTGTCTACAAGAAACCCATCTAACACAAAAGGATACTCACAGACTGAAAGTCAAAGGATGGAAAACAATACTTCATGCAACAGGAACCCCCCCCAAAAAAAAAGTGGGGGTAGATATTCTGTTTGCAGACAAAGTGAACCTCAAGCCAATAATGATCAGAAGGGATAAAGAAGGTCAATACATACAGGTTAGGGGAAAACTCCAACAGAAAGAGATAACTATCTTAAATATATATGCACCAAACTCCAGAGCACCCAGTTATATAAAACTAGTACTAACAGAAATGAAAAACCAAATCAGCAGTAACACAGTTCTGACAGGAGATCTTAACGCACCATTGACACCAATTGACAGATCAACCAGACAGAAAATCAACAAAGAAATAAAAGAACTGAATCTCATCTGTAAACAAATGGACTTAATAGACATATACAGAGTATTCCACCCACAACAACAGAATACACATTCTTCTCAGCAGTACATGATACATTCTCTAAAATGACTATATATTAACTCACAGAACACATTTAAATAAATGCAAAAGAGTTGAAATCATCCCTTGCATGCTATCGGAGCATAGTGCTATGAAATTAGAAATTAATGATAAAAGATACTGCAAAAATCTCACAAACACATGGAAACTGAATAACACACTCTTGAGTAATCAGTGGATTACAGAGGAAATTGAAGAAGAAATTAAGCAATACCTATAAGAAAATGAAAATACAGATACAACTTACTGGAATCTGTGGGATGCAATGAAAGCCATCCTCAGAGGAAAATTTATTGCAGTGAGTTCTCACATCAGGAAAACAGAATGAATACAAATAAACAACCTGATGCTACACATCAAACAGCTACAAAAAGAAGAGCACGTCAAGCCCAAAGCCAAAAGAAGAGAGTAAATTATAAAAATCAGAGCAGAAATCAATGCAATAGAGACTATGAAAACAATCCAAAGAATCAATGAATCAAAGAGTTGGTTCTTTGAAAGAATAAATAAAATTGATAAGCCCCTAGCCAACCTTATTTTAAAAAAAGGAAGAAAGAGCTTAAATCCATGCAATAAGAAATGAAAAAGCTGAAATCACTACAGACGCTACAGAAATACAGAAGATCATCAACACCTATTTCGAAAACCTCTACTCTCAAAGGTTTGATAACACAGAAGAAATAGACAGATTCTTAGAAACATATGAAGTACCAAAGCTAGATCAAGAGGATGTAAAACTGCTGAATAACCCAATATCTATCAATGAAATTGAACATGTAATTAATTCATTACCTACAAAGAAGAGCCCAGGCCCAGACGGATTCACTGCAGAATTCTACGAGAAATACAAAGAAGACCTAACACCAACATTCCTCAAACTCTTCAATGAAGTTGAAAAGGAAGCAATCCTTCCCAAGTCATTCCTGGAAGCAAATATTACTCTAGTATCAAAACCTGAGAAAGACCGAACTGAAAAAGAGAACTACAGACCAATCTCCGTAATGAACACAGATGCAAAAATCCACAATAAAATATTGGCAAATAGGATGCAGAAAATCATCAAAAAGATTATACACCATGACCAAGTGGGATTCATCCCAGGCATGCAGGGATGGTTCAACATGCGTAAATCAATAAATGTGATCCACCATATCAATAAAGCCAAAAGTAAGAATCACATGATCATTTCTATAGATGCAGAAAAAGCCTTCGATAAGGTCCAACATTCATTCATGATAAGAACTTTACAGAAAATTGGAATAGATGGTCTTTAACTCAATATAATAAAGGCCATCTACAACAAACCAACAGCCAGTATCATACTAAATGGCCAAAAATTGAAAGCCTTTAATTTAAAATCAGGCACAAGACAAGGATATCCTTTATCACCACTACTATTTAATATAGTACTGGAAGTACTAGCCAGAGCAATTAGACAAGAGAGAAAAATAAAAGGGGTAAAGATAGGAGAAGAAGAAGTTAAATTGTCATTGTTTGCAGATGCCATGATACTCTACATAGAAGACCCCCTAAACTCCATTGAAAGACTCTTAGATATAATAAATGAATTCAGTAATGTAGCTGGATACAAAATCAATACTCAGAAATCAATAGCATTCCTATACACTAACAACAAAATCACAGAGAGAGAAATAAATGAAGCCACACTCTTCACACTAGCAACCAAAAAATGAAATATTTAGGAATTACTCTTATGAAAGAAGTAAAAGATCTATACAGGGAAAATTAGGAAAACTGAAAGAAGAAACTGAAGATGATCTCAGAAAATGGAAAGACATCCTATGCTCATGGATAGGAAGAACAAACATTGTGAAAATGGCCATTCTCCCAAAACTGTTATACAGATTCAATGCAATTCTAATAAAAATACCATCAACATACCTTATAAATCTAGAGAAATCACTGCTAAAATTCATCTGGAACCAGAAGAGACCTAGAATAGCAAAGGCAATTCTAAGTAGCAAAGGCAAGGCAGGAGGCATCACAATCCCTGACTTGAAGTTATACTACAAAGCAACAGTAGTAAAATCAACATGGTACTGGAATCAAAACAGAGCTGAAGATCAATGGAATAGATTAGAAGATACAACCACAACTACAAACACACTCAACCACCTTATCTTTGATAAAGGAGCCAAGCAGGTTCACTGGAACAATGACAGTCTCTTTAATAAATGGTGTTGGAAAACTGGCTCTCCATTTGCCAAAAACTAAAACTAGACCCATGCCTACCACCATGTACTAAATTAAAATCTAAACGGATCAAAATCTGAATATTAAAACAGAAACACTAAATCTATTGGAAGACAAATTGGGTAGAAACATTGAAGACATAGGGGTAGGTAGAGAATTCATGAACAGGACTCAAACTGCATGGGAAATACTTCCCAGAATCAATAACTGGGACCATCTCTTATTAAAAAGTTTCTGCAAGTCAAAAAAAAAAAAAATCTCCAGCATAGTGGAATGAAAACCCACAAACTGGGAAAAGATCTTAGTGAACTCCCCCTCAGACAAGGGACTTATGTCTAAAACATATAAAAAATTAAAAAAAAAAAAAACTCAGACCCCCAAAATTCAAAGACCCAATCCAAAAAAGGAGATCTGAGATGAATACACACTTCTCAGAGGAAGAAATACAAATGGCAAATAAATACATGAAAAAATGTTCATCATCATTGGTCATTAGGGAAATGCAAATTAAAACCACACTGAGATTGCATCTCACTCCTGAAAGAATGGTTAGGATCAAAAAAACCAACAACAACAAGTGCTGAGAGGCTGTGGGGAAGAAGGAACTCTCCTACACTGTTGGTAGGAGTGTAGACTGGTACAACCTTTGTGGAGGTCAGTCTGGAGATTTCTCAAAAAAACTGGGATTGGAAGTCCCATTTGTTCCAGTTATTCCACTTCTAGGCATATTCCCAGAAGAACTGAAAGCATCATACCACAGTGATATATGCGCCCCTATGTTTATAGCAGCACAATTTGTAATCGCCAGAGCTTGGAAACAACCCAAGTGTCCATCAACTGAGGAGTGTATAAAAATGATATGGTATTTCTACCCAATGGAGTACTACTCAGCTATAAAGAAGGATCACATTGAGGTATTTATCAATAAGTGGACAAAGCTTGAATCCATACTTGTAAGTGAAATAAATCAAACTGGCATCTCTGAACACCGAATAGTTTCCCTAGTGTAGGAAATGATTCAAATATATAAAAGTATGTGGTAACCATGATTCCCCATTATGTGGTCTTGAAGCCTTATAAAGGTTTCACTCATTAACTGTAATGGCTTTATTTTGGGCTGTTTGATATTATGGCCTATGATGAAATGAACAGCTATTTTGGAGAAAACAAGACATCATAATAGCTAGTGCTGATTTAATACCATCTTGTTTTAAAGCCCCACCAAACTATGGCTCTTCTGTCTCCATTGGTTTTATTATGTTTTATCTTGCTGGATTTTATCATATGTGGTAATATAAGCAAAAATTGTTTTAGGCAAAGAGACAATATGTAAACCATTGTTCATTTTTCTGTTAGCTGGTTCTAAATACTCTACAATGCTTTCATCCACTTGAATGGTGTTACACTGTCTTGATATGTTTGATGCTATAGCATATGAAATTATATTCAAATATTTCAAGGAAAAAGACACTATGGTAACTACTATTAAGTCAGGTTATTTGGTGGTGAAACACTAGCTTGCTGAAACTGTCATGCTTTATCCTGTATTGTTATGTTGTTATGCCCTCTTTTATCTCAACCTCTCCCTTATTCATTAAAAATTATTTAATTTTTTTAATTTCTTTTTTAAGCTAAGGGGAAAAAAAACCTAGCAAGATATAGTAACTTTTTGATTTCCTATTAACTTGATTTGAAGTCGTCTAATACTCCCACTATCTTGTTTTGACTAATTAGGCTCTGTTCCGCTCTGTGTGATAGTATCAAGTATCAGAGTATAGGCAACTACTTTGAAGGCAATAAGATTCACCATGATGCCCATTCTGGTTTGACTATTATCCTCTTTTGAAGTTCTGTAAGGTTTACAATGTTTAGTTTTTATTGTTCTTGTTCTCTACTGTTTTGTTCAACTTTATAATACCTAATGAGATAGACAATTCTTCTTAAGGAAGCTAGCGGCATTATGGTAATCATTGTTGATAAACTTGTACTCTGTTTTTACATCATGTGCTATGTTTATCCTTGGTTTTGAGTGACAATTTGTTTTATCATGTTTGATTTTATTCTCTTACAAAAAAAAGTAATAAGATCTATGGGAGCAATAAAACCCAAAATGTGTAAATTTTGTTGTAATAAAGAGGGGGAAAAAAAGTGCCCTAAAGGATACAACAGCAAGTGTGTTTAGGTGTGTTAAATAGATGACCATATTATTATTTTTGATTGGATCATTGAACACAACTATTTGCAGTCTCACTGTTTGAATGTTCACTTTATATGCTTTGATCCTGTGACCTGAATCACCGTTTCTAAGATGATAGTGTGTAATCTATTAACTGGTGATATCCTACTCTTTTTTTTTTTTTTTTTTTTTTTTGTAGTTCTGTATTACTTGTACCCTTACACTGTTTTGTTTTGTTCTGCTTTTTAGCTTTTTCCTTTTAAATAAATTAAAAAAAAATCAAGAAAGATGGTTGAGGAAAGAGGAAAAAGATGAACAAAGCAAAACAAACATTAAAAGTAAAACTATAAACAACCAAAACAAAGCAAAAAAGACAAGAATGTAAAACAAAACACGTTAAAAAAAAAAAAAAACAAAAAAAAAAAACAGTGCAGTTGCTCTGGTGTCTACAGTTCTTTGAAAGTTTCCTAGTCAGAGCCCAAATCTGTGCTGGGAAAGCCCACCACATCTGCGGTAGGATTAGTGCTGGATGGGGACTGATCCTGGTCTCTGTACATGGGGTCCAGGGGCAGAGTCTCCAGCCAGCAGCTTCCTGAATGTCCCTTGGCAGCCCATCCACAATGTCTTACCCTCCCTGTCTCTGCACAGCTCTCCCAGTTGCCGCCTTCAGACACAGAGGCTGATGCTGGTCTGGGTACAGTTCACCCCTCCTTGCCCTTCTCCAGGCTTTTCTGTTCTGCTCCCGCTTTCCTCTCCTCTTTCCTCTCCTCTCATAATTCTAGGAGCAAGTTGGGGGGAGTCCTGTTGTCTAACACTGACTGCCCCTGGACATTGCTGCGGACACCGCCCCTGGCTAACCGGGTCCCACTTCTCTCTCCTGTCCAGTGCAGACAATACTGACTTCCCACTCATTGTCATGGCCCAAGGCTGCTTAAATCCATGTTGGCATCCCTGCTCATGTCACTGGTCACAGGGCATGAGGGGTCATGCTGTTGCACTTACGACCTTAACCACTACCACTGTGGTCCCTGACCTTGTGATTTGAGATTCCAGCTAGTCACTATGGTGCATGACAACAAGAATGGATAACCCGGATGAATGAATGAAAGAAAGAAAGAAAGAAAGAAAGAAAGAAAGAAAGAAAGAAAGAGAAAGAAAAAAAGGAAAAAGAAAGAAAGAAAGAAAGAAAGACAAAGAAAGAAAGAAAGAAAGAAAAAAAGAAAGAAAGAAAGAAAGAAAGACAAAGAAACAAAGAAAGAAAAGGAAGGGAAGGGAAGGGAGAGAAAAAATTCAATGGCTTATTAGGGAGCAAGCTGTTTCCTGGTCATTTGCCCCGTGTGTTGGTGAAATTTGCTGCCAGGCTGCAGTGTCCTCTCTTTGGAAGAAAGCAGAAGATGTGAGTGGACTTATATCCCCAATATATCCTGTGTGACATGAGTTTGGCACACTATTCCAATCCATCGGTTCTGAGGCCTTTCCTGGAATGGCAATTCCTGTTTTGCTCACAGGCGAAGGTCCCTCAGCAGCCTTGTGGGGCCACTTTGCCATATTATGAAGTCCTATTCCTATGCTTTGTTGAGCTGCAAGTCTCCTATTTCAGGCTGATTCTGTCATCAAGATGCATGTCCCTCTCTTTATTCTAGTTACCTGTGTTTTTAGTTGATTTTCCTTGAGTTGCTTAAACATGGTTCCTCCTGTATTCGCCCATGTTGAATCTTCTTCTGCAGTGCTTTTAATTTTCCCTACATTTTCTCTGTGGTAAGATTGATGAATTGTCATTACTTATTGTTTCTATCTGAAAGAAGAATACCATCTTGCTTCACTTTTTTGTGATTATAGAAGCTATTCTTTAGTAAGCTAAAATTATCATTTAAGCATTATCTTCTAGCTGAAGCATAAATGGAGAAAGAAATTGAATTGTTTGGGTTGGGTAGCTGAAATGTTATTCATTTTCTACTTAAACAGCAGTATGCTTTGTGGAGCTATGACCTTGGGTAATACTTGCTTTTAACTTATTGAAAAAAAATGCAAGTAATTCTTTCTAACCATATACTTTTTTTAGAGCATCTGTAAGATTAGTTATGTTAGAAAAATGTACTTAAATTTTTTAGCCCTACAATAAGACACGAGTTATATTAACAGAAAAATAATACATTTTTGTCATGTTTTTCATGCACTTACCATTTCCTTCCAAGTTGATCAGAGAATCTTAGCACAATATTTACAATAGAAGGATGTATATGTTTTTTCTTAAGCCACTTTAATTCATTATAAATCCAAAATATAATAACTGACTTTAAGACTACTGTGCCAGCATTTGTACATATTTCACAATGTTAGAAACCCCTGTCCTAGGTATCCTCTTCTCGTAGCTTCTGATCTTCAGGGTCAGCATACCAGGTGCTAAGATGTGACCCGATGGCTGCAGAAGGAGGTGCGGGTGTCTGTGTGAGTCAGTGGGCATGTGCCCTCTCCATTTGCCTACAATGATGTCCCGGTTTGTGCCCTTGTTGAGAGAATATAATACCTCTGTGCATGGAGGAGGAGTTTTTGAGGTAGATGCTTTCAATACAGTAATCATCTCCCTTTGGTTTGGGGAAAGGGAGAATGAATAAGAGATTTGGGTCTCTAATCCTATACAGAGCTGCTCTTACACTGAATTATGCTATTGCCTATACATAGCGACATTTCTTTTCCTTGTAGCAATGTTTTTCAGTAGCTCAAATGATTTATTGGAATCTCATGAGAGAATCCTTTTTAATTAAAAAAGAAAAAAATACAGATCAACCCTATCTTTCCCTGGGCAGTAATGAGAAGAATCAACACCTTTTCTCTCTCTAATTTTCTTTTATGTTTCTTAATTAAAACTTTCAAAATTAAAAGAAATATTCTGAAATAATATTCAAAGGAGTTTCAAGTTTGAGATTTCTGTAATTTACTGTTGGAATACTGAGACACACTTTGTGTGCTAAAGCCATACACCTATCAAACAGAGGAGTATCCAAACGTGAGAGAGAAGAAAGCTGAGGTTGGTAATTACTGAGATAATATGGAAACAATGCAGAGAAGAGTCTGTGTTATCTTCCAAAAAGAATTTCTTTGAAATATAAGAACTTAATTGGAGAACACTTGTTTTGTTTTTTTCAGTTCTGCTCAAACCCAACTTTCTTAGTAGTTTGAAGATTTAGTTGCTTAAATCAATTAAGAACAATTTAAAGTGTTCATTTCTTATAATAATTTTAAAGAGAAGAAATCAGGCAAAATAAACAAAATAAAGCCAATCTAAACAAAAAAGTGTGATACAGAATTTCAAAGCAAGATAATAGGAAATCAACAATGACTATCATAATGCCTCTTGTTGTCTTCAAAATAGCTTCCCATACCATCATTCATAAGAAAATCAAATAAAACAGAACATAATAGAACCAGTAAAACAATGAGTGCAATATAGGGCTTCCAAACAAGATAATAGTAAATCCAAAATATGCATTATTATCTTTGTAATAGCTGCCCATGACATCAAATATAATAAAATCAAGCTTGACAAAACAGAATAAAATGATATCCAACAAAACGATAGAAGGGATACAGGATTTTAACACCAGGTAAGAGGGAATTAACAATGGCTACCACCATAGATGCTACATTGTATATTGTTATCCCTTGAATACATGATCAGACTACTGGCTTTAGGCCTGCAAAGTCAGTGAAACACTAAACACTATCAACATTAAACTGTATTTTACCTCAATAGTTATCATCTCAGCCTGTGTTTCTCTGGATCAGCAGCAACTAACAGGAAGGGGCTGGTCTCTCATAGTGTTTATAAGAGTTCCTTCATCATAAAAAAATTCTTTATATACAAGTGCCTGCAAACAGTCAATGTTTACATTTTAAAATATATTACAGTAAAAGACACATTATTATTAATCCCTTTCAACACACTCCTCATTTTAAATGTTTCATTCTGAAACATCTGTGACTGTCTTTATGATATGGGATTCAAAATATGGTGAATGCCTCCGCTGAGTGCCTTCCGAGGAAACACAAGCTTGTAAAAATATCATAGTGCATCATCGTATACTTTATTCACTGGATCCTGCACTCTGTGACTTTTGACTCTTTCCCAGGTCAAAATGAACATTAAAGGACATAATTTTAAATGATTCAGACATAGAGGTAGCTTGGACAGTGCAATGAAAGACACTCATGAAAGAAAACTGTCAGAACTGCTTCAGAAAGTAGCTAGAATGATGGTGAGCCATATTTGAAGCAATTTGGGTCTCTTTTGAGAATGATCGATGGCGATGTGCTTTTTTACTGTTAAGAATTTTAAAAATTTAAATATATACCATATGTTATCATATCTTATATGTAGCAAGTTCCTTAAGGGAATTAATTTAAAATATTTAATTATAGCTAGTTTTGAACTTGATTTTCCCACTAATTAGCTATTAACTACAGAGATCACAAAAAGGCAATAATAATCTTTGCTTTAGATAATCTTTTGTTAATATCATGTGTTCGCTTGATGGTTCCAATTTTCCCATTGGTCAGCACGAGTTAGAAGTTAGGTCAAGGTGTCCAGTCACTGATATAAAGATGGCAGACTAGACTTCCTCTTCATTTCAGGAAAACCAACTGCTTGGAAGCAGAAAAGATGCTCAGCATACTTCTTTGGAACAAGCTGTGGCACACAGCTAGAGGCAGCAAGGAGTGGATGGACCGGGGGCCTTTCAGGCCAGAGAAGGTCACTGCGGTGCATTCAGTGCCCAGTGGTGGCATGGTCAGCCCACCCTCCTGTGTCCATTGCCCACACTGCACCTGGACTGGCAAAGGATTACTCCATCAGAACCTGAGTTCTGCACTTTCAGATTTGAAGTTACATTTGGGGATTTGGACCCTTTCTTCCCAGGTATGTTTTAGAGTTTCCAGGAATTTTTTCGTGCATCAAATATAGTTAGAAATTTTCTAGTTTCTTACTTTTGACTAAACTTGAAAAGTTAACTTTGCCAGAGAATAAGGAAACAGTGCCAGTGGTAAAGGCATGGAAAAGACAGTCACCAGACTGTCACAAAGCAAGCTAAATACCAGGGGAACCATGCGTAGCTACAAATTAATAGAGTGAAAATTGAAAATCAGTCAAGAAACTGAGAATCTGATCAACATGGGCAATGTTTAGCCAACGCCATAGCATTCAGTTTGTTTGAAGGTGAAATTTAATTGTCATCAATCTTCTAAGTGAGGAAGGTATACATTGTCAAGTTATACCTCGTTCTTAGTGTTGAATAGCAAAAGTCATGAAGATTTAACGTACTGTCATAAGCTGTGCATTCTAAATTTCCCTGCTACACACACACACACACACACACACACACACACAAACACACGTGTTAAATCAAGTCATGATGAGATATTTACTTACTACTGATGTTTAAGTCATGACGGTATCCACAAGATTTCCTCTGGTCTTTGCTATAGGAAATGTAATTTATAGTTGTTAATACCACATTAATAAAATAAAAGAAACAAAGTTTTGTTCCTCAGTTACTTAAGAATTTTTAGACACTTCCTATGTTGTCTAATATAGTTTATATGAGTAGCCACTGTTCATAATCCTCTAATTTGAATTTGAGTCTCATAAAACTGATTGAATTCCTTTCTTCCATTTTAAATAATTCAGTTTGTGACTTAAAAGGAAAGATTTCACCATAATCATGTAGTTATCATCAGACTAAGAATCAAAGAATTTAAAGATTGTGATGTTTAAATGGTAAAATATCACTCATGTTTAAACCTGTTTCATCTAGCTACCTCTTGAAGGAATGAGAAGAATCTATCTTTGATTAATTAGTAGCAGCATTTATGAACTGACTCAAATAGCTTCTACCTTCTAGTAGGTACCTGGTTGCTTCTGTGTGGGGCTTGCTGGGATTATAGCTTTGAGAGTGACAAGTAAAACCTCTACAAGAATATTGTAAATGGAGACATCCTGATTGCTAATTATTTGAGGATGCTAACACATTTCATTGTACTATGAAAATATCTATTCCCTAAAACTATTTCCCAAACTTCTAACTCTCCTCCAACACATGCATGTATCAGTCATTTCTTCAGTATGTAATGCATATTATATGTTTATTATATGTGTATATGTGTATATGTGTATATATATGAGCATATTTGGTATATCTGTACTTTCTAGGTGTTCCAAAGTGTTACATTGTCGGTAACTCATTAATCCCTGAAAAATCCTTATCAAGTAGGAGGTATGCATTTTTATGCCTTGGTGTATATTTCTCACATTTTTTTCTCCTGGGTTTGACTTAAACATTTCTCCCTGAATATGCATTTATAATGAATAATTGCAAAAAAGTGCATTCTCCAATTTTTCCCTTTGATTGTTATTATTATATTTTTGTGCTCTTTATGTGGCATGGAAGTCTGATTATTTTCCATGAAAAACCTTCCTTGAGTTGACCTGAGTCAGCTCAATTCTCCCATTAGACTGAGTGACCATCTTGAACCTGCTTTTACTTTAATCGTTTAGCTGCTCTATGTGAATGATCCTATATAATTTCTCAGGCATCTTGTGGGATGGGCACTGTATTTCCTATTGCATGGAAAAAAGAACTGAATCTTAGTTCAGTAGATGATTCATTGATTTGACCAGCATTCATTTTAGTCCATTCATCCTGCTGAAACAATATGTCCTACAATTTTTCAGTTTTGCTTATACTGAATTATTTTGAATGTAGATCTTGCTAGCCACCTATCCAGCAGCTACCATATTGGAGAGAGGGCTTATTCTCCTCTCTGGAATGCCTTCATCTGACAGCCAACCATATACTAAGTTCAAGTAGTCCCTGTGATTTCTGTCCCAAGTGACTTTGAAGCTTGATACATTGATCTCTCCCTGAGAGGCAAATAAATTGACCCACTCCTCCTGGAAAGGACTCATGTTCATGTTCAGGATTTTATCTCTGGTTGTCTTCATCTCCTCATCTCCACATGGTGGCTGGGCTTGCTGTGTACACATTTTGAGTTCTTGTATCATTGTTCCTAGTCTTTGAAGCCTTGGAATAGAGAATTTAGTTTCTTCAATTCCCAGACTTCAATCAGAAAAGAGCAGCCATTGCGTCTAAATGAATCCATTAGGCTGGATTTTTACTGAGTGATGAGAAAACTTTAGAGCCAGTGACATTTATAGATCATGAATCTTAATTTTTTCAGATGTGATAAAAATAATGCCATGGTCTATGAGATGCCTTTAGGTGATACAATAATACTTTGTTATGCTGTTTTAATTTTATTAGTAAATTTATTTTGTATGTACTTTATGCTAATATTTACATGATGTATATTTTTTCTTATTTATTTGATCTTCTGTGATATTTCTATATCCATCTAGCAACATTCTCTGGAAAATTTCACTTTAAAATGTACTTTTTAATTTTTTTTGTTTTCTAACATAGAAATGTCTGACTCACTTCCTTTTCCAAAGACTAAAATTTGACTATGGAAGTGTAAAAAATATTCACTAATATTATTAAATAAGTCTGATGGAGATAGGTCTGATGGAAAGAGCTGGTAGTTTCTGAGCCTGGGGCTGCCAAATGCATGCGGATAGTGATTTGCAATTGAGGTTTCTTTAGTCCTAGTTTCCATGACAATCTACCTTGGCTCTTTTTGTAAGGTTCAATAATTATTTTCAATTCAGATTTGATCTGGGCATGTATTGATGGAGATATAAAGGAATGTATGTTAGCATACTTTCCCTTGGGCTCACCATCTGGTTGGTAAGATAACTCACTATTTCTTTGAACAGTAAAAGAGTTAGAATAGTTGCATTAATTAAGTTTAATTATATTTCTTAGGCCAGTCTCTATGGCTTTGTCCCTAAGTGAGTCGGACCACTTTTACTCAGTTGCTCAATATGACAAAATAAACTAGGGCAACTGAAAATCCCTTCTATCCAGCTTAAATACCACAGATGTTTTTCTGTTCCACAAATGACTGTTGTAAACATTTATTTCCCACTGAGGAATTGTTTTGTGTTAGTAAAGCCAGCTTATAAGAGCCATTTTAAAGGCTTCTACTTTAGTTTATCAACTCTTGGTCTGTTCTCCATGGAATCACTCGAGCCCTTATAAAGTGAAGTCTTCACATATTCAAGTTTGATTAAATAAGTGACAAATGGGTGGCTGCTCTTTAATTGCTTCATTTCCTCTGACATCTTGCTTTTTTACAGTCATCTTCTCTGACAGAACTGTGAGGAAAATGTTAAAACTGGGAATGGGTCTTGATAAGAAAGCCAATGATGTAAGACAAGCAGGAAAGTTTGAAAAGATGTCTGAGAATCCTGACAGATGGCTCACATCCACAGCTGTTAACTTACAGTGGACACTGGCTGATGGCAGACCTATCAAAGATTGAATTTAACCAATTATATCAAAAATACAGATTACTCATTGAATTATGCAGAGACTTCTATTATTAGCAGTATCAACTTCAACTAAAAACTATATATAATTATATAAGGACATATCATACTAAAATTCAAGCAATGAAACAGGTGTAGAAACTGCAGCAGAGATCTGTGAGTTCGGGACCAAGGTTGGCTACACAGTGAGTGGGTTTAAGCCAGCCTGAACTCCATGAAAAGGCCTTATCTGAAAAACAATGTACATCTTGAGTCCCTCTCTAAAACCCAAAAGCTGTTTATAGCACTTACACACTCTGTCTAAGGCAGGGTTCTGTTTCACTTTGGCTGCAGGCTACAATTGCCTACTTGATGGTTTGAGACAAAGCATTTTTTGAGAAACTTACTACTCACTGAAATATGTCAGGGCAGGCCGAGTTCATTTCTACCATACCGGATCACCCTGTACAGTTTTCCCCTGGTTTTATGTTTTCCTTTCTAAAGAGGCTTATTTTGAGTTAAGAATAACATTTTTCCCTTTTTTGGAAATGCTTGGCTGACTGATGTGACCTGATTGGGCATTTCTGGGGCACCCATCTCCATGCATCCACAGGCAAGCTACAGAAACCAGAGCAGAGAAAATACCTCGAGGGTCACTTTGCTTTCTTATGGAGAACATTGCTATTATAAAATCAGTTTGTTGAAATCAGTAAAATTATATGAAAGGCAGTAAAGCAGCTCATTAGTGTGGAGTCAGGCTTTTCCAGTTTATGAGGTCTGCGTAATTAATTATTAAAGGGTAAGGCATTTGTAGAAATTGCAAAAGCATTCTGCTAAGGTCAAGGTGCTTAAGATGCATATAAGCATAGTTTGATCCCTTTTCTGGTCTCTAGAACCCTCTCTTTACTGATAAAAGATGAGGCTGAGGACTGTCTGTTACATAGTGTACAGAAACAGATTTTAAGAATGATTGTAATCTTTCAGACCTTGCTTCTTGGAAGAGATTCTGCTTTCTGAGATGTCTCCAGTTGTGCCCTCTAATGGCATGCAGTGATCCTGACGTGTCCTTCCTTGGATGGGACAATCCTGAACCAGGCGTTGGAAGAGCTGGCTCCAGCTGTTGCCCACTGTTGCCAAGTCTGTGACGAAACAGTGACTTGGCTTCTGTGATCTCCTCTCTCACATATATAGAACTTTTGTGAGGATGTCATAAAATATGAAAGTAAATGGCACAGAGAATTCCTGGTTCAGGCCAGGAATGTAGTGCTGCTCTCTTGACTCTTCGTGCATTTTTTTAATTGAAAAGAATATCTTCAGACAGTGTTGTCATCCAGGGGTTCTCTTGACTGCCAGTGGGGCAAATTCATGATTGTCAGCCCATCTCTGACCAGTATGTATCAAGTAGCACTTTCAAGTACATAGGGCTTTGTGACTGGGACATCTTTTTTGGTGCAGAAAGAGTGCTCAGCTGGGTTCAGGAAATTGGGTTTTCATTCTCATTCCATTTCATATTAGCTAGACTGATTTTAGGAAAATCAGATTACTATGATATTGAACACTAATGTCTTATAGAGCAAACAACTATATCACTTTCAGTTTGATATGGTTACACTCTTGAGTAGATTGCTTGTGTTTAAATAAAAGCACTGATGTATACTACACAAATCTGGGGAAGATATAAGATATCAGCGTGCTTGCCTTTTCATTGTAAAGAGAGGATGATAATCAGAGTTACGTCCAAGGGCTGCTATGAAGAACACTGGCAATGATGCCAGTGAATTATAGTAGAGAGCCCCACAAATAAGGTACTCACGGCACCTCTGTATGATTTTCTTTTCTCCAAAGTAGATTCCCTTAATGAAATCTTTCATATGTGCTGGTATAGATGGAGTCATGGCTGAAACAGCTCTGTCTTTACTGAGTTCCCAATAGAAGTACTGCCAGGGTAATTTAATTGAGCACCCAGGGCCCCAAAAGCCCCTTTCCCTTGAAGATGATCCATAGAAATTCCATTAGCAATAGCTTGATCGTCTAATGCATATCCCATGGTAGTCTCTTTATATTCTGATAGCCAAAGAATCTCCCCCATTCAGTATAGCCTTAGCTAAAAGCTTCCAATCTTGAGGTGGCAAAGCCTGGCTCGCTACTGATTCAAGAATAGACATAGTAAAAGGAGCAGTAGCTCCGTATTGTGTAGCTGCCATCTTTAATTCTTTAATTGTTTTAAAAGGAAGCCCCTCATGTTCATTGTATGGTTGTCCTCATGGAGTAACTCTCCTTATTACTGGGTAAACTTGAAATCCCTCTAAATTTTCACCTTGCTTTCTAGCTTCTTGAAGTGCACGTTGTAAAGGGGATATCGCTAAAGGTGCAACAGGATGTATAGGCACAGGTGGGGGCAATAAAGGCATAGGTCTAAATCCTACTCGAGCAACAAGAGGTGTGGTAGAAGTTTCATATTGATCAAACAAAGGCCTTGCCAATGAAGAAGTACTACAACTTTTATGCTGTTGATCCCTTACATTAGCCTCAGATAACTTTTGAATCTGCTTAGCCATATCAGATAATTCTTTTTTAAATGTTTCAATCAAGTTTTCTAAGCCCTACATTGGTTCTTTACTTTGTGGGTTTGCCTGATCTTGAAGCCTGAAAGCCACATGTTGATGCTCATGTTGGGAGGCCTCACGCTCTAACTCTTCCCATTCTTTGGGACCTACTTCTTCATCTGAATCTGAATCAGTTTCTCTATCAGGGTTATTGACTTGTAAATCATCAGGCCTATTGTTTATTTTGTTAATTGCGGGGAGGTTGGGCTGCTCATAACAGGGTGGCTCAGAGAGTGGTGGCAGAGCAGAGGGCAGAGGGGGGGGTATAAGGAGGATGCCACATTCTCTGAGAATTTGGTTTTTCTTATTAAAACTTTCTCGAGTTCTTTTTTCCTATTTACTAGACTCAGAGTCCCCTTTTAAACAGTCCTTAATTAAAGTCCAAATCGGAAACACATCCACAGGAACCTTCTCAGGATCCCAAGCACAATAATAATCCTTAATCTTTTCTCCTACTGCCTTCCATGTCTCATCATTAACCGTTCCCTGTTCTGGAAACCAGGGGCAAACCTGATGCACAAAATCAACAAACCGATGAATTTGGAGCTTAGCTACAGGAATGCCCCTCCTCTTTAACAAAGAGGAAATAACTTGTTAAAAAAGTTCCCGTTCTGAAGACGGGGAGTTACCCATTCTCAATCCCTGCGTATATGCCACTCCCTGCTACTTTTGCTTTCACTTACCCGGGTCCTCTTAGCAGCGGTCTTCTCGGAACTCCCAATTCTCCTTCCACTGGAAAAACGCTCCGAATGCTTGTTTTCCAAGCCCCACGTTGGGCGCTAGGTGCCA
Source organism: Cavia porcellus (assembly GCF_034190915.1). Taxonomy (NCBI): domain Eukaryota; kingdom Metazoa; phylum Chordata; class Mammalia; order Rodentia; family Caviidae; genus Cavia; species Cavia porcellus. Next base: position 82,153,197 of record NW_026947485.1, on the reverse strand, counting down.
GGTGCCGCGGCCAGCCCGGGGAAGGAGTCAGGCGAGAGACTAAAGACGCAGGGAGACCAGTTGCTCAGGAGGAAGAAGGGGATTTATTAAAAGGACTCCAGAGTTTTTATAGTGTTTCAAAACAAAGAGCAGTACAACTCACTTCAGGACACTTTCTTGTGCATACAGCAAAGGTAAACATGTTCTTGGGCCCATGAGAAACTTCTTTGTTGTGCAGCCCAGGAGGTAAACATGTTCCTGGGCCCATGAGGAACTTCTTTTGTTTATGTTAAGAACCTATTCCCAGGTTAATATCAGCGCGATGCTTTGTCTAGAAGGCTGAGGTTACTGCAGGATAAGGAACTGGTTGAGGTCCAGCTTCAGTGTGTGGTTTTCCACACCTGTTCACTGCCGGACCCCTGGTTCCTGCTCCCAATAAAGTATCCGAGCCCCTTTCTAGAAAGTTTAAGGAAATATTTTTTAAAAGATAAAGAAACAGGCAGAGCAGGAGAAAGCACTTCAAGGGAGAAGTGAGAAGGGGCTCAGGGCTCGATCCCTGGGTGCTCAGCTGTGCTGCTTGGATTTTGGCAGGAACACTGGGCATGGGTCTCCCCAGTGCACACAGCTTGGCGACAGCAGTTCTCTCCCCAGAAGGATCTCTCGTTGGGTGTCCATAACCCTGCAATTGCTTCATTTTTCTGCTTGTGCTGTGCACACTTCAGTTACCTGGAGTAGAGCGGGAGGTTGTTTCCCTCCCTTTGTCAGCTACCAGCCAAGCTGAGGAAATTCTGCATGAAGCCATTGAACTCAAACTCTGAGAGACCAGTGTTGTAGGCTTAGGAGGTGACCTCAGCTGTGTCTGCTTTTTAGACTGTAGGATGGCATTGGATGAAGCATTGGGCCATGATCTCTGAGGGAAGTATGGATCACAGAGTTTCAAGGAACAGTGAAAGCTAATGGCATTCCAGCTTGTCTGTCTTGCAGCAGTGGGCCAGTGTGACTCACCTTCATCTTTGCAGGACTTACTTCATGGGCATTCTAGCTTTGAACTTAAAACTTATTTTTGAAGACAAGAGCATGGAGCATGGAGCTGAAAATTGACCCTGATTTCACTACTAGCATCTTCATAATTTAGGATTAAGTCCTTAGTACTTCTAAGCTCCAATTTCCTCCTGTGAGACATAGGAGTACTGAAGCCAATGTTACTGTGCATAGCGCACCACAGCTGTGTTAATCTGAGCTCTTAGATTTTAGTGAGTGAAAGTTATCTTACAAGTCATCAAACATGGCTCTTTCTGATTCAGGGGTCCCTCTACACATTAGCATTTGGGAAAGCAAGCCCCTAACTTCTGAAACAATGGTCAGAGCTTGGGAGCATGCTGCCTCGGACAGCTGATTCTCTGTTATTGAAGCTATCATATGTACAAAGGTAAGCATGACCAAGACTTACTTTTTATAGAGAAAATGCTTCTGAAAGTCAGCCCCCAAACAGCTCTCAGGAACCAACAACCAAGTTAACCCTGAACTCAGACAAATCTGGGTCCAACAGAGCTTTCCTCAGGATGGGGGGACATGTCAGTCCTGATGCAGCAAACTCTAGAGCACACATCACTGATGTTTCCCCAGAAGAACAGGAGGAACATGCATGAGTAACATGCTGAGCTGCTTTAATCATGTCGCACGGGTCCTGTATAACTACTGAGCCACCTTCTGTTGGTGCATGTTTATGCCAGTCTTCTGCTTATCAGTACTGATGACAAGCCTTCCTTAGTAAACAGGAGTGCTTTGGTAGTAACTGCAGTAAAGATCTGTGTAATTTGTTTCTCTCTTCTCCTTCAGTATATTAAAAAGAATGCTAAATTTAATGTTTAAATCTGATTCCATTAAGTAATGTCTACCAGAATGCAGTTATTGGTCACTATGGAGACCAAACCTAGGTCCACATTATTCTGCTTTTTTTGTTTGTTTGTTTGTTTTGTTTTGTTTTGTTGTTTTTTTGTTTTTAACTTAGAAGTCCAAGAATACTTGTTGAGAGCAATAGGTCATATGGGAATGATGACATCTTTATTTGTTGGGCCACTACCCAGATAGCATCTTTTGCCCTCAGCCACGATGGGATGTGATGGGACATTAACATTTTGATACTGAGAATGGTAAATAATCACATTCAACAGAGATGGTTCCTGTAAAGCATAAATAACAAAAGTAAACATGTGTGATTGTGCAAAATGCCAGAGGGATATTTTGGACCCCATGACACTGTATATAGAGAGTGTTAATGTTCTTGTGCTATAGGAAGTATATAGGGACAGAGAAGCAGAATCCTGTCCTGTACAGTTTCTTTGACAGAATAGGATGGACTGATATTTTCTGATCTGTTAAAATCAAAGCAAGATCTTCCAAAAAACTGAAACTCAGGAGCCTAGTAGCCAAGACATGACTTGGTGTAATTGAGGTAGTACATGTGTGTGTGCACATGTGAATGTATGTGTACAGTGTGTTTGTACATGTCCTGAATACCAGATGACTGGGCCCATGGACCTGGAGCAAAGACTTGCAGGATCACATAGGTGCCCATGGTTAGATCTGAGCCAGGGGTTGTGGCTTGGAGAGCAATACACAGCATAGGGCTCAAGAAGTGCTGCGTCCCAAATTAGAAAGGCAGGAGCCATATGGTCACTAATTCCAAAGCAGGGCAGGTGGTTAAAACTCCTGGCAACAAGCAGATATCTGGCAGGAAGTAAGGTGCACATCCAAGCCAACTGTTACTACTAGAAATTAGAAGTCCCTGTCTATATGAAGAAGCCATTTGCTTCATTCCAAAAATGCTGGTGTACCTCTGAGGGTAAGGATTTAACCTTAGTTGAGAACTGACAAGGGTTCTGAGTGGTAATAATAAAAACATCCCTCTTAAGATAAGAATGGTGGTGTGTGTTTCTATGTGCTCTTCCTCATGAGATGCTTGGTATGATTCTCCCCTTACACATTCTTCCAGGTAACCCTGATAGAGATGATGCCCAAAAATACAAGTGTCTCCCTAAATTTTAGCTTCCTGATTGTTGGGATTGAAGTACCAGGATATTTACAGTCTGTCACCAATGGAGGACCACCTGGATGGCTCTCCTTGGAAGAAGAACAATTACCTCCATTTGGCTAAGCCTGGCCCTATTTCCATGTACTGGTATGTACAGAGCTGGCTAGAACTTTTCCTTATCCCTCCAATTAGCTTTAAGCAATGCAAATCAGTCTAGCCAGGTGCTGAACAGTAATCTTTGAAGCAAGGTGACACAGGTCAGTGTTATTCACCCCCTGACCTCCGCCACCCCCTCTAGTTCCTAAAAAAAAACATGTGTGAGCTGAGTGTGAGGGAGACCCATGCTTTTCTCTGTGGGATTGAGACTTGAGATAAAAGGCTATGACTTCCCAGGACATAAAAGATTCCACATCAGAGCTGAAGCACTGGCCCCAAACATTAGCTACTCCCTCAAATCATGTTATGCAAATCAATCCTTCTGTGGATCCTTCTCTGTGTATTGCAGAGGTGATTTCAGGCCTCCTGCCTAACCCAGCTCATAGCACTCAGATACTTCCCACCATTCGCACAATCACTCATTCTGCAGCCACTCCCTTCTTCAGTAATGAATAAAACCTGGGTTCAGCCCTGGGTCGCAGCCTCTGTTCCAGTTAAACATCACCCTAGCTGGACCCAGGATCCCTTTGGCTCCCCACAGCTATCAGTAAGCCTGAGTGTCTTTTTTCTCATAGTGGGTGGAGGTGGAAATGATAGACTAGAATTAACTCATTAGCGTTCCAATGACTTTTCCATGGGGTTACAAATATAAACTTCCCAGATTGTCATGAGGTATGGGCAGGGGCTGATACAGTCACCTGCAGTCCTTGTCACATGAATAGCTGTGTGAGTGCTGTGTCTGCCTTTTTCTGCCCCATCTGTAGGGTCAGCAGCCTGACAGTCAGTGTCTGTCCCCGGGTGCACTCAGAAGCAGTGCAGCAGCTGATCACCAAGAGGCTGTTGCTGGCCATCATAGAGCACAGACCTCTCTCTGCAGATCACCGAGACCTGCTTAATGTAAAACAGGCTGCGAGCAAAGGCCTTTTAATTGTGGTTGCCATTTCAGACTGTAAGGGCTACCAAGCTTCTGTAATTTTGCTACAACCACTTTGATCTTCTTATTCTTATTTTTGTCATTATAAAGAATCTAAAAATCCCATTGCTGTTTTAAAGACTGCTGCATGATGATGAGAACAAGTCCAACAAGCATTCTCCCCTTTGAAGGCCCTGGCTCACTGGCCTATGATGAAAAAGTGGTCAGTTCACACCAGCTGTGAAGGTAGCATTCCAGGAAACCTTTCTTTCAGGAGAATACATCTGTGATTAGTGAATAAAGCATCCAAGCCATCTGCCTTCCCTCCACTCTGCGCCCTGGCCCCTGGGGCTGTCCCTGTTCGAAGGCAGGTATGCGGCCTGACCTCACTGGAGTGGCCACTAGTCCTGGAAGGACCTCCTAAAGAAGCCCCACCAAAGGCAAGCTTTTCCTACAGAAGACCTTGCCCTACAGGGCCTGCTGGAATTCCCACACTTCACTTTGGTTTACTGCAATGTAATGGATTGTCATTCTAAAAAGTAAGTGGGATATCAGCACACCTCCCAGCTATGAAGAAAGGTTCTATTCCCTCCAACAGCCTCACCAACCTTTGTTATTGGTTTATTTTGTGATAATCGCTACTCTTTGGAATGAGATGGAATCTCAGTGTTGTTTTAATTTGCATTTATCAAGTAGCCAGCAATAATGAACTTTTTTTCATGTATGCATTTAGAGTCTGTTTATATTTCTTTGTTTGAGAAGTGTCTATTCATTTCAGAGGGTCATTTTTTATTGGATCTTTAAATTTTAGGGTTTTAATTATTTTTGAATTATTTTTAAATTCTAGATATGAGTCCTATGTTTGAAGATTAGTGACGAAAATTATTTTCCATTCTGTAGGCTGTATCTCCACTCTCTTGGTGATTTCCTTTGCTGTGCAGAAGCTTTTTTACTTAATATAATCACATTTTTGATTCTTGGTATTATTTCTTGTGCTTCTAGGGTTTTGTTTAGAAATTCTTTGCCTATTCTTGCATCTTCAAGAGTTCCTATTGCTTTATGTTGAAGTCCCGCAATGCTTTCATTCTTTTGTTTTGATTGGCTTTATACTATTTTATTTTGTTTGAGTGTATTGTGTGTGAAGTTATGGACAACTATTTTGAAGAAAAGAAGAGACATTATGGAAGCCACTGTTGATTTCCTTTTGTCTTGTTGTGAATTCCTGTGTTGCTTCCATTATTCTGTTCTAATTTGCTTTGTTCTGTTATGTTTTGTTTTATTCTCCTTAAAATAAAAGCATAGAGTTTTTGAACTATTTTGTGCTGTAGTGTATCATGTTTTGTTACAATGTTTCTATCTTTTATCCATTTTGTTTTTAATCAAGTGCATGATGAGAGGTATGCATCTAGGTTAAACCTTCCATGCATGGGCAGCCAATTTTCCCAGAAACATCTGTTAAATCTACTGTCTTTCTTCCAGAAAACAAATTTGGACTTTGTCATGGATAACGTAGATGAATATGCCTGGAGTTTCTGTATCTTCTATTGTGCGCCACTGATCTACAAGTTTGTTTGGTTTTGGGAAATACCAAGCTGTTTTTATGACTGTAGCTTTGTAGTATGACGTGAAATTTGAGATTGTGTTACCTCTTACTTTACTCTTGTTATCCAGAACAGCTTTCCACAGACCAAAACAAGGTCTCTTCTGGTTCACTATAAACTTTTAAATTGCTGTCTTTAGTTATGAATGAATGTTATTGGTACTTTGATTTGGATTGCATGAAATCTGAATAATGGTTTTCAAAGTTTGGCCATTTTAACTATATTCGTTCTGCCTAGCCAGGAACAGGGGATACATTTCCATTTTGTGATGTCTTCTTAAATTTTCTTTTTCAAATTATTAGAGTTTCTATTATATAAGTCTTTCACTTTCATAGATCTTCCTTACATAGGTTAATTCCTTTCATTTTCCTAATGCTATTGTGAAAGATATTGTTTCCTTAATTTCATGCTCAATGAGTTTGTTATTGGGATACAGGAAGGCTATTGATTTTTCATTGTTGACTTTATAATCTTGCTATGCTACTGAATTTGGATCTGAGTTCCAGGAGTCTTTTGGTAGAGATCACAGAATTATGTCACCCAGCTAGTCCCAAAATAGTTAAAGACATCATGCTATGTTGATGTATGCATACCCTTGTTTATAGCAGTGTAATTCATGATACCTCAATGTTGGAAACAGCTTATACAGTGGCACTTTGGATCACAGATTTGGTTCTTTCCACAATTCTGGTCACAAACCAAATTGAATAAGAACTGAATCAAATTCAATGGTTAGGATCAGTGTTATCTTATGGGGAAATATGATTAGACTCTAATTAGTTTGATTTCTGACTTAGATTATGGATCAAATATAGTACAAAGGTATCATTAAATGTCCAGCAACAGATATAGATAAAGGAAACATGGTATTTATATACAATGCAGTACTTACTCTGACATAAAAAAGAATAAATCTGAATCATTTTTAGGCAAATTGGTTCATCTTGAGACCATACCATTAAGTGAATTAACTCAGACTCACAAACTTAAATATCACATGGTTTCTTTTATTTTGAAAAAATATAGATGAGACGCAGAAGCAAAAATATAGTAATTCAGCATAGACAATGTATCTAAAAGTATACATTTACTCAGTACAATTTTCTTACATGTTTTATATGTTATTTGGCTGGTTAGTCTGGTTTTTGATCTGTGTACATGGCATTTAAGTTTGTAAGGACTTTTAAAATTGGTAAAAGAATATCAAGCTAGAAAATAAAAGTGGGGTGGAGAGAAGGGGAAAAAAAAGAAATGAAATGTGTTAGGTACATGTAGCAATTCCTTCCAGTGAATATAATCATTAAGTACTGGAAACATATACAATAAAAATTTTAAAAATACAAAATAAAAAGAAGAAACAACCTACATTAAAAAAAAAAAAAAAAAAAACAATTTTGGTGAAAACATCATCACCCACCACAAAGCACTATATATGCCTAATGAGTACTCAAAACACATGGGAAATACTGTGTTTGTGTACTGTAAATCACAGATGCTCATCATTCAGAACCATGCATGCATAATGTCAGCAATGTTATCTTAGTAGTCTGACTTTAATATAAGATGTTAAAAATACTTACTTCAATTTATATATTCTTCATTCTTTTCTTCTCTTAAAGTATAATTCCAACTATCTGTGTGCATGGAAATCCACAAGTAATTTTCAAGTATTTCTTGTATTTTTAATCAGGACAGGAAATAGTGAGGCTTATTTTCCCAATCTGCAATACATAATTGATTCACTAGAGGTAATTTTTGATACCTTTGTTTATACATCTTATATCTCTAGTATGTTCCTAATATGATCCAGTAGAGTGGATCCAAAGAGCTCTTTGTTCTTGAATGACCAGATACTTAGCAATCATATTGTTCTTATGTCGTCTTCTTGCCATACCAATGATCGAATAACCTCCTTTTTGAGACTCAGTAGTTAGCCCCCTAGGATCTACTGAGGTGTCCTTTACTTTGGAAAGTGAGACCACGCATGGTAGCTAAGTTGTAGTTTAAACAGATCACAACTCAAATGTGACATCAGATCCAGTGTTTGCCTGTCACTGCCCTGCACAGCCTGATAGCAGACTGTGATTGAACTGACCAAATGCAAGAAGCAAAACTTTCCAGGTGCCTGGTGTTCACAACTTCTTACACTGTCTCGCCTTGACTTGGCATTTAAATCTAAGAAAAGCAAACCAGGTAAGAGGGTCCTGTAAGGGTTATAATACCAGATTAAAAATATAACAATTTTACGTGAGCACAGAGGAAATATTGTATGATAAAAATATGGGTCTAAGTAAATTATCTTTCAGGTTTATATCAATGACACAATTTTGGAGAGAAAAGGTAGTCACTAAACTAAAGTTTAAATAAACCCAGGGCATGGATGTCATTTATTTCCTCATGTATCCCTGTGAACTTTATGGCCCATAAATGGGTCCCCACAAAGGAGTTTAGATATTGGGATACATTTCTTCCATACATCAGCGGGCAATGTCATGGGGGCCATTACTACTTATGAAAATCCTCATCCACGAACTATACACAATGGCAGAGCTTCTCCAGCCTCTTCTCAATCACTGCTTCTCTAGCTGGAGAGATAGTGAGAGTTTATTTATTTTAAATGAGAAATTGCTCAATTTTTAAATATTGATAACCCTTTTTAGAAAACCAGGTTTGCAATGCAGTGATCTAACTCTCCACTACCAGGTGAGAGCCCCTTCAATTTGCAGCTTTCTGGACTGCACTGCCTTCCGTTTTCAAAGGATTTTACCCGTGGTTTGCCAGTGAGTGGCTGTTTAGTCATTGCCATCGAAGCACCATGGAAAGGATATGTTGATGGTAAAACCACTGGTGTTGGAGCACAGGAATTTTTCTAGCTCCAATGATTTGTGTTCTAAAAAGAGTGTGTTCTAGAGACTGAAGGACCTCTGTGTGATACATATCAAACTTCCTAAATGGATAAATGTGACAGTCAAGATCAGAACTACAGAGAGAACCTCATGTTGTATTAATTTCTGGTCTCTTGGCGCTGTATTCAGGCCCCTTTCCAGTAGGGTGACATGTGTGTCCCGCCGTAAAACTCCATCAGAAGCCTGCCTTGCAAGCAGATACATCTTCATCCTGGAAGCGATATCCTTCTACTTACCTTTCCAAATCCTTCTGCTTGAGTATCCTCTAATCTCAGGTATGTTTTTAAACTATTTCATGACTAGTGGAATTCAAATTCCTCCTCTACATCTCTTCAGCATTTACTTTTTTTTTTTTTTTTTTTTTTTGTCTTAACCATTTCATCACCATGTAACAGGTAATCTTCCCAGTAACAAGAGCAGCTCCTTATGTACCAGTTCAGGACATCTCAAAGGACCTGGCATATCAGAGATGCTTAATAAATAATGATTTACTGCCAAAATTGGTGAGCAAAGAACTTAATATATTTTAGAGTAGTGGTTTAACTCTATAGAAATGCTGGTACTGGCTAGATGTTTAATCTTGGACGGAGAGCACACATTCACAGCACTTCTTCACTGGTAACATAAAGATCAGAGCAGCACTTAGCTCCAAGAGCTGTGTTAGGAATTGACCAAAATGCAGCACAGTGTCAAACCTGACCCCTTTAGCTCCCACAAGCTGAACTGGCTAACAGGGCATTTCCAGGTACAGCTGAGGTCCTCCAGAACAAATGCCCAAAGCCTCTGGATCTGGGATTCTCCATCATTGCAGGGAAGTTTGATAAGGCTTTTAAAAAGCAGCCTCTAGATGCCTGTGCTGCTGAACCAGCTTGGTGTTGAATTCAGCAACCCTTAAATGATCTTGGGCCAGCCAGGGAAAATTTTTACACTGCAATTACAGTCACTCACTGTATTTTTACATTTTATGCCCCTTTAGGGTTTGCTAAGTCCCCAGAGAAACGTTCACATTTTGCTTAGATTCTCAGTCTCATCATATCCTGTAAAGAGCTGAATATAATGAGCTTAATACTGAACAGTGCATCTTTTACCAGAAATTTACTAGAAGCACAATCCTACAGTTATTACATACTTACAATTTGTTTCCAAGGAAGAATAGCATTGCCAAATTTAAATCTCTGACCTGGCTACAATGGACTTTTAAACATTTTTTTTTTAATTACAATCTCACCTTTAAAAGACCAAGCTCTTTTAAAATGGGAGTAGAGGAACATTTGCTCTAAAGTTGTTAAAAGTGAATATTGCAAGTTTTGAAGACCAAACAAGGTGTGAATTTTTATGATGAAATCTTTGAATGAAGTAGCTAAATAGCGAGTCCTGTAGTTTCATCCTCCTCAATCTCAGCCAACGCTTTGTCTGTTCCGTAAGAAAAACTTCCATATTCCTCAGTATCTTTGGCTTTTTCTTCTTCCACAAGAAATTCCTCTGGCCTGAGTGCTGGGCTATAGGAGACATTTCACAGCCTTCTGCAAGGAGTAGGTTCTCCTAGCCCTGCACAGATCCCTTGATCGTCCAAGAGGTCCTGAAGCTCTGTGTGGTGCTAAAAAAGAACACAGTCTGAATGTTTCCCTGACCCAACTATAAAAGTGTAGGGCCCGTAAAGATGTTACTTCTAAGAAGGTCTGGTGATCCTTGGAAATCATTGATAGTGACTGGAGATTAATGATTAGGGTGGCAGTGGGGGGAGGGGCTCAAGACCAGCAATTCTCTTTTGAAGTATTCAGGGCCATCACGTAATAACATCATACCAGAAAACACACACATAAAGCTCTTTGCCTCTGAAAACTACTCACTGGATCTTCCAATCTTTGATCGCACATTACTTACTGTGTGACCTTTGGTACATACTCCTTTTTGCCTCAGTGTCCTCATTCCTAACGATGATTAATAGCAGATATCTGTGAGGTCACATATAAGGTGCTCACCTAACATGAGTAACAAAGGTCAGCTACAGGCATGATACTTCGTGAAGGGTGTTGGTAATATCCCGTCTCCTTGCTATAGTTTCAGGCTTTTATGAACAATTTTACAGGAAAGAAACTGAGAGTTCAAAAAAATTAGACGGTAGAGTGTCAGGACCCCTGGTTTCAAGGCTCCTGGCTTGAATTCAAATTTTTCTCCATGTTACTCTATATCCATAGAGTTAGAGCAGTCTGCATTATGTTCACTTTCCTCTATGTTTTTGTGGGGAGAAGCATAAGAGAACATTTTCCAAGAAAGCAAGTTGACTAGTACACTTTCCAGTACTGAACAACTACAAAAACAACGAAATCAGACCTGGGGCTGATCTTTAATTGCATGTACATTACTAATTCAGAGACCTGGGCTGTGGATTGGACTCCCTTGCTAAAGTAGTAGGAGTTCCAGCACCAGACAACTTCTGATGTGACAATCAGTTGCCTTCCAATAAAATATCTCAGCTTTAGGGCTCTTTTGCATTGGAGCATCTTTTTTGTTTGCTTGCACTGCTCCTAGATGTCCTTGAGTCCATTTGGTGAAGAGAACAGTCCTACTCCAGCTGCTGCATGGATCTCCTCATCTAGCAGAAGATCCCCACAACCTTGCTCTCAGTCTTGGCGTGGTAACTAGACAAAGTCAGATGTCCTGTTATCCTCTCCTCTGCTTCTTCCATGGTTCTACCCTCTTAGTACCTACTGAATTTCCCCAACACTGCCAAATTATATCCTTAATCCCAAAACCCACATACAGATTCTTCTGTGCAAGGGGGAAAGGAACCACTTAGGTTCACTTCCAATTTTCAACATGCAACAAGTGTCTCACTAGAATGTTTTGTTTTTATTTCACAAAAAGCTTCATGCTGTTTTATCAAGGATATGACAAGCATTTTGATTTCCACATTACTCACGCTCTCCATGTATTTTTTTGAACACCACAGTTGCAGGTAGTCTGATTGACAGGCTCAGTTGAAACTTAATGCAAATTAGACTTGAAGTCCTGCTCTATTCCCTATCAGCCCACCAATTCTCTTTGTTCATGGTCATAGCCCCTTCCTTAACCATGGTTCATAATCATGAATACAGGCTTTTTTTTACCTCTTCTATTCTTCAGGTCTAGTAACAGCTGTTTGGCTCTCATCTGCAGGAATAGTTGCTTATAGGCAGAAGAACTTTGCCTGTCCTTTGCTCAAGGAGATTCTAGTGCTATCAATGAATGTGGATTTCACAAGTGAGTAAAAAATATTGTGCAAGAGATACAAAGGAATTTTCCACAAAGCATCAAAAGTTTCTCAGAGACGTTACACAAAAGCACAGTGCATGATGTGGGAGAGGCAGGAGAAACCACCAGGCTTGTAAAAGGCAGCATGGCATGGAATTTGTTGTGCCTGGCTGCAGGCAGACAGAAGAGAAAATACCTTCTGTTGGAGCAAAGGGAAGTAGGCTCCTTTTGTAGAGATGGAAAGAAAGCAAGGGACACTAAGTGGAAATATTTTAATAAAAAAATCTGTGGTCAAAGTTCTCTGGCACCTTGCACCTCAATGGACCCAGTTCTTGAAGTTCCAGTGTAATGTTTCAGGTGTCTCCAAAATGTCCCCAGAAGTCCTAGGAGCTGCAAAGTTCCTTGTTCTATCTTATCTTCTTTGTGGCATACTGTGCTTGCCCATGACAGTTTAGTGTTGAGCTGAATTCCCTGATGAGAACAGGGGTCCTGTGGCAAGCAAGTTGGTGTCTGGGAGAGTCAGGCCCCATGGAGCCTTACATTCCTGGGTTTCACTGTTAGGAACACAAAGAAGAAAAAGGGAACTGGGCGTGGGTCTCACAGCTGCTTCAGGCATGGTGAATGGGCTGAGTGGGCAGCCCAGGAAGAAAAATCTTGAGGCACAAGACTGTGCTGAAAACAAGTCAGTAACAGCACCTGTCTGTTGTCAATTGCTTGCTGACAATCAGGAAAAAAACTGAGAGAAAAGTTTGAGAAAGCATAGAAACCCAGACTGGATTGGGGAGAGACTGGAATGGCTATATAGGTTGTTGCTAACAAGGAAATACAGAGCTATGGTTAGGGTGGAACTGGAACAGCTTAGCAAGGAATGGATTAACAGTAAGATTTTTTGATTGAGTGCAGCTGCCAGCCATTCAAATTGGGTCAAAGATCATAGGTGAGGGGAAGGGAGTTTAATTAGAGGTGTGATATACACAAGCATGGGAAAATGTATTTCATCCAAGAGGTAAAAGATGACTGGAGTGGAATTTTAACAAATTAGAGGACAAATGACAGGAAAACATATAATAATAATTTTTAGTCATTGATTAGGAGGAAAGTAATGCATGGCATTTGAATATTTTTGGAAGTTTAGTCAGCCTGACAGCTGTCGGGAAGATTATTTGTGACTTCCATGAAGAGGAGAGGTCAGGCGACAGATAATTGGTTCTGGTCCCCTCAAAGCCTGACTGGGGACAGATTTTGTTCCCTGGTCTAACCTGGCTTTAGTGAGATGGGGAGTGGTGTTTGACTGAAAGCCAGGAAAAGGAAAGAGGTATCCCAGACCCTAGGTTTAGATCTCAGGGAGGCAATAGGGATTTTGGATGAGGCCAGAGAAGGAAAGAAGAGAAAGACTGAATTGACGAAAGGTTCCTGTGAACTGTTCAGCTAACACTGATTAAAGGGAGCTAAGCCATATAATCACTAGATGGGGAAAGATCAAAGAACTTTTCAAGACCCTTTTCAAGGGTCTTGGTTGTCCATTGAGATGACTGTGCTTATGCAGACTTTAAATGTGGTATTATTGTTTAGCTCTTCTTTGGGAAGTGGGTAGGCCTGGTTTTCTGTTGATCTGGAGGCTTAGCCTGTATTGGATGTGTCTGTGGTCACAATTGTGGCCAAAGAAACAGGTAAGTCAGTATGGGCCAAACAATAAAATTAACAAGACTGTCATGAATATAACCAACAAATATTTACTAAGAAGATCCAATAATAACCTGCTATAAAGAGGATAAGGAAAAGTTCTAGAGAATTTTAGATTCCAATATAGCCCTAACCTGACATATAATACCTTGAATAGCCATAGAGACAGGAGGAGTTCAGAACGTTGAGCTTTTATAACTGCATAAGTACTGGGGCTGTACTCAGTGGCACACAACCTGCCTGGCAAGAATGAGGTCCTGAGTTTAATTCCTGGTACCCACAAAAAAAGGGAGAAGATCTTGAACTTCTCAAAACTACGGGGGAAATAAATGTTTGTTGTTGTTGAAGTCATTAAGAATCCATCTGGTATTGAGTTGTGACATCCTGATCCAACTAATACAGTTTTATATCATATTTCCATTGCTCAGGAGGCAGTGCCCATTTAAATGAGCACAGGTATGTCTGTTACTGCTACTTATGAAAAAAGAAAAAAGGAAAAGAAACCATTAAAATTAGAGACCTGTACAATCACAGTTGTTGAAGGAATCTTTGTTGTAGATAGTTCTGAACATTCCTAGGAAAAGTTCTTCCTCCTTTATGAGTTCTGCTTCACTAGTGATTTTTTCAAGGCAGGTAAACAATTCTATGCTTTATATTTTATAGACAGTTACGGATGCATATGTACACACAGATGCATGTGTTTAATTTGTATGTTAATGATTCCCCACTGAGTTCTCAGAATAAGAGACAATATATCTGTATACAAATTGTTAAAACATAAATCAAAACCTACAGCAAAAAACTACTTTTGCAACAGAAGACACTGTGTTGCTACCAGCCCCGTGCTTTATTTCTACTCCATGGAGTTTGTTGTCACTGCTCTCTTTCTCTCTCTCTCTCTCTGTGAGTTTCTCTTGTCCCCTCACTCTTACTCTCATTTTCAAATGTTCTTTTAACTCCTCAACTAACATTTCTTGACACATCATGTCTAAAGATGAAGAGTTGTAACTAAGATCACAATGCCTTCCTATTTTATCTCACACCATAATGAAATATATGTCCAATTGTAGCCCATATTTCCAAATTGTTCCTTATAGACCCGTATATGAATTTATCTTGCCTGATATTAAAACTATGTTATCATTATCATGTAGCTATAGTCCATTTGCAATACATACATAACACTCGGAACTCCCTTTGTCTTTTCTATCAAGAAATCACCAATAAATGATTCTTAGAAGATCTATGGATATTATTAAAACCTGTGTCCTTGGGACGGGGGATTTAGCTCGGTGGCATAAGCATCTGCTTGCTAGCACACAGTCCTGAGTTTGATCCACAGTACCAAAACAAACAAACTAACAAAAAATCTGAGTCCTTATTTCTTTTCATAGCCCAAAGGAAATATAAAATTTCAAAACTTTCCAGGCAAATCTCAGAGCCCAGATCTATGCTCTGTTACTTCCCATCACTGGGACAAAATACCCAGGTGACTACTGTTTAAAGGGGGAAAAGTTTATTTTTAGCTCACAGTTTTTAGCAGATTTAGTCCATCTTCATCTGGCTCCGAGGCAGAAGCATTATGTGGAAGGGGAAGACGGAGAAAGCTGCTCACCTCATGGTGCCCAGAAAGTAGACAGAGATGGGAGAAGTGGAGAAAGAAACACAACCTCAAAGGTATAATCTGGTACACCCCTCATCCGACCTTCTAACAGTACAGTTAGCTGTGAATTCATCAGTGCGTCAATCCGCTGGTAAGTACGGTGTCCCCATAATCCAAACATCTGAGAGCCCTGTCTCTGAACACATGAGTCTGTGGGGAAATATTCTAGACCTAAACCATACCATGCTCTTCTGCAACAGGCTCCGTATTTCAGGGAATCTTCAAACCTAGGCACATTTTAAGGAAGAGTATATTTTGGAGAATACATTTCTTAAGTAAGTTCACTAAAATATGAAACTGTTGAATCAGACTTCTGTTGATCAGAATTGATTTCATAAGAAGGAACATACATAACAATGTTATGTATTTTAGCAAAAAATAATAGTAATGCATGATTCAGAAAAGAGAACTGTTATTAAATGGAGTAAATTTAGGCTGATTAAAAAGTCAGTTTTTCTGATTTTTATCATTTTTGCCAGCTGCATTGAAAATCTCGTTATTGCTTTAGTGTAGGCCTGTGTTCCTTTGGGAACCTGTCACTCAATTCTAATTCCTTTTCACCTACATCGGGGTTACAATTGTGTGTTTCAAGATCACATGTCAAACTGTCGCCAAACAAAGAATACTCATGCCACTCAGAAAGCAATGTAAGGAAATTTCTTCTGCCTAGGCTCTGCAGAGTTATGTAAACATCACAGTGTAGAGGTTACCAAGGGAGAGGACCAAGCACCTTAGTACCTATGTAAGGTTAGAGAAATGAGGTGCACAATACTTATTTAAAAAAAAAATATCTAATGTAGATAGCTTTTATTCATTCCTCTCTTATCTGAATATAGTTTAGGAATAGTAGATCATTTTATTATTCCACTAATTATTATTTATTATTTTGCTATCTTATCTTCATTTTAATAAAACAATACTCATTTGGACCTGGTATATTATTAAGTGTATGTGCTTTCATCTCAAAGCTGTCCTGGTAACTTGCACTACCACTGGTGTCTCAGTCATGAATGGCTGAGACTTCCTACTTGGTCCTCAATGTTACTGACTTTTCTCTTGTTTTCCACACTACAGAACAGTGTGACCACCTACGGGTCCATATTTTTCACGGGTGGTTTATAGGGCAAGAGTGAACTTCTGGTGTCCCCATTTTCTCACCTGTGCTTCAGAACAAAGATTTTAGAGTTGCACTGAATAAGGGTTATAGTCTAGATATCCTAAACTATAGCTTCGTGACCTCAGCTGAGTAGAAAATACTTCTTCTTCAACTTTAGAATAGGGATAATAACCATACCTCATAATTACAATGAAGTTGTCTGCCACAGTGAGTAAAGATTTAGGATATATTTTATGTTCTGTATGTATTAGATTCCATTATATTGTTATTATTATTTCATCATGCTTTGAAATTCAGTCTACTCCTCTCTAAAATGTAAGAAAGAACCACTTTACAGAGGTATCAGGTGAGCTTGTTGAACTGCCATTTGTAAAAGCTGGATGTTTAGTGTTCACTAGATAAGTCACAAAAGAAGCCTAAGGTAAGATATAGCTAGGGGTGCATAAAGTATTGTCATCAGCTGTATAATTATTTGCATACCTTCTCCGTTCTTATTTTAATATCTGTCTGTCCTCTTTCCTCTTACCCCCTTAAAATATAAACTCCAAATCTATGACTGACTTTCTGTTACTCTGCCCAAGCAGCTGGCATAGTTTCTAGAGCATTAAGAGTACAACATCATTACTTAACACAAAAATGAATAGAAGAGAAGCCAGAGGCCATGTTCAGTGGAAATAATGGGGCAGAAAACCACAGATTTCAGGGCTGGCAAAAAGTCGCCTGTGAGGGAAAACTGCTAAACATTGTGGTCACTAAAATGATAATTCATCTGATTTCTTCCTAAGTCACATGTCAGCAATTTATCAACAAGTCTCAGTTAGAAATGGAGTTCACCTAATGTAAGATCCAATATCTCATAGCAAATTTGCACTGTGTGGAAGCTAGCTTTGATAATTATGAGTCATGAAAAACAATATGACCTTCAATTTTACCCTGGAAAAGGTCACGGGAGTCTAAAGTAGGGTTAATTTGAATGTTAATCTAAGGGACATTGAAAATCTTTGGTGTCCTATGCTTGGTTTATTCATTAAGGTATCACAGGGGGCTGAGGTCCTCCCAGGGGTAGTCCATTTGGCCATTTGACATGGGAGATGCTAAATTCAGGGTTCTTTGTTTTGTGAATATAACGATTTCCTTCTTTATCCTGAGTATCTCCTATAAGAGGTCATTGTGAGTAAAAATATGAAGTATTTGATAAAATAAAGTTTTTCCGTGCCCTAGAGGACATAATTTGATAAGGCAAATTATAAGGCAAATGATTCAGTTTTGGGCATATTGACTTAATCAGATTTCCTGTTTCATCTGGCTGTGACTAGCTTCTTACAGCCCTCTCTTCAGAATGCCTGCATGTGCATTAAAAGTAATAAATAAATAAAAATAATCACATATGAGAAAGGGAACATAGTGCATTTATTTATATAGAATTGCAAAGTAATGCAAATTTAACTCAGGTTTTGGTCTCTGAGAGAGATTTGTCCTCAGGATTTACTGAAAAAGACATACGAAATGGTAAAATTATAGATTTCCACTTTTTAAAATTAAATTACTGATACATAAGCACATGTAAATTCTACATATTAATGGAGTATCAGCTGATGTTTTCATACATGGATACATTGTATAATGTTTAAATCACATTAAACACTTATCTCCTCCAATATTTATCATTTCTTTATAATGCAAATGTCCAAATGACTTCTTTTTAGCTTTTTCAAATATGCAGCATATAATTGTTATCTTTAGTCACCCCAGAACTTCTTGTCACTGTTTAACTATAACTCTTTCCATTTCCCATTCTCCCTACTGTCTAGAGAGTTTCTTCCTATAGGAAGAAAGTTCCTTGTGCATCCACCCTGGTCTTTAAATTTAAACCACAGAAATTTTTCATGTAAAAGAAAATGACTCTTACGATATTTATAGTGCGTGACATAGGGTGCTTTGTGAAAATAGTTTCGTGCTAATCTAGCACCTTGTTCCTAACTATGTTCTTCATATAACAGGTATGTATCTAGGAATTAAGGAAATGGGATGGACACAGGACTCTTGCTTTCCCGTAACTTGAGGATATTATTTCTGCACCCACATTCCTTAATCCTGATTTTACTTCCTTCTTTTTCTATTTTCTCCTCTGGCCTTTCTACATTTCTGCTTAATTTCTTTGGCATATCAAAGAGAAATGAATGAACACCTATAAATAAAACAGTTATGTCTATGAAAAAAATATTAGGAGGGACTTATTAGTGAAACTGTGTTTTAAAAAAAAGTCTGTCTAATCTCAGGAAAGGAGCCAAAATAGGACATTCTCAGAAGATCAGATATGCAATGATGGGAAAAGACAGGAGGGAGGGTTGGGATGGTGATTTACAAGACATGCAAACCATAACTCACATATTCTGGCTTCCCAAGATGTTTATTATAAGGAAGGTGGTTCAGGATGCAAGGGATGATTAACAGTGAGCTTTGTCACTGATAGATTAGCGAATATGGTGGGTTTGAAATGGATGGCACAAACATCAATGGTGGTGATACTATCATTAAGACTGGACAACCCGACTGAACCAGCCATGGCAAAGAACTCGACTGTCATTTATCATGCTCTAGTGAAAGGCATATATATGACAAATGTCAGGTGATCCGGGATTATGCCTACATCTGTTGACAGCTCAATAAGTACCCAGGTCAAGTCTTAGCATGTATCTGCCTGTATCACAGGGAAAGCTCCGATGTCCCAGATGTCATACAGAGATGAGACACAAGTGCAGGAATACCGTGGAGAATATATTAAAATCTCTGTAAAGTGTCCAAGGACAGAGTGTTGATACTCAGTCTCATAATATTAAAAACAAGGAAAAGCTTGATAATGGGTAGACAAAAGTATTCTCCCAACTTGAAACTTTCTGTGGTTTGAAATAAAAATTATACATCTTTTCCTCCTCCTATAGTGACTCATATCTCATTCCTTTTTTTCTCACTTGTCCTGGTGTCCCTGTTTTATTTCAGAATGTTCCATGTTCCCTTCCTGTAAGCTCCTATGTCACCTGATCCTCCTGGGGAAGAGCAAGTGATTTGCTCATTAGCAGCAGTGGCAACACCAAAAGCAAAACTATATTGCTTACAGTTTGTCTCAGCTAGTGCCTTGCAGAAGAGCACATCTCCCAGGTGGCTCACATCCACAGGCAGATCCTGCTGAGGGGGAGAGGGAAAGATCCTGGCCTTCTTCAATTCTGTGGGAAACTCAAATAGCATGAATACCATTTGAGATTTCTAGGGACTGGCTGAGTTACTGTGGAGCCAAAATCACTGTTCAAATTTTCACTCTGCCCTTATTTGTGGTCAATTCCATTTTAATATCTGCTTCTAGTGATCATTACCTGTAGGACTCCCTGTCAATATTAATTTTTGCTTAAGAAAAAAAATTGTCATTATATACCCCAGGTCACTCCCCCACACGCACACATTTATATCCTCCCTCTGGTCTTACTTGAATAAAAAAGAGTGTTTTTATAGACTTTAACTCGGTTGGATAGAAGGCACCAATTAATTCTTAGGTGTTCAGGAAAAATAAGCTTCATTCCTGTTTGTATTAAAAAATAAATGATAAAATAAAAGCTTATAGGAGTCATATTCACTTTCATGATCACTGAAATAAGATACATAATACTTGGAATTTAAAGGAGAAGAAACTTACTTTGGTTTATATTTTCAGTCTGTGATTGGCTGGCTTCAAAGCAGTAACTGCATTTTTTTTTTTGTTTGTTTGTTTGTTTGTTTGTTTTTTTATTTAAGAGGAAAAAGAGAAAAACACAAAACAAACCAAAGCGGCGTAAGGGTACAAGCAATACAGAACTACAAAACAAAACAAAACAAAACAAAACAAAAAACCATAACAGTAAGAAATTACCTGCTAGTAGATTACACACTATTTTCTTGAAAATAGTTCCTCAAATCACAGTATCAAAGAACACAAGGTGGACATTCAAACAGGGAGACTGCAAACAGCTGTGTTCAATGTTCCAAAAACATTGATAAAGTCAGCTATTTAACACCCCCAAACACACTTGCTATTATATCCGTTAGAGCTCTTTTTCTTTTTTTTTTTTCCCTCTCTTTTTTACAACAAAATTTACACATCTTGGATTTTATTACTCCTTAGTGCTTATTAAGTAACTGCATGTTGATAGGTCTTCCTCAAGAGACAGCTGCTCATCCTATGGCAGCCAAGAATCAATAAAAAAAGAGGAGGATCCAGTGATAAGAATCCAACCTTTCAGGTCACACTGCTATGCATATCCAACCAGTTCTCATCTCTTAAAAGCAAGATAACTATAGAGCCCCGATGATTCATTCTCCTTCCAAAAAACTGACCCTATGAACACATGAGGCTTTGAGACATTCTAGATTTAACCAGAACATTCCACCCTAAATCTCAAATTATACCACAAAGCTAATACAATAAAAATAGTGTGATACTGGCAAAAAATAGACCTGAAGATTAATGGAAATGTTTGAAGACGCAGAAACAGCTCCACACATACTAAGCCAGCATGTCTTTAGCAAAGGTGCCAAACACATTCACTGGTAGAAAGATGGCCTTTTTAAAATTTGGCTTCTGGAAAAATTGGCTCTACACATTCCAAAGATTAAATTGGACCCCTATCTTTCACCATGTACTAAGCTAAAATCAGAATGGATCAAAGATCTTATTATTAAAACAGAAACATTAAGTCTTCTAGAATATAAAGTAGGTAAAATTCTTGAAGACATTGGTATAGGAAAAGACCTTATGAAAAAAACCTGATTGCACAGGAATTATCACAAAGAATCAACCACTGGTATCTCACTCTGCTGCAAAGCTTTTGCACAGAAAGAGAAATCACCAACAGAGTGAAGAGACAACCCACAGGGTAGGAGAAAATATTGCCAGCTGTTCCTTAGACAAAGGATTACTATCAAGAACATATAAAGAACTAAAAAAATAAAAATCAGTCCTCCCAGATTTAAAGACCTCTTCAGATACCCAAAAGTGGGTATATGAAATGAAGAAGTACTTCCCAGATGAAGACATACAAACAGCAAATAAATATGTGAGAAAATGTTTAGCATCACTGATCATCCAAGAGATGCAAATTAAAACAACACTGAGATTCTATCTCATCCTAGAAAGAATGGCCACTATGAAGGAACCAACCAATAACAAATGCTGGAGGGGCTGTGAGGAAACAATAATCCTCTCCACTGTTCGTGGGATTGTAGACTGGTGCAACCACTGTGGAAATCAGTGTGGAGATTCCTCAAATATCTAGGACTCGATATTCAACCCTGCTCTACCCCTTCTGAGTATCTTCCCCAAAGAATTAAAAACATCATACCACCCATGTGCACCCATGTTTATAGCAACACAGTTTGTAATATCCATATCATAGAAACAACCTAAATTCTCATCAACTGAGGAATGGATAAAAAAGATGTGGTATTCTATATAGTGGAGTACTATTCAGGCATAAAAAGGATAAACTGGAAAGGTGTATAGGTAAATGGATGCAACTCATTAGTGAAACAAATAAGACACTCATATAAACATTGTATTGTTTCATTAGTGATTGAAGCGGAAAGAAAAACATGCACATGTTTATGTATATGTATATAAAAACGTAGTTAAGATAGTCATACTACTGATTTCTTTGAGCTCACTGAAGAGAAAGATGTGTACTGGTGTTGTGTGGAGAACTGAACGCACATGTCTTGTGCTCTGAGTGAATGATTTGGGGATGACAATGTGCAGTATATGCACCATTGTTGCCTCTGAATGACGTGTTTCGAATTTTTGTTGACTTCTACTGCTTCTGCTTTTTCTGCTTATTTCTTTTTATGCTTTAAATAAAATGGATTTAGAAAAAAGAATGAAAGAAAAACTTAAACATTCATGAGGAATATTGTAAATGTGTACAACAATCTAAAAAAAGAATGTAACTCATGAAGTTAAACAAAAGAACAAAGTCAAAGAAAGAAAGCATTGAGCCAGCACATGGCCCTGAAGAGCGGCTGGCCTGGGGATGACGTCAGCTTTTCAGCCATTTTTCTATCACTGGGGCTCCAGTTGTGCTGAGAGGAGAAGAGGGCGATTCCAGGAAGCAGGAACTAGTTGCTCTTGACCAGATGGATCATCGCAGACACCATTTCTCCTCTTGGCCTTGGTTTCCTCCCCTGTGGGAGTGTAGCAGTGGGCAAGGCCAGTGCAACTGCATTCAACTCTTCTTTACCTGGAGTCTCTGACTCAGCTCTGCTTCACTAATTGAATTGCTGTGCTATGTTTAATCCTCTATCATTCAAATGGGATATTTCAGTTATTGATCTACATAATGCTATAAGTCATATTTTAGAGCTCCTTCTTTGTATTGTTGTCATCTCTGTTCTCTAAAATTAAACATTTGAGAATTAGCATTAGTGAATCAAAAGGTACATGCTGTTTTAGGAACATTTTAAATGTATGTTGTTAAATTATGTTATGATTCATTTTTCTGTCCTTGTTAGCATTATTAAATCAAACGACCCTATATTCCTGTCGATTGTTGAAAATATGCTGTTCTCAACACTTCCAAAAGAACAGAGGAGAACATTACTCTAGAAACAACCTTCAGGGCTGAAATAATAGTAAATCAGGGTCTTTTTCCAGTCACTGTCAATCTGACCCTGCAAATCTGTTTTCCTAGGTTTGATGTGTCGCTAAAGTCTCTTTGGCTCATCAATCTTATAAAATCTACCTTTGCCCCCTATTTTGAGAAGAAGGAGAATAACAGACTGCTGAGTTGCAATGTTTTGAGTTATTTTATATATATATATATATTTTTTTTTCATATACTTACAAGGAAAGAATTCAGCATAACTTTTTTCTACTCCATTTTCCTCTCCTTTCCCTCTTTTTATGTTAATAAATACAAAATGCATCATTTCTAGTAACCATTTACATATTCTCTTGTATCCTATTTCTTGAGTCCTTCCTAAATAAATTTATCTGTTTATTCCATTTCTGAGTTGTGTCAACTGTAGTTTGTATGTTGGCAATAAACGGGTTTATAGTAACTCCTGTTTATTTAGCATATAGAATGAGCCTTTATGCTTTTAGTGCTGGCACTAAAAGCATAAAGGCTCATTCTATATGCTAAATAAACAGGAGTTAGCTGAACAATGATGAAACAAAGCTGAACAATGATGTAAGTAATAGAGAAACTTCAACTTAAACCAAATTACAATGCAGTAACCACTGAGGGTACAGTTCAATGAAAAAATGTATTCACAAGAATAATACTAGATGTACCTTCATTTGAAATTTAATACCTAAACAGTATAATCCTATGAAATTATAATAAGGGTGATTATAATATCAATTAAATCATGGCAGTTAAACTAAAAAATAGATAAACTACTTCAAGGGCAGAAAACAGACATTTATGGTGACACTTGGCTAAGGCCTGTTTAATGAAAGCTGAAACAAAATTGCTGGTGACCTTGAGTCCCTAGGTTCTACAACTTGAGCCTCCTTCTCAGGACCTGGGAAATCACAAAATCCTTGATAGTGGAACCTTGGAAAGTTATGTGCAGATCACCAAGGACAAAAACGTGCTTGGGCATTAGCCGATATTGTCTGTTTTGATGCTTTTCACTGAGCTCTCTGCTAGTGGTTGGAGCTACCATTCATGCTTCTTGAACTCTTTTCTTATAAAATAGTATAGTTTGGGGAGAAGAAAAACAGTTGTCTACAATTTTTTTGTCCATGTCTTTGAACATCTTTTTGTCAGTGTGTTTCTTGCTTCACCTATACATGTTGGAAGGTAACTTTATTTCTCAATAGGCTATTTACTGTTCATTGCATTTCTCTGAAGCAACACTGCAGGTTCTTGATATACATTTGGTATAATTTCTGATTTTAGCGAAGGTTTTTTATCTCACGTCTGAGTTGTCACTTTTCATACTGAAAAGATATGTCCTCAGTCTGATCTATACATTTGTCTTGAAAATTTTTCATTCAAGACTCTTCACATAATTTGGGGGTATTTATCAGTTTTCACTGGCAAGCCTTTTATAAGAAACATCTGAGTTAATAAGAGGAATGAACAATTTGCAATTCTGCTAACTGGTAGAATTCATCTGCTTTGCTTTTTTTTTTCTCTCTTTCCAGATTTCTGTCTTCATGCAACTCTATCTTGAGACCACAGACTTGGCAGCAACCTCTTCAGTGCAGTTTCAGTGAGAGGTATTCCTTTTCCTATATCACCCAAAACCTATTCTGTTCATGTTTGTCTTTTCGAGTATTGTTTTCTGTACTTTCATTCCATCTCTGCTTTCCTTATGCAGTTTCAAGGGAAAAAAAAAAACAAAAAAACAGTTCTAGACTTTCCTGAAGATGAGTCCTTTTATTTTTTTTTTATTTCCAAGTTGTTGCACATTATTCTGAGATGTTTTCAGAATGTGTTTTGCATGAGTCATTTGAATTTGTAAGACTCTTCAAGTACCTGTATAAGCTCTTGAGAGAGAATGTTACTGCTTAACAGATTCAGTTTCTTGTTTTTTTTTTTTTTTTTTTTTTTTTTTTTTTTTTTTTTTTTTTTTTGGTCTTTTTCCTTTTTATCGGCACCAGGGATCGAACTCACGACTGCCTGCTTGCAGGGCAGGCGCTTATGCCACTGAGCTAAATCCCCAGCCCCTCAGTTTCTTGGTTTAAAAATTGCATTCTCAAATGCAAACATGTTGAAATTTTAATTAAGTTTAATTTTTATTGTTTGCTCATAGATTCAAAGGCTCGTATAATCAATCCTGCCTTCTCACTGCCTAGATATACAGAGGCTCCATTACTTCTAATGAGATACTTCTAATATTCCTTAATAAACTCATTATAAGTTGAAAACAAAATAGGTAAAATGCATTTTACCCATTAGCATGCCAAAATCATAGCTTAATGACACCGTACACTATCTGCATAGTATGGGTTGTACGCCCTGTGGTGTTATGATCGATTGGGAGCTGTTTCTCTGCATCCCAAGAGAGCATCAGAAGATGGATATGGTGGTGCATACCCGTAATCCCAGCACTTGGGAGGCTGAGGTAGGAAGATTGCTATAAGTTTGAGGTCAGCTTGGGCTACACAGTGAAATTTTGTCTCAAAAAAGAGAGGGTGGGTGAGAGAGAGAGAGAGAGAGAGAAAGAGAGAGAATATCAGAGTTGTTACCACTAACCCAAGAAAAGGATAAAAAAAATTAAAATTCAAAGCATGACTTCTAGCATATGCACAGTTTTTGCACCTTAAATCAAAAATATTCTAAATTTCATTTTTCCATTGGTAACTGTTCGTGCTTAATTGAGGCTGAAAATATTTGACTTACTCTTCTTCCTGTCTTAATGTATGTAACTCTTTATTATAAAGACAACGATAGTAGCACATACCAACTTAGAAAAACTCAAGAGCCCTCAACCTTCTCTCCAACGTGTACATTGCCAGCAGAGCCCCAAAGTGCAGCCACAGAAGCAGGCTGCAGTCAGTACTTA
Source organism: Cavia porcellus (assembly GCF_034190915.1). Taxonomy (NCBI): domain Eukaryota; kingdom Metazoa; phylum Chordata; class Mammalia; order Rodentia; family Caviidae; genus Cavia; species Cavia porcellus. The sequence continues at coordinate 82,127,371 of NW_026947485.1, read as the reverse complement.
GGAGACCTTAATGACTCAAAAGGCAGCCCAACTCTATTTCTGAATGCGAGTCCTGTGGGATACACTTGAGCCAACACAAGGGACCCTGCTGAAATGTTCCACTGCTGGTATAGGGAAGTTGCTGGTTACCAGAACGGACCAGTTGGGCTAAGAAAGGAGATGAGAAAGGACATGTTCTTTAAGTCACATCTAAACCTTCTTTGTTCAATGCGTAGATAGTAAATGGTTTTATCCATGTAGTACACATGGCAAATCAGAAAGGGGTGAATGTGGCCAGAAAGCAGCTAGGATATCAGAATACACTAGGCCCATCTTGGCCTAGGGCAGACTGAAAAGCTCAAAGCAGTTCCCGTCCATAGCCCTGCTCTACTGAGGACAGCAAGGCACAGCAATCGACTGCACTCAAGTACAGGATGTCGCGGTGAAGGCTCAGTGACCTGATTTCAAGTTTCCTTCTGCTGCTAGGAAGCCTGATCTTACCTACAGAGGCTGCAGGGATCTCCTTTCTCTCATATTTTCCTCTCTTTGTATTCTCTAAATGAATAGCACACAAGAGCAGAGAACTGAAGATTGTTAGAAATACCTACATTTAAATTACGAGAATTCAGGAGAAAACAACTGGAGCTAGAAGGTATTAAAATTTAGTGAATACTCTGTTTGTCTTGTCTGTGCATATTCACCTGTTCTTGGGATGGACTGGGGCAGTAATCCTGGTTTCTTCTGTCCTGGGACCTGGCCATCGCTAGATCAAGACCTTTCACTGGGATGGTCTTCACTCATCAAGCTACATTCTGAATACTTGTCTGTGTAAATGTCATATATGGTTGAAGTTGGCTGGAGAATAGATATTATTATAATCCAAACTATTTTTATTTTATATATATGCATACATATATTTAATTATGCTTATGTTATATGCAATAAAACCTTGGTCATTAAGTTTTTCTTAAAATTGGGTTTAAAATGTCTTCATTACAATGCTATTTCCAAAAAAAATAATAGCTTTAAGGGATCTTAGAAAACTAAGCAAACACAGGGCTGTGTTTTAAATATTAAAACCCAGGGAAGGGATTCTGCTTATGTCTGATCACTGTTGGTTATTCTCAGGGCCCCAAGACAATTTTACATTACTATTTCCTTTTTCTCTCCCTTCTATGATATCTTGATTACAGGTGACTGATCCTGTATTTCTGGGGTTTTTCTTCTTCTGTTTTCTCCTTCCCTTCTTCCTTCCTTGCTTGTTTCTCCTCCCTCACTTTCTTCTTTCCTCATCTCCCTCTGCCTCATTTTTTCCTTTAGAATCTCAGAAGATGTGGTGGAAGGATTGGGTCCCTTCAGCAACAGCACTGACTACTGTGTCTTCCAGCTTTTCTAATCCAAAGGGTGCCCAGGGGCATCCTCACACAGTGGCCTCTACTGGGTAACTTTGCAATGATTTTCTCTTTTGGATCACTCCAATCACCCTTTTCCCATTCTCCCATTCAAGGCTAGAGAATCCTTCTCTCCACTTGGAAGCTAGAAGCATGCAAACTCTAATAAAAACATCTGTTGAGGGTTTATCTCTTGCTGGACTCCCTTTTTGCCATGGATATTCTTATCTAATGCTCAATGAAATATGTATCATATTTATTTTATTTTATCTTATCTTATTTAAAAAATTATTATTATCTTCTCTGTTTATTTATGTATTTATTTTTGTGCCAGGGCTTGAATTTAAAACCTAACATTTACCAAGCAGGCATTTGTGCTGCTAAGCTGCATCCCCAGCCGTACATTGATTTTATTATTTGTTTAGTTCTTACTTTACTGTGGGAAATTAAGGATCAGAGTGAAAAAAAGTCCATTTCCAAGGTTTTACTAGCATCATGTAAAAGAGCTAGAGTGTGAACTCCTGTCCTGGAACTTGGCCCATCCCTGCCATTTGGGTATCCGTGTCTGATTCATTCACATCCACTTTCTGGATCATTCTGTCTGTCACATGTGGCATGACTAGAGCATGGGGTTCCCAGGCACACACTCTTGGGTACATCTCAAAAGGAAACGTCTCACCTCAGAATGTTGCATCTGTCCCAGAGGAGACGCTTCTTAACATGGTTAGTGTCTTCTTGCAAATAAAACTCCTCTTGTAATAGTCATGGTCTCTCCTCTCACCTTTTTATAGAGACTCAACCTTGTAAGCATCATCTTTATAAGAGGTGGGGGCAGTAGTTTACAGTAAGCCCATCCTCCCTGATGCTCCTTCAAAGTTAAGCAAAAGAAGACATTAAGGGGAGTATAATTATAAACCAGTCAAGGACCACACAAAATTGGCAACATTTTGATCAGCATTACTGCTTGCTTATATGTCATGCTTGTCACATCTCACCAAACCATGGGATTGGTTCTCTGCAGCATCCCAATTAGAGGCTCACACTCATAGTTTTTTTTTTTTTTTTTTATGATTTGGCATGAAGACCCACAGAAGCACTAATTACATTACCAAAATTTACTGGAAATTGAAAAAGTACATTTAATGGCTTTTCCTATAATCATAAATAAGAAAACAGAATAATCAGTCAAAATATGAGCTTTTTGTGGAACATGGATTTGGGGCCAGAGAGAGACCTGTGAATTATGGCACTGGTGTTTACAGAATTTGAGCAATATTTACATCATTCATCTCAGCTAAGCAAATGGCTGTGCCTTCAATCCAGCAGTAGGAGATGCTGGATTCAGACTGCAAGTTCAAACTCAGCCTGGACAATTTAGTGAGCTAGTAAGATCATGTTTCAAAAAATAATTTAAAAGGGGATTGAACTAGAGCTCAACACAGAGGCCTCAGGTTCAGTCTATAGCACTATTAAACACACAGGCACACAGACGCACACAAACAGAACACTGTTCTCTCAGAGACTCAGTTTTTTCATCTGAAAATTGCTTTTAATATTCATAATGTTATAGGAAATATAAAATATGCACTGAAGTATCACACATAATACTAACACCATTTAAAATGGTGCAAGTGAATGATTCATACCCTTGAGGGATAATTAGCAGCATCAGGGTTATTAAGTCAGTATTATGTAGATCCATAATACCTTCTTGTTTCTCTAACACCTAGTCCCGTTATCTTCAGAACATGGTTTTTGAGGCAGGTCAATAAGTCATTCAGCAAAGATATGTTTTAGGGTTAGATTTGCTGTTAATATTGGACAATCAAGTATTTTGACTATTCTGATGGATTAAAAAGAATAATAGTTTTCTGAATATAATATACAATTCTAGAAACATGCATGTACACACATTCTCTCTCTCTCATAAACTCACACACTCTCACTTGCTTGCTCACCCTCTTACACACACACACACACTCACTCACTGGAAAGTGGAAAGTGGAAAGTCAGATGCCAATCCTCCAGACTATACTCTTGTTCAGAATGCGTAGTATGTTAGACAACATTTTGAGCACCTTGGCCACTGAGTTTTTCTCAAAGATATTTATGAAGGAGTCATTCTCTGTCAGAAACCACTCTTAAGCGAAAAGAGTCACTTGGTCTCTGTGTGGGTTGCAAATAGTATATAGACACATTGGAAGAAGTACAAGAACAGAAAATAGGTATTTCAAATAAATAAAAAGGATTGTCTGGAAGAGAGTTCTTGAGATTCAAGAGAGAGGGAGAGTCTCCAAACACCCACAGGATTTTTCCCAGAAATTTAGTGCTGGTGGAACATTTAGGCTTATAGGTACATTTTCCTTCAGAAGCCATTGGTTTTTTTGGCTGGAGGTAGAGGTAATAAGGAAAGCAATATAGATTGAAGGCCTTAATCTCATGAAGGTAGTTAGGGGTCAAGAGACAGAGAAATGGAAAATGAAGTGCCATGTTTAAAGTCTTTCATTGCAGTCTTGGTGTTGGATAGGACCACAGTCTATTGATCCACAGCCTAGAAGCCACTTGCCCGCATTTTTATTTCATATGCTGTTACACCAAGACCTTTTCTTCCCAGGCTGCTGGCCAGAAGCCGGTGGTAACTACTAGTTGCAAAGCTTGCCAACACGGCTGCTGTATGCTCAGTGGCAGCCGAGGAGAAAGCCCACCCTAGCCGGGTGCTGTGATCTTAGGTACTGTATTCCAGCGTGCGTAATGCTGTGCATCTTGTCACCTTTGTCACATTCCGTTAGGTAGAACCAAGGTAACCGGTTCTGGCTTCACTCAAGGGAAGAGAATTACCCAAGAATGTGAAGACTGTGGCAAGGATCACAGAAGCCACCCTGTGGTTTGCCTATCACAGCTGCAAAATTGTCCAGCACTGAGATCTTATCTTGTTTTAGCAAGAAGGTAATTAATTAATTATAAGTTTGGGGATTGGTTTTCAGCATGGCAGAGTCCATAGAGATAAACCAAATTTTTTGAGGAGTTGGCAATCTGAATCTAGTATAGAAAATAAGATATTAATAATTTTAGAGTTGGATGCTTGAGATAAGTGTCACCGGTTAATAGAAAGAAGCATGGGTTTCTTCTGGGGTCAGACACTTTTTTGTCAGGCCTCTGGGGCATTTGAGTTTTGGGGCAATAAACCAAGGGAGGAGTATAACTGTAACTGAAGTAAAGAGGTTTCAGTACAGCCTTAAAAATTTTGGTTCAACCTCAGATATTAGCATCTACAAAGTTGGAAAGACTTTTATTTTTCTGAAAGTTAGCTAATATATGTATAGAAAGGGAATACAATGTTATGAAGGTGAAATAAATTGGTGTCAGACTGGTGAAGGAAAATGAACAGCTTTGCAAGGGATTTTTGTTTAGACCAGGGTCTTGTAAGATAGTTAAATTGTGTAGCTCTGACAGTACAAAATACCTCATGAAATTACTGAAAAAGATTCTTAAATCTGTATTCTAGTTGCTTATAAGCCCCAAATCCAAGATCTGCGCTTTAGAAATGAGCACAGGTGTACATTAAGAGTGTACAATCTGGGTTGACCCCATGCCAGGTTCTGATGGCAGCTTTCTTTAGCGAAAGAAAGATCTTAAACTGTGTTTTAATGACGTATCATCTGTCATTTGGTACCTTCAGAAAAAAGTTGAAAGCTGTTCTTCATCGTGAAAAGAAAACAACGATGCTGTTTTCCGAAAATGTTTTGTCCAGTGAATAATTCTCTGTAAAAACAAGGTATCAGTTGTTAAGAAACTTTTAAAATATTATATTTTACTTTCCATGTTAAAAGCTTTTCAGTTGTGCCAAAACTGTGAGAGTAAGAAAATTATTTTAATTAGGTATAAGTTTTTAATTGGCAGAACAAGGGATTGAACCCAGGACCTCACACATGCAGGGAAAAGATTCACCACTGTGCTACATACTTTTTGTTTGTTTGTTTGTTTTGCAGTTCTTGAGACTTACCACCTTTTCATATATACTTCTCCAACATTATAATGTGCAAATATACAAGTATACATGTGATCCTTTTTAGCTATTTGAATTATGCAAATTATTACAGTTCTTCACTACCCTGGATACCTTCACATGTTTGTTACATAGAGCAATGTTTTCCTACTTGCCCCAGTAAACTCTCAAAACTACAAATCTGATGTTAGGAGAATAATCAAGTCCATACATTCTATTTAAAATGTAACCAACTTTAACAATGTTATTTGCAGAAATGATCCAATACAAGAAAATGTAGAAGTCATATATTTTGTGGTTTATTTTGAAAATTTTCTCGGTTTTATCTTTTATAATTTTAGAAAAGATTACCAATAAGATATCTTTTTTCAAATGTTCCTTAGTGTTTTATCTGAATGTTCTGATATTTGAATCTAGGATATATATTTTTATCCAAAATAATCATAAAAATAATGCTATGTATGCTGAAAACTATGTAGTGCCAGTCCTGCGGGTCTTTTCTATGAAGTGATATTAATATTGTGTCACTTCAGCTAAGGTTGTATCTATTAGATTTCTCTCCTGTATAACCCTTATTCCTTTGTCTTTGAAAATTAGTAAGTACTTTGGGAGGATATACCTTGAAAATATATGTAAGTCTTATTTTGTATTATATTTCTAGACAGTTTTTCCTGCATTAATTATTACTATGTGTGGCAGGTGAGTTGGGTTGTCTCAACTTGTTTGGTTTAAGAATCACCTAATAGATTATGAAATCACACTTTCAGTGTGACTGGGTAGATCTGGGACAGTGTGATGTCAGGTACTGCATCTGACCCCTGGCGCCTTCCTCTTCAGCCCAGTTCCTCTGCTCAGCTTACCAGCAGCCGTGAACTCGGGAGGTTTACTCTTCCATGTCCTTTTGCCATGCATTTCTGCCTTGAAACCAGCTGACCACAGACTAAACCACCTGAAACCAAAAGACAAATAAAGCTCCTGTACTTAAATTTGTTTGCTTGGTATTTGGTGGCAGCAGGGAAAAGTTGACTAATATATTATGAAAGGTGACAATTATTATATTTACAATATTATTATTACTCTTAAATTATTATTTGGTATTCTAGCCTTAAATAGTGTTTTCTTTTGTTTTAGTTACTTATGCATTTATTCACACCAGTATGGATTTCCATTTTTAATGCACCTTAATATATTACCTTCATTATTTATTCTCCGGCTCAAATTACCCAAAGTGACCTTGGGAAGACTCTTTTCCTTTGACTTCTGTATTTGTTTGACACTTTCCTGTTATTTTGTGAACACTTTTTTTCTGGTTATCACAAGAAGATCACTGTCCCAGTCTTAAAACTGTTTCTGCACAAAGTTCTGGTTTACCTCACTGCTATTTAGAAATGAAGATCCGGGCCAGGTGTGCATACTGCACTAGTTTTTTGTCAGGCTGAACTTGGAAAAGCATTAGTGCATAGTGTATGTACAGACTTCCTATATCTGTCTTTAGTTACTGAAAATTATGTTTTCAGCAGTGCTCCCAATTTAAATATGTCAGCTTCTTCTGGTTCTCCTTTTCTCTATCTGTAACTTGTTTCCTGAGATCTGTAAATTCGGCTTCCATCACCCCTATGTATGCATTTTCTCATGTGCTCATTCCTGCTATGTTAATACTACTTTACTGACCAGTCCTTGTCAGAACAAAGGCCTTCAGATGGGCTCTTGCTGAGAAGGGTACAGCTTGCTCAGAGATTTATCACAGTCACCCCTACTTCTGGTAGACAACACCACTCCCCTCAATATCATTATTTCCTTGGCTCCCAATCCTGACACGCTACCATGGTTCTTCACAGCTCCTTTAAAACCGTCTTCTCCTCTCACAGGTAACTAAGGCATTCAGTTCCCAGAAGGCTAGGCTTGGGTAAGAGGGTGAGACTTCTCTACACAGTGTTTTATCAAACAACTTAGAGGGATTTTTGCAGGTCACAGTAGTTAAATGATAAAGGGAAAGAATTTTGCCCCCAGGCTGCTTTGATTAAAACCCCCAAAATGCTCTCACTAGGGTAGATAGTAGTTATGTGTAAGAAATGTTGGCATCTCCCAGTCAAACATGAGTTTGAATAAAACTACCACTTCATAGCTGAATGTCTTTGAAAAAGCCCTTTAACATCTATGAGTCAAGTAGTAGAAAGATTTGAGAAAGTTTTGTGCAAGAGGCAGAGGTTGATAAAAAAGGATTCCAGTGAAGAGAGAGAAATAAAATGAGGATTACAATAAGAGAAAGACTGTTTGTACTTGTGGGCTGTGAACTGTGGTAAATTATTAAGCTGGTGAGGGTTCATTAGAAAGGAGACCACTCAGGAGGTGGTACTAATAATTTCTCCAACAGGATTGTGTCCTAATATCAGCTTCCGCCCTCATTTTGTGTGCTTGCCAGTTAAGCCACACAGCCCAGTGATATGTCCCCCTTGAAAGATTAAGAAAGTGGGAAAACATTTGACAAATCATTTAGAATAAGAGTACCTAAGAAATTATTTAAGTGAGAATGCTCGCAAAGAGTTTTTGAGCTCAAAAATGCCAATTTCTGGTAACAGCTTTCTTCAACAAAAGAAAGATATTAAACTTGCTCTTAGTGAAGCATCATCTGACATCTGGTACCTTCAGAAAAATGTTGAAAGCTGTTATTTATCAGGAAAAGAAAGCCATGATGCTGTTTTCCAAAAAATGTTTTGTGCAGTAAGTAGTTCTCTGTAAAAACAAGGTATTGGTTGTCTAAATAGTGACACTTTTAAAAAATTTCACATTATTTTTCATGTTAAAGTTTTTTCATGCTAAGTGAAATGATCCATCACAAATTGACTCTTTCTGTGTGTCTCCAATTGTAAGAGGTACTCAGAGTACTCAAATTCATAAAGACCAGAATGCAGAATGGAGGCAAATTTGGGTGAAGTAATGGATTCTCAATAGGACACAAACAGGAATAGTTCCTTGTTTAAGAATATCTCTTTGAAGGGTTGTTTGCTATGGTCATTAGATAATAATAATAATGATAATGACTGCAACAATAACGGGCATTAATACCATTTTTAGAGTCTTCCTATAACTGCTGCAACTATAACAATTACTACATTTTTATTCTGTTCCTACTTACGACAAACATTTGTTCAATTTTGTGATGCTGGGGATTGAAACTATAACCTCTGTACTGACTAAGATACTCAGTCCTTTCAAAAAAGTTTTTCGGCATGTGGTCTCACTTGGGACTCATACCAGGATCTGCCTGTCTTGACCTCTCTGGTCGCCAGGACTACAGGCGTTGCCATTGCCACCATGGCTAGTCTATTTCTTCTTAAATGGTTTAAAGCCTGCATGAGGGGGATGTAAGCCTAGTAAAAATTATGCAGTACTTTAAAGCTGTCAGAGCAGAGAGACAAAAGGAATTTGTGCTTAGATGACTTGATTTAGCTGTCATATTCAAACTGGAACTAGCATCTCAATGTGTTTTTATTAATTATTATTATTATTATTGGTAGGAGGGATTAAACTCACAGTCTTGCACTTCTTAGGCAGATGCTTATGCTGCTGAGATAAATCCCCAGCCCTTACCATTTTTTAAAACTTTTTTTGGTACCTGGGATCGAACTTATGATCTCACACTTAAGGCAGGGGCTTATGCCTGTTGAGTTAAATCCCCAGCCCATCCCAGTGTCTTTTTAAGTGAACTATAAAGACCTTCATGATTTGAGTGACAGTTTGTGAGGGTTTTACTTACTAGAAGCTCAAAATATCCTCATGAACACACTTCAATATGCTTGTTTCTGACATATGCAATAGTTTTTTCTGTATTTCTGCTGTTCAGAGTGAATAATACCTTAATTAATGTGACTTTTTATGTTTAAATACTGGAAATAGTGTCACAGTATGTGAATAACATTTTATTGATGATTATGTATGCATTAGTTTGATTTATTTAAAATTACCATTTCTTTCTTTACATTTATAAGATTCTTCAGATTCAGTAAGAGATGAGTCACAGATGTCTTAAAAAATTCTACTCACTTTTCAGTGCCTTGGGGATTGTGCATTGAACAAAAAAATGAAACAAACAGGAAAACTATATCAGGTTCAGTGTTTGTTATTTGCTTTTCTAAAGTAATTACTGTTAGTTTAAGCTGTAAGCTTCCTCAAAGTAAGCCCCTGCCAGGCTCTATCCTACTGCTCTATGTTTCCAAACATGTGACGATTCAGGTGGTAAGAAGGGCTGTAGGAGTTGGTTGCATGTACTCCAGCTGAGGATAAAGTCATTGGTTAGCACCTACTGATAAGCAGTTATAGATTCTGGGGATGCACAGTTGGGGTGTGTTTCATGCTGTTAAGATGTTTTCTTAGGCATAGATTGTGCACGGCGGGGGCTGTTTGCTTCCTGACTAGAGAACAGTGCAGCCGCTCTGCGCTCCAAAGTCTCAGACCTCAGCCATTCATGTTTTCATCAGCACTTGGGAAGATCATGTCTGTTGTTTGAGGAGTTTGAAGAGTGAGCAGTGACCCAGGGAGTGATTAAGTCAGTCTAGCTGCCTACCTTAAGGCCTGCCCTCCTTAACACATCTGCTTTCCACACCCAATGGCCTAATGTTAAAAAAAAAAAAAACAAAAAACTGTATTAACTAAATTGATACAATTCCTTCTCTCTCTCTCTCTCTCTCTCTCTCTCTCTCTCTATATATATATATATATATATATATATATATATATATATAATACTGTAACTGTAATGACCATGATGAAACAATACAAATTTCTGTTAGCAGGCACATTAAGAGATGCTAATCATAAAAAGTTTGATTTATTTAAAATTACCATTTCTTTCTTTAGATCTATAAGATTCTTCAGATTCATAAAAAATCATAATCAAGAGGGAGATTTAAGTAGCTCCAATCTTCCCTTTGATTTTGTCAGTTTAAAATAGGATGGTCCACTGGATCATTTTCTGTTTATTCATTTATTTTCTTCATTGTTCCTTCAGATCTTCATTATTTTTCAGACTCTTCCTTAATACCCTTCACTTCCTGAGTGCTATTCCAAGGGCTCTAAGTAAAGTTAGGTTTGAACTACAAAGGAGGAGGAGGGCATGGTGTGAGATGGTACCACAATGTCACATTGTGACAGTGTCAGATTGCGTCTCAGTAAAGCAAAAGGAGGAGAGCTGAGAAAAATGTTTCCAGAAGACTACATCTTAATATCTTTGTGCCCATTTTAATGCAGTACTTGAGTTTGGGCAATTTATAATGAGTACAGATAACTGGCTCACAATTCTGGGAGCTTAGAGACACCTAGTGTCTCTAAGAGACAGAATAGAGCCAGAGACACCTAGTGAGCCCCTTCTCTCTGTCATGGTGGAAGGCAAGGTGGCAAATGGGTGCCAAGGCCCCTTGCACCCTGGCATTATTCCACATGTGAGAGGGAAACACTGGTGATCTAAGCACTTTGCCCCAGGCGCCAGCTCTCACCACTGCTATTGTAGAGTTGGTTTCAACATGAGACTTGAAGAAAGAAAATCACTCAAATTATAGAATATAAAGGAGAACATTAAAAAAGGTTAAAACCCAGACTTCTGAGTGTGAACTCATGCACTGTCATTACTTGGTTCCAAGTTTCTTCTATCAATTGAAAACATTTTCCTTGTTTATGATCATAATTTAATATGTTTATGTGTGTCCATTAAACACAGACCATTCCTGCTGGGTGATCTTTGCATAACCCTTCTAATTGTCTTTGGGGAACTCCAAGAAAGATCCCGTCTATCGTGGAGTTCAAGTTCATGATGCGAAGTCTCTGGTTTCCTACCTTGTGAGGAGTTAGCCATGGAAATCAGAGGCTGGGGTCTCTTATATGAGAAACACAGAGTATTTGTAATTTAAAGAACAAAATGAAGAACAGCTTATAAGTAACAGATTAGAAAGAGGCAGACCCTTTCACATGCGGAGAGGATCTAAGCATGAAGGGAGAAAGGAGGAAGGAAAAAGAAAAACAGTATTAAGGTGTGATGTGTACATCATGAATATATTCATTCTGTCTCTTAAATATGTGCAGCAAAACACTTTTTAACAGAGAACAGAAAAGGAAGGAAGAGAGGGAAATAACAGGGCCCACCTAGATCTCTCCTGGTGGGTGTGGTGATCCTGATAGCTGCATTCAGGGTTTCTGAGGTTATGGTTACCATAACAACTCCAGGGCAGCATCCAGGTTCTGGCATCAGTGTCTTTGGACCTCAAGCTCAGATGGCCTGGCCACAGACTTACTGGGGACAATTCCCATTTCTATAGTCTTTTAGGAAATCTCTGGCTTTTTGTTTTTGTTTCGGGGTTTTTTGTTTGTTTGTTTGATTTGGTTTGGGGTTTTTTTGGATCAGTTTTCCAAATTCCCACGTTGCTCTTCTGAGTGTCTTTAAAATCAGTGACTGCTAGTACACAAACGATGTCTGCAATATAACAATTCTAGAGTCTATTTTACTCCTTGCAAAATGTTGCAATGCAACCAATATCATGTTCCTATGTAGTATTTACACTTTTAGAATTTCTCCATAATATTTGAATTCATATGATTAAAGTGACAAAATAATTCATAAAATATGTAGTAGTCATTTTGAGCAACTGTAATATATCTTTGTATATATTTTTCCTAGTGTTTTTCCTTTAATAATTATCAGATATTATTTTATTAGAAAAAAGACAAAGGAACTGTTATACCAGACATTATTTGCAGTCTTTTTTATTGAATAGTTTTATCCAATTTTAATGCTAATAGCAGAGTGGAGTATTTTCAATTTCATTATAACCTTATTTACTGAACTAGCACTATATATATATATATATATATATATATATATATATATATATTAGAAATGTATACACATATACATACATTTCTAATATTCTTATTAATATTCTAATATATAAAAAGGAAGAGAAGTTGATTATGACTGTGTTTCAGTGCATGCTCTCTGTCCCCTGTCACTGGCAGGGTGGCACAGCACAGAGGCATGACAGAGAAGCAGATGCTCATCTCATGATGGGCAGGAGTCAGGGAAAGAAGGGAGGAGCCAGGGAGGGAGACCTGTCTGCCACTGCTCCACACCAGTGAGCCGCCTCTTCTGATCAGGACCCAATCCTAACAACACAAGTAGCTGTCAACTGCTCAGGAAACTTATTCTCCAGTAAGTGATGAGCATAACACTTCCACTGCCCAGTTACCTCCCAGAAGCTCCACCTAGGAGCAGGTGTGGCTTTGGTGGAACATCTCAGTATAAACCATAACATGTATGCGTGTATCCTCATGAATATACATATGTGTGCATATACTTTTAAAGCACCCGATAGCTCTAGTTTATACTTTGAATTTGAGGAAGAACAGTATTTCTATACATTTTCTTTCTTTCTATTTTTACTTGCTGAATGGTCTACTGGTTTTTCTGTTCATAAAACAAGAAGTTTTCATCCAGACAGCTAAGGAAAAGATGAGCTGTTGATACATTTGACGTTTTTAGTATCCAGGATTTCTGAAAATTTAGGGAGCGTCAGGGGAAAAGGTAGGAAGGGGGATTCAAGAGCGGAAGTTAAAATAAATCCTCTTGGAGTCATTTTCAATCCTGAGGATTCAATGCCTGTCGTTAGGGAAAGGCCACAGAGAAACTCATTGTAACTCCAAGTGCTAAATCCAGGGCCCGAGTGTCTTCAAGGTGACTCTTTCCTCCTTTCACATGTTGCCCTTATGGCCTAATTTTCTCTCTTTTTTCTACTTTACTGCTTCCTGGGGAATTCAATCTTGATAACGTTTCTCTGATGGTCACTTTCTGTTTAACTCTTTTAAGCTCAGCCAAGTTATAACTGGGCATTTACCTTACTTCATCTCCCGGGTCTAGAGATTTTACACTGTGCTTCAAAACACAGAATTTCTATCTTCTTAAAAGAAGGCAGCGATAAGTAGGAAGGAGAAATGTGATGTTTAAAAGATAACTAAAAATACTGGTCGGATAAAAGAGTGCTGGATTTCCTTGATAACTGGGCCAATTTCCCAGCTTGTTGTAGTAACATGCAATGATAACCCAATTTTAAGACACCAATATTGCATGAAATGTAAAGAAATTGTTGTGAATATAGGTGTTCTTCTATATTCAGTGGGGTTACATCGTGATAAACATATCATATGTTGAAAATATGGTAAGTTGAAATTGTATTTAATACACTTAACCTACTGATTGCCATAGCTCAGCCTAGCCACCTTAAATATGCTCAGAATATCTACAGTAGGTTGGGATGCATTATATCATTTATAAAAAGCCTTTTATTAAAAAATAGTTGGCCATTTCATAAATTTTGAGTAATTTACTGAAAATGAAAATGCTTTCTCAGCTGTGAAATTGGCATCACAACTATTTCTTATGATAATTAAGAAAAATTAACATTAATGTTATGAAGCAAAGTGCATAGTATATAGAAAAGTTTTAATAAATAGCAATAAGATTTAGTTTATATTTTTACTTATCCCTATTAGTTATCTGTCTAGTCTAGCACACAGCCAGTTTCTGAAGTTGATGTATCTACTCTAGATTTCCTTTTATCTGTGTTTGATATATCTTTTTCCATCCCTATACTTTAAATCCAGCCTGACAAAATGTCTCATGCCTGATTTATATATTTAAATTAAATACTGTTACAATTGGATCAAAACTGACAATATGTTGCTTTCTATGAATTTTATTTGCATTTCTACTCAAATACATCTCTATTGCATTTTCTTTTTCTCCCTTTTTCTCTGTCTTATTTTTTTTTTAAAAAGATGAAATACAAAAAATTGATATTTTTTCTTATTTTCTTCTACTCTTTCCTGGAAACTTGTTTAGGATACCATATTATATTTTGTTTTTTGTCATTTATGCTCTTGACTCTGACATTTTCTTAAACTTCCCTTGGCTTTATCTTGATAGATGTGAGTACTGGTTAGGTATTTTGTGGACTGCCTCTCAGCTGGATTTGTAAATTCTAAATTGTGTTAGACTGTGTTAGACTGCAGTTGTGGCTTTCTGACATTCTATGACAAACCCTAACCTTAAGCTATTGTTGTCCAGTTATCCCACAGTTAGCTACCAACAATTTACTGGTATTTTTAGTTTTGTGATGAATTTTACTCCAGTATAAGTGGTCTCAAAGTTCCCATAGTTCCTTGATGTCCTTCTCTTTAAATTTCAAGTTGACAGTTTGCCCCGTAACTTCAGTTATGCTAGGAGACAAATGAAAGAGTCTGTTTTTTCATCTTTCCAGTTCTTGTCATGATAACGATAAGAATCCTCGCTCCATGCTCTCTATGCTTATAAGCTGAACCCAGAAATCCCTCACTAAGCTTTCAAATATACTCCTTCAAGTATAACAAAGCAAATATGATATTTAGAATTCACTAGATATTGAGGCTCAGATTTTACTCCTGTAGTCAAGCAATCATTCACTACCCTTCTCAAAGCATTGGAGTAGCATGCAGATTCAAAGTATATTTATGAAGCTCAACCCTTAGCCGGTTCCAACATTCCCGTTAACAGTGATAAAATAATTTGAGAATATACTTGAACAAATATCTGTTGGGAGCCGCAGCCCCGAGCCCGGTCGCCTCACTTGGCGGACGTGAGGCCTGTAGTAAAGAGTAAAGCCTGAGGTAGATTACCCCTCCCATCGAGCACGTTAGTTTCCTGCTCACCGCGTAAGCAACCCGCTCAACAATATAGTCTGCCTGGCAACTGATGATGTTAGCCAATCAGCTTGCCTTGCTTACTTTAACATGATTGGACACTGTATCCGTATATATACTGGTGCCACCCCTGGGGGGGAAGGAGAAGCCCGGAAGTAGAAGCCCAAAAGGAGCCGCGGGGAGCGGACCAAAGGAGGCTTCGGCTGGGAGCGATCCCAGGGCAGGCTGTACGGAGAAGGAAAATAAAAGAAAAGGTTGTCCACTGCCAGACTTTGTCGTGTGTCCTTCCTGCCGGCCGGGAGCGACATCGACAAATATCTTCAATGTATTTTTCACATAAAGTTTTGAAACAGTGCAATTTATTTGGAATTCATCACATCTACAGAGGGGTCACACTTTGTACTTTATCCTGATGGGGTGCTGAGACTTGAGTCTCTATCTAGATTTTAAAGTCCTAAGAAGTAGGATGTGCATCTATCTCAAAGACTGATCACCTCATTAGAGCACCCCTACTTTACAGGAGTCTTTGGAGATTTTTCAGGCAATTTTACTTATGGAATGCAAGTATGGTTCAAATGTCAAGAGAGGCTAAGCAGAAATTTCCTGCTTCATCTATTTCTTTTCATGGGCCTCCTTGGCAAATTCCTGGGTCTCATCCTTTCTACCTAAGTTCACTAAATTTACCATAAAGGATCTACGAGGTTGCAAGATTGCATATTCAATGTAATTTAGTCATCTATAAAATAAGACTTCATTTTCAGAAATGTCAGTCCTGCAGCTTCAGGTAGAATGAATTTTTTAATGCATTCATAAAGGCTTCTGGGATCCTTACCTAGTTTTTGATCTGGGAATTTAAAGTCCTGAGTATATGATTTTGTTGGAAGGTCTCCAGTGAATTTAAATGCAACAGTCCAATTGTACTATATACCTTGTTTTGACAAAACTATTCCATGATGGCAGTCATTTCTATAAGTATCTGATTAAGTGTCAACAGATGGTCATTAATTAGCTATTGGCTACTGCTCACCATAGGCTAATGGTGTCTCATTTTCCAGTGACAACACATTAAATTAAAGTCTTTAATCATATCAGAAAATCATTTCCAGACACCTCACAATCCGTTCTGGGAATCTATCCTTAAAATACTTTTCCTTTGGAACATCTTCCAGTATCTATGTTAGTGTCACTGAGGGTCCTCTCAGAAGTAGAGCCACTGGGATGAGAGGATGTAGTGAGTCTATAAATGTCGGTTGATTATATGCAACTGTGCAGGCTGATAAGACACTTTGGTTTGTCTGCTCCTTCTACTACTTCTTGTGAACCAAAAGTAAACAAGTGGTATAATTGGCAGATGTGTTTGAAGTGGAGTGAGCAGGTCCAGTGGGATCTTGGAAGGAAAGATCTGAAACCCGTACTCCTCTCTCTCCCTCTGGGAAAATTGTGTGCCCCATTTCCAAATGTCCAAACTTGTTATGGGAATGACTTTCAAAACAGTGTGAAGATCTGGCCATAGAATGACTCTAGTATTTAGCCCAGGGTTTATAAACAGTAAAGGAAGAGATTCCATGCAGCTCAAACAATTGGTATAGCTACTACCTGTACCAAAAAGATGAACCTCAAAAGCTTCAAAATTGTGCTTTATCTCCAGTGAGCCCTGACTTACACTGACTTTCTCAGGCTGTTCTTTACTGACAATCACTGAAGCTCTTGCACAGACTTTTTAAAATTTGTTTTGTTTATGTGACAAACTGAACCAGGACCATATAGGAATGGGGATCCTGGGGAATATAGTTGAATTGACTTGACTTGACAGGAAAGTCTCTTTACCATCTCAATCACTCAAGAACCCGTATTTTGGAGACCTAAAGTGATGTTATCTACTGCTGGCAGTATCTAGAATATAATAGTATTAAATTTTTTATTTATATATTTCTTTCTGCTGCGTTGATTATCAGCAAATAATCCTGGTAAGCAATAGTCTATATGTTTCTGTATCTTCAGTCTCTTGTTGATTTTCCAAAAATAGTTTGTTCCAAGGAAATTACTTTGGTGATAAATTTGAAAACAAAGAAGGCTTTCTTCTTCTTAATAATGCTGGATAGCCCAAATCCTCTACCCCAGACCACTTGTAAGCGTGTATGCTGGAAATCGAGCATGAGGAATGCCACGTAGACACCAAGATGGCCCAAGCACCTAGAATTCTCCCCAGAACTGTCAGGGCCCCATGGAGAAAGCAAGCCGTTGACCAGGAAGGTAGGGCTGCGCTGCAGCATAGTTAAGGCTTGTGTTGAACTTTCCTAGAGCTACATTAGACACTAAGACTTTGATTTCTATATTCTAAGCCTCTGAGATTTCTTTCTTTCCTTCATCCTGATAATTTCTCCCTCTCTAATCTTAGTGACTTTGCCTTATTTCCCGTTCCTCCTTTTCTAATACCCTGTAAAGAATGCTCCAAAACATGTATTTAAATTATTATTAACTGCTGGCTCTATTAGATACAAACATTCCGTTTCCGTTTGCTAAACACAGAGAATGGGAATGAGCATTTTATATGAATATTAAAGTGGAACTATAACTTATTAACTAGCCAGTTTACAAATGGAAACAGGTTTGTGCTTGCTAATGTAATAGAAAATGGGCTGGGAGGATCCTTTTGTTCCCCCTGTTCTTCCCAGAGTTTATTCTGCAAGCTGTTGCTACAAAACTCTCTAATGATCATCTTTCTCTGGATCAGGAAAAAGTAGGGTCAGCTCTTTGGCACACCAGATAAATTAATTAAATTATTCTCCATCCTGAATTGTGATATAATGAAGTCACATACATATGAGGGAAACTACACAGCAGTGGCCTGGCTATTTATCTGGCCAGATAAATCCAGTTCCAGATGGCTTTCACGAAATGCTGCTTTATCTCATTAATGCTGCTAGCGTTTTAGAATATTTAACTGTGAGATCTAGGGTGTAATGTCTTTTTTAAAGTTCCCAGGTGATTTCTTTATAGGCAGGATCAAAGCTGGATCAAAGTGTGTTTTTTTTTCAAGGAGTTTGGTAGCAGTAGAGAGTGATTTAGAATCATTGCAGGGCCAAACTGAAGCATCTTTATTATGGTCTTTGTCAGATAAATATCAGACAATGTACTGTAGCCTAGAGACATGATGGCAACATGAGGCAGTGCTTGCCTGATCCCACAGGCAACCCTGGGAGGCACATGTATGCATTTAACTTGACACACACAGACATGCACAGTACAGTGACATACACAGATCCGCATGAGCACAGAAATTCTGGGAGAACGCAGAAGGATACCCACAATTCCTAGAAATACAGCAATATCTTGGCCCAAAAACATTTCTGTTCACAAACAGAAACATTTGACAAAATTTGCTTCTGTTCATGAGGTTTATTATGCCAGGAAATGAAAGTGACCATGGCCATGTCCTCCACACTAACTCAGACGTGATTATCTGTCTCCTAATCATGGAATGAATTAAATTCATGAACCAAGGTATCAATATACTCAAGACACCATTGAGATGGACTGCGTTATAGAAAGTGAACTGAGAATCACCACTTCTAGGGAGAGAACTGCAAGACATCTCAGTGGGAACCGAGATTGTACCATGGCTTATTCCCACATCAAATCTATAGCTTTGTGAAAGAAGTAGGAAAATCAGTTGGTTTGGGGTTCTGGCTAGCAAATCAAAGTAGCAACATGAATGTAAAAAAAAGTATCTACAAACAATCTGATCACATCTACTCTTTATACAGAGCCTCATAGCTAAGATCTCTTTTGCTCTTCAGAAGAACCCAACAAAATAAGTACTTTATAAAAAGTTGGCATTGCTAAGGCTCAGAGAGAGCCAGAGAGGTTAAATACAACTTTGAGGTCACCACCTTTACTTGCTTGCTGTAGCTATACAAATCACTACAAATCAAGTAGATGAAACAGGATAATATTACTTCCTAAGTGTTCTGGAAACCAAAAGTTTGGAATCAAGAGTTTTCCAGGCTAATGTTCCTTCTGGAAATTCCATGAGAATCTTATCCTCATTCTTCTGGCTTAGGATTTCCCCTGGCTTTCTTGGTTGATCAAATCATTCCACACTGGTTTTCTTGGTTGGGCAAATCATTCCAGTGTCTTTCTGTCTTCATATTTCCTTTTCCTCTTTGTGTTCTGGCTCTCTTATGTCTCATAAGGGCATTTACCATTGCATTTTGGTCTGCCTACATCTTCCAAGATGATCTCCTTACATCAAGACCCTTAATTTAATGATACCTGGAGTACTTCTGAGATCCAAAATATGAATATGTCATTTGGTGATCCACCACTCAATCCGCTACATCCAGACAGTAAGGAGACCATCTGCAATGCTTCTCGTCTATGTCACACCAGGACAGTGCTTTGACCCACATTGTACAGTGTCTGCATTTCCTGAGATAGAGATTGAACATGAGATCACAGAGGCTGATCCTGTCAGACAAAGCTCCCCAGGAGTACATGCTCATCTGACTGCCACTGTTGTAGACTTGAGTTTGACTGGAATGACAATGACTTCATGGGGGGCTATGCTGTGGTCTTTGTGGCTCATTATGAAATCCCTCATGAACTCAAGTCAGTATTTGTCTATGAGGAAGATAGATGCCCACAGTGAGGACAGAGTGTCTCACTAATCAGCAGTACATCAAGATACATTGTACATTTTCATGCCCTTATTTCTGCTGTGATTCAGTGGCAGATATAAATGAGTGTCCCTGAACATAAATAGATTATGGTGTAATGCAAGATATGAACAGTGTTTATAAATCATTGCATACTGGAAATTGTTGTGACTGATGTCATAAAGCAAAATTGGCCCAATAGATAAATTTTATTTTAAGTTTTATAATGATTTTTTAAAGAAAAAGTTTGTGCTAGCTACCAATATTTAACAATCAAGAGGTTTAAATAAACTC
The DNA here is from genome assembly GCF_034190915.1 of Cavia porcellus. Taxonomy (NCBI): domain Eukaryota; kingdom Metazoa; phylum Chordata; class Mammalia; order Rodentia; family Caviidae; genus Cavia; species Cavia porcellus. Next base: position 82,107,323 of record NW_026947485.1, on the reverse strand, counting down.
TGCATTCCTCACAGGAATGAAAAACAAAAATAGCACATCTTCCCAAGCTGAGGCTCTATTCCTCCTTGACAGCATGTGGCTTTTTTAGAGGATTTACATACCCTGTGTTCATAGTTACCCAAAGCTTTCTATTGTATTAATTCAGTGTAAATTTGCCTATTTTGATTCCAGTCTGGTTTCTGGAGGTATGAAACTTTTCAGCTCTTGTACTGGACAGAATCTGTCACTAAGTCACTGATAAATATTTTAGATTTCCAGGGAGGAATTAGTGAAAATAGTGGAATAACCAGGTAACTTTTATGAAGGTGCTGGAGCTTGAATTGTCCCATAAAGTGTCAGAAATTACAGAAAGACAAAGAAGAACAGAAGGAATTCGAGTAAAGTCACTATAGATTGGGTGGGAGTAAATGCAAAATAAAAGCTTGATTGTGGTAAATCCCTATAAGAATAAATTAGAGGGCAGTATTTTTATAAGAAGGTTAAAGATTATTTGCAAGGTTTGTCTGGTTGTCTGGCTTCAAGACAGTAGAGCACAGAAAAACAGCACAGTGGAGAAAAGCTTATCAACACATGGAAGCCAGAAAGCAGAGAGAAAGGGGAAGAACCAAGCACAATAAGAATTCACTCTGCAGGTTGTGCCCCCAGCCACATGCCTCTCTTACCAGGACCCACTTCTGAGAAGTACATTCAGCTGGGAACTCAAAAATGGATTTACCCTTGGATGAGACTAGCCTCCCAGGGTCCATTCATCTTCCAAACACATTTCAGATTTAAACCATAATAAACTGGAGAAGAATAAACAAAAAAAGTGTCAACTTCAAGACACAGACAGGTCAACTGAAGCCAAGCTTTGGGGGAAACAGTACCCGGGGCCTTACCAGCCAGCCCTATTGGATCTGTGCTTCCCTTGTTTTCTGTCCCTTCCTTCCATGTGTGGGTTTCTCTGTCACTTTGCCTTTCCTCACCCATCTCAACCTCAGGTTGCAGAATGTTCTGGGGGACAGAACAAAATCCCTCCAAACCTAAAATGCCCTTCCCCCATTAACTCAAGTGAAAACTCCCCTAAGGACAGTATCTTTGGTTCAACTTGTTTTACACTGCTTAAATACACCTGGGAGCAGAGAGGTGAGAGAAAAAAGGAGTCACAGAGGAGCCACATGTCCCATCCCGTGTGATGCAAAGAGTGACCCCATAAGGAACCATTTGTCTGAAGTTAAAGGGTAACTTGTGTTCTAAGGAAAGAAGAGGATTTTTCTTGGCCCAGAAAATTAAAAGCATGTCCCTACGTCTTCACAAACACTTGGAGTAGAACTTCATCTCTGGACAAAGGCATCGAAGGGGTGCCAGGCTTGGCACTTCACCCCACAATGCTCCATGGGGCTGACAGGGAATCTGATTTTTTCCCCTACTTGTATGCACAGCACACCCCAAGGCTCCAGGGATTCCTGCGCAGTCAGTTCATAGTATATTTCTGAAAACCTATTTGTTCCACACAGAGTTGGAATTTCCATCATGCTTCTGTGGCAGATCTATCCCAAAAGGCGAGCAGAAGTGAGTCTTAATGCCACTCTGGAGAAGTCTATCCACAGCATGTCGTGTGATGGTTCTCTCTGAGGCTGTTTATTTATGGACAATTTCCATTGCTCTATATTCAGCTTCTCCCTTAGCCTACTTTTTATGAGTGTAAATGTCATTTACTTTTTAACTAGAAAATATGGCCTTCCCTGCAGAGAACTCGAGGCCAGGCCCTGCTTCTTACTTGGCCAGTGCATTGATTTACCTGATTCTCTGGCCTTAGACACCTGGCTTCCTACTCACGGAACACAGCTGCCTTACTGTCCCTCAGCACGCAGTTTATAACTGTTGTATCATGGATCACTTCATGCCATATCTGCATTGTTTACATATTACTTTTTGTGTTTGAAACACACGTACACTTAGGCACACATTGACACATACACATGCATGCACATACACACAAACACACACCCTGCATCATCCTTTGAACAATTACTGATGCCTGTGTCAGATCCTGAAGCTGCTTTTATAAAGTAGAACCTGGATGATAAGAAAAAAAAAAAAAAAACAAAAAAACAAAAAAACAAAACAGGGGCGTGAATGATAGGCTATGCAGGCAAAGATGGAAGGCAGAGTAGACAGAAAACATAAGAACCTACTGGTCTTATGTTGAATTAATAAAAGGGATTGCAAGAAATAACTAAAATTGAAAAAGTGACATATTGAAGGCATGTTTCAGAAACTGTAGAATCTTAAGGGATTTTGAAAAGCAAATTCAAGATGTCTTATGAGGGGTTTTGACATTTACAAGGAGATAAAAATGTGATGTAATTTGTAATCATTTCATATTATCATATGGAAGTTCTTAAAGTGTGAAACAAGCTGTTTAATTTGTTTGGAGTGTCTCTTGGAATTTATTTTACTCACCTCCCCAGATACTGTACAGTGTACTTCTGAAAAGCAAAGACTCAGTGTTTTCCCACAGTATCTATTTCTAGAGTTAGACATATTACTCACTTGGTAATCATGTGTTTTTAAAATCTTTGAATTTAGCATTTTAATATCATCATCATCATCATCATCATCACCATCATTATTCAGTAAGTAATTTTGAACAATAATTGCACCCAAAGATCTGTGTCAACTTTGAAAATTCTTGATTTCATTTAATCTTCACCAACAGCCTGGGCTCATGAGATCATTGCTATCATATTGGGTCACAGATGACCAGTTCATGGGCTGAGCCAGTTGGAACAGAAAAACCAAAATAACATTGATGTAAAATGTACCTAGAAAGCAAAATGAAAACTTGGGCATAGATAGATCACATGTGAACTCAAGAGAGAAGGAAAGATAACTGTGATTTAGAAAGGAATGGAGCAATGAGAAATTGTCCAGTAACCAAGATGGCAGGCAGACTTTTCTCCAGAGATCTCATTGAATAAGCTTCAGGTGCTAGAAACAGAGTCATTTAAGGGCTTCTGAAGGTGCCTCTAGATGTTTAGTGACTGACACTTCTGCACAGACTTCAGTCCTTGGGTTCTGTATATGAAAGGTGAAAAGAACTTTGTGAAAGTTTTACTACAACTATTCCCTCAGCAGTATGAATTGTCTAACTGTCTGCTGGGAATATAGCACCAGCTTAATATTCACAAAAGATGAAGGCAGTTCAATATTCCTGGCCATGATGGCATTTTCTATAATAGTAACTAGTGTGAGAAAGCACCCTAAATGTCCAGTAAAATGAGAGTAATTATATAAGTGATAGTACATTCATGCTATCGCCCATTCACAGCCATTAAAATGGGAGTTTTAGTAAAAGTGCATTGCCACACAAAATGCACAGGTTGTGCTTTCAAGTAAATAAAACTTAGGGTACTCAATTTTTGTGTTACAAGATTACAGTTTTATTTAAAACTTCACTCATAGCAGGGATAATGAAACTGAGCTACAATCAGTAGTCTGTTCTAGAAATAACCCAGCTGTCCTGTGTGCTGAGCAATGATAAAATCTTACATGATTCTCTGACTTTCAGATGTTGATGACTTAGGCCCACCATGGTGGTGTGATTCTTCTTTTTTTTCCCAGCTGTTATCTCTTCATGCAGAACTTTGTCAGCATCTGTGGCATGCACAGCTTCCTCCCACCAGAATCGCTTGCCCTGTGTGGATTTCTCATTGTGGTTTATCCTTGCCTTACCCTGTATCAGCCTGACATACACCACATATGTAACAGTTGGTATTTTCATTTTGCATGTTACTGTTGAAAGTCTAGAGTAGCACCGTCCTAAGAAAATATGAAAATTACACATTTAAAATATTCTAACTTCTACATTAAGACATGGGTCTACTTTTTAAGATGAATACCAAGAAACAAGTATTTCAATTTTAACAATATGTTGTTTTTGCTATGACTAAAATACGATTTCAACGTATAACCAGTATTGCCACACTCAAACATGTCACGTTTCTGAATTTGTGCAAGGCCTGGGGTTTCAGTGTGCATTGTACCCTGAGAGTGCGTCTCTGTGCGTACAAGGCCACATTTCAAGTCCCCGAGAAGCAGGAGTGATTGATGGTCACTGGATAGGACTGCACAGACCTATCCCATGCTCTCAATGTTCAAATTTGCTCCTGAAACTTCCCACTTTGTAGAGATACTTTAGATGACAGACTAATCAGCACTCAATCCAATAGCGAATTGTCAGAAAATTGTTTTCCTTAATAGAGAGTTCAACGTTGGTGCCTCTGTTAATGAATTAATTGGCAAGGGGGCGCTTTCCCATTTGTTTAATTAAATAAGGATGGAGATTAAAAGTGCTGATCCCATTGAGTCATTTCAGAGTGTAACTGTAGGAGACTTGGTTTCTGTGAAACACAAATGGCAAGAGGGGTGAGAATTTGTTGAGGTGACAGCCTCATGTGCCAGTGACAAGTGTCCAGCAGCATGAGTTCCATTCTACAGTGACTGCAAGAAATCATTTAATCATTTGAACAGTTCTGAAAAATTGTAGAATGTCTTGAACTTTGATCACCAATTACTGTACGGGCTGGAATTTTCCGTTTCCCTCAGTTAACTGCTCTCCTGTAGGTGAAATGTCTAGTCACACAGGTAAATATAATTATTATCCGCCATCACGTCTCACTAGTAGAAGATGTTCTACTTAAGATCTTCTGTAAATTAGCAGTTCTTGCTTATGACTCCTACTTGAATCAAATCTGATTTGCATCCCAATATGAACCATGCCAGAGTCATCAGATTAACCATTATCTCAGGGAATGACTGAAATGACTTCCCTTGCTTTCCTCTTAGTATGCAAACTATCCAGCATATCCGTGCTCAAGTGATGCCACGTGACACAGAATTTGACTATGTTGTGCCCTAACTAAAATATTCCCTGCTGCTGCTGCCTGGCCATAGCACAAACCCCCTTGTGTGGTCCTTGTCCCTCTCTCTGGTCTAATTCCCCCTTCTGCACACTTGAGCTACCCCTCACATTGCCCTGTGAAGAACCATTCTGGGGTATACACCACTGATACAGAACATAAAGATGAGTTTAAGTTTCTGCATTGTATGAAGTGGTTACCTCCATTTTAAAGATAACACACCACTTACGACAGTATATTATCCTCACAAGAGCCTATTCCACATGGATTTCTTACTCAATCTCTTATTCTTTTCTCTTCAGTCTTTCCCATTCCTCACTCCCAGAATCACCTGGTCCTCTAATGAGTGATGCTTAGTCTCTGAATATGGTATGGTGTAATCAGGTTCAAGTGTTTACCCCTTTGACCAATTTTGGACAAATATTTACATGTGAAAAAAATTTTCTATGATGATTATTGCTGCTTCTAATCATCATTACCATTATTACCACCGCCATCATCATCATCACCACCATCACCATCACCATCATCATCATCACCAGCACAGCTGACATTTTATGTAGTGTCAGGCACAGTTAATGTTCCGGGGCTCCCTAAGTTCAGAGTGAGGTTCAAGATCGTGCATTCTTGGAGGTCACATGGAGTTGAGTTTGATGTTGACTTTCCACGTTATGAACTCATATCCTCCCGACAACTGCATGAGCATGCGTTACCCGTTTAACATTGGAGGAAGCAAGCGCTGAGAGCCCCCAATAATTGCTCTAAACTGACCCCCGACAGGAGAGACATAGAGGTCCCAGATCTTCCTGAAAGCCAAGTTGATAACCCCTGCTGAAAGGAGGTTTGCAGTGTTCAAACCTATAGCTCAGATTTCCCTATCCTTGTCACCAATCTCAATGCTTCTTTCAGCTAAAAATATGTTATCTACAAGAAAAAAAAAAAAAACAAAACAAAAAAAAAAAAACAATATGTTGCAAAAAGTACAAGGGACCACCCAAGGGGAATTAAATTTTCCACCAACTGTTGAATTTAAATGTTTATTCAGTCTTTAAAATGTTAATTATTTAATTTAGCTGTCACTACAAAGTTTTTTAACGTAGCTGACCATGGATTCTAATTTTTAAAAATTGTTTTGATTTTTAAACATAATGATAACTTTCAAATAATTGCTAAAATTCTGAAATTTTCTAATAATTTTAAACAATATAAATAGCATTATCGCTATGGGTTTAAATATTTAATCTTCAGAATTGCACTGTACTTCTGCATTTCACAGGCACATTGTGATACTGTACATTTCCTCCCTTTTACTCTAACAAGTTGAGTATATTCAGCTATCTGCATTCCTTATAAATAAAGCTTTGCTAGGGAGTCTTCCAAGAAAGCACGCCCGTGAAGAAGTGAGGCCAGGGAGACAGAGGTGGAGAAGGTGGACAGTGATACAGTTGCACACAAGTCCTCAGCAGGTCTAACAGGGGTCTGAGGCTGGAATAGCCTTTCAAAAGTTTTCCACTGAAGGGGGCAAATAAGCCATCTACTGTTCCATCCTGGATAGAAGATTAACCTGGAGAAGCATCTAACAGCTCATGGGTCTATGCCTCTCCATCACCAGCAGTTACTGGGGAGGGATTCAGCTGTCAAATCCCATCCTTGCTACCCTCCCAACAGCTGGGAAAATGAATGACTTTGCCTGATAATGAGGATGGGCGCCACACTGTAACATCTGCCTCATTCTACCCCATTGACTCTCACATTCATCAGAGAGACAGCTTCTGTAGGATTCTGGGAGGACTATTCACGGGAAGTTTTTAAGAGAAAAGTTACTGGGGCCAACCATAGCCCAATCCTTGATCCAGCTGGAGACCGCAACTCTGACTCTGTCTCCAGTGCTGCGCATTTCAGTCTCCCCACCTTGTCAGTGCCTCTGCTGGACTCTGGGGTTTACCTGGCTGGGGATCCGCATCTTCCCACTGAGGTTTCAGAGCTCTGACACCCATGACTTCATGGGGTCATGGACTCTACACAAGTCAGTGAACCATAATCTTCCCTGTTCCTGTGATATAACGGAAGTCTACGCTACTCTTTCCTCCACTGTGAAACAGCAAGCTTGTGTCCTTCTGATACCTGAGCTCAGGTGCTGCTCCAAGGTACAGACTCCTTCCTTTGTCATTTATTTAGTCTCTGTGACTGGGCGATGCCCAACCCTTAGAGCATACTGTGTCCTCTGATGGGATCCTTTCTTTGATTTAACCAGAACTTCTCTGTATCACCTCTGTAACTCCAGGGCATGAGGTTCATGTTATGTTCCCACAAGGAACCTCTGTGCTTCAATTTTATTTTCAATTGATCTTAGTAACTAATACCTTGCTTTTATAAAACACAAGACTAAATCTAAAATTTTACTTATGGTTATTAAAAAGCACCAGAGCCAAGCAGATGAAACAAAACTACCTCAGAATATCGGCCAGGATTACGTATAGGTTAAACTTGAAATTTGTGAAATGTATTTTTCCATTCATCTTGCTGGTTTAAAATGTAATTTATATTTTATAGTTGAAATCCCAGACAAAATGCCTTCATTATCCCCTCTCAAAGAAGCCAGTAAACAGACCTTTTAGGGTGAAATTACAAATTGATTTCTAGAAACAAGGAAAAGAAGCATTGGAGATTGATGAAAGCTTTAAATTAAAATACCATGGAGAGGGCTGGGGATGTAGCTCAGTAGTACAGTGCCTGCCTGGCAGGCACAAGGTCTTGAGTTTGATTCCTGGTTAAATGAATAAAAAGAGTGACATGGAGATTTCATAGGACCTGAGAAACTTACAGTATATCTGAGTCCTCTCTAAATGGGGTTACAGATACAATGGGGTTTAATTGTGAGGTTGAATGTCTGATGTCAGTTTTGATAAGCTCCAATTCAAAGTTTGCTTTTTTGAGTATATGATATACTTGGTTCACAGAACTCAGGCACTCACTCTCACTGACTCTCTCTCTCTCTCTCTCTCTCTCTCTCTCTCTCTCTCTCTCCTCATCTCATTTGACTTTCTCTTCCTCCTCTCCTTTTTCATATATACATATATATATATATATATATATATATATGTATAAATCTATCTTGATTCTAGTCATATTTACTAACAGATTATGTCTACTTTAAATGTATATGTACATTTGTGTGCATATACCGTGTATATGTGTCGTGATCATATTTATGGGGTACAGATTGGATTTCAATATATGTACACAATGGAATTCCATGTATACCTAAAATATATGTAAATACTACCCAAATATATTGAAGATAAACTGGAAGAGGATATGGGGAAGGAAATGGAGTAGGGTAAAGGGAGACCCCAGTAGAATGATCAAAATGCAGTATGTGTGTGTACACTTACCCAAAATGAATACAATTGCTATGCATTAAAATAGATGCTAATAAAAATACATTAAATGTTTAAAGAAAGAGAAAAGAAAATAAATTGAACTAAGATTATTGTTAACTCCACTAGTTCTCAGGAAGTATCTCCCAGACATCGGATTTAAGATTGATAACAGTTATTCTGTGAGGTGCCTGACTTTACCTTGGGTGTACTGATGCGAATCTATGGGCTTGAGAACATTCTGCTTTCTTCTGAGGGTGAGAAAATCATAACCCCTGGTCATCTCGGTGCCCACCACTGTGAAAACTTAAAAGGAATAGAAATAAGTACCAAGGCTGTTTCCAGCTTTGGTCCATATTCAGCTAGAAGGAGCAATTCACAGTCTTTGCTGTTTCACAGCTCCAGATTCCAGAGCTGCCATGAGAGGGACAAATGGATTCAGCTTCAGCTCTTTCCCAGGTCACCACCGTGGTACAGAGGGGTGGGTATGAATGTGTACCACATCATCGGGCAGGCTGTATCTGGCAGACAAATGCATCCCCAAAGCAACCAGCACTGTTTGTTTTCAGAAAAGAGCCTCAGGCTCCACAACAGACATCAGGAAATTAGTAATTTACCCTTCAGATGGCCTCTGGGACCTGACCAGCTCAGCAAAGCAGGTAGAAAATGAGATTTTCCCATGATAACTAACATAATGTCATTTCTTTCAAGCCAATAACAAGACAGAAGCACCTTATTAATAATTTGCACTTATATATGTGACCTAACACTTGTGAGATGTGTTTCTTATTCACCCCAGGAGTATATCATGGCCAGTGCTGCATTATTGATATTTGTTTTGTTCATTGAGTACGATGTATGCTACAAATGAGCTCATAATGTGTTCGAAACCCTTCTAACCCTTCTAAACCAGGCATCAAATATTTCTGCACAACAAAATAGAAACACAAAGCTTCTCATTTCTTAATGACTACAGTCTTAAACTGAGCACACTGGGATTTAGAGGGCTGCAGAATTACTCATCCGGGCTACTGTCTTATTCACATTGCAGAGACATCTGCAAATCCTATTTCCAGCAGACACACAAACACATGCACACACTCCTACCTCTGTAAATGCTGACAGGTCAGAGTGAATTTGTGACCAGGCTGTCTAATTCTTGCTTCTACAAAATCAAATTTAAACTTTTAAAAAAATTCTGCACCAGCGTTTCTCTTCTTCTCTACTAAAAGAAGAAACAGAGCTAAAATGTTTCATTTTCACTTTGTCTTTGCTCCTCTGGTGTGTTTACCTTTGTGCTTTTGCCTCACCACTTCTGCTACCCCTCTCTGTTGGTCTCTCAATCTCTCTCTTCAGGGGACCGGTGTTCTGTTTGTTCTTTACCTCTGAGAGATGCTTGTCAGAAAATTTAACAGTATTTTTTTTTTTTTTTTTTGCCTTACTCAACAGCTCTAACTTTTCTCCTCAGTGGAATATTATATGGTTTGTGTGTGAAAGACAGGAAATTAATTACTTTTAGAATCAGTTACGAATCCATGTCAAACTTATAGTCTCCTTCGTTTATAGCCATACTTTAATCTTTTGTGTAGCTCATTTCAAAGCTATGCATACATAAATGGATGTGTATTTGACAGTAAGGCTGAGCTCCTAGTATACACAATAATTCTTTACATTTCTGTTTTCTACTTGCTTTCTTACTCCTGATGCACCCAGTGATTAACTATTTCCTACTCTAGTGCTTTTATGGTTAACCCATAATTCTTCAGCATATGTTCCTATCGCTAGATCTTGATTTGTCCACTTGTGAACTGCTTTTATAACTTACAATTCCCTGTCTTGTTTATTGAATCTTAATGTTTGTTTTAACCCTTACACTGAAATTTTGAGGATGTGAAGATAACCTCTTTCGGTCCTTACATTGCCCCCTTTCTCCTGATGTTTAATTTCTAACCCCCTCCTCCCTTATCACTTTTCCAAAGCCACAGTTTATAAAGTGATCTCAAGGAAATAGGTCAATGGAAATCTAAAACTCCACATGCCACTGCTCTAGTTTTGTTATGTATGTCATGGTTTATGTCAGTGGACCCCAGGCCTCATGCATTTGCATTATGCATCTGTGACTGGTTCACTGTCTAGAGCTTGGATTGATGGTGTCAGTGCTACACCCACATAGGGGTGGAGCCAGCATACAATGTAATGGCAGGAAGAAGGTGTGTCTCTCTCTGTTGCTGGTTTCTGCCTTGCTGTTCACAGCTGCCATGGACTGTGGCCCCACCATGCAACCTGGCCTTGGAGCCAACTGAGTATGGGCTGAAATCTCCAAAAACTGTAAGAAATAAACCTTTCCTTTACCAACTTTTCTCATCAAGTATTTTGTCTCAGCGACCAGTAAAAAGTAACTAACACAATGTGTAAAATCATTTGGAATGCCCTGCATGACCAGAAAGCTCAGGCAAAATTAAATGATCTCTGAGACTCTGATGCGTGCTTTGATAATAGCATGTCTTCCCTTTTCCTTGCTTTCTACCTGCATCTTAGCAGCACCAGCGTGGGTAAGCAGACCTAGGGTTTTACAACTGTCAAAATGAATGAGGCACAGCCTGGATCCCATTGTTTCACTCAACATTTGGGGCTGGTTTGATAAACGAATTATTCAGGAATACAACATTATTACCCTGTCTCCTTAGGGTAACAGACGAGGCCTTACTATAAATCAGTGCCCAAATTTCATCCAGAATCAGCCTGTGGCTGATTAGAGACATTGGGAGAAACAGAGATTTTTTATGAAGAGCAGTGAAGTCCTATTTAGACTCAAGACAGAAAGCAACAGGAAAATGCTTATTAATGAATATTACATGGAACAAGCTGCCATCAGAAGACAGCTGGTCAGAAAAAGTTACTTTTAATTTTAATTTTTCATGTTGACTAAAATTTTACCTGTAAGATTTCTACCCAGAGGATTCAATAACAAATAGTTACATCTAATTTAACAACAATAGTAAGAAAAGAATAGGAGTAGACCAAAGAGAAATGAGGAACAAGACAGTGATTATGAAAATATAGGAACTGGCGAACCTCACGCCTTCCAGGTGCACTGGAACAGCTCTGCAGATCTGGGGCACCTGCATGCGCCTTCCCATTCCCTGCTATGCTTGGAGGATTGTGGAGTTCTAAGCAAGCAGGTGGGTGCCACCGGTTCCAGAGGCCTGGCAGCGTGGTGTAAGTGCCTCACAAACTCTCTCCCAAGCCCAGCTAGTTTGGAACCTTCTCGCAGCCCAGCAAGGGAACGTCATGGCTTGCGGGTGCACTGGAGCAGCGCGGCAGGTCCCAGGAGCAGGTAGTAGCCTCCCCTCTCCCTGCTGTGCTTGACAGATTGTGGAGAGCTAAGCAATCAGGTAGGCACTATCGGTTCCAGAGGCTGGGCTTAATCTGGCCTGATCCACCCCCAGTGACCCTCTATAAATCCAGGGAACTGGATGCCAGAGTCCCAGGAGCTGAAGGCACTGAAGAGGATTTCCAACAGACCCTGAGGAAGCCTTAGAAAAACACTCGAAACACTTGAAACACAGAAATATAGGAAAATCACAAACCAAAAGACCAAATTACAATCTCAAACCTCCAGCCTATCCAAAGAAACCTTAGAAGTGATGCATATAGAAGAAAATATATGCCATACACCTTAAATATCAGACATAATAGTAGCTGAAATAAACAAGAAACTCCAGAAAGCTTTAAAGGAATTCAAACTAGAAACAATCTCCCAGGTAAAAGAAGAAATGATAAAAGAAATGAAAGAGATGCTGAATATATCTAAAGAAAACACAGTTAAAAAATTGGAGGAACTAAACAAAAAGATAGAATCCCTGGATGAGGAATATAAGAAACAAACAGAATACACAAAACAGATGCAAAGAGAGATACAGGAAATCAAAAATTCCATTGAAATCTGTAAAACCTGCCTCAATGAGAGTGAAGATAGAATTTCAGATCTTGAAGACAAGATTGCAGATAGTGAAAAGGAAAGGAAAGATCTTTTAAAATAACAAAGAAACAGGAAATAACAATTCAACACCTGCAAGATGATGCAAAAAAGAAAAACAACATAAGATTGATAAGGATTAATGAAAAAGGAGATGACATAAAGGACGTCAAGAGGATATTGAAAGAAGTAATAGCTGAAAATTTCCCAAACATGAGATCAGCAACCGACATAAGGATCAGTAAAGCATATAGAAATCCAAATAGTCATAACCAAAATAAACATACACCCAGACATATAATAATCACCATCCCAGAAATCCAACACAAGAATAAAACATTAAAAGCTGTCAGAGAGAAAAGACAGATTACTTATAAAGGAACACCTATCAGAATCACAGCAGACTTTGCAGCACAAACAATAAAGGCAAGAAGAGTATGTGACGTATTCCAGATCCTAAAGCAAAATGATTTCCAACCTAGACTGATGTACCCTGAAAAACCGTCCTTCAAAATCGTTGGTGAAATAAGATACTTCCATGACAAAGAACAGCTGAAGAACTTCATGATCACCAAGCCAACTCTGCAAAAAATATTGAAAAACAGTTTAGATACACTTAGGAAAAAACTACTAAGCAAAGCAGATAATTAAACAGAAAGATAAAGATGCAATAGCAGGAAGATAACATGTCAACAATAAACCAACATATAACAGTTATAACCATTAATGTAAATGGTCTCAATGCACCAAGTAAAAGAAACAGGCTGGCAGAATGGAGGAAAAAACAAAATACAACCTTATGGTGTCTACAAGAAACCCATCTAACTCACAAGGATACACATAGACTGAAAGTCAAAGGATGGAAAACAATACTTCATGCAACAGGAACCCCCCGCTCCCCCCAAAAAAAAATAGGAGTAGCTATTCTGCTTGCAGACAATGTGAACTTTAAACCACTAATGATCCGAAGAGACAAAAAAGGTCACTACATACTTGTTAGGGGAAAACTTCAAGAGAAAGAGATAACTACTTAAATATATAAGCACCAAATTCCAGAGCACCCAGTTATATAAAACAAGTAATAACAGAAATGAAAAATCAAATTATCAGTAACACAATTGTAACAGGAGACCTTAAAACACCATTGACATCAAGGGACAAATCAACCAGACAGAAAATCAGCAAAGAAATAACAGAACAGAATCACACATGTGAAGAAATGGACTTGATAGACATATACAGAGTGTTCCATCCAACAACATCAGAAGACACATGCTTCTCAGCAGTACATGGGTCATTCTGTAAAATAAACCATATATTAGCTCACAAAACATATTTAAATAAATGCAAAAGAGTTGAAATTATCTCTTGCGTGTTATCAGATCATAGCACTTTAAAATTAGAAATTGATAAAAGATACTGCAAAAATCCCGCAACCGCATAGAAACAAAATAACACACCCTTGCATAATCAGTGGGTCACAGGGGAAATTAAAGAAGAAATTAAACAATACCTACAAGAAAATGAAAATACAAATACAACATACAGGAATCTGTGGAATGTAATGAAAGCCATTCTCAGAGGAAAATTTATTGCACTGATTAACCACATCAGGAAAACAGAACGAATACAAATAAATAACCTGATGCTACACTTAAAACAGCTAGAAAAAGAAGAGCAAGTCAAGCCTGAAGCCAAAAGAAGAGAAGAAATTATAAAAATCAGAGCAGAAATCAATGCAATAGAGACTAAGAAAACAATTCAAAGAATCAACGAATCAAAGAGTTGGTTCTTTTTTTTTTATTTAAAGAAAAGGAAACAAAAAAATACATGGAGATAAAAAAAAAGGGAAGAAATAATACAAAATTACAGACAAACAAACGGTAAGAAATTGCCAGTTGATAAGTTACACATTGTCATCTTAGAAATAGCTGTTCAGGTTATCGAATTTGAATGTCATTCTAAAGAGTTGGTTCTTTGAAAGAATAAATAAAGTTGATCATCCCCTATCCAACCTTATTTAAATAGGGAAGAAAAGCTCAAATTCAGGCAATAAGAAATGAAGAAGGTGAAATCACTACAGATTCTATAGAAATACAGAAGATCATAAACACCTACTTCAAAAACCTCTACTCTCAAAGGTTTGATAACACAGAAGAAATAGACAGATTCCTAGAAATATATGAAGTTCCAAAACTAGGTCAAGAGGATGTAAAGCTGCTGAATAACCCAATTTCTATTAATGAAATTGAAAATGTAATTAAGTCCTTACCTATAAAGAAGAGCCCAGGCCCAGACGGATTCACTGCAGAATTTTAAAGAAATACAAAGAGGACCTAATGCTGATGCTCCTCAAACTCTTCAATGAAATTGAAAGGGAAGAAATCCTTCCTAAGTCATTCCTGGAAGCAAATATTACTGTAGTACCAAAACCTGAGAAAGACCCAACTAAAAAAGAGAACTATAGACTAATCTCCCTAAAGAACACAGATGCAAAACTCCTCAATAAAATATTGGCAAATAGGATGCAGCAAATCATCATGAAGATTATACGCCATGATGAAGTGGGATTCATCCCAGGCATTCAGGGATGGTTCAACATACATAAATCAATAAATGTAATCCACCATATCAATAAAGCCAAAAGTAAAAATTATATGATCATTTCTATAGATGCAGAAAAAGCTTTCAATAAGGTCCAACACTCATTCATGATAAGAAGTTCACTGAAAATTAGAATAGATGGTCTTTACCTCAATATAATAAAGGTCATCTATGACAAACCAACAGCAAGCATCATACTAAATGGCCAAAATTTGAAGGCCTTTACTTTAAAATGAGGCACAAGACAAGTATGTCCTTTATCACCACTCCTACTTAATATAGTACTGGAAAAACTAGCCAGAGCAATTACACAAGAGAGAGAAGTTAAAGGGATAAAGATAGGAAAAGAAGAAGTTAAATTATCATTGTTTGCAGATGACGTGATACTCTACATAACAGACCCCCTAAACTCCATTGAAAGACTCATAGATATAATAAATAAATTCAGTAATGTAGCTGGATACAAAATCAATACTCAAAAATCAATAGCATATCTGTACACTAACAACAAAATAACAGAGAGAGAAATAAGAGAAGCCACAACCCTTCAGACTAGCAAACAAAAAATGAAATATTTAGGAATTACTCTTATGAAATAAGTGAAAGACCTACACAGGGAAAATTATAATACACTGAAAAAAGAAATTGAAGATGATCTCAGAAAATGGAAGACATCCCTTGCTCATGGATAAGAAGAATAAATATTGTGAAAATGGCCATTCTATCCAAAACTCTTATACAGATTCAATGCAATCTAAATAAAAATCCATCAACATACCTCATAGATCTATAGAAATCACTCCTAAAATTCTTCTGGCGTGAGAAGAGACCTAAATAGCAAAGACAGTTCTAAGCAACAAACGCAAGTCAGGAGGCATCACAATCCCTGACTTGAAGTTATACTACAAAGCAACTGTAGTAAAATCAACATGGTGCTGGAATCAAAACAGAGCTGAAGATCAATGGAATAGATTAGAAGATACAAACACACTCAACCACCTAATCTTTTTTAAAGGAGCCAAACAGGTTCACTGGAAGAAGGACAGTCTCTTTAATAAATGGTTCTGGAAAAACTGGCTCTCCATATGCTGAAAACTAAAACTAGACCCATGTCTATCACCATGTACTAAATTAAAATCTAAATGGATGAAAGATCTGAATATTAAAACAGAAATACTGAATCTATTGGAAGACAAATTGGGTAGAAACCATGAAGACATAAAGGTAGGTAGAGAATTCATGATCAGGACTCAAACTATACGGGAAATATTTTCCAAAATCAATAACTGGGACCACCTCTTATTAAAAAGTTTCTGCATGTCAAAAGAAATCTCCAGCATAGTGAAAAGAAAACCCTCCAACTGGGAAAATCTTAGTGAACTCTCCCTCAGACAAAGGACTTTTCTCTAAAACACATAAGGAATTAAAAAAAAAAATCAGACTCCCAAAATTCAAAGATCCAATCCAAAAATGGGTATCTGAGATGAATAGACATTTCTCTGATGAAGAAATACAAACGGCAAATAAATACATGAAAAAATGTTCATCATCATTAGTCATTAAAAAAAATTAAAAAAAAAAAAAGATTCCATTTCATTCCAGAAAGAATGGTCAGAATCAAGAAACTACCAACAACCAATGCTGGCGAGGCTGTGGGGATAAAGGAACTCTCCTGCACTGTTGGTGGGAGTGTAGACTGGTGCAACCATTGTGGAGGTCAGTCTGGAAATTCCTCAAAAAGCTGGGAATGGAAGTCCCATTTGCTCCAGTTATTCCACTTCTAGGAATATTCCCAGAAGAACTGAAAGCATCATACCACGGTGATATATGTGCACACATGTTTATAGCAGCACAATTTGTAATAGCCAGATCTTGGAAACAACGTAAGTGTCCATCAACTGAGGAATGGATAAAAAAGTTATAGTATTTTTATACAATGGAATACTACTCAGCTATAAAGAAGGATCGCATTGAGATATTTATAAATAAATGGGTGCAGCTTGAGACTATACTCATAAGTGAAATAAACCAAAATCACATGTATAAATACCGAATAGTTTTCCTAGTATAAGAAATGATTCAAATATATAAATGTATGTGGTAATCATGATCCCCCATTATGTGGCTTTGAAGCCTTATAAAGTTTTCACTCATTAATTGGAATGACTTTATTCTGGGCTGTTTGATATTATTGCCTGTGATGATATGAACAGCTATTTTAAAGAAAACAAGACATCATTATAGCTAGTGCTGATTTAATATCATCTTGTTTTTAAGTTCCACCAAACTGTTGCTCTTCTGTCTCCACTGGTTTTATCATGTTGTATCTTACTGGATTTTATTATATGTGATAGTATAAATAAACATTTTTATAGGCAAAGAGATAATATAGAAGCCATTGTTCATTTTCTGTTAACTGGTTCTTAATAACCTGTAACACTTTCATCCTCTTGAATGGTTTCATACTGTCTTGATATGTTTGATGCTACAATATATGAAGTCATAGTCAAATATTTCATGGTAAGATACACTATGGTAACTACTATTAAGTTGGGTTATCTTGTGGTGAAACTCTATGTTGCTTAAATTGTTCTGTTGTGACCTGTGTCATTGTGTTGATATGTCCTCTTTTATCTCAATCTCCCCCTTTTTAAAAAAATATTTATTTTTTAATTAAGTGAAAAAATAAATAATAGCAGGATATATTATAGTAACTTTTAAAATTTCCTATAAACTTGATTTGAAGCCCTGTATTGTTCCCACCATCTTATTTTGACGGGTTTTTACTCTGTTCTGTTCTGTTTGATAGTATTAAGTTTGAGGGTATAGGCAACTACTTTCAAGGCAGTAAGATTCACTATGAGGCCCAATCTGGTTTGACTATTATCTTCTTTTGAAGTCCTGTAATATCTGTAATGTTTAGGTTTTATTGGTCTTGTTCTGTATTGTTTTGTTCATTTTATTATACCTAATGATATAGGCAATTCTTTTTAAGGTAGCAAGAGGCATTATGGTAACCATCGTTGATTACCTTGTATTCTGTTTTTACATTATGTGCTATGTATATCCTTTGTTTTGACTGACCCCTTTATGTTGTCATATTTGGTTTTATTCTCTTACAAAAAAGTAATAAGAACTATGGGAGTAATAAAACCCAAAATGTGTAAATGTTGTTGTAAAAAAGAGAGGAAAAAAAAGTGCTCTAAAGGATAAAACTGCAAGTGTGTTTAAGTATGTTAAGATAGATAACCATATTACTAAGTTTTTGTTGGATCATTGAACACAACTGTTTGCAGGCTCACTGTTTGAATGTCCACTTTGTATGCTTTAATCCTATAACTTGAACAACTATCTCTAACATGACATTGTGTAATCTATTAACTAATGATTTCTGGGTTTTTTTGAAATTTTGTATTACTTGTATCCTTATACTTTTTTTTCCCCTTTAAATAAATAAAAAAAGAAAATGTAGGAACTGAGTGATAAATTAGATGGGCTACTAATATTTGCCTACTTATTAAAATGCTTCTCATTGTCTCTCATCCCCTAGGACTTTTGCAAAGTTATAGAAAGACTTCACCATCAAAGTTTTATATAAAAAGCATATATATCATAATATGTTGGGAGATTATAAGCAACTTTCAAAACACTTTAATATTTATTTAATAGGTTGAGTCAGAAAATAAGTGAGGCAAGTGGTTCTGAGGAGGGAAAGGAAAGAATGGAACTGAGATACTGAACTTGGTATATAATTCCCTTATCTTTAAGCCTTATCTTTATTAAGTTATCTTTCATCCCTTATCTTTAAGCCTTACCTCTTTTAGCTAGATGTCAAGATTCAAAATAACTTTTAAAAAGTTATTTGCTTTTACACACATTAATAACATTCTGAAAGTATACTTTTTATCTTTCTTTTCAACCAATTATGAAACTATCTTCAGATCCATTTTTTCTCCTAAAATATATTTTTGAATACAACCCCAATATTAAATAGAAAAGTATATACAATTCTCTCTGTGTGTGTCTCTCTGTGTGTCTCTCTGTGTGTGTCTCTCTCTCTCTTCTCTCTCTCTCTCTCTCTCTCTCTCTCTCTCTCTCTCTCTCTCTCTCTCTCTCTCAATTTATGGTCTTCCTAGCACACCTATCTCCAAGTCAGAATTCAGAAATCTATTTCATCTGGTAATTTAGAGCAAGGGTTTCCAAATCCATTCACTCTAGACCAAATATGCCCTAACAAGTATATGTGGTTGGTGCAAAAATTTAACCTCTCTTAGTTTAACTGAAATAAAATAAGATCAGCTTTAATAGGTAATGGCATTTACTATTACACCCCATTCTATTTTTCCATATGGTTGTGATACAAGCAGCAATAAAGTTTGCCCTTGTGAAACAGAATTGGGTAACCAGAAACGTTTTCATAAAGAATGGACATGTGACCACATGGTCAAAATTCTTTCTTAAAAGTTGTAAACTAGAGCAAGAAGGAGCACCTCTTTCTCTCTCTCTGTTTATTTAAAACCAAAGAAAATTTCATAACAAAATAATAAGAAATTAACAATAGTCAGTACACTGTGTTTCATTAGGTTCTAAGTGGGGACTCAGTGTACCAGACATCAACCACAAAGACTGTCTTTTATAAAGAAGAAACAAATAATAGCACAAAACTCTTTTTAATGAGCTAATAGAAGCCAGTAGTAAAAATAAAGCAAATAATTATATATACTAAAATACTTCTGAAACTATGTAATAGGCAATTTGGATAATTATTTGGATTTCTGACTAGTTGTTTTTTATATATCTTCCTTTTTGCTGCCCGTCACCCATGCTACCTTGGAGCCAACTGAGTATGGACTGAAATCTCCAAGAACTGTAAGAAATAAACCTTTCCTTTCCTAACTTTGGGCGTCAGGTATTTTGTCTCCATGAAGAGTAAGTAATAACTAAGACAGGGAGCAAATGCTTGAGCACTACCGGTTGGATTGGATTTTGTCTTTCCATTATCTTGGTCCATGACTACATCAGCCTCCTTTCTCACTTTCTTTATATTAAGCAATATTGAACCAAAGATATGCATTGAAATTGGAGGAGTTCTGCTCAGTATAACCTTGTAGGTTTGTAGAATTACAATGAGCATTAAATAATTTAATACATGAAGAACTTTAGAACATTGTTGTATAAACAATAATCAAACAAATATTTGTTCTGATGAAGGTAACAATGATGACATTGTCTCTACCTTTTCACCCCTGAAATTTTTTTTTAGCCAAACACGATGTAAAGAGAAAGCCTTTCTAAATTTTGCCTAAATATTACCATTCTTAATTAGAGATCACAAAGTTTGGGTCAGGACTGGAAAAAAAAAAAAACCTTTGCCTGGCATAGGAAGCTGAATCACCAGTTTCTCTTGTCAGCTCTAAACACCTGCTACTTTTTCTCTCTTTTATTTTCATTTATTCTTATCGTTATTAACTCAGAATGATTCAGGCTCAGCTTGTGGAAATAGTTCAAGCCCTTGCTCAGTGTGTTTCTATTTGGAGAAACAAATGCGTTTGTTATCTCTGAGACAGCTGACTGTGAAGTGCTGATTGCACCTGCCTGCCATCTGAGTGAATTTAAGGCCCTGGATCTTCCTGTTTGCTCTCAAGTGTTCTCCCTATCTTGCGAGAAAGGAGATTCAGAAAGTGTATTGGAAAGGAAGGTGTTTGAGGACTTAAATAAAAAACAGTTACAACTAATTCCAATAAATCATATACAAGGATTTGCAGATGAGAAAAAAATGGAAAAGTTTGAAATGATTCTCGGGGAATCTGTGATAAACATTGCAGATTTATTACTCACATTACTAATTTTATTCAGCTGGATCCAGGACAACAATGGTAATATTGAGGTTTATACCTGAAGCTGGATCTGAAACTTAAAAGTGAAATTCCATTGCATATCCAAGAACCATATCAAAACAATCCTTTAAATAAGGACTTTAACAATAGCAGAAACTGTATTGGAGTTACAGAAAAAAAAAAAAAAAAACAGCTTTGAGAATACAACACAGGTTAAATTTTTAACTGTCTATTCTTAACTGTGGACTTTAGACACTCATTTGGACTTCAAATTTATTTCATTATTAAGAATAAATGATCACTTTCAAAATGAGTGTTCTAAGGCCAAGATTAATTTGAAATATTACATATCCATGAAATAATACTTTATAGCATGTATATTAAGCATTTGAGGTAGAATTACTACTTGATAATTACGAAATGCTTGATCACCCTCAGTGACACCATCATCAGTAATGGTCATGTTATCACATCGCTGAGTTTGATTCCTACCATTCAAAGTGATCGTTTTGTGTCAGTGGCATTGTCTTAAAGTCTTGGTAGAAACTCAAGTGTTGATGGAAATTTCATTTTATTTTTGGGTTAAGTAAACCACACATTGAAAGTATAATTATTAACACATTTATTGTGAAAACCGATGAATTTCACTGAGGCATTTTCAGACTGGTGTAGATGGATTCGTGATCAGGTCTTCTCTCCCTTCTCTGCCTTTCAGGGTCCCTTTCTCAACATAATATCCAGGTCCATGTTTGTAACATGAGAATCTGATCGCATTACACGCTCTCATTGACATGGAAAATATTTCAGTCACCCCCTGTAGGTCTAAGAATTAAATTTTCAACTAGGGTTGTGAAGGACTCTGTGGTCTTGTTTCTGCAAAGGATTTAAGCTTCACCTTCTATCCATTCTTAGCTACCTGCCGTTTGCTTATTTTCCATGTTGTTTCTTGATCTCTCCAGTGCACCATGTTCCTGAAGCCACAGAGGCTCTGGATTGATAACTCTTCTGCTAGAAGTTCTTTTTTTCTCACCTATTCCCTTATGTACACTTTTCCAGTCTCAATTATAACCTCCTCAGGAAGGACTTCTCTGTCTTCACAAACAAACTAGGCTGCACATATATCCGTAGCTGAGGATAACTCATCCTAGTACCTGTGATAGTTCATCATCGAAGATTTGGCTGGACTCCTGGATGGTTTATTCAGATGCTCTCTCAAGATGAAGGTTTTTCTCTAGAAACCCTCTAATATCAACTATACTTACAATGCCTTAATTGAAGCAAGCTACCTTTCTTACAGGGACCACCTTTAGTGAGGGCTTGACCAAGGGATGGAAAATCCAAGCTGCCTTGCTCAACTTAGGAAAACTCCAAAGTCCATTACAGAGGGGACTTCATAAGAAAGTTCCTCATAGGAATGATGGAAGTGTTTGTTAATACAGCAGTGCAGCCCAAGCTCTCTTATCCAATTCCACTTCCTCTGTTTTGTGGTCATAGGGCAAACACAGATACCAGGGTCCACAGCAATGCCTGCCTGCTGAGAAACCCAATCTATAACAGTCTTTTCTAGGTTGTTAATTTTCTCTTTTGTCAGCTCCACAAGTGTTAAGATTGTGTCTAATTTTGCTATCTTGTTGGATTTAATTTTAAGCCCAGCTTTGGACACATCAGGAACCTTCAAAACTACTATTTGAATTTATATCATCTACCATCATCAAAATGTAAAAAATCTCCTAAGTCATGCAATTTAGCAGTCTTCTCCCCTCTTCTCTCTACCTAGTATCTGGTTGTTTCTTCTGTTCCTCTCAGAGCCCCAAAATTTTATTTAACCCCTTGCCTCACTAGAATCAAGCAAGATTTTTATTCTTTGCCAAAGTAAGATTTTCTGTTCTGAAGCAGAGAAAGTCACTAAGTCCAAAATGACTTCTGGAAAATAGCTGGAATTCTGTAAGTGTTGCTGTATGTTCACCTTTGATCTGTGGTCATTTCCAGATAGCTAAAGTACAAAAACTTATCACTTTTGTCTTGACAAAAGAAACTCAGCTGGCACCAACATCTTGCAATATCTTTGTACATAATCGTAACCAAATAACAGGAAGATCTTTCAGTGGACTACAAGACATCTTGGGGTCATTTGTTCTGCAAAGTTTATATTAACCGTTAAGCTGAAAATCTTTGATAAGGGATACAACATGTTTGATTTTCATTTTGAAGAATGATAGCTTATTTGTTCACTTTAGAATTTTTAAAAACTCTTTCCTGTTCATTTCAGAAGTGATACTGATAACATTTAACTTCTTCTAAATTGAAGAGTTTGGTACCAAAGCAAATAACCCTGCAGAAAAATGCTAAAATCTGGTTGAAGCTTGGGGTGCATTTTCTTTGTGCTATGTGGGTCCTGTTGATTTTCATAATATTCAAGTCTAGAAGTCTTTTGCTGAATTTCCAGTGGAAGCAAATACTCATCAGCCACACCTACCAGAAGACATAGCTACTTTTTGAATGCACAAAAGTGAAGAGCAGTGAAATCTGCAGTGCAAATTGTTTGGTTAGAAAAGTGGCCGACCACTTATTAGTATTTTATCTTGAGATGTCGTAGTGGATGTCTCTCACTCTAGATTCCAAATTTCTGCAGCTAAAAAAAGCCTACTTAGAGAATAAACTCCAAATATTTTCAGTGTTACAGCATAATTGCCCTCTGATAACCCCAGCACTTAACTCATACCTTCCTTTCAGCCTTAACAAGAGACCATTGTGTTCATCAGACCGCATATCAGCATGACTGGTAAGTAGCCTCTTAATAAATAATCATTTAACCTACAAATTTATAAATTTAAAAGTTTATGATAGTTTATATCTTCATTAAAGCTCATTAGCACCTCATGACAGTTTTCAGTCGAACATGTGCAGGAAACTGATAAAATATGAGGGTGATTACTCTTTTATCCCTGTGACTAATCGGTGTTCTCAGAGCCTTAATGAAGAAGAGTAAATATATACAGCAGTAAATTAAAACTTGGGTTTCACATGTGCAGTTTATTGATCTGTTAAATCACTGTTTGGTTTTTTTTTTTTCACTGATATGCACTGGATGAGCAGCAGTTTTGTGTGGGGAACATAGCACGGATATCAGTTTAACAATACAATAATTTAAACATATAGCCAATTAATATTCATAAAAGAGAAAATGGGTGGAGGCACTAATTAGTAACAACCAGACCAATTATTCTAAAAGTTTAACAATTAACCACTTTGAAACTAAAACAATAATTTATTACTATTTCTGGCAATCTTATATACTGACTGGCTGCTTTTCCTTGAGGTGGCCCAGGAAGATGAGCTAAAATATTAGTTATAACAGCCTGTGGGATCCTTCCCTTTCTGCATCTCTCCTGCCCCACACTGTCTCAGCCTCCAAGAGTTCTTCATATGTTTGAGAACTTTTGGTTTATTGCTCTCTGGATATTTTGTAAAATGGAAGATGTCCTCAAGTGATCCCAAACAGAAGCAGTGAGGCCAAGTCATTTAAAAATCAAGTGCAGAGTTTAGATATCATAATTGCTACTATCTGTCATTGGTCAGTGCAGACAGAAGCCTACATTAGATTGAATACCAAAACAAATACTCCTTTTTTATCTTAAAGAGAATAAAACAAAACCAAACAAAACAAAATAAAGCCAATCAGAACAGAACAATGAAAGCAAAATAGGACTTCAAAACTAAATAATAGAAAATCAGCAATGGTTTACCATCATGTCTTTTGTTTTCTTCAAAGGAGCTGTCCAATATGCTTTTATTATCAGGCATAATAAAATCAAACAAAACAGAACATTAAAACCAATAAAAACAAGAGAATAAAGTATGATAGGACTTCAAAACCAGATAATAGGAGAATTTTGTGCCAGGAATTGAACTCATAATCTCACGATTACCAGCCCAGGCGCTGTGATGCTGAGTTAACTCCCCAGCCTGATAGACACTTTTGAATTATGAACCAACAAGTTCATCTTGTAGAAAAGAACATGAAATATGATATATTTCACCAGTCTTTAGAAAAGAGAAGCTCAGAGTCTATTCTCTGGAAGGAGTTATCTATAATTCATTCACATGCAAAATATACTCACTTCTTACAAAGATGCCTGGAGCCTCATTCCATTAGAGAACAAGATGTCAATCTAAAACTCTCTTCATTTAAATCAGGTTAAAAATGTATGTGTGGCTCCTTGGCTATGCTCACTCAAGTATAGCACCTTGAAAACTGTTTTGGTCTGAAAATCTGCGAACTAAAGCAGAATCTGTGAGCTACCGCAATATACAGCCAATAGAAAATTTTAAGAAAAGCATCAGATAACTCTATTAGATGCTCCTGATCATAAAGGGGGCTTGGCAAGGATTATTTTGCTGTCACTGTGACCTGTGCAGTCAGTTCTCTGATTGAAGCGCAGTTATGAAATGTGGAAAACAGTTGAGGTCCCATGTACTCTTTTACTTGTGAAACTTATCCATAACTCTTAATTTAAATTGATATAATTCCTATGCAGTATTTTACAGGATTCCATACTATCAAGTGGCAAGGTGTCAGAGAATACATAAGGAAAAAAACCTTATTTTGTTTTCAAATGTCTCTTCATTTCATGGACTACAGTGGGTCAGATCCTTAAGATTGCTAAACACTATTATCAATCAGGTTGGAAAAGTATAGGAAGCACACATGAGAGATTCTTGTGGACAAATTTATCCATTTGAGAAGGTTTATGAGACATTACATTTTTGCCGTCTAATCAAAAACTTCATAATATCTTTGATCTGAATTTTACCATAGTATAACATTTGCCCTTTAGATTTTATACTTTCCTTAAGTCCATTTTTTTAGTTGAAAAACCTTCTTTTCTTTCTCCGTCTGACTAGGCATTTTAGATGCAACCTAAAACTGGAATTGAATTTTTCTGTATACAATACACACTGACACAATAATACTGCATGAAAACATACATACAATTTTGGTGAGACATAAAGTAAAACTTCATGTAGTTCCTCAGTGTGGAGGTTTTGACTTGGGTTAGACTGAGCTATTACCAGGTTTTTTCTTTTATGTGTCAGTGTTGGGATTGTTGTAGGTAATGTAGCTCCACTGGTGTGGGCCAGGATTGCTTTCAGATCAGGCTTCTTGCTAAAGCCAGGCAGATTTCTCTGAAATGAATGAAATAACTGGACTCAGGTGCAAGTTCTCAGTCTCTGGTAGACTCGAGTAGGAATATTTTAATATAAAGATCAAAGATAAAGAGAGGAGGAAAATACAAGTTTTACTTCAAATTCTTTTTCATGTATGGTATTTTCTAGAATTCTTTTAGCAAAATATAGCCTGAAGCTAAATCTCTGAGCTAGGGCTTTGGATGGAAAGGAAACAATTCATGGAAAAAATCCTTGTCTATAGGGGTTGACAACACTATTGTGTTATAGAATAAAGAATAATGAACAAGGATGAAATGAATATTTAGGGTTTCCAGTGACAAAATTACAGAAACACAGGGGAACAGAGGTAGACATAGAAATCACACAATATATCTATCTATTTGGCTATATACAGAGATTTTTAACTGATAATGATTTTTGACAACTTAAGTTGCTATTCTAGTCAAGCATAAATTTCAACTTTAAAGTGTCAGAGGAGCTAATGTGGGCCCCATATTTTCATTCCACTCATCTTCAAGGAGGTAATGTAAATCAGAGTCTCACTTTTTCTGGGTGTTACAGTGAGAACCAGGAAAATGTTGATTTTCATTTTCATTTAGACTCCCACAATAAACACAAAAATGGTAAGGCCCTGCTCTAAAATGATATGAAATGCAATCCAGAGGATGAAAATATAAAAATTCAAGTCTCTACAAAGATATAAAAGATATGTATTGTAAAGAACAAGGGCAGCTACAATATCGATGAGAAAAAACCAATCATAATTCACAGGTGCCTGTATGGAAAAGACCCAGGTCCTCAAATACCAGACACAGATTTGAAATCACTAGTGACTAAAGCATTTCAGCAAGCAATTATGAACACTCTGGAAAACATGAATAAATAAAAAACTGAACAAAAATTAAAGATATAAAATGGAAATGACTGAACTGAAAATAAAATAACAAAGCTAAAATTTTTAAAGACACTAGATGGGCTCCATATTAGATTGGAGATGGCAGACGAAAGAATCAATGTGCTCAGATACAGGCTTTAAACGTGACCCAGTCTGACAAACAGAAAATAAACTGAGAGTGAAAGGAAGTCCTCACTCATTTCTGGCACTCCAACAAAAGATGTGTGTTTTATTGCTGACCAAGAAGGAGAGGAGAAAGAAAATGGAACTGAAAAACATTTAATAAAATAAAGACTAAATAAAACAAATTCCAAACAATTTTTAAAGACAAGAAATTGTGTGCAAATCAACAACCCAAACAAATAAAGCCACACTGAAACCCATGATATTAACACTGCTAAAAATTAAAGAAAAAATCTTGAAAGATGATTGATGGAAACATACTTCCTACTGATGAAAAGGAATTGGATTTGAGAAAGATTC
Organism: Cavia porcellus; assembly: GCF_034190915.1. Lineage (NCBI taxonomy): Eukaryota > Metazoa > Chordata > Mammalia > Rodentia > Caviidae > Cavia > Cavia porcellus. The sequence goes on along the minus strand of NW_026947485.1, from coordinate 82,080,051 downwards.
ATCATCTCAAACTATGAAAGCCAGAAAAAGTATTTCAAGCCATAACTATAATGTGTCAACTAGAAATTCTATGTACAATGAAAATATCTTCACGAATACCTGGAAGAGCCACCCACAGTGGCATACTCCTGTAATGCCATTACTCAAGAGGCCGAAGCAGGGGAGGGTAGCCCTGAGTTTGAGGCCATCTGAGCTACATAGGGAGCTCAAAGCCAGCCTGAAATACATGGTGAGACCATGTGTCAAAAGATAATAACTGGAAATAAGGACTCTGTGAGATAGAGATAAAATAATAGACTTTTTTTTATTAGCAGCAGACAAACCCTTAAGAAATGGCTAAAGAAATCCTCCAAACATGCAGAAAGTGATAAAATGAAGACTAAAATTTCAAAAAGGAAATAAAAGGAGAGTAAAAATGAAAATAAAAATGACACATTATATCTGTCATTATAATTGTCTTAACTCATATTGGATGGTAATAGTGTTACAATACCATTAGCTAACGTGCTCACTGTACACTGAAGAAACAGTAATTGAGACAACTACATTTAAACAGGGGGAATAATGAAGAAGATATTCAAACAAAAAGTTGCAAAACTGCAAATTGAGTAGTAAAATACTGATCGTACCAGTAGGCTTTATATTGTCACACATAAATCACCTAAGTCAACTGCTACAAAAACTATGCATTTGGTATATTCGCAGTACTGTAAATGAAATGTTAAAAAGAATTTAACCCACAGAAAAGTGAGGGGAGATTGAGAAATGGAGTAAACAATAAAACAGTAATGAAACTCTTAACTGTAACCTATCATAGTTGCTTTAAATCTAAATGGCACGCCAATTAAAAGAGATTTATGGAGTGAATTTAAAGCCTAGAATCTGATGGCATGTTTCCCATAAATAACTTATTAAAGAAAATGACCTAGGATGGTGGTAATTGGATGGAAACAGCTTTGCCATACAAACTTTGATTAATGTAAACAAATATTGACTGGCCATATATATATATATATAGTTCCCAGGATAAGACTCATAACCTCGTACTTACCAGGCAAGCCCTTGAGCCACTGACTAGGTCCCTGGCTGACTGGCTATACTGACAGCAATACAGTGCACTTCAGAGAGAAGTGACAGAGGACATCACAATTCTAAAAAGGTATTTATCAAAGAACAATAGGCAATCAGGCTAAGGTTTCTTTCTTACTTATTTCAATTAGTAGAATAACACCAAGAGTCAAGGATAAAATTTTCCTCCCATTTACAAAAGCCCAGTTGACTTAAAAAGACCAAACATAAAGAAATAGTACAAAAGCGAGGCAGTCTGACATTTTATTTGCTTTGTCACATGGAGCTATGTGCGCTAGGAAAGTCTCCAGACTGCTCTTGAGGACAGAGGTACGGAGAAGCCTTGTGCCTTCATTTTCACTTAGAGAAACAAGACCCGCCCAGAGCTGCTGTTTTGTGTAGCTCATGCTTCTCCAAACAGCATGTTGAGACACAGACCTCAGTCACAAGCATGCACAGAGCTGAGTACCTTGATTCTCTACTGAGAAAACTCAGAGAACCACCCTGAGTATCCAGGGGTCATCAAGTCCCACAGAGCCCAGAATTACCAGCGACAGGACCCTATGCTTCGTTTTAAATTTGGTTAGTCTGGTGTAGTGCTTAACAAGTTCCCCAAGGATTCTGATATTTTTTTTTATCTGGGGATAATATCACAAACTTACTGCTGCGGACATTGCTCAGTGGTAGAGTACCTACTTAACATGCTTGTGCCCCTGGATTTGATACCCAGCATCAAGAAAAGAAAATCAAAAATGTATCTGTTCTACAATAGGGCTTAGAAATGTGATTTTTTTCTTTCTATATGCAAAGGGCTAGGGTATTAAACCACTGAAACATTTGAGACTCAGCAGTGCTATTTTGATATGAAAGCAGCCCTGAGCAGCAAATACACAAGTATTATTTCTAATAAAATTACATTTCTCTAAAAAGACATCAGCCTCATTTGACACTTGAGTTAGTCAACTCCTACTCCAGAGAATAGTGCAAAAAAATAGAGTAGCCAAATCAAAAGGATATATACTATTAAATGAACGCTAATGGATTTTCCTACTCTTGAATTCCAAACTTACATTTCATTGTACTGTACTCGAAACCTTTAAATGAAGTCCTATCACTTGGGTGTGGGATGTTGCTAATAGGGGAGCCTAATCATGTGTGAAGGCTGGGGTGATGTGGGATGTCTGTTGGCCTCCCTCTTTATATCACCATGATCCTGAAACTCTTTATCAAGCTTTAAAAATAGACTAAAAATCTTAATTATATTTTATTCACAATACTTGGGACTTCTTAATTTCAAACATTTGCCTATTTGATATCTTCGAATTCTTTGTGAATAGCCACTTCTAATGATTCCTTTGTTTCTGGGGACCTTGCAGTCTCAGCATAGGGAGACAGGTTCCCCATTTATGTGATGGGGACATGATAATGGACACACCATGGTCATAGAGTGTGGGACTCTGTGTCAGCACTCCAGTCACTAAATGCAAAGATAGACAAACTTAATTGATTCTCCACGCAAAGAAAGCATCTAAAGCTTTTTCTTTTAATCTATGTACTACTGATGTTCTACCCTGATAACACTTTGTTCTGGAAGGCTGCCCTCGGCACTGCAGGGTGTTTAAAAGTATCCTTGATTTGTAATAACTGGACACCAAAAGTCAATGATACGAAGTATTGACAAAGGAGAACTGCTCCAGATATTGTCAACTATCCTTTGAAGGTCAAAAGATCCACAGGTATTTTTGTTGTTTGTTTTGTTTTGTTTTGTTTTGTTTTGATTTTTGGGAAAGGGTTTCACTATGTAGTCAATGCTGGACCTGAACTCACTGTGTAGCCCAGGTTAGCCTTGAAACCTATGAAGTCCTCCTCCCTCAGCCTCCCAAGTGCTGTGATGACGGGTGTGCACCCCACACTTGGGGTCATATTTTTGTTTTTAAGGAGCTCATGCTAGTTTACACCAGAGACTAGAAACTTTTGAAACTATCATGTATGCCAACAATATTTCACTTGGCTCACATTTGCTTTTTCGAATTTTTTAAGTTATTGGCCAATGTTTGCAAAATGAGATCAGTCACATAATGGAAAGTAAAGGTTCCCTTTAAAAATAGAAAAATCTGGAAATATTAGACTTTAATTCCTTCAAAGATCGGCCATTACTGTGCAGCAGCTATGCTCATGGAAAGGTGTGTGCTCTTCAGATTTCTGCCGTCCTCACCACTTTCTCTTGATTAACCTCAGATTTTTGAGAAGGCAGCGCTGGATAACTCCCAATGAAGGAAGAGAGTCAGGACTAATCAAGGAAAACAACTGACAAAGACTCCTTTCTGAGAATTCCCAAAGCAGGACATTCTTCTCTTATAAGTCTTGCTTCTTTCACATTCACTTAATGCTAACAAAATATAACAATGATCTTCAAACACCAATAAAAGAAGAGTACAGAGAAAAATCAGAACAAGATGACATAAAATGTCATAAAACAGTTTGCTCATTTGTGAAATTGTTTTCTTTTTCTTAAGCTTAAATTTACACTGACTTAGTGTCTGATGTTGAAATGATGGAAAGATTTTTGGAAGAAAAGGTTGAATGATTTCCTCCCAGGCAGGGAGCAGAAAATTTAAAAAAATTAAAATGAGATTTCTGCTTTCAACTGGAGATTGCCTCTTTAAAAGAATGTCTCAGAATTGACAAAGCATGCATTTTAAATCACATTTTTCCTCTCTGTGAGTAAACAAACTTGTTTTATGTTTTAGGGGAGAGCATAAATATGTTTCCTAGCTTTATATCTCATTTCCTGATCTCTTCGTCATGTTGAGGAAAGGACTGTTTGTTACACAGCATCTCATACATCATGCTATATGACAGTAGTTGGGGATAGAGAGTATCTCTGCATAGTGAAGATCAAAAGCAGAAAAGGCTTAGGAAGCACATGGATCTGAGTGTGGCCTACTTCACTGCTTCTTGCTGAGAGAATGCAAAACCTCATGGTCACTTAGTCATGGCTGAGGAGTTCCTTTCCTCTCGTCAGAAGAAGAAGGGCTCCACTCAGCTTTTGTCTCGTTTTTCATTTTCTCATTTTCTTGCAGTCCTTTACCCCAAGAACCATGACATGGGTCATGGCAGAAAATATAAAACTTAGTGTTCACATGTATGCTTTTGATGGGGGCAGATTACATTATGTCCAGCTAGGCTTTTCTTGGATCTAAATTCTTGCTTTAAAATTTTCTTCTCAGAACAGTTCTTGAAGCCAAGCTATTTATTTTATTTATTTAAGCAATGTTTATGATGTATACTTTCAGTATAGTGTATATGTAGGCATGATATCAATATTATTCTTCATGCACTGCAAATTTAGGAAGCACTGTAAATATATCAGACATTAATTCAAAATTGAGATGGACACAGTATAGATGCTTGAACAAGCATTCTACCATATTTGGTTTCTCTTTATCTTATTGTGCTATTTAAGAAGACAACTTGTTCTACTTGCTGTAATATTGCATACATTTGGGGACTTTGCAAGAAATTGAGAGACATTCTGTCATTTGCAGTTTGAATTTTTATGTGTATTTTGAGTGCAAATTTGAATTTTTATGTTTAAATTGCAGGAGATTGATCAAGGTTGGTCTTTTGAGTGAAAACAACATGATCAAACTTAACTTTGAAAGATTATGATCTGATTTTATGATCATGGACATTCTATGATCACCAATTTGATCCAAAGCAATCCTTTTGCTATTTAATTCCATGTTATCAACAACTTTATCTTATGGATATGATAGTTCTCTGAGGTCAAGAAAAGGATTACCCAGCAATGAAAGTCTGCATTAGATAATTGATGGATTATTAATTTATAGTATTAGGAGATATCATTAGAAAGAGATGACTTTTTAATTCATTATTATGTGAAATAAATAAAATGAATAATTCATGTAATAATGAATAAAAAAGAAAACAAGTCTATGGAAAATCTAAGAATACTAGTTTCCATCAGAATTACTACAGTTCAAAACTGTAGAAAATCATCTCAGATTTGTTCAGATAAGACCAGCGGTAGTTTAGGACTGATGCACCATTCAGCCAACATACCAGCTACAATGTCCTACTAGATTTCTTGCCCTAAGCAGTATCTTGCTTTGTATGCTATATTCATTTTCACTGTTGATAGATGCTTGCCAAGAGGCAATTATATCCTTCTTCATTTTAAACCTGGACACTGGTTGAGTTGCATTTCATATACGTATTAACCAAAACTGCCAAATTTTAACAAACTTATAAAAGGAATCAATACAATACAGGAATGCAATTATTCTGCTTGCTTAACCTTGCATTATATAAGTTAATCTCACTGGAAATTCTGATTAATTTATCCCTGTTTCTTTTAATCCTTTAGTGCTAAATCTCATGAGAAACATGATTCCTCAAGTTGATCCTCTCTGTGGCAGAGTAGTGTTCCATTGCGTCCACATTTTCTTTCTCCATTCACTTATTGATGGATAGATAGAATAAATCCAAGATTTAACTAATGAGAATCAAGTTGCTCTAAATATGGTTATGCATGTGTCATTTCAGCATGGTGTTATTACGTTTTTAGGAAGATATCTAAAAAGAGGATAGCAGAGACAAATCAGAGTTCCAAAATTCTTATCTGAAAGATCCACATACTGATTTCTATAGTGGTTATACGAATTTACATTCCCACAAATGATTCAGAAAGTTTCCCTTTATCCCACAGCCTCACTAGCATTTGTTGTTATTTTATTTCTTTTTTAAAAAGTTTTATTTTATTTTAAAGAGATTAAGACAAAAGTGGACAGAACCAAGTAGAAAATAACAGAACAAGGTAAGTAACACAGCACTTTACCACAAGATAGCCAGATATTAACAGTAGCTAACATAATGTCTCTTTCTTTGAAAGAGTTGAGCATACATTCACATATAATAGTATCAAACATAACAAAATAGTATAAAACCATTCAAGGGAGTGAAAATATTACAGGGCATTCAGAACCAAATAACACAAAATGAACAATGGCTACTATATTATCTCATTTTCCGTAAAATAATTGTTTATAAGCTCACACATATTAAAATCCAATAAGACACAACATGATAGAACCAATGGAAACAGAAGAACAAAAGCATGGTAGAACTTCAAAGCAAGATGACATTAAATCAGCAATGGTTGCCATAATGTCTTGTTTTGTTCAAAATAATTGTTCATACAATCACACATAATAAAATCAAACAAAACAGAATAAAACCATTCCAACTAATGAATGAAAACATTAAAAGACTTCAAAGCAATGTAATGGAGAATCACAATTACCATAAAATCTTGTATTCTTCCCATTTCTTACACTAGGGAGACTATATGGTATTTATGCATGTGAGTTTGATTTATTTTGCTTGAGTATGGCCTCCAGTTGCATCAATTTATTTATAAATGTCATAATTCCTAGAACTGAGTAGTACTCCATTTTCTCAAACTGATCATTCTTCATAAATGAGTAGCACTCCATTGTATAAAAATGCCACAACTTTTCATCCATTCCTCAGTTGATGGACATATTAGGTTGTTTCCAAGATCTGGCTATTACCAATAGTGCTGCTATAAACATGGGTGCACATATATCACTATGGTATGATGTTTTCAGTTCTTCTGGGAATAAGCCTAGAAGTGGAATACCTGGGTCAAATGAGACTTCCAATCCCAGCATTTTGAGGAATCTCCAGACTGACCTCCACAATGGTTGCACCAGTCTACACTCCTACCAACAGTGCAGGAGAGTTCCTTTTTCCCCACAGCCTCTCTAGCATTGATTATTGGTAGTTTCCTTGATTCTGACCATTCTTTCTGGAATGAGCTGGAATCTCAGTGTGTTTTTTTTAAATTTGCTTTTCTTTAATGACTAATGATCATGAACATTTTTTCATGTATTTATTTATTTGTATACCTTCATCTGAGAACTCTGATGCCCATTTTTGGATTGAGTCTTTAAATTTCAGGTGTCTCAGTCTTTAAAATTATTTCTTATGTTTTAGACAGAAGTCCTTTGTCTGAGGGACAGTTCACTAAAATTTTTCCCAGTTGGTGGGTTCTCTTTTCGCTATGCTGGAGATTTCTTTTGACATGCAGAAACTCTTTAATAAGATGTGAACTCAGTTATTGATTCTGGGAAGTAGTTCCCATGTGGTTTGATTCCTGTTCATGAATTCTCTAGCTACCCCTATGTCTTCAAGATTTTTACCTAATCTGGCTTCCAACAGATTTAGTGTTTCTATTTTAATATTCAGATCTTTGATACATTTCAATTTTAGTTTATTACATGGTGATACACGCGGGTCTAGTTTTAGTTTTCAGAATATGAAGAGCCACTTTTCCAGCACCATTCATTAAAGATACTGCCATTTTTCCAGTGAAAGTGTTGGGCTCCTTTATCAAAGATAAGGTGATTGAGTATGTTTGTAGTTGTGACTGTATCATCTAATCTATTTCATCGATCTTCAGATCTGTTTTTATTCCAGTACCATGTTGATTTTATTACAGTAGCTTTGTAATATAACTTCAAGACAGGAATTGTGATGCCTCCTGCCTTGCCTTTGCTGCTTGAAACTGCCTTTGCTTTTCTAGGTCTCTTCTGGTTCCAGATGAATTTTGGGAATGATTTCTTTGTATCTATAAGGTATGTTAATGGTATTTTAATTGGGATTGAATAGAATCTGTAGAACCATGTTGGGAAAATGGCCGTTTTCACAATATTTATTCTTTCTATCCATGAACAAAGGTTGTCTTTCTATTTTGTGAGGAGCACTTTGATTTCTCTTTTCAGAGTATTATAATTTTCTATTTATAGAGCTTTTACTTCTTTTGTGAGATTAATTCCTAAGTATTTCAATTTTTTGGATGCTACTATGAAGGGTGTGGCTTCTCTTATTTCTCTGTCAGTGATATTGTTGTTAGTGTATAGGAATGCTATCGTTTTTCAGTATTGACCTTGTATCCAGCTACATTGCTGAATTTATTTATCATATCTAGAAGTCTTTCAATGGAGTTTTGGGGGTCTTGTATGTAGAATATCATGGCATCTGCAAATAATAATTTAACTTCCTCTTTTGCTATCTTTACTCCTTTTATTTCTCTCTCTTGGCTAATCACTCTGGCTAGTATTTCCAGTGCTCTGTAGAATAGAAGCAGTGATAAGGGACATCCTTGTTTTGTGCCTAACTTTAAGGAAAGGCTTTCAATTTTTGGCCATTTAGTATGATGCTGGCTGCGGGTTGTCATACATGGTCTTTATCATATTGAGGTAAAGACCATCAATTCCAATTTTTTGTATGGTTCTTATCATGAATGAGTGTTGGACCTTATCAAAGCTTTTTGTACATTTAGAGAAATGATCATGTGATTCCTACTTTTGGCTCTATTGATATGGTGGATTACATTCATTGATTTACATATGTTGAACCATCCCTGCATGTCGGTGTCGCTCCCGGCCAGCAGGAAGAACACGCGACAGGGTTTCGTGGTGGACAAGCTTTTCTTTATTTGTCTTCCTCACAGTCTGCCCCGGGATCCTACCCGGCCGAAGCCTCAACCGGTCCGCTCCCCGCGGCTCCTTCCGTGCTTCTCCCTCTGGCGGGAGAGGCACTCACTTTTATAAGGTTACAGTGGCCAATCAGTTCAAAGCGCGCGATGAGGGCTGATTGGCTAACATCAGTTGTTGCTAGGCAGACTATCTTACAGAGCGGGTTGTTTACCAAGCAGGAAGCAGGAGACAAGCGCCATCTTAGCACACTCGATGGGAGGGGTAATCTAGCTCAGGCTTTGCTCTTTCCTACAGGCCTCATGTCCGCCAAGTAAGGCGACCGGGCTCAGCCGCGGCTCCCAACATCTCCCCCTATTTTATTTTACAAGAACGAGTGCATCGCAGCCCGTCCTGGATCGAGCGTAGAGGCCTACGCCCTGTATCTGAGGCCCACCGCAGGCCTTTGGGTTGGAACCCGGGCGGCCGTCCCAGGGTCCACCAAGGCCTTGAGGCCCTCGTCCTTTTTTCCAGGGCCAGGAATGAACTGGACAAAACCTGGATGCACATAGGCACGCGCTCATGCCACTCCGTGTGATCCCCTCGGAGAGGCATCTAGACTCTGGGCAGAATCTAGCAATCCAGCGGCTTTCGTGCGATGTGGGGTAGGGCCTGGCTTAGGTCGAGTCATGCTGGGGTGGCATGCTCTTACCCGTCATTGACTCACCCACCCTGCTACATGTTGTTGTCTAGGGAGGAGAATGTGGGAAGCCTGTCACTTTTAAACGCGGTCGTAAGCCATGCGAGCGAGCCATGCATATACAAGGGTAGCACATAGGGGAAGAACATAAAAGAAGAAGTAGGGACTCAAAAAAATGGTCTACAAAAGCTATTCACAGAAATAATCCAGGAGAATTTCCCTAATTTAGCAAAAGGTAAAGATACTCAGATGTATGAGGCGTACAGGACCCCAGCCACCTACAACCCAAACACAGCTACACCCAGACATATAACAATCAAAATTCCAGAAATCCAATATAAGAACAGAATATTAAAAGCCATCAAAGACAAGAAACAGATCACTTACAAGGGAACACCCATCAGAATTACAGCAGACTTCTCAGCACAAACCATCAAATCACGAAGAGCGTGGGGGGAAATAATTCAAGCTTTGAAAGATAATAACCTCGAGCCAAGATTGTTATATCCTGTACAACTGTTCCTAGAAATTGATGGAAAACTAAGGTGCTTCCAGGATAAAGAGGAACTAGGGGAATTTGCAACCACCAATTAAATTCTACAGAGATTACTGCAGGATATTCTAAAAATAGATGGGTTTCTTATAGAGAACATATGGTAAGATATTGTTTTTTGATCCAATCTGCAAGTCTGTTTCTTTTAATTGGTGAATTGAGACCATTTACATTAATGGTTATAACTGTTGTATATTGGTTTATTGTTGACATATTATCTTTCTGCTTTACTTTTCCATTCTGTTTAATTGTCTGCCTTGCTTAGTGTTTTTTTTTTTTTTTCCCCTATGTGTATCTAGAATGTCTTTCAGTATTCTTTGCAGGGTTGGCTTGGTTATCATGAAGTTCTTCAGCTGTTCTATGTTATTGAAGTATCTCATCTCTCTATCCATTTTGAAGGCCAGTATTGTAGCATACATCAGTCTAGGTTGGAAGTTGTTTAGGATATGAAATACTTCATTCCATCCTCTTCTTGACTTTATTGTTTGCATTGAGAAGTCTGCTATGATTCTGATAGGTTTTCCTTTATAGGTGATCTGTCTTTTCTCTCTAACAGCTTTTAATATTCTATTCTCATGTTGGATTTCTGGGATGGTGTTTATTATTACATGTCTGGGTATAGTTTTATTTTGGTTCTGGCTATTTGGAGTTCTATATGCTTCACTAATCTCTATGTCAGTTTCCATTCTCATGTTTGGGAAATTTTCAGCTATTACTTATGTAAATAACTTCTTGATATCATTTGTGTTGTCCCCTTCTTTTTCATTTATGCTTATCAATCTTTTATTTTCTTTATATCATTTTGCATCTGTTGAATTATTATTTTCTGCTTCCTTATTATTTTTAAAAGATACTGCCTTTCCTGTTCACTAGCTGCAATCTTGTCTTTGAGGTCTGAAATTCTATCTTCACTTTTGCTGAGGCAGTTTTGACAACTTTCAATGGAATTTTTGCTTATATATCTTTGAATCTGCTGCATGTATTCTGTTTGTTTCTTATATTGTTCATCCAGGGATTCTATGTTTTGGCATTGTTCCTCTAATTTTTTAACTGTGTCTTCTTTAGATTTATTCAGCATTTCTTTCATTACTTTTATTATTTATTCTTTTTCCTGAGAGATTATTTCTAATTTGAATTCCTTTAAAGCTTCCCAGGTTTGCTTCTTTATTTCTGTTGCTTTTATTTCATGTATTGTGTATGACTTATATTTTCTTCTACATACATGGCTCCTTGCTTTCTTAGGATGGGCTGGATGTTTGAGATTGCATTGTGGTCTTTTGTCTTGTCATTTTCCTATATTTCTGTGTTTCAAGTGATGTTCCAAAGCTCCCCCTGACATGTTGGAAATTGTCAGCTTTGCCCTCACCTCCTGGGACCTAATGGAGGTTACTGAGCATGTGCCCAGTCAAGCCTGCAGGACCCCCCCATGCCACTTCTGGTGTTCCAGGAAACTTGGAGGGCTCCTAACCACTGTGGGTGATGATCTAAAGCTCTCCCTGGGCTAGCGCAGATGTACTGGAACTCCCCTTTGTGTGCCCTCAGCTCCCCTGATTTAATGAAGGTCAGTGGACCTGTTCTAATCTGGCTCGAGAAACTACCAGAGCCTAGTCCAGTGTGTCTGGAAGCTGGGCAGGCCCTTAACCACTGGGAGTGATGATCTTAAACTCTCCCTGGCCTGCACCAGTGTGTTGGAACTCACCTTGCACTGTTATTGTATTTCTTGATCATAGCTGTTCTTTCTGGCAAAAGATGTAATTACTTTGCTCATTTAATTTGCATTTCTCAAATTAGCAGAGATGCTGAACAATTTTTATGCATTAATTGGTGATTTGTATTTCTTCTTCTGAGAAGTGTCTATCCATTTCAATTGCCTACTTCTAATTGGGCTTTTTAGTTTGAGGTCTAATTATTTTGAGTTCCAGTAAATGTTTTGAGACCATAATGTTAAATGAAATAAATCAAATAGTCAAATTTAAGTACTTTATATGTTATTATATAAGAAACCTAAAATATAAAGCTCAAAATACAAGGCAGGTAATGGGAAATAGGGAAATAGATCCTTTTTGAATGGCAAAGGGATCAAGAGATGCAGGGAACAGAAATGTGTTGTGTATGGGTTTAAACTTTTTAGAAAGAATGTAATTATTATGTTCTACAAACAAATACAAATTAGACAAAAGCTGAAATAAAAAAGAAAGGTAAGACAGGGCAGCAAATCAATTAAGTACTCTAATACTTTCATTATTTTATTTTTATTGATTCTGTTCTGTTTTGTTTTGTTTGATTTTATTGTGTGTGATAGTATGGACAGCTATTTTGAAGAAAATGAGAGACATTATAATAGCCACTGTTAATTTCCTATTGTCTTGTTTTGAAGTCCTGTATTGATTTGCGTTGTTCTATTTTGATTTGCTTTATTCTGTTTTATTTGGTTTTATTCTCTTTAAAATAAAAAAAAATGAATGTTAAAAAATCCAGTTTTTTAAAAAGTTTTATCCATCTAATTGTTCATCTCATATATAATCTGTTTTTAAATTAATTAAATTTAGCTACTGATAAAATGCATGTTACATAAAACCAACCATTTTAATCATAATAAAATTCACAAGAAAGTTGTGTCAAGCAGTAAGACCAATGATATATAGCCATTACAGCTATTCATTTTCGGAATTTTCCTCTCCATCTAAAATGGAAAATCTGTGTCCTTTAAACAGTATCTCCCCACATCTCTTCTCTTCCTCTATCCCATATTAATTTGTCCTACCTCTGTCTATAAATATGCCTTCTCCAGATACTTAGTTGCAACCAAATAACATTTATTTTTGAGTCTGAGATTTCATTTACCATGTGTATAAAGGTTTAATGATGTTGGAACATAAATTAAAATTTCACTCCCTTTATTTTTTTTTAATTTTAAAGGTAATAAAATTCAACCAAACAAAATAGAATAAAGCCAACCAAAACAAAGCAGTGAAGTTGGTTATAATCAGCATTCACTCCCTCTGTTTAATTCTAAATTAATTTCTTAAAAATGTGTTCCACTGACTGAAACAACAGAAATCTTAGGCTTAATAAATGGCTATTTTTCAGATACTGTTCTAGGGACTGTGGCATTTCCTTACACAAAGTAGATAATCTCTACTGTCTTGGACCATGCATTAGCAAAAGTAAAGAAGTAGAGGCTTTTATTGATTTTTATGAAGAATAATTTTCTCTTGATATCAGTTTCATAAACTACAGTGGTGGAATTTTACTCTGTTATCATGTACCCCTAACATTCTATGTCCATAATTATCTTTAAGTGCCCTTTTATTCTCTCTCTGTCCCTAACCCAAGTCAACATACATTTAGGCCACTTTTAGTTCATTTTATTTCATGGATTTCATCAGACTTTATTGTACACTGTTTTATTTGTTCCCAGCTGTTAATAATGCAGAAAACTGCAGATTGCAGAGGTGGGTGAGCTGCTGTTACGGGAGGCCAAGCCCAGCAGCAGCCGCAGCCTCACGCTAACTCTCTGCTTCCCACCCTCTCATCCTCCCTGCACCAGTCTGCCAGTAGCCTGTTCTCTGCCACCTTCCTGGAGGGCTCCCTGCCATCCTCACAGATGGCCCGAGATGATGGGGTCAAAGCATCGTGTATCAGGATCACATGAAGTCATTAGAAATTATTGCTGACAGCTGTTCAGGAGTTTTCACAAAATGACTTGATCTACCCATTGGGGGCTCAGAAGATACCATGGGTCAATTTGCTTGAGATATTAAGGAGCAAGCCATGATTTAGATATTTCAAAGAAGGATTTTCCCTTGCTAAAAGAACTTTGGAGATCTTGGAATGCATGTGAGAGAATTCTGAGTGAATTTACTTCATGACAGTTATGCTGAAAGTGTAAGGTATTCAAGCTCCCTCACTTTCAATCATCAATAAAAACAGCTTGTCCTTCTAGGAGTATAGTTTGACATTATTCATACTCACAGTGGTGTTGCATAAATAATAAATAAAACAAGATCCCTTTGCCCTTTAGAGTTGACATTACTTGGAGAAATATAGATTCAGGTGATTTTTTTTTCATTTTTAATAAAAGTAAGTTATGGTATTTTATGCCAAGAAATTAAAGCAAGCAAATAATAATGCCAGTAGCTATATTAAAGCCTCACTTTGAGCGAACCATAATGCATTTGAAATATGAAGATGCTCAGTTTCACCTGGCAGAGCATAATGGTGAAATCCATGGGTAAAGTGGTCAAAAGAGACAGTGTTTCTGCCTTTCAGATTTTACAAACCTTGTGCAATCTAGTATTTTAGACCACAATATACCATACTGATTGGTTTCATCTGTGCAGGGAAGAGGTAAGGAAATCATCTGCAAAGAAATTTTTAGTTTCCTATAAGATAGAACCCAAATTTTATTTTTTATTTCATTTTGAGTAAACCAGCCTTACCTTTGGAAAACCTTAATATATGCATGAACCACAAACAAGTAACTAAGGGTAGCTAAATCTAAAATCTCAGCTTCCAGGAGAAGTCCCAGCATGGAAAGATATGTCTAAGGTGTTTTGTACTTTCTCAAAGATGAAATAATGGATAATTAGGGAAATTGTGTCAGTATACCAGGAATAATCCATTTACACAGGTATCGTCCAGATGTTCTGTTCAGTAGTTTAAGGTACCAAGCTTCCAGGGTAAGGGGAGCTTTTATCATCACTGTTCATGTAACCAACATATTTTAATATTCTCTTTATAAATTGATATCTCAAATTGAATGTGGTATTCCAGCCTATTCCAGAAATTTGGCCAACAAAGGAGGAAACTTCATAACAGAAACTACCCATATGACTATTCTCTGTTAAATACTCCTGGCTGTTCAGATTTTTTCATGTACTCTAAAGACAAATAATTTGATATTTGCCTTATTGCTTGAGACAAAGGGGCTGGTGGAAAGGATTTAGACAGAAATAAAGTAACAGTAAAGCTCAATTGCTTGTTTAAGTGGTTTTGCATTACCGGCACAGAAGGATATTACCTGTAATTAATAGGGCATGTCTAAACATTATGTGTGGTGAACAGCAAATTGCTGAAAACTGCAGAAGGAATCTGCTCTTCCAGGTGGGAAAGATGGCTTTTGCTAGCAGGGTACAATCAATCAATCAATCAATCACTTCAAGATAACTGGAATGACACTTTCTTAAAAATACTGGGTAGTAACTAACAGAGAGAACTTAAAAATAAAGCAGATTTGAATTTGCATCTCATTTTTAAATTAAGTGCCTGGGTGACCATAAATCACATGTCAATCCACAATGTCTTGGTCCCTATAATATACATAATAAATTCACTCAATTTTTGAAGATTGACTGATATTATAGATAGATCTGTATTGATAAGTGTAGGATCAATTATTCCTAATACCTAGGAAAAGCTTATTATATATTTTAGTGTCATTGTTCTGCTTGGGACTGAAGCTCTTTACTACTTCTGTTTCTCCCTTTGTTTTAATTTGAGCCAAGTTCTTATGTCCATGGAGAATTTTATCACTCTTTTGCTATGTTTCATTAAAGCATATGAGTGTATGTGTATATACATATATATGCATATACATATATTATCTATAACATTTTAAACAAAAAATTGAGGTTACAAAAATATGTGAGGCAGACTCTCTGGTTTCTTGTTCCTTTCCTGCCTCCATTCAGGAGAACTGCATTAGCATTTATTTATTTATTTATTTATTTATTTATTTATTTATTTTTCCTTTTTGAGACAGAGTCTGGCTATGCAGCTCAGGCTGGCCTTTATCTCACTTTGTAGCCCAGGCTGGTCTCAAACTCGCAACAATCCTCCTGCCTCAGCCTCCTTAATGCTGGGATTGCAGGCGTGATCCACCACACGTGGCTAAGGATTGTACTAGTTAATGTCAAAGTTTTTCTCAAATTTTAACATTTATATGTAAATTTTCTTTCCTGAATTATATTATTCAGTGTTTTTCCTTGTTAGAAAAGCAGGAATAGATAATTGTGCCCTTTAGCAATCCTTTTCTCTGTGTATTCCTTAGATTTTCACCCTGAAATACACTTCAGGGTGTATTGTTTCTCTGTGCTCTTTTGCTTGGGTATCTAGCCAGCCAGCATATTTGATTTTTGCTGTAACCACAGCCAACACCAAACATCATCAGAAGGTATTTTTTCTTGAATGTGAAACTTGTATGGATTTAAAAATCAGAGGTTTTATCTCCTGTAAGGTGTTAAATGTCAAGATGAAAGCAGAAAAGAGATGAAATTGTTTTCTGAGCATAAAATATAGGTAAACTAAAATAAGAGAGTAAAGAGGAATTGTTCTTTTAAAATCTGCTTTTGAATTTAAGACAGCCTTTCTGAGCCTTAGGAAAATAGGAAAAAAAATCAGAACATTTCTGAGGGAGCAGTAAGCCAAGTATAGAATATGAGTTATTAGTTCCACTTAGAGCAAAATACAAGTTAGATAATAGGAAAGTAGAGAGATGGATATTTTTTTTTCAAATGGAAGTGGATCAAGATATGTAGGGAAGAGCGGTAAAGGAATGAAAGAAAGGAATTTAGATGCATTTGTAAATGCTACAACTTACTGCAAGGAATTTAAGTGGATGTAACGTGAACCTGAACCTGCACACCCCCTAAAGAAGACCTGCAAAAAAGTTTAAAAATACTTGAGTTAAAGTTTTTTTGTGGCTTCCCAACACAGCAGTTTTGGACAATCCATTTACATTAGGCAATCTTTGATTTTTGAAATGTGGGCGTTCATTCCCACCTTACCAGAACACCCTAGAAATGAAAAGGAGAATCCACATGTGGTGCTTAGGAAATTACTGGAATGTGAAAAGTGCTTCCACAGTCTCAATTATTATCACTAATATTATAATGACCCCTCGTGTCAGAGCACGCTTAGGAGGGCTACAGATTATATATAGTATTTAACTTTTACAGTAAAATAGTAGACGTTATCATTCTGCCTACCCAAGATCACTCAATTGAAGATTAAAAACTTTACAAAAAAAAGGGCCAAATTTAATACTTTATAAAGAAAATAACTGGATTTAATATCAGGTTTATATGATTTTAGAGATTGCTTTTTTACTATTTGATATATAGCATAGAATATAACATAAATACATATTTAGCTTACTTATAGAAGCCCCCAAACTGTTTATCTAAAGTGACATAAATGCACACATAAGCTTTGAAAAGCACAGATCACAGTAATAGCTGTGAGCTCTTAACATATTTAAGTAGGAAGTATTCCAAATGCTATTGCTAAGCATGCTGAGTATAGGAAAACTAAACTCTCCCAGATGTTTGGTTGGGGAGGGCCCTGGATTCAGTTCTTAATGTAATTTCTTAAGAGGATGAAAGAAAAGGACCAGGGAGTACAAGAGACTTGCATTGAATCTTCATGTAGACAGATGGATGTCTTCAAAGCACTCAGAAATGATTATGTTCTCTGAATTGCAAAAGAATGAAAATATCCTTTAAATATTTTAAACAATATTTACACCATCTAGGTATTTGCACTGTTAACATAAAATATTCTCAAAGGTTTCATGAGTATTGTTTGGTGAACACACTTTTAATTCTACTCCATATACTAAAACAAAATTTATGTATTATATGAAAATCACTGTTCTAGGAGGTTTAGGATACATCAACAAGTAAAAGTTATGAAAGAGTTTTGGTGTTACCTTATATTCTAGTGAGGAATGATAGGCAATAAAAGGTATCATAATAACTCAAATGCAATATATTTTATAAAAGCATAAGTACCTCGGAAAAGGTAACATTACCAATGGCAAAAACAATGGTCCAAGGAGAGAAGGAGAAAGCAGCCAGCCTCTGTATGGACAGTGACTTTACATCAAGAGAAAGGATGAGACCTTGAACCTTTGCTCATAGAAGCAGCAAGTATTTTGATGCCAGCATGATCAGCATAAGCACTGTTCCACACGGAGCCTCCTTTTCACTCTTTCCTCATCGCATTGTTTCTGCAGCCTTTCTCCTGTGGTTGGTTCCCTCCCTCTAGAACCTAGAACTACCTCCCCCTTAGAAGAGTTGATGGCACACACTTTTATTTTCTAAGAGAAGAATCCTTCTCCTGTGTTAGTTTTTTCTTGGAGCTAAAAGACAGTACATCTTTAAGGAGAGGTCTAATTTGACTCACAGTTTCGAAAAATGAATTTCATGGTTGCTTGATTCCAAGGCATAAACATCACAGCGGAAAGGTCTGGTGGAGTTAAACTGCTTAGTTTATGGTGGCCTGGAAGCAGAGAGAGGCAACAATCCCATAGACAAATGAGGAAAGGACAAATCTCTAGACCCATCCAGCTGTCCCAAAAACCTGCTGCCCTAATCTTCTAGGCATTAGTACTAGCTGTGTGTTATTTTTGTGAGGCATAACTTCCATATTAAAGGCACATTTAACTTTGACAACTACAGCCACAATTAATGTGTGCCTTTTCCCCCTGAGGTCACAGAAACTCCTTCTGTATTACTTGTACTGTATATGTAGATTAGTTTAATCTGTTGAACTTCATCTAAGTCAAATACTTGTCTGTTTTTATTTAAAATAATTTGAGATACATTAGTGGAAGCAATAACTTTATTCCTTGTACTTTCTATTTATTACTAAGTGTATTTCCACTGTTCTATACTTCTGTGTATCCATTTTGCTGCTTAGAAATGTTTGGTTTGGGTCCCATTTGAGACTACAATGAATGACGCAGCAGTGAATATATAACAATTATTTCTTACAAATGTAATACTTTATTTTAATGTTTAAACATCTAGTATCAGTATTATTTGATCATAAGCAAACATGTGTTTAGCTTTATAAAAAATGGCCAAACAGCTTTCCAAAGTGATTATAAACCTTTATGTTATAATTGTAATTGGGAATCGACTCATTTGTCTTAAGATACTTCACATTTTACTTTATTATGAAGTTATGTTATTCAGCAGTTAAACATTTAATATTGTTATATCTTCTAGATGAATATTTAATTTATCATAAATGGCGTTCCTTAGCACGTAATATTTAGAGTTTGCATAAAATATATTTTTTCTTTACACTATATTTTTTAATATTACAGAGTTTTGAATGAAAAATGTACCTCTTATATGAGGCATTAAGCTTGAATTCTAATCAGTTTACCCATAAGATCGTTTCTATTTAATTTTAGTAAATTATCCATTTATATTTCATAAAAATGTCAATGTGGTTATGTTTAAACCAACATCTTGTTATCGTTTTGGGTTCATTGACCTCTACATGTCTTCATTTCTTTCTTCTGCCTTTCTTTTATTGTCAGTTAATATTACTATTTTTAGTGTTTAATTATTTGTACTTTATTGATACAGAAGTTACACCCTTTTGTGTGTTGTTACTGCTGTTATTTTAGTAGTGATAAAACATGTTCCTAAGCTACTCAGCATATTAAATTAACATTACTATATTAACATTAATACTATAAATATTATGGGAGAATCAATATAATTCTACTTTTAGTTATTTGCCTCTTCTCTGACATTGACATATGTTTTACTTCTATGTGTATAGCAATTTCTAATGTATGTCCTTTTAAATTCTGCTTTGAAGAGTCAATTGTTTTTAAAATTTATGGTGATAGACAAAAGAATAAAGTATTATATAATTATATTTTATTTGCTTATTATTGTAGATCTGAATTATTTTCTAGCATTGTTTCTCTTCAGTTTAGTAAAGTTGCTTTATCATGTTACTTGTAATATATGATTAAAGATTTGTGTATCAGAATTTTGTTAAAATTTTATAGACCACTCTGATGCATGGAAAACTTTAATTTGATTCATTCATCCAATTCTTCAGTTGTTCTATTTTATTTCAATTCACATTGTTTTTAACAAGAACTCACCACTCACTATTACTATTTTTCCTTGTATGCAACAATTAAACAACTTTTTCTTCTAACTGCTTTAGAAATGTTCTCTTTATCTCTGTTTTCTTTGATTTTACTGAAGTTCATATGAGTGATAGACCACACACAACTCAATTTGAAGTTTATATTTTATAATTGTTCTTTAACTTATATACAAAATTATTTTACATTTTAATTCTAGACTACCCACTGAACTCCATCCCCAGAAAATTCATGTATCTACTCTTTTCTCAAAGGTCATAGTTTTCCAATAGCTCTCTGCTTTTAATTACATTGCAGTGTCTTTTTTGCCTTTTACTTTATAAAATTTTGGGGGAGGATGCGTGAGTGTTATATATTTTTAACCACTATTGCCAAAACTAGAAATTTAGAATTTTTTAATTTTGTATTTTCAATGTTTACTGGTGTTCAGTATATAGCTGTCTCACTAAATATTTAATTAGTGAATTGTGAATAAATATATAAATATTTCTCTGTACCAGAATCCTTTAAGATGTAAACAATTATTTTCCTAACATAATTTCAAAAAGCCTAACATAGACCCTAACTGATTTCAAAGTTTGAACACTTCTTAGTTCACTTAATATTTTTTAATTAGGTTGGTGGTTTAGGAAAGCTTCTCATACTCAGTTTAGCATATTTTTACCCAAATATCTTAGTACATTTACTTCTGACCTTATCTTAATATCTCCATTTTTCTTTCTTTATTATAGTTCATTTTCTTTTCATGAATGTCTGGTTTTCTGATAATTTCTTTCAATACTTTTCCTTCTGTGTATCTTTGATTCCAAATTCTAGTATAACTTCTTTTCTACTAGCTTTTGGAATAGGTCTTATAGGACTAGAATCTTATATTAAAGTTGTAAGGGAAATTTTCATATGTTTTCTCATATTTATCATAACAATTATGTGCAGACTTAATTTTCTCTTTGACATCTTGCTAATGGGATCCATTTTATCCCGTATAACAAAGCCTGATTTGGGAGCTGGGGATTTAGCTCAGTGGCATAAGCGCCTGCTTGGCAAGCTCAAGATTGTGAGTTCATTCCCTAAATTTTCTTTCCATCCCTAAGTTTATTACAAGGGTAAAATACCTTTGAGAAAAAAGAAAGTAATCCTTATAACTAGAGTTAGCCATTTCTACATTTATTTTTCTAGCTTTCTATAATTTTGTAGTAAAGAATAAGGTTTCCCTTCAGCGACTAGCCCAGCCCCCTCCCCCCATCACCTCAGTCCTGTGCTAGGCCCCCTGTGGGATGCTGCTGGCCCTGCTCCTGGTATGGAAATAAGTTAGAAAATCTGTTCTGCCACATTTAGTACATGCTAACTCTACTGAGGTTTTTAGCTACCAAACACAAAAAATAGTCATTATGTAAAAATTCAAAAGTGCAAAAAGTTGGAATAGTCTGAGTTAAAGGTCATTTTGCTGTCATGTATTTTCAATCAGGGACAAATGTATCAGTGTTGTCAATGTGAAAAATAACTATTCTTAGCTAGACTTTGGCAGTAGAAAGCATAAAGTATAAGTCTCAGATTATAGTGAAACGTTATTACTCGAAAAACTGAATTAAAAAATGATTGATCTATTTAAGTTAGTAGAAAAATTAATGTTTGCATTACCTCTAATATTGGACATTTGACCAGTTTGGAATCCAATCCAATAAAAATATCTCATTTCATAGCATATTTTTACATCTCTTAGTATAGAACACAGGTTGACTAATCTTGGTTATTACTATATTCACTTTTTCTTTTGCTATCAATGCCATTAAAAATTTCCCTAAGATTTCATATTAGTTTTCTGTTACTAAGAATAGTCAAACCCATCTCCTGAAAAATGGCGAAAGTTTGCAAGCACAGGTCTTGTGCAGTATTCGATGGACTATGCTATTATTGCTGAAAACCTGTTATGCTGGACAAAGTAACTTTTTTTCAACATTGGGATGACCTATGTATGTTGACATAGTCTTTAGTTACCTCAACTGCTATGTAAATTTCTTTGAATAAACTTGAAGTGGAAAAGCTTTATGATGTGTAAACAATACGATATATTTTGAAAGACAAGATAACAGTAAATATTTAAAAGGAAACCCAAATCCAAGGTATAGAAATTATATATATATATATATATATATATATATATATACACACACACACACACAACACACACTTACATGTGCTAAGTCCTACAATTTTATGAAAAGAGAAGTTGCTGTGCTTCTGATTCACAAAAGAATAGTTTGGAAAGTATTATTCATAAGTAGACAAAGGTAGTATGATGCTTATCGCATTTAAATCTCTTCTAATTTCAATTGTATGCAGAGGCACTGACCTTTTTGTTCTTTGAACTATTTTTTCACATTCTATAATCAACAGAGAATTAAGGTTTACGATAATGTATCTTGTCTCCCACCAGCCTGAATTCTTTTCACAACAGCTCTGCCACTTGATAGCTCGATAACCTTGAGTAAGTCACATTTCTTTTCATCTTTTTAAAACAAAGTTTATATTAATGTCAGTTTTTCTAAAGTTAATCTTTTAAAAATATAGAATAGCACTGGGCATTTGTTACTATTAGATTAGTTAACAATTATTAACCTGTACTAGGTTGAGAGGAAATTTCTTGTCCAGGATTTCTTCCCTCTCCTTTTGGTAGCCATTCTTAAAAAAATAAATAAATAAAAATTAAAATTAAAAATAAAATTGGAGCCATTTTTCATTGTGTAGTTAGCGAACAGACAGTTGAGATTTATTTTTCACCCTAGTTAACAATTAAATATGCGACCTTCTTAATCAAGTCCGAACCTGTGTCTGGAATTCAGCTGTGAGCAGTTAGCCAAGGGCAGGTCTTTGAAGACTATATTGGAGTTCATATACATGACTGGCGAACTTTTGAAGAAATATTCTTTTCTCCTCGCCATTTTGCGTTTCATAATTTTTTAGTTGCTACATTATAGTTTTAAAAGTATTTGTTCAAAAACAAGAACAATAAATAAAAATTAAAAATAAGATAAAATTATTTCATCAGCCTCTCTTTTGGTATTTTGAATTACTTTCTACATCTTTCCAATAAATTTTGTTTAGTTTTATTTTAGCTCCTTTGGGATAAAATCAGGCCATTATATTACTTACTGTTTGGGACCTAATTATTAGTCCGAGCATATTCTGCCCATCCTTCAGGATCTGGCTTATGCTTTTTCTCTAACAACCACAGGACTTCATGATATCTTCCATTCTTAAGATCATTACGAGTTCTTTGTCATCATCGCTTACTTAAGTGTTGTGTATTCTGTGTATGGATAATTTAATTTGAATGTAACTACTATTTTATTGATGAATAAAAAACACACTGAATACTAGCTCCTTAAGGAAGCAAATGTTGCATCAGCTATACCAGCCATGGCAAAATGTTTAGAGCTTTCAGTGACACAAACAGCACACTGAGGTACTTGTGGGCCTGATTATGTATTTTATGGATTGAAAAAAAACGTATCTAAGTTTGTCTGTGAATTTGGTAGCCTCCTCGTCTCAGCCGTGTTTTCTGTTTTGATGTTAATTCAGTTGAAAGATGATGTATCCTGTCAGGGGTAGGAGAGTCTACAGCGGGGTTGGTTTGTATTTTTTGGATAGTTACTGCCATGTAGCTAGTGAATATGGTTTTGTTCACACAGTAGGGAGCTTCAAAAGCAGCAAACAGTACAGCCCTACTATTCAAGGCCTTTTTGTGTATTTGTTTATGAAAACTATATTGGGTAAGTCATTTCATGTAATCAAACCCAGAGTTAAAGTCTAAGGGGAAGTTGAAATTGCCTGGACAAGTTAAAAAAAAAAAAAAAAACAAAAAAAAAAAACAAAAAAAAACACAAATAAGCAAAAAAGTTTCGAGGCATTAAGATCATTGTTCTAATCTACCACATACACAGACAGTTTGACCTGAATTTTATCCAGAGGTCTTAAAAATTTATCTCTTAAAATAGGTGCTAGAGAGAGAGCTCTCCAGCGCTTTTGAACATGCCCAGAGATCATTACTTACACTTATGAATTATTCACATTTAAAGCAACTCTAGTAATTAACTTCTGGAAATCTAGTCTTTCTTTTTTCTGACTTTTATATGCAGGCTCAAGTTTACAGAGTTACAGTATGCTTACTAGTCTTCCTACAGGACAACTCATCAAAACTTTGTGAAGAGTTATTAGGTCTGAATTGAACCTTTTATTTCATAAGCTAAATACTTTTTAAAAAATAATCTAATGTAGGTGATAATTTCCTTGTCAACCTTGTTATGATTTCTGAATACATTGAATTAATCACTTTTCTTAATTCACTTGTAAAATGAAAGGAGTAAGGACATTATTCAAGGTAGAGACTTATCTCAATTTGCAATAAAACTACTACTTAACATTGAAAAAATATTTTAATTTTGAAGTTTGAGGAAATTATTGTGCAGGATATCAAGGAGAATAAAATGAGAGAGAGACATAAAAGCAAATAAGGTCTTTCTTAGAATCATTTTAGCTGAACCAAATTTCAATATTCTCACAATTATGACTAAGAATCTCTGGGTACATACTTCACTCTTGATCAGGTAGTATTGATAGGTAGCTTTGTTAAAAAATGAAAGTCTTCTATTGCAATAATGTGTATTGTACATTAATTTGGAGATTGCTTATTTCCCACAGTGTGCTATAATCTTTTGCAGAATACATGGAAAATATAGTACATTAAAAAATTATGTGTAAATTTTAAGTCATGCATTATGTTAAATGAAATAATTATAATAAAATAATTTAATGTGATTTGAGATCAGACACAAAGTATTATAAATTCATTAATCAACACTTTAAGAGTCCAACTTCAACAAAATATTACTGAATGTAAGTAATATGTTTTAAAAGGGTTGCATGAAACCAGGGCATGTCTCTAATCACAGTACCAAAGAAGGCTTAGGCAGTAGGGCCACTCAGTTTTTGAGACACTTAATTCTGTCTCAAAAATTAATTAGATAAATGAAAAAGTTCTCATCAAATCCTCTTATCAAAATTAATAATAATGCTAATTAAAAATATATTAAAAACAACTGTTGAGGTAGCCTAGTGGGATGGAATCCCTGGATTCACTTGCGGGTTACGAGGGGAAAGTACATACAGATGGAGAGCATTGCCTGGAAGGCGTAGTAAGGCAGGGAAAACTGTAGTTTGAAGCTATGTTGTATTTTCTGCTGGGATCCCGGTAGGATTGAACATAGCTGAACAAATGTAAGGTGGAAATGAGATGTGGATTCTTTTCCAGGGCAAGTAATTCATCAAATTTATAAAACAGATATTCAAATAATAAATCAAAGAATTGACAAAATACTTCACAACATACTTATTACTCAATAAGATGTGCTGCTCAACCTAATTATATTCTTTTATTTAAAGAAAAAACAAAACAGAAAAAATGTGTAAATAATACATAATTTAAAAAAAAACAGTAACAAATCACTAGTTGATAATTACATATTGTCCTCTTACAGATAGTTGTTCAAGTTACAAAAATGAAGCATACATATTGGACATTCAAAAAGCGAGACTGCAAAGAGCTCTGTTCAACTATGCAAAAAAACTTAGTAATACGGTTATCAATCCTACACACTTAAACATACATGCAGTTATATCCTTTAGAGCACTTTCTTTTCCTCTCCTTTTTACAATAGCAATTACACATTTTGGGTTTTACTACTCCTACATTTCTTATTACTTCTTACACTAGAGACACAATGTGATATTTATAAATATGATTCTCCATTCATTTCACTAATGAGAATAGCCTCAAGTTGTCTCCATTTGCCTATGAATATCTCAAGATCATCCTTTTTAATACCTGAGTAATATTCCATTGTATAAAATATTACATCTTTTTCATCCACTCTGCAGTTGATCACATCTTGATTGTTTCCAAGATTTAGCTATTATTGTGCTGCTATGAACATGGGTGCACATATATCACTGTGATATGTCCTTTTCAGTTTTTCTGGGAAGATTCTTATGAGGGGAATAGCTGGGTTGAATGGAACTTCCAATCCTAGTCTTCTGAGAAATCTCCATAGTGGTTGCACCAGTCTACACTCCCACCAACAGTGGAGAAGTATTCCTTTTTCCCCGCAGTCTCACCAATATTTGTTATCAGTTGATTTCTTGATGGCAGCCCTTCTTTCTGTAATGTGATGAAATTTCAATGCTATTTTAATTTGCATTTTTCAAATGACCAGTGATGGTGAACATTTCTTAATGTGTTTATTTGCCATTTGTATGTCTTCATCTGAGAACAGTGTGTTCATCTCAGATGCCCATTTTTGGAGAAGACCTTTGAATTTGGGGGCTTCGTGTTTTTTCAGTTCTTTATATGTTCTGGATATAAGTCCTTTTCTGAGGGGTTGATGGCTAAAATTCTTTCCCATTCTGTGAGTTTTATTTTCACTCTGTTGGTGATATCTTCTGAAATGCAGAAACTTTTCAGGATTATGAGATCCCAGTTGTTGAATCTTTGAAGTGTTTCCCATACAATTTGCATTTTGTTCATGAATTCTCTGTGTATCCTTATGTCTCCAAGACTTCTACCTACCTTTTCTTCCAGTAGATTTAGTGTTTCTGTTTTAATATTTATGTCTTTGATCCATTTAGACTTTAGTTTAGTGCATGGTGATAGACATGGATCTATTTTCAATCTTTGACATGTGGAGAGCCAATTTTTCCAACACCATTTATTAAAGAGGCTATCCTTCTTCCAGTGAACATGTTTAGCCCCTTTGTCAAATATCAAGTGCTGAGTGTCTTTGTAGTTGTGCTTGCATACTCTAATCTGTTCCACTGATCCTCAGGTCTATTTTTTGCCAGTACCATCCTGATTTTATCACTGTGGCTTTGTAGTATAGTTTCAAGTCAGGAATTGAGATGCCTCCTGCCTTATCTTTGTTGTCCAGATTTGCTTTGCTATTCTAGGTTTATTCTGTTTCCATATGAATTTTAAGAGTGTTTTATCTAGGTGTGTGAGGTATGTTAATGGTATTTTGATTGGGATTGCATTAAATCTGAATAACACTTTTGGGAGTATGGTCATCTTCACAATGTTGGACTTCCTAGCCAAGAGCAAGGAATATCCTTCCATTTTCTAATATCCTCTTCTATCTCCTTTTTTAGCATAGCATAATTTTCAGCATATAGGTCTTTTACATTCTTAGGTTTATTCCTAAGTATTTTATTTTATTTTATTTTTAGATTCTATTGTAAAGGGTGATATTTTCAGAATTTCTCTCCTGTTGAGTTTTGAGTTTGTGTATAGGAACGCTATTGATTTTTGAGCATTGACTTTATATCCAGCTACACTGCTGAATTTACTACTTCTAGTAGTCTTTTAATGGAAATTTTTGGGTCTTCTATATAAAGTATCATGTAATCTGAAAGTATCTTCCTCTGCTATATTTATTCCTTTTATTTCTCTCTTGTCTGATTGCTCTGGCTAGTGCTTTCTGGACAATGTTGAATAGGAGTGGTGATAGTGGGCATCCTTGTCTTGTTCTTGGTTTTAAAGTGAATAGTTTCACTTTTTGTCTATTTAGTATAATGCTGGCTGTTGGTTTGTCATACATGGCCTTTATAAGATTCAGGTAGACACCGTGTATTCTGAGTTTCTGAAGGGTTTTTATCATGTGTTGGACTTTGTCAAAAGATTTTTCTGGATTTATTGAGATGACCATGTGGTTTTTGTTGTTGGCTCTGTTGATGTGGTGTATTACATTTATTGATTTGCATATGTTAAAACATCCCTGCATTCCTGGAATGAATCCCACTTGTTCATGATGTATGATCTTCTTGATGATTTGCTGCATTTTTTGCCAGTATTTTACTGAGAATCTTTGCATCGGTGTTCATTAGTGCGATTGGCCTATAGTTCTCCTTTTCTCCTTTTTGGTTGAGCCTTTCTCTGGTTTTGGTATTAGAGTAATTCTTGCCTCCAGGAATGATTTAGGGAGGATTGCTTCCTTTTCAATTTCATTGAAGAGTTTAAGGAGTATTAACGTCAAATCTTCTCTAAATTTCTTGTA
Organism: Cavia porcellus; assembly: GCF_034190915.1. NCBI lineage: Eukaryota > Metazoa > Chordata > Mammalia > Rodentia > Caviidae > Cavia > Cavia porcellus. Next base: position 82,052,183 of record NW_026947485.1, on the reverse strand, counting down.
GAATTCAGCTGTGAAACCATCAGGACCTAGGCTTTTCTTTGTTGGTAACTTTTTAATTACATTTTCAATTTCAATAGCTGATATTGGGTTATTCAAAATTGCAAAGCCTTTTGGTTGAATTTTGGTAGTTCATGTGTTCCTAAAACTCTGTCCATTTCCTCTGTGTTTTCTACTCTATGTGAGTAGAGATTTTCAAAGTAAGTATTTATGTTTTTTTTGTATTTCCATGGGATCTGTCATAATTTCCCCTGTTTTCAGTCCTTATTGCATGAATTTGGGTTTTTTTTTTCCTTTTTTTTTTTTTTCTTTTTAAGTTTAGCTAGAGGTGTGTCAATTTTGTTTATTCTCTCAAAAAACCAGCTTTTTGATTCATTAATTCTTTGTATTTTTTTTTAAATTTCAATTGCATCTATTTCTGCTCTAATCTTTATAATTTCCTCTCTTCTATGAGCTTTGGGTTTAACTTGCTCTTCTTTTTTCAGACGCTTCAGATGAAGTTGGGTTGTTTATTTGTGCTCATTCTGTTTTCTCGATATGACAATTTATTGCTTTATATATTTCCCTCTTAAGACCACATTAATTGCATCCCACATATTGCAGTATGTTGTTTCTGCATTTTCATTGAATTGTAGATATTGTTTTATACTTCTTTAATTTTATCCATAGCCCACTGGTTGTTCAAAAAGCCCATTGTCTCAAAGAGATAGATCTCTTTGAGCTCTGACCAGAATCTCCTCTACAAAATCTCCTCTTTTACTTTCTATGTATTTATGCATGATTTGTAATTTCTTTTGTCATTAATATCCAATTTTAATGCACTATTGTCAAATATTACACAAGGGATAATTTCAGTACCTTTGCACTTACTTAAGAATGTTTTATGGGCTAATATATGGTCCTTTTTGGAGAATGTCCCTTGCACAGCTGAGAAGAATGTGTGTATTCTAACATGGTTGGGTGGAACACTCTAAACATATACTAAGTCCAATTGCTCACAGGTATGATTCAGTTATATTATTTCTTTGCTGACTTTTTGTCTAGTTGATCTATCTCTTTGAGACAATGGACTATTAAGGTCCACTGTTATAATTGTGTTCTTGTTTATTTGAGTTGTCATGTCCATTAATATCTGTCTTACATAGTTGGGTGCCCCTATATTTGGTGCATATTTATTTATAATTGTTAGTTCTTCCTCTGGAATTTTTCCACTAACAAGTATGTATTGACTTTCTTTATCTCTCTTAATCATTTTAGGTTTGAAGTTCAGGTTATCTACAAATAGAATAGTTACTCCTGCTTTTTTCTGGGTTCCTGTTGCATGAAATGCTGTTTTTCATCCTTTAAATTTTAATCTGTGAATTTCCTTTTGGGTCAGATGTGGTTTTTTTTGTTGTTGGTTTTTTTTTTTTTTTTTTTTTTTTTCATTTTAATTGGTACCAGTGATCGAACTCGCGACTGCCTGCTTGCAAGGCAGGTGCTTATGCCGCTGAGCTAAATCCCCAGCCCCTAGATGTGTTTCTTGTATGCATCATATTGTGGGAGGTTGTTTCTTGATCTATTCTCTCAACCTATTTGTTTTGATAAATGAATTGAGGCCATATACATTTATGGATATCACTGATATGTACTGGCTTGACTTTGCCATATTGTGTTCCAGTTGTTTGCTTTGTGCTTTTCCCCATTGTTTAATTGCTTGTCCTACCTTCTGGTTTCTTTCTGGTTCCCCAGAAGTTGTTCTGGGGATTGTGTTCATTTTTATCTGTATTCGTGCCATGATTTATGTCTGTGGCCCCCAGGCCTCATGAGTTTGCATTGTGCATTTGTGATGGTTCATTGTCTAGTCCTTGGATTGATGGTGTCAGTGCTACACCCTCAAAGGGGTGGAGCCAAGATGTGATGTAATGGCAGGAAGAAGGTGTGCTTGCTCTTTGCTGGTTCCTGCTTGTAATTTTGCAGCCACCATGAACGAAGGCCCAGCCATGCCCACCTGCCTTGGAGCTGAGTGTGGACTGAAACCTCCAAAAACTGTAAGAAATAAGCCTTTCCTTTCCCAACTTGGGCTTCAGGTATTTTGTCTCAGCAATGAGTAAAAAGTAACTAAGACAGAATCTGGTAGCGAGAATGGGGTCGTTTTCTGTGACTATACCTGACCATGTTTTTTGACAGGCTTTGGAAATGGCTTGTGGGCAGAGTTTGGAAAGGTTTGGACATGTCACCTGGATGCATAGAACTGGAACAGCTTAGGCTATTCTGTAGAGGAGATTCTGGTCAGAGCTCAGGAGACCAGAAGGCTGATAAAAAGCCTGATGGTAAAGAACAGGCTTGGGAGGTTTCTGTTGGGAAGAAGGACTGCATTGGTTGTTGGACTCCACATAATGTGTGTTATGTCTTGGCAGAAAGTTTGTCTGCATTTTGCTCCTGCCCAGAGACTTTGCCTGAGCCGGAAACAGAGGGCAATGGACTGATTAATCTTGAAAATGAAATTAAAAAGCAATCAAATATTGAGGCTGTGGCATGGCTATTGTTGGGGGCCTTTGGCCAGCTTTATGTTGCAAATCAAGAGCAAAGAGCCCAGCAAGATAATTTGCAATACTGTGAGTTTGGCCAGGAGGAAAATGCCAGGAAGGCTGTGGATTGTAAAGACAGAGTTGAGATTTTGATTGCTGAGGAGAAACAGAGAAATATGAAAGATGGCCCTCAGGGCATCCCAGGATGGGGGTCCCCACCCTTTGCAGTTTCACTGCAAAGGTAAAAGAATTTACTCAGAAGAGAAAGCTACAGAGCACCAGTTTCCAGAATGACAACAGAGGCCACATGAGGTTCCAGAAATGAGACAACTTAGAGAACCTTTTCCTCACAATCAGGTAAACAGAGCACTGGAATCCAGGCAACTGACCCCTACAGCCAAGAGAGAGAAAAGCCTGGCTACTTCAGCTGGCAGCAGACCTTGGCAGCATCCACAAGGTGCTGATTTTAGGTGCAAGGAAAATACATAAATTCTGAGGGTAAGGTGGCTTCCACCTCCATTGCAAAGGGTCTGGGAGACCAAGCAGTGTGCCCCCAAGAGTGCAATTTGGGAAGATGTAAGGGTGAAGTCAAAGGTACAGTAGAGACCCCAGAAGTTTGGAAAAGCCAGGAATGTGGAAAAACTGTGGGAGTTGAAATCGCTGGAAATGCCATGGGGGTGGAATCAGCCAAGGCTTTTGGAGCTTGCAACCAGATTGCTTCAGATGCTGAGCATGGAACTCTAGGACAAATGTTTGTCCTGCTGGATGTTGGACTTGCTCTGTTTCCATTGCTTTATGTTCCCCTGCTTGTAACTTTTGGAGTAGTAATGTTTATTTTGTGCCTTTGCATTTGAGAAATGTTTAACCTTGTTTTATTTGTACAGGGGTTACAGTTAACAGTTCACCATAGATCATAGAGACTTGGGACTTGGACTTTTCAGCAATGCTGAAGATGTTAGGACTTTGGCAACTTTTGGAGATGGACTAAATGTCTTTTGTATAAAGGATGTACATGAGTCCTGGGGGCCAGGGGTAGAATGTCATGGTTTATGTCTGTGGCCCCTAGGCCTCACGAGTTTGAATTGTACATTTTCATTGTCTAGTGCTTGGATTGATGGTGTCAGTGCTCCACCCACATAGGGGTGGAGCCAGGATGTAATGTAATGGCAGGAATAAGGCGTGCCTTGCTCTTTGCTGGTTCCTGCTTGCTGTTTGCAACTGCCATGAACTGCAGCCCAGCCATGCCCGCCTGCCTTGGAACCAACTGAGTGTGGACTGAAACCCAAAAAACTGTAAGAAATATATCTTTCCTTTCCCAACTTTGGCTTCAGGTATTTTGTCTCAGCAATGAGTAAAAAGTAACTAAGACAATCTAGTATGTCTTTCAATACTCTTTCTAAGGTTGGTTTGGTGGACATGAATTTCTTTAGTTGTTCTTTGTAATGAAAGTATCTTGTTTCTCCATTAAATTTGAAAGAAAGTTTGCTGACTCCATCTGTCTGGGTTGAAAGTTGTTTTCTTTCAGGGCTTGAAATACCTCATTCCAAGCTTGTCTTGACTTGAGGGTTTGTGTTGAAAAGTCTGCTGTGATTCTAATGGGCTTTCCTTGATAAGTGAGCTATATCTTTTCTCTAACAGCTTTTAGTATTCTGTTTTTATGCTGTATGTCTGAGATCTTAATTATTATATGTCTGAGTGTAGATTTATTTTGGTGTGACTGTTTGGTGTCCTATATGCCTCACTTATCTGCATATCAGATTTTCCCCATGTTTGGGAAATTTTCTGCTATTACTTCTGTGAATGGTTCAATTATGTCATTTGCATTGACTCCTGCATCTTCACTAATGTTTATTAATTCATACATTTTTTTTTCTCTTGGCATCATCTTGAAGCTGTTGGATTGTCATTTCATGCTGCTTTATCATTTTTAAAAGTTCTATCCTTTCATGATCTCTAGTTGTGATCCTGTCCTCAATGTCCGAAATCCTATCCTCAGCTTCATTTAAACAGTTCTGCCAGTTCTAAATAGAATTTCTTGTGGCTTGGATGCCTCTTTGAGATTGTTTCATGAATTATGCTTGTTTTATATATTGTTTATTCAAAGGTTCAATCAGTTTCCCATGCTCCTGGACTTTTTTCTCTATTTCTTCTTTACCTGTTATGAGCAACTCCTTTACTAAGGTTGTTATTTCTGTCTTTACATGGGAGAGTACTTCTTTTTTTATTAAATTTTTTTTTTAAAAAAGAAGGAGCTTAAGATAAAAGAGGACATAACAACATAATAACACAGGTCAGAACAGAACAATTTAAGCAAGATAGTGCTTCACCACAAGATAACCCAACATAACAGTAGCTACCATAGTGTCTTTTTCCTTGAAGTATTTGATTATAGCTTTGTATATTATAGCATCAAACACAACATGACAGTGTAAAACCATTCAAGAGAATGAAAGTATTACAGGGTATTTAGAACCAACTAACAGAAAATGAACAATGATTTCTATATTATCTCCTTGTCTATAAATAATTTTGTTTATACTATCACATATAATAAAATCCAGTAAAACACAACATGATAAGCTGATGGAGACAGAAGATCAAAGGCTTGGTGGGACTTCAGAACAAGATGATATTAAATCAGTACTAGCTATTATATATATATATATATATATATATGTCTTGTTTTCTTCTAATTTGATTTCCTCTATAGCTTCATGGAGTTGTTTGTTGTTGTTGTTGTTGTTGTTTTCACTCACTATCTTTTCAGAGAATTCCAGTGTGTTACTTTTGAAGTCCTCTATTTCAGTGTCTCCTGGTGGACTAGATGTTTGAGATTGCATTTTGCTTTTTCATTTTGCATTTCCCCCTTTTGAGTTAATATTTGATCCTTCAATCCCACCATTGTCAACTGTTGGTAGTGTGTATCTTGGGGTCCTAATGTAAGGTTGATATTTGTCCAATTGCTGGGTCCCTCAATAAAGAGATAGGCCCGCCACCTGACTTCCCACTGTAGGATCTGTTGGGTGAGTCTTATATTCTTCCTACGCTGACAAGCCTAGTAGTATTAATGTAGGTCAACTTTTAGTTTCTGCTGTTACTTTATCTTCCAGTTATTCCAGGTCACCAAATCTCCCTGTCTATAGTGTTTGTGTAGGCTGAGACCTTACTGTGTCCCTGTTGTGTGCCTGTGTGTCTCATAAGCCCTTTCGATTTTCTCCAAATTGAGGTAAACCTTATTGGCACACTTCTCACCCTGCCTGATGTTTTCTGTGTGTAGGACGGGGTCACTCATACTCTTGCCAGACTCACCAAGGTCTTACAGTTAGAGGGAGCTTTACTACTGGCCCTATTTACCCACTGTACACCTCTATTTTAGGTGCTTACTCACCACATTGACAGGAGCCTGCTGAGATTTTCTCTTTGAGTGAAGCAGTTACTTAATTTCCCTTTGAACTAGTACAGTTAATCTTCTGTATTGCAGGGTTCTGGAGAGAAAAGGTGGGAGATGAAGATCAACATCAGTATTAGGTCCAGGAGGTAGGGCATGTCCCTGAGGGGCCAGCAGATATCCAAGGTCCAGGCATCTGCTGGGTGCTGGCTAAGGACCCAGGGCAGCATGGCATTCCTCAGTGCTAATTGGATTCGTGCAGGAAGTAGGTGGCTGCTCAGGCCAAAGTCCTAGGACAGCGTGCCATCCCCAGGGCCTGCAGGACTCCCTCAGGAAGCTGGCAGCAGGTGTGGCGTTCCTTAGTGCCAACTGGAGATGCACCTATTTCTGGATTTGGAGCAATATTTGAAAGCTTCCTTGTTGCACTAGGAATCACCTGACCCACTTTTGGCTCCTGGGGTAGACTGCTGGCAACTGCTTGCCACTTGGAGCTCTCTGGGAGTGAGCCAGTTGGGCCCATGGGGACTCCCTGTGTTCTGTGGTGATTTCAGACACAGAGCATAGTCTTACTGCCTGGGAGGGAAGTTCTAATGCTTCCCTGTGCACTGGAATTAACTCCAGGCCCCAAGGTCAGGGCCCTGCTTGCTGCTTGAAGTTCATTAGGCATAGCCCAGTTAGGCCAGAGGGTACCTCCCATGGGTCTCAGGGTGATTTCAGACACAGAGCTTGGTCTTACTGCCTGGGAGCAGAGTTGCAAGTTTCCCCAGTGTGCTGAAATTCAACCCCCACAATCAGGGCCCATGGACTGGATTACTGGCTCTGCTTGCTGCTTGGAGTTTTCTAGACATGGCCCAGTTAGGTCCACAGGTACCTCCCATGGGTTTTAGGGTGATTTCAGATGCAGGGCATACTCTTACTGCCTGGGAGCAAAGTTCCAAATTTTCCTGGTGCACTGAAAAATCAACCCATGCGTAGTCAGGGCTCGGGACCGGATTCCAGGCCTGACTTGCTCCTAATTATACTCTTTAAATATAATTGTTATAGAATGTATTCTTTTCCCCAAGCCCTACTTATAACCATTTTTATTTTTACAATAGAATTGAAATTAACAGATTTTCTTCTTTTTCTCTCCTTTGTTGGTGGACAACCTTGATATTCCCTCAAGCACTCACCTTGATACAATTCATACAAGTACCCAAATATTCACACATTTTTTGTTAAAGACAGGTCTGATGATAGATTCCCCTGGGAATTTCCTGGGGAAAATTTATTTCTTTTCTTAAAATTTTATTTTAAAGGGAGAAAAGTAAAGAAAAATGAAAAAAAAAGTACAGAGTTTCAAAACAGGATGAAAGGAATTAACAATGGTTAATACATTGCATATTGAAGAGATGAGTTGATGCTTACATTGGTTGATTAGTTTTTCAGGCCTATATCTTGTAACCTGAGCAACCATTTTGGAGATGCCAATATGTAAAACATGTATTTTGAATGTGAAATGAAGAAATACTACCTGCAAGACTAAGTGAATAATTAGAAGAGCACTAAAAGGTGGGCCATACCACTTATCACCTCTTGCATAAACTATAACCACATCCTTCTAGTGCTCTCCCATCTCACAACAGCATTTTCTTAAAATCTACCTCACATGGGTAGATTTTTTGTCATATACAACCACTCTACAAGTGACATTTGTGTGCCCCAAACATGGTGCCTCCCACCAAGAAGTACAAACTCAACAGTATAATTAAGCATCACAGAATCTCACCCCAAACTATGCAGTTTCTCAGGTAATCTTCCCTCAAAAGCTGTAGTTTTATTGTTGTCTCCTCTGCATAAGTGGAAACTACAGTTTAGACTAACTCTCTTACTTAAAATCTCACGATGCTTTAAATTCAAGCGCAGGCCTGCACACATTCTGGAATTTCATTGCCTTGAATCTTATAGTTAGTGTACTTTTCTTCTAATATTATCTCAGAAACCTTTCAATTGCACCTACACACAGAACCTGTTGGTTTACTGATAACAAAGCCAGACCTCCATCTCTGAATTCATTGCTCCAAATCCAACCTTTAAATCAATATGGCTCACCTCCACTGAGCATTTATTATGTGTTAAATATGTTGCAAATACTCCACAGGTATTAATTCTTTTATTACAAAAAATGCAGGTAAGTACTGTGTTATTCTGTTATTGGTGATTTCTGTTGTTCAGCTTGACAAACTGAATCACAGAGGGTTTTGAAGATTCACCTACGTCACAGTAGTAGCTGGTCCTGGAAACAGAATTCAAGCTTCTGATTTTTGGCCATACAGTATCCATCTGTGTCTTTGACTCTTTACTCCACTGTGTACCTAATACTGTAAAGAACTTAGAAGAAATTTCCTGACTAATTTTTCCTGGTTTCGTTAGTTAGCCTTGCTGGTGAGTTTTACTGATATTGAACTAAGCTCTCATGTCAACAAATAGCATTTAGGTCCTAAAGGAACTGGGGACTTTAATATTATCAAGGTGCTAAATTCTACTGCTAGAGAAAAGCAGCTACATATTCCAAATGACAGTGCACAAGCTCACAGCACTGAGACATCCACGTGTAAAATATGGCTCCTTAGACTTCTGAAGCCAGTGGAAGTTTTTCATTTGTTTGCCTACTGCCCTAGACATAGGTTGCTTCTAGCATCACTGTAATTCTCACCCAATTGGAAGTTACTGGGCTTAACTATTAGTAGAAAAAATAAAGGATTATGCTTTTGCCATTAAATGATGATATACACACACGCACAGGGACCTCCACCTGTGCACACAGAAAAGCTCTCTCGGTCCCCACTCCACTGGTCATCCCCTTCCTCAGCGTTCTCAGAGCTGCTGTGGTCACTGTCTTCCTGTTCTCTCCTGTGTCCTTGTTATCCTGAGCAGCTTCTAAACACCACTCACCCTGTGAAGGTACTCTTCTGGTTATTAATTATTTCCTTGCCAAACCTAATTAACAATCCTTATTCCAGCTGTCCTGGTCTTTGAACATTTTGACTATAAATTCTATTTTTTCCCTAGGACAATTATGGTTTTTGTCTTTACTCTGCATGAGGACTTCTAGCACTGACTTGACTTCCATGGTTCAGCACAGGAAGGGTTGGATGATGAATTCTGAGTCCGCTCTAAACATGAGCAGTATGTGACTCAGTTGTTTCTCTGTGAAATGGTTTTTATCCACAGAGCTACTTTGCTTCTTCTGTGTATCTCCGTGTTTTTTTTTTTTCTTAGTTTCTACCAGCTGCTTGTCATGTCTTATTTCCATGTATTTGAACACCCCAGGACTCGATATTGAGAACTCCATTATTGTCCATATAACAAAACTCCCCGATATTAGCTTTTCATCCACATCTGTTCCTATAATTCCATTCTTATACTTATTGTTCTATGTGATTATGTGTTTAATGGTCTACTAGGTGTTTCAAATGTAATGAAAAAAGAACCAGATTCCAGTCGCCACACCACAACCTGTTCTTGCGGTTCCTCTGCAAACTTGGTCACTTCATGATAACTTCATTTTGTCAAGCTCTTGGACCATAAACCTTGTAGTAAATCTTTGGTCTTATTTCTCTCTGTTACATACAACCTAAAATCTACTGTCAAACAAATCCATTAAAAGATGGGTTTTTCTACTTGACATAAAATACCGGACAAGCATGAATGGAACCATTGGTCTCCTGTTAAACACACACACACACACACACACACACACACACACACTATTCCATGTAAACTGGCCAGTGACCAACTTTCCTTAGCTCAAACTTTTGTTTTTCAGTACCTAAAAACCCCAAGGACCTCATCCCACAAGCTACTGATCCATTTTTGAGTGGTCAGTGCCCAAGCTACATTGACTATAAAACCATTTACCTCTGATGTCTTATCTTTCTGTGCAATCAGAAGAATAAAGTGCTTTGATCATCTATGGATGTCACCAGTGCTAAGTAGCACAAGAAAACTTTCTAAGCTCTGTTCTCTTTTAAAGGGTTGTAGCTGCCACTTCCTCCTCTGAATGATTCATTTCTGCCATGTCTTTAAAAATCACCAAATTCTTTTGTGCCTCAGTACCATTTTCTATATTTCAGCTTAGTTACTTTCATTTATACCCACAAAGCTTCTTTTATTTTTGACTAATTCTTAATTTATTCTTGACTCTTATTTTTTCAATTTTATTATTATATATTCCTCTTGCTTTATGCAAAGGTGTGTACCAGTGGTTGCTAAAATTTTGTAGATAACATCTATTAATTTTCAAAAACTCTCTTCAGTGGACTCTGACACTAGTTCAAGCAGGATTTATTTTTCCACAAGTATTTATGGTTAGAATATCAGAAAATCACTTTGCAAAGGAAAGGCATTCCTATGATGGGTGCAGTCTAAAATGCTTATAAAGTAAATTGCACAGACTTTTCACAGCACTCTTCCTATTACCTGAATGCACGGCCATGCTGGAGAGGTAGTCTTCATTTGCTGTAGAGTGTGAGTAAAGTAGTGTTAAGAGAGAGTAGAAAATAGTAGCATAGAAAACAGTCACAAAATTTGTCCTTGGTATGCTTAGCTTTTATGAAATCTTGATAGGAAAATGATATTTTTCCATGCCCTAGAAGTTTGACTTTTCCCATGGTTTAAGTACCAATGCCATCAGCTGGCCAGTTGTAGTTTGATTTGTGACTGTAGATCTCAGCACTGAAAGAGGTAACTTTACAAAGCTCTGGTGTCGTTCCCAAAACACACTTTTGTTTCTGTGAGCTCCACAGATGAGCATCCAACACTGCAAACAACCCACTTTCCAATTCCTCTGGCTGCATTTTATTTTGTCAGCTCTTCTGTGAAATGAGGCCTATTGTGCCATCTGAGCTGAAGCCTGAAAGCTTTCTTGTACTTTAGACTACAATTTTTATATCACCTGTGATTTGTGAATCCAGTCTGTTCCTTGGCAAAGTACTCAACAAACTCCTTTCCTTTTGTTCTTTTTATGGAAGATGAATAGGTAGGCAGAATGGCCATTCCAACTGAGAGAAAACAAGACAAATACAGTATCAAGTTAGCAAAAAGAGCACTGATGTCATTGTGCCTTTAGATACCAATTTTAATAAAATCTCACCGAAGCCTTTTAAAGGATACTGTGGAAAATAATTCTAAATTGGCAACAGACTCCTGTAGGATCGGTGACTCATTATCCTTTTTCCTTTTTACTCACTTGAAACAATCTGATCATGATAGAAACAGAGTGGCTGAATGAATAGCAACTGCACCCAGAGTGCAAAAGTTCTATTATAACTGCTTTGAATCTGGTAATCTAATAGTAAAACTTCCAGATAAAATTTGTACTCCATCTCCATTTAAAATACCTACTAATTATTAATCTTAAAGGAATAACTATTCATAAAAACCCTCATGATACAGATTCACAAAATTATATCCCCCTTCAATGCTTCTGCTCCTCAAGTTCCTACTTCTTTTCTCTGTTTGCCTTGAAATTAACCCCCATTTCTTCCTCCAACAGCGTAGTTAGACCACAGAATCAGGCCTCATGGAGACCACTTGATCGTTCTGTCATGGGTAATCTTATCAAATCCCAAGAACCTAGAGATTTGCAAGGAAAGTAATACATTATTTATGTCCTTGATGCAATAGTTTCTTCTTTTTTTTCTAAATTTAATTTCATCTCAGAGTTAATAGCAATCAAAACATCTGTAGTATTAGGCACAAACCTAGTACCAAACATAGCCAAATCCCCCTGTATTTTGAAGAAGTCGTTGTTAGTATTCTCCGACACATTTAGGATAGAGAAATTGGTACAGACACCATCCACTCGGTAAGAGAAATGGAGCATCAAGATAATGCAAAATATTCTAACACAACTCTTACTGAAATTGCAGACTGCATACCTCAAACCCTCCCTTCACTAGGATGGTCTTTTCACTCTGGCTAATGAAGCTTTTACATGAAAAAAAAAAGTACTAAATCAGAAAAGCACTCCACGTTTTATTAAAAAATCATCAAAGCTCAGTCTTCTGCCTTGCTAGTTAAACTCTAATATGTGTGATGGTCCATGTATTTTCATGGTACAGTCCCTTCCTTACCCGTGCCTATGAGTCCGTGGGTATCTGTTTATACCCACGAGTCGGCTCCCAGTTCAGTATGGTGACCTTGCATTAAAACATCATTTTCTGTTCAAGGAATAGCAAAAACTCTCTCCCATCTCTATTAATGAATCTCTAGCACTGTATATGAAATGAATTATCCCGAGTTTCAAGGTATCAAGCTTTTACTATAATAATAATTTTATAAATAAAATAATAAAAGGGTCAATGAAAGAAATGCAGAATGTTAACATATATTACTTGCATGTCTCTCCCTCACTTGAAAATTTTACACTAAATGAAATAACATGATAGTAAAAAATCTTACAAATACAATATGAAGACATAATTATTTGGCAAAATTAAGTATCCTGTCTTTATTTTGTCTTGTTGATAATTGTTTATAAATTACTCATCTATTGTTTAGTGTGTGTATCTGGATCCACAAGTGTAGGATTTTTTTTGTCATTTTGAGACAGGGTCACACTATGCAGTGAAGGCTGGTTTTGAGCTCACTTTGTAGTCCAGGCTGGTCTTGAACTCACTGTGGTCCTGATCCTCCTGCCTCAGCCTCCCGAGTGCTGGGATTATAGGCATGCACCACTACACCTGGCTAGTGTGGGCTCTTTTAATGAAAATTCTCTTGCTCTCTCAATATCTGAACATATCCAAGACTTCTCAAAACTGAGCACAAGTGCAAAACCAGCTTCATCATTAATCCATAGCAATTAGGAAATCTGCATGTGAACAAGTGAGTTCAAACAATGCATATCAGAATAACAAACAAAGATGCTCCTGGAGAGTTTGTAATGAAAGAAAGAGAAGTTAGTAGAGCTGAAGCAAAATGCCAGTTTATTTCCATATCTTACACATAACTCACTGTATCTTTCTGTATAAGTTTGGAAAAGCATGCCCTGCTATTTCTGAGACCTGAGCAAAGAATATGTTTCTAAACAATGAAATTGGTTCTTTTCCACAGTGTTTTTTAACTAAATTTCAGTTATGTCAAGATTGAGAGAAGTGATTTTAAGCATAATAAATGATAATAAATGATAAACTGAAAGCTCTCACTTGATTCAAGTATATTTTCCCTGTTACATGTGGTCACTTCCACTGAGCATTGTAAAAACAAACAAACAATATCATTATTTTAGTGTTTTGTACCTTGTAGGAGATTTATCCAATAATAAAAGCAAAACCATATGGGTAAAGTAAAGGTTATATTAAAAATGTAAAACTTTATTTCTTATCTTTATAAGTGTCTTAGGACACCTGATATGCGTAGGGGAATGATTATGGTTACACATATCTGTGCATGTGTGTGTTAACAGACCTCTGAAATTGTTGTTATCTTCTTATTACTTCTAATGGTAATACTTGGCTTTGCTACTGGAACAAATGGTGTTGAAGAATGATAATATTCTACATGTGGTCTTTTCTAGTTGTCTGATTTGTCCCTGAAGCTAACCATCAGTAGAAGGAAATTAGAGAACATAAAATGCACCATTAATTGCTAATAAGGTATATAGATCCAAGGAGACTGAGTACCTGTCACAGTTGTTCCTGCTTTTTATCTCCTGAACTTCATAACTGTACATCTTTGAAACTCCTCAACTGAAGAAAACTTGTTTTAATTGGGAAGGAGACGGCTCTATTTATCTCTGTGTATCACCACTCCAGAAAAGCTACTGAGTGTGGCACTTGGAAGAGGAAGGTATTTCTAGAAGTAGTATAACTTCTGGTATCTCCAAACTCCAAACCTGCTCTGTGTTCATTTGGGTAATGAGCTAGTTTGTAATCAATGCTACCTAAGAATGGACAGGTTTGAGGATTACATAGGAAATAATTTGGGATAATATTTAAAAATGGGGGGTACTGAAAAAAAGATGCACACAAAGTACTTGCCTGGGTCCATACTTGAAAATCATTAATGGTTATTATTTTGTTTTAATATATGTAAAATATAATAATAACCAAGGCAAATTATTGAAATGGTAGCCACTCCAGTCCTATTTTTGCCTTTGAGAATTTTACATTGATCACGAGTGAATTGGGTTCCTTGACTTTGTTCCACTGTAAAATTATTTGGGTTTTTAAATTTTTTTTTATTTAAAAAATACAAAACAAAAAAACAAATACAAACAGAATTTCAAAGTTAGGAGAAAATTAACACAAAAATGTATATTGCACATTGTTATCTTAGAAGTCATTGTTCAGGTTATAAAATATAGGCACAAAAATGATCAAACAGTGGAACCACAAACTATTCTTTTGGATGAACTAGCAGAAATTAGTATAGCTATCTATTATGAATATATATATATATATATATATATATATATATATACATGTATATATGCATATGAATACTTATATACATATAATCTTTTCTCTTCTTCCTTCTCTCCTTTCCCCTTGTCATGATTATGTATGTGGCCCCGAGGCCTCATGAGTTTGCATTATGCATTTGTGATGGTTCATTGTCTAGTGCTTGGATTGATGATGTCAGTGCTCTAGCCACAAAGGGGTGGAGCCAGGATGTAATGTAATGGCAGGAAGAAGGCGTGTCTTGCTATTTTGCTGGTTCCTGTTTGCTTTTTGCAGCTGCCATGAACTGTGGCCCAGCCATGCCAGCCTGCCTTGGAGCCAACTGAGTATGAATTGAAACCTGCAAAAACTGTAAGAAACCTTTCCTTTCCCAACTTTGGGCTTCAGGTATTTTGTCTCAGCAACGAGTAAAAAGTAACTAAGACAATCCTTTTCCATTTCTTTCTTTTTGAGCACTTTTCCTTTCATTATGACAAACTCCATTATGCATTTTAGATCTTATTACTCTTCCAGTTATTTTTTAAACTGGGAGACAATATGATATTTACACATGTGAGTTTGAATTATTTCACTTGTGAACATGGTCTCACGTTGCCTCCATTTACCTATAAAGCCTCAAGATTATCCTTTCTTATACCTGAGTAATATTCCATTGCATAAAAATGCCACATCTTTTTTATCCATTTTGTGGCTGTTGGGCATTTCTGTTGTTTCCAAGATTTAGCTATTACAAATTTTGCTGCTATAAACATGGGTGCACATATATTGATATAGCTCATTGTTTTCAATTTTTCTTGGGAAATACACAGCAGTGGAACAGATGGACTGAAGAGGACTTCCACTCCTGAGTTTTGAGGAATCTCCACAGTAATTCCCACACTGGTTGCTCCAGTCTACACTACCACCAACAGTGGAAAAGTGTTACTTTTCCCCAGAGCCCTGCCAACATTTGCCTTTCTCTTTCCTAGTCTTCCACCAGTATCCATGTAATTATTTGCCATTTGTATTTCTTTTCTACCCAGAAGAAAGTGTTTGAACAACAAATGGCCGCTGAAAGCACAGGTGGTGCCCTTTCTGCACCTGGAGGTCACCGGCGGGCCTGTGAGAGCTCATGGAATCGGACTGAGACACACATGGCAGTGAGCCCCCACCCACGTGGAGGACTCTAAGCAGGGCTATGAGAGCCCCAGCGGCAAGCAGGGCCCTACCTGGGGCATACAGCATGGACAGATGGGCCTGGGACATGGAAAAAGAAGCACTGTTGGCGGGAGTGTTGATTGCTGCTGCTACGGTGGAAATTAGTGTGGAGATTCCTCAAAAAACTACAATTGTAAATTCCACTGAATCCAGCTATTCCTCTTCTGGGTATTTTCCCAGAAAAATTGAAAATATCATGTTTCAGCAATATATGTACCCTCATGTCTATAGCAGCACAATTTGTAATAGCTAAATCTTGCAAACAACCCAAATGCCTATCAACCACAGAATGGATAAAGAAGATGAGGTATTTTTAGATAGTGGAATAGTACTCAGCTATAAAGAAGGATAATCTTGAGGATTTTATAGGTAAGTGGAGACTAATGGCACCATAGTCACAAGTGTAATAAATCAATCTTACATTTGTAAATATCATATTGTCTTCCTAGTGTTAAAAAACAAATAATTATAACACAAAAGTGAAAGAATGGTGAAATCCAAAATGTACAATAGATAGTATAATAATGAAAGTGAATGAAAGAGCTCAAAAGGAAAGACCAACTGGAATAGGAGACAGGAAAAACAGAAGAAAGGAATGGATTATATGTATGTAAGTATGACATATAACTATGTATGTGTAAGTACACAAGATAGATAACCACTGGTTCTCTGTTAGTTCATCAGAATGAACTGTTCGGGCTTCCATTATTTGATTGTTTGATCATTTTTCATGCCTACGTCTTGTTGCTTGAGCAACTGTTTCTAAGATAACAGTATGCAATGTACGCAATAACGTGTTGATTTATTACTG